>NW_026606188.1:29350000-31850000 GCF_029834395.1 Sorex fumeus
GTCTGACTGTTTCATTGAGTTCATTGAACATCTTCATGACCTCATATCTGAATTCTTTCTCAGACAGGTCCTTTAGGTGAGTAACACCTACTGAGGCTTCTGGACTCTTAATCTTTGTCCCCACGTGGTAGGGATTTGCGTTGTAACTTCATGTTGGTGTGGAGGTATGGGAACTTAGATGTTACACTAGATTTCTTGGTATGAGAAAACTACCTGCAACTGCGTTAGAGTTGGCCCACCGAAAATTAGACCACACCCACTTCTACCAAAGCCACGCCCACTTCTGAAGAGGCCATGTCCCTGCGGGTACCTGGTGTGTGTGTGGGGGGGGGGGGGGGCGGTGTAAAGGCTGGGTGGGGAAAAAGACTGGCACAGCATTGGGGACAAAGAGGAAGAGGCTCAGAGAACGCCTGGGGCTTTGCATGGTGAAAGCCAAGTCCCAGTTTCTAATACTGGCGGGCAAATTGACCTGGTGGGGAAGAAGACTGGCACAGCATTGGGATGAAGAGGAAGAGGCTCAGGGCTGCTTTTGTCCCAGGGTCCTAGAGGACACCTCATATTCATACATTTTAAGATTTTTTTTTATGAATGTGATGAAATCTACCTCCTTCATACAATTTCTCCAAAACTTTTAGTTCGAGCTGAAAATTTTTTCAAGCTGAAAGAAACCTCAAAAACTATATAAAAGGTGTCTACACTCCCATGTTAATTGCAGCACCATTCACAACTGTCCAGATCTGGAAACACCCAAGTGTTCAGGAACTGATGACTAGATAGAGAAGCTATGGCACGTATACACAATGGAATCCTACTTGACCATAAGAAAAAGATGAAATCATGCAATTTGCTACTACAAGGATGAATCTGGAAGACAACATGCTAGGTGAAATGAGTTAGAGGGAGTGGAACAGGCAGAAGGTTCTCACATGCGGGACATAAAGAAACATAATAGGGATACAACTAAGGGCAAAAGAACAGTTTCTTAGGAAGTTGCCATTGTGGGAGGAGGGGGATAAGTCAGGGGAGGAACAACTGTAACCGCGGTAGAGGGACTGGTCACAGGATTAGAACTGAGGGCTCATCAGAAGTAAAGTGGCATGCATGACAGCTTTTCAGTAACAGTACTGTTAAGCACAGTGCTAAAAGGCAAAAAGAAAAATAAAGTGACCAACAGCCAGACTAGGGACATCAGTGGAGGGAACTGGACATTGGTGAAGGGATTGGTGTTTGAAAATTGTACACCTGAAATTCAACCACAGATAACTTTGTAATTCATGTTGATTCAAACAAAAACAAAAATCTATGTAAATACACCACTTTTCTCTTTTTCTAACATGAGAAAAATATTGAGATCCTGAAAGGTTTCAATTTTGGAGGCAAAACTGTGATTTGAGACCCTTCACTTTACCTTCTCTTTGTCACTCTACAACTTGTTGCCTTGCTAGGTTGCTGCAAGAAATAATATCATCACTTCTTATTTCATAAGTTAGATACATCTCTGGGGGCTGGAGCGATAGCACAGCTGTAGGCGTTTGCCTTGCATGTGGCTGGCTTGGCCAACCCGAATTCGATTCCTTCGCTCCTCTTGGAGAGCCCGACAAGCTACCAAGAGTATCTCACCCACATGGCAAAGCCTGGAAAGCTACCCATGATGTATTCGAGTCGCCAAACACAGTAACAACAAGTCTCACAATGGAGATGTTACTGGACCCGCTCAAGCAAATCGATGAACAACGGGAGGACAGTACTACAGTGCTACAGATACAGCTCTGATGATTAGGGATATAACTTTTGCCTTATTCCTGAATAAATTTACTTGTATATATTTACACCTCCTCTTTTTTGTATAAACTCTGAAACATAAGACAATTGTGAATCACCTGCAGCTAAGGACTAAATATATTTAAGCGTTTGTAAATAGTTTTTATTGAAAAACTGAATGTTTTTTTAATATGTGATCAAAAATTGTAATTCTAATAAGATCTCTATTATTTCAAGCTCAATATTATAAAATATTTAACCCACTAAAATTTATTTATTTTATTTAGAAAACTTTCATTTTGTCAATTTTTGCAATCCCCACATTCATTTATATGACCAATTATCATTTTTAATGATATTAATTTTTAATTTTATTGAATCAAAGTAAGATAGACTATTGCAAAGATGTTCATGATTGGGTTCCAGCCGTACACTGTTCCAACACCCATCACTCTATCAGTGTAATTTCCTACCACCAATGTCCTCAGTTTCCTTCCCACCCAACTCCAAACCACCCCACATTCCATCCTGCCTCTATGGCAGGTACTTCTCTCTCTCTCTCTCTCTCTCTCTCTCTCTCTCTCTCTCCCCTTCTCTTATATCCCTTTACCTACTTTCAACATTGTTCTTGTCCAGAGTGATCATTTCACTGTTCACTCTGTTGCCATAATGGACTCTCCTTGGACTCTCCTCTATCTCTAACTACCCTTCAACCCCACACCCTTGTGGTAATTTCCAACCATTGAGCAGTCCTCCTTGACCATTTTCCCTGGCCTTTAATATTAATTTCATCACGGTCACAATCCTCCTGTTATTCATCTTTTTGCTAGAGTGGGCCCAGTAACGTCTCCATCATGAGAATTGTTGTTACTGTGTTTGGCATATTGAATACGTCACGGGAAGCTTGCCAGGCTTTGCTGTGCGGGCCAGATACTCTCGGTAGCTTGCTGGGCTCTCCGAGAGGGGCAGAGGAATCGAATCTGGCTCTGCCAGGCTAGCTGCATGCAAGGCAAACACCCTACCACTGTGCTATCACTCCAGCCCATTAGTTTCATAATATATATATATATATATACATATATATATCACACAAGTGAATGCAGTCATTCTATATCTGTCCCTCTCTTTCTGAATCATTTTACTCAGCATGATACTCTCCAAGTCCATCTATTGATAGGCAAATTTCATAACCTCATTTTTTCTAACAGTTGTGTAGTATTCCATTGTGTAGATGTACCATAGTTATATTATTATTATTATTATTCAGTAGTCTATTCCCAGGCACTCAGATTGTTTCCAGATTCTTAGCCTACTAAAATTTAGCATACTTTTATTTTTATGTTAAGCCTTTAGCTAAGTTACTTAGTATTAAAGTGACTAAAGATGGAAAAATGCAGAATTTCAAATATTTATATTAAGAAGTCAAAGCCAGTATATTGCTCTATTGTACTAATAATGATAATTATTGAAGCAAAATTTAGATAAAATATGTTGCTAAATTATTAATTTTTCTCCACAATACTTCATGTGTTCAATTAACATTACTGAAATAAGGGTACATATACTATATGTGTAGTTATGCCATTTTTCTCTTTTAAGGAACATTTTGCTTTTACTTTTCTTTTTTAACAAACATTTTTGTGGTCTAACTACATGAGGAATTGATAGCAATTAACTACCTAGGAAAACTTTTAAACTATAGAAACATTAATGAAAACTAGCTTATTTCAGAAAAATTCTTTTGACCCATTAGATATCAGCTACTCACATTGTCTCATTTCACAAAATTATGCAGTCAGCAAAATCTAAATGCAATAACACATTTTGACTTTCAGACAGGAAAAAAACCCCAAACATTTCTCTTTAGTAGCACCTTGTTGATGAATACTAACATGTTGTGATAATCTGCAAGAGTTAATGCAAAATCAATGGAATGAAAGTTAATTTTTTAATGTCATTTGCCACCCCGAAGAATTCTGCCTGCAACATTACATTTTTCACTTTCTTTGAGTCTTGGAAAGGCATGATATTTTCCTGGTTTCATCAGCAGTGAAAATGCCTTCACACAGACCTGTCGATGATGACATTGTAGCAAAAGCTCTCCAAACACTAATTGGAAATTTAAAAAAATCTTGACAGCACCTCACTACATCATAGTTCTGTTTCACCATGTTAGACATTCATTATCACTCACCATATATGTTAATGGGAAAATTATTTAGATTTGTTTTACATTGCATGGTCAAGGTACCTCTCTTAATCTTTCTGAATGGCTTTTGAATTACCAACAATTTGTTACATTGAACTATAATCTTATACATATCTTATTGTGAAAAACAATATAAACCCCCCCTTTTTAAAGTTTTATTAGTGAAACACCATGAGGTACGGTTGTAGATTTACAAATTTTTGTGCTTGGGTTTCAGTTATACAATGATCCAGTACCCATCCCTCCACCAGGGCCCATTCTCCACCACCACTGATCCCAGTATCCCTCCCACCCCCCATCCCCCCATCCCACCTTGCCTCTGTGGCAGGGCATTCCCTTTTGTTCTCTCTCTCCTCTTGAGTGCTGTAGTTTGCAAAAGAGGCATTGAATGGCAATCATGTTTGGTCTATAGTCTACTTTCAGCATGCTTCTCCCATCCTGGGAGGATCCTCCCAACACCCTTTATTTGGTGCTTCCTTCTCTACCCACCTCTTTTTTAATAAACAAAAATCGTTATAGGATTTTTCTTGAAAGAAAAAAATTGAAATGCATTGGTTTCTCTAACATGCCCACCAATGGGAGTGAGATTTGCTTAGATTACAGAACTTCAAACCTGACTGGCCCAGGGAAAAGTGGTAGGATGGCTTTAACTGTATTTTTTCTGTGATATCTACATCTTTCTCGACTGTGTCCATAACGCAGCTTCCTAATAACATACTAGTGGTGTTAGTTTACCCTACTAAAACTAAAAAGAAAAAACAGATTATGTTTCTTTCTGTTTTTTAGCCACACCCAGTTATACTCACAGTTTACTCTTGGCTCTGTGCTCAGGGATCATCTTGGCATAATTTGGCGTATGGGATGCTGGGGATTGAGTCCAGATAAGCATCATGCAGGGCAAGCACCTTAGCTACTGTACCATCTATTTTACAGCAATCAGAATGTTTTTCATTGTACATTAATTTGTGTTTAAAAATACTAGTTTTAAAATATGCATAGGTTTCTTTGGAGGATTAAGAAAAAATCCTATGTGCTTTTCATATGTGTGTGTGTGTGTGTGTGTGTGTGTGTGTGTACATACATACACACATATGGTTAATGTCAGTAGTTAACACAAATTTGAATACCGGCATTAGCCATATTAATTTAACATTCCATTACAAATATTTTAGGCACTATGGTTTAGAATACTGTTAGTGATAGGGTTTTATGCATAACACATTTTATCACAACTCCTTCCCTCAGATGTCCACTTCCTCTACTACTTTCCTAATGCTCCCCCATCCCTTGATTTCCTTCTTCTCTCCTCTGGGGAAGCTTCCTTCTCAAGACAAGTTCTCAGTATTTTTTATACTGAGAATTTGTTGTGCCCCTCCTTGTTTCTTCATATTCCATATATGAGAGAGATCATTCTGTGTCTGACTCCTGACTAATTTCGGTCAGCATGATACTCTCTAGACTCATCTATGTAGAAGCAAGTTGCATGATTTCATTTTTTCGTGCAGCCAAGTAATATTCCATTGTGTATATTTATCCAGTCATCTGTTCTTGGATATGGATTATTTCTAGATTTTGACCGTTGTGAATAGTGCTGCAGTGAACATAGGAGTGAAGATGTCTTTTCTCAATAGAGTTATTGGGCTGTTGGGACAAATGCCAAAAAGTGGAATTTCTGGGTTATGAAGCTTGATTCCTAGTTTTTTGAGAAGTGTTCATATTACTTTCAAAAGTACTAGGCTAGTCAGCATTTCCATTAGAGGTGAATGAGGGTTTATTTTTCTCTACATTCAATCTGAAACCGTTTTTGTTTTTTGTGATGTGTGCCAACCTCACTGATATCTCATTGTTGTTTCTATTTGCATTTCTCTAATAATAAATTATGTAGAGAATTTTTCACATGGCTTTTTGCAATCTGTGTGTATTCTTTCATAAATATTCTATTCACCTCTTGCCCTATTTTTATGGGGCTGTTTGTTTTTTATCTTGTAAAGATGTAACAATACTTTATATATCTTAGATATTAATACTTTATCAGATGAAGTGTGAGAAAATATTCTCTCTCAGTTTGTGGGATATCTTTTCTTGTTATTGTTTCTTCTTTCATGCAGAAGTTTCTTAGTTTGGTGTATTTGCATCTGTTTATCTGTTTCTTTGCTTGGCCAGTGGCATTGAATCCTTGAAGACACCTCTAGCTTCAGTGTCATGGAGTTTTATGCCTATTTTCCTCACTATAACTTATAAATTTAGGTCTAATGTTGGGATCTTTAATCCATTTTGATTGAAATTTTGTGCATGATGTTAGAATGAGGTCAGAATTATTTTTTACTTTCATGTCATTGACAAGTATTACCAACAACATTTGTTGAAGAGGCTTCCCTTCCCTCATATTTTTTGCTCCTTTATTGAAGATTAACTAAGCACAGCGGTAGGGCGTTTGCCTTGCACGCAGCCAACATGGCCGACCCGAGTTCAATTCCTCCGCCCCTCTCGGAGAGTCCGGCAAGCTACTGAGAGTATTTCGCCCGCACGGCAGAGCCTGGCAAGCTACCCGTGATGTATTCAATATCCCAAACACAGTAACAACGAAGTCTCCAATGGAGACGTCACTGGGCCGGCTTGAGCAAATCGATGAACAATGGGAGGATGGTGACAACTAATCAAGTAGGATTCATCCCAGGGATGCCAGAATGTTTTAATAAATTCAAGTAAATCAATGTAATAACCATATCAATACAAGGAAAAAATAAATGCATATGATTATATCAGTAGATTTAGATAAATTTATCAGTTATTCAAGATATTGGACATTGAGATAGTAAAAGAAGTTTAACTCACTATTTGTGATTGACTTGATTCTATACTTGGACAACACTAATCAATTTGCAAGAAAGTGATGAGATATAATAGACTTGCATTGTAAAGTGGCAGCCTAAAGAAGCAATATCTACATATTCAATCAATTTTCATTTTGCAAATCATAAAACTGAAGAAAAAGAAATTTGAAAAACAGACTCTTTGTAGTTGTACTTCAGCAAATCAAGTACCTAGGAATCAACTTAGAAGAATAGGTCAAAGACATATATAGTTAGCTATAACAGACTACTAAAAGAAATAAGAACATGATGAAATGGGAAGATAGCCCCTGTTTCTGAATTGGAATGATTATCATTTCCAGTGGTAATCTTACTCAAAGCACTTATACAGATTCATTGTAGTCTCTGTAAAAATATCTAGTGCCAAGTCATAGAGCAAATACTGTTTAAATTCCTGTGGAGTAATAAATCCCTCCCAATAGTCAAAACAATTCTATGGGGGAGAAAAGAAGATTAAAAGTTACTCTTTCCTCAATTTCGAAACTTTACTATGAAAATTTAGTAATCAAAGCAGTGTGCTACTGGAATAAGGGCAGACTCTCAAGTCATTATTATAGAACTGAGAGTCCAATGACAGATTCTCAGATAAAATTTTATATTTTTATTACTGAATATTATTAATGAAAATAAATACCTCCATTACCCAGGCACCGCCACACTCCAGGATGCTTTCTGGACCACACGACGCATTATAAGACACTTAATACCCATCTTCCAGAATTGCCGCACCATATTTGATCAGGTTCAAATATGGTTTGAACCATGGGAACACCTACAAGATCGATTAGAGGCTGCCTCAATAGCCTCTATCCCTCTCGGAGAGCCTGGACACATGGCAGAGCCTGGCAAGCTATCTGTTGTGTATTCGATATTCCAAAACCAGTAATTACAATGGATCTCATTCCCCTCACCATGAAGTTGTCACCAATATGGCAGCGTTTAGAAGGATGAGGAAGAAGGGGCTGATGAAATCTCAAGGCCGAACTAGGCTGCCAAAACGAAGAAAGACAAAAATGATTGTCTGTACTTTCAATGCACATATGCTAGCATCAGATGCATCCATCGAGGCCCTGATGGTACAAGCGTGAAACATCAAGTACGGCATCATTGGTCTGACCGAGACAAGAAAGCAGGATCACATCATGCCATTTTCGACGCAGGAGAAGAACTGTTCTTCAGAACATGCGACAAAAGAGGCATTGGAGGCATCGGTGTCCTTGTCAACATGAACTTGGCCATGAGCATTGATTCATTCAAATGCCTAACAACCCAAATTGGATGATTACACTTGAATAGATGTGGCTCACTGCTGCCTGTTTCTATCTTCATTGTCTACGCACCAACATCTAATTATGATCACTTGATCACTTCACTTGACTTCCCGTTAATCATCGATTTGCTCGAGCGGGCACCAGTAACGTCTCCATTTGTCTCTGTCGCGTGCTAGTGTAGCACAATGGCTTCTGTTAGTTCTAGGACCACGAAGAGCCTCAAACTGATCATTCATGATCTTGATGAAGAAGTCTGACCATCTGGTAGGTGGGCAGCCATGCGGTCTTTTGACTTCCCGTGGAATCCAGTCAGTAACGGCTCTAGTCCAGCGGTCATCTCTAAATCTCATTACGTGACCAGCCCATCTGATTTTTGACACCTTGGCCAACGAGACAGCGTCCCTGATTCTTGATCGTCAACAGAGGTCGAAACTCTGGATTCTTTCTCTTATTTGAGTGGAACGTGATACTCCAAGCATAGCTCCTTCAATTCTTCTTTCGGAGACCCAAATAGCACTCTCATCCTGTTTGCGTAGGGCCCAGGTCTCTGAGGCATATGTTAATGCAGGAAGAACAGTGGAATCAAAGAGTTGTGCCTGGACGCGGAGGTTCTTCATCCTCTTAGCTATTTCTTCGCTGCTCTTGAAGGCATTCCAAGCCGCTCTCTTCCTCCTGCGCAGCTTGGTTGCCAGGTCATTTGTCATGTTGACTTCTCGAACTAGGTACACATAGCTGTTGCATTTGGAGATGGTCGTTCTGTTGAGAGCAAATGGGGCATCAGGAATGAGGCTGTTTCTCATAAACATTGTTTTTGTAATATTTGTAAGATTGTGTATTCAATATGCCCAAATCAGTAATTACAATGGGTCTCTAATTATGATGAAGGAGAAATTGAGAAGTTCTACATGGAGCTGGAAAAGTTCTATAAAGAAGAACACACCTTCTACAAGATCTTTGTCGGTAATTTTATTGCCAAGATAGGACCAGAAGATCAGCCGAAGAACTCCACATCAGGACCCATGGCCTAGAATGGAATGAACAGGGTGAGAGACTGTCTGAGTTCATCATGTCAACCAAGACCATCCATGGTAACTCACAGTTCCAGAAGGTCGAATCTAAAAGTTGGACATGGGAGTCTCCCAGTGGACAGTTCCACAATGAAATAGACCACATCATATTCAGTAGAAGGTTTTGCCTGACTGATGTTGCTGTTGTCCCAAAATTCCAAATGAGATCGGACCACCATCTCCTTCATACAAAATTCTACTTCACAGAGCCGGGAGAAAGGGCTGCAAAGTTTAAGAAGAGAAATTCCAGAATGACCACCTACTGGGAGCTCTTTGGCACTATTGCTGCAACATGGGAAGATTCCATCCTTGACAACATTGATGAGAAACGATCGACTGGTTCAGCACCTCCATGATTGTGTGAGGAACGCCAAGAGAGAGATAGCCACAAAAAAAAAAAGCCTGTCTTCGAAAACTCTTGAGCTTATTCACCAATGTGGCCTGGTGCATGCCTCAGGCAACCGCAAGCAAATATCAGAGCTCGCAAAGCAGTGCAGAGGTATGATAAAGGAAGACCTCAAAGAGAGAAGAGCAGAAGTGCTGGTAGATGCGGCAGAGGCCAGGAAAAGCATTCGTAACGCCCCCCTGTCCTTCGCCAATTACAAGACCAAGATGACCACCCTCTGATGTCCTGATGGATCTATCACATCTTCCAGAAGGGTAATGGAGAAGATTATCCATGACTTCTACTCAGATCGCTTCAATAGCCACGTCCATCTGCCCACATACTAAATTCCAAAGGATGGATATGTCATTCCCAATGTTCTCCCTTCTGAAATCCGACATAGCATTTCATTGGTAAAGAAACAAACAGCACCTGGCCCAGACAAGGTCAGACCTGAACACCTGAAGAACCTGCCGTCAGTACTCATCAATATGCTGGCTCTGCTCTTCACACGCTACTTGTCTGAATGCAAGGTTCTGTCCCAATGGAAAACCAACAGGACTGTATTTCTGTACAAGAAGGGAGATGTCCACGACATTGGCAACTATCGCCCGATCTGTCTATTGTCTGTCATCTACAAGCTGTTCACTCGAGTCATCCTGAATGGGATTGGCAGAACACTAGGTGAAGGACAACCATGCGAGCAAGCCGGGTTCCAAAAAGGATTCAGCACCATCGACCATATCCACACAATAACCAAGCTCTTTGAGGTTTCTCAGGAGTTCAAGATGCCGCTATAATGTTCATTGATTTAAAGAAGGTCTTTGACTCTGTTGAGACAGAAGTGGTCATTGAAACCCTAGCCAATCAGGTAATTCAAACTCAATACATCAGGATCCTCTGTGAACTGTATTACGGATTCACTACCAGGATCTCACCATTCTACAAGGAAGTGATCATCGATGTCAAGAGAGGGGTTCCGCAGGGTAATACCCTTTCACTGAAACTCTTCAGTGCCACCCTCGAGAACATCATGCGACGACTGGAATGGGAAGGAATGGGAGTGAAGATAAACAGTTGGCAGCTACACCACCTCCGCTTTGCTGATGACATTGTTTTAATAACACCAAACATTAGCCAAGCAGCACAAATGCTAGCCGACTTCGACCATGAGTGTGGAAAGGTCAGACTACAGCTGAATCTCACTAAGACAATGTTTATGAAAAACAGCCTCGTTCCTGATGCTCCATTCGCTCTCAACAGAACGACCATCTCTGAATGCAACAGTTATGTGTACCTAGGTAGAGAAGTCAACATGACATATTATCTGGCACCTGAGTTGTACATAAGGAATAGAGTGGCTTGGAATGCCTTCAAGAGAATTGAGGAAATAGTTAAGTGGATAAAGAACCTCCAGCTCCGGGCACATATGTTCAATTCAACTGTTCTTCCTGCATTAACATATGCCTCAGAGACCTGGGCCCTACGAAAACAGGCTGAGAACGCTATTGAGTCCCCCAATGAGGAATCGAAAGAGCTATGCTTGGAGTATCACGCTTCACTCAAATGAGAGAAAGAATCAGGAGTTCCGACCTCCATCAATGATCAGAATCAGGGACGCTTTCTCATTTGCCAAGGCATCGAAAATCAGATGGGCTAGATACGTAATGAGATTTGGAGACTACCGCTGGACTAGAGCCGTCATCGACTGGATTCCACGGGATGTCAAAAGATCCAAAAGATCGTGTGGGCGCCCACCTACCAGATGGTCAGACTTCTTCGTCAAGACCCTGAACGATCAGTTTGTGGCTCTTCGTGTTCCTAGAACTAACAGACGCCATTGGGCTACACTAGCATGCGACAGGGACAAATGGAGACATTACTGGTGCCCACTCGAGCAAATCAATGATTAACGGGATGTTAAGTGATCAAGTGATCAAGTGAAAATATCAGACACTTGGGGCTGGAGCAATAGCACAGCAGGTAGGGAATTTTCCTTGCACGCAGCCAACGTGGCCGACCGGGTTCGTTTCCCAGCATCCCATATGGTCCCCCGAGCACCACCAGGAATAATTCCTGAGTGCATGATCCAGGAGTAACTCCTGAGCATCGCTGGGTGTGACCTAAAAAGCAAAAAAAAAAAAAAAAAGAAAGAAAATATCAGACACTTGAGTATCTAGTTAATGATGCATGAAACTCTTGTAATAGATACATAGAGTGCATTTTAATATCTGACCATATATTTGTCCTCCAGTGACTGTAAGGACATGAGAATATAGCAAATTTCTGGTTTTATTTTAATTTATAAATCATAAAAGGCAATATCTAGTATTCTTTCAAAGACTAAACAAAGAAGAAATGAAATGCCTCAATTTTTGCCTGATGTGTAGAATGATGTTCATAGTAAATACTAAAGACTAAATGCTTATCATAGGAAAATTAAATATTAACTGTGTACAATGTGGTGTACAATGAATATATTCAGTGCTTTGGGCATATATTCCTCTCTTTAGCTCCAGTTTGAGTTCTTACTTCATTGAGGCCTTTGCTTTAGATAAGCTTAGAAAGGCAACATTAGGGGTCAGACTGCAGAGGGTAGGGCATTTGCCTTGCATGCGCTCAACCTGGGTTCAATCCTTGGTACCCCATATGATCCTCTGAGACCACTAGGATTAAATCCTGAATACAAAGTTAGAAGTAACCCCTGAGCATCACTGGGTATGTAAATAACAGAAAAAAAGAAGGAAAGACCACATTATGTATGGAGACTCTCCAAAGGAAATTACTTTGCTGCCTTTCTCATTAAATTTCATGTAAAGTATCACTGTCACTGTCACTGTCCTCCCATTGTTCATCGATCTGCTTAAGCGGGCCCAGTAACATTGTGAGACTTATTACTGTGTTTGGCATATCAAATACGTCACCTAACGGGTAGCTTGCCAGGCTTTGCTGTGCGGGCAAGATACTCCCAGTAGCTTGCTGGGCTCTCTGAGAGGGGTGGAGGAAAATATATCACATAAATATATGAGATCGCACTTTCTAATCCATTATGAAGTTTACTAATGCCAATATTCCATCTCTTTCCTGTCCATTCCTTTATATTGAAAGTGCACTTCTATTTGAAAACAGTAGAACATGAATAGTAACCTAAGTACTACTATTATACTTAAGATGATGGGAAAAGTGTACATTAGGCTTCTAATTTCTTCAAACCCTACTTATGCAATTAGAAATTTGTGAACTGAAAGTTAAAATGCGTTCACAATTTTATTATTAAAAAGGGCTACTATTTCTATATAGTAGTAACTGATGTTCATTAAGTGCTTAGTGTGGGACATTTAGGTTAAAAATAATAAAGATGTGGAATGTATACTCAAAGACATACTAGCCTACCTTTAGAAAAAGTAAAATTGTATTTTGGGGGGAACAATGAATGAAATTTATGATGATTATGCAAATGTAATAAATAAGGAACTGAAAGACAATTAATAAATAATTTTAATCATATGGGATATTAATTACTATAGCAAGTGAACTGGCAAAATCAAAACTAACTTCAGCCTCAATGATAACTTTGGTGATTATAAGAGGAAAGAGAGAGGAAAAGGTGGAAGGAATGGTCAGGGAGGGTATCTTGAATTGGTAGGATATCACAGAAACTTAAAAAGGAAGCAGTGATGACTCTCCTATGCAGAAATGATGCTAAACCCCTGAAAATCCATAACACTGTAAATATGGATAAGTTAATGAAACAAAAGTGAGAAGACATTTCTTCAACCTTGTAGGGGAAAACAGAATAATAAAAATACTAACCTTTGGACTAGAGCATAGGATTTATGTCATTGTTTCGGGGGGTCATTGACCTGCAGTGACCTGAGGGTCCCCTGGTACATTCAAGGCAGATCACCATTTCCCCAGGTGGCCCACAGAGGACAAATGAAGAAACATTCTTGTCTCTTGCAGGGACCCCCTTTTAGGGTGTTAGGAAGTAAAGTCAATTGAGCCTAAAGTCAAGTAACTGTGATGAGTTCCCAGGAAAAAATATTATTTGGAGTCAATTAACTCCCACATTACAAAAGCATAGCATTAACTATCTTCCTATTTATATACACAAGGAATATTGCTCTAAAATAAACTATGCAAAGGGAATAAAGGAAAGACAAAAAAATTCACTATATGCACAAAAGAAGAGCCCTCAGAAGAATTTGACTTTACAGATTACAGGGTCTGATTTGGGTATACATGTGATTAACAGATAGGGGAAGAGCACAAAGGAGCAGTTAAGGATAAACGCAGAGGATAGGGAGTACCCTGATGGGTGTGCCTCAGGAGCACTGTGATGGGTGTACAATGAACCTAAGCTCCCTGTGGGGACAGAAAGGACAAACCAAAATTTAACCTAAAATGCTTGAAACTATAATCCAATAGGTTCCCATACAGAAGACCTGAATTTGATTTAGCACAGCATCTAGCACACACAGGGTATGCAGTGGCTCTCAAGTGCCACCTTGTGTGAATCCCAAAACAAAATACAACAAAACAAACTGAACTTTTCAAACCTATTTAATAAAAAAAATAGTTTGTTTCTCTTATCCTACTTCCGGAAAACAACCAGTTATTCCTTAAAAAATACCATGCATTCAAAGTTAGCCAATCAATGACTCACGTACACCAGTGCATTTTCAATTCTGACATTGATATTAGCCCACTCTTTTAACAGAAAGCACACTTCCATTGCTGGAGTTACTTAACTCTTGCCTGTGCAACTAAGACATCCTCAAACTGAGTACTTCTCATGTTTTCTTAAAGACTTAAGGGAGTTTGCTTTTGTCTAAGTTTATCTTCACCAGCATACCCTTCGTGATAAAATACATTATTTGTTTATTTATATATTTTTATTTTGGAGACTCACATGCAGCTGTGCTAATGGCTTTCTCCTGACTCTGTGCTCAGGAATCACTCCTGGAAATGCTCTGGTGACTGTATGTGTTACTAAGGAGCAGATTCATATGGAATGCAAATACCCTACCCACTGTACTCACTCGAATACATTGAACTCACTTAACTTTGCCTCATTAGACTGCATTGTTAAGCTTTTTATTTTCTGATACTGAATTGTGTTCTCATCCTATGATAAAGTGTTAGCTCCACCAATTCTCTTAACTCTGTGAAGTAGATGTGGTGTTCTTTTCATTTTAGGGTGTGGGGAAGCAGAGACAGCAGAATTTTCTCATGGCTTCTGCTCCTGCAGTGCCACATAGTTCATAAGAGTTCAAGCAATCTGACTTGAAAGTCTAGACTCCTGATGACTCTGCAAGTCTGCCTCTGGTATCTTGTAAATGACGTCCAGGAGTTTACACAGTCTCATTTAAAAAAAAAAAGAAGTATTACAAATTCCTATTTCCCCCTTCTATTTTAGCTGTTTGAAGCAAGAGTGAGTTAGGAAGATGTAGATACAAATTGAAGCATTTAAAATAATTATGTGGGGGATTGTAAAAATATGAAATCATCAAAATATAGATTATGTGTGACGTAAGAGTTACTTGAAGAATAACCTCTCCTCTTTTTCAAACCTTTTTCTTTAGATTTTTATTCCTAGAAGAAAAAATGTCTACCATGATAGCTACAGCCAGACAAAAGACATAATTTTGCTCTGATTTTCTTTGAAGGATATTTGGCTGGATGTATGCAGTATAAGTTAAATATTTTCTTAGTGGAGATGTGAAAAAATAATCATTCAAAGAGGCAAGGCAGTTTGCTGCTTTATGGTTGGACTATAGAGCAGTGAAATTAGTATTAATATGGTAAACATATTACTAAAAGGTTTTTGGTGGTAGGTGTGCCATATTACACAGCTAATAGTGCCAAAACTCAAAAAGTGCTCATATGAAATTCAAGAGTGATGATCGTGATTACTGAGTCACTGTATGAGGCACTATTGTAAAATTTAAAACAACTATGTATTCAAAAACTTAAATTTAAATGACAACTCCCCGAAACCCAGTTTAAATGGAAAAATATATAAACAGATACTTTATCAAAAAAGGCATAAGAATGGAATAAAATAATAGACCATATGAAAATATGGTCTATTCTGTTGCCTCTGCTTCCTCACACCCTAAAATGAAAAGAACACCACAAAGATAACTCTGGACAAGAACTGAGTGCTGAAAGTAGGCAAAGGCATATACACGATAACGCTTCAGTGCTTGTATTGCAAACATGCAAACAAAAATGCCTAAAGGAGAGAGAGAAAGAGAGATAGGAAGAGGGAGAGAGAGAAAGAGAGATGGAGAGCGAGACAGAGAGAGAGAGAGAGAGAGAGAGAGAGAGAGAGAGAGAGAGAGAGAGCCTGCCATAGGGGCAGACTGGGGTGGGAATGTTGTCGGGAAGGAAATTGGGGACATTGGTGATGGGAAATGTGCCCTGGTGAAGGAATAGGTGTTGGAACATTGTATGACTAAAATTCAATTATGAACAATATTGTAACTGCATCTTGTGGTGATTCAATAAAAGGAGAAAGAAAAAGTTGTCATTTGGAAACTGGAGAAATAACATCTTAAATATGATTGGTTTACTTGATATATATATATGTATATATATAAAATGTTATCTGAACTTCATTTGAAATTTCCCAAGTTACAAGATTGTCACACCTTTTATTTTGAGATGTAAATGTAGTGTCAGCCTCATACATATGAGAAAATACTGCTGTAAGGTACAGTAGGTCATTAACAAACATCTTTTCATTATAGTATTTTCCGAAGATCTGATTTCACTTATCTCTTTACTTAAAATTAGTTTCCAAGAACTATCAAGGACTATAGTCAAGGACTTACTTTTTTAACTCTTATAGAAAAGTATACACAGTTGCTTTTTTAACCTGTATAGAAATCTCTGACTTTAGTTGAAGTTTTAGTTCTTTTACACTTAATGTAATTATTTTTTAAATTTTATTTTCATAAGGTTGTTCCCATTAATTGATTACATTCAGTGTATCAACACCAATCCTACCACCATTACATCTTCCCACCACAATTGTTTTGAATTTTCCCACCACTATCCAAACCTGCCTGCCACCGACAGATGCTAGATAATATTTTCTATTATTTATTATGAATATCATGAAAGGTCACGCACTCCTGGAATTCAGAATATGTAAATGATTGGGGTCCAGCGACATTACTGTAGGGAGGTAATCCATTTTGAGATTCATTTGTGAGTCTATGGATCAAGGCTGGTGGCAGCACTTAAATATGGCCCGGAGGCAGTTCATGGGTGTGACAGCCAGGACCTCCTCAAGAGGCATGGATGAATAGTCCCAGCTGCCTTGTGGCCTGCTATCTTCAGAGCTGGTTCCTGCATACCTGGATTTTTCTTCTGAAAGTTTGTGGCCACCGGGGGTTCATCTGGAGTGGGCAGAGCTGGGACACCACTACATCTGTGAGATCAGCTCAGCAAGGAATGCAGAGAAATCTCCAGAGAGCTGATGTCTTGTTCACTGATGCATCTTAATGTAATTACTAATATGTTCAGGTTTAAGACTAGTAATTTGTTTTCTTTATATCTCCTCTAAGTTTTCCTTGCTTCCTTTTATTAATATTTTGTGTATTTCTATTTATTGACTTAATTTTTTTAAAAAGCTTTCGACCTTTGTCACTCTAAGCAACATGCATGCTTAACTTACTGTATTCACTACCCCTCAATTACTGTAATACAAAAATATGTCTCTGAATACAGAGCCAGGAGTAAGCCCTGAGTTCTGTCAAGTGTGACAAAAAATATATGCATATGTATAATTACATATAGCAATGTCCTTCCATTGTTCATCAGTTTGCTCAAGCGGGCACCAGTAACGTCTCCATTGTGAGACTTATTGTTACTGTTTTTGGCATATCGAATACGCCACGGGAAGCTTGACAGGCTCTGCCGTGTGGGCGGGATACTCTTGGTAGCTATAATAATTACATATATTTATGTATATTTCCACATTGTATTATTTCCTTTTCACAGTATGAATCTCTTGGGAGAAAACTTGTTAAACTTTTATTTATTTGTAAGATGCCCTTATATAATGCATAGTACTGTCTATAGCACTGCCCTCCTGATGTTCATCGACTTGCTCCAGTAGGCACTGGTAACGTTTCCATTGTGAGACTTGTTGTTACTGTTTTTGGCATATTGAATATGCCACGGGGAGCTTGCCAGCCTCTGCCTTGCGGTCAGAATACTCTTGGTAGCTTGCTGGACTCTCCAAGAGGGATGGAGGAATTGAACACAGGTCGGCCACATGCAAGGCAAACTCCCTACTCGCTGTGCTTTTATTTTGAAGCATATTTTTACTGGATATAGAAATCTGGCTTTCTATAAATAAAATTCAAGAGAAATTTATTATCTTTGGGGGAACCATTGTTATAAATAAGAAGCTACTTTTAGGTTTATTAAACTTATAAATAATGTTATTCTTTGTGCCTTTATGAATTTTTCTTCATTAAAAAGTTGATGATTTTCATGGGTTGCTCACCATCAAACAGCTTGATGTGTTTTTTTATGTATGCAGTTTTAAGTTAATTTACTAATACTGTCCTATAAAACACTAAAATAGTATTTATTATCTTTATCCACGATCATTTCAGATCATTTAATTTTTAATCTATTTGACAAATAGTTATTTCATTCTCTGCTGTTAAACCTGTCCTGTCATTTTTTTCACTATGAGTCATAGAAATTTTACTTGATTTCTTTTCCAGAATTTTTGTTTCTTCTCTTCTATTGCCAAACAGCTTAATCATTTTTCTATCTTTTCTCTTTTTTGGAGGTGGGGTAAAGGAGTGGGGATTGGCTATGCTTTTACATCTTTTCTTTAAGACTTTCTATACTTACTAAAATATCTTTAAAATCCTTGCTTATGAATTTTAACATGTGTGTCATGCCTGGGTCATTTATTGAATTTATTATTATTTATTTGAAGGTCAGTTTCCTGCTTTTTTATAAGTCTGACAAGTTTTAGATATATGTTTGTCATTGAGACTGGTATATCACAGACTTAAACATGTGGCTTTTACTTTTTTGTTGGTAGAAGTGATCCCTCTGAACAAACTGGGTTCCCTAGGTGGATTGCAAGTAGTGTTTCTTGTCACCTGACTTTTTGTTGGTTTGCCAGCTATGTTGCAGGGACTGGGTGAAGTGGGAACTCAGGATGTTATCTCATGAGAAAAGAGTACTCCTACCCATCTACTTCCATCTACTTATCTAACCTTGGCCACTGGGGAGATACCTTGGCTGAGGTCTGATGAAGTCTGCACTGCACATCTTCACAGAATTGACAGTGGCATTCCAGCAGCCCCATGGGAGTTGTCAAACTGCTTCTAAAGTCCACTTAGTCTGCACAGAATGGGAACTGGTACCCAATGTTCAAGTTCCTGGGGAGCCAGTGTACTCACGCTGGAGCATGGAATTGCTCTTTTCAGGAAAAGGAAAGTCAGTCCTAAGCTCTGCTCAGGTCTTCCAAGAACATCACCTTCTCTTGCAGAAAAGAATTTAGGAGGAGATGAAACAGTAAATTAAAGCAGGTAATTTGAAAATTTTACTTAACAATTTTTTTAACACTTTAACTTAGTGTTAAAAAAAAACAACTCTGGCTTCTCCAGAGAGGAAAATATCAGAGTGCTCATATCAGGTTGAGATGCAGGGCATTCTCCAAAGTGGAGAATTTTCCAAAAAATAAAGAAATTATATGTTTCAAGTCAAACCTGGGGCAAAGCTCTAAGGTAGAGCACATCTCCCCTTCCTTCCCCTGCTTGTTTTTATAGACTTTTCTCAAACTAACCCCAACTGATTAAAAGTCAACTGCTAGGGCACTGTGAAGAAGAGCTTTGGATTTTTTTGTTCTATTTGGTCTATTCATATCTGTTATTATGTGTATGTTCAAGAAATAAGCGACTGTTGGGTTGCTCTCTCCCCCACCACGTGTGTTCGTTAGGTGGCCGTGAGCCACTTCCTCACTCTTGCCTGCAGCTGCTGCCAACAGACAGACACATGAAGGAGGGAACAGGACTGTCAGGCTGGTCGGAGATCAGTTGCCGTTTATTCCATCCTCCCCACGTGTCTGTTCCAGTCTCACTAAGTGCCCCATTCCAGTCTCACACTACCTCTCATTTCCATCTCCTCCTGTCCACCACGCTAGTCTTCCCATGCTCCATCTAGCAGGCTTAGTCTAGAACCCAAACTCTAAGCATTGTGGGTAGCAACTACACCTAGGTCAGATAGCACAATCAACATATGTAAAGCCTGTGTTTCCAGAAAAGCTCATCTGATACAAAGATCTCCTCCCAGGAGATCTATTCAAGGGCAGAATACCATCCAGGAGTACATTTCTCCTTTCCTTAGTCCAACAATAAATTAAACATTCATCTTAATTCCATTCTTAATAATATAAGTCATTTTGAATGGACACAGTAAGAAATACATTGAGCTTATAGGGTGGCTTTCCTGGGATTATCTCACTATAAATCCCAGACTACAGTGCTCAGGCTAGATGAGCCCTTCCTAACCCTAAGCAGGGTCCTTGTCCAGTTATTTTCTCTTTGGATCATGACAGAATTTGTCCATGACCATTCTCTTAATTTATAGCTAAGTATTATGGCGCTTTGGCCAGGCCCATTTGGATGCCAGGGTAGCTCACAGCTTTCCCTGGGTCCATTCAGTCCCTTCGTAGGGACCCTGCTTTGGGGGCGCTAGAAACTAAAGGTGTCTGAAGCTTAAGCCAAGTAAATAGGTGCCCAGGAGTGAAGATTATTTAGAGTCAGTTAACTCCCAAATTACAAAAGCATTCGGAGAGCCCGGCAAGCTTCGGAGAGCCCGGCAAGCTACCGAGAGTATTCGATATGCCAGACACAGTAACAACAAAGTCTCCAATGGAGACGTTACTAGGCCCACTCGAGCAAATCGATGATCAACGGGAGGGCCTTTACTTTACTTTACTTACCATTAACTGTCTTCCTGTGTCTATACAAAAAGGACATTGTGCTAAAGAAAACTATATAAAAGACATAAGGGAAGGAGAAAAAGCAATATTTGACTTAAAAATACAAAATCCAGAGTTTGGGGCTGGAGCAATAGCACAGCGAAGGCCTAAGGAGCTATGGTGTAATAAAGATTGAGAAACACTGCTCTAGGGCAGTGAACCTGTTACTGGTGAAGAGGTGACTTCCCCCAAAAGAAATAGGGTTTCCCTGGTGGCTCATAAATTCTACTTCTGGTCCCTCAACTCCTGATTATTTTACCAATGGCTTGAGTGATAGCACAGCGGTAGGGCGTTTGCCTTGCACGCAGCCAACATGGCCGACCCGAGTTCGATTCCTCCGCCCCTCTCGGAGAGCCCGGCAAGCTACCGAGAGTATTCGATATGCCAAACACAGTAACAACAAAGTCTCCAATGGAGACGTTACTGGGCCTGCTCGAGCAAATCGATGAACAACGGGAGGGCCTTTACTTTTTACTTTTATAATAATCTCACCAGGTCACAGGTGTTGTGTAGGGGTATGAGGAGGTATTCTTGAGAAAAGAATATGCTTTAGGTATGCTCAATCACTTAGCTACCCAAAGAAAAGCCTGGCATAGGTTAGGACTGATAACTTTTTTTTTTTTCCCTTTATTTTATTTTATTTTTTTTAAAGTTGTAGATTTACAATTTTTTGTGCTTTGGTTTCAATTATACAATGATCAGATACCCATCCCTCCACCAGTGCCCATTTTCCACCACCATGGATAATATCCCTCCCACCCCCATCCCCCCATCCCCCCGTCTCTGTGGCAGGGCAATCCCCTGTGTTCTCTCTCTCCTTTTGGGTGTTGTGGTCTGCAAAAGAGGCATTGAGTGGCAAACATGTTCAGTCCATAGTCTACTTTCGACATGCATCTCCCCTCCTGGGAGGATCCTCCAAACATCCTTTATTTGGTGCTCCCTTCTCTATCTGAATAGCCCTTTCCTCTAGGATACCCGGCTGGCCTCTAAGTTATGGAGTAATCCTCCTGGTGCTGATCTCAGCTATTCTTGGGTATTAATCTCATACTTTGTTACTTTATATCCCCCAGATGAATGCAATCTTTCTGTCTATCCCTCTCTTTCTGACTCATTTCGCTTAGCATGATACTTTCCATATTGTACCACTTGTATGTAAATTTCATGACTTCATCTTTTCTAAGAGCTACATAGTACTCCATTGTGTAGATGTACCAAAGTTTCTTTAACCAGTCATCTGTTCTTGGGCATTCAGGTTTCTTCCAGTTTCTGGCTATTGTAAAGAGGGCTGCAATGAACAAACAAGTGCAGATGTCACTTCGACTATACATTTTTGCCTCTCTGGGATATATTCCCAGGAGTGGTATTGCTGGGTCAAATGGGAGCTCAATTTCTAATTTTTTGAGAATCGTCCATACTGTTTTCCAGAAGGGCTGAACCAGTCGGCATTCCCACCAACAGTGAAGGAGTGTCCCTTTCTCGCCACAACCACGCCAGCATCGGTTGCTTTTGTTCTTTTGAATGTGGGCCAGTCTCTGAGGTGTGAGATGGTATCTCATTGTGGTTTTGATCTGCATCTCCCTGATGATTAATGATGTAGAGCATTTTCTCATGTGCTTTTTTGCCATTCGGATTTCTTCTTTGAGAAAGTTTCTGTTCATTTCATTGCCCCATTTTTGGATGGGGTTGGATGTTTTCTTCTTGTGGAGTTTAACCAGTATTTTGTATATCCTGGATATCAACCCCTTGTCAGATGTGTATTCGGTGAATATCCTTTCCCATTCTGTAGACTGTCTTTGTATTTTGGTCACTGTTTCTTTGGAGGTGCAGAAGGACTGATAACTTTTGATATGAGCATCTTTGCAGCATAGATGTTAGGGTTCCTCCAGTCCCAGGAGGCAAATGTCAAGCTGTCCCTGAAATAAACTTGATCTGCAGGATGTGGGAATGTATCCTTAACACCTGTGTTCTTGGGGAGCTGTAGGTTCAGGCTGGAACTGGGAATTGCTCTTTGCAGGTAAAAGGAGGTCAGGTCTAATGTCTGCCCAGTCATTCCAGAAACTCTGCCTTCACTCACAGAAAAAGAATTTCAGTAGGAGACAAAGTAGTGAAGTAGAATAGTTTTATTTAAAGAATTTTACTTAGATAATTGTGAGGGGATAAAGAGAGAGTCAGAGTCAGTCCATGCTTTTTTTGTTGGTATCCCTTTTTTTTTTGCATCTGAGTGATGTTTCATATTTTTCATTTCCAGAAAGTTCAGAATTTGTAACTTAAAATTATGACTCATGAATTTTCCTCCTTTAGAAATAGAAAATGTTTTTTTAGTTTTATTTCCCTCCCCTTAAAAAAAAGCATCACCAAACCCTCCCCCATGTGCCTGCAACAAATCTAAATCATAGTTTTAACACTGTCTCAACTGAATACTACAGTAAGGTTTCAGTCACAGAAATCTCATTGAATCACAACAAAATGTTACTGAGTGCTCAGTGACATCTTTATCAGTTTGGATGGACCAAAACTATAATTTTTCTACCTTTGTGTAATTTTTACATATCAATATTTTCTTTTAGTTTTATAGCCCACACCCTGTAGATCTTATGTAGTTTTATATAAGATAAGAACTTGTCCAGGCCCCAGTGAAAAGCTCATTCAAGCTTCTTGATAAGCTTTTACCTAGCTTCTGCCTCTCCAGTAATCCGTCTTGCTTATTTGATCATCTAATAGCTCTGAGGTACAGTCTCTGCCTGCTCAAGTCAGCTTACCACCTTCTTCATCTTTACTCTCCCTTCTTTCACTGTGCTTTGAAAAATGCTCTGATGTAGAAAATATGACCACTTAATTGAGTGGACTAATCTTAAAAGAATGTTTTAAATGGCATATACTTTAGTGGTGAAAGACTAGTGAAATGTATGTCTTTGTTGAAAACGCCACCATGGGTCATGTTTATTGACTGCTCTATAATGAAATCAGATTTCTTTTTTCATTAGATAAATCACTTTTTCTATCCTGATGTTGGTGTGCTACTATAGGTCACAGACATAACATTCAGCACAGTTGATTAAGACCTGTGATTTTGTTAAGGTAAACTTAATAGAGAAGTTTGAAGGGCTTCCCAACTAGAACTCAGGGGACCCCAGGGCGACTCCCAGAAATCCTCTACTAACCAGCTTGGTAAGCCAATGCCATTGCCCAGGGATAAGTATTCCGTGGGTTCTTTGATGCTGGGTATCATAGGGACTACTCTGGGGGTTCTTGGAGGGTGTTTAGGGATATACTTGGAAATGTTTGGAGGGTGTATTTGGTTCCCAGTATTAAACCGAGGTTGAGTGTCTTAACCCCTGTATTCGCAAAAAAAGACCAAGAATATCTTTTTAAATTAAATTGAGACTGGGAAGTAAAGAACAACAGAAATTTTGAAGATTAGACAAGAAGGCACAGAAACAACTGAATCGAATAAAGGATTTTATTAGCAATGAAAAAATTAGTTAAGAAGGATAGCCACTAGCATGAGCTGGAGAAAATTTCAAAGAGAGTGAGCAGGGCCCTGGTTTTATGTATAGCGGAAGGAAAGTGATATAGCAACTTATACATGTTCCAGTAGGTTTTCAGGAAACTGGTCCATATTCATTAGGGAGAATAGTGAGCATGAACAAATCAGGAACATGCAAAGAGTTTATACCACAGATGCATAAAATGGCAAAGACCTGTCATTAGAGTATGTTTTGTTTTGTGCAATAATTAAAACCAAGTTGACGAGAGTTTGAAATGAGTTGTACTCTGCAGTCTCCACTAGCATGGGCTATCTGGCCAGGGGCCTGGAGTCCTTGTTAGCACGGAAATATTGTTAAATACCACTTTGGCTAGATTAGAGGCAATCAGAGCCAATAGAATGAAGTGAGTATCTTATTCCAGAAAGAGGTGGTCACTTCCCCCAAAGAAGAAGCCCAGGCTAGTTTTAGCATTTCCTAAACTTCTCAGTTTTCAGGGGTAGAAAGAGAGATCACTGTTGGCCCCAAATTTTTTGACTGCAATAATAAAAATCTTTGTATCTAGTTTTCTATAAACCACCCAGCTGAGCTCCTGATGAACCGAGGTCTTCCTGGTACTTAAATGAAAATTAAAGGAAAACCAAAATTCTTTTGTTATGTAAGTAAAAGCGATCATTTAGTAATGTTCTGTGTTTTTTAAGGCCATGCAAAAATCAGATAAGAACAGACAAATTAATAGGGGATCCAGAATCAAGTTATTAAAAAATGTATAGGTGGGGGCTGGAACTTTAGTAGAGCACTTGCCTTGCATATGGCTGACTGAGGTTTGATTCGCAACACCCTCAGCCCTGCCAGGAGTGATCCCTGAGCACAGCTGGGTGTGTCTCCCCCAAATAAACAAATAAATGCATATGTGGAAAAATATCTGAGTCTAAGTGACTTTTTAAGAAATAGTTATTTTCAAACACAAAGAGGAATAAAAATCCTGCAAGTTCCCATCCATTTGCTAAACAATGATTGTGACTAGGTGAGCCACAACAAAGCTGACTAAGCTCTTGTAGTCTTAACAACATTGAACTATAGCCTCCTGATATGTATTTCTTTATGTAGAATATTTTCTGCTTTAGGGAACAGATCTCAAAGTTCAAACGCATTTTGCTTAGCTATTGTTTAGCAATGATGGATCTATCACATCTTCCAGAAGGGCAATGGAGAAGATTATTCATGACTTCTACTCAGATCTCTTTAATAGCCACATCCACTTGCCCACATACAACATACCACATGATGGATATGTCGTTCCCAATGTTCTCCCTTCCAAAATCCAACATGCCATCTCGTCGGTAAAGAAACAAAGAGCACCTGGCCCAGACAAGATCAGACCTGAACACCAGAAGAACTTACCATCAGTACTCATCAATACATTGGCT
Organism: Sorex fumeus; assembly: GCF_029834395.1. Lineage (NCBI taxonomy): Eukaryota > Metazoa > Chordata > Mammalia > Eulipotyphla > Soricidae > Sorex > Sorex fumeus. Next base: position 29,375,508 of record NW_026606188.1, read on the forward strand.
CGACTCTTCACATGCTACCTGTCTGAATTCAAGGTTCCATCCCAATGGAAAACCAGCAAGACTGTACTACTATACAAGAAAGGAGACATCCACGACATTGGCAACTATCGCCCAATCTGCCTATTGTCTGTCATCTACAAACTATTCACTCGAGTCACCCTGAATAGGATTAGCAGAACACTAGATGAAGGACAACCATGTGAACAAGCTGGATTCCGAAAAGGATTCAGTACCATCGACCATATCCACACAATAACCAAGCTCATTGAGGTATCTCGGGAGTTCAAGATGCCGCTCTGTTTAACGTTCATTGATTTAAAGAAGGCCTTTGATTCTGTTGACACGGAAGCGGTCATGGAAGCCTTAGCCAATCAGGGCGTACAAACTCAATACATCAGGATCCTTCGTGAGCTCTATTGCGGATTCACTACCAAGATCTCACCATTCTACAAAGAAGTAATCATACATATCAAGAGAGGGGTTCAGCAGGGTGATACCATTTCACCAAAACTCTTCAGTGCCACCCTCGAGAACATCATGCGATGACTGGAATGGGAAAACATGGGAGTGAAGATAGATGGTCGGCAACTACACCACCTCCACTTTGCTGATGACATTGTTTTAATAACACCAAACATCAGCCAAGCGGCACAAATGCTGAACGACTTTGACCGTGAATGTGGAAAGGTCGGACTACAGCTGAATCTTACGAAGACAATGTTTATGAGAAACAGCCTTGTTCCTGACGCTCCATTCGCTCTCAACGGAACCACCATCTCCGAATGCAACAGTTATATATACCTAGGTCGAGAAATCAACATGATGAATGACCTGGCACCTGAGTTGCGCAGGAGGAAGAGAGCGGCTTGGAATGCCTTCAAGAGCATTGAAGAAATAACTAAAAGGACAAAGAACCTCCAGCTACGAGCACATCTCTTTGATTCCACTATTCTTCCTGAATTAACATATGCCTCAGAGACCTGGACCCTACGAAAACAGGATGAGAACACTATTCGGGTCTCTCAAAGAGGAATCGAAAGAACTATGCTTGGAATATCACGATTCACTCAAATGAGACATAGAATCCGGAGTTCTGATCTTCGTCAACGCTCAAGAATCAGGGACGCTGTCTCATGTGCCAAGACATCAAAAATCAGATGGGCTGGACACGTAATGAGGTTTACAGACAACCGCTGGACTAGAGCCATTACTGATTGGATTCCACGGGACATCAAAAGATCACGTGGATGCCCACCTATAAGATGGTCAGACTTCTTCGTCAAGACCCTAAATGATCGGTTTGAAGCTCTGCATGTTCCTAGAACGAACAGATACCATTGGGCTACGCTAGCACGCAACCGGGATGAATGGAGACGTTACTGGCACCCGCTCGAATAAATCGATGAATAACGGGGATTAAGTGATTAAGTGATTAAGTGATTGTTTAGCTAAGGGCTGGAGCGATAGCACAGCGGTAGGGCGTTCGCCTTACAAGCGGCCAACATGGCCGACCCGAGTTCGATTCCTCCGCCCCTCTCGGAGAGCCCGGCAAGCTACCGAGAGTATTCGATATGCCAGACACAGTAACAACAAAGTCTCCAATGGAGACGTTACTCGGCCCGCTTGAGCAAATCGATGATCAACAGGAGGGTCTTTACCTTTTATTGTTTAGCCAGGAGTGACTGAATAGTTGGGAATTGCCCTAAATCTATCAAAAGACAAATGTTTTATACCCCAATTATTACTTCCCATGTAAACATTTCATCTACTGAGCATGATCCACTTGCCTTTTTATACTGTAACTAGAATAAAACAGAACTTTCTATTGATAGGAAGAGGTAAAAAATCTGCTAAGCAACCTTAAACTTTCAGATCTAGGAGATACACTTGTGTTTTTGTCTATGTATTAATGATGTTTTATTCTCTTAATATATACCTCCATTTAGGGGGTATTCATGGAAAAGATCCAGAAAAGCTGAGTAATTCATCTGCAGATCTTTGTACTCTCTGCCAATGGATTCACAGGAAGTCAAGGAGTAGAGACCTTGAAGGAAAAAATATAGATCGAAGTTCTGCTTTCTCCGCTGAAGAGATAGGCCATTCAGGTAGAGTGAGAAGGTGGTCCTCCTAGAGTCTTACATGTCAATATCTTTTTCAAAGACAACATTCTGAGTGCTGGATTTCTCCCATGAAATTACCTTTTTTGTCCATTGGGGGGATGGATAATAGACTTTTACAATACTTAATTTGACTTAATACAATACTCTACAATACTTAATTTGACCTAGGGACATGGGTGGAGGGATATCAGCACTTCAACAGTGGTATGGAAACTTTGTAAACATAAAGCATAAATACTACTATTGTAGACCATGTATCCATTATCAACATCATGCTTTTATACTCTGAGAATGATAAGGTGTACCTTGGGAAATTCTATGGGCTTTACACGGATGTAGGAAGACACTATTTATGAAGAATGAGCTTGAGATGAAAATAGTGGAAGAAATTGTTTTTCAAATTGAGGGAAGAATTTTGTTTTTTGGATTTCTCATATATTCCACTTACAAATTCACTTAATGAACATTTCAGTAATTTGTTGTGTGTAGGAAAATGCTATTAGAACATGGTTATTTAAGTACTAATATCCTTAACTATGCTGAAATAATGTGTATTCATGCCATTTCTTTGCTTTCTAAGCATCTCTGGGAAAAGAAATTGAAGACAAAAATACTGCTTCTTCAAAAACTCTCTTGTCCTCTTGTCTGTCACATGTCTTAAGCCAAATCATCTGGATTTTGAAGCATTTATGATATCCTTTGAGTTCTTACTATTTTATTATGTTGCGTTATATGTATGTGTGTGTGTGTGTGTGTTTGTGTATTTGACTACTTTAAAGAACACCTCAAAGAGGTCGATAATTCCTGGTGTGAGATCAAATAACTGGTCCAGTTCCCATGCTTATAAATGCTAGAGTGCACATTTGAAACCTAAACTTAAGGTCCTGAAAGTCCTTTTCTGCTAAAAATTTTATTTTATTTTTTCTGCTTTCCACATTTTTTAAAAATTAAAGCACTGTGATTTACAGAGTTATTCATAGTTGAGTTTTAGGCATACAGTATTGTATACAATCCCACCACCAGTGTCAGCTTCCTTCCATCAATGTTGCCAGGTTCCCTCCCATCTCCCCCACCCCCCTCTTCTAAGTCTGCCCTCTTGACAGACACCTTTCTTTTCTTTTTAAATTTTTTATTAGTGAATCACTGTGAGATGCAGTTACAGACTTACGAACTTCCGTGCTTGCATTTCAGTCATGCAATGATCAAGTACCTCTTCCTCCACCAGTGCCCATTTTCCTCCACCAATGGTTCCAAGCATCCCTTCCACCACCCCCACCCCGTCCCTTCCATCTCACCCTGCCTCTGTGGCTGGGCATTCCCTTTTGCTCTCTCTCTCTCTCCTTTTGGATGTTGTAGCTTGCGATAGAGGTATTAAGTGACCATCATGTTCATTCCATAGTCTACTTTCAGCATGCATCTCCCATTCTGAGTGGGCCCTCCTAGCATTCTTTACTTGGTGGTCACTTCTCCATCTGAGCTGACAGGCACCTTTCTCAGTTCAGTTGTTAAAATTCGGGTCTCTTGATTTCAGTGTGTTGACTCTGTAGTTTGGGTATTTGCCTCTATCATTCCTTAAGACCATCTTTCTCTGGCTCCCCTGTCCCGGTCCCCGTTGTTTCTCATCGGTCTCTTCCCCACTCCCCTCAATTCTGCCTTCCATTCTCCCTATACTCTTCAGAGAGTGGAAGAAAATCTGGTTTGTTGTTGTACCTAAGAGTTCTATTCACTCAACATTAAAGTTACATAATCAATTTACAAACAAATACGTCTTGAGAATCACAGAACAACTGAACATAAAAGGGGAGCTTAAGTATCATGAAAAACAGTGGGGATGGATGTTCACCATCACAGGTTGGAGCAGATTTAAGAAAGGAACTTGGTGGAAGTGGCGACTCGGTTGTATGCTCAGCAGATACGGAGTGATGTAACAGCTTATACATATTTTAGTCGTTTTTCAGAAAACTCATATGTACTCATAACACTGCAGGCCTGAAAGGTAGTGCAGTAGAAGAGAAGACACTTGCCTTGCATGTGGCCAAGCTGGGTTCATCCCCGGCACCACATAAAGTTCTTGAGCCCCACCTGGAGTGATTCCTGAATTCCAAGCCAAGGACAAGGCCCGAGAACAGCACAGTATACAGTCCAAATAAACAATCCACAATTAAGGTAGATTGTTGTAAACATTAAGAACAGAAATTATTTTTATTATATTTTTATTTTAAATATTGGGAAACTTTCTACCTATAAAGTGTTCTCCCATTAAGGTTTAAAAGTACAGGAAACTACGGACATTTGTACTACCTGTATGTATTCTTCTTTTCAATTGCTAATGTCTGTAAAGTACAGAAAATTAAAAAGCCTAGTATGAACAAACATTTGCTAGATATCTGGAGGAGTAAATACAAAGAAGTAAGTTTTCAGCTAACACAAATTCTGAAATGTAACTTTTGTTTTCTTCACTGCAAGGAACCCACGCCACTGAACAAATCTAAATGGTATTTATCTTCATGCATATCAGCCCTAAACTAAATTTTTTTTTAAAAATGTATGACCAAACTGACTGATAGGCATTATTGACAATAATTCAATTTAATAGGTTTCTTTTGATTTTGGCTTCATATTAGAAGATCCATTGTCGATGCCTCCTTGTACTTAGCATTAATATAAAATAGGATCTATGCAAGCAATTTTAGCTGATATCAGTATATGTTGTGATTTTATATTTGGTACAGTTTTAATGTTCATAATAAACCTTGGCTAGTATTTTTATTATTTCAGCTAAAGTGATCAGTCTTATGGCTGTTTCACTGTTCATATTTGCTGCTTGCTTTTTCTAGTTATTTCAGAGTAAAACAGTTGTCATTTTTACTTTAACTTGGGAAGTTTAGAAACAGCTCTTAAAGTCAAATCCTGATTTGCTGCCTGCCTTGGATTATTCAAACTCCATCTTTAAATCTGTTTGTATATCTAAAAATGGCATAAAATAAATATTTTTCCTGGGCATTTTGTGAAGATTCAGTTGATATTAGTTAGTTGTATAAAACATTCAAAATAGTGTATATCAAAACAAACAAACCAACACTGTCCTGCTGTTGTTCATCAATTTGCTCAAGTGGACCCAGTAATGTCTCCATTTTTTTGAAAACTTGTTGTTACTGTGTTTCACATCTCGAATATGACACAGGTAGCTTGCCAGGCTTTGCCATGCGGGTGAGATACTCTTGGTAGCTTGCTGGGCTCTCTGAGAAGGGCAGAGGAATTGAACCCAGCTCGGTCTAGCTAGCCCCACGCAAGGCAAATGCCCTACTGCTGTGCTATCGCTACAGCCCCTGTGCTATCGCTCCAGCCCAATGTATATCATTATGATGAACATATAAGGAATTATATCTACTTTCTCATAAATATCTAAATTTTGTTGAACCTCTTCACTACTTCATAAATCCAGTACCCATAAATAACACTGAGAAATAGATTGTTTTTATTTACATATAAAACATCCCTTAAGAGTTTCAACTTAATAAACCTTAAATATTCGCCACAGAATATAAACCAATGTGGTATCACTACAATAAGAAAATACCTTTCTCAGGGTTTAGTAGAAGAGAGGAAAATTTTCACTCAGTTTATAAATTTTAGTAGTTTGGGGGCCAGAGGGATAGCACAGTAGTTAGGACACTTGTCTGGCACATGACTCACCCAAGTTTGATCCCCAGCCCTCCAAATGGTCTCTCAAGCCATCAGGAGTGATCCCTGAGTGCAGAGCCAGGAGGAAATCCTAAGCACAGATGGGTGTTGGACAAAAATCAAACAAAATTAATATTATGTTTTTTAAATATACATTTACACAGGAAAATTGACATCTACAGCATAGCATTTAATAACTCTACTTTGAATAAGGCATTTAGAATATTAAGATCTTTATAAGCCCAAAGAGACAAACTATAATTTCCAAATGGAAATTTGTACTGCCATTGATTTTACATGACTATAAAACCAGCAAGAAAAATGGAAACATGTCTTCCTTACCAAAGTAAACCAAAATTATAACTTCAAATGTCTTTGGAAATATATTTTAACTGGATACTATACTTTTGTTATCACTTTTATATCATAAGTGATGATACTTCTAAGAACAATTGATCTAAAAAGTTCATTTTATACAATTGTACTCTTATAGGTGTTACTGTAGATATATAGATGAATGGTCCTACATGCAGAAACTAATCCATAACAGTAGGGGAGATTTGTATACTCAGTAATGCATAGAAATTAATGAGGCAGGGAAGTGAATATACTTTTATCTCATATAGAATATATTTTACACATAAACACATGCAGACATGCATCATAAAATCTGGTTACTCTTTGCATTATTGATATCATATTTATAAAATTTGAAAATTACTAATTTCTTCTTTCCTTACTTTAGTCTAAATAAACAATTGATGCTTTTTAGAAGTTAGTGGTCTATTAAAAAATGCAGGTAGTAGACTTAAACTAAATAGATGGATGCAATTCTCTCAGGTACAATGCATTTTGAATTATTTTGCTGCCTTTGCTTCCTTTTCTGGCACATGAGATGCATATTTTAGATAAAATAAATTCATTTTTCTCCAGAATGAACTCATATTTAAAAGGAAGCTTAAACAAAGCATAATGACCTAGCTCAGAAACTCTATATTTCTTTGCCAGTAGAAGCTTCTCTCCCAATGATCAACTCCAAAACAGACTGTGATAATATCATGAAATTCAGTAAAAAGGAACCAGGGGAACTTAAGTTTTAAAAAAAGAATATTGTTTGTCGTATCGTGTGTATGACATTTAAAAAAAAATACATGTGTGCTTGATAGTGAAGACAAGATTCTTTCCTGTCAAAGGCCAAGAAATTATATAGTCACTTTCTATTTCACAGACAGCACTTCACTTCTGTGGTTGAGAAGAATATACTCATAAATTTCATAGTTTCAGCCCACATCTTTAAAATAATATGATGATAAATCTAGGTTGAGCATTCCATCTTTCTCCTGAAATGATCTTTGTTTTAGTTTGATTCCCTAGAACTTTCTTTATTGGATGGAGATCTTTAACATCTTTTGTGAAGTGAAATATGTTTAAAAGAAACGTATTATAGTGGGAAACTTCCCCAATTTTGTCCCATTCAAGATAGGAAAATGTTCTTTAACATGGACCCTAAAAAGATTGAATATGTATACATTATATACTGTTCATATATCTATGTATATATATGTAGATGTGGATAGAAAAAACCAATAATTATTTTTAAATAGGGGCCACTTTCTATGAGCTTAGATATCCTCAGATTGGCAGTGCTGGGGTCATCAGGCTACACAGGGCAGTTAGTGGTTTAGATAAAATTCAAGGCCTTGCACATGAGAGGCACACGCTCTATGACTTAACCTAGCTTCCTTGCTCAAAAATGAACACTTTTAGTTCATATCTTGGAAAGAAAAGTACAATAAGGCAAAGGGTATATAACTCTGCTATTTGTATTTGTTGTAATATATAAATATACATTGTTTGGCATGCATATAAATGTGCATATGTAATCATGCTCTTGTTCACTTTAATGTAATTATTATACTGTAAATAAGCTATCTAAGTACATCATTTAAGTTTAACAGTTGCACATACATTAGACATTTATTAAACATATACATGTATTAAACATTATACACATAGGCTTCGGGGGGATGCCATGGATCAAATCCAGTCGCTCAGATATAAGATGAGTGTACTCAATTAAAGAGCTACTCTGTCAAATTTTTATTTTATGAGGAGACAACACTATTTATAATTATCTGAGCTGCATTCACTTAACATTAATCGAGTACCCCTGCATTAACTAAGAGGAGCCAAAGGTAATAGTTAACGATAAAAATTTAGGGATTCTGGATTCCAGCTGAGTATCTCTAGATATCATGTGTACATGGATTGTTTATGCAAACTCTTGATCATTTTGCAAACTACTCTGCCTAGGGAGGCGTTTTTAAGTGCTATAAAATCTTGTCTGATTAAGATCTTCATAATATCAAATGATTTCTCCTGTTCTCAGAATTTGCATAGTGTGATAATTAGAGGTTTGTAAGCATGGTCCACTTTAGAGGTCCTGCAGTGAAAACTACGAAATAAGTCCATGACTAGGTTGCCCTTTAGAGCAGGTTGAATCCTAATAATAACAAGGTCAATAATTCTTTTGACTCATGACTCAGAACTTACTAGCAGCTGCAGAAATGATCTTGTTGAAAATTTGGATGCTCAATGATCAGTAAGTTTAATTTTAATATGTGATCCCAGAGGCATGTACATGAGTTTAAAAAGTATTCACAACATGGAACCTGGAGCCTGGTACATTGAACCCTTTTCTGCAGAAATCATAAAGTTCCATAGAATTTTCACACCTCTTGGAGATCACAGAATTACAGTGCTTACATAAGTATCTCACATATGCGGAGACTGCAGAAAGCACTTGGGGAACACTTGGGAACAGTATAAAACCTTTGAAAGTTAGTAAACAAAGATTCATATTCTTGCTTTGTCCCCTATTTTTTGTAACTGTGTTTCCTGTGTTTTTCCACCCATAAAGTGGCAGGATGATATGTATCTCACAAAACTCTCATTACCATCAATAGAGATAATTTCATAATGGCTTATAGAGCTCAGAGCATAAGGCTAATGTCAATTATGCCTCTGACCTTGGGACATATTGGGAAAGAACATGAGTAGAAAGATCCACTCTTTTTACCCACTTTCAATGGACTAAAAAAAAAAGAAAAGGAAAAACCTTTTTGTCTGGAAATTATCTTAAAAGCCATATCCTTTTCTGTTGCTGTCACTGGAAATGGAAAATCGGTGGCCTAATGTGACGTTCTGTCACTGAAATCATATAGGATGCATAAGGCTTGCACTAATGCAGAAATTTAAGGAAATTAAGCTGCCACCTCTTCATTGTGATACTTGTTTGTGAGTGTCTTGTTCTAAAGCAGTTGCTTTCCAAATATGACCGTTTGAAAACTGTTTCAGAGTCAATCTGATGAGCTTATTAAAAATGTAAACTGAGGACCCAATTCCAAACTGCATTAAAACACAAAGTTTGGGTTCCAGGGGCTACACCTTTTTTAAAAAAATTTTTTATTAGTGAAACACCATGAGGTACAGTTGTAGACTTACAAACTTTCGTGCTTGGGTTTCATTTATACAATGATCAAATACCCATCCCTCTACCAGTGCCCATTCTTCACCACCAATGATCCCAGTAGCCCTCCCACTCCCATCGCATCGCTCCCACCCACCCCGCCTCTGTGGCAGGGCATTCCCTTTTGCTCACTCTTTTCTTTAAGGTGTTGTATTTTGCAATAGAGGTATTGAGTGGCTATTGTGTTCGGTCTATATTCCTCTTTCAGCATGCATCTCACATCCTGAGCAAGTCCTCCAAACATCCTTTACTTGGTGTTTCCCTCTCTATCTGAGCTGCCTTTTTCCCCAGCATGTGCTGCTGACTTCCAAGCCATAGAGCAGACCTCCTGGTACTTATTTCAACTATTCTTGGGTGTTTGACTCCCATTCTGTTACTTTATATTCCCCAGATGAGGGCAGCCTTTCAATGTCTGTCCCTCTCTTTCTGGCTCATTTCACTTGGCATGATACTTTGCATGTAGAACCACTTCTATGTAAATTTCATGACTTCATCTTTTCTAACAGTTGCATAGTATCCCATTGTGTAGATTTACCAAAGTTTCTTTAACCAGTCATCTGTTCTCGGGCACTCAGGTTTTTTCCAAATTTTAGCTATTGTGAACAGTGCAGCAATGAACATAGAAGTGTAGGTGTCATTTCGACTGTACTTTTATTGCCTCTCTGGGATATATTCCCAGGAGTGGTATTGCTGGGTCAAATGAGAGCTCAATTTCTAATTTTATGAGAATCGTCCATACTGTTTTCCAAAAGGGCTGAACCAGTCCGCATTCCCACCAGCAGTAAAGGAGGGTCCCTTTTTCACCACATCTGTGCCAACACCGGTTCCTTTTGTTCTTTTGGATGTGGGCCAGTCTCTGTGGTGTGAGATGATATATCATTGTGGTTTTAATCTGCATCTCCCTGATGATTAATGATGTAGAGCATTTTCTTTCTTTTTTTTTTTAAAGAAAACCCTCATGCTTTTTGTTTTTTAATTTTTATTAGTGAAACACCATGAGGTACAGTTGTTGACTTACAAATTTTTGTGCTTGGGTTTCAATTATACAATGATCAAATACCCATCCCTCTACCAGTGCCCATTTTCCACCACCATTGGTCCCAGTATCCCTCCCACCTCCCATTCCCCCCAGCCCACCCTGCCTCTGTGGCAGGGCATTCCCTTTTTTTCTCTCTCTCCTTTTGGGTGTTTTCTTATGTGCCTTTTTGCCATTCGGATTTCGTCTTTGAGAAAGTTTCTGTTTATTTCATCGCCCCATTTTTTTCATCGCCCCATATTTTGATGGGGTTGGATGTTTTCTTCTTGTGGAGTTCGGAGTTCAACCAGTACTTTGTATATCCTTGATATCAACCCCTTATCAGATGGGTATTGGGCGAATATCCTTTCCCATTCTGTAGACTGTCTTTGTATTTTGGTCACTGTTTCTTTTGAGGTGCAGGATGGTCCCATTTGTTTATCTCTATTTTCACTTGTTTGGCCAGTGGCGTGTCATCTTTGAAGATACCATCAGCTTCAATGTTGTGGGGGGTTTTGCCAACCTTGTCTTCAATATACCTTATGGATTCCAGTGTGATGTTGAGGTCTTTGATCCATTTTGATTTTACTTTTGTACATGGTGTTAGAGATCTGTGCCCATATTTTTGCACGTAGCTGTCAAGTTTTGCCAACACAATTTGTTAAAGAGGATTTCCTTGCTCCACTTCACATTTCTTGCTCTCTTATCAAAGATTAGATGATCATATGTTTGGGGGAAGACGCCAGTATATTCAACCCTGTTCCATTGGTCTGCAGCTCTGCCTTTGTTCCAGTACCATGCTGTTTTAAGCATTACTGCTTTGTAGTAGATTTTGGGGAGGTTGATTCATCCTATTTTCTTTTCCCCAAGAATTGCTTTAGCTATTCGTGGGTGCTTATTTTTCCATATGAATTTCAGGAGTGTTTGCTCCATTTCTTTGAAGAACGTCATGGGTATTGTTATAGGAATTGTGTTGAATTTGTACTATGCTTTGGGGAGTATTGCCATTTTGACAACGTTAATTCTCCCTATCCATGAACAGGGGATATCTTTCCATTTCCTCTTGTCCTCTTTTATTTCCTGGAGTAGCGTTTTGTAGTTTTCTTTGTAGAGGTCTTTTATTTCCTTAGTTAAGCTGATTCTTACGTACTTGATTTTCTGGGGCACAATTATGAATGGGATTTTTTTTCATGCGGGAGCTTCATCTTTAACATATTCCCATAGAACAACCATAGAACAGAATTTGCTTCCTAGAGCAGTTCTTCAAAAATATGATGGACCAACCAAATAGTATTTTTTATGACAAATGCTTTACCCACTATATTATCTCTCCAACCCCGTTACATTTTTATTTATTTTTATTTTTATAATTTATTTATTTTGAATACCCATCCCTCCACCAGTGACCATTTCCCACCACCGCGTATCCAGTATCCCTCCAACCCCCGCCCCCCACCCTGTCTCTGTGGCAGAACGTTCCCTTTTGTTCTCTCTCTCCTATTGGGTGTTGTGTTTTGTATAAGAGTTAAGCCTTATTTTCAGGGAGAAACGTTGGATGATTTACTTCCCATTGATCACTTTGTATATACGGAGATGTCGCGCGGCCGCATAAGTGGCCGCGTGGTTTGGAGGAAAAGTCCTAGTTCCTGCATACTTGAGCTATGCTTGTAGAGGCTTCTAGTCACCGGGGTTCCATCTGGAGGAGGCGGGATGCGGCACCTACCACATCTGGGACTTCCCGGTGATCCCGGCTCTTTTTGGAACCTGGTGTCTTCTCCGGGAGCTGTGGAGCCAGCCCCCCACGTGGCCTTTCTCTGCTGCTGTTTGCTGTATAGTATTTTTAATGATCATCCCCCATACATGTGGCATATATTCTCTCATTCTTGCTAATGAACTGTCAAATAGGCACATTTGGAAAATGAGTAAAGGGTTGCAAATATGAGTATGATTGGAAATTAAGTATTTTATCTCTTTCTATTGGTCTTCTAAGCTTCCGGGGGTACAAAAATTCTCTGTACTTCTGTCTTACCCAAAAGCTAGATTGAATTTAGCTCTAGAGTTGTTAACAAATACAACTCTGATTATTATTTCTTTCTTTGAAAAAGTATGTATTGTAAAATGTAACATAAACTTGACTCTCATCCAAATTTAATAAATATTAATATTTGACCTATTTTTTCTGGTTTTTAAAATTAAAAGATATATAGGATTATTTAAAAATTTTGTTCATCTTTCTTATTCCTTTTTTTGAAAGTATTATGTTAATTTATTATTCTGAAAAATGTTTGACTCTCATTTGAATTATTTAAATTTTGTATTTTATTGAAGTAAGATTAGTTTATAAGACATCATTATTTAGGGAAAAATTGTTGCTCCACTGTACTCACATCAAATTGTCAATATCCCTCCACCGCTGTTGACAGAATCTCCATTTACACAACTTTATGTTGCATGGTCATATTAGCAGTATAAGATATACAAATCTCTTTCTCCCTTAGTGCTCTTTCTCTCACTTGCTCTCTCAAAATCTTGTTATAAGTAATTTAATAGCAATTTAATTGCTTGCTTTTTCAGCTTCCTCTTACAGCCTTAATATTTATCCATAGTGAGGACAGGAATGTAGCTCAGTGATAGAATGTACTTTTCATTAAGGGGGCTCTGGGTTCAGTTCTTGGCACTCTAAAATAAATATGCAACTATTTAACCAGACTTAGATCTGCAATGGTAGTTTGTTGCATGGTGAGAATATGTATTATTGTAGTTGTATAAAGGGTTTTTTGTTTGTTTGTTTGCTTATTTGTTTTTCCCTTTGGGAAAGACTCTCAAGTTTTGTTCAGAGATCCTGATGGCCTCTCCCAGTAATACTTGACCAACTGAACTAACATTCGCTTCTGAGGTCTTATATGCAGTTCTGGTTGGGCCTTACAGTGCTGGGAATGACCAAGAAAACCTCCAGGTGGTCAGTACAGGGCTTCCTCCAGCGTTCACCCAGCAATGCTCAGAAGGCCAGATGCTAACAGATGTTGAATCGGACATATGTCTGCTCTATTTTCTCTTGGCACCTAAGCTAGTTTTTTGTGACTTTTACATGATTGTGAAATTTCTGTGTCGTACACTGAATATGTTAAAATGATACATTTTGACAAAACTTGAATTTATTCAGTATTTCTCTTCTTCTCTAAGGGCATTGCAAAGATCTTAATTTCATTTACCATTGATCATCGCATCTAATTCCATAGGAGTGCAGCATATATCTGTGTTGCTATTGTTATGTAGAGCAATGGTTTTATAATTTAAAAGATACTTTAAAATTCTCATTTTTTTTTTGCCTTTTGACTTTAGGTTGACCTTGCGACCCCTCACTTCCAAACTTGTGTTTGGAAGAAAGAAAGAAATACTGAGAAAACCTGAACAGATAACCTATTTTGAAAATGTGTTTTAAAATGTAACAAAATATTTATATTAAAAATGAGAATTTTAGGGCTGGAGCGATAGCACAGCGGTAGGGCGTTCACCTTACAAGCGGCCAACATCGCCGACCTGAGTTCGATTCCTCCACCCCTCTCGGAGAGCCTGGCAAGCTACCGAGAGTATTGGATATGCCAAACACAGTAACAACAAAGTCTCCAATGGAGACGTTACTGGGCCCGCTCGAGCAAATCGATGATCAACGGGAGGGCCTTATCTTATCTTTTTGCCTTTTGGATCACACCTGGCGATGCACAGGGGTTCCTCCTGGCTCTGCACTCAGGAGTTACTCCTGGCGGTGCTCAGGGGACCATATGGGATGCTGGGAATCGAACCCGGGTCAGCCGCGTGCAAGGCAAACGCCCTACCCGCTGTGCTATCTCTCCAGCCCCAAAATTCTCATTTTTAATATAAATATTTTGTTACATTTTAAAACACATTTTCAAAATAGGTTATCTGTTCAGGTTTTCTCAGTATTTCTTTCTTTCTTCCAAACACAATTTTTTATGATTATGTGTAGTCTTTTAATAGTTCCAAATTGATGTGTTTCAGCCCACTAGGTAGTTAAATATTGATCTCCACAGTCCTAAAATTGACCCTGAGGGCCTGAGATGACCATATTTCCCACTGAGTATAACTTTGTTTGTTTGTGTCCAGGCCATATAATTATTGCAGTTTTTTTCATTATGCCTTCCCATGAAAAAGTTTGGAAAAGCTCTTTCAATGGGAACATTTCACTTAAACTCTCTTAACTGCATTTTCATTTTTTAAATTGTTTATAAATTTTTGCAACCTTGCTGTATTCTGGTGAAAACTTCACCTCAGTTTGCCTCTTTTCCAGGTTAAACTTCATCCTGTATTTAGATTATTTCCTACCCTGCACATTTATATTTTATATACAAAGTTTCCATTTGCCAATTTTTTTTATATTGTAATAGATTCTGAAGTTCACTCATAACTTTATGTAAACCTCTGATTTGACTTAGGTGGAAATAACTCTCTTCTCTCCTATTTCCATGTGGAAATCATGGCGATACCATTCCCATTATTTCATTTTCTTCAGTAGCCATTTGAAGGTATTTTGCACAAACACTCAAAGCTCCACCCTATTGATTTAAGAGCAGAAAAATAAGATGAGTTTTCTGGATCTTCCTTAAGCAATTCAGTCACTTTATTATATTATGATTTAAAATTTTTATTAAAATAAAATTGATTGTTTAATAATATTTTATAGGTTTCATTATACAGTATTATAAATCAAAATATGTATATACTTCATTAAGTTCACCACTGAAAGTCTTGATTCTTACCTACACTAAACAATTGATCCCTATTCCCCCCTTTTATTCAGCCATTGTTTTCTCTTTTCCTTCTGGAAATCACTGATTTGTTCTTATATCTACAACATAAGTTTTGTTTTAATTACTACATTTATTTTTCTTTATGTGCAATATATATGTATATATCCTGGTATTTTTCTTTATTCATCTGACTTATTTCACAAAATATAATACTATATAGCTCCATCTATTTTTTGAAGATGGCAGGGTTTATCTCTTTTAATAGCTGAATATCACTCCATTGTGTGAAATTATACTGTACTGGTTTTTTTAATATAAGTCCACACAATGAATATATATTATAAATCTTCTTTATCTGGATGCATATATATAATACATCTTTATCAGGATCACTAAGTGTATATGCACAAGTTTTAAAATATTTTTTACAAATCTTGGTTAATATAATAAATGTGAGTTAAATGTTTAAATTGGCACAATTTTCAACTGAGAGCAGAAGATACCCTCTCTTCATGTCTTTGAACAGTGTTATGATGATTTATATAGCTTATTGGAGATGAATATTGCCAACAATCATATGAATATTTCAGAGACCTCCAAATGTCAAATAAGACCACAACCTCAATAATACATTTTTGCACAACCTGAAAATGTCTAAGAAGAGAACACAGATAACTTATGCTTGATTTCTTGCCCCACAGAAACTGTATATGTTACATTTAGTCATAAGGTTATATTAATCTGCTACTCAGAAGCAGAAGACAAATACATTTGCTTTCAGGATTTCAAATAGTCTGTTTTTTTAAAATATTGAAAAATATTGATTCTGCACTTAGAGTTTAACTCATTAATTTAAACACTATGATTACATTCTATTATTTATTTAAAATTCATTTGTTTTGGGGACACACCCAGTGGTACCTTGGGGACTAGTCCTTGCTCCAGTGTCCCAGGGTCATTATCTGCTTAGACGGGAGATCAAGCAGTAATAGCATTATTTTTCCCCCACTTAATACAAACATCATGGTTTACAAAGTTGTACATGATGATTTGTCACAGGCATTCAATATTTCAACACCAATCCCACCACCGCTGTCACCTTCCCTCTATCATTGTCTCCATTTTCCCAACCACCTCTCAAGTCTACCCTCATCGCAGGCCCACGATAATTTATTTGATATGGCTTGTTGCCATGAAATGACTAAAGATATGAGAAAAACATATTTCCATAAAGGAACATTTGTGAAAATTGCTGCGAATGACCATGGGGACATTAATTCCTTGTCTGAGGGTTTACTAAGCTGTTGCTGCATGTTAAGCCTTCTGTGTTAATGTTTCTGTTAGTCGAGAATGGTTGGCTTCTACATCACATCCCATCCAATCTGGTGTGCTTCTTTTGGATTGTCAGTATTGTAGAGTTTGGAGAAATTGTTCCTGAAAATCCAGAGTATTGAACTAGGCAGAGTGGTGGTAGCTTTGGGGAGTGGGAACATCTGCTGGGACTTTGAGCAGGAGCTAACTCATCCTCTCTGGACCTTCCCCTCTCCACCCAGAGGTCTCAGCTAGAAATGGGTGTCCAAGAAAGGTATGCAGCTAGTTGATATCTTTATGAGATCTCTTTATCAGAAACAAGACCAGGAGATGAGCTTGCACGATGGAGGAAGTGGAATGTGGGAGTAGTGTGTTAGTAGTGTGTTAAGCCCATGGCTTCTGCATGGAAAACATACACCTCAGTCTGCTGAGCAATCATGAAACTTTTTCTTTTCTCTGCTTTAAATTTTTATTTAATTTTATTTACTGTCTTAAGAAGAACACACTATTTATATTGTGTTGAATTTAGAAACTCAAATAGGAACTTGACTGGGTTGTAATAGGAACTTTACATGCTTAACCCTCCATTTCATGACTCTCTTTTCCTAAACTGTATCTCTTTTCAGTTGGTCTTGCTTTAACCTATCTTTTTCAGGAATACCCGCTCAGAAAGCAGTTTTATATCATCAGTTCTTTAACCAAGAGATGTATTTTTTTAGGTCTGTCATAGAGAAAATTTTAAGTGCTTTTTTAAATTTTCTGTAGGCTACATATTCATGAAATATTTACTCTCAGGAAAAACTTTTATTATTTATTTATTTATTTATTTATTTTGATTTGGGGAGCACATCCTGTGATGCTCATGGTTCACTCCTGGCAGGACTCGGGGAACCATATGTGGTGCTGGAATCCGACCCCAAAGGCAAGTGCCCTACTTTCTGTACTATTTGTCCAGCCTGGAAGCAGAATTATTAAGATAATTATTTTTTGAACAGGAGAACCTGATTTAGCCACTAGTTTTAAACTATTAACTTGATCTTCTTTCCAGGATAAGTTATATTTGCTACTTTTATTTTACCTTTTAAAACTTTTTAAAACAAAAACAAAATTCCGTGAAGTGTGTGGCCACATGCATAATCTAGTTCTCCTTCTCAGAGAACCGGGCAAGCTACTGAGAGTATTCTGCCAGCATGGCAGAGTCTGGAAAGCTCCCGTGGTGTATTCAATATGCCAAATATAGTCACAGTGGTGTTTCTCATTCCCCTGACCCTGAAAGACCCTCCAATGCGGCACCATTGGGAAGGATGAGTAAGGAGAGGCTCCACAAATCTCAGGGCTAGGACGGATGCAGACATTACTGGTGGCTCACTTGAGCAAATTGATGAATAACAGGATGACAGTGATTTTACTTTTTAGAAAATCCAGGCCTAAATCTTATTCTAAGTTTTTTAACATTGATTTGTTTTGCACCTTCATATCTGCTCACCCCCATTTTTCAAACTTGAATATAATAACCATTTATCCTATTATTCTATTTTAAAACCAAGTAATGCCATTCTTTTTTTTTATTTATTGAATCACTGTGGGAAAGATTACAAAGCTTTCAGGTTTAGGTCTCAGTCATGCAAATATCAAACACATTTCCGTTTACCAATACTTATTTTTTACCATGAAGAACCCCAATAACCCCACCCCCCACCCCTCCCAGTCCCTGTGAGGCAGATGAATTCTAGTTAACACTCTATCTGCTTTGATTAGATTCATTGTTTCAATAAAAGATTCACCACTACTATTTAGAGTTTACCCCCCCCCCCCAATGCTGAAAAAGCATTGTGAAGTGATTTGCTTTCTACAGCTGGGTTCAAGAATTAAATGTTGGTTTTGGATTTCTGCTATTTTACTTATTGACCCTGGAAGTATTTCTACTGAAAGTCAGATAGTTAAGAAATTGGTTTCTGTGCTCTGGAGTCGTGGTTGTGCTGGAGAGCCGCTCGTGGGGGGCAACTGGTGGCCTCGGTAGGGCGTGAAGGGCGGACCGAAACACCCCCCTTCCCATGAAGTTTTAGTCGCCCCCACACCCCCGGCTCATACCTGCTGTCCACAAGGCTCCCATGCGGCCGCCATCTTTCTTTCCAGAGAGGAGAGGGCGAATGGGGCAACACCCTTTCCCCTCCGGACAGACATGATGAAGTAATGCCATTCTTTACCTCTTTATAAATTACAGAGAAATTCTGCCATTTGGGGGCATATTTATTTTTATTACTTTGCACTTGGGGTGAGAAACATAAAATAAAAGATTATAATTTTTATTTTGTTGAAAATACTACAAAAATATGATTTTTACTGACCTAGCTATATAATTGCTGTCTCATGGATGTAACAGTTATGCCAACATTTCCAAGTAAGTGAAAACACCTAGGTAAATGGATGCACCTAGGTAAATGATAGGTGCTTCTTTGAGAATTTGAAATTAAGAGTGGGAGAGTAAGGTAGAAGTCATTTAGATGCTTTTCTTATGTCTTATTGGTATGAGGTGAATTCAGGCTAAATTTACCACCACTTGAAAATTGAGTAATTTTGCAGAAATACTCAAGGCATGCAAACTTAAATGAAGATTAGAGCTATTCAGAGTGGTATCTAGTGCTTGATTTCAAATCTTTATTGCCTTGGGAGTTGCTTAATGTCCTTTGCAATAACTTTATATATTCAATTATTCTTACTGTTTATAGAAACTGAACTTCTGCTTCCCAGAATCCTCTTCCTTTATTAGAGTGCTAAAATGGTATTCATATGAGATCTGGGTGCTGGGAAGGTCTATTGGTCTCTAAAGGTTGTATTTGTTAGCTGGAGTGAGACAATGATTTAAAACAAGCTGGTTGGTTTCACCAACTCTTTATGCTTCACATTCAGCTCTCTGGCTAACTTCTTACTATACTGACCAGTAAGAGTATCAGATCCATCACTAGATGTTTAGATCCTTAGTTCTTTTCCAGAGACCTATTTATTGACGTCCCCCTACTCAGCTCTACTAAATATTTGTACATGCTTGATTTCTCAGATTGATTTCCTTGTAACTCATCTGATTTCCCAATTTTTCCCTTTCAGACATTCAATTTACCACTTCATCCACTATTATAGAAGGTCTAATTTCTATAGCAAATTCTTTGTCCCGTAGTTTATAGAAATCTTGCTTCTCTGATTGAACACTGATGTTTTAATATAGCTTGCCATGATAAAAAGTGTGATTTCTAGCCAATTTCCTAAATTCATTTCCTAACTGAAGGACTAGTTTTCATGCCCTTTATATTGCTCCTCTGGGAAGTTTTCTGCTCCAATAAAGAACTTTCCACTATAGTTATCATTAAGTACAACCTGACACATTTGATGTAATTACATAATAATGATTAAGAACTTACTGCATGCTAGAGAAAACTTTACTGGAGATAAGATATTAATAAAGATAAAAATGTCCCTGCCTTTCCTAATCTTCCCATTCTAGTTGAATGTGGATAGACAAAAATGACAAGTAAAAATTTGAAAGAGTGGTCGCACTATAGGGATGATACATGATTGAATAACTAGAATCTTATAGTTCCTTTAGCTTTAATGGATAAAGAAAAATACTCTCAGAAGTCATCTTTAAACAAGATAGTTACTGGCTTTAGGTCAGTCAGTTCTATTGAATTTTTGGGAAAGAACATTCCAGAAATTTGAATGCAGCAAGATCAAGACTTAACTAAAGAATAAATTTATAGTAGTTATAGGAAAAGGAGAAGGGAGTTCATGCTAAAAGAGTTAGGGGCAAGAACAGATTACTGGTTAAAGAAACTTTGGTACATCTACACAATGGAGAACTATGCAGCTGTTAGAAAAGATGAAATCATGAAATTTCCATACAAGTGGTACTACATGCTAAGTGAAATGAGTCAGAAAGAGAGGGATAGACATAGAAAGATTGCATTCTTCTGGGGGACATAAAGTAACAAAATAGGAGATTAATACCCAAGAAAAGCTGAGAGCAGTACCAGGAGGATTACTCCATGGCTTAGAGGCCAGCCGGGCATTCTAGGGGAAAGGGCAGCTCAGATAGCGAAGGGAGCATCAAATAAAGGGTGTTGGGAGGATCCTCCCAGGATGGGAGTTGCATGTTGAAAGTAGACTATGGACCTAACATGATTGCGACTCAATGCCTCATTTGCACACTACAACACCCAAAAAGAGAGAGAGAACAAAAGGGAATGCTCTGCTACAGAGGCAGGATGGGATGGCGGGGATGAGGGTGGGAGGGATACTGGGATCCATGGTGGTGGAAAATGGACAGTGGTGGAGGGATGGGTATTTGATCATTGTATAATTGAAACCCAAGCACAAAAATTTGTAAGTCTACAACTGTACCTCATGGTGGTTCATTAATAAAAAATTAATAAAAAAAGAGTTAAGGGACAAGAGATATAGTACAACAGTAGTACAACAGCACTTTCCTTAAATGAGGCCAACAAGGGCTTGATCCTGGGCACTGTATATGGTCCCACCAAGACTCACCTCTAAACAGACCCAGGAATAAATTCTGAACACAGTAAGATGTGCTCACTCCTGAAAAATGAAGAGATGAGATCAAAGAGATAGATTAACATAAGATAATGTATGGTTTTGACAGCTATAAAAGTTTGGGTACTGGAGCAATGGTACAGAGGTTAGGGTGCTTGCTTTGCATGTAGTTGCCCTGAGTTCAATTCTAAGAACCACAAGAGGGTTTCCCAGCACTTCCAGGAGTGAACCCTTAGCTCAGAGCCAGGAGTCAGCTCTGAGCACCGCTGGATGTGCCTTCAAATAAAAATTAGTTTGAACTTGCTATTTCAGTGCAGTTAAAAGACAGTACCAAATGTTACATTTGTAGTGGTGGTGTGTTTTACTTTTTTTTATCAGTGAAACACCATGAGGTACAGTTATAGGCTTACAAATTTTGTGCTTGGGTTTCAGTTATACAATGATCAAGTGCCCATTCATGATGAAAACCCTTGTGAAAATGGGGATAGAGGGGACTTTCCTCAATATAATTAAAGCCATCTACCACAAACCTACAGCAAACATCATCCTCAATGGGGAAAAACTGAGACCCTTCCCCCTAAGGTCAGGGACGAGACAAGGATGCCCACTCTCTCCAGTACTGTTCAATATAGTACTGGAAGTACTTGCAATAGCGATTGGGCAAGAAAAAGATATTAAGGGCATCCAGATAGGGAGAGAAGAAATTAAGCTCTCACTATTCGCAGATGACATGTTTTACTTTTTAAATCTCACTCAGGTAACTAGATGGAGGATGAACAGTAAGCAGGCAAAACTAGAAGCAAAGACACTTCTATAGTATGCAGAAGTATAACTCATGGAGTGTAATCATGAAATCGTTTATATTTTCCTACCCAACTCTCTATTAATTTTGTTTTGATTTGGTTGTTGCATTTGGTGGGAACATCAATGCCAGGTATCAAATTTGGCTCAACCCGAAGTGGGTAGAACAGGGTAGATGCTTACCCGCTCTACTATCTATCCAGCTCTTATCCATCACTTTATATTTCAGTATGAGTAGTTCTTTACCTAACCTTCTTTAAAAATTTTTCCTTCAGTGCTGTTTAAAAATAAATTTCGATAACAAAATTTAGCTATTCTTAGCTAAGTTTGAAAATTAGAATGTGTGTTCTTGTGTCATAATCAATCCTTCAGTTTACATACAAAATTCAAGGTGTGGAATTATTTCCCACCTCCCACTCTGTGGTTACTGTGTCTAAGGAAGGGAGTTGGAGAGAAGAGTGTGAGATATGAGGATTGGGGATAGAGTTGTTCTGCCTTGCCTGGAACTTTACCTTCTCTATATCTAGCTCTCATTTTTGCTTTCATGTAGCATTTTTTTAATGTTTGAAATTTTGTTTAAACACTATGATTTACAAAGTTGTTTGTAATACAGTTGTTTCAGTTAATGTTCCAACACCATTCTCACCACCAGTGTGACCTTTCTTCCACCAGTGTTCCCAGTATCCCACCCACACTCCCAAGACTGTCCCATTAGGCACAAAATAATTTACTTTATGTTTATTGATATAACAAAACGGCAAATGGAATTATCAAAAATATATCTCAACAAGTATTACTAAAATCATGGCCTGAGGATTTACTGAGCTCTTTGGTGCTGGTTGAGTCTTCTGAGTTATTATTTTCATGCATTGGACTTAGTGGGCTTCTCCGCAACTGCCCTATCTTATTTGCCATGTTCCTTTTTTTTCCCCATGTTCCTTCTGGGCTGTCAGTACAGAGAAATTTGGGGTCGCTGAGCAGTCGCATATGTTCAGGACCTGTGGAACTGAGATGATACAGTGGTTGGCGTCTCTTTGTGATAGATTGTAGAGTTGTGAAACTGTTTCACTTATATGCAAGAGAATTTCATGTGGGTAGGGGACTGGGCCTTTCTGTAGGGGAGAGACTCAGCCTGCCCCATCCTGACAAGGCCACAGACATTTCAGCCCTGAGACCAGTCTACCTAGAATGATTTAGTGGCTTGGCGTCTCTTCAAGACTAGTCCTCTTGCAGCACTTTTGCAGATTATTCACCTCCCCAACGCTCTGGGTACAATCTCCTTGCACTCTTGTTTGTAAGTGGCACTGTCTCTGCTTCTCTTTACTTCTAAAGTCTCTTTAGGTTGTCCACGAGGTATACTATGACATCAGCTCTTTCAGAACATGTGGATATCATCTGCTATCAGTTGACACACAAGAAATATTTAGGTAGAATTTTCCTAAAAACTGTAGCAGCCAGCTTTCAATTGTTCTATATAATTTTCTCCTTTCCAGTTTTTATTTTTTCAGGCAGGAGTCAGATACCTGTTGATTGTATTTTCTTCACCGACACAAACAAATCTTCCTCCCACAGTCTTAGGTATGCCAAGTTTTTTAACTCATATTATCAAATATTCTACCTTCCACAACCCTTTTTGCAGTCTAATATCACACATGAGTCATTTCTAACTGGTTCCATGAGACAAAATAGAATTGTCAAGAATCTAATTAGGTACCCAGTCAGCTTGAGATCAAATGTGAGGTCAGCCTATTAGCTGTGGCTTTCAGTGACTTAAGTTTTCTGGTTCCACATTTCTTAGTTTGAAAATGACAATAGTAGTAGTAGCTTATAGAGTTGTGTGAGACTTAAAAATCAGTACTTTTTAAGATTTGTGTTTTGTTCATTGTGTACACTCAATAGCTGTTGCATGTTATCCATTCTTAGTTTCTAAACCACTTTCTACCAGAGAGTTCTTTCTTTGGTGTTCTTAGTTCTTGATCATTTAAATACATTATTTTGATTCCCTGGCCTCTTTCTTTTAAAATAATCTTCTCTTTGATAAAATTGTCTTACCCTTACTTAGAAATTCTTTAGATCAAAACTTTTTTTTTCTTTTTCTTTTTCTTTGTTTATTTGGCCACATACAAAGCACGGTGTTGCTCAGGGATTACTCCTGGCTCTGCACTCAGAGAACACTCCTGGTGGACTTGGGGGACCATATACGATGTCAGGAATCTAATGCAAGTTGGCGATGTGCAAGACAAGTGCCCTACCCCCTGTAAAATTGTTGTTTCTTTTTTTTAATATGAAAAAAATGTAAAATGCAACATGGGTAGTTACTACCAGGAATGCGTGGGATACACATAGTGGTTGGTTTGGAATCAAATTTTGGTGCCTGTATTTTCAGTAACATATCACTGCTACCAGATTTTTTAGAACTCATATTCAGTTATGCGACCACATACAAGGTTGTGACTTAACGGTTTAAGAAGCTAGATTCTAGAACTGTTTCCAAAAATATGTAAACTGTTTTGTTTGATTTTGTGTCACATAATGAAGTGCTCAGCACTGACACCTGACTCTGTGCTTAGGGGTCACTCTTGGCAGTGGTCAGGAAGCCATATGTTGTGCTATGTATAGAACCAAGGTCTGCTGCATGCAGGGCAAGCACCTAAACATTTATTCTATTTCTCTGGCCCCAACATGTGTAAACATTACTCCTCATCTCAATTTTTATTTTCTCGATTTCTGATCACTACCTCATATTTTCCTTTGGCATATTTTGAATAAATATTTATCAATATTTTAAATAAATATTCAGCTCTCTCAATCTTCTCATCCTTTAATTTTTGTTATTATTTTAGAAAATTTGCGGGAAATTGGACATACTGGTAGTGCTCAGGGCTTACCCCAGGCTTTTACTCAGAGGTCATTCCTGACAGTGTTCTGGATAATATGCTGTTGGACACATGTAAGACTTGTCTTAAGCCTTATACTTCCTTTTTGGTCCTGTATTCTAAAATTTACGCTTCCTATCCATATTATAATTTTCATAATGAATGTGTATATGAAATCTTTTGTCTCTAGTGCTTGTCTTTCATGATATTACAATTTTATTATATTAGTGCTACTTTTAGCAATTCCCAGTCCCATCTAAAGGTACCTTGTTTACCACCCTACTTTTGCACTGATCTTTGTTATCAAAGATATGCTATTATGCTGGCTTGTGTCACATTAAATTCATGATCACTGACACCCAGTGGGCTCTAGGCAGCACAAATATCTCCTTTTAAAAAATTATTTTCTCGGCCCCATTCGCACTCTCCTCTCTGGAAAGAAAGATGGCGGCCGTATGGGAGGCTTGTGGACAGCAGGTTTGAGCCGGGGGTCAGGGGCGGCAAAAACTTCATGGGAAGGGGTTGTTCTGGTCCGTCCTTCACGCCCTACCGAGGTCACCAGTTGCCCCCCACGAGCGGCTCTCCGGCACGGCCATGACTCCAGAACACAGAAACCAATCTCTTAATTATTTAACTTTTAATAGAAATACTTCCAGAGTTAATAAGTAAAATAGCAGAAATCCAAAACTGCCGGTCGCAATAGCAGCCGCGCGACATCATTTAATTCTTAAACCCAGCTGTAGAAAGCAAATCATTTCACAACGCTTTTTCAGCATGTCTGATTTGGGGGGGGGTCGTAAACTCTAAATAATAATGGTGCATCTTTTATCGAAACAATGAATCTAGTCAAAGTAGATAGAGTGTTAACTAGAACTCATCTGCCTCACAGGAATTGGGAGGGGTGGGAGGTGGGGTTCTATTAGGGTTCAGGTAAAAAATAAGTATTGGTAAAGGGAAATGTGTTTGATATTTACATGACTGAGACCTAAACCTGAAAGCTCTGTAACTTTTCCCACAGTGATTCAATAAATAAATCACGGTCCTCCCATTGTTCATCGATTTGCTCGAGCGGGCCCAGTAACGTCTCCATTGGAGACTTGTTACTGTGTTTGGCATATCCAATACATCAGGGGTAGCTTGCCAGGCTCTGCTGTGCAGGCGAGATACTCTCGGTAGCTTGCCAGTCTCTCCGAGAGGGGTGAAGGAATCGAACTCGGGTCAGCCATGTTGGCTGCATGCAAGGCAAACGCCCTACCGCTGTGCTGTCACTCCAGCCCCAATAAATAAATAAATTATAAAAAAATTATTTTCTCAAAACACCATGAGGTATAAAGTTATTCATAGTTGAGTTTTAGACTTTACAATGTCCCAGCACTGTTCCCATATTCAGTGTCAAATTTCCTCCAGCATGTTCCCAGATTCCCTCCACTATCCCCAATCCCAGCCTGCTATCTTGACAGGCACTTTTATAAATTAGTTGCTAATGTTTGGTTCTTGGGACCCAACACTTGGGATTTCAGTGTTGTTGACTCTGTGGTTTGGATATTTGGATCTATCATTCCTTAATACCAACAATGTACCCAGATCCCCTTGACCTCTGCCCACCCCCACTGTTTCTTACCTTTAACTTTTTCTCCCTGCCCTTCAGTCCACTCTTTCTCCTCGCTGAAGTCTGGACCAGCAGTAATCTAGGCATTTCCCCATTTAAAAAATTGCATTTCCTCATTTAGTTATTCAAAATAACACACATAAATGACATTATTCTGTATTTACCCTTCTTCTGGCATACTTCATTTAACATATCTTCCAGTTCCATCCATGTTGCAGTGAATTGCATGATTTCATCATTCCTTACAGCTGTGTAGTATTTCATTATGTATATATGCCACATCTTCATGAACCACTTATTTGTCATTGGATATCTAGGATGACTAAAAATATATTGAACTGAATGCTGCGATAAATAGTGATGTGCATATGTCCTTTTGAAATTTTTTTAATATTTCATCAGTCATTTTCTTTGCACTCTCTGGACAACTATATCAGAGCATTTGAGTTGTCCTCAAACTTTCTTTTTTGCTTATTTATAAGGTGATTATTTTCAGTAAAATACTAGAAGCAACAAGAAGATATTCAGCACAAGTTATTTTGATACAATGTTGGTAACCAAACTGTAGTGTAAAAACATACCCTTTTTCCTCTTATTGGAGATGAACTAAATAAGCTCTGATATAGGACTAAGTCAGCCATGTACACTATCCCATTTCCACCTATTTGCCTAAATCTCCTCTATCAGTCTTTACAAACTCAATTTCCCCAGTCTATCTCAAAAAGTTCATCAGCATAATATATACTCTATATCCCAATTAACTGAAAAAATGTTTTCTTTACTCTAAAATTCTTTCTTTAATTCTCTATTATAGCAAGTTTCTATGACAGATTTATAATTGCAATTTTCAATTATTCTTCAGTTTCTCTTGAGCCACAACAGTTAGCTGTTTTCTTACACTTAATATCACTTAAACTCATGACGTTAAATTCCACTTATATTTTCAGTCCAATTGGCAGTTCCTAAAATTAAATTTCTAGACTGTCCATTTAAATAGTAACCAGAGATATCATAAGTTCTGCATCTCCTAGATTCTGTTGGCAGCCTAAATTCCATAACACTGTCTTATTTAATCTTTCCCAACTAACTATTATTATCTTCCAGTCACCTTGGAAGAACCACAATTTTGTATTATGATTCCTTTCTTTCTTTCTAGCATACAATATATATGTGAAACCTATCAACTCTACTTTGTAAAATGTCTCAACTCTAGATCACTGCCATTGCTTCTATCCTGGTTCATGTCACCATCATTTTTTATTTTTGCAGTAAAGTCCTGCATAACTTTGATCTGTTTAACTTTCAGATGACTTTCTTTCAGAGGTGATACAGCAGTGGAAACTCCTTGTAATATCCGTGGTATAACATACAATTTTGGAAGAATTTTAAAACAAAATAGAACTGAAATATTATTCATCAATCACATGAAACAAAAGATAAATTGTAGAAATGAAAGCACTCTAAATTTCATCTGTGATAAGAGCTAATTAAAATCAATGTGCTTGGGGAGTTGGAGAGAGGGTTTTTTATGTATGTGTGTGCCATGAAGCAATGTTCAGTGAAACTAATTCTGTAATATAAATTTTTCAATAAACCTGATGAAAGTGCTATATGCTAATTAGTCTTAAAATGGAAAGAAAATTTTTCAGCTTAATTAACACTGTTGTTTTCTGTGGCCTGTTGACAGAGACCAAGTTGTGTGGGAAAATTCTTTTAAGAATATTAAACTTACTTTGTATGTTAAATGTGGTCTTCACATTGTGAACCCATATTTTGCACTGAAAGGAATTCGAGAAAAATTTTCATATAATGAGAAAATATCAATGATTCCAGAAGAAAAGTTAAATTTATATTGGCCAGACTCAAAAGAAAGCAGTTATTGTTTTTTAAATATAAATACACGAGCAGGAATCTTTTCATAAAGTTTCAGTATTGAAAGTTACAACTTATATAAAGTTATCAGTTCTCTGTTCACGGTATCACAGTCCTCCCATTGTTCATCGATTTGCTCAAGTGGGCTCAGTAACGTCTCCATTGTGACACTTGTTACTATGTTTGGCATATCGAATACATCACGGGGAGCTTACCAGGCTCTGTCGTGCGGGCAAGATACTCTCGGTAGCTTGCCGGGCTCTCCGAGAGGGGTGGAGGAATCGAACTCAGGCCGCCTATATTGGCTGCGTGCAAGGCAAACGCCTTACCACTATGCTATCACTCCAGCCCATCAGTTTTCTGTTATATGTAAAAATACTTATTTTTTATGATGAATATATAAAAGTCATGGAAATGTGAAAATGACCTGAAAAGATGAGTGATAATATTTTCTTTCCTTTTTCAGAGGGACATATCTGTTTGATCAGAGACAGACCAATTAGGATCACTGCATACATTAACTTACCTCCATATTCCACAGCTTCAAGCAAGATTCTGTTGTTCCATTCTCATTTGTGCATTTGAATTACAGGAAACAGATAGACAGGATATGAGACCAATGTAAGCACCTACCACACTATGTAAAAGAAAAGAGGGTGCTTTCCAACTCTTCTGAGTTTCCTTCCTTTCCAGCTCCATCTTGAAGCCAGATGCTGTCTGGGTAGCTTGGATAGAGTTTCATGTATGAAGCATGAAATATAAATTCTTAAGAATCTTGATTTTTCCCAACAGTAATACTTTTTTCTAAATGTAATACCTTTATAACATCTTCATGTTTAAATTAAGTTCCCAAATGTTTAATCATTTGTAATATTCATGTTTTGTCCCTCATTTTTATGTTTTATACAATTCAGTGCTTATATAGGATCATATTAATTTTTAACTATGATTAACTGTAGGATATAAGAATATAATCACATATCAGATCCCCATAGTTAACATACGTCTTCTATAGCATACCTTCAGTGGAAGTTCCTGTTGATGGAGTGTTTCCAATACAGATTTTCTATTAGAAAAATGTCCTCTTTTACTTTTGTTTTCAATTTTCAGTTATTAAAAATGTTATAGTAATCAATTCCCCCAAAATTTCCAGTTTGTTCTAAATGCTTGATCTTGCTTAGTTTTGACAGGCTGCAAATTGTTTCATTCAGCTTCTTCAAGTCCTTATTAGTTGGATTGACATAAGAACAGAAGCTGAATTCTTTTTTCGTCGTTGATAGAGTCACATAGATGATGGGGATTAATATGTACCTTATCTGTTGAACACCATTAATAATACATCAGTTTACAACTTTACAAGCTGATCCACTCAACATTTTCTTACTACTTCCTACCAATACAAAGGAGTAAATTAAATAAAATTATTGGTACATTGGGAAGCAAACACTATCTCTAAAAGTTATCAGTACATAAATTTTGTGAAATGAGAGATATTATGCCCATACACCAATAATTACTTATATAAAACATCGTATTATATGTTTATTTGTGTTTTGTAATTGTCGCTTTGAATCGCTAAGAAAGTGTCAAGGTTAGCAACTAGCACTCATAAAACTTTCCTTTGGCCAATTTCCAGTGAAGAGACATGTACACATTTTATCTTCTTAAGGAACGGTAAGAAATTCCTATTTTACATAATCTCACATTTTTATTATCTACTGGACTGAAATATTTATATTTTGGCATGATTTGCTACGCAGACTCAAGTGAAATCACTAATCACTAGGAGAAACACAGTATATATATTGTAATAGAATGAACAAATATAGCCGTGAATGCTGGGTAAGGACTCTTGGCAGCTCTCTCTTGCAAGCTGTGGACGACCTGCTGTGAGAGCCCCAAGGCATTCTGACAGTGCAAAAAGCACACTGATAAATAATGTTTTAAAAATGTTTAATTAATAACTAAGGCCACAGTATGTATTCCTTTTAGTTCAGACAAGAGAGATGGTTTGTTTGTTTGTTTGTTTTTCATCTTCTTCTTTATAGTATTAGCAACTTTCAGGAGAGGTAATATGCAAAAGGTATTGGGAAATGCCAATGTCTTTTTAATTAGTGTTTTGAATAGAAAACTTTATGAGCTTCCCAGAGTGAATTAGGCCAAAAAAAATACCAACTGCACTAAGAATGTCATAATAATACTAACAATGCCATACTACTGCATGGGAAAACATGGAATATTTAAAAGTTCAAACTCAGAAGTCATAGCGTTCCGGGGTGACCTTGAGATAGCTCTGCAATGCTTTGTGGTTTTTCATACAATGGGAACAGTAACAGGCTCTGCAGAAGTGCTGTCAGGACTAAGCTGATAACATATACAAAATACTCACTGCTTGATATCTTTTAAGCACTTGATATTTCTTTATGACCAATGAGTTAGCCGTCTTGAGAGATAGAAGAGCAAAGTATACTGTTAAAAGGTGCTGGAATGTTTCTGTTTCTGAATAGTTAGTCTCTGGGGAAGGAAAGGTTGAAAACTCTGGAGAGAACTAATCAAATTATACCCTAAATCAGAGAACCAGATGTTCTTAAGTCCTGCTCATACTGTAAATATGATCGTGTGTTATGAATGGTATGGCAGAGCCTGGCAAGATACCCATGGTGTATTCGATATGCCAAAAACAGTAACAATAACGGGTCTCACTCCCCTGACCCTGAAAGAGCTTCGAGTACAACAAAGTTGGGAAGGATGAGAGGAGAAGCTGTTAAAATCTCAGGGCTGGGATGAATGGAGACGTTACTGGTGCCCGCTTGAGCAAGGTGGTGAACAACAGGATGACAGTGCTATAGTGTTACAGTTATGAATGGGATTGTCTTTCTTATTCTCCTTTAAGATGGTAACTAGTTTTACCTGCTCATTTGTTTTTTCTTAGTCTGTGGATTTTTTTTTATCTAATCACTTTCCACGAATACATTTGCTCACACACTACCAAAACACACGATACTTCTGTCTTGGAATCACATCTTGTGACAATTCCTCAAATTTTTGTCTGTTTTTCCTCTCCCAGTACTTGAGTTTCTAAAGGATAGTCAGTACTGTTTGCCCTAGTACTTATCACAATGCCAAGCACATAGTGACTGCTCAACAATTTTCATTATTTGTTGTTATTTGAGTGGGTCAACTGTGTAAGTATCTCTATTCCAATCCTGTGTTCTTAAGAACATAACTTTTCACAGATAAAAATATAAGTGAATATGAAACTAGGAGATTTTTGCACACATTTTACTTGAATAAATTTGTTTGTCCTGTGTACTTGAAAAACTATAAAGTGGTCTCTTTGCCATAAAGAAGGAGTTATGAAAGCATTGTTATGTTTATTATTTACATAATAAAATGAGTAGAAGTGCCTTTGTAGTTTTACAGATCACTTTTATATCTGTTGTTCCAGAAAAATTAGAGTCTTAATATGCATTCTATTGAGTTTTCTCTTGAGTTGTTATTGCCTTAACCCAGTGAATTTTGATAAAGACATTTAGATCTGGAGATCTATAGAGCTTCCTCTTAGAATCTTGACACTCAGACTGTGACTTTCTTTTGTTTCTTACCAAAGAATGACTCCAATCTCTGTGATATTTTGAACCCATTTGAACCTAGCTATTTTGCAGTTTACCAACTCATAGCAACAACAGTTTTTTTTGGAAAAATTTACATTCAGGGTTCAATCATGGATCTGAACATACCTCCACATCTCTTTATATTATTAATTATCAATCTTCTTATTTCCTCTTTTTAATCTTCTACTAATTTGTAAGAACTGCCTGATACCACCTATTTCAATATCCTTACATTGTGATTGGAAGGCTAATTTGTTCAGGACTTGTACAATGATGAGCTTTTCTCAAAACAGAAGCAGCAAGCTGCTTCACACCAATGTAGACTTGGCCCCTCTCCTGTCAATCCATA
This sequence comes from Sorex fumeus, assembly GCF_029834395.1. Taxonomy (NCBI): domain Eukaryota; kingdom Metazoa; phylum Chordata; class Mammalia; order Eulipotyphla; family Soricidae; genus Sorex; species Sorex fumeus. Next base: position 29,407,605 of record NW_026606188.1, read on the forward strand.
TGTAGCAGATGCAGATAGAATCTGTTGGTTGGCACAAGAAGCTCTGTGCACATGGCTCCTATTTTTAAGCCTCTGTTGGTATCCATGTGCAGAGAATGTGCTTGTTACTGACGGATTCTGAATCACTCCAAAAAGAACCAGACTCAGAAAGCCATGCAAGCAACCTAAAAATGAAGAATTTTCATGTATGTGTGTATTGACCAGAAAAACATGAATAATTCAACCTTCTCATACCCAGCCACTGAGATCACAGCACTCTAAATAGAATTGCAATGATTCCATATAAATCATATCAGTTTGGGAAGGTCCAATGATTTTATTGACAGACTTTTTTTTCTCACTCTCCACCTTTTAAAACAATACTATTACAGATGCAGTTATAAGAATTAATGGCTTCTTGATTTTAAATAATTGATGTAAAAGGCCATAAGGGTGGCTTGCTGTAATATGTCATTTTAAGAGGAATAGAAACCCCAAAGATAATTTCAAAAATATGTTGTTGCATCCTATCATGAATGATAAAAGTGCATTAATTGATTTGGCTGTCATCAAAACAATGATAAATTAGATAGAAGAATTTCAAATAAATTCCTAGACAGTGAGAAATAATCAAATGATTACTTGATTTTTTTGTTATATCCTAATACATTTTGTTATATCATAACATATAATAATAACTTCTTATGAAAAATTATTTTTGTCCCATGACATGCCTTTCAAAAAATACACCAAAATGCTTACTCAGAATTTCTGGTGAAAAAGGAGTATTGTTTGGAAAATATTTCCTTGAAACATTTTTTACCATGTCTGAATTGACAGCTTGTACTTTAAAAATAATTTGAGGGCCACATCCACCTGTTCTCAGGACTTATTCCTAGCTGTGCACACACAAATCACTCCTGAAGGGAGGTGAGGTCTCGAGAGAATATGAGGTATAAGGAGAGCCAAGTGAGTATCTAACCTGGGTCAATCATGTGCAAGTGCAGGAGTCTTATCTGTGGTACTGTCTCTCTGAACTGAATATGTACTTTGATCTTTATTGCAATATTTCATGTAGCCACCCTTTATATTGTACATTTTTGACTATCCCTGGAAAATGTTAAGGAATACCTATGGCAATTTGGAACTAGTGAATAATATAATGAAAAAATAGAAAGTTATTTTTGAATTTAAAAAAATACTATAGGCAGCAAACATTTAAAGGAGGGTCATTAAAAAATTATATACACAATCCACAAAGTTGTATCCTAGAGTGTCCTGAAACATATTATATTATCCTTTATCTTAGACACTACAATATGATTTATAGATTGCATCTCATTTTAGAAAGATTTTGCCTAGTATCCTTGACTTCTGCATCCATCTGTCAACTGCAAGCCCTTCACTAAGGTCAGTGATGACCAGATAAAATTTATCATCTGTGAAGTAAAGCAATATTTTTCAAATTATGAATGGTATTAATTGATTTTTTTACATGTGGCATTAATAAAAGACATAAGGTCAGCTGTGCCAAATAAGTAACAATATTAGTTTTTCAGAACATTTGTTTTGGTTATAGTTTGGTTATAGTTATGTGTGTGTGTTTGTGCATACTTGTGTGTCTAATAGATGATGATCCAGAAACATTTATTGCCATGGATAACTGTCAAAAACTTTGAAAGATACTTTATTAATCTCATGTTTATAAAGTCAACTTAATTATTTCCATTACTGAAGTAATGAAGAACTAGCTAATTCTTTTAACAACTACATAAATTTTCTGATACTACAAACATCCTAGACCTTACCAATGACAATAGCAATGACGTTTAAGTAGAGTATTTTGAGATCAACTTTAGAATACTAAAACCTTCCTTTATTAAGACCTCTGAGAAGGGTTGAAGAAATAGTACACTGGGTAAGGTGTTTACCTTGTACACGACTACCTGGATCTGATCCCTGGCATCCCATATGGTTCCATGAGCATGTCAGGAGTGATCAATGATTGCAGAGCAAGGAATAATCCCTGAGAATTGCCAGATGTGGTCCAAATGCCTCCCACCCCCAAAGAAAACGAAACCAAACAAGGTGTTTATCTTCACCTCTGAGAAGAGAGACAATTGTGGTATGCTCTCTTTGTTTTGATACCCAGAACCTCCTATGAAAGTTAACCTGTACCAGTTCTTTTTCCATATATATATATATCCTCACTTATTTTCATGTACAGCTGAGAATTAAAGTTCAGATGCAACTGCCTATATTCTAAATCAGGGGCATTTAGAGAATGGCAAAGTATTTGGCTGAGTGATTAAGATAAAGCACAACCCTGTGCTAATGTAGGAAGAGGGTCTTTTAAATCCGCACCATCTATCTTAGCCTAACAACACAAGGGATATCTAAGGCCCCTTCAATTCTCCTAATTCAATTATCTTCCAGTTTCCTCCAGTTTACTAAATTATTGCTAGTGCCTAGCATAATAATGTTCTGTTTCTCTTCTTGACTTTGATTTTTGGCTTTTCATTCTTGCCTAAGCTCCGATCATTAACCATTTTATTCAGATTGTTCCTTCCACCTAATCTCAAGGCCTCTTTGTAGGGCAGGTACTGCATAGTTAAATTCTATTTCAGTGCACTTTATACCTTTACATCACACCATCTAAATCAGTTGAGTTACCACATTCAGTTTTTCTGAAAGTGGAAAAGGAATTAGATACAACTCTTCTTTCTGAATTAATTGTACCACATATCTCAACTCTCTTAGCCTTTGCTCTTCACTGCCTATATCTTAATAGAAAAAGAAATAAAATACTACATGAAATATGATGGTAAATAGAGTCTAAGTAACTGACTTCGTAATTTTTGCTTTTCCCCAGATGGGTCATATATTCTCTTCTCTGCTCCGTCCTATAATTTTCTCTCAAAAACTTCCAAATCAAAGACTGTTTGAGACCAGTTTCTTCCTGAAACAGGTCCTGTGTCAAAGGATGAAAGTACAAATCACTTTATTTCTCTGATAATCCATTAAGGAAATGGGAACAGCCGGAAGGGATGAAGTTATACCTACAGGAGTATATACCAATTTATACCAATTTATACCAAGTTATACCAATTCTGGAGTGTAAAATTATTTAGAATTTCTCCTATGTAAGGTAAAGGACTAGGGATCTGTTCATTTCTGTTGGCTGTCAGGGGAGCTTTTAAACAAGGGAACAGTACCTGAAAGCAGTAATGCTAACATCCAAGCATTTCTCCTCTTCTATCCATTCTGATAGTTCCCATGAGTTAAACAAACAGGAAATCTGTTTAGTGGAGTGAGAGTGCCAGCCCAGATCTTATTAAGCTGTATTCTTGGTGAAACATTTAATCCACACATAGTTTGGCATTAGGGATATAAGAGGATGATCTTCAGTGTTCGGGATACTTTTTATTCTCATTGTAATTAACCTTCAAAGTCAAGTTATGATCATTCAACGGTCCCAAATCTTCCAAAGTTAAGTCTCATTTTCAATTTAGAATTCAAAATAAAAACAATACCAAATCACAAATAAATATGGGGGGTGCTAATACTTTTTGCAGTTGATGATGATGTTTTCTTTCCTTATTTATAACACCTAGTTCTTTCAGAAATATTTTTTCTCTCCATTCACTTATGTATTTTTTGATGGGAGAGGATGATGACTGCCCCAACACTGTAAGTGTTTTAAATTCTAGCCGAGTCTGTTGAATAATCACTTTATCTCCCTTCTTTCTTTTTTTTTCTTATCCCAACATATTAGTCAACTTCCAGAGTGTGACTTGACTTGTCATTAATCGCAAATATAGAGAAAAATATTATCCCTTAGCAATATAAGCACTTCTCTATAAGGAATAAGATTTAAAAGCACAGTTGCTCACCCCCCCCCCCCCCCCGCCACCACCACCTTCACCTACATGGCATTCTTTATAAGCAGTCGAAGGCAATCTCTTTTATTCCCCTGGCTGTGCAATTGTTCTATCTGCTGTATGATGCTCTTTGGCATTGCTACAATTTCTAGTACAAACTAAATGTTTCCCCTGTTACTGCTGGTTTATATTGTTCTCCCCTATAGAGTTCCTTACCTGGTTTACTTCCATCAGCAGCAGTTTGTGAGTCTTGGATGCTTTGCTGTTTATATTAAACTGAGTTTGTGTCAAAGAAGCTGTGAATTCATTACCAAGTGACTGTGATTCTGCCCTGAAATTTTCTTAGTTGCCTGACTTATCCTCCATTAATAGTCAACCACTTTTCCCTTAATATGGTAGGATGCTAAGAATTTAATGACCTGTTTTCTTAAGAGAGAGTTGAGAACAGAATATAATAGAATTCTTTAGCAAAAACATATGTGTGGCTGTTATTCTTTATATTTCTATTCTAAAAATTGTTTTTTCAGTGTGGAGCATATACTATTTTCAGATCTTCACTTTAGGTATTTTTGTCTCAAAATTCATGAATTTTTAATGTTTTGGGTAACTATAGACAATATTTTATATAAATTCTGCTTTATAGTATCAAATTATCATGAATTAATGACATTTAGTAATATAATAAAAGGTGAGATTATATTTTCTTTTGAATAATTCTCATTTAGCACTGATTGTTTCCTACATTGAAAGTAAATCTACTATAGTCACACCATCTTTATCTTAGTTTCCCCAAGACTCAGTGAAAAAAAAAAAACAACATAAAAGCCCCCCTTAGTGCTATGTAGACTAATGACAAAAATTATTGGATTAATGTTTGGAAAAGGTTTCAGAATTCTCTCAAGAATGCCATTATGCAAGTATCAAGTACTATTATTATTTTGCTATTTCAGCTTCCTTATTTTTCATCTCTCAAAGTCATTTGGGTCATTTACTATGTATTTTCTGATACTTTGACAATTTGTAATGCCTCTTTGGGGGGCCTTTGGAGGGATGTTTAATCCCCTTGTTGATCATCCATCTGCTCATGGAGTCCTTGCTTCTTTCCACAACATATTAATATTCAGGATTAAAAAATAGTCGTAGCTATTTTGTACCTAGAAGAAATCGCTTATCATTTGAGAGAAATTTATGATATTACTTTTCAAATTGGATTATTTTGTGCACTTTTTTTTGGGAGGGATAGGGAGATGGAAATGGAACTCAGGAATGCCATTTACTTATGATACTATTTGGAAGGAATATAACTGCGGCATAATCCCCAAAGCATTTCTGAAACAACGCAAATGCCTTCTTTTTGTAGTATGGTAATCTTTAGGCTTTCTAGATGAAGTCACAAATTACCAATGCCAGGTCTTTGGGTCAGAAGTCCGTATCACATATTATCAATTCTCACACATATATCAGCAAAATTTATATTTTATACATTCCTCCAATGTGAGGAGAAGAAAGGCGTGGCGTATTTTCCGCCATCCATAAACTCTCAAATCCTGTGACTAGAAGGTGGAACTAGAAGTCAATTTCTTTAACAGAAGTTAATTACTATGAAAGATCTAGAGTGGGAAAGAGTGGCAATAGGAATAGGAATCCAATGCTGCTTAAAAACTGCTGACAGTTTTTTTAATGAAAGGTTTTTTATTTTATACAGATTTTATTTCCACATGCAGTTCTTTTTCTGGCACTGTATTGGATTAGTAGATAAAATCTTGTGAGGTTTTTTTTTAATGGGGGGACAGTGCTCAAGGAATATGCCTCGCTCTATGTTCAGGAACCAAGTCTGGTAGTACTCTAGGGACCTTCTGCAGTATTCAATTGAACCGGGGTGGACAATATATAAGACAAGTGCCTTAACCATTGTGTTAAATCTCTGGCATTGTCTGCAGGAGTATTAGGTATAGAAAAATAATAGTCAAGCTAGGTTTTCTTATTTAGGTGTTTTCTTAATATTTTTTCTGACTGAAAATATTCAGTGATTCAGTTTTTTCAAGTGAGTACTAACTTCTTATTCATATAATTAACACCTAAAAAACTATAATTAGGCAACAATATTTATTATATGTTTAGGGTAAAAAACCTCTACCTTATGACAGTATTTTTCCTTCATGAGAATCCCAGAATATGAAAAATTATAAATTTGCATTCCACAATAACATTGTTAAAGACAATTATCTCTAGTCGAGTAGACAATTGAGTGAAAGGTTGCTAGGGAACTTTATAATGCTTCATAATGAGTATTCAGTTATCACCACCTATGATAATGATCAGTTTAGTGTCTCGAATTGGAGACCAGCTTGTGTCTGTTTTATGAGAAACAGTATTATTGTTGGACTATTTCTGCCAGAAAATAAGATGATTGTGTACTATTTAAGCTTCCATTAACTACATAAATAAAAAATAAAATTATCAATAGCATCACAGGAAAATATAGATAAATCCTAAATGCGAGCTATGCTATAGTATATGTAGCCAAATTTCTGTAATACACAAATGTGTATTATTAGATATGAGCAAAAGAGATGACATCTTAAAACAGCTAAAAGTATTAGGTACAGGGGGTATGGTGCCACCAGCAGGTCAATCTCTACCTGTGAGGTGAGTGTATCAGCAGCCTGATGGCCACTTCAGACTTCCAGATACCCCCAAATTGCTGCTGTGCCTTTGGCCAGACCCCAAAAACTTGGGGCAAAGTTTACCAAGAATGTAAAAGGCCAAAAGTTAGGTATGTGGGAGACACACCCACAAACTACCTCTGGCTCATCTATATAATTGCAGACATGGCCTCTGTGGTTCCTGATTGAACTGCTTAATGGCCATGATCCCAGAGACTCAGAAACAAATCTCAAAACCCAATGGCTTTTGGCAGAAATGCGTCCAGTCCCTGCAGTAGGTTACTGGTGCAGGTTACCAGGTGAAAATAGGTTTCGTGCCTTGGCCTGTTCTACCTGGAAGCCCAGTGGCCACCATCCTCCAGAGGCTACTGGACAGTTAGGTTTGGGCCCACAGTGATGAGACATGCAGGACCTCACGGGATGGGGGTGGAGCCAGCCCTTTCCTCCTTACCCCAACGAGACCCCAAGTCGCTGCCCATGAATGGCGTCTCTGGCTCCTGATCAAGCTTCTTAATGGCAGTAATACCGGAGACTCAGAAACAAATCTTGAAACCCAGTGGATTTTGGCAGAAGTGCGTCCAGACCCCGCAGTAGGTTACTGTCACAGGGCCACCCCAGGAGAGAAAGGGTGTTGTCCCATCGCCTGCTCCCCCTAGGCGGCTCAGTGGCCGCCATCCTCCAGAGGCCATTGCAAAGTCAGGTTTGGGCCCTCAGTGATGAGACACGTGGGGCCTCACGGGATGGGGGTGGAGCCGGCCCTTTTCTCCCTGTCCCAACGAGACCCCGAGTCTCCACCCATGAATGTCCTTTCTGGGTCCTGATCAAGCTGCTTAATGGCTCTGATCTCAGCTACTGAGGAACAAATCTTGGAACCCAGCAGGTTTTGGCAGAAATCCCTCCAGATTTAAGTGTCAAAATTTTGGAATTTCAAAATTGTGTGGCCACTACTGCAGCCATGCTACATCTTATGTTATTCATAATCAGCAATAGAAAACAAATTGTCTACTGTTGTCTTTTCAGCAGATCTAAGTGTTGGGGTAAAATCCCAAATAATAATGGCGGGTCTGGTGTCAAAATATTGAAAGTAATCACGGTACAGAGAGAGTAATGTGGAAATCATCTGCCCCATAGGTAGGGGGAGGGTGATGGATGGGGGTTTTTGGTGGTGGAGAATGGGCACTGGTGAAGTACGGGTATTTCATTGTAAAGTGTTATGTTTCAAGACTTTAACCCGAAAGCTTTGTAACCTTTCTCATGGTAATTCAGTAAATACAATTATAGAAAATGAAAAAATAAACTAAGTTGGGGTTCATACCCAATTCAGTCAGCTAATCAGTGGCTGAATAAATAGCAATACTCCTACATAAAAAAAGTATTAGGTACATCTTGCTGGAAACCTGATTCACGTGGACTTATAATTAACAGGAATTTTTTCTATACACCTACTGTGTAATATACACTGGATGATGAGAGTGAATTGTCACTAAACTTTAGTTGTCTTAAAAAATGCTGTATAGCACATATCAGACAAATGTCTGATAAACAAGATATGAAAAGTGCTCCCAAGGCAACAACAACCTCATAAAAAATGCAGAGATATGATTAATGTATACTTCCTCAAAGAGGACATAAATGGGCAACAGGCATGTGAAATAATGTCCATCATCTTTACCAGGGAAATGCAAATCAAAATGACAAAGCAATATCATCTCACACCAGCCAGAATGGTCTATATGCAAAGACCAGAAACAATAAGTGCTAGTGGAGATGTGGTGAGAAAAGAACTCTAACTCACTGCTGGTGGAACTGCTGTATACTGTATCCCTGGAAAACATTTTGGAGACTCTTCAATGCATTATGAATGACTTTCATACTTATATAAATTTTGTTCATACATAAATTTAAAATTTTAAATGATAAAATGAATTTTCACTGAGCAGGAAGTCATATGCTTAAAAAAAGGCCTTGGTATTTCTTATTTCCCAAGTATAATAACATCATTTAATTTTCTCTGCATTGCGCTGATATTTCACTTATAAAAGAAAAGGATGGATATTCTCCTTGCACCTAGCCTATCAGGTTCAATCCCAGAATCCCATATGGTCTCCCACACATGGCCAGGAGAGATACCTGAGTGTCAAGCCAGGAACTACCCTGTGCACAAAGGGTCATGATCATTATCGTCCTGTTGTTCGATTTCCTTAAGCAGGCACCAGTAACGTCTCCTTCGTCCTAGCCCTGAGATTATAGAAAGTGCCATATTCAAGGCTCTTTCAGGGTCAGGAGAATGAGACCCATCATTGTTACTGGTTTTTGGCATATTGAGTATGCCACGGGGAGTTTGCCAGACTCTGCCACGCAGGCAGGATTCTTTTGGTAACCTGCTGGGTTCTTTAGAGTAAGAACTAGATAATAAGATGTCACGCGACCACAAATGTGAGCGCTTCTGGAGCTGGGTTTTATAATCTTTGGGTCTTGGCCTGGATGGAATTACACGGCGCCGGAGGGCAGTTGGTGGGTGTGATGCCTACCTACTGGAAGATGGGGGATCTGGGTGGAGGAGGCCCAGTCGCGATCCGAGCAGGCACAAAGTGTGTGGCCCCAAAACAAAAGAACAGAAATAAAACAAGACACTTCCCTTATGTAGGGGCCATCTGAAGTTCAGAATAGGATTTTATTTAGTATTTTGCTTGTTGATACCATAAACATAATGTTTCACTGTATCACTATCATCTCGTTGTTCATCGATTTCCTCGAGCAGGCACCAGTAACTTCTCCATTCATCCTAGCCCTGATATTTTAGCAAGTGCCCCATTGAAGGCTCTTTCAGGACCAGGGGAATGAGACCCATCATTGTTACTGGGTTTTGGCATATCAAATACGCCACAGGAGCTTGCCAGACTCTGCTATGTGGGCAGGATACTCTCGGTAGCCTGCTGGGTTCTCCGAGAGGGAGAACTAGACAATAAAAGGTCTGGGATCTTGATTTTATAGTCTCAGGGTCTTGATCATTGATGGGATTACACGTTATTGCTGGGGGCAGTTGGTGAGTGTAACTGCCTAGCTACTGGAAGATGGGGGATCTGGGTGTAGGATGCCCAGTCCTGATCTGAGCAGGGTTGGAGATCTCATCCCCGGGTCCTGCACACCTGGTTTCTTCTTCTGGTTCCTTTATACATGAGGCTCATCTGAGTGTATGTGGAGAATGGTCTTAAGCATGGCTGTGGCTGGGTTCCGGAAGTCTTCAGCTGCCAGGGCTCTGCTTGGGGCAGGGAGGGAAACTCAACCCACGCCCCTCCTAGGGGCCCCAGTGAAGACAGCCAGGCGGAGGGGCAGGAGACTCTGCGTTGTTCTCTTCTGGGAGCTAGGTTTTATAAGTCTCTGGATCTTGGCCGTTGATAAACATAATGTTTATCCATATTTATTTACTTTTATGAGTCTCATCAGCAGTGCCTGGGGCTGGTACCACAACTGTCAGCTCTTTCAAGGGCATGCATTGCCAGGGATTGAACGCAGACTGACATGCATGCACTTCACCCCTGTTAGCTATCTCCTTGGTCATATAAGAAAATTTTACCTTCTAGGGGTAGAAGAGATAGTACAGGAGTAGCATACTTGTCATGCTTGTAATTGACCCAGGTTTAAGCCCCTGCACCATGTGTGATCTCCAAGTATCTTCTGGAGTGATCCCTGACCACAGAGCCAGGAATGAACCATGAGTACACTGATACTGCTCAACAATTTTTAAAAGACACACACAGACACACACACTGAAACATTTTATAGTGTAAAGTGGCATGACTTCAATAGTTGAAATAATAAATGGACAAACCATTCCTTCACTCTGTCTCTCTACATCTTCTGCCCAAGTTTTGAATTTCAATGTTTCTGGTATATTGTGGGATGGGCCAATCATCTTTTCCTCTTCTTTCTCTACTTTGGTATGTATGGTTCTTTTGGATAAAATCCAATCTCATTTTTCAGTTGTTACTAGTTTCCCTACTATATTTATAGTCAATATAGTTACCTATGGAAGTCAGTATGACTCCAGCATTTTTTCCCATTTGTTTTCCATTCTCCTTTACTAGCCTTCCTTTTCTATACCTGTGTGTGTGAGTGTGTGAGTGTGTGTATTTGTGTGTGTATGGTGTTAGGTCTCCCTACTGATACATAAATTCCCTGAAGACATACCCTATCTTTCTATTATGTGCCTTCACCTATAGCCTCACATAAAGTAGAAATTTTTGATGAAAGTGAAGGAGTTTAAGTATAAACTAGATGCATGTGAGGAAATTCTTACCATTTAGAAGTCCTTTTGGGAAAAATGCTTTCAGGTTCCTTTCCTTATTATTTCCAAGGACTGTATTTTTACCAGAAGCAGTAGAACGTGATCAGTATAAATGTCTGGGAACTGGCATTAGATGTTTGTAAATTCACAGGTCTCTTTATCTTAAAAAATCAACAACTTTGCCCTAGAAAGAGCCCATTTTCCACTGTGTCCATTCCATTGCAGTCACCTCTTTCCTTCTAGTTCTTACTACTAGCCAGAGCAGTCCTTCCTGTTAGCCTTTCTTCCCTTGGGCTTTCCAAAACTCATTTCTGTTTACTGTTTATTGTTACATTATGTTGGTATGGAGTGGAGGGTGAACTTCATATTATTTCTCCCACAGTGCCATGTTATGTACATATCAAAGGCAACTTCCCCTGAAGCTGTGTCTGGCATCTGGGGACCATGCTTTGTGGAAACTATCTGCAGAGTCAAAGACCGCAGCTCAGTGTCTATTCACAGACTATTTCCATTGCTGCTGAATTCCTACAGGGAAAACAGTGGAGAGATATTGAACCTATGGGTTGGTTTTTAATGCTGTCAGTTTCCCAGACCTCTTGGCTTATTTCTGTTTACCCCAAATGTGCTATATATCTTTCTGAAATGTAAGAAGTAAGCCAACTTTCCCTTTGGGCAGGAGCAGGAACTTTCATGACTTCTCTCTCCCTGTAGAATAACAGATTCTTTTTTTTTTTTTTGCCTGAAACACCTAATTCCATTCATGTGGGCTAACTGAAAACTCATAAAGGCCATGAACTTTGAGAAGTCTGGTAATGGTTACTTACTTCTACTGATATTTCAAATAATCCTACAACTTTGAGATGTTCGTTTCTTTTTGAAAAGCAGCATAACAGTCACTATAAAGGGTGTTCAGAGCATAGTTGAATGAAAATATATAAACATATTTTAATTAATTGACGAATTTGTTTATCTTTTGGGTTTTGGGTCACACTCAAGGCATACTCTTGAATCTGTTTTTGGACAACTTTTGGTAGTTCTCTGGAGACCAGATGTTATGCTGGGAATCAAACCATATCTGGCAGCAGCATATAAGTCATATGCCTAACTCCCTGTGCTATCTTCTGATCCCTAGAAATATGTTTAAGAAACCACTAGAGGGCCAGAGCAATAGTACAGTGGGAAGGGAGTTTGCCTTCCAAGCTGTTGACCCAGGTTCGATCCCCTGCATCCCATATGGTCCCATGAGCACCACCAGGAGTAATTCTGAGTGTGGAGCCAGGAGTAACCCCTGAACATCGACAGTTTGTGACCCAAGAAGAAAATAAAAACAGAAAGGAGTTCATGCCTCATTCTCAAGGTCCTTACAAATCACCATATTCAGGTGGATTTTAGGATTAGGTAGAAAAGATGAAAAGTTTGATGCAATAAAACCAAGCTCCGGGCAGTATAAGAATGAGTAGAAGTGGTGAAAAGAGGAAAAGAACCATGTGAAATGTCCTGTAATAGAGAGGTCAAATGGGTTGGCATCAATTTGTTCCTAGTACAAATGCTAGGAAATGAGTTCAATAGGTTAAACACTTATTACTCAGTATTTGGATTTGTTGCCAACTCCTTTCATAGAGTAGAACCTGGATCTTTACAGATGACCATAGAGACATTTAGTATAAAAACGTTGTATTCTCAAAGCAATTTCAGCACAAAATTCACAAGAAAAAAGAAATGTCAAGAATGAAAGGAAGCAACAATAGCAGAAAGACAAAGGGCAAAATAACTATGGAAGACATAGTACCAGCACTCTTTTGGTGATTTCGATATATATATATATATATATATGTGTGTGTGTGTGTGTGTGTGTGTGTATACACACATATATATGTGTGTGTATAATACTCTTTTTTTAGCTTACACTGATGTATTTCCTTTTAAGGACTTGAGATCAAAAATGAGATTGTGAAAAAAAAATGAGATTGTGGTTTCTTTGACATAACATATGCGTCAAGGATCAAGCTCATCTTGACTGAAGAGAAAAAATAAAATACATTGTGTTTCATTAAGTTGTCCTAGAGTTAGTGTAACTAAAAAAGGTTAAAAAATGCTGCTTCCCAGAACATTTCTCCTGGATTTCTTTCTTCTTATTTAAAATTTTACTTGATGTACTAAAATAATATAGTTAATAATCGGGTTTCACAAATACAATGTTCCAACACCACATCCTCCATCAGCGTGTCTGCCTCCACCCAAACCTATCCCTTTGCAAAGGTGAGTTCAGTTCTGTATATGTGTTCTCATATTTTATTACTGTTGGTCATATATTATTCTCTTTATATGTTTCTTTATATCCCCACATGTGAGAGGAATCATTCTGTGTCTGTCTGTCCCTTCTGACTACCTTCCCCCATGTGATACTCTTTAGATCTATCCATCCACAGAGCAGCAAAGTGAATAATTTTTGTCTTTTCTCACAGCTGAGTAGTATTTCATTTTGTACCATAGTTTCTTTATCAGGTCATCTGTTCTTGATAACTTGGGTTCTTACCAGATTTTGACTAATATGATCAGTGTTTTTAATGAATATTGGGATGCAAATAAGTTTTCTGCATAGTGTTTTTTGGGACCTTGGGGTAGGTACTAAGAAGTAGAATTATTGGATCATATGGAAGCTCAATTCTTATTTTTTTAGATGTTTTCATATTTTTTTCTGAAGATGTTGGATCCTTCCCCCAAACTGTTTTTTTCAATCATACATTACAGAAACAGTCCACCAATGAAGAGTTCAGTGTATATAGTTACACTGATATACTAAAGGAGTTTCTACATTTATTTCTCCAGGAGCAAGCTGACTACTAGAGATCTCACTCACTTCTTTGTCAGTGCTATGAAAGATCCTACATCTAATGAGACAAGGAGTAATTAGGTGTTATAGTGATCTGTATTAAGTAGAGACAGTATAACATGAATTCTAATCTTTAAAAGAAATCTCAATTATGGAAAGATGATTAGCAAAGGTCACAAAAGCATCTGATACTTTTCAATTAATCTAATTTGTCACTGTGACTCCTGAGGAAAAATAATTTTCAATTTTTAGAATAATAAAATTCTTAGAATAGAGTAATAGCCATTGGATTAAAATTTGGGGGGTACTGTAATACTGTAGCACTGTCTTCCCATTGCGCATCAATTTGCTACAGCAGGCCCAGTAACGTCTCCATTGTGAGACTTGTTGTTACTGTGTTTGGCATATCGAATACGTCACGGGGAGCTTGCCAGGCTTCGCTGTGCGGACAAGATACTCTCGGTAGCTTGCCGGGCTCTTTGCGAGGGGTAGAGGAATCCACCCGGCTCAACTGGGCTGGCCGCACGCGGGGTAAATGCCCTACTGCTGTGCTATTGCTCCAGTCCTTGGTAGTACTATTTACTAATTATTTTTGCATATTATTTAACTTTATGTATATCAATTTCCACGTACATAAGATGGGAATAGTAGCAGCATAGTTCTCCTTAAATAGCCATAGTTATTGAATAATTTAATATTTGGAATGTATTGGTTATGGTGTTTTATATAAAATATGGTATGCAGATCTGTTGGTCGAGTAATATCTATAGTTGAGGCAGTCTCTGAATATAAAGAAAAAATAAATTTATATAAAATTTTATTTTTCATTTTATTTGTTTTTTGCATCATACCTAGTTGTGCTCAGGGCTCACTCCTGGGGGTGCTCAGGGATCAATTCTGATGAGCTCAGGGTACCATATGAGATGCCAGGGATTAAACCTGAGTGAACCACATGCAAAGAAAATGCCCTACACATTGTCCTATCTCTCTGGCCTCTGTTTGTCCGTTTAAAAACTCGTTTTATATTTGTATTAAAATGTGCTTTTTAAGGTAATACATTAATATATAGGTTTAATTTCTAAATCATGGTGCCTGTGCAAATCTATTTTGAGTTGCTTACCAGCAATTTGATAATGACTGTTTCAAGAATATGTGTGTAGAGACTGGGAGTTGGCTGAGTGACAAAAGTACCTGTCTCTGCAAGCAAGAAATAGTGGCCTCTATCCTTTATGTCACTGCATGAACTGAGTGTGATCCTGGCATCTCAGTGTGGCTGCACCATAGTTAGGTGTGGGTGAATGCTCGAGCGGGCCCAGTAACGTCTCCATTGGAGATTTTGTTGTTACTGTGTTTGGCATATCGAATACGTCAGGGGGAGCTTGCCAGGCTCTGTCGTGCGGGTGAGATACTCTCGGTAGCTTGCCAGGCTCTCCGAGAGGGGCGGAGGAATCGAACTCGGGTTGGCCATGTTGGCTGCGTGCAAGGCAAACGCCCTACCGCTGTGCTATCGTGTGGGTGAATTCTACAAGTAAATAATGTGAGCCCTAGTGAGCATCTCAACTAAAACTAATATACATGGTTATATTGAATCCAGTGATTTGTGATTTGTGATTGAATCCAGAGGCCCCTCGTTATCACTATAAACAGAACGTGTGAGTGGACCACAACTAAAGAGTGTAACTCTAAGTAAATGCATAAGTAGACACAGCAACTAAAGGACTCTCTGTGATCCCTGACAAGCACCATGGTTTACTGTGTACGAGCACTGAAGGCAGAGTATGAAGCCCAGAGAGCACAATTAAATGTGAAAACAGCACAGCAAAGTGTGTGTGTGTGCACCTACTGGTCATTATGATAATTACATCATTAGAGAGGAGGGCAGGGGGGTTGGGGGGAATCTATTTGTAATAAACTGCAACAGATAGTGTTTCAGTTACGGGACTCTTTTATGGGTGCCTCTTCCAACATGATCTGAATTTTAAGGACATTAGCGTAACAGGTCTTCTACATTTCTAGGGGAGTGTTGTGAAGTACCTGAATTTCCAGATCCTGAGGGGGAAACTGATGTATCATGTCGTTACTGTCAATCACTTCTGATTGGATACTAAAAGGGTTGGTTCCTTGATGAGCAAAAAATCAGATTCTCTTTTACCAGATGTGGAATGTAGAGAAACTTCATCAGTTATTGGTTAGATCCTATTAGCACAAGGGTAGTATAGCATTGAGGCTGGCATCTGAATTATAGCTATGTGCATATTAGAGTTGAAAAAGGAACAAACATTAAATATTAGGATTTTTGGTTATGACAGCTCTTTCTGTAGCACTGTCCTCCCATTGTTCATCGATTTGCTTGAGTGGGCACCAGTAATGTCTCATTGTGAGACTTCTTGTTACTGTGTTTGGCATGTCAAATACATCACGGGTAGCTTGCCAGGCTTTGCCGTGTGGGTGAGATACTCTCAGTAGCTTTCTGGGCTCTCCGAGAGGGGCAGAGGAAATGAACCCGGGTCGGCTGGACAGTGACAGTGACAGTGACAGCTCTCTCTCCCATCGAAACCTATCTTCTTTGTGACTTTATTTCTTGAAAGTAAATATTTCTTAAAAGTAAAAGTAAATATTTTCAGCTGTAATATTTACTCTGAAATAGTTTTCATTGTTACAAGAAAATATTATTTATTTATTTATTTATTTTTATTGATTGGCTGATTTTTTTTTTGCTTTTTGGGTCACACCCAGCCGTGCACAGGGGTTACTCCTGGCTCATGCACTCAGGAATTACTCCTGGCGGTGCTCGGGGGACCATATGGGATGCTGGGAATCAAATCCGGGTTGGCCATGTGCAAGGCAAATGCCCTATCCGCTATGCTATCACTCCAGCCCCAAGAAAAGATCATTTAAATGGTTGATACAGGATTAATCACTGTCACTGTCACTGTCCTCCCGTTGTTCATTGATTTGCTCGATTGGGCCCAGTAACGTCTCCATTGTGAGATTTGTTACTGTGTTTGGCATATCAAATACATCAAGGGTAGCTGCCAGGCTTTGCCGTGTGGGCGAGATACTCTCGGTAGCTTGCTGTGCTTTCTGAGAGGGGCAAGAAACTCGGGTGTGCAAGGCTAACACCCTACCCGCTGGGCTATCACTCTAGCCCACAGGATTAATAAAAAGATTAATAATAGAAATTGCACCATTGAGGTAGTAGGAAAATTCAGAAGACAAATTTTTTTGTGGTAATGTTCAGATTAATTAGAATTAGACATTTTTTAATAATTAACACCTATTAAAATTAGATATTTTCAAGTCTTTCCATGAAACTTATAAAAGTGATATAATATTTCCAATATTTTAAGATAATATTAAGAGACTCATAAAATTTTGTGAACAGTTCTAAAGAAGCTATTTTTATAAGTGGCATTTTCAAAATTCACATGTATTCTGCTCAGACACAAAGAGAAAAGAATTATGAGATTTCAGAAAGATTTCTACAAAATTGGGCAGATGCTCATATATATTAGTTTGCATTTTTAAATGAATGCACCTTGTTGTACTCCATCTGTTTGCTACTTTAAACTCTTTCTGGAAATGACATCTCAAATACTTAAGGAACCTAACATGCACTCAAATATAATAATGCTTTTGACTTGTTTCGCAGTGAAATAAAAGCTGCTGAAGCAGAATAGCTTAAAATGTTTCTTTTATTAAGATTAAAACATTTTGTGGAATAGCACCATAATGTCTTTAGAATCATTTTTCTTGTTTACATGTGTGGTTCTGTCCTCATCAATATCTTTGGTTATAAAAATGTCCTATTATGTTTTGAATATTGTCAGCCTCAGAGCAGGAATGGCAATGATTTGTATCTATTACAATACAAAGTCCAGGAAAGGTTAATGAACTTCTATTACTAACAAAATTAAATATTCAGTTTAAACTCAGCCAGGTGAAGTAGATAGGTATTCTTTTTAATATTTGCTATAATTGTACCTAGGCATTTAAAGCTCAGTCTTATCTTTTCATGCCCCAATAGAACATGTCAGTTAAACAGGGTGTTCTTATTTGAACTATAGACATTTCATATCCAGCTAGTAAATTTCATTCATCATCACTTTTAGAGAGTGAACAGGTTAAGATTTTGTGCATCATAAAGTAGAGCAAATAGCTTTGTGCAGCTGTTACACGGAGACTGCAGCATCACTAAAAATAAAACAATTTTCCGTTATGAAACTGGATTGTGGAGTAAAGGATTTGACTTCTATGGTATGTAATATATTAGAGCTTGCACCGTTAGACGACAATTTTGAAAAATGACAGTATCTCATTAAAATTGCACTTTCCCTTAATAAATCAAGCAACATAATACTGAATTTGTAAGATATTTTTCATATTAAGCCATCACAGCTTACCTCCTTAAAAGATGAGTGTATGTTTGGTTAACATTAAAATGGGAGTATAAATTAGTATGTCTTCATAAAATTCTTCTTGATTAGAATAAGATTGACAGCCTTATTTTGTGTAAAAACTGCCAGTTTTGTGTTTCCTGGGAAAAATCTCCCATATTGAATTTCCTCCATAGAAAGCGTGGACATCTGGAGAGGGAAGGTTACTCTTGCTCCCTGAGGAAAAATTCACAGATCATTTTTCATAATTCTATTTTTAATAGGATAGACTTCCCACCACCACATTTATTTATTTATTTATTCAATTAATATTTATTTTCTAACTCTCCCCTATGTGTCAGACACTTCAAGAATCTTGCCATGCAGTTTTTTCATATAACTGTAAGGAAAACAGATAAAATACTTGCCCTCTTATAACTTACTTTTTCATAGAAGGTGGATAGAATGCAATTATAATGGCAGTATAGTTATGAATAAGGCCTCTTCCACTTTCAAAAGGTTCAGCAGCAGCAATACCCTCTGAGTTTCTCTGATACTACTCATGGAATGGCAGATAAAACCTCTTTAAATGAGAACGAAGAAACAAGACCTACAAATATTAGCACAAGTGTAACCCAGGCAAATACAATTGCAAGTACAAAGATTCTGAGTTAGCTGAGCAGTTCTGAGACCAGCAAAGAGACCAGTGTAGGTTGGAAGACTGGCAAAGGGGAGAAGTGTAGGAGAGAAGCCAGTGGACCTTTGGTTGACTCTAAGTATTACATTGAATAAATTCGTTGTTGAAATATGAACAGGAGATTTACATAATTTGACTGTTTTTTTAAATTATTATTATTTTGGGGAGGGGTTGGCTATAGTGATGCTCAGGTGATACTCTTACTTGGAGATCAGCATGCTTGGGGAACTGTATGATGCTGGGAATTTCTTCTCCCAGGAAAGCAGGCTCTCCAGCCCCTGGAGCTGTCTCCTTTCTGCAGTTGATTTATATTTAAAAGGTTTATTTTAAGCTGGAACAGAGGACAGGGAGTATAAGTAAAGGGAACAGAGAGATTAGTTGACTACTTGCAGAGTTTGGGTAGAGAGATTCACTACTTAGAAATAGCTATAGTTGTTTTAGTAAAAGAAATGATTTGATTTTGTAATACATAGGCACACCCTAGAAAAGATTTCCCTATATCTCACTAATAAATACTTTCCTATGAGAAGACTTTTTTTTAATTGCATACAATCCCAGCAACGATATGGCAGTGCTAGTGTACCACAGTGTTTAGGGGCCATCAGGGTTATGTTTGACACTCTGAGAGTTGAGGATGAGGAGTAAACTTGGGGTTTTTGTATATGCTAGATGTGTTCTATACTAGTTGAACCATATCCCTCACTGACCAAGTTCACAATCACAATCACAACCATCCTGTTATTCGTCGATTGCCTCGAGCAGGACCCAGTAACGTCTCCTTCGTCCTAGCCCTGAGATTTTTTTTTTTAAAGTGCCATATTCAAGGCTCTTTCAGAGTTAGGAGAATGAGACCCTTCATTGTTATTGGTATTTGGCATATTGGGTACGCCACGGGGAGTTTGCCAGACTCTGCCGTGTGGGCAGGTTACATTCGGTAGCCTGCCAGTTTGTCTAAAGTAGGAATGAGATGATAAGATGTTGCACGGCCGAGAGGCCGCGCGCTTCCGGGAGCTGGGTTTTATAGTCTCTGAATCTTGGCCGTTGATGGGATTACACGGCACTAGGGGGCCAGTTGGTGGGTGTGACCCCCGCCTACTGGAATTTGGAGGATCTGGGTGGAGGATGCTCAGCCCCAATTTGAATAGGCTTGGAGATCTCGGCCCCGGAACCCGCATGGCTTTGCCCCTCTGCTGGTACCTTCATGTGTGCGGAGAGTGGTCTCAGCATGGTGGTGGCTGGTTCTGGAGTTCTTCGGCTGCCGGAGCCCTGGTCGGGGCGGGGAGGAAAACTCAACCCGCTCCCCTCCAAGGGGCCCCGGCGAGGACAGCCAGAAGCACTGACCAAGTTAAGTTCATATTAATCTGGGAAAATCATATTTTTATATATTATTTATATATGTGATTTTTATCATTTATAAATATGACCCTTGTTATTTATAAATATTATTTCATAAATAATATTTATATATTATTTAGACACATATTACTCTGGTTGAAGCGATAGCACAGCGGTAGGGAGTTTGCCTTGCACGCAGCCAGCATGGCTGAGCCGGGTTCGATTCCTCCACCCCTCTCAGAGAGCCCAGCAAGCTACTGAGAGTATCTCGCCCGCACGGCAAAGCCGAGAAAATTTAGAAGTATCCCCTGAATACCCACCAGACACTACCCGAAAGCAAAACTATATGATATGAAACAAAAACGAATTTATAAGCCAAAAATTCTCAATTTGAACATCACACGGTCACAGTCCTCCTGTTGTTCATCGATTTGCTCGAGCGGGCCCAATAATGTCTCCATCGTGAGACTTCTTGTTACTGTGTTTGGCATATCCAATACATCACGGGTAGCTTGCCAGGCTCTGCCGTGAGGGCTAGATACTCTTAGTAGCTTGCCAGGCTCTCCGAGAGGGGTGGAGGAATCGAACTCGGGTCGGCCATGCTGGCTGCGTGCAAGGCAAATGCCCTACCGCTGTGCTATCGCTCCAGCCCAATTTGAACATAAAAATAAAAATCAGAAGCATGCATTGATACTGGAATAAGACTAAAATTTCAAAAAGAAAATATATATCTTAGATATCACTTATGCAAAGAGATAATACAACCATATTTAAAATCAATAATAAACAATTTTTTAAAAATTTTTATTAGTGAAACACCATGAGGTGCAGTTGTAGACTTACAAATTTTTGTGCTTGGGTTTCAATTATGCAATGAATAATGTTTTTAAATAAAATAATGTGATAAAATTTACATTTTAAAAATGGTCCATCCTTATAACTATGGTTAAAAAATTTTAAAATGTAATAAGTACACACAACATTTTTTATATAGCCATGTCAAATATTAGTTAAGTATTAACTCTATAAATTTCTTCACAAATACCAATGTCAGAGAATGTCTCTCAGTTAACTGAGTCTGATAACTTGCCTAAAATTACCCATCCATCACCCGAATTGTCAATACCACCACCTTTCACAGCCAGAGACAGATAGCTTTAACCCCTTTGTCTTCTCAACCAGGATTCAAGTGTTCATCTTAGTAAGAAAATGCTTATGTGTGATTTTTATGATAAGTTTTGCTTGCAGTACTTTTTAAGAAAAATGAGATTTGTCATGGGATATAATAAAGCATTTACAGCTTAATAACTGTCACTATATTATAGGCACATTCTAGATATTCAGTTGGGTAATTTCGGTTTGAAATTTTTGTTCTATTTTTTCAGTGGAAAAATTTGGTTTGCTGTTTCATGCAGAACATACATATGGCTCTGGGACACATACTAATGTTAAATGAAAGACAACTGTGTTTGAAAGGCTGAGTCTTTAAAGAAGGGATCGCTCAAGAATGCTTTAGCCTGAACTCTTGTAGTAATTGCAGTTGAGTTACAATTATCACACAACACATAACTATAGGATGAGCAGATTTTGGAGGAAAATAAGAAATCTTGTTATGAACCGCCTGAGTTTGAGATACCTATTTAAATATCCTCATTGTGATTTGAAATTGAATTTATGAGTCTTTTACTTGGAAAACAGAACCAGACGACAGGCATTATCTTGGGAGTAATAACTACAAAGGTTTATAGTTCTGAGACTGGATATAATCGCGCAGAGTGTCTAGAGAAGAAGTTTGAAAAAGAGCCTAAATACTTCTATTTAAGACTTTAGGGATTTTTTAAAAAACAACTGTAGCACTGTAGCACTGTCCTTCCATTGTTCATTGATTTGCTCCAGTGGGCCCAGTAATGTCTCCATTGTGAGAATTGTTACTGTGTTTGGCATATCGAATATGTCACGGTTAGCTTGCCAGGCTTGCCATGCGGGCAAGATACTCTCGGTAACTTGCCGAGCTCTCCAAGAGGGGCAGAGGAATCAAACCCAGGTTGGCCAGGCAGGCCGCAAGGAATGTTAATTAGAGGAAGAGGAGACCCAAGTAGAAGTTTAACAATTTATTGGAACAAAGTCATTTTTTTTTAATTCTTCAGGAAGGATAGTTACTGGGACAGAGTGATACCACACACATAGTTTAAGGCACTTGCATTGCATATGGCCCACTTCAATTCAGTCCCCGGTACCATATATGGTCCCTTGAGAACTGGCAGGAGTGCTCACTGGGAACAGATTCAGTAGTAAGTCCTGAACCCAGCAAGGACCACAAGATCCCCTCAGAGGTAAGATAGTTATTAGCTTTGCCAAATGATGAATTCCTATTCATTGATGGAATGAAAAGCGGTATGAAGAATTATCAATGAATCAACCAACAGAAATAGTGATGAAAAAGTTGGGAACAAGGCATAATGCTGGAAGAATTTTTATCAGGTGAGGCCCCCACATGTTCAACAATTTAGCTCAATAGCCTGAGACAGGTTTTTGTCTGTGGGAGTCTGGGTTTGATCCTTATTACCACATGGTCCCCAGAGCACTGCTGAGAGCAACTACTGAACACTAAACCAGGAGTAGTCCCCAAGTATCATTGGTTTGTTCTAAACATAAAAAATAAGGGGCTGGAGCGATAGCACAGTGGGTAGGGTATTTGCCTTGCACGCGGCCGACCCGGGTTCAAATCCCAGCAACCCATATGGTCCCCTGAGCACTGCCTGGAGGAGTAATTCCTGAGTGCAAAGCCAGGACTAACCCCTGTGCATTGCCAGGTATGACCCCAGAAAAGCAAAAATAAATAAATATAAGGTGTCTGCACATCTCTATCATCATCATAGTCTTCTAGCTAAGAATAGCATTGAAAATGGTGGTGGGGGTCGGAAACTTATAAAGGCAGGACTGGGTGGTCAATGGTTAGATATAGTCAGATGAATAACACTAGATAGGGGATTGCAGAAGAAAATTTTCAGAAGAATATATAGGAGCCTGCAATAACAGGGAGGTGTATTCACGGGGTTCTACTACCCTGAAAGTACAGACCCTGTCCTGCTTGGGCTAGAGCTGAAAGTTATGTTCCTCCTATCAGAGTAAAAGAGGCAATGGAAGAGAGAAAGAAATGCCTTCCCCAGCACACTTTCAGGACTCATTCAAACCCTTCTGTGGGGACAGGAGGAGTTGACTTGTATTAAATTTATCTATAATTTAAAGGAATAGATCTAGATCACATGTCCTTCACTCCCGGAAGGGAGCATAACATGACACGCACCATAACCATGCCGCCAGATCCCATGCCAGGCTGTTTCACTTGGGGCTGTGGCGCTCTGGATGGGGGCGGGTGAGACCCCTTCCCACCCCAAGGAACCCAGCCCCAGCAGTTGAAAATCTCCAGAACTCAACGACTGCCATGCTCACGACCGCTCTCCACACACTCAGGCAGAGCCTCATCCACGAGTGAACCTATTCCTGGATACTTCATACAACACACCCTACCCATAACCCAAGAGTATACCATACCACATTTTATGGGATTCCAATTAGTAGACAACCAATCTTAGAGGGAAATTTTACACACACACACACACACACACATATAATATATATATATATATATATATATATATATATATATATAAGCACACAAGACTCAACCTTTAACAACATGTCAGTGATATCTTATAGAAGAGTTTAATGGTCCCTGGGTGAAATACAACAGTCTTCACCCTCTTTCCTCTAAGGATACTTTTTTGTAGAATTTTCAGCAGTTTTCCAAAACAAACAATACAAAATATATTAGTTAGGTTCTACTTTGGGATAGGGAGTGGAGTTTGGGGTGGAAAAATCTGAAATATGGTAGTCAAAAGGTGTGATGGTGATGGGATTAATTATTTAATACTAAGTGTAATCAAATATTGTAAACTACTTTATAAGATAAAAAAATTAAAAAGATAAAAAATAAAGGAAGAGATCCAATGGACACATCCCACTAAAAAACACTTGCAGAAAGAGAGGGCCAGATACAAAATGATCTCTCACATACGTAGGGTATAATGAAACAAGTGCAGGAATAGAAAATCATAAAAGCTATTAGAATCTGAGAACTGGTTTACAGAACTGGGTTGTCAAAGGGTTTGGGGTGGTTGGAAGGGAATCACGAGAAGCTAGAGGGAAGTGGACACTGATGGAGAATGTGGTGTTGGAACATTGTACTCATGAAACCCTGTTATTAATAATATCATAAATCGTGGCACTTAAAAGAAAAAAATGAAGGGGCGTATGAGATAATACAAAGGGGAATGCTCTTGCCTAGTGTCAGCTGACGTGGATTCCATGAAGACTGGCATCCTGTAAGGTCACCCAAGCTCCATTAGGAAGTGATTCCTGAGTGCAGAGCCAAGAGTAATCCCTGATCACTGTCACGTGTGGCTCCAAAAACAGATTAAAATAAGCCAAAAATAACATCCAATTTTTGAGAAATTATCCTAGAGCAAGACTGAGGAACTATGAGGAAAGAATGAAATTACTTCATGTTTCAGCTATTTTCTGCTGATTTTTCATCATACCAAATATATATCCTTATTGAAGTTAAGTATGTTCTGCATATGACTAAGCCTAAATCATCAGATGTAATACTGAATCTAGCAAGCATTGCTATATTGATTAGATTGGACTAACCAAGTTTTTACAGTTTAATGGTATGTTATTGACTTTATACAGCATTAAATTGATCCCAAGGAAAATTAATGGTTCTTAGAATATGATTTTATATTTCAATTAGAATGATATATAAAGAAATATAGACAGTAAAGTACATTTTTCTAATGATGACCCAGTACAGTAGGGAAATGAAATAAATTTGACCATGTATATTTTTAATTTTCTCTTTTAAAAAATTATTGTATAGCCTTCTCAAATAGGACACACCATAAATTCAGGGACTAATTGAAATCTGTGCCTTTATCATAAAATTTACAAATCATTACTGTACAGTCTAGTAGCTGTACTTAAACTATCAAGTCCCACCAACTGAGAATGTGACTTTAATTTTAAGGCCCACTAAATACACTGATGAATCTACTGATAAGTATCATCTTTGTAGTTATGTTAGCATAAGGATTCTACTTTTAGAATTATTACTAGTATTAGCATAACTATTCAATATGCACTAAAATATAATGATTATAATCTAGCCTACCTACTAGATTCATGTGGTAAAATACCACTTTATAATATAATAAATATTAAGATAATATATCCAAGTAAAGATTTTGATCTTATCTTGTTCATATAGTAAGAAATGACAGTCTTTCATTTCTGCTATCCCCTATTTAGAATACATAGATTAGACTTAAAAGATGGCTCATTGACTGTTCTTTAAATTCATAACTACCAAGCTCAAGACATCATTTTTTGTTGTTTTTTGACTGCTTACTTGGGAGTCACATCCAGCAATACTCAGGTATTACTACTGGCTCAGCACTTAGGAATTATTCCTGGTAGTGCTCTGGGAAACATACGGGATACTGGGGATTGAACCTAGATCAGCCACATGCAAGACAAATACCCTACCCATTGCACTATCACTCTGGTCTTCAAGAAGACTATTTTAAGATATTATTTTTGTTCACTTATCCATTCTCTTGGGGTACCTTCTCAGTCTCCTTAAATATCTCACATCTCCTCCCCACTGTAGACAACTCTTTCCTTGAAATATAGAAATCTTGCCCATGAGTTTTCTTTCACAAACACTAAGCTAATTGAGTTCAAATCTTTTCAGCAGCAGAGTCCTATAGTTTTTTTCCCCTAGTCATGTTTTAGGTATAGCATAGACGTAGTAAGCATCCGAGGTCAAGCATGAAGGGACCTGGAATGTGTGAAGGTATCAAACTGAATTCTCAGTAATTCACTTCATGTTACTCTCTGCCACACACCTAATGGTTGACAGAACTTTGGGACTCTTATTGTTCTTCCTGTAAAGCCAATTTATTATTCATATGTTTTTATGTGTAAAACATTTAGACTCATGTTTGGAATATAATCCATGTGTATTATGTTAGCCATCATTAATCTCACAGTTTGGAGTCACCATTTGTCATTCTTCTTTCTGCTATACAGAGGTTTTCCGCAAATGGTATGATCTCAATCCCTTTATTTCTTATTTCACATTCCTATCACAATTAACTTGTTTTATCTTGTGCCACTTATCACTTTTTCATAATAGACTCTCAGTTTTATACCTCCAGTCTCATCTCTTTGGTCTTTGATAAACCTTTCCTTCTGATGCTTGGTCATTGCCTCTTCTTTTTTTTTTTTTTCAGAACAAGCTCATCTGTCAGTTTTATTTGATAAATAATCAAGTGACAAACAGCATGTAGATAACAAAAAATCTCACTAGCTCATAATAAGGAATAAATTCCAGGGCAAGGATGATAAATCTTATTTAATACAAGTAACATTGAGGCAAAGGTCATTGCCTCTTCTTACAACTCAGGGGTCTCCACTTTGTTCAGCTGCATTTTTTGTTGCTGAAGTGGTAGAGGGTCATGGCATGTTGGTGGGTGTGGGGTGCAGTAATTTTGTATACTGATACTCTAAACCTTGACTCTATTTGTACTACCTAAATTATAATAAATTTTTTAAAATTAAATACAATCATTTTTGAATTCTTTATCTACTGACATCAATGTTACAGGAATCTGAACTCTAAAGTTGTTTTAAATATATTTCACAACCTATCCTTATTCAGTGACATGGCCCCAATTAAGTTACTTACTGAAGTTATTTGGGTGAGTACAGCAAACACTGATAGAGTTCCACTACCTCCAGCCTTCCCATCATAGACCCATCACTGTAGCCCAGTTCATCTCCCAAAACACTGCTCTACTAAGTAACCTATTCTGGGTCTTAAACATTTTCCAGTCATAACTCATCTCTGCTTTCTGTTATACTCCGGTTATATAGATAAATGAAATTATAAACAAATCAAATATTTACTGATCATAAATCATGAAGGTATTCACTTGGATACAATATTTTAATAAGTTATCCCTGTAGTTAGTTGACTGGAGTTCAAATCCTTGAACCACTTCTCTTTATCAGTTTAATGAAGAAAATATTCTTCCAGTAGTTCCAGCTTCTCTGGTTTGGCTTGTAGTACTAATAAGAACATATTATTCTGCCAAAGATTTCTGATCCTCCACAATGTGTCCCTTACTTTTTAGCTTTGTCTTGTTTAATGGTCTATGTAAACTCCATATTAAAGCCAAATTGGAAAGTTTGGTCTTAGCCAAGCACAACACATTATATTTCTTTAGTGCTTTCTCTTTTATGTATCTAAAAGTCATGCCTACATCTATTATATTCTTAAATATTTGTCTTATCAGTGTAATGCACTAGTTTAAAGAAGCATTTTTCATGTGGGGATGAGGGAGAGGTGAAGATTTCAGGGGACTGTAGGTGAAAATTGTGTAAATAAGGACCACTACTCAAGTGTAAGGGACTGATAGGGGTAGAATCGGGTGGGTCATTGGAAACAAACAAAAAAAAACTTATAAAAGGGCCAAAAAAGGTGAAAGGTTAAAAAAAAGGTGGGAGGCAATTTTATAACATAGTAAGGCAATTCTACTAAAACACCACTTCTTCAAAGTAGTATTACCTAATAATCTGAAGAGCACATACTCTCTCCACTGATTTCTAGACATTTATTTTGCTTCTTTTTCTTTAACACAGTTGACATATAGTGTATATAATTACTTGATTATCTGTATTTTGTCTTTTGCCTACTCTACTAGAGTGTTGTTCTTGGGAGAGTAAGATTTGGTCAATTCTGTTTATATCATGATCACGACTGTCCTGTTGTTCCTTGATTGCCTTGAGCAGGCCCCAGTAACGTCTCCTTCATCCTAGCCCTGAGATTTTTTAAAAAGTGCCATATTCAAGGCTCTTTCAGAGTTAGGAGAATGAGACCCATCATTGTTACTGGTATTTGGCATATTGGGTACACCACGGGAAGTTTCCCAGACTCTGCCGTGGGCAGGTTACATTTGGTAGCTTGCCAGTTTGTCCAAAGTAAGAATGAGATAATAAGATGTGGTGCAGCCGCAAATGCTTCCGGGAGCTGGGTTTTATAGTCTCTGGGTCTTGGCTGCCGTTGATGGGATTACACAGCACCAGGGGGCCAGTTGGTTGGTGTGACCCCTGCCTACTGGAATATGGAGGATCTGGGTGGAGGATGCTCAGCCCCGATCCGAGCAGGCTTGGAGATCTCAGCCCCAGGACCCACATGCCTTTGTTCCTCTGCCAGTACCTTCATGCGTGTAGAGAGTGGTCTCAGCATGGTGGTGGTTGGTTCTGGAGGTCTTCGGCTGCCAGAGCCCTGGTTGGGGCGGGGAGGGAAATTCAACCCACTCCCCTCCAAGAGGCCCCGGTGAGGACAGCCAGGCGCTGTCTATATAACTAAGTAAAATGGTGAATGACATATGGCAGATAACTAATCAGCATTTACTGAATGAACAACACTGTCAAACAAACACTGTCTTCCAGTTGTTCATTGATTTGCTAGAGTGGGCCCAGTAACATCTCCATTTTGAGACTTGATACTGTGTTTGGCATATCAAATATGTCACGGGTAGCTTGCCAGGCTTTGCTGTGTGGGCGAGATACTCTCAGTAGCTTGCCGGGCTCTCCGGGAGGGGCAGAGGAATCGAACCCGGCTCGGCCAGGCTGGCTGTGCACAAGGCAAATGCCCTACCACTGTGCTATTGCTCCAGCCAAATAAAGTTGTTTAATAAATCTAATAGTTTTTAAAAGGCAGTTTCAAATTCCTCTACTATAATAAATTCTTTTATGACCAACTCAGCAGTTTTATTGCATGCTTCAATGTAATCTGTATGTATAATATAAAAATATGTATAAAATACATATTTTTTACTTAATTGTTTAGTGTAGTTTACAAGATTAAAAACTTTTCAGAATTAGTAGTACCCTAATTTGGGGTCTACAAACATTCAAAACAACCATAAAAATAAATATTTTATATTTTATGGTCCATAGTCTATCCCAGCTACACAGATCTTCTGTCATATCAAAAAGGTAGCCTTAGACAAATTATAAGGAATAACCATGACCAGTTCTAATAAATACTTTTGTATTTTGAATAAATTAATTTCTATTTTTAAAAAATGTGAGGCTAAGGCAATGACAGTTTACCCACAACTGTACTAATTTACTACTATATATTTAGTATCTTCTAGCACTGTGACTTTTATACAGAAGTTTTAAATATTTAAAAAAAATTGTTCAGCAAATATATTATACCACATGTATTGTAACATATTATGTATATAATTTTAAGTCACGTATTATATAACAAGTGATGGTAGGGACAAATAATAAAGAAATTTTAGCAATATAAATGGCCATAATTTATTTAGCAGCTAGTTTTGCATAATTGCAAGTTTTCATAATTTACCTAATCTCTCCTAACTCATAAAAACTAAGAAATGGAGCATGTTTTGTCTGATTAGAGCTTTAAAGTCCTACCTAGATGAGTGCTTTATTTTATTATGAAGCATTTATAATAGAGAGACTTCCAGCAATAGAGACTTAGGTAGAAAGATTATTTATTTTTTATTTATTTATTTAATGTAGAAGTACTCCTATTTATTCAGCCACTGATTAGCTTATTGAATTGGGATGAACTCCAATTTACCTTTTTTTTTCATTTTTTATAATTTTATTTCTTGAATCACCATGAGAACAGTTACCAAAGCTTTCAGTTTTAAGTCTCGGTCATGCAATGAAACAGCTGTGCTTTTACCAGTGCCCATTCTCCACCACAAAAAACCCAGTATACCCCTCCCCTTATCTGTGGGGCAGATGATTTCCACATTAGTCTCTCTTTATTTTGATTACATTCAATATTTTGACACCAGACCCACCGTTATTATTTGGGGTTTTACTGCAACACTCAGATCTGCTGAAAAGGCAACAGTAGACAATTTGTTTTCTATTGCTGGTTATGAATAACATATGATGTCATGTGGTTGCAGTAGTGGCCACGCAATTTTGAAATTCCAAAATTTAACACTTAAATCTGGAGGGATTTCTACCAAAACCTGCTGGGTTCCAAGATTTGTTCCTCAGTATCTGGGATCATGGCCGTTAAGCAGCTTGAGCAGGAGCCAGAAAGGCCATTCATGGGCGGCGACTCGGGGTCTCGTTGGGACGGGAAGGAAAGGGCTGGCTCCACCCCTATCCCCTGAGGCCCCCGTGTCTTGTCACTGAGGGCCCAAACCTGACTGTCCAATGGCCTCTGGAGGATGGCAGCCACTGAGCCGCCTAGGGGGAGCAGGAGAAAGGAAAAACCTTTTCCCCCTTGGGGTGGCCTGGTGATAGTAACCTACTGCGGGGTCTGGACACATTTCTGCCAAGAGCCACATGGACGTTAAGCAGCTTGATCAGGAGCCAGAGAGGCTGTATGTGGGCAGCGACTCAGGGTTTCATTGGGATAAGGAGGAAAGGGCCGGCTCCACCCCCATCCCGTGAGGTCCTGCATGTCTCATCACTGCGGGCCCAAACCTGACTGTTCAGAAGCCTCTGGAGGATGGTGGCAATTGGGCTTCCAGGGGGAACAGGTCAAGGCACGAAACCTATTCCCACCTGGTAAGGCCGGCGTCAGTACCCTGCTGCAGGGACTGGACGCATTTCTGCCAAAAGCCATTGAGTTTTGAGATTTGTTTCTGAGTCTCTAGGATCATGGCCATTAAGCAGTTCAATCAGGAACCAGAGAGGCCATGCCTCCAATTATATAGCTAAATAGAAGGTGATCTGTGGGTGTGTCTCCCACATACCTAACTTTTGGCTGTTTACTTTCTTGGTTAACTTTACCCGAAGTTTTAGGGATCTGGCTAAATGCACAGCAGCAATTTTTGGGTATCTGCAAGTCTTAAGTCGCCATCAGGCTGCTGATGCACTCGCCTCACAGGTAGAGATTGACCTGCTGGAGGCACCATACCTCCGAAAGATTATCTATTTATGCTGTAAGGTTAGGATTACTTCAATGTCTTTAATAAAAACTGAAAATAAGTCTATAGTAGAATCTGCCCTCTATAAACCTATTTTCTACTAATCTATCCCAAACTTGTAGTGTTAGGGTCCAAGCTCAGGACAGCCTCATCTGTCAAGGAAAACTCTGAGAGACCAAGTCCATGCAAAAGCAAGAGGTTTATTCGAGCATGCTCCGGATCACAGCATGACCGCAAACTGTCAGTGACTGAGAGCCCTGAGCCTCTTCAAAGGGGTCTTTTTATAAGGCATCTTCACGCGCATTTCAGAAAAGCCCACGCACAAGTCATCCAATACATTTGAATTATCACATTAGATGCTGCACGCAGGCAGCCCGTCATTTTGCAACAAGCCATCAGCACCAGCCACTCTCCTCTGTACAGGTCACCAGGCCATCCCAATGGGCAGCCAATTAGGCCTTTTCTGGCCTTATGGCCATATTAGGTGAATTCCAGGGCAAGGAAATACCTCATTAGGCCTTCTCTGGCCTTGTGGCCTTATTTGGCGAATTCCAGGAGCAAGGAGGAGATGGGGGTACTTGATGTTGTCAGCCTGCCACAGCTGCAGGGCGGGATATGGGCTGGAACTTGCTTTGCTAGGGTCCAGTTGTCATGGGGCTATCTTTCAGTAGGTCTTCCAGATTGGATAGAACACACAACCTTGTGAGAAGATAATTTGTTTTTCCTTTCATTTCTCCTCAACTATCCTTATCCTAAAGGTAACAAATTTATCTCAGTATTTGCTGCTTGGTATGCTTAGATATCACCAAGTTTCCTATACTTAACACTACTTCTACGTTTGGTAGAAGAGTAGTTAATATGCTTTTTTATATATAACACTTAATTATTTTATTTAACTTCATGTTGTGTGTTCAGATATTTCTCGTTATGTTTTAATAATTTTTTTTTTTTTGCTTTTTGGATCACACCAGGCAATGCTCAGGGGTTACTCCTGGCTCTGAACTCAAGAATTACTCCTGGAGGTGCTTGGGGGATCATATGGGATGCTGGGAATGGAACCTGGGTTAGCCGTGTGCAAGGCGAACGCCCTACCTGCTGTGCTATCACTCCAGGCCCTTTACTAAAATTTTAAGTACTGCTCGAGCGGGCCCAGTAACGTCTCCATTGGAGACTTTGTTGTTACTGTGTCTGGCATATCGAATACTCTCGGTAGCTTGCAGGGCTCTCCGAGAGGGGCGGAGGAATCGAACTCGGCTCGGCCATGTTGGCCGCTTGTTGTAAGGCGAACGCCCTACCCGCTGTGCTATCACTCCATTCTGCTTTATTTCTGCCTTGTTTCTCTATCCTGATAACAGAAGAAAATGAGACATAGTAGCTACTAAATAAATGCCTATTTAGTTGAGCTAAAGATGCCAATAATAAACAATACTTTTAAACATGTGATTCAATGTTAAAAAGAATTTTGCTGGGTAAATAAATGTATTTCTATATTCTACTTGGGGTGAGAATTTAATGAGATAGAAGAGTCAAATATCATGCATCGGAACAGCAATGCGTTATTCAAAGGTCAACTAAGAATGAAAAAAAAAATGATTTCATTGTCAGCTTTTATTTTCTTCTTCCTGTACTTTATAGGAAAAAAGTGCAGTAGTAAAATAAGCAATTGTGTTATATTACTGCTTTAGAGATCCAAATAGCAAAGTACAAAGCATATCTTTATTATTCACTCATAAAACTGTTATTTTGCAGTCATTCCAGCCAGAACTGAATATCAATTAATATTAAGATCTTATTGTATACACGGCACTGTGCTAGGCATTTAGAAGGGAGTGGAGGTACTTATTTAATCTCCATTATTAAAAAATCTTACAGTTGAGATAAATGCATTAAATGGAGAAAATATTTCCATGCATGTATCAATGAGTGATCTAAATGATAGGCTAGAGAATCTGGGGAAATAGAAGTACAAAACATTTGAAAATGTTCTCTTGATATTCTGTATTTTGATGTCACTGTGAATTGATCTGTAAATCAGAAATGAGTGGGACTGGAAGTGCTGAAAAGAGGAGAATTAAATGTAAATGTCTTTAGTAGGAGGGCACAGATCTTGAATTGCTTTTGTATTCTCATGTATTACTAGAACAGAACTAGAGCAATTTATATGTGCTGCATAATCCTCTCTTAATTTTCCTCAGATAATCAGTGTTCACCCAAAGTTACTGATTTGAGGTCCTGTATTTTCTAGATCTTTCATTTGTCTCTCTACTATAGGTAAAGGTAAAGGTAAAGGCCCTCCCGTTGATCGTCGATTTGCTCGAGCGGGCCCAGTAACATCTCCATTGGAGACTTTGTTGTTACTGTGTCTGGCATATCGAATACTCTCGGTAGCTTGCCGGGCTCTCCGAGAGGGGCGGAGGAATCGAACTCGGGTCGGCCATGTTGGCTGCGTGCAAGGCAGATGCCCTACCCACTGTGCTATCGCTCCAGCTCTCTACTATAGAGAAATCATTTTCTTCATGTTTCCCCATTTATTGTTCTGTGAACAACACACAGATGGCCCCACTAAATTTTTGAACGCTCCGCTTTTGCTGACTCCTTTTGTCCTCTAAAAGTCCAGTGGTGTTTTCTCAATCTATTAAGACACACATATATTCCAACCAAGAATTGACAGCCCCAGATTCTCACTCTATCTTCAGGGTTGACATAGGTTAACTTCCCTATTATGTGAGGGCCTCTCTTGTGATATAAGGAATTTGACACAACAGTGAAAATTTTTGAAAATTTCCAAACAAATGAAAGGAAATTGATTCTGTTGATATTCTGCTTTGAGACCCTTCCTTAACATATAACATATCATTACATTGGTTTAGATTTGAAGGCAAGAAATCTAAGCAAGAATTACAGAGTTGATGACTGAATCTAAATAGTTCTGATTTAGAAGTACAGAATTAAATTCTATGGTAAAGCAATCTTGGAGATCCCACCAAGAGGTTAAAAAAACCCAACTTTAAGGTCAAGTTTAAAGATAAATACATTTTTTATTTTTAATTTTGCTTCCAAAAATAAATTTAATTCTTTATATTTAAATTTTCCCTTTTTCATGTTCTATGTCAGATATAACAAGCCTGTTATATCTTTTCAGAAATATCTATAAAATTACTTCATTCACAGTAACACTATCTTTGGCTTTAATAATTTACTTAATAACTTATTAATCTAAATACTTTTTCAGCATCCACCCCCTCTTTTAAGTACCTCTTTTAACTACCTTGTTGGGATATGGAATCATACTTATGACCTTAGTGTTCCAGTTTCTCTCATTTGCAGAAGAAGGAGGGGTGAGACTCTGCTTACAAGTTCATTTAACTGTTAGGGAAGCTTTTATAGTCATTAGAAATGTTAACAAAGACTCAGAAGTCAGATCTGGCTAAAGAAGGTAGTATTTATTAGCTTAAGAAAGAAAGACATTTTGCTTCTGTGTTTCTTAGAGTCTGGCAAACTCCCTGTGGTGTACCCAATATGCCAAATACCAGTAACAATGATGGGTCTCATTCTCCTAACCCTGGAAGAGCCTTTAATATGGCACTTTTTAAAAAATCTCAGGGCTAGGAGGAAGGAGACATTACTGGGGCCTGCTCGAGGCAATCGACTAACAACAGGATGGTCCTTGTGATCATTTCTTAGTTGTGTAACTATCATTTGTCAGCGTTGTTTAGAAGAACAATACAGAGCAAAGAAGTTAAGGAAATGTCTAGACAGAGAAGACTGAAACCCAACCTGGTAAAAATGCAAAGCAGAATATTTTAAGAATCAAAATCAGAGCAAAGAAATAGTACAGCAGGTAGGTCGCTTGCCTTGCACGTGACTGACCCAGGTTCATTCAATTCCCAGCACTTTTATATGTCCTACTAGCCACCAGGAGTGATCCCTGAGCTCATAAGCCAGCACCTCTGAGTACAAGGAAACAAAACTGACAATTAAGTTTAAAATAACAAATTGAGTATTTGGATCTACCATTTTTCTCCCCAAGTTCTAGCAAATTGAAAGAAACTAACTACATATATGATCAGCATACTAATAGTGCTGGCAATGAGAGAGAAGACAGGCAATGTTAGAAGATTTAAAGGTAATCTTAGAAAATAAAGAGAAGAATGATAAAAAAGGAGAGTGATCCATTGACACCAAACAACATAGATCAGTTCCAAGTGTCTTTTTTGATCCTAAAACAGGAGCCAGAATAGTTGGGAGCATGCAGAGAAGTTGGGTACCAGTGGCACAGACATGTTCCTCTCCTGGACATTTACAGATTGAAACAATTTTTCTTTTGGCTACCAGGTAAAGAGAATCCTGCATATGTGTAGAAGGGAACAAATCGATTTTAAAGTAAAAATACATCATCAAGAAAATACAGAGTTAATTGTGAAGAAAGGGATTTCTTTCCAGGAAAGAAATATACTAAAATTCTCCATCACCAGAGTCCTCAGCTTTCTTGTCTCTTGTTTGAATCTCAGTCTTGGTAGCCTACACAGAGCTTGTCACTTACCTTTCAAGAAGAAAGCTTGTTATGATAAAAAAAAAAAAAAGAGCTGAAAGAACTGCCCAGGGAGACAATATTAGAAGCTAGACTAATTAATCCATGATTATATTCTACTAATCAAGCATTCTTTGTGTAGACAAAAAAAAACAATAGGAATGAAAGGAAAGAGATCCTTAAACATGGGATGTCTCACAGGAGAGAGAACACATTTGAAGAAGATTTTTTGGAAGGGAGTGAGAAAGTATTATGTATATAAGTATTAAGTATATAGTATAGATATTAAGTATCTAAGCATCAGGGAAGAGGTTAACCAATGTACATAGGGTGTCTGTGTTTGCTATATGGGAATTATGGCCTTTTGGCTCCTATGACCCATGGAGGATAGGAGATCTATTCCCTTTGACACTTTTATTTCAAAAGGATTCTCCCCGGTCTTTGAGAAAGACATTTTTGCATTATAAAACTGGTATCAGGCTACAGAAGATTTTCATCTCAAAGAGACAGAGGGAGATTTCACAATTGCAAGTTTTCTAAAGCACATACTCTTTGAAAAGAGAGGCCAGGAAGAACCTGTTTCAAAAAGCTGAGTGGAATGTTAAGGACATTTTGGTCACCACTTAGCAGAGGAAATTTGCACTAGGCAAAGGGTTCTTTATTTTATTTTATTTGGTTCTAAATTTTTTATTGGAGCACGCTGATTTACAAAGTTATGTATAGTGGTGTTTCAGGCACAGAATGTTCCAATACCAACCAGGTGAAGGGGGTCAACTTCCCTCCACCAGTGTCTCGAATTTTCCTCCCACCCTTGAGCCTGCTTCCTTGACAGGTACATTTTTAAGTTTGATTGTCAGAGTTTGGTTTTCAGGCTTTCAGTTTTATTAGTTCTGTGGTTCAGATAGATAGATAAACTGCGACTCTATATCAAAAGGTGTCTGAAGCCCTTTGCTCCTGTTACCTCCTATCTGCCTCTTCTAATTGTCTCTTTAAATCTCCTTAAAACATCTGTATTTATTTTCTATCACTATTGCAACAAGTTTCCATCTACCTTTCTTACAGTTCCAAACATCAAATGTCTTACTTGTGAAGAAATCAAGGTGTGACAGAGTTTCTTCTGAAGGATCACTTCTTAGATGGAGAATCATTTCTTTGCCCTTCGTCAGTTCAAAGATCATGGTCACGGATTTACAGTTTCCTTTTCCATTTCCAAGGTCAGCATTATAACATTCTTCTCCAGTCTGACCTCTGCTTCTGTAGGACATCTCCTCTGATTCAGTTCCTCCTGCCTATTTATTGAATCCATCCATATGATTCAGGATCATTGTTCCATCATTCTTTAGGTAAAGGCAAGAAGAGGTTTGTACTTAACCAGCTCTGCTACTTCTAGCTCTATGCTGGTGGTCACTCCTAACCATGCTTTGAGTACTGTTTGGCCCCAGGAATCAAACCTCTGGTCAGCTGCTTGGAACGCAAGCACATTAACTTCTGTATTATCTGTTGGGTCCTAATCTTCATGTTAATTTTACCTTCAAAATTATTTTTATGATTTAAGATAACATATTCACAGATTTGGGGGATTAGAGCAGGATTAGTTAGGGATCACTGTTTTGTAGCATACTATTTGTTCACTGCTATGAGTTCAGAATCACTGATCTACCAATGTATTTATTCCCACCCTATCCGTATATATTCAGGGATGAAACCTGGGAAATAGGATTTACACCTCTGTGCACATGAACACACATGACAGTCACTGGCACAAGCACATCACCTGAAATAATAGTTGTCTTATACCCTACGCCTGAGTAGGTGTCTGCAGTCCCAGGCAACATGGAGCCGTCTGAATCTTTCCTTCTTTAGCTGGAAATAGCTGATCCAATAGGCTTACTTATCAATGTGGACTACTGATGCTCACTCTTGTTTTTCTTGCGATTTCCATGTAACACTGAGCACCTTGGTTTGGGGGGTTTAATTCCCCTGGATAATGATCTTGGTGATCTTAAACATTCCCTGCTGCTTGTTAAACTGCCTACCCTTTTCAACTCCAAATAACAGCTTTAAGTATGCAAGTGAAAATTTAGCTCCTAGTATTTAACAACTACTATAATTTTAAAATCTACTTTCGATTAAGTAACCTTGTAATTCTAAAATGTGACTGTGTTCCAAAGTACTTCTCTATTTTTTTTTTTTTTTTTTTTTTTTTTTTTTTTCCCCTTTATTTTATTTTATTTTTTTTAAAGTTGTAGATTTACAATTTTTTGTGCTTTGGTTTCAATTATACAATGATCAGATACCCATCCCTCCACCAGTGCCCATTTTCCACCACCATGGATAATATCCCTCCCACCCCCATCCCCCCATCCCCCCGTCTCTGTGGCAGGGCAATCCCCTGTGTTCTCTCTCTCCTTTTGGGTGTTGTGGTCTGCAAAAGAGGCATTGAGTGGCAAACATGTTCAGTCCATAGTCTACTTTCGACATGCATCTTCCCTCCTGGGAGGATCCTCCAAACATCCTTTATTTGGTGCTCCCTTCTCTATCTGAACTGCCCTTTCCTCTAGGATACCCGGCTGGCCTCTAAGTTATGGAGTAATCCTCCTGGTGCTGATCTCAGCTATTCTTGGGTATTAATCTCATACTTTGTTACTTTATATCCCCCAGATGAATGCAATCTTTCTATGTCTATCCCTCTCTTTCTGACTCATTTCGCTTAGCATGATACTTTCCATATTGTACCACTTGTATGTAAATTTCATGACTTCATCTTTTCTAAGAGCTACATAGTACTCCATTGTGTAGATGTACCAAAGTTTCTTTAACCAGTCATCTGTTCTTGGGCATTCAGGTTTCTTCCAGTTTCTGGCTATTGTAAAGAGCGCTGCAATGAACAAACAAGTGCAGATGTCACTTCGACTATACATTTTTGCCTCTCTGGGATATATTCCCAGGAGTGGTATTGCTGGGTCAAATGGGAGCTCAATTTCTAATTTTTTGAGAATCGTCCATACTGTTTTCCAGAAGGGCTGAACCAGTGGACATTCCCACCAACAGTGAAGGAGTGTCCCTTTCTCGCCACATCCACGCCAGCATCGGTTGCTTTTGTTCTTTTGAATGTGGGCCAGTCTCTGAGGTGTGAGATGGTATCTCATTGTGGTTTTGATCTGCATCTCCCTGATGATTAATGATGTAGAGCATTTTCTCATGTGCTTTTTTGCCATTCGGATTTCTTCTTTGAGAAAGTTTCTGTTCATTTCATTGCCCCATTTTTGGATGGGGTTGGATGTTTTCTTCTTGTGGAGTTTAACCAGTATTTTGTATATCCTGGATATCAACCCCTTGTCAGATGTGTATTCGGTGAATATCCTTTCCCATTCTGTAGACTGTCTTTGTATTTTGGTCACTGTTTCTTTGGAGGTGCAGAAGCTTCTTAGTTTAAGATAGTCCCATTTATCTATCTCTGTTTTCACTTGCTCGGCCAGTGGCGTGGCATCTTTGAAGATACCATTAGCTTCAATATCATGGAGGGTTTTGCCAACTTTATCTTCAATGTACCTTATAGTTTCTGGTCTGATGTTGAGGTCTTTAATCCATTTTGATCTTACTTTTGTACATGGTGTTAGGCAGAGTTCTGAGCCTATTTTTTTGCATGTAGCCGTCCAGTGATGCCAACACAATTTATTAAAGAGGCTTTCCTTACTCCACTTCACATTACTTGCACCTTTATCAAAGATTAGATGAGCATATGATTGAGGAGAGATGTCAGTGTATTCAACCCTGTTCCATTGGTCTGCAGTTCTGCCTTTGTTCCAGTACCATGCTGTTTTAATTATTACTGCTTTGTAGTACAGTTTGAAGTTCGGGAGGTTGATTCCTCCCATTTTCTTTTTCCCAAGAATTGCTTTAGCTATTCGTGGGGGCTTATTGTTCCATATAAATTTCAAGAGTGTTTGCTCCATTTCTTTGAAGAATGTCATGGGTATCCTTATAGGGATTGCATTGAATTTATACAATGCTTTCGGTAGTATTGCCATTTTGACAATGTTAAGTCTCCCGACCCATGAGCAGGGGATATCTTTCCATTTCCTCATGTCCTCTTTTATTTCCTGAAGTAGCGTTTTATAGTTTTCTTTGTACAGGTCCTTTACTTCCTTAGTTAAGCTGATTCCTAGGTACTTGATTTTCTGGGGCACAATTGTGAATGGGATTGTTTTTTTCATGTTGCTTTCTTCTCTCTCACTGTTTGCGTATAGGAAAGCCATGGACTTTTGGGTATTGATTTTATAACCTGCAACTTTACTATACGAGTCTATTGTTTCTAAGAGTTTTTTGGTGGAAGTTATTGGGTTCTCTAAGTAGAGTATCATATCATCTGCGAATAGTGAGAGCTTGATTTCTTCCTTTCCTACCTGAATGCCCTTAATATCTTTTTCCTGCCTAATCGCTATTGCAAGTACTTCCAGTACTATATTGAACAGCAGTGGAGAGAGTGGGCATCCCTGTCTCGTCCCTGATCTTAGAGGGAAGGCTCTCAGTTTTTCCCCATTGAGGATGATGCTTGCTGTAGGCTTGTGGTAGATGGCTTTAATTATGTTGAGGAAGGTCCCCTCTATACCCATTTTGGCTAGGGTTTTCATCATAAAGGGGTGCTGGATCTTATCAAATGCTTTCTCTGCATCTATTGATATGATCATATGCTTTTTATCTTTTCTTTTGTTGATATGGTGGATTATGTTGATTGATTTCCGAATGTTGAACCATCCTTGCATCCCTGGGATGAATCCTACTTGGTCATGGTGTATGATCTTTTTGATGAGTAGTTGGATTCTATTTGCTAGTAGTTTGTTGAGGATCTTTGCATCTGTGTTCATCAGGGATATCGGCCTGTAATTCTCTTTCTTTGTGGTATCTCTGTCTGCTTTTGGTATCAGTGTGATATTTGCTTCGTAGAAACTGTTTGGAAGTGTTTTTGATATTTCAATTTCGTGGAAAAGCTTAAAGAGTATTGGGAGTAAGTCCTCTTTAAAGATTTGGAAGAATTCACTAGTGAATCCATCCGGGCCAGGACTTTTGTGCTTGGGGAGACTTTTTATTACCATTTCAATTTCCTTGATGGTGATAGGTCTGTTCAGGTATTCCAGGTCTTCTTGGTTCAGCCTTGGGAGTCTGTAGGAGTCTAGGAATTTATCCATTTCCTCGAGGTTTTGATGTTCCGTGGCATAAAGCTTCTCAAAGTACTCCCTGAGGATCCTCTGAATTTCTGTGGTTTCTGTTGTAATGACCCCCTTTTCATTTCTGATTCGGTTTATTAGGGTTTTCTCTCTCCCTTTCTTTGTGAGTTTTGCTAGAGGCTTATCGATCTTGTTAATTTTCTCAAAGAACCAGCTCTTGGTTTCATTGATCTTTCGGATTGTTTTTTGGGTTTCCATCTCGTTAATCTCTGCTCTGAGTTTTATTATTTCCTTTCTCCTGTTCGGGTTGTGCTCCTTTTTTTGGTCCTTCTCCAAGCTCTTAAGCTGTGAGGTTAGGTTACTTATGTGTGCTCGCTCCTCCTTCCTGAGGAATGCTTGTAGAGCTATAAACTTTCCTCTTAACACAGCCTTTGCTGTGTCCCATAAGTTTTGGTAACTCGTGTTCTCATTTTCATTCGTTTCTAGGAATCTTTTGATTTCCTCTTTGATTTCCTGTCTAATCCACTCGTTGTTCAATAGTGCACTGTTTAATTTCCAGGTGTTTGATTTAGTTTTCTGTTTTTGTGTGTGATTTACTTCTAATTTCAGCGCATTATGGTCTGAGAAGATTGTTGATACAATCTCTACCTTCTTAATTTTATGGAGGCATGTTTTGTGGCTCAGCATGTGGTCTATCTTGGAGAATGTTCCATGTACGCTTGAGAAGAATGTGTATTCAGCTTTTTGTGGATGAAGTGTCCTGTATATATCTACTAAGTCCCTTTCTTCCATTGTTTCCCTCAAATGAAGTATGTCCTTGCTAAGCTTGAGTCTGGTTGATCTATCAAGAGGTGACAAAGCAGTGTTGAAGTCTCCCACTAGTATTGTGTTGCTATTGATGTCTTTTTCCAAATCTATGAGTAGTTGTTTTAAGTACTTTGCTGGTCTCTCATTAGGTGCATATACATTTATTATTGTAAGTTCTTCCTGTTGTACAGATCCTCTGATCAATAAGTAATGGCCTTCACTGTCTCTTATGACCTTCCTCACTCTGAAATCAATGTGGTCTGATATAAGGATGGCTACCCCAGCTTTTTTATGGGAGCTGTTTGCCTGTAGGATTGTTTTCCAGCCTTTGACTCTGAGTCTGTGTTTGCTTTGACTATTGAGATGCGTTTCTTGCAGGCAGCAGAATGTTGGGTTCAATTTTCTAATCCATCCTGCCACTCTATGTCTTTTAATTGGTGCGTTTAGCCCATTGACATTGAGAGAGATTATTGTTATGGGATTTTGTCCCATTGTTATGTTAAAATTGGGTGTATTTGAGGAGCCTTTCTTGCCTTAAAGTAGCCCATTTAGTTGTTCTTGTAACCATGGTTTTGAGTCTATGAAGTTCCTGAGCTGTTGTTTGTCTGTGAAACTGTGTGTTGTTCCTTCTATTATGAATGAGAGTCTTGCTGGGAAAAGTATTTTGGGGGAGGCATTTATTTCATTGAGTTTTTTTACTATGTCCCACCACTGTTTTCGGGCCATGAGGGTTTCATCAGAAAAATCAGCTGTGAATTTTAAGGATGCTCCTTTGTAAGAGATTTCTTTCTTCGATCTTGCTGCTTTCAGAATTTTGTCTCTGTCTAAGGTTTTGGTCATTTTGATCAGAATGTGTCTTGGGGTATTTTTATTCGGATTTCTTCTAGCTGGTACCCTTCGGGCCTCCTGAATGTGGTCACAAGTTTTCTTCAGCTCTGGAAATGTTGTAGCAATGATGTCTTTGACAGTTTCTTCTTCATCGAGGTTTTCTTCCTGTCCCTCTGGGACTCCAATAATTCTTATGTTACCCCTCTTGGCTTCATCACGATCTTCTCTTGCCATCTGTTCCCGAATTGTGAGTCTCTTTTCCATTTTCTGCTCTTTTCGGGAGAGTCTCTGAACTTCATCTTCGAGCTCACTGATTCTGTTCTCAGCCGCTGTTACTCTGCTGCTGAGGCCTTCCACTGAGCTTTTCAATTCGCCTACGAGATTTTTCAGGTCTGACATTTCTGATTGCATTTTCCTCATTTCTGCCTTCAGATCCTCTTGTCTTCTATTGGCATTGCTTTCCATTGTTTCTTTTAATTCCCTAAGCATCCTAAGTAGCTCCCTTCTGAATTCCTTGTCAGAGAGGTTGATTAACACTACAGTACTGTTGGTGTCATCTGGGCTAGACTCTTCAATATGAATGTTTGGTGGGCTTTTGCGTTGCTTTACCATTGTGAGAGGTGTGGTTTAGTCCTTCACGTTCAGTGTTACTATTCTGCTTGATATGCAGTGTGAGTTAAGATAGGCTTATGAGTTATTGGCAACTGTATTTCTAGTGGCTGAGCTAAAATAGAGAAGTTTCCATCTAAGAAGTTAGCTTATGGTTCCTATGGCATATGTAGTGGGAAAATATTTCGCGGCCGCGTTAGCGGCCGCGGCTCCAGAAAGAGTCCCTGGCACTGGGCGAGGAGTTGGGAATGTCTCCTGTTTGGAATTGGAGCCGTTCAGCTTTGTTGCCCAGAGCTGGGCCTCTGTGCCCGTCCCACGCGGCTCAGGGGTTGAAAACCGGCTGTCTCGGGGCTGTTTCTAGCTGCGCGTGCCCAGGGAGGAACCCAGGCCCTTGGGGGCGGGCTGTACCTGTTGGAATTGGAGCCGTTCAGCTTTGTTGCCCAGAGCTGGGCCTCTGTGCCCGTCCCACGCGGCTCAGGGGTTGAAAACCGGCTGTCTCGGGGCTGTTTCTAGCTGCGCGTGCCCAGAGAGGAACCCAGGCCCTTGGGGGC
This sequence comes from Sorex fumeus, assembly GCF_029834395.1. Lineage (NCBI taxonomy): Eukaryota > Metazoa > Chordata > Mammalia > Eulipotyphla > Soricidae > Sorex > Sorex fumeus. The sequence continues at coordinate 29,451,217 of NW_026606188.1, forward strand.
GGGCTGTACCTGTTGGAATTGGAGCCGTTCAGCTTTGTTGCCCAGAGCTGGGCCTCTGTGCCCGTCCCACGCGGCTCAGGGGTTGAAAACCGGCTGTCTCGGGGCTGTTTCTAGCTGCGCGTGCCCAGAGAGGAACCCAGGCCCTTGGGGGCGGGCTGTACCTGTTGGAATTGGAGCCGTTCAGCTTTGTTGCCCAGAGCTGGGCCTCTGTGCCCGTCCCACGCGGCTCAGGGGTTGAAAACCGGCTGTCTTGGGGCTGTTTCTAGCTGCGCGTGCCCAGAGAGGAACCCAGGCCCTTGGGGGCGGGCTGTACCTGTTGGAATTGGAGCTGTTCAGCTTTGTTGCCCAGAGCTGGGCCTCTGTGCCCGTCCCACGCGGCTCAGGGGTTGAAAACCGGCTGTCTCGGGGCTGTTTCTAGCTGCGCGTGCCCAGAGAGGAACCCAGGCCCTTGGGGGCGGGCTGTACCTGTTGGAATTGGAGCCGTTCAGCTTTGTTGCCCAGAGCTGGGCCTCTGTGCCCGTCCCACGCGGCTCAGGGGTTGAAAACCGGCTGTCTCGGGGCTGTTTCTAGCTGCGCGTGCCCAGGGAGGAACCCAGGCCCTTGGGGGCGGGCTGTACCTGTTGGAATTGGAGCCGTTCAGCTTTGTTGCCCAGAGCTGGGCCTCTGTGCCCGTCCCACGCGGCTCAGGGGTTGAAAACCGGCTGTCTCGGGGCTGTTTCTAGCTGCGCGTGCCCAGAGAGGAACCCAGGCCCTTGGGGGCGGGCTGTACCTGTTGGAATTGGAGCCGTTCAGCTTTGTTGCCCAGAGCTGGGCCTCTGTGCCCGTCCCACGCGGCTCAGGGGTTGAAAACCGGCTGTCTCGGGGCTGTTTCTAGCTGCGCGTGCCCAGGGAGGAACCCAGGCCCTTGGGGGCGGGCTGTACCTGTTGGAATTGGAGCCGTTCAGCTTTGTTGCCCAGAGCTGGGCCTCTGTGCCCGTCCCACGCGGCTCAGGGGTTGAAAACCGGCTGTCTTGGGGCTGTTTCTAGCTGCGCGTGCCCAGAGAGGAACCCAGGCCCTTGGGGGCGGGCTGTACCTGTTGGAATTGGAGCCGTTCAGCTTTGTTGCCCAGAGCTGGGCCTCTGTGCCCGTCCCACGCGGCTCAGGGGTTGAAAACCGGCTGTCTCGGGGCTGTTTCTAGCTGCGCGTGCCCAGGGAGGAACCCAGGCCCTTGGGGGCGGGCTGTACCTGTTGGAATTGGAGCCGTTCAGCTTTGTTGCCCAGAGCTGGGCCTCTGTGCCCGTCCCACGCGGCTCAGGGGTTGAAAACCGGCTGTCTCGGGGCTGTTTCTAGCTGCGCGTGCCCAGGGAGGAACCCAGGCCCTTGGGGGCGGGCTGTACCTGTTGGAATTGGAGCCGTTCAGCTTTGTTGCCCAGAGCTGGGCCTCTGTGCCCGTCCCACGCGGCTCAGGGGTTGAAAACCGGCTGTCTCGGGGCTGTTTCTAGCTGCGCGTGCCCAGGGAGGAACCCAGGCCCTTGGGGGCGGGCAGTACTTCTCTATTGCCAGCTGAATATAAGTCCACTTTATGTCTGGAAGAAACTGTGTAGTTGTTGTGTGGTTTAGGATTGAAAAACTCAGTCAGCAGTGCTGCTGACATAACTGGTATAGCGTGGCGTTTAATAATTGTCTTTATGTATCTCCCCATGATATCAGAACAATCTCTGGTAATCAAAAGAAATGAAAAGACCTAGAACAAAGTATTTGTTAAATCCGAGTATGTACAATTGACATTTTTGAGAAAACATGCAGAAGAGGTGAATTGATTTAGGAAAAGAAGACCATTTATGATTCTAGAAGCAGAATAGCATTGGACATATTCTTATTTCAAGTGTGTCATAAAAACTCAAGACAGTAATCTCTTACAGTTTATCAGACACCTATGCTGCTGCAATAGTTTTTTAAAGTGAAAGTGACTCTTGAATACAAAACCCCTTTTACAGATCATACTAATATTTATTCTTTAAAAATTAAGTCCAGGTTTCATAGAAGATCTTTTTTTGTTCTTAAAAATTAATTTTAAGTAAGTATGGAGGAAGGTTCACAAGCTAATTGACCTACTTATCACTTTTCAGAAAAAAAAAATTCAAAGACCCATCTCAGAACTTCCCAGCAAATCTTACTCAAAGAATTTTGAGTAAACAAAAAGAGAAAACTCCCTTGCACCCCAATTTCACCTGAAGCTACTACCACCTTGGTCTTTCGAGGTGGAGGGGCAGTATATAACTCACTTTGGAAAAGTCTGGTATAGAGAATCAATCTTTTAAGTGAGATGAATAACTTACCTCACATGGAGAACTTGGATACACTTGCTGTGTAATAACCTTGAAATCCATCTGTTGATAGTTCCTAGACATGGGCGAGCTTCAGATGTTTGCAGTAATATAAAAAGAATTACTTTAAAAAGAATAGAATCTGCCACAGTTTACCATATAAAAGGTAAGTACAGGTTCATGTTTTAAAATGAAATAAAGAGCAAGCTTGGAGTGAAAGTTAGAGCATCTGTTTAACTGACAGTGTGTATTCTACATTTAACTGTTTCTTTACTTTAAAAAAGTAATTGAAAACATTTTATTAAACTTCATATCATATTGTATTTATAAGAATTTATAATTCACCAAACTCAATAAAAAATGACGTTTTTTCCTTAGGATTCAGATAGATAGATAGATACATAGATAGATATCAGTGCTCAGAGAACTGTTTTGATTTGATTTGTGAAGTCTTAAGAGGGTTTGCATTGCTTATGGTGGGTATAGATGGGATGGGGCCACATCATCTTTAATTTAATTTATAACTTTCATCTGGCCAAAAGTTCTTATGTTAGTTACACAGAGACAATTGTCAATTGGAATTGACTACAAGTTCTTTTCTCTCCGTAGCTATAGAACTAAAAATATAATTTGAACACATTCACATTTGAGAATACTGTCTTATTCTTATCCCTCATAATACAGTTCTTTTTTTTAATGTATTACTTTACTGTAGTGAAATTTGACTGTTTTTATTAAACAGAAATACATTTATTGATCGTTTATTGATGGCTTGTATTGAATTTCTATACCTCAAATTTTCAATGGACAGAACTGTGTTTCTATTCAGCCCATGAAGCTTGACTTAACCACCAGTTGGCTATCGGTGATTTGTTTTTTTCATGAGAACTGTGGTTCTATTCCACTCATTTTAAGAACATTTTTCACTCAAAAATTTAAAAAGACAGTGAAACCATACACCTTTGTCTCTCTGACACATATTTTAAAAAGTGTTTCTTTTAGATATTTAACAAAAAAAGTTTACAAAGTCTTTTATAAAAGCTCTTGTTTTGCTCAGTGGTGTGACTTTATCATAAAATAATGTGATTAAAATGGTAAGTTGTATTGGTTCAATGGACATGAATTTGTGAATAACATAAGCTTAGACAATATTATATTATTATGAATATAAGTTGTATATTTAATAACAAAAATTATGTACATTTATTTGTATTATAGATTTATTGCTCTAATGCTCTCAAGTTAAAGCATCCTCCAAATTGTGGTACAAAGCTGCAGCTTCAAACCTGGCATGGGGCATTCAATCAAACTTATCATACATAACATATTTCTGAGTGTGATTTTTTTCTTCCATGTGGAGAATGGACTGATTAGTTTCTCAAACAATAAGCATGATTATTTTTGGTATGTTTCAGAAACAGATTACTCTGTGGTGTCTGCTACTCACAGATCAGCTTCCTATATCCAGTAGCTAAGGTAGGAGCTAAACTAATCTTAGTTGTTGCCCACAATTTATGAAGAGATAATCCAGTTCATAGGAAATGAGGTACTTCAAATATTCGAGGAAGAGAACGTATTTCTCTGTCAGCATGGATCCAGCTTCAAATATGTCTCATACTGATCTTTGTACTACTGCTCTATGCCACATTGATCCATGCAGGAATAATTGTAAAGAGTTTCCAGGATTACTTTTACTATCAGAGAAAACACCCTGGAATCACTTTGCCTGTGGTTTATTGTGAAAAACATCAGCCTGAGCATTTTGAGCTTATAGCTGTGGATAAGGTGTGTAATTTGTTTGGTACTGAGTTCTGTGACATGAAAAGTAAATGATTATTTTGGGAGGGAAGTGGACAATAGGATGTTATTATGAAAGGAAGAAAGAAAGAAAAAGAAAGAAAGAAAGAAAGAAAGAAAGAAAGAAAGAAAGAAAAAAGAAAGAAAGAAAGAAAGAAAGAAAGAAAGAAAGAAAGAATAAAAAATTTCTTCAGTGGCAAGACATAGGATAACATTGGTTTGTCCTTTCCACCTTGCCATAGGGAGCTTAGGTTTATTGGGTTACTCTAATCACAGTGCTCCCATTCCTCTGTGTTTATTTGTAACTTCTTTCTTTGTGCTCTGTTGACTTGTAAATATTGCTTTTCTCTTCTCCTTATGTCCTTTGAATAGTTAATTCAGAGCAATGTCCTTTTGATATGGACACAAGAAGACAGTTAATGCTATTGTATGTGTATGCTTTGTAACTTGGGAGTTAATTGACTCTGAATGATATTTACCTCCTGGACATCTGTTCTCACAACTTAAACCTGACTTTCCCTTACTTTCTACCACCCCCAAAGCAGGGTCCCAACAAGGAACTAGATGAACCCAGGGCAAGCAGTGAGCTATGTGCTACCCTAGCATTGAAATGGGCCTGGCCAAAGGGTCATAATGCTTAACTATAAGTCAAGAGCTTGGTGACGGACAAATGCTGTCATGATCTAAAAAGCAATAACTAGATTCGGACTCTGCTAGGGTTAGGAATGATTAATCTGGCCTGAGCACTCTAGTCTGAGCCTGCGGCAAGATGTTCCCGGGAGAGCCACCCTACAAGCTCACTGTACCTCTTCCTGTGTTCATATAGAATAACTAATATTGAGAAGTAGAATTAAGATGTTAATTAAGGCGTTAATTAAGTTATTGGACTAAGGAGAAGAGGAACACCCCTAGGTGGTGTTTCTGTCCTTGAGCCTGATGGGCTGTCAGGAAAGGCGTTCTTATGTTGATTTTGCTAACTGACTGGATGTAGCATCTACCCCCAGTGCTGGAGAGTTGGTGAGAGATGAGAGAGAGAGCAGGGCAGCAAGATGGAGTGTGGAGAGACTAGCAAGGGGAACAAAGGAAGAAGAATGTAGAAGAAGAATACAGGAGCAGGCACGTGGAGAGAGAGAGAGAGCCCACGCTGCAAGAGGGAGCGGGGAGAGATGAGTGGGACAGACAGGAGGAGAGAAGAATGAGGGGCAGTGTGAGACTAGAATGGGGGGCTTAGTGAGACTGAAAAAGGTGCGTGGAGAGAATGAAATAGATGGCCAATGATCAACCAGGCAACTTGGACCTCGTTTCCTCCTTTGTCTGCTTTTGGCACGGGCTGTACCGGGTGGAGGAGCAGCCCAAGAGCACCCAACCCTGGTGGCAAGAGGGAGAGGCTGCTGGGGTCCCCGTAGTTGCCCAGAGAATATACAGTCAGATATTTTTAGTTAATTTTTTTTTCACTTTATGTTTGCTAGTATGAACCAACTCATAAAAGTTCCTCATTGTGACCCCATATGTTTTGTTGTTTTTGTTGTCTTGCTTTTTGCTTTGGGGTCACACCCGACGATGCACAGGGGTTACTCCTGGCTCATGCACTCAGGAATTACTACTTGCAGTGCTCGAGGACCATATGGAATGCTCGAACCCAGATCGGCCACATGCAAGGCAAAAGCCCTACCCGCTATGCTATCGCTCCAGCCCCTTCATATGGTTTTTAAGCGGATAATATCAGGCAAACACAGGCTATATATTTTCCTCATGCAATATTATGAATATGATTTGGTTCACTGAAGAATTGCAATTTATAAGATAAATAGAACAACCATAATTTTTATTGGATAAGTTAAATTGCATAGGAAGTGCTTTGCAAGACAGATGCTTCATAAGACATAATTACTATTGTGCATACCCTTTGAATCAAGAAGTCACTGTTAAGAATGTGAGAGTTAGTAATCAGGGTGAAGAAGTAGTACAGTGGATAGAACTCTGGTCTTTCACGCGGCCTGTCCAGGTTTTATCTGTTGCACGCCAAACAGTCCCTGAATCCACCAGGAGTGATTTCTTAGCACAACCATATATAGCCCCCAAAAAAATAGCAACAAAAATGGACTTAGGAAGTATCAAGACTGGATAGCTATCATAGGAGGAAAAGTTTTTGCTCTGCATGCGGCTGACAGTCGCTGGATCCCCAGCACTGCCAGAGTTCCTATACATCGTGCTGGGAATAGCCCCTGAGTACCACTTGAAGATTGGTGAGCCCCAGTCTTCCCCCTCACTATGCTTCCCACAACCCCTCCCACCACCCCACTCCCCAAAAAAGAATGAGAAAATTCTTGACTGAGCCATAATTTTGCTGCTTAACCACAGTAGATCGAATTAGGTAAAATTTGAACAACACAAATGTACACATGTGAGCTAAAAAAATTGAAGCAAAATCTGTGACTATATATGATCACTTGATCACTTGACTTCCCATTAATTGTCGATTTGCTCAAGCAGGCACCATTAAGTCTCCATTTGTCCCTGTTGCATGCTAGTGTAGCCCAATGTCGCCTGTCCATTCTAGGAACAAGAAGAGCCTCAAACTGATCATTCATGGTCTTGATGAAGAAGTCTGACCATCTGGTAGGTGAGCAGCCAGGCGGTCTTTTGACAGACCCTTGAATCCAGTCGGTAACGGCTCTAGTCCAATGGTCGTCTCTAAATCTCATTACGTGACTAGCCATTCTGATTTTTGATGCCTTGACAAACGAGACAGCATCCCTGATTCTTGATCATCGACAGAGGTCAGAACTCCGGATTCTTTCTCTCATTTGAGTGAAAAGTGATATTCCAAGCATAGCTCTTTCAATTCCTCTTTGGGAGACCCAAATAGTGTTCTCATCCTGTTTGCGTAGGGCCCAGGTCTCTGAGGCGTATGATAATGCAGGAAGAACAGTGGAATCAAAGAGATGTGCCCGGAACTGGAGGTTCTTTGTCCTCTTAGCTATTTCTTTGACCCTCTTGAAGGCGTTCCAAGCTGCTCTTTTCCTCCTGCGCAGCTTGGGTGCCAGGTCATTTGTCATGTTGACTTCTCAACCTAGGTACACATAACTGTTGCATTCAGAGATGGTCGTTCCGTTGAGAGCAAATGGGGCGTCAGGAACGAGGCTGTTTCTCATAAACATTGTCTTCCTAAGATTCAGCTGTAGTCCGACCTTTCCACACTCAGGGTCAAAGTCGGCCAGCATTTGTGCCGCTTGGCTGATGTTTGGTGTTATTAAAACAATGTCATCAGCAAAGCGGAGGTGGTGTAATTGCCGACCATCTATCTTCACTCCCATTCCTTCCCATTCCAGTTGTTGCATGATGTTCTCGAGGGTGGCACTGAAGAGTTTCGGTGAAATGGTATCACCCGGCCGGACCCTTCCCTTGACATCAATGATTACTTCTTTGTAGAATGGTGAGATCCTGGTAGTGAATCCGCAATACAACTCACGGAGGATCTTGATGTATTGGGCTTGAATGACCTGATTGGCTAGGGCTTCAGTGATCGCTTCCGTCTCAACAGAATCAAAGGCCTTCTTTAAATCAATGAACTGCTAAAATATATTTAAAATATATTTTTTCAAGGGGGAAAGAGGAATATGGAGCTGGGTTTCCTTGAAAGCAGAGGAATAGTATGAGGAATAGAAGGTGAGGAATAGTCAAACTAAAGTATGGAAGAAGGGATCAAAAGCAGGAAGAGAAGGAATTATTTATCTGATCACTGCTAAATTAAACCAAGAAATGGTTTGGTGATATTAAGCCCTTCTCAAATATTTCTGTAGAACTACTCTCTATCATGTATTCAAGTAATTTAAATACAATCATTGGTGTTCTAAGCAGAATTCTTCTAAGATAACTTGGGGAGGGGTGAGGTAATACAGAAATCAGGTAATACAGAAATAAAATATTCATAAATTTGAAGAAAACAAAGTTTAAATTTCTGCCCACTGGTACTTTGAGTTACACTAAAAATAGGCCAAATGACAACCAAAAATGTTTGATTCCACCCTTCCCAAGTCAGTTTTGCCAACTCACTGAGCTGTAGCAGTGGTCAAACAAGTGCTTTTTGACTAAAAGTTGACAAGAAGATGTTCTGATTTTTGGTTTGGGGTGACCCATGCCTAGTGGTACTGAGGGCTTATTCATAGCTCTGTGCTCAGGGATCACTCAAGGATGTGCTTAGGAAACTGCCAGGGATCAAATGGGCATCAAGACCTGAAAGACGAGAATCTTAACCTCTGTACTAGTTCTCCTGACCCTAGACAGCAAAGTGGACAGTGGACAATGTTTTTTCTTCATTGCTTCCTCCACTTGCAAGTATTTCATTCAAATATGTGAAATGAAAAGAAACACTTTTCTTTACCAAGGTTCCGGAGTTGAGTGAACAGGAGGGAATTCTGAAAGAATTATGGAAAGAAGCAGAATCTAATGGATGCTGTGTCATTGGAATGAAAGGTGTTTGTGTTAAACCCCTATCATTAATGTATTAGTTGTTTTTATTGCTTCAAACAAATAAAATATATTTTTTAAAAAAGTAAGCAAATAAACACATCTTAAAAGAAGCACAGAGGGCCTCCCTGATCTTCCATATTCCCGCTTTGTGCCTGAGGACTTTCAAAAGAGGTTCCTTGGAATGCTTCATCACATCTCCTTGTATTTCAGAACAAATGCCACTATCTCTGGGTAGCCCTGCTGGTCTCCTAGGCTAGTTCAGGCCAGCCTTTTGTGTGATTTCTTTTGACCAGGATTTCTCCTAGATGGCTTTCTATTTTCCCGTAATTAAGTGGAATTCAGGTGCTATTCAGTCTCTGTCTCGCCCAGGGAAGTGTGAGATCTTCAAAAAAGATGCCAAGCTTTTGGCTGTCTTTCTATCTCCCATGTTTGAAATGTCTTGGAAACATAGAAAGAAGTAAAATTCAATAGAGATCGTCTAATTACAATTGTGCTTTTAATTTAGCTAAAAGTACAACCACAAATAATCCATTTTCAGTCAGCTTTTGAAAGATTTTTAGTGTCAAGCGATAATCTGAATCAGGTAATACAGAAATAAAATATTCATAAATTTGAAGAAAACAAAGTTTAAATTTCTGCCCACTGGTACTTTGAGTTACACTAAAAATACTTCCATGTCTCTGTTAATACCCTGTCATGAAGATCTGACTGACTTTACTTACCTCACAGAAATAATGCAAATCTGTCATATATCAGATTCTGTTTCAAGTTACTCTGATGCCAAATATGTGTCTCTTTTTAAAAATTGTAATTCTTTATTTTTTATATTGGCTTAACACAAAGTTATAGCAAACTACAGAATTCTGCTACAATTACCAAACACTGCATAATTTCTGTCTAATTATACAGAACTAATGTGCAACCTCTCTGTATTAATAATAAAGCAATTTTAGGTTGCTAAATACCAAATTGGTGTGAGTTCCTTGACTATTTTCTCATTACCACAGTCTGTTCATGGTCTTGTGCAATTGTACTCTATATTTTATAAATGTTAGCTTCGGATAAAATTTATTTTTACATCTTTCACAGTAGCCTTAACGCTCATCACCTCCAATTTTCTCACTTTTCCCATTCCCCAACTTTGGAGGTGTGAAAGGTGATGTGTGCAGTAGGAGTTTGCTAGAAATCAGTTGAGTTTATGAACAATTAGCAATGTTAAGAAAAATAATATATTTTTATCACAGCTCTCTGCATTTACTTTTCTTTCTTCTTCTTAATACCAATAGATCTTGTAGGAGACGCTTCCATTGTGTCTGACACTTCTGATGTTATGGTGTCAATGGAAGTATGTGTGAAAACCATTACCTTGTCAATTCTGTGATGTCAAAGGGAACTTGATGTCAATGAAAATGTATAAGGTTCTTCCATTATCATCATAACAGCTTCTCTAGTATTTCAATGTATCAAAAGACACTACTCCATAAGAAACACTACCTGAAATTTCTGTGTGCATTTTTTTAAAGAATTAAAGCCTTAGTATATTGCATTTGGATTTAATTTTATAGCTAGCATTAGCAAAAATGTATAGACTCATACATAAATAAAATAATAAGCAGTTATTTTGTGGCTCACAATGTAAAATAGCTTACTGTTTTAGATATTTAGGATTGAAATGACTGGTGCTCATAACAGAGAAAATTCTTGTTTATAAGTGGAAATAGTGAAAAGAATTTTAGCTGTAGACAATGTTATGTTCAAAAAATGATAAAATACTAAAAAGAAAAAGTACAGGGAGGTCACTGGAAGCATGCTTTACCTAAAATTATTTCCATCAAAAGCAACAATATGCCTGTTGTGATATTGATCTGTTTCATGTAGTGATTTCCTCGGAAGAGAGTAATCATGGCATATCACTAATCTTGGGTAAATAACACTTGGGTCCTTGTGTAATAAAATAAGTATGGACTGTATTATATTTTCACACCATTCATGTATTCATGTTTCTTTCCTTTATATGTACAGAATGACTTAACAAGGTTCACTTACTATTTTATGACTCTTGAGGCATACATATTTGACTCATTTTGCTTTAGCAAATGCTTAGCACTTATAAAATAACACGAGTGATTACTTTTACCAGGAAACCTTGACCTCCCATTAAAATGGTTTAATGGTGTGCACTGCCCTGGGAGGCCTGTACAACCTCTAGTATGTTTCTACATATATGTATATGTGTATACTTATATCTTCACAAGCTTTACACTTTGAATAGAGATAGAAGTAACTATATAAGTAAGTTTCCAGAGTTGTAGTTTAAATTTTTTTTTCAGTTTTAAAAAATTCTAGGTATTTTTTTATTTTTAAGATTCGTATTCTAAAATTTGGAGACACTTCAGAGAAGATAATTATATTATTTGAGTTGTCTTAAAAGAGAATATATGGTTTTCCAAACATAACATGTAGGGAATACTATTGTTGAGGTTAAAAAAAATAATATGGAATAAAAATGTATCAGTATCAATACATGTATAAATGTGTACTTGTATGTGTAAATAATTAAATCATCATGGTGTAACTTGATTTATGAAAACATCTTGTTTCATTTTGAGTAAAAATATTATCTCATTCTATAAAATATTGCTCCAATTTAACACAGTCCCTTTAACCTTGTTGAGTTTCTTTTTTTCTGAAATTTCACCTATTGGAAAGAAAAGGAAGTAATCAAAACTGTTAGAAGAAAAATAAATTTGTTTCTCGTGACCAATGATGAGCAAAATTTGAGAAAAATTCACACTGATTTCTTTTTAAAATAAGGATTTCAGTGAGTTATGAATTTTCCTGTGTTCACAGTTGTAATCAAGAGTTGACAAAAATGTAAAGGCAATTTCTTGTGTGTGTGTGTATATGAGTGTGTGTGTCTATATGTGTGTGTAAGAGAGAAAGCAAAAGGACCTATTTTCTCTTATGCCATTTAATCAAAGATAAAACCATTAAAAAGAAAATCATCAAGCTTAATAGTCCCATGCAAAATTGGAATTCCTGTAGATTCTATCTGATGGTGACATAATGTACGTCTTTATTTTCATCCATACGCGAATTGGGAGGGAGTGAAAGCAAGAGACAGAAAGGCCGGGTATCATGTATATGTCTGACATCTGTCTTCTGCTATTATCTATATATTTCTCAAGTATTTATAGATACAGAGGAAGAAAACAACAGAAGGAAAAGAAGAGAACATGAAACTGTTTTTACTTGGCAGAAATAAATTTAATATTAGGCTGGAAATTTCTGCTCTTAGTCATGGGATTTGCCTCTCTTCAAATGAAACAGATCCTCTTAGAATATGACCCCTCATCTCATCACAGTGCTCTACTGTTACACTTGTCAGTGTGAAAAGAGATAGCAACTCTAATGAAGATATGATCCAAACTTCCTTCACAATTTTCTAATTCTGCATAAGATACATCATGACATCTGGGTCATGTCTGACACTCTCCAATTACATGTTTTAATGTAGCATCATACCCCAAATCTAAAATGCATAGTTCATTCAGACTATGTTTTCATTGTAGAAACAATAATTACATTGAAAAGAAATCAAAATTGCTCACATCAAAAGGTGAATCAAATGGTATATGGTATAGTGGTTGGAAATAATTTCGAAGTTGATTCTTCTGACAAAGGGAAACTGTTATTCTTTCCCTACAAGAACATTTTAGGTAAATCTAATAATTTTTTTCTGAGTTAGTTTATTGTTTGCATTCCTTTTTGTTGTTGATTTGTTTGTTTTGTTTTTAGGTCACACCCTGCAATGCTCAGAAGGTTACTGCTGACTCTGCATCAGGAATTACTCCTGATAGTGCTGGGGGAACCATACGAGATGCCAGATACATAGACTGCGTTGACTGTTTGCAAAGCAAGTACCCTACCTGTTGTACTATCATTCTGACCCCATTTGCCCATTTGTTGCATTTCTAATTTTTCTGTTTTATTTTTTCTCAGAAGACAGAGATGCTGAAAGTTAATGTTTTCAAAACCAGAATCTGGCATCCTTGGCTAATGAGCGTTATCCCTGAGGACAAGGGTCTATTGAATCAATAACACACCATTGTGCATGGTCAAATTTAAATGGTGAATTTGTTCACATAACCCAAATTCAGATCAGCTGCAAAAAAAAAAAGCAAATATCTTGCTGTTGTCTATTTCTTAAAACTTTTTGGCAGCAAATTATCAATGTATTAATATCTTGAGATAATAATAACTGAAGGGGGCGTATTTTCTTCATAGGTGCTAGTCAACTATTTTTGATTCTAAGCACTATTTAGAAAATAATATCTAGAATTGCAGCATTCACAGAAATTATAAACCAAGTATTTTATTTTGTTTCCAATTAACAAATGTATTTCAAAGATGGTGAAACTCATTTAAAAATCTGCAATGCAGCCTTTTTAGAATACAAAATTATTTATCTCAAATGAAATTCAAAATTTAAAATATTCTTTGCCAAACATTTAAAGAAATAGCTTCTTTTTTTTCTTTTCTCAAAAATCATTTGTTTAATCTTTGATTTATTAGTACACTAAATTCTAATTTAAAAATAATTTTTGCAAAATGATAAATTTTATTGAGCTGTCCATATTTAATCATTATTTCTCAAAATGTATCAAAAAACTGTTAATTTTATTTTACTTAGGTTTCACAGAAACCTGATGAAACATTTATTATATCCATTCTATGTATGAGAAAACTGATGTGAGACTGAGTAACTCTTCCTAAAATTTTCTAAATATTAAAACTCTGTAATTAGAATTCACAAGTTGAGTATAATTATGCAGCCACTGTGTTTATTCATGCTTTTCATTCTTAGAACAAGAAAATTTGCAAAACAAAAAAAATTTCTTAGAATATTTTTGTATTTTATCTAAGTGTATTTTTTTCTGAGCTGAACTATGTTTAAGATTTTCCATATAAGCAAGCAATATGTATGTGGAACTCTCTGAAAAGTGAAAAAGTGAAAGGAGGTCATAAAATGATGACTGTGAGATCTAGGTTTAAGTTTGAATCTAAGTAGTACTCTTGATCTCTGAAGTCCAAAGTATATCAGGCACCAGTAGTAACTTGCTAGCGATGAAACTTTTTTTCATTCAGAACCATATTAGAATTTGCATCATAACTAATTAGAACCTTCATTTTGACAACTTTACCAAATGATTCATCGAAACATGCCTGTTGGATATCTTATTTTTGTGACTGATTTGACCAGCTTGAAGCTATGTTGTATTTCACTCACTTTGAAAGGCTTGAGTTGACCCACAGTGCTGTTTGTAAACCTGGGGTTCAGAGCTTTAATGAAGAAGGAGATTGCTCAGGAGGGGTTTCCATGGGATTTAGAACTTCTCCAGCACCAGCAATCATTCTAGCCTGACTCAGGGGAAACCACATCAAAACAGTAGAGAACTGGCAAACTGCCAGCATTATCAAACTAGCTTCTTTTTCTTTTTCTGTCTAGACCTGTGTGTTATGCCCATATATGCGTTTTTACTTTAGCTCCAGTCTGGGCACAAAGAGAACACAGCTAGGTTATGTCAAAAGAACAAATGCAGAAAGATACATCACTGACAAGAGAAATTTTTTTAAAGAATAACCATGAGGGAGAGAGGGAGTGAAAAGGAAGAGAGAAGCAGAAGAATGTGGAGAGGGGAGAGAAAGGAGGGTAGGGGATAGAGATAGAGATAGAGAGTGAGAAAGAGAGAGGGAGAGGGAGAGAGAGAAGGAGGGAAGGAGGAAGAGAGGGAGGAAGGACGGGAGAGAAGACGTGGCACATATGTGGAAAACTAAAGGATCAACCAAAGACTTTTTAGAGTTAATATTATTTAAGAATTTAAACTTTTGCCTATTTTATAACTCAAGCCATGAGTCTATTTTTCATTTTAGCATATAATTTTCACACTATCAAGGGATAAAAATTTGGTCCAGATGTAAATCTTTACTAACAAGAGATTTCTAAAGAACTAATAACTTTTATTGAATTAAAAAGGAGTGACATTATATTATATCCTTAACTGTCATAATAATATGGCATTATAGCATATTATGATTAAATTATCAGTACTTTTGCATCTGTCACAAATGAATCTCTCAGATGAAAATATTTCTATCTTGTTCATTATTTTACCTTCTAAGCAAGTGTCCTACAGTCATGTCACAGATTTCCATACTGTCCTTGAAAGCTGAATTTCTGTTATAAATTCAGAGTTACACTGAAAAACCAGAGTAGAATTCCTGCCTAAGAGACACTTGATGAGATTGTGCTCTCATTTATTCCAGCCACAAAATGAAATATTTGCATTGATGAACTCTACCATAGTTAAACTTGTTTTGGTTGTAGTATTTGAACAATGCAGCCTGAGTTGGAAAAAAATCTAGCCTTTTCTTTTCCGCTGGATGAATGTGGACATCCTATTGCCTTGTTCTCATTAAGCCATGTACTATTCTTGATGAGGTGACTTATCATTTAACTTTACTTTTAAGTTTATATGTTATGATAAAACATATCCTATGGTTATTATTAGTGATTTAGAAGAAGGAAAGAAAACAGGTATATAGCATTGATGCAGAAAGATTACTTCTCTACATATTACCATTCATATGACCTAATATTAATTTCGAGTCATGTATGAAAATGCCATGCAAATGAGGACATTAGACATAGAGTGATTAATTTATATGTTTTTTAAGGTCACATAGAAATGGTAGATTTAGGTTCAATTTTACCTAGATCTTTAATATTTAATTTGTTTTTACTTTGTTCGTGTACTCATAAAATATAGGGCTGGAGGGAAGCACAGTGGGTAGGGTATTTGCCTTGCACGTGTTCAACCCGGGTTCAATTCTTCCATTTCTGTTGGAAATCCTGGCAAGCTACTGAGAGTATCCCGCCCAGACAGCAGAGCCTGGCAAGATCCCTGTTTTTGGCTGTTCGATATGCCAAAATCAGTAACAACCGTCTCACAATGGAGATGTTACTGGTGCCCGCTAGAGAAAATTGATGAACAACGGGAGGACAGTGCTACAGTGCTACTCATAACATATATGTATATATCATATATATATATTGACTGCCTCATATGTTTATTATTGCACTGCATACTGGTGTACAATGATGAGCAAAAAACTGACCATATTTTGTTTTTTTCTTTTAAAAAAATCACTGTTAGGTGTTAGAGGTATAGTACAGCAGGTAAGGGGCTTGTATTTTATATGGCTGATATTATTTTACCTCTGGTACCCCATATGATCCCTGGTCTGCCGAGCATTGCCAGTGATCTCAATGCAGGGCAAGTAGAAAGTCCTGACAACCTCCATGAATGGCATCAAAAGAAAAGAAGGTTATTATTATTTTGGTTTGGGGCCTACACCTGGTAGTACTCTGGGCTTAGTTCTGGCTCTTTGCTAAAAGATCACCGCTGGTGATGCTTAGAGTACCTTACATGGTATATGAGATCTAACCGGTATCAGATGCATTCAAGGTAAGCATCTTACCTGCTACGCTATGTTATAAATAGATGTTTAAAATGGCATGGGATAATGTCTTGAATTAGTGGGAGCAGCATACTCCAAAATCCCAGTGTAGCGTAAAATTTGGCATTTTCAAAGAGATCAGGCTTGTCCTGCATGGCTGGAGCACAAAGGGCTGAAGGAAGCGTGGTGTGGGTAAAGATAGACAGGAACTTGACTGCAGAGCCTCCAAGGTCTTATGAAGAACAAAAAGCAAGCAAACAAACAAAAACCCCAGAGATCTCTGGAATATAGAGACAAAAGAAATCAATCTTATCAAACTATGACAAACCCTTGGCCTTGGATTGCAAATCTCAGTTTACCAAGCAGTGTGACCAAGCAAGGAATGAGGAGGTGGACCAGAGTTATATACGGACATTGGTTGAATGTCTTGGGCACTTTTAGATGGTGATAGGGTGCAGTAACTTTGTACATCTATATCATAAAGATTAGCACTGTACCTAGCATTTTTAACCATGTTATATACAAATTTGTAGCTATACTATATAAATGTATAACTATATTGTATAAATTATAATTATAATTAAAAATACAATACAAAGATCCTGTTAAAAACATTTGAGTCTAAAATAGGCAATGAGAAGACCCAGGAAAGTTCCATTTAGGTTTCAAATGTTGACTGAAAATGACAAGATTTGCATTTGAGAATTGAAGCTGACATGTGGTGAATGGATCGAATGGTAGACAGGAAGTGGTAAAGATTTAAAAAAGTGAGATCTTAGACAGACTGGTGTATGGCTTCTAGATGTCCACAACTGTTTACTTTTCTAAATTTTACTGTGATGTCTATCCTGCTGTTTCTTGATTTATACCATTTGTGCTTTTGCAGTATACTTACTGTGATTTCTGAGAATTTTGTAATCCTGATTTTCTTTACTTTACCCACTTCAATATTATAATTTTAGGAAAGTTAGCAGTTGCATTATTATGTTAAGATACTCAGGCAAGCATTATTTTCTGATAGTGACTTATGATCATAATTTTTATCTTATACAAGTTTGTTTTTATGGGATCAATAGTGGCATCTATTTTTCACTTGCATAAATTTCTATGCATCTTTTTAAAATTTTACCAGATGCCTCAGCGAATATAATTTTTTTTCAGAACTCAGTATATATGAACTTAGAAAAAATTAAATGGCCTTTTCCAGTTTTTGCTTTTCTCAGAATCTTTGCTTTAACTTAGCTCTGTGTCTTTCTCCCACTTGTACTAGTTTCTCTCCCTCAAGCTGTTTAGCCTTTCACCCCAGATCTGCATTACTGGTTCATAGAATTGTTTTGTCTCTTCTCTGAGAAAACCCATGTCATTCAGACTTCTTCAGATTATGTGTTATCATTTTCCTCTTCTCTTTTATTTTAGTAACTCATGAGATTTCCAATATGTTGAACGTATGATAATAATGGGGATTTATACACTAAAAAAGTATTTGTATAGTTTCGAATAAATAACATATGTTTTGGGGGTGTAGGTTAAAATTTCCTCAATAAGTTTTACTCTTCTATGTTCAGGTTCTCTCTTTTCCCTTCAGATACTTTAAGTGAATTTCTTTTAGTAAAAACTACCTTACTTTATAAATCACACACACAAACACACATGCAAATTTCCTCAAAAATGCTTTCAAATATTAAAAAATTTTTGGTCTCATATCTAAATTTAGAATGAAGTTAGCTGGACAGTGATCGTCTATTTTTCTTTTGTAATCATCTCATTTCTTATCATATCACTTCTATTTTATTCACTTTTACTGTTATTGAGATAGCTCTGAATTATTTCTGTTTCAATCATTTGTTTGTTTGTTTATTTGATTGTTTGTTTATTTTATTTTAGTCCACATCAGGCAGCTTCCTGGCAGTGCTCAGGGGACCATAAAGTGCCGGAATGATACTCAGACCCCCATATGCAAAACATTCACTCAACCCTCTGTGCTCTCTCCAAGACCTCACTTCAATCTTTTTATTACTTTTTTATTACTAATTTAATTACTATGTTCTTAAATTTTATAGTCATTTTTTTATTCTATTCTTTTGATTTCAGCAATGTGGGACTTTTTTGAGGGGAACACAATTTTTATTACCTTTATCTCAGGGAATATAGGAATTATCTGCTTTCTTGTGTTCCACCCTACTGTTAATCATTTTTTTGCACATTATATATGGACTTCATTTACTTTCCAATGTAGCATATCTGAAATAACAGCATGTCATGTACATGATTTGGATCAACCCTTATATTTTTAGTAACCCTTAGGATGTATATTACTAATATTAATAGATAAAAAATCTTCACTTTAATAAATTAAGGTAATTCTGAACTTATATTTACATTATCACAATGCCTCAAAAATATATAAGTAAATACAAGGAAAATAAATTGTTTCACAATCATAGAGAAAAAAGCATTATCACCTCTTTTAGTAACTAATGGAAAAGGCATATAAGAAATAAGAAATACCTATTTTAGAAAATTACAGATTTTTAAAAAGTATGAGGACTAGGATTTAAAGTGGCATGATTAAAATAATCTCTTACCATATAAATCATCCTTAAAATAACATGAATAACTTGTATATATGAATAAATTATATATATTATAAATTATACATAATTTTACCCAACAGCTGCAAAATACATTCTTTTCAAGTGCACATAGAATACTTACAAAACCTAACAACATGATGGTCCATAATTGTAGTTTCAACAAAATGAAATCTAAGAGTATATAATCTTAGCATGATAGAATTAAGCTAAAGTAAATAACAGGAAAATAACTAGAAAATGCTCACTATTAAGAGATTAGGGGAATGAGGAAATGAAAATAGTTTGAATTGATTAACAATGAAGGTAAAGCTTGAGAACGTAGGGAATTTTTTTGGTGTCATGGCTATGTAAATGTATATAACCTTATAGTCATAAGTTAGAAAATTAGGAAAGTAAATCAAGTGATATAAATACCCAATTCAAGAAGAACATTAGACTAAATAAGTTTCTAAAGAATGAAAGTAGGTGAAAAAGAACAGAGTTTATGGAAATAGATACATATATAAAGCACAGTGCTAATACACTCAAAAGTTAGGTGTTAGTTGTTTATAACAGATGCTATAAATGAATGTCTCTCTAGGACTGAGGAAGTAAAGCTGAGAAAGGACACAAAAAGCGCTGTGAATAAGCACCGCAGCGTTGCTGCCTATCATATACACTAAAGTCATTGTAAGATGATATGAATAGACTATACACAATAGACAGTAACTATTAAGAGTGGGCAGATATCTGCTTCTGGTCAAAAGACCACATTCATCCAGAAAAACCAATGAAACCTTGTAGACATTGAGAAACGTCCACACTAAACCGTGATTCCTGAGAGAAGGAAAATACTTGAAGTGATTTCTATATTAGAATTAGGTTGCTTTGTGAATGGAAGTTCCAGGTTATAGTTCAAGGAAAGTGAATTTAAACTGAGCATAAAGTCAAATAAAGTTGGTGAGATCAAGATGATTCAAATTTGTAGAAATGAATGTAGTGGTAGAAATATGCAGAAGGGTTCTCTTTAACTGAGTACTTACTGGCACGTGTGTGAGAAAAACTATCTGAGGCTGGGAAAATTATTCAGAAAAGTAGGGGAAATGACTTATTGCACTTATCCTAGATGGGGAATACTTTATCTTTCCACTTATCAGACAGTGAAAAACTCATAAAGTCATACATAGAAATTTGGGTAGATCCCTAGAATTGAAAAATATAATGTGTGGCATCAAAGCATATTAGACATGGAAAAATTAAAGATCAGTAAATATAAAGATATACTGATAAACACTAGTTAACATAAATTCCACAGAAGCAAAACTAGAAAAAGAAAATAGAATGCAAGTGACCTCTAGAATAATGCTGAGCAATCTGACAAACATCTAGAGTGCTAGAAGGAGAATTGAGTGAGAGAGAAATAAAATATTTGGAAAATCAGCTTTTTAGTCTTTACCTACCTGAATATATATGACTGTAAAGACCGTACTTAAACTATATGAGTAAATTTCTTTTCATTTTCAAATAAAGGTAAAGGTAAAGATAAAGGCCCTCCCGTTGATCGTCGATTTGCTCGAGCAGGCCCAGTAACGTCCCCATTGGAGACTTTGTTGTTACTGTGTCTGGCATATCGAATACTCTCCGTAGCTTGCCGGGCTCTCCGAGAGGGGCGGAGGAATCGAACTTGGGTCGGCCATGTTGGCTGCGTGCAAGGCAAACGCCCTACCGCTGTGCTATCGCTCCAGCGATTTTATTTTTTCAAATAAATTGCCAAAAATGTACTTTAACAAAAATGAAATTGTTTTTGTTTTACAAGGGTCACCTGTAGCTGGGGTCTGAGAATGTGAAGAATCACTCCCTGTGAAGCAGTGGGGTGAAGAGGTGGGGGTGCTCCTTGGCCTGGCAGCTTTTCTCTTACTTTCCTCTTTCTTTTTTTTGGGGGGGGACTCACACCCAGAGATTCTCAGGGGTTACTCTTGGCTCTTCACTCAGGAATTACTCCGGCCGGTGCTCGGGGGACCATACGGGATGCTGAGAATCGAACCCCGTTCAGCTGCGTGCAAGGCAAATGCCCTACCCACTGTGCTATCGCTCCAGCCCCCGGTTTCCTGTTTCATTTACAATGATTTGTGATTATATTGAATCCATTGAAATAGTACAGGCTAATTTAATCCCGATTATCTTAGTAGCAAATTTATTCTGTTAGCCAACATAATTGCTCTTTTTTACAGTGCTGCAGTGGAGAGAAAGGCATAAGGAAAAGACAGCGAGTTTGGAACTCACGTAGCAATACTTAGGGTTTACTCCAGGCTCAGGTGGGGCTTGAGGAACCGTATATGATGTGAAGGATCTAACCCACGCTGGACATATGCAAGGCAAGAGCCTTCCCTGATCTATTATCTCTCCATCCTCTTAATTGTTCTTTTTAATGTTGTATACTATTCAGAATGATTGGGTATAGATGTAAACATACTTAAGGGACCATTTTCTGACACATATACAAAAAGTTTAATGAACATGAACAGAATAAATATAAAGCTGTCACAGTGTACAACACAAAACAATTATTAATGCAATATTTGAAGAAAAAATGTTTATAAAAAACACCTGGAGAAAAAGAGTCACTATACATGCAGAAGAGTATATCATGAAATTACAATTTTTTTCACAAACTCCACACTTGACAAGATCAAATGAGAGATGTCTTTAAGATAATGGATTTCTATATCTAGAAAAATATATTCCAGAATGTATGTAACATTAGCTTGAGAAAAAAAATCAAAGCTGATATTTCATCAGTAAGAGAGAGGAAATACCAAGAAAAGTTAAGAGTGGACAAAACTGTTTAATGAAAATTATGCAAGGTAAAAAATATAGTGTATTGAAGATCAAGAGCAGTTGCTAGTATAATATATATTTTTTCTCATTAAAAGTTTTAAAATTTTTGCTGCTTAGATAAAAACAATGACTTTTTAGATTTACAATGTAGTGGGAAAATGCTTAAAAGCACAAAGAAAAGAATAAAATTGAAGTAATTGGTGTATATTTATGATGTGTTTAGAGTTATAAATATCATTTAAAGTTATAATGTGATAAATTTAAGATGTCCATAGTAAATATTAAAGGGACTACAAAAAAAAGAGCGGTAACTCTAGTTAAGTAACAATAAATATAAATTAAAATTATGATGTAATTACTTTTAAATAGCAGACTAATAAAACTAATTAACAAATGTATGCATGTCAAACAAAAAGCAAATATCAAGAAGTACATTTGAAAAATAAGGCAGAGTTAGTTTCCATTTCAAGAAAGCAATAAGTAACCATATTCTAGTTAAAATGATTCACTCTAACTATAAAAGACATTGGTTAAAAATAAAAGCAGCCACAGCCCTGCTTAAGACCATTCTCCACATGTTCGGATGAGCCTCATGCATGAAGGAACCGGCAGAGGAACCCAGGTGTGCGGGACCCAGGGCATAGATCTCCAAGCCTACTCGGATTGGGACTGGGGCCACCTCCACCCAGATCCCCCCCACCTTCCAGTATGTAGGTGTTACACCCACCAACTGCCCCCCGCCCCGGTGCCGTGTAATCCCATCAATGGCCAAGACCCAGAGACTATACAACGCAGCTCCCTGAAGCGACATCTTCTTACCTAGTTCTTGCTCTGGAGTACCTGGCAGGCTACCGAAAGTATCCTACTTACATGGCAGAGTCTGGCAAACTCCCTGTGGCATATTCAATATGCCAAAAACCAGTAACAATCGGGTCTCATTCTCCTGACCCAGAAAGAGCCTCGGATATGGCACTTTTAAAAGATCTCAGGGCTTGGATAAAGGAGACGTTACTGGGGCCTGGTCGAGGCAATTGACGAACAATAGGATGACAGTGATACAGTGAAAAATAAAAAAAAATAGGCTCACTCATCCAGGTACCCACCTGGCTGCAGGGCCCCTTTTTGGGTCCACACATCTAACTAGATCCCCTGGGAATGGCAGGTTTTCATTCTTAGTCTGTGGGGGACAGGAATTGAGGCACACTGTGCAAGCCCACAAGCTGAGACCACCCTCCACACACATGAAGGTACCAGCAGAGGAACAAAGGCATGCGGGTCCCAGGGCTGAGATCTCCAAGCCTGCTCAGATTGGGGCTGAGCATCCTCCACCCAGATCTTCTATCTTCCAGTAGGCAGGGGTCACACCCACCATCTGACCCCCATGGCCATTGTAACCCCATCAATGGCGGCCAAGACCCAGAGACAATAAAACCCAGCTCCCGGAAGAGAACAGCGCAGTCTCCTGCCCTGTGCCTGGCTGTCCTTGCCGGGGCCCCTTGGAGGGGGCGGGTTGAGTTTCCTTTCTCGCCCTGAACAGAACTCTGGTAGCTGAAGACCTCCAGAACCAGCCACCACCATGCTGAGACCACTCTCCACACGCATGAAGGTACCGGCAGAGGAACAAAGGCATGCGGGTCCCAGGGCTGAGATCTCCAAAACTGCTTGAATTGGGGCTGAGCATCCTCCACCCAGATCTTCCATCTTCCAGTAGGCAGGGGTCATACCCACCATCTGACCCCCAACGCCGTGTAATCCCATCAACGGCAACCAAGACCCAGAGACTATAAAACCCAGCTCCCGGAAGCACGCGGCTGCATTCATGGCCATGAGACATCTTATTATCTCATTCTTACTTTGGACAACCTGACAGGTTACCAAATGTTACCTGCCCACATGACAGAGTCTGGCAAACTCCTTGTGGCATACCCAATATGCCAAATACCAGTAACAAAGATGGGTCTCATTCTCCTATAATCCGGAAAGAACCTTGAATATGGCATTTTTTAAAATCTCAGGGTTAGGACAAATAGATGTTACTCAGGCCTGCTCGAGGCAAACGATGAATAACAGGATGATCATGATTGTGACCGTGCAAGCCCAAAGCTGAGCCATTTTGCCTCCCTCTGCTCACTCATCCAGGTACCCATTCGGCAGCAGGGTTGGTGCCACCCCACCACCTAAACTCCCGACCCTGAAAGTCAGCCACCTGGGGGTGTGGCCACCACTTTAGGGGGCGTGGCTTCCTACGAAGTGGTCGTGGCCTTCTCTGAGGCCGGCGGCTGTGGTTAAATTTCTTACGCCCAGCACTCTGGACATTCACCCATCCTTGATCACCTAATTCTGTGAAAAAAATTCTCGCCACCTCAACTACAATACAACATTAATCCACTGGCCTACTCCAATTCTAACAAAAGACCAGTATGCAAGAAGCTATACAAGGCCAATATTAAAGAGCGCCTCCTCCAAAACTTCACTAGATGCCCATCATAAGCCAAAGAATAATGACTGATAGGAAGGTCAGACTCTAGAAAAGGAGAAGGGTGACCATCCACCAATCTTATCCAGAATCCTTTCCCATGATAAGAGGAAACAGTACTAGTGAATTCCATGGTTTTACCACTAGACACCCAAAACAACAAGAAGAAACAGCGCAAATCTCTACTATAAGGAGAGGATGAAGAAAAGAGTTCCGAATTTATCCACAAATATGCTATCTCTGATAAAGAATTTCGAGATGAATTGCAGAGGGTTTTCAAGGATCTACTCAAAGAATCAATGGAGGACATATCCAGAAAACTAAAGGAAGAAACGAAAGAAACAGTAGAATGGATAGTCGAGAAAATACAGGAAGAAATGAGAGAAGAATTTAAAAAGCTACAAAAGGAAGTGTCACAAATAAAGGATTTGGTAGGTGAAATTAAAAACTCAGTAGGTGCCCTTAGCAGCAGGATGAATACAGCTGAAGATAGGATCAGTGAGCTTGAAGATGAGCAACAGAAATCGCATAGTGAACAACAAGCAATGGGAAAAGACCTCAAAATAGCTCTAAAGATAATCAGAGACTGAGGGGATGATGCCAAGATGAACAAAATTAGAATCATCAGAGAACCAGAAGGACAGGGAGGCAACCCCAATGAAAAAGCCACAGTCAAAGAAATCATTGCTGAAAAGTTCCCAGAGTTAAAGAATGCAGACATCCAGATCCAAGGAGCCAGGAGGGTGCCAGCTAAAAGAGACCCTAATAAAAACACTCCAAGGCATATCATAGTCAAGATGATGGATGTTGTGGAGAGAGACACAATACTGCAAGCTGCAAGGTCAAAGAAGGAAATCTAATACAAAGGAGCACCCCTTACACTTACAGCAGACCTATCAGAGGAAACCCTTCAAGCCCGAAGGCAATGGTGGGATATAGTGAAAAAACTCAATGAAATAAATGCCTCACCAAGACTACTTTATACAGCTAAACTCTCACTCAAACTGATGGGATTATACACCATTTTGTAGATAAACATCAGCTTGGGAACTTCATAGACTCAAAACCAAATATAAAGGAAAGAATTAAAGGGGCTCCTGTAATATAAGAAGGAAAACACTTATAAACACAACCAGCCCCTAAAGAAAGATGGCACAAAACCCCATGACAATAATCTCTCTCAATGTCAATGATCTAAATGCACCAATCAAGAGACACAGGGTGGTAAAATAGATCCAGAAATTGAAACCAATATTCTGCTGTCTACAAGAAGCTCATCTGAACAATCAGAGCAAACGTAGACTCAAAGTTAAAGGATGGAAAAAAATCCTGCAAGCAAACAGCTCCCTCAAAAAAGCTGGGGTGGCCATACTAGTATCTGACAATATCAATTTCAGGTTGAAAAAGATTAGAAGGGAGAGTCAAAGCCATTTCTCTATTTATCAAGGGATACGTAAAACAGGAAGAAATCACACAATTAAATGTACCCCTAATGAGGGACCAGCTAAATACTTAAAACAACTGCTAACAGATTTAAAGGACATTGCTAGCAACACAATAGTAGTTGGAGACTTCAATATCGCCTTATCACCTCTGGATAGATCAACAAGGACAAAACTCAACAAGGAAACATTGACTCTGAAGGAAGAAATAGAAGAGAGAGGGCTAATAGACCTATACAGGGCTTTACACCCCAAAAAGAAAGAATGCACATTCTTCTCCAGTGCACATGGAACATTCTCCAAAATAGACCATGTGATAGGCCATAAAACATGCCTCAATAGAATCAGGAAGATAGAAGTAGTGCTGTAGCACTGCCCTCCCGTTGTTCATCGATTTGCTCCAGTGGGCCCAGTACTGTCCCCAATTTGAGACTTGTTGGTACTGTGTTTGGCATATCGAATACTTCATGGGTAGCTTGCCAGGATTTGCTGTGTGGGCTAGATACTCTCGGTAGTTTGCTGGGCTCTCCGAGAGGGGCGGAGGAATCGAACTCAGGTCGGCCATGTTGGCTGCGTGCAAGGCAACTGCCCTACCCGCTGTGCTATCACTCCAGCCCAGGAAGATAGAAGTAGTATCAACAATCTTTTAAGACCACAATGCATTGAAGATAGAAGCGAATCACATAAAGACATCGAAAAAAATCAAATACCTGGAAATTAAACAATTCAATGCTGAACAATGAGTGGGTCAGGAAGGAAGTCAAAGACGAAATAAAAAGATACCTGGAAACAAACAAGAATGAAGACATGAGCTACTAGAACCTATGGGATGTAGCTAAAGCCATGCTAAGAGGAAAATTTATAGCATTACAAGTATTCCTAAGGGAAGAAGAAAGGGCCTAACCACACAGCTCAAGATCTTAGAAAAAGACCAACAAAAGGAACCCAAATTTACTTTGAGAAAATAAATAAAATCGATAAACCACTAGCAAGACTCACAAAGAAAGAGAGAGAGGACCCTAATAAAATGAATCAGAAATGAAAAGGGGGACATCACAACAGAAGCCAATGAAATTCAAAAGATCATCAGAGACTACTTTGAGAGTCTGTATGCCACGAAACAAGAGAACCTAGAAGAAATAGATAAATTCCTGGATTCCTATAATCTCCCAAGATTGAACCAAGAAGACTTGGGATATGTGAATAGACCCATTCATATCTAGGAAATTTAAGCGGTAATCAAAAGTCTTCCCAAAAACAAAAACCCGGGCCCAGACGGATTCACTTGTGAATTCTTCCAAACATTCAAAGAAGACTTTTTGCCAGTTCTCCTCCAGCTTTTCAAGGAAACTGAAAAAAACAGGAACTGTCCCAAAAAGCTTCTATGAGGCACATATCTCCCTAATACCTAAAGCAAAAAAAGACACCACCACCAACAACAACAAAAAAAAAACGATAGGGCAATATCCCTGATGAACACAGATGTGAAGAACCTCAACAAAATATTAGCAAATAGAATCCAACAAGCCATCAAAAAGATCAAGTGGGATTCATCCCGGGATTTCTGAATGTTAAACCATTCAGAAATGGCTTAACATTCGGAAATCAATCAACATAATCCATCATATCAACAAAAGTAAAGATAGAAACCATATGATCATATCAATAGATGCAGAGAAAGCTTTTGACAAGATTCAGCACCCGTTTATGATGAAAACTCTCACCAAAATGGATTTTGAAGGAACTTTCCTCAAGATAGTCAAAGCCATCTATGTCAAACCCATGGCAAGCATTATCCTCAATAGGGAAAAGCTAAGAGCCTTTCTTCTAAGATCAGGGACAAGACAATGATGCCCACTATCACCACTTCTGTTTAACATAGTACTGGAAGTACTTGCAATAGTGATTAGGCAGGAAAAAGAAATTAAAGGCATTGAGATAGGAAAGGAAGAAATCAAGCTCTCACTATTTGCAGATGATATTATACTGTATCTCGAGAATCCTAAATCCTCTACCAAGAATCTCCTAGAAACAATAGTCTTGTACAGTAAAGTCATAGGCTATAAAATCAATGCCCAAAAATCCTTGGCCTTCCTATACGCAAATAATGAGAGAGAGGAAAGTGACATGAAAAAAATAATCCCATTCACAATTGTGACCCAGAAAATCAAATACCTCAGAATCAGCCTAACTAAAGAGGTAAAGGACGTCTACAATGAAAACTACAAAATGCTACTCCATGATATAAAAGAGGAAACGAGAAAATGGAAACATATCTCCTGCTCATGGATAGGAAGAATCAGCATCATCAAAATGGCAATACTCCCGAAAGTATTATACATATTCAATGCGAACCCTATAAGGATACTCACGAACTACTTCAAAGAAGTAGATCAAGCACTCCTGAAATTCATATAGAACAGCAAACGACCATAAATAGCTAAAGCAATTCTTGGGGAAAAGATGTGGGGAGGCATTACCCTCCCCAACCTCAAACTCTACTACAAAGTGGTAATAATTAAAAAAGCATGGTACTGGAACAAAGCCAGGCCAGCAGACCAATGGAAAAGGATGGAATATCAGTACACACAACTCCAAGTATATGAACATCTAGTCTTTGATAAGGGATCAAGAATTGTGATGTAGAGCAAGGAAAGCCTCTTCAACAAATGGTGCTGGCATAACTGGACAACCACATGATACAGTAACCAGAATATAAAGACAATCTAGAATGGGAAAGGATAATCTGAATGGCTAAAAGACACATGAGAAAACTCTCTATATCACGAATCATCAGGGAGATGCAGATCAAAACAACAATGAGATATCATTTCATACCACAGAGACAGGCCCACATCTAAAAGAACAAAAGCAATCAGTGTTGGCATGAATGTGGCGTGAAAGGGACTCTCCTTCACTCCTGGTGGGAATGCCGACTGGTTCAGCCCTTCTGGAAAACAGTATGGACGATTCTCAAAAAATTAGAAATTGAGCTCCCATTTGATCCAGCAATACCACTCCTGGGAATATAGACCAGAGAGCAAAAAAGTATAGTCAAAATGACATCTGCACTTCTATGTTCATTGCTGCACTATTCACAATAGCCAAAATCTGGGAAAAAAACCCAAGTGCCTGAGAACAGATGACTAGTTAAAGAAACTTTGGTACATCTACACAATGGAGTACTATACAGTTTTTAGAAAAGATGAAGTCATGAAATTTACATACAAGTGGTACTACAAGGAAAGTATCATGCTAAGTGAAATGAGTCAGAAAGAGAGGGACAGACATAGAAAGATTGCATTCATCTGGGGAATATAAAGTAACAAAATGGGAGACTAACACCCAAGCATAGCCGAGATAAGTACCAGGAGGTTCACTCCATGGTTTAGAGGCCAGCTGCACATGCTGGGGGAGAAGGCAGCTCAGATAGAGAGGGGAATACCAAGTAAAGAGTGTTGGTAGGATCCTCCCAGGATGAGAGATGCATGCTGAAAGTAGACTATAGACCCAACATGATGCCACTCAATGCCTCTTTTGCAAACAACAGCACCCAAAAGGAGAGAGAGAACAAAAAGGAATGTCCTGCCACAGAGGTGGGGTAGGATGGGGGGTGGGGGGTGGAAGGGATGCTGGGAGCATTGGAGGTGGGGAATGGGCACTGGTGGAGGGATGGGTATTCAATCATTGTTATGTAACTGAAACCCAAGCAGAAAAATTTTTAGGTCTACAACTGTACCTCATGGTGTTTCACTAATAAAAATGAAAATAAATAAATAAATAAATAAATAAAATACATTATACCATGGCAGATAAAGTACATTTCAAAGAAGATAATACTACACTGGGAGTGAAAAGATACATCATATTAATAAGAAAATGAATTCACCTACAGAACATAAAAGTGTTACTGTGTATTAATATATAACAAGTTTTAAAATTACACCAGAGCCATATTTTATATATATATTATTACTATCACAGGTTTGAAGTGATAACTAATTTTTTAAATTGCAATTTCTCCAATAATGAATTTGAGCCTTTTTTCATGGATCTAATAGCTATCTTTAGAGAAGCATTTGTTCAAGTCCTTTGTCCTTTTTTAAAAATAATAAGCAAAAGACCTTTAAATTTTTGTTAAGTACCATTCTTTATTTACTTATTATTTTTGTCAAAAAATTATTCACATCAACTGCCTTTATGGAAAATAATTTCTTATAACACCAAAAAAAAAAAAAAGAAATACTGGATTATGTAGAAATAACATTCCTGAATACTTCTTCCTAGGAATAACATTCCTACATACTAGTAACATTCCTAGGAATAACTATAACATATAGTAGGAGTAGCTATAACATATAGTTATAATTATAACTAGTAACTAGTAATAACTAGCATTTAAAAATAACTAGTAATTACAACATGGAAAGTATCATGCTAAGCGAAATGAGTCAGAAAGAGAGGGATAGACATAGAAAGATTGTATTCATCTGGGGGATATAAAGTAACAAAATATGAGACTAATACCCAAGAATAGCTGAGATCAGCACCAGGAGGATTACTCCATAGCTTAGAGGCCAGCTGGGCATTCTAGGGGAAAGGGCAGCTCAGATAGAGAAGGGAGCACCAAATAAAGGGTGTTTGGAGGATCCTCCCAGGAGGGGAAATGCATGTCGAAAGTAGACTATGGACTGAACATGTTTGCCACTCAATGCCTCTTTTGCAGACCACAACACCCAAAAGGAGAGAGAAAACACAGGGGATTGCCCTGCCACAGAGGCGGGGGGGGCATTGGGGGATGGGGGTGGGGGGGATATTATCCATGGTGGTGGAAAATGGGCACTGGTGGAGGGATGGGTATCTGATCATTGTATAATCGAAACCCAAGCACAAAAAATTGTAAATCTGCAACTGTACCTCATGGTGTTTCACTAATAAAAAAAGAAAAAAAAACTAGTAACATTCCTAGGAATAGCATTTCTAGGTACTTTCTAGATACTGCTTCCTAGGAACATTCCTAGGGCTGGAGCAATAGCACAGTGGGTAGGGTGTTTGCTTG
The DNA here is from genome assembly GCF_029834395.1 of Sorex fumeus. Classification (NCBI taxonomy): domain Eukaryota; kingdom Metazoa; phylum Chordata; class Mammalia; order Eulipotyphla; family Soricidae; genus Sorex; species Sorex fumeus. The sequence goes on from NW_026606188.1 coordinate 29,481,703, forward strand.
CATGCGGCAACCCAGGTTTGATTCCTGCATCCTTCTCAGGAGCCCATCAAGCTACTGAGAGTAGTACGCCCACAGAGCAGAGCCTGGCAAGTTCTCCATAGTATATTTGATATGCCAAAAAAGTAACAACAAGTCTCACAATGGAGAGGTTACTGGTGCCTGCTAGTGCAAATCGATTAAAATGGGGAGATAGAGCAGGGAACACCAAATAAAGGGTGTTTGGAGGATCCTCACAGGATAAGAGATGCATGCTGAAAGTAGACTATAGACTGAATATGATTGCCACTCAATACCTCTTTTGAAAACCACAGCACCCAAAAGGAGAGCAAGAACAAAAGAGAATGCCCTACCACAGATGTAGAGTGGGATCGGGGGAATAGGGGATAGGATGGATACCTGGATCACTAGTGGTAGAGAATGGGCACTGGTGGAGGGATGGGTACTCGATCATTTTGTAAATGAAACCCAAGCACAAAAATTTGTAAGTCTACAACTGTAGCTCATGGTGTTTCACTAACAAAAATAAAAATAAAAAATACATGTTGAATACATAAAAAAAATGGGAGGGCAGTGCTACAGTGTTACGCTGGTACTGCTTATTCAAAGAATATAAAAACACTAATTTGAAAATATGTGTGTATGTTCTGAAATTCATGGAAACATTTTTTGCAATAGCTAAGACATAACACTTGATCATTTGATCACTTGACATCCCATTACTCATCGATTTGCTCGAGTGGGCGCCAGTAACGTCTCCATTCATCCCTGTCATGTGCTACTGTAGCCCGATGGCATCTGCTTGTTCTAGGAAGAGCCTCAAACTTATCGTTCACGATCTTGATGAAGAATTCTGACCATCTTGTAGGTGGGCGGCCACGTGACCTTTTGACGTCCTGTGGAACCCTGTTGGTAATGGCTCTAGTTCAGCAGTCATCTCTAAATCTCATTATGTGTCCATCCCATCTGATTTTCGATACCTTGGAAAATGAGACAGCATCCCTGATTCTTGATCATCAAAGGAGGTCAGAACTCTGGATTCTTTTTCTCGCTTGAGTGAAGTGTGATACTCCAAGCATAGCTCTATTGATTCCTCTTTGGGAGACCCAAATAGCATTCTCATCCATTTTCGTAGGGCCTAGGTCTCTGAGGCGTATGTTAATTCAGGAATAACAGTGGAATCAAAGAGGTATGCCAGAGCCAGAGGTTCTTCGTCCTCTTAGCTATTTCTTCGATGCTCTTGAAGTTGTTACAAGTCACTCTCTTCCTCCTGCACAACTCACTTGCCAGGTCATTCGTCATGTTGACTTCTCAACCTAGGTACACATAATTGTTGCATTCAGAGATGTTCGTTCTATTGAGAGTGAATGGAACATCAGGAACGAGACCATTTCTCATAACATTGTCTTCGTGAGATTCAGCTGTAGTTCGACCTTTCCACACTCATTGTCGAAGTCGGCCAGTATTTGTGCCACTTCACTAATGTTAGGTGTATTAGAATGATGTCATCAGCGAAGCAGAGGTAGTGTAGTTGTCAACCATCTAACTTCACTCCCATTTTTTCCCATTCCTGTTGTTGCATGACATTCTCGAGGGTGGCACTGAAGAGTTTTAGTGAAATCATATTACCCTGCTGAACCCCTCTCTTGACATAGATGATCACTTCCTTGTAGAATGGTGAGATCCTGGTAGTGAATCCTTAATACAGCTCACAGAGGATCCTGATGTATTGAGTATGAATGCCCTAATTGGCTAGGGTTTTGATGACCACTTCTGTTTCAACAGAATAAAGGCCTTCTTTAAATCAATGAAGGTTAGACAGAGCAGCATCTTGAACTCTCGAGAAACCTCAATGAACTTGATTATCACGTGGATATGGTCGATTGTACTGAATTCTTCTTGGAACCCGGCTTGCTTGCATGGTTGTCCTTCAACTAGTGTTCTGCCAATCCTATTGAGGATGACTTGAGTGAACAGCTTGTAGACTACAGATAACAGGTAGAATGGGCGATGTTGCCAATGTCATGGATGTCTCTCTTCTTGTACAGTAGTATAGTCCTGCTGAACTTCCAGTGGGACAGAACCTTTCATTCAAATAGGTAGCATGTGAAGAGCTGAGTCAGTGTATTGATGAGTACTGATAGCAGGTTCTTCAGGTGTTCGGGTCTGGCCTTGTCTGGGCGAGTGCTGTTCACTTCTTTACTGACAAAATGGCATGTGAGATTTTGGAAGGGAAAACATTGGGAACGACATATCCATCCTGCAGAATTTGTTATTTGAGCAGGTAGATATGGCAATCAAGAGATCCAAGTAGAAGTCATGGATAATCTTCCCCATTGCCCTTCTGGAAGATGTGATAGATCCATCAGGACATCGGCGGGCAGTCATCTTGGTATTGTAGATGGCGAAGGACAGCTGGGCATTGCGAATGCTTTTCCTGGCTTTTGCCACATCTGCCAGCACTGCTACTCTTCTCTCTTTGAGGTCTTCCTTTATCACTTCTCTGCACTGATTTGGGAGCTCGGACGTTCACTTGCCTGAGGCTTCCGCTAAGCCACGTTGGTGAATGAGCTCAAGAGTTTTCAAAGACAAGCATCGTTTTGTGGCTATCTCTCTTTCAGCATTCCTAGCACATTCACGGAGGTTCTGACCCAGTCGATCGTATTCTTTGTCAATGTTGTCAACCACAGCATCTTCCCCTGTTGCTGCAATAGTGCCAAAGAGCTCCCAGTTGGTGGTTGTTCTGGGAGTTCTCTTCTGAAACTTTGCAGCCCTTTCTCCAAGCTCCGTGAAATAGAATTTTGCACAAAGGAGATGTTGTCTGATCCCATTTGGAATTTTGAGACAACAGCAACATCGGTCAGGCAAAACCATCGATTGAATATGTTGTGGTCAATTTCATTGTGGAACTGTCCACTGGGAGACTCCCATGTCAGCATTTAGATTCGTCCTTCTGGAACTGTGAGTTAACATGGATAGTCGTGGTCGAGATGATGAACTCAAAAAGGTTAATGCCCAGTGTTTTATTTGAATGAGCGGATAAAATAGTTATAGTGCTATTTTAAAAGATGAAGTCATATGTTTTGAACAATATCAAAGGATCTTGAGGTTTAAACTAAATGAAATAGAAAGTGAAAGAGTTACCAGATAGTTTTTCTTTTGTGTGTAGAATATAAAGAACAAATGCATACTTCTTAACAAAACACACAAAAAAAGTTAACTCAGACTCTGCAAAAATAAATATGGTTAGAACCTTGGTAGAGGTTATAGGTGAAGAGGGTTATATGCATCAGTTTAGTAGTGCGATTGTCATTAGAACTTTTGGTAGCCAGTGTGGTGAGATATTTTATGAGGCTATATTTCTTAAGTTTATATTGAAAACCAATAGCACACTTAAAACGTTTTTTAAAGACTCTAATCCCTTGAAAATAAATGAAACAAAAACCAATTGAACTGAAAGAGGGGAAACAAGCTCACAGTTATAGACCAGTCACTAAGAGTCTGGACTGTATCAGGTCCCAAGTTCAATCTCCAACTCCTTAAGCCACACCATTTGTACCACTTGATAGACCTTGGGGGGTCCCAAACTCCCCACTATAATGGAAGAGTCCATTGCTGGGATGGCCGTGGTGCTCTCCAGCATTGCTGGGTGAGAGAAGCATCACATCAGTGGACCCTTGCAGTGAACTCTCAGACATGGTTAACCAAGTATCACTAGAGTATCCTTCAGAAACCCTGTAGGTGTTCAAGTATAATTAGAAAATATTTTGCACTCAATGAAACTAAGCTTTATGTCAAAACTTATGGGATAAGTTAAAGCAGAGTTAAAGATAATGTTTTAGAATTATTAAGTATTAGAAAAATATAGCACTGTCACTGTCCTCCCATTGTTCATCAATTTGCTCAAGCAGGCACCAGTAACATCTCCATTGTGAGACTTGTTTTTGTGTTTTGCATATCGAATACATCATGGGGAGTTTGCCAGGCTCTGCTGTGTGGGAGGGATACGTTCGGTAGCTTGCCAGGCTCTCTGAGTGGGACGGAAAAATCGAACCCGGGTTGGCTGCATGCATGGCAAATAGGAATTCAAAATGAAGAGGTGAAATGAAGAAGGAAAATACAAGTTAATCTCACTCATATATCTATATTCAAACAATTATTAGTATAAAATTATATGCATATATGTGTTTGTAGAGAAATTAGTATATGAAATAATACAATCATTTTGATTTGTTAAGAATTTTTATTTGTTAAAATGACATAAAAATCTACATTCATAATTAACCACAATAACAGAAAAAGAAAGTTTTATTATCTTAATAGAGGGATTAAATCAATTTCATAAAATCCTAAGTCATGTTATGCTAAAAAATTGGAAAGTAAGCACAGAAGTAACATTTCTTATTTTCATAAATGAAGGAAATGACTTATGACTTCCGTATCATATAGAAAAATATTAAGATATTTCTAACAAAGGCCAGGAAGGAAAATAAAGAGGCTGAGTTTCACAACTTCTATGTATGTAGTGCTACATGTTGTTACTTACAGTGTTTATTACTTAACTTGTTTGTTAAGTCAACAGGGAAAGAAAGATGAAAGTATTATGAAGAGATGAGTGATATGGTTGCTCTTTGCTGACTAAACGTATGTGTAGAAAATTTAAGAATTATAAATCAGTCAATATAGTATCTATGAGTTTAACAAGATTTTTTAGTACAGATTCGATATAAAAATACTGAAGAAACTTGTATTTCTCTAGATTACTAATAAGTTTTTAAATAAAATGTGGTTCAGCAGGCAGGGAGACAGTGTTGATTGTCAGTGTTGATTAAAGAAGTTACTCATGCATCAACCCAAAGGTCCGATGGTCTTCATGATGCCAAAAGACTTTTTTTTGTTCTTTCTTTGTGAAGAGTTCTTATTGTGAAATGTACCATACTGTAAACTGTCTCTAATGGGTCATTTCCTCTTATGCTCTAATCTGGATTTTGGTCATATGGTATCACAGAGATAGATGACTAAGATGCTTATTTTTTTCGTCTGTTTTCTTGAAAGCTTTCCCAATCCTTTAATAAGTATCCAAGAGGAGTGTCTTTAGGGCCATAGGGGCAAATTTTTATATTTTTACATACTTTCACATTTTTAGTAGCAGGAGCAATCTATAAAGCAGAAAAAAATTAACTGAAATCAAGGTGGGTCTGAAATTTTCTTTCTCAGGGTGACTTTTAATTTCTTCTCCTGAAAGGACTCTTAACTGCATCTAACTTAAATTCCCAGTGGTAGTTATAAAATCTCCAGGAGGGTCTCTCACCTGTTGGCCAGTTTTAGATGCCCTCTAAATTTCTCAAGGAAGAGACTTCAACCCCCTAAACTGGCTCGTGGGAATACTAATCCTTAAAATTTTGTAAGTAAATCATTGGGCTGGGGCACCCTCCAATGAGCCCTGAACCATTTAGGTTCTAGGAGCTGAAAATAGTGGAAAAAGGAGCTACTGTGTAGTAGGTAATTTGTTTTGGCTTAGGAACATGAAAATGTTCTGAAAATTGTTGATAGTGGCAATAGCATAAAGTGAATGCAATTAATGACATTGAGTTATCCATCTAAAATCGTTAGGATGGACAATTTTATGTTTTACCCAGTAAAAATAAGTTTCCTAGGGGCTGGAGAGATAGCATAGTGGGTAGGGCATTTGATTTGATTCCCAGCATCCCACATGGTCCCCTGAGCACCGCCAGGAGTAACTCCTAAGTGCGGAGCCAGGAGTAACCCCTGTGCATCGCCAGGTGTGACCCAAAAAGCAAAAAAAAAAAAAAGTTTCCTAGTAATGACATGCCTCTAATTTAAACTAGTTTTTATTATTACTATTTGTTGTCGATATTATTTTATCATTGACTTTTGTTCATTTTTGTTTTAATACTAATCTAATGGGCTGGAGCGATAGCACAGCGGTAGTGCGTTTGCCTTGCACGCAGCCAACATGGCCGACCCGAGTTCGATTCCTCCGCCTCTCTTGGAGAGCCTGGCAGACTACGGAGAGTACCTCTCCCGCATGGCAAAGCCTAGCAAGCTCCCCGTGAGGTATTCGATATGCCAAACACAGTAACAAGTCTCACAATGTTACTGGGCCCGCTCGAGCAGATCGATGAACAACGGGAAGACAGTGACAGTGACTAATCTAATATATATAAATTCTACAATATGATAGTCATATACATCATGTTTATATTCTTCATGTTTATATTCTAATAAATAGAAATTTAGTTAGCAAATATATTCTTTTTTAAAAACTTTATTTTTTAATGAATCATCAAGGGATACAGTTACAGACTTACAAACTTTCCTACTTACATTTTAGTCATACAATGATCCACCATGCCAATACTCCACCACCAATGTTCCCAGTATCCCTCCCACATCCCCCCATATCCTCCTCCCCACTCCCCCCACTTCGGTATCAGGGGGATTTCCTTTTCACTCTCTCTCTCCTTTAGGGTGTCATGGTCTGCAATGCAGGTGTTAAGTGGCCATCATGTTCAGTCTATAGTCTACTTTCAGCACACATCTCACATCCCAAGCGGGTCCTCCAAGCATCCTTTACTTGGTGGTCCCTTCTCTATCTGAGCTGCCTTTATCCCCAGTATATGAGGCCGGCTTTCAAACCGTGGAGCAATCCTCCTGTTCCTTGTCTCTACTGTCCTTGGGTGTTAGCTTCCCATTTTGTTACTTTATATTCCACAAATGAGTGCAATCTTCCTATGTCTGTCTATCTCTTTCTGACTCATTTCACTTATCATGATACTCTCCATGTTAATCCAGTTATATGCGAATTTCATGACTTCATCTTTTCTAATAGCTGCATAGCATTCCATTGTGTCAATGTACCAAAGTTTCTTTAGCCAGTCATTTGTTCTCGGGCATTCATTTTTTTCCATATTCTGGCTATTGTAAACAGTGCTGAAATGAACATAAGAGTGCAAATGTCATTTCTACTATACTTTTTTTGCATCTCTGTGGTATATTCCCACAACTGGTATAGTTAGCAAATATATTCTTATTTGTACTTTATAGAGGGTCTTATCATTAACCATAAATATAACCCATTCTCTTCTTAATTTTTGTTTTAAGGAAATGACCCAGCATATCCAAGTCTCCACTCTTCCCTTCCCCTACAGCTGTATTTACATTTGTGTACATGGCTTATGGAGGAAGGTGTGTCTATCTAGTTCATGGCTTCATCTGAGGTTTCCTGTGATTGGTTGTGCTATCTTTGGGTCAACTGAGCTTTATTCTGTCCTGCAGTCATTATATCACAGAGCTCTTGTGTTTATTCCAACCCAGACCTCTGGATACATGTCCCCCTTATATTATCATGTTTTCCTACCCATCATTTTCACTGCAGAAGACTGAGGTAAGACTCAGGCCGATTAATTAAAGCCTTTCATTCTGCTATTGCAATTCTGTTGTTCTGGCATTAAAGAGGAGGTAGAACTTTGCTAAAATAATAGTTTTGTCCCTCTGGCGATTTCATAGCAAGCAAAGTACATATTCTCCCTGCTCTCAGTTACAGTACTAAAGAGATTTCTATTTTCTTCTTGCTCCCTCATCTTAACCAAGGATAAGAAGGCCAAACTCTGACATCCTCAAAGGACATTTCCTATGTTACCTATAATTGCTTTCTACTAGTTATCTTCTTTCCCCAGACATCTTGTTGACTGTGTGTTTTCTTTGAAAAAGATATATAGCCTTTTATAGTACCATGTACACTTATTCTGCTATTCCCAATACACCCTCTTGACTATGTGCTTAAGAAAGAAAAAGCTTTTTTTAATAATTTTTTTGCATTTTACACGTTTGTATATTTTTTCTGCCTTTTCATATTTCAAGTCAAATTTCTGATATTCCAAATAATTGTTGTAACTTGTTTTCAAGATATATTTGAGATATCTTATAATAGTGAAATACAGAGAGAGAAATGAACAGTAGATGTTCTAGGGGTTGAGAAAAGTGGAAATGGTTTCTACAGTGTAGTAGTAATTTATTTTGGCATAGAAACATGAAAAAGTTTTGAAAATTGTTGATAATGGCAATAACTGAATGTGAATGTAGCTAATGACACTGAGTTATACACGTAAGACCATATGTTTTAAACAACTTCTTTACAACCAAGTGGATTTATTTATATTGAACCTGTTTTCTACCTGTTAAAACTGTTATTAAAAACATATTTAAATGAGGGCAGAGGAATAGTAATGGACACGATACCACAGAAAATCTAGTTTGAAGAATCTTTAGTTAATACCCCCCAATTTTATCCTGCTAATAGTTTCTAATTGCCAAGCACTATCACAGGTTTCTTGTATTTGTTTTAATTTTTACATAAAACTCATTAAGTAATTTATGCTATCTTAGAAAAATAAGTAGTTGACCTAAAGACAAGGTGTACTGATCTTCATTTTATAGATGATAGTCTGACAGTGTTGTGTAAAGATTATTTTAAGGAGTAATGTGCTGCTTTTCATGACAGAGCCAGTACTATAACCTCATACTTGGCATTTTTTTTTTAAATTGTTTTTGGGTTCTGTTCTTGTTTTTGTTGGTCAGGTAGTTCAGTGACAGGTAATTTGAATGAAATTTCTCATCTCTTTGGAGATAGGCATATAATTCAAAGTGATTTTCACAAATTGGCTATATGATCCTTGTAAGATATAACTAAATGCCAGATACTAAATAATGTGTTAAAAATAAATCATACCTATGGGAAATAAACTTTTAAGCATTATTGCTTTGATTGTGTGCTTAAAATGAGTCAGCAGGATTCCTCCTATTCAAACAACGCAAGTCTTTCTCAGATCTATGAAGTAACAAGAAATATTTAGAGAGTAACTCTCAATAGCTACTTACACAACTTCTATTTTTTAATGACATACTATGAGGAAGATGATATGAGAAAGAATGGTTCATTGTGAAACACGGTAAGAGAAAAGCTATGGAAGAGCTATGTGTTTGATTTTGACTGAAGAAATGATAATTGACAATCTTAACCAAACCTATTGAAACAGTAAGTATTGTTTCAAGGTGAGGGAAGAATATTGCAACAAGTTATATTATTTCAAATATAAAGAAGAATGAATATAAAAATAAATATAGTATGATTCAGATTAATGATCTGGATAAGTAAAAACAAATTAAAAGCTAATCTAGAATTATTTAGGTTTATTCTGACTTTTGACTTTTATAAAACTCATTATTAAATTATTTGTAGTTTGGTGACATTTGCTTAGTATTTCTTTGGTTCATGTCATTACGTGTAACAGTAATTTATATTTGTTCACTATTATGTAATACTACATTGTAAGGGGCTCCAGCTAGTTCATAAGTGAAGGCACTTGTCTAACATGTCTCTGCATCCATGATCCTTGTTTTATTGCCAGTAGCACACATGGCTCTCTGAGCATTGCCAGCATGATTGCTGAGCACAGAGCCAGGTGTGATCCCTAAACACAGAGCCAGGTATGCCCCCAGAGCACTCCTGAAAGTAGCCCCTAAACAACAACACTAGTTACATTTTATATCAATATATAGTACAATTTTATTTCCTCTGTGGATAAATATTTAACTTATTCTTGGGTTCCCTAACAAGAACATTTTTGCACATCTATCCAAGTACACTTGTGCACACATTCTTAGGTGTGTACTTGCTAAGTCATTAAACTTTAGGAAATAATGCCAAAATGTTTCACAGTGAATGCATTACCTATACTCCTGTAAGATAAATCCCTTTTATCCACATCTTTTCTTTATAACTTTTGTTAATAATTAATTAATATTAATTAATTAATATTAATATTAATATTTAATCATTTATAGTCTTATCATCTCATTCCTACTTTGGACAAACTGGCAGGCTACCAAATGTAACCTACCCACATGGCAGAGTCTGGCAAACTCCCCGTGGTGTACCCAATATGCCAAAAACCAGTAACAATGATGGGTCTCATTCTCCTAACCCTGAAGGAGTCTTGAATATGGCACTTTTTAAACAATCTCAGGGCTAGGACGAAGGAGATGTTACTGGGGCCTGCTCGAGGCAATCGACAATTAGCAGGATAGTCGTGATTGTGATCGTGACTTAATCATTAATTAATATTCTCTTTATTTATTAATTTTACACAGTTTCAAAAATTTTGTCTTTCATCTTTGAACTTATATTTTATATCAATTATAAGATAGCAATTATATTTCAGTTCCTTCATGAATAACTTATAATTCAGGGTTATTCTATAATAACATGAACTTATTATTCAGGTTATTATAATAAGTTATAATAATAACTTATAATAATAATAAGTTATAATATAATATAAGTTATAATAATAACTTATAATAATAAGTTATTATAAGTTATAATAATAACTTATAATAATAAGTTATTATTTCAGGTAATATACCTTGTCACCATTCTCATATAGCATGTTTTCTTTAAGTATGGGTCTGTTTTTAGATCTGCAAACTGAACCTTTCATGAAATTTTCTATTGCTGTAGGAACAATACTAGAAAGTTCTAATTATCTTAAGGCTGACATTTCAAAAAGCAAGTCATTCCTTATTTTCTGCAAAGTCATTCCTCATTATACTTTGACTTTTCCCTTTCTATATAAATTTTAGTATCAGTTTTGTCCAGTTTCTGAAAAACTCAATTTGGATTATGATTAAAATTGATTTAAAGTCATATTATTGAGAAAATTTGACATCTAAAAATATTGTGTTATTCTAGTCACATATCTGGCTTCTTTTCTGTCATTCTGGAGTATTTAACATAAATTCAATATTATTTCTGGTAACATGGGTGATGATTTTTGCTATTCACTTGCACTTACTCCTATATACTTATAAATTAACTAAAATTATTTTTAACACATGCTTAGTGTATATATTTTTATATTAATCACATCCCAACAACTTATTAAACTCTTGAATTATTTCTTGATAAGTGCTCCATATGTCCTTGAAAAGAATATGTATTCTATCATTACTGGGTGAGGCATTCTATAAATATCAATTAGGTCAAGTTGATTGATGGTCTTGTTCAAATCATGTATATCTTTACTGATTTTATGTCTATTTTTTCTATCAGATGTTGAGAAAAGAGTAAAGCAATCTTTGAATTTAACTGAGTTTATTAATTCTTCCTCATACTTTCAAAATCTTCAGGTATACAGGTATATTGAACCTTTATTATTAGGGTGCATAAATTTTTAAATTGCTGCATTCTTTTGATTAATTGATCCCTCTTCGCTATAAAATGGTACCTTTTTCATCACAATTAGTGTTTTTTGATTTATTTTTTTAAATGTAGGAGTATTGCTAATTATTCAGCCATTGATTAGGCTGATAGAATTGGGCATAAACTCCATGTTACTTTTTTTTTTTATAAATTTATTTATTGAATCATCGTGAGAGCAGTTACAAAGTTTTCAGGTTTAAGTTTCGGTCATACAATTATGAAACACCCTTTCCTTCACCAATGCCCATTTTCCACCACCAAAAACCCCAGTATACCCCCCATCCCACACCCTCCCCAAAACTGTGGGGCAGATGATTTCCATATTACTCTCTATATACTTTGATTATATTCAACATTTCGACACCAGACCCAACATTATTATTTGGGATTTTATCCCAACACTCAGATCTGCTGAAAAGCCTGCCATAGACAATTTGTTTTCTATTGCTAGTTATGAATAACATATGATGTCATGTGGTCGCAGTAATGGCCATGTGATTTTGGAATTCTGAAATTTTAACAATTAAATCTGGCGGGATTTCTGCCAAAACCTGCTGGGTGTTCCTGACTCTGGGATCATGGCCTTTAGCAGCTTGATCAGGAGCCAGGGAGGCCTTTTGTGGGTGGTGACCAGGGGTCTCCTTGGGGCAGGGAGTAAAGGGCCGGGTCCTCCCCCATCCAGTGATGCCCTGCATGTCTCATCACTGCGGGCTCAAACGTGACTGTCCAATGGCCTCTGGAGATGGCGGTCACCAACCTGCCAGGAGAAACAGGTCAAGGCACAAAACCTATTCCCACCTGGGGTGGCCAGGCACTGGTAACCTACCGCAGAGACTGGATGATTTCTGCCAAAAGTCACTGGGTTTTGAGATTGTTTCTCAGTCTCTGGGATCATGGCCGTTAAGTGGTTTGATCAGGATCCAGAGAGGCCTTGTCTCCAATTATATGGCTGAGCCGGAAGTGGTTTGTGGGTGTGTCTCCCACATATCTAACTTTTGGCCATTTACTTTCTTGATAAAGTTGGCCCCAAGTTGTTGGGGTTTGGCCAAAGGCACAGCAGCAATTTTGGAGTATCTAGAAGTCTGAAGGCACCATCAGGCTGTTGATGCACTCGCCTCACAGGTATAGATTGACCTGCTGGCATCACCATACCTCCCATGGTTTTTGCTATAAATTCTTCTTTGATATCAATGTAATCACTCCAACTCTCTATGATTTAGTTCTGTCAAATTTATCTTTGCCATCTTTCTTTCAATCGCATTTCTTTACTCTTAAAATTTGTAAGTCTACAACTGTATACCTCTTGGTGGTTCACTAATAAAAATTTAAAAAAAATAAAAACTAAAATGTGCCTGTTGAGGAGGCAGGCTGAGGGTACCTGGGATGTGAGTGGGTAGAACTTAACATTGTTGGTGGGACTGGTGTTGGAATATCATGTACCTGAAACTCTATTAAGGACAACTTTGTAAATTATGGCCCTTTCATTAAACAATGAATGAATGAAAAAAAATAATTAATTAAAAAATAAATTTCCTGGGGCTAGAGCAACAGCACAGCTGGTAGCGTGTTTGCCTTGCAGGCGGCCGACCTGGGTTCGATTCCCAGCATCCCATATGGTTCCCCAAACACTGCCAGGAGTAATTCTTGAGTGTATGAGCCAGGAGTAACCCCTGTGCAACAGCTGGCGTGAACCAAAAAGAAAAAAGAAAAGAATTTCCTGTAAGCAGCAAAAACTGAATATTTATTTTAACATAATCTGCTGAAGTTTTATTTTAATAAATATGTTCTTCCCATTAATATCTCTATTTTTTACTAACATAATACCATTTATGGAGATGGCAATATGGCTCAGGCATTAAGCACAGGCTGAGCAGCATGTATGAGGTGGTCCTTTCGATCCCTATTGTCTCTTGATGTCCTAGTGCTGTTGGGTGTGTGACCCCGTTAGCCTCTAAATGTTCAGACTAGTCAAATCAGCTGGTCTGAACACTGACCCATCAGTCTGTACCAAAGACTCGAGCTCCACCAGGATTAGCCCTTGTACTCTGAGTGGCACCTGGGGTGGGAGGGAGGAGTTGGAAACAAAGAAGTTGGAAACCGTGTATGGGAATCAGACAACTAATAGTCAAAAGACACATGCAAGACCATGATGAAATGATTAAATGATTAAAAAGATGAAATAGCAGATTCAGAATGAAAAACCCATGCATACGTTTTCTAGCAGAAAAATAAAATTACATAGACAAAAATATCAGTCTTAAAGAAATAGAAATTTGATAAATATTAAAAAATTATGAAAAGAAGAACTTGTTGGATAATTGTAAAACAACATTATGCAGCCAAAGAGATTATTAGTAAATTGGGCAGTAATTAGAAATGTGCAGGTAGTGAAAAAAGATGGAAAATAGATAAGTGTAAAAGATATGCTTTCCCAGAAAAATTATTTGGAACTCCAAAAATAAAAAGAATAAAGGGGGAAAGATCACTTATTAGGGCTTTTATCACAACATGAAGGTGAACATAGCACAGCGGGTAGGGCGTTTGCCTTGCATGCAGCTGACCCAGGTTCGATTCCTCCGCCCCTCTTGGAGAGCCCAGCAAGTTACTGAGAGTATCCTGCCCGAAGAGCAAAAACCTGGCAAGCTATCCGTGTCGAATTCAAGATGCCAAAAACAGTAACAACAAGTCTCACAATGGAGACGTTACTGGAGCTCGCTTGAGCAAATCAATGAACAATGGGAGGACAGTGCTACAGTGCTACACTTGCATAGGGAATTTCTTTGGCATAGAGCATATGCTTGCATTTATTTTGCATAGAGAAAACAACTATGGCATCTCTGAGGCTTTCTCCTACAAGTTCTTATGTTTCAGATGCAAGAAGTGGAAGGGGATGGAGTATTATATTCACATTGCAAGGGCAATACACTGTGATATTTGTATGGATGTTCACAGTAAAGGAAAAGTAAAGTGAGCCTAAATTTAATATCAACCAAGAAACTTAGATAAAATTTAATAAAGACAGAATTGAAGATCAGGAGAATAGAGGTCGATCAGAGGTGGTTGGTGATGCTACTGAAATAAGGAAATAGTTAAAAATAGTAGTTAATAAAAACCCAACTATTTCAAATTGTTGCATTTAAACTTGGGGACATTTTTAAGGTGTCTTTTCATCAAGACATACTAGCTAATTCCAAAGTTGCAATTCAAGTTTTCAGAAAGAATGTGTGGTAGATGCATACAAAAGGAAGTCAATTGTGACAATTGCAAGACAATTTCTTACAGTTTCTATGAAAGATTTGCTTTGGCACAGAAAATTTGAGAAACAGTGGTCAAATATAAGCTAGCATTTGTTTCTGATAACAGTTGAAGTTTGCCTTTAATTTGTCATAGTCTAAAGAATGTAAAGATGTTCAAGTAGCAAATGGATGAATCTGTGCTAAGGACTAAGAATTATGCATATGATTTTGTATAACATTTTATAGCAAATTCAAGATAATTACTTTAACTTCTACCCAGAATTAGTAAAGCCTTTAGCTATATGTAGTTTAAGAAATTTTTCTTTCCTGACTTTAAATTTCTCTCTTTCTTTGGGTGGGGCAGATGGAGACACAGGATTAGAACACACCCATGGTGCTCAGGGCCAGGGCCAACTGCTTGCAAAGTAAGCAACTTAATCCCTGTACTATTTCTTCAAGACCTACAATTACTCCTTATTTTTATTTAGTTTTATGTTTAGGGGCACACCCCACTGTGCTCAGGGTTCACACCTGACAGTACTTAGGGGATAATATGTGGTGCTAGGGATCAAACTGGGTCGGTCATATGCAAGGCAAGTGCCTTACTTTCTATTTTATCTTCCAGGCCCCCAATTTATGTTTTTTCTCTCATTTGTGTTCCCAAGTTACAGAAATCCATCAGATTTCTTTTATCTGGAGGTTATTTCCTTTCAGTAGCCCTATTATCAATAACATTTATTCACGCCAACCTAATTATGTTCGAAAGCACAGCGGTAGGGCGTTTGCCTTGCACGCAGCCAACATGGCCGACCCGCGTTCGATTCCTCCACCCCTCTCGGAGAGCCCGGCAAGCTACCGAGAGTATTCGATATGCCAGACACAGTAACAATTATGTTCATTCCTTTATAATTATCAACAAGTTTTATTTTCTACTTCTAATTAATATCTGAGCAATTTCTGTGTCCTTTTGATTGACCTATAATTATGAAGTTTATCAATGAAAATGTAACATTGAATCAATTAGTTAAATGAGTCTATTAGTATCTTATCTATACACATGAAATCTTTAAATCATTCTTGGATTAAAAATCCTTGAAGGCAGGGATCATTTCTCTCTAGTTCTTTTGTATTTCTAATACTAAGCACAGTATGGTACACTCACAAATCAAATCAAATCACAAATCATCCTGTTAATCGTCGATTGCCTCGAGCAGGCCCCAGTAACGTCTCCTTCATCTTAGTCCTGAGATTATATTCAAGGCTCTTTAGGAGAATGAGACCTATCATTGTTACTGGTATTTGGCACGTTGGGTACGTCATGGGGAGTTTGCCAGACTCTGCTGTGTGGGCAGGCTACATTTGGTAGCCTGCCAGTTTGTCCAAAGTAGGAATGAGATAATAAGATGTCATAAAAAGATGTCCTGATAAGATGTCGCACAGCCGCGCGGTTCTGGGAGCTGGATTTTATAGTCTCTGAGTCTTGGCCGCTGATGGGATTACACGGTGCCAGGGGGCCAGTTGGTGGGTATGACCCCTGCCTACTGGAATTCGGAGGATATGGGTGGAGGATGCTCGGCCCCAATCCGAGTAGGCTTGGAGATCTCGGCCCCGGAACCCGCGTGGCTTTGTCCTTCTGCCAGTACCTTCGTGTGTGCGGAGAGTGGTGTCAGCATGGTGGTGGCTGGTCCTGGAGGTCTTCGGCTGCTGGAGCCCTGATCGGGGCGGGAAGGAAAGCTCAACCCGCTCCCCTCCAAGGGGCCCTGGCGAGGACAGCCAGGCGCGGGGGCAGGAGACTGCACTGTTCTCTTCCGGGAGTTGTGTTTTATAGTCTCTGAGTCTTGGCCATTGATGGGATTATACAGCGCCAGGGGGCTAGTTGGTGTGTGTGACCCCCGCCTACTGGAATTTGGAGGATCTGGGTGGAGGATGCTCGGCCCCAATGGTACACTGAGCTTATCCATTTTGAATAAGCAGATGAATGTATAAGTGAAAACAATACTTATCAATTTAAATTATATAATTAGTGTGCTAATATATATAGTTCTCAGCTATACAGATTTGAAGAAATTTATTGTGTGTTTCTAAAAGTTGTATTATTTATAATGTAATGTACCCTATAGATTCACTTTTTATGAATGGTTACTTACTAAAGTTCACATTATATGCATACATAGTGGATTATAGGCATTAAAGGGAGCCATGCAGGGTCATTTAAAAAGTTCTCTATATATCTTTCATTTGCTCGAGCGGGCCCAGTAACATCTCCATTGGAGATTTTGTTGTTACTGTGTCTGGCATATTGAATACATCACGGGTGGCTTGCCAGGCTCTGCCGTGCGGGTGAGATACTCTCGGTAGCTTGCCGGGCTCTCCGAGAGGGATGGAGGAATCGAACTCGAGTCGGCCATGTTGGCTGCGTGTAAGGCAAACGCCCTACCGCTGTGCTATCGCTCCAGCCCACATCTTTCATGATGTAATGGTCAGAAATTCATCCTATTTTCAGAGCCCAGGACACAAATTTAATGTGGATCATGTCAACCTCATTATTAGCTTCTCCTTGTTGTTGTTTTTGCTATTTTACCACTAGTAATTCTTTTCCTGGATTTAATGAAAACGAATTTTAGCAACATGTAAAAATTCTATTTTGAGTTTACTTTTTTATTTGAATTAGAATGGTTCTAAATCAGGCTTCTTTTCTGGATTTGATTTAACTCCCAACTCAAGGATAAGTATTAATTTTAGTTAGCAATTTAGAATTGAATCTCAGAAGAAAGCAATTTCAGTCTACTTGGGGAACTTTTTTGTATGAATGTGCTCTTTTCTTTTTCTTTCTTTCCAATAGACACAAGTAAGAATTCTTTATAATCTCCAACATGACTGGGTATTTTCATGAATTTTCTTCTGATTAGAATATGTATTGATTTCTTTGGAATATAATTCTTAGCTTTTGTGAGAGCAATAAAAGAGATTCAACATTATGTTTAATACAGGATATTTGAGCACTGAAAGAAGGGCCATATATTGAAGATATGTGCTTGCACTATGATGAAGAGAGAATTAAATATATAGTCTTTGTAGAGCATTCTGCAAAGTACTATCTCTGAAATTTAAAAAAGTAGATATTTTATGGAAATGGTAAAAAAAAGGCTATCTGAATCGTGGAACAATTTTCATAGTTCTATAGTAGATTGTTCCTGAGAAATTTTATAGGACGTTTTGTTATTTATTCTGTAGCTATGTTATTTTCTTTTAATTTAGTACTGTCATGTGAATGATAAGTAGTCAAGGCTAAAAATTTCCTGCTTTGCAATTCTCTGAATGTTAATAATTACACTAATTAGCAATTCACAACAAACAGGTCTCAGTCACATTGAATCATTTCTGCCACATGCACCACAGTTTTAATATCATGAGTAAATTTCAAGGTAGTGTTGTCTTAGAAATGCTCCTCCATTAAAAAAACTCCTTTATAATCCATTCAGGTCTAAAAGAAAGCATATATCACCAAAGATACAAACAAAAATAAAAAAACTATCTTCTTTTTTGGAATACATTCCTATCCTCGATGCATAGCCTTTAATTATGTATCAGTAAGCTTAACCACTCTTATCTTCAGTTCTAATGCAGATAATTCAGCAATCTTAATCAGTGTGAAATAATTGCCTGAAAAATTCAATAGGTATACTATTTGGGAGAGATGATTCCTATATGATTGGAAAGCCAGAATGACTGAGAAATTTGGTCTTTATTATTGACACATGAAAATTCTAAAATATAAATAGCTAAGATTAAAGTTCTTTTCCCAACATATCTATTGGTAACTCTACTGGTTCTCTGAATCACAGCAATTGTCACTACCTCTTGTAAATATGTATTGCCAGATCCTGCCCTCTCCACCCAGATCTAGCTCACTGCTTTGCTTTCTCACTTTTTCAACTCATACAGTAACGTACAGTTATGACTTATTCAGCTCTGACCTTACTGTTTTTGTAAACCTTGCTTCTCTTTTTATTTTTAGTACTGTGAGCTCTTTGAGATCCACTGGTATCTTTCCAGCACCCAGTGTAACTCAACATATATACTGTGTATGATGGATATTGTGGAATAAATGAACTGCCAGGTATGAGACAGTAAGGTATGAGATAAATAAATCAGTTCATTTAAACATAATTTTAACAACGATTTACTTTTATTATTATTCTTTTTGGGCTGGAGCCATAGCACAGTGGGTAGGGCATTTGCCTTGCACACGGCCAACCCAGACGACCCAGGTTCGATTCCTCCACCCCTCTCGGAGAGCCTGGCAAGCTACCGAAAGTTTCTTGCCCGCATGGCAAAGCCTGGCAAGCTACCCATGATGTATTCGATGTGCCAAACACAGTAACAACAAATCTCACAATAGAGATGTTATTGGGCCTGCTCGAGCAAAATCGATGAACAACGGGAGGACAGTGACAGTGACAGATTATTCTTTTTTAATTTTTTTTTAATTTATGAAATCACCATTAGAATAGCCACAAAACCTTCCAGTTTAAGTCTTGGTCAGCCATACAATGATCAAACACCCACCCCTTCACCAGTACACATTTTCCACCACCAAGAACCCCAGTATACTTCCCTCCCACCACTCGCCCTGCCTGTGTGGCAGGTTTCAACTTTACATTTCTCTCTCTACGTTGACCACATTCAATATTACAACAAAAGACCCACCGTTATTATTTGGAATTTTCCCCAACTATCAGACCTGCCAAAAAGACATCATTAGATAATTTGTTTTCTATTGCTGATTATGAAGAGCATATGATGTCACATGGACGCTATCGCGGTCACACAATTTTGGAATTCTGATATTTTAGTAATAAGTCTGGGGGGATTACTACCAAAAGCCGCTGGGTTCTGAGATTGGTTTGTGTGCCTCTGGGATTATGGTCATTCAGGAGCTGGAGGAGGTGTTCATGGGTGGCACCTTGGGACCTTGTCAGGGCAGGGAGTAGGGCTGGTTCCACCCCTCATCTCATGAGGTTCTGCGTGCCTTGTCACTACAGTCTCATACCTGGCTGTCCATTAGGCTCTGAAAGATAGTGGCCACCATGCTGCTGCCGTCAGGGGGAAAATGCGGAGGGACAAACACCCTTCCCCTTTAGGGGTGGCACAGCGCCATAGTTTAATGCATATTTCTGCCTAAAGCTGGTGGTATCTGAGATTAGTTGGTGTGCCTGTAGGATCATGGCCATTCAGGAGCTGGAGGAGGTGTTCATGGGCGGCAACTCGGGGCCTCGTCAGGGAATGGAGAAGGGCTGGTTCCCACCCTCATTCCATGAGGTCCCACGTGCCTTGTCACTGCAGTCTCATACCTGGCTGTCCATTAGGCTCTGAAAGATGGCAGCCACCATGCTGCCGCCCACCAGGGAGAAAGGAGAGGGAAAAACATCCTTCCCCTCCCGGGGAGACATGGTGCCATATTTTAATGCACAGTCCAGATGCATATCTGTTGGGTGTTATCTTTTGCTCGAATTTTCTCACCACCATTCAAACCTGCCTTCCAGGGACAGACGCTAGATCATTTACTTTCCATTGCCCACTTTGCATATCAGGAAAGGTTGCACGACCGCATAAGCTGCAGGGAGGTTCAGAAGAATAGTCCTGGTGCCCACATAATGGAACCTTGCTTGTAGAAGCTTATGCTTGCCAGGATTCTATCTGGAGAAGTCGCAGAGACTGCACCTGCCCCATCTGGGACCTCCTGGTAATGTTGGCTCATTGTGGGGCCTGGAGAATTCTCCGGCTGTTGAGGTGCCCTCCAGCCAGGTTTCTTCACTGCTGTGTGTGACAAGATGGCGCCAGGGGCGGGGTGAAGGCATGACTTCTGGGATCAGGGACTGACTGGGAGCTGGGATGGAACTCCCGGTCCAGCGCCCCCATGCGGTTCGGAAGAATAGTCCTGGTGCCCACATACCGGAGCCATGCTTGTAGAAGCTCATGGTTGCTGGGATTCTATCTGGAGAAGGCGGGAAGACTGCACCGACCCCATTGGGGACCTCCTGGTGATATCGACAAGGTATGCTGAATGTGGCAAGATGGCAACTTTTATTATTATTCTTAACAAATATTTCACTGTCTACTATATGATAAAATGATATGAAGTCAAGGATATTACTGCTTGAATTATTTAATATTTTTATTCGATTATGTGATATGTGAATTTAGAATGAGTCATCATCTCCACCATTTGATCTTTTCTTCAGTATCCTGCCCACTCTCAATCACAACTAGCAAACTTTAAAGAGCAAAGTAAAACTAATTATATTTCATGTATTTCAGTAGAACTTTGATGTTGATTACAATAGTTCAGTACTTCCCAATTTGATCTTCCTATGGATATTCTCTATTTCATCAAATATTTTGCTAGCAAATCTCTGTTCTGAACCCATCTGTTATCAAGAGCTCACATAACAGTGTTTGAGATAGAACAGAGAACAAAGATCTTATAAAACTTACAGTCTAGTAAAAAGCAAATGTAAAAATAATTGTTTAATTACTATTGTGATTAGCCTCATACAAAGGACAGAATTCTATGAGACATAAAATGTAGAACTGTGTGCTATAAGGGAGCTTATTGCATTTTGGGTCACATCTGGCAATGCACAAGAGTTACTCCTGGCTCTGCACTCTGATTCTTATACATAAAAAGTTCTTCCCATTATCATTTACTATCATTTGTCTAATTTAAATTTCAGTAGTCTCTCTAACTGTGCTGTATAACAGCCTTTCTTACCATCCTCTCTGTCTCCTCACCCCAGTCTCATCTAAATTAGATCTTTATTTTTTCTTCTTACGAAATTTTTTACTATATTTTTAAACACCTTGACAGAATGTTGTGGTATCATGCATTGTTGTTATTGTTTTGGGGTCAAAAGTTATATGAAAGTTAGGGCCGTGTTTCTTTTGTTTATATATACAAAAGCCTAATAATATCTGAAATTACCATGTCCTCCTGTCTCACACTTTTATGACATTTGCTTAATTTTAATATTTTTCTCTTCTTGTTTGTTTCTTTTGACTATACTTGGAGGTGCTCAGGGCTTATTCATGGCTGGGTGCTCAGTGATTATTCATGGTGGTGCCAGGGATAAAGTCAGATGGGCAATGTTTAAAGTAAGCATCTTTCCAACTACCCATGATTTTTGCTTCTTAATTCAGCTATTTGGGGGAGAGTTTTAAAAAATGAGATCACAGGGCTGGAGCAATAGCACAGCGGGTAGGCTGTTTGCCTTGCACGCGTCCAACCCGAGTTCGATTCCCAGCATCCCATATGGTCTCCTGAGCACTGCCAGGGGTAATTCCTGAGTGCAGAGCCAGGAGTAACTCTTGTGCATCGCCAGGTGTGACCCAAATGCAATAAATAAATTAATAAATAAAATAAAAAATAAGATCAATACTGGAGGTTTTATAGCAAGTAAAATACACTTTCAAAGAAAAAACATAAACAGCCTGTAGGAAAAACAGCTAAATAATGAGCTAGCATTTTCCTTCTTTCCTCAACTTTGCTTGAGAACTAGACCTATGTGCTTTGTGACTGTGCATGTGTGTTTCACTATATGATTACCCCAAATCAGGAATGCTATTAACAAATAGGAATGACATACTATGTAATATCCCAAACCAGTAAGTCACTTTTCCCAATGGCTTGAACATAGTTACAGACATTGTCTGTCCAATTACATGCAAGTATGAATGAGATCTGATTTTACATGGTGCGTCTAGACCCTGATTTTCAAACTCAGAAAACTAAACTTTGACATATAAGTGACTCAGTGAATAAATGATGTTTACAAACACAAACACATTTAGAGTTTGGCCTTTGGCAGGGAATATGCCTTGCATTTACACCATCCACTGCAACTGTGAATGGAGAGGAAAGAAAGGTGATATAAATAAAAGGGTTGGAATTTCAGGTTTTCCTTTTCTTACAAGTCAACTTGTGAGCGATCACAATCATTTTGTTATGCCATGAACTTTGTGTTTTCTCTTCAAAAAAAAAATCAAGACATCAGGAGGATTTCTGTTCAGTAACTGCTTTTAAAGACGTCAACCCCTGAACATCTAACACATCACTCATTTCATTTGATATAGTCGAACAAAGGTATGTGGGCTCTCAGTGACTAACAGCTTCTGCAACTATGTGAAGTGTCTTCCTCTCTGGCTTGGGATATGGGCAATAGCAGGCTCTCCGCACATGCTTTGAACTGATAGAAAAAGCTTTATATATTTTGACCATTACCCTCTTGGATATAAATAAATAATATCCCCCATGGAGTATATTAGTTGTTCCTATTCTCGGAAATGTGTAAACACTCAAAAAAGAATGGGCAAGGGGACGGCAGCGGCCTATCTTTCCCACTGCCCGCGTTCGGTAGTTTCAGGCCGTTTCCCCACTCCAGGGAGGTCGATGGCGATGGTCAGGCGAAGGAAGGAAACGAGGGCCACTCTTAGTAGCAATTTATTACGTGGAAGAGATGTATGTCATGGAAGTCCAAGGATCTCTCAAGCACGTGCTTCTTTGTTCTCTCAGCTTCTGTCCCCATTCTCTCAGTCCTATCTACCCTGATTCTCTAACGCACGTGTTCCCCCAGAGAGTACCGAAAATCTCCTTATATAGATCATAGTACCGCTAAAGGGGGCAATACAGTGATGTCATCAAAAGGAGTTACAGAAAGAACATTGAGGCGGCAAAACACCATTGTTTCTTTACATCCCAGGCTAGTAATCTTGGCCTCCAGAAAGAAGACACAAAACCAGGACTTAAACCTTTCACAAGCTACAAGCACTTGGATTTGCATTCCAAAGACCAGTCTGCTAAAGCTTAGAGTCTACATCCCAAAGATAAGTATCTAAGCTTTGCATCCCAAAGACTAGCCTGCCTAGAGCTGGGAATCTACATCCCAAAGATCAGGCCTGGCTGGCACCTGAGATTACTGAGAGAAAAGGGAAACTGCCTCTTATAATATACTGAAATTATTTACTGAAGGTAGTTTGAAGGGGAGAGATGTTCAGTCTCATCCAAGCTAGTCAGGACACACTGGAAAAATGCTTCAAGGACAGATTCTCATTTAGCAGATCAATTCACCCTAGAACAGAATTCCCTGGGTGTGTTTCTCTTCTCCTTGTCCAACAAACATATAAGCATACATAATAAAAATCAGTTTGTATGGACACAGTAAGAAACACCTTAAGCTTATAGAATTGCTCTCCTAGGGCCATCTCGATCTCAGACTACAGCGCTCAGGCTAGATAGTCTTTCCTATCCCTAGCAGGGTCCTAGTCTCGTCATTACTTTTGGATCATGACAGCATTTGCCTATGTTCAGACTCTTAACCTATAGTTAAGAATCGTGGCACCTTGGCCTGGCCCATCTCGATGCCAGGGTAGCACATAACTTCCCAGCTTGCCCTGGTTCCATCCAGTCCCTCGTCGGGACTCTGCCCTTGGAGTGCTAGGAAGTGAGAGCAACTGAGGCTTAAGTTGAGAAAGCAGATGCTTGGGAGTGAATAATATTCAAAGCCAATTAAATCCCAAGTTACAAAGCATAATATTAATTGTTTTCCTGTATCTATACAAAAAGGACATTGCATTAAACTATTCAAAAGAGAAAGGCAATATTAACTTACAGTACAAGTTCAGTGTCCTAGAAGGATCAGATCTTACAAATTGATTGGGGAAGAGAGTAGAAGTAGTTACAGACAAACAAAGTAATGGGATGACTCAGGAGCACTGTGATGGGTGCAACCTGATAGACCTCAGCTCCTTGTACTCCAACACTGAAAGACATCTAATTTCTTTTATAATAAATGGTTGAGGTCATCTTGATGTCGGTGGGCCCCATGGGTGGCTTATGTGAAGTGGGGAGGAGAAAGACAGCCACTTTCTCCCCACCCGCCTCTGCCACCCGGAACCCTGGGTAGGCTAGGACCGGTAAAGTCTGCAGTGAGCACCTGCTCGGCACGGGCCTAAGCCCCGCCAGCCCCACAAGGTGGCCGTCAAGCCACACCTGAAATCCGCTTGATCTTCTCGGCAAGACAGCAAACAATATTGTCCTCACTGGGTCAGAAAGCACCTTCTACTCCTCCAGGGTCTAACCATTTCAAAGTGATATCCCTCAATCTAATCAAACTGATTTTTTCTTTCAGATAACTTCAGGAACCCAACCAATTCATTGCTGAGGGCCACTAAAAGCTGAGGTAGCATGAGATTTCACCCCTTGTGTAGGCAGGGCCAGCGTCCCATTGTCAGCATGAAGCAGCTTCAGAAGATGGACCTTCTGCCATTCTCCCTTAAAGATTTAAGGTGGTGGAATCTCTAGGGGGGATTGATGTAGGCAGGTAGATAGGGAAAGGCTCTCTGCAATGAAACAAAGTCTCATAGAAGAAGAATTCTAGGACCAACCCACCCTGTGGAGACAGAGAATAAGGACTTGATAAGACCATCCACAGACCCTGAAGATATGGGCCTCCTCCCCATGAAATTCCTCCTTTCCGAGAACCCCCCTTTCAATCCAGTTGACTCCAGTGACCCAGCCCCAAGGTGATTCCAGGACATTCCAAGTCAGATGACTCTCGAACCCCCTTTCAATCCGGTTGACTCCAGCGACCCAACCCCAAGGAGATTCCAGGACATTCCAAGTCAGATGACTCTCGAACCCCCTTTCAATCCGGTTGACTCCAGTGACCCAGCCCCAAGGTGATTCCAGGACATTCCAAGTCAGATGATTCTCGAACCCCTTTTCAATCCGGTTGACTCCAGCGACCCGGCCCCAAGGAGATTCCAGAACATTCTGAGTCAGAAGGATCTATAAGAACCAGCTCGAGAGCCCACTTGGCGCTCTCTCCACCCTCGGAGAAGCCCGCGTTCCCTCTGGACGCGTTACTCTCTCTGTCTTACTCTCCATTCCCCCGCTTATCTGCTTATCCCTTTCTCTCCCTCTCCAAAAGCCTCCAAATAAAACCTGTTACTTCACTGCTCGTCTACTCCTGAAATTCTTTTCTGCCAGCGAGACAAGAACCCCAGAAACCTCGGGTAAGGCTTGGGACTGGTCTCTCCTTTCCTGCGAAGAGCAAATTCTCGCCCCAGCTTGAGTCCGTGGCTCCCCGAGCAATCGGGTGGCGGGGATTAACTCCCGTGCCGAGAAGATCAAGCGGACTTCAGGTGTGGCTTGACGGCCACCTTGTGGGGCTGGCGGGGCTTAGGCCCGTGCCGAGCAGGTGCTCACTGCAGACTTTACCGGTCCTAGCCTACCCAGGGTTCCGGGTGGCAGAGGCGGGTGGGGAGAAAGTGACTGTCTTTCTCCTCCCCACTTCACATAAGTCACCCATGGGGCCCACCCACATCAATCTAGCTTTATAAAGGTTTGGTTTTGTCTAAATAAATATATTAGATCCCATATAATCTAGAAAGTAAGTATAGATGAAGAAATTAAAATATAAAGAGTTTATACACAGTTGCAGAAACATGAGGTAGGAATTCACACACAGGTGTGATATGTCAAGGTTCTCCACTTCTGCATCTATACTACATTGCTACTGATGAGATGCTATGCAATTTGTTTTTTGAAAGGAGCCACATCCATCCTGTGGTGGTCGGCCCTGCAATGTGGACTCAATAATTCAGTAAAGGCTCTGTGGTATTTAGGGGCTCTAGGGTTCTACCTGGGCTGTGACTGGGAGTGGGGGAGGGGGGTTAGGGGGACAGTCAAACACTTCCAGGGATCAACCTCTCGGCCTAATACATGCTATAAATGGGCTCTACCAGTTTGAGCCATATTCCCAGCTTGTGATACATTTGATAGATCATACATTGGTGAACATTTTTAATTGCCATGTTTAATTCCTACTTGTAAAATCTTATCATGCCGAAGGTTGTGTGTTCACGGGCTCACTGGATGGCACTGTCTCACCTCCCACATTTGGTGCTCTTGAGTCTCTGTGTGTGGCCTGGATCGGAACGGCTGTTGGCCAAGGGCAGACGGAAGAAGAAATGAGGGCCAGGCCGGTTGATATCAATAGTAGTTTATTCCAATCCTCTTCACTCCTGTCTTTCTCTGCCTCCTTCTCTCCTGGGCCCCAATCTGGAACCTCTCTCCTTCTGGCTCTGACTCTGGATCTCTGGAGCCCGAGCCCTCTTGCTTCTGACTCCCTCCGAGCTTACAGTCTTAGTTTATATAGAAATCACGTGGGCTGGAGCGATAGCACAGGGGTAGGGCGTTTACCTTGCATGCAGCCCACGCAGCCGACCTGAGTTCGTTTCCCCCTCCCCGCTCGGAGAGCCCAGCAAGCTACCGAGAGTATCTCGCCCACACGGCAAAGCCTGGCAAGCTACCCGTGATGTATTCGATCTGCCAAACACAGTAACAACAAAGTCTCCCGATGGAGACGTTACTGGGCCCGCTCGAGCAAATCGATGAACTAACAGGAGGACAGTGCTACAGTGCTGCATGTAAGGCATAAGGCGGTGACATAAAGGTGGGTTGACAAATCAACAATGAGAGGTAAAATCACTCCTCCAGGAGATTAACTCAAAGATGAAATCTCATCTAAAGAGATTACTCCAGATTACTAGGAGATCTGCTGAAGAGTGGGATCCTAACAAGGGTGTGTTCTTTCCTCAGCTAGTAATCTACTTAAATAGTTGTAGTAAATCTACTTCTAATATTTCTAGCAATGTCATTCTGTGTGAGTACAGTAAGAGATATGAACATCTCATTATACATTCCGCAGTCCTCAGGCCAGGTTAGTCTTCCTAGCCCTAACAGGGTCCTAGTCTCGTCATTACTTACTTTGGACCATGACAGCATTTGTCCATGATCATGCCCTCAACTTATAGTTGAGTATCGTGGCACTTTGGCCTGGCCTATTTTGATGCCAGGGTAGCTCACAGCTTGCCCTGAGTCCATTCAGTCCCTCGTCCGGACCCTGCTTTTGGGGTGCTAAGAGCTAAGGGCAACTGAGTCAAGAAAGCAGATGCCCAGGAGTAAATATTATTCGGAGTCAATCAACTCCCAAGTTACAAAGCATAATATTAACTGTCTTCCGGTGTCCACACAGAAAAGACATTGCTTACAATACAAGTTCAGTGTCCTTAGATGGGTGTGACCTGATAAACCTAAGCTACCTGAGGAAGGACAAAAGAGTGTTATCCTACACCTACTGATTTCAGTTTTAAATATATTTATAACTGTTTTCTTTCTGAGGACTCCTGACTATAGGTCTCTCAGGATCACCCCTAAGCATGTGGTTGCAGTTGGGATTATATTTAGCACCTCATGCTGGCCCAAGGCCCTTTCCAGCATCTCTTTGAGTGCTCCAAGCCATCTCCCAATTTAAACAAAATAGTTTTTAGAAATATAAAGTGAATGACATGCACATTTTCAAAAGGTGATAAAATAAAGAGTAAAAACTATGAATAAGATCTTAATTTATTGAATTTCAGAGACTCCAAGAGAATCTGGTTAGAAAGTCCATGCTACATGGAATAATCCAATCTTTCTTAAATCTAGGGTGCTGTTATTTAATATTTATTTCTGTTATTAAATTCTGAGTTCTGTTATTTTACAACAAAATGACTGTGGCAGCTATATGACAGAAATGCAAGCTTCTTCAGGTGGTACTTATTTTCCATAAGAAAGCCATATATTATGAGGTTTTTAGTGCTTTCAGTGGCCAGAGATAATATAGGGATCAGGGTTCCCTTGTATGTCCATGGCCCTGAGTTGGATCCCCAGCACCATGTGGCACCCTCTGCAGTGTGGTTGGAGCTCAGAACAGACCCCAGCACTGCCCTAACCCAAGCAGTGGAGAACTGATGGCTGAGCATCAGCTTTCTGACCTGCTAGGTGAGCATTGCCGGAAGTGGCTCCCAGATACCCTGAAAATTCCTGGGGAGGTCTCCAAAGTAAAATTTAAAAAAAAATTGTTATGTCTGCCAAGTTTGCTGCAGGTTGACTTTAGGTTGACCTTGCGACCACTCACTACTTTCGGACTAGCCAAGGCTACCAAATGTAACATGCCCACACGGCAGAGTCTGGCAAACTCCCCGTGGTATACCCAATATGCCAAATACCAGTAACAATGATGGGTCTCATTCTTCTAACCCTGAAAAAGCCTTGAATATGGCACTTTAAAAAAAAAAATCTCAGGGCTAGGACGAAGAAGACGTTACTGGCACCTGCTCGAGGCAATCGAAGAACAACAGGGTGGTCGTGATCGTGATCGTGATCGTGATGTCTGCCAAGGACGCAGACTGGGGAATGGCAGGGGCCTGGGGATCCTGGTGGTGGGACTGGTGTTATAACATCGTAAGACTGAAACAATTTTATTATGAAATACTTTGTAAATCACAGTGTCTTAATTAAAATATTAAAGCACAAAATAATTAAAAAATTGAAAAAAATAAGAATACTGATAAAATTATAAAACATGCAAAGAGAGAAATTTAAAAATAGCTTGCAAATTAATTCTAGATTGTGGTGACAGGTAGCCTGTTGGGGCAGGGTCTGTAGATTACACATTTTTGCACCACACACCTCATGTGTGAGGGTTTTGGGGTGACTGAATCCCTGGTATTCTTTCTAGAATCTTCTGGCACACAGAACTTCTTCCCAAACCAGATAACTCTTCTCACATACAATATTAGATCCCTGGAAATCACTGTTTTCCTTCTTTGTTCTTCCTCCAAACTTCTGTCAAAGTATTTCAAATTATTGTAACAGTTCTACTTTTTTTTATATTTATTTTTTTTAAAAATTTTTATTAGTGAAACACCATGAGGTACAGTTGTAGATTTACAGTTTTTTGTGCTTGGGTTTCGATTATGCAATGATCAAATACCCATCCCTCCACCAGTGCCCATTTTCCACCACCATGGATAATATCTCTCCCACCCCCACCCCCACCCCCACCCTGCCTCTGTGGCAGGGCATTCCCTTTTGTTCTCTCTCTCCTTTTGGGTGTTGTGGTCTGTAACAGTTTTACTTTAAAAAAATAAAAAGAAAGAACTGATTCCAAATACAAAAAAAAAGCAAATTCTGTCCTGCTCTATATACATGATGCGTAAATTAAAGCATGATGCGTAAATTAAAGCACAGTACGGCTATATAAATTTTGATTGTATGCTTACTAAAATATGAATTTTTTTTAGCTTAAAGAACCAAGCACAAAAATATGTAAATCTACAACTGTACCTCATGGTGTTTCACTAATAAAATTCAAAAAAAAAAAAAAAAGAACCAAGTCGGATTTTGTGTCTGCAGAATTTCCTATCTGAAAATGGCTGTCATCTTTACCACCTGGTTTGGACACCTCGTGTCCCTTGCTTGCAAGGCTTTACTGAAAATTTCCAGCTTCATGAGCTTGATCTCTGGATACTGTTAGTGATACAGGTCAGACTTAATGAAATTTTTTGGAGAACTTTCTCTAAGCTCCTTCCTAAATGTCTTCCCAGTGTTAGTCAAAGCATTAGAAATATATTAGAAATCTATGTATGCACTTTAAGGAATTGTGTTTTCAGAAATTTTCCCTGTCAAATGAAAGCAATTCAAGACAACTAAACAAATGACATACTAATTGACTATTAAGTCAATATATTGGTGACTGATTAATGTAAGGTCTTACGGAACCTGCGATTTCTTTTACAATTTTTTCTCCTTAAGAATTTAGCTAGTGAATAGTTAACAAACAGAAGAGTGTTACTCTTAATTGTTTTATCCACAACATTTTGAAAATGTTGATGTAATTTTTTCTAAACTTAAATTTTTTTTTGTATTCATATTATTTGTTGATTTTTTCATGTAACAGCACACTTAGATCATCTCATACCACTCTCCTCAGCATCTTAGGCTACATTATTTGCTTCTTGATTATACCATAATATAACTGACTCTTTTGAAATTAAGTTTTGTTCTGAATTTTCTAAATAAGCTTTCATTTCCTCTGTAAAATTTAAATATAAGTATTTACAATGACTTCCTTAAAATAAATTAGAACTACTTACTGACATCCTCCCACCTCCCCTGAAGTAGAACCCTTCCACTTTCAAGTAGAAAGTTGTTAATGCAGCAAACTTTGGAGAGCGTGGGGCCAACCCTGGGTAAGACTTAAGACTGAACTGAGGAAGGATCACTACTCTTCTGACAGTTTCATCATAGAATCTTGTTGTCAGTTAATGTACTGCTTATTTTTGACAATTCCATCATAAAATTACTCATATTTAATAGAGCAATGTCGAGAGTTTGAATTTGCTGCTTCTCTCTTAGTGTTCTTTTAAGATTTCCATAGTCATTTTCTACTCTCCATTGGTCTGCAAGAAAATAGATGACATGGGTTATTACCAGATAAAGACACTTGTTTTCAGAAAGAAAATATGTTAACACACTTTCGTCAGAATATTATTTCTATTAATAGTCTGAGGGGGCTGGAGAGATAGCACAGCAGGTAGGGCGTTTGCCTTGCATGCAGCCGACCCAGGTTCGATTCCCAGCATCCCATATGGTCCCCTGAGCACCGCCAGGAGTAACTCCTGAGTGCAGAGCCAGGAGTAACCCCTGTGCATCATCAGGTGTGACTCAAAAAGAAAAAAAATAGTCTCAAATTAAGTACTTTCATTTATACTGGAGTTGCTTTACAGAAATTTACTTTTGGTCTGTAATGACCCTGTATTTAGCATGGTACAAAAATGCAAGTAGATGTAAGTAATGTGTCTTACTTTTTTAAAAAAGAGTTGCTTCAGTAAATGTTTTCATAAAGAGTTTTCATTAGATATGTCATATCTTCACAAATGCTATAAAATCATCAATGCAATCCGATTTTTCAAGTGGTCATTTCTCGTACACTTGAACTAAACAGAAACTTTAAACATGTTCCTTACTTATTTTTTAAGCCAATTTATTAATCTGCATGTTTCATGTAAAATGGCTTTATAAACACTGTAACTTCATCATGACTACACTGATAGGTAGTTTTTACTTTAAATAATGAGAAAATTCTGGGAATAGAGAAATCCTAAAGGAAACATTGACTAAAAGCCTAAAATTTGTGCCACATTCTTCCATATTCTTTTATACAATTTGTTAGTATTGTCTTTCTTTAGTTTTGATAGAAAGAAAATGCTGTGAAGCTGTGCAGCATTGTTCTAAAGTACAGGTTTGGTTCAATGATTTAAATCTATGAGTTGTTTTTTGTGTTTTTTGTTACATTAATTATATCTTCATCAAATTTTCAAATGGAGTACTTATGCAGACTTAGCTCTTGATCCAACAATTTTCTTAGAGGTCACTGAGAACATTGTCTTTCCTTCAGTATTTTTTGAGGGAAAATGTGTTTTAATAAGTAAAATTATTTCTCAAGAGCTTGAAGACTTGACACTGATAGACCACAGCTATAGATGCTCAGCACTGCCAGAACCTTTTGCATTAGTTCATATCCTCAGGAGTTTTGGACTGTCAGTACTGAAGGGTTTGAAATTGGGAAATATATTACTCAAGTTTGCCCATTAAAATAATGGAGGGCAAAATGTACGGAAGTTGTAGCTGGCATGACATGCAGTATGTGACATGAGAAAAATGCTATGAATTTTAGGGATTGTCTGAGCTTATAATCATGTGATATGACAAGTGCAGCCAGTACTTGGTGTGCGAATGTGTATGTGTTTGGTTTGTCTGTGTCTGTGTCTGTATGTGTGTTAACAGATGATTTAACAGGAAGAGGAAACTCCATGGAAATGCATCAGTGATTAAATTGATCCTACCCTGAGCTGGATGGTATTAATTCGTTGATGACAAGAATCTAATTTTCGCAGAAGTGGAATATGCTTTGAAACTTTATGCCAAATGTATAGACACTACCAAAATGATATTAACTGGTATTTATGTTCTGACCAATTTTCTAATGCATAAGCTACTGTCAGCACTGAACTTTTCCTGTTTAAATTTCAGCAAACTTCATCATTCTAGTCACATATTTTGCTACTAATATTACTTGTGAGAGAGTCTGGCTAGAGCAGTAGTACAGTGGGTAGGGTGTTTGCCTTTCATGAAGCCAACCTTGGTTTAATCCTTATCATCCCATATGGTCACTCGAACACTGCAGGAGTGATTCCTAAGTGCAGAGATAGGAGTAACCGATGAACATGCCTGGTCATGGCACAAACACCAAAATAATAATAATTAATAATAATAATAATGACAAGTGAGTAAGAATTATATCACTGTATCACTGTCATCCTGTTGTTTATCGATTTCCTTGAGCAGGCACCAGTAACATCTACTTTGTCCTAGCCCCGAGGTGTTAGAAAGTGCCACATTCAAGGCTCTATCAGGGTCAGGGGAATGAAACCCATCATTGTTACTTGTTTTTGGCATACTGAATACACCACAGGAAGTATGCCAGACTCTGCCGTGCAGGCAAGATACTTTTGGTAGCCTGTCGGGTTATCCCAGAGTAAGAACTAGATAATAAGATGTCGCATGGCCGCGAATGCAGCCGTGTGCTTCCGGAAGCTGAGTTTTATAGTCTCTGGGTCTTGGCCGTTGATGGGATTACACAGCACTGGGGGCAGTTGGTGGGTGCAATGCCTACTTACTGGAAGATTGGGGATCTGGGTGGAGGAGAGCCAGTCCCAATCCAAGCAGTCTTGGAGATCTCAGCCCTGGGTTCTGCATGCCTGGGTTCCTCTGCTGGTTCCTTTATGCGTGAGGCTCGTCCGAATGTGTGGAGAGTGGTCTCAGCATGGCTGTGGCTGGTTCCGGAGGTCTTTGGCTGCCAGGGCTCTGCTTGATGTGGGGAGGGAAGCTCAACCTGCCCCCCTCCAAGGGGCCCCAGTGAGGACAGCCAGGCGTGGGGACAGGAGACTCTGTGCTGTTCTCTTTGGGGAGCTGGGTTTTATAAACAAGTGGAACTTAGAATCTGGGTGATCTAAGTTTGAGTTCCAGCTTTGCTATTTAAGAGATGTATAAGTCTGGACCTGGACATAGCTTCTGAATTCAGTCTGAGAGTATTCTGCCCGCACGGCAAAGCCTGGCTAGCTACCCATGACATATTCGATATGATAAAACAGTAACAAGTCTCACAATGAAGATGTTACTGGTGCCCGCTTGAACAAATTGATAAACAACGGGAGGACAGTGCTACAGTGATATATATATATATATATATATAAAATTCTAACATGTTAGCTGATTTAATAACATTAAATTAGGTAGAATTTATAGATTAAGTAGAAGGAATTAAATTATAAATTAAATAGAAGGAAACCTCTACCCCCCAAAACAATGCTGATTTCACTTGTAAATAGATGTAGAATTAGTAAAATTAATATTTCTGTTCAAACAGGAACTAATATGTTCAATTAATTAATTGATTAATTACATAAATTAATGTAGTGGTTTTTAAATAACATAAAATACAGCTTTTATTGTAAGAAATCTTGCAAGCTCAGCTTCCTCCTTATATCACAAAAAAATAGTTACACCTTGTCTCCTGTATTGTCTTTTTTTTAAAAATTTTTATTAGTGAGATATCATGAGGTACAGTTGTAGACTTACAAATTTTTGTACTTGAGTTTCAATTATACAATGATCCTGTATTGTCTTTTAATATCCACTTGCTTCCAGGGTCTATGAGAAAATCGCCAACAGACCATACCCAGCAAAAACCCTACATGACTGAGTGCTTGTTCACTTTCCTTACATATGTCCTAAAAGGTAAAAGAAAACATGACATAAGTCATTGAGAATATGTAATTTCATGCCTAAAAATATTCCCGGGGGAGATTCTTTTGTGCACCTTTAGTCTATGACCAAGATAAATGTCTCCTCCTTCAAGATATCCTTTGAAGAATGTCCTTGTTGAATTTGCAAATCCTAGTGCTTGACTCCTATGACATTTATAAACAATGTTCGTTCGGGTATATATGCATGTTATTTGATCTTCTCTATTGCAATGTAAACAGGTGCACTAGATAATAAAGTCCCAGCCAAAGTGCCACATCTTCTGATTGCCTAGATAAGTTCTTGCCATTTCACCTGCAAACTTGAGGTCAAAGAAGATGGAAGGCTGTTTCATGTATCATGGCCCTGCTTCGTGGTGGTACTCATCAGAGAGTATAATTCAAATTGTCTGCTATCCAGCTCCTGTCAAAAGCCCAGCTGAGATGGTGAGAGAATAAATTTCTAGAGATCAATTTGGCAGTATGTGACAAAAGGCTCCAAACACTTTGACATTGCAATTCCACTCCTAGTGATTTATCATAGATGTGTGCAAAGATATATTACAAAAATGGTAAGCATTTTGCCATTTATTTAAAAAAAGATGAAAACTTTAAATAAAAATCTAACATTAAAATTAAATTAACATTAAAATTAAATTAATTAAATCTAACATTAAATTTAAAATATGTTGATTTAGATACCATACAATGTCATATTGAGACTAAAATTAGAAATCATGTCCTATGTCACTATTAACTGATTATAGATAGTATTTATGATGTACTCACATGAAAAATTATGTACAAAAGCATATACTATGTAATAGAACTTTTGGAGAGAAAAATAACATTTTGAGAAATAGAGAAATTAGTGAAAATGTGCCTAAAATATTGACTAGATACGTCCATGCAACACTATGTAAACAGTTATCTCTGGGTAACATGATTAGAAGCAGTTTGTTTTCCTTTTTAATTTATCCATTTGTATATGTAACTATGCATGTGTTTTTTTTCCACACAGTAATTAAGCTTGAAATATTGGTGCTGTAAGAAAACTGGCTAAGTGATGTGATGTCCACAGAAAGATGATATTAGGAGGATATCAGCTAGAAGCCAAACAGATAGTACAGGGATTAAGGTGCTTGCCTTAGATACAGCCTTCTCTGATTTCATCTCTCTGGCACTGCATATGTTTCTTTGAGCACCATCTGGAGTGACACCTGAACATAGGGCCAGGAGTAGCGTATGACCACCATAGTGTGTGACCCCAAAATACAAAACCAGAAAAATAAAAATTGTTTCTTACCTTGTATTAAATTTAAGCAAATTAAAGAGACACTAAATAATATTAGTTTAAGCATTTTAAGTGTCACTTTCCATTTAGGGTTTTTTTATAAAAATAATTGCTAAAATTATAATTCATCCTGATTTTTAAAAATAAATGCACAAATTATTTTAAAGGCAAATTATGGAAGAGATCTTGTCTTTCAAATTTGGAATAATTCCATATTTACATTTTGGAATATGAAGGGAAATTATAGAACATATTTTATCCATCTTCCTAAATACTAGGAAGTTATATACAACATTTGAAAATAAAATTCAGTAACTCTATAGCCCTTGTGGTTAGTATTTTAATTTTTCTTCATTGTTCTCTTTGTTTTTTATTTAAAGTTGTATACACACATACTTTTATTTTAATCCTGCATATTTAGGTGAAAAGGGTATAATTATGAAATAAAAAATATTCCCAAAGGTGAATTTAAGAATATTTTTTTGTCCATTTGGAAAACTGAGAAAGAGTGCCTAGTGTTTTCAGCTATTATGATACAGTGGAAATTTTTAGAGGATTTGTTCAAAACCCTTTAGGAAGACAGGGTGAAGGTCTCATGGGGCTGAAACATTGTTTACATGAAAATCTATCATTAACAGTATTGTAAACCACACTGACTGAAATGAAATTTTCAAAATCTTTAGTAAAAACCTGTGAAACACTGCATAATACATCTAGGATACTGGAAATTTTTCAAAATCTGTGATGCTGTCCTACTGAAAAATTGTACAATAATATCTGCAGTGGAAAATGCTCTAATCTCACCTCTGATTTTCAGAATCTCTTTCATCCTCATTCTATTCCCATTAGAAAGACTGTAAAAATTTTACTGTTAGCTGCTGAGTCTCTTTTGTGGTTAGGTGTGGCATAGGACAGGCACATCTCTTAGAGAGGATTTATTTTTCTCCTTGAAAATAGAAGTAAATCCTCTTTGTTTCCCTCCACCCACTCACCCCCAAGTGCCATCAAGGACAGATCAAGGTAAGACTTCTGATGAACACACGATGGAAGAGTAATCCTTTGAGGATTGTTGGCTGACAAGCGAGAAACTGGTAGTTTGGTTTAAAAAAACTGTCTTAATCTTAAACTGAAATCTTCTGATAAAATTATCAACATGGGATGGAGAGTTAGTAGAGGGGTGCTTGCCTTGCATGCAGTGGACTCCAGGTTGATTCCTGGCACTGCATAGGATACCTCAAACACCACTGGGAGTGAGGTCTGAGTACAGAGTTAGAAGTAAGCTTTGAAAACCTCTGGGTGTGCCCCAACCCCAAATAAATTTATCAACAGATGACACTGAGTCTTCTCTTTAAGGATTTTGAATCTGATTCCTGCTTGCAGCTAGATTGATACAAAATGATGGGTGTCTACGCCTGATTTTCAGAGTTCAGTTAATGGAAAATATTTATCCCGAAAATAAGAGGCAACTTCAGTTTCCTGCGAATTAAAATGGCAGCAGTCTCAAAGTTCCCCTGGGGCTTCATCACATTAGGCTTTGCTGGGCAAAAGTCCAAGGTCAGGATCTAATATTTAGCTTTTAAATGAAAGGATAAACCACTCCCTAAATTAGCAGAGAAGCAGTAGGTAGAACTCAAGGAGGAAGACCTGGAGCTTGCCTGGGCTATTAATTCTTCTTAGTGTAAAACTTTCAGACACTTTAGTACAGATTTGTTGCTGTTTAGCATACTCTCCCAGGGAAATAATCTGTATTAATGTACTTTATTCCACAAAAATGAATATTTCTTCATTGATAGTAGAGTGCTATGAAACTTGAGTTCCCTTTAGGAAGTCAAAAAATTTCCCAGAGTAAGCAAATTTTTAGATTTGGGATCCATCTATGTAAACTTAAAAATGAGAGTAACTATGTACTTACATGAAATAGATAAGGTGATTTCGCTCTTTGCCCAATTTATCTTCCTGTTTTGCGGAAGACAGGAAAATAAAATATGATTACCAGGCTTTATTACTTCTAATCTTCTGGATGTTAGAATCTACCAGCTTGGAGTGCCCGGCACTTTTAAGAGTATAGAATTAAGGAGTAGCCATCTTCATACCATTTGATGGTTTGTAATGAATTATGTGATCTCTGTTCCAGGGGATCCAGCAGTA
Source organism: Sorex fumeus (assembly GCF_029834395.1). Lineage (NCBI taxonomy): Eukaryota > Metazoa > Chordata > Mammalia > Eulipotyphla > Soricidae > Sorex > Sorex fumeus. The sequence goes on from NW_026606188.1 coordinate 29,519,414, forward strand.
AAATCCCTGGGTTCCTGAAATTTTTCTGGCCTTTTGGTTTATTGCAAATGGTCTTAAAGTTTTCCTGTGGCGAGGCAGGGTAGGATGGGGGTTGGTGGGTGGGAGGGATACTGGGATCCGTAGTGGTGGAAAATGGGCACTGGTGGAGGGATGGGTATTTGATCATTGTATAATTGAAACCCAAGCACAAAAATCTGTAAGTCTACAACTGTACCTCATGGTGTTTCACTAATAAAAATTAAAAAAAAATAAAAATGAGGTCCATCCCACCTCTAAATCACACACAAAAAAATAGTTTTCCTGTGGCAGACCTGGAATATAGTTAAATCAAACTATACTTTGTAGGCTATGTGGTTGGAGAGCAAGATTCAGTTCTTAGCTCTTATATATAATGACAAAACTAAAATGTTTTTATAGGGAGATGTAGATGATATAATGGAGGACTTAAGACCTTTCCATGTTGTATGTTGAGATTGTGGCAGATACAAGTCACCGATGAGACTGAGATGAGGAGTTGACTAAGGAGTTCAAAGATGTTCACTGTTGGCTGGAATGGAAACTGGTTTAGTTCCTAGGGAATCAGTATGAAGATAGCTCAAAGATTTAAAGTAGGACTCCAGTGTTACCTAGCAATTCCTGTTCTTAATATTTATCCCCCAAACAGAAAGTATTATATCAAAAAGATATATTCATACCTATATTCATTGTAGCAGTATTTACAATAACCGATATCTGGAAACAATCTTAGTGCCCCAGAACCAATAGGTGGGAAAAGGTGACGTGTCTTTGTGTGTTTACACATACATGCAATAGAATACTACTCAGATAATTGAGAAAAATAAATAACTTTTGACTACAGTATGGATGAACTTATAGGCAGCCATGCTAAATAAAATAAGTCAGAAGGAAAAAGACAAATGCCACTTGATCTCACTCATATGTATTGTATGAAGAAACAAAGTAAGGGAATAGATACTGTCCAATGGTAGGGTGGGGGAGGAGGAACACCATTAATGAGCTCACCAGAGAACTGAAGTTACTAAGGTGGAAGCATGCTGAAATCATCTAATGTGTAGAGGGGTATTGGTACTTGGATAACGGACTTGATTGCATACCTAAAACATAGTCACATTTATTTTCTTATAAGTCAGTTACCTAAATAAAATTAAGTTGAAATACAGGTGGCTCTAACAGATTACAAGAGCTTTTAAGAACCTCTTGGAGGGGCCAGAGCAATAGTACAGTGGGTAGGGCATTTACCTTGCATGCAGCCAACTGGTGTTCAGTCAGCACCACAAATATGGTCACCTTAAACCAGCAGGAGTGATACCTGTGTGCTGAGTCAGAAGTAATGCCTGAGCACTGACACAAGTGGCCTCAAAACAAAAAGAAAACTAAAGAAAACCCAAAATGAAAAAGAACCTCCCAGAACAGAGCCAGGTATAAGCTTTGAGCACAACCTGTTGTGGGCCAAAAGCAACCAGGATGCCACATCAAGAAAGAATATCACAAAATATGAGCCAGCTGAAAGAAAAGAAAAGGATTACAGATCAAACTTTAGCAGACAAGCAGTGAAAAGTCTGCCGAAGTCTGAGGTGATTCTTTTCACCTCAGCCATCATCCTTGGGACAATTTATAACTCCAGCTGAGATGGCTGAGGAAAGTCACCAAGCAGGCCACAAATAGGAGCTCCTAATCACCTCTCTGCCACATGTTGCGTACCTTGCCTTTATCACAGAGAGCAAAGGAAGGCAATAAAGAAATGGAAGAAAGGCATTTTAACCTAAAATATTTGAAGACAGCCTGGAGAGGCAATTATTTAAATAATTGCATCAAAATTTTCTGTATAAAAGGAAATTTTAGATTCCCACCCCTTCTTTTGCCCATCTTTTGCCCAGTAGGTGAATCAGAAGAACAATCAGAATAGGTAAAGTATAGAAAACATCAACATTTCTTTTTCTGTCAGTGAAAAAGAGAGGAGTATCTTTCTGGTTTATGACATCGACTTGCTTTAATTTATTCTGATCATCTACAGCTCTAATTTCCTGCCCCTAATCCAGGAAATATGTAATCTATAGGTTAGAATTTTATGAAAGGTTAAATGTGTTGTTTTCTTTTTTACTTTTTACTTTTTTTTGGCTTTATGGGTCACACCTGGTGATGCACAGGGGTTATTTCTGGCTCATGCACTCAGGAATTACACCCGGGGGTGCTCGGGGAACCATATGGGATGCTGGGAATTGAGTCCAGGTCAACTGCTGGCAAGGCAAATTCCCTACCTGCTACACTATCGCTCCAACCCCCAAATATGTTGTTTTCTTCTCAGCGTGGAGGAGGAATAGTTCTAAAAAGCGAGGAGAAAAGCAACATTTCAGCATTTCCTGTTAAGGTACAATGCAGAAGTTTTAATCTTTTGTTGTTGTTGTTTTCAATGTTTGGGATATTTAGAACATAGACATAGATCCAAATATACAATCAGCTCATTATATATTTCTTTTGCACATGACGCTTCTCCACAACACTGGCATCATAACTGGTGCATGTGAGTAATTGGGGGGCTGGAGTGATAGCACAGTGGGTAGGGTGTTTGCCTCGCGTCCAGCCAACGCGGGTTCAATTCCCCCATCCCTCTCAGAAAGACCGGCAAGCTACCAAGAATATCCCGTCCACACAGCAGAGCCTGGCAAGCTCCCCACAGCATATTCTATAAGCCAAAAACAGTAACAACAAGTCTTACAATGGAGACTGTACTGGTGCCTGCTCAAGCAAATTGATAAACAATGGGAGGACAGTGCTACAGTGAGCAATTGTAAGAGAACACTGGGAGGTTCACAGACTTGCTTGGAGTGAAGACACAGTAAATGCACACATAGCACTTGTTTACTTAATTTGCTTTAGTTTTCTTCCCACTATGGTAGCATGCAATCTCTCACTTCTTATTATTTTTCTTAAAAATGATTTCCTGTAATGGAGACAGACTTGCATTTTTTCTGAAGTAATGTTTTATTTTCCAGAAACCCCCACTCCCCCAGAAAAAAAAAGAAAGAGGAAAAAAAATTCGCCTCCTGATTACAGTAAAATCTTCTAATTTTCTGCATAAATGTACTTCAAAATATCTTATTGTTATTATAAAAATTATTCATCTTTTCCTTTTTATGAGATGCAAATATCATTGATAGTTATCTCTTGATTTATGTTAGTGGACCCCAGAAGGTAATCATCACGAAAAGTCACCTACAGCATCACTGGGGACATTCAGCAATTCAGCAAATGTTAATTCTAGTACTGATGAATATATGTTATAGTGAAATTGTGTGAAATTAGACCTGATATATATGAACTTAATCCCAAACCTGATCTTTTTATGTAACTTTTATTGGAGTCACAGTTCTGGAAGCTCATTATGGAAAATAAGATCCTTTGTTGAAGAGTTATTAAACACTAGAAGATTTCAGTATTCAGGATATACTTATCCATAGCCCTAATAAGGACTTTTCTATGTTTAGAAATCTCAAGAAAACATTGAGACCAGCATCACATCCTCTTCAGTTATGTGAGTTCACTTGCTTTGAGTCCTGGGTGCTCTGCCCTTGTTGTTGTCATTTCCTTGCTTCCTCTATTGATTGATTAATTTATTCATTCAATTATTCATTTGTCAGCCTACAAATGATGAGAACCCCCTGGACTCCATCTCAATAACATACTTTTAGTATCCAAAGACAACAATGAATCGTATAACTTTAGTTCCGAAAGAACTCCATACTTCAATGGAATAAGCAAACATGTAGGGAGGGTTTGGGCTGGAACAGTAGCACAGCTGGTAGGGCGTTTGCCTTGCACTTGGCCAACCTGAGTTCGATTCCTCCACCCCTCTCAGAGAGTCCAGCAAGCTACTGAGAGTATCCGACCCGCAAGGCAGAGCCTGGCAAGCTCCCTATGACATATTCAATATGCCAAAAACAGTAACAGCAAGTCTCACAATGGAGGCGTTACTGGTGCCTGCTCAAGCAAATCGATGCACAACAGGAGGACAGTGCAGTGCAGTGCAGTGCAGTGCTAGGGAGGGCTCAAGGAAGGACTGCATACTCACAGGTTGCACTGAACTGTCCATTGGGGGGTAAAATAGTTTCTTGCTCAAGTTTAGTAACTATGCATCAATAACTTATGTTCTAACACTACTGTAAAGTGCAACCTAAAAAACAGTACAAGTTTTAAAACTATTAATTTACTGATAGTCAAAAAAATGGATTGTCCTTGGTGTGAAGAGTTCTTTTTGCTTTATGTACTTTTTTTGTGCAACAGCAGCATATTGCTAACATAAAACTTCCCTCAAGGAAGAGACTTCACATTATGGAAGAGCTGAGGGCTACACTCTCACTTCTTTATTCTTGTTCTCTATCCCACTATTTCCAAGTATATGTGCAATAGGAGTAGTATATTTATGCCTTATATAATCTGTAAATTTTTATGGTAACTTGAGCAATAAAATATAAAGCAACTCTGGAAATTATCTAATTATATAGTGACAAAATCTGGACCAGTCATCATTTATTGCTATCAATCAACTTGCTTTTTTAAAAATTTTATTGAATGGAAACTTAAAGAATGCTGGAAATGTTAGACCTATTTTAAAAAAAAACCTATCTAGTTAAATAAACTGTAATAAGTGTACCCTATTTTTGTCATACCTTGAAAAGTAAGTTCAAAGGAAAAAAAGTTAGCAAACTTCTAAATTTAGAGAAAAGCTATGTAATTTTCTCTTATAGAAGTTAAAATATCCCAAAATTTCAGGATCTCGCTATATAATTTGTTTTCATGCTTTTTGAACTAATTAGCAGATATTAAAAATATATACAGTCACAGTCATTTCCTACTACTTTGACAAAATGGTGATGTTTTAATAGGAGAAATAAAACAGTAGATTTTCATTAAAAACTTAAGCAATGTATAGACTTTCTGAAAATATATCTTTCGGACTATTCTTTTTTTAAAAAAGCTGCATTCATTTTATTTATTTTTTCTTTTTTTTAAATTAGTGAAACACCATGAGTTACTGTTGCAGACTTACAAACTTTCGTGCTTGGGTTTCAGTTATACAATGATCGAGTCCTCATCCCTCCACCAGTGCCCATTCTCCACCACCAATGATCCCAGTAGCTCTCCCATCCCCCCCTCCCCATTCCCCACCTTTCACTGCCTCTGTGGCAGGGCTTTCCCTTTTGCTCTCTCTTTCCTTTAAGGTGTTGTGGTTTGCAATAGAGGTACTGAGTGGCCATCGTGTTCGGTCTATAGTCTACTTTCAGCATGCATCTCACATCCTGAGCAAATCCTCCAAACATCCTTTACTTGGTGTTCCCTTCTCTATCTGAGCTGCTTCCCCCTCCCCGCCCCCAGTATGTGCTGCCAGCTTCCAAGCTGTAGAGCAGACCTCCTGGTACTTATCTCAACTATTCTTGGGTATTCGACTCCCATTCTGTTACTTTATATTCCCCAGATGAGTGCAGTCTTTCTGTGTCTGCCCCTCTCTTTCTGGCTCATTTCACTTAGCATGATACTTTTCATGTAGAACCACTTGCATGTAAATTTCGTGACTTCATCTTTTCTAACAGCTGCATAGTATTCCATTGTGTAGATGTACCAAAGTTTCTTTAACCAGTCATCTGTAAAGTCCTGTATAGATCTATTAGCCCTCTCTCTTCTGTTTCTTCTTTCAGAGACACTGTTTCCTTGCTGAGTTTTAATCTTGATCTATTCAGAGGAGATAAGGCAGTGTTGAAGTCTCCAACTCCTATTGTGTTGCTCGCAATGTCCTTCTTAAGGTCTGTTAGTAGTTGTTGTAGGTATTTGGCAACATTCTGCTGCCTACAAGAAACACATCTGAACAGTCAGAACAAATACAGACTCAAAGTCAAAAGATGGAAAACAATCCTGCAAGCAAACAATCCCTTCAAAAAAGCTGTGGTGGCCTTACTAGTATTGGACAACATTGATTTCAGGTTGAAAAATATTAGAAGGGACAGTGAAGGCCATTTTTTTAATTAATCAAGGGATATGTACCGCAGGAAGAAATCACACTCCTAAATGTATATGCACCCAATGAGGGACCAGTCAAATACCTACATTTATTTTATTTTATTTTTATTGAATCACTGTGAGATACAGTTCCAAAGCTTTCATGATTGAATTTCAGCCATACAATGTTCCAAAACCCATTCCTCCACCAGTGTACTTTTCCCACCATGAATATCCCCCATAGCCTTCTTTTCTTGTCACCTCCCCACCAGCCTGCCTCTCTGGCAGTCACTTTCCTTCTCTCTCTCTCTCTCTCTCTCCGCCCCCCCCCCCCCCCCGCTTTGGGCATTATGATTTGCAATACAGATACTGAGGGTCCATCTTGTTTGGTCCTTTGTCCACTTTCAGCATATATCTACATAGGACTATTTCTATACTGAAAAATAGTCTTATGCCTAAAAACCTAAGTATAGTAAGTATATTAGTATACTTAGAAAATTTTGTGGAATTTTCTAATGCTCTGCCAAACATATCAAAAACAGACTATTTTCTATGAATTTTGAGCACATTACGTTTCTTTGTTTTGTTTTGGGATTAACCCAGGTGTGCTCAAGGGATCACTTCTGACGGGGCTTGGATACCATATTTGGTGCTAGGTATAATATTCAGATTGGCTGGGTGTTGACAAATACTCTACCTCCAGTACTACTTCTCAAACTTCCATTAAATAATTTTAAATGCAATATCGTACTTTGGTTTCCAGGAAAATTGGTTCTCATCAAAGATAAAAAATTATAGAATACTCCAAAAACAGTTGCATGTAAATAAGAAGTTAACCATGTTTGCCCATGGATCTAGCAATTTCAATTCTAGTATATACTGTCACTGTCCTCTCGTTGTTCATCAGTTTGCTCGAGTGGGCCCAGTAACATTGTGAGACTTGTTACTGTGTTTTGGCATATTGAATATGTCATGAGTAGCTTGCCAGGCTTTGCCATGCGGGTGAGATACTCTCGGTAGCTTGCGAAGTTCTCCGAGAGAGGCGGAGGAATCGATCTCGGGTTGGTCATGTTAGCCACATGCAAGGCAAATGCCCTACCTGCTGTGCCCAAATTAATTACACAGATTTTCATTAACTACATCCCTCAGTCTTTGTAGCATACTTATTTGTGGTGATGGGAGATAAATGATTTCTATTCTCGGAAAGAGCTTAGATAAGGGATCATTTCTTTTTTTTTTAAATACAGCAATAAAAGAAGACTTGCTTTTAGGTTCTGAAAATTATTTAAACTCTTTCTATCTCTTTTCTTTCATCTGCATAATCAAGATAAAGTGCATCATCATGCTGTTGTGAGAATTAAACTGTTTAAATTCTGTGCAGTCAAATAGTATGTGTTGAATAAATATTACTTATTAGTAGGGTCTGTTTAGATCAGTGAATTGAAAATCAGAGATATTTATAAAACTTGTATTTGTACGGACTTTTCAGAAACAACTAACACTCTAAATGACCTCATTTGGATACGAAGGTGCTGCTTTTGTGCTAGTGGATTTTTTGATGTGCTCATCAGACATAGATTACGACAGATTTTAGTTAGACAGAGCGGGGGACTTCATAGTGATAGAGATCAATAGGTGGGGGTGGTCGGAAGCTTTAGTGCCAGGCCGATTTAATGGGTCTTGGAAAGAGTTGTATTAAAAGCTTTTAGGGGAAAGCTCCCTGTTGCTGCTTTTTTGTACTCTGTCTAGTACCTTAATGAATGCTGCCATAAAGAGTGTTTTATCTCTGCATTATAAGTCCAGGCTTGACTGTTTGGACTCTCAGAAGGATCTTAGCTATCTCAGGATAAGATTGTATGAAGGAAAGAAAAACTCATATGCAAGTATGATTTTTATGAGTACTAACTTGAAGAAATTAACAGCAATCACGGGTATTAAGTTCCCAAATGAGATATTTTAAAATGATTAAAAAGATATACTACTCAGAAAACAATATTTCATACCAAATTCTGAGAATATAATCATCTTCATGTTAATATACCAATTTGTACTGAAGTATAGATTTATTCTCTAAGATTCTAGAAAGTGCTTTGAAATAATTACATAAAACCACAATAAATTGCTGCTTTCTATAAGGTCACCTATGCCTTTTAAATGTCAAAACTCACTCTTTAAAATAACCTAAGTGCACATTGTTGAATGTTGCTTTAATTTTTTAAATATGAGGGTAATATTGTACTAAATATAAATATCAGCCAACATAAAGTGCCTGACTTCTGGACTGGAATTACATTCTAAAATAGAGAAAAAAAAGCATTTCCTTAACATGTATCTAAGCCTTTTACTGACATGTATTATAGTCCACCATTTGCTTCTTTTTTTTAACTTTATTTAAAAAATTTTATTGAGAGAAAAGATAGAAAGTAGATTGCACGAGAGCACAATTCACAGTTCTGTACCCCAGGATAGGAAAAATCCTAATTAAGAAAAAGGAATTTTTTTAAAAAGCACAGAGAAATAAGAAGTATAGAAAAAAATATTGTTGTTATAGATAGATAAGTTACAATATTTTATACAATAAATGCAATCTTGCCAATTAATAGTAACTCTAGTACTTAAAAAATGACCTTTGTGACCCAGATTGTGGCAGAGTACCTGCATTGCCATGTGTCAGGTCTCAGTTGCTTGTGAGACACTCTGAACTGCAGAAACAACAAACTCACTTCATGCCACTTATAAGAGACATATATTTTAAGGACAAGCGTAAAAAATAAAGGACAAAAAAAACTAAATAAAGAATAGTAGCCAAAAAAATACAATAACTTTTCTGTAAGATCTTTATATGCCATCAGTTTTTTATCATTAGATCTATTTGTTCTTTTTTAAAAAAATTAATTTTATTGAATCACTGTGAGATAGTTACAAGCTTTCATGTTTGGGTTAAAGTCACACAATGATCAAACACCCAACCCTCCACAGGTGCACATTCCCACCACCAATATAACCAGTGTACCCCTCCCTCTTTCACGCTCCCTCTGCCTCCATGGCAGACATGATTTCCCATAATCTCTCTCTCCTTTTGGGCATTATGGTTTTCAATACAGACACTGAGAGATTATCATATTTGGTGCTTTATCTACTTTCTGCACACATCTCCCATCTTTTTCTTAGTGATCCCTTCTTTATTCCAGTGGCCTACTCCCATTTGCTCATGAGGCAGTCTTCCAGCTATGGAGCAATCTATCTGACCCGTGTATCTACTATCCTTAGGTGTCAGCCTCATGTTATGTTGTTTTATACTCCACAGATGAGTGCAGTCCTCCTATGTCTGTCCCTCTCTTTCTGACTCATTTCACTTAGCATGATACTCTCCATGTCTATCCATTTAGAAGAAAAGTTCATGACTACATCTCTCCTGACAGTTGCATAGTATTCCATTGTGTAAATGTACCAAACTTTCTTTTACCAGTCATCTGTTCTAGGACACTTGGGTTGTTTCCAGATTTCGGCTATTGTGAAAAGAGCTGCAGTGAACACATAGGTACAGATGTCATTTCTACTGTGCTTTTTTGCATCCTCGAGATATATTCCCACAAGTGGTATTGTGGGATCATATGGAAGCTCAGTTTCCAGTTTTTGAAGGACTGTCCGTATTGTTTTCTAGAAAGGCTGGACTAGTGAACATTCACCCCAAAGTCCATGGCTTTCTTATATACAAATAACAAAAGAGAAGAAAGAGATATTAATAAAACAATCCCATTCACACTGGTACCTCAGAAAATCAAGTACGTCAGAATCAGCTTAACCAAAGAGGTGAAGGACCTATACAAAGAAAATTACAAAACACTACTTCAAGAAATAAAAGAGGACACTACGAAATGGATACACATCCTCTGCTCATGGATAGGGAGGATTAACAATATCAAAATGGCAATACTACCCAAAGCACTATACAAATTCAATGCGGTCCCTATCAGGATACCTAAGACATACTTCAAAGAAAGAGAAAAAACACTCCTGAAATTCATAGGGAACAATAACCCCCCACAAACAGCTAAAACAGTCCTTGGGAAAAAGAAGATGGGTGGCATCACCCTCCCCAACTTCAGACTCTACTACAAAGCAGTAGTAATTAGCATGGTACTGGGCAAGAAACAGACCTGCAGACCAATGGAACAGAGTATAATATTCTGTCACAGACCCCCAAATATATGACCACTTAATCTTTTTTTGAGATAGATGCATTAATTTTGCCATTTTATTATGGGAAAACTGAGGTACAGCATGATCACATTTGTTTTATGCACATACACATACATAAACACGCACACACGCACACACAGACACACATACACACAGAGAGCTGATATTTTAACTTAGGCAGTTTAATGGTAGGCCTTGCCTTCAACCACACTGCATTATCACCTCGATGGAAAGGTAAGGAAGCTTGAGAACTTCTTTATGTTCTGATGGAGAATCTATTTCCTGTGACTTAACCAAAACTGCTCTTGTGTCTTTGATGCTGAGCTCACTTGCAGAACTGGGAAGGGGGCTTTATCCTTTCCTCCATGAATGCATTTTCTGGTTTGTTTTATAAGCAAGTATTTGGGTTTTCGCATCTCTTCAAAAGTATTTGTGACACCACACTTACCACCAAAGTGTCAAAATACTCTGGCCTAGTCCATTGGGCCCCCTTTCCCTGTGTAGCTCCTAGGTTCTCTTCCACGGCACCTGTTTTGTTTTAGTGAAGCAGGATAGTTTTTATTAAATAAAACTAGCTTAGAAAGATGTGAGGAAAGAGGGGAAATAATATGTTCAAGAACAAATGTGGCAGAGAAATGTAGAGACAAGCAGCAAGATACGTGTTCATGGGTTTGAAAAGCAAACACACTCATCACCTGTTTTGCAGTGCAAGTCTAAGGGTTAGTTTAGAGTTGCCTTGGCATATTTCCCATTTATGTTTATGTTCAAATTAAATAGTTAGTTTAAAACGAGATATTTTTTACTTGAGATCAGATCTGTATATGACCACTTAATCTTTGACAAAGGAGTAAGAAATGTGAATTGGAACAAGGAACGCGTTTTCAACAAGTGGTGCTGGGAAAACTGGATAGCTACCTGCAAAAATAAAAAAAAAAAAGAAAGAAAAGAAATGAACGCTGACCTCTATCTAATGCCAGGCACAAAAGTCAGATCAAAGTGGATTAAAGATTTCAATATCAGCCATGAATCCATAAGGTAAATAAAGGAAAATGTAGGCAGGACTCTCCACGACATTGAAGCTAAAAGCATCTTTGAGGACGAAACAGCACTGACCATGCAAGTGGAAGCAAGCATAAACAAATGGGACTACATCAAACTAAGAAGCTTCTGCATGTAAAAAGGAACAGTGACCAAAATACAGAAAGAGCCCACAGAATGGGAAAGAATATTTACCCAATACCCATCTGATAAGGGATTAATATCCAGAATTTACAAGACATTAGTAGAATTGTACAAGAAAAAAACCTCCAACCCCATCCAAAAATAGGAGAAGAAATGAACAGAAGTTTCCTCAAAAAAGACATACAAATGGCCAAAAGGCACATGAAAAAATGCTCCACATCACTAGCCATCAGGGAGATGCAAATCAAAACAACAATGAGATAACATCTCACACCACAGAGACTGGCACACATTCAAAAGAACCTAAGCAACCAGTGCGGGAATGGATATGGGGAAAAACGGACACTCTTTCACTGTTGGTGGGAATGCCCACGAGTGCAGTCTTTCTGGAAAACAATATGCACAGTCCTTCAAAAACTAGAAATTGAGCTTCCATGTGACCCCAATACCACTTCTGGGAATATATCCCAAGGATGCAAAAAAGCCACAGTAGAAATGACTATTTGCTTCTTAAGGAAATTTTTTTCTACCTAGTTTTAGACTTTTTCTAGTTGTTTTTATGAGTGTGTTTATATATGGAGTCAGCACTTTAGCAAAGACAATTTAGAACCTCTTTTAATACCTACTTATAATGAAGTTTAGCTGGAAAAGGAAGTATAGTATTGAATAGATTGAAAATGTTCCTTTTCTTTCCTCTCCTATGAGTTGTTTCAAAAGGCATAAAATGAAGAGCCATTAGCGGAAGCAATCCAGCAAAATTCTTTGGTTGAAATGTATTATACAGTAATGATTTATGTGAATATTACTGATAAATTGAAATCATTCTTAAAATCAAGCAAGTATATTTTTCTTTTATGATTTTTCTATACACATAAAACCTTATGCTTATAATAAATCATTGCATTTTAAAAATATTTATTCTAAAGATTCATTTCTGAAATAGTACACCTTTTAGAATGCTACTATAATACCATATTAATAATTTGTAATGATTGATTTTATTTATAAAATTATTAGTATCATTTAGAAAATTGACTAATATTTAATTTTTTTACTCATTAATTTGCTTTATTTTGATTGAATTACATACATTTCTATTAAGCATTTGAATTAGGACCATCAGTATGAGAAGAAAAGCTATTGCTGCTTTTGAATCAACTTAAGAGAAGGTACACATGGAAAGAGGAGGATCCATGAAATAAAGGTCATGTGTTTGTGTAGTTTTAAACTAATTTATGAAACTTACTGCTCTGTGTCATGAAAAATAATATTCACTTCTGTTTATTGAGTATAAACTTTATCAAATTAAAAAGAATGTGATGCTAGTACATTCTTAGAAACAGTTTTTCATAAATAATGCATGCATACATATTTTTACATGTACATACAACTTAGTGTCTATCTTTTGTTTAGGGGCCATTCCCTGTGATGCTTGGGGCTTTCTTAATGCTGTACTCAGGGATTATTCCTGGTGGGACTTGGGGGGGACTGTGTGTGGTACTGGGAATCAAATCCGGTTCGGTCACTTGCAAAGCAAGTGCATAATACGCTGTATTATCTCTCTAGCCAGAGAGAAATGTATACATATATTTATATGGGTCAGAGGAACAGTACATATAAATATATTTATTTTTAGTAAGGAGATGTTGCCCACAGTTCAATGCTCAGTCCACCTATGAGCCATATCCAACCCATGTAGTGCCAAGACTGATCTCTAGAAATGATCACATACATGGCATGAAAAGTAAACATTGAAATGATTATAAGTATATCCATATTTTATGCATTCTATACACATAGTCACATTTTTCAGGAAATATTCATTGTATACAGGTTCCAGGTAGTTTTCACTTTAAACTTCTTTCCAGTCTTATATTTTTAAAAAATGAATAAACAACATGTTTAGTTATCTTTATTTGACTGACAAGATACAATTTTCCCTTTTATTAATCATAGTTACTATGAATGCCCTTTATCCACACCTTTAATTAATTTTTACTCTCAGATTTCAATAGCTTCTGCATTAGCTTTCTAAATCTACCGGTTCTTAAACTTAGAGTTAGATGTAGTTAGATACACAGATAGAAGGTCCCATATCCAAGACAGACAGGTCAGACATAGACCAGTGGGCCTGGGACACATAAAATGAATATGATGATGATCATGTGCAGAGAGCAGTAGTTACCCAGCTTCACTACAGTGCCTGCTGTGGAGAAGCTATACTAAACTAGCCTTGGTCTGGATTCTGGGTAGTATAAGACATTTCCTTTAAGAAACCAAGGCTGTGCCTTTGAGTGATTGGAGTCCATCTATTTAAATAAACTTCATACTGAGAAATTAACTTGGAGATTGGTCTCTGTTCACTGATACATCTCTGCTATCAGTTAAGAGCAGACGCAGTGCTCTCTGGAGAGATTGCTCAAAAACTAAGACTCATGAGATTCCCATGTTACAGTATGCTTTAAAGACAATAAAGTAATATAAAAGAATTACAAATAAGAGATAGCTCAGAAGTTAAGAATGCATGACTTGAATGTTTAATGAACAAACTTCAGATCTCAACACCAGATGGACCCCACAAGGGACTTTGGGTATAGTCCTAAAGCCACCAAGAACCATCAGTGTGGCCTTAAAGACCCACAGCAGCACTGTATGTGGGCAGCTCAGCATCACTAGGTTCTGTCATTGAATTATCTAGCAGTGCTAGAAGGGAGTGGGCCCCGAGTCCTTCTGAATGATGCTCAGGAAACACTGCCCTCTAAAAAATTACAACGCATGAGATTAAACAATCTGCTAAATCACCCTAATGTGAATTTCAGAAAACAAAAGAATTTGCTAATGCTTAAATAAACTTTAGAAAATGAGATTTTTATCTGTTAAAGTGATTATGGAATAAGTTCATTTAAAATGAAGTAGGTGAAAAGTAAATAAAACAAAAAAGTGTAAAATGTTCTGAAGAACCGAAAAAGATAGGAGAGACTGCAAACAAATGCAGTTCTGTAAAGGTAAAAACACAAATTCCAAAAATAGAAAAACATAGTTATTGAATCTAAACTTAATGGACGATTTCTCCAGAGTGAGAAAATAAGTGAACCAGAAGAAATATTGGGGGATAGTAGGGAGCCTGAATGCATGTAGCACAGAAAGATAATGAGATCAGAAGCACAGCAGTGCTTTCAACTTATGTTAGTAACATTTCTAGTGAAAGTAAATAATTAGTTCAAAAATGTTCTCAATTTGATAAAAAATACATTTCTAAGCAAAAATGTAGTATTTTCAGGGTAATAATAAAGTAGTGATATACGCATAGATATCATAATAAAATGAATATCACCAAATAAAAATATGCTTGATAGCAATCAAAATAATGTAAATTAATTACTAAGGTCTAGTAATTAAAAATAGATCTTCAACCTCAAAAACAAAATTTATGATAGCAGAATAATAAAGTGCAAAATATTGCACTGGAAGAAAACCCCAACTATTGACTAAGCCCTAAATCTAGACTTCAAGAATGAATTCAAAAGGACATTTTAGTTTAGAAAGACTAATTTTTTTTAGGGAGCTATTTTGACATTGTAGGGAAACTGTTTTGACATATTAGAAAAACTATTTTGTAAAGTGGTATTAACAGGAACTTTTAGCAGGATTTTAGAGTATTTTTCAGATAATTACAAAGGATATAAAATTATTAATAATTGTAATTAATATAATATGACACTGGTCTCCAAATAGACTGTGCACGTTAATTGAAGAGAACAGAAAAGCCAGGAATGCTATTGTCCCTACAAGAATTTAAAGGAATTGCCATGAAATAATAAAAAAAATGTAAGCTTTATGTTGAAATTATGTTGAATAATGGAATTCACATTTTATTGAGGGATGGAGGCACACACTATTTTACTCAGGGACTATTCCTTGATATATTACTCTGGAGTAATCTGTAGTCATTTCCTGGATTACCATATGTGATGACAGGGTTTTATACAGGGGTAGGTCACATTCAAAGTTATTGCCCTATCCCCTGTACTATATTATGAGCCCAGAGAAATAAAATTTTGAAAAAATAAAAAAAATCATTGATATATAATTATAGCAGAGACCCAACAGAATATACATAATATACTTTTACATGGGCTGGAGCTATAGCTGGAGCGAGAGCATAGCGAGTAGGGCATTTGCCTTGCTCGCAGCCGACCCGGGTTCCATTCTTCTGCCCTCTCAGAGAGCCTGGCAAGCTACTGGCAGTATCTTGCCTGCATAGCAAAGCCTGGCAAGCTCTCGGTGACTTATTCGATATGCCAAAAACAGTAACAAGTCTCACAATTTGTTGTGAGACGTTACTGGTGCCCGCTAGAGCAAATCAATGAACAACAGGAGGACAGTGCTACAGTGCTACTTTTACTTACTATAGTTAAATAATTCTATAATTAAAATTTACATATTTTATGATTTTCATCATGTAAATTTTAAAATCATTCTATGAGGCTGTGTCTTAGACACAACACAAAGTTTTGTGTTATCTGTTTTTTAACTATTACACAATCTGTAAAACATCTTACAACATATACCAAAACATATTATGGATAGTTGGGGAGTTATAAAACAAAATTAAATGGAAAATAAACTGGTCTAAGTAAGAAAGGAAGGGAAGGAGGAAGGAAAACCCATGAGGAAGGCATGAGGTGATGGAATACTAAGAACTGACTAAAAGAACATAGGTAAATCTAAGTTGACAGTAAACAAAAGGTAATCATAGTGATTACAATAACTACTTTGGTTGCTTTACATATGGGAGACCTGGATTCAGTCCACAGCACTGCATGGTCTTCTTAACTCTTTGATGAAAGTGACCCTTAATCACAGAACACAGAGCTGGACCTTCAAATATGTATGGTCCAAGCACTCCCCACCTCCGCAAAGAAAAAAAATGATATATAAATTGTAGACAATAATGACATGGAAGATAGAAGTGACTGAGATTTCTATAATAGGGAGAGAGGTAGATGATTAACTTTATCATCAATGATACTATATATATACATATAAATATATGTGAAAAATTTGATTGTTGACTGAAAAAATAGAAGTAGAATACAGAAATTCCACTACTTAAAATGGGAAATGGATTAAAAAAATATGGCATTAAAAGAAACCCTGAAGGATGGGGAAATTATAAATAAAACCACTGCACATGATAAGTATCTTTCTTAATATCAGAAATAATATTACTATAAATAAAATTAACCATTAAAATAGATTGACAGATGCCATATGCCTAAGCATATTTCTAACTATATGCCATTGACAAGAAATACAGTTTTTAAAATGTAATGACTGGGAAAACTGAAATGAAAGTGAAAATTATGGGAAAAGGTTGACAAAACATTGTATGTGAAATATACAGAAGGTATGCAAGGGAACAAGGAAAATCAGTTCTTGGACTCAGACTGCAAACCTGAGGCTGCTAGAAAGGGAGTTGGAGAGGGGTTTTGTAATGGACAGAGTCCCAATAGACTATTGTGGAAGGACCTTGGTTCTTTAGTGGAGGTTTTGTATGATAATATGTATTTTAAAGAGGCATAAAGTTGTACTCCTGAAATATATAGTGTCTTAAAAGATCAACATATACTTAAATTTATTTTTTTAATTAAAACTAAGGTGTAACTATTTAAGTACAACAAAAATAATGCAATTAAGCTTTACAATGGTAATAAAGAAATTTGTCATTGAAATATAAATTGATAATAGTTATGTTAGAGATATTCAAATAGTTATAAGCTTCTGTAATTTTGGTTTAATTCTTCACAAAACTGATCATTGTAATTTTATGAAAGCATAGCAGTCATTCTTTATTCTTGATTTTACCCTTCCTTTTATGTTTTCAAATTATATTTGGGATCATGGGGAAATGAAGTACTACTCTTGCTCTTCAAAGTCATTTAAAAAAAAAAACTTTTAACATTGCTCTTTGGAATTTGTTTAGCTCTAACATCTTTAAGTATTTCTATATTTGTATATTAACTACAATAATTATTCAGTAGTACTAAATCATGTTCTGAATGAAACTTCCATTCTCATCCATTAGTAATAAAATATTCCCTTGTTGCAATCTTAACTTACCTTACCTGTTAGACTTCAATTTTAAAATTGCTTGCTCTATTTTACCAAATGTTTTTACCTTGTCAGTATCAAAAATTTCAACTCATAAAAGTTATACACCTGTTTTTCATCATGTATTTATTATTATTTTTAATCTCAAACATTTTCTTCCTAGTGAACCGTGAAATCATTTTTTGTTAGATTTCAGATAGGACATTAGGATTTTAACTAGAATTACACAAATTTAATTTTGAAGAAAAGAATTATTATTTTCTGTAACAGAATTTTTATATTTAGTATCATTATATTTTAGTCTTTAGTTATGTTTGTGAAACTCACACCATATTTCTCACTAATTTTAAAAGTGAAATAATGTTCTTAATTATTGTGCATATTTTGTTATGTTAAATTTTATTGAAGAATAGAATACTTTACTTACTTTTAAGATAATAATCTTCTTAGTTTTACTACTTAGATCCTAACATATTTTAGAAATTATTGTTTTATTCATTACTATTATTATGCTTTATTTATATTACTTATCATTTTTATTTTAAGAGATTCTGATAATTAACAAGATTTGTATCAAGTGAATACTCTTTATATCATTTCTTTTTATGTTTACATTAGCTAATTATCTGAAATTTTTAACACTAGTATATTGGGAAGTTAGTATTCAACTAAAAGTTTTAAAATATTTTTATTAGGCAGGGATAAACAAATGAAACTTTCAGTCACTTAGGTTTTCTGGTTTTGATATTTAAAATATGGTTAAATTGATCTGCTGTGCTACCCTCCCCTCATCCCACCTAAAGGGGAAACATTTTTTTCTCTACTTTTAACAGATATTACTTACAGATATGCCTTTTCAATGCTAAAATATGCCCACCAATTCTAGGAGAAATATTTAGTTTGTTATCATCAACGAACTCTCTCATGTGCAACAGCACATTTAATCATCAAGTACAAAAAATTTTTTTCTCCTCTTCCATCTTTTCTTCTTCCTCTCCTTCTTCTTCTTCCCCTCTCCTCCCCACTCTTTTTTTTTCTTCCTCCTGCCTCTCCTCTTCCTAGATCCTAGAGAACAAATACTGTGTCTTGCAATTGCAGAGCAAATTCTCTAATGCTTAGTTATACCTCCAGCCCTGCATCTTCTTATTAAATTAAATAATGGTTCAAGAAATAATCGTTTTAGCAACTTTCTATTGGTATCAATTTATATAGGCCTTACTATATACACACATACATACTAAGTTATGAAATGGTAGTGAAAATTTCTGGGTTTGCTTTAGCAAAAAAATTATCACTTGTGATAGTTTCTTTCACAAAAGCTTTATTATTTGCTCTAATCCCATTTTCTTATTTTTGACATTGTTTTTCTTGCCAATGTCATACAATAATGGAAGATACCATTTTACTCATTATATTTTCTTTAATGAATAATGTATGACACATCATGGGACACTTCCTATCCATTGTCCATAATACTACACCATGTTTGATGGGCTTAGGACAATAGGCACAGATCATAGAGAGAAATATATATATATATTTATATGCCTATAATATATATATAAAATATATAAATATATATGTATATTTATATGCCTATATATATATATATATGCCTCTCGGAGTGCCCACAAGCTACTGAGAGTATCCCGCCCTCACGGGCATAGCCTGGCAAGCTACCCATGTCGTATTCGATATGCCAAAACCAGTAACTATAATGGGTCTCATTCTACTGACCCTGAAAGAGCCTCCAATCATTGGAAATATGAGTAAGGAGAGGCTGCTAAAATCTCAGGGCTGGGATGAATAGAGATGTTACGGGCGCCCCTAAAGTAAATTGGTGAACAATGGGATGCAATGATACGATGATATATGACTTCGGGTCTGATGTATAAGATTTTAATTATTTTTTGTTAACTTTATCCACAATATGAGAAAATGGTTTCATTTTATTCTTTGGCCTATAGCTATCCACTTTTTTTCAATACTATTTGTTGCAGAGAGTTTTATTCTCCATGTTATGTACTTGGCTTTCCTGTAAATTAAATGCCAGGTATCTCAAGATTTATTTCTGAGTTCAAAATTCTATTCCATTTGAGTGTCTAACTGAAAGTAATGAAGCATTTTTGTTACCATAGTTTTGTAGTGTAGTTTAAGTACAGGGAATACAATACCTCAGTTTGTTTTTGTCTCAAGGCATCATAGTGTATAATTTTCACATTGTCATTCGAAAAAATATTAATACCCAAGATACATAAAGCACTCTCAAAACTCAACAACAACAGTGGCCAAGAAAATAATTATAATACATGCCTTGCATTCACCCTGCCTGAGCTTGATCCCCAGACCACATGGCCTTCTGAACAATACCAGGTATAGCCCAAAAGTTCCCCTGAATTAACTGAGTGTAGCCATGGAGGCTCCTGCATACCACCGGGGTAATCTTGTTGGTTCCTGACACTACAGGGTCTGAGCAGAGCTGCACTGTTGGGTTCTCACAGTATCAACCAGCTGGAGTGGTCTCTAGGTGCCCTGAGCACCACTTGGGAGATCTCTCCACCCACCCCTGCAATACAAAACAAAACATCAAAACGAGGAAGAACAGCTGAACAGACAATTCTCAAAAGAAGAAACTTAACTTACTGACAGGATGTGAAAGAATTTTCATCATCACTTATTAATAGTAAAGGAATATCAAAATGACAGGGAGCTATCACTGAGTCCCAGTGAGAATGACCTATACCATGATGATTAGAAAGAACAGTGCTGGTGAGAATGTGTAGGCAAAGGAGGCATCATTCACTGTTGGTAGAAATGTAAATTGGTTCAATCCTTATTGAATATTGTATGGAAACTTCTGAAAAAGTTATAACTAAAATTACCATATAATGTACTGTTTGTACTAGTATCCAAAAAACACTAATTTGAAAGAATATATGAATGCAAATGTTCATCACAGCACTATTGATAATAGTTAAGACCTGGAAACCACCTAAGTATCAAAGGGATGATGAATGGAGAAGAAAGAGCATACACAATGCAATATTACTTACCTATAAGAAAAGATAAAAATCTTTCCTTTTGCTACAATGTAGTTAAAATAGATGTTATCCCAAGGAAAAATCATCAAAAAGACAAAGACAAATATCATATGACCTCACTTACATGTGGCATAAAAGCAAACAAGCCAAGATAGACAATGTTATGAAAGCAAACCCTGAGACTGCCCACAGAACTAAGGTTAACAAGGTATAGGAGATCAGTGATCAGAACTAGTCCAGTGGACTGTGATTATTAAATATTGGCATTTTGGTGGGGGAGGGGGCTTGATGTAATGATGTTTTTCCCCTAAAGCATAGAAATATTCTAACTTTTGTAAGTCAATAGTATTCCAATTTAAAAATCTCTCAGAGAAAAAATATAAAAACACCAAACACAGCAATTCCACTTAGCCTTCCAGATTTCAGCAGTACACAGAGCAATCATACACCATGATGAAGTATTTATTTCAGGATGCAAGGTTAGTTTGAATTTGGAGAAATTAATAGTTGTGATACACCACATTAACAAGATGGAACAAAATGTTACAATAACAATAAACACAAAAACCACGAGATTCTAAATATTCTTTTTTGCTTGTTTGGGGCATACCCAGTGTGTTCAAATACCACTCCTATCAGAGTTTGAAGGCCATCTGCGGTATCAGGGTCAAACTTGAGTTGGTTGCATGCAAGGCAAGCACCCTATCTGCTGTAGTATTGCTCTGGCTTTAATTCTGTATATATTTTATGATAAAACTTCTTAAAGCAAATGTAATGGTGACAAACTCCTGACTCAAATTATATTATAAAGTTACATTAATTCACACATCTTGATTGTAGAATAAAAACCAAAGCGATATCAATGAAACAATTGAAAGTCCATGAGAATGCACATATATGGAAAACTAATTTATAAAAGGAATCAAGAAATTACAAGTGAACAAGGGAAATTCGTTTAATAAATAATATTGGGGAAAACTTACTGACACATTACAAAGAATAAAACTAGACACTAATACCATATATAAAAACTAAAAACTTGAATGTAAAGCTAAAACACATAGAAGGAAACATAGGCAATACATATCTTTGCTTTACTTGACATTAGACTTCAAGGTATATGTGTAAGATGAATCTAATAGTAAGGAAAATGAAAGAAAAATATTTTTAAATGGAACTTTTCCAATCCAGAAAGCTTTTATGCAACAAAATAATCTTATGTCAAAATGAAAATTATATCTCTTACAAAATAGGAAATATACAATAGGTAATATACCAAATGTTCATAAAGTTTAGTACCTAAAAACTTTAAAATGAGTGGAATATATAATCATCAATTTTATTCACATAATCATTCAAGTGACCAATAGGCACATGACAAGAGGAGCATAATGCCTTGTTATTAGACAAATGTGGATCAAAGCAATCAAATATCTCTTCACACCTGTGAAAATGGCTGTTTTCCAAAAATCAAGAAACTAGTGTGAAAAAAAGATGCAGAGAAAAGAATCCATAAACACTGTTGGGAGGAATATAAATAGTGCATTCATTTTGGAAAGTAGTATAAAGATTCCTGAAAGAAAAAAAATAAAACCAGTATTCCATATGATCCAGTTATACCACATCTAGATTTTTATCCTGAACAGATAACATTTATTCCAAGAGATAAATGCACCGCCCATGATGTTTATTGCAGCATTACTTACAACCAAGAACTGAAAATAACCTGCCCATTTGAATTACAAATAAAGACAATTTGGTCAATATACACAATGAAATAATATTAAACTATGAAAATTGTTAAATTTGCCATTTGCAATAATACTGATGAATATAGATGGATCTACTTATTAGAATAAGATATATGGAGAATGAAAAACATTGTATGATATCACTCATGCAGTATATATAGAAAAAGAGGATGAACAGAATAAAATGAAAATAAACCTTTAGATCTTAAGATCAATTAACAGGGAAATAAAAAGGGAGGAAAGGACAATGTATGGTAATAAATGTGAACTTTTAGTGGGGAACTTACTATGTATACTATATGTATATGTTTTTAATGTACTATATACACACGTTGATTTTTAATGATGCACACACATGAAACATATAATCCTATAGTGCGGTGTTACCTTAATAAAAATATAGTAGTATTCAAATAATAAAATCTTTAATTCCCTTGGCTTACTTAAGACTTTTTCCCCCAATTAAACACTGTTAAATTATAAAAAGAGTTTAAACCGTACATTTCATCAAAAATTATGTGAAACTGAAGGGTGTCTTTTAAGAGAAGTGTCATATAGAAAGACCAAATGCTAGATGAACTTACTTACATGTGATGTATAAACAAACACAGTAAAGGTATTGGGGAAATACATAAAAATAAAAATAACCCTTGAAATCCTACCAAGAGAACTAAATATGCTAAATAAGGGCCTAGGTAACTGGAGACAGGAGTAGGGAAGAGGGTTCTGAGAAAAGGGGCATTGAAACAGAGGTACTGCCTTGTCTATTTCCTAGAACAAATGGAATAATACATTAAAAATGTAAGTAAATTGTGTGTCTTCTATCCAGCTTCCTAAGTTATTAATGTATTATTTCTACTTTTCTGTGTAAAAAGGTATATCTGACTGTTGTGTGTGTGTGTGTGCGCGCGCGCATGTGTGTGTGTGTGTGTGTGTGTGTGTGTTATTGTTGATTCATTGTTGAAATAGGGCAAGAAAACTGTACTGTGGCACTCTGCAGAGTGTGGTTAGGATTGAATGTCACCAGGACTATCTCAGAGATAGCTCCTCTTTCACACACACATACAAATTATTCTTTATTATAAAATATAATTCCAAGTAAGATAGTAGCACCGTAGCACTGTCCTCCCATTGTTCATCAATTTGCTCGAGCGGGCACCAGTAACATCTCCATTGTGAGACTTGTTGTTACTGTTTTTAGCATATCGAATATACCACAGGGATCTTGCCAGGCTCTGCTGTGTGGGCGGGATACTCTTGGTAGCTTGCCTGGCTCTCTGAGAGGGACGAAGGAATCAAACCCAGTTCGGCCTCATGCAAGGCAAATGCCCTACCTGCTATGCTATTGCTCCACCCAAGTAAGATAGTAAGACACTGAATTAGAATAATAGAATAGTAGAATTTGCAGTCTCAAGTCACGATCATAATATCCAACCCTTCATTTGGAGATATGGAAACTGTAGTCAAAGAAGTTAATATCCCTAGAGTTATATGGGTACTGAGCCACTTCCATGGCACTGAAATATTTCCCTGATGGCTTATTCAGTATTTTTTCTACCACATGACACAGAGGAATATTGAAGAAAGGCTTATAGCTTTTGAAATTAAAATTTGTACTCAGAAAGGATGAATGTTTGATTATTTTATTTATTTTTAGTTTAAGTCTCCTTTTCTAACATTCAATTCTGGTGAAAACAATAAAAAAAAAGTTCAGTAAATTACCCTAGATACTCAAACTTCATGAAGTGTGAATATACACCTGATTTAATCACAAAAAGTTACCTATTTGATGTATGTTTTACATTTATATTTTATTTGTGAATATTGATCATATGAACATTATAATGTAAACCTTAACATTCATATAATTGCTATGATTTGATTATATCTAACTGTGAATAAGAGCTCACAACTATTGTTTTATAGTCACATACCTTATATATTTCAACATTGTTCTAATTTATCCAGAAATAAGTGACCTTAGGCAAGTGATATTATAAGAATGAATATATGACTTCAGCTTATAGGTAGAGGTAACTTTGTTCTATAAAACAGTTAATATTTCCAACTTTAGCAGGTGAATAGCTACTTTTTTGCAGCAACTATTTATTAAAGTAGAAAATTTTATTATTAAGAAGCAATATTTTTCTGGGCTGGAGAAATAGCACAGCGGTAGGGCATGTGTCTTGCTCACAGCCAGCCTGGCCGAGCCGGGTTCGATTCTTCCGCCCTTCTCGAGAGCCCTGCAAACTACCGAGAGTATCTCACCTGCACGGCAGAGCCTGGCAAACTACCCGTGATGTATTCAATATGCCAAACACAGTAACACCAAGTATCATGATAGAGACATTAACGGAGCCCTCTCGAGCAAATCAATGAACAACAGGAGGACAATGACAGTGACAGTGAAACACCATGAGGTACAGTTGTAGACTTACAAATTTTTGTGCTTGGATTTCAATTATACAATGATCAAATACCCATCCCTCCACCACGCATCACAGTATCCCTCCCACCCCCCCATCCCCTCCATCCTACCCTGCCTCTGTGGCAGGGCATTCCCTTTTGTTCTCTCTCCTTTTGGGTGTTGTGGTTTGCAAAAGAGGCATTGAGTGTAATCATGTTTGGTCTATAGTCTACTTTCAGCATGCATTACTTTTAAAGGTACAAATAATTTGAGCTCTAACGTTGAATACCAGAGGAGTGCACATAATCTGGGCCTTTAATACTTACCTAAAACAACACACACACACACACACACACACACACACACACACACGTGCAGGTGCACAGGTTGGAAAAACGTATCAATTTATAACTGCTAAAACTGGTGAATAATTTGTTTTCCTAGGTGCTGAAAAAGGGACGAGCCATTTCAGGCTGATCTGTCTTATTCATTCTCATATTGTTTTAGACACAATAGCAACAAGAGACACAAGAAGAGGCCTTGAACATTGCTAGCATTGTATAGCAGAGGGCAGGCAATTGTTCTAATATTTCCAGCTGTCACTGGAAGACTAAGCCAGATTTAGGGATAAACGATCATAATCATTATATTCTTATATTTATTCCAGCCTCTTCATTATTAGTTCTGCATATAGCATGTTTATTCCTTAAATTAAGAATGATTTGTTCCCATGTAGTACGGATCACTTGAGAATTTCACCGTGCTTTATGAGCACTGAGCTGAGTTTATACCTAGCCCGGAACTTCTGCCAGAGCTCTTCTGAATCCCTCCGGAGCTCTTGTGAGTATGCTACTATTTCCTTAATGGCACTTTTCACTCAGATCATCTCTGTTGGGATGACAAAGAATTCTGCTGAGATTTGGAGGAAAATGTGAATTTGAATTTGGAGCACTAGCTTTTTAATCCTTCCAGCCGTCTTTGAAGTAGAGAAATGATGAGAATTAGTGCATCCATTTTCTAGACTGAATTTTACTGTGTTGCCATTGAAACCATCTCTGCAGAGGTGACTTGCAGGCCTTCGTCTGTCCTCCACCATATGCTTCCTCCTGATATAAATTGAAGTGGGAAGAGAACAGAGATTTGGATCCCAGAACTTGTGTTTTCATAAAATTAAGTAATCTTTTATTTCCAGGCATTGAAAATGAGTGGCTTAGCTTCTTCTTTATAATATATAAGTACCATACCCAAAGCATGGAAATTAATTATTTGGATTCTGTATGTTTTACCCATGCAGTAAGTTTTGATTTTACTTTAAATTTTTTATTTTGGCTCTTGGTTTTAGGAAAACAGTTTGTATCTTAATTTTGAAGTTTATTTCTATTTTGCACAAAGGTTCTAACAATTATTCTCATATAGACTTTTTTTTCCAGTAATTATTGACGGGCCCAACTTTTGGAGAATAAAACTCATGGGGCTACATTGGGTAAGGTGAGGCAAAAGGGATTAATTTAATTTGGAAGCCAATGTGTATTTTAAAATAAAACTTTATATGCCATTTTAAAAATAAATAAATTGAGGTTTATATATCTCACATTTTTCATCTTTGAAAAGATTTCAAAAATATCCTCCCAATATAAATACACACAGAGAGCTAAAGAAAAATAAGCATTTTTTAGCTCTAGAGAGATAATCAGCACCAAAATCCTGACATTTTTCTGACTCTTTTCTTGTTAAAAGCATAGCACTTCTGTCAGTTAATGCTAGATATTTTTCAAATGCAGACTTATCCTTCTACTGAAATGGAAATGCCATTAGAAAAGACATTAAAGTCCTTTCTCAAAAATCAACATGATGTATTTTTAAATATTTGTTCATCAATAATATGCCATCATTAGAACTGCACTGAAAAAAATGTGAAATTCTATTTGTTTGGGACACCCGGATACCACAATGGTTCGATGGCTAATTGCTTTATAAAACCGAGAGGCAGTATTCCTTACACATCTCGTTCTTTGAAAGCAGAATTTGATTAATTGATGCTGGCTGGCTATCATAAGGCATGACATTTACTCCAGACAAATGAAAACTAGTTGAAAAAGATGATGTGCGAAAGGATTGAAAGATAAAAACTGGAACGGTCAAAGGGCAAGAGGAAAAAAAGCTATTTGGCAGTTAGCTCATATTTACCTTATAAATTTTTTAATGATGGTTAATGCATTTTAATCTCTGAATGTCGTACACAGCACAGTGTAAGTCAATGTATAAGCTAATTGCAGTGAGCAAAAGTGGTATTTAATGCACTGGACACTTTCACTATCAAAGTATTGTATCTCTAATTAGTGTTTGTAACTGATGTGACAGCAGTTTATAGAGCACCAAAATAGTTCCTAATTTGTCAAGTGAGTCTGAAGCTTATGGCAGCTTTCTGATCATCTCCCTTGCCTCAGGACCTGAAAGCACCTTCAAAAAGCTTTCTCTCATTGATCTTTAGTCAGATGCTGACCGAAAAGCAGACAGCACTGCCAGAAAAAAGATAGATAGGTGTTCCACTAGCATGAAAAACACAGCACCCTTAATGAAAAGGTTCTTGCTTATAACTCATGTGTGTGTACATACACAGCCACACTGGTTTTTGATGGGGAGAGTAGTCCCTAGAAATGAAGGGAATGCATTTACTCTTTATTTATTGATTTTTTTTCCTTCTTCTCCCATGAAATTGTCCACCATGAATGTCTGAAATATTCCAAGAAGGCTATTTGTTACTGCTGCCTAAGTGTTATTGTCTGTTTCACACTAAGGTGAAGTGCTTGATATTTGTTTTTTTTTTTTTAGAAAACTGGTGAAATAATGAAGGGTCATAAGATAAATAACAAGATTTGGGAGTTAATTTCAGAATAAACAAGGGATTCTCTGAAGACAGTTTTAAACTTGTTTTAAGAAAATGTAAAGATGAAAGTATAATAGTAAAATAGTAAAGATAAAGTATAATCAATGTTTTCTGACTTTATCCCACCTCACCTCTGATATCTTTTTGATTCAAAAGGAAGCTATTGACCATAATAATATATCATAATATACATGTCTAGTTTAAGATACTTCACATAATATGAAGTATAGACAAGAAAAAGTTACTAGAAATGTGCATTTGGCAATTCTTTGTCAGGTTAACAGGGCATTCTGCATAAGGGATAATATGCTCATTATTCCTCCCTCACATCAACAACTCAGTCCTGGGTACTACACCAGGGGCACCATTTAGCACTCTATGAAGAATAAGGTGTGAATGCTCAGCAGGTATGAGGACTTGTTCTTTAAAAAATGCAATCACCTTCTTACTAAAGAGACAACGCGTTGTGGTTAGCAAGTCTGTGTAAAATTATCAAATTTTGCCATTTTCTTGGCTCAGTGCTCAAATATTTTATCTGAGTCATCAGTTAACAGCCCTCCTATCTGAGGACTTGTTATCTTCAAGCTTCACAGACATTAGCCTGATTTTTGATCTTCTGTAAACTATATACAGTAATCATCTGTTGCGAGTGTTCTTTCATTCTACTCTATCTCAAACCTGCTCTTAAAAAAAATTGAGATGATGTCCATTTACCAGGTATAAATGTTTGTAAGTTCCAGGGGCACAGTGTTACCATACCACTTCCACCACCAAAATGAAAATATCCCTCCACTATAGACATAGGTTCCTTCCTATCTACCCCCCAACCCACCCCCGACCCCCAACAATAAATTGATACCCTCAGTTCTTTCATTAAAGCCCAAGGATTTGTTTTCATTTCTATTTCCTTGCTTTGCCTTTCTTAATGAGTAAACCTGATCCTGATATTCTCTTTTGTTTTAAAATTTAACAAATAACTTTTAAACTGTTTTGCTTAGGCACCTTCATTTATTCTCCTAAAATTATTTATTATCCCTGAAACTGATTTATGTCTGTTTACCTCTTGATATTTATAATGCACTGAAGCACAGTAGCACTATCCTCCCATTGTTCATCGATTTGCTCAAGTGGGCATCAGTAACATCTCTATTGTAAGACTTGCTGTTACTGTTTTTGCATATCGAAAATGCGATGGGGAGCTTGCCAGGCTCTGCTGTTCAGGCAGGATACTCTCAGTATCTTGCCAGGCTCTCCAAGAGGGGCAAAGGAATCGAGCCCGGGTAGGCCACATGTAAGGCCCTACCCACTGTGCTATCACTCCAGTTCTGTATTTATAATAATAGAGGGTAAAACCAATTAAAACTATAATTGCCTTTAAATACAACAGTAATAAATGCATTATACATTATTACATATTTTGTATAAAAATAACAGACAGTGGAATAATAAGAGAACATTGTATGACATTTTTGCAATCTCTTTAGGTTTTAATTTTAAAGAAGATAGCAGGATTTTCATATGTACTTGTGCATTTTATTTGCTGTAATTCTTTTTTGTTTTGTTTTGTTTTAGTTGGAGCATAGGTAGAAAATAGAATCTCAGAGTTATGTAGTTTTAAAATGGAGTATTTTTAATGGTTTTTTCAGAGAGCCTTATTTGATAGCACACCAAAACTTTTCCTTAAAAATTTTTACTTTTTTTTTGGTGACAGACTGTACAGTTGGTATGGTGCTTGCCTTTTATACATCTGACACAAGTTTGATTTCTGGCATCACATATGGCCCCCCTGCCCGCAGCCCATCAGGAATGATCCCTGAATGCAGAGCCAGGAATAAATCTAAGCACCACTGGGTGTAGTCCCTCACCAGAAACAAATAGAAATTCACCATTTAAAGAGAAAGAGCCCTTTAGGGGAGGGGCCACACCCAGTGGTGCTCAGGGCTGATTCTTTTTTTTTCTTTTTTTATTAGTGAAACACCATGAGGTACAGTTATAGGCTTACAAATTTTGTGCTTGGGTTTCAGTTATACAATGATCAAGTGCCCATCCCTCCACCAGTGCCCATTCTTGAGTCTGCACTTAGGGTTCACTCCTGGAACTCTTGGGGAACCATATGGGATACTAGAATTGGAACCCGGGTCTGCCATATGCAAGGCAATTTCCCTACCTGCTGTACCGTCGCTCCAGCCTGAAAAGCCTTTTTTTATGACACTTTTAGTTGACTATGCCATGTGTTTCTTATTATTTTCATTGTGTAATCTGAAAACATATCAATGAACATTTTATACTCTGTTGCATTAAAATGCATTAGTCTTTCTCACATTTTGAATGGATCTTTTACCCATGAGTGATTTTATAACATCACGCATTCATTTGGAAAATATTAGTTCACTGAGTTATATAGATCTCCCAAATGCTGACACATTTCATTATACAATATCAAAATATCACATTTGTAACTATCACCACTATATGTACCAAACGTCTTTAAGTATTAGAAAACTGTCAAGCTCATGGTTGTGGATATAAGTTTTCCAAAATTCAGTTGGAACCTGTAACTATCATTTATATCAGTGTTTTGCTTGAAGTGACAGGCTTACTTAGTTCATTTTTGATAGAATGATTGCCACATACCAAGTCTGAATAACCATAGTTTACCATAAATCTTTCTTTCAAGTGAAAATGGTGTTCTGTAAAAAGATCACCTAGTTAAGCTCACACCTCTAAAACTTGGACAGACTATAAAGTGTTCTCTCCTCCTTTATATAAACACATTAATACAGTAAGTAGCACAGTTTCATGCCACAGTCATTATTCATGCTAAGCTACTAATAAAATTTTAAATCACCAACACATTTGTACAATCATTGTGAATAGTAAGATGCCCTTTACATTAAAACATAATTGAAATATATGCATAACTATATATGTGCTCAACAGTTTATCAGTATCAGTAAAAGTTATTGTGCTTATCATCATATACGTAAAAATTCTTGTGTTTGCAATTTATATCTTTGAATCTTGTAAAAACACAGTTTTTCAATGGGAATATAAAGTGAGTCTTCATGTTTATAGATGTCTTCAATTAAACAAATTACCGTCATTGGAAATTCAGAGTATCATAATTGCAGTTGCTAAGTTTTACCCACAGCTATTCAGCAATGTCAACATTACACAGCTTTGCTAAATCCTTAGCTATTGTATAGAGTCGCCATTCAATGCAAAATAATACTTACCTATAATATGCCTCAGTGAAATTTTTGTTTCTTGTGTGTAAGGGTTTTCATTTTAAAGTTAATTTTTTTCATGTGCCAAGCATTCATTTTCTCGTCTTTTAACCTCTAAATGATTGATCTCAAAATGATGCTAAACTTCCATTGACTAATATTATTCAAAACGTTGGTTGTCTATAACAAGATTACTCAACTGGGACCATATGATCCCCAAAATATTCCAAGGAGGGCAGAGATGAAAGTCTTTAAAATGGGAGTGGGTTGGGGGTTCAGGGGACTCATCAAGGAACTAAGTACCAACTGGTAAAATGGGGTGAAAACAAGAGGAAATGTGTCCACAGTTAGAAAATGCTTAAGAAATAATGGTCTTTGAGACATTGTATGGTGATTTTTAACATTTCAAATCTGATGGAATCATATGTTTGTCCTATTTTTATATCTTACTTTGGTTAGATTCTTGCAAGTAGATACTTCTCTATCAGGAGTCAGATACTCACTGATATGCAAGTTTCACCATTTTTAGCATCTTTAGACCTACATATAGCACAGATTTAAAAATAAATTCTTCTGATCTCTCTGAAAGTCCAAGACTGATGGTCACGATCATGATCATGACCATCCTGTTGTTCATGGATTGCCTCGAGCAGGCCCCAATAACGTCTCCTTCGTCCTAGCCCTGAGATTTTTAAAAAGTGCCATATTCAAGGCTCTTACAGGCTTAGGAGAATGAGACCCATCATTGTTACTGGTATTTGGCATATTGGGTACACCACGGGGAGTTTGCCAGACTCTGCCGTGTGGGCAGGTTACATTCGGTAGCCTGCCAGTTTGTCCAAAGTAAGAATGAGATAATAAGATGTGGTGCGGCCACAAATACTTCCGGGAGCTGGGTTTTATGGTCTCTGGATCTTGGCCATTGATGGGATTACACAGCGCCAGTTGGTGGGTGTGACCCCTGCCTATTGGTAGGTGGAGGATCTGGGTGGAGGATCAGCCCCGATCCGAGCAGGCTTGGAGATCTCAGCCCCGGGACCTGCATGCCTTTGTTCCTCTGCCAGTACCTTCATGCGTGTGGAGAGTGGTCTCAGCATGGTGGTGGCTGGTTCTGGAGGTCTTCGCCTGCTGGAGCTCTGGTTGGGGCGGGGAGGGAAACTCAACCCACCCACCTCCAAGGGGCCCCGGTGAGGACAGCCAGGCGCGGGGCCAGGAGACTCTGCGCTGTTCTCTTCCAGGAGCTGGTTTTAAGATCGATGGTAAGATATAATAAAATATGTTAGCAAAGTTTATTTATAAACTGGTATATAATGCCTGGTATATAATGCCAGATGAGAGCACTTGTCTAGCTTGTGTGAGGCTTTAGAGTCTATCCCCAGAACTTCATGTACTCCCCACTTAACACGACCATTTGTCATTTTGCTCCTCCTTGGGCACCACTGGATGCGACCCTTATTAAAATAGCTATAAAAACCACTTTTGTTGAAATGTGAGCAATTTAGAAAAGTTTTCAAATTTAAATAAAATTTTTAGGCAAAACAAATTATTCTTCATTTTTTGGTCTATTTATGCAAGAGTACAAGGAAAACATCAGGAATTAAAGTAGTTTTGATGAAAGTAATGAAGTTTTAAGATCTTGCAAAACTAATTACTGAGGGTACAATAAAAACACTGCTAACTATACTTTTACTGTTAGAGTTAGATTCTTAGATGCACAGATATCTTAAAAGAAATTTTAAAAGATGCTGTCATCTGAACAATGACATTATCATAGTTTATGTGATGTCTAGAAATCCACAACTATATTCTGTGAAAAAGCAGTGTGTAAGATACATATACCAAGAGCTGGAGCAATAGTACAGCAAATAGGTGATTAGATTGCATTTGGCCAGTGGGATTCAATCCCTGGAACTTGGGTTTAATCCGTGAGAACTGCCAGGAGTGATCCCTGAATACTTACTCCTTACTCTTACTCCTGAGCAAGGAGTAAGCCCTAAGTACTACTTGATGTGGCCCCCAAACCAAAAGAAAACAGAACAATATGACAAATACATTTTTAGTGTTGTTATAAAAGTATTTGGCCTCTGGAGCCCACCAAGAGTCTTCAGGGTCTTCAGGGATATTTAGAACAAATTTTGCATATGACTGATTTCATTATATTCACTAAATATATAATGTAGGGCTAAAATTAAAATAACCAGCTTGAAAAAGTTTCTCTAAGAATTTACTTCTTTGTTTATCTCTTTGCTCACTCCAAGCCAGGATGCCTAGTTCTACATCAAATTCTGTCCTTCCAGGGGCCTTAACCCCCAGGTTCTACCTGTCCTATCTCAGAGTGTCCTTCAACCTATCGATGTACGACTCAACTCAGCTTTCTTCAGCTATTCAGGCCTTTATGACTACTTTTTTTTTCCCCTTAGAGTCTAGAGAGAGTATAGCCAGTAGGGTGCTTGTTTTGCAGACTCCAGGTTTTAGCATGATAAATTTCCTCAGTCTTCTACAGCAGTGACCCCTGACCATCACTGCATCACTGTATCACTGTCATCCCATTGATTGTTGAATTACTCGAGTGGGTGCCAATAATGTCTCTATTCCTCCCAGCCCTGAGATTTTAGCAGCCTCTTCTTAATCATCTTTTCTCAATGATTGGAGGCTCTTTCAGGGTCAGAGGAATGAGACCTGTTGTCGTTACTGTATTTGGCATATCGAATATGCCACGGGGAGCTTGCCAGTTTCTGACAGTGCGGGCGGAATACTTGGTAGCTTGCTGGGCTCTCCAAGAGGAAAATATTTATATTTTGGTTTGTTGGCTACTGTCTGAACCCCGTCAGATACGGTGTAGTAATTGTGGAAAACGGGTAGGAAGTGTCTTATAATGTGTTGCTTTGCAGCCTGGAGCGTGGTGGTGGTTGGGTAGTGGAGGTCAGCTGCAGGACTGGGTCCCTTGGGGTGGGGAGGGCTCTCACCTGCCCCAAAGTCTGGTGCAGAGTCCAGTGGCATGGTTCTGAGAGCCTCCTTTTATACTCCCATCTGGAAGGAGCATCCTGTGTTCTGGAGGATGGTGGATGAGGAGATTATCTGGTGCCGGCTGGGTGTGGCTTATGGGTGTGGTCCCTGAGTCACTGGAAACTGGCGGAAGCAGGCAGAGGATCTCTGTTCCAGGGTCCCAATGAGTCCAGAGTCCAAGACCACAAAGTTTCGCATTATCTGGGTTCCATGGGACTTCATTCATGCGTGAGGCTTGGTCTGAACATCCGGAAAGCAGCCTGGAGCATGGCAGTGGTTGGGAGTGGAGGTTGGCTGCAGGGGCTGTATCCCTTGGGGTGGCAAGAGCTCCTGACCATAGGGACAGGAATAAGCCCTGAGCACAGCTGGGTGTGGCTCAAAAACTAAAAAAACTTTTTTTTTTATATTCATAGCTGTGAATTACAAAAAGAAAATGTATTCATGCTCACAATTAGTCCTAATTTATTATTTTTAGCTGCATTTCTTGTCATGATAAGTGATAATTCCCTCTCCTCCATGCTGTAACGTCACTCTGTTCTCCTTTAGAGTCTGTATTGTAATTAGTTTTAGTTCGAGCAATAGTGTTCCGCCCCTCCCCCAGAATTGCTGAAAGCCTTTATTTCCATGGGTGTACTATTCTATAAATATATTTGAACATTTTCAATTTCTTATCAGTTCTGTGATACACTTCTTACTAAGTTATTTTCCTAAACAACTAAACATGTCAAAATCTATCAGCCCTATCTTTTTTCTTTTAAAAAATAGTTTTATTCAAATCAGTACTGTTTCATTTTTAGTCCTGCCACACAGCTGTTATCCTGGCTTCTCTTCATCTTTATCTCCTATGTGCATCGACTGCTTCCTAGATTCTACATTTTCCATTTTCTTGGTAAAAGAGAAAAAATTGCTGGTGCAGTCACTT
Organism: Sorex fumeus; assembly: GCF_029834395.1. Taxonomy (NCBI): domain Eukaryota; kingdom Metazoa; phylum Chordata; class Mammalia; order Eulipotyphla; family Soricidae; genus Sorex; species Sorex fumeus. The sequence continues at coordinate 29,554,166 of NW_026606188.1, forward strand.
CAGTAGCTTTTTAAGGAAGATTCTATGGGAGGTAAATATACAGATTTTTTGCACGTCAATAAATGTCCTTTATCTAACCTGATAATTGGGAGGTAAGACTGACTTTTCTTTTCTTGAAAATAGTCAGAAGAATGATATCAAAGATGTCTCTAGTGATAACCAGACCTACAGAGCCCAGCAAGCTACCAAGAGTATCTCACCTGCACAGCAAGCCTGGCAAGTACCCGTGACGTATTCGATATGCCAAACACAGTAACAATTGTCACAATGGAGACGTTGCTGGGCCCGCTCGAGCAAATTGATGATCAATGGGAGGACAGTGACAGTGACAGTGACAGAAAAAACAACATGCACATTCACCCCTATGCTCACTACCTCTAAAGTCTCTATATTCTGAAACACCTTGATTCCAGTTTTCTCAAGGCTGTATTTCTCTAGTCAAAGGATTGGTGTATGGGTCAGCACCCATTCAATTCCTTGTGCTGCCTGACCCACAAGCACCAGCAGATGTAAAGATGCACATGCACTAGCATAGCCAAGTTTGACCCCAGGAACTGCCATGATGACCATGCTGGTCCCAATTCTTTAGGACCCAACCAGCTTCAGGGTCTCAAACTCTAGTGCTGAATCACCTAGTCTGGCAGCAATGAGCAATGACTGCTTTAGTGGACATGGAAGGACACTCACAGAGCCCTAAGCCCTATAGCTTATATGACACATAACTTTCCATTTGATTTTGTTTAGTATGTGAACATGCAATCCTTTCCCCATTAGAAGCTCTGATCACCATTCCCAGTCATACATTCATGGCTCCATATTTCCATGTCTCTTGCACACATTTGTAGGCACTATCTTGTTGCTTCCTTGTCTCTCTTTCTGCAAGAACTATTTTACTATCTTCCAAAATGTTTTAAAACACTTTTCCTGTCTTTTGTGTGTGTGTGTTTTATATCACTGTAAAATAACTCCTTTCAGAAAAAAAAAGGACCAGAGTGATAGTACAGGGTTTACAACACATTTCCTGCATCTGGTTGACTGAGAATTTGGAAGAGGCCACCAGACCTCCTAAACCTTGTTTTGGAACACCCTCTCCACACCCCACTCCCAGTTAGAAAAGTTTTATTTCTCTCATTTTGGTTTGAGGAGAGAGGAAAGATAAATTCAGCTGACTAAGCTGGCATCTCTTCTAAAAGATTTTTGAGCCTGGAAAATAAAGACAGAGACATAGACAATCTGCAAATGAAGTGTAGTGTGTTCAACTGTACTTTTTGATCCAGGACTAAGAACTTTCTTGTACTTGAATCTCTCTGTAATAAATTCAGTAAAATTCCATATAAACCAGTAATATTGGTTACTCTAAGAATAGCTTTCAATTATGACAAATTTATAAATGCTCCATATTTCAAAATGGGAAGCATTTCTGTTTTAGAGATAATTCAAAATGGGATCACCTGTCACATGAATGCTTATTGGGTAGCTAATGTGCATAATATACAATGCATGGCAGTTCCCAAGAAATTTGTCAAAGGAGCAGAGCAATAGTACACCAGGTAGGACATTTGCCTTGCATGTGGCAGACCCTGATTTGATCCCCAGCATCCCATATGGTCACCGAGTCCTGCCAGGAGTAGTGAATGCAGAGCCAGGTGTATACCCTAAGCTTAGCCGGGCGTGACCCAAACAGAAATAAAACAAAAAAAAGAAAGAAAAAAATGTCAGATATTAACCTTACAAACATGGTTTTGTTTGCTTTATGTATAGATATTGATATACCACACAGTAATATACATCAATACTACTCAACTAATATGTACACTTATATGTTAAAGAAACATATAGTAGCACTGTCCTCCCATTGTTAATCAATTTGCTTGAGCAGGCACCAGAACCGTTTCCATTGAGACTTTTTGTTACTGTTTCTGGCATATTGAATACACCATGGGGAGCTTTCCAGGCTCTGCCGTGTGGGCGGTATACTCTCGTTAGCTTGACGGGCTCTCCAAGAGGGACAAAGGAATCAAACCCTGGTCAGCCATGTGCAAGGCAAATGCCCTACCCGTTGTGCATTGTGAAAATGTCTTGATTTGATTATTTCTTTCTACCTTTCCTCATTTATAGATTTGATTTTTAGGGTAACACACTAGTGGTGCTACCTTAACCCAGAAATGTTCAGGGAACTACAGGAACCACACCGAGTAGTCCTTGGGGATCCATGCAATGCCAAAATATAAGCCAGGTGCAAGACATGCAAGACATAACCACCATATGAGCCACATCCCTGGAACCTCTTGAAACAAAACTTCTACTGATTCTTTGGATTGTCACAGATTCTGGAATTTGCTGTCATACCACACATTGATATGTGACCAACAGAAATTGTCTAATTCAGGCAGAGCATCAGCATCATAGTTGGGAAGTAACTATAATCTATGAAGAAATCCAGGCACTGTACAGAAGAAAAATGTTAAAAATAAGGATTTACATTTAAAAGCTTGATAGGAATTCAATAAAGGAGTAAGAGTATAATATAAGCTATTCTTCTTTGGGGGAAAAGAGCAATATATAGGATCCCCGAGCCAGGAAAACAACCAACAGACTAGGGCAGCAAGGAACTAGAGAGGGGACCAAAAGTCATGTGCAAAGAAAGATCATTTATTGAGAGTTTAGTGTGGAGGACTCATTAACCGAGAGAATTACTGAAGTATGCATAAGTCTAAATAATTGACTGAGGGAGACACTATGTGGAATACGTGCTGTGATGACAATGGAGACAGCACAACTGACTGCAGCACATACTTTGCGTGCAGTGGCCCCACATTCCATCCCCACCATCACATGATCTGCAGACTTCTACCAGGTGCCACCTTCACTCAAGCACTGAGTCTGGAGTATCCCTAAGCACCACCAGGTGTGGTCTAAGCAAACAAACAAAAAATAGTATCAATTGTCTAAAGCAATATGCTCAGTAATAGTAACAAGAATAACCATAATAATGCAAGCTTGTGTGCTTTCATCCTCACTTATAATAGAGATGGGCCATGAACTATTACTGGCTCCATTGTCTCACTCCATGTCCTTCAGCATATTAATATATTCAAATGTAGCTATTAGAAGAATCCATCTCTGAATTCCATTTCTATCAAAATGCCACCTTGCCATCTTACCTTTTGTTCTTAACCAGAAAGACACATTTTTTTTTACCATTTTCCCTCCCCATTTTTTCCCTAAAACATTTCACTCTCACATTTATCTCCATTTCTCCATAGAAAACTCTCTTCTGATAATGTTACCGATATCTTAATAGTCACAAAATTTTTATTATGGGAAAAGTTTAAAACATTCAAAAGTGAAAGGAATAACAAATGTGCTCTGAAATCAGCAGATTCCTATTTCTATTTTCTGCATGATCTTAACTTCTACCCCTATCAAATGAATGTAAAAAATTACATATCATAAGATTTTCCTATATATGTGTATATAATATATAATACATATGTAAATTGCCAATAACAAAACAACCTCTGTATTAAAATTCTAAAAATGCAGACCTTTTTTCATAAGCATTCCATTATAGCATCTTTTAAAAAACAGTATTATTGATATCCTTTCAACTAAAGAACACATTCTAACTCTTATCTTCTACTTGAAATCACCTAGCAATTTACATTTACATTTGTAAAATTCTTTCTATTATACTTGGAGAAAGTCACCTTTTTCTGTTTTGTGTGTTTGTGTGTGTGTGTGTGAGTGTGTGTGTGTCCCAGTGCTTCCTGTGCTGTGTAGGATATTTTATTTTTGTTTGAGGCATTTGAGTAAAGTCTTTGTGTCTTTCTTCTGATATTTCACTCCCAACAGGGTGAGGAGTGTCAGGAGCAAAAGAACATACCCATTGGCAGATTTCTCCCACTCCATTTACAATTCCATAGCTAGGTGTCTACGCTACCTTATTATCTTGATTATCACTCTGAACTTGTTTTTAGGATCAAACATGGCCTCTTCTCTGGGTCTGTCTTTCCTGGACTGTACTGCCAGAATAGCTACCTCTAATCCCAAACAGTGGCCAAGGGAGGCACGTGCAGGGAAGGTTTTGATATAATGTGGACGTCTGGACTGATGTGTCTTCTTTTTACATATGTTCATATATGGTAGACAAAGGGACAGATTGAACTAGCAAGGAACAGGATCTTCTATAGATACATTTTTGAAGTGTGTTGGAAGACTCCAAAGCAATGCTCAGGGGATCAGAAGACAAAGATTGGATGTTTTGATGGGCTGAACCTCAAGTGATCCTCAAGCCCAGAGGTGTTAATGCCTACCAGGGCTATTTCAGTGGTGCTCAAGGGATTCCTGACTCATACCCAGAGATTATTTGGATCAAACTTGGAGCCTTAAGCATGGAAGGCATAAACTGTAACCCTTTGAGCTAATTCCTGGCCAAAGTATAAATTTTTGCTTTTGTTCTGGCCCCTCCAGATGTTAGGAACAGATCTTCCCTTATGAAGTGCTTATCAGAACGTCCCCCCTTTTATCCAACAAGTACATATACTTCTAATCTGGATTTTGTATATGCCCTTTTTTTCTCACTGAAAGTTTACTCTGGATTTTCTTAGATACTCCTTTAAGATCTCTATACTGAATACTTGCAGAACTCTCTCTATATTAAATGCTCAAATTCAATGTTTGGCATAGATTGCCTCTGAGAATTTAGAGAGACTTACACCTCTTTGTTGCTTCTATGGTAACATCAGAGTTAACTTGAATAGATGATGCTACTACCACCTCTGAATCTGTTTTTCTCCCTATATTCTTGTGGTCTTAACTAATAGATACACAAAATATTGATAAATATCTTCCATCTCTCTCTTTTATTCACTGATGATCCAAACACTATATTTATAACCACAAAATATTAATAAATATCTTCCATATCTCTCTTTTATTCACTGATGATCCAAACACTATATTTATAACCACAAAATATTAATAAATATCTTCCATCTCTCTCTTTTACTCACTGATGACCCAAACTCTATATTTATACCACTTACTGTTTGTAACAGATATCACTGTAGCCCATAACATTTTTCTTTCACTGTCACTCACTGAATTCAGAATTTAATAATTTAATCATTTCTACTGTGCTTTTTTGCATCCTCGGGATATATTCCCAGAAGTGGTATTGCAGGGTCATATGGAAGCTCAATTCCTAGTTTTTGAAGGACTGTGCATATTGTTTTCCAGAAAAGCTGCACTCGTGGGCATTCCCACTAACAGTGAAAGAGTGTCCGTTTTTCCCCATATCCACGCCAGCACTGGTTGCTTTTGTTCTTTTGAATGTGTGCCAGTCTCTGTGGTGTGAGATGATATCTCATTGTTGTTTTGATTTGCATCTCCCTGATGGCTAGTGATGTGGAGCATTTTTTCATGTGCCTTTTGGCCATTTGTATGTCTTTTTTGAGGAAACTTCTGTTCATTTCTTCTCCCCATTTTTGGATGGGGTTGGAGGTTGTTTTTCTTGTACAATTCTACTAGTGTCTTGTATATCCTGGATATTAATCCCTTATCAGATGGGTATTGGGTAAATATTCTTTCCCATTCTGTGGGCTCTTTCTGTATTTTGGTCACTGTTTCTTTTTATGTGCAGAAGCTTCCTAGTTTGATGTAGTCTCATTTGTTTATGTTTGCTTCCACTTGCATGGTCAGTGCTGCTTCATCCTTAAAGATGCTTTTAGCTTCAGTGTCATGGAGAGTTCTGCCTACATTTTCCTCTATGTACCTACTTGATTCTTGTCTGATATTGAGTTCTTTAATCCACGTTGATCTGACTTTTGTGCCTAGTATTAGACAGGGGTCAGAGTTCATTTTTTTTACAGGTAGCTATCCAGTTTTCCCAGTACCACTTGTTGAAGACACGTTCCTTGTTCCACTTCACATTTCTTGCTCCTTTGTCAAAGATTAAGTGGTCATATATTTGGAGGTCTGTGACAGAATATTAGACTCCGTTCTGTTGGTGTGCAGGTCTGTTTCTAGCCCAGTACCATGCTGTCTTAATTACTACTGCCGTGTAGTACAGTCTAAAGTTGGGGAGGGTGATGCCACCCATCTTCTTTTTCCCAACGATTGTTTTAGCTGTTTCTGGGGGATTATTGATCCCTATGAATTTCAGGATTGTTTTGTCCATTTCTTTGAAAAATGTCATGTGTATCCTGATAGGGACCACATGGAATTTGTATAGTGCTTTGGGCAGTATTGCCATTACGATATTGTTAATCCTCCCTATGTATGAGCAGAGGATGTGTATCCATTTTCTAGTGTCCTCTTTTATTTCTTGACGTAGTGTTTTGTAACTTTCCTTGTATAGGTTCGTCACCTCTTTGGTTAAGCTGATTCTGAGGTACTTGATTTTCTGAGGTACTATTGTGAACAGGATTATTTTTTTTAATGTCTATTTCTTCTCTTTCATTATTTGTATATAAGAAAGCCATGGACTTTGGGGTGAATGTTCACTAGTCCAGCCTCTCTGGAAAACAATATGGACAGTCCTTCAAAAACTAGAAATTGAGCTTCCATATGATTCCACAATACCACTTCTGGGAATACATCTCGAGGGTGCAAAAAAGCACAGTAGAAATGACATCTGTAGCTATGTGTTCATTGCAGCTCTTTTCACAATAGCCAAAATCTGGAAACAACCCAAGTGTCCTAGAACAGATGACTGGTTAAAGAAACTTTGGTACATCTACACATTGGGATACTATGCAGCTGTCAGGAGAAATGAAGTCATGGACTTTGCTTATAAATGGATAGACATGGAGAGTATCATGCTAAGTGAAATGAGTCAGAAAGAGAGGGACAGACATAGAAGGACTGCATTTATTTGTGGAGTATAAAACAACATAACATGAGGCTGACACCTAAAGATAGTAGATACATGGGACAGATAGATTGCTCCATAGCTGGAAGCCTGCATCATGAGCAAAGGGGAGAAGGCTGCTGGAATAGAGAAGAGATCACTAAGAATAAGATGGCTAGAGGAATTGGTCGGGATGGGAGATGTGTGCAGAAAGTAGATAAACGACCAAACATGATAACCTCTCAGGGTCTGTATTGAAAACCATAATGCCCAAAAGTAGAGAGAGATTATGGGGAATCATGTCTTCATGTCTGCCATGGAGGCAGAGGGACGGTGGGAAAGGGAGGGGGGGATACCGGGGATATAAGTGGTGGGGAATGTGCACTGGTGGAGGGATGAGTGTTTGATCATTGTGTGATTGTAACCCAAACATAAAAGCTTGTATCTATCTACAGTGATTCAATATAATTTAAAAAAAAGAAACACAATAATTTAATCAAACAACTTCTATAAGCTCTTGCTGATTTTTATTTCACAGTTTTCCTGGAAAAACTACTCTCTATACTACCCTGACTGATTTAGATCCATCAGTATTTTCTCATTTTTTTCCCAACTATCAAACTTAACCTCTGTTGTATAAAATTATTCTTTATGGGCTTTCCAAAATCACCTTTTCAACCTGTACCCTCTGCTCTACTTAGTGAAAATTATTTTCAAGCAGAGTGATCTGTACGACCTTTAGGATATCATACTCCATTTGATTTCTTTCTTGAGAACATATTCTCAGCCTTTGAGGACTTCTCTGGTGTATATTTCATCCCCTGTGTCTGAGTTATTCTCTTCCTATGGTGCTCCCTTCTTCATAGCTCTCATTTACCACTTTTAACCTCAAGGGTATTATCTTCAAGAAAACAGGGATTCTATCCTGCTGATCTTTAGTGTCTCATAACCTAGCATAGTTTCTATAATTCAGCAGTGTTCTATCATTGAGAAGGCAAAAGCTTGTAAGAGTGGTTATAAATTGAAACCTCAACTATGTAGACACCTATTCAAATAAAAACTCTAGGAATGCTAGATATATGATTTCTAGCAAATTGGAAATTTCCTTCATTGCTACAATGGTTGATGTGAACATTCAGTGATTAGCAAGGCTCACCTAATAGGCATACCTTCTCCTTTGATATGCATACAAGACAGTGATTTAAATTATTTAATGATTTTGCATCTAAAAGTAAAGTAAAAGCCCTCCCGTTGATCATCGATTTGCTCGAGCGGGCCCAGTAATGTTTCCATTGGAGACTTTGTTGTTACTGTGTCTGGCATATCGAATATGTCACGGGGAGCTTGCCAGGCTCTGCCCTGCGGGTGAGATAGTCTCGGTAGCTTGCCGGGCTCTCCGAGAGGGGTGGAGGAATCGAACTTGGGTCGGCCATGTTGGCTGCGTGCAAGGCAAACGCCCTACCGCTGTGCTATCGCTCCAGCCCCTTGCATCTATAAAAAATGAAATAATCTTTGCTAATTATAGCAGAGCTAGAAACTCAGCACCTCAATTTTGATCTTTTTAAATTACTCCAAAAACTTTATAGACAGCTTTGTTTGAGGTATACTTGAAGTTTGTTCTTCTGTATGCATTCAAGCTTAACCTCTGGTTAATTAGGCTTAAGTTATCAATGTCCAGATAAAATAAAGTGAATATTAATCATGATATTTCCATTAATAACAGACTAATGTTATATATGTAATAAAACTTTTATTGTTTCTTTTTGTCACATAAAAATAGTAACAGTCTTGGAATAATTTCAAACGATTGCAATTAATATCTTTGACAAATTTATCTGGTGGTGAGTACAGAAGGGAAAGGTTGTTCATACTGTTAGCAAAAGTCACCGTTAGTGACTTCAGTCACATTTCAGCTCTGTGAGTAAGGTATCCTACCTTGTATATGGAAAGGATTACTGAGCACATTCTGATATTTCTACTTTCATACCCAGAGACATAACAATCAGTATCAGTAGTACTGTCTTCAAATATAAAGTACAGTGATGTCTGTAATCATGTTTCTCAAAACTTCAGGTCACTCTTGGATTTATTAAACTGCACTGGTTTTCAAAGAAAACCTACTCTGATGTTTCTTTGTCCTTCTAAGGAGCATCTATTTAAAGAATCCCTTTTCTAAAACTTCAGTCCTTGTAACCAATTTTTACCTTTTGCAATCACAAAATCAAAGGGCTTTAAAAATGGAAAGAAACCTTTGTGGGAACCAAGGACTTATGTAGATAAGGAAATTGAAGGCTAAGAATGTAATGGAACTTGCCTTAGGTTTCATAGTGGGGAGAAAGGTGAGAATAAAAACCCAGTCCTACTGAATCAATTTTGAATAGCTGGCTTTGCTAATTCCAAATTGATTTTAGATTTCAAACATATGGATAGAGAAAATTGATACTTGTCTCAGGCAGAATTTAAACACTCTGAACATATGGATAAACTTTTTCAGGAACCAACAGTTCAAGTCAGGAGGTTCACTGGCCTTTAACAAAGTTCTAAACAGTCCACTCTCAATGGAAGCCAGTTGGGCTTGTGATGGACAGCATAGTTCAGCCTCATGTTGGCTTTACTAAGCAACAAACTCCAGACAATAAAATTAGCTAGAGTTAGGTGCTATGTAGTAGATGTTAGATGGAGCAAAGACATGTGATAGGACTTTGTTTGGTGACTACAGTCAAATAAGTCAAAGTTAGCAAATTCTTGTGCACCATGAGGCACAAAAGACATTGGGTTGTGGAATAGTTTGCCAATCACCATTATCTTCTCTATTTGAATATGCTCCCAAACTACTCTTGGGATAGTTATCTGGAATATAGGAAATGAGAGAGCCAAATTCTCAGATCTTCCAAGTCTTTTCCCCTCCCAGCCTATCTAGGAAACAAATAAGATAGCAGTGATAAAGCCCCAGACTTGTCCCTTCCCTCCATCTATGAAAAACTTTTATACCGCTTTACTTGATCTGAGCAAAAACACAGGACAACCTTCTGAAATTCTTATTGCTTTTTTTTTTTGGGAGGGGGGGGTTCTGCGCGCGCGGGCGCGCACACACACACACACACACACACACACACACACACAAACCAAAACAGGTTGCAAGGTGGGGCTCATAATTTCTAAATTTGGACTGCATTCAGATTATCCTGAAGATTAATTTGGAACGATTTATATTGAATGATTCATTTTTTTCAACTAATGATGCATGTTATTCTGGATTGTAATTTTAGAAAGAAATTGATCATCCTTGATTTGATTTTCCTAAACTTATATAATGGACGTTAGCACTGACCTCCTATTGTTCATCAATTTGCTCAAGCGGGCACCAGTAACATCTTCATTGTAGGACTTGTTGTTATTTTTTTTGGCATATTGAATATGCCACGGGAGCTTACCAGGCCCTACTGTTCAGGCAGAATACTCTCAGTAGCTTGCCGGGCTATGAGAGGGATGGAAGAATCGAACCCCGGTTGGCCGTGTGCAAGGCAAACGTCCTACCCGCTGTGCTGTCGCTCCTGTATGAGTGGTTCAGTGGTAGAGAATTGATATAATATGAACTTTAAATCCCATAATCTATAAAATTAATACAGACCCCAAATTGAGACTCTCTTTTGGAAATAAAGTGTGCTGTTTCCAATTTGTGAACTCCAGGCAGATATAATGTAACTTGCACAACCTAGTTACTTGGCCTAGTGATTTTGAGTGAAAGTTTATTACACTATCACAGACATGTTTATGACCAGTTTTAGCCAGTGCATGCTGTAAAGGTAGTATTCCATTGACCCAGTCAGTTAATTTTAAAATGCCTTCGGCCAAATCTCTCTGTGGGAAACAAGCTTCTAGAGTCTCTAGGTAAAGCCTGATTTACATCTCTCTGATTTGTGCTATTTCTCTTCATAAACAATGAACGGATCTGAATTTTACATAGAATAGCTCTTTTTATGTCCGGATTTTCAAAGAACTTGATACCTTGGATCAAAAGTCACCAGAACTTGCCTAATCTTTTGACTGAAATCAACAAGGACTTTCTCTTTATATGAAGATCTTCTTAAAAAGGAGAAAAAAAAACCTTTGGTCATATTATAATTATTTTTCATATGATTAAAATAACCAGAGCTTTAGAATAACTTACCATCTGGTGACTAGTGCCTCCTGAAATGCCTTCCACCCATCCATATTTTAATGTCTTTTCTTTCAATCATGTTTAATACTTCAGCCAAAGATATTGGTTTATCAGTTATTTTCCCAGCTTCTCTCGGCAGCATTTGTTGTATGAATATTCATTCCCTTCCCATCTAGGTTTCCGTTTCACTGATGACAGCTCCTCAGTGTCTGAATTACTAGGCTTATATTTTATACACAGCATGAAAGGTTTCTGGACGTTGTGTCCCTTGAGACGTGAAACTCTCCCTATGTGAGAATATGAAAGCACATTCTATCACTGTTGCTGCAAACTGGCAAAACACCAGATACAGACACCAACCTGGCTTTAGAAACCAAATTGACAGCTGCAACCTAGAAAGAAAAAAACGTGTAAAACCTTTTATTAGTTAAAAAACAGCAACAACAGATTAGCTAAACCAAAGTTTGCACACTCGTGCTTAAAAAGATACACACCGGGCATGCTCTCCACGTGAATTTAAGCACCAGTAGTACCTTTTTGCAACTGACCTACACTATCACTATCTCCTATATTTGTAGGCACAGGGTCAAGGTACAATTGTAAAAACAATTTCAGCCATTGGTTTCAGCTAACAGCCACCTGCGACCATTTCAGAGCTGAGTGATGAGCCTGCACTGTGACCAATTGTGGCTTTGTGGTTACATGCAGGTTGTGGTGCTTCGAGTACGTGACAGCCCTGGAGTAGAAGACTCCACTCTCCAGTCTACCTCATGGCTGCCAGTCACTCATCTGTCCCTTGGGTCTCCCAGGACAAGTGGATACAGGAAAGAAAAACCGTTTTTAAATGTATTTAAAAAATAATTTGCTAACACATGTAGGAAAATTGAAACACACTGGATTTCACGCTAAACAAGACATTAGAAGGTTTATATTTGACAAAGCTTTTTTTTCATTTTTCTAGTTTTATGTCTTTAAGAGAGTCAGCCTGTATAATTTCATTTTTAATGTTTTATATATGCACACATATATATATTCTTATCTCCCATTCTTTTATTCTAAAAACAATCCTTGAACTTCTACTGCAGAGTCATCATTCTATCAGAAATAAATGAAAATGCATTGAAAACACCCTCTAAGATCTAGAGTTTAGCTTAGAGTGAATGAGGTCTCTCTCAGAAGGAACTGTCCTTTTGCACTCTGTTTAAGAACAAAACAAGGCGATCCCAACTATTTCAGTTTGTCTCCATGGATCCTTTCAACTATTTTAAAACTCTGGCTTTTAAAATATTAAAGTGTATATTAAGATTGGCAGTGTTTCTAGTAAACCATTTCTAAATTAAGCTGTACAAATGTGATTCACCAGAAAGAGAAAAAATGCCAATTACCAAACAGAAGTTGTTGCTCATGTACAAACCACACTCCTGAATGTTTGTGTTTATTGAACATCTAATTTTAGTTTCCAGGGAAAAGTAAAAGGAGAACTTAACTTAAAAGTAGGTCAAACTTTCTCAATTGTTTGAGAGCTTCTTATTAGATGGGCTTTTGTAAACTGGAGTGATATTAAAACAAAACGAACCAGTATTCCCAAATTCATAGATTAACATGTTAATATATCACATCTATTTTTATTTCTATTTCCTTTTACTTTTCCTATTTCCTTTCTATTTCTTCTTCTTATCTATTACCTGCAATACACTAAAAATTTAAGGTAAGTCCAACGCTTAAGAAATACTTAGAACAGAAACTAAAGAAAGAAATAGATGTATATCAATTATTCTGTCACTTGGAAGCTTAGACTGAATGAGCCTCCTAGTGATGAAGTCCCATCTGCCCTGAACCAATGTGCTGAAATTGCAGTTTCTTCTATGTAACACCACCTCTAAGAGAGGCGAAACTGCAAATTAGTGTTCCACCTTAGCTCCAAAATATTTTTATAAACAACTTTGTCTGCTCTGTCCCCCTTTCTGGTTCCAGTTCTTCCCCATTCCTCTGGATGAACATGCAATAAGGGTTTATAACCGTTAAGATAAATATGACTTAGAAATGCCTTTGCTGCTTTCAGATTGTGACTGTTGCAGTAGTGAACTTCTAAGGAAAATCTCTGCGGGCATCCAGAATGCTATACAATTTTACATATGTTTCTTTCATGATAGAAATTGCCATTTGCCCAAGTATTTTATATATAAATGCCCTCAAATTTGTAAGATGGTACAGTATGTTCCACCCACTTTTGTGACAGATGGAAGAGACATTTGGAGTTGTAAAATGTCTGTATGAAGAGCAGAGCCTTCTAATGTTGTGGTTTTTACCTTGAATAATACAGTTTTCTTTATCTCAGTAAGGTGCTAAAAAATAAATCAATTTTTATTGAGCTCCCAAATGCTTGTAGCATTTGTCCTTTTTTGTTTAGAAATTCCCATGCTCTATAAATGTACTTTTTTCCTGAGGCACTTTATGTGGTATACTAATAATGTTTTTCTACATATTGCTTTAGCTAAAATCTCATTTCATGTCAAGTCTATCTTCAACTGTGTTATTCTTTTAACGTAACCATTTCTTACTTTCTGAGGATGTTTGCATTTGAGTGTGGCAGATTTCCCCCAATCAAAACATGTCAAAAACAAGTTTGTCATATTCCTGAATATTCAAACCCAAATAGAGCTTTTTTACTTTTGATCCTTTATCATACTAATATATATTTAAATATACTCTAGTTACATTCATATGTATTCAAATTCCGTTCTTCTGACTATTAATTCCCAGTCAGTTATTATCTAGTTATTCCATAAAGTTATCAGCTCTTTTCTTCCCTATTTGCACCTATCATGTTATTGATGGCCCTTGTTATTTCATATCTGAATAAGTTGCAAAATATCCAAACTGATTTCCTTGACTCTCAAGTTCCCAGCATACTACTTTCAGATGAACCTTTGTCATATAAAATTTTCATCATGTCACAACAGTGCTTAAAATATTCAATGATTTCACATTACTAATAAAAAATAAAAACCTTTATCTTATTAAGCATATGCTATATCTTCTTTCTCTATTCTTCATGTCCAATGGTACTGAACATCATAAAGGAAAATAAAAGATACATTAGAGTGATCAGTAAGAGAATGGGATTATATTAATTATTCAGTTTCTAACTGGTAGATAATCAATGTCAAGTAATGTAATCTCTCTCTTAGACTCATAGCTAATCCAGTGTGTAGGAACAATAATGATTATTGTACATAAAATTCCTATTCTCATAAATTTTACGACTTTAAAACATAGGCTTATGCTCATTATTCTGAGAATATTTTATTTTTTCTACTTTCATAGTGAAGCAGTTGCACTCTGAACATAATATGTCACTTCCTTTACTTTTCTTTATCTTAGTGTCTCAAAACTATTCCTCTTCTAGGTTCAGTCTTCAATTCCAGTTTACTTTTGGAGTCAGAGAAATATTACAGCAGGTAGGGCATTTGCCTTGCATGCAGCCAATCCAAGTTTGATATTCAACATCCCATATGGTCTCCTGAACACTCTAGGAATGATTCCTGAGCTCTAAGCCAGTAGTAACCTCTGACCACTGCCAGATATGACCCCAAAACAAAACAAAAAAATCAAAATTCCAATTTACTTTCATGAAAACATTCCAGATCGTCACAAAAAATTTTTTTTGATTTGGTGAACCTCACCAGCCTTTAGCACTTTCCCTATAATGTTCATTTCTTTCTCAATGTTCATTCATACGGCACATTTTTTTATTGTTGTTTTGGCTGTGTTCAGGGTCTATTCCTGGCTTGGTACTTGAGTATTGTTCCTAACTTGCGAGACCGTGTAGTGCTAGGGATTAAAGGCATGCAGAGTATGAGCTCCATCCAGTTGATCTATCTCCTCAGCTCTTGAACACATAATTTTTCATATTTCAACTGTACATAATTAAGAGTTGTCAATATTCCATCCACTTGTCTATTGTTTGTTTTTATGCATACCCAGAGGTGCTCAGGGATTCTCCTGGACCTGCATTCAGAAATCATTTCTGGTAAGATTGGGAGGTTCCTTTGGGCTGCGAGGCATCAAACCTGGGTCAGCTGCATTGTCAATGTCATTATCATTGCAAGACAAGAACCTTATCCACCGTTCTATTTCTTTGGCTCCTCTCATCCACCTATTGACCAATTCTAAAGTCATCATATTTCAGTATTTAATCATTTTCATTATCTGTGTTAGGCTGGAGCGACAGAACAGCAGGTAGGGCATTTGCCTTGCATGCAGCTGACCCGAGTATGATTCCTTCATCCTTCTCAGATGGCAGAGCCTGGCAAACTCCCTGTGGCATATTCGATATGCCAAAAATAATAACAAGCCTCACAATGGAGACGTTACTGGTGCCCGCTTGAGCAAACTGAGGACCGTGCTATAGTGCAGTGCATTATCTGTGTAGAGCCTATTTTATTTTACAAATATTTTGGTTGTTGAATACATTTTATTTTATTCCCAACAAATTTGAGTTTTGGAGTGTGAGGGTTTCATAGTTCTCTATTTTGTTGCATTAAGTTTATTTTTTTTCAAGATGGGCTTCAATTCCCAGTAGTCAATATATCAATTGTGAATGCTTTAACTTTGTGTAGGAGGTTTCAGAAGTCAGCACTGGGTTCAGAAGACAAGAGCAACACAATTAGTCACCAGTTCGTTCTCTGGTGTGGAAACTGGAAATTGGCACATTAATTGCTGTCCCTCTTCTAGGGTTTGCCTTTCAGTGTTCTGCTCCCACAGTGTAAATCATCAGCTAGAAAATAGTGATATAAAGTAAAGAAGGATTTGTTATTGCAATCATATGCATTAAGCTTAGTCAGGAAACTTGACTCTGTCACTGTAATTGCATGACTTTGGCAAGTAAGAAATTTCTGTGATCTTAGATTTCCCGATTGCCAGTGAAAATTTCACATTCTTAGACATCCTGTAGGAGGACTGCATACCATTTAAAAGAACACTTTCAAAAAATATATACTGTAAACTGATATAAAATAGAGTTTTATCTTTGACTTTTACTGCTGCAGAAATCTAGAAAACAAGGAAATGGCACAATCTTTGATTTCAATAAAATACTATTAGCATTTTGATGCATTTCCTTCCTTTGATTTTAAATACATATTTCATATATTTTATTTTTTAGCCACACTTGGCAGTGCTCAGGGCTTACTCCTGGCTCTGCACTCAGAGATTACTCCAGGTTGGCCTGGAGGACCAAGCGGGGTACTGGGGATTGAACCCAGGTTGGTCTCATGCAAGGCAAGCACCCTACTCATTGTACTATGTTTCTGATCCCTATGCATCTTTTTTATAACCTTGATAAAATTGCATTAAATTTATTTAACCAGGGCCTCCCGCTGATCGTCGATTTGCTCGAGTGGGCCCAGTAACGTCTCCATTGGAGACTTTGTTGTTACTGTGTCTGGCATATCGAATACTCTCGGTAGCTTGCCGGACTCTCTGAGAGGGGCGGAGGAATCGAACTCGGGTCGGCCATGTTGGCCACGTGTAAGGCGAATGCCCTACCCGCTGTGCTAACCAAATGGTGCTACCAGTATTTCTGTATTTCCACTTGGCTTTTAAAATAAAAACTGTCATTCTAATGATGATGGAACAATCATTTTGTGGCTATGTTACAAATCTCTAAAACAATATTCACTGTTATTATTATGAATTCAAATATATCTCTTTATTTTTTCTTGCTTATGATATTAATATGATCACTTTTTCAAATTCTTCTGTTAAGAAATATTAAACATTTTTTCTGAGAATGT
The DNA here is from genome assembly GCF_029834395.1 of Sorex fumeus. Taxonomy (NCBI): domain Eukaryota; kingdom Metazoa; phylum Chordata; class Mammalia; order Eulipotyphla; family Soricidae; genus Sorex; species Sorex fumeus. The sequence goes on from NW_026606188.1 coordinate 29,570,979, forward strand.
GGCATTTCTGGTCTAGTTCAAAGAAAAAAGAATAATAAACATCTGAGAGAATGCAATTCTATACTGAGTTTTGTGTGCCAAGGCCTTATGTGGGAATATGGTGGAGGAGTTTATGGGATAAGATAAATCATCATGAACTGGAGGCTAGAGAACATAGAGGAAAATGACTTATGATGAAGCTGGTGTAAGACCACATGGCATATTGGGCACTGTGATGTCATGGAATGCAGATTTTATTTTATTTCTTATGAAGATATTTTCTAGATTTTAAGTGTTGCAGAGACATACCCAGATCTCTCAGCTTCTTTTCCCAAAATGGTTGGTTACCTGAATGAAGAGAGAACAATTAATCTTATTCTAGAAATCCAGAGAAGAGAGAATATAGGTTTTTATTTCTGGGAATGACAAGTAGAGATGGAATGGAAAAAGTTGAATTTAATACATACTTCAGAGACAGAATTTGTATAGCTTTGGATGAAGAGGCCAAAGGAAGACTGAACCCAAGAATGACCAGAGAGATCATAGGATAAAGGATGCTTTTCTGCACACAGCTGACCAAGGGTCAATTCCAGGCACCACATATAGCTTGCAGAACATAGCCAAGAGTGCAACCTGACAATAGTGGGTGTGTCTCAACTCCCTACTGCTCCGCCCCCCCCCCAAAAAAAGAATGACTTATGGACTATTTATGGTGGTTTTGTAATGTGTTAACTTGACTAGGCTATATTAAACTCTCAGAATTCTGGTTGGAGCGATAGCACAGCGGTAGGGCGTTTGCCTGGCACACAGCCAACATGGCCGACCCGAGTTCGATTCCTCCGCCCCTCTCGGAGAGCCCGGCAAGTTACCGAGAGTATCTCGCCCGCACGGCAGAGCCTGGCAAGCTCCCCGTGACGTATTTGATATGCCAGACACAGTAACAACAAAGTCTCCAATGGAGATGTCACTGGGCCCGCTCGAGCAAATCGATGAACAACGGGAGGGCCTTTACCTTTACCTTTACCAGAATTCTGGTGTGTGTTTGGGGTTACTTACAGAGAAATTCTTTTGACTTTGGAAAATGGAAAGGAAGCATCCATCAGTCTATGGCTTACCATAATATTGTGGCTAATATTATGACTCATGAAAGAGAGGGATAGACATAGAAAGATTGCATTCATCTGGGGGATATAAAATAACAAAATATGAGATTAATATCCAAGAATAGCTGAGATCAACACCAGGAGGATTACTCCATAGCTTAGAGGCCAGCCGGGTATTCTAGGGGAAAGGACAGTTCAGATGGAGAAGGGAACACCAAATGGAGGGTGTTTGGAGGATCCTCCCAGGAGGGGAGATGCAGGTTGAAAGTAGACTGGACTGAACATGTTTGCCACTCAATGCCTCTTTTGCTGATCACAACACCCAAAAGGAGAGAGAGAACAAAAGGGAATGCCCTGCCACAGTGACAGGGGGCGATGGGGGGATGGGGGGATGAGGGGGGAGGGATATTATCCTGGTGGTGGAAAATGGGCACTGGTGGAGGGATGGGTATTTGATCATGGTATGACCGAAATCCAAGCACAAAAATTTGTAAATCTACAACTGTACCTCATGGTGTTTCACTAATAAAAAAAAATATAATAAAAAAAATATTATGACTCATTTCCTTGGCATTCAGCAGGACCCGCACCTCCGCCTGTTCACCGTCCCTCTGTATCCTCCTTCAGCTTCTTTGGTTCATTTCAAAGCAAGTGCAAAAAGACTTCTTCAGGTAACTAAAAAACACTAAAGTCATAGTTAACAAAAAGTGCTTTTTTTTAATTTGGAGAACTTTCAGATTATGTCCATGCATTTCAGTTTATTCCATATTACATATTTAAATTTGTCTTTCCTTATGTCTGGCCTCATTTGTCTGGCCTTATGGTCTTCTGACTGAGTAGAAAACCCAAACATAGCCATGTTGCAGAGTTTGCATGATGAATATATAATCTAGTGCTTACACCCCATGAAACCCCATTTGTGGTCAATACACAAATATAGCCCTTGTTTATACTTTTAAAAATTGTTTTGTAATTTATTTATATTTTTCTTTGGAAAAGTACTATGTGTTGAAGAGAAATATCCCTTTAATTTGTAGAGGAAAAATCTATGCTAACAATTCTTTAATGACTTTAAGAAAATAGCAGATTCTGACCAGGGATACAAGAAGAATATGGTCACACTCGAATATTAAACCACTTAAAATTCAGAAAACTTTATAACACTGAGATCCCAACCTGTGGGAAATAATAGAAATACAGGTAAAAGGAATAAGGAAAAGGGAAATGAAGGGAAGGGAGAAAGAGGAAGTGAAGGAAAGAAGGAAAATATAATCTGAAAAAATTATATTTAAAAATAAATTTAAAATATAACAGGGGGTTTGAGGAGAGGATTATTTTATTTATCAATTTTCTATTTAGGGAGGAGAATGTCTGAGGGTTCCCCATGGGAAGAAAATTTTAATCAAGTAACTGCTACAGTTTGACCCGTAGAGCTCTGCTGACTCACCGGCAAAATTTGTGGCATCTAAAAGAGAAATATGATTAAGAAAAACAAAACATTTTACTAAAGTATTATTTCAATAATTTGGTCTCCAGTTTCAAAGCATCTAAAAGGCAGCAGTGATTAAAAAAACACCTATTTTAGTCAAAATGATTTTTTTGTCACCAACCTGTGACTATTTTAGAATGTATTAGGTAAATGAATATAGCACAGGTTAAAAACAGAACAAAATCAAACTCAACTTAATTATTATTTTATCAAATAAATGCATGAACCATATCTGTTCTTAAATGGGATAGCAAAATATTCATATTTTACCATCACAAGAGGACAAGAAGCATGCATGCTCATTTATTAAAATACCTGAGTATGACCATAGCAAGAATTAGTCTCTCATAAATGGTCAAATAAATTGTTCCTCCACTCTGAAGTAGTGATTCATCAGTAGTTACTAAATCATCTAATATTTTAATATCTTAATAGTATATTAAAATGATATTTTAGGGTTTTGTTGCATATAAAACTAATTGGTTAAGTGAGAATCAGGAAATAGCATATGCTCTTCAGTTCATTTCTACAAATATTTCTTGAGAGCCCATGTAAAACTAGGTAGTACAGTAGAGACTAAAAGTTTAAATAGGAATAATTTTTTCCTGGTCCTCAGAGAGCTTATAGATTAGTGTTACTTAAATGAAACATTCACCATAATCCTAAATTATCTTTTTTCTTATCTTAAATTCTTCACAATATTCAAAATAATATGGCATACAATTTATTGTCGTGGTGAAAATTATCTGTGCAGAACAGTACTGCATTCATTGTTCTTTCAAGGAAGAAGTGGTTTTACTTCTTCAATGTCCTCAAATGGAGCTCTAGATATGGCTTATACTGACTATTGTCAGCCCAAATTTGGTGAACTGGTTACTAAACTGGTTACTGGTTACTAAAAATAACTTTTGTTCAGTCATTGTGATCCAGATGCAATCACTCAATCACTTAATAATAAGTGAAATAATAACTTTTAATAATAATAATAACTTTTTTTAAAATTCTTAACTTGGTTTATTTTCTTTTCTTTTTTTTTATTGAATTACTGTGGGAAAAGTTACAAAGCTTTCAGGTTTAGGACTCAGTCATGCAAATATCAAACACATTTCCCTTTACCAGTACTTATTTTTTACCATGAAGAATCCCAATAAAACCCCACCTCCCACCCCTCCCAATACCTGTGAGGCAGATGAATTCTAGTTAACACTCTATCTACTTTGACTAGATTCATTGTTTCGATAAAAGATGCACCATTATTATTTAGAGTTTAGCCCCCCCCTCCCAATCAGACATACTGAAAAAGCGTTGTGAAATGATTTATTTGCTTTCTACAGCAGGGTTCAAGAATTAAATGTTGTCGCGCAGCCGCAATAGTGGCTGTGCCATTTTGGATTTCTGCTATTTTACTTATTAACCCTGGAAGTATTTCTACTAAAAGTCAGATAATTAAGAGATTGGTTTCTGTGCTCTGGAGGTCGTGGCCGTGCCGGAGAGCCTGCTCATGGGGGGCAACAGGTGACCTCGGTAGGGCGTGAGGAATGGGCCAGAACGCCCCCCTTCCCATGAGGTTTTTGTCGCCCCCACACCCTCGGCTCATACCAGCTCTCCACAAGGCTCCCATGCGGCTGCCATCTTTCTTTCCAGAGAGCAGAGGCTGAAATAATAACTTTTAAAAAAAATTGCTTATTTTATTTATTTATTTATTTGTTAATGTTGGAGTACTGCTATTTATTCAGCCACTGATTAGGCTGATTGAATTGGGCATGAACTCCACCTTACTTTTTTTTCCCCATTTTTTATAACTTTATTTATTGAATCATCATGAGAGCAGTTACAAAGCTTTCGGGTTAAAGTCTCAGTCATACAAAGAAACATCTGTACCTTCAGCAGTGCCCATTTTCCACCACCAAAAACCCCAGTATACCCCCATCCCACACCCTCCCTGTACCTGTGGGGCAGATGATTTCCACATTACTCTCTGTCTCTACTTTGATTACATTCAATATTTTGACACCAGACCCACCATTATTATTGGGGATTTTACCTTACACTCAGATCTGCTGAAAAGGCAACAGTAAACAATTTGTTTTCTATTCCTGGTTAAGAATAACATATGATGTCGCACAGCTGCAGTAGTGGCCGCACAATTTTGAATTTCTGAAATTTTAGCAATTAAATCTGGTGAGATTTCTGCCCAAACCTGCTGGGTTCTGAGATTTGTTCCTGAGTCTCTGGGATCATGGCCATTAAGCAGCTTGATCAGGATCCAGAGAGGCCATTTATGGGCGGTGACTTGGGGTCTTGTTGGGACGAGGAGGAAAGGGGCAGCTCCATCCCCATCCTATGAGGCCCCACGTGTCTTGTCACTGAGGGCCCAAACCTGACTGTCCAATGGCCTCTGGAGATTGACGGCCACCGAACCACCAAAAAGGAGCAGGCAGAGGGACAGCACCCTTTTCCCTCTGGGGTGGCCTGGCAACAGTAACCTACTGCAGGGTCCAGGCACATTTCTGCCAAAACCTGCTGGGTTCCAAGATTTGTTTCTGAGTTTCTGCGATCATGGCCATTAAGCAGCTTGATCAGGAGCCAAAGAGTCTGTTTGTGAGTGGCTACTCATGGTCTCGTTGGAACGGGGAGGAAAGGGCCAGCTCTACCCCCATCCTGTGAGACCCCGCATGTCTAGTCACTGCGGGTCGAAACCTGACTGTCCAGTGGCCTCTGGAGGATGGCGGCCACTGGGCTTCCAGGGGGAACAGGCCAAGGCACAAAATCTATTCCCAGGTTTTGTGTAACCTACTGCAGGACCAGACGTATTTCTGCCAAAAGTTGTTGGGTTTTGAGATTGTTTCTGAGTCTCTGGGATCATGGTTGTTAAGCAGTTCGATCAGAAACCAGAGAGGCCATGCCTCCAATTATATAGCTGAGCCCGAGGTGGTTTGTGGGTGTGTCTCCCACATACCTGACTTTTTGGCAATTTACTTTTTTGGTAAACTTTGCCCCAAGTTTTTGGAGTCTGGCCAACGGCACAGCAGCAGTTTTGGGGTATCTGGAAGTCTGAAGACAACATCAGACTGCTGATGACCTCGCCTCACAGGTTGCTGGGGGCACCATACCCCTCCCCCCAAATATTCACTTATTTTAAAGTTTGGTGCAGTAGGTAGATTCTTTACACAGTTGCCTTTCATGTATTGGTCTATTGTAAACCATTTATTTCTTATGCCGAAGCAATAAATATTGAGGTACTTAGTGACCCTCACTTAGAAATTCAAATGCTCATTATAAGGCTACTATGAGAAAAGGACGACCTAAATTCTAGCAGGATCATCGTCTTTTGTTGAAATTTGAAGATCAAAAAAATAAGACAGTGAGTCATAGAATGGGTGAAGAGTAGAGAGGATAAGTTAATAATGAAACAAGATTTCATCTTATTTCCACATATATACATATTACCTATCACTTCCTTTGTCCTTTTCCCTTTCAGCTTCTTAAGCTTAAGGAGTGTTTTCAAATCCTAGGTGTTTAATGTTGAACCAAATGTCAATCACAGAAGAATGAGAGCAATCACCAGGTCCTCTGGAGTGAGATTTCTCAAGGCTGTCATGCAGGTTCTCAGATGCAGAGATTAATATTTCAAAGTTTTAACCAGAAGCAGACAGTTACCCTCAAATGACTGATACCAGCCAGAGAGCCATGGGACTGGATCACTCACTACCACCCAACTACCCAATTTTCTCTATATAGACCCCCAAACACAGCTGCCATACTTTTTTAGGTTGCTAAATGAAGCCTCTGTAAGGACTAATTCTTATATCTTGAATACTGATTTTTTGAGCAATTTGGATTTGTATATTTTTTTTTTTGGAAAGCCAGTCAGGAGACGCCATGTCCCAGTATATTGCCCTTCTTGATTTCAAGCTGGGAGAGTAGTTGACAAAGACAGTTTGCAAAGCTTAGCCCATCATCTTATTAAGGGCAGTGACAGCCCACTAGTTGAAGCTGATCCTCAACGGTGGAATTTTTCAACAACTTTCAACAAGGTGCTAAGATCTTCTTGCCTCTGAGAACTCTACCTTTTCTTACTTTTAGCAGCCCCAAATACTATGTTGATGGAGAAAAATGGTTTCCGTTTAGAAGGAGTTGATGGACTCCAAGATTGGGTATGTATCCAGTATGCTGGTTAGAAAAACGAGAGTCCCACAGAATCTGTAAATCTAGATTTTGCCCATGGCTCTGCTACTGACCTGGATGTCTGTAAATCAGTCACCTGAACTACTTCTGTGTGTCCCAATTTTCTCTGTTGTAAAAGAAATATGCTACCAGGTAGTGTTCTGGGAGAGGAACAAAGCTCTAAAGGGTCCTGAGTTTGACGGTGGAGTGTCAATATTAGAAAAGCTTATGTGAAAATCCAAAAAGCACATGACATGGTCCCTAGCATGAAAGGAAAGTTGACTTAGCAATAATGATCTATGCAAAACACAAAGAAAAAATATGGAAAACAAAGAATGAGAAGTGGATGGTTGTAATTAAAATAGGAATTAACTGAAGCTAGATATGTTCCCTGGGAGAAATTGGACCAAAGAAGGAGTCTGCACCTTAGAATAATAAAGATAAATGCAGTCATATCCCTTAGTTATTTTTTCCTCCAAAATAAACTGATATGTTTGTGATAAAGAGAAATTCTAAAATAGTTTAATCAGAGGTATGGCTATGTTGTTGAAAACGAAGAGTTTGGAATTAGTGCAGGTGAATCTGAAAACAAAAACCAAAAGAAAATGCTGAAAAGACCAAGCTAAATAGTGATTTCAACTTGCTGGCTTGCTTTCTTGTGAGTCTAGATAAAGAGCTTTGTGGTGGTGTAAAGGCAATGAAGCTTTAATTGCCTATTAACTGGATTCTTCTGTTTATATCCCTTCTCTCCTTTCTCTCCTCTGTCGCCTATCTTCTGACTTGGCCACTGTTGCCTATGTTAAATGGATTCTGATCAGCTAAAAATCACACCGTAATTTAAGCTGGAAATTTTAGTTAAATCCAGTCAATTCCCTAACATCTTTTCAAGAGGATGAAGGTTTTAATCAGTACAACACCAGCCATGGGGAATATGGGAGAGATCAGGTCAGAATGTGGGTCAGAAAAACTATAGAGGAAGTGCTAATGGGATAAGGACGCCTGAGCTTTTTATCTTATTAGTGCTTCCCATGTCAAATTAGCAAATGGTTCAGGCACTAAAGCATTGAGATAAAATGTTCATCTGGTATGCGTTCCCCAGAAGAAATCTCTGTGAGCCTCTTCTGAGGAGATTCAACTTTTCTTCTCTTCTCTTTTTTATCTTCAGAGGTGAGAGTGATTTTGTAAGTCAGTCACATCTACTTTGTGACCTCTGTGGAAATAGAGCTTAATCAACCGGCTGCTCCATTGTAAACTTCCAGGGGACATCATTCACAAATAACATGATATGAATGGTGTTCCTGGAGGTGTGCTATGTAGAGGCCTTTTTCCAAATCACGTCTTCTAATCACTATAAAAATTTTAAGGAAATCATAGGTATATATTTATGTAAGTAAGCTTATATGTGCATATATTTTAATGGCCGTATTTTGAAATAGACTTGTTACTTAGCTAGTAGTTCAATTTATCTAAATACCTGTGGTGTCCTTCAGCATCACAGAGTATCTTGTTCAGTATTTATATAGCAGCATTCTTTTCAATTCTGCCTCTTGAATCACATGGATAAGAAATCAGTGTTCTATAGAACGCAGAGTTGTTTTAAAATCAGCTTCTCCCTGCTAGACACATTGGCTCCCCCTCACCTAAAGGATGAAATATAGCTTCCTGTTTCATACAAACAAAGCACTGAGAACAGTGTGAGCTCTGGATATTTCTTTTTTTTTTTCAAACATAGCATGTTCCTTCTTGCCTCAGCATCATTTTTTTTCAATCCAGTTCCCCTTTGTTTCATAATGTTTCTTCCCCTTTCTTTACCCCATTGCTTAAATTCTTATCCTTCAACGCTCAACTTTGAAATCATTCCCTAACTATTCTATCTAAAATATTTACTGCCACTCACTATTTTTATATGTGTGAGACTTACATTTGTTTCCCTTATAACACATTCCTATTTGTCAGACTCTTATTTATTCATTTACTTATTGCCTGGCTCACCTGATGACGAGCATCTTCAAGGCAAAGAAAGTGTGTGCACATTGTATGTCCTCAAATGATCTTGTTAGAAGCAAACATGAATTTATCACAGTCCCTTAATTTTCCATGAAATAGTCAGTATAGTTGATCTATGAGTCCACTCATTATTGTATGTGTGCTTTTTAATAAAACTGCAAGACTTACTTTGTGGAGTACTGCAATTAATATATTTACTTTTTTTTATTGAGTTTGCTGTAGGTTTAATTAAAGATAAAAGGTAGGTTTCCTATTATATTCTGAAAGTGGTAGCCTCATAAGCCTTATATGCCTGATCCTCACAGTATCAGAGACTACAGGTACTGGGAATTCCTCACAATATTCAAAATCTACAGTCAAAATTTAGAATATTCAATATTCTTCTATGAAATTATTCTTTTTATTTATTTATTTTGTAAACTAGTTCACAATATTTGATTACATTTACTTTTTTATGTAGGAGTACTGCTATTTATTCGGCCACTGATTAGCTGATTGAATTGAGTGTGAACTCCACCTTACTTTTTTTTCCATTTTTTATAATTTTATTTATTGAATCACCGTGAGAGCAGTTACAAAGCTTTCGGGTCTAAGACTCAGTTATACAATGAAACACCCGTACCTTCACCAGTGCCCATTCTCCACCACCAAAAACCCCAGTATACCCCCATCCTATACCCTCCCCCTACCTGAGGAGTAGATAATTTCCACATTACTCTCTCTCTACTTTGATCACATTCAATATTTTGACACCAGACCCACCATTATTATTTGAGATTTTACCCCAACACTTAGATCTGCTGAAAAGGCAGCAGTAGACAATTTGTTTTCTATTGCTGGTTATGAATAACATATGATGTCGCGTGGCTGCAGTAGTGGCCGTGCAATTTTGAAATTCTGAAATTTTAACACTTAAATCTGGAGGGATTTCTGCCAAAACCTGCCAGGTTCCGAGATTTGCTCCTGAGTCTCTGGGATAATGGCTGTTAAGCAGCTTGATCAGGTGCCAGAAAGGCCGTTCGTGGGTGATGACTTGGGGTCTCTTTGTTGTGGGGAGGACAGGACCGGCTCCACCCCCATCCCATGAGGACCAATATGCCCCGTCACTATGGGCCCAAACCTGACTATCCAATGGCCTCTGGAGGATGACGGTCACCAGCAGCCAGGGCAAAGCAGGCAGAGGGACAACACCCTTTCTCCCCTGAGGTGACTCAGTGACAGTAACCAACTGCGGGATCTGGACACATTTCTGCCAAAAGCTGCTGGGTTTCGAGATTTGTTTCTTAGTCTCTGGGATCATGGCCATTAAGCAGCTTGATCTGGAGCCAGAGAGGCCTTTTATGGTCAATGACTTGGGGTCTCATTGGGGTGGTGAGGACAGGACCGGCTCCACCCCCATCTCATGAGGCCCAACATGTCTCGTCACTGTGGACCCAAGCCTGACTGTCCAATGACTTCTGGAGGATGGTGGCCACTAAGCCACCATTGGGGAGCAGGCAGAGGGACAGCACCCTTCCCCCCCGGAGTGGCCTGGTGACCGTACTGTGGGGTCCTAATGCATTTCTGCCAAAAGCCACTGGGTTTCGAGATTTGTTTCTGGGTCTCCGGGATCATGGCTGTTAAGCAGCTTGATCAGGAGCCAGAGAGGCCGTTCATGGGCGATGACTTGGGGTCTTATTGGGGTAAGGAGGACAGGACTGGAACCACAGCAAGAAACCTATTCTCACCTGGGGTGGCCCAGCACCAGTAACCTATTGCAGGGACCAGACACATTTCTGTCAAAAGCCGCTGGGTTTCCAGATTTCTTTCTGAGTCTCTGGGATCATGGCCATTAAGCAGTTCAATCAGGAACCAGAGAAGCCGTGCCTCCAATTATATAGCTGAGCCGGAGGTGGTTTGTGGGTGTGTTTCCCACATACCTAACTTTTGACCATTTACTTTCTTGGTAAAGTTTGTCCCAAGTTTTTAGGGTCTGGCCAAAGGCACAGCAGCAATTTGGGGCTATCTGGAAGTCTGAAGGCGCCATCAGGCTGCTGATGCACTCGTCTCACAGGTACAGATTGACCTGCCAGCGGCACCATACCCCATGATTACATTTAATATTCAAACACCAAACCCACCAGCATTATACCTTCCCACCACCATATCTTGGGTGTTTCCATACCCAACCCCAATGCTTGCCCCAAACAGAATTGAAATAATATATTTCATTCTAAGTTTGATTTGCTTCCTACTTTGAATCCCTTCAAATGTGGTGTGGTTCTCTTGGAGTATGGGTAGGATATGTGCCTGCATTTGCGGCCATGTGTTCCAGGAAAAGGTTCACTCATGGGTGAGACTCAGCAGAAGCATGTGGAGAGTGGCCATGAGCGTGGCAGCGGTTGAGTTCTGGAGATTTTCACTGCCAGGGCTGGGTCCCTTGGGGCAGGGAGGGCACTCACCCTCCTCCTTCTGGGGTGCCCCAAGTGAAACAGCCTGGTGCAGAGTCCATTGGCATGGTTATGGCGAGTGTCATGTTATGCTCCCTTCTGGAAGAGAAGGACATGCAATCTGGATGGTGGCCAATGACAAGATTATCTCTCTCAAGGTATTCTTGATTGATCACACAGTTTAATTATGTAATCTTCAATATGAATGTAAATGTATTTTTAATTTAATTTTATTTTTATAAAGTTGTCCACCTTATTAAAATGTGGGAGAGCCTGGCAAGCTACTGAAAGTATCCTGCCTGGCTGGCAGAGCCTGGCAAGCTACCCGTGGCATACTTGATATGCCAAAAATAGTAACAATGATGTTCCTCATTCCCCTGACCCTGAAAGAGCCTCCAATATGCCACGGGCTACACTAGCACGTGAAAGGGATGAATGGAGGCGTTACTGGCACACGCTCCAGCAAATTGATGAAAAATGGGATGACAGTGACACAGTGAATGTTGTTCACGATGATTTATTACATTTAGTATTACAACAGCAATCCCACTACCATTACACCTCCTTACCACCATTATTTCCAATTTTCCCAACCACCACCCAAGCTTGCCCTGATAGCAACCTTCAATAATTTATTTTGTATTGCTTGTTATGAGTTAATTTGCTCAAAATGATGAAAAAATATTTCCTTAGAGAAAAGTGTGTGAAGATTTTTGTTTCTCACCCTGGAGCAATTAAGCCCCTGTACAAGAGACTACTAACAGATTGTTACAGGTTAAGCCTTGTGTTTTAATATTTTCTTATTCTAGATTGGTTGCCTTTTACTTTACTTCATCCAATGTGGTATGCTACTCCTGGTATATCAATGGTGTAGAGTATAAGACGTCAAACTCTACACTGAATTTGTGGCTGTGCACTCCAGGAATTCTAAAAATTTGAATGGGGTGATGCAGCTGGAGTTAAATTTTTAACTGGATGGTAACTTTGAGGTCCAGAAGCATCTCTCCAGCAGCCGATCTCTTTCGAGACTTACTTATGAGTTTCTGGGTCATGGCCAGTTGAATGAGTTTAAATGGTGCCAGAGCAGTATATGGGTGTGACTGCCAGACTTTTGGAATAACAGGAAAATAGGGGAAGGTCACCCATCCCCAACATCATGAAAGCCTAGAAATTTTGGTGACAAACCCACATGCCTGGGTGTTTTAATAGATTCATATCTGTATGAGACTTGTACCAAGTCTGGTGTGCCGGCTGTGAGAATGGCGGCGATTGGATTATGGAGGATTTTGGCTTCTGGGGTTCTGTATAGATGGCTGTTAGGTTCATCTGTCCCCCTCTCAGGTGCTCCAGATGAGATTCAGCCTGGTGCAAGTCCTGGAGGCATCTGTGCTATAAATGCATTTTAATTTGGGAGGAATAGATGCTTTGTAGGGTGTTTTAGTTCCTTAAGAAGGCATCACCAAATGAAATAAATAATGACTTGTCTCTCCTGTATACATATAAAGTATATCAAGCATTGTTACGTTGCACAAGATCAATACTCTTTTCTGCTTTAAATTTTTTCCAGAAATTTATATTTTGATCAATTGTACTATTAAGGAAGTCATCTAATCATGACAAAACAATACACTAATAATGTATGGACATGCTGCAGTTATTTTTTTTCCCCTTTTAATCATGTTTGTTACCAGAATCTTAAGGATGATGTCAAGCTCAGTTATTGATATAGTTATCCACAAGAAATTTATTTTCATTGAAAAGTAAATAAACTATTATTAGGGGTAACACAATAAGATGAGAAAGTTTACATCCAACTAATGCTCATTACTCGCAGGAAAAGAAAATCTCTGAAGTTAGCCCAAAGAAACAATTTTTTTGAAAGGCATAAAGGCTTCAGAGGAATAAGCTGCGAGCAAGCTTTTTGGAAATGGAACTATCAGGAGCTGAGGTGCTCTCTCCACTATCCCTTATCTTGTTAGTGGTCCATATCGCTTTATGCACCTGATCCATTGTTTCTATTTCTCTCAAGAGAAAGCTCTCATACTCCACCGATGACAATACTCCACTGACATTTCATTTGCAGCCTTTCCATATTATATTCTGATTTATGTAAATTATTGGAAGTATCTCATTGGTTTCTGATACCTGAGTGAATTACTTCCCATGGGTTCCGATGTTTAATTCTAACTTAATCTCTAGCAGCCATGATGACACTCTCACTGTGGGGCATCTGATTGTCTGATCCCAGTCTCTTAGCAAATAAGAAACAGATTCCAAAAGAAGGCTGTGTGAGAAGTCTATCTCCTATATTTTCCAGCACAGGCAGAAAATGTCTGTGGATAAGTGTTTTCAAAAATATAATAATAATTCATTTAGTGAAAAATTGCATCTTGCTTTCTATATACATTTTACCTATCTGTCTGTCATATGTAAGGCAATTATTATAGTATTGCATTATTCAATTTGTGAAAGAAAGTGAGTTTTTTCAAAATAATATTACCTGTTTTTTTCCACCCATGTTTATATGGGCATATGTTTATCTGGGATAATACAAGAAATCTAATTTCTGTTCTGTTATCTCTTTTCAAGCTTTCACAAGGTTTTGGTCTCCTTTGTCATGATTTCCTGGCTTAAGTTTCACAGGATAACCAAGAGAGCCATTCTTTCCTTGATTATCCTTGGTCCTTAAAAAAAAGAGAGAGAGAGAGAGAGAGAGAGAGAGAGAGAGAGAGAGAGAGAGAGAGAATTTTTCTTTTTTTTTCTCTTTTCCATCTTTTCCTTTTATCTTCCCCAAACCCATTATTATTTTCTCTAAACAACAATTCTCCACTTCTTTTGTAGTTACACAACTGTTGTGAATATTAATGGTATCCTTCAAGGAGTATTATTTATAGTAAGAAATATGGGTCTTTGATCAGTGTTCTTTTTCTTAAATAAAAACCTCATGCATGGTGGGTAGATTGTATTTCTCTTATCTTACGTTAGGCATTTTTGTCGCTCATTTCCATCTTCCCTTATATTGCAGAGTAGGAAGCCTTTGGAGACTTTTAAGTTGTTCTTTTTTCAAAAGCCTTTTTCCCCTTTATTGTATGATCTTTTTAATGCAGGCCCTGTATATGGTGCTGTCTGCCCTGGTTGGAAATCCTTTTGCTACACTCCCTAAAGGAAGCAAGTGATTCAGGAGAGGGAGTGTGTAATTTGTTTTGTACCGTGGAATTCCTGCCATGCCTATATGTATTTAGACCACAGGCAAGCCAATAAAGTTGTCATAGAAACAAAGCATTTCATGAATAAATCAATCCATAACAAACTTGTAAACTTCAAACAACCCACTGTGCCTTAACAACACATCCGTTACATATACAAAATAATCATGTTTGTAATGAGCAATGCACAATATTATTCTTTCCCATACATTTGGTCCTGTTTACCATCATATAAATATTCCTAATGTATTTTTATGCAGCCCATGGATTCCTACTGAGCTAGAATGAAATAAGTAAGTTCAGCTGGCATGATAATACTGGAAAAGCAGGCTTTTCAAAATGCAAATCATGGTGAACCTACGTTCAAACAAGATGTTTGAACTACCTCCTTAGCGGACTAGAGGGGCTAAAAGCATAGCTGGGCAAAGTTTCCTCATTTTGCTCAACTCCCTTAGTCTTCTCACTTTTCCGCATTGTTCTTTATTGCTTAGTACCCTGCATATGGTGGGTGTCTTCAGGAAAGTGGTTAACTGACTGGCAGGGGTGGGCGGTGATGGGAAGTTATTTGAAAAGTGACACTGAGTATTTTTAAAAGGGTGAATGGCCTCCACCAGAGACTATCATGACTGGATTGAAGAAAAAAGAGCACTTTGAGGAGGAAAAGAAGAATGTGTAAAACTTAAATTCCTTTGCAGACTCTAAAAACAAGACAAAGACAGACTTAGCTAAGGAAGTCAATGTTGTATAAGTCCTCTGGGGCTTGCTTTGACTTCCTGAACATGGGAACTTTTTGAGTTTCCCTTTTAGTTAGACATTCTCTCTGTGGCTACAAAGAGTTGTGATCCTGCATCTTAAACATGATAGGGTGGCTAGTTTGTCTTGTCTCCCTCTTTTCCCTTGAGTTCAGTTAAGACCTTCTGTTCTGTCTTCATCGTGACATCTCAGTCCAATTAGAAATCTTTGGTTGTAATCAGAGAAACTTGCTCCATAGTTTGAATACAGATATGAATTTAATTTTCTAATAACTGACTTCCACTTTGCTGTACTTTCCCATCTTACAGCAGTTGAAAAGTGTCCTTGGGGCTGGTGCGATGGTACAGTGCATAGGGCATTTGCCTTGCACGCAGCTGGCCCGCGTTTGATTCCCAGCATCCCATATGGCTCCCCAAGAACCACCAGAAATAATTTCTGAGTGCATGAGCCAGGAATAACCCTTGTGCATCCCCGGGTAGTACCCAAAAAGAAAAAAAAAGTGTCCTCAATTTTTAAGCCTCTCTGTTTAGATTTAATACAAAATTCTCCAACATTTAAGTGAGGAGGGTGACTCTCTCTCTCTCTCTCTCTCTCTCTCTCTCTATATATATATATATATATATATATATATGTTCCAAAGCTTTATGTAAGCCCCGAGATCCCTTTTTTATAAGGTTTGTGGAGCTAGGGAAGGAGGATGGAGAAGGAAGGCTGACATTGTCTTAAGCTTTTGCACTACTATTCTCTGAGATTCTAGTATTATCCTTTACATGATAATATTGCACATTATCTTATCATTATCATTGCTTTCCCTGAGTCTAGAAAGTATGACGGTCTTCATTAATAAGAGTAATAGATCAATCTTAAATAATGAGATTAATCTTTCATTAGTGAAACTTGTATCTATGGACTGGAGAGATAGCACAGTGGGTAGGGCATCTGCCTTGTATGTGGCCTACCCAGGTTCGATTCCTCCACCTCTCTGGGAGAGCCCAGCAAGCTACCTAGAGTATCTTGCCCACATGGCAAAGTCTAGCAAGCTACCCGTGATGTATTCAATATGCCAAAAACAGTAACAACAAGTCTCACACTTTGTTGTGAGATGTTACTGGTGCCTGCTCGAGCGAACTGATGAACAACAACAGGAGGACAGTGACAGTGACAGTGACAGTATTCTATGGAATATAGTTTCCCCTTCCCAAAATGTATGTGTATCACAACCATTGAATGTGAATTTATTTGAAAATAAGGTCTTTGTGTATCAACAAAATGTAAAGAACAGCATATTTAATTAGAGTGGGCTTTAATCCAGTGACTAGTATCTTTGTAGCAAGCAGATAACTTTGGTCATAAAGATATTAAGAAGGAAAATGAAGATAGATTTTCATGATCATCTGTCTAGAACTTAGCAATGCTATGGCAGCGAATAGTAACTAGGAAAATGCCAGAAATTACTTTCCCCTGGAGTTATCAGGGGGTTTGTGGCCTGGCAACACATTGGTCTACAATTTCTAACTCTGCCAATGAGTTGGATATGGGTTACACAGAGTTAGACAATGACAACGAGTTTAAAGAACCAACTGTTTTGTGTGTTAAGCCATTTAGTTAGAGACTGTTACAACAGTTCTAGGAAATGAAAATGGGATTTAATTTAAGAAGGAAGAAAAGAAACCTGCACCACTCAACATCTTTATGAACATCCAATTCAGTGTAACTCTCTCAGAAGACACTCCTCCACAAGCATGTCTGGCTCAGGCCATGCTGTGGCTCTCCATTCACTTCGGTTCAAACGTTAAACACAGAAAGGTATTTTATATTTATTCTTCTCTTTCCCTCACATCCTATCCCTCTCCTTATTGTTAATTCCTGTGATTTCATATTTTTTACAACACTAAAGAGATTCATTCATCATTTATAAGTGTGCAATAACACCATGATAAATGACAGATGTTCATTATAGATGGCTTGGAATGTATCAGATCTATGCTAAGCTTTTCTCATTTAGTCTACAAACAATATCATGGTAAACATGTTTCCCTTTTATTAGTGAGGGGAATGGTGCTGAAACATAAGTTTCCCAAGGTCAAACTCTTAGCAAGTGATAGAAGTAGTATCTAAAACCAGATATTTCAGATATTTCAGAATCTGAAAAATCCCAATTTTAACAACTAAGTTATGTCTGTGTCGTACAAGTTCTGATCATTATAGAATATTCCTCTGCAGTCATTATTGAGGGCTGCTACAAGAGTAGCATGAAATAATGGAAAATGTTAACTTTCTCTTCTCTTTGTTCTCTTGATATATAAAATTCAAGAGATTTTTAACTATGCCTTGGATAAAATGCCCTATATTTTGCAGAAGAAACCCTTCATATGTACTTAATCTCACCTAAATAAATGACTCATTGTAACACACATATTTTATGTAAGGTATGTTGTTAGTGGTAATTCACTGGTGTAGCACATGAGGACAGCTAGGAAGACAGACTTCTGAGAGATTTTCACTGTTAGTCTAGGCCAGAGCCCACAGAGAGGTGACTGCTGATTTACTCTTTCTGAGTAGATACCATGTGCTTTGCTTCTGCAGACACTAGATATCAGAGTGCAATAAGACCAACCCTAATCCTCAAGGAAGCCTCAAGGCTGAAGAGAGTATAAAAGATGAGCTCTAGCTTAGAGCTGTGTTGAATTTAGGTTTCAAAGAGTCTCCCTTAGACTTAAACTCTTAAAATTCACTGGGTGAAAGCAAAATCCATATGGGATTCTTAACCTAAGTACATATGTGATGTTTTTTCCTAGGCAGAATAGCCATAGAATACAACAAATTTTCAAACTGTTTTATGAACCAATAATAGCTTATTTTTTTCTTAACCTTAGGACTATTCTGGGAATTTTATCAACTTCTTGGTTCTGGAAGGCTGGTCACATAAAAATCTTTCTATTCATAAACACAGTTAAGTTCAGATCATTAAAATCTGTTTGGGGACACATTTTTATGCTTTTCACAATATCATCAACTGATATTTTGCTACACTAGATTAATTTCTTAGATACTAGTTGTGGTTTTTAACTACTAAATGAGGCTACCAGTTTAGAGCTGTACAAGTGAGTATTTAGTGTGAAAATTCAGCTTGTTCATTAAAGTTTTTACTTCTTGAAATTGTCATAAAACTACATTTCCCTCTTATACAAATATTAAATTAGAAATTATATTTATGTATGGTAAAGCGAAGTAAATCTGTACTTATTATAAATATTCTGTTTCATGGGGAGAAGTGGAAAGTGGTCCATTATATACCACTAAGACATAATCTTCATTTTATTACTATAGCCAGAGACCCTTATGCACATTTTATATCCTCTACATAAATATTTGTTTGAATTGGGAGATTAAGATAATAGTACCAAATCTCAGAATTGCTGGGATGATTAGGCAACTATTTGGCAATATTAGTGCAATTTTATTTTTTTAAGCATTGTTCTTAGATTAATATAAAATATCTTAAACTGATTCTCAAAATAATCTATATAAAAGGGTTAAGCCTAATGCAAATCAATAACTGTTTGGGGGCTCTGCACTTCCTAGTACAGCCGTGAGCTTCTAAACAGCCTCCAATGAGTCGCATCCCTCTTTCTCAGCAGTATCCAGAAGACGAGCTGTGGTACAAGTTTGACTTTCTTCCCATTTCTTCTGGCTCCACCCAATCAGCAGCCTAGCTGTTTCTTGGGGCCTCACCTCATTGCTTTCCTTTCTTCTAGCCCTTAATCAGAAAGGCAAATAACTTACTGAAAAGCAAATGGCGAACATTATCTGGTAATTAGGCTCATTAATTTTATAGGAAATTCTTTAATTTTCTATGGGAACATGTTCTTGAAATGCATTATCTCCCTTTTATGACTTCACTTGCCTCTGTGTCAGTTGAGATTAAAGGTAACATGCCCTGCTGGGAACAAACACAATTTTCCAGCAGCTGCATTTTGTTTTCCTTAATAATTAACAATTGCTGCTGACTAACCCTTACAGCATGAAATGCCCACCTTTTCACAAATGAGTGGGCATTGGTTAGAGCAACTCACAAGGGATATCAGAAAAAGGAGTGTGATTAAAGCATTAAAGATTTAAAGGTTGACATTAGGATGAAAGGTGGAATTACAGTAAATATAACGCTGTTTAACATTAAATGGAATGTGTTGTACTTGAAACAGTTGTTCATTTCACATTAATTATTAAGGGAACCTGACAACTCATTTCTAATTCGCAACTAAAGATACAATTTCTTAGGATATAAATACAACAAAGATGCTCAGAGGGTTGGTGCTCCCTTATCTTTAATGATTCCATGAATTTTTCTTAATGTAATCTACAAACAAATTTGGATCCAAAGCGCCTAAATTATAAAAACCAGGCAAATGTTTGTGGTGAGCTGATATTATAACTCTGAATTCTGAAGTAACTAAGGTACTTAAACTGGAAATTGTTTCACATATTCTTCATTTTTTTCATTTAAGAATTTTCTTGCAGATGCACAATTTAAAGGATGTTTGAGATATAGAGGGTGTTTTTATACTTTATGTTTTTCTCTTATGAAGTAACATTGGTTAACAAGAGTATAAACATTTATGGGACTGGAGCGATAGTACAGTGGATAGGGCATCTGCCTTGCACATGGAGACTCAGTTTTGATCACTGGCACTCCATGTGGTCTCCTAAACCCCACCAGAAATGTTCTCTGAGCACAAAACCAGGAGTCCTGAGCATGGTCTGGAGTGGCCCAAAAGCCTCTCCCCCAAATTGTATATTTTAGTGGTACCTATTACCACATAATATCCACAAAAAAGTGCTAATATCTAACCACCACAGTCAACTGGATCTTTGAGACCATTTTCCACCAACTTGGTAACCTCAACTTGGTAAAAGTCAAGACAATCTGGACATTGTCCAAAAGAGACATTGTCTATTTCCTTGCTTTGTAACCTTCTATTCCACATATGAGTGAGATCATCTTTCTCCTTCTGACTTATTTTGCTTATGATGTACCCCTTCTAGTCCATATTCATTCAATATTTCATTCATCCTTAAGTAAGTAAGTAAGGCCCTTCCGTTGATCATCGATTTGCTCGAGTGGGCCCAGTAACATCTCCATTGGAGACTTTGTTGTTACTGTGTTTGGCATATCGAATACATCGCGGGGAGCTTACCAGGCTCTGCCATGCGGGAGAGATACTCTCGGTAGCTGGCCGGGCTCTCCGAGAGGGGCAGAGGAATCGAACTCTGGTCGGCCATGTTGGCTGCATGCAAGGCAAATGCCCTACCGCTGTGCTGTTGCTCCAGCCCTTCTCTCATTCATCCTTAGAACATCCTTAGAACATTCTTAGAATCCTCCAGCCCTATCTCTCATTCATCCTTAGAACTAATATTCCTTTATATATGTATACTTATATATATGTATATATAATAACACCCATTGTCACTGCAAACAGGTTGTTTTTAGATTTTTGCTATTGTAATTAACAGAGCATAAACTTAGGTGAATGCACATCTCGAGGGGGGTTGAGCTGTGCTTAGGACTTACGCCTGGCTCTGGACTCAGGCAATAGGAATCATTCCTGTGGTGCTCAAGATACTGCTGCATGCAAGTCCTTCCCATATGATCTTCCCATTTATTATTTTGAAAGACTAATTTTGTATTCTTGGAATGTAATTGTTATAGTGTATGATAGTCCTATTTTTATAGTTTTTAGAAGAAATCTCCATACTGTTTTCCACAGAGGCTGGACCCTGCCCAGCACTTGTTTCTGTTTTTTTTTTTAATTTGTTTGTTTGTTTTTAATATTGGCCAGTTCAATAGTGTGATGTGATATATCACATTGTCACTTTGATTTGCATTTCTCTGAAGTTCAGTAATGTTGGACATTTTTTATTGTGCCCAAAACCCACCTGTATGTCATCTTTGGAGACATATCTGTCCAGCTCTTCTCTCCATTTCTTAATAGGGTTGTTTGGGGTTTTGGTTGTTGAGATTTGAGAGTGCTTATATATCCTTATATATCCTGCCAGCACTCTATCAGAAATATAGCACTGTAGCACTGTCCTCCTGTTGTTCATAGATTTGCTCAAGGGGGCACCAGTAACATCTCACAACAAATTGTGAGACTTGTTGGCCGAAGTAGAGAAGGGTTCCAGATGAACAGCAGTTGAACATGGGTCCGTTGGTCCTGAGAGATGGGCGAGTGCCATTCTGAAGGGACGGTCGATGGCCTCTGTTGCCCTCGGCTGATCAGAAATATAGTGTATGCACATGCTAGGGGAAAAGGGAGCTCAGATATAGAAGGGAACACCAAATAAAGGTGTTGGGAGGATCCTCCCAGGATGGGAGGGAGAAGCATGCTGAAAGTAGACTATAGACTAAACATGATTGTCACCCATTGCCTCTTTTGCAAACCACAACACCCAATAAGAGAGAGAGAACAAGGGGGAATGCCCTGCCACAGAGGCAGGTTGAGTTGAGGGAATGGGGGTGGGAGGGATACTGGGATCAGTGGTGGTGGGAAATGGGCACTGGTGGAGGGATGGGTATTTGATCATTATATAAGTGAAACCCAAGCACAAAAATTTGTAAGTCTACAGCTGTACCTCATGATGTCTCACTAATAAAAATAAAAAAATAAAAATTAATTAATTAATTAATTAAAAATAAAGTGATAAAAAATATAGTGTATGAAAATTTTCTCCCATTCAGTGGGATGTCTTTTTGTTTTAGCTATAGTTTCCTCTGCAGCAAAGAAGCATTTAGTTCAATATATCCAAAGTATCTCATTTGTTTATTTTTGTTTTTGACAGCAGTAGGGCGTTTGCCTTGCATGCAGCCAACATGGCCGACCCGAGTTCGATTCCTACGCCCCTCTCGGAGAGCTTGGCAAGCTACCGAGAGTATCTCGCCCGCACGGCAGGGCCTGGCAAGCTACCCGTGATGTATTCGATATGTCAAACACCATAACAACAGAGTCTTCAATGGAGACATTACTGGGCCCACTGGAGCAAATCGATGAACAATAGGAGAACAGTGACAGTAGGGACAGTGATTATTCTTACAGAATAGTTGAATCACCAGTATAGTTGTATACCATGGATACTAACTACCTTGTATTGTTTTGTCTATGTTTTCTTCTATGTATTTCATACATTCAGGTCTAAGATCTAAGTCTTTAATAAATTTTGAGTTAACTTTTGTGCATCAGATGAGTTAGAGGTCCAGTTTCATTTTTTTGCATGTAGCTATCTAGTTTCCCCCAAATTATTTAGTACAGGGGACTCCCTATCTTCATTTTAAGCTCTTTATTCCTTTATTATAAATTATCCATAAAAAAAAAGGTAAAGGCCTTCCCGTTGATCGTCGATTTGCTCGAGCGGGCCCAGTAACGTCTCCATTGGAGACTTTGTTGTTACTGTGTTTGGCATATCAAATACTCTCGGTAGCTTGCCGGGCTCTCCGAGAGGGGCGGAGGAATCGAACTCGGGTCGGCCATGTTGGCCGCTTGTAAGGCGAACGCCCTACCACTGTGCTATCACTCCAGCCCAAATTATCCATATGTCCAGGAATTTATTTCTTACAATTCTCTTGGTCAGAGTGCCTGCTTTTATTCTAACACCATTCTATTTTGATTATGGTAGCATCATAGTCAAGGAATGTCTTTGTCACCCATATTTTTTCTCAGAATTGCTTTGACTCTTCAGTTTGGTTCTATGCAAAATTTAATACTATTTGTTCTATAAACTTGAAGAATGCCATTGGGATTTTAATAGGGATTATTTTGCATCTTTGTAATGCTTTGTGGAGGAAGGTTATTTTGACCAATTTTAATTCTCTGCATGTATTCATATTCCAAATCTATTTTCTTCTTGGGAAAGAGCAAGCATCGTTATCCTTCGTGTTTCTCTTTCTTTTCTTTTTTTTTTTTATAGCAGCTTCCTCAACAATGCTCAGAAACAAGAGGTCATTCCTGGAGAAACATGCCTGACAGTTCAGAGCCTGAGCACTCTGATGCTCTGAGACTTGTGTGCACCAGTTCTGGAGACCAGCTCAAGCCATATACCAACAGCACTTTAGAGGTCTCAGCACTGCATCCTGTGGTTCTCTGGGGGCCACACAGTTTACCCTTTTGAGCTCTCTCTCCTCTTTGCTTTTAAATGAGAGAAAAGCAAAAGATAAAATGTGATCAAATTTTCATTGCCCATGTTTCTACATTAAATTAATGACCACTTAAAATGCATTTTGTACCTACAGGGTTTTTTAGAACATTCATGCTGCTTAGTGAGTAAAATTTTGGTGGAAGTACTTGATGATTTACTAAACAATGTGTAAATGTACTTGCAAAGAGAAAGGTTTGATAGTCCAGTGAATGAATGTATTTTGGGGTCAATTTTAGTTACTTTTTTAGTGACAAGGAGAAAAACCAATAGTATTGCTGTTTGATTATGATTTAGTTGTCACCACAAAGAAAATCTAAGGATTAGTATTAGAGTTCTCAGGTTAGTAGTTTTGGATGCCTTTGTTCCATGGCTTGTGGTTTTAAAATGTCTAGGATCATTAGAAATTGCTAGGTTTTTATAATTTTATTATGATTTAGGTAATATTTTTGCAATAGTGTTGAAATTTATGGTATTGATTTATAATGCTATAATTTATTAATCATTTTGTAATCCAAAACCAAGTATTTGTCATTGTTTAATACTGTATATTTCCTTGTCTGTTTTCTGGAAATAAATGAAATCATTTAGTATTATTCTCTGTGGTTTGGGAATGGATACTAAGAAATGGTTATTGTTGGATCATATGGGAGTTCTATTTTTTTTGAGAATCTCGATACTGAGCTATAGAGGCTAAGTAAGACAATATCTCCTCAGTAATGAAGGAGGGCTTCTTTCCCACCACTTGCTGCCTGGGGATGATAATAGAGCAACATTGCCCTTGTTTAGAAATGTTAGAATTATAGCTTATGAAAAATCAACCAAAGGGCCATAAAGATAGTACAGTGGCTTGTGTGCTTTCCTTGCATGCTGACATCCTGGGATCCAGTCCCTAACACCTCATAGGGTCCCATGACCCACCAGCAGTGATTCCTGTATGCAGAGCCAGGATGGAAGCAAGTATGGCCTCAAAACAAAAATAGCAAACAAAAATCCCAAAACCAAAACATTCCATTAAGTAAATAAAAATTAACATAAGAAGTTAAAGGACCTATGATGAATTCTTAACAAATATGCCTTCTCCTTGCTGATTGTTTTCTTATTTTCCTTTAGGTTTGGTTCCTTTCCTATACACTAGTCTCTCCATCTTCACTAAGAAGGAACTATCATGAAGATATTGTTTATATAGGAGTTCAGTATTGAAATGATCACTCACTGATTTGGCCAGCTTAGTCTAAGTTATGCTTCCATGACAAAACCAAAAGCCTTTAAACTAGGGCATCACATCAGTGATGGTGTGCTTCTCATGCATGTTAAGTCATTACTGAGTATTGGCTTAGGTCTTGAGTCTAGCATTCAGTCTAAAGGAGCAGCCACAGTTCGCAATAGCATTGTATCATGGCAAAAGGAAAAAGAGGCCAAACTTTGCAAGTTTTTCTTGCAAGTTTTGCAAGTTTTTCTTGCAAGATTTTAACTTGCAAGAATTTTTTAAATTTATTTTTTATTTTATTTTGATCACCTTGATTGTTAATATATTGTTAATGATAGCTTTTTCTGCATCTGACTTTCTGACCTCATACTTTCCACCAGAGTTACTGCTTTCTTCCACCACTGTCTCAGAAGCTCCTCTAAAAACCCTCCTATCCTGCCATTTCCATGATAAGCTCAGTTTTATAGAGTGATGCCTTTGGTCATTTGTCATTCCTTTACTCTGCTTCCTTATAGACAACACATGAAACAGATCATTCTGTATCTGTCCTTCTTATGAGTGATTTTGTTCATCAAGTGCCCTTAGTTCTATCCATGTTGTGGCAAATTGCGTGATTTTTGTCTTATAGCAGAGCAGGATTCTACTCTTCATGTATATACTAGAGTTTCTTTATCCAGTCACCTTGAATTATTTTCAGATTTTATTCATCAATAATGATGCTGAAATTAACATAGGAAAGCACACTGTCTTTTCAGAATAGAATATTTGGGCCTTTGGGTAGATGTCCAGAAGTGGAATTGTGAAATTCTTTTATATATATATATATATATATATATATATATATTTAATGTGTCTCTATTGTTCTCCAAAGAGGTTGAATGAGTCAATACTCCCACTAGCACTGAATGAGGGTTCCTTTTTTTTTTATCTCTATCCATGCCAATACTAGTTGTTTAGATTTTTTTTTATATTTTTGATCAGATGGGTAGGGCATTTGCCTTGCATGCAGCTGAGCCGGCTTTGATTCCTTCGTTCCTCTTGGAGAGCCCGGCAAGCTACAAAAAGTATCCCACCCACTTGGCAGAGCCTGGCAAGCTCCTCATGGCGTATTGAATATGCCCAAAACAGTAACAACAAGTGTCACAATAGAGACATTACTGGTGCCTGCTAGAGCAAATTGATGAACAACAGGAGGACAGCGCTACAGTGCAATTTTTTTTTTTGATGTCTGCCAACCTCACTGGTTAGGAGATGATATTTCATTGTTATTTTGTCTTGCATTTCCTTGATGACAAGTGATACTGAACATGTTTTCATATATTTATTGTCCTCCTGTAAATTTTTCCTCCTCATTCATATTTTGATGGAGTTGATTGTATATTTTTCTTGTTAAGTTTTACAAGTGCTGGACTGGAGAGCTCTTACAGTAAATACTTTTCTTTCATATAGCTAATCAAAGTTGGATCCCTAGTATTCCATATTGTTCCCTGAGTCTCTCTAGGATTGATTTCTAAGCACAGATCCAGGAGTTAGCCCAGAGCACAGCTAGTTATGACCCAAGAAAACACAAGGGTGCTGGCAAGAAAGAAAGTTGGTAAGGTGCTTGTTCTGCTTGTGGCTCAGCCAGATTTGATTCTTGGCACCCCACACAGTTTCCAAACATTGCTAGGAGTAATCCTTGAGCACTGTTTGGTGTGGTCCAAAGAGACAAACAAACAAAAACAATAAAAATGTTTTTCAAGTGCTTTGTGTATCTTGGCTATTAACCCTTTATCAGATGAATGATGGGCAAATATTTATTCCTATTCTTTTTTTTAAGTTCTGCATAAAGTGGCATGCATAATTTCTGCCCAAATTTCATTGGGCAAAGCATGTCACAAGTTAAATTATTGTTATTAATATAAAAATGACTAATCTTCCATAGGGAAGTGTTCTAGTTTTGGATGCAGTTTTAAAAAAATTACTTCCTTTCCACATATACAAATCCTGAAATGTCTCTGTAGTTGTATCATTTAAGGCAGATGGATAAAGCTTTTTCTTGAGGATTTCAAGTGACAGTTTGTATCCATTCTCTATCTGCTAATCTCACAAGGAGATCATCTTTCTGATTTTTAAGAAAAATATTCAATGAAAATCATGTGTTTTATTTGGAAAATCCAACCCTCGGAATTCTGGGGTTGTTGAAAAAATAGAATTCTGCTAACTGACCTTGCCCTTAGGCATATGAATCAGAACAAAATGGATAGGTCCTATCAATTATAGCATGTGTTTATACTACCATCATAAAGTACACATCAGAATTCAGCTTGCCCTGTGGCTATTAGGTTGACTGTGTGTCCCAGTGTAAGAGTAAGATGAAATAGCTACAACAAAATGTAAGGTCATTCATTATCTTATATGGATAAAGGGAAATCTGTTTCTGAAATGAATCATAAAATTTTATTCTATAAAATAGAAAACTAAAGCATATTTATGATGACAGAATAAATTTTAGACTATCTATTAAACAGTATTGTGTTTGCAAAGCACTTTAACAGAAATCATTATTTGAAGTGTCCAAGTATATATTATTAGTTTCATTTTCTGTACAAGAGGTTATTTTCTATGTTGGTGAGGTTAAGTAACTTGCCTAAGGAAAAGACAGACCTAGGATTCAAACTTGGATTTTCTGCCCTAGGTCTGTTATTCTCTCTGCCAACATAAACTGCATCCCAATACACAATGCTATAGCTGACTAACTTTCTTTCTTAAAAAAATAATAAAGTACAACCTTAAAAAATGTGTTGAAATGATAAAGTCTTGAGTTTGGTTCTTCTTGTGTTACTCAAGCTGACATTATATTTTTGGGAAAACTCACTTTAGCTTTCTTTGTCTACATGTTCACATACAAAACCAGAGAATGGGATATTTGTTTTCTGAAATTTCTATCTTAAGATTCTATTTATAAAGTTTAATACACAATATCTTGGAATTCACACCAACCCTCAGAACTCAGATGCCAATAAACATTGGTGAGAATGCATTTTTCCCTGGTGCACTAGCTTAAACCACCCTTGTGTTATACAGGTGAGCAACTTTTTCGTATGTTTTTTAGAAAATTAAAGTGGTTAAACCAGAAAAAATAATACATAGCCATGTAATTGGCAACTCCCCAGGTGAAACATGCATCAAATATGACAAAAAATAAGGATTGTGAAAATCTCACCGTCTTTTCTTTCTCTCTCTCCCTTTTCTATCTCTTCTCCTTTCCTCCCTCCCTCTTTGTGTCAGTCTTGTTCTTCTGTGCTCCATTCATATCTCCTTTGTTCTCATCTCTGTCTCTGAACCACTTTAGTCTCTGCCATGATAAATTCTCTTTTGTTGTTCCTGCTTATACAACATTCCTTATATTGTCAGATAAGGAATGTGTTCACTAGTTTCTAGAATATTACACAAAAATCATCTCCAGCTTCTTATCTAAAAGTCTTTGGGGTGAAGCCAGAGAGATAGTAACAAAGGGTATAAGGCCACAGCTTGCCCACAGCTGACCTGGGCTTGATTCATTGCACCTGATATTGTCTCCTGAGCCTCACGGGTGTCACCCCTGAGTGCAGAACCTGGAGTACTCTGTGAGTACTGCTTGGTGTGCATTTCCCCACAAAAAAGGAGATACACACAAAAAAACACAACACATAAACACACACACCAAAACCTAACTTTGGGGAGGACTCTGATCAGATAAAGAGAACATCCTGTTGTTAGAGTAGTGCTTGCTTAGAGTAGTCCCTACCAAGGTTAAAATAAACTGTGATCAACCAGGCCTAGTTGAACCACTTGCTCATTGCTATAGCACGTATTTAGCAGGCCCATTTAAATCATACAAACAAGAAGAGTACCCCCCAGAGAAGTGTGAGAAGAAAAGCACAATAGAGATTCAGTTCATACAATAATCATACACTTTATTGTTTCAATCATGATCAATTCCCCGATGAATGGAAAAGTACCTGATAATAAAGGACAAAATGTTGTGCTGCGAGGTATATGCAGAAATATTATCAGGCATAGATGTATATGGAAACAAACCATGTGCCCTATAAAAGATGACTGGTAAAAGAAACTTGGTACATCTAAATAGTGGAATACTATGCAGCTGTCAGGAGAGATGAAGTCATGAAATTTGCTTATAAATGGATAGACATGGAGAGTATCATACTAAGTGAAATGAGTCAGAAAGAGAGGGTCAGATATAGAACTGTACACATTTGTGGAGTATAAAACACCATAACATGAGGCTGACACCTAAGAATAGTAGATACATGGGACAGATAGATTGCTCCATAGCTGGAAGCATGCCTCATGAGCAAAGGGGAGAAGGCAGCTGGAATAGAGAAGGCATCACTAAGAAAATAATCCCTGGAGGAATCAGTCGGGGTGGGAGATGTGTGCAGAAAGTAGATAAAGGATCAAACATGATAACCTTTCAGTGTCTGCATTGCAAACCATAATTCCCAAAAGTCACAGTCCTCCCATTGTTGATCAATTTGCTCGAGCTGGCCCAGAAACGTCTCCATTGTGAGACTTGTTGTTACTGTGTTTGGCATAATGTCCAAAAGTAGAGAGAGATTATGGGGAATCATGTCTGCCATAGAGGCAGGAGGAGGGTGGGAAAGTCACGGTATACCAGGGATATTGGTGGTGGGGAATGCGCACTGCAGAGGAAAGGGTGTTTGGTCATTGTGTGATTGTAACCCAGACATGAAAGCTTGTGATTATCTCTCGGTGATTCAATAAAATTTAAAAAAAAAAAAGAAATCTCTGATTCATAGCAAATAAACAGATTCATAACAGAATTTCTCAGATTTGATTTATGGACATCTAGTCTTGGGGTGGTGAGAGTTATGTGGTTGGCTAGATTTTGTTGAAAACCCTCTTCAACATACCAATCCTTTGAGAGTCATATGTTATATATATATATATATATATTAGCATATAAAATTGCACTAAGGAGACTTTGCTTAAACCTCCATTTCCCATTTTGTATTTCAAAATAGGCATGTGCAGACACAAACACACACACACACACATACCAAAGAAAAATAGTAAAAAAGAGAATATACAGAATACCAAGTAGAATCCAGTGGAGAGTCTTTGAGCTGAATTTTAGAAAACAGTGGCCTAAGTCATTATTGAGGCTATATATATTTGTCATATATCCCCTGTTGGGACAGAAAATTCTTCTACTACTTCCCTGCTGTTTAGAGTTAACACTTCTTTCAAATTTCATGAAGAGCAAATCAGCGTTAAGCTACTTCTGCATGACAAGTATGTCAGAACTCACCAAATCCATAAACTTTTCATAACATAAATACAGTCCATAGAATTTAGAGGCAAATAAAACTTCAACATAAATTTATTAGCTTTCTGATTATTTTAAACTTACTGCAAAGAAATTACTTGTGAGGATCTGTTTGGAGCTTTTGAAATCTAAACGTAAGCAAGATATGATCTTCTTAGGATTGAGTAAACATCACCAAATCTCTTTATCTTTTCATCTTCTTTGGTCTCAATTTGCTTACATGTAAATTTGAGATTAGCTTATACACCACTCAGATGCTACTTTGAAAATTATGATAGAATGTTTGTGCAATGTGAATTTACTTCTTTTTGGGTGGATCATGTGCAGCAATGCTCCAGGGCTTCACCTGACTCTGTGCTCAGGGACGAAGCCTGTCTCTGTGCTCAAGGGCCACATACACTGGAGGGTTCATCATGGCAGCAGCTTCATTCTAGACCAGTGCCTTAGCCTTTGCACGATTTCTTGACTCCTGAAGTTAATTCTTATTAAATATATTCTAATTAACTTTCCTTTATTGCATCCTTTTTTTTTCAGCCTCAACTTTCAAATTATGAACTGCACTGTAGCACTGCACCCCCGTTGTTCATCGGTTTGCTCAAGCGGGCCCAGTAATATCTCCATTGTGAGACTTGTTGTTACTGTGTTTGGCATATTGAATACATCATGGGTAGCTTGCCAGGCTTTGCCGTGCAGGTGAGATACTCTCAGTAGCTTGCCAGGCTCTCCGAGAGGGGCGGAGGAATCGAACCCGGGTCGCCCTGGTCGGCCGTGTTCGAGGCAAACACTCTACCTGCTGTGCCATAGCTCCAGATCATGAACATTTATAAACACTTTGAGTGCCATACTGATGCATATGCCCATTTTCTCATTAAATTAAATAAAAGATATTAAAGATTTTCAGCAGGAAAGCTGCTTAACAGAACCTGGAAAAATAGGAGAGCGGTTAAGGCACTTCCTTTAGATGCAGATGATGACCCAGGTTGAATCCTTGTCACTGCATGTTGTCCCTCAGACTCTGCTATGGGGATCCCTGAGTACAAAATTAGGAGTAAACCCTGAGCACAGGTGGGTCTAATCCCCCAAGTAATAGAAAATTTAAAAGGTGACATGACCAGTCTAATATTTCTGGTTAACATAATATGACAGTTGCATGCAAGAACCTAAGGTTGGAAGATAGACTTTAACATTAACACTTAAACCTTTCTAGAAGCATTCTGAAGAATTCATAATTAACAGAAAATATGATTGTCCCTAAGATATATAGAACCAAAAAATTTCTTTTTTTGCAGTGATTTTGCCAGTGAGAGTGACAATTGCTCTCAACACCTAGGTGGGTTCTACTTTCTATCTTCTGTGCCAAATACTCAGTATCTTTGCTGGAGAGCTTGCTCTCTCCAGAGACCTCTTTTCTTTCTGCTAATATGTGTGTCAGAAGCAGATTTAATAGAAGGAACTTGCCCAGTTGTGTCCTCAGAGAAAAATTCTACAATGTACTTCATGAAACATTCCACTGTTTGAGACATTACTCATTTTGAAACAGAGACCATCAAATTCTGATGCTTACTCTTAACTCCCAATGTAGGGAGAAAGCGAGGGTCATGTGGTTCCTTTATCTCATAGCACTTCTTTTGTTAGAAGGGATTGTCACTACATTGCCAAAATTTTGATGTTGTGTAACTATTGTTCCCTGGTTGCTAGAAATCATTGGAGACTGAGACGCTCACCAAACATATGAGGTTGCAATGAGGAAAACAATTAGATCTAAAATGTAAAAAGGAATTAATTTACCTCCTTTTCCAAATTCCAGAAAAGAGCTTTGAAAAATACCTCTTCTGCATTCTAGGCCAATCCTGGGAGTGTGCTGATGATGGCTATTTCTGAGCTAGTGGAGCAAGAAAGGAACAATCTGCTTTAAAAATGAATGAGTAAACAACTCAATAGCAGAAATTTGAATTACTAAAAAAAAATTTCTACATATTTACCTTTCTTTCCCATATTTTCACCATAGGCCACATAGTAAGAAAAGAATCACCATCTGAATATAAATAAGTTAAATGCTCTAACACCTAGCAAAAAGAAAGAAAACATTTTTTTCCCTTTATTTTATTTTATTTTATTTTTTTTTTAAGTTGTAGATTTACAATTTTTTGTGCTTTGGTTTCAATTATACAATGATCAGATACCCATCCCTCCACCAGTGCCCATTTTCCACCACCATGGATAATATCCCTCCCACCCCCATCCCCCCATCCCCCCTGTCTCTGTGGCAGGGCAATCCCCTGTGTTCTCTCTCTCCTTTTGGGTGTTGTGGTCTACAAAAGAGGCATTGAGTGGCAAACATGTTCAGTCCATAGTCTACTTTCGACATGCATCTCCCCTCCTGGGAGGATCCTCCAAACATCCTTTATTTGGTGCTTCCTTCTCTATCTGAACTGCCCTTTCCTCTAGGATACCCGGCTGGCCTCTAAGTTATGGAGTAATCCTCCTGGTGCTGATCTCAGCTATTCTTGGGTATTAATCTCATACTTTGTTACTTTATATCCCCCAGATTAATGCAATCTTTCTATGTCTATCCCTCTCTTTCTGACTCATTTCGCTTAGCATGATACTTTCCATATTGTACCACTTGTATGTAAATTTCATGACTTCATCTTTTCTAACAGCTACATAGTACTCCATTGTGTAGATGTACCAAAGTTTCTCTAACCAGTCATCTGTTCTTGGGCATTCAGGTTTCTTCCAGTTTCTGGCTATTGTAAAGAGTGCTGCAATGAACAAACAAGTGCAGATGTCACTTCGACTATACATTTTTGCCTCTCTGGGATATATTCCCAGGAGTGGTATTGCTGGGTCAAATGGGAACTCAATTTCTAATTTTTTGAGAATCGTCCATACTGTTTTCCAGAAGGGCTGAACCAGTGGACATTCCCACCAACAGTGAAGGAGTGTCCTTTTCTCACCACATCCACGCCAGCATCGGTTGCTTTTGTTGAAAGAAAACATTTTTAAAGATAGTTTTAAGATATTAAACTGAGTACTACAGTCTGTTCTGAGAGAACTGTTCCTAGGTCTGCCCCTTGCTACTTGATCAATTGAATTCCCATTAATCATCAATTTGCTCGAGTGGGCGCCAGTAACGTCTTAATTTTTCCCTGCCACATGTTAGTGTAGCCCAATGGCGTCTGTTCATTCTAGGAACACGAAGAGCCTCAAACCGATTGTTCAGGGTCTTGACGAAGATGTCTGACCATCTGGTAGGTGGGTGGCCACGTGTTCTTTTGACGTCCCGTGGAATCCAATAGGTAATGGCTCTAGTCCAGCGGTTGTCTCCAAATCTCATTCCGTGTCCAGCCCATCTGATTTTTGATGCCTTGGCAAACGAGACAGCATCCCTGATTCTCGACCATCGACAGAGGTCAGAACTCCAGATTCTTTCTCTCATCTGAGTGAAACATGATACTCCAAGCATAGCTCTTTCCATTCCTCTTTGGGAGACCCGAATAACGTTCCCATCCAGTTTTCATAGGGTCCAGGTCTCTGAGGTGTATGCTAATGCAGGAAGAACAGTGGAATCGAAGAGATGTGCCCGGAGCCGGAGGTTCTTCGTTCTCTTAGTTATTTCCTCAATGCTCTTGAAGGCATTCCAAGCTGCTCTCTTCCTCCTGTGCAACTCAGGTAACCATGTCATTCTTCAGTAGACTTCTAGACATAGGTACACATAACTGTTGCGTTTGGAGATGGTCATTCCATTGAGAGTGAATGGAACATCAGGAAGGAGACTGTGTCTCAAAAATATTGTCTTCATGAGATTCAGCTAGAGTCCGACCTTTCCACACTCATGGTCGAAGTCAGCCAGCATTTGTGCCACTTGGCTAATGTTTGGTGTTATTAGAACGATGTCATCAGCAAAGCAGAAGTGGTGTAGTTGCCAATCATCTATCTTCAATCCCATTCCTTCTGATTCCAGTCATCGCATGATGTTCTCAAGGGTGGCACTGAAGAGTTTTGGTGAAATGGTATCACCTTGCCGAACCCCTTTCTTGACATCAAAGATAACCTCCCTGTAGAATGGTGAGATTCTGGTAGTGAATCCATAATAGAGCTCACAGAGGATCCTGATGTATTGAGTTTGAATGCCCTGATTGGCTAGGGCTTTGATGACCGCTTCCATCTCAGCAGAATCAAAGGCCTTCTTTAAATCAATGAATGTTAGACAGAGCGGCATCTTGAACTCCCGAGAAACCTCAATGAGCTTGTTTATCGTGTGGATATGGTCAATCATGCTGAATCCTTTGCAGAACCCTCTTGCTCGCATGGTTGTCCTTCATCTAGTGTTCTGCGAATCCTATTCAGGATGACGCAAGTGAAGAGCTTGTAGATGACAGACAATAGGCAGATCGGGCGATAGTTGCCAATGCTGTGGATGTCTCCCTTCTTGTACAGTAGTACAGTCCTGCTGGTTTTCCACTGGAATGGAACCTTGCTTTCGAACAGGTAGCTTGTGAAGAGCCGAGCCAGCATATTGATGAGCACTGACAGCAGTTTCTTCTGGTATTAAGGTCTGATCTTGTCTTGTCTGGGGGCTCTTCCTTTCTTTACTGACGTAATGGCGTGTTGGATTTTAGAAGGGAGAATATTGGGAACGACATATTCATCCTGCAGAATTTGGTATGTGGGAAGGTGGACATGTTATCAAAGAGATCTGAGTAGAAGTCATAGATAATCATCTCCATTGCCCTTCTGGAGGATGTGATAGATCCATCAGGACATCGGAGGGCAGTTATCTTGGTCTTGTAGTTGGCGAAGGACAGGTGGACATTATGAATGTTTTCCCTGGCTTCTGCAACATCTACCAGCACTTCTGCTCTTCTCTCTTTGAGGTCTTCCTTTATTGTATCTCTGCACTGATTTGCAAGTTCGGACGTTTGCTTGTCGTTGCCTGAGGCATGTGCCAAACCACATTGGCGAATAAGCTCAAGAGTTTTCAAAGACAGGCTCTTTTTTGTGGCTATCTCTCTCTTGGCGTTCTTCGCACAATCATGGAGGTGCCAAACCAGTCGATTGTATTCCTCGTCAATGTTGTCAAGGACAGCATCTTCTCATGTTGCAGCAATAGTGCCAAAGAATTCCCAGTTGGTGGTCGTTCTGGGAGTTCTCTTTTTAAACTTTGCAGCCCTTTCTCCCCACTCTGTGATGTAAAATTTTGCACAAAGGAGACGGTGGTCCGATCCCATTTGACATTTTGGGACAACAGCAACATTCCAGTCAGGAAAAACCATTGACTGAATATGATGTGGTCTATTTCGTTGTGGAATCATCCACCGGGAGACTCCCATATCCAACGTTTAGATTTGCCCTTCTGGAACCTTGAGTTTCCATGAACCTTGAGTCTTGGTCGACATGATGAATTCAGAGAGTCTCTCACCCTGTTCATTCCATTCTAGCCCATGGGTCCCAATGTGCAGTTCTTTGGCTGCTCTTCTCGGTCCTATCTTGGCATTAAAATCACCAACAATGATCTTATAGAAGGTATGGTCTTCTTTATAGAACTTCTCCAGCTCCATGTAGAACTTCTCAATTTCTCCTTCATCATAATTGGATGTTGGTGCATAGACAACGAAGATAGAAACTGCCGGCAGTGAGCCACATCTATTCAAATGTAATCATCCGATTCGGTTTGTTAGGCATTCAAATGAATCAATGCTCATGGCCAAGTTTGTGTTGACAAGGACCCTGACGTCTCTGACACCCTTTTATTACATATTCCGAGGAACAGTTCTTCTCCAGTATCGAAAATGGCATAATGTGATTGATGCCTTCTTGTCTCAGTCAGACCAATGATGTCATACTTGATCTTTCGCGCTTGTACCATCAGGTCCTCGATGGATGCATCTGATGCCAGTGTCCTAGCATTGGAAGTACAGACAATCATTTTTGTCTTTCTTCATTTTGGCAGTCTAGTTTGGTCTTGAGATTTTATCAGCCTCTCCTTCCTCATCCTTCTCAACGCTCCCGTATTGGTGACTCCTTCAGGATCAGGGGAATGAGATCCATTGTAATTACTGGTTTGGGCACTCGATATGCCCCTTGGTACAATGAATTTATATTTTTGTGTGTCTTAAGAAGGAACTGCAGAAAGTCTCTCTCCAAACTAGAAAATTTTATTAGATTAGTCCCTTTTCATGTTGATTTTCCTTTTTTTTTTTTGTTTGCTTTCCTTCCACAATACAAGATCTCTGTCTAGAGGGAAATTATTAAGCAGTTTCACCTTGTAGTCACTTCATGCTTTTTTAAAACATAATTTGAAGCGGCTAGCCCATCACAGAAGAGAAGGTGAATCAGTTTGTCTCCCCATAGTATCTGGAATCACGCAGGAAATGGTACACTCTGGATTATCTCTGAGACTTATGTTCAGAGATAGTCCATTAGGTTTGTCACATTCTGGCATGTGATTAAAACAGGAAAGACACATGTTTAGGACATAGATAAACCTATGTTCTGGCACTTATTCATTGTGTGAGTTTATAAAAAATAATTAATTAATTTCTATAAGTCTCAGTATGGCCACAGGCAATACTGTGACTGATATGTGTTTATGACAATAAGATTCCATATACATTAAATGCACAAAGTTACGATTTTGACTCATTAAATGCTTAACAAATGGTACTTTTTTCTCTTTTGAACTACTTTTAAGCCAATTACTACTGTGTATCTAGCAATCTGTGTATCCATCAATCTAGAAATTATTAAATATCTTTGTTATTAATGCCACTGAGATGATAAATGCTGAATCTTTATCTTGTTGCACATCGAATTCCTATGTTTTATATAGGGATCATTGAAATTAAGCATATTTTTTTTCTTGGGGAAGGAAAACAGAAAACAGTCTAAGTGTTTTAAAGATTAGATATAAACTTTCAATTGACTGAGTTTTTGAAGTATGATAAATAATAAAAAAAATACATTCTTGGTAAAATGAACTTGAATTGAATTTGTCAAACTTGCAATTCCTGTTAAGTTTTTGTACTGCTGTACTAGTAATTTTTTTTACATAAGCTCATTTGTCTGCACAATATGTCCTTATTAAATTTAATTGACAACTCAGAGAGAAAAAATGCGGATTGCCAATTTGAGGGAATTAGCACTTAAATAAATAAGAATCAAACAAAACAAAGCAAAAACATCCCCTTTAAATCAACAGTCAAAACAAGATGATTAAAGTGCAAGTGTACTTTGGCTATTTTTTTTTTTGACCCATGTGGTTTGGATTTAATTATTTATGATAATAGTATACTTACAAATGTACTGTAGGCTATTTTGTAGAGTAATGAAGCTTTAGTAATATGAGTAGGCCGTACGTTGCTTAAAAATCTTTTGAGAAGCGAGATATAATATAAAAAATAATCTTTAATTAATAATTGAGTTTGAGACTTGGTGCAGTTTATGTGTATATAAACTTGCCATTTTTATTTCTTAATAGGCTGTTTTTATTTGATGCCGTCATATCTGTGCATGTGGGTTATATACAACTAAACATAATGAAACCTGACTCAAGATACACAGATTCCTGTAGGACCAAAAGCCCATAGATTCTTGTGTGTGCTCACATTTCTTGTTACTCTGGAGCATTATTTATTATGTGTATGATCACACTATTTTCTGGGGAGAGGAAGGGAGGAGTTTGTGAACATACTATGATTATTTTCTCCTAGGCTCCACTAGAACCCTGTTCTGCTTAGATAAAGCTTAAATAAAACTTAACATATATTTAGGAAATCTTCATTCTTGATATGGTAATCATAATCATAATCATAATTTACTGATCATAATCAGTAAATATCATTAGAAAATGTTTACTGATGTTACTGTTTTCTATTGCTTCTTCATGAACAAATGGCATAAGTAAGGCTTCATAGTTTTTGCAACTTCTCTCGATTGTAGTTCATGCTCCATAAACCGATCTCTTCTGCATAACTACCCATTTCCACCCTTATCAATCTATTGCTATAGATGCCAGACCTGAAATCTTTTGAGTTTTTATCAAGTTCCATACTTCCCATCATGTAGGTGTGAGAAGGATTTGAAGAATTCTCTGGAAACTGAAGGGAGAAAGGGGAGCAGGTGGGCAGAAGCTATATGATGACCTTTACCCACCACTGGGAGATAAAACCATAAAGCAAAAATAAATAAATAAGCTAGGGAGTTTTAGTGTGCAACTTTATTGAGAAATTCCATGATTTACCGTTCAATATAGTAAGGCTTATCTTGTAACTTAGCTGTAGAACTCCCTGATTTACTGTGAAATACTGTGAGGCTTATCATATAACTATTATATGAGAGTCTTGGCAAAGACATGGTTAGGGTTGTGAGGAGCCATTAAGAATGACTAGCATGCTTTTCCCAAATGGGTCAGAGCAGAATGACTAGCAAACAGAATTTTTATTGTCAATTCTAGTATTGTAAATTTATTCAGCACATACATTAAGTATCACTTGTATGCCCACTTTCTCTTTCATTTTTTATATCTAACCTTATATTTTATAACAAATTGCTATAGGAGGTTTGTTGTTTTATGATACCAATATCCATTTAACAGACTTCAAAAACTTTCAAAGAGAAATTTCACATACTTGAAACAGAAGCACATGAAAACGCACAGAACATGGGATATTTTTGTCTCATTCTTAGACCCAAATTTTAGTCTCTCAAAGTTTCTTTTTGACATAAGGATAAGACCAGAGCTACCTAGAGAAGATTACATAGCCCTGACTATTAATTTGCATCTCCTTGTCATGCTATATTATTGCCTAAATAAGAACTGTGCCCTAAGCATCATAATACGACAACTTTTGCAACCCATGAGCTCTAATTAAACAGGGACCATTGAAAAGTTATTAAGGAACTTGTACTAAAATATATTTCATTTCTTCACTTACTCCTGACTTGAATGTAAAGTTCTTGAGTATGAAAACATTATCATATTCTCTCTGAAGATCCAGTGCGGAGCACAGTTAGAAAATTGATCAGCTACTCAATGTTTTAAAATACAAAAAAAAGCTGAACTCACTGTTTTTTTATTATTATACTTATTTGTGCCTTCATTTTTAAGGTTTCTGACTACATTACATTTCCTCCTTGATCAACTGACTTTAATCCGTATCTCAGACTGGGATTGGAGTGACTCATTTCTACCCTTCTTGTTACTCCCATGATATCTGTGTATATCTTTATCATTTATCAAAATTGAATTGTAATCAAGGTTATATACCTAATACCCCTCTCACTCTTTTGCATGATGAAACTTAGTACCTAATTAGTACCTATTACCTAGTACTGCCACTAAGAGAACATGAAGAGTGTTTTTAATTGAATGCATGTGAATGCTGTTAATGAACTATTGCCAATCAACTTATTTGCCATGACAATGAATGATAAAAATGTTAAAAATAAATTTTTCAAGGAAAACTTTGGTTTTATCAAAAGAAAAAATAGGTCAAATAGCAATATAGAATGGACATTAAATGAAATAATAAAAACTCTGAGAATAATAATGTATTAGAACCAGTTAATAGTAAATAAAAGCAGGGATTTGGAAGTATGACTGTATTGATCCAAATTTTGATTCATTATTATCTCTGATATTATAATTGGCTACTAAATCTTTCTATGCCCATTTCTTCAGCTCTGAAATGAATGTTATAATTATACCTGCTCATGAAGTTATGAATAATATAAATATAAAATACTAAATTCCTGCCATATAAAACATTGTGTAACAATGGGCTATAATATAATGATGATGATGTATTTTCTTAGTAGAATATGCTAAATACATAGAGAGAATTATGCAAGTACTAGCTCTTGAAAATTATTATTTTTGTTATTGTTATATATTAATAGCAGTTTCTTTAATCTTTTTTGTTTGGTGATTATAAGTATCCTTGATTGAAGTTTAACATCTATGCAATTTCCTGTATGCACAATATTAGCTTAACTAATCTAAAGTGCAGATGCAGAGTCACTGTCACTGTCACTGTCCTCCCGTTGTTTTTCGATTTGCTTGAATGGGCACAAGTGATGTCTCACAACAAATTGTGAGACTTGTTGTTACTGTGTTTGACATATATCAAATATGTCACAGGTAACTTGCCAGGCTTTGCCATGCGGGCGAGATACTCTAGGTAGCTTGCCATGCTCTCCGAGAGGGGTGGAAAATCGAACCTGGGTTGGCCACATGCAAGGCAGACGCCCTACCTGCTGTGCTATAGCTCCAGCCCAGAGTTGCAGAGTAAACCAGAAAAATATCTAATATTTAAGAAAGATGGAATTTGGTCAGACTAATAATTAATAGAATTTTCCAATATTGATGTTTATATTCAAATGCTTTAAGCTTTATGGATTGATTTTATTCTTGTATCTATATCTACAAAATCTGTTTTCTTTTTATTATCTTCTTGATTCATATTATGCAATTATAGAAACTGACTGCCATAGCTTCTACCTCATGTAAATTTGCCAGTTTTATAATGCTAGCTAAAACATGAGTTTCTATAAATTACTCAAGAGCACAAATATTAAAACGCATAGCTTTGGGAGCCTGAGCGTTGGTACAATGGTCAAGGTACTTGCCTTGGGTGTGGCAAAACCAAGATTGATCCCAGCACTCTTTATGGTTCTCCAAGCACTGTCAGGAGTTATCCTTGAGCACAGAGTCAGGAGTAAGTCCTGACAGAGTACAGCACGAGTGGGACCCACTCCCACCCCACAAAACAATCTTGTTTTATAAAAATTCTTTTAGCAGAATGGATTTTATGAAAATCTATAACGCATCATAGAATTTATAGACTTGCTAAAATAATGCATTTCTTAATTATAATAGTAATGAGTATTCCTTTTTTGATGAGCCTATTCAAACAAGAACACAAATAATTCTCATACTACTTTGTACACTAATGGAACGTAATATGGTCCAGCCTCTTTGGAACAGTGTGGAGTTTTCCCAAACTGTTTTAGACATACCATATGATTCATAAATTCCAGGCATAGATATCCAAAAAACACAAAAGTTCTAAAAAACTGTATGTATCCCAATATACATTGCATACATATGTATACATACAAATGTACATGTATATATATACACACATGTATATAGTCAAACAAGGAAAAAAACTAAGGTTCTGAGTAATCGATGTATTACTTTTGCTATTTAAATAATAGTTAGATAACCAGAACTTCTATACTGCAGAGTTGTTGCTGAAATGTGTCTCCAAATAGGGATCATAATGCCAACCTCCTTTTCTCTCTAAGTAGTGAGTTCTGAATGGAATTTATATGATCACTTGTAGTTGGAGTTTTTAAAAGGCAGTATGTCTTCTCATTCCCTGAATTTTTACCACTTTGCTTTCTTCTTTCCTTCATTAGGCCTCCAAAAAAAAAAAAAGAGAAAAACACTTCTACTATCGTGTTAGAGTATTTTCAGTTTCAATTAGTTATTATTCATATAGATGGGGATGGCTTATGTGTGAGGTGGTTTTAGGTTGGAGTTTAGAAACATTTATCTTTTTCTTAAGTCCTACTATAAAAAATATGAAAAAGGATAAATTTTATGGCCTATGATGAACTAATGCGAAATACAGAATATGACTACCCAAAATGCCACCTCTTTCCTGGTTATTAATTTTTACTCATCTCATGACTGTCTTGAAGAAATACAAAGATAAAAAGGGAGAAGAGAGATAGCAATTGTGTGTGATCTGTAAAGAGATATCTGTGTGTTAGGAAACCATTGCTGAGAGATAAAACCAAGAAAACCAATTAGATGTCTAAGCTTTAGAGAAAAAGGCCTTGTCCAAAGATTTAATATTTCTAACTTTAGCCCCTGGTGCCTTCCTTCATTTATTGATCTCAGATAGTCTCAGACTCACTTTCTTTCATAGTCACCCTAGCAACCCCATCTCCCAGCAGATCTAAGAATTCTCTTTATGTTTTACACATAACTTAGTTGGGGAAAACAAGGCAGCTGGGATTCCTAACATGAAGAGATTTTCTTTT
Organism: Sorex fumeus; assembly: GCF_029834395.1. NCBI lineage: Eukaryota > Metazoa > Chordata > Mammalia > Eulipotyphla > Soricidae > Sorex > Sorex fumeus. The sequence goes on from NW_026606188.1 coordinate 29,612,901, forward strand.
ATAAGGGCTAGTTTTACTCTTTAGAACAAAAATATTGGACTGAGGATGAAGGTCAATAAAAGTTGTAACCTGCTTGTAAATTCACTTTTCTTTGAGATTTCTAAACTTACCATACTTTACTACCAGGTATTAATGAATTACACACATTAAAATGTTTCTGTCATCGTCTCAATGTCTGGTTCATTGGATATTATGTGTCAAAGTTATTAACAATTTCAAAATCAAGAAATACAGAAAAGATGAACATTAGCGTTTAGTAAATGGGAAAAAGAGTTCAAGTAAGTTCGAAATTAAATTTTAGTAATTTTAAAGGACTATCCAAGAGAATCTAAGTGGAAATTGATTACATGATAAATTGATACTATGGTAAAATTATATTTTATCATAACAGGCAACAAAAAGCAATATTTCATGGAGCATAATTTACAGAATAAAACTTAAATAGATGTCAAATATCTTAAAATAGTAAATCCTCAAATATAGTATGTATTTTCTCTCAGATCACTATCTCAAAATAATATGAGTTTTCTCTCTTAATTAGTTTTTTAGTAATATTCACTCCCAGGTATGCTCTGACAGGGATGCTGGCCTGATTAGTTCATAGTTAAACCCACACTACTGCAGGCCACCAGGGCTACTAATGGCAGTTTTAGAGGGCCAGTGGCATGTGTAAACAGGAAATGAATCAGTGCTACTACCTCTTTACAAAAAAAGTTTTTTTTGAGGTGCAGAGATTTACAATATTGCTGATCACTCTTTCATGCATACAACATTCCAACACCACACCCATCACCAGAGAGCCCACTTCTCTACACCATTGTCCCTAGGACCCTTCCAAATCCCTCGTTCTCCATGTAAGCTCAGCTCTATAGAAAAATATTCAGTTTTGATGACTTTTGACAGTTTGTTGTTTTCTTATTATGTTTATTTACATCCCACATACAGAAAAGATCTCCCCATTTTTTATGAAAATGGTGACACCTACGTACATAGAGATGAATAGAACTAAATTGCAAGCTTTAAATCCTTTTTCTTAGAGGTATTTAAATTTAAATAATGTAAATAAATCTTTGCTAGTACATTTTAGAGTTTGCATGAAGTAAGTAAACCCTACAAAATAAAATTTAATAGAGTGAAGAGAATTATGAAAATTTAAAGGAAAAATATTAATAGGCCTTTTGAAAGTACAAAGCAATTTGTCCTAAGAAAGGGAATATTAACTTTATATTAGAAAATCACAATCTTTATATATAGAAACAATCTTTCTATATAGATCTTTATATATAACTTTATAGATAGAAAATATATTATAAATACTGATTAAGTCTGCATTTAATTATCCTAATAAAATATTCAATGGATGTGAAAAAAAGAATGCAATCATATATAGAATATTTAATACAAATGTGATGTTAATTCATTATTGATAATCTATAATATCCTTTAGCAAGCTAGGTTTAAATATACCTTTCTTAATCTAGTAGAAGGATATGCCAAACACAGTAACAACAAGTTCACAATGGAGATGTTACTGGGCCCACTCGAGCAAATCCATGAACAACGGGAGGACAGTGACAGTAACAGTGAAGATTATAGCAAATAGAAACCAATAATTCATCAAAAAAGAGCATACACCATGACCAATTAAGATTCAATCCGGGATTCAAGGATGGCTCAACATTCGCAAATCAAATAACATATTACACCATATCAGTAAGAGAAAAAAAATCACATGATCATATCAATAGATGGAGAGGAAAGCATTGCACAAAATCCAGGACCCGTTTATGATTAAAACTCTCAACAAAATGGGAGTTGAAGGATCATTCCTCAGTGCAGTCAAAGCCGTCTGTCACAAGCCCACGGCAAGCATTCTCAGTGGGGAGAAACTAAAACCTTTCCCTCTACGATCCAGCACAAGATAAAGATGCCCACTCTCACCACTCCTGTTCAATATAGTACTGGAAGTACTAGCCATAGCAGTTAAACAAGAAAAATATGTTAAGGGAATCCAGATAGAAAAGAAGAAATCAACCTTTCACTATTTGCACATAACATGAAAATCCTAAAGACTAGAGAAAAGCTTCTAGAAATGATAGATTTGTAAAGAAAAGTGGCAGTTTCAAACCCAAAAGACCATGGCTCTCCATATAAAAATCATGAAAGAAAAGCGAGACACATTTACAAAGCATTGCCATTCATAATTGTACCTCATATAATCAAGTACCTTAGAATCAACTTAACAAAAGGAGTCAAAGACCTATACAAAGAAAACTATAAAACACTACTTTGAGAAATAAGGCACGAAGAAATGGCAACATATACTCTGCTCATCAATCAGGAAAATTAACATTTAAAATATGGCAATACCCCCTAAAGCACTATACAGATTCAATACAGTACCTGCCCATGATATTTTTCAAAGAATTAGACCAAACACTCCTGAAATTCATACGGAACAGTACACCCCCTAAATAGCTAAATTAATCCTTGGGAAAAATAAGATGGAAGACATCAGCTTCCACAATTTCATATTGCATTACAAAGCATTAATAATTATAACAGCATGGTATTGGAATAGAAACAGACCAGAAGATCAATGGAATCGAGTTGAATCTTTGAAATAGGAACAAGAAATGTGAAAGTGGAGTAAGAAAAGACTCTTCAACAAGTCGTGCTGGAAATCTGGGCAGCTGTCACTGTCACTGTCATCTCGTTATTCATTGATTTGCTCTAGGGGGCACCAGTAACGTCTGCATTTGTCCTAGCCCTGAGATTTTAGCAGCCTTTCCTTACTCATCCTTCCCAATGGTGCCACATTGGAAGCTCTTTCAGGGTCAGGGGAATGAGACACATCATTGTTACTGTTTTTGGTATATCAAATATGCAACAGGAGCTTTCCAGGCTCTGCTGTGAAGGCAGTATACTCTCAGGAGCTTGCTGGGTTCTCCAAGGAGACCTAGACTATAAGAGATCATACAGCCGTGTATGGGGCCTCACGCTCTGGGAGCTTTATTTTATGGTCTCTGGATCTTGGAAGTTGATGGGATTTCATGACGCTGGGGGCATTTTGTGGGCATAACTGCCTCGCTACTGGAAAGTGGGAGATCTGGGTGGAGGAGGCCCAGTCCCTATCCTAGCAGGCTTGGAGATTTCAGCCCTGGGACCCACGCACCTGGTTCCTCTGCTGGTTCCTTCATGCAAGTGTGTGGAGAGTAGCCTTGAACATGACTGTGGCTGGGTGCTGGAGGTATGTGGCTGTCAGGGCTCCAGATGTGAAGGGAAACTCAACCCGTCTCCCTCCAAGGGGCCCCAGTTAAGGCAGCCTAGCTCTTGGTCATTGATGGTGGCAAGGATAAGGGGGAGAAAAAAACTCTCATTCATTGCTGATGAGAATGTCAACTGGTCCAGAGCTCCCATTTGACCTAGCAATACCACTTCTAGGAATATACCTAGATGGCCCCAAAACACAAACCGGAAATAGCATCTGCACTTCTATGTTAATTACAGCACTACTCACACTAATCAGAATCTGGAAACAACCAGAGTGCTCAAGAACAGACGACCATATAAAGAAATTCTGGTACATCTACATAATGGAGTACTATGCAGCTGTTAGGTTAAATGAAGTCATTAAGTTTGCTTATAAATAGATGGACATGGAGAATATCATGCTGAGTGAAATGAGTCAGAAGGAGAGGGACAAATATAGAATCACTGCACTCATTTGTGGGATATAAAAAAATAGTATGAGACAAATATTCAAAGCCATGGAAAATGGGGGCCAGAAAGACTGTGCAATGGTTGGAAGCTTGTGACAAGGTCAGCAATTATAGAGAAGGGGCTAGGATGATAATAATAGTTAGAAATGATCACTCTGGACAATAACAGTGTTGAAGTAAGTAAAGGGATGTACATGATAACCTTAGAATCATGATATCCATAGCACAGCGGGTAGGGTGTTCGCCTTACAAGCGGCCAACATGGCCGACCCGAGTTCGATTCCTCCGACCCTCTCGGAGAGCCCGGCAAGCTACCGAGAGTATTCGATATGCCAGACACAGTAACAATAAAGTCTCCAATGGAGACGTTACTGGGCCTGCTCGAGAAAATCGACGATCAACGGGAGGGCCTTTACCTTTTACCTTTATCTTTACATCATGGTTATCATCATGATAACCATAGAAAGAGAGAGAGAGAGAGAGAGAGAGAGAGAGAGAGAGAGAGAGAGAGAGAGAGAGAGAGAGAGAAGAAAAGTGATTGCCACTCAGCCAGCTTGGGGGGGTTGGAAATGGGAGGAAAACTGGGGGACATTGCTGAAGGAAAATGTACACTGGTGAAAGGGTGAAAGGATGGGTGTTGGAACATTATATAACTGAAACTCAATCATTAACAACCTTGAAAATGTGTATCTCACTGTGATTTAACATAAAATTTAAAGTTAAGTGTGCGTGCATGTGCACATGTGCACACATGCATGCATGCACATGCAAGATATTTTTGATGGGGTGTTTTTGGAACTGCATATGTATAAACTGCATATCCACACAATAACCAAGCTCATTGAGGTTTCTCGGGAGTTCAAGATGCCGCTCTGTTTAACGTCATTGATTTAAAGAAGGCCTTTGATTCTGTTGAGATGGAAGCGGTCATTGAAGCCCTAGCCAATCAGGGCATTCAAGCCCAATACATCAGGATCCTCCGTGAGCTGTATTGCGGATTCACTACCAGGATCTCACCATTCTACAAAGAAGTGATCGTTGATGTCAAGAGAGGGGTGCGGCAGGGTGATATCATTTCACCGAAACTCTTCAGTGCCACCCTCGAGAACATCATGCGACGACTGGAATGGGAAGGAATGGGAGTGAAGATAGATGGTCTGCAACTACACCACCTCCGCTTTGCTGATGACATTGTTTTAATAACACCAAACATCAGCCAAGCGGCACAAATGCTGGCCAACTTTGACGGTGGGTGTGGAAAGGTAGGACTACAGCTGAATCTTACGAAGACAATGTTTATGAGAAACAGCCTTGTTCCTGACGCCCCATTCGCTCTCAATGGAACGACCATCTCCGAATGCAACAGCTATGTGTACCTAGGTCGAGAGGTCAACATGACAAATGACCTGGCAGCCGAGCTGCCCAGGAGGAAGAGAGAGGCTTGGAATGCCTTCAAGAACATCGAAGAAATAGTTAAGAGGACAAAGAACCTCCGGCTCCGGGCACATCTCTTTGATTCCACTGTTCTTCCTGCATTAACATATGCCTCAGAGACCTGGGCCCTACACAAACAAGATGAGAACGCTATTCAGGTCTCCCAAAGAAGAACAGAAAGAGCTATGCTTGGAATATCACGTTTCACTCAAATGAGAGAAAGAATCCGGAGTTCTGACATCCGTAGACGATCAAGAATCAGGGACGCTGTCTCATTTGCCAAGGTGTCAAAAATCAGATGGGCTGGTCACGTAATGAGATTTAAAGATGACCGCTGGACTAGAGCTGTTACCAACTGGATTCCACGGGATGTCAAAAGACCGCATGGCCGCCCACCTTCCAGATGGTCAGACTTCTTCATCAAGATCATGAACGATCAGTTTGAGGCCCTTCATGTTCCCGGAGCGAACAGATGCCATTGGGCTACACTAGCACGCGACAGGGACAAATGGAGACGTAACTGGCGCCCGCTCGAGCAAATCGACGACTAACGGGAAGTTAAGTGATTAAGTGATGTATAAATTGTGAAAAAGTAGGGAAAGTGGGGAATAATAATGAGATTGAAATCATAGGTTTAATTGACAGACTATGATTTCAGATAAATTTGGATTGATGAGCTGAGGGATGTTTGTAAGTCAGTTGTCATGCATGAGACATAATGTGTCATCAGGAACTGAATCATTGTATGTTGTAAATTTGGAGCCAGAACAATGGTACCATAGATGTAGTGCTCGCCTTGCACCCTGCCTACAATGGTTCAGTCTCCAGCAACCCATAGGTCACCCGAGCCAGCCAGAAGAATCCCTGAGCATAGAAACAGGAGTAAGTCCTGAACACTGCCAGATGTGACCCCCCTTAAAGTCAAATAATAATAGATTTTAAATTTAAAATTACGAATGCCAAAAACTTGTTACAGAGTTTTCAATCAACATAAATCATTAATGCTATTATACTTATTGTGGTAAAAATAAAATATAAAAAGTACTGATCCATTCATATATATTAATTAAAGTCATCACATTGACAAAGAGAAGCAGAATATTATCTTCTCTATCCTCTTCCTCATGTTCTCTATATTTGGAATTTTTATCTTTTCCTTCAAACACTCTTGATAACACAGCTCTAAGGCTCATTGCAGTTCATTTGTGTTCCATGAGAGTTATAATATTTCTTCAGTTTGTACTTCTGGAATTATATTTAATCTTTTTTAATATATGCATTCTATATTTTCAAACCTTTCACAAAACCCCAGATTACTGCATCTCCTTGAAACAGCTTGACTTCAATGTTTAAAATGACACAGTTGGAACTGCCTTGAATTCCTTGTACATAGATCATCTCTTTACTCAAAAGTTTCTATTCCTTTATCATGCGAAGTCAAAACTTTTCATAAGGATGCTAAGATTCTCAAGATGTTATATTTAATGTGCATTTTCTTTATTTCTCAAAGGTTTCTATTATTTTATTTGACTTGCTTCCATGGAGAGCCCGGCAAGCTACCGAGAGTATTCGATATGCCAGACACAGTAACAACAAAGTCTCCAATGGAGACGTTACTGGGCCCGCTCGAGCAAATCGACGATCAACGGGAGGGCCTTTACCTTTACCTTTACCTCCATGACTGCAGAATATTGTTATTTTTCTTTCCACTGCTACTGGATTTTACTTCACATCAGTATTCTGTAATAAACCTGCTGATCTTACTCTCATTTCCCGCATAAACTGAAATTCTTTTTAATGCCAAAACTTCACGACACTCCTCTTCTGAAATCATGCTCAAATTTTTTCAGAAATATCCAATTCAAATTTGCCTTATGGTCAGACGTATGACCAGACTAATAGACCATAAAATATATAGTAGTACTCATTAAATGTAATTAGGTTGTAGTTAGATTAATAAATTCTGTCTTGGAGTGGAAGTGATGTAGTTCTAAGGTACTCAGTTCAGATAGGGGAAACAATCATTGTTGCATCATTATAAAATTTTCCTTGGTATTTTTTGGGGGGGTTCCTTAGTAGTCTCAACCAGAGCTATATAGGCAGCAAGAATAAAAAAAACCATACATTTTCATGTACATAACTGACATCTTCAGTAATTACATTTTCACACTGTAGGTTACCTCATGGCCTTGGTTAAGGATCCTTGGCTATCTGAGTGTTGGTAGTAATAAATTCAATGCAACTAAGCCAGCAATACAGGTGGTGATATGGGTTGATTTTAGCTAAAGTGACTGTTGAATAATATGACTGCAAAGTTCCACTTTCAACAATGGAAAGTTGTTCCTAAAGTGATAACAATCAACAAAGAAAGATGAAGCTATATAAGTGATGTACTTGTGTATCTCTATGTTCAGTCAGCATAACCATTGTTGATAGTAAAAAGGGTGCCATAATGACTTTTGAACATTTGCAATTTTAAGGTGAAAAAACACAGGAATTGGTCAGTTCTATTCCATCTATTTATTAAAACATTGACAAATTTTGTATTAGGTTTATATTTCATATTAAATTTTAGAGTTTTTCACTTTTGACCCATTCTAAATCAAAATGTGTAATTTGTAGATATTTATAAATCACAGATTTACTATAGTACTACTGCTACCATTTATTAATGTTACTACTGTACTATTTTTATATTTTACTATGCTGTCTCTGTTTTACTTCAGAAAATGAAAACAACTTTTTGATTCTTCATGTTTAACTGGAAAGGAGCATTCATCTGAAATTAAGAGGCTTTTGCTTAACTATTCTCCATTTAAGAAAATAAACCCTTGTTAGCTAAGCTAAGGTAATATACTTGTGAATCCATAACTAGAAAAATGTCCATCACAAAGCTGCAAAGTGCAAAAGGTATTTTGGTGAAGTAGTATCTGTCTTAAGGATCTGCTATATAAGAAAGCAGACACAAAAATAGGATTCATTAAATAAAACTCAGTCTTTTAGCTAACTACACCTTTCCTTTGTTTCTTACCTTTCACTGAGACAAATAAACTGCTGGAAGTTCAGTCAATGTAAAAAAACAAACCAAGTATTCAAAAATATAGATACATTATATAGCTTTGCCTGTTCCACAAAAATATGTGGTTATCATAGAAATACTTTAGCAGAAGAAGGGTTGTATTTGAAATTCAGATTTTGTCAAAGTTACGTGATTTTGATAAGATAGCTAACAGAATGTTGGGGAAACTTTGTATTGATTTATATATCAATAACCTATATTTTGGAAAACTCAAAGGAAAATGATCTTATGACTTAAAGTTAAGATCCTTATTGCAAACATGAAGGAGAAAATAATCCAAGTAAACCAGGTCAAGAAGATTACTATGGGGGCTGGAGCAATAGCATAGCAGATAGGGCATTTGCCTTGCATGTGGCCGACTCAGGTTCAATTCCCAGCATCCCATATGGTCCCCTGAGCACCTCCAGGAGTGATTCCTGAGTGCATGAACCAGGCGTAACTCCTGTGCATTGCCGGGTCTGACCCAAAAAAAGAAAAAAAAAGATTACTATATTTCTTTTTGTTTTAGTTTGGATGCAACTCATTTTTGAAACAAACACATTTATGGCTCTTTTACAGTGGAAATAGTTTAGCATTGTAAATAGACATACCAACCTCTTGTCAATTGGATAGTAGCATTCATTCTGACTTACCTCTGATATAGTTTCTAATTAGTAGATAGTTTTTTTAAGTATGATTGCATCACAACACTTTTTTAAGCACTAAGAACTTTTGTTTCCTTTCAGAGTTAGTTAAAATGCCTTCAGGAACCCAAACCCACAATCTGCTCCTACAGTAGATACCATTCCTTCTCTTTGTCTTCCTCTCACTCTCTTTCTTATCCCAACCCTAGTCATCATTTCAAAGGACCTAGGGTACTCTCCTTATACAACACTCTGGTCCCTGGAAGGTTGAGAGTCAAATGAATGTGAATATATCACCATTATGGAAGGCTGAGAATCAAATGAATGTGTGTATACCACCTTCCCTCAATCTTCCTGGTAATCAGGAGTCACAACTTAGCAGTTCAAAATTAAACACGAAGTGACATTTATTTTTAAGAACATTCAAATGGCTAAAAGGAGTTAGTTAAAAAAAAATACATTCCCTGATCACTTGGTCAGAACATAATATAATATAAACATAACATAACAGAAAATATTTTGCATGCTTGAATTTTCTCTTTGAAATAGTGATGATTGTTGAGTCTCCTGTAAGTCCAACATGCCTGAACATTCCCAGGGAAACCAGCTGCACACAAACTAAACATGTGTCTCTTACCACTCCCTGAGATCTAAAGAGAGATATCTATACTTGATCAGCTCTCTAAGAATTTTCAATAATCATTTCCTTTCACATTCCTCATGCCTGATACATCACAGAAGAGTTCATTTGTAATGGTTCCTTAGAGTTCACTCTTTCATAATATTAATGAACATGGAATTAAAGCAGTAAGAAACATGTTGTTAAACTTTGAAAACGTATGCTTTTTCAAGGAAAAACATAAAAGGTGTATCTCAAGTTGTTTCTATACATTTCAAATTATTATTACTGAATTATTGTATTTAGTTATATAAACATAATATTGCTCTGAACAATTTTAGGTTTTATCTGATAACAAAATTATATATCACACTCTAACACAAGGGCATATTTAGCGATTAAAAATATAAGAAATAACTTTTTGCTCCTTTTCCTCAAAATGACTATCAAAATATTTGAAATGTGGCAAAATACACAGTTTGCCAATACTTTCCAATGAATTTTTTGAGAGATAACATATTAACATTTGTCCTATAAGCTATATTAAGGTAATTTCATAGACATAGTATAATGTTAACTGAGAAGATAATCTTCCTGGTTTTTATATAAATGTTTTCATGGTTAGTTTCTCTTCACTTTCTATTTTCCATTACAATTAAAGACAGGAAATTTTTCCAAAAATTCTTTGAATTGTGATGGAACATTCATTTATGCTGATTTTCTCACCCATTTTCTTGAAGTATTGAGTTACTCAGAGATACCCAGTAATTAGTGATAAGGGGAAATGGAATTCAGAGACCTTTGAGTATTTTTCTTCCTTAGGCAATTTCTTTTTACTGAAAAAAAAAAGTGCCATCTGAAGCAGTAAACGTCTTTGATTGGATGAGAAAGAAGAGCTGGAGAAAGCAATTGGAAGGTGTCTAAGCTTGGAATATACTTATATGCTTTGAGTATGAAGGGTGAGTTTGGCCAATAATGGTAGAGTTGTACTGAAAAACAGCTTTCTTGTAGAAAACCAAGTCTCCAATTTGAGAGAAGTACTTGAAAGAGGCCTGAGGAAGGCAGATAAGGAAATGCTGGTGTGTGTGAATAGAACAGTGACCAGTGGCATGATTTTAACTTACTTTGTTTTAGAGGAAGACACAAACAACTTGATCACTTGATCACTTGACATCCCTTTACTCATCGATTTGCTTGAGCAGATGCCAGTAACGTCTCCATTCCTCCCTGTCGCGTGCTAGTGTAGCCCAAAGGTGTCTGCTCATTCTAGGAACATGAACAGCCTCAAACAATCGTTCAGAGTCTTGATGAAGAAGTCTGACCATCTCGTAGGTGGGCGACCACGGTCTTTTGACATCCCGTGGAATCCAGTCGGTAATGGCTCTAGTCCAGCGGTCATCTCCAAATCTCATTACTTGTCTAGCCCATCTGATTTTCAACGCCTTGGGAAATGAGACAGAGTTCCTGATTCTTGCCCTTCAACTGAGGTTGGAACTCTAGATTCTTTCTCTCATTTAAGTGAAGTGTGATACTCCAACATAGCTCTTTTGATTCCTCTTTGAAAGACCCGAATAGCATTCTTATTCTGTTTTCGTAGGGCCCAAGTTTCAGAGGCATACGTTAATGCAGGAAGAATAGTGGAATCAAAGACATGTGCCCAGAGCCAGAGGTTCTTTGTCCTCTTAGCTATTTCTTCGACGCTCTTGAATGCATTCCAAGCATATCTCTTCCTGCTGCGCAATTCAGGTGCCAGGTCATTCGTCATGTTGACTTCTCGACCTGGGTACACATAACTGCTGCATTTGGAGATGGTTGTTCCATTGAGAGCAAATGGAAAGTCAGGAATAAGACTGTTTCTCATAAACATTGTCTTTGTGAGATCCAGCTGTAGTCCGACCTTTCCACACTCACCATCAAAGACAGCCAGCATTTGTGCTGCTTGGCTAATGTTTGGTGTTGTTAGAATGATGTCATCAGCAAAGTGGAGGTGGTGTAGTTACCGACCGTCTATCTTCATTCTCATTTCTTCCCATTCCAATTGTCACATGATGTTCTTGAGGGTGACACTGAAGAGTTTCAGTGAAATGGTATCACCCTGCCAAACCCCTCTCTTGACATGGATGATCACTTTTTTGTAGAATGGTGAGATCCTGGTAGTGATCCATAATACAGCTCATGGAGGATCCTGATGTATTGAGTTTGAACGCCCTGTTTGGCTAGGGCTTTGATGACTGCTTCTGTCTCAACAGAATCAAAGGCCTTCTTTAAATCAATGAATGTTAGACAGAGCGGCATCTTGAACTCCTGAGAAACCTCAATGAGCTTGGTTATTGTGTGGATATGGTTGATCGTGCCGAATCGTTTGAGGAACCCTGCTTGCTGGCATGGTTGTCCTTCATCTAGTGTTCTGCCAATCCTATTCAGGATGACTCAAGTGAACAGCTTGTAGATGACAGACAATAGGCAGATCAGGCAATAGTTGCCAATAGTACAGTCCTGCTGATTTTCCACTGGGACGGAAATTTGAATTCAGACAGGTAGCATGTGAAGAGCCAGGCCAGTGTATTGATGAGTACTCACGGTAGATTCTTCAGGTGTTCTGGTATGACCTTGCCTGGGCCAGATGATGTTCGTTTCTTTACCGATGAAATAATGTGTCAAGTTTTGGAAGGGAAAACATTGGGAATGACATATCCATCCTGTGGAATTTGGTATGTGGGCAGGTGGACGTGGCTATCGAAGAGATCCGAGTAGAAGTCATGGATAATCTTCTCCGTTGCCCTTCTGGAAGATGTGATAGATCAATCTGGATGTCGGAGGGCTATCATCTTGGTCTTGTAGTTGGCGAAGGACAGGAGGGCATTGCTAATGCTTTTCCCGGCATGTGCCTCATCTACCAGCACTGCTGCTTTTCTCTCTTTGAGGTCTTCCTTTATCACATTTCTGCACTGCCTTGTGAGCTTGAATGTTTGCTTGCAGTTGCCTGAGGTTTGCGCCAAGCCAGGTTGGTGAATAAGCTCAAGAGTTTTCGAAGACAGGTTTTTTTGTGTGTGTGTGTGTGTGTGTGGCTATCTCTCTCTTGGCGTTCCTCGCACAATCATGGAGGTGCTGAACCAGTCGATTGTATTCCTAGTCAATGTTGTCAATGATGGCATCTCCCCATGTTGCAGCAATAGTGCCAAAGAGCTCCCAGTTGGTGGTTGTTCTAGGAATTCTCTTTTTAAACTCTGCAGCCCTTTTTCCCCGCTCTGTGAAGTAGAATTTTGCATGAAGGAGACGGTGGTCCGATCCTGTTTGGAATTTTGGGACAACAGAGACATTGGTCAGGCAAAACTGTCAATTGTATATGATGTGGTCAATTTTGTTGTGGATCCATCCACCAGGAGACTCCCATGTCCAACGTTTAGATTCGGCCTTCTGGAACTGTGAGTTACCATGGATGGACTTGGTCGACATGATGAATTCAGACATCTTTCACCCTGTTCATTCCATTCTAGGCCATGGGTCCCAATGTGGAGTTCTTCGGCTGATCTTCTCGGTCCTATCTTGGCATTAAAATTATTGACAATGATCTTGTAGAAGGTGTGGTCTTCTTTATAGAATTTCTTCAGCTCCATGTAGAACTTCTCAATTTCTCCTTCATCATAACTGGATGTTGGTGGCTAGACAACAAAGATAGAAACTGCTGGCAGTGAGCCACATCTATTCAAGTGTAATCGTTCAATTCGGGTTGTTAGGCACTCGAATGAATAATTCTCATGGTCAAGTTCATTTTGACAAGGACACTGACGCCTCTGACACCTCTTTTGTCGCAGGTTCCGAGGAACAGTTTTTCTCCAGTGTCAAAAATGGTGTGATGTGATTGATGCATTTTTATCTCGATCAGACCAATGATGTCAAGCAATGATGTCATCGCTTGTTCCTTCAGGTCCTCGATGAATGCATCCAATGCCAGAGTACATGTATTGAAAGTATAGACAGTCATTTTTGTTTTTCTTCGCTAGTTCGGCCTTGAGATTTTATCAGCCTCTCCTTCCTCATCCTTCCTAACTTTATCGTATTGGTGGCTCTTTCAGGGTCAGGGGAATTAGACCCATTGTATTTACTGGTTTTTGGCATATCAAATATGCCACAGATAGCTTGCTAGGCTCTGCTGTTCGGGCAGGTTACTCTTGGTAGCTTTCCCAGCCTTGCGAGAGGGATAGTAGCTTTTAAGGTGGCCTCTAATTGCCCTTTTATGTGTTCCCATGGTTCAAACCATATTTGATCTCTATTAAGTATGGTGCAGCAAACCTGGAAGATGGGTATTAAGTGTCCTAAGACGTGTTGCGTGGCTGCTTCGCTTGGCGGCTATACGGTCCGGAAAGCATCTGGAGCGTGGTGCCCCTGGGTAGTGGAGGTAGTGGAAGTAGTGGAAGTCTGCTGGTGAGGTATTTATCTGGCACCAGTAGAGTGGGTCTTCTGTGCATAATCCAATCCCTAGGTCGCAGGCAATTGGTGGAAGCAGACCGGGCAGGGTAGGGTGGGGCTCTGATTTTAATCCCTTGGTCACCTGTGGTCGGTGGGAGCAAGCAGAGGATCTCTGTCCCCAGATCCATTGAGCCTGGAGTACAAGGTCTCAGAGATCCAGTTACCTGGTTCTGCGGGGCTTTACTCATGCATAAATCTCTGCCCGAGCGTCCAGAAAGCGTCCTGGAGTGTGTCGGTGTCTGGGTGGTAGAAGTAGACACAAACAACTAATTACTTTATTTCAAGTTAGGATTGCTGTATTTGGGGCTGGAGCAATAGCAATAGCACAGCGGATAGAGAGTTTGCCTTGCACGAGGCAGACCCGGGTTCGATTCCCAGGTTCCCATATGGTTCTCCGAGCACCAGCAGAAGTAATCCCTGTGCATTGCCGGGTATGACCCAAAAACCAAAAAAAATAAAAATAAGAAAAATAATTGCTGTATTCATTGCTAAGAACCAAGAATGTGCTATTACCTAATATCTTTCTTGTGTTGACTCAGACAGAAGAGACACTATCAGAGTAGAACATATATCCCATGAAGTTTTCTTATATAAATTTCTGGGGAAATATAGAAATATATGGAAGTAGCTTGCTAGCTTTGTGAGTAGAGATTTATGTGAAAATTTTTTTTCAATTCTTGTCTGCTACTATCTTCTACTGCCAAAAGAAAGTGTCACCATGCCCATGTTTTTCTTTATCACACATATAGAGATACTTATACACAAAGACAATTTTCCTGAAAAAATAGGAAGCTTCTATTAATCATTTTTTGCCATCAACTTGAACCAGATACTTGGTTTCCTTGGTTGCAGCCAGAAAAATTGATTCTAGAGAATTTACACAAAAGCATATGTCCTTGGAATCACTTAGAAGCTCACAGAATTTATAGAATGGCAAGAATGCAGGTTTAAAATTGGATGAGCCTGCAATGTTTTCAGTGACTGTGAAGATGAGATTGTGGAAACGTTAGCACTGTAACACTGTCCTCCCACTGTTCATCGATTTTCTTGAGTGGGCACCAGTAACATCTCCATTGTGAGGCTTGTTCTTACTGTTTTTGACATATCAAATATGCCACGGGGAGCTTGCCAGGCTCTGCCGTGTGGGCAGGATACTCTCAGTAACTTGCCGGGCTCTCCAAGAGGGACAGAAGAATGGAACCTGGGTCAGATGCATGCATGGTAAATGCCCTACCTGTTGTGCTATCACTCTATCCCATCAAAACTATATACTCTAATCCTGCTACTGGATTGTTGCAGCTGTGCATTGCACCAAATATAACACCAATTGGCTCTATGATCTTGTTCCACATGATTCTAACTTTAATACAGTTTGGGTGCCTCTGGATTAAGGCATAGCAGGATAGGACACTATTTTATCCACACTAAAATATGTCCTCTGAAGATAAGTTGTTGCCTAATAGAGAAGTTGATAAAGAAAAGTATTGATAGGAAGAGAAAAGGAAATGAAGAAAACAAAATATCCACAAAATTTCAATACACTTGATTTATGTACTGAAATAGCTCTAGAAACACTAAAAGTTGGACAGTGTGTCACCAGAAGAAAAATCAAATTTTTTTCTTTTGTTTACTTATTTTGGGTCCACACCCAACAATGCTCAGTGGTTTCTTCTGGAATTGCACTGAGGAATCACTCCTGGAAGTGATTGGGAACCTATACAGGGTGCTGGGGATCGAACACATGTTGGATACACAATAGGCAAATGCCCTCCCCATTGCACAATTGCTCAGTTCCAGAACGCCCTGATTATAGAATGTATGTCCTCTTGGCAGAGTAAGTGCCAGTGACCTGTGTGTGACTTGTAGAGACACAACTTATTTGGGATTCTTGTGTAGTGTTAAGCTTCTGAACCCCTAGCTCAGAAATCTCTGAGTTCTATAGAGATTTACTCAGCTATCACCTTACAGAGAAGAGTCTGAACCAGACAGTGGAACCTCTTACGAATATTTCTTTCCTTATAAAACTCATCTTGAACACTTCAGAACAATTGGGCTTTTTTCTGTGAAATATTCTGAGGCCCTAGCATTAAAAATTATAAGGGCCAGCATGATAGTACAGTAAGTAGGGCATTTGTTTTGCATGATGCTGACCTGGGTTCTCTCCCTCCCCATCACCCCATACTATTCCCCAAACCCTGCTGGGAATGATCATGTGCTATTCATGCAAAAGAAAAGCTATTTGAGGAAGGTAAAAGCAAAAGACTAACATGTCTGTAAACAAGAACAAAAAAATTTTCTCAGCTATAGATACTATATAATTCATGTTACAGACATTTTGAGCTGCCTAATTGAACCATTTGAAATGTCATGTAATCAATGATTTCTGAGTGGTGTGAAAAAACAGAACATGTGCACACATTTGGCGATACTTGTCAAAGTCTTAACCTATATTTCAGGATGAAAAATAGGATTTCTATATTGGAAGTCTGACCTTTTCTACTCCACATCCCACTTTGTGAAATTTACTTTCTGATGAGGAGGATTATAGATTAATGTGTTCAATCCTTCTCTCACTTGAGTCCTGGAACTATATGTCTCTCGCTCTTCATGGCGATTGTTGTGGCAATCTTCTCCTCGGCTTCATCTTCTCTTTAAGTCACATCATACTTCTTCCAAGCCAGCCAAAAATTGCCTTTGTATTTGAGCCTCTATCTTCTTGCTCTTTCTTTTTTCCATCCCCGGACTCTATCTGAAGCTGACTCCTTAAGTGGAATTCTTCACTGATGATTTAGAAGCAGCTTATCCTAGAAATTGTGCAGGTGATGTACTTTCTTTCTTAGGTCTTACACTAGACCTAGAAATGCCATAAAATGCCAACAGACTGACAGAGGCGAAGGAGTTAGTTACTGACCAGGATTGAACCTAGCCACATCTCATTAAAATGCCTAGTAATATAGTCAGGGCATTAAGGAAGAAATGACAAGAAAACATCAGAAGGCTAAAGATGAAAGGAGAGCAATACAATAATAACTCTTCTAATTTTGCAACTGTAGCACTTCCCTTTTCTTTAAGGAACCACCTCTTCTCTAATTTGCAACCTGCTTTATTGCAGAGTTCTTAGAGTGCTGAGTCACAAGTCACTCATTGGTATCAGCAGTCATAGTAGTGTTGAAACAGGAGCCAAATTGGGTCTTGGTAACACTGGAATCTTGTTCCCTAAACTTTTGGCCAAAATGTGTGAAGTAATTTCAATGTAGATGAAGAAAATGTTACAAAGTAATTGAGAGCTATGCATGAAAATTAATATAGATGCATACACATTATGCACAAATATAAAAATCAGCAGGGAGAAGCAACCTCAAAGGTTTTTATTGTTGTTGTTTTGTTTGTAAGGAACTTGAAAATTTTAAGTTTTTATCATAAGTTTTTATAAGCTTCTAAGAAAAAGAAAATAGAGAGCATGCCATGAAAGGAAAGAACATGCATGCAGACACACATTTTTTAAAAAAAAGATAAGGAGATGTTCAGGAAATAGAAAATTATCCAAGTGAATTTCAGCATAGACTGAATTGCAACACTTTTGGTAGACTAGGAGGAAAAATGAAAGATAAAGCATAGAAGAAAACTTCAATCTATAAAATAGAAGAATCAAATATCAGTAAAAAATCTTATTAATCTATTTTGTGATTAATTTTATAGATAGCTTTACATATGCATATAATTATTTATATAGAAAGATATTATAGATTTATACATACATTAATAAATACATGTATAATTAAAATATTACTGTTCATGTTCATGTGAAACGTTTAGAAATTAGATGTGTAAGTTTTCAGTTTGCTACATTTAAATAGGCAATAATGATTTGTCAGAAGTTTCTTCTGTGATTTTTTTGTGTGTCATTTTGAGTAACACCATCAGGTGCTCGGGGCTTGGTGGTTGGTCACTCCAGGAAGTGTTCAGCAAACCAAGAAGTGCTAGGGATTTAACCCAGGATATCTGCATGAACAGTATATACTAAAGCTTTTGAGTGACTTCTCTGACTCCTGACGGCGGCGCCCATCTCAACTTAGATCCAGGTCAGCACAGCTGCCGGCTCGCTACCCTGGGACCTCCATCTTTCCCTGCAGGACCCCAGGTGTCCCCCGAGATGCCTAAAGAGAAGCAGTGTTGAGCGTCTGCCCTGCCCTCTTCACTCCTGAAAGCAGCGCCCATCTCATCCCAAACCCAGGTTTCTGTAGAGGCGTGGCCTCCTCAAAAGTGGGCGTGGCCTCAAAGTGGGCGTGGCTTAATTTCCGGTGGGCGGCCACAGGTTGTTTTCCCATACTAAGGAACCTAGTCCCCAAGGAATCTAGTTCCCAACCTACTCAGCAATATGAAGAAACAAAGAAAATCTCCAACACAAGGGGAGAACAACGAAAACAATCTAGACCATTCCGACAATACAGCTCACCTAAGGGACCTCTCTGACATATAATTCAGATACGAAGTCATCAAGATGTTCAATCAACTCAATGAAACAGTCAGACAGACAGCCAGTAATACCACAGAAAAAATCGACAAATTACGAGAAGAAATAAGAGCAGAAATGTCACGATTAAAAGACTCCATAGATGAAATGAGAAACTCAGTTTCTTCTCTTAAAAATAGAATGACCACAGCTGAAGAGAGAATCAGTGAGCTGGAAGATCAGCTGCAACAAGCCAACGCGCAACAACAAACAGTGGCAAGGGACCTCAAAATGGCTCTACAGAGAATCAGAGTCCTAGCAGATGATTCCAAGAGGAACAATATTAGAATCATGGGACTACCTGAACCTCAGGGAAACAATCCCAACATACATTAAATCTTACCCATTGTCAATTTTTGTAAATAAATTTCTATTTAACACAACTGTGCTTAATATTTTAGAGATTTTGTCAGTGTTTTGCACTATAATGGAAGAACCAAGTAATTACAATGTAAATGATATGGCCAAAATATTTGCAGTCTTGCACTTTACCAAAATGTTAGCTTGAGCCCTTCTCAACAAGACAAGAACAATAAAAATAGCTAATACATATGAATACTCACTATATTCCAGACACTTTTCTAGCATGGTTTAAGTTCTTCACCATCTATTAGGAAGATACAGTTACAATACTTATTAACAAAAGAGCTAAGTAACTTGCCAGGTATTAGTGGTAGAATCTAGGACTGCAAAATTTAGCAAGTGAAAAACAGCATACCTAGTTCAATTTAAATTTGAAATAAACAATGAAAAACTTCTTAGTGTATGATCTCTAAATGATATTGAGTATCATTGAATCAAAAAATTATGTAGTTTATCTAAAATTTAAATTCTCTGGGTGTGGTTTTTAGGTGGTCATCCCAACCCAGGGCAGTTGGCTGTAAGCTGTTTTTCTCTAAAGTGGGGGAATTACTTTGACAGGAATGGGAAGGCTTACTAAATTTAGGAAGTCATTTCTAACTAGTGTGTGACACTGAGTAATTTAAAAGGAAGAGTTGTTTTACCCCGAGGGAACACTTTAAAGAGGTAGATTTATTTACTTTGGGAACAATCAGCCCTGGATTGATTCATTTATGATATTGCCCAAATTTAGAGTAGGGTGTCCAGAGAATAATTAGCACTAGCCTTACACACTGAACCACCTTAATGCAATGGTGGTGTAAATTGGAAATAACTCCATGTCTGAGCAATTCATAAGTGGATGTTGTCTTCTTAACTAAGACCGGACAGATCTTTTGAGATCTCCTAACAATGCTA
This sequence comes from Sorex fumeus, assembly GCF_029834395.1. NCBI lineage: Eukaryota > Metazoa > Chordata > Mammalia > Eulipotyphla > Soricidae > Sorex > Sorex fumeus. The sequence goes on from NW_026606188.1 coordinate 29,632,618, forward strand.
AGTTTCCAGTAATTAATAGTTTTCAAAATCAGTTCTATTTCCATAGTGAAGGCACAACAAGAATTGCACCATAATTTCTCATCAGGACTTAAGAAAAAACTAATAGCAAAGAGATTGGCCATGCTTTCTCATAGACTCGGGGGTCCTAAAATGCTCAAGCCTAGCTGTATTGAAAATAACATTTTTGGACTAGGAAAATACACCCTGTGTATCTGAGGGAGAGGGCCGCAGATGTGGGAAGCAGGATATTGAGAAGTGCAGCAGCCATCAAGAGCAATAAAATTCAGCATGGGCAACAAACTCAGTTCACTTAGGGGTGAGGAATGTTGCTGATGAATGTATAAGCCTACCCTAATGGATTATTTTGCACAAAGCAGCTTGAATAAGGCAAGTATGGGATATGATTGCAGTTGTGATAGACAATATTCTATGAGTCCAATTACATACAGGCAGTACATCCAGACACTGCTGCTCTTAATTGCTACCCTTTAGACCTTGAATTCACTTTTATCCCCATTGCATATTTTTATCACAAAAGAATGATATTTCTACAGAAAAGACTGGCTGAAGTACTGGCTGTTTTGTGACAAATTTCTTACAAATAAACAAGTTATTGACTGAGACTATTCCTAAAAGAAAAAAATATGACACTTTTAAGGTTATACATTCATATTATATATCCTGCCTCTAAGTATTTTGTACCCCAGGTGAAAACCAATGCTTCCTGCAAATGGAGCAAAAACTCTTTGGTATCTTCTATGTGTCAGACATGGGTTAGGTAATGAGATCCCACCAACCACGTTCCAAAACCAGACAGAAGTTTATGCAAATTAATACCTTTGGATAGAACAATCCTGTAATTGTTGTAACAGAATCACAGTGAGAGACAAAAGGACAGAAAGACCAATGCTTCTCGGAGAAGATCTTGATGAGGTTTAACTATTTTTTGATCAAGTTCAAAAATGGAATTTGCGAGATGACAAAGAATGGGAGAATGGGAATAGGTATTCTTTCTGGCAATAGGAAAACACATTGAAGGGAGAAATTAAAATTAGGCCAAAGCTTCACACCCTACCAAGGCCAGGAATAAGCTTTGAGAACAGCCAGGCGTGGTCCCCAAAATCCAATCTCCAAGAAATACCAAAACAGAAATTGTTTCTTTACAATGTATTAAATGTAAACTTCAAACATATGATTGTGACCTTATAGAGATATATCCAAAATTTGAAAGTTAGATATTTGAGGCTAAAACATCTCTAGTAAACACACAGGTGTGCACATATACATTCTGCAAAGAGTTTCGAAAATAGAAGCAAATATTTAGTGTCAAGTAGCTCAGTGGTATTGAGTAATTGCTTTTGTGTCATATAACTTTAAAATTTAATGTTCCAGATGCTGATTATGAGCATTATGTATATATTAAGATTGATGCCATGTAACTACCTTAGAAATATTAATTTTTTTCAATGAACTATCTAGATCAGTGGGAGCACAAAGTTACAGTGCATGCCACTGCCACATGGGCCCCGGTGAGCTCCAAGGACCACCTCACAGCAGCACAGAGCCTTTGGGCCAGCAGCACTGGGCAGAGTGTCACTTGGAGTGGCCCCTGCAGAGGCCCTTGTTAAAGCCAAAACCAAAACCAATTCCTTTAGCTTTAAGTCATTTTAAATTCTGAAGCGATAGCACAGCGGGTAGGGCGTTCGCCTTACAAGCGGCCAACATGGCCGACCCGAGTTCGATTCCTCCGCCCCTCTCGGAGAGCCCGGCAAGCTACCGAGAGTATTCGATATGCCAGACACAGTAACAACAAAGTCTCCAATGGAGACGTTACTGGGCCCGCTCGAGCAAATCGACGATCAACGGGAGGGCCTTGTACCTTGTACAAATTCTGAACAGGATACGTATTCTTGATTCTCTTCAGTTTTATTCATTACTTCTACAATGCTCACTGTTCAATCTTGATTTACTGATTATTTACAATCTTTTTTTCCCTGTAAGCTAAACTCTGACTTAACTTAGAAAATAAAATGCCACCAATGTCCATTAAAAAAAAAGTTACAGTGCAGCAATGGTCAAGCTTAGTGAATTATTTTTCATTGTTTTCACAAATATCTATGTCACTGAATATTTTTTTACTCTGGGGAGTTTTTGGTAATCTATTTGCATGGTTACAAGATATGAGGTCATCGGGGCTGGAGTAATAGTACATGAAGTAGAGCACATGCATTGCTCATGGCTGATGCGAGTTTGATTAGTTCCTCCAAGCCATGCCAAGAGTGATTCCTGAGCACAAAGCCAAGACACTACTGGGTCTGCCTCCCTACACCCAAACCCCAAGTTATTGTGATATTTAGAGTTTTCTTTTAATACACATTGTGACCAAGAAATCATACAGCTCTTGAATTGGCATGCCTCTGTAATAGGTTGTGCTCAGTAACAGCAGCTGGAACACATAGGAAGAGAACCGGCACTTGATTCACACTCTTGGGAAAATGATACTTTAATCTGACTCTGACCTTTAGCTTCCCTCTTGAGGTAGAATTTATTAGATGACTTTCAGCTAAGCTGGGCAAATCTCCACCCCATCCCTCCCTAACCCTCACCACCAGGTTTACCTGGATGTGAATCATCTAGGCAGCCATCACTGTTGAATCAGCCTCGAGAAACCTTGGGGTCAACTTATTTTGAGAGCACTGTAGCACTGTCCTCCCATTGTTCATTGATTTGCTCAAGCGGGCACCAGTAATGTCTCCATTGTGAGACCTATTGTTACTGATTTGAGAGTGCTTTTAAAAATTAATTCTTCAAAATTATTTTGACTGCTCTGTGGCAGATTCTATCTTTGAAACTGGATAAAACATATGGATACTAGCAAATAAAAAATGGGAATAAAGTCATTGTCTTCATACGGTATAGATTCTAGTTCATCTAAGTTTAAGTTGTAAGCTTTGTTTCCTTATTTAAGCATAATGGAAATGTGAGAGTGAAAAATACAAAATGAATCTAGATGGTTTATTAGGAACAGGAAAGTGGAAAAGCCTGGCTTCTAACGTTCACCCAGAACAACCAAAGTAGAAAATATGACTATAAAAAAGAAAGCTTACTGAACTGAGTTTGGCTTAAATGTCACACAATATCAGCAAATAACCAGACCCTACTTCAAAATAAAACAAATACCCAGGAAAGAACGTGGATTGTTTATAAAATAGTGCCTATGGATAGTATAAACATTTATGTAAGAAGTTTGATAAGAAATGAAAGACATGAAAAAAAAATTGTATAACATAAGGTGATGCTTTACAGCTTGTATTATACTTTATTTTTTATGAATAAAAAGTGCACTGCATAATATTTACCTCATTGATTCAGTGTAGAAAGAACTCAAACATGGTAAAGCAGAGATGCAACAAATACATGCAATCAAAAGAAATGGTGATTTAGAATGGAATGATTTTGCAAGAATATTATTTCATTCCTGCAGACAGCTAGATCTCCTTAATACAGTTGTCATTTGTCCTTCTGCTCTGTATTCAGTACACGTTTCCTTAGAACAGTGCTCAAAAAAGAATTCCCCTCCAGGTTTCCTTTTTGTTAAGCTTTAAAAGGCATAGGTGAAAGTGGATATTTCTCTTCAAATGGCCAACTCTTCTTCCACTTTCTCAGTGTAAAGTTGTACTTTCCTTACCTCTACTCTTGGATCACCCAAATGTACCACATACCCACCAAGAAGCTCCAGAAACTGTGAGAACTACTTTGGTTAGTCCTATGTCCTGGTCACCGCATTTTATTTCCATGTAATAAAGATTTTTCTTACTTGAGTTTGATTCAATATCATATTTTCACTTTGAATTTTTACTCACTGTCTCTACCTTTAAGCAAGACAAACACTTCCAAAAACAATCTTAAGATTTTAAAGTGGGCCTTTTGAAAAGAAAGTGCCATAAAAATTTTTTAAAATGGCATGGGTAAAGTGTATGATCGTAATATGTTAAAGAAAATGAGGTTTCTCTAACAAGTCACGCCGGAGTGATCTGAAATCTGTGACTATTCCCCATTAATTCTGTGATCTTCAAGACCAGTAAACCTGGAGAAAATTTACTTCTTCAGTCTTAAGCCAGACGTGGGCATTTAAGAGAGTAGAGAGTACTTTCTGTGACACAAAGTACACCTTATCAGAATCTTAGGAAACTTTATTTCAAAATGCTGATATTTGTCATTGGTATAGCTCCCAGATTTTTATATATTGATATTAGGAGATTTAGTTAGAATTGTGAAACTATCTTTGTAACGTACAAATAGACTGGTCTAGAAAAAAAATCATTTGAATACAATCCCCTTAAGGCTGCCATGTTTGCAAGTAGCACCTCTAGTTCAATGGAATAGATTTTTTCTGTTTATTCCTTTAAAGGCTCACAGAAATAGAAAAGCCATGTGAGATTTCTTGGAGCAATTTCTTCAAATATTGAAGTCTCAAATTTAGGAGACAATATAAAAGAAAGAAAAGGAGGAATATATTGTGCTGATTAGGTAACAAATTGAAAAACCATCGAGCAGCTCTGTTTTGGAGAATGAAGCTGTAGCAGTGGGAAATAAAACCTTATGTAAATCACTGATAAAATTAATACATTTTAAAGGTTATGAGAGCAAAACTGCTGAATCCAATACTTTGTCATCAGTAAATTAAAAGCAAAATCACTAATTTAATTTATATGAATTACCAGTTGACTTCTAGTATATGAAGTAATAAGAACTAATGCTATTTTTTATGGGTTGAAAATGAGATATTTTATTTTCAAAATGGCAACAAGACCAGAAATGAAGTTTATTCAGAAACCACACAGTCTTTTAGTTATAGTAATTTATTGACTTCTAACAATGAAATTCTTCCTGGGTTTTATTTGCATTTTCCCCTTTCAAACCTAACTCAGATGAAATGTGGGAAGCAATAGACATCTCAAAATTGGTCTGGTTTTAACTCAAGAAGAGAGGATTTCAAGCCCAGGCAAAGTGAGCACAGTGCAGTTTACCCAAGAGAACCATATACAATCCAGTTTCTTATCCTTAAGCTAGAAGAGAGGAATAAAAGATGCCCCCCTGTCATGTTTCTCATGAACCATGAAATTTGGACTTACAAAATTGACTTAACAAAAGAAACTTGTGACAATATCTGGAATAAAAAAATAAATCCAAATTCTGAATTCTCAGCAAAAATTAGATTGCTTTTGTCCAACTAGTTATTTAGTGGGTCATGAAATAGAGACTCAGAAAAATGTGCATCACCGGTAGTTGTGTAGTTAGGAACAGAGCCTAAACTTGAGACTGTGTCTTGAAGCCAGATATTATGACTGTAATTAATCACAAAATTAAAATATCTTTTTGGGATAGAGACCTATTTTTGAGTACACTTAATTTCCTCATAGTGCACATATAACACATGCACATTCCCTGTAATAAGTGAATAGCATTTACGACCATAATCTCATATTGAAGGTTGATTGGGAAGAAACATAATGTGTAGCAAAGACTGTTTTCTCTTGGAATCACAGTTTCCTCCGAATGCATCCTATGAGATACAGTGTGCTTCATAACCTTCTTAACTGTGAGGGTGCCAGGACTGACTATTTTAAGAGAAATGAACTACAAAGTAGTGTCTCTGGACTTGTTCAGATATCTAGTAGATGTGCCCCAGCAGCTCTGAAAAAATGATTTTATATTTATTCATTGAGAAAAGAAATACGATCATTAAAGCAGGACTAACAGAGAATAAAGAATAAGTTTTTAAAGTATTTCCATAGTGAACTGTTTTTAAAAAAATGACAGTTAATTTATTTCAAATATATGGATAAATAAGTCATTTATGTTCCTCATTGTTGGTGTGAATCTCTATACTTTGCTGGTGATATCTCTGATGCCTACTAACTCTCCTAATTCCTTGTGTCACATTTTATAATATGATTTTTGGACTATTGGAAATAAAATATGAGTTGGAAAGGACAATACCCACTTCCATTGGGGGGTAAAAAGGATTTAGTCATACTCAACAGTGCCCGGGACTAATCCCTGGTTCTGTGCTCAGGGATTTTTTCTGGCAGTGCTCATGGAACCATATGAAAGAGTGAACCAAGCCTGGCAATGTTCATGGCAAGTGCGGTGTCCTTGTACTATATTTCTGGTCCCAAACTTCTTCCTTTTTATATTTTACTATTTAAATATTTTTATCTTTATTGATTGAGGTACTGTGAGTTAGAATACAGCTAACGCTGGTTTCATGTGTACATATTCCAATACCTCAGCTGTTGTCTGAGTATCCCCTCCCCCAAGGTCCTGAAAGTCCCTGCTGTTTACCCCTTCTTCCCTAACCCTCTTCAAACTCAGTTCTATGGATCAGCTTCCAATCTCTTGTCTTTAGTTCTTTGTTGTTACCTTTGCTGTGTGTCTTTAAGTCCCACATATGAGAAAAACTCTCTTTTTTTATTGACAAGTTACTTCAGCTTGGCTAAAATCAAGGAGAGATTAGAATCCCAGTTTCCTGTTTCCCTTATTATATATCTGTGCTTTGCATCACAGTATCATTTGTCTGTCAGAATAATACGCTGAGCAGTATGCAAGCACTGGAATCTGGGAATCTAGCATGAAATCTCAGATCTGTGTAATATCTTACACATATTATCCAAATGAAATTATAAACTTTCTCTTGCTCATAGATTGATCACCTGTGTAATAATAGCAAAAATCTCTATAATATGTTGTTTCTTTGGGAATGAATACATTTAGCTCAGCTTCTGATCAAAATTGTAAGGGCACAAGCCAGGGAATGTGATTCAATGGTTGAGAACTTGCATGTGAATCCTTAATATGTGAGACCTTGCATTTGATACCTAGAAACCCCTGCTCCCATTTAAAATAGTAATTTTAGGAAAGGGGAGTCCTGGAACAGCAGAAGAGAATTGTGGAATGCAACCTCTGTAAAAACATCATCTTCCTATAAAAAAGAAATCACTTGGGCTGGAGCAATAGCACAGCAGGTAGTGCATTTGCCTTGCACGTGGCCGACCAAGGTTCAATCCCCAGTATCCCATATGGGATAATTATCAAGCACCACCAGGAGTAATTACTGAGTGCAGAGCCAGGAGTAACCCCTGAGCATTGCTGGGCGTGACCCAAAAAGAAAAAAAAAAGGTATCATTTGAGACTTCTATAATACTATTCTAAAATATAGCAATAATGTACTATAATTATTTCCCTAGCACTGAAATAATTATAGTATGTAAGGCTATGTAGTATTGATCATTCCAGATCATCTACTCATTTATAAAATTTTCATTAAACATCTTATTCATACCATCCTATTTTGGGAACCAAACAATCAAAGATACATGTCTCCATTCTCAAACTTATGTGAAATTTTTCAGGAAGATGAACTTAAAAAACAAACAAAAAAAAGTCAATAGCATGTGTGGTAAGTGCTAAGATAAGACATAATGAAGATTGCCACTAAGAGTTCAGAAGCTCTGGAGTGGAGAGATAGTACCATGTGTAGGGCGCTTATCTTGCATGTGGTCAACCTGGATTTGAGTCCTAGTACCCCATATCCTTTCCAAAGCCCTTCAGGAGTGATTCTGAAATGCAGAGTCATAAGCAAGCACCATTGGGTGTGACCCTAAACCAAAACCAATAAACAAATATTGTTGAAACTGTCTTATAGGGGAGAGTTGGGTGAGACCCCATTTCTAGGGAAAGGCAATTCACATCTTGTTTTCTGAGTAGACATAATCCAGAGGGAGTTGGCTAACACAACATGCAAAGCAGTGAAAGAAACATGTCCAGGGGGAGAATGGCATGATAGATTACATTGAGAGAAGTATGGGTTATTCATGGGGCTAAAATCTAAGATTTATAAGGGTGATGGAAATCTTTTAACAAATGGAAACAAGTGCCTATTATGAAAAGCTTACCATGCTCTATCAGGGGCTCCAAACATTATGCTAGAGACATTGATATGTCACTGAAGAACCACATATAAAGGGAATTTATGGTCACAGGTCTATTTTAAATATGTAATTCAAGATGTTTAATAAAGTATGGAATGGAAATAGTAATGGTTGAAAGGATGAAGAACAATTAAGAAGAATGAAAGGGGAATTGGAGCCAGCTAACCTCAAGATACAAGGGATGTTTTGGTACTAAGGTTGATTAGAGATAATTAAAGGGTGATTGTTAGTTTCCTGATCTGGGGTTCTTAGGTGTGTGAATATACTCTGCATAAGAGAAATGAAATCCCAAAGTAGGAGCAGAGAACAAGAGTAGAAAAGATACTGAACATGCAGTTCATTAATGTTGCTTATGAGATAAAGAGCTGCTGGGGACCAGTCCCAGGTATATAGCCCTCAAGTAGGGGCACGGAGAAAATTAAGAAAACAGTCAGAAATAAAGTTAAAGAGGGGCTGGAGGGATAGAACAGTAGGTAGGGCATTTGCCTTGAATGCAGCGGACCCAGGTTCAATTCCCAGCATCCCATATGGTTCCTCAAGCACCACCAGGAGTTCCCCTGCACCTGAGTGCAGAGCCAGGAATAACTTTGTGCAGAGCCAGGAATAACCCCTGAACATCACCAGGTGTGACCCGAAAAATAAAAATAAAATAAATAAATAAAATAAGGTAAAGAAAGCATGGAATCAGGGGTCAACAGCCTAATGGACTGAGTGCCCCAACTCCTCCATGAACAGTATTTATTGGCAATTTATAATAGTAATTGAAAAATTATAATGTAGTGAAAATTTGAAAAGCATAAAAAACAGCTGCATTAGAATGCCTTGTAGACAGTTTGGAATCCAGAAGTGGGGTTCAAGAGTAGAACAAATTAAGCATTGGAAGGATTTAGATAATCATCTTCTAAAATGCCTCTGTGAATACATGAGGCACGATACTCTACTCAACCCTTCTAAGCAACTATCCTAGAAAATGATGTGGCATCAACTGCTGTGCTGAGAGCTACCCACCTGCTTCATAGAGCTGGTCGAACTCCATCTGATTTGGAGATCATTGTAGGGCTATGATAGTGTTTCACTTAATGAAACATCCAGATTCCCTAGGCACTCCACATCTCTGTGTCACTGAGAGGTAAGACCAACAGTGTCTCACACCTCAGGTGATCGAACCTTTACTCTCCTAGTCAGTGTCAACTCTAGCTTTTAAAGGAAAAGAAAAGAAAACCAAAAACCCCTGTGGAATTAACATTTCCACACATAAGCACAGGTTCACCTACTTTGACCCACTAGTTTGGGGCTACAGACCTCCGGAAAATAATGCCCAATTCAAACCACAACCCATGCTTCTGGATCTAGAGTCTGCCATAGAATTTTAAAATCTGACTTCCCTGGTTTAGTAAACAGAATAATGTCCCTTTCCCCAAGAAGCTTATGTCTTAATCCTCAAGACTGGGAATGTCATTTTTATATTGCAAAGGAAAATTTAGTTTGCCCATTATCCTGGATTCTCTGGCAGAGTCTGACATAATCATGAGTTTGTGAAATTAAAGGAACTGAACAGAAGAGGAGGTCAGAAGGATGCAATTTGAGAACCCAGCTTTGAAGATGAGGGAAAGAAGCTATGAGCCAAGGAATATGGGCAGCTGCTCGCGACTGGAAGAGGCTCAAAATTGGTTTCTCCTGAAGAACAGTGATGACATTGACTCACCCAGTGAGACCTATGCTAGACTTCTAAACTATAGAACTGTAAAATAATTCATTTGCATTGTTTATACCTGTAATAATGTTACAACAGTCATATAAGATTAATGAGCCAGCTAACTCCCCCTGAGGACTGCCTATCACAGTTTAGTGTTGAGAGACAGATGGCCCCTGAGGTAACCCTTAAATAGGTAGAAAGGGATTTGGTGGGTAAGTTGGTCTTACTTTTCACAACTCTTATCTGGCATAGAGTTATCTGTGGTCTTTGGAAGCAAACTGTGTAAAGTACATTCTCTAAAAAGCTATGCCCTAGTCCTAGCATTTGTTCCTACTCTTTCCAGTACCCTTTAACTTTTTCCTCCTTCATGCTTAATGCTTTTCTTGAGACTCCTAAAAATTCTTAAGAAAAAACGTGCAAGGATTTGTCTCACTCATGCTGTTCTCTAAAGAACTTGAGAAAGTAGTTACTACCACCATGCAGATAATGAGGTGAGCCCCATTGAGTGTGTGTGGAGTAATCTGAAGGGCCAAGTGGGCGATTCCTGAGGAAGCAACATTTAAGAACCAGATGGTGTAGACAGAGGCTGAAGGAAACCAACTACAGGGAATCTGACCTTAAATGTGATCAATGCTTTAATGCCAGAGAGGAGAAACTGAGATAATAGTCACTGGGATCAGAGGTGTAGCCATGAGCTTAGTGAGCCTAAATAAGGAAAAAAATTGACATTTTCAGAAGAAACATCTGGAATACCATTACTGTCCTTGGAAAAGGCAGAGATAAATCAGTCCCCAGGGATTTAGAAGCAGATCAGAAGAGACAAAATACAGTTAGCAGGCACGGATAGCTCTTTCAGTAAATTGGTAGTGAAAACAAGGAGAGGTCACACTAGAATCCAAAAGCCATATTGAGTGAGTTTTTTAATTAGTTTTATTTTATTTGTTTTAGGATCAGAGGAAATCTGAAGTTGTTTCTGTCCTAAGGAAATAGACCAGCAGAGAGGGCAATTTAAAGATTTACACAATAGACAGGGAAGCTGTAGAGCCTACAACACTAACAGAAAAATTTTCATTTTTTCTTCCCTTGAACACTATCGCAAATGCAGAAATATTTTTCTCCCCCATTCCTAGTATTAGGAATCTGTTTACAATATCTCTCTGTCAAATGTGTTTCTAAGTGAATCAGACAGGTCAACTCTGTGTTCTGGGGTCACTGCTGGCTCTTCCAAAGAACGGTATAATCCGTGGTCTTTCTTCATTCATCTTTGACTTAAACCAAAGTGAGATTGCAAACTGAACTCAGTGACTAAAACACAACCAATGTCAACACGTACCTAAAGATCTAGAATGGAAAGTTTTTGTTCTATAATCTTAAAAAAATTGTTTGCGAATCTTCAAAAATTCCTGTGAACTATTCCAGAGGAACCAGTCATGAATTAGTGTTATTCATCTGACACCAGATGATCTCCTAGAGAGCTCCTAGAGAGTATCATCTCTAGGTGGCCAGATATCTCCTAGAGAGCTCAGCTATTTAGTGCTCCTTTCCATTAATGCTATCTGAAACTTGCACACACACACACACACACACACACACACACACAAATTAAAAGAAGTGAACCAAATAGTTGTACAGTTCTCCTTTTTACAAGATTTTCATATTTTCAGTGCTTGGAAAACTTTTAAAAATAATAATTGGTACTTGATCATTGTATAACTGAAACCCAAGCACAAAAACTTTTAAGTCTATAACTGTACCTCATGGTGTTTCACTAATAAAAAAATAAATTAAAAAAATAAAAAATAAAAATAATAATTGAGCAAAATGCTTTCATTTTCTGACCGATGACATTGAGGTATAATAAAAACTTAGGAGCATAACAATGGTAAATTATTCTCATAATATATTTCCATATAAATTAACTCATCTAATCCTTTGAGAGATTTTGAAGGAAGGGAAATAAAAAAATTAATAGGGAAGAATGGATTGATATTTTACAAAATCTAAATATATTCTTATTCCAGTCTATAATATAAGGAGCATTCATCATGCTCTTCCTTCTGCTTTTTGAAAATACATTGTTTCCAAGTTACAAGTTAGAAATAAGATTATTAAATGAAAAAGGATATGCTCGATTCCAGACAAATATCCTTGTTTTAAACCTTAGTTATAATAGATCTCAGGATTGTTCTTTCAAATATTTTTTTTCAATTTCTTTTTCAGTTACATTTTTTAACATTTTGTGTTATCATGACTTACATGACTTAATTGATTGGCTGGAGCGATAGCACAGCGTTAGGGCAGAGCCTGGCAAGCTCCTCGTGACGTATTCGATATGCCAGACACAGTAACAACAAAGTCTCCAATGGAGACGTTACTGGGCCCGCTCGAGCAAATGAAAACTCTGTACGATGAGGGAAACACCAAAGAAACTAAAACATTAAGCCATTGAACATCTCAGCAGTTAAAGCAACAACTGGGCTCTGAGTAATCTATTCCCATACTATCTATCCCATTCATACTTGCAAATTGGAACTACTTGCAGCAGTTTTCAAGAACAAAAATATGTCTGTGAGCTATCCCAGATTAATTGGGTCATCGATGATGGTGAGAGGCATCTATATTCTTTAAAACTTTCCAGGTGATTTTATAGCCTATTTTGCGAATTACTGCAAAATATACCACATTTCAAGTTCTTACTTTTTGTTTCACATGACCTGACTATAGCTTATGCACTATTAGTTCACGTTCTTGTGATATTATGAAAGCTGTTTGTGATGCATGACATTTTAACATTTCACTGAACCAAAACAGTGCTGCTGTGTATACAAGTATCCTAAAATACAAGTTATTGAAGTCCTATCAAATTGCCCTATCTAAAAGAACAAAATAAAAATTTCTACAGTTTTATACTTCTTGGTAGCAGTCAGACTTTCTACTCCTATGACACTAAATGATAATAATTACATTGCATGGGTAAAGTACAGAGGAATAAATACTAGAAACATAATACCTTTGTTTTAATTGCTGTGGGTGGTGGCTATATCCTGGGCAGAAACTTCGTTGTAGGATGAGAGTCAGAAGCAGAAGGAGAGCTTGTTGTCTCTTATGCTGGAGCCTTGTGTATTATTGCTAGTATCCATGTGTAACAGATAGTATTGTGCACTGAGCTGGAAGATAATAAATAGATGTGAGATGATGATTTACAGGTTGCTTATAACTCCTTGAACCAGCAGAAGAAAACAGTTCTGGGACAAGGTTGACTATCAAACTCAAATTTCCCTTTTTTCTCCAGAGGGCAATTTCTCAGACATAGCTTGCATTCTGCCTTATCATCTGGAAATGTAGTGGTTAATTACTAAAATGCCTGATCCACAGATCTCTGTCATATGTTTTTCTTTCTCTTGGTTGACTTTCTTTTCTATCAGTCTCATTAAAACTACCTGTACTGTAGGTATATCCATATAACATGTCTACTTCCTTTTAAAATCCTTCCATATTTGGTTCCAACTCCTAGGGACTGGGGAAGTAGTACAGAGGTTAAAGTACTTGCCTTGCATGCTCCTGATCATAATTCAAATCACAACACTACACATGATGCCCTGAGCACCACCAGGAGTGATCCCTGAGCACTGTAGGGTTAGGCCCCTAAACAAAGCAAAATGCTTCCATATATGTGTTATTGTGGCTAAATGAAATTGTAAGTCTTGCTAAAATCTGTGTGGTTTGAAATCTTAACAACAGCATGCAAACTTTAAATGGAACCTGAAAATATCAGCGAATTCCTTGCATGATTTCTTATGACACAGTTGTTTTGTTTCATATATTTCTTCTCAACAAAGAAAAAAGCAATTCTAGAGAAAGTGATGGTGATAGATATATTAAAGTGATTAATGATATTGTTAGCTTGATGGCTCATCTGTAGCAAATGAAAAATTGTTTACTTATCCAAGACTATGCTTTTTATCATTCTAATATTAAATATAATAAGAAGATGAAAGTACTAACATTGCCAAAAATGGAAAGTGATTTATTTAAAGACTCATCTTATACCAGATGTTCCATAGAAAAAAATGAGTTGCTGTGAAAGGTGAGTTTTATATAGATCAAATAAACTGGCCCTCGCCTTTATCTCAGGGATTCATTAGTTTAACATAGACATTAAATGTGCTACCTAGATTGTCATGCTAATGACCACAAATTCTAGCTCCACTGTTTGTTATGTCTATGACCTTAGAATGTGTTATATAGTATCGTGTGCCTTAGTTTCCTCATTTGTGAATTGAGAATAAAATAAGTGCATTTCTCATAGAAATGACATAAAGCTTAAAATGTCCGACACTTTGTGCTCCACAAATTTGAACTCTTATTATTAACATTTATCTTCTATGTTTTCTTGTCAGTCATTTGTATTCAGAAGACTTTGAATAAGATATATACCTCCATGGTCAAACATGAACCTGAACCAACTGATTTATTTCTCTGACAATTCAACCAATTTATCACCCAAGAGAGGGGATATACTAGGTTAAAGAAAAAGCAAGTCAAGCTGTGTTGAAGCAATGGTATGAATTACTTGCTTTAGGGCTTTGCTTCCTAAAAAAACAGTATGGTTCCGGAGAGAGCCTGGGTGTCAGACTGACATGCATTTAAGAATAAACCCTGCTTCCTGGAAATATGGTGAAACCTCAGCAAACTAGTTAACCTCTCTAGTTTTCAATTAACTTTTATTTAAAATTCTGCAAAGACTTAAATGATTCTATAAAATATTTAGCTATATGTTAGCACTTCTTTATTATTAATTGGGGGGCGTGGGGAGTGCACACAGTGGTGATGTGTGATACTCAGGACTTACTCTTGCCTCTGTTGTCAGTGATCACTTCTGGCAGAGCTTGGGAACTCTATGTTGTACTGAGGACTGAACCCAGGTGAGCTGCCTGCAAGGCAAGTCCCCTATCCACCCTAGTATTGTTCTGACACTTATTATTATTGTTTTTAATTTAGGGAGAGAAAATAAACTTACTGTGAAGTGAGGTTAGAGAGAGATAAGGAGCCACAGTATGAGTATAGGACATTAGGGATAACTTAGATGAGGGAGGTGGCCAGGTCTTTAAATGCCAACTAACCATTTAGCACACTGCCAGATGCCACGTTGATTTAGTGAGTCAGCAAGTATTATTGAGTCTCTGCTCTAGGCTGAGCACATTTCCAGGTGCCAGATTTAAAGCAGCGAACAACAACTGTTCGGAGCTTCTATTCAGCAGGGACACAGCAGTAAGCAAATAAGTGCGACTGATAAGTTTCACATCATGAACGGAGGGCAGATGATATGGGATCTTGGAAAAGAGAATTCCACCCAGAAGTTCCTGCACTGATAAGGCCTGAAATTTTAAATGATCTGGTCCTGTTCTCAGGCTTGTGGGCTAGTTACATATACCGGGTGACAGTGAAAGGGCAGCAGACCCTGAGTCCAGGAGAGGTTTATAGGCCAGGCCTGAAGCCTAGACACACCCAAGTGCTGCATGAAGCTGTGAGAGACTTTAAAGCCGAGGAATGATACATATTCATTTATCATGAATTCAAAGAAATCACCAACATGGAGGCTTATCGAGTTTAGAAGCATAATTCATACCCTTTCTTTGTGCCATCCAATGAGTGAAGCAATTGATGTATAGATATTGCTTTCCCAGTTTTAGAAAAAAGAACACTAAGATTCAGAGTCCACTTTCTTCTCATTGATTGTATCATCCAAGCAGAGTCAAATCAGCTAGTGGCAAAGACACAGGGTTCAGTCTAAGTTTGGGAATTCTAGCCCGAACTTGCTCTATTGTAAGAAATTCACATCACACAGGACTTAGCAATTAGCTTAGTCTAACACTTCGAAAGTTTTCTGTCTCTCTCCTTTTGGGCACTGAAGTTTGCAATATTGACATTGAAACTGGGGACATTGGTGGCGGGAAATGTATACTTATAAAGTGACTGGAGTTGGAACATAATATGACTGAAGTCCAATCCACGAAAACTTTGTAATTGTGTATCTCACTGTGATTCAATTTTTAAAATAATTTTTAAATGACAGCTGATATTACTTATTCATTTTAAGCTAATGCAATTGTATAAGTCATCATAATGTAATGATTGGTTAATATGCCACGATTTATTGTTGCCTGAAGAGTGTTCTTGTAGCTTGTTCCTTTCATTCCTCTTTGAAGCTTCTTAGAAACTAAAAGAAGTGGGGGGAAGAAGATTTGTTTTTATCCTGTTTGTTTTTCACACCCTGTATTTTTTGTTTCATTCCTATTAGATTCTGCCAACTAAAGATAAACTCTTTGGATGTGTGTATTTTAGATTTCTCTGGGTGGTAATAACTACAGCCTTACCAGAATCACAAAATGCATAAAAAGGATTTGACACCCTACTTTACTCTCCCCTTTGTGGCCGGGCAGAAGCCAGAGAGAGGTTCAGATGGGCAGAACCATACATCAGAGGACAGAACCATTTCATCAGCATCTATGAAGCTACCATACGCTCTTCCACACCATTTTGACTAACTGTGCTTCATATTCAAATAATGGGCGCTATGAATTTTCCTATATATTATTCTGTGCATTTGTGATTCAGTACTTGAAGGATTTGCAACTTTCCACATTTGCAGACCCCAAACGCACAGAACCCAGAATGACAGCAGTCAAAGAAAGCTTTACCTATGTGCTCTGACCAGACAAATAAAAGGAGTATCTTAGAATTTAATGAGAGGTAGAAGGAACCGCTGATTTCTTTCAAAATTGTTGAATTGACAGAACCAGTGATGGCACTTGTAGTTTTTTAGCATCAGAAGGTAGATATACTTGGCATAATGGTAGAGCTGAGAAAAATTGAGCTGTTTTAATCAAATGGCGTAAAGAAAATTTTCATTAACTGCATAGATTGTAAGAACTACTTTTTTTTCTGTTTGTTAGGAAGATGGAAGCATGCACTGGAAACAGTAAATCTAATTATTACTGTAAGTGGGAGTTTTTGGCACAAGGTCAAGAAATAATAGGAGAATGTGTGAATCTCACTATTGAGCTGCAGTAAGCCTAATCATTTGAATAAAGCCAGTTGTTTTTCTTGGACTATCTCTGGACTGTTCAGTGTTCTGGATGAATCTAACACAATCAGGCTGTTCTCTGGTGTATAACCACTTCCTGCTGACTCAGGGCAACTTGCTTCCTCTGCCATTTATTAAAATGAAGCATTCATATTAAAACCCCATTTTTTAGTGATGACCAAATATACATTAGTAATGACATTATTAAAACTATTTTGTTTAAAATGAACTTTCACACTAGCGTGTTGCAAAGTAGCACAAACAAATCTATCGAATTTCACTGGAGATGGTTTTAAAAAGCTTGCATATCTTTCTGGCACTATTACAGAAGGGGATTTGATATGTGTTTCAGGAGACAATCTAAGTTTTTATGGGCATGAAAAATGAATACTGTTTCCACTACTCCACACAGAAAATAATGTATAATTCATGATTTTTCATTAACATGCAAATGTGAAATAGTGTCTTCTATGTTTGCATCTACTAATAATCTATTAAATATTTAGAAGCATAGTAGAGAATACTAAAAATATTTGGTCTTATTACTGTTTAAATAGGTTTTCTCCTCATTTTTTATTTGTCTCTATGTTTACACATGTAAAATGTAGGAGAAACAGAAAATCAATTTAATATGGACACTTGTAAACAGGACAATAAGCCTAATGTTTAGATAGTTATTAGAAATTTCAATAGCATGAATCAAAATGTCAAGATAATATATACTAAAAAAAAAACCTTGAACACACAGCCAGGTCGGTATTTCAAGTTTCTTGATTTATAATTTGTTGTGTCTCAGAATCACAAAGCATCTCATATAAAAAATCTCAGTGTTCCAAGTGTCTCATAACCATATTTGCCCGAGATCATTGTACACAACATTCCCTAGATGAGAGATCTGAAAATTTCATTACACTTTCTAGGATTTTTTTTTGGTTTATTCCACAAACATTCATTAAGCAACACACATACTCCTGTGTGCTCAGCATTTCTTAACATGATTAAAAAGAACCATGGATGAACCACATTTGTCATAAAAGGTAGAACTTTGGAGTCCAGAAAACGCTATAAAATTTCCTTTCAGGAAATTGCTGTAATGAAAAAAACATTGTATGAATGCCATTAGATATGTTCAGAAGTGCACTCTTAAATAGAAGGGATGATATTCTCTGAGATAGAATTATCTGGATAGATTTCATGGAGGGTTCATAAATCCATGATGCAGTGGTTTGAAAAACCCATTGAGTTGTTTTTGGTTCAATCTCCAAGGTCAAGTGAGAAACTAGAAAAGATTTTGATTAGGTGGTCAACAAAATATTTCACAATAAGAGTTCAAATTATCAAGAAAAATAGTAATTGAAATCACTGTCACTGTCACTCTCCTCCCGTTGTTCATTGATTTGCTTGAGCGGGCACCAGTAACATCTCACAACAAATTATGAGACTTGTTGTTACTGTTTTTGGCATATCGAATACATCACAGGTGTCATATAAGAGAAAATGTCTGATTCAATCTTCTGGAAAGGTCCTTATACTTAAATCCTGGCTATTCTCAATAAGGCATCAAATATGTGACAGTAAACTGTATTCAGTCAAGAGATGGCAAAAATTATTTTTATCTGTTCCTTATTCTTAAGTTTCAGTAGAAATACAATTTTATCATCACTTTCAATATTTCTTTATGGAATCAGTCATTGCATCAAAACATTAGCAAAACATTTTTCTTTAAAAGTAAAATTCTCATGGGAAGGGGGGCTCTGTGGGCCGTCCCCTACGCCCCACCGAGGTCACCAGCTGCCCCCCACGAGCGGCTCTCCGGCACGGTCACGGCCCCGGAGGCACAAGGACTTAGCACAGAGAACCAGCCGCTTGGAGCAGAAAAGCAAATGGACTTGTGTTGATCCGCGCCACCAAGCCTGCCCGGAGGGGGAAGGGCGTTGACCAGCCCGCCCGCTCCTCTCTGGAAAGAAAGATGGCGGCCGCACGGGAGCCTTGTGGAAAGCAGGTTTGAGCCGGGCTCGGGGGGGGGGGGAGCGGCGGGGACCTCATGGGAAGGGGGGTTCTGTGGGCCGTCCCCCATGCCCCACCGAGGTCGCCAGCTGCCCCCCACGAGCGGCTCTCCGGCACGGCCACGGCCCCGGAGGCACAAGGACTTAGCACAGAGAACCAGCCGCTTGGAGCAGAAAAGCAAATGGACTTGTGTTGATCCGCGCCACCAAGCCTGCCCGGAGGGGGAAGGGCGTTGACCAGCCCGCCCGCTCCTCTCTGGAAAGAAAGATGGCGGCCGCACGGGAGCCTTGTGGAAAGCAGGTTTGAGCCGGGCTCGGGGGGGGAGCGGCGGGGACCTCATGGGAAGGGGGGCTCTGTGGGCCGTCCCCCACGCCCCACCGAGGTCGCCAGCTGCCCCCCACGAGCGGCTCTCCGGCACGGCCACGACTCCAGGGCACAGAAACCAATCTCTTAACTAGCTAACTTTTAATAGAAATTCTTCCAGGGTCAATAAGTAAAATAGCAGAAATTCAAAACCGCGCGGCCGCGATAGCGGCCGCGCGACATCATTTTATTCTTAAACCAAGTTGTAGAAAGCAAATCATTTCACAACAATGTTTCAGCATGTCTGATTGGGGGGGGGGTGGGTCGTAAACTCTAAACAATAATTGTGCATCTTCTATCGAAATAATCTATCTAGTCAAAGTAGATAGAGTATTAACTAGAACTCATCTGCCTCACAAGAATTGTGAGGGGTGGGAGGTGGGGGTCTATTGGGGTTCGGGGTTAAAAATGAGTATTGGTAAAGGGAAATGTGTTCGGTATCTACATGACTGAGACCTAAACCCGAAAGCTCTGTAACTTTTCCCACAGTGATTCAATAAATAAATAAATTATAAAAAAAAATAAATAAATAAAATAAATAAATAAAAGTAAAATTACTCTTGCACTTTGTGTTAAAGACTTGATAATGTCCATGCCTTCAAGAAATTTGTAGTTGAATGAAGATCTCTTCATGATGTGCAGCAGGATCAAGATTTTGGGAGGCAAAACTAAGGACTAGGCTGCCTTTCCTCCATACTCTTCTTCGTCAAGCCTGGTCAGTTATTCTTTTGGATAACCCATGAAGCCAGTTTTCATTGCAATTATTACATATTGCAATACTATTATAAATCATCAAAGTAAAATATTTAATATTATTGTAAATCATCAAAGTAAAGTCATAGAGAAATAGCTATAAAGATAAGAAAAATAATCACAATGCTTTAAAATCATCTCAGAATAGGTTATTAATGTGACTCAGAAATGGAGTACTCAGGCAAAACTGGAAAACACAAAGGCCATATAATTATTGGTGTCCAGATGGCGTTGCCAATTCCATCAGGTCTACTGCCCTGTCTCCTGTTGTTGTAATCCTCTTTAATAGAATGCTGGCTCAAAAGAATCTCATTTTTCCTTGGCTGGTGAATAATC
Organism: Sorex fumeus; assembly: GCF_029834395.1. Lineage (NCBI taxonomy): Eukaryota > Metazoa > Chordata > Mammalia > Eulipotyphla > Soricidae > Sorex > Sorex fumeus. The sequence continues at coordinate 29,652,854 of NW_026606188.1, forward strand.
TGTGCCCCCCAGTCCATTTTTGCTGAGCACACTGTTAATACTTTTATACCCATATCTCAGGGATGCTTCCATGTTGCATTATTCTCTCAGAATATTCTATCACATCCTTAGGCACCATTTTTTTATTTTGTATGCAGACTTAGGAACTTGTCCTGAGTTTGAAAAGTGTTTGATTTGCCCAGTAGCTTGAATCTAGTCACACAAATCCTTACTTCTTGATGTAAAAGTGACCCTTGTATATTTATATTCCTGCTGGTAGTTTTTGTTTTGTTTTGTTGTTTGGAGATGGGATTGGGCCATATCCAGTGATACTCAGGACTTATTCCTTATTCTATGCCCAAGAATCACTCCTGGCAGTGCTCAGGAGACCATATATAGTGTCAGTTTGGCAGTAGGCAAGCATACTCCATGCTGTATTATCTTTCCAGCCCTGGTGTTGTTTCTTATATAGTCATGGTGACTGACACCTTTGGGTATTACTGGACACTCATTGCTGAAATGAATTCTCTTCCTCTATAGGATTCTTGAATGTGCCACATCATATTTACTTAGGGTCAGACAAGTAGCCTAACTATAATAGCTTTAATAAAGTTGGAATGTGTTTATTGTTGGAGGGTGTTTCTATTCTTATGAATTTTTGTACTTGCTTATATGAACTTTTGTACAATACTTATTTAAATACCTCAATCACTTTTTCTTTGGAATTTACTTATACCACTAATTTTCAGTTATACATAATAGTTATATCATTCAAGTTTTTGGCTGAGGGAAAAAAGTATGGTTATAAGGCGACTAGTATAAAGTGAACTGGCAGATAGTCATTTATATTAAATGAATGCTTTTCAGACAATAGAATGGAATGCTAATTTCTGTGACCAGAGAAATAGTGGGATAAAACCCATAAAATATATAACTACTATCTGATACATTCGTGACAAATTTGTGAAATTTCTTCTTATGACAATAAAATCCTACAATACATATTTAATGTTATTTTAGCCACTTTAGCCAGGTACTTATTTTTTACAAACTAATTTATAACTAATAATTAGATTTTATATGAGATAATTGTCACCCAAGGATTTGCACAGAGATCTTACAGAGAAATTCATGGTGTCTTATGGAGAAAAACGGGAAAATATGCTTTGTGGTAGTAGTGCCGCAGAAAGATAGTACTGTGGTACCAGAGATCAAACTTAGGATGTCACACATGCAAGGTATGTGCTCTACCACTTAGACCATCTGCCCAGCACCTCAGCAGTTATTTAAAATGACACTTTATATCTTTGTTATTTGACAAAGGAGCAAGAAATGTGAAGTGGAGCATGGAAAGACTGTTCAAGTGGTGCTTGGAAAACTGGACAGCTCCATGCAAAGAAATGAACTCAGACCTCTGTCTAACGCCTGACAGAAAAGTCGAGTCAAAATGAATAAAGGACTTAAAATTTCAGACCTGAATCCATAAGGTACATGGAGGAAAACATGGCAGAACTTTCCATGACATTGAAGCTAAAGGCATCTTAAAGGTAAAACACCACTGACCAAACAGGTGAAAGCAAAGATAAACAAATGGACTATATTGAGCTAAGAGGCTACTGCACTTCAAAAGAAACAGTGACCAAAATACAGAGAAAGCCCATGGAATGGGAAAAATATTTACCCTATATTCATCAGATAAGGTGTTGATATCTAACATATATAAGACACTGGTAGAACTTTATAAGAAAAACCTCCAACACCATCAAAAAATGGGGAGAAGAAATAAACAAAATTTTTAAAGAAATACAAATGGCCAAAAGGCTCATGAAAAGATGTTCTACATCGGGAGATGCAAATCAAAATAACAGTGAAATATCACCTTATACCACAAAGACTGGCACACATCAAACATAACAAGAACTACCAGTGCTGGCATGGATGCAGGGAGAAAAGGACTCTCACTCACTGTTGGCAGTAGTGCCTTTTTGGAAAAGAATATGGGCATTCCATATGACCCAGCAATACCATTTCTGGGTATACATACCCAGGCTATAAAAACACACAGCAGAAATGGTATCTGCACATGTATGTTCATTGCAACACTGTTCACAATATCCAGAATCTGAGTGCCTGAAAACAGACAACTGGTTAAAGAAACTTTGGTACATCTACACAATGGGATATTATACAGCTGTTAGAAAAAAATGAAATCGTGAAATTAGCTTATAAATGGATGGACATGGAGAGTATCATGCTGAAAGAAATAAGTCAGAAGGAGAGGGACAGACATAGAATTTCTGCACTCATTTGTGGGATAGAAAAAATAAAGAAACAAAACATAGTAAGAGATTAACATCCAAGGACAGTAGAAACAAGTGTCATGATGAATAGTACATGGTTGGAAGACTGCCTCAAGGGCAGGAGAAGAGTGTAGTTGGGACAGAAAAAGGACCATTATGATAATAATGGTTGGAAGGGATCATTCTGGATGGAAGATGTGTGCTGAAAGTGGGCAAGTGATCAAGCCTTTCAGTATCTGTATTACAAACAATAATGTCCAAAAGGAAACAGAGAGAATGAGAGAGAGAGAGAGAGAGAGAACAAAAGTGCCTCCCATAGAGACAGGATGGAAGAGGGGTGGTGGGATGGGGGTATTGATGGTGGGAAATGTACACTGGTAGAGGGATGGGTGTTGGATCATTGTATGACTGAAAATCATGAAAGCTCTGTAACTATCTCATGGTGACATAGCGATTCAATAAAAAATTAATTAAAAATAAATAAATTTTTATTATGATGGCATTTTTCAGACTAATGTGAAGACATAGAAGCTGTGATGACTTGTACTTCCAATAGAGTATAGATAAATATATCCAATAGGTATAAAAATGAGAATTGATAACTCAGCAAGTACTGATAGAGAAGCCTCTGCAATAGGATCAGGAATATCAGATAAATTGACATATGTTAACCTTTTAAAAATATTCCAAAGAGATCAAAAAGATTACCCATGTGACTAAAATAGGATCACCAAAAGAAAAAAAATGAAGAAAAAGAAAAAGAAAATCGCCGTCACAGAGAAAATGAGAAGCAGGAATTCAGATTCTCATCTTTTTTTTTTTTGCTTTTTGGGTCACGCTTGGCGATGCACAGGGGTTATTCCTAGCTCTGCACTCAGGAGTTACTCCTGGCGGTGCTCAGGGGACCATATGGGATGCTGGGAATTGAACCCTGGTAGGCCGCGTGCAAGGCAAACACCCTACCCGCTGTGCTGTCTCTCCAGCCCCTGCTCATCTTTTCTTCTGTGGACTATATCTTGTGTGCAGGATCCATGTAAGTAGGGAGAGTGGGCACAATGTAGACTACTGTAAAATAGTGTCTAGGCTTCACAAGCCAGGATATATATTCCAAGGTAGGACAGTAAGTAGCATAATATCAGAGACTGTAATATTAAAGAGTCTCAATCAAAAGTCTCAGTCCAGATTGAGTAGTCTGTAGTTCCCTCCTCTACAGACACTCTGAAAAAAAGGGCAGATTAACTATTGGCAGTCCAATGTATGCAATGGCACAAGATATTATCTACATAATATGATTAGTATGTAACAAGATGTTTGTTGTGAGCTTTACTTGCATTTATTTTTATTTAAAAAAATTTTACTGGCATTAATTTTCCATAATTTAGAATTTTAGTGGATTAGATTCCTATTGAATTGTCACCACACTCACATAAATTTTCAGTGTCAACCAATCACTGACGTGTAAAGTGACCTCTGCTTACTCCTCCTATCCCCACCGTCTTGTCCCTGGTAACTGAATTTCATTTGAGTGTAGAGGTTAATTTTATTGTTTCTTGCCAGTTCATTTGCTCTAGCAATTTATATTCTAATAATATGAATAAAATCATCTAATATTTGTCTCTAACTTTTTAAAAATTTATTTCACTTAAAATAATGACCTCACATGCTATCCAATTTTTCCAAAAATGCCTAATAGCTTTGACATGACCTGGTCATACATTGATTTTTTCTGTGTGTGTTTAATTCCATTTTATCATAGCATTCCAAGTTTATTTTCAATTTGGAGAAAAAAATAATACTGCATATTCCTGGATAGATAGCTCTTGTTAGTTAAACATAAAGTAGAGTAATATCCCTAAGAATCATAATTTTTGCCCTTTGTGTGTATGATATAACAATAATTATAGGGGAATTACTGATGACCATTAAAACATGGAGATAATGAAGGCTATTTTGTTGATCTTCTAGATGAGGTGAATGAATTAGTAGATAACTTGAAAAAATTACTTGCATTCTCTCTCTGGGTTTTTTTGTCCTGCAACTCTTATGATCTCTTATTATGTTCTTAACAGCAATAAAAATAGCAACACTGCATTGATACTTGAATTCATTTTCTTATAATCTTACTTTCAATAAACATAATTTATGCCATCCCTAACAAGAATTTTGAAAAATGTTCTCAGCTCATAATGTGCTGATTTACATACTTCTGTTAGCTGAATCACAACTGTTCCCTTGGTCCAGTTTTCAAGTACTGGGCATTAGCACTATCCACATAGATATATGATCTGATGCTTTATTTGATTTCTGTGTGTTTTTTTAATGGAAGAATAGAAAGGGAGGGCAGAAGGGAGGGGAATATTTGATTTGCTGTCTAGCCAACACAATTCTAAAAAGCATTAAACTGAAACTGCTACAGGTGTTTATTTTCTAACTCTTTCTCATGTAATGGGAACAGTCAAGATCTGAACATGAGTCGATAGAAGGTTTGTAGTTTTATAATAAGCATATCAGCCAGTGGATAGAATAAACACCAGTGACAGCTGTGATGGTTCTTAGAATCAGACATCCTTCAATAACATGTTCCCCCTATGGCTTATAGACACTGCTGTAGAATAAGGTCAAGGCTTATGGCAGATGTTGAATATCTCTTAGCTCTGTGAAATTTCTCTCTGTGGATCTGTACCTAACAACCATTACATCAAACCACAAGTACAATGAAACCCATTTCCCTCTTTGACATGGTACTGTTGTTACTCCAGAGGCAAAGCCTTATGCTTTTGCTGGCTTTTAAAAGAACACCTCCGAAACCTGAAAGAGTGCAAACATAAAATTTAGAAAGGTTTGGGCTGACCTGACAATCAGAATAAAAAGCAATTATTTATCTAGCACAAGCCACAAAGCTCATTACAGTATAATGTCCTGAAATGAGGACATCTGAAAATACCATGGCAATATAAAAAAAAATTGTGAAATTTTCAGTAATATTTACTTGCATCAGAGATTTGATTTTACCCATATATAAACTTTATTGTAATAGTAAATACTTCATAGAGGGAAAATGAACTGCTTTATTGATTGGTTCATTGAATGAAATCTTGTGAATTTCATCTGGCCTCAGCCAGGCCAGACTTACTATAAGTATCTAATAAATGAAAGACAAGAAGCCTGTAAATAGCTTGAGTCAAGGGAGTTCCATATATCAATGATTTTTCTTAATATTTGTTGAAGTTCTTACAGTACACCAAGACATTCTAGGTGAAAAGAAATTTTCTAGGTACTACAGAGATGGTATAGGAAGAAAGAATAAAATTTCTATACTCTATTATTGGAGAATCTAAATATATTTTTAGAAAAGGTAGGAATTCTATAAGAAAACATCAATACCCCCAAATTGCATTGTTATTCAAAATTACTAATAATTTTAAAATTTGAGACTGGAACCTTAATAGTTTACAAAGAATATAGCACATTGTTTCATTAGAAAACCAAAATGGCACAGTTGCTTTCTTCTAATTAACCATTCTGTGCTACAAATATCTCTTTGCCCTTGTCTCCCTGGCCCTAACTCCAAAGTTCTCTTTTATTATTTTTTTGTTGGTAAGCTGCAGAGTGAATTTAGAAAAGTTTGTACAAGAATGCATTTGAAATTGGATAACTGGATATAAATGCATGTGACCTTGAATAACAGATATCACAAACTCCTTAGCAATTTGTTGACCATTGAGAGGTAACTGCTCTACTAGGTCTCAGGATGTAAATGAGTCTGAAGAGTTTGGAATAATTTACTCCAGGGTCACAGAAAAAAGTAGAAGAAATTTGCTGAAATTAGTGATTCATAAGACTACATGAAAGAGAAAGAGATGAACAAAATAGTAGCCAGACACACCAAACCCACCAATCTTTGCAGTCTAGCCTTATTGTCTCTTGCTTATATGGAAATCATCCTCATGTGTTCTCAGACAATATCATGTTATCACTTTACAAGATGCACAATTATCAAGGGAAATAAATAGATTCTAAAATCTACCAGAAAATTGTTCTTTTAAATATGAAAGCAAGAATATTTTCTCTCTCTCTCTCGTTCTCTCTCTCTCTTCCCCCTCCCTGGTTGGGGCACACCTAGTGATACTCAGGGGTTACTCCTGGCTCTACATTCAGGAGTTTATCCAGTGAATACTCAATTAATGACAGGGATCAAGCCTGGGTCGAGCTGTGTGCAAGGCAAGTGAGTACCTGCTGTAATATCACTCCAGCCCCTCTTTTCCTTTTTCTTGATGCTATGGTTTGTGTTTGGTTCTACCAATAAACAAAACACACATACACAATGGCCAGAGAGTTTTAAAAAATAAATCCCATTCTTTCTGAATTTAAGTGAATTTTTAATTTTTGACATTAATTTGTGTTTTATCACAGAAAATCGATGTGATAATTTGCATTTTTCTTTTTCCTTGTTCTTTATTTTTCTTATCCTTTGTCATTCTGTATAAGAAAGGAATCATTAAAAGCACTACATTCAAAGTTCAGTGACATCAACCAGTTATCTTAAAATTTTATAATTGAACATATGACCATTTAAAAAAGAAACATACATTTAAAGCAACTTACATGAAAAAAGTCTACCTAGGTCTGCTATATCCCATTTACACTGTCACTGTCACTGTCCTCCCATTGTTCATTGATTTGCTCCAGCGGACCCAATAACATTGTGAGACTTGTTGTTACTGTGTTTGGCATATCAAATACGTCTGGGTAGCTTGCCAGGCTTTGCCATGGGGGTGAGATTCTCTCGGTAGCTTGCCGGACTCTCTGAGAGGGGCAGAGGAATCGAACTTGGGTCAGCCAGGTAGGCTGTATGCCAGGCAAGTGCCCTACTTGCTGTGCTATCGCTCCAGCCTATTTACAAACCTTTCCAGTGGGTAGGGCGTTTGCCTTGCACGCAGCCGACCCAAGTTCGATTCCTCCGCCCCTCTCGGAGAGCCCGGCAAGCTACCGAGAGTATTCGATATGCCAAACACAGTAACAACAAAGTCTCCAATGGAGCCGTTACTGGGCCCGCTTGAGCAAATCGATGATCAACGGGAGGGCCTTTACCTTTACCTTTACCTTGTTCAAAAACTTAATAGATCATATCCTAAATTTTTGTTCTCTTTATAAACATGTATTTTATCTATAAAAAATTATCACATTTCATCTGATTAACTAAATGGAATGTTTCAATATCTGTGATTCATAACTTGTAACATGATAATCTTGGTTTGAACTAGCCAATCTGTTTTAAATCCAATTGTTTTCTTTTTTTGTTTGTTCATTTTATTTTTTCATGACAAGAATCATTTTTGTATGAGGCATATTTCATATCTTCCTACTAGTGGTGATATTTTGGGAAAAAGGATCTCATCATTTAGACAATGAATATACAATAAGCAAAGAGGAAATTCAGCATACATATAATTTCATCTATAAAAGCATGCTTAAAAGAGAACTCATTCTGAAATATCAATACAAGTTTCACACATTACATATTTCTTTAAGATACAATAATACAAAGTACAATTGTATTTTGTCACTTATCTGCTTTAATACAATAGTTAAATTATTTTTGTTGTTAATCTACACTGGTTCATATGTGATCCAATAGACAATTCCCCATTAGCTTTGTGTTGTATGGTCTTATTTATGTGTTTGTTGGATTCTCTGAAAAATAAAAGCAATGAAAGCATTGAGAATTATTTTATTACTAGGGACATCATCTACTAGATAAACAATGGTAAAAGTCTGAGTAATTATGGTTATAAGCATAGAAATAGGACCAAAGGTAAAATGAGGAGAGAAGTATAAATGTAATTATCAATTTAATGCACCTCTTTTTTCCCATTTAGTCATTGAACAAATATCTGTTATGTGCTCACAAAGGTCAGACACCATGCTAATCAATGGGAATACAAAAATGAGAACATCTTTATAATCATGGTAACACACATCAGTGGAGGATTCCTAAAAAATACATTATTATAATAAAGTACTATTTCTTTAAGTTGGAAGAGGTTTAGAAAATCCTTCCAACAAAAGAAGTACATGCTCTGCTCTTGTAGGACAGTATCTTGAGTTAATGACACAGTTAAAGGGAACTTCAGGGAATCAGAAACATTTGCAAGAAATAAGACATGTGGTTGAACCTGGCATATTGAGTGAAATGCTAATCAGGATGCATTTAAGGTAGTCTAATTCAGGAAACTGATTAGTCAAGAGAAGATCATGAAGGAGCATATATGCCAAAGGTGACAGAAACCAAAAATGAATTTGTTACAGAGTGGCATGGTTAGATTTATGAATTGAAGTCTAGTGTAATGAATGTAAGTCCTTAAGAAGGGTCTACTTGAGCACCACTGGCATGATTGTGTTTTACAGGAGATGAAGGAGAGTGCAACAGAGTGGGAAAGCCATTCCTTCAACAACCTAGGGGACCCGAGACAATATTCTCAGTCTCCAGAGTAATGCTCTTTCCAGCAAATGAAGAGGTGGATTAAATGATCTTTAAGGTCTCTGTCACTTGAAATTACTGTACTCCCTTTCTTCATTTTGAACTCTAACACTTTATAAATGCAACTAATGAGTTGCCCTAACTCAATATTGAAGAGACAGTGAGTCACATGACTAAAATAAGCCAATTAAAAAGCTATATTTGATGATATTATCCACTTAATGAGGCATTCTGGAAGCAGAATTCTGATTATAAAAACTCCGTAGTGCACTGATTTGTGACAGAAGCCACAAGAGGGTATTGCACATGAGAGGAAAATAATTAATTTCCACACCTCCTACTTAAACAGTAGTCCAGCTATGTAGAATAAGAATACAAGTGAAATTTTATAAGTTCATCTATAGATTTTTTTCTTACTAAAGTGGGCCAATAAATTTTAATATCACTGCCAAGTCAACTTTTGCTTTAAAATTTCAAGTAAAACATTCAATATCCCAGATTTGTGGTATTTCAGTTAAACAACCATGGCAGAGAAGTGTGAGGGAGTAAAGGATAGTATTCAGACTCTGTGAGGGTGATATTTATTTAAATAAAATTAACAGTTTACCTGATTTGAAATCCTGGCATCAGGCAGTGTCATTGCAAGGTAATTTCAATTTTGCATTAATGGGAGCATTCAGGAAACTTCTGACAATGATTTGGCTCTCTTTCAAGGAGCCTTTTGAGTATCTTACATCAGCACAGCCACTTCACATTAATCTTGAAAAGATTTCTGGAAAGTTAAGATCTTTGCTTTTTAGAGAATAATTTCCAAAGAGTTATGGATCTCACTTACACTATGAAGTGATGCAGTAAATATAAATGGAAGAACAACTATTGTCCAGACAAGATGATAACATTTTAAAGCAAAAGAAAATAAAATGAGATGTATTTGAACTTAATTCTATTTCAGTTAGAACTAAAGGGAAATTTCAAATACCACAGATGCATCACAAATTACTCATAGATACCTACATACTTGGGAAAACATGGATATGTATAGAAAGGGATGGACTGCTTAGCTGTTTTCTTTTCCAATTCAGACTATACTGTACTTAATATTTTAATTATTTCATATATTTGCTTTATGTCTTAATAATCAATACTAGCCAAAACTAATTCTATTTTTCCAATTAAAATAACTGACAATTTTAAACTATAAAATAAATAGGAAACTATTTTTGAGATTGTGTCAACTCAAGGCATTATTTTTTAGACATTCATAATCTGTGTACAACATTTCCCAGTCTTCATCGTCCTCTCTGTAACCCATAAGTTAAAATTTACTCTGACCGATCCTCTCAGGAGGGGAGATGCATGTCGAAAGTAGACTATGGACTGAACATGTTTGCCACTCAATGCCTCTTTTGCAGACCACAACACCCAAAAGGAGAGAGAGAACACAGGGGATTGCCCTGCCACAGAGGCAGGGGGGGATGGGGGGATGGGGGTGGGGAGGATATTATCCATGGTGGTGGAAAATGGGCACTGGTGAAGGGATGGGTATTTGATCATTGTATAATCGAAACCCAAGCACAAAAAATTGTAAATCTACAACTGTACCTCATGGTGTTTCACTAATAAAAAAAAAAATTTTAAAAAAAAGATTTACTCTGACCATGGTGAATTCTGGAAATCTGTATAGATTTTCTTATACTCTTAAATTATTCATAACAGTGACTAACAGGTCCAGGTTTTTTTATTTAGTAAATGTGCTCCAGACTCTTATTTGCTCCTATCAAAAATAATGCTAGGAAGTACCAAGAGAAGTGGGTGAATTCTAATTTATTTTTTAGAAAAAAAAATTCATGTAAGTAATATTGTAATTTATTTGTTCTCTCTGACTCTCTCTGTCTCTCTGTCTCTCTGTCTCTCTCTCTCTCTCTCTCTCTTTCTCGGGGGGTGGAGGGTGGGGAGTTAAGTTACATTAAATTATGTTATAGGAGGAGTGTCCCATAACATGTATATTTGCCCACAGTGTAAAACACGCAGGGAAAAAGCTGGAAATAGCACAGAGGTAAGTCTCTTATTTTGCACCCAGGTTTGACTCCTAGTACCCCTTTTCTTCCCTACCCCTTGCTAGAAGTGATCTCTGAACACAGACCAAGTAATAAGCAAGCCCTGTGCACGCTAAAGTGTAGCCCCAAAGCCCAGAAACACACACACACACACACACACACACACACACACACACACATACATGTGCCCTGAAGGATGATTCATAGAGTAGCAAAAATATTGAGTGTACTATTATATGTCATAGTCAATAATTATAATCATTTTAGTAGCATTTAGTCTTCCCATGTTCATCAATTAGCTGGAATGGGCACCAGTAATGTCTCCATTGTGAGACTTGTTATTATTTTTGACATACTGAATACATCACAGGTAGCTTGCCAGGCTATGCCATGCTAGCAGAATACTCTCCATAGCTTGCCGGGCTCTCTGGGAGGGGCAGAGGAATCAAACCCAGGTCTGCGGCATACAAGGCAAATGCCCTACCTGCTATGCTATTGCTCCGGCCCTTCAATTCTTAGCTACAAATTAAACAAATGTATTGACTCTGTATTCAGTGTACATGTGAATCATTTATTTATTGAACAAATTTACTTTTGCTCTATATTGTCTACTACATGCTAATTCTATTCCTTAAATGTCTTTTAACGTTCTATTGCACTCTTGTAATTTCAGAGTTTTATGACATGGCCATACTACAGACCAACAACCAGTGTAATTGTTTTTATTGTGTGGATGCCATACCTACCAGTGTTCAGGAGTCCATGTGCTTAAGTGACCATAGGGTGCAAAAGATAAAATCTATAGCTTTGCATGTACAAATCATATGCTCTATTTCTTGAGCCACTCTGCCCTCTAATATTTTTTTTTTAATTTTTATTAGTGAGACACCATGAGGTACAGTTGTAGACTTGCAAATTTTGTGCTTGGGTTTCAGTTATACAATGATCAAATACCCATCTCTCCACCAGTGCCCATTTCCCACCACCATGGATCCCAATATCCTCCCACCCCCCATCCCTCCCATCCCAGCCTGCCTCTATGGCAGGGCATTCCCTTTTGTTCTCTCTCTCCTTTTGGGTGTTGTGATTTGCAAAAGAGGCATTGAGTGGCAATCATGTTTGGTCTGTAGTCTTTCTTCACGCTTCTCCTATCCTGGGATGATCCTCCCAACACCCTTTATTTGGTGCTCCCTTCTCTATCTGAGCTCCCTTTTCCCCTAGCATGTGCAGCTGGCCTCCAAGCCATGGAGTGAACCTCCTGGTACTAATCTCAGCCATTCTTGGGTGTTAGTCTCCTATTTTGTTACTTTATGTTCCCCAGATGAATGCAATCTTTCCATGTCTATCCCTCTCTTTCTGACTCATTTCACTTTAACATGATACTTTCCATGTAGTACCACTTGTATGTAAATTTCATGACTTCCTCTTTTCTAACCGCTACATAGTATTCCATTGTGTAAATGTACCAAAGTTTCTTTAACCAGTCATCTGTTCTCGGGCACTCAGGTTTTTTCCAGATTCTGGCTATTGTAAAGATTAAATATTTCATATAGAGCAGCTGGATGGATTTCAAAAATTGGCCTTTCAAAAATCTCCACCTCCTGGGGCTGGACCGATAGCATAGCGGGTAGGGCGTTTGCCTTGCACGCAGCCAACATGACCGACACAGGTTCGATTCCCAGCACCCCATATGGTCCCCTGAGCACCGCCAGGAGCAATTCCTGAGTGCATGAGCCAGGAGTAACCCCTGAGCATCGCCGGGTGTGACCCAAAAACCAAAAAAAAAAAAAATCTCCACCTCCTAAACCCAAAACTTAGAAATATTACTCCATAAAGTAAAATGACTCTTTACAAATGTTATGAAGTTAAGACTTTTGAGACGGGAGGAAATCCTGGATTATTAAAGTGGCCAGATGTAATGATGAGGTCCCTATTAAACAGACGTAGTGGGACCAGAGTGAAAAGATCTGTCATCTGATGACTCAAGAGGATAGTAGTCAAAGATATAAGCAACCCACTTGTTTTAAAGAAAGTTTCCATAGCTCAGGGGGCCCAGTCGAAGGAATATTTGGTCTCTAGAAAAAATGAGAATGAGATTCTCTCTGGAGCTTCTGTAAGTAATTAGCCTTGTCATTCCTCTGACTTGAATTACAAAAATTTTAGTTCAGACCCATGAAGGAATGGGTTTATGCTGTTTTGTCATTAATATGAGGTATTTTGTTAGGGCAACAATTGGGAAAGGTACTTACCTATGATTGCTCTGATTCAAGAATGTCACAGACAGACAGTTCATATTAAAATCACAACATAGTAGTTCAGCAAAGAATACCAAGGCTCAATTTTTTAATAACTGGGTTTAAATATGACTTTGCTGTGCATTTGTGATTCTTCGTACAGTTCCTTAACCTTTCTGTTACCTCAGTTTTCTCACTCGTAAAATATGATGATAGTAGTACTTATGATGTAGGAATTTTAGAAAGAACTAATATTTGTAAAATTTTAGTGGGGATATTGATAGATAACAAATATTAAACTGGGTTTTGAGGCAACATTGAATTTACCATTATAGTTATGCTATTTTATGGCCCAGTAAATATGGACAAATCATATAGTTTCTCTGTGAGATGGTTTATTATCTTGCAATAATACTTTTGCAATGCATTGCAAAATTGTTCTGAGGATCAGGGAAAAAACACGTATGGAAAGATCCCATCAGGTTTATTCACTCAAAATATTTAATAATCATCTACTATGAGTAAGTCACTTTTATGTGTTCTGAAATAAAGTGAGGATATATAACCCATTCCTTTTTTGGAAGTTTATTCTAGTTGAGGTGATGAGAAAATAGAAAATAAAAAAGCAAATGAGTGTATTTTGAGGAAAGGAAAAAGAAGAAGAAATCTCAGTTAACCAGAATATTGATATAAACCTAATCATATCAACATATATAAAAAAGGGTTTCATGCGCCAGTATGACATAAAAATTTCAATATTTTTAAGTTCAATTAATGGTTAATTTCAACATTTGAAAAAAGGGTATATCACTAAATTGAAGTTAATAATGGTATGTGGTGAAATCAGAAAAGTAGGCATGGTTCAACGTCTTGAAATTTATTCTATGGTTAATGGAAATTATGAAGAGTTTTGATTATAAGAGGTGATGATCTGACTTATATTTATTAACATTATTTTAATTTGTGGTATGAAGTTTATTTGGATCAAAGACCTATTGGTTTCTCTGAGTGTATTTAAATATCACATTATGAGTGCATTTAAATATAATCCCAGAAGTCAGTAGGTAACGTTGCTTATAGAAGGTAGATTTTTTGTAACTAACCCATCCCCTCTCTCCCTCTCTCTCCTCCCCACCCATCTCTCTCCTATCTACATATATCAGCCTTTCTTTCTACAATAAACATGGACGATTATATCTTTTAGGTCAAAGCCATCTGGTACTGCACTTTTGTAAAAATAATGCTTTTGAAGTATAGTTATATCCATTTGTTTATATACTATGTCTAACATGGGGGGTAGCTATGGCAGCAAACTATATAACCTACTAAGTTCAAAATATTTACCACTTAGTCCTTGGTATAAAAATAATTGCCCTTCATTTGTTCATTTGCTTTATCATTTTTCATTGCATTTATGATTTTACTTTACTTTACTTATGATTTTCCACCACACCTAATTTCATTTCTCTTGTTCTAATCCTGGCTAGGTTTTCTGACCTTTTTTCTACTTGTTGCTCATTTTCTGCCAAACATTAATGTTTCTTCATCTTTTTTGAAAATGATTTAGTTTTACTCTCAAGCTTTGACCTTTTGGGTTACCTGATATCCAGTTTAGCTTGCTGATAATTTTTCTGTCATATCCCGTGTGGCTGCCCACCTACAAGATGGTCAGACTTCTTCATCAAGACCCTAAACTATCGGTTTGAGGGTCTTCATGTTCCTAGAACGAACAGATGCCATTGAGCTACACTAGCACGTGACAGGGACAAATGGAGACGTTACTGGCGCCCATTCGAGCATCAATGAGTAAGGAGAAGTCAAGTGATCAAGTGATCCCAATTGATAGTATTTCCAGGAACAGTTACTATTCAATTACATATGGAGAGTCGTGGGCTTCCAAATTCTTCCTTTTAACTTTATGAATTTTCATTATTTAGAAAGATGTAAAATGCAAATAAATGCTTTTTTCTACCCCTTCATTTTGCACTACATGAAACTTCTTTAACTGTCAGAGAAGATAAAAAAAATAGCTACCAGGCATATACCTTTAAGCATATTTTTGTTTGTTTTTGTTTTGTGTTTGGGATACCCAAGGATGTACTCAGGGCTTCCTCCTGGCTGTGCCCCAGTAATTCCTCCTGGCAATGCTCAGGGGACCATCTGTGTTGCAAGAGTTCTAATAGGAGTTCGTAGCATGCAAGGCAAGTGCCTTACCCACTGCAGTGTTTCTCTGGGCCTAAACAGATTTTTTTAATCGGCATAATATATTCTTAGAATAACTATTTACTATCCTTTCTTTGATATTTTCCACTTTTCTTCTTCAAATCCCTCATTTGAAATAATCACCATCATAATTTCCCTTTGTTCTTATGCAATCATTCTACTTCATGAGTCTGGAACAATAAATGTGTTACTTAATTTACCTGTATGTTAGTTTTCTCTACCACAAAATTAGTTTGATACCACAAAATTATAATTAAATTGTCTATAAATTGACTCATGCATTTGCTTACATATTTCTAAATTCCTTTAAAAGTATGCACTTAATCAAAAACTATATATAGCGACTATTAAATTATCTTCTTTTGCAAGCTCCTGGGAAAAATAAAATTTCTACATAGCCTCTCATACTTATGACACAGAGGTGCAGTTTTCTGTGGTTCTTATAGAATGGGTAACTCACTCTCTTGATTTCTTAGGCACAGTGATGTTAAATACACATGTAGATGAAGTGATATTTTATATTTGTGATTTTTCAGAAAAGAAAAATGTTTGCACCCTGAAATAACTCCTTATTTCTAACATAACAGCTAGGTCCGGTTAAGTTCAAGAAGTTATCAAGTATGCATGCCAAAAGGTAGGGGGTTTTGAAACTATTTTAAGTCAGAGAGTATTTTTTATGAAAAATAAAAACTTTAGCTTACAGTATATTGTCTAAAAATGAAATAAAATAAATAAAAAAATTAAAATAGAGTCAAATAAAAAAGAAAAAATAGCTTTGAGAAAATCAAAGCAATACGAAAGCAGTCTTTAAGAAGAACCAAATTCTTCTTTTGACTTTGCCATGGATTTCTTTAATCAGATGAATGTAACAAGTTGATTAGGCTCTACAAGCTTTAGGAAAAGTCAGAACCACTTATACTGAAAAATAGAACTCAGGATGTAAATTATTCACAGTTCATTAGACTAAGACAAGCATTTCTCAAACATTTCTCTATGCTTTAGAAAAGCGACATATTGAACTCTATTTTACTATGAGACTCAAAATGGCAATTAACAGTCTTAAGCTGCATATAAAACCCAATATGAACCGCATTTACAAGAAAATTGTGTGAGAATCAAATTATGTTATCTTTGGTTTGAAGAACTAAGAAATAATTGCCAATAAGTATTCATGTATAGGGCCAATTTTTTTGAAACAAGTTATTTTAATTACTACTGGTGTCAGGAGTACGTGAGGGTGATTTTATTAGATTTAATGTGTTTAGTGGAACTGCCTGACTGTAGCTGCTATTCTTGACAAGACGTTAGAATTTATTTTATACTTTCATTGTTCATTGCAGACCAATAAAATGATATTTCAGTTAATTTCTCACTTTGCAGTGCTTTTTAAAACTTCTGCTAAAATATAGAACTGAGTGATGAATTACATAGTATGATTTTTAAAAGCTACAGAACATCCGCAGATACTAGGAAGAGGATAAATGGATTTAAAGGCTGTGAACCTCTCTCTATATTTGTGTTAGGTAATGCCTGCTGTGTTAGATCACTTGAAGAAGAGTCTCCCTGTTATTTCTGCACACATTTCTTGCTTTAACTTGCACTAGTCATTGAAATGACCTGATGCTTTAAGTGCTCCTCCCATAAAGATCCTGCCTCTCCATATTGCAATCAAACAAAATTTTTCTAGGAAAAAAAAACCTAAATAAAACCCAAAGAAAGGGTACATAAGCTACTGAAAGAAAACAAAATAAAGAGTAAATTCTCACTTGTATATTGTGATAAGTTCTTTGAAAATACACACAGAAAGACACCATCATTCTTTCGGGTGAGTAGATTGAAAGTTCAGTATATCTGAGGTTGACATATGTGGACTCCCTTTCACCCCATCTAAAAGTTAACTGCTTTCTCACTCAGGGCTATTTTCTCTTTCAGTCCTTGTAAATTTTCTTTCTCTGAACACCTAAAGGCTTAGCAAACATATATCTAGATTAACGTGTTTACTTGAAGCTGTGAATAGAGCAAAATTCAGAGGAGACTATATCTCAATGTTTATGTTGACATTGTGTGATATAAATTAACATTTTGCAAGATTTTCATTGACTAATAATTTGCAGTTATTCACAGTAATAGAGCTTTCAGATGGTCTGTGGGAAAAAGTCAGAACTTGAAATAGAAATGAGCCTCAGTTATAAAAATAAATCTCTGGAAAGAAGAGAAGAGAAAGAAGAGGAATGCTCTAATCTTACTTTCATCATAATCTTATTAGCATTTCTAGTGAGTAGTTCAAGTATCAGGCTATAGTCTTATGACTCTGTCTCATAAATATGTCAAGAGCAAAGTATAGTTATTTTAATAGTCTGTGTTGGTGGACCATCATGGATTTAATTAAGAGACAACTAGTGTATGAAATATGACACAAAAGCACAGGACTTAATGGAGAAATGTTTTACTGCTGATTTAAATCAGGGCCACAGACTTAATGATGATCCAGGCTCAGAAATCCTACTTAAATTTAATTAATGCAGATGAGTGCCGACCTGTTCGTATGGGAAAGAAAAGAAGCACACAGATATTTTATATATATATATATATATATATATATATAGTGATTTAAGATTCTCAAAGTACACTGCCTTATTTATTAGGTTATGTGAACATAGATTATTAATAGCTTATTGTTTTGGATTTTATTATATGAGATATTTAGGATGTAAGCTGCATAAAAGTCTTTAAAAACGTTATTTCTAGCCTCCTCATTTTGTATGATAAACTGCTGCCTCCTTTACTTCTAACCAAAACAGCAAAAAATCCAAAATACGTTGGTCATTTTTATCATATAATGACTGAATGAAATGTAATTTAATTCTATATCCTTTCAAAAAGAGGATAGATGGTATATCTCTTAGTCTTGTATATGGGCATTAATAGAGGATGAACAAAATAATGGAGAATTTTCATGTTTCACTAAGTATCCTCTGACACTTTTTCCCCATTAGATCAACAGAATTAGAAATTCCAACATCTGTTCTATCTTTAACTTTAGTATTATCACAGGGAGAAACTATATATAAATCTTTATATATATATAAAAGAATCAAGCCTTGGTGCTTTTATGAATTTGAACAATTTATGGGGTAGCACTGTAGCACTGTCCTCCCGTTGTCAACGATTTGCTCAGCACCAGTAATGTCTCCATTGTGAGACTTGTTGTTACTGGTTTTGGCATATTGAATACTCCATGGGGAGCTTGCCAGGCTCTGCCATGCGGGCGGGATTTGCTTGGTAGCTTGCCGGGCTCTCCGAGAGGGGCGGAGGAATTGAAGCTGGGTCGGCCACATGCAAGGCAAGCACCCTACCCACTGTGCTATTGCTGGTATTCATGGGGTGCATATTTATAATATGCATTTCTTGCTTTTAAAATTTTTTCGTTTTTATTATTATGTTTTATTTTGTGGGCTTCCTATGCAGTGTTCTGGTGTAAGGGCCACTCCATTGATAGTTGGTTAAATGGGCCAGAACTATGGAGAGGGGTTGGTTGCAAGGGGTTACTTGGAGGTCAGAGAGGATGTGGGGTGTCCAAGAGACTTTATGCATACAAGGCATAGGCCCCTCAACCCTGAGCTGTCTCTTCAGCCCTAACATTTGCTTCTTACAAGACTTATACTGGACAGACCTGGGATCACTTGCCTAGGTTCTTCAGTAAAGTTCATGTTTTCTGCTCTGGCTTTTGGTCTTTCATCCTTCTTCCACTTGTTCTTTAGGATGTTATAATAATTTTAAGGGACTTCATGTAGATGATTATAAAATTTCTGGAGTACTTACAATTTTCAGAATCTAGTTTTGGAAATTTTTGGTGTACAGTTTATCTCAATATTCTCTTCTATTTCTTTTATAATAATTCAATTTAGAGAATGAGAATCATATTCAATGAACTACAGAAACTCCTTATCGATTCAAAACATTACCTTTTTAAGATTATTTCATGCTCTTGTTTATTCTTTGCTAATATACATCTTACCTTTTGCTAACCTCATAATACTCATAATTCACCTTAATATGACTGAAAAAATTTAGCTAATCCATTGTGCTTTTTGTGCTTATTTTGTGCTCCTTGATTGAAACAAATTGAGCTCATTTCAGTTTCTTCCTTTATTTCTAGTATAGGTGTTTCTTCTCTGGTAAGTATTCTTTGGTGGGAAAGAAATCATTATCTATATATTTTCATTTATTACAAGTTACTGGTGCCCACTTAAGCAAATCGATGAACAAGAGGACAGAGCTACTATTACAAGTATGTTCCTGGAACATATGAGGTGCCAGGATTGATCACCATTATCTCACACACACACACACACACACAACACACACACAGAAATTTTTTTTTGTTGGCATCTCTCTCTTTGCCATATGCAAAGTAGAAATTTTTCTTATTCTTATTAAGTATGCTCTTTTATGGCTTTTTGAATAATATACATAACCAAATCTTTAACATTCATTTGTTTGATATAAAACTTTTCTGAGATCCAAATGCTAGTAGATATGTCATGTTTCCTCTGTTGATTTGAAGAACTTTTTGAAATTTTGATTAGAGTAACCTTTGAGAGCTTGGTTATTCAAAAAGCAGCTAAACATAGTTTTTATTAACCTTTTATTACTTTAAAAAATAGTCACTGCAATGGGACTTCATAATTATAAAGCAAGGTTTTAACAGAACTCACCTTCCTGTCATGAAACTAACAGAAAGCAATTATTCTGCATCAGCAAATATCAGATCAAAGTAATAATATAAAACCAGAGAGTTTGAATGAATATGTTATATGAACTTAAGTCAAAATATCAAGTTGTTTCAGATAATTTGAATTTGTGAAAGTTTCAAAGTATTTTTCTAAGTTTACTGGTTAAAAATACAGTAACTCATTCTAATATAAGCCAGTTTTAGAAAACAGTCAAGCCATAGGCTTATAACAAGTTTGTGAGATGCATTTTGTGTCAGTTCCATAAATTACGTAAAAGTTTACTATGTTGTTATTTATTTATTTTTTCATATCTATAAATGTTTTAGATTTAATTATAAAGTAATTTGAAATTACCAAAATCAGTGGTTATCTGAGATATTGACATTTTAAAAAGCATCAAATTGTACCAATGAAAAGTATATACATATTCATAGAGAAATTTACCTCAATAACAAAAATTAAATTATCAAAATGGACTTCATATTGAAAGGCTTGATTAAATTAACTGTAGTAGACTTATTTTGTAGTATGAAAATAATACTGGAATGAGTTGAAGTATAAGTACAGTGAAGAAGGCTCTTCTCTTTGGAAAACAATTGTGTTTCCCACATGCGTAAGTGCCAAACACTCAAACATGTTAGATAAAATTAGATTCTTTAAAGTACATATATGAAGCTGAAAGAAATGAAGTGAAATCATATGTAGTCAGCAGCATATTAGGTAGGAGAAATGTCTGAGGTAGAGCCAGACTAAGGCTTCTTGATATCCACAGAGTTCATCATCGCTGATGACCCAAGTGTTGCTATTTGAAGCAGATTCTCAAACCTGTAGCATAGGTGTCACATGCATGCTTTTGGGAAGGGCAGAGTGAAGCCCCACCCTGACCATGTTATTGGGAATGACTTTTAATGAGGTACAGTGATTGGGTAGAAATTAAATTTGAGAAATAAATGGGTAAGAAATATGGTGCTGGGAAGATATGACAGTGAGGAAAGCCACAAGGCCTTGTTTGCAGCAAACCTTGGTTGGAATCTTCCGCCCTATCTCTGGTCCCTAAGGGGCCACCAGGAGAGATCCTTGAGAATAGAGACAGGCATAAACCCTGAGCACAGTTGAACATGGCCCCAAAACAAACAAGCAAACAGAATAAAAGAGAAAAAATATTTTTTTTTCAAATTAAAGAACACTGGGCTGTAGTGATAGCACAGCAGGTAGGGCGTTTGCCTTGCACGCAACCGACCTGGGTTCGATTCCCAGCATCCCATATGTACCCTGAGTACCACCAGGGATAATTCCTGAGTGCAAAGCCAGGAATGACCCCTGTGCATCGCCAAGTGTGACCCAAAAAGCAAAAAAAAAAAAAAATTAAAGAAAATTGTTTTAGAACTCAAATCTTCTGTAAAATGGATTATCTATTGAAAAACAAAAAATAAAAATACTTTATTTTCAAAAAGCAATCCCTAAAGAGATTTATAGCCTCAAATAACTTTTATAAGAAAAAAGTTAGGGATTAATATGCTAAGAACTTTTAAATTATGAAAAGAGAAGACAGAAGCTCAAACTTTAGAAAATAAGAACAGATAGCTGAAATGGATGTGATGGAAACTGTCACTGTCACTGTCCTCCTGTTGTTCATAGATTTGCTCAAGCGGACCCAGTAACATTGTGAGACTTGTTACTGTGTTTGGCATATCGAATACATCACCGGTAGCTTGCAAGTCTTTGCCGTGCGGGTGAGACACTCTCGGTAGCTTGCTGGGCTCTCTGAGAGGGGCGGAGGAATCAAACCCAGCTTGGCTGGCCGCATGCAAGGCAAACACCCTACTGCTGTGCTATTGCTCCAGCCCATGTGATGGAAAATAGACATTTAATTTTGAGAGTGTCTGATGACTAACAAAACTGAGAAATTTCTTCCCCCGCCCCCTGGTCTACACCACCCCCAAAACTATGAAACTTCTGAGAAGTCAAGATTTAAAAGTCAGAAATCAACAATATTAAAAGTGTCCCAAAAAATGGCAATTGAAAACATTTAAGAAATTTCTCCAAGAATGCATGACCAATAAATGGTAGTGCTGAGATTCTGAGTAGTGGATTTGTGAAACATGGAGATCTTGTTTCTAACATGTCGTTATATGGCATGAAAATTCTTTCAAAGAGAGTGATAACCGTGGTTTATATCTGAAGCAGTTTTTCTAAGCTTGTCTTATTATTTTCTTTGTTATTTAACTAACTTGCAATGCCCCTTGGTATCTTCATTTATAAACAAGTGAACAAAATTGCACAATACCAACTACAAAATTGTTGCATACATGTGTTGAGATTAAGTGAGATAGCTACTCAGAGTCTCAACCTGTCACACAGCTAGAACTCAAAATTGGTTTTAATTTTGTTTTTGTAAAAGCCATAATAGAGAGAAAAACAGATATTAGATCCTTTGGGAAAACTGGAAGTAAAATAATGGAGTCAGATCCACTTTCCTGGTTGATATCACCCCTTAGTTGTTTGAGTTTTGAAGAATAAATAAAAATCAGACAAAAGAAACACTTCTATAAAAAAATCTGAATTAATATTTTAACTAAATTGACCAGCCAATTTCATAAAGTAATTGGTTCGTTTGCAGAAATAGTTGACCCAGTTAAGTCATTTAACTGATTTATTACTGTTTTATTTAAAAATATACTACATTTGTTTTCTCTTGATTTAAATTTTTAGATTTAGATTCAGAGTCACTTTCCCATGAAAAGAAAATGATGTGAACTATAATACTGCATTTAACTGAATATAAAAATAGCAGTTTTAAACAACTGAATACATTAAATTGGTGTAGATGGAAAATAGTGGAAATTACTTTACAAGGAACATTTTATCCCAAACCATTATCAGCTACTAGGAGCTTTCTTGCCCTGCATCTTAAAGAATAGTCATACAAAGTATTGCAATAAATTGTTTGTACACTGTTCTGTACTGCTTTCTACATAGAACAGAGCAAACATATCTTTAACAGCTTTGAATTTTCTGTAAAAAATAATTTCCTCACTTGGTTTCCCTGGACATGCTGATCTCCCAATGATTATTAGCTTCTCATCATGAATTACTCTGACCACTTGACAGCCACAGGCTAAAGGTCACTTTATTATTACTATTGAGACTATTTAGATGACTGAGACTTGTTTAGAAGCACAGAGCATTTCAAATGAAGTTTAACTTGTTGGTTATACAACCAATTCAGACAAATAAGAAAGGTTTTATTTTACTCTTAGCCTTCAGTGAACTTTGTATCACACATTAAGACTCCTAAAGTTTCAGGCTGCATAAAACCCATCCCAAATTTTCTCAAACAAAATGAGGATTTTTTTCTTATAACTAAGAAATATCAAAATAACTCACTTCATGTGAGATTTCATTTAGCAGTCTAAAAATTTTAACTTTATGTCCTTATGCATGATAAAAAGAGCTTAAAGATATAGTTTATATAGTTGCAATTCTCTAAACAACATGCAATAAATACTGTTCCTAAGAAAATTTTCAAATGAGACAAATCATTTCTCTACTCCTACTGTGTAATTCATTTTTTCTTCTAGTTGGGAGAAAAGATACTATTATAATCCCCATTCTTGACTAGAGCCTTTCCTGTAATAAATACCTAAGTATTTCCTGAACAGAACAAACACTGCTATTATCAGAATCTTGCTGTTATCAAAGGGTTTTACTTAAATCTTATACATTTTTTGTTCAATTCTAATAAAGCAATGAATTAAGACTTTAGGATACCAAGACTAAGATTTGGAAGGACTTCCAAGCAATGGTCAGGGGGTCCAGAGTCCACTCCCTGTGATGCTTGGCTCAGCCACACAGTGGTGCTCAGGCCCAGAGGCACTTGGAGTCACCAAGCTGTCCTCATTGTGCTTGGGGAACTATCTAACGCCGAGTATCAAACTTTTGGCCTTGGATGTGCATGGATGCCCTCCTGCTCTTTGATCTACTTCTCCAGCTCCCTGAGGCCAAGTTTTTTTTTTAATTTTTATTAGTGAAACACCATGAGGTACAGTTGTAGACTTACACATTTTTGTGCTTGGGTTTCATTTGTACAATGATTCAGTATCCATCCCTCCACCAGTGCCCATTCTCCATCGTTTACATTTTTTTTAAACTTTTGTTTGTGAAACACCATGAGGAACAGTTGTAGATTTACAAATTTTTGTGTTTGGGCTTCAATTATAGCATCCATTTGCTCTGGGAATATTTGTAGAGAAAATGAAATGAAAACCGAAATTCTCTTCTTTTTGCTGAATCAGTTGACTGGAAATTGATACAATATCTTTTTTCTTTTTGACTTTTTGGGTCACACCCAGCAATGCTTACAGGTTACTCCTGGCTCTACACTCAGGAATTACTTCTGGAGGTGTTCCGGGAACGATATGGGATGCAGGGATCAAAACTGGGTCGGTATTGGCAAGGCAAATTCCCTACCCACTGCACTAGAATAAATATGGTAGAGTAAGAATCTACAAATACTCAGACTAACTTCCAGCAATGCTTAGTCACTTATTCTTTTAGACATTGTTGAATGGTGGAAATATATTGTAATACGAAGTGAGTTGTCCTCATACTGGTAGTAACAATTACTAGACCATATTAAGTGATAAAAATTATATCTATAACTGCATAAGAAATGTAATTTTATGGTATGATATTTCTAGGTAGAGTATTGATGCAAAATCACTGTTAGAAATCAAGTGAAATATTACTAATGAAAAACAAAAGCACCTAATAAAGATTATAATATTAGCAGTAACAGTTACTATCATATTAATGCTTATTAAATACTCTCTCTTAACATGTATTCCTTTCTTTATTTCTCACATGTTTCCATTCATGTGAGGTTTCATTTGGTAATGGTAAATTTTATTGCCTCAAATTTTGCATGGGAAACTTGACATAAATATAACAAAGTTATATAGCTAACAAGTCCTAGTACTTTGCATCATTCTAGAAAATCCATAAAAGTTAGAAGTACAGGGGAATGGGTTATAGCTCAAAGGGTAGAGTATATACCTTGGACATGTGAGGATGTGAGGACTGGGTTGGGTGTGTTCCCCTAGGCTGTATACCTCCCATGAGCACTGCCAGAATGGCACTTGGTGTGACACCACAAGTAATGACAATAAAAGAAAATTAAGTATTAGGGCCCCAGGTGTGAGTTAGCTACATGACATAAATGTTCATAAAACAATAATATTGAGTAGTCAAATCTGGTGAATCAATATATTTCCTCTTGGCTAAACTATTATAATATTTGGGAAGAATCTATAATTACTGCATATTCATCTGATCTCTATTTTGCACAGTTAAATGTTATACATTGTATGAATTCCTTGAACATTTGCTGCTAATGATACCAAATTGGAGAAGCAACTCAGAAGTATAGTCACTTGCTTACAGGGTAAAGATGTATACTTTACCATTTATTTATTTGCAAGTGGATAATTGAGAGGCTCTCAGTGTTAAATTGTTTGCACTCTGCTAAATGATTTGATGCTGATGGGCCCCAGATGTCCTGAAAATGTTCCCACATCCTTGATGTCTCCCTCCATACACTCATTACTGCTTTAGCATGACTGAATATATTAACAAATTCTAGGTCACCATCTGCAAAGATGGGATGCTATGTCCTTACTTCAAATTAAAGGTGTTCACTTATATTTTTAAAGTACGATATTAGCGGATTATGATAGAAGTCTCCGCATTTCAGAGAGACCTGTCAATAGCCCTAGATTTACTACTTTTAACTTGTGTGACCTTAAGTAAATCGTATAACTTCTCTGAGCCTCAGTTTTCTCAACTGAAAGATAGAAATAATAGTATATTTTCAGGTTATTAGAAGAATTAGATGATGTAAGCATTTTTCCAATACTGAGTACTTAGAAACTAATTAGTGAGTGGTTTGAATATTATCATAGTTATTCTGGAAATGCTGTACAATTATATTTTAATTTCTCCACAAACCCTATTTTCTTAACTTTTTATGTCTAAGATCCATTCATTTCCCTAAGTGGGGGGATGCATATGATTCTTGAGTTACACAGAAGATGTTCTTTGAAAATGTATAGTTATCATTTAAAATAGGTTGAGCCATCCAGATTATTGAAATCCATATAAAGGAAATCAAGATAGGAAGACAAGGTAAGATAAATTATAGTCATCAGGGACCTGGGAGATGATGAGAAGAAGAAGTCACAAATTTGGGGGAATGTGGAATGATTTTCTTTAGCTCCAAATGAAGACTGTGTAAGAAGTTAACAACAGGTGTGAACATTTAAATAAACCTGCTACAGAGTGGTGAGTCTGAGTGTTCTTCCAGCTCAGATTCATTAGATTGACCAATAGTCTGAGAAGGAGATGGAACCAGAGGTTCCCACTATGTTTTGAGTTGAAAGTTGGTGGGAAGAGGCCCAGAGATCCTGAAACAGATACAGGAATTATTATGCTGGTGAGGGAATAAATACAAGATGAGGGGGGAAATGATCCAGTAGGTTTAACAACTGCAAAGGAGCTATGTTCGCTTCTACAGCTGCAGGTACTGCAGCACCAGAAATGGCAGTTATCTGTCTCCAAGTACCCACAGGAAAATCAGTAATTGTCTCTCTCATGCCACTGTTCTGATAAAAGGTGACACCATCCTGAGATCTCTTGTCTAAACCTGTGAATTCCCCCACTATGGTACCTTGTATGCCTTTAGAAAGAGAAAATAAGAAATGGGAAGACAATGAAATATGAAATGTGAAAATTAAACAAACAAAATGTGGAGATATGAAAAACAAAAAATACTGTGGTAGATTGAGAATTATTCCAAGGAAAATCTTGAATTTTCAGATTAAATTAAGATATGAAACAGAACAGTAGACTATTTTTCACACCATCTGTATGAGAAAGAGAGAGTGAGAGAGAGAAAGAAGAAAAGTACCTGCCATAGAGGCAGACTACGATTGCGGGGATGGGGTGGGGGGGGAAGGTGGCGGGAGGGAAGTTGGGAACACTGGTGGTAGGAAATGTACACTGATGATGGGACGGGTGTTGGAAAATTGTATGACTGAAACCTAATCATGAGCGACTTGTAACTGTACTTCATATTGTTAAAAATATATATTTGTATGTTGGGACACAGGAGAAAGTTTATATTAATTAAAAATGAGACAAGAGTGCTTTTTTTCTGTTTATTTTTAGTTAGTAGTACAAGCAAATAGATAACCCCATCCCATTATAATAATTTCTTTGTTTGAGTAAAGGCACTGTAGCACTGTAGCACTGTCGTCCCATTGGTCATTGATTTGCTTGAGCAGGCCCAGTAACATCTCCATTGTGAGACTTGTTGTTACTGTGTTTGTCATATCAAATATGTCACAGGTAGCTTGCCAGGCTTGGACGTGCAGGTGAGATACTCTCAGTAGCTTGCCGGGCTCTCCAAGAGGGGCAGAGGAATCAAACCCGGCTCGGCCAGGTCAGCCAAGTGCAAAGTAAACGCCCTACCCACTGTGCTATCCCTCCAGCCCAGTTTGAGTAAAGGCAGTAATAAAATATTGTATACCTGTTACGTAGACTATATCTAAGTGTAATATTCCAAGAAGTACTGAAAAACCTGTCTCTCAGCTAGTGTCCATGGATTGTCTACTATATGTTTTGTTTTTCTAAACTTTTGACAATAAATAGAATTTTTCTCAACAATATTGATACAGATTCCTAGCTCAAAATGTGCAAAACCTCCCAACACCCTTTATTTGGTGCTCCCTTCTCTATCCGAGCTCCCTTTTCCCCTAGCATTGGTGGAGGGATGGGTACTTGATCATTGTAGAACTGAAACCCAAGCACAAAAATCTGTAAGTCTATAACTGTACCTCATGGTGTTTCACTAATAAAAAAAAAAATGTGCAAAACCATGTACTCAGTCTCCTTTGCACTAGGTACTAATCAAATTAATTAATGATATATAGAGAGAAATAATGCAAAGTACCTAAGTAATCCATGGATTTTCTAATGTAATTATTGAAGTTTGTGGCTATTCTCCTATGGTGATGTTGAAAATAGCTGTCTTTAAAAAAGAAAGAAAGAAAAAAGAAACTGTCATATTTGTATATTTTTTTCTCAACTTCCAAAAATTATGTTACTGTTACTGTGTTTGGCATATTGAGTACGTCACGGGTAGCTTGCCAGGCTCTGCCGTGCGGGTGAGATACTCTTGGTAGCTTGCCGGGCTCTCCGAGAGGGGCGGAGGAATCAAACTCGGGTCGGCCATGTTGGCTGCGTGCAAGGCAAACGCCCTACCGCTGTGCTATCGCTCCAGCCCAAAAATTATGTTACCTATTTTAAAAACTGGAAATAACTACACTATATATTTGTTTTATTTAAAGTATAGAAGAGTTTTTTAATATAAAGCAAAAATGTTATTTTACTCATGTAGAGATGCACACATAGTTTATTTCCCCACCAAAAACAGAATAATTATACTCTTATTCTGGTTGATGACTGTCTACTTCTGCCCTGATAATCAAAAATTTTGTTTCAGTCTATTCTTATCACGTAAATAAGAAGTATCAGATATCTAATAAAGTGTCACCTCACATGTATAAGAAAGGCTACAGATAAAAAGTGATTATTGTTGGAGAGGATGTGCTCAGGGATCACTACTGGCAGGGCTTGGGGGGACCACTTGTGGTGACCGGACTCAAGCCCACATCAGTCACAGGCAAGGCAAGAACCTTGTACCACTGTACCAACTTTTCAGTCCAATAAAGTTTTTTCAGTTTGGTAGATTTTAAGTCAATAAATTTAATCTTTTTGTCAGTAGCCGTACTAAGAAATCTATTTACATTGACCATTCTCTCCTCTAATTTTTATTGCAAGGGAGAAATAAAGGACAGAGAAAGATAGAGGGAATGATAAATTTAATCTTATCACATCATTTCTATTCTGTTTGTACGGGAACATAGTCCTTAAGCTCATCAAATTGATTGTATAACTTATTAATATCAAGTCAAAAATGGTGCTTAGAAAATTTTGCTTTCAAATATAATTTTTGCACCTGTTATGTCTCTACTAAATAATAGATTTTTCCTCTCAATTATTGGCTTAAACTATACCACAGTAATAAAGGAGTCCCAGATCTCCCACAAATACTTATTTTTCAATATTCGTATACATAAGTCTTCTAAGCACTCTCATATAAGGACCCAAACTGAAGGAGCTTTTATCTCTGTGTCGCCTTTATTACTGAGAAGGAAAAAAATAGGGCAAAATACCAGCCATTTCTCAAAGTTTTCACTTGGAAATGACCTGTGAGTCATGTCCACTTCCATTGTATTTGCCCGGGCAACACATGTGGAAAACCTGAGATCAAAGAAGCCCGAAATTTTTTAACCTACCATGTGTCTAAGAGGAAAAGCAACAGAATACTAATGAATAGTCCCAATGACTACAACAATCTGTATGATCACCACTTACTCCAATATGCGTCTCCCAGCCAATGGAAACATCACTTTACAGACCTTCAGTAATGCTCAGTATTTTCAAGGTCTCTGATCCTTTCTTTCATGTTTTGCCTTTTCCATTATCCTTCTTCATATCTCATGTGTCAATTCTCTTTTCATAGAGCCAGATAGTATTATATTTTAAGTGAATTTCTCAAAAATAATGTTTCTTACTTATGGCAATCAGTTATACTTTCAAACTTTCACATCATTATTTTAAATACAATTTAGTATTTTCTCCTACTTTTTGCTAACTTCATGTCCCCTACCTTATATCTCACTCCCTTTAAAAAACTTTAGTGTCTTTTAATCTCCTTTCCCTAAGCAATATTCTTCAATTAAAAGGATTCACTGATTGCCAGTATTGTAATCAGGTCTTTGCTCAGAGATTAGCTTAATTCATGGATTTAACAATGGGTATAAGAACCATGTCCTTGATTTGATCCTCCTCAAAAGGCTTTGTTTTGATATCTCCCTTCTCAAAAGCTTGTTCAATTTTATCTTTTTACATTGGGGTCCAGAAGTACTTAATCTTTCTGACCCTATGAAAATGGTAAAATCTGGATACACTCTAACCTGCTTCATTCCTGCTTGAAAACCAGCCAATGCTTTGTTGTGCTAATCTCATTTTTGTAATGCCTTGTCAAATACAACCATGATTAACTCACACATGCTGGCATTCACTTGTCTAATCTCTTCTCTGAGAAGTCCAATATTATTAGATACCTGCGTGCTTTCCAAAGTATTCCAGGCAACCGGTTTAACAAATACTTTGTGACTTTATTACATGTCACCAGCTTTCTATCCTATAATAGTAGTTTTTTAATTGTCAACTGAACAAACGTCATGTATTTGACTTACAATTAAGCTACTGTGTGTTAGAATAATAGTAACTACTTTCTAGTGCTGGGAACTAGTTCCCGAATCATTCCGTTAATGACTACCTTAGACCCCAGTGGCTTAGGACCATATTGGTTTATTTTTTACTCATGCCATGAACTGTACTATTCAGATGGAAACACTGCTGCAGTTTCCCTTTCAAGTACAAGATGATGGAGGAACCTACTCCCGTCGTTCACAATTCCTGAGGTAGAGAAAGAGCACAAAAACTTGTACTGGTTTTCAAAATTTTTCCTTAGACGATAACATGGCAGATGACATGATTTCAAAAGAGGTAGGAAATGAAATATTAGAATTTGCAGGAGAGCATATAAACTGTTTGATTAATGCCTATCACTTTCTATGAATGTTCTGTGATAAAGAATACATGTATCTTTACATGTAATTTTCAAAATAATTGTGTGAATTGAAAATGATTACCCATTTTTATCACATTTTTGTCAGGTTAAAGGCTTAACAAAGCGAAATGATTCATACTAGTAAGTGAAACTGGATTTATTTAACTCCATTGCTGGTGCTCTAGAGTAAAAATAAAATAAAATAAAACAAGGAACCATCATACTGTCCTCTTTGCAGGTAACACCTCTCCAGACCTTTGATGATCATAAATGATAGTTTTTATTTTTTTCCAAATATCTTCATAAATAGATTCACATTAACGTAAGAACAGAATTTTCATTTATTTTTTTTATTAAATGAACATCCTCTAGACATTGATTTAGGGACTAAACCTTTATAATGTGGTCCAAAAACCTTTTTTATCACCTATTTTCTTCCCTCGGTCAGAGATGTTACATATAATCTGTTCATATTCTATTGGCAAATATTAGACATATGTCCATATTAAGCTATAAGGGAAGCTGAAAACTAGGTATTTTGAAGGATCATTGCTCCATAGAAGAGGATAACAGAATTTTGGGGACAGCTAAACTTTTTAAATATCTACACATACAGCCTGGCAAGCTACCGAGAGTATTCGATATGCCAAACACAGTAACAACAAAGTCTCCAATGGAGACGTTACTGGGCCCGCTCGAGCAAATCGACGATCAACGGGAGGGCCTTTACCTTTACCTTTACACATACAGAAAAACACACATAAACATATTCTGCCTCATTCACAATCTGTTCTCAGGAATGGCTTAATATTAAGCATTTATACCTTTAAGTAGAATTTATTAAATATATTCTTAAATGTTTTCCATGGAAAATTCTATAATCCAATTTTAGGGATATTTTTCTAATATATCTGTTAAATATGACTCTATTGCCCACTTGGAAAATGCCTGTTTGAAGAATGGAAGACAGGTCTCTTCCCCAGAATTTTCATAGTATTGTTAACAACTATAAATGTTTGAAAAATAAATATTACATAACTTTTTCCCCAAATCATAAACTACAAAGATTCTCTTTGGAAGAACTACCTTTGTCATTTTGCATTTATAAGGTGTCTGTGGCACCCAGTTTTGTAAAGTCTAGTGACCCTGAATTAATCAAAACATGAGTTGTTTCACAACAACCTTCATATGATGACACATTGGGAACTACTCCTCCACCTTAATGTGAAGCTAATCTCTGTAAACTTGTGTCTGCAGTTTTGCAGTGGAGCACTAAAGAGGTGCCCTAGAGCTCGGACTCTCTGAACTGCAGAATACCTTCTGCTCTGACAGATGGGGGCCTGACAAGCTGTTGTTGCCATCAATACAATGCAAATGTGAATTCTCTTTACAGCTTTGAACAGTGTTCTTTTATAGCACCAGAGGACTGTTCTTAGACCCTCAGGAGTGCTACCAAAGGAGTGGATGTCCTCATTTCTGTGAAGTCTCCACCCCATTCTGTGCTCCCTGTCTGGAGCCAGATAATAAAAATAATCCCAAAAACAAACAAAAGATTTTGCTTGCTGGCCAAATTTCAGATCAATAGAGCAGCTGGGAAGGAGCCAAGATTCAGAAGCTTGCATGGTGAGAGAGGCTACAGATCATTAAAGATGAACAGAGCCATAAAACACCAACACAATTGGCACAACCGATTGCAATGTTTTTGGCAGGCACTGTGCAGAGGACACAGATTGAGTGTTCCTGTAAACTAGCACAAACCTCTCCACCAACAGTGTGGGCGAGGCCCTCTGAAGTCACCTGCAAAATATCCTGAGGAGAGACAGTGAATCTCACTTTGCCCCTCTGGATGATTGAAGCTGCATGACATAGAGTGCATGAAAACTGGGTGCTTGTCAAGTGTCTATTTGCAGGGCTAGAGCGATAGCACAGCGGGCAGGGCGTTTGCCTTGCACGCAGCCGACCCAGTTTTGATTCCCAGCATTCCATATGGTCCCCTGAGCACTGCCAAGAGTAATCAAGAGTAATTCTTGAGTACAGAGCCAGGAATAACCCCTGTGCATCACCGGGTGTGGCCCAAAAAGCAAAAGCAAACAAACAAACAAAAAAATGTCTATTTGCATGGCAGCACTTAAGCATAATGTTCCGGAGTCCTTTTTCACACTTACCATGTCTGGTAAGAGTTGAAAAATAGTAATTTAATGTCTTGAGAAAATGTTAAGAAATCATGGTTTATATCCTGTACTTTAACACATGCTATTATCAATTTGCTAAAAACAAATATGGCAGCTCCAGGTTAAGGTAGGTTATTTCTCATTTGTGAAAATCAATGAATGATTCTTCTGCCCCCGCGCCTGGGTGTTCCTCGCCGGGACCCCCTGGAGGGGAGCGGGTTGAGCTTTCCTCCCTGCCCTGACCAGGGCTCCGGCAGCCGAAGACCTCCAGGACCAGCCACCACCATGCTGAGACCACTCTCCGCACACATGAAAGTACTGGCAGAGGGACAAAGCCACGCGGGTTCCGGGGCCGAGACCTCCAAACCTACTCGGATTGGAGTCGAGCATCCTCCACCCAGATCCTCCAAATTCCAGTAGGCGGGGGTCACACCCACCACCTGACCCCCTGGCGCCGTGTAATCCCATCAGCGGCCAAGACTCAGAGACTATAAAATCCAGATCCCGGACGAGAACAGTGCAGTCTTCTGCCCCTGCGCCTGGGTGTTCCTCGCCGGGACCCCCTGGAGGGGAGCGGGTTGAGCTTTCCTCCCCGCCCCGAATGGGGCTCCGGCAGCCCCGCATTCGCTCCGGCATTCGCGGCCGCGTGACATCTTATCAGAACTTTTTTTTATGACATCTTATTATCTCATTCCTACTTTGGACAAACTTGCAGGCTATTGAATGTAGCCTGCCCACAGGGCAGAGTCTGGCAAACTCCCCGTGGCGTACCAAATATGCCAAATACCAGTAACAATGATGGGTCTCATTCTCCTAAAGAGCCGTGGATATAATCTCAGGGCTAGGATGAAAGAGACTTTACTGGGGCCTGCTCGAGGCAATCGATGAATAACAGGATGATGAAATGAAATGAATGAATGATTAGATTTATAAGGAGATAAAGAGTAAACTTATGTTCTCATGGGTTCAGTCAGATTTGTCTTTTTTTAAGCCACCATTAATTTTCAATGCCTTGAAATTTTCAAAACTGTGAAACAAGTTACTTTCCTTACAAAGAGAGTTATCAATATAATTTTTTTGTAAAAATTGAAGTACAAGTTATGATGAATAAAGATAAAGGAAAGATTCTTAAAGGACCAAGTTGTAAAACATTCTTTTATTGAGATATAATTTACAATATAATATTAATTATAATATTACTTATAGGCTTGCAGTATAATGATTTGATATGTGTTTATGATGGAAAATAGTCACCTTTAAGTTTAGTTAACATTCATCATTGTACTTTATATATGACTTGTGTGTTTGTGGGCTGAAGCGATAGTACAGCGGTAGGGCGTTTGCCTTGCACGCAGCCAACATGGCTGACCCGAGTTCGATTCCTCCGCCCCTCTCGGAGAGCCCAGCAAGCTTCCGAGAGTATCTCGCCCGCACGGCAGGGCCTGGCAAACTCCCCGTGATGTGTTCGATATGCCAAACACAGTAGCAACAACTCTCATGTTTGAGACGTTACTGGGCCCGCTTAAGCAAATCGATGAACAACGGGAGGACAGTGATACAGTGATTGTGTATGTGTGATGAATACTTTTAAAAGTGTCTCTGTACTAATCATCTTGTGACAGATTTTTTTTTCTCTTGGCTAAATACCTGAGAGGAATTCTCGGCTTAGAGAGTATATATTTGCTTATCTTTCAAAGAATCTGTTGAAAGCCGTTTGAATTTATGTGATTCAAATTCTCAACAATATATCTGGTATTCAATTCTAACAATTCCAGAAAATGAGAAGAGTGTTTTTATCATGGCATTAATTTATACTTCTGACAAATAATGATGTAAGTACCATTGGATATGGTTGTTTGCCATATACATATCTTCCTTCTACTGTAGAGTTACTTTAAAAGACTTCTCTGTCTATATAAAAATGCACACATGCAATAAAAAAAAAATGTGCAATCATTTGTGTTTAGCCCATAGTAGATATATGAGAAATGTTCACCAAATTAAATGCAAAATTCTTTTAGTATTTTCAAGACATAATATTATTTTTAAATATATATATTTTTAATGTTATATAAACAGAATATTTATGAGTGAGCTGAGATGGTATACTTTCACTGAAAATCATCTGTAGTACTGTAGCACTGTCCTCCCGTTGTTCATCGATGTGCTCAAGCAGGCCCAGTAACGTCTCCATTTTGAGACTTGCTGTTACTGTGCTTAGCATATTGAATACGTCACGGGTAGCTTGCCAGGCTTTGCAATGTGGGCGAGATACTCTCGGTAGCTTTCCAGGCTCTCCAAGAGGGTTGGAGGAATCAAACCCGGCCCGGCCGGGCTGGCTGTGTGCAAGGCAAACGCCCTACCACTGTGCTATCACTATTGCCAAAATGAATTCACTCAGTATCTTGATTACTATGACGCATGGCACAAATAAATCCACATATTAGACTCAAACAGAACTTGAAAGTGGGTGAATGAAGTCAGTGCTAGATATTCAACACAGAAAAGAGAAAAAGAAAATGAACTTGACTTATAAACATATAAATCCAAACCCAAGCTCTATAATTTGATAGTGTGTGAGTCAGTGAACCTCTCTTGAATCTCAGCTAATCATCTGTATATTAGGTATAAAAATATCTTCTTTCATAGCTTCTAAAAAATAATTTTGAAGTAGGTGTTTTATGTAACCTCCACCTTTGTAGATATTCTGAAAACCTTAAATAAAGGTCTCTGGTTCTTGATAAAGGTATGCTTACCTTGCATACTGCTGACCCTGGTTAGATCTGGGACACTGCATAGAATCCTCCAAGCACTGCTAGGAGTGACCCCTGAGTACAGAGCCAGTACCATTGTATGCCACCCCAAAACTAGAAAATGAATAAAGGTCTTTGGAGTAGAATGAAACTTAACAAAAAGCTACCTTTGATTTCAAAGAGGTCAAGAAAATATTTTGATTGTCAAATGTGACTTTATGTTTTTATTTTAAATAATTTTTCTCTTTTTGCTATTTCAATGCTTCTTTGAATACTAAAAATATTTTTAAAAATACCATTTCTCTCAGATATGTGAAATGAGAAATCAATTTTTTAAATATAAAAAATCCTAGACTTATTTAGAATGACTGTTGTTTCTGAGGCTCAAGGAGTATAAATAAGTTTATATAGCAAGCACGCACATATATATAATACACATACGTATATAGTACACACATATATATATGGGAAGGAATGGGAGTGAAGATAGAGAGTTGGCAACTACACCACCTCTACTTCGCTGAAGACATCGTTCTAATAACACCAAACATTAGACAAGCAGCACAAATGCTGGCCGATTTCAACCATGACTCGTACTACAGCTGAATCTCATGAAGACAATATTTATGAGAAACAGTCTCATTCCTGACATTCCATTCATTCTCAACAGAATGAACATCTCCGAATGTAACAGTTATGTGTACCTAGGTCAAGAAGTCAACATGACAATTGACCTGGCACCTGAGTTGCACAGGTGGAAGAGAGCAACATGAAATGCCTTCAAGAGCATCAAAGAAATAGCTAAGAGGAAGAGCCTCTGGCTCCGGGCACATCTCTTCGATTCCATTATTCTTCCTGCATTAATATACTCCTCAGAGACCTGGGCCCTACAAAAACAGGATGAGAACGTTATTCAGGTCTCCCAAAGGGGAATTGAAAGAGCTATGCTTGGAGTATCACACTCCACAGAGTTCTGACCTCCATTGATGATCAAGAATTAGGGATGCTGTCTCGTTTGCCAAGGCATTGAAAATCAGATGGGCTGGACACATAATGAGATTTAGAGACAACAACTGAACTAGAGTCATTCCCAACTGTATTCCACGGGACGTCAACAGATTGCATGGCTGCTCACCTAAGAGATGATCAGACTTCTTCATCAAGACCCTGAATGATTGGTTTGAGGCTCTTCGTGTTCCTAGAACGAGAAGATGCCATTGGGCTACATTAGCATGCGACAGGGACAGATGGAGACGTTACTGGTGCCCGCTCAAGAAAATCGATGTCAAGTGATCAAGTGATCAAGTGATAGTACACATGGATGCATAGTCAGGGATGTGCAAAATATGCATGTTTATATATTTAAATATATGCATACATATGTATATAAACTTACATGCTATATACACATAAAATATGAATTCTTTATGAATAATTGTACTTATTTGACATATTTCTGGAAAGCTAAAATATTAAGGGACTCTAAAATGACCTAGCAAGCCAAACATAGTGTATTACTTTAAAAAACCATTACTATCATTTGATAAGAATACGGTCAAGATTTTTTGGTGAACAAAGCAGTGCTACTTAATTAAAAATTAACAATTCAAAAACTAATAGAATCTTTTGCTCTCTCTTTCCTTTAGGTTCTATTAGTCCTTTAATTGTTAATTTTTAATTAAATAGCACTGGGGGAGGGGTGGAGGGCTACTAGGATCATTGGTGGTGGAGATTGGGCACTGGTGGGCATGGGTACTCGATCATTGTATAACTGAAACCCAAGAGCAAAAGTTTGTAAGTTTACAACTGTTCCTCATGGTGTTTCACTAATAAAAAAAAAACGAACTAATAGACTCTAAAACTAACAATTCTAAAAGGAATAATCTATAGAATCATGTAATAATTACTACAGAAAACCTATCCATGATAAAGTCCATTCAAACATAACTCATATATATGTATATATGTATATATATGGTATTTACCTAGTACAGTAATAGTTACTGATTCAAATCCTCCTCTAAGTTAACAGTAAGATGCTTTTGAATCAACAAAATCCCAAGAAAATGTTTTAGGAAATTATCAGAAACTTGCATCACTGCTACAGAAAGATGTTGGTGCTAGTTGACTTAAATTATGCTATCACTGCAAAAGGTATATCTGTATTTCAGCATCCAGTTTAAAGTCTTTTATTGAAACAATAATGAAAAAGATAAAATGACTTATTCACTGGAAGGATATTAGTATCAATACCAACCTAAAGTTACCATTTCTATGTTTAATGACCATTTATGTTCATTTTTATCAATTTAGTGTGGTTATTTATTTCATCTTTTAATAGATATTTAAAAGATGTGACTCTAACTTGAATATTGTTTTCTCCAGTGGGTAATACTTGTTTTACAATAAAGCTTTATTAGTAATTAAAATCACAGCAAAAAGGATTTAATCATACTAATTCCATGTTGAAATTTAAACATATGTGTAAACATATGTATATATATATGGATAAATTTGCTGTCAAAAATCTCTAAGACTTTTATCAAGGTATTCCTACTTCTTTTTTATTTTTTTCTATTTCAAAGATAATCTTCTGCAAAACCTCAACCATAAACATGAAAGCAAACAAACCAAAATTGTGTGTATGAAAAAAAAAAAACAAAATTGTGTGTATGCTTTCTTTTCACCTTTTATAAAGAACTAAGAGACAAGAAAAAGAAAAATTGAGTAATCATCTCTATTTTGAATGTAGAAAATGCATATGACTAGAAAGTTGATGTAATTAAATGGCACATTTGAATGGTTGCATCTCCGGATTTTTATGGAATTTTTTATGGTTATTTAAGTTTTAGGTGAATTTTGTTCTTTATATGATTGTAGTGTTGAAAAGAAACTTATCAATGCTTCGGAATCTAAATCATATTTAATATTTAGTGGTTTATTATTTCAAAGAATTATCATAATTGTCATAAATTATGTCAAACTTTTGTGTTATTATTTCCCAAAAATTTGCCTTCAGTTTGGAGATTGAGTTCTTATAAAATTCTCATAAACCAAGTGCCTTTTTCTCTATATTGCCCAATGATCTATGCTTTGTGTGCTTTGTGTGATTGGATGCCTTGTATGATTTCTATGATTAAAGTATAAAACTGTATACTTTATCTATCAGATGTTAGGTAATATGCTTACCATAATTTTAAAATGTATAGAATTGATGTACAAAATTATTGCATTCCCTACACCCAAGTACCCATGAGAAGTTTCTGTCACCTCTGTTCCTATCTTTATTCCACCTGACCCCTTCCCCCTGTGTTTTTAATGTTTTGTATTCCAAGATCAAGGGTTTGTCATCCATTTACTACTGTCTTTTCCAATGTTTTGTCTCTCTATACCTCAAGATCCCACACTGGTATTCCCTCTTTACCCTCTGACTTACTTCACTTAACCTGACTAAACTTTAATAGGAGTGTCCTACACTCCTTGAAGGGAAGGAGAGGAAGAAAGTGATTTATGACACAGGTGATTTATAGGACAGATGGGGAATATATTGCAATTAAGAAATCTAGAGAATGATAGGCTGAGTTAATCTACCTAAAGACATTTGCTGAGCTAACCCATGTGAGGAACAGAAATATGTAAAATAAATGACAATCATGTCTTAGAGAATCAAGTCAGTGTTATCTTAAATGACACTCATTCCAGAAGATGTTCACCAAGGTTATCAACAGAAATCCATAGATGCAAACAAATAAACAAAACAGATACCAATAACAATAAAAAACAAAGAAAATGCATGTTATGAAGCTTAAATTACTCTGTCTTGGCAAAGGAGTGGAGTTTGGGACCAGGCTTGTAGACAGCACATAGCTATATGATCATACTCACTGGCCAGTCTCTGGGTGTAAGCCATGAAGAACAGTGTTCTGGGCCATATAAGTCTGGTACGTCTAAATCTACTTTTCAGGCCATTTTTTCAGAGATACGAACTCCACCTTCAACTTAAGATTTCTATTCAAACACACACACTCATGCATGCTCTCCTGTTTATCCTGTTGTATTTCTCTGGTTTTTCATTTTAATTCTGACTTAATTTGTAAATATCTACTCTTTTGTGATACTAGAACTTTTGTGATACTAGAACTAGAACTAGCCTATTATTTATGGAAAAAGAAAATTGGTGAATTTGCTGACTTGTTAGAAATAAGTTGAGATGGAACCTAAAGTATAAACATAGCAGCTCAAGATCAAGCAAAACTTCAAAAGATAGGGGTGAGAATTTTGCGTAAAAAATCTTACATGGTAATGAAACATACATTATTTTGTGTAATACTTAAAACAATACTATGAGTAATAGTGTGTCCATTTTTGCAGTTGTGGGATCTAAGCTCAGAGTAAGTAGTTGAATGTATATTACAAATTTGCAAAATTATGTAGAAGGCTTGAAAATAGGACTATTTGATATAATTGGGTACCATTTTCCTTTTTACCATGGAGTTGAGCTTGTCCCCACCTGTATCTCCACTTGTCTCTTTGTTTTAAATTCTAGAAAGCAATAAAAAATGCCTTTTGTTTAAAACAGAGGGCTTTAATGTGCCCTAATAATTTACCATGCTTTCTCTACTCTCATCCGTCAAGCAGTTGGGAAGTTAGAAAAGAATGAAGATCTGAGATTTCAAAACCAGCGAGCTTTCTTCTCAATATACATTCAAAATAAATAAGATCAGTACCTGACTCCCCATGTTCATTATAACTTTATATGCCATAGTTAACATATGGGAATTATTTATGTTGATTTACATATATATATCACAATGGCAGAGTAGGCAAAACTTATGCTTTTCTCCTCCTGCAAACAGCAAAAATAGCACAATTTGGTTTTAATCCACACAGAAGTAAATCTGAAATACACACAAACATTCACAGCAAGGGATAAAAAATACAGCGACCAGGTGGGTAGGAAGACAAAGTGATGCACACCCTCACCAAAAAGTGAAACACTGCCAGAGGGCAAAAGGCTGAGTTGAGAAGAGATTTCAAAGATAAAGATGGCTTTTCACCTGGTCTATTGTACAATGTCCTTAGGTGTGGTAGACATTCTCCAATTTGCTATGGTTTTGATCATTTTCTGTTGTATTCTTTATGTCTTCCCCTTTCCATCTCTTTGTTTTTGTCATGGTCGTAATATCCTTGAGTTGCACCTGTGTTGGCTGTGTGCCAGAGATTGCATACTTATGGCAGTGTAGAAACAATGGAAGCACCACCAAGATTGTACATGCTAGTACCAGGTGGTGCTGAGGATCAAACTCTAGACCTCACATCTGCAAAGTATAAGCTCTCTCACTGAACCACAACCCAGGGCCCTGACTGTCTATTGCCTTTTCCTGATTGCCTAGCTAATTTTTATTTCCCACAGGACATGTACCAAACATTTGAGACTGCATCTCTGGAAAGGCAGTCTGAGTCAGAAAATGGAAATGGATAAATAAGGTAATAGAGTTTTTTTTTAAAAAAATTACTCATTGCATTTTTGTTCCTATTTCATCCCTTCAGTAAAAGAAGATAAGTGAGCCTAAAAATTATTGCTCTTAAGTGTCTATGCCAGAGAGAAATGAACAGAGGCTCCCCTCAAGCTGTTTCATCCAAAATCAGTATTTATGACAATATATTCCCTGGCTCCTGAAGTACTTGCCTACCTGAGCATAATTCTCCAAAAATCAAAGCTCTGGGGGACTCAGTGATGGTTTTGTGTGGCTTTTGTTTTAACAACACTAACCCAGCAATTTCAAACACTTTTAGCAGTGGTTCTAAATTTATATGCTGCATAAATATCACCTGGGAAACGTGTGAAAAATGCAGATTCACCACCTGACCACACTTGGGGAAACTGCAATACAGTAGTTGAGGCATAGAGGAGTGAAATACTATGGTAGGCATAGCGAAGCAATGAGAAAATCTACTCTGCATATTAATGCCAATCCTTTTCTCTGTGGGTAGTTAATGTTTCTAAACTTCTAATGAGATACATAAACTCTGCCGAATTTAGTGAACCTAAAATTTTTTCTTTAGCAGTACGTTATCAGATTCTTAGAACTTCCCCTACCCTGGAGAACTATTATGTTAGTATCTATAATTGTGAATTAAATTAGTGATAATCATGCTCAAGTGTTTCTGAATTGATACAAATACAAGATTTAAAGATTTGAGCCAGATATTTCCTTTAATTGATTTTACTGAGGGTACATGTGGTCATATTGAGCTAACATATTGTTAGAAAGTTGGTTTATAATAAATTTTCAAGACAAGGTCAATT
This sequence comes from Sorex fumeus, assembly GCF_029834395.1. Taxonomy (NCBI): domain Eukaryota; kingdom Metazoa; phylum Chordata; class Mammalia; order Eulipotyphla; family Soricidae; genus Sorex; species Sorex fumeus. The sequence continues at coordinate 29,694,857 of NW_026606188.1, forward strand.
GTTATAATAAATTTTCAAGACAAGGTCAATTATCTTGAAAATTTATTATGAGTTCTAATCAGAAAAGTACTCTTTAGGTTATACCTGACATGAAGTGAAGTCTATGTAAATTTTATAAATGTTGAATGAACATATAAAAGTATTAAACAAAAAAGCCATACACATTATAACATATTTATTTTAATTGAGGTGTCATATTTTATAATAGTATCCAACTTTTTTCCTACTTTTGGTGAATCTACACCAATCCCTTCATCAGTGTTTCACATTCCTTCCACCCTTATCTCATGGTACTTTCCCGCTCACCCCAACCTAATCATTCTCAGTTTTCAGTATATGTATATTGGTGGGGAGAAGTGGGGAATGAGCCACACCAGCTGTGCTCAGGGGCTATTCCAGTCTTGATGTTCAGCAGTGGACACTGGGGGTTTGGAAGGATTCTGTGTGGCTCCGAGGATTCAAACTGGGGTTGACTGCGTGCAAAATAAGTACGTTATCTGACTCTGTAATCTTTCCCTCTCTCTTTCTCTATCTCTATCTCTGTCTCTCTATATGTTATATATGTATATACAAATATACATCATAGATGGTGATATATACTCTTTGGAGGCCATATACAGTGGTGTTCAGGGATTACGCTGGCTCTGTGTCTAGGGATCACGCCTGGAAATGCTCAGGGGGCGCTATGCATTGCTGAAAATTGAACTTGGGTTTACCACATGCAAGGCTGGCCTATCTCTCTGACCTACTCACACTATACTTTTAAAAGAAATATTTATTTGTGTTATTCAATAGAGAATGTTATTTTTCAGCAAAAGATTATTGTTTAGCTTATTTTTATCATTGTATTTATTAAAATATCTTCAAAAATCAATTTCCAAACATTTTACTTATTGATTAACATTTAAACAAGATAACTAGGATTTGAGTGCCCAAAAGTACTTGTATATAAGTCCACCTATTTCTGAGGGTAAAATTAAGTGGGACTCTCATGAAAGTATTTTTGTTTTTTTAATTTTCAATGCAACACCATGTTTGCAATACAAATCACATATACATACATATTTATGAATAAATTTCAGCATTATCAGCACCATTTTCATTACCAGAGTGTCTGATTCCCTCTATCAATGTCTCATGGTCCCCTTGCATTTCCCACCCCACTTTTCCTTGGTAAATTCAATTCTGTAGATCAAATAGTCTTTGGCTATTTGTTATTCTCTTACTATGATTCTATTTTACATATGAGATAGGTCATTCTATATTTGTCTCTCTCTTGACTTCACTCACTATAACATAATACCTTCTAGTTTCTTCCATATGGCAGCAGCAAATTTCTTACTTCATTTTTCCTTATAGCAGAGTAGTGTTCTGTTTCATATATAATATATGTATATGAATATATATAGCGTAGTGATACACAATAAGTAGTATTCCATTATATATATATATATATATATTACAGTGATAGTACAACAAGGAGTATGCCTACCTTGCACACAGCAATCCTAGTTTGATCCCTGGCACCAGGTATGGTTCCCTGAGCCTCCCAAGAATGATCTGTGATTGTAGAACCAGGAGTAACCCTAATCACTGCTGAGTGTGTCCCAATCCCCTCCCCTGAAAAAAAATGGTGCTGGGAAAGCTTGTTAGCCACATGTTTTGTTTTGTTTTGTTTTAAATGAATTCAGACTCACAATCTCACATCTTACTCAAAAAGTCAATTCCAAATGATTAAAGTCCTCAGTATCAGACCTGGATCCTTAAATGTTATTGAGGAAAACACTGGCAGGATCCTTCATGCTTTGTGGAATTGAATTTAGAGTTATCTTCAATGACTTAATGTCACTGATAAAGATAATGAAAGCAATAATAAGCAAATGGAACTAGATCAAATTAAGAAGTTTCTGCAGCTTAAAAGAAATGATTACCAGGAAAAAAGATACCCAAGAGTCTTATATTTTTTAAAAAAATTTCCTGTCACTCACCTGACAAAGAATTAGTATCCAAGATATATAAAGTGCTTATAAAATATAGCAACAATTAAACCAACAACCCTATCAAAAGATGGAGAGAAGGGATTAGCAAACACTTCCTGAAAGAAAACATACTGATGGTCAAATGCATATGAAGAAATGCTCTCCTAAAAGTTTTAAGCAACTGAACCATAACTGTAATAATTTCATAACAGTTCAGATACACTTGTAAAAAAGACAATTCTCCTTTTATGCACAAGTGCTTGTGTGTGTGTGTGTGTGTATGTGTGTGTAGGTGTGTATGATATTCTAGTTACAGAGGCTCCTAGGATCTACTTCAAGGTCAATAACTCAATCTCAATAAGTGATTTAATTCTTCTAGGGTCTTGATTTTCCAGAAAATTTTTTTCTTATGAATATTTTTGGGGCAGGTAATTGTGCCACATCCAGAGCTGCTGAGGGCTTATTCCTGGTTCTGTGCTGAGTCATCCTTAGAAATGCTCATGAACCATATGTGTTGTGAAGATTCTAACCAGACTCAGCAGAAGCAAGACAGTTGCCTTTCCTGCTCTATCTCCCCTATCTCTCTAGCATCTCCATTCACTATTTTTACCTGTCATTTCTTTCTGACTCTTTGTTCATGGATTCTCATTTGATTTATCTGCTTAGCTAGATTTCTTCTAATTTTTAATTTTTTTATTTTATAAAGTAAAGTAAAGGCCCTCCCATTGATCATCGATTTGCTCGAGCGGGCCCAGTAATGTCTCCATTGGAGACTTTGTTGTTACTGTGTCTGGCATATCGAATACTCTCGGTAGCTTGCTGGGCTCTCCGAGAGGGGCAGAGGAATCGAACTCAGGTCGGCCATGTTGGCTGTGTGCAAGGCAGATGCCCTACCCGCTGTGCTATCGCTCCAGGTAGTTCACAATATTTTATTACATTTAATACTCAAACACAAATCTCACCACCTTTACACCTTCCCACCACCATATTTGGGATATTTCCATTCCAAACCCCAATCTCTGTCCCAAAGCAGAACCAAAATAATATATTTTGTACTATTTGTTATGAAAAACTGCTGAAAAAGCTACAAAAAAGTATCCACAGAGGAAAGAGTGTGAAGATTATTATATTTTGATAGGGACCATTAAGACCTTCTATAAGATATCACTAACATGTTGAAGGTTGAGCCTTGTGAACATATATATTTGGTAGCACGGCGGGTAGGGCATTTGCCTTGCAAGTGGCCAACATGGCCAACCCGAGTTCAATTCCTCCTCCCCTCTCATAGAGACTGGAAAGCTACAGAGAGTATCTCGCCCGCACAGTAAAGCCTGGCAAGCTACCTGTGACATATTTGATATGCCAAACATAGTAACAATGGCACAATGGAGATGTTACTGGGCCCACTCGAGGAAATTGATGAACAAAGGGAGAACAGTGACTATATATATATATATATATATATATATATATATATATATATGTATATAATGTATTTCCCTCTATGATTGTTTGCCTACTATTTAAACCCCATCAAAAATGATGTGGTACTCTTGGAGAATGGGTAGGGTGTGTCTTATGATGTGTGGTGCAGCAATAAATGCGGCCTCATGTTCCAGAAATAGGTTCACTCATACATGAGACTACCCTCCTGCCAGCACGCTCCAGGATGCTTTCTGGACACATCATAAGACACTTAAATACAAGATTCCGCACCATATTTGTTAGGGTTCAAATATGATTTGAACCATGAGAACACCTGCAAGGGCAATTAGAGGCCGCCCTAAAAGCCTCTATCCCTCTCCGAGGGCCTGGCAAGCTACCAAGAGTATCCTGCCGGCATGGCAGAGCATGGCAAGCTATCCATGGCATAGTCGATATGTAAAAACTAGTAAATACAATGGGTCTCATTCCCCAGACCCTGAAAGAGCCACCAATATGGCAGCGTTAAGAAGGATGAGGAAAGAGAGGCTAATAAGATTTCAGAGCCGAACTAGGCTGCCATAACAAAGGACAAAAATTACTGTACTTTCAATGGACGTACACTGGTATCAGATGCATCCATCGAGCACCTGATGGTACAAGCATGAAAGATCAAGTATGACATCATTGGTCTGACCAAGATGAGAAGGTATCAATCACATCATGCCGTTTTCGACACTGGAGTAGAACCATTCCTCGGAACATGCGACAAAAGAGGCATAGGTGGTGTCGGTGTACTTGTCAACATGAACTTGGCCATAGAATTGATTCATTCGAATGCCTAACAACCCGAGTCGGACAATTACACTTGAATATATGTGGCTCACTGCTGGCAGTTTCTATCTTCAATGTCTATGCACAATTATGATGAACGAGAAATTGAGAAGTTTTACACGGTGCCGGAGAAGTTCTATAAAGAAGACCTCACCTTCTACAAGATCATTATCTGTGATTTTAATGACAAGATCAGACCGAGAAGATCAGGCAAAGAACTCCACATCAGGACCCATGGCCTAGAATGGAACGAACAGGGTGAGAGACTGTCCGAGTTCATCATGTCGAACAAGACCATCCATGGTAACTCACAGTTCCAGAAGGCCGAATCTAAACAATGGACATGGGAGTCTCCCAGTGGACGGATCCACAACAAAACTGAACACATCACATTCAATGGTTTTGCCTGACCTATGTCGCTGTTGTCCCAAAATTCCAAACTGTATTGGACCACCGTCTCCTTCATGCAAAATTCTACTTCATAGAGCGGGGAGAAAGGGCTGCAAAGTTTAGAAGAGAACTCCCAGAACGACCACCAATTGGGAGCTCTTTGGCACTATTGCAGCAATATGGGAAGATGCCATTCTTGACAACATTGAAGATGAATATAATTGACTGGTTCAGCACCTTTGTGATTGTGCAAGGAATGCCAAGAAATAGATAGGCATAAAAAGAGGCTGCTCTTTGAAAATTCTCGAGCTCATTTGCCAAAGTGCCTTGGAGCAAGCCTCAGGCAACCACAAGCTTGCAAAGCAGTGGAGAGAAGTGATAAAGGAAGACCTCAAAGAGAGAAGAGCAGAAGTGCTGGCAGATGTGGCAGAAGCTGGGAAAAGCATTCGCAATGCCCACCTGTCCTTAGTCAACTACAAGACCAAGATGACTGCCCTCCAACATTCAGATGGATCTATCACATCTTCCAGAATGGCAATAGAGAAGATTATCTATGACTTCTACTTGGATCTCTTTGATAGCCACATCCACCTGCCCACATACCAAATTCCGCAGGATGGATATGTCGTTCCCAAAGTTCTCCCTTCCAAAATCCAACAAGTCATTTTGTCAATAACATCACCTGGCCAAGACAAGGTCAGACCCAAACACCTGAAGAACCTGCCATCAGTACTCATCAATACACTGGCTCGGCTGTTCACATGCTATCTGTCTAAATGCAAGGTTCCATCCCAATGGAAAACCAGCAGGACTGTACTACTGTACAAGAAGGGAGACATCCACGACATTGGCAATTATTACTGATCTGCTTATTGTCTGTTTACCACAAGCTGTTCGTTTGAGTCATCCTGAATAGTATTGGCAGAACACTAGATGAAGGACAACCATGCGAGCAAGCCAGATTCCGCAAAGGATTCAGCACGATCGGCCATTATCCATATGATAACCAAGTTTATTGAGGTTTCTCAGGAGTTAAAGATGCTGCTCTCTCTAATATTGATTGATTTAAAGAAGGCCTTCGATTCATTTGAGACTGAAGAGGTCATCAAAGCCCTAGCCAAAAAGGGCGCTCAAACTCAGTACATCAGGATCCTTCATGAGCTGTATTGTGGATTCACTACCAGGACCTCACCGTTTTATGGGGAGGTGATCATTGACGTCAAGAGAGGGGTTTGGCAGGGTGATACCATTTCATCGAAACTCTTCAGTGCCACCCTCAAAAACCTCATGTGATGACTGGAATGGGAAGGAATGGGAGTGAAGATAGACGGTCGGCAACTACACCACCTCTATTTCGCTGATGACATAGTTCTAATAACACCAAATATCAGCCAAGTGGCACAAATGCTGGCCGAATTCAACCATGAGTGTGGAAATTTCAGATTACAGCTAAATCTCACAAAGACAATGTTTATGAGAAACAGTCTCGTTCCTGACATTTCATTCATTCTCAGTGGAATGTACATTTCTGAATGCAACAGTTATGTGTACCTAGGTTGAGAAGTCAACATGACGAATAACCTGGCACCTGAGTTGCGCAGGAGGAAGAGAGCAGCTTGGGATGCCTTTGAGAGCATAGAATAAATAGCTAGGAGGACGAAGAACCTCTGGCTCTGGACACATCTTTTTGATTCTGCTCTTCTTCTTGCATTAACATATCCTTCAGAGACCTGAGCCCTACAAAAAAAAAGGATGAGAAGGCTATTCAGGTCTCCCAAAGAAGATGAAAGAGCTATGCTTGGAGTATCATGCTTCACTCAAATGAAAGAATCTGGAGTTCTGACCTCCATCAATGGTTAAGAATAGGGATGCTGTCTTGTTTGCCAAGGCATCGAAAATCAGATGGGCTGGACACATACTGAGATTTAGAGACAACCGCTGGACTAGAGCCATTACCGACTGGATTCCAAGGGACATCAAAAGATCGCGTGGCCGCCCACCTACGAGATGGGCAGACTTCTTCGTCAAGACCCTGAATGATTGGTCTGAGGCTCTTCCTTTTCCTAGATCAAGCAGATGCCATTGGGCTACACTAGCATGAGACGGGGACGAATGGAGACGTTACCGGCACCTGCCCAAGCAAATCGATGAGTAACGGATGTCAAGTGATCAAGTGATCAAGTGCATGAGGCTCAGCCTGAGCATGTGGGGTGTGGCCTTGAGCATGGAGGTGGTTGTGTTATGAAGTTTTCCAGCTGCCAGCGCTGGGTCCCTATGGGCAGGGAGGGCTCTCATTCATCCCATTTATGGGGCACCCTGAGTGACACAGCCTGGCAAGGGGCCCAGTGGCATGGCTATGGCAAGCATCATGTTGTGCTCCCTTCTGGGAGAGAGGAACATGCGATCTGGATGGTGGCCAATGCCGAGATTATCTGGCACAAGCTAGAGGTGGCGTATAGGCATGACCACTGGGTCATCAGAGACAGGGGGAAACAGGCAGAGAATCTCTGCTCCTGGTCCTGTTGAACCTTGAGTTCCCAGTCACAAAGTTCCACATACCTGAGTTTTGTTGTACTTCACTTATGCTGTTCCTGAGTGTGTGGGGAGTGGCCTTGAACATGGTGACAATTGGGTTCTGGAGGTTTTTGGCTACTGGGCTGGGTCCAGAGGGGCGGGGAGGGCTCTCACCTGCCCCTTTAGGGGCACCCAGAGTGAAATAACTTTAGCCAGTTTTCTTTTTTTTCTTTAACTTTTTAAAAATTTTATTAAATCACCGCGAGATAGATCACAAGCGTTGATGTTTGGGTTACAATCATACAATGATCAAACACCCATACCTCCACCAGTGCACATTCCCCCCACCAATTCCCCAGGTATAACCCCCCTCCCTTTCCACTCTCGGCCTGCCGCCATGGCAGACAATATTCCCCATAATCTCTCTCTACTTGGGGCATTATGGTTTGCAATACAGACACTGAGAGGTTATCATGTTTGGTCCTGATAAAGGTAAAGATGTGTACTTTCTGCACACATCTCTTATCACAACTGGTTCCTCAAGCTATCATTTTCTTAGTGATCCCTTCTCTCTTCCAGCCATATTTCTCAATAAAAGTATCTATGAACATAGTGTAAACTTTCTCACTTCCCATACACACTTTTAAATGTTGCTGAATTTATTTATACCAATCATTGACAAAGTTAATAAACTTTAGCCTTCCTCATCTTTTCTCATCATTATTTTTACTCCCATGGTTTTAGTTGCATCAATCAACCTGATTCCCCTCCTACGTTTTTATCTATATCCTCCTTCTTTCTCTTTTTACTCTCATCTTCACATAGTATTCCCAAGATGCCAACCTTTTGTTTTCACTCTATACATTTTCTCTGGGTTATTTTATCCTAGTAACTCCCAAATCTTTATCCTAAATTTCAGCTTCTCCTAAACCCCATACTTTCAATTATGCTCAGTGGTGACTAGAGATGAATTAACAATGAGATTCTCAGAACAGCTTATTCAAATGGACTGTTGCCTTTATCTTATTCATGCCAGGTAAGAATAAATCCAGGGGAGAATTGATCACTTGATCACTTGACATCCTGTTACTCATCGATTTGCTTGAGCAGGCACCAGTAACATCTCCATTCATCTCTGTCGCATGCTAGTGTAGCCTGTTGGTATTTGCTCGTTCTAGGAATACGAACAGCCTCAAACCGATCACTCAGGGTCTTGACGAAGAAGTCTGACCATCTCATAGGTGGGTGGCCACGAGATTTTTTGACGTCCCTGGAATCCAGTCGGCGATGGCTCTAGTCCAGCCATCATCTCCAAATCTCATTACATGTCTGATTTTGAAAATCAGCCCATCTGATTTTTGACGCCTTGCTGTCAGATCTCCAGGTTCTTTCTCTCATTTGTGTGAAGCATGATACTCCAAGCATAGCTCTTTCTATTCTTCGTTGGGAGACCTGAATAGCATTCTCATCCTGTTTTCGTAGGACCCAGGTCTCTGAGGCATATGTTAATGCAGGAAGAACAGTGGAATCGAAGAGATGTGCCCGGAGCTGGAGGTTCATCCTCTTAGCTATTTCTTCTATGTTCTTGAAGGCATTCCATGATGCTCTCTTCCTCCTGCACAACTCAGATGCCAGGTCTTTCGTCATGTTGAATTCTCAACCCAGGTACACGTAACTGTTGCATTCAAAGATATTCATCCCCTTTAGAGTGAATGGAACATCAGGAATGAGATCGTTTCTCATAAACATTGTCTTTGTGAGATTTAGCTGTAATCTGAACTTCCCACACTCATGGTTGAATTCAGCCAGCATTTGTGCCACTTGGCTGATATTTGGTGTTATTAGAACTATGTCATCAGCGAAATAGAGGTGGTGTAGTTGCCGACTGTCTATCTTCACTCCCATTCCTTCCCATTCCAGCCATCACATGACGTTTTTGAGGGTGGCACTGAAGAGTTTCAGTGAAATGGTATCACCCTGCCAAACTCCTCTCTTGACGTCAATGATCACCTCCCCATAGAATGGTGAGATCCTGGTAGTGAATCCACAATACATCTCATGGAGGATCCTGATGTACTGAGTTTGAGCACCCCATTTGGCTAGGGCTTCGATGACCACTTCAGTCTCAAGAGAATCAAAGGCCTTCTTTAAATCAATGAATGTTAGACAGAATGGCATCTTTAACTCCTGAGAAAACTCAACGAACTTGGTTATCATGTGGATATGGTAGATTGTGCTAAATCCTTTTCGGAAACTGGCTTGCTCACATGGTTGTCCTTCATCTAATGTTCTGCCAGTCCTATTCAGGATGACTCGAGTAAACAGCTTGTAGATGACAGACAACAGACAATGGGTAACAGTTGCCAATGTCATGGATGTCTCCCTTCTTGTACAACAGTACAGTACTGCTGGTTTTCCATTGGTATGTAAACTTGCATTCAGACAGGTAGCATGTGAAGATCCAAGCCAGTGTATTGGTGAGTACTGACAGCAGGTTCTTTAGGTGTTCTGGTCTGACCTTGTCTGGGCCGGGTGCTGTTCACTTATTTACCAATGAAATGGTGCGTAGGATTTCGGAAGGAAGACATATCCATCCTGCAGAATTTGGTATGTGGGCAGGTGGATATGTCTATCGAAGAGATCCGAGTAGAAGTCATGGGTAGAATTAATGCCCGCATAAGAAAACTCTTCTCTTCAAAACTTCCATGTTCACATGTTAATCTGAATTTGTATTTAATTATACATAGTGCGTGAAATTAAATTATACATGAATATGAAATTCTTTTACCTTGGTATCCTTGACATAGCCGACTGTGAAGCTTTCTTTTCTATCTCCCCAATACTGCCACGATCACTATCACGACCATCCTGTTGTTCGTCGATTGCCTCGAGCAGGCCCCAGTAACGTCTCCTTCATCCTAGCCCTGAGATCAAAGCTCATTCAGGGTTAGGAGAATGAGACCCATCATTGTTACTGGTATATGGCATATTGGGTACACCACGGGGAGTTTGCCAGACTCTGCCGTGTGGGCAGGTTACATTCAGTAGCCTGCCAGTTTGTCCAAAGCAAAAGTGAGATAATAAGATATTGCACGGCCGCAAATGCGGCCACGCACTTCCAGGAGCTGGGTTTTATAGTCTCTGGGTCTTGGCCGTTGATGGGACTACATGGCACCAGAGGGCCAGTTGGTGGGTGTGACCCCTGCCTACTGGAATTTGGAGGATCTGGGTGGAGGATGCTCATCCCGATCCGAGCAGGCTTGGAGATCTCAGCCCCGGGACCCGCATGCCTTTGTTCCTCTGCTGGTACCTTCATGCGTGTGGAGAGTGGTCTCAGCATGGTGGTGGCTGGTTCTGGAGGTCTTCGGCTGCCGGAGCCCTGTTCGGTGCTGGGAGAGAAACTCAACCGCTCTCCTCCAAGGAGCCCCGGTGAGGACAGCCAGGCACAGGGGCAGGAGACTCTGCGCTGTTCTCTTCTGGGAGCTGGGTTTTATAGTCTCTGGATCTTGGCCGTTGATGGGATTACACGGTGCCAGGGGGCTAGTTGGTGGGTGTGATCCCTGCCTATTGGAGTATGGAGGATCTGGGTGGAGGATGCTCAGCCCCGATCCGAGTAGACTTGGAGATCTCAGCCCCAGACCCACATGCTACCAAGAGGAGAAAAATAATGAAAATTTTAACTCAGAGAATGTCAGGCCTTTACATTCTCTGCCACTTCCAGTACTCTGCAATCTTCTTTCCACCATGGAATCTTTTCAGTCTCCACTTCCTGAAACTCCACAGTGGAGTTCAGTGTCCTTTGTGTATTCTGTTTTCCCCAACTGCTTAAAAACCTCTGTCTCTAGATTTCTTATGTTACCATCTTTTTCAAATTATAATCTTCTTGTGTAAAGGGGTTACACTTTGTTATTCTTTGCCTATCACTAAGTACCTCACAGAGTTATTATAAGATATTTAGTTCATGTTATATAAGTGAATGCAAAAAGGGGCTATTTTTGTTGAGGATTAAGTTTTAATAAGGTATTAAAGTATAATCAATAATAAAACAAGCACTGAGTCCATTTGGTAATCTTTATTGAATACGCAGTGTATGCATGAATTCTATTTATAGAAGACAAACTAAATAATGAGTCACTGCTTTTATGTAATCAGAATGACCACTTAAATATTTTGGGAACAAATATCATGTCCAAAAGAAATCACATAGCTATATAGAAGTAAATTTTATACCTCAGATATGTTTCTTGAAAATTAATGATTATTAATGCCAATAAAATAAAACAGAAATTTCTTTAAGAACCCAATTGCACTGATGCTTACATTCACTTCAGTGACTAGATTTCTGTTTCATATGCTGACAAATTTAATAAGGATTGATGTGATACACAAAACATTCATGTTTTGATAAGGAGAGGGATTTGGGCTATACCCAGTGGTGCTCAGGGCATACTTCTGACTCTGTGTTAAGGGCTCAGGGAACTATATTCGTATCAGAGTCCTAACCACATTTGATCATATGTAAGCGAAGTGCCTTACCCCCTATACTATCTCTCTGACCACAAGATTCTCATTATTAAAGGTTAACTTAAATGTTTGTCAAAGAAAATATTTTAATGATATGATAAAGTTTAATATTTGGGACAATTTATTCATTAAGAAATATTGAAGGTATCAACTATAAGCAATTCAAATGAATATAATAATTTCTTTAATCCAGAGTACTACAGATAAGTGTGTTCTATTTCACTCCACAATACAATTAACACTGTCAACAAAACACAAATAACGACTATCAGTAGACTGAAAAATCAAGAGAAGGAGGGTCTGCTTGGGAAAAGAAATGAGCAGATTAATTAGTTGAGCTTTATTTAACCACTATATGCCCTGGCTTGGGGGTTAAGAGATTCTCCTAATTATAAGTCAAAGGTTATATATTAAATAACAATAACAGCAGACCCAAAAAAAGCATTCACAAACAATTATAAAAAAGAGCAGTTTTGCAGACAGAACCATTTTTATGAAATCTGTCCTACTTCAGAGGGAAATTGATACGAGTGTTACTTTTCCTCCCATCACCTGTTTCAGTCACAGAGATGTGGTCTCAGTCCATTGATCGATCCTCTTTTGCACTTACAGGGTGGTGCCTTGGATGCTGTGGCTGCAGAAAGTGTAAACTATTTCCTTATTGACTTCCCATAAATACATTAAAAATAAATGGTTTGAATACATCATTGCAGCGAAGGATTGACTGAATGAATATTAAAAACATGACCCAGTTATATGTTCTCTACATGAAAATCACTTGAAATAGTTAGATTAAAGGTAAATGGATAGAGACTATTTGGAATGACCCTATAGTGTGTGTATGTATAATATATATATATATATACATATATACATGTATATATACACTCTTTCAACCTTTTGCAAATGCACAAAATGTACATGACCAGAAATGAGTTCTAATTTAAACTATGGACTATCAGTGTTGCTTCATTGATTTTAACAGCTGCCGCTGGGATGTTGACAGTGAGGAAACGGTGGGGCCAGGGCTTTAAGAGAAGTTTCTGTAACTTCCACTTAATTTTGTGGGAAATTAAAAGTCTATTGATGAAAAGTAAGATAACAATACTTAAGGGTAACTTCATAAGAAATTAGAAGAATTGACCAACCCTAAATTGGAACGTGTAAATAATACAAAGTTCAAGGCAGGCTTAATAAATAAAATAATTTCTTAGAGTTAATCAGAAAGATTGTACAAGGGTTAAGTAGCTTGTTTTACCGGAGGCTGACCCTGATTTGATCCCCAGCACCACATGAGCACTGCCAGGAGTGACTCCTGAGCACAGAAATAGAAATAGCCCCTGAGTACTACAGGGTACTAACTTTACCACACTAAAAGGAGGACAAATAGGCCTAAAATTTGGTTCTCTAAAAATAGCACTAAAATATTTTTAAGCATCTTGATTATAGAAAAAAATAGTAAAAATGACACAACCATGTCCTTGATTAGAGAGTAAAAAGTTTAAAAAATATATGAAGGAATGGGAAAGGAAAATATAATCACATATTACAAGAATTTAAGATATTACTTAAAAATTACATGAAACTCTAAAATAATCAATTCAAAAATATAAATAAACGATTCCATAAAAAATGTAAATTACTGAAATTAGAAGAGGGAAAACCTAAAATTTAAATCAATTATTTACCATAGACAAAATTGGAAACATAATTAGAAATCAATCATGATGTATTAGTATTAGATTTATTCATAGCTTAACTCTACTGTAGCACTGCCCTCTCACACTCTAGTTCTGTTGTTCATTGATTTACTCGAGTGGGCACCAGTAATGTCTCCATTGTGAGACTTGTTGTTACTGTTTTTGGAATATTGAATATACCACGGGGAGCTTGCCAAGTTCTGCTGTGTGGGCAGGTACTCTCAGTAGCTTGCTGGGCTGTCCGAGAGGGGCAGAGGAATTGAACCTGGGTCGGCCGTGTGCAAGGTATGCTCTGTGCTATTGCTCCAGCCCATCAGCTTTAAATAATAGATTTTTCTTATATTATTCAAACTGATCTAAATAAAAATAAGAAAACTCCTAAATTTGATGAACCCACCATGTCTTCAATAAAATATGTTAAATTTTTAAATTACTTTTTCAAACATTGATTATTGCTAGAAAGAAGAGAGGAATGAACAAAAAAGCACTCAGCTTTCTCCCCTCTGGAGAAGCCTGTGTTCTCTCTCTCTCTCTTTCTCTCTCTCTCTCTCTCTCACTTGCTCTCTCTATCTCTTCTTATTTACTTAAATAAGACTATTTAACTTCTCTGAAAAATGACAAATTATAGAGTATTTCAGATCATTGAAACTATTCTGAATAACACAAATGATGGGTATATCGTCATTAAAAATATAAGAAAATAACCAAGGTAAATGAAAATAAATATTGCAACATATTAAAATCTTTGGGCTATATTTAAAGGAAGTTCTCAGAGATTTATCACAGAAATGCTTATATTTAAAAAGGAAAGCACTAATCATATCTGCTTCGACTTCAATAAAGTAGAAAGCATAGCCTAAAGCAAGCAGAAATAAAAATGCAGATCAAAAATCAGTAAAACAGAAAAAAATAGAGACCAACTAATGAAACAAAAACCTTATTTTTATAATATCAGTGAAACAATAATTGATAGAACAACTGACAAAGAAAATAAATATAAAAAATACAAATTATCAATATCAGGAGTGAAATGGGAAATGCCATTACAGCCCGCCGGCTTTAAATTCTTTAATTTGTATTATTATCAGTTTCTAATATTAATAACATTGAAGGAGTTAGCTTTATATCTCTATGTGTGTGTAATTATTACCACTCTATGAAGTTTCAGTACAATCCTACCACCACAAAAGCCCAGCTCTGTTCATTTCTCTTACTCACTCCTTTTTTCCCTAATGTCAACCATAGCACTCCTTCAGCCTAGGTTTAAATTTTGCTGTTTCTTTCAGATAATTTGCTCTAGTCATTCACATTCCACATATGATTGAAATTTTCCAACATTTTCTTTTACTGTCTTATTTCATTTAGCATAATTACCTCAACCACTATTCATTTTGTCACAAAGGACACAATTTTATCTTGTTTAAAAATAAATTATTGTTCCACTAGAATGTATAACATATTGAGAATATATAGATTTTTGGAATACAATACCCAGTACAATAATATTAAAATAATAATAGGAAATATTGAGAACAATTTTTACATGTTGATAAAGCAACTTAGATTAAATGGAACAGTTTGTGAAAGACACAAACTTGACTTGGTATCTGTCAATGTAAAGTGATACTGAATGTTGGTACAGATTACAAATACATATGAAGAAAAAATAAGAATAAGATTGTAGCATTTATTTACCTATCTAAGTCAGCATTTCTTAGATCGCTATTTTTTTCTAAATTATTTTATGGTTTAAATATTGTCTTATATATATGTCATTACAAAAATACTGTATAACTTCACGACAACAAATTCAAAATTTGATAAATATACAGAGAGGTAAAAATAGTAAAAGAGAGAGTTGGTCTTACCAAAATTATTATTTTAATAACTCATTTAACATTAACAGATGCCACATCTGCTTTAGTACTTGACTCCATTCCATTGTGGATTTATAGACTTAATAAAGGCAGATACTATGTCATGTTTATTTGTAAGCTTGAGAGCTAACCTAGTGTCCTAAGCACACTGAATGAAAATGTTGAGGAGATTGAATGTTTTTTAATTCTTGTAACAAAATATTCTCCCTCTCTAAATATGATTTGAATTTATTATTCATTTTATATCTATAAAGTTCATATACATAGAATATGCTTCGGCAATGGACACTCCTAATATTGAACAATTTTTTTTATTCTAATGAGAAAAAAATATTTCATTGCTAAAATGCTTATTTGATTAGCAATCATGTTGGACTTTTTTCTTGTGCTCTTTCTATGTTTACTTTTCTTCTGTGAAATATATGTATTATATATTATATGTGTATTATATAATATATTATACATTATATTATGTATATTATTATGTTTAGCAGAGACTACACTTAAGTAAAAAACAAGATAAAATGGATGAAAAAGTAACTGTCTTCCATATGCTGGACAGAAAGTCAATACCATTAATATAAAATGTTCTTATTAAGAAAACAACGTACAAATTAGTGAGGAATTGGTCAAGGTCATAAACAGTATGTTTTTAGAACAATAAATGCAGTTTAGAAAAAAGACAAACAAACTGTATAACAGGAAAATAATACCAATAACACAGAAGTTGTCTCTTTCTTTCTCCTTTATTCCTTCCCGTCCTTCCTGTCTCTCACCACATTTATGAATCCTTAATTCTTTATTATTTTTTTATGTAGGAGCATTGCTATTTATTCAGCCATTGATTAGGTTGATTTATTGGGCATAAAATCCACCTCGCCTTTTTTTTCCTTTTTTAAAATTTTATTTTTTGAATCACCATGAGAGCAGTTACAAAGCTTTTGGGCTTAAGTCTCAGTCATACAATGAAACACCCGTCCCTTCACCAGTGCCCATTCTCCACCACCAGAAACCCCAGTATACACCCCATCCCACACCCTCCCCCTACCTGTGGGGCAGATGATTTCCACATACTCTCTCTCTCTCTCTCTCTCTCTCTCTACTTTGATTACATTGAATGTTTTGAAGCCAGACCCACTATTATTATTTGGGATTTTACCACAACACTCAGATCTGCCGAAAAGGCAACAGTAGACAATTTGTATTTGATTGCTGGTTATGAATAGCATATGACATATGATGTCGTGCGGCCACTACTGTGGCTGCACGATTTTGGAATTCCGAAATTTTAACAGGTAAATCTGGAGGGATTTCTGCCAAAACCTGCTGGGTTCCAAGATTTGTTTCTGAGTCTCATTGGATCTTGACCATTAAGCAGCTTGATCAGGAGCCAGAGAGGGCTGTTTGTGGGCGGTGACTCAGGGTCTTGTTGCGGTGGGGAGGGAAGGAATGGTCGCACCCCCATCCCGTGAGGGCCTGCATGTCTCATCAATGCAGGCCCAAACCTTACTGTCCTATGGCCTCTGGAGGATGGTTTGATTCCTCCACTCACGCATATTAGTTGTGCTTTCTTCCTCCTGAGTTATCTCCCAGGGAGAGAGACTTTGTCAGTAGGTATTTGTATTATTACCTGAGCTGGAATTTTAGAAACTAGAAACTAGAATTTTAGAAACTAGAATTGATCTAGAATCAAGATAAACGCTACTTAAAGTGTAATATATGAACAAGCATTGTTAGCATTATATGGAACTTGTTAGAAATGCACAATTTTAGGCCCCTGCCCCTGCTGAAATACAATCTTCATTTTAATAACATTCTAACTGATTTATATGCAGGTTACAGAAAAGCTAGTCTAGATAATGCATTAGTATCTCAGTAAAAGGAGCATATTATATCTGCTAATATATGTGATCCCTTACTCTGTCATTGTAATATTGGTTTACAGGACTCTCAGAGAGGGGCGGAGGAATCGAACCCAGGTTAGTCAGGCCAGCTGAGTGCAAGGCGAACACCCTACTGCTGTGCTATCACTCCTGGAGCAATAGCACAGCGGGTAGGGTGTTTGCCTTGCATGCGGCCAACGTGGCTGACCCAGGTTTGATTCCTTCACCCCTCTCAGAGAGCCCGGCAAGCTACTGAGAGTATCTTGCCCACATGGCAAAGCCTGGCAAGATACCCATGACATGTTTGTAATGCCAAACACAGTAACAAGTCTCATGATGGAGATGTTACTGGGCCCGCTCGAGCAAATTGATGAACAACGGGAGGATAGCGCTACAGTGCAGTGTTACTGTGTCATACGGAAAGCAAATGTTTTTCTAGTTTGTGATATGGATATATATAAATATATATATATAGGTAATATATATATATTTGCTTTTTGGGTCACACCCGGCAATGCTCAGGGGTTACTCCTGGCTCATGCACTCAGGAATTGCTCCTGGCGGTGCTCAGGGCACCATATGGGATGCTGGGAATCGAACCTGTGTTGGCCATGTTGGCTGCGTGCAAGGCAAACGCCCTACCAGCTATGCTATCGCTCCAGCCCCCTATATGTATATTTTTAATTATGACATTTTTGGGATTGGGAGATAGTTCCAGCAATATAGCACTTTCCTAGTTTATGTGTTGTCCTAGGTTTAATCCCCAGTATCACATGGTCCTTCCCAGTTATACTCTATTAAAATTAGTGATACCTTTGCCATACACTTAAAAACTACTAGTATTTAAGAATTTGTGCAGCTCTCTTTGATTTCTGAAAATTTTTGTTCTCTTAAAATTTCACCCAACTCAAAATAACTCAAAATACAGAAATACATTGTTGTTCTTTCTTTTGTTGTTTTGCTTTTTGGATCACACCCGGCGATGTAAGGGGTTACTCCAGGCTTTGCACTCAGGAATTACTCCTGGCAGTGCTCAGGGGATCATGTGGGATGCTGGGAATCGAACCCCAGTTGGCCACGTGCAAGGCAAATGCCCTCCCCGCTGTACTAACACTCCTGCCCCCTAATTTGAGTATTCAAAGAGCAAAACCAAGCAAAAAAAATTAGGGCCAGAGAGGTAGAGAGGGAACAAAACTCTTCCTTTGCCTGGCACTGACCCTAGTTAAATCCTTGGCCCTGCATATGGTACCTGGAGAACGTCTAAGAGTGATTCTTGAGCACAGAATCAGAAATAAGCCCACTGCACCACTGGTGTGGCCCCCAAACCAAAACATGAGCAAAAAAAATGTACTACATCTAAATTCAACAAACTTTTATAAAAAATTAAAGCATTAAATATTAAAGCAGCTGATTATGATTTCAATATTTTAAACATGGTAGACTGCTTTATGGGCTGGAGCAATAGCACAGCAGAAGGGCATTTGCCTTACAAGGGGCCAATATGGCCTACCCGAGTTCGATTCCTCCGCCCCTCTCAGAGAGCCCGGCAAGCTACCGAGAGTATCTCGCCCGCACGGCAGAGCCTGGCAAGCTCCCCATGACATATTCGATATGCCAAACACAGTAACAACAAAGTCTCATGATGGAGACGTTACTGGGCCCATTCGAGCAAATCGATGAACAACGGGAGGAGCGTGACCGTGACCGTGAGACTGCTTTATAGCAGGTACAATTTTAATATATTACATTCACTTATGATTATTGGAGGTTCTTTTCCAAAATGTTTTCATGACTAGTCAAGAGCATGAAGTTTCTGAAAAATGTTGTTATGATAAGATCACAAATCACAAATCATCCTGTTAATCGTCGATTGCCTCGAGCAGGCCCCAGTAACGTCTCCTTCATCCTAGCCCTGAGATGATATTCAAGGCTCTTTAGGAGAATGAGACCCATCATTGTTACTGGTATTTGGCATATTGGGTACGCCACAGGGAGTTTGCCAGACTCTGCCGTGTGGGCAGGCTACATTCGGTAGCCTGCCAGTTTGTCCAAAGTAGGAATGAGATCATAATGATAAGATAAAATGTTTTAAATTAATATATCAGTTAACTAAATGTAGCACGATATTAGCAGAAAGGCCTTGTACTTTATTCTTTGAAATGAGGTCTAAGTTAAAACACAAAAAGTTTGCAGATTTTCCAATAGTAATATAAATAGTATTGAAGGATTCTGATTTTTGCATTCCAGACATACATAATTCAACCTTTCATTGGGTCATTTCTGGACTAGTTGAGAATTCCTGTGATCTGATAGTTTATATGTTATGAAGTTCTGTAAATATGTTTGTCTTTAGTGGGATATATTGTAATTATTTACGACTTGAGATTCTAGGCTCTAAATGATTCCAACCATTCAAATCTCATTCACATACCATTTAACAAAACTGTAACTACCCTAGTAGATGAGCCTGCTGGTATAGCTTCTTCATTTTTAAGTTAAGGATAATAATAGTCTCTAAACCATGCCGTGGTTAGCAGGATTAAGTAAGTTAATATTAAAAAAGTACTTTAACATGCAATGTTCCGAGGTCTGTCATTTTAAGTGGAATTGTAAACTGTATGAAGATAAAAATAGTTGAAATGAGGGACATAATTCTATATATTTTCTGCATTTTATATTGATAGAAATTAATAACATTTTCCTTGAACTAAATTTATTTTGAAATTGCAATCAAGGAATTTATGTACTAGCCATTTGTTTACCTTCTCTCTATCTAAAACATAATCTATTTCTACGAGGTATTTTTCCCTCTCCATACAATGTCCCTCCCTATGAGAAACAAGGACATACAACAAAATAACCCCTAATTAAATCTCCTGAATTTTGTTTGTTACATAACAGATGGATTTGGGTACTCGGCGCATATTCACATATTATTTTACAGTCACCAGCATAGCTTCAATAATAAAAATAAATGAGGGTTGTACTGTTAAAGTGAACATTACTTTTTATAATGAGAAGACATAGTCTTCTTTTGACTTTAACATTTTGTCTTGTTAACATCTCTATTTCCCTTCCTTTCACTCTATCATAATAAAGCTTTTACTGGAAATAGGCGTGGGGAGTGGGAGAGAGGACTAACAAGGAATCACTGATTTTGAGGGAAGTAGGAGACAATAACTGTTAAGGATATCAAACTGGACAACATGCTTTATTTCCAGTTTTTCACTGCTGCATTTTATTGTCGCTGAAATAAATATTGGCTACTGAAGTCTTCTGAAAGTATATAAGTAGTCACATAAATCTGGCTATGACGATGCAATCCATCTCTTTGTAAAGAAAAAGAAAAGTGCTTTTAGATTTATACAAATATTCTACTTTTAATACCTTCCAATTTTTGTAGAATACTTTTGCAACAAATTTGAAAATAGTTTTGTGGCTAAATTTAAAGTTTGAAATTGCACCCACTTTTGTTTCATTTCACAGTCGTTACAGTGCAAATTGTTCCATTACTTCTCAAGTTATAAAGTAATTTTACTGAAAATTCTCAAAACACTTCATTGGCACAAGCTGAAACTGCATTTTGCTTACAACCAAACGAAGCAACGTTTTTGCCATCAAAACCCATTATTACTTCCTTTCCTAAAACTGTGAAAGAAATCAGAATATATATTTTCCCCTTTGAATATGAAGCTTTCCCCTTAGGTATGTGTCTAATGTTTGTGTCCGATTTTTCAAGCAGAACACTCCAATTGCAAAACTCAAACCAAGTGGAGAGATAGATTATGTAATTTCTTATCTCTGGTCTAAGCAGTACACACCCAAGTCCAAGCATAAAATAACAAGATGAAAATATTGTTTGTGACTCGTTTAGTGAATGGCAAACTTATTTTCAAATACCTTATTTTTTTTCATGGAAGCAAAACGGAAAAAGACTAGATATCTAACAATGTTACTAATATGAAAATATTGCATTGTTAAAACTGGGGAAGAATTCTTCATCATTCCCACTTCCTCAAACTAGCTGTTTGCTATATGCTTTTCTACCATGAGTATAAAATCCTTAGCAAAATACACTTTAAAATGGCATGTTGAGGTTTCGATAGGTTTACACCCTGAACTTTAGAATTCCTTTGAGGTGCAGACAGCTTCTCTCAGAACAATGGTTTTTAAGACTCATATTTTCCAGTTTTTTTCTTTGTCTGGGTTATTATTTATTTTTTATCTATTTCCATTTTTTTGATTAGCTTATAGCTCCGTAGTTCCAGCTGTTTCATTCTGTAACTCTAAAACCCTATCGCTGGGGAGTTCTGTGTAATTGCCCATAATATGTACCACATTATCCATTTCAGGAACTGTGCTGAAAGACAGCAGCAATAAGGGGGTTTCTAAAGGCAGTCTGGTTTACACTAATGGACCTAACAGGAAGGAAATGCAATTTGAAAGAAGCTGATGCATATGTTCTATTGCTGAATATAATGTTTGATTTAATTATTAACTGTCAGTGATGGAGAGGCAGATCCTGTTCAGCCCTACTTAGAGTGCAATGCTTTGCATTCAAAGAAAACAAATGACGAAAGTTTTGTCTTTCAGTCCATGACTTAACAAAAGAGTATGTTTCTCTCCACCTATAAATTGTAGCCTTAAAGTTTACCTTTACTTTAGGTACAAATTAGGCAATGGAAATTTCTGATTCATGTTAGAATTTAATACCCACTTTTCTTTTCTCTTCTCTTATTTTCTTTTATTTCTTTATTTTCTTGAATTTTTTCCCCTAAGTATCATGCATTAAAACTTCCCCTGTTAAGTAGCTTTGAATTAGAAAAGCGTCCTGGACTGAGAAACTTTCTAAATTTCCTTCCAGCTGAATATTCTACCATGTGTTATTGCCAGAAAACGTTTTAGTGAAGAGGACTAAAATGCATAACTCTCTGTGTCTTCCTCTTTTCCCCAGAATGAGTGATTTGGCACTCAGCTTCTGTCCATTTCTTTTAATTGGCATTTTGTGACTTCCACTAAGGCTCTCCTTTGCTTTAAAAGCCCATAATTGTGTGCAAAAGGCAAAAAGCAAGATGTAAAGAACAGATTCATTAGTAAGGAAACATATTCATGCCTCTTCTTACTCTATTTCTACATTGGTACAAAATGACCTAATATGTCGAAAAAAATGTGCATCAGTCCATCGAATTTCCAAGGGAGCTCAATGGACAAAATGCTCTATTGGGTCAGTCAGCTGGAAAAGAGTGGTTTAATACTGTGTGTAAACAGAAAAATGGAGCTATGTAATTTTAGTTGTATATTTTATATCTATCTGGTGAGATTATTATCTTTGACTCCAGCCTAGGCAGATGCATAGCTGGGGCTGAAATTAACAATGGTGATCATATTTGGAACACATCCAAAATGCTCTCTATTGTTTATTTAAGTGATTTCAACATCATTATTTGATCCATAATTTCTCATTTTTTATTACGCATATGTTCTTGCACATAACAGTACACAACATCAACTCAGCAGGAGGTATTTTTCTTTATGATTTCAAAAGGAATTGTTTATTTTTGTCATGAGTATAATAGAAAGCAATGAAGCTTCCAGAAAGTACAATGCCACAATTCAAATGCCTAATTGATTTAGACAGATTAAGGAAAAAAATATAGTGCCAATCTATAGTTTTGTTCTTTGCAACAGCCAAAATGTCTTACTTTAATGTTTCCATTCTTATTATGGGCTGAGGAGTTTACAATTTTAGTTATGAATGACTGATATCTGGCTCATCTTGTATTAGAATTAACTGCTAGAGTTTAATTCTTTAGTTCTCAGATCTAAGGAATTTAGAAGAAAATAATTTTCCCATTAAATCAGTACTTGATGAACTTGAAATGCTAAAAAAATCTTCAGTTTCTAGAAACATATCAATCAAAAGTACTGAGCTATGCTACTTTTCAATTCTATCATTTAAATCATGTCACAAGAAGCTATGCTTTCATTTATTTCCAAGTGTAATACTTACATAGATATGATAATCCTCAAAGAAGATTTTAATACTGTCATATATTCTTATCATTGATACTTGTTACATTTTGAATAATTTATTTGTTGTAATTGAAAAAATTTATATATGCAAGCATTATTTTACTTTTCTCTTAGAATGTTTATATTTATAGGTATAGATTTAACTAAATTTTCAAATAATAAATGTTTTAAATATTTTAGATGTACAAAATAGATGTTTAAACTGTTGACTGCACATGTCTTTTTAAATCATTCAGAACTAATATGTTTAATAGCTAGCTTGACTTATCATGTGGTCAAATTGTCACGTCTTCTCCCAGACCTAGGTAGTCACCACTAACAAGCAAACACACAAAGTTCTGAGTAATCCCAGTAATTCCAGTGAGAAAATGTAGCTTAACAATTGCTTATGAATTCAGTTTCTCAGAGCCAGGAGTAAACCCTGAGGACCTCCTGGTGTGACCCAAAACAACAGAAAAAACCTAAATGATCGTGAGAACCTACAAAATGTGTCTAAAGTCATTTCTAAATGTAAAACTGCATATATGGGACTGATGGGAAGGTATTCTCCCAACTCTAGGAGCTCTGCCTATAAGTATACCACAGATATTTGACTGTGCAGGTGTAAGTTCATTTCTAACATGATTCTTCCAGGCAGCAAAACAGGTGTTCTAGCTGCATGCTAATCAGGAAAAAGAATGTCTAAAATATGCATCTACACACTAGCATCTGGGCAGAGATTGTCCAAACACTTTTTCAAGTGCAGAGTATCACAGAATAGGCCTCTTTAGCTTTACTTAGTACTAAAAAGCTTATTTTGCATTTGGAAAAGCTGACATCCTTCACCCATTAGGGACTGCTACTACAGATGGCAGCTGTAATGGCCACAATACAGACATGCCTCAAAAAAAGAAAAAATAAAGTACCTGGAAATCAGCTTAGCAAAAAAAAGATGTAAGACATATAAAGAAAACTATAAATTATAGCTAAAAAAATAAAAGAAGATACAGGAAAGTGAGAACGCATCATGGGTATGTTCATGAATTGGAAGAATTAATATGATCAAAAGGACAACTCTGCCCAATGCACTATTCAGATCAAATGCATTCCCTATAAAAATACCCAGGATGTTTTTAAAGATAACAGGAACAACAGTGTTAAAATTTTTATGAAGTAATAAAACATCCTAAAAGCCAGAGCAGTTTGAATAAAAGGAAGATAGGAGGCTTCTCATGTCCTAACTTTAAATTATACCATAAAACTATAGTAGTCAAGACAGTGTGGTAGTGGAATAAAGACAGGCTTTTAGTCCAGGTAGAATAGAACTCAGAGTCCAGAGACAAAGCATCAGGAATATGGACACCCAATCTACGACAAAGTAGCTAAGAGTATGAAATGAACAAGAAAAATCTCTTCATATGTAAAAAGTAAAAAAAAAAATTTTTAAAAAGAAGTCAGACTCCTATCACACACTACACACAAAACTCAATTCAGAATGGATTTAAAAACCACACTATAGACTTGAATTCATAAATTTTATTGAGGAAAGCATAGAACCTTCGTGGAATTAAACCTAGAGTCATTATCAATGACTCAATGGGATTGATCAAACAAAAGGAAGCAAAAGTAAAAAGAATTTCATTAAGAAACTTCTGCATTGCAAAAGAAATGATCACTAAAATAAAAAGAAATCTCACAGATTGGAAGAAAATATTTGCCGACCATCAGATATTTGGTTAATATCCAAGACACAGAAAGCACTTGTAAAATTTAACAACACAACGAAAATATAGTAAAACTACGAAGAATAGATGAACAGTCACTTTCTTAAAGGAGACTTACAGATAACTTACAGGTATATGAAAAAAAGTGCCTTCATCACATATCATCAAGAAAATACACACAGAGAGAAGAAGAACAACTACAAAATAACAGCTTGGGTATGGATATGATAAAAAAAAAAAGAACCATCATCCACCATGGGTATGAAGACTGGTTCAATCTTGTTGAAAACCAAAATGAACACCCCTCAAAAAGCTAAGCATTGAGATTCCCAGTCATTCTACATCTCAGCAAATAGCCCAAGAACCCTAAAACATTATTTTGAAAGACACTTTTTTCTGTGTTCATTGCAGCATTACTCACAGTAACCATGATCTGTAAATAACCCAGGTGTCTCAGAACAAATGACTTGATAAGGAAACTAGGACATATAAGAAAATATGAAGTAACGAAGTATGTTGCTATATGGATGGAATTAGAGGGTATCATGCTGAGTAAAATTGGAGAGGGACAGATACAGAGATACAGAATGATCTCTTTCATTTGTGAGATAGAAAGAAACTTAATAAAAGATTAACAAATAGCTAAAGGCAGCAGAACCCTGAGCAATCGTCTTCAGAACAGAGTTGACATTGGTGATGGGGGAGATCGGGAGCGAATCTTGAGACAGTGGTAGAAAGAAACAGACATCTGTGGGGGGTGGTGGTGCTGAAGTGTGGAATGCATGAAACCCTACCATTATCAGTACTGTAAATCATTAAGTTTCAAAAAAAATCAAATAAAATAATACAGACAACAGCTATCAAGCTGGTTTAGTTTGAAATAATTTTGTAAATGTTTCCAGGTTTTCTTTAAGCGTAAGTATTTCTGACAGTAGGAAGATGGAGGACAGGGATTGTTGGAAAGAAAGCAGAGAGATGGCTGATATTTGTGCAATCTTCCTTTGTGTTTCTTAATTTCATTCTTTCCACTTCAACTTTTGGTAACTCCTCCTTCCTTGGGGATTTTTTTCCTCATCAGGAACACCTCTGCTCCTATCAGCTTACGTAAGATCAAGAACTGAACATAAGTTTATGGGTTTTCAGAATACAAATAGATGGTGATTTGAATTAATTAGAATATTTCACTGAAATCTCAATACTTTCACTTATCCTCTAACAATGAAAAATGAAAACAGCAGCCTTATAGGATTCATAAACTCAAGTCACATTTTCTAGAAACATTCTTATAGATGCTAGACAACTAAGTGGCATAATAAAGAGGGGAAAGCTTTTAAAAATGAATAGATCTGCTGGAAAATGTATTCACAGCTCCTGAAATTTGCTCAGTTCTGAGTTTTTATTTAATCCATTTGCCTTACTGTATATTAACACCATAATTTGTCTCAAGGATTATACATTTCTATATTTAAATATTTAACATCCAAATTAATTTCTTTGAATTTTTATTTGAGTAGATCTTTTGTGCCTATTTAATTTCCAAACTGAAAATTATCCAAAGAAGAGCTGCATTTAGTCCATAAAAATAAAACACAAATTTGACCACATATTCTTTATTTACTAATAAAAAGGGATGTTCTGTTAGAAGCACAGCTGTAACTATAGAGATCTCTCCTTTCTCCAGGCACCACAAATCTTCTTCCCCACATCAGTTCCAATTGGGCTTCTCTTATCTTCCTATTCTCCTTCCTCTCGATTTTTAAGCACAAAATTTTACTGAAGTAAAATGCATTTTCACATTTGTCAGATTTATCAATCACTTGATTTTTAAAAATTCTAAGTACGAGCTTGTGTTCTGCAATAATAAATTTTTATTAAAAAATTGCAGGAGAACTTCTCATCTTAAAGAATCATCTCCCAAGATGCTACAGTTTTCTAAGAAGTCCACTATAGCAGCACAGTAATTACAAATGTTCAAGCTAATGATGCAAGATTTGACACTAGATAAATGAAGCTCATTGACACCTTTCCCAGTACTCTAATGCCTGGTTGGGTGTTTCTTGGCATCTACT
This sequence comes from Sorex fumeus, assembly GCF_029834395.1. NCBI lineage: Eukaryota > Metazoa > Chordata > Mammalia > Eulipotyphla > Soricidae > Sorex > Sorex fumeus. The sequence goes on from NW_026606188.1 coordinate 29,721,785, forward strand.
CCTACATCAAGGCTAAGTGCAAATGACAACAATTGTTTTAATTCTTCTCATAATCACCCTAATGGCATATCAAGCATTCTTATTTGAAAACTTACTATGTTTAATTCATATTGCAAGTAATGAAGAGAAAAAGAAAGATTTAAATTTAGGGAGGACAAGAATATGAGTCATTTCTTAAGTCTCTTACATCCAAGAGACTTTAATATTTTACGTTTAAGTTAAATTTGAGTATTTTAAATTTTATTTTTTAACCATAGTACCAACTGCAAGTTTTACACTTACAGTGCTGCAACACCATAACCACCACCAGAGTTATCAGGATCCCTTCACCATTATCCTAATATCTCTTCCCTATCCTTCCTGCTCTCCTCCCCCTTAGCATGGTTCAGATTACAACTCTATATATTCCAAATATGAGTGGGATCATCTGGTGTTTGTGTTTTTTTTCTGACTTACTTCACTTAGCCTGTATTCTTTCAATTCCTTCCAAGTTACAGCAAACTGGAAGTTTCATTTTTGCTCCTACCTGAGTAATAGTCTACTGGATACATATACTTCACTCATCAGTTGTTGGGCACTTGGGTCATTTCCAGATCATGGTGATAGTAAATGCTACCATACACATAGCTGTGTATATTTCCTTTCAGGTGAATGTTTCTGAGTTCTTGGTTTAGAGACCCATGAGTGGAATTGCAGGCTTAAAATGGAAGCTTTATTCTCTGAGATTTTCAATTTAAGGACTCTTTTTTATTGAACGTATGATCTGTGAAGAGAGTATGTTCTTAATTTGATCTGTCACTGTCCTCCCGTTGTTCATCGATTTGTTCGAGCAGGCCCAGTTACATCATTTTTGAGACTTGTTGTTACTGTGTTTGGCATATCGAATACGTCACGGGTAGCTTGCCAGGCTTTGCCGTGCGGGCGAGATACTCTAGGTAGCTTGCTGGGCTCTCCCAGAGGGGTGGAGGAATCGAACTCGGGTTGGCCATGTTGACCACTTGCAAGGCAGATGCCCTACACACTGTGCTACTGCTCCAGCCTTAATTTAATCACCAGGACTAAATGCCCTCTCCTGCCCCAAAGAACCTCCTGCTGCGAGCCTGGAGGCCCCGTGCACCACCAGTCGTCCCCAAGATACAGGATCCAGACAGCTCCACATGCTCAGACTCTTCCCTGAATCTTCCAGACTAGGGTATCACTAGCATTTTCCCCTGGACCTGCTGAAACTTGCCGGTGTGCTCCAAAAATATATTATTTTTAAATTAGATTAAAAAATTGAATAGAAAATAAGAACGTGCATGGAGTACATTGACATTACAAATAAAGTTTATGGGCTGGAGCAATAGCACAGTGATAGGGCATTTGCCTTGTACGCAACCAGCCCGGCCAAGCCGGGTTCAATTCCTCCACCCCTCTCAGAGAGCCTGGAAAGTTACCAAGAGTATCTCGCCCGCCAAACACAGTAACAACAAGTCTCAAAATGGAGACATTACTGGGACCGCTTGAGCAAATCGATGAACAATGGGAGGACAGTGACAGTGACAGCTGGTTTCTTCAGATCTCTTTAAAACAAGTTAGATTAAGAGAGAGAGAGAGAGAGAGAGAGAGAGAGAGAGAGAGAGAGAGATTTTACTTTACTAATCTTACTCTGAAATTGTCTTATTTTTATTTGATTAAAAAAATTTAGAGGGGAATATGGTGCTGCCAGCAGGTCAGTCTGTACCTGTGGGACCAGTGCATCAGCAGCTTGATGGCACCGTCAGACTTTCAGATACCCCCAAATTGCTGCTGTGCCTTTGGCCAGACCCAAAAACTTGGGGAAAAGTTTACCAAGAAAGTAAACGGCCAAAAGTTAAGTATGTGAGAGACACAACCACAAACCACCTCCGTCTCAGCTATATAATTGGAAGCATGGCCTCTCTGGTTTCTGATCGAATTGCTTAATGGCCATGATCCCAGGGACTCACAAATGAATCTTGGAAGCCAAAGGCTTTGGGCAGAAATGCATCCTATACCTGCAGTAGGTTACTGGTGCTGGGCCACTCCAGGTGGGAATAGGTTTCGTGCCGTGGCCTATTCCCCCTGGCAGCCCGGTAACCACCATCCTCCAGAGGCCACTGGACATCCAGGTTTCGGCCTGCAGTGACGAGACACGCAGGGCCTCACCAGATGTGGGTAGAACCGGCCCTTTGCTCCCCATCCCAACGATACCCCAAGTTGCGGCCTACAAATGGCCTCTCTGGCTCCTGATCAAGCTGATTAACAGCCATTATCCCAGAGACTCAGAAAAAAATCTCAAAACCCAGCGGCTTTTGGCAGAAATGCATCTGGACCACATACAAGGTGGCCGCCGCCTCAGAGCTTATTGGAAAGCCAGGTATGAGCCGGCAGTGACGGGGCAACTGCAGTCTCATGGGGAGGGGGGCGTTACTGGCTCATATTCATGCCCTGCTGAGGTCACAAGTTGCCCCTCATGAGCGGCTCTCCGGCACAGCCATAACACCAGACACACACAGAAACCAATCTCGTAATTATCTGGCTCTTTGCAGAAATCCAAAATCACTCAGCCACTATCATGGCCACATGACATTATATAATTCTCATAACCAGCTATAGAAAACAAAGTATTTCATAATGCCTTTTAAGCAATTCTGATTTTGGGGGCAAAATTCTAAACAATAATGGTGCATCTTTTGTCAAAATAATGAATGTAATCAATGTAGACAAGAGTTAAGTAGAAATCATCTGCCACACAGGCATTGGGAGGAGTGGGAGAGGGGTTATATTGGGGTTCTAGGTGGTGAAAAAAGAGTACTGGTGAATGGAGAGGTGTTTGATCATTGTATGACTAAGACAAACCTGAAAACGTAGTAACTTTTCCCACAGTGATTCAATAAATAAATATAAGAAGAAAAAAATAAATAAATAAAATTATGAAAAAAAAAAGTAAAGTGGAGTTCATGCCCAATTCAATCAGCTAATCGGTGGCTGAATAAATAGCAGTACTCCTACATAAAAAAAAAATTAGAGGGGCTGGAGCAGTAGCATAGCGAGTAGGGTGTTTGCCTTGCACGCTGCCAACCCAGGTTAGATTCCCAGCATCCCATATGGTCCCTTGAGCACTGCCAGAAATAATTCCTGAGTGCAGAGCCAGGAGTAAACCCTGTACATCACCGGGTGTGACCCAAAAAAGCAAAATAAACAATTTAGAGACTTGAATGATCTACTGAGTAGGTTAGAGGTACTGACAAACTCACTGTGACTGTCATCGATTTGCTGGAGCAGGCCCAGTAATGTCTCCATTGTGACAATTGTTACTGTGTTTGGCATATCGAATACGTCACAGGTAGCTTGCCAGGCCTTGCCGTGCGGGCGAGATACTCTCAGTAGCTTGCTGGACTCTTCAAGAGGGGCGGAGGAATCGAACACGGGTCAGCTATGTTGGTCACTTGCCAGGCAAACGCCCTACCTGCTGTGCTATCATTCCAGTCCCTGACAAATTCATCCTATGGAAATCTTTACAGACTTTCTATTTTGATTGCCCCTTTTGTATAACTTCTAGATTGTTTTACTGCTAACAAAGGATATCCTTTCCTATGTTCTTACCTTGTAAGATGATTAGTCACCTGTATAAATTAGCAAGAGGTGTCATTTGCATATGGTAAGATAAAGTTGCCATTTGCAAGTAGAATGATACTGATCAATGCTATTTTACTAGTGAATAAAGGGGAAAGACACCAATGATATAAATGGATCTATGATTTAACAAAATTTTTTTTTAGCTTTTGTGATAGGGATTAAAATCGCTATGGTAAAACTACAATAAAAGCTCGTCTGGACCTTGTTCTAGGCTTCCTGAATTATATTGTTTTTGTGAACAACATCCAGAATGGGAAACATCACAAGAATACAAGATGTCTCTTTATTTAATCCGTGTTTCTTCTACAAATTAATTAGGCAGTAGAAAAATTAAAATTAAATAAGCATTCTCTTTAAATTTTAAAATTGTTGACCGGTTTTTTGAATAAACTTCTCTTTCCCCAACCTGAAACTACTTTACTAACTTCCCATCTGACAACTTGTTTTTTAAATTGAAAAAAATAAGAAAAAGTCAGTAAATATACTAGCAATCCTGGGAGCCTAAGTGGTATAGAAAAACTTATATAGTTTGGAGACACAAAGAAGAAATTTATTAAATTCTTAATAAATTAAGAATCCAGGAGAAACGGGAAAATATCTCTGAGTAGTCTTGAACACTTCTTGCCGAAAGCAGTGCTTATTGAGCAAGTGACCTTTATGAGATTATTGTTTATGATCACTGTGCGTGTGCCAAGAGTAGCAGGAGAGAATATTCCAATTTATTTCAAAGGTTACACATTAAAATTGAATATGCAGTACAGCTACATTATCATATGATATGAGTTGACATAAGAAGTTGAGAGTTGAATCATACCGTTGTTTTCCTTCAACCCAGTAGGCTTTGATTTATCTTTTCTGAGACATGTCTCTTCAAATTTCTAAAATGGAACGTAGTACAGCTATACGAATAAAGGGATAAATAAATGTTTTTGTTGTTTTTCTGATTGTCGAACTCAATTTGTAAGGAATATCTATAAAATAATTTATTTGATGCACTCTAGAGGTAATGAGATCTAGTCTTTCAAATTTTTAAAACAAGCCATTAATATCACCTAACTATTCAACTAGTGCTTATGCACCTAAAATAGCAATATTAAAAAAAAAAAACCCACGGAACCCAGACAGAAATTTCTGCTTCTAGAAAGAAAGGAAAATTGACCAAGGAAGGTATATTTTTACCCTTTCTACCAGAAGATTTTTAGAAGGGGACACTGTAACTTTTGCTTTCTTCAATTTTCCTGTATATCAATTTAGTGTTATAGCCTAATAGCTCTGTTCTTTCTCTGCTTTGTCACTTAGCACAGTGTGGAAAACCAAATAGAAGAATCTTCTCTCTTTCTCTTTCTTTCTCCTCTGTTATCAAACTCAGTTGTTAGAGAAACTCCAGAACAGGGTTATACACAGCTAATCTCATTTCTTTCTGCAAATTTGTAATGTGGAAAAATTGCTCTTTCAGAGGATGGTGATGCAAGTTTTAAATAGCACTTCAATCTGCAAGTATTTGCTTAATGTCTATAAGCCTTCTGCATGTCTTGGTGTCAAAGGTTCAGTACTGATGCTATGACTTTATCCTAGGGGTAAGAAAAACAGAGGAGACGTCTTCTGTTTTTCCCTTTCATTCCCTGCCTTCTAAATCCTCTGCAGCATTTTCAGATAGGGCAGAGAATGCTAGGTATAGAGATTTTCTGGAAGCACTATTATATTAGAACCCTAGAACAGAAAAGACACTCACTCTTACCTTCCCCCATGCATCCCCACCCCTGGGACATAGGGTGGGAAAAAAGAAACTGAGAATTTAAAGTCAGAACTCTGTGATTAAACTACAAACACATTTCAAACTGGTAGCACAGGAAAGTCCAACACACCATCTTCTGGCATCAGAGCCCCTTTAAATAAGAGAATCTGAATAGCTCCTGCAGCTTTTGAAATGCCCTCTGATCTCCACTGTCTAATGCCTGCTTTCACGTGTACTTCCATGGGTTCCTTCAGTAACTGACAACGCAGCTTCCTGGGACTTCAAAGCCAAACTTTTCCCTTTGTCTAGTGAAAGGGAAATTGAAAGACAACAGTGAAGCCGCCATAACAGAAACTAGATCTTGAAGTAAACAAACCTGAAAGACTTTACACAGAAATAGAAAGTGGCATCAGCAGCAAGGAAAGAACGTGCAAACTTCTGGATCCTCCTGTGTGAAACTTCGTAGTCACATCATTCAGTTCACTGCTCTTCTAAGACCAGCTCCTTAGCATTTGCTCTTAAGAATTCTTGATTCTTTGGTACTAGAAAAGCAAGAATGAGAAGATCCGACTCTCTCCCTTAACAGCAGTTTGCATGTGATATAAGATACATGATATTTTTGTTTGTTTTCTTCATCCACTCACCCATTCAACAGATCTTTATCAAGTGCCTCATCCTGCTTTATTAAATGTGGTGAGCTTTCATATACTTTATCTGATTTTTAAAATATTTATGGTTAAGAAAGTGAGGCTCAAAGAAAGTCACTTAGTCCCAGATCACAACTTATAGGTGATGGCTAACCATGAATACAGAGCTTTGTTCTCCAGGACTTCAAACTCACTCACTGCAAGCACGCCAAATAAAATTAAATGTAGCTTCAGAGTAGTTATGGAAATGAGTGGTGGGAAGGGTAAGCGATGGTGGGAATGAGAAGATAGGGTGATGAAATAGAGAAAAGGAAAATGGTGATGTCTGAGAAGAGTCTCCACAATCCCCCTAAAAAAGATGTGAAGGTTTGATTGTTTGTAAGCAGTTGTTTATCGGTTTGCTCAAGTGGGCTCAATAACATTGTGAGACTTGCTGTTACTGTGTTTGGCATATCTAACACCTCATGGGTAGCTTGCCAGGCTTTGACGTGCGGGTCAGATACTCTCGGCAGCTTACCAGGCTCTCCGAGAGGGGCAAAGAAATCGAACTCGGGTCTGCCAGGTTGGCTGCATGCAAGGCAAACACCCTATCCGAGGCTACTGACATTAGTGGGTCAGCTGGCATAGAAATAGAAGAATGTGAATTGTCTTCTGAGAGCATCAGGAAACATGATTTTAGAGCCAGGTGTATAAAATTCAATGAAGAAAATACAGGCAAAGTGTTCAGTGATAGTGACTTCAATGGTATCTTTAGAAATTGATCCCCACTGGCAAAGAAAAGAAAAAACATAAATGCATACATGGGATCGATTGCTACAAAAAAAGGCTTTGCACTACAAAAGGAACTAGAGCTGAAAATGAAAAAAACATACAAATGAATGAGAGAAAATATGCAAAAACCATACATTGGCGGAAAACTAATATCTAAAACATATAAAGCACTCAGAACAAAAAAAATAAACAATCCCATTCAAAACTACAAAGAACTTGGGCCTAGGGAGATAATAAAGTAGGTCAGATTCTTGTCTTGCATGTGACTGACCCAAATGTGATTCCTGATACCACGCTGAGCACTGCCGGGATTGAGGCCTGAGCACCACAGGGTGTGGTCTAGAAATGAAACAAGATAAACCAAATGTAGTTAAGTTCAAGATATAACTTTGAAACTGACTATATTCTTATTTTTATTTTATATTATTTTTGTTCTATTTTTCTTTATGAAAAAAAGGAAAGGAAATATGTGTCTTCAGAGTAAGGGCAATATAGTGAGGTGAAAGGTTCGGTGCCAACAAAGAAAGACCACATAAAACCTGTGAGATACATGAAAGCATGGTACAGAAGGAATAATTACAAGTTTCTGTGCATCTACAGGTAAAATGAAAGAGTGCCCTGGGCAGAGAACCTGTTTGGAGCTGGAGAAAGAAAGACAGTGGAACTCAAGAGGAGGGTGCTTGAAATGCCACTGAAAAATTTCAGGCTTAAAATGAAGCAAACCCAAACTTGGGTGAGGGACATGGATGAAAGGAAAGATGGGCACGCCTAGGATCTCCCACAAGACTATCTTCCTTCTCCTCAGAAAATAAACCTTTCTGTGCGTGATGATAGACATCCTGTTGTTCAAGCGGACACCAGTAACATCTTCATTGTGAGACTTGTTGTTATGTTATGCAATTCAATATGTCTTTGGCATATTGAATGTGCCATAGAGAGCTTGCCAGGCTGTGCTGTGTGGGCAGGATACTCTCAGTAGCTTGTTGGGCTCTCCGAGAGGGCTGGAGGAATCGAACCCGGGTACAAGGCAAACTCCCTACCCGCTGTGCTATCTCTCCAGCCCGGTGAACATTGGTGTTGGTAAGATAGTGTAAGTGAAGGAAATGTAATGCTCTGGTCAGGAATACTTCCAGGCAATTTATATGTTCTTAAAATAGGGCTAGGGATACCCACCTTCTCACACAACACACTTGAAGCAGCTGCAGACTAGGTTTATGTATCTAGCCAGCTGTCAGTCCTTCCTCCCAACAATGCTCAGATAGTTCCTGCTAATGGTTTTATTTTCTGCCCTCCCCACTTCACAGCTCCCCTCAACTTTCTAGTCTCCAGATGTCCAGGCACACCTGCTAACTTCATCCTCCTACTCCCTGCAGCTTCTTTCCGCTAATCAAGTCTCCAGAAAGCAGGAGAATTTATAGCCCTGACTGGCTCTGATAGCCCCACCTCCGTCTAAGCGAAGAGGCAAATTGGAACTGACACTATCCACTTAGAGTCTTAGGTATTTGTTTTCGACTCTTAGAGAATTTACTGAGTAGGATCGAATAAAATATAGTGGGTAGATTTTTCTGTTTTGTTGTGGTTTTTTGGTCTATTCGCAGTCTTTCTTCAAAGGATCTTTTAGGGCCTTAGTAACAGCCGTTCATTAATCTTCTGGGCAGCTCTGTGATGAAGTAGGGAAGTAGTAACTATCAATAACCCCATTTTGCAGGAAAGTATCCCAAAGCAGGGAAAGTTGAGTGACTTCTTTAGTTGTAATGTAAATCTGACTTGAGAGGCTGGGATACACGCATTTTTGTAGTCCTCAAGATTGGTCATTGCTTTAATTTGCCCCCTAGGGGAAAATTGAAAGCTGAAATTCTACCCTGGTTTGTTACCATTTCTTATAGTTCCCTATTTTTTGAGGGGGAGTTAGGCACTGTGTGGGGTGTGTGGGGTGTGGGGTGACTTCTGGTACTTGAAGAATCTTGAAGCTCTAGAGATCAAACCCAGGCCCACTGCATGAGCAGCTTGCACCTCAACCCCTTAAACCATTTCCCCAACCATGTACCTATTTTGTGTGTGTGTGTGTTCTATTGCTGGTTATGAATAACATATGATGTCACGTGGCTGCAGTAGGGCCATGTGATTTTGAAATTTCAAAATGTTAACACTTAAATCTGAAGGGATTTCGGCCAAAAGCCACTGGGTTTCGAGATTTGCTCCTGAGTCTCTGGGATCATGGCCATTGAGCAGCTTGATCAGGAGACAGAGAGGCCGTTTGTGGGCGATGACTTGGGATCTCGTTGGGGTGGGGAGGACAGGACCAGCTCCACCCCCATCCTGTGAGACCCAACAAGTTTCGTCACTGCAGGCCTAAGCCTGACTGTCCAGTGGCCTCTGGAGGATGACGGCCACCGAGCCTCCAGGGGGAAGCAGGCAGTGGGACAATACCTTTTCCCCCCTGGGGTGGCCCGGCGACAGTAACATACTGTGGGGTCTGGATGCATTTCTGTGAAAAGCCGCTGGGTTTTGAGATTTGTCTCTGAGTCTCTGGGATCATGTCCGTCAAGCAGCTTGATCAGGGGCCAGAGAGGCCGTTCGTGGGCGATGACTTGGGGTCTTGTTGGGACGGGGAGGACAGGCCCAGCTCCCCCCACCCCATCCCGTAAGGCCCAAAATGTCTCGTCACTGCAGACCCAGACCTGACTGTCCAATGGCCTCTGGAGGATGACAACCACTGAGCCACCAATGGGGAACAGGTGGAGGGACAATACCCTTTCCCCCCCTGGGGTGGCCTGGCGACAGTAATGTACTGTGGGGTCCAAACACATTTCTGCCAAAAAGCCATTGGGTTTCGAGATTTGTTTCTGAGTCTCTGGGATCAAGGCCGTTAAACAGCTTGATCAGGAGCCAGAGAGGCGGTTCGTGGGTGATGATTTGGGGTCTCTTGGGGTGGGGAGGACAGGCCCAGGTCCCCCCTCATCCCGTGAGGCCCAACAAGTTTCGTCACTGTGGGCCCAAGCCTGACTGTCCAATAGCCTCTGGAGGATGACGGCCACCGAACCGCCAAGGGGAAGCAGGCGGAGGGACAACACCCTTTCCGCCTGGGGTGGCCTGGCGACAGTAACATACTGTGGGGTCCGGACGCATTTCTACCAAAAGCCACTGGGTTTCAAGATTTGTTTCTGAGTCTCTGGGATCATGGCCATTAAACAGCTTGATCAGGAACCAGAGAGGTTGTTTGTGGGTGATGACTTGGGGTCTCATTGGGGTGGGGAGGACAGGACCGGCTCCACCCCCATCCCATGAGGCCCTGTGTGTCTCATCACTGGAGGCCCAAACCTGACTGTCCAGTGGCCTCTGAAGAATAGTGGCCACTGGGCCGCCAGGGGAACAGGCCAAGGCACAAAACCTATTCCCACCTGGGTTGGCCCAGCACCGGTGACCTACTGCAGAGACCAGACACATTTCTGCCAAAAGCCGTTGGGTTTCAAGATTTGTTTCTGAGTCTCTGGGATCATGGCCGTTAAGCAGTTCAATCAGGAACCAGAGAGGCCATGCCTCCAAGTATATAACTGAGCCGGAGGTGGTTTGTGGGTGTGTTTCCCACATACCTAATTTTTGGCCGTTTACTTTCTTAGTAAACTTTGCCCCAAGTTTTTGGGGTCTTGCCAAAGGCACAGCAGCAATTTTGGGGTATCTGGAAGTTTGAAGGCGCCATCAGACTGATGATGCACTTGCCTCACAGGTACAGATTGACCTGCTGGCGGCACCATAACCCCTCATGTACCTATTTTTGAGGTGAGAGATTTCAAACTGTAGTCCAAGGAAATTCACAATAATGCTATAGGATTTGGGACATGCAATAAAATATATTCTGCTAAACCTTGAAAATTTAAACTCTCAGGGAACCCTGGCTTTTACTTGTTTTATATATTAAAGTTCTCTATAACAATTATGTTTTAAAAGTTCTAAACTACCATTAAAAATTACTGTATTAGGGCATAACTTTTTCCAAAGTAAGCTTTTCATAAGTTTATCAGTAATGCTACACACAACCCACTACTAAATGATTCGAGCTAATTGTATATAATAAACATTTTCTTATCATTAGAAATGCAGTCCATTATACTCAAAAGTAATTGGAGTTTGATGTCCATTTTTGATCCTTGAACTTTAGTAACAAATAGGCAAGGAAATAAATTTTATTCCAGAAATTTATCAACATGTTACTAAAGACCACAGCTCCTTTTCACCATTTTTTTCTATTATGTCATTGTAAAATAACTTTACATGCAACAGTCTCATCTTGGGAAAGAAACATTCTTCCACTGTTGTGGAAAAGTCATCCGGTTCAGCCTTTATGAAAATAACATGGTATCTATCAAAAAATAGTCATAGAACTACTATATGATCAAGATATACCACTTCTTGGCATCTATTCCCAATACATAAAGAATTAAGTCAAAAGGATAACAAAATATTAGCAAATAGAATTCAACAACTCATCAAAAAGATCATACACCATGACCAAGTGGGATTCATCCTGGGAATGCAAGGATGGCTTAATATTTGGAAATCAATTAACATAGTCCATCATATCAACAAAAGAAAAGATAAAAACCATATGATCATATCAATAGATGCAGAGAAAGCATTTGACAAGATCCAGCATCCGTTTATGATGAAAACCCTCGCCAAAATGGATATAGAGGGGACTTTCCTCAATGTAGTTAAAGTCATCTACCACAAAAATGGAGTACTATGCAGCTTTTAGAAAATATGAAGACATGAAATTTACATATAAGCTTTACTACATGGAAAGTATCATGCTAAGTGAAATGAGTCAGAAAGAGAGGGACAGACACAGAAAGATTGCATTCATCTGGGGAACATAAAGTAGCAAAATAGGAGACTAACACCCAAGAACGGCTGAGATAAGTACCAGGAGGTTTACTCCATGGCTTGGAAACCAGCCACACATGCTAGGGGAAAAGGCATCTCAGATAGACAAGGGAGCACCAAATAAAGGGTGTTGGGAGGATCCTTCTAGGATGGGAGGTGCATGCTGAAAGTAGACTATAGACCAAACATGATTGCCACCCATTTCCTCTTTTGCAAACCACAACACCCAAAAGGAGAGAGAGACAAGAGGGGAACAGAGGCAGGGTGGGATGGGGGGGGGGGTAGGAGGGTGGGAGGGATACTAGGATCACTGGTGGTGGAGAATGGGCACTGGTGGAGGGATGGGTACTCGATCATTGTATAACTGAAACCCAAGCACAAAAATTTGTAAGTCTACAACTCCACTTCATGGTGTTTCACTAATAAAAATTTAAAAAAAAAAGAAAAGAAAAAAATATATCAAGGACATCAAGGTAGGAAAGGGAAAATACAAGTTTTCACTATTTGCAGATGACGTGATACTATACTTAGAAAATCCTAAATAATCTACCAAAAAGCTCCTGGAGACAATAGATTTGTATAGTAAAGTAAAAGGTTACAAACTCAATACCCAAAAGTCTGTGACTTTCCTATATACAAATAATAAAAGAGAAAGAAAGAGATATTAGAAAAACATTCCCATTCACAATTGCCTCAAAAAATCAAGTACCTTGGAATCGGCTTAAATAAAGAGGTACAGGACCTATACAAAGAAAACCATGGAGGCAGGGGGAGGATGGGAAAGCCGGAGTATACCGGGATATTGATGGTGGGGAATGCACACTGGTGGAGGGATGGGTGTTTGATCATTGTGTGATTGTAACCCAAACATGAAAGCTTGTAACTATCTCACAGTGATTCAATAAATTAAAAATTTAAAAGCTAAAAAAAAAAAGAATATAAGAACAGTAACTCAAATACGGATGAATGGATCAAGAAGTTGTGGTACATACACATAACAGAGTACTATGCAGCTCTAAGAACAAAAATCATGCAACTTTCAGTAAAATGGATGGAAGTAGAGGATATCAAGCTGAGTGGAGTCATTCAAAAGGAAAAAGCATATAGAACAATCTCTTTCGTATGTAGGACCTAAAGATGCACAGCAAGATAACAACAAAGAGTCAAAAGAAAAACAATGGGAGAACCCATTTACAAAATTGAATTGGTCTGTGTTTTGGAAAGGAGAGGTTTTGTGACCCTTGAGGGAGGGAGGTGGGTACATTGTGATGGGTGTGGTGTTGGAATTATGTGCATGAGAAAGAGTCACTAACAGTATTGCAAACCACAGAATCATGATCAATGAAAAAACTAGAATAGGAGCTGGAGTGATAGCATAGTGGGTGGGGTGTTTGCCTTGCATGCAGCTGACGGGGGTTCTATTCCCAGCTCCTCATATGGTCCCCTGAGCACCGCCAGGAGTAATTCCCGAGTGCAGAGCCAGGAATAACCCCTCTGCATCACCACGTGTGGCCTAAAAAGCAAACCAAAAAAAAGACAAAAACAAAAACCAAAAAAACAAAAACAAAAAAGACTCCCTCTTGCCTTCTCCTTGGATTTAGCCAATGCCAGCACTGTCAGATCAGAAAGTGTTGACAAAGTAGGTATTGTTTCTATTTTATCTCTCAGATTCCTCCCTTGGGTTCCCACGGCCTACCTGCACCCCTGCACTGAAGACCACAGCGCCTCTTCACCATTTTTCCCTTCCAGACATTCATTTCTCTTTCGGAATCAGACACTTGCAATTTTCTTTGTGCTATGAGACCTCTCACATACTGCATTATCTTGTATCCCTACACTTGCCCACACTTTGTTAGTCAATTTGAAAGAGCTTTTCTGTAATTAACTGATTTGAGGGTGGCTATTTTTCTTGTTTCTATACACTCTCTGATGCTACTCACTCCATCAGAATGGATCTTTCTTCCATTGCACTCCCACTAATGTGTGTATATGGTACCACTTGAGTATTATGGCAGGTTTATAAATCTATTTTCTTTCCAACATTAAAAAATACTCTTGAATCCTTCAATGTTTGTGTGTATATATATATATGTATGTATACACACACCCACACATATATATGAAGACACAGTTAAAGTCAGTGAAATATTTTGCTAACTAAGCTTTGAAGAAGTAGAACTTCCCAATAGAACTACATGTAAATGCACATGTCACTTTAATTATAAGTTATTGAGAAAGGAATCTGTAAAGAGGCTAAATAATGTCTGTATCCCTCATATATAACCATGAGTTTTCCCAGATCAAGCTTCTCCCTGCTGTGGTTACCAGATGTCTGACAGACAGAGAGTAGGCTCTCAATAATGCTTGTGGAAGGAATGCGTGGGTTTCTATTTTCTTTCCTTTTTCCTTTTGGTTGTTTTCCACACTCAATCATACTCAGGGATTACTTCTGGATCTGTGCTCAGAGATGATTCCTATCAGTGCTCAAGGGACCACTTGGGAAGTTGGGAATTGAACTAGGTTGGTATCACCCGCTATTTTCTTTCTAGGTTAAATCATAACAGTCTGGAAAGAATGAAACAAATACAATGTGCCATTTTGTTTTTGTATTCTTATTAATTAATCTTTTGGTTTGTTTGGGTCTTTTGCTCTTTGTTTGGGGGCCACACCCATCAGTGTCCAGGACATATTCCTTGCTCTATGCTCAGTATTACTCCTGACAGAGCTTGGGTGACCTTATGAGGTGCTGGAGCAATTTATATTTTTCTTAGCACTTTAATTTTACAAATACGAATACATGGGCACTATGCAACCCCAAATACTCAAAGGTTCTCTAAAAGTAACCCATTAAGGCTTATCAGAGTGATAGAGATAGAAAGATTCATTGTCTAGGTAGGGCTTGCATATTTTTATTAAGTCAGTCACCTTTTATAAATATTAATTACAAGAATTTTTATACTTTATATACTTATACACAGAAATTTTTTATATGGCCAGTATGCTACTGAATAACAAACAACTACTCTCAGTTGTTTGTGAGAGAGTGAGAGAGAGCAAGAGTGAGAGAGATTAAAGTAGATAAAAAAGTAAATTATACAATGGATATGTTAGAGATCATTTTTAAAGGAAGGATCACAAAATGTCAAGAGCTTGCATCTTTTGGATGAAAATTTTTATTACCATGTCCTTAGGAGAATATCACTAGCTTCATGATTCCAGTGATTGCACTTGAATATTTTTATGAAGAATATGACCTGCCTTTTCAAATAGAAACTTGCTTATTTGAATTCTCTTAATTGCTAGAAGAGTTTTCTTTTTTAAAAAATTGTTTATTTTTAATTTATGTAATTTAATAGAGAAAAAAGCCACACCTGTTGACACAATTCAAGAATAAAAATTGATTAACAAAGCTGCAATATAAAAACAGAGATAGAAAATCAATTTATCTGAAAGTTGTTATCTACGATTGCAGAGTTTTAAGTCCTTGTCTAAGAATTTGTTAAGCTGTCTTTTGCTTTAGGAGCTCTTGCCTGGCTGCAGGATCTATGGTCTGAGCAAGTGAGTTGACCTGGAGGAGGCTGTGGGTGGTGGGCGTGACTGCCAGGAAATGGGGATTAGCTAAAGGCTACCCATCCTGGTTCCTTGAGGGGGAAAAAAAAAAACCAGAGTCCTCAGCCTGGGCACTAGATACCTGAAGTTATTCGCAGATTGGCATCTTTGTAGAAAATATTAGTAAAGCAGTGTAGTTGAGTCGTTGCATAGCTGCAGTGGTGGGGTGTTAGAATCTTAAATGGAAACTAGTTCTAGTTGTCCATATAAAACTAGAGTTTTATGGATTAAAACTTAACTATCGAGTTTGACTATTCACTAGTTCTATATGTGTCACAAAGCTAATCTTATAATTTTGTCTATTAATACAGTTCATCCTGAGTACAAGCTATATTGTGAAAATGATAATGGCATCATACATTTGTTGCTGAGTCACCCATTAAAAAATGTTTTCCTATATTATACTGCCTCTCAACCCCCAACGAACTTCAGAATAGTAACTCCACTCTCCAAATGAGATGATCATGTCTTAGATGTTGAGGGCTTTTGCATATATCATTATACCCAGGAGATAAGAAAAATCTAGGTTTAATGTGTTTGCTTGAGAAAACCAGATTTTCTAGGCAAATAAAGTCAAATAAAGGTAGATATATCTATATCTCTTATGACTTTGCCTTTATGTTCAGCACTTTTCCTTATCTTTTTTCGATGCTAGATTAGTAAGAGGAATTTATACTTGTGTGCATATTCAAGTTGTATGCATATTCAATATTCAAAAAAAACTTTTTTTTATTTTAGCTTTTTGGCTGGCTGCTTTGCACAGAGGTTACTCCTGGCTCTGCACTCAGGAATTACTCCTGTTGGTGCTCAAAGGACCATATTGTATGCTAGGGATCAAACCTGGGTTGACCTCTTGCAAGGCAAACGCCCCATCTGCTGTAATATTTCTCCAGCCCTGACAAAAACTTCTTAATCATTTCCCTCCTGATCAATTTAAACTAACCTATACTCAAGTTATTAATAATGTGCTAAAGAGAAAGAAAAAATCCTAGGGATTTTAAATATCTTTTTTGTTGTTGTTGTTGTTGTTAGGTATCAAGCCCAGGCCCTTCCACATGAAAGATGAATGCTCTACTGCTGAACTATATCCACAAGCCCTAAAATGTTTTAATTTTTCAAAATGCATATCACCCAGATATTTCGGGTACAAATATATATATACAAGTTTATCTCCCTATATATGGAATTTTTAAATCATTTGGGCATTTGTATTATAGTAAAATCTTACATAAAAGAAATCTTCTTTAGGAAAAATCTGAGTTCTCTAATTTGAAAAGTCATGAAATAATGTCTATCTGAATAAGGAGAGCAATTTATTAAATGAACAGTTCCTTCTAAACAGAAAAAAGTCTTTGTCAAAAACAAAACCATGAGAGACTAGAGCGATAGTACAGCGGATAGAGCATTTGCCTTGCACGAGGCGAAACTGGGTTCGATTCCCAGCATCCCATATGGTCCCCTGAGCACCGACAGGAGTAATTCCTGAGTGCAGAGCCAAGAGTAACCCCTGTGCTTGCTGAGTGTGACCCCCAAAAAAAGCCCACAAAATGTATTCCTTAAATGACTTGTTTAACAGAAAAAATGGTATGGAATAGCCTGAACTTACCAAAGGCTACCATCCTTCTATATACAGGACATCTCACCCCATATTTCAGTAGTTCAGAAATCCTGTCACCTGTACTAAATACTCAACAGCATTCCTCACATAAAAACAAAACTAGTGGATACATTAAAGTTCTTAAATATGACACCAAAATATGGGGTTGGGTGGGTAAGGGGGTTGAGGGAAAGAGTTTGTGTATAAGCAGCTACTGATTTTTGTTGCATTTTGCTAAACATGTTACAGTGATTCTTTAGTAAGAGGCCATAGTAAGAGGCCATATTCCACAATTTCAACATGTTCATGAAACGAAGGGCTGGAGCGATAGCACAGCGGGTAGGGCGTTCGCCTTACAAGCGGCCAACATGGCCAACCCGAGTTCGATTCCTCTGCCCCTCTCGGAGAGCCCGGCAAGCTACCGAGAGTATTCGATATGCCAGACACAGTAACAACAAAGTCTCCAATGGAGACGTTACTGGGCCCGCTCGAGCAAATCGACGATCAACGGGAGGGCCTTTACCTTTACCTTTACCTATGAAACGAAGGTAAAGGAGAATATTAAAGCAAGTATATCTCAGAAGGGACTTTATACTCTCATTAGGACCAAATTGACTGTGTCTGTGCATTTAGTTGAATTTCTGTGCCTTATAGATATAATTGTCAGCCAAAACATATATTCTTTTCCCATCACATATGGTAACACATACAACAAATAGTTCCATATACATTAGCAATATATGGTGAGTGTCAGAGCATTTCTTAACTACTTCAGGCAAATCTATCTCTGATTTTCATACACATTATATTTTAAATTTATCTATCCATGGACTAAGGGTGAGAGAAGTGGCTTCTCAATGCTTGAGAAGTGATCAAAGTGCTGGAGATGACTTGCCTTAGCTTTTTTATTTGCAATGAAATGGGTATTGTCTTCTATAGATTCTTCTTGGATGGTAGATTCTAGGTTCTTTACTATCTGGACCAGTTAAATTGTAAATTAAGTAATATTTCTAACTTGAGGGCCATGGAAATTGCAAAGATATGAGGACTTTATGCTATGCATGTATGTGACCCTGGTATTCCAGCTGAGCACCTCCTGGAATAAACCCTGAATTGCCCTGAATGTTACAGGGTGCAGCCCCAGTCATCTCCTGACACAGCAGGGGATGTGCTTCACTATACCACTAGTCTCCTGACATTTACCTTCACCTCTAATTGGCCAAGTATCCTTCAGAGTGTCAGAGCACTGCTTGGGAGGTCTTTCTCTGAAAAACAATTTTTTGAATATCTATTCAGCAGTTACAGACCTTATCCGTGCTCTAGTAAAATTTTCCAACACCACAAACACCATGTGTCAGTGTAGAATTGTTGGACTGTGGGAAATGGATCCTCCTTTTATTATCTCTATACAGGCCTGGGAGAGAGGGGTGGCTTGCAGGGAAAGTGCTTTTCAAATGAGGTGCCTTTATCACGTAAGAGCCAAGCATCCATTGATACTGAATCTTTGAGCCTTAATTTCCATCACTGGAAAAGTGCATGCCAATGAAACCTCTACATAGAAATGTAGTCTGAAATGAGAAGTGTATAGAAAGTGTCCAGCACCACCATAGACTCAAGAAATGGTAATTCCGCTTGTGATAGTATTCCTTTTCACTCTCAGTTTGACTTTTATCATCATTTTAGGATTTTCTTCTCTCCAACTTGAGTTTCTTCTACTTTGTTTTCTGCTACCTGATACCTTGTTTTCCTGTTTCTTAGTTTTTCTATCTAGACCTCCTGACTTGCAATAACAACACTTTATCGTTCAATGTTGAAATGCATTCTGTATTCTTTCTTAGCACACACCTCCCTGTAAGGTGTTTTATTTTGTTTTTTTTCTCATTTTAGGAAGTGTCTGTATAAAAATGTTTCCTATTTATACATTACTGTCAAAAATGTCCATGTGCTTCACAAATATGATCTCTAATCTTCATAAGTATAGGCATAAACTTTGCAGAATTATAAACAAAAAATCCAAGTCTCAAGGAGATATATAATATGCCCAGAGTAAGACTGATATATAAAATTTTTTCTATTAAAACTTTTATATATGCTCCTTATGCTTCAGTTAAGATTAGAGAGAATAAGAAGAAAGAAGGAAGGAAAGAAAGGAGGAATGGAGGGAGAATCCTTTCACATCTCTGAGAAGTGAGAAAGAGAAATAAGAGAAAATAAAAAATTCATGTTTCTCTTGATTCAACTTCCTGCTTTTCATCTATTTTGAAAATTAGGCTTTTATTGAATAGGTTTATATAAATTAATAAAGAACGCTTAAGCAGAATGCCACATCTTTGAAAACAGATTTTCACATGAAGCTTCATTTTCTACTCCTAGTTGTTGTCATGCCATATAACCTGAGAAATCTCTCTGTGAGACTGTTGACCAAGCAAAGCACAGTGGAAACTCAGCTCTTTGGTGGTGTGGGACCTGTTCATCAGTAAGACTGACCATGCAGCTTGTAGAGGGCTTGTCACTCAGTACAGGGCTCTCACACAGTGTGCTGTAACTCTAGCATGTCCGGCTTACAAATGGAAAAAACATCAAGGTAATGTGTGTCACTCCATTCAGAGACTTGCCACATGCCATAGGAAAAAAAAAACAACAATAACAATAAACAAAAACAAACCACTTCTATCACTACTTGAACTTCACGTGATTCCCTTTTTGACACGGTTCATCCTCCTCCAAGACTTTCAGGTAAACAAATATGATGCATATGATGACGTATATGATGTATAGCAGGAAGGAGAAAGCATTTACTTCAATGTTCTTATTCCATCAAAGTCATTAGTAACAATTGTAATTAACAGTCATTTTGAACATTGAAAGGAGAATGGATTACTCTGAAGCAATCCTAACATAAAGGGAAATTTCAAAAATCCACATGAACTCTCTAAGTAGTGGATTTTACAGGAAAATCTCTATGTTCAGGAATTTGTTTACAATTCTGGGTAATCGAAGTTTTCTTCTTCGACTGTCTCTGCACAAATTCTGAGGTTTGTCTGTTTTCTCTGCTTTTTCTGAAGCTAAAGTTTTCTAGTTTGGCAATAAGGGGACATAGAAAATGTTAGTTTAAGATAATTAAATCTTCCCCTGATGTCACTGAAGAGGAAGAGCTCCTACTATAAAACCAAGGAAAGAAGAAAAGGAGATTTTAAGAGACAAGGAGCGTAAGACAGGGACATGGGGAAGGATGAGAGAAAAAAAAATATTACAAACACTATGAGAAAGCTAGGGTATCAGTAGAATCATTGTCAGTTTAAAATGATACATTGTTAGATTAATGATGCAGTCTACTTTGATTATAAAATATACATATCTTGAGATATTTTTATTGTAAAAATATTAGTGCTGGAAAATAGACATTTCTTTTTTCCCTACATTTTAACCTTTAGGGTAACTTTACTCTAAATTATATAAAGTTGTAGTTATCAGCCACATCCAATTAAAAATGCTAAGCCAGTTTCATCTTAAAAGTCAGTCGAGCACTGACAGTATCTAAATATATATATATGTATATGTATATACATATACATAATTAGTTATTGTCAAAATGATGGCCTCTCATTATTGTGCTTATACAACAGTGTCATCTAGTGGACGTTGGTCAGGCAAGTTGTAACCAAGATTCCTGAAGGAGCTTATTTAAAATGAGCTAGTATTCAAAGAAAACATGCTTTGTCTTTTTATAATTTCCTGAAACTAAAGCAATTTAAATAATTCTTTCTAATTCAAGCCATCATTTCAATTCGCATTTTTCCACAATAATAAAGAAACTTAAAAATTTTGATACCTAAAGAAAGAAAAATCATTTTAAGGTGATTTTTCTTTTTTAAGATAGCAAAGAACAAAAGAAAATAATGAAATTGCTTGTAGAAGGTAAATCTCAGTCAATGTATGTACAGCAATTAGCAGACAGAATGTGAGGCTGAAAGATTTGAACCAGATCCCAGTTTTAAATCTAAATGAACTGTGGTTACATCAATAATGACAAAACAAAGGCAGTATATGGGGTTTCCGTTGTCTTATTGCCAGTGCTTTGGCATTTCTCTAGTACATTTTTTTTGTAGTTCTGCATAAAAACATAACTATTTTAAAGCAAAACTTTGCAAAATCCTGTCATTTTTATGTGTGCGAAGTGTCATTCATTTTAGTATTAAATTTTTGTTTTATCAAAGCCACATTGCCTTAATTATTGCTCCAAACTATCAAATGTCAGAGGCACATAACAGATTTTATAATATATCCATATTTTTATTGATTCCCTGCATTTTTAGTAGAAAAATATGGAAATATTGCATTTGCTATAAAAGATACAAAGTGAAGTTTTTCATCCTTTTATTAAAATAAACATGCAGAGTAAATTTTTAAACCTCAGTATACATCATAAACTCTTTAATATTCATTAAATGATTATTAGCAAATGCATACCATTCTGTTTTGAAACCACTCATAGGCAGTAAATTATTTTCAAGCTTTTTTATTTTAGGAAAGATAAAAAGCCACTAAGACTGTTGATAAGAATAAAGTTTCTAGTTTGAAAATATCTTCTAATTTCATACTATAGCTCTTCTGAATGTTTTTGCCAAGTGTATATCCTTAATAGTATGATAAGATTTTGTATGCAAACATTAAAGTGATACTATGAAAAGATATTATTCAATGTATCTTTTATCACAATATATTTTCTTCTTAACCATATATCAGTTAAGATATTGAAGCATTGAAAGGGTGAATGAAATATATATAAGACAAAGGTGGTAGATGACAGAGAAATAGTACACAATGCGAATTTATAACATACTATATGTTATATTGCATATTATATTATTTCAAAGGTTCGTATCTAAGCAGTCTTCCATATTATAAAAGCTTGTTAAGGCAATTGTCAATTTCAAACAAATTATTTAATAAGTAAGCCATTTTCTTTAAATCAGACTTTCTATTTTCTCAGAAAGAAGACAATGTCCAACCACTCTCTAATATACTTCATGTTGCATATGTCTTTCATCTGAGCCATACAAATTAAGTAAAAAAAAATCCTTCTGCCCACCAAATATCAGTTTTATTAAATATTAGTTTAAAATTAAGATGTTATTGGCATTTCAAGATATAACAATCACATTGATTAGTTATAAATTAAATGTATAATACAGTGATTATAGTGTCAAAACTGTCAAAAGTAAAAATGTGATATTTTGTGTTTTTAAAAAGAAATGCATTTAAATTATTCTTATAGATTTTATTTCTTTGAAATGCTGAATTTTTAATATAGTCCTTGTAAATAAGTAGATTTAGTATTAATGTAGTAGAGTATGGATTATTTGGACTTTTCTAAGTAAAGTAAAATCTAGATTTTTGATGACATCAAAATATAAATTTTTACTAAGCAAAATATTTTGAATATTTTTTCTTCTCTTCCTTCTTCCCTTTATCTCCCCTCCCTCCCTCTCTCCCATTCTCTCTCACTCTTGCTCTTCTTCCCTCTTCCCTTCCTCTTTCCCTCCCTATCTCCCTCTCTGTCTCTCTCTCTCTCTCTCTCTCTCTCTCTCTCAAGTGGAATGAGAGAATACTTTGTCCTCACACAAAATTAAATTTACAAGTCATAAAATTGAACTGGCAGCTGATAGGCAAGGTCCATACATCAATGTTTATTCAGTATATGCCAAAGAATGTGAAAGGCACTGTGAGTGGGAAAGAAAATGGGGTGCACAGCCTATGACCTTCCCAAAGCTTACAATTCAGTTGAAGGGATAAAACATACATAAGTGGAAAATTAAACAGCAATGCAAGATTTAAATAACAGTTCAGTTCGATAATAGACGTGTCACAGGGAAGTTCATGCTCATTTATCATATGAATAGTTCAGGAATTGAGAGTGTCCTCTACCTACAGAAGAAGGATATTTTATGATAAATTCTGAAGAGCAGATTCCTAATAAAGGTCTTTGTAGGGCAGATGTACAATTAAGTTGAAGTAAATGGTAGCTGATACTTCACTCTTCACTCCCCTTTTTGTTTTCATGGGTATTTGATTATTAACTTCATTCCAACACTGGAGAAATCTACCTTTTGTTATAGATGAATGGAATTTATCTGATTTCTCTCGAAGTATTAACTTTCTTAGGAAAGTTACTCTGAATATCTGTCCCCTTGTAAATGTTATGCAGCATATGAGTAGAACAACCTTTTGGTTTGCATTCAAAAAGACAAACAACATTCTGACACCTTCACAAGGCACTGGCTGCTAATGATCCAGAAATCCAATGAACATTTCAACAGCCATTCTAACCCTTTTTTGAGTCAGAGACTTCTTGGAAAATCAAATCAGTTCCATGAACACGTTCTGAAAAATAAAGTCCCATCCTTATGAAATATTATTATACTGTTCAAATTATTTCTTCCTGGTACTATTTTATTCCTGAAATATTAATGTAGAACTGGCAATGCTATGTTCTGCTGCAGGGAAAAGAATAAATAATTTTTTTAATAAGCAACTGCAATTCTGTGTCAATTGCCCAACACATGGAGATTTTTATATTATTTTTGGAAATTCATCTGTTCTTTTCTATTCCTTGATGACCTCATAATTGAATTATACAAATCAGTAATATACTATTTGATGTTAATGTTAGTTCCTTGTATATCATTATCTCTTGATTCAAATTGTGGTTTTATAGACAAATATGTTATTTATTTTTAGTGCATCATCATGAGTATTTTGATTCTACAAGATAGTCTAATATTATAAATAATTATTTTCAAATGTAATTTTTGACAACTATCCATACTTTGAATCAGGTAGTACACATTTTCCTGCAGCAAAAGTTGCTTCGTGCATTATCATATTATATTATATTATATTATCATATACTTCTCTTTAGGCAGAAAGAAAAAAGTATAATTTTTAAAAAGATAACATGCTTGGGGGTATGGTGACGCCAACAGGTCAACCTACATCTGCGGGGCGAATGCATCAGCAGCCTGATGGTGCCTTCAGGCTTCCTGCCACCCCAAAATTGCTGCTGTGCCTTTTGCCTAACCCCAACAACTTAGGACCAAGTTTACCAAGAAATTAAACGGTCAAAAGTTAGGTATATGGGAGCCATGCCCACAAACAACCTCTGGCTCAAGCTATACAAACTCATTTATTGGAATTATTTCAGAGACCCAAAGATATATCTCAAAAGAGATGAAAAGCCACAGGTAATCTTGGACCCGCGCATGGCTGAACAGACTGGGGTAAATTGGAGGGGACAGATTGGACTGTGCCTGGCCAAGCAGAGCCCCCAGCAGCCGTTTGCTTCCACAATCCGAAATTCCCTCCATACTCCCAGCCTAAATTCACTGTCTCAGGATGGACCTCACCAAGATATAATCTGCTGAAAATTTGGGTATGCGGGGTTTGTGATTGAAATCTCCTGTCTTCCACAGAGTTGGGGTGGGCTACCTCCCTGACTTCCCAATACATCTGGAAGCACTGGAAGTCACCCCCACAAACCAACTCCAGCCACCCTGTTAACTCTATTACTGGCCTTGATTCAGAGACCCATAAATAAATCTCACAAGAGATCAAAAGTGAGAGAGATGGCAGCAAGTCCCAGAAGACACCACAGTGCCAGAGATCTCTCTGGGCCCCATACCAAGCCAATCTTACCGGGGCACCCCAGATGGAGCAGGTGCAGTCTTCCTACCTACTCCACATAGAATCCCGGCAACCAAGAACTTCCACAAGCAAGGCCCATGTTTACGGGTTCCAGGACTTAATCTCCATGCTACATAGTGGCAGAAGCACCGGGCTTTCCCTCCCAGGCTCACAGTCCACTTGCCTGGCTGTCATGTCCACAATGTGACTTTAGGCGCAATCTTAGGGCAACAATAGCCCTGGTCAATCCAATTGAATCCCAAAGTGGATTAGCGCCCTACAGAAATGTCTCTGCAACCTAACCATCTACAATCTAGGATTCCAGAAGTGCATGGCTGCGGCACCCATGATATCCAAAATGAGCAAGAGACAATAAATGATCTAGCAGCTGCCTCTGGCAGACAGTCTTGAATGTTGGTGGGAAAATTTGAGCAAATAATAATGCCCAAATATAGAGAAAACATACTGGGGAAATTGTCTGTCGTGGATTCATGGTGAGGACTGGGATGGGGGTGGGGGGGAGAATTATTTATGGGTCTCTGACTGGGGACACCGGTGGTGGAAGTTGTGCACTGCTGGAGGTATGGGTGTTTGGTGTTCAATTATTGTACAGCTCCATCTCGAACATGAAAGCTTTGTAACTGTATCTCACAGTGATTTAACTGGAAAAACAAAAAAGTAATGTGGAGTTTAGGCCCAGCTCACTCAGCTTAATGAATTGCTGAATAAACAGCAGTACTTCTACATTTAATTTTTTAAAAAGCTATCAAAGAGAATTGATTAAAATAACTAAGAAATATTAAATGAATTTTTAAGCAAAATAATAAAATAATTAATGTTTTTAATACAATTTAGAAAGTGAAGTAGATAATTAGAACTAGTAAAAAGAAAGGGCTGGAGCGATAGCATAGCGGTAGGAAGTTTGCCTTACAAGTGGCCAACATGGCCAACCTGAGTTCGATTCCTCCGCCCCTCTCGGAGAGCCCGGCAAGCTACCGAGAGTATCTCACTCGCACGTCAGAGCCTGGCAAGCTCCCCGTGACGTATTCGATAAGCCAAACACAGTAGCAACAAGTCTCATGATGGAGACATTACTGGGCCCGCTCGAGCAAATCGAAAAAAAAATGGAAGGACCGTGACTGTGACCAGTAAAAAGAAAAACTATTAAAGAGACAAAACTTTATAAAATATATGACAAAGTTTACATTAAAGAACAAAGAAAGCATACTCTCAAAAATAAATAGTCTGAACAATTAGTTCTGTGTTAGGATGCTTATCTGATATGCATTGAACCATGTTCAGTCATCAACACCATATACAGGTCCCAAGCTTCATCAGAAGTGATTTCTAAGCACAGAGCCAGGAGTAATCTCTGAGATCACCAGTGTGCCCCTTATCAATTTTTTTCCTAAAATTTTTGAAACATTACAAAAAGAAAAAGAAAATTACAAATGTTCAGAAAAATGAATAAAAGGAATGATAATCCTTTAAAAAAAAAGATAACATGCTTTCCAGGGAAGAAATAAAGGACTTTTACAAAATCCTTATGTTGACTTGTTCCTGTTTTCAGAAGTAAATTTTGAATTTAAAATGATAGCAACTACAATTTTTAGAGGACATACTGTAAAAAATAGGCTGGAGCAATAGCACAGTGGGTAGGGTTGTTTCCTTGCACATGGCTGACCCGGTGGACCCCAGTTCAATTCCTCTGCCCCTCTCGGAGAGTCCGGCAAGCTACCGAGAGTATCTCGCCCTCACGGCAAAGCCTGACAAGCTACCCATGACGTATTCAATATGCAAACACAGTAACAACAAATTTCACAATGTTACTGGGCCCGCTCAAGCAAATCGATGAGCAACAGGAGGACAGTAACAGTGACAGTGATACAGTAAAGTAATTTTTTAAGTAATGTGAAAATTTTTCACAATAATAGTAAATTACTGGTAATGTCAGGGTAAATTCAGTCATACATCATGAATATATGCTTCAATGTATTTATTTCTGTAATAAATTGTTCAATGTCTATCAGATAGATTCCTAGGACTTCACGTGTATCTCAGGGAGCTCTAACATCAATAGTAAATACATGAACTCAATATGTAGATCTCACTATGCTATTCTATGTACAGTGGTAACAGAGGTACAAAGTAAGAAATCTCTTACTTCATCCTGCCACACTTCAGTTATGACAAGTCTGTTTTTAATAACATTGCAAAGAACCCAGAAAAATCATACCACTGGTCATTCCCCAAAGTTGAAGTCAAACAATAATAATTTATTGACAGACCTAAAAATAAAATAGCTTTCATTTCACTTTAGGTTTTAAAAGTGATGTTGTTTGATCTCTAAAACTAGGAAATTGCGGAAGAGTTTAAGAACTAAAGTTGTGTTGATATACCTTAATGATCCAGAAAGAAAACTAACTAGTCATATTCTATTTTATTTTAGTTCTCTATATGTCTGTATTATGTTCTCCAAAGCAATATGAAAATACAGATCTGTGGGTTTTTTATATATAATTGAGACAAACTGTGAAGTAAAGTTTCTTTTCAACACATGCTTCAAACATATCTAAGCACCAGTGTTTTCATGATTTTGGAGTTAGTGAAAGCAATCCTCCATCAAGCAAATCCTGGTACAGAAAAAAGGCACAGAGGAATGATTTTCTCTTATATATGTAAAAGGAACATCCATTTTTAGGACTCAGAGGACAAGATATGTGCTCTCTTTCCATCATCTTATTGCTATCTTATGATAGTTGAGCATTTGTGCTCAACTTCTTCTGGCTCTTATGCTCTCCGGAGCATCACCCTGACATACACAGTTCCCATCCCAACTTACCTCTCTTCTACTAGGACTCGAGGAACATGAGTCTTTTTGGAGTTCTGTTGCTTTTCTGAACCAAATTAAGTAAATAGTTACAGCCAAATTCACTGTTCTTGGAATAGTATGTGTCAAAAGCATAACTTCTGAGCATTCAGTTAAACATGAGGAGCATTTCTCAAAAACTTTGAAGTTTCTTGAGAGAAGAAATTTTTGAGCTATTTTCTTGATGATGGTAAGAGAAAAAATAAAGGATTTCCCAAGTGAAGCCAATATAAGGTCTAGAATGATGAACTTGAGTTCTAGAATGATGAAATTATATATTCATATATATTTATATATAATATATAATATAATAATATATAATAATATAATTATATTATATAAATAAAGTTCTAGAATGATGAAATTGAGTTCAACTCATCCGGGAGCTTGTTGTTAATAGTCTCTGGATCCTGGCTACATGGGGTTACATGGCAGTTGGTGGGTGTAACTGTCTAGCTACTGGAAGGCCCAGTCCAGAACCGAGCAGACTTGGAGATCTCAGCCACGGGTCCTGCACACCTGGGTTCCTCTACTGGTTCCTTCATGCGTAAGGCTCATCCACGAGTGTGGAGAGTGGTCTCAGCATGGCTTTGGCTGGATCCTGGAGGTCTTCAGCTGTCGAACCCTGGTGAGGACAGTCAGGCATGGGGGTAGGAGACTCTGCTTTATTCTCTTCTGGGAGCTTGGTGTTATAGCAAGTGTTTTGTAAGAAAAAATATTGTACAATGAGACCCAATCTGAAATAAAATGTTCAAGGTGATACGTACTAGTAGGTTATGAAATAAAGCAAATTATGTTGCAGACAACTCTAGATAGACTGAGGAGCCTCTATTTCGAAGAAAGGTCACTTGATGAAGGGGATTACTTTTCACTAGAGCACAAAACAAAACATTTATGGGAAATAGGGTATCATGCCAACTCACATTCCGGTGCTCTTTAGCCCATCTCTATAGCCTAGAATTTGTTTTGTTTTGGAGTCACTCCAAAATAGCATCAGTGTTAAGGACTACTCCTGGCTCTGTGCTAAGGGATAACTCAGGATAAGTCTCAAGGGATCAGATGTGCTGGTCATTGCGCCTGGAAGACAAGTGTCCTACCTGCTGCTCTATCAGCTCAAGAGAGGTATATAGATGTTTTGTCAACATTACCAATGACCAGCTATTCTCCTATAGCCTTCTCTAATGTGATCTAAGCTTTTCATCAAAAAAGAACAATGAACATCTTTACATTCTATTTCACTGTCACTGTATCACTGTCCTCCCGTTGTTCATCGATTTGCTCGAGTGGGCCCAGTAACGTCTCCATCGTGAGAGTTGTTGTTACTGTGATTGGCATATCGAATACATCACCGGTAGCTTGCCAGGCCCTGCCGTGCGGGTGAGATACTCTCGGTAGCTTGCTGGGTTCTCCGAGAGGGGCGGAGGAATCGAACTCGGGTCAGCCATGTTGGCTGCATGCAAGGCAAACGCCTTACCGCTGTGCTATCGCTCCAGCCCACTATATTCTATTTATGAGATAAATTTGAAATAAATGTATCACTCTAATAAAGATATCAGTAGCTGCTTCTAACAATCTGGACAAAAACACTATTATTAATATAATCTTTCTCAGAAGCTCAATATAAATTACAGACTTTGTACAAAAACAGATAATTTTATTCATTTGTATGTAGCTACCCAAAATATCCAACACTACGTGTTTCTCCATTTTAATTCTCTTATTTCTGTGTTGAAAATTAGCTGTCTACAGATGGGTAAATTTCTAGAGTCTAAAGTCAATCCATCCATTAGTTTGTATTTATTCTAATACCATGATGAATAAATATGTAGATGAATAAATACCAGATACTTTGATTACTATAGTTTTATAGTATAATTTAAAGTTAAAGAACATTATACATCCATCTTCTTTTATTCTCAGGATAGCTTTAGCTCTTAATGGTAAACTTAAGTTAAAGATAACTAGGCTAGAGAGGTAGTATAGGGGTGAAGGTGGTTTTCTGTATGTAGCTGATTTCAGTTTTATCCAAAACACTTTATATAGTTCCCAAGCCCTGTCGAGAGTATCTTAAAACATAGAGCCAGGAATAAGCCCTGAGCACAGCCAGTGTTACCCCACACTCTCCCCCAATTACAAGAGACACATCCTACCAAATGCAAGAAGGTACAAGTTATAGCACTAATATTCAAGTTACATAAAGTATTCATAAAACCCAACAATATAAAAATCAAATTATGGGGGGACAACTGAAAATTGAAGGCATAGCTATGTATGATCCAGATCTTAGCTATTATAAATAGTCCGCATGGATGTGATAAACAGATGCAAGTGTACATACATGTTTATGAGTTGGCTTTGTAAAAATATTTCCAGATACTTAGAAGTAGGATCATTATATTGTATGACAGATGCATTTTAAATTTTAAGAAATATCTACAGTGTTTTCCATAGGAGCTGGACTACTTTACACTTCTGCCAATAGTAAATAGGAGTTTCTTTCCCACATACCCTCACCAAAATCTACTTTTTCTGTTTTGGTTTCTTTATTAGTCATTATCACAGATGCAAAGTGATATCTTATTGTAGTTTAAATCTACATTTCCCTGATAATAAGTGATACTTTTCAAATGGCTCTGATTACTTGGTTGATAAATGGATTGGATATACTCGGTAAATCATAATGAAATTCAGTACATATTTATTAGGTAATTAAATTTGATGCAGATTGTATCCAGAGTATCTAATTAGTACTCTAGGTAAAGAACAACTTAAACTATATATATAGTTTATATTTTCCTATTACATATATGTAAATATTTATATCATTTACATATAAATGCATATATAGTCTATACATATATATATGCATAAATATTTGAATGTTGGGAGATAGTACAGCAGGTAGGCTATTTGCCTTGCATGAAACTACCCCTAGTGTGATTCCCAGCACCAGATATTGTCACCCAAACACTATCAGTAATGATCCACAAGCACAAAGCCTTGAAAACTGTAGAGTGTGCCCCTCCCAAAACACAAACCAAAAAACTTTTTATCAGAAACTTTATGAATTGAATTAATAAATGCATATGTAAACTAGTTATTTTGAGTAAAATTTTGGCTCCTTATGAGATAATGCAACCAATAAATTGTAAAAAACTATACACGCGGAAGGTTGTGTGTTCACGGGCTCTCCAGGAGGCTCTGTCTCGCCGCCCGCGTTCGGTACCCTTGAGCCGCTTTGTGTGGCCTGGATCAGAACGGCTGTTGGCCAAGGGCAGACGAAGGAAGAGACGAGGGCCAAGCTGGTTGATCTAAGTGGCAGTTTATTACAAGGAAGTTTATCCCATAGAAGAAATTTATGTTATGGAGCGCCTAGGTTCTCTCAAGCACAAGTTCCCCTTGCTAGTCTCTCAGTAGTCCCTCTTCCAGCCCCGCTCTCTCTCTCCCCAACTCCCTTCTAGTCTGGGCTGACACTCCACCCAGTCAGGTAGCCAAATCAACATAAGAAAGCCCTTCCTGACTGCTCCAGGCAAAATATCTCCTTAAGCTGTTTTTCTCTTTTCCTCAGTCCAATAAACTATCAAATATCAACAATTCCTGAGGTTATGCAGGAAGGACAGAACAGTGTTATCCTACAATAAATCAAGATTTTTTTAAAAATAAGTTGAAGCAGTTCCCTTTTAATGATGTTTTTATAAATTTATTCAACAAATATTTATTATACCATGCTAAGATATGGAAATACAAAGATAAGTAAAACATCAGTACTTTCCCAAGTATATATAGTCCATTAGGCAGGACAGACATAAAAATAGAGTTGCTTTTTTTTTTTTAAGTCTGTAATACATATTGTTTGTTTGGGAGTTTTTTAGGATTTTAGCAGTGCTCCGGGCTTATTTTTCTGGCTCTATGCTTAGTGATCACTCTTGGAAGGACTCAGAGAAACATATTAGAGTGTCAGGGATTGAACCCGTTCTGCCATGTACAAGGCAAATGCTCTACTCACTGAACTATCACTCCAGCACCTGGCTATCTTTAATCTTTATTTTCATGAAGGAAACATTACTGTCTTAAACCTACCAATATTCACACTTATTCTTAAAAAGATGAATCTGGGGGCTGGAGAGATAGCTCAGAAGGTAGAGCATTTACCTTGCACACGGCCAACCTGGGCTCGATTCCCAGCATCCCATATGATCCCCTGAGCACTGAGTGCAGAACCAGGAGTAACCCCTGTGCATCGCCAGGTGTAACCCCAAAAGCCAAAAAAAAAAGAATCTGTCTTTGTTAATTAAGTTCCCTTAGAAACAGGTAAATTTTTCTGGTAGAGAAACTGTTCCTTTTTTAGGTTCTTTTATGATTAGAGGAATCTACTAATAACTGTGGAAGACAGCTTGAATCTGTAATACTTCACTTTCTTTGTCTTACTTTATTCATTGTTTTTAGTACCTTGGAAAAGAACTTTTCACAATAATGCTAAAAATAGCATTTCCCCCCACTTGTTAGTAATTCACTATAAAATCCTTACATGATTTTGGCACAGTTTATTTTTATAGATAACATGTTGATTTAAATCTTGATTCTGCACTCACCATCTAGATTTCCTTCTTTTTTGAAGATGGGCCTTTTCCCAGTTAATTCTTCTAAGTCTTTTTTTTCTTGTGTGGAGCGATAGCACAGCGGTAGGGCGTTTGCCTTGCATGCAGCCAACATGGCCAACCCGAGTTCGATTCCTCCGCCCCTCTCGGAGAGCCCGGCAAGCTACCGAGAGTATCTCGCCCGCATGGCAGAGCCTGGCAAGCTCCCCGTGACGTATTCCATATGCCAAACACAGTAACAACAAAGTCTCCAATGGAGACGTTACTGGGCCCGCTCGAGCAAATCGACGAACAACGGGAGGGCCTTTATCATATCCTTACTCACTAGCATATAGTTCACCTTCCTTTTGTGTAAAATGGAAGTAATAATAGTATCTACCTCATAGAATTATTTGTGAAGCGTTTAAGTAATATTAATCAGAAAAAAAACCTCCCATAATGCCTGCAAAGTGGTTCCAATTGAGGCTGCTATTATTCACCAAAAAATAAGTAAATTTATTATTACTTCTAAGGAGCTTTCTAGGAATAAATTACATTAGGTAAATTAATAACTATTATCCATCATAGATGTTCAACCCTGGAATTTATTTACTTTCAGTGCCTCGATTCTAATACTTTAATAAATTTCATCTTTGTTTTACAAATAAGACAGAAAGGGGAGTGGAGAGATAGTATAATGGGTAAGGTGCTTGCCTTACACTCAGCCAACCCAAGTTTAATCCCTCACCTCCCAAACAGTCCAACTTCTTGCCCCCTAAACACACACACACAGACACACACACACACACACACACACACACACATACACACATACACACGCACGCGCACATGCACTCACACAAGAAGGTGCGCACTCAAGCACCAGCACTGACAGGAGTGATTCTTAAGTGCAGAGCCAGTGATCCTTGAGCGCAGAGTCAGCAGTAAGCCCTGAATACAGCCAGGTATGACCCACCCACCCCCCAATATTTATATTTTTAATTTAAAAAATGTACAACGAAACATAACAGTTTTGTTTTGCTAGAAACCATGCAAAATATTAACATCTTTCAATTAACCTAAACATTCTTCTTCGTATTAAAATTGTACAGATAATTCTGGCACTACAGATTTTCAACTTGAGCCAGAAAGAAATACACTGCAAGATTTAAATGAAATATCAGAATGATGTCTCCTCGTTATATTGTAATATCTCCTCACTATGTTTAATGGCACCCGAATGCAGCCCTTTGATTGCATTTTTGGTGCTGTTACAATATAATGATATGCTCTTTCTTTCACAGAAAGATGACAAAGTTGCATCTTCTTAGATACACATTTGTCTTCTCAGCTACTACACCTTTTCATATGATTCTTTTTAGAATGTAATGTCAGAGTAAAGCCAATGGAGAAAAGTTCCAGCTAACAGAATTGCTATAGCAACTACATTTCTCAAGTTTGGTCTTGTGTGGATCATCATATTAAAGCTTGTTTTTCAGCTTGATGAAAAACATGGCTATAATCTTCACTGTTAAAATTTCTTTGACCTATCCAGAAGTTAAAAATAGAAGAGAACAATTTGAATTATTTCACAAACATAAAAATCTGGAATTGAAGCTTCTCTACAAATGAAATTAAAGCATAGAGCTCTGGCATTTGGGACTACTTGAACTTCCACCTATGGTTTCAAATTGAATTCAGTTTTTATGATGGCTTGTTTTCTGAGTGCTGAATAAGTATTCAATTTCTCAATTCTGAACAAAACAATGAGTTCAGTATTCATCTTCTTCAAGGGAACATGGTATATTAACGTGACATTGAACAGAATCTGACAAGGTGTATATATCTCTGTGTGCTTAGTTGTTCTGATAGCTAGAAAATGCATCTGTTTAAGCCATTTGTAATCCACTTTAGCATTAATTTTAAGAAATCGGAGCTGGAGAGGTAGTACAGCTGTAGGGCACTTACTACCAGGTAGATCACTGCATGGGGCAAACATGTTTATCCCAAGAATACTATATGGCACTTGAGCACCTCCAGGAGGCATTCCTAAGTGCAGAACCAGGAGTAACACCTAAGCATCGCTGAGTATGGCCCCCAAACAAACAAAAAAAAACCATATAAGCAAAACACAGTAAGTTTTACATTTCACAATTTTGTTTTGTTATAAAATAATATTCTTTTAAAAAGGCAAAAAAAACATTGTTTACAATAGCCAGAATCTGGAAAAAGCCTTAGTGCCCAAGAACAGATAACTGGTTAAAGAAACTTTGGTACATCTACACAATGGAGTACTATGTAGCTTTTAGAAAAGATGAAGTCATGAAATTCACATACAAGTGGTACTACATAGAAAGTATCATGCTAAGCAAAATGAGTCAGAAAGAGAGGGACAGGCATAGAAAGATTGCATTCATCTGGGAAACATAAAGTAACAAAATAGGAGACTAACACCCAAGAATAGCCTTAACACCCAAGAATAGCCTAGATAAGTACCAGGAGGTTTATTCCATGGCTTGGAGGCCAGCCACACATGCTAGGGGAAAAGGCAGCTCAGATAGAGAAGGGAGAGCCAAATAAAGGGTGTTGGGAGGATCCTCCCGGGATGAGAGATGCATGCTCAAAGTAGACTATAGACCAAACTTGATTTCCACTTAATGCCTCTTTTGCAAACCACAGCACCCAAAAGGAGAGAGAGAACAAAAGGAACACCCTGCAGAGGCAGGGTGGGATGTGGGGATGGAGGGTGGAAGGTATACTGGGATCAGTGGTGGTGAAAAATGGGCACTGGTGGATGGATGGGTACTCGATCATTGTATAACCCAAGCATATTGAAACCCAAGCACAAAAATATGTAAGTCTACAACTGTACCTCATGGTGTTTCACTAATAAAATTTAAAAAAATAATAAAAATAGGCAAAACATGGACCTGAGAGAAAGCATTAAATAAATAAATAAATAAATAAAATGTCAAAGAAATATCACAAAGCAATAATATACATTGTTTTTTAAAAAATTTAAGATTAAAAATAAAACTTGATGTCTACTTTTGTTCCTTCAAGTTGAAAATCATAACTTCGAACTGTAGGAAATATGAATACTAGAAATGTTTTCAAAGAATATGCTATAATATTTGCCATAAAATATGGGTGCAGGGGCTCGAGTGATAGCACAGTGGGGAAGGCATTTGCCTTGCACGCGGCCGACCCGGGTTCAATCCCCAGCATCCCATATGGTCCCCCCAAGCACCGCCAGGAGTAATTCCTGAGTGTAGAGCCAAGAGTAACACCTGAGCATAGCTCGGTGTGAGCCCAAAAGAAAAAAATTATATATATGGGTGCATTCTTAGTACAAGTAAATCACATTTTGTTTATTTATCCTAAAACGTTTATAAATATCTTCCAATAGCAATTTTAAATTGTACATGCTATTAGTCATTAAAAACTATATAAATAAATAATACTGAAAATATGTTTTGCTATTTTTCTTAGTAATAGGATATTATAAATCAATCATCAAAAAAATCTAAACTACAAAAATTAACTCAAGGAGTAATGTTCTAAGATCATAGAATGTTATGCAATGCTTATAGAATTAATAGGGGTTGAGGGGAATGAACCTGTAGACAATATTTGGTTGGTTGACATTTTTATTTGCTTTTTTAAATAAGAAAGAAATGGAAAAACTGATTGTCATTGTATCTTAAATACACAAACATGACTAAATCATGTTGTAAAGCAGATAAATGTGGGATTCATTTATTCTTAGCAACATTTTGAAGTAAGGTTTTGACTTGTTTTATTCAAGAAAACAGCTATTCTCATTAAATTTTAAATGTTCCTTTTCTGGCCCAACAGACGTAGTCATGCAATTGACATATTTCCACAGCCCTTGGCAATGATACATGCAATTTTAATCATGGATATTAATTCTCATCTTTAAACCACAGGCCCACCCCTTTCACTACTCTATTACTTCGCCCCAGTATTTATTTCACTGCCAACAGCAGTGATACATGAAAATTAAACTGTAGATATTCATTATTTCCTGCTTTTGCCCCAGTGCGTAGAATTTTCACTTGTATGCTGTTAAGAAGTAAAAATTTCATTACAAGCTCACCATCATGTGACTCCTGCCTTGTGGTGATTAAATATTATGGGTAATTGGCATAAAGATATCAACCAGCAAGGATGTGCTACAGACAGTAACTGGTGACAGGGAAGATGGTTGTGTAAGTATGACAGCTGCGAAATAACCTATGATCTTCAGGAAGAGTCAGCATTATGCGCTATAACTCTTAACCATCACTTTGAAAGCTGAGGTTCTGCAATGAAAAGACCAGAAATTCAATTGTTTTCAAATGACATATTGGGTTACAATATTTTTGTCAGCAATTACTTTGTCACAAAATCGTTCTTTCTTCTTTTTCTTTTTCCCCCTGTGGAGTTAGTGATGGAGATGCTGGTTTTTCCCAAAATAACCTTTAATTATAGTGTTTGATCTTGACATTCTCAAAAAAAATGCCCTACTGGCTAGTCTTCTGTAAGTACCATCTGTAAGTTTTGATCATAAACTAACTGGTCCTAGAATCTGGCTGGCAAAAAGCATTGAGCATCATTTTGTTAAAAAAAAAAAAGTCAGCCCTAGTCAATTTCACAGTCTTGAAATTTGAAGTTATTTCTTCCAGCTTTCAAGAGAAAAAAATTCTGGCTTGAATTTCTGTGTTAGAATTTTCAAACAAAAATAGAAGGGAAAGCTGGAATAAAGCAAAAGAAATGGAAAAGATACCATAGAAATCTGAATACATAAGTAATTGCATTTGTCAAGAAAATAAGGAAAGAAATTGCAATTTTATTTTCACAGTTAGATTTAATTCTTTACACCTACAATATGATGGTGAATAACTCTAAGACATGTCTAATAATAAAAGGAAAATAAAATGCAAAATATTATATCAGGTAATTGTGAGAAAGTACTTTGTGATATTTTTGAAATAGTGGGTGCCTTAAAGGTCTTGGGCCAGAGAGCGAGCTCAAAGAGCTGAGCAGGAGGAAAACAAAGGATGAAGACTATTACAGGCATGATACTCTAAATCAGATTAAAGTTAGATGATGCTGCTAACATGCCAGGATATGCTTAGTATTTTTATAAATAATAGAACTGCTAGCTCACTTGAGAAGTGAGACATTTAAGACATTTGCTTCTTTGAATAATATCAATTACATCACAGCTTTGACAAAAAAGTACAACCTGTAAAGAAGAGATCTATCAGAACTGGGATTTACAGGTAATTGCTTGTGTTAAACTGATTCATGTGGTGTTATTGTTTGTCCCGTTAACTGCAGAATTCCTGAAGTATAGGTTCTGTCATGAGGTATCTTTAGATGGCTTAAATTTCCCTCTGTTGATCTTTAGTAAAAACACAACCCCCAGAGATGAGAGGCTTTATGTTTGTGCCAATCCAGTGAAAAATTCACATAAATACATTTCTAGCAGATCAAGCATCCCTATAGAAAGTATACCTAAAATGTCCCAGAGTCATTAACATGGTATAATTTTGGTAGTGGTCCTAACATAAATTTCACAGACTTCAATTTAACCTTTATTATAAACCAAATGCTAAGGGATTACTCCTGGGTCTCCACTCAGGATTTACTCCTGGCGGTGGTTGGGGGACCATGTGGAATGCCAGGGATTGAACCCAGGTCAACCCCATGCGAGGCAAAAGCCCTACCTATTGTGCTATAGCACTAGCCCCATATTAATTAATATTTAATTCCTAGAGAAATTATGGTGAATATAGATTTCTCTGCCTCTTAAGTAAGTTTCTAGATTATTTGAAAAGTTATAGCAGTTTAGATTTGATGAATTATACATAGAACATTTCCTTCAAATGCCATGTATATTAATGCTTAACTAATTATTGCTAAAGTTTTGTCTAATATTCCATTAAGCAGTTAGGGCACACTACTTGAATTTTATTTCCCACACCACATGGTTCCTCAAGCATCACTGGATATAACCCCGAAGACCCTGAGAACCAAGAGTGGAGGCCTCAAGGCCCAAAACACTGGGTTGTCCCTGGAAATCCTTGGGACCACAAGGTCTGAGCAGGGACCCCGCAATGAACTTCCAGTCTCATTTCTTGGTGCTGCTACTGGGCCTCTCGAGCACTTGGAAGGCCCCACTAAAATAATTAAAAGCCTCTTTCTTATTAACGCGGCAGCCGAGTGGGAGATGCAGAGATGCAGATCTTTGTGAAGACCCTGACCGGCAAGACCATCACCCTTCAGGTGGATCCCAGCGACACCATTGAGAATGTCAAAGCCAAAATCCAGGACAAGGGAGGCATCCTGCCCGACCAGCAGCGTCTGATTTTTGCAGGCAAACAGCTGGAGGATTGCCGCACCCTCTCGGACCACAACATCCAGAAAGAGAACACCTCGCCTCTGGTGCCGCGCCAGGGTGGGGGCATCACTAAGCCCGAGTTAAGCCAGCAGGCCCAGAAGTACAACTGTGAGATGATCTGCCGGAAGTGCTACGCCCGCATGCACCCCCACACCATCAAGAGCCGCAAGAAGAAGAGCAGGCACACCAACAACCTGCGCCCCAAGAAGAGGCTCAAATAAGGAAGGCCCCTCATGCGCCTCACCCCCGGGGTGCCGTTATTGAGGCCCTGCTGCCTCAATAAAGTCACCCTTTGATTGACTGGAACAGCAAAATAAATAAATAAAAATAATTAAGATCCTGCCATATACAATGTTTCCGTTATGAGTAGAAGAGGAAAAAGAAGATCACAGAATAAATGAGTCTGTGTTTATGAAAAGCTAACTGTGCATTAAAAATGACTGGCTGAGTTGGGGAGGAGGTGGGTAGTGGTCAGGGTGAAGTTAATAAAGCATGTGTCTTTGTGTGCAAGGTCCTTGGTTCCCTCCCTAACTCCAAATCTCTCTCTGTCTCTGTCTCTGTCTATCTATCTGTCTGTCTGTCTCTGTCTATCTATCTGTCTGTCTGTCTCTCTCTCTCTCTCTCTCTCTCTCTCTCTCTCACACACACACACACACACACACACACACCACTACCACCACCATCATCAGTTTCTCTGGCTGTTGACTGACAAAATTAAGACTAAATCAAGTGATTAGGTAAGGAATGAGAAAGAGACTGATCATGATCATTTTTGCCACTCTATTTTGGTGAAATATGGCAATAAAAATGAGAAAGAATCATTTCAAATGATTCCACAAATTTCTTAGGAGTTTAAGAAGCAAGATTCCATAGGTCCTAGGATGAGCTAGGACATATATAAAATATTGCTTGAAATTTGGATTCAGTTTCTAGGGCTTTAAAGCCCTTTTCTAAAATGGTATATTGGAAAGGGAATTTTTTTAAATTCTCAATCAAAAAAAAAAAAGAAAATAATGAAAATTTAAAAAAAACAAAAATTAACTTTAAAAATAAAATAAATTTTAAATTTTTTTAAAAGAAAAATTCTCAATTGATGTAGGATTAATTTCATTTTGTTTTAAAGGGGGAAGAAGAATAGGAAGTTTTCAGTATCCTGTTTTCTCAAAGGAAAAGTCTGGACAAGTGCCCACAGTTATGATCAGAGGGACTCAGTCCATCTCTGTTTCCTGCTTTTGTAAATACTTTAAGGCTGCTTAGTCAGAGAGTCAAAGAACATAGCAAAATCAGACTAGTAAGAAGAATCTGACAAAGAACATCTCAGACTTGGTAAAGCAACAGAATGTTGTTGGGAAATTCATTATGATTTTGTGTAAGCATTGCTTATGATCACCATATTAAAGATAAGACATTCAATAAAAATCTACATATCCCATAGAAAGTTTGTTCCAGTGGACTTTTTTCATTAAAAATGAAAATAAGTGAAGGGACAGAACAGTGTCAGAATTGGAGGCAGAACAGAGTTAATTATGGTGAATGAAAGAGTAAATACAAATTTGGTAGCTTATATTATTAGAAAAAAGTGTTGATTGGGCACTAAAAATAGAAGTATATTATATTTTTTGTTTTAGTCATTAAAAATTTTTACTCTTTAAATTAAAATTAAATTAAAAATTTAATCTTGCCCTTAAAGAGTCCTGTCAGTTTGAAAAGCAAAACAACTTCATCAGCATGTAAGTTGTGGGACAGAGAGAGAGTACAAGGATTAAGAAATTTGCCTTGTATAGGGCTGACACTGGTTTGATCCCCAGCACCACATAGTGTCACCTCAGTACTGCCTGAGCACAAAGCCCTGAACACCATTGAGCGTGGCCCTAAAACAACAAAAACAAAAAATTCAATAATTTGTGGGCAAAAAAAAAATCCTACAATACATTTAGGCATGTGCGTTTTGATGTATTTTAAAAGATGTGTAATTCCAACCACTCATGCCAATACCCTAGACAGTTCTTTTGTGCTCCTCTTCATGACTTATTCTTTTTTTAATTTAAATTAAATTTTTTGTTGTTTTTGCACCACTACCAGATTTGCTCAAGGTTTATGCCTGCCTCTGCACCTAGTGATGTTCCCAGTGGGCCTCAGGGAACAGGACACAGTACTGGGGATTGAACCCTGGTGATCCTGGTCAAGGCAAGCACCTTATCCATTATACTAGCTCTCCATTTTTAATGATCAAAATTCTTGCCACTTTGAACAGCAGTATCTCTTAAAATTCAGCAAGATTCACTTGGCATGCTTAGTAAAATTGCAGATCCTTGAATCATATTCCAAAAATTCTGATGTTATGAACTTTCAGAAATTAGAATCTAATTTTAGCATTTCAATGCTGGAAACAATGCAATTGTTTTCCACTGTGTATGGAAAACTTCAAGCTCCCAGAGTGTAATT
Organism: Sorex fumeus; assembly: GCF_029834395.1. Taxonomy (NCBI): domain Eukaryota; kingdom Metazoa; phylum Chordata; class Mammalia; order Eulipotyphla; family Soricidae; genus Sorex; species Sorex fumeus. Next base: position 29,762,650 of record NW_026606188.1, read on the forward strand.
TTAAAGTGATGCCCTGACCATATTCTGTTTTATTATTCTCAGTATTCTCCTTCCATTCATCCATTCTTACTTCCTGAAATAGTATTACATATGTCCTTGTCTGCGCTGTTCTCTTCCTGGAGCAGGGTTTTGTAGTCTTCTGGGTCTTGGCCGTTGATGGGATTACACGGCACTGGGGGCAGTTAGTGGATGTAACACCTACATACTGGAAGATGGGGGATCTGAGAAGAGGAGGTTCCAGTCCGAGCAGGCTTAAAAATCTATGCCCTGGGTCCCACACAACTGGGTTCCTCTGCCGGTTCCTTTATGCGTGAGGCTCCTCCGAACGTGTGGAGAGTGGTTTTAAGTATGGCTGTGGCTGGAAACGGAGGTCTCCTGCCTCCACGCCTAGCTGTCCTCACTGGGGCCCCTTGGAGGAGGATGGGTTGAGTTTCCCTTCCCACCCCAAGCAGAGCCCCGGCTGCTGAAGACCAGTCACAGCCATGCTTAAGATCACTCTCCACACGTTTGGACGATCCTCACGCATGAAGGAACCGGCAGAGGAACCCAGGTGTGCAGGACCCAGGGCATAGATCTCCAAGCCTGCCCAGATTGGGACTGGGAGGTCCTCCACCCAGATCCCCCATCTTCCAGTATGTAGGCTTTACACCTACCAACTGCCCCTGGCACCATGTAATCCCATCAACAGCAAAGACCCAGAGACTATAAAACCCAGCTCCCTGAAGCAACATCTTATTGTCTAGTTCTTACTCTGGAGAACCTGGCAGGCTACCAAAAGTATCCTGCCCACACAGCAGAGTCTGGCAAACTCCCTGTGGCTTATTCAATATGCCAAAAACCAGTAACAATGATGGGTCTCATTCTCCTGACCGTGAAAGAGCCTCGAATGTGGCACTTTTTAAAATCTCAAAGCTAGGACAAAGGAGACATTACTGGGGCCTGCTCGAGGCAATCGATGAACAACAGGATGACAGTGATACAGTGATGTGCTTGTCATTGCTACCTCTGCTTCTTCTTCCCAAAATATTTTTTGTATGAAATATTTATATTAGAAAACTTTGTAAAGAGAGAAGTGTATTAGTGATACATTGTTGGGGTGTGTGATTAATAATTTTTTTATTATTAAAAATTTTTTTAATAGTGAGACATCATAAGGTACAGTTGCAGACTTACACATTTTTGTGCTTGGGTTTCAATTATACAATGATCCCACCACTTCATCAGCTTAAAACGCAGTGATGCCCTTCCTAAAACACAACAAAAAATTATATGAACAACTGGAATACCATGGTATAGCCATTCACCAGACTTACATAGATGCCCTTTCTTGAGACTACCTTTTTTGTATTTATTTCTTTTAATTACAATAAGCATCTTGAAGTAGAATTGTAGGTGCAGTTCCCTTTTCAGTTCTTTGAGCAATAACCAGGCCCATTACTACCTTGATCCTTTTCTTCCTAGACAGAACTTTGGCAAATTCATCAGATCTGTATAGATCACTTCTTTCATGAATCCTTCCCTGATCACTATTTAAACAAGTCACACTTTACATTTTCCTCCAAAACATACTTATTATCTGGTTATTTACAATTTTTATTTGAAGTTGGTTATTTATCTACGGCTATATGCAAGCTGTTTCTCTCTTTCACCGGTTTGTATGATCCCGGAAGGGCATAATTATAGGAGCTTTATCCACTAAGAGTTTCTGGTCCATTATATGTATTAAATAATATATACTAGGGATGAGAAATGGTAACTGGATTCTGAGTCTGGTAAATCTGTGTATTATCTATATTATATTTTCTTATATTTAACAATAGGTCATCATTTTTTCTTTATCTTATTAATATTTTCTCCCAAGTCATACAATGTTCTCAAATAGAAAAAAAATGTCCTCTGTAAAATCCACAATTATTCTATTATTTCATGCTGGTCACAAAATTGAAATAACTATAATGGTGGTAATATGATAATATCTAACTTCTTTTGAAGTTTTTCATTACTAAAAGTGCTTGATGTTTTAAATTAATTAAAACATCTGAATCACTGGGACAATGGCACATGACTATTAGCTGCATCTTACCCATGAGAAATCCAAAGTTCACCGGGTCATCCACAGCTGATAAGGAATTGTGATCTACCTGAGGCAGATCTAAGTACTGTAATTCCAAACATAAAATTTTACTTTGAATCATTTATTACTCAGTTGTCACTTAAAACTTGCATTTACTTACATCTAATGTCATTCATTTTCACATCCACAAATTTCAGGAAAAAAATTATACTTTTGGAATGTGGCAATAATGAAGAAAGGCTGTTAGAGTATGAAGAAGACTGATCAGAGAACGCTATTTAGGGTTTACCACCTTTGGATCTGACCTTGAAAACTTTTCATGTGTTTGTAACCTTTTTATTTGATAGATTTCTTTTGGGAAACAAAATATTGGAGGACCAGAAATAGAGCTCAGAGGACTGCACGCATACCTAGCATGTGGAGGACCTGGGTTTATTACTAGCGTTACATGGTCCAACAAGCATGGTAATTTTTTAAGCCTTTTTTTTTTATATTTGGATCACACGCGGTAATGCACAGGAGTTACTCTTGGCTCACACACTCAGGAATTACTACTGGCAGTGCTCGGGGGACCATATGGGATGCTGGGATTCGAACCTGGGTCGACTGCGTGTAAGGCAAGTGCCCTACCCACTGTGCTATTGCTTCAGCTGCCCTTCCCTAATTTTTTTAAAGGCCCACTACACTTGATCACTTGATCACTTGACATCCCGTTACTCATCAATTTGCTGGAGCGGGAGCCAGTAATGTTTCCATTCGTCCCTGTCACGTGCTAGTGTAGCCCAATGGCGTCTGCTCTTTCTAGGAACACGAAGAGCCTCAAACCGATCATTCAGGGTCTTGATGATAAAGTTTGACCATCTCGTAGGTGGGCAGCCACGGTCATTTGACCTCCAGTGGAATCAAATCGGTAACAGCTCTAGTTCAGTGGTTGCCTCCAAATCTCATTATGTTGTCCAGCCCATCTGATTTTTGATGCCTTGGCAAATGAGACAACATCCCCAATTCTTGACCATCAATGGAGGTCGGAACTCCGGATTCTTTCTCTCATTTGAGTGAAGCGTGATACTCCCAGCATAGCTCTTTAGATTCCTCTTTGAAAGACCCGAATAGCGTTCTCATCCTTTTTTCGTAGGGCCCAGATCTCTGAGGCATATGTTAATGCAGTAAAAAGAGTGGAATCAAAGAGATGTGCCTGAAGCCAGAGGTTCTTCATCCTCTTAGCTACTTCTACGATGCTCTTGAAGGTGTTCCAAGCGGCACTCTTCCTCCTGTGCAACACAGGTGCCAGATCATTTGTCATGTTGACTACTCGATCTAGGTACACATAACTGTCATTCCGTTGAGAGTGAAAGGAATGTCAGGAACTGTTTCTCATAAACATTGTCTTCGTGAGATTCAGTGGTAGTTCGACCTTTCCACACTCATGGTCGAAGTCGGCTAGCATTTGTGCCACTTGGCTAATGATTGGTATTATTAGAACAATGTCAACAGCAAAGCGGATGTGGTGTAGTTGCCGACTGTCTATCTTCACTCCCATTTCTTCCCATTACAGTCACTACATTACATTCTCAAGGGTGGCACTGAAGAGTTTTGGTGAAATGGTATCACCCTGCTGAACCCCTCGCTTGACAAGGATGATCACTTCTTTGTAGAATGGTGAGATCCTGGTAGTGAATCCATAATACAGCTCACAGAGGATACTGATGTATTGAGTTTGAATGCCCTGATTGGCTAGGGCTTCAATGACCGCTTCCATCTCAACAGAATGAAAGGCCTTCTTTAAATCAATGAACATTAGACAGAGCGGTATCTTGAACTCCCAAGAAAACTCAATGAACTTGGTTATCATGTGGATATGGTCAATCATGCTAAATCCTTTGCGTAAGCTGGCCTGCTCTCAGGTTGTCCTTCATCTAGAGTTCTGTCAATCGTATTCAGGATGACTCCATGAAGAGCTTGTAGATTACATACAATAAGGAGATCGGGTAATGGTTGCCAATGTCATGGTTGTCTCCCTTCTTTTAGAGTAGTACAGTCCTGCTGGTTTTCCACTGGGACGAATCGTGCATTCAGACAGGTAGCATGTGAAGAGCCGAGCCAGCGTATTGATGAGTACTAATGGCAGATTCTTCAGGCGTTCTGGTCTGACCTTGTCTAGGCCAGGTGCTGCTCGTTTCTTTATCGATGAAATGGCGTGTCAAATTTCTGAAGGGAGAACATTGGGAATGACATATCCATCCTGCAGAATTTGGGATGTGGGCAGGTAGACGTGGCTATTGAAGAGATCCGATTAGAAGTCATGGATAATCTTCCCCATTTCCTTTCTGGAAGATGTGATAGATCCATCAGGATGTCAGAGGGCAATCATCTTGGCCTTGTGGTTGGTGAAAGACAGGCAGGTGTTGTGAATACTTTTCCCAGCTTCTGTTGCATCGGCCAGCACTGCTGCTTTTCTCTTTTGAGGTCTTCATGTATCACTTCTCTGCACTGCTTTGCAAGCTTGGACGTTCGCGTGTGGTTGCCTGAGGGATGCGGTAAGCCGTGTTGGAAAATAAGCTCAAGAGTTTTTGAAGACAGGCTTTTTTTTTTGTGGCTATCTCTCTCTTGGCGTTCCTTGCACAATCATGGAGGTGCTGTTCAGTCAATCGTATTCCTCGTCAATGGTGTCAACAACGGCATCTTCCCTTGTTGCTGCAATAGTGCCAAAGAGCTCCCAGTTCTCTTCTTAAACTTTGCAGCCCTTTCTCCCCACTCTGTGAAGTAGAATTTTGCACAGAGGAGACAGTGGTCCGATCCCTTTTGGAATTTTGGGACAACAGAGACATTGGTCAGGCAAAACCCTCAATTGGATATGACGTTGTCAATTTTGTTGTGGAACTGTACACTGGGAGACTTCTATGTCTAACGTTTAGATTTAGCTTTCTGGAACTGTGAGTTACCAGAATGTCTTGTTCGACATGATGAACTCAAACAGTCTCTCACCCTGTTTTTTCCATTCTAGGCCATGGGTCCCATTATGGAGTTCTTCTACTGATCTTCTCAGTCCTACCTTGGCATTGAAATCACCAATAATGATCTTCTTGTAGAAGAAGATCTTCTTGTGGTCTTCTTTATAGAACCACTCCAGCTCCATGTAGAACTTCTCAATTTCTCCTTCATCATAATTGGATGTTGGTGCATAGACAATGAAGATAGAAACTGGCAGCAGTGAACCACATCTATTCAAGTGTAATCAACCGTTTTGGGTTGTTAGGCATTCGAATGAATCAATGCTCATGCCAAGTTTGTGTTGACAAGGACACTGACACCTCCGACACATCTTTTGTCACAGGTTCTGAGGAACAGTTCTCCAGTGTCCAAAAAGGTTTGATGTGATTGATGCCTTCTTGTCTCAGTCAGACCAATGATGTTGTACTTGATCTTTTGTGCTTCTACCATCAGGTCCTCAATGAATGCATCTGATGCCACCATACATCATTGAAAGTACAGATAATCATTTTTGTCTTTCTTTGTTTTGGTAGCCTAGTTCGGCCTTGAGATTTTATCAGCCTCTCCTTCCTCATCCTTCTTTTTTTTTTTTTTGTAGGAGTACTGCTATTTATTCAGCCACTGATTAGCTGATTGAATTGTGCATGAAGGGAGGGGAAGACAGGCCCGGCTCCAACCCCCCCATCCCGTGAGGCCCAACAAGTTTCGTCATTGCGGGTCCAGGCCTGATGGTCCAATGGCCTCTGAAGGATGACGGCCACCGAGCCACCAAGAGGGAGCAGGTGGAGTGACAACACCCTTTCCTCCCTGGGGTGACCTGGTGACAGTAACGTACTGTGGGGTCCGGACGCATTTCTGCCAAAAGCCACTGGGTTTTGAGATTTGTTTCTGAGTCTCTGGGATCATGGTCATTAAGCAGCTGGATCAGGAGCCAGAGAGGCCATACCTCCAATTATATAGCTGAGCCGGAGGTGGTTTGTGGGTGTGTTTTCCACATACCTAACTTTTGGCTGTTTACTTTCTTGGTAAACTTTGCCCCAAGTTTTTGGGGTCTGGCCAAAGGCACAGCAGCAATTTTGGGGTATCTGGAAGTCTGAAGGCACCATCAGGCTGCTGATGCACTCACCTCACAGGTACAGATTGACCTGCTGGCGGCACCATACCCCCCCTCATCCTTCTTAAGGCTGCCGTATTGGTGACTCTTTCAGGATCAGGGGAATGAGACCCATTGTATTTCCTGGTTTTGGCATATCGAATATGCCACGGATAGCTTGCCAGGCTCTGTCATGCGGGCGGGGTACTCTTGGTAGCTGGCCAGGCTCTCCGAGAGGGATGAAGGCTTTTAGGGCAGCCTCTAATCACCCTTGTAGGTGTTCCCATGGTTAAAATCATATTTGAATCCTATCAAATATGGTGCAGCAGTCCTGGAAGAAGGGTATTAAGTGTTTTATGATGGGGTCGAAAAACAACCTGGAGCATGGTGGTGGCTGGGTAGTGGAGGTAGTGGACTTCCACATTTCTCAAAAACAAAAGTACTTTTTAGCTGTGACATTAATGTCACCTAGTAAAGAAACCTAAAGTAATCATAGTTTAAATGTTTTTTAAATAATTTACAAATAGACAAAACAAAGATATTTTCAGCATCTTAATTATATAGAATATCCATTTGTAATTAGCCTCAATAATACCTTATTGTTAAAAAACTTCTCAAAAATTCATTAATTTAACTTTGTTAATTTGATTTAACTGGCTGTGGAACAGAATTTGAGAAATAATTAGATATAGCTGACAAAATTGCATTTTGGGTTTCCATATTTAAAAAAATTAGTTCAAACATAATAATGCCTCCAGCCTTTTTGAATTCTGTATTGCCTCAAAGGATTCATTGAATTTGGAAAATATATTTCTGGAGAAAATAGCAACTTTTTTATCTTTTATTTATTAAACTCTGTTAGACCAAATGATTTAGAATATTTCAGAATTTACCAAGAGATAATTGATTGCTTATAAATAAATGTTTTAAATATGCTAATATAGTTTGTATATTAATGGTAATTTCCACTTTTTTGCTATTTGTTTGACCACTGAGGAAAATGTATACCACTGCTGATAACGGATATGTCACCCATGGGGAGTCCTTTCTTTACTGAATATCAGAGACTAGTTTTTACAGGGTTTCAATAACTAAACCTTTAAACTATTCTAGTCTAGGGCAAATTCTGCCCTCCAAAACTTAACTGGACAGAATCCTATGTTGGCTCAAAGGGAATAAAATGCTCTCAAAGTAAACCACTCGCCCATTAATTTTTCCGAGGCATCATTTAGTACCTGGAAAGAGGTAATTTACCACATGGTACTTCATAGGAGCTACTGACTGAGCAGTTTACTCCTAGGGAGAAAGCATCTCACCCTGGGTCACTATAGAAACAGCCTCCTCTTATAATCAAGGTTATTATCCTCCGTTTACTCCCTTTTTCTGCCTGAGTCTCTCAGTAACAGCTGGGAGCCTCATTTATAAACAACCTGTACTGTAAAATGCCCATGATGCTCACAGTATGAAAACATAGGAATATGGTTTATCCTTGGGCATATTATTATTTTATTATCATTTTACATATTCCCTATATTTTGACCAGGGATCTGAAGACATTTCATGAGCTTTAAATAATCATTGAGTATAAATCTTTATCACTATCTCTAAGTTAGGATTACTTTAATATTAATAAATAAACAACTTTTGATGAAGAATTGGTATGATTTGCTTATAGTTAATAGATGAGTAGAAAAGGATTAGTCAACTATCATAGAAAATTGCTAATGTATATTATCTCCTCACTTTACCTTTTACTGTGAATCATAACAAATTTATGAGTTCACTATATTCATTATATGAAGTACAATCTGTTTGAAATGTGCACCAAATAACTGTTATTGAGAGATGACTGATAGTACATTTTAGTTGTATAATGTTGTGTGAAATATTCTTTTTTTTTATTTTATTGAATCACCATGAGATAGTTACAATCTGTCAGGTTTGGGTTACAATCACACAATGATCAAACACCCATCCTTCTACCAATGCACATTCCCCACCACCAATATCCCCGATTACCCCCTTTTTCCACCCTCCCTCTGCCTCCATGGCAAACATGATTCCCCCTAATCTCTCTCTCTATATTGGGGCATTATGGTTTGCAATACAGACCCTGAGAGGTTATCATGTTTGGTCCTTCATCTACTTTCTGCATACATCTCCCATCCTGACTGATTCCTCCAGCCATCTTTTTCTTAGTGATCCCTTCTCTATTCCAACTGCCTTCTCCCCTTTGCTCATGATGCAGGCTTCAGCTATAGAGTAATATATCTGTCCCATGTATCTACTATCCTTAGGTGTCAGCCTCATGTTATGTTGTTTTTTGTTTTGTTTTTTTGTTTTTGGGTCACGCCCGGGGATACTCAGGGTCTACTCCTGGCTCTGCACTCAGGAATTACTCCTGGCGGTGCTCAGGGGACCATATGGGATGCTGGGAATCGAACCCGGGTCGACCACGTACAAGGAAAACGCCCTACCCGCTATACTATTGCTCCAGCTCCATGTTATGTTGTTTATACAGCACAAATGAGAGCAGTCCTTCTATGTCTGTCCCTCTCTTTCTGACTCATTTCACTTAGCATGATACTCTCCATGTCTATACATTTATAAGCAAAGTTCATGACTTCATCTCTCCTGACAGCTGCATAGTATTGCATTGTGTAGATGTACTGGTTTCTTAACCAATCATCTGTTATAGGGCACTTGGATTCTTTCCAGATTTTTGCTATTGTGAACATTGCTGCAATGAACATATAGGTACAAATGTCATTTCTACTATGCTTTTTTGCATCCTTGGGATATACTCCCAGAAGTGGTATTGCGGGGTCATATGGAAGCTCAATTTCTAGTTTTGAAGGACTGTCCATATTGTTTTCCAGAAAGGCTGTACTCGTGGGCATTCCCACCAACAGTGAAAGAGTGTCCCTTTTTCCCCACATCCACGCCAGCACTGGTTGCTTTTGTTCTTTTGAATGTGTGCCAGTCTCTGTGGTGTGAGATGATATCTCATAGTAGTTTTGATTTGCATCTAGCTAGCGATGTGGAGCATTTGTTCTTTTGAATGTGTGCCAGTCTCTGTGGTGTGAGATGATATCTCATAGTAGTTTTGATTTGCATCTAGCTAGCGATGTGGAGCATTTTTTCATGTACCTTTTGGCCATTTGTATGTCTTTTTTTAGGAAACTTCTGTTCATTTCTTCTTATTTTTGGATGGGGTTGGAGGTTTTTTTCTTGTAAATTTTCTACTAGTGTCTTGTATATCTTGGATAATAATCCCTTATCAGATGGGTATTGGGTAAATGTTCTTTCCCATTCTGTGGGTTCTTTCTGTGTTTTGGTCACAGTTTCTTTTGAAGTGAAGAAGCTTCTTAGTTTGATGTAGTCCCATTTGTTTATGTTTGCTTCCACTTTCACGGTCAGTGTTGTTTCATCCTTAAAGATGTTTTTACCTTCAATGTCGTGGAGAGTTCTGCCTACATTTTCCTCTATAGATCTTATGGATTCATGTCTTATATTGAGGTCTTTAATCCACTTTGATATGACTTTTGTGTCTGGCATTAGAAAGAGGTCAGCGTTCATTTTTTTGCAGGTAGTTATCCAGTTTTCCCAACACCACTTGTTGAAGAGGCTTTCCTTGTTCCACTTCACATCTCTTGCTCCTTTGTCCAAGATTAAGTGGTCATATATTTGTGGGTCTCTGACAGAATATTCAACTCTGTTCCATTGGTCTGCAGGTCTGTTTCTAGCCCAGTATCATATTATCTTAATTACCACTGTTTTGTACAGTTTGAAGTTGGGTAGGGCGATGCCACCCATCTTCTTTTTCCCAAGGATTGTTTTAGCTATTCGTGGGAGTTTATTGTTCCCTATGAATTTCAGGAGTGTTTTGTCTATTTCTTTGAAAAATGTCATGGGTATCCTGATAGGGACCGCATTGAATTTTTATAGTGCTTTGGGCAGTATTGCCATTTTGATAATGTTAATCCTCCCTATCCATGAGCAGGGGATGTGTCTCCATTTCCTAGTGTCCTCTTATTTCTTGAAGTAGTGTTTTGTAATTTTCCTTGTATAGGTCCTTCACCTCTTTGGTTAAGCTGATTCTGAGGTACTTGATTTTCTGAGGTACTAGTGTGAACAAAATTATTTTATTAATGTCTCTTTCTTCTCTTTCGTTATTTGTATATAAGAAAGCCAGGGACTTTTGGGTGTTGATTTTGTAGACTGCCACTTTATTAAACTGACCTATTGTTTCTAGGACCTTTTCTGTAGAATTTTTAGGATTGTCTAAGTATAGTATTATATCTTCCACAAATAGTGATAGTTTGACCTCTTCCTTTCCTATCCTTGATAGTTTTCTTTGCCTAACTACAATGGCCAGTACTTCCAGTATAATATTGACGAGGAGTGGCGAAAGTGGGCAACCTTTTCTTGTGCCCGATCTTAGAGGGTAGGTTTTTAGCATTTCTCCATTGAGAATGATACTTGCTGTGGGCTTGTGGTAGATGGCTTTGACTATATTGAGGAAAGTTCCTTCAATGCCTATTTTGCTCAGAGTTTTCATCATAAACAGGTGCTGGATCTTGTCAAATGCTTTCTCTGTGTCTATTGATATGATTCTATTGTTTTTTTATCTTTTCTTTTATTGATATGATGATTTGTGTTGATCAATTTCCAAATGTTAAACCATCCTTGCATCCCTGGGATGAATCCTACTTGGTCATGGTATATGATCTTTTTGATGAGTCATTGGATTCTATTTGCTAATAGTTTGTTGAGGATCTTTGCGTCTGTGTTCATCAGGGATATAGGCCTGTAATTCTCTTTCTTTGTGGTATCTCTGTCTGCTTTTGGTATCAGGATAATATTTGCTTCATAGAAACTGTTGGTCAGTGGTTTTGATACTTCAATTTTGTGGAAAAGCTTAAAGAGGATTGGGAGTAAGTCCTCTTTAAAGATTTGGAAGAATTCACTAGTGAATCCATTTGGGCCAGGACTTTGGTGCTTGGGGAGACTTTTTATTACCATTTCAATTTCCTTGATGATGATAGGTCTGCTCAGGTATTCCAGGACTTTTTGGTTCAGCCTTGGGAGGCTATAGGAATCTAGGAATTTAGCCATTTCCTCAAGGTTTTCGTGTTCCGTGGCATAAAGCTTCTCAAAGTACTCCCTGAGGAACCTTTAAATTTCTGTAGTTTCTGTTGTAATGACCCGCTTTTCATTTCTAATTAGGTTTATTAGGGTTTTCTCTCTCCCTTTCTTTGTGAGTTTTGCTAGGGGCTTATCGAACTTGTTTATTTTCTCAAAGAACCAGCTCTTGGTTTCATTGATCTTTCGGATTGTTTTTTTGGGTTTCCATCTTGTTAATCTCTGCTCTGAGTTTTATTATTTCCTTCCTCCTGTTTGGATTGGGCTCCATGTGTTGGTCATTCTCCAAGCTCTTAAACTGTGAGGTTAGGTTACTTATGTGGGCTCTCTCCTCCTTCCTGAAGAATGCTTGTACGGCTATAAACTTTCCTCTTTACACAGTTTTTGCTGTGTCCCATAAGTTTTGGTAACTCGTGTCCTCATTTTCATTCATTTCCAGAATCTTTTGATTTCCTCTTTGATTTCCTTTCTAAGCCACTCATTGTCCAATTGTGAGCTGTTTAATTTCCAGGTGTTTGATTTAGTTTTGCTTGTGTGTGTGATTTACTTTTAATTTCAGCGCATTGTAGTCTGAGAAGATTGTTGATACAATCTCTATCTTCTTAATTTTACGGAGTTATGTTTTGTGGCTCAGCATGTGGTCTATCTTGGAGAATGTTCTATGCACGCTTGAGAAGAATGTATATTCCGCTTTTTGAGGATGAAGTGTCCTGTATATATCTACTAAGTTCCTTTCTTCCATTTTTCCCCTCAGATGAAGTATGTCCTTGCTAAGCTTGGATAAAGCGGTGTTGAAGTCTCCCACTAATATTGTGTTACTATTGATGTCTTTCTCCAAGTCTATGAGTAGTTGTTTTAAGTACTTTGCTGGTTCCTCTTTAGGTGCATATACATTTAGTATTGCAAGTTCTTTCTGTTGTACAGATCCCTTGATCAATAAGAAATGGCCTTCACTGTCTCTTATGACCTTCTTCACTCTGAAATCAATGTGGTCTGATACTAGAATGGCTACTGCAGACTTTTTATGGGAGTTGTTTGCCTGTAGCATTGTTTTCCAGCCTTTGATTTTGAGCCTGTGTTTGCTCTGACTATTGATATGTGTTTCTTGCAGGCAGCAGAATGTTGGGTTCAATTTTCTAATCCATCCTGCCACTCTGTGTCTTTTAATTGGTGCGTTTAGCCCATTGATGTTGAGAGAGATTGTTGTTATGGGGTTATGTTCCATTTTTCTGTTGAAATTTGGTGTATATGAGGACCTCTCTTGTCTTAAAGTAGCCCATTTAGTTGTTCTTATCACCAAGAACAACTTGGTTTTGAGTCTATGAAGTTCCTGAGCTGTTGTTTGTCTGTGAAACTGTGTGTTGTTCCTTCTGTTATGAATGAGAGTCTCACTCGGTATAGTATTTTTGGTGAGGCATTTTTTCATTGAGTTTTTTCATTATATCCCACCACTGTTTTCAGGCCATGAGGGTTTCATCAGACAAATCGGCTGTGAATCTTAAGGATGCTCCTTTATAGGAAATTTCTTTCTTTGATCTTGCTGCTTTCAGAATTTTGTCTCTATCTAAGGTTTTGGTCATTTTGATCAGGATGTGTCTTGGAGTATTTTTATTTAGATTTCTTCCAGCTGGTACCCTTCGAGTCTCCTAAATGTGGTCGCATGTTTTCTTCAGCTCTGGAAACATCATAGCAATGATGCCTTTGACAGTTTCTTCTTCATCAGGGTTTTCTTCTTGTCTCTGTGGGACTCCAATAATTCTTATGTTACTCCTCTTGGCTTCAACACGATCTTCTCTTGCCATCTGTTCCTGGATTGTAAGTCTCTTTTCTATTTTCTGCTCTTTTCTAGAGAATCTCTGGACTTCATCTTCAAGTTCACTGATTCTGTCCTCAGCAGCTGTTACTCTGCTGCTGAGGCCTTCCATTGAGTATTTCAATTTTCCTACCAGGTTTTTCAGGTCTGACATTTCCTTTTGTAATTTTTTTTGCATTTTTCTCATTTCTACCTTCAAATCCTCTTTCTTTTATTGGCATTGATTTCCATCGTTTCTTTTGACTCCCTAAGCAGCCTCAGTAGCTATGTTCTAAATTCCTTATCAGAGAGGTTGTCTAGGACTTCATTACTGTTGTGGTCTCCTGGGTTAGCCTCCTCAGTAAGTAAGCTTGGTGGGCTTTTGTGTTGCTTTACCACTGTGAACTGTGTGGGTTTGACCTTCACGCTCACTCTTACTACTCTGCTTATGATGCAGAATTTATTGAGAGGGAATTAATGAATTATTGGCTAATGTGTTTCTGGTGGTTAAGTTAACTTAGTGAAAGTTCCATCTAAGAAGGTAACTTATGGTTCCTATGGGTTATGTAGGGGGAGAATAACTCACGGCCGCATTAGCGGCCGCATTAGCCACATTAGCGGCCCCTCTGGGAAAGGGCCCCGCTGTCGGTCAGGTATCTAGATGAGTGAGCAGAGGGTGCCCAGAAGAGTTCAGCTTTGGGTGCGCGCAGTGTGCCTCAATTCCCGTCCCCCGCATACCAAGGATGTAAACCGGCTGTTTTCAGGGGGTCTAGTAAGATGCTCAGCCCGGGGAAGGGGCCCTACCCCCAGGCGGATACCTGTATGAGTGAGCCTGTGTGAAATATTCTTAATCCAGATTTCTGCTGCTTAGTTATCTCCACATTTTCATGGTTACAAGAATAATCTTTTCTTGAATATTTTGGTTTATTTTCAGGAAACCCCACCTTAGTAGTGAAAAGCTATATCCACTCACTTCACTAAACCTAGACTCATAATAAGATTATACTCTTCAGTTTGCATTTTTCTCCAAAGTTTTGATTAGACTGATTTTTAAAATGTTCGGTCTCCACTAGGCTTTAAGGTTTATTAATTATGTCCATACTTCTTTGGGTTCACCCTAAATATAGATGGTTCCCCTGCCTTCATTCCTTTTCTCCAATCCACTAAAATTAGAACTAAAGATCATTGCACACTATATATGGGTTTGAGCATGTTAGATATGACTAGAAAAGTTAACCCTGAAAAGTTTGAAGTTTTAAATCAATATCAGTTGTAAATATCCTTCCACTAAAGATTTCTAACCTGTCATATTTTTTCACAGTACTTTAGTTGCTAAAGTACTGAAATTTTATTGAGTATCTGTTTTCATCTGAGAATTCTTTTATTTTCACTACTGTTTAACCTGGGCTGGAGCGATAGCACAGTGGTAGGGTGTTTGCCTTGCACACGACCAGCCCTGCCCACCCAGATTTGATTCCTCCACCCCTCTCAGAGAGCCTGGCAAGCTACCAAGAGTAGCTTGCCTGCATGGCAAAGCCTGGCAAGCTCCCCGTGACGTATTCGATATGCCAAACACAGTAACAACAAGTTTCATGATGGAGACATTATTGGGCCCGCTCAAGCCAATCAATGAACAATGGAAGGACAGTGCTACTGTTTAACCAGTTCACATCCTCCATTTTTTTTAAATTAATTTCTACTAAAATCACGATTATTTACAAAGTCGATCATTATACAGTTGTTTTAAGAATTTATTTATCTAACACCATTTTCCTCTTGTTTATTTCTTAAATAAACAATTTAAAGCTTATTTATATTACTCTCCCTAGCTGAGTTAGCCAGGGAAAATACACATTTTATAAACAAATTTTTATTTTTATGGTAAAAAGTCTCTCCCTCTCTCCTCTCCATACTGCAATTGTGAAAACTCTCACTTAATTCTAAGTGAATTAAAAGTTAATTCATTAAAACTTAATTCTTCATTAATTAATTAAAATGTAATTAAAATTTAACTCTTAGTTCTGTTTGGGTATATCTCAAATAGCATGGTATAATCTTAATTTATGCTTATTGTCCAATAATTATTAAAAGTAACTTTTTATTTCTCAACCACTTCTAATTTTAATGAAAGTGTTTATTCATTTGTTTATCAAATATTGTTTCTCATCTTTGAGAAGTCTTTCTTTTAATATACATATAATAGCATATACAAATATATGTATGTTTATATATGTATGTATTACCTCACACTTAATGTAATGTGGTAACAACTCTAAGTGATTCAGTAACTCTGAAGGTCTAGTTATTCTAGTTATTCTACCAGTCAATCAAAAGACAAGGTAGTGAATCCAGAAAAGGTTTCATTCGCAATAACTAGCAGTTTGGAAGATAGCTTACTCAGAATCGAGAGAACCAGTGTGCTCACAAGAAGTTGTCTGTACAGCAAAACAGAAAAGTGTTTTTAGAAATAATAAATTTTAGACTGGTGGCTACCAGTGTGAAATAATTTTTTTTGTGGACTTGCCTTCTGAAGTATGCTCCATTGTATGAAATATAAAAAAAGAACAAAACAGAAAAAAATGTATGCTTTCAAGAGCTCCATCCCCCAAAAATCAATTTTACATTGTTTCTTTTTTTTTAATCCAGCTCTTAATTTTTTCAGAGCTGTTTTTAATTCTACAATAAGAAGACACTATGGACCTGAAATTTGCTAGTGTGAACTATTTCTTACATTATAAGTATATTGGACATTTTTACCTTGGAAACACTCTACCAAGAGTTTTGTTTGATTTTATTTTGAGGTATTTATGTTTTTTACAGATTCATATAATGTTTACGATACTCTCAGAGAGGATGTTTTCAGGGTCCTTTAGTTCCACACAGGTATCCTTCTCCATTTGTATATTGTTCAGCAACAACCAGTCTTTTTGTCTTTAACTGTTGCCTGGAGATATCTAAAGTACGTGGCCTCTCTCATCTGTAGAATCCTAGTGGTCTGTATTCACTAGCTCACAGAACTTGACCTTAGCTCTTTTGTCAAGTGTTTTGTGCACATTTCAATGCAACATTGGAATTTCAATACAACCTAAGTTGAATATCATCTCAGAGGGACACTTCATGTTTTTTTCATATACTTCCTTAAAGAACTCAATGCAGCATGTCTTATTTTTCTGGGTTCCTCACGTACTCACTAACTCACAAAAGTTAAGGAAACATCCATTCTTAAAAACACTTCCTGTTCTTTTCCTATAAAAACTGCTTCTGTTGACTGAGCAGACAAAATGGTTGCTTTAGGAATGTGAGTTCACCATCCTATAAACTGCTGAATCTTGTTGCTGAATAACGCTGTTTCTCTATCTATCGCTCAGCCACTCCTAATAGGCTTCTTGAGCGAGCATCAAAGTGAAACACAATTTTTGTGGCTACACTTAGGTAAGTCTGCTAGTTGTGGATTTCTGGTCAGGAAATGGTTGGGTAAATTCTCCAGACACAAGGTTTATTTCAACTTGAGACTGGATCCTCCATTTGCTGTTCTGGTACAGTTTGTTTCTGATGCCACTCCTGATCAAATTATTTCCTTAATCTAGAACACTATATGTCCTTGCTCTATTTCTAATATGCTGAAGGAAAAAAAAAACTATTTCTGGGAAATAAGTAGTCAAATTTGTACAGAAGTATCTCTTCATCTGTGAATAGAGTGCTCACCTCAGGTCTCCGTTGGTCTGCATCTGGGATCCTTTGACAATGGGTCATGGAGCAATCTGTCTCGGGCGCCCCAAGTGAAAAAGTTGTGGGACTTTTCTTAGTATCTGTGAATCTGAATATCTGTTTTTCTGTTTGAGTGCAGCCACTTCTGTGTCTATTATTTTCCTGAAAAGCACACTGGGAAAGACAAATTCTAATCGAATTTCAGATAGTAACTCTGGATGGTTCAGACCTGGGTAGAATTTGGGTGATGGTTCAGACCTATGCATTTGGGTGATTATCTTTAACTGGTTAACAAATAGAAAGGGCTGAGTCATTGCTAGATATCTGAGCAAAGGGAAGTCCAAAAACTAAGCAATAATCTGAGGGACATAGGAGCCCCTTAATGTGAAGAATTTCCCATCTTATTGGGTTCACCCTTCCTGTAGGTGGATAAGGGAGAATTTATATGACTAAAGATCTTAAAAGGGAAATTCTGAATGAGTTCATGTGCCTGTC
Organism: Sorex fumeus; assembly: GCF_029834395.1. Classification (NCBI taxonomy): domain Eukaryota; kingdom Metazoa; phylum Chordata; class Mammalia; order Eulipotyphla; family Soricidae; genus Sorex; species Sorex fumeus. The sequence continues at coordinate 29,779,948 of NW_026606188.1, forward strand.
CTATGATTTTGCACACCAGTTGTAGAGGTAGGCAGTTTTGCTGTATTAGTTTGGGGGAGGGGGGAGGGGGTTCCCATCCATCTTTTGTAGACTTTTTTAATATCTTCTCGTGTACTATGTTTCAATATGTCATGTTAAGTTTGTCTATGATTCTGGGGCTTTGGAAAGGTTTGCATGACTGCCTCACAGTTTTGATATTTTAAAGAACCCAGGCCCTGTCTATTCTGTAACAAAAAGTAAGTGGGACTGTATCACAAAATAAGTGGGACTACATCAACCTAAATTTTTTTTTGCATATCAAATTAATCAGCAAAGTATAAAGACAACCAATTGAATAGAAAAAAATTGCAAGTAATGTATCTGGTAAGGGTAAATATCCAAATATTTTAGCTATCCAAAATATGTAAAGAATTCATGTAACTTAATAATAAGAAAATAAATAATCTGGTTACAAAGTGGATTATTTTATTTATTTTGCTATAAAAATGGGCAAAATATCCAAAGACAAATGTTTCCCATAAGAAGTAGAGAGAGAGAAAGATTATGGAGAATCATGTCTGCCATGAAGGAAGGGGGAGGGTGGGAAACGGGGGGTATACCGGGGATATTGGTGTGGGGAATGTGCACTAATGGAGGGATGGGTGTTTGATCATTGTGTGATTATAATCCAAACATGAAAGCTTATAACTATCTCATGGTGATTCAACAAAATTTTAATCACGGTCACGGTCCTCCCATTGTTCATCAATTTGCTCGAGTGGGCCCAGTAACGTCTTCATCGTGAGACTTGTTGTTACTGTGTTTGGCATATTCAATACGGTCATGGGGAGCTTGCCAATATTGCAATACAATTTTAAAAAATAAAATAAAATAATTTATAAAAAAGAACAAATGTTTCCCATAAGATAAGATTTATTAATAACCAGGTTGGAGCAATAGGACAGCAGATAGGGCCTTGCATGAGACCAACCCAGGTTGATTCCTGACATACCCTATGATCCCTTGAGTAACACCAGGAGTAATTCCTTAGTACAGAGCCAAGAGTAACTCCTGAGTGTCACTGGGTGTTGGTCTCCCAACCGCCTCAAAAAAAAAAAAAAAGAATTATTAATAACCAAGAAGTGACTACCTGAAAAGATTTTTAATGTTACTGATAATTAGGAATATGAAAATCAGAACCATATTGATATATATGAGTTAGAATGGCCACCAGCAAAATAAAATATAACAAATGCTGAGGGAAATGTATAGAAAAGGAAGCCCTGAGGCATTGCTGTGAAATGTCAATTGGAATCATTACAATAGAAAAAAATGTATGGAGGTTCCTCAAAGAAATGTCATATCACTCAACAGTTCCATGTCTGAGAATCCAATCAAAGAAACTGGAACATCATGTTGAAAATATAATCACTCTTACCTCATGTTCATAGCAGCATTATTTACTAAAACCGAGATATAGAAACAATTCACTATCAAGGGGTGGATGAATAAAGAAAATGTGGTTGTACCCATAGAGAGACATATTTGGTCATAAAAAAAAGATGAGAGGGGGGCAGAGACAAGGAGAGACAGAGAGAGACAGGAGCAGAGACAGATGAGGAGAGAATCAGAATAAACTACAACTAATACCAACCAGCCTGGCCCTTGTTCCTTCCTCCGCCTGACCATCGCCATCGACCTCTCCAGGGTGGGAGAAGGGTAACATGGACAGTAAGAATGCTGTGAGGAATAGAGAGAAGTAAGACAGAGGAGAGAAATTTTACCTAAAAAACAACAGCACCAGGAAGTAATTGGAAAATGAATGTTGGGCAAGAGAGAAGACACTTGAAATCTTATATCATCTAGATCTACATGGGAGAAATAATTATAACCCCTGACAACGGCTACATTTGCAAGTAATGTGTGATGTGAGTATAAAAGTAAAAGTAAAGGCCCTCCCATTGATCATCGATTTGCTCGAGCGGGCCCAGTAACGTCTCCATTGGAGACTTTGTTGTTACTGTGTCTGGCATATCGAATACTCTCGGTAGCTTGCCGGGCTCTCCGAGAGGGGCGGAGGAATCGAACTCAGGTCGGCCATGTTGACTGCGTGCAAGGCAGACGTCCTACCCGCTGTGCTATCGCTCCAGCCCAATTTTTTTTTTATTTATTTCCAGCCCAATTTTTTTTCCCTCCCGTTGTTCATCGATTTGCTAGAGCGGGCCCAGTAATGTCTCCATTGGAGACTTTGTTGTTACTGTGTTTGGCATATCCAATACATCACGGGTGGCTTTCCAGGCTCTGCCGTGCAGGCGAGATACTCTCAGTAGCTTGCCGGGCTCTCTGAGAGGGGCAGAGGAATCGAACTTGGGTCAGCCATGTTGGCTGCATGCAAGGCAAACGCCCTACCCGTTGTGCTATCAAATCCATCCTAAGCGCGGAGGCCCCGCCATGCGTCCAGCTCCGCGGGACCGGCCCAGCAGCCCATCATGGCCCCCCCCCATCCAGGTGGGTTGGAGGAGCCCAGCCGAGTCCCGCCCCTGACCCCAGCCGCGCGCCCGCCCACCGATCCCCGCCAAAGGACAGCCCGGAGGCCCCGCCGTGCGTCCAGCTCTGCGGGACTGGCCCAGCAGTCCATCGCCCCCCCCAAATCCAGGATCCTGGGAGGGAGTGGCCTGGGACTGGCTAGGGGAGTGGCCTCTAAGAAGGGGGCGTGGCCTCCCCAAAGTGAGTGTGGCCTTCTTCTTTATATCACTCACGCCAAGCAATTTGGACTTTCATCCTTTCATCCTTTTCATCAACTTGTCACCTAATACCAACCAAAAATTTCTCACCTCTTCCACTACAATTCAACAACATCCCACTCGACTACTCCATTTCCAACAAAAGTCCTGTTTGAAAATAGCTGTACAAACTCAGTATTAAATAGCACCTCCCCCAAAAGTTTCACTCAATGTCAGTTATAAAACAAAGAATAACGCCTGATAGAGAAGAAGGTCAGACTCAGAAAGGTAGAAGAGGCCCATCTAGCAGCAACAAAGCTGAACGGCTCCTGGAAGTCTCTCCTCGCTCAACCAGAATAGTAACAGTGAACGTGAAGGACCAAACCACACTGGTCACAGTGGTAAAGCAATGCAAAAGCCCACCAAACTTTCTTATTGCAGAGTCTAGCCCAGATGACACCAACAGTACTGTAGTGTTAGACAACCTCTCTGACAAGGAATTCAGAAGGGAGCTACTTAGGATGCTTAGGGAACTAAAAGAAACAATGGAAAGCAATGCCAATAGAAAGCAAGAGGATTTGAAGGCAGAAATGAGGAAAATGCAATCGGAAATGTCGGACCTGAAAAACCTGGTAGCCGAATTGAAAACCTCAGTGGAAGGCCTCAGCAGCAGAGTAACAGCGGCTGAGAACAGAATCAGTGAACTCGAAGATCAAGTTCAGAGACTTGCCAGAAAAGAGCACAAAATGGAAAAGAGACTCACAGTTCGAGAACAGATGGCAAGAGAAGATAGTGACAAAGCCAAGAGGGGTAACATAAGAATTATTGGAGTCCCAGAGGGACAGGAAGAAAACCTTGACGAAGAAGACACTGTCAAAGAAATCATTGCTACAGCGTTCCCAGAGCTGAAGAAAACTTGTGACCACATCCAGGAGGTCCGAAGGGTATCAGCTAGAAGAAACCCGAATAAAAATACCCCAAGACGCATCCTGATCAAAATGACCAAAACTTTAGACAGAGACAAAATTCTGAAAGCAGCAAGATCGAAGAAAGAAATCTCTTACAAAGGAGCATCCTTAAAATTCACAGCTGATTTTTCTGATGAAACCTTCAGGGCCCTAAAACAGTGGTGGGACATAGTGAAAAAACTCAATGAAATAAATGCCTCTCCAAAAATACTTTACCCAGCGAGACTCTCATTCATAATAGAAGGAACAACACACAGTTTCACAAACAACAGCTCAGGAACTTCATAGACTCAAAACCATGGTTACAAGTACAACGAAATGGGCTACTTTAAGGCAAGACAGGCCCCTCAAATACATCAAATTTCAATAGAACAATGGGACAAAATCCCATAACAATAATCTCTCTCAATGTCAATGGGCTAAACGCATCAATTAAAAGACATAGAGTGGCAGGATGGATTCGAAAATTGAACCCAACATTCTGCTGCCTGCAAGAAACACATCTCAATAGACAAAGCAAATACAGACTCAGAGTCAAAGGCTGGAAAACAATCCTACAGGCAAACAGCTCCAATAAAAAAGCTGGGGTAGCCATACTAATATCAGACCACATCGATTTCAGAGTGAAGAAGGTCATAAGAGACAGTGAAGGCCATTTCCTATTGATCAAAGGACCTGTACAACAGGAAGAACTTACAATAATAAATGTATATGCACCTAATGAGAGACCAGCAAAGTACTTAAAACAACTACTCATAGATTTGGAAAAAGACATCAATAGCAACACAATACTAGTGGGAGACTTCAACACCGCTTTGTCATCTCTTGATAGATCAACCAGACTCAAGCTTGGCAAGGACATACTTCATCTGAGGGAAACAATGGAAAAAAGGGACTTAGTTGATATGTACAGGACACTTCATCCACAAAAAGCTGAACACACATTCTTCTCAAACATACATGGAACATTCTCCAAGATAGACCACATGCTGAGCCACAAAACATGCCTCCATAAAATTAAGAAGATAGAGATTATATCAACAATCTTCTCAGATCATAATACGCTGAAATTAGAAGTAAATCACACACAAAAACAGAAAACTAAATCAAACACCTGGAAATTAAACAGTGCGCTATTAAACAACGAGTGGCTTAGACAGGAAATTAAAGAGGAAATCAAAAGATTCCTAGAAACGAATGAAAATGAGGACACGAGTTACCAAAACTTATGGGACACAGCAAAAGCTGTCTTAAGAGGAAAGTTTATAGCTCTACAAGCATTCCTCAGAAAGGAGGAGCAAGCCCACATAAATAAACTAACCTCACAGCTTAAGAACTTGGAGAAGGACCAACAAAAGGAGCACTACCCTAACAGGAGGAAGGAAATAATAAAACTCAGAGCAGAGATTAACAAGATGGAAACCCAAAAAACAATCCGAAAGATCAATGAAACCAAGAGCTGGTTCTTCGAGAAAATTAACAAGATCGATAAGCCCCTAGCAAAACTCACAAAGAAAGGGAGAGAGAAAACCCTAATAAACCGAATCAGTAATGAAAAGGGGGTCATTACAACAGAAACTACAGAAATTCAAAGGATCCTCAGGGAATACTTTGAGAAGCTTTATGCCACGGAACATCAAAACCTCGAGGAAATGGATAAGTTCCTAGACTCCTACAGACTCCCAAGGCTGAACCAAGAAGACCTGGAATACCTGTACAGACCTATCACCATCAAGGAAATTGAAACGGTAATAAAAAGTCTCCCCAAGCACAAAAGCCCTGGCCCGGATGGATTCACTAGTGAATTCTTCCATATCTTTAAAGAAGACTTACTCCCAATCCTCTTTAAGTTTTTCCACGAAATTGAAATATCAAATACACTTCAGAACAATTTCTAGGAAGCAAATATCACACTGATACCAAAAGCAGACAGAAATAACAGAAAGAAAGAGAACTACAGCCTGATATCCCTGATGAACACAGATGCAAAGATCCTCAACAAACTACTAGCAAATAGAATCCAACGAGTCATCAAAAAGATCATACACCATGACCAAGTAGGATTCATCCCAGGGATGAAAGGATAGTTTAACATTCGGAAATCAATCAACATAATCCATCATATCAACAAAAGAAAAGATAAAAAGCATAGGATCATATCAATAGATGCAGAGAAAGCATTTGACAAGATCCAGCACCCCTTTATGATGAAAACCCTAGCCAAAATGGGTATAGAGGGGACTTTCCTCAACATAGTTAAAGCCATCAACCACAAGCCTACAGCAAGCATCATCCTCAATGGGGAAAAACTGAGAGCCTTCCCTCTAAGATCAGGGACGAGACAAGGATGCCCACTCTCTCCACTGCTGTTCAATATAGTACTGGAAGTACTTGCAATAGCAATTAGGCAAGAAAAAGATATTAAGGGCATTCAGGTAAGAAAGGAAGAAATCAAGCTCTCACTATTCGCAGATGATATGATACTATACTTAGAGAACCCAACAACCTGCACCAAAAAACTCCTAGAAACAATAGACTTGTATAGTAAAGTTGCAGGCTATAAAATCAATACCCAAAAGTCCATGGCTTTCCTATACGCAAACAGTGAGAGAGAAGAAAGCTACATGAAAAAAACAATCCCGTTAAAATTGTGCCCCAGAAAATCAAGTACCTAGGAATCAGCTTAACTTAACTAAGGAAGTAAAGGACCTGTACAAAGAAAACTACAAAACACTACTTCAGGAAATAAAAGAGGACATGAAAAAATGGAAAGATATCCCCTGCTCATGGGTCGGGAGACTTAACATTGTCAAAGTGGCAACACTACCGAAAGCATTGTATAAATTCAATGCAATCCCTATAAGGATACCCATGACATTCTTCAAAGAAATGGAACAAACACTCCTGAAATTTATATGGAACAATAAGCCCCCACGAATAGCTAAAGCAATTCTAGGGAAAAAGAAAATGGGAGGAATCAACCTCCCGAACTTCAAACTTTACTACAAAGCAGTAATAATCAAAACAGCATGGTACTGGAACAAAGGCAGAACTGCAGACCAATGGAACAGAGTTGAATACACTGACATCTCCCCTCAATCATATGATCATCTAATCTTTGATAAAGGTACAAGAAATGTGAAGTGGAGTAAGGAAAGCCTCTTTAACAAATTGTGCTGGCATCACTGGATGGCTACATGCAAAAAAATGGGCTCAGAACTCTGCCTAACACCATGTACAAAGGTAAGATCAAAATGGATTAAAGACCTCAACATCAGACCAGAAACCATAAGGTACATTGAAGACAAAGCTGGCAAAACCCTCCATGACATTGAGGCTAATGTTATCTTCAAAGATGCCACGCCACTGGCCGAGCAAGTGAAAACAAAGATAGATAAATGGGACTATCTTAAACTAAGAAGCTTCTGCACCTCCAAAGAAACAGTGACCAAAATACAAAGACAGTCTACAGAATGGGAAAGAATATTCACCGAATACATATCTGACAAGGGATTGATGTCAAGGATATACAAAATACTGGTTGAACTCCACAAGAAGAAAACATCCAACCCCATCAAAAAATAGGGCAATGAAATGAACAGAAACTTTCTCAAAGAAGAAATCCGAATGGCAAAAAAGCACATGAGAAAATGCTCTACATCATTAATCATCAGGGAGATGCAGATCAAAACCACAATGAGATACCATCTCATACCTCAGAGACTGGCCCATATTCAAAAGAACAAAAGCAACTGTTGCTGGCGCGGATGTGGCGAGAAAGGGACACTCCTTCACTGTTGGTGGGAATGCCGAGTGGTTCAGCCCTTTTGGAAAACAATATGGACGTTCCTCAAAAAATTAGAAATTGAGCTCCCATTTGACCCAGCAATACCACTCCTGGGAATATATGCCAGAGAGGCAAAAATGTGTAGCCGAAGTGACATCTGCACTTGTTTGTTCATTGCAGCACTCTTTACAGTAGCCAGAAACTGGAAGAAACCTGAATGCCCAAGAACAGATGACTGGTTAAAGAAACTTTGGTACATCTACACAATGGAGTACTATGTAGCTCTTAGAAAAGATGAAGTCATGAAATTTACATACAAGTGGTACAATATGGAAAGTATCGTGCTAAGCGAAATGAGTCAGAAAGAGAGGGATAGACATAGAAAGATTGCATTCATCTGGGGGATATAAAATAACAAATATGAGATTAATACCCAAGAATAGCTGAGATCAACACCAGGAGGATTACTCCATAGCTTAGAGGCCAGCCAGTTATTCTAGGGGAAAGGACAGTTCAGATAGAGAAGGGAGCACCAAATGGAGGGTGTTTGGAGTATCCTCCCAGGAGGGGAGATGCAGGTTGAAAGTAGACTGGACTGAACATGTTTGCCACTCAATGCCTCTTTTGCTGACCACGGCACCCAAAAGGAGAGAGAGAACAAAAGGGAATGCCCTGCCACAGTGGCAGGGGGGAATGGGGGGGAGGGATATTATCTATGGTGGTGGAAAATGGGCACTGGTGGAAGGATGGTTATTTGATCATGGTATGACCGAAATCCAAGCACAAAAATTTGTAAATCTACAACTGTACCTCATGGTGTTTCACTAATAAAAAACAAATTTTAAAAAAATGAGAAATTCTGCCATTTATGACAAAATGGAAAGACAAAGGAAATGGGATGAACTGGAAAAAAGTTGGAAAGAGAACATATACTTGTATATGAAATCTAAAAATGGTTGTTGGTTACAAAGAAGAAATGTAAGATAGGGGAGATAAATGTGGTTAAAAAGTATAAATCAAGATATAAGACAAAACTTACTAGGAATTTAAGAATTTAATATAAAGCTTAATGACAATTTTTATCTATTGTCATTGTTGAGATACATAAATAGATTCTAAGAATTCTCATCATAAAGAAAAATACTTATTTCTTTTTCGTACCTCTGTGGGTAATGTGTGTTAACGAAACTTATTTTGGACATCATTTTACAATGTATGTAAGTCAGCTTATTATGTTTGTTGTTAGCTTAAATTTATACAGTGATATAAGTCTATTATATATCAACAAAATGGGAACGTGACAGTAAAATGGAGAAAAATTACTATTACTTAAAATTATTATGGAGATTTATTCCATTTTTTAAAAATATGTGTCTGCCATTATAGATTATTGGTTGTAAAATGATATTCAAAAAGCACCATTCAGTTGATTAGAATAAATTCTCATAGATCTTCTGATTCCACTTATGTCTGTCCCATATAAAAAGGCCAAAAATAGAGAATGTCTATTCCACTCAAAATTCCCAGGCACATTCTTTCCATAAACAGAAGAAGATGGATAGATGTAAAGTAAAAGTAAAGGCCCTCCCGTTGATCGTCGATTTGCTCGAGCGGGCCCAGTAACGTCTCCATTGGAGACTTTGTTGTTACTGTGTCTGGCATATCGAATACTCTCGGTAGCTTGCCGAGATGATGAACAAAAATTATAAGCAAATGGTTGAATATTTCAGAGGATGCACATTCAGAAATGTTTGAAATAAAGAGTAGGCAAAGGAGGGACTTCTAATCAAAGTTTTTAGAAAATGAGTTAGAAGGCAAACCTGCAACACAAGCTGGTAATTTTCATACAGAAAAAGCATAATAAATAGGATCATTAGCTTTTGAAAAATACTAGTAGTGAGGAATAGTAATAAGCTATATGATAAATTCTTGTGTCACTGAGGCTGAAAAATATCTTTAATGGAAAAAAGAAGCAATTGAGATAAACTATAATATGTGTTAAACATATTAAATAGTACATGACAAATTATAGTATGATAAGTTGTTAAAATATAAAAACCCATGCAGGGGCTGGAGCAATAGAATACACAGCGGGTAGGGTTTGCCTTGCATGTGGCCAACCAGGGTTCGATTCCCAGCATCCCATATTGTCTTCTGAGCATCGCCAGGAGTAGTTCCTGAGTGTATAAATCAGGAGTAACCCCGGTGCATCGCCAGGTGTAACCCAAAAAGCAATAAATAAATAAATAAACAAATATTTTTAAAAATTAAAAATAAATTTAAAAATAAGCATTTAGTTATTTGAAAATGTGAGTTAAAGTCTACAATCTTCATTGAAATCGTGTCCTTTATTTTTTTCTTCTCCATAGGACTTAAGTCATTCAAATTTATTTAATTAAATTTAGGAAACTTGGAACTAATCTTAAATGACAAATACTGAGACTTCTACAGCCTTCATTTAAGGGGCTTTACTTTTGCTCACATTAACTAAATGTAACTCCTTACTTGTTATAAACAATGCAGATTGTAGAGGCTTATACCTTTTTGTCAGGTACCTATTCACTCATTCATTTTAAATTATATGCCGATTGTCATTTAGATGTTATAGTAAGTGATCCCTTTATTTCTAAAATACTTGAGGGCATATATTTGCTGAGGTTTAGGCATATACAGAAGACAGTTCCCTCAGACACAAAGATCAGTCTCTAAATTAATTGTCTCTGCACTCATTCATTGAATAAGATCTTACTTAACCTAGGTACCAGAAACAGAGTGACAGAGTTTCTGGTATCAAAGGGCTTAGATGAGGAAAGGAAAATTGACTTCGCCAATATGGTGATAGCCAAATAATAATATGGTGATAGCCATATAATTTGTTTAATTATATGAATTATAATTAAACAAATTAAAAAGTTAGGGGCCGGAGCGATAGCACAGCAGGTAGGGTTTTTGCCTTGCACGCGGCCTACCCAGGTTTGATCCCCGGCATCACATATGGTCCCCCAAGCACTGCCAGGAGTAATTCCTGAGCACAAAGCCAGGAGTAACCCCTGAGCATTGCTGGGTGTGACCCAAAAAGCAAAAAAAAAAAAGTTAGTTTCAATTATATGATGATGCTTTGAAATGTTTTGAAAAATGACGGTTGAAATTTTGGATTTTAAGTATAATTTAAATTCAGTGCTTAAAAGTTTGTATTTAAAAAAAAAAAAAAAAAAAAAAGTTTGTATTTTAGGGGGTATGGTGCCTCCAGTAGATCAATCTGTACCTGTGAGGTGAGTGCTTCAGCAGCCTCATGGCACCTTCAGACTTTTAGATACCCCCAAATTGCTGCTGTGCCTTTGGCCAGATCCCCAAAACTTGGGACAAACTTTACCAAGAAACTAAACGGCCAAAAGTTAGGTATGTGGGAGACACACCAACAAACCACCTCTGGCTCAGCTATATAATTGGAGGCAAGGCTTTTCTGGTTCCTGATTGAACTGCTCAATGGCTACGATCCCTGAGACTCAGAAACAAATCTTGAAACCCAGCGGCTTTTGTCAGAAATGCATGTGGACCACATACTAGGTTACTGTTGCTGGGCCACCCCAGGGGGAAAGGGTGTTGTTCCTCCACCTGATCCCCCTAGGCGGATCGGTGGATGCCATCTTCCAGAGGCCATTGGACAGTTAGGTTTGGGCCCACAGTGACGAGACACATGGGGCCTCACGGAATGGGAGTGGAGCTGGCCCTTTCCTCCCCATTCCAATGAGACCCGGAGTCGCTGCTCATGAATGGCCTCTCTGGCTCCTGATCAAGCTACTTAATGGCCATGATCTCAGAGACTCAGAAACAAATCTCAAAACCCAACGGCTTTTGGCAGAAATGCGTCTGGTCCCTGCAGTAGGTTACTGTCACTGGGCCACCCCAGGTGGGAATGGGTTTCATGCCTTGGCCTGTTCCACCTGGTGGCCCACTGGCCACCATCCTCCAGAGGCCACTGGACAGTCAGGTTTGGGCCCTCAGTGGCGAGACACACGGGGCCTCATGGGATGGTGGTAGAGCAGGCCCTTTCCTCCCCATCCCAATGAGACCCTGAGTGGCCGCCCAGTAACGGCCTCTCTGGCTCCTGATCAAGCTGCTTAACGGCCATGATCCCAGAGACTCAGAAACAAATCTTGAAACCCAACAGCTTTTGGCAGAAATGTGTCAGGACTGCGCAGTAGGTTGCTGTTGCTCGGCCACCCCAGGGGGGCAAAGGGTGCTGTCCCTCCACCTGTTCCCCCTTGGTGGCTCAGTGGCTGCCATCCACCAAAGGCCACTGGACAGTCGAATTTCAGCCCACAGTGACGTGACACATGGGGCCTCATGGGATGGGGGTGGAGTCGTCCCTTTCCTCCCCATCCCAACAAGAATGCAAGTCACCACCCACGAACCGCCTCTGGCTCCTGATCAAGCTGCTTAATGGCCATGATCTCAGAGACTCAGGACTCAGAAACAAATCTTGGAATCTAGCAGGTTTTGGCAAGAAATCCCTCCAGATTTAATTGTTGAAATTTTGGAATTTCAAAATCATGCAGCCACTACTGCAGCCACGTGGCATCATATGTTATTCATAACCAGTAATAGAAAACAAATGGTCTACTGTTGCCTTTTCAGCAGATCTGAGTGTTGGGGTAAAATCCCAAATAACAATGGTGTCAAAATGTTGAGTGTAATCAAAGTATAGAGAGAGTAATTTGGAAATCATCTGCCCCACAGGTAGGGGGAGGATGTGAGGGGGGGTATACTGGGGATTTTGGTGGTGGATAGTAGGCACTGGTGAAGGTACGGGTGTTTCATTGTATGACCGAGACTTAAACCTGAAAGCTTTGTAACTGCTCTCATGGTGATTCAATAAATAAAATAATAAAATATGGGGGAAAAAATGTAAGGTGGAGTTCACGCACAATTCAATCAGCCTAATCAGTGGCTGAATAAATAGCAGTACTCCTACATAAAAAATAGTTTGTATTTTAGACACCTGAGTCTAAAAATCTACTGAAAATATTTGGCAAGGAAGAAAAATAAGATGTACCACTTTCAAGAAAGCATTTAAGCAAGACTTGAAAGATGAAAAAGGGGTGAGTAAGTACAGGCAGTATACGTGGACTAGCTTGCCAATTTGGCATGAAAAAGAGCTTAGAGATTTCAAAATGCTATGACCTTAAAGAAAAGTCATTTGTTTTTGTTTGCTTTGTTTTGTTTGGGGGCCACACCCAGTGGAGCTCAGAGGTTACTTACTCTCGGCTCTGCACTCAGGAATCTCTTCTGGCAATGTTTGGGGGACTATTTGGGATGTCGGGATTGAACCCAAATTAGCCGCATGCAAGGCAAATGCCCTAACAGCTGTACTATCTTTTGGGACCCAAAGGAAATTATTCGTTGTTTGTTTGTTTGTTTGTTTATACCATAAATGTTAGTCAATCGTATATGCTAGGCATACTTGAAGAGTCATTGTTAAAAAGAGAAATTGAGAAACATAAAGCAATAATTGATGAGTCGTGTTTTATAAATCAACGGAAAATATGTCACACCAGGAATATTAGTGATAGAATTTACCTTGTAAAGAAATCATTATTTGTTCCAAGAAAAGATGATTTCAAGTAAAGTAGCATGGAAGCACTTTAGTTAGATATAATTTTTCACTATCTGTACAAAGTTATACCTTTTATGCCTTTTGCATTTATACAGAATGTTTGTGATGCTTTGAATTTTCAACATTGTCTTTCCTACTTAAGTCATAAATTTTTCAACTCCATGCCTTCCTGTCTTAGGCATATTTCTTTCACTTACTTTAGTGCCCCAATGATACTTTTATATGCTAAAATTATAGCTATTATGTGTACACTCAATTATTCAAAAATATTTTAATGCCATCTATGGGAAAATCCCTGCTCTTGTCTGTAGAATCACAAAAACTAACAAAGATTGACATAGCCCTTGCCTTCATTAAGCTTCCATTCTCATGTGAAAGACATACTTAGGTACAAAAAAATTTTTTTTGGACAAATACAGGAAATATTTTTGAATCTACTAAGTGTTATGAAGGAAACAAACAAAGGACAGAGAAAGTGTAAGGGTTGGGAATGGATAAATTTTTATTCCCTTATTAGTGAAGCAAGATAGATTTTACTGAAACTTAGATGTAAGGGGAGTTAGTGATCAAGAGAGAACACAGGCTTTATCAGAATAGAAAAAGTGAAGACACATAGAGACAAGTACCTAAATACTTATTCAAAAGAGAACAGGGACTTGAAGAGCAAATTGGCATTCTTCTTCAGATGAAATTGACAGGAGGACATTTTAAGTTAATCTCTAAAAGAGAAATAAGTACCATATGAAACATTTTGTGATAGTGCAGAGGAAAACAGAAAGAGAAAGAAAACAGCACATGCAAAGGACCTAAGAAGGTATACAACCTGCCAGCAGAAAGGAATTAATACAATGCTTTAACAATGGGCTAGAGATGTTGCCCAAAATAACTGAAATTTAATGTTTTTAAACTGAAATCAAAATTTTAAAAATGTACTTCTCAACACTGGTGAGGTGTGGTGACTGAGGTGTTGGAAATGAGTATGCCTAAAACTCTATTATTAACATCATTGACAATCACAGTGATCTCCACAAGCTCAGACAAGCCTAATCCATGAGTGAATCTGCTGGAAAAACTCAGATATGCAGGTTTTGTGACTGAAATTTCCAGGTCCTCGTGGAGTCAGGAACGGGTGACATCCCCATCTCCCTGTTCTTCTGGGAGTCTGGCAGTCATGCCTACACACTGCCTCTTGTGCCATATAAGCTCATTAACAGCCATGATCCAGAGACTCACAAGTAAATCTCAGAAGAGAGCAACAGGCTGCAGAGGTGCCTCCAGACTCCAAAGTTACCATCCAGTTAAAAGATTAACTCCAGCAGTATCACCCTCTTTAAATGTTTAGAATTCCTGGAGAGGCATCTCATACTTTACACCATTGTTGTATCAGGAGTAGTACACCACATTGGATGAGGTGTAAAGCAGAAGGCAACCAATCTTGATTAATACATATATAACAAAGAAAATCATAATGTCTTAAAAATGGGGAAACTCAATGTCACTAACCATGCTCCAAATGCAAGGTAACCACATAAGAAAAATGTTTATTGGGAGCTGGAATGATAGCACAGCAGGTAGGGCTTTTGCCTTGCACACAGTCGACCCAGGTTCGAATCCCAGCATCCCATATGGTCCCCTGAGCACTGCCAGGAGTAATTCCTGAGTGAACAGCCAGGAGTAACCCCTGAGCATCGCCAGGTGTGACCCAAAAAGCAAGAAAAAAAATGGTTATTGTATTGGACAGTGCATAAAGGAACTATTTTCATCTTCTTGGGAAGTTCCACTGGACAGTGAATGATAATGTGTCTATTGGCTGGGCATAGTGAATAAAAGAGGAAAAAAGCAAACCCTGTGGATGGATATAGAGAAAATGATGCCAGACTATCAGGACACCAAACATGATGTTAGAGCATGAGTCTTATGTAAATTTTTAATGGTGGGGATGATGCCTGCCTTTTTTACACAAAAGCATCACGTTTTTTAAAACAATAAATGAGCTAATAGATGAATGAGTGAAAATGGAGGAAGTTATATCAAATTGACAAGTTTCAATGCATCTAAAGAAGAAGATGTCATAAGCATGACTGATGTTAGAAACAAGGAAAGTGGAAAAGGAAGTAATTTAAGGAGCTGATTTGAGTCTTAGCTCAAAATGAGAGTGGCAGTGATTACCAGAGGTAAATGCTATAAACATGTACAGGAGACTTAATTGGTGATTTTAAATAAATAAAGGGCTGAAGATCTAGTACAGGGTGTAAGGCATTGCCTTGCACACAGCCAACTCAGAATCAGTTCTCTAAATGCCAAAATATTTCTGAGTACTTCCAGGAGCAAGGCCTGAATACAGGGCCAGGAGTAAATCCTGAGCACCACCAAATTTGACTCCCAAACCAAAAGAACAGTAACAACAACAACAACAACAACAACAACAACAGCAATAATAATAAAATAAACTTGAGTTACCTACTTGAGATTAGATGTCTTTAATTTATGAGACTCTCAATCAAGGCATTTCTACCTTATCTATTCATTGATAAATTTTTGCAACAGACTATATGCCAGAGAGTATTCTAGATACCACAGTGACTCTATGCAAATAAGAGAAGCACACTGTCCTCTCCCACTCCCACTCCCAGAACAAAAGGGTAAATTTAGACTTTAATTTACTATTTTGAAATAGGCTGGCATAATATTAGATACATGGATATTGTCAGCAAAATTAATCTTTTGGTATGTTCTAAAGTTTACCAAGACATTGTTGTCAATGGAATCTGATTTGGATAGATGAAGAACAGGTATGAAAAGAAATTATAATGAAATTTAGACTATTGAATTTAAAATAAGAACAAAGACTTGCTAACAAAAAAAATAGAACCACTTGAAAATAATATCACTGTTATTTAATGTAAACTGAAATTGAGATCACAGAATTGGAAAAATACTTATTGATAATTAGGTAGAATTTTTCTCCATTTTTATTCAGATTTTTGGCTCAATAATGCTTTAACAACCTTCCTAACTAGACTATTCCTTTATTAGACACAGGCATAGCAGAATACATTTATCTTTTTTAGTGTAGTTGTAACTTTAATTGGTTTCCTTGATATTTTGACAGGAAGGTTGATGATGTGGTCTTCGGAATTGGACAAAGATTAAAGTAAGTGAGCTAAATTAAAGAAGATGGAGGTTCACAAGCAACTGTGGAGTCATGGTATTATAAGAAATGACAAGAACATTGATTTGAAGAGGATGACACCAGCAAGTGAATTGGACAGAAAAATAAAATCAGGTGCTTACTTCAAAGGAAATGTAAAGTGTAATATCTGGGTTGAGGGAGAGAGTTCGAGTGACAAAAAAAAATATCTAGCAAGTGCAAGTCCCTGAGTTGACCCCTAGGACTGCATGGCCCACCAGGAACTTCTTGGGTGCCCCTTGAGAACAGGTTTATCCAAGTGCTACAGCTCAGCAACATCGTCACCAGGTGTGACCCAGGGCTCCTGAATATTCTTGAAAGTGAGCTTATTAGAAACAACAAGCAAGGTCATGAAGAGAGTTCAGAGGAACAAATGCCTTGGATACTTAAGATCATGTGCTTTATCTCCAGGCACTGCATTCCCCCAACCTGCAGCATGACCAACTGTGGCCCCGGTCGTTCCCGGAACCACCGTCTGAGCATCCCTGCACCACCAGGCCAACCCCGACCCTCAGGCCTGCCACATTAGTTGGCTAAATAAAGCTGAGAGTGGTCCTCAGGTCCTGAATGCCACAGGGGAAATGCTATAAAAGTTAAAAATAAAGTATGTTACCTAGTAACATGAAAACAAAGTCAAGGGGACTGGAGCGATAGCACAGCGGGTAGGGCGTTTGCCTTGCATGTGGCCAACCCAGGTTCGATCCCCAGCATCCCATATGGTCCCCCGAGCACCGCCAGGAGTTATTCCTTTGTGCATGAGTCAGGAGTAACCTTGTGCATCACTGGGTGTGACCCGGAAAGCCAAAAAAAAAAAAGTCAAAATTATAGAGCAATGCACATACAATAGAAAGTATCTATTTTAGGGAAATAATGAACAAAGATGTCATCAAGGAAGGGACCCTAGGGAGAAGTCAGTTGGCAATCCTAGTAGTCAGGAAATGTCCCAAAGATGTGAAGAAGCAGGTATTCAAGGGAAAAGCTTTACTTTTTTGAAACATTTAAAAGACTTTACTTAGAGTGCCAGCAAGATAGCTGTATAATAAAACCTTGGATTACTTCCCTCACATATACAAGAAATAGAATCTTTTTTTAAGTCACTGAAAATAATATAAGTGACAGAAAGCATCACACTGAAGTCCACTAACCCCAAAGAGGAAGAGATTACTTCCATACGGAGTTTTAAAAAAATTACAGGCTCCGGACAATATTGAGAACCCTAGAAGCTGGGGATCTCAAAATAGTCCTGCCTCGAGAGACCTGTCATCCAAGGAGCCCATGATGGACCATGAAACATCCCCCATATCTTTACTATTAGGGCTTCCTGAGGCCATTAGACAGTCCTTAATTGGTTGGTTATGGAGAGGATCTGAGTGACAATTGACAGATGATGGGATCAAGAAGATGTGATAAATATACACAATTAAATACTTTTAGCGAGAAAAGTGGTGAAAATTTTCCATTCGTATCAATATAGAGGAACATGAGACCCTTGTGGATAGTAAAGTAAGTCAATTGGAGAAAGACAAATTGTAAATGATTTCATCTATGTGTACAACATACAGAAATAGAACAGGTGAACAGAGAAAATAAAATAAAAGGAAACTGAAGGCTACTACAAACTGAGGTTACCAAAAAGAAAGACAATGAGCAGGGGGTAAGAGGTGGGGTTCTAGTGGATAGTCGTAGGTATGGTTGGATATTGGTGGTACTATTTTCATATAAATTAACTTTAAAAAAACAAATTTACTTACCCTAAAGCTCTAATACAAGAAATAGAACAGAGAGAATTAAGCTGAAATTAAGTAGATAAGACGGAGACATAATTCAAGCTATTATGAACCCAATTACATTTTTATAATGATTTAAAGTTATCAAAATGACACTTATTTTTTATTTTTATTCATTATTTTGAGTTTTGGGTCACACCCAGTGATGCTCAGGGGTTATTCCTGGCTCTACACTCAGGAATTACTCCTGGTGGTGCTTGGCGGACCATATGGGATGCAGGGGATTGAACCAAGGTTGGCTGTGTGCAAGGCAAAAGCCCCACCCACTGTACTATCACTCCGGCCCCTGAAAATTATATTTAAATGATGCACAGACAGATTAAATAGATTGAAAATTTATGAAAAAAGTAACCGGTAAATGACCAAGTTTAAATTCCAATACTGACTCTCTTTGCTATTATAGCGCAAGGTGATGGGTGAACAACTGATCAGCAGTGTGCAACCTAAGAGCATAACGTAGCCAAGGTAATAACAATAATGTTAATGGCCCTCATGGTTCTTGTTGAGCATCTACTTTATACCAGCAACTATGCAAATATGAATTTCTTTCTTTCTACGTATAGGGTGTACCTGACTGGTTCAATCTTGGCACTGCTTCTGACTGACCCCTAAGCATAGAGCCAAGAGAAAGTCCTGAACACCCTGGTCAGCAAACAGAAAATAAAAAATACAACAAAAGTGAATTCATCTCTTGAGTCATAAATAAAGAATCACCCACCCATCCAGCCACCCCCCAACCCCCGCCCCCAGGCTCAGTACTGCTGGTACCTGCCACTGCCTCTCTGATGCTAATTAGGAATGGAGAGGGCATTTAACCAGATTTTGACATGATCTGTGGATTCTTTTCTATGTTTGCTTTATAGAACAATGAAACTTTCTATTCCCTTATGCTCAATGTGGGCCTAGGCGTAGAGCTACGCTCAGTGACTTTGACCTCCCAGCAGAGGTGGAACCTCCTTTGTTGTTCCTGATTGAGCAAAGTCTCATTTTTCCCATCTGTGATTTGATGCCCTTCGGTACAGTCCTGTGGGCAGGCCTTGTTCCCATGTCCCAAAGGAGACATATCAGTACTTCTATGGATTTGGTTGCCTTGAGTCTATGGAAGCTAATTTCAAAGAACGGTAAAAAGGAGATTCACCTCTTCGGGGGGCACATAAAATGTGTGTTGTTTTGTATAATGTTATTAGGCATTTATTTTACTTTTTTTGTTTTTTTTCTTCTAAATTCTGTTTTACTTTTAAATTCAGTTTTCTTTAAATTTTGTTTTTCTTTTAAATTTCTTTTTCATTCTGGACCCCTTCCCTAAGATGCCTGGTCCCATTTAAGTTCTTAGATAACTTTCTACAAATGTCGTTTGTTCCCAGTTTATATTTATGGTAAATTGGGGAAGCAAGTTCCAAAATGCTTAATTTTTCTTGCCCAGAACAGGGTTCACCATAGAATTATTACAATGAAACAGACACATAAATTATTCTTAATATATTTCATAGGTATGCCTATTCATTAAAGCCCTGTATTAGTCATTTTGAGTGATAAGATCTTTATATAGTTAAGTATTCACATGCAATTAAACCATTATTTTCTTGTGATAAGTTTCAAGTTTATAAATGTTACAGGTTGTAGGATAACAATACTTTGTCCTTTCTCCCTTGCCACAAGGAGCTTAGGTTTATCAGATCACACCCATTAAAGTGCTCCCGAGTCACTGCCATTCTTTTGTTTATCTGTAACCACTTCTCTATGCTCTCTTCCCCAACCAGTTAATCAGTTTTTTTCCAAAATCAAATTCTGTTAATTTGTAAGGTCAGATCTTTCTAGGACACTGAACTTGTAAGTTAATATTTCCTTTCTCCTCTCCTTATGTCTTTTGAATAGTTTACTTTAAAGCAATGTCCTTTTGTATAGACACAAGAAGACAATTAATATTATGTTTTTGTAACTTGGGATTTAATTGGCTTTGAATATTATTCACTCCCAGACATCTGCTTTCTTGACTTAAGATTCAGTTGCCGTTGGTTCCTAGCACCCCAAAAGCAGGGTCCTGATGAGGGACTGAATGGACCCAGGGCAAACTATATGCTACCCTGGCATCGAGATGGGCCTGGCCAAAGTACCTCAATTCTTAACTATAAGTTAAAAGCTTGATCATGGACAAATGCTGTCATGATCCAAAAATAATGATGAGACTAGGACCCTGCTAGGGATAGGAAAGACTAATCTGGCCTGAACACTGTAGTCTGAGATCAGAATGACCCCAGGAGAGCAATTCTATAAGCTTAATACATCTCTTACAAAATGATTAATATTATGAATGCTTATTTGCTTGCTGGACAAGGAGAGGAGAAACACACTCATGGGATTCTGACTGCTGAAAAAGAATCTGTCCTAGAAGCAGCATCCCCTGCGGGAAAGAACTTTACCCCTATTGATGGTGAACACACCTATGGGTAAGTCTAGCCTCTCATGGTTTGGGAATTAAAGGAAATTGTAAGGGTGGGCTGAGAGAACAGATCCAGAGTCAGAGAGAGAAGGAAAAAGGGGTTCCAGATCGGGGCAGGGAGAGAAGGAGAGAGAGAGAGAAGGAGTGAACAGGGATGAGAATGGAATAAACAGCATCTGATCAATCAACAGCTTGGTCCTCATCTCCTCTGCCATCTGCCCCATGGCCCCACAGAACCTGAGCAGCCAGGGGAAGAGCCATAGGGGTCACCCCCTGGCCACCCTCAAAGATTTTATACAACAAGTTACTTGTATTTGTTAAATATCACATTCTAAATCCTCCAAATAGCACTGTAGCACTGTCCTCCCATTGTTCATCAATTTCCTTGAGCGGGCACCAGTAACATCTCCATTATGAGACTTGTTGTTACTGTTTTTGGCATATTGGATACGCCATGGAAAGCTTGCCAGGCTCTGCTGTGCAGGCGGGATACTCTCGGTAGCTTGCTGGGCTCTTCAAGAGGGGTGGATGAATTGAACCCAGGTCAGCCGTATGCAAGGCAAACACCCTATCCACTGTGCTATCGCCCCAGCCCGATGGACACTGGTGTCGGTAAAATAAACAAAAAACCCTTTAATAACATACAAAATAGCACAGTGAACTGGGTAAAGAAATAAGAAAAGAGTTATAGGGAAAAATAGTAAATTAGTAATAGTTAAACACATTTTGATATGGTGATTTATTAAAAATATTGCCTCTTGTTTTCTTCAATAACTCAATTCATGATTGAAAGCTTCATTTTTTATAGTGTTTTGGGCATTGTTCCAGTCCTTCAACTAGAAAAAACAAGCTTATATCAGAAAACAAATTAAAATTTAAGGAAAAATGGCCCCAACAGAACAGTACAATCTGATGAAAGCCAAGAAGAAAAATAAATATAAGAAAACGTAAATCAGTCTGTCTTGTTAAGCAAATCTAAAACACTATTTAAAGACTGAATAAGGGAAATGCTACTTTCAGCCAGCTGTGGTCTCTGCCTATTGTTAAGGCTAAATGAATGGTTATTTTCCTTCTGATGTTTATTCTAGAATAACAATAAAGGTCATTGATCTCAAATTCTAGGTTGTTTTTGCCAATCATCCACCTACAGGTTTATGTAGGTTTTTCACATAATGTTTTAAATTTTTATCCAAATCTGCAAACCAACTTTTAAAGATTTCTTAGATTTCCGAAGAATCATTTGTCACTCTATAACCAAAGCTTTAAAATCCAAGGCAGTACATTTTCTTAGGTTTTCTTTTGACATTGTGTTAAAGACTTTTGTTGTTTTACTTGTAAGTTATGTAGTTATGTGCTAACAGCCTCTTTTTCTCTGCTAAGTTTCAGAATATCTCTAAGGAGATAATAAAGTAGGTTGTTGAAAAATAACATTCTGCTTTTCAAAATGGAAGAATAAATAGTATTTGACAATATTGGTTGAAATCTAGTCCAGAATGCCCACATTAGAAAGCTTATTTTCTTTGCTACCTGAATGCAAAAATAAGATATCCCTCTGAAATGATTAGTTTCCAAGGAAGAAGGAAATGCTAAATTCATCTGTGTCCAATGTTATGACTATAAATTTCAATAAAATAATGGTTTTTTGGGCTGGAGCAATTGCACAGTGGATAGGGCGTTGGCCTTGCAAGCAGCAGAACCAGGTTCAATTCTCAGCATCCCATATGGTCCCCCAAGCACTTTCAGGAGTAATTTCTGAGTGCATGAGCCAGGAATAAACCCTGTGCATCGCCGGGTGTGACTCAAAAAGCAAAAAGAAAAAAAAAGAAAGAAAATTAATTAAAGAAAATAAACTAATGGTTTTATAGCAGTTGTCTAAAGATGGGGTGAGAAGTTTGACAGAAAAGTTATGTTGCTCCAGCTGGGGTTTGGAAAAGAAATTTCTTGGTGCTCTACCCTCAAAAGAGAGAAATATACGTATGTTAGATTGTGTTGATCTCAGAGTATAGATATTACCCAAGCAAATAGATATTATATAACTTTCAATATACCATGCTTCCAGCATCTTCTAATTGTCTGCCCCAAATCATTTTTTTTCCACAGTATGTTTCTGATCATTCTATGTAAAGTATAGCCAGAGTGCTGGCCATGAAAGACCCTCAGTGTCATGTGCTCTGGTCCTGGAACAAGAGAGGAAAGACCTAAATGCTTCTCAGCACTTACCTGTGTTGTATGACCCCATGAATGATGTTATAAATATCCAAATGGCACTTGACAAATGAAAGTTTCCCTACCCAAACTATATATGATTATTTGAAATTTTGTGCTCAATCTTGACTCTTTCTTTCATACCCACAATCGAATCTCTCAGGAAAATCTCTTTAGTCAACTCACTTTTCCTGTGTCATCTTACTTTTAGGTTCTTGGAGAGTCTTATCATAATTCATCAACTGACAAAGTTATTCCTATAAATTATAAGTCAGGTCTCTCCTTTTGGAAAGGTTTATTATGACACTCAGTAAAGTCCCAGAAGCTTTCTTGGTGCTCGTGATCAACTCTTGCTCCTATAATTTCTGACTTTTCTCCTCCACATTCTCATTGCACCTATCATATCATCACGATCACGATCACGACCATTCTGTTGTTCGTCAATTGCCTCAAGCAGGTCCCAGTAATATCTCCTTCGTCCTAGCCCTGAGATTTTTTTTTAAAGTGCCATATTCAAGGCTCTTTCAGGGTTATCATATCATATCATAATCATAAATATTTTCTTCTTGTTTCTGCACTAAGACAAGCAACTACTACGCCCTCTGCCCTTGCAATTTCTTCAGCTTGGAGTGCTATTCTTTGAAATAATCTTTCAAACAGTTCTATGAAAGGTTATTCAATATGGTTAGTCACAAAAAGGTCTTGTCTCGTTTTCTTGTATGATATCTCAAACAGATAAAATTTCCAAATCTTCCCAAAAAATACTAGAAGAAAAAAAGTATTTTAAAACGTAAACAAAATTTTAAAATAAACCTGTAACTTAGACAACAGAAGAAGGTTTCTAGAGTTTACGAAGTAGGGGAAAGTGGAGAGAGAAAAATCAAAGATGGAGGGGTATAATGGATATGGTGGTTGGTATTTTTCCTAGGTAAAGGTAAAGGTAAAGGCCCTCCCGTTGATCATCGATTTGCTTGAACGGGCCCAGTAACGTCTCCATTGGAGACTTTGTTGTTACTGTGTTTGGCATATCAAATGCATCACAGGGAGCTTGGTATTTTTCCTAATGTTTTTAAAAATAACTAAAGTGGATCTAGTTATAAATGACCTTAAACATTTTCAATTCTATTTATTCATTTATTAAATCATTTTGACTTACAATGCTGTTCATAGTTTTAGGTTTACAATGTTTCAATCCAATCATACAACCAGTGTCAACTTCCCTCAACCAATGACCCCAAGTTCCCTCCACATCCAAGTCTACCCCCTAAAAGATAGTTTAAAGTTTTATTATTGTGGTTTGGGACTCATTCTTTTTGTTTGGTTTTGCTTTGAGGTCACACCTGGTGATGCAAAGGGGTTATTCCTGGCTCTGCACTCAGGAATCACTCCTGGCTTTGCTCAGGGAAACATATGGGATGCTGGGAATCAAACCACGGTTGACCAAGTGCAAGGCAAATGTCCTACTAGCTGTATTATCTCTCCATCCCTGGGTCTCATTCTTACAGTGTTGTTGACTCAGTGGTTCATGACTACACTAGCAAAATGTCTTAGACCACTGATTCCCACTCCGGTTACCTCCATCCTGCCACTTCTTACTACCTCCACTAGATTTTTTTCATTCCATGTTCTCACTTTCACAATCAGGGTATCTGGGTATCCCCCTTTGATATCTTGCATTCCCTTGTCCTATATTTGATGTACCACAGATAAGAGTGGCTTCATCTTATATTTGTCCTTCTTTCTGACTTACTTCACTTAACATTATACACTCTAGTTCCATCCAACTGCTGAAAATTGCATCTGTTCATTATTCCTTGAAGCTACATACAAGTACTCCATTCTGCATATAGACCGCACCTTCATCACACCTTCATCATCCACTAATCTGTCATTGGACACCTGGGTTGATTTTATATCTTAAACAATATGGGATGCTTCACCAGTTTGCATGTCATCCTTGTGCAGGGGCCATGCTAATCTCTCTATGGTCTCCATTATAGTTTATGTGCTGCTGAGACAAGCATCATAAACATAAAAAAAAAAATTTCCACAGTGAGCCAGAGAGATAG
The DNA here is from genome assembly GCF_029834395.1 of Sorex fumeus. Taxonomy (NCBI): domain Eukaryota; kingdom Metazoa; phylum Chordata; class Mammalia; order Eulipotyphla; family Soricidae; genus Sorex; species Sorex fumeus. The sequence goes on from NW_026606188.1 coordinate 29,804,713, forward strand.
TACAGAGGGTTGGGCAATTGCCTTGCACACAGCTGACCTTGGTTCGATCCCTGGTATCCCATTGTGGTCCCTTCAGCACCAGCAGGAATAATTTCTGAGAGCAGAGCCAGGAGTAAGTAATCCCTGAGCATGGCCAGCTATGACCCCAAACAAGTAAAAAAATCTCCACAGATCCCTCCTTCTCGTTCATCTGATCTCACTCAGTGTTGCTCAGATATCAGACCCTGAGACTCCTTGACAACTAACCCCCTAGTAACAGCACAACCTTCTCCTATCTTACCCGGAAGCTCTCTCTTCTCCATTCCCTTTCAATATTCATTAACAAATCCTCTCACCTAACACGTGTATTATGTCTATAGTGCTTATGCCTCTCACTAGAATATCGATTTCTTAAAAGCAGATAATTTTCTTGTTGCTTTCTACTGAAGGTTTAATATCTATGTTGGCTACAAGAAGGTGCTTAATGAATATACATGAAGTAAAAATGATATGAATAGCACTTAGCACTACATGAATTATGTTTCAGAGTGTTATTCTTTTAAATATTCTTTGAAAAAAATTTTCTCATTATTTTGGTAACAAAATAGAACATTAGTATCTCTCTAAGAAAAAAACAGCCTGAATTCACTCACAATTCTTCAAAAGACCACAAAGAAAAAAAGAAGTGGAAAATGAGGCCTCAAAAATATACCTAATTTCCTGTTTACACCCGTTGTTTGCTTTATTTTAAATATTTTTTGTCACTTTCAAGCTTTCTAATTAGGAAAAAAAAACTGTCAAATTTTTCTTAGTACACTATTAGATAAAAATGTAATGGAAACTTACATTTACATTATTATTATATATTGAAATAATTTATTCAAATAGCCACCACTTTATTAATATGACAAAGTAAGGTAGTAAACTATTATTAATATTACTTAGTCTTCAAATAAATCTTAAAGAATATGTAAAAGAAATATTTTGCATTATTTTATAGCTATCAAGAGATAAAGCTGTACTTTGCAAAGTGTAAGGCTTATTCTCACTTCCAAAGATTATTTCTTTGCATCAAGTAGCTAGCACAGACACTCAGAACAATACGTTGTTTTTCTGGAGTTTCATTTTTCGGTTATGTCTACCACAATTATAAACACTCTGCACTCAACTAAATTAGTTGCATTAGTTATTGAACCCATTGCTCATTGATTTGCTCAAGCGGACCCAGTAACATCTCCATTGTGAGACTTTCTGTATCTCACCCGCATAGCAGAGCCTGGCAAGCTACCTGTGACGTATTCGATATGCCAAAAACAGTAACAATTGTCACAATGGAGACATTACTGGGCCCGCTCGAGCAAATCAGTGAACAATGGGAGGACAGTGACAGTGACACTTACTAAACCCACAGGATTATTGAACAATCTGTATCGATTATTATTATCATAATTTTACAATAATTGATGGTTTAAAACAAACTGTATGTTCTCTCCTGTGTCTCCTTCCAAGACACTTCCCACTATATACATTTTATCTACCTCCTTAACAAAACTTTGCATGGTCAAACTTTTAAATATTTATTTTAGATATGATTTTAGATATACAGTAATAACAAATTGTGCTTTAAGATAATTTCCCTCATGAATGAAAAATTTGAGCATTTTTTTTCGTGTGCCTATTTATCATTCATACAGCTTTTGGGAAAAGTTTTTATTCAAATAATTAGTGCCAGCTGTGTTGATCTTAGTAACAGTTGTGTACTGTGTCTGGACTTAACACTATATATATCCTGTTATTGTTATATGTAGTGTTTGAAAAATGTCTATATTGATTGATTTTCTGTCTACTTATTCTATGAATTAATGATATATGTGTTCAATATTTTATTATAATTATAAAATTTCTACTTCTTCTTGTAATTCCTAGCATGTTTTACTTTCTGTATTTTCCTTCACAGCAGCTGCAATTGTTATGTCCTCATGATAAATTGACCCGTTTATCATTATGAAGTTACCATCTATCAGGTAATATTCTTTGCTCTAAAATCACTTTCTTGATATTAATAGTCACTCTAGATTTCTTTTAGTTAACTGGCCCTATCCTTTCATAATTTAACTTCTGTATTTTATTTAAAGTAGATTTTAAAAGTGGATTTCTGGGGGCCAGGGGTTACTCAGCGAAAAAAAAAAACCACCACAGCCTTGCTGTTATAAATCTGTGTGTTTGATCCCAGGGATAGTGCTGTCCACATACACCAATCACAGCCTCACTCTGGTATTCTGGACTCTTAGCACACTACGATTGTGTGTTTGTGTGGGTTGTGTATTTAGTAAGTTCCATGATCAGTTGCACAGCATCCAATAGCTCATGAGTATAGACAATTCTAAAGAGTGAGATGGGCATGTGCAATACTGCCTCTAAAAAGAGCTCCCCCAGTAAACACAATGGCTAAGCGTGCTGTCACTACAGGCAAAATGTGTGAGTTCCAGTCATTGCAACAACAGTCAAAAGATAAAGTGGTAGAATAAAGGGAGAATTAAAAACACTAAGTGGATTTCTTTTTGCCACATATAATTAGGTCTCCGTTTTCAAAAATAAGACTGTAAATTTTTGCATTTATTAGAGTATTTGTACCTAACAGATTATGTGCTTTGAAGGTATGACTGGGTTTGAGTCTATGTCTTGCTCTATGTTTACTAGTTGATTAATCTGTTCTTTGTTCAGTTTTATATCTTTTGCAGTCTTCTTTGGGTTAATTATGTATTTCATATCACTTTATTGTATCTCATTTGCTTGCATTAGCTGTAATTCTTTCAGCAGTTGTGGAAGCTTTTATATTTAGCTCTGCAGTTTTCCTTCAAAGTAAGAGTCTATCATTTTGTGGTTATGACTATTACAACATTGTTCATTTCCCCTCCTATTTCAATCTTTGTTCTACATTTTACCTAACAATAATTATTAATTATAAATACATTACTGTGTTTGTTTTAAATAACTTTTAAAAGTTATATTAAATGTTTTGAAGTTTATATTAATTCATACATTTGGCATTTTTTCATGTTTCATTTCTTGCTATAGGTCAGCTTTATCCTCTGATAACATTTCTTTCCTCACTTAAGGACTTCCTTCAACATTTCTTGTAATAGTGCTAATTCATGATACTGAATTCACCCAACAGTTTTATGTCTGAAGTGTACTGTATTTCACCAATGTTTTATTGCTCATTTTATTTGATCTTATTTTCAGCCAGACCTTGAGGGTGCTCAGGACTTACTCCTGTCTCTGCCATCAGGGATTACTCCTGGAGGTGCACAAAGGACCATTTGTGGATGCATGAATAGAACTTGGGTAGGTGGCATGCAAGACAAGAGCCTCACCTTCTGTATTATTTCTCTAGCCATCACCAATTTTATTTGCGGGGGAGGAAGTCAATGTTTTTATTGTTTCTTTGTTTGGTGGCCATTCCATATCTAGTGGTGCTCAGGAGTTATACTTGGCTTTGCACTCAGGAATTACTCCTGGCAGTGCTCAAGGGAGGAGGTCTGTGGCTGGGGGAAGGGAGTTGGCATGGTGGGGGGAGGGGAGAATATGAGATTCTGCGCCTGAAACCCAGGTTGTGTGAAAGGCAAACACCCTACCCATCGTACTTCAGCCACCTCACCAATGTTTTATTGGATGTAGAACTTTAGCTTGAAAGTGTACTCTAATCAACTCTTTACATAGCACGGCGGTAGGGCGTTCACCTTACAAGCGGCCAACATGGCTGACCCAAGTTCGATTCCTCCGCCCCTCTCGGAGAGCCCGGCAAGCTGCCGAGAGTATTTGATATGCCAGACACAGTAACAACAAAGTCTCCAATGGAGACGTTACTGGGCCCGCTCGAGCAAATCGACGATCAACGGGAGGGCCTTTACCTTTTTACCTTTTACTCTTTCAATATTTCTGACTAGAAATCTGTCATCATTCAGATTCTTTGTAATCTGCTAACAAGGTACAGTAATTTTTTAGGCAACATGATTACTTATCACTTAATCACTTAACTTCCCGTTAATCATCGATTTGCTCGAGTGGGCGCCAGTAATGTCTCCATTTCTCCCTGTCGCATGCTAGTGTAGCCCAAAGGCATCTGTTCGCTCTAGGAACATGAAGAGCTTCAAACCAATCATTCATGATCTTGATGAAGTCTGACCATCTGGTAGGTGGGTGGCCACGCGATCTTTTGACATCCCATGGAATCCAGTCAGTAACAGCTCTAGTCCAGCGGTCATCTTTAATCTCATTACATGACCAGCCCATCTGATTTTTGATGCCTTGGCAAACGAGACAGTGTCCCTGATTCTTGATCGTCAATGGATGTCGGAACTCTGAATTCTTTCTCTGATGTGAGTGAAATGTGAAATTCCAAGCATAGCTCTTTCAATTCCTCTTTGGGAGAACCGAATAGCATTCTCATCCTGTTTGCGTAGGGCCCAGGTCTCTGAGGCATATGTTAATGCAGGAAGAACAGTGGAATCAAAGAGATGTGCCCGGAGCCAGAGGTTCTTTGTCCTCTTAGCTATTTCTTCGACGCTCTTGAAGGTGTTCCAAGCCACTCTCTTCCTCCTGCGCAGCTCGGGTGCCAGGTCATTTGTCATGTTGACTTCTCGACCTAGGTACACATAGCTGTTGCATTTGGAGATGGTTGTTCTGTTGAGAGCGAATGGGGTATCAGGAACGAGGCTGTTTCTCATAAACATTGTCTTCGTAAGATTCAGCTGTAGTCCAACCTTTCCACACTCACGGTCAAAGTCGGCCAGCATTTGTGCCGCTTGGCTGATGTTTGGTGTTATTAAAACAATGTCATCAGCAAAGCAGAGGTGATGTAGTTGCCGACCATCTATCTTCACTCCCATTCCTTCCCATTCCAGTCGTCGCATGATGTTCTTGAGGGTGGCACTGAAGAGTTTCAGTGAAATAGTATCACCCTGCCGAACCCCTCTCTTGACATCGATGATTACCTCTTTGTAGAATGGTGAGATCCTGGCAGTGAATCTGCAATACAGCTCACGGAGGATCTTGATGTATTGAGCTTGAATGCCCTGATTGACTAGGACTTCAATGACCGCTTCTGTCTCAAAAGAAACAAAGGCCTTCTTTAAATCAATGAACGTTAGACAGAGAGGCATCTTGAACTCCCGAGAAACCTCAATGAGCTTGGTTATCATGTGGATATGGTGGATGGTGCTGAATCCTTTGCGGAACCCGGCTTGCTCGCATGGTTGTCCTTCATCTAGTGTTCTGCCAATCCTATTTTGGATGACTCAAGTGAACAACTTGTAGATGACAGACAATAGGCAGATCAGGCGATAGTTGCCAATGTCATGGTTGTCTCCCTTCTTGAACAGTAGTACAATCCTGCTGGTTTTCCATTGGGACGGAAACTTGCATTCAGACAGGTAGCGTGTGAAGAGCCGAGCCAGTATATTGATGAGTACTGATGGCAGTTTCTTCAGGTGTTCAGGTCTGACCTTGTCTGGGCCAGTTCCTGTTTGTTTCTTTACCGACGAAATGGCTTGTCGGATTTCGGAAGGGAGAAGGTTGGGAACGACATATCCATCCTGTGGAATTTGGTATGTCGGCAAGTGGACACGGCTATCGAAGAGATTTGAGTAGAAGTCATGGATAATCTTCTCCATTGCCGTTCTGGAGGATGTGATGGATCCATCAGGATGTCAGAGGGCAGTCATCTTGGTCTTGTAGTTGGCGAAGGACAGGCGGGTGTTACGAATACTTTTCCTGGCTTCTGCCGCATCTACCAGTACTTCTGCTCTTCTCTCTTTGAGCTCTTCCTGGATCGCGTCTCTGCACTGCTTTGCGAGCTCGGACATTCGCTTGCCTGAGGCATGCACCAAACCACGTTGGTTGGCAAATAACCTCAAGAGTTTTCAAAGACAGGCGTTTTTTTGTGGCTATCTCTCTCTTGGCATTCCTCGCACAATCATGGAGGTGCTGAACCAGTCGATCGTATTCCTCATCAATGTTGTCAACAATGGCATCTTCCCATGTTGCCGCAATAGTGCCAAAGAGCTCCCAGTTGGTGGTCATTCTGGGAGTTCCTTTTTAAACTTTGCAGCCCTTTCTTCCCATTCTGTGAAGTGGAATTTTGCACGAAGGAGACAGTGGTTCGATCCCGTTCGGAATTTTGGGACAACAGCGACATCGGACAGGCAATACCGTCGATTAAATATGATGTGGTCTATTTCATTGTGGAATCATCCACCAGGAGACTCCCATGTCCAACGTTTAGATTCTGCCTTCTGGAACTGTGAGTTACCATGGATGGTCTTGGTCGACGTGATGAACTCAGACAGTCTCTCACCCTGTTCGTTCCTTTCTAGGCCATGGGTCCCGATGTGAAGTTCTTCAGCTGATCTTCTCGGTCCTATCTTGGCATTAAAATCACCCACAGTGATCTTGTAGAAGGTGTGGTCTTCTTTATAGAACTTCTCCAGCTCCATGTAGAACTTCTCAATTTCTCTTTCATCATAATGAGATGTTGGTGAGATTCGTGCCTTCTTGTCTCAGTCAGACCAATAATGTTGTACTTGATCTTTCATGCTTGTACCATCAGGTCCCCCATGGATGCATCTGATGCTAGCATATGTGCATTGAAAATACAGATGATCATTTTTGTCTTTCATTGTTGTGGTAGCCTAGTTCGACCTTGAGATTTTATCGGCCTCTCCTTTCTCATCCTTCTCAGTGCTGCCATGTCGGTGAAGCCTTCAGGGTCAGGTGAATGAGACCCATTGTAGTTACTGGTTTTGGCATATCGAATACACAACAGATAGCTTGCCAGTCTCTGCCATGCGGGCGGAATACTCTTGGTAGTTTGCCAGTCATTCCGAGAGGGTTAGAGGCTTTTGGGGCGATCTCTAATTGCCCTCGTAGGTGTTACCATATTTGAACCCTATCAAACATGGTACGGCAATTCCAGAAGATGGGTATTTAGTGTTTTATGATGTGTCACTAGGCTGCGAAGCGGCCATGAGGGTCCGGAAAATGTCCTGGAGTGTGGTGGCGGCTGGGTAGTGGAGGTAGTGTTGTAGTGGAGGTCTGCCAGTGGGGTATTTATCTGGTCCCGGTAGGGGTAGGGTGGGTCTTCTGTGAGCAATCTGATCCCTGGGTCTCTGGTGGTTGGTGGGAGCAGATAGGGCAGGGTAGGGTGGGGCTCCTGATTAGAAACCCTTTGTCACCTGTGGTTGGTGGGAGCAAGCAGAGAATCTCTGTTCCTGGGTTCGTTGAGCCTGGAGTCCAAGGTCTCAGAAAGTTCCGCTTATCTTGCTCTGTGGGTCTTCAGTCGTGCGTGTGTTCTCGACACTACCTCCACTACCCAGCCGCCGCCACACTCCAGGACGCTTTCTGGACCCACGTGGCAGCTCCGGCCGAGACTCACACACGACTGAAGACCCACAGAACAAGATAAGCGGAACTTTCTGAGACCTTGGACTTCAGGCTCAACGGACCCAGGGACAGAGATTCTCTGCTTGCTCCCACCAACCACAGGTGACAAAGGGATTCTAATCAGGAGCCCCACCCTACCCTGCCCTGTCTGCTCCCACCAACCACCAGAGACCCAGGGATCAGATTGCGCACAGAAGACCCACTCTACCCCTACCGGGACCAGATAAATACCCCACTGGCAGACCTCCACTACCGACACTACCTCCACTACCCAGCCGCCGCCACACTCCAGGATGCTTTCCGGACCCGCGTGCATCTCCGGCCTAGACTCACACACGACTGAACACAATTATAGTAGTGTTAAAGTTTAAGATATCAATGTATAAAATCGCTACCCTTGTACCATCACTAAATTGTGCACAGTTCAACACCTCTCATCTTGTGCTGCCTCTAGTCTGGACTTCTTTCCCCAACATCACACTCCCCACTGCTTGGTAATTGATTTTGTATTCCAAGGGAAAGTGTTGCCCATTTTTCAGGACTGTCTATCCTCTTATTATATATCTTTATACTCATCAGAAGGCTGTAGCGATAGCACAGCTGGTAGGAAGTTTGCCTTGCACACAGCCAATCTGAGTTTGATTGCTCCATCCCTCACAGAGAGTCCTTTAAGCTACCAAGAGTATTCTGCCTGCATGGCAGAGCCTGGCAAGCTAACAGTAACAAGTCTCACAATGGAGACATTACTGGTTCCTGCTCGAGCAAATCAGTGAACAGTGAGACGACAGTGCTACAGTGCTATACTCATCGGATGAGTGAAATCCTTCAAAATCTTTTGGATTAAATGGCAGAAAGGGGTATCTTGACTGTGGCCATAAACTGCTACAGACTAGAGATTGGAAAATGGTTTATCACTATTTTTTCAGTGAAATCTCATAGAAATAGAATGGGCATGCTCAAACACTGAAAGGTATGAGGCATGGAATTTCATAGCTATTTTCCTCATTGCAAAAAGTAATAAACACTTGAAAATCTTAAATGTAAAATGATATAAAATGAACACTAAAGATCACTAGTAAACCTAACTCCCAAAGGTAATTCCTCTTTAACAGCTTGAAGTGTCCTAATAATCTTTTTCTATACAGGTATGTATGGTTATTTTTATAGTTGTGACGTTATTATAAAGTATTTATGTACATTTTGAAAGTATTTTCTCTTGTCACTAAAATTTGCATGATTATTTCTCCTCAGCACTTATATATTCGTTGAACATAGAGTGGGTTTTCAAAAAATGTTAAAAGGATGTCACTACTCAGACATTCCTTAACTGGTCATTATCTGTTGTATATCTTCCTCTTTAATTTCAGCTCCTCACTGCAACTCTTAGCATTGTTATTTACCTTTTTCCCCCCACAATACTTTTTTTTAAAAAACTTCAAACAATCACTTCATCACTTGATATCCCATAACTCATCAATTTGCTAGAGCGGGCGCCATTAAAGTCTCCATTCATTCCTGTCACATGCTAGTGTGGCCCAATGGCATCTGCTCACTCCAGAAACATAAAGAGACTCAAACCGATCTTTCAGGGTCTTGACAAAGAAATCTGACCATCTCATAGGTGGGGGGCAAAGCTATCTTTTGATGTCCCATTGAATCCAGTCAATAACAGCTCTAGTCCAGCACCCATCCCCAAATCACATTATGTGTTCAGTCCTTCTGATTTTTGACGCGTTGGCAAAAAAAAACAGCGTCCCTGATTCTTGATCATCGATGGAGGTCAGAACTCCATATTCTTTCTCTCACTTGAGAGATGCGTGATACTCCAAGCACAGCATACTCTTATTTAAGTGAAGTGTGATACTCCAACGATAGCATACACTTCTGATTCCTTTTTGGGAAACCAGAATAGCATTCTCATCCTGTTTTCCTAGGGCTCAGGTCTCTGAGGCATATGTTAATACGGAAAGAACAGTGGAATTGAAGAGATGTGCCCGGAGCCGAAGGTTCTTCGTCCTCTTAGCTATTTCTTCATCGCTCGTGAAGGTGTTCCATGCGGCTCTCTTCGTCCTGCGCAACTCAGGTGCCAGATCATTCATCATGTTGATTTTTCGACCTAGGTACATATAACTGCTGCATTCAGAGATATTCATTCCATTGAGAGAGAATGGAACGTCAGGAACAAGTCTGTTTCTCATAAACATTGCCTTCATGAGATTCAGCTGTAGTTAGATCTTTTCACACTCAAGGTGGAAGTCGGCCAGCATTTGTGCCACTTGGCTAATGTTTGGTGTTATTAGAATGATATCATCAGTGAATCGGAGGTGTTGTAGTTGACGTCTGTCTATCTCACTCCCATACCTTTCCCATGCTAGTCGTCGCATGACGTTCTTGAGGGTGGCAATGAAGACTTTCGGTGAAATGGTATCTCCCTGTCGAACCCCTCCCTTGTCATCGATAATCACTTCCTTGTAGAATGGTGAGATCCTGATAGTGAACCCATAATACAGCTCACGTAGAATCCTGATGTATTGAGTATGAATGACCAGTTTGGCTAGGACTTCGATGACCACGTCAGTCTCAACAGAATAAAAGGCCTTCCAGAGCTTGCAGACCAATGGAACAGGGTCGAATATACTGACATCTTCCCCCAAGCATATGATCATCTAATCTTCGATAAGGGGGCAAGAAAAGTGAAGTGGAGCAAGGAAAGCTTCTCTAACAAATTGTGGTGGCAAAACTGGACAGCTACATGCAAAAAAGTGGATTCAGATATGTCCCTAACACCAAGCACAAAAGTAAGATCAAAATGGACTAAAGACCTCAACATCAGACTGGAATCCATAAGGTACATTGAAGACAAAGTTGGCAACACCCTCCATGACATTGAAGCTAATGGTATCTTCAAAGATGTCACATCACTGGCCAAGCAAGTGAAAACAGAGATCAACAAATGGGACTATCTTAAACTAAGAAGATTCTGCACCTCAAAAGAAACAGTGACCAAAATACAAAGACATTCCACAGAATGGGAAAGGATATTCTCCGAATACACATCCAAAAAGGAGTTGATATCAAGGATATACAAAGTACTGGTTGAACTCCACAAGAAGAAAACAACCAATCCCATCAAAAAATGGGGCGATGAAATGAACAGAAACTTTCTCAAAAAAGAAATCCAAATGGCTAAAAAGCACATGAGAAAATGCTCTACATCATTAATCATCAGGGAGATGCAGATCAAAACAACAATGAGATATCATTTCACACCTCAGAGACTGGCACACATCCAAAAGGCCAAAAGCAACCAGTGCTGGTGCTGATGTGGCGAGAAAGGGACTCTCCTTCACTGCTTGTTGGAATGCCGACTGGTTCAGCCCTTTTGGAAAACAGTATGGACGATCCTCAAAAAATTAGAAATTGAGCTCCCATTTGACCCAGCAATACCACTCCTGGAAATATATCCCAGAGAGGCAAAAATGTATAGTAGAAGTGACATCTGAACCTGTTTGTTCATTTCAACACTCTTTACAATTACTAGAATCTAGAAAAAACCTGAGTGCCCGAGAACAGATGACTGGTTAAAGAAACTTTGGTACGTCTACACAATGGAGTACTATGCAGCTGGTTAGAAAAGATGAAGTCATGAAATTCATATACAAGTGTTACTACATGGAAAGTATCATGCTAAGTGAAATGAGTCAGAAAGAGAGGAACAGACATAGAATAATTGCGTTCATCTGAGGAACATAAAGTAACAAAATAGGAGACTAACACCCAAGAATGATTGAGATAAGTACCATGAGGATTACTCCATGGCTTTGAGGACAGCCACACATGCTAGGGGAAAAGGCAGCTCAGATAGAGAAGGAAGCACCAAATAAAGGGTGTTGGGAGATGAGTGATGAGAGAATACTATAGACCAAACAAGATTGCCACTCAATGTCTCTTTTGCAAACCACAGCACTCAAAAGGAGAGAGATAACAAAAGGGAATGCCCTGCCACAGAGGTAGGGTGGGATGGGGGGATGGAGGGTGGGAGGGATACTGGGACTGGTGATGGTGGAGAATGGGCACTGGTGGAGGGATGGGTATTCAATCATTGTATAACTGAAACCCAAGCACAAAAATTTGTAAGTCTACAACTGTACATCATGGTGTTTCACTAATAAAAATTTAATAAAAAAATAATAATTTTCTATAACTGTGCTCCCCAGAGTTTTGAAAATAAAGATATTAAAGTATTTATTATATGTACCATTACATGTGATAAAAAATACAGGCTATCTCTCTTTCTCTAGCTCTCCTTTTCACCTGTACCATCCTTGACAACTAAAGACTCTGCCTCCCTATGCTTTATAGCTACACTTTCAATCTAATTGATGTCAGTGATGTCAGCCTAAACATCATGAAGCTCAAATAATGAAGGAAAATAGAGATGGAGAGAGAGGGAGAAGGGGAGAAGAAAGAAGGAAAAAGGGGAGAAACTATGATAGACCAGGGGGAAAAAAAGGGGAAAAAATCTGCAAACTTTTAGTTCAGTTTGTCAAATATGGTGAAGAGCAAATATCCCAAAAGTCCATTTAGGCAAACAGTTCTGAGGCAAAAAGTGGTGTTTTCGGTTGGTGAGGAGTTGAGACTGAGCTTTGGGCTGAGACTATGAAATGATAGTTTTTGCCTTGCATACATGAGACCCTGGTTCAATCCTTGACACCACGGAAAATAAAAGTAAAGAAAGAAAAGCCTTCTTTAAATCAATGAACATTAGACAGAGTGACATGTTGAACTCACAAGAAACCTTGATGAGCTTGGTTATCATGTGGATATGGTCAATTTTGCTGAATCCTTTTCGGAACATGGCCTGCTCACATGGTTGTCCTTCATCTAGTGTTCTGACAATCCTATTCAGGATGACTCGAGTGAAAAGTTTGTAGACAACAGACAACAGGCAGATCGGGGGATAGTTGCCAATGTCGTGGATGTCTTCCTTCTTGTACAGTAGAACAGTCTTGCTGGTTTTCCATTGGGATGGAAACTTGCATTCAGACAGGAAGCATGTGAAGAGCCGAACCAGTGTATTGATGAGTATGATGGTAGGTTCTTCAGGTGTTCGAGTCTAAACTTGTCTGGGCTAGGTGCTGTTCGTTTCTTTACTGATGAAATGGTGTGTCGAATTTCGGAAGGGAGAACATTGTGAACGACACATCCATCCTGCAGAATTTGGTATGTGGGCAAGTGGATGTGGCAATCGAAGAGATCTGAGTAGAAATCATGGATAATCTTCTCCATTGCCTTCTGGAAGATGTGATAGATCCATCAGGATGTCGGAGGGCAGTAATCTTGGTCTCGTAGTTGGCAAAGGACAGGCAGGCCTTGCAAATGCTTTTGCCAGCTTCTGTCACATCTTCCAGCACTGCTACTCTTTGAAGTCTTCCTTTACCACTTCTCTGCACTACTTTGCAGTTGCCTGTGGCTCGAGCCCAGCCATGTTGGTTAATGAGCTTGAGAGTTTTCGAAGACAGGCTATCTATCTTTTTGTGGCTATCTCTCTCTTGGCGTTTCTTGTAAAATCATGGAGGTGCTGAACAAGTTGATCGTATTCCTCGTCAGTGTTGTCAACGACGGCATCTTCCCATGTTGCTGCAATAGTGCCAAAGAGCTCCCAGTTGGTGGTCGTTCTGGAGTTCTCTTCTTAAACTTTGCAGCCCTTTCTCCCCACTGGTAGAAGTAGAAATTTGCATGAAGGAGACGGTGATCGGATCCCGTTTGGAATTTAGGGACAACAGCGACATCAGTCAGGCAAAATCGTCGATTGAATATAATGTGGTCAGTTTTGTTGTGGAACCGTCCACTGGGAGACTCCCATGTCCACGTTTAGATTCAGCCTTCTGGAACACTTCTCAATTTCTTCTTCATCTTAATTGGATGTTGATGCGTAGACAACAAAGATAGAATCTGCCAGCAGTGAGCTACATCTATTCAAGTGTAATCGTCTGATTCAGGTTGTTAGGCATTCAAATGAATCAATGCTCATGGCCAAGTTTGTGTTGACAAGGACACCGACACCACCGATGCTTCTTTTGTAGCATGTTATGAGGAACAGTTCTTCTCCAGTGTCGAAAATGGCGTAATGTGGTTGATGCCCTCTCGTCTCCATCAAACCGATGATGTCGTACTTGATCTTTTGTACTTGCACCATCAGGTCCTCAATCAATACATCCGATGCCAGCGTACATGCATTGAAAGTACGGACTGTCATTTTTGTCCTTCTTCGTTTTCGTAGCCTAGTTCGGCCCTGACATTTTATCAGCCTCTCCTTCCTCATCTTTCTTAATGCTGCCATATTGGTGGCTCTTTCAAAAGAGGGGAATGAGACCCATTGTATTTATTAAATGTATAATTTATTTATTAAATATATAATTTATCTAAACAATAAATTAGAATATTACCAAATTTACTCATTGCTACATTTTCCTATACTTCCTTTTTGTCAATCTATACGTTTTTTTAATTTTGCATCAATTGAAAGCAAGTTAGAGATGTCATGGTGCTTTACCCTTAAAAGCTTAAGCTCATCTTCTAATAGCAAGAGCATTTTCCTACATTACTGTGGACCATTTTGCACTTAAGAAATTTAGCAGTCTCTATTGTGAGTAAAAACTACATCCATATTTCTCTCACCTGCAAACTAGTTCCTTGACTTTGATTTTCAAATTTTTTTCTATCATTGCACTATTCAATCAATTATCAGTTTTTGCATTTCGTTGCAGGTTTTTTCCTGAATGTTTCCACATGCTGCATCATGTCCCGTTGATTTCATCACTGAATTAGTCTCAATTCAAATACTCTTATCATAGATAAATTTAAAAATACTGACAAAAAGGTAAATTTAATGTATATATTATAATAGGTAAATTTAAAAATACTGAAAAAAGCTAACTAGCTCCTCTTACATATCGGCGTATATTCTCCCTATGCATTTGCTATCTACCCTTTATATCTGAATAAAGAATTATATAAAAATGCTTAAAACCTGTAGATGCATGTACATATGTTCTCTATACTTATTTACATGTGTGTGTGCTTTCTGGATTAACAATATATATGAAGCAGTTCTGTATCGAATAATCTGGTTGGGGCTGGAGAGATAGATAGTACAGTAGGTAGGGTGCTTGTGTGTGGCTGACTAGGATTGGATCCCTAGCAACCCATATTGGTTTCTCCAACTCCTGCCAGGATTGATCCCGCATGCAGAGTCAGGAGTATACATTGGTCTGTATTGGGTATGTCTCAAAAAATCAAAAAGAAATAAATAGTCGGTTATACCATTCAAATAGTAGCACAGTGGTAGGGCGTTTGCCTTGCACGCAGCCAATATGGCCAACCCGAGTTCGATTCCTCCGCCCCTCTCGGAGAGCCCAGCAAGTTACCGAGAGTATCTCGCATGCACGGCAGAGCCTGGCAAGCTCCCCGTGACGTATTCGATATGCCAAACACAGTAACAACAAAGTCTCCAATGGAGACGTTACTGGGTCCGCTCGAGCAAATCGATGATCAACGGGAGGGCCTTTACCTTTACCTTACCTTTTTATAATCACTTAATCAATCTATTTTAGTACTTTGAGAAGGATCATTAGTATTATTTCAATTATATTATTTGAACACCTTAATCACTACTTTAAAGATATATTACTAACCTTGTCATTGATGAATTAGTCATATTTAATTATGATATAAAATACTCTGTTTCTAGAAAGTCTTACCAATTTCTATATTTATCAAATTCATAGAACAGAAGAATATAACTTTTGCATTTAACACAAAAGAACTATATGTTTAGCATAATGTTTATTGAAACTTTCTTTGTCTATGATTTGTGATACTTAATTGAGCATTGGGCCACATGTGTCTGTGTTCAGGGCTTACCTTTGGCTCTCTGCTCAGGATCACTCCTAGTGTGCTTGGGGGACCATAAAGGCCAATCAAATCTGAGGCTCCATCATTGTAAACATGCACTACATACCTTTGAAATATCTCTCTGGCCCCAAAGTTCCCTTTCTTTTACTTTTCAAAACAAGTTCCCTTACAAATCCCTTGTCTCTTCCTTATTTACATTTTACCTTTCACTTTATCATTGATATTTATTCTTTTATTCATTTTTTTTCACTCACATACAACTATTATTCAATGAGTGCCTACCATGAGCCTCATAGAGTTTTAAGGGTGTTACCTTTTAGTCCGTGTTTTTTATTCTTTTCTGGTATCCACTTACTAAAGTCACATTTCTCATTCTGTGGCTGTGCAGTTTCTAGACAATATGAATTAATCATCAGAAGGGAAGCCAAGCTAAAAATCTTGCCTGGCAAAATACCATAAGGCCTAAAGTAAAGGCTTCCTTTTAAAATTATTTTGTTTAGTGACCTTGAAACAAACCAAGGTCTTCTTTGATTTCAGACAACATTTTGGAATTCTTGTGAGTATATTTAACTGTTCACTAAAGCTGGGTATTGATTACCTTCAGAGGTATTGGATCATTTCCCAGTCCTGCATTCTCCACAGGGCAGGCTCACTTAAATTGTGTTAAATCACATGCCACCCAAGGCAAAGTCTTATCAGACAAATAGTGACATTGCACATTGACTCAGAGTTGACACTTTCTCCCTTCTCTGAAATGAAAATGTGGAAAATAAAAAAGAAATGGCTTTTACATTTGTTTTAGAAAAAAAATCTAAATGTTCATAATTCAAAGAAGTAAAGGTTAAATGAAACAGATTCTTTACACTGATGATTTAAAAACTCATTTCAATAATATAAATAGCCACTCTTTACCTATTATTTTGTAGCTATCATACGGGGTTAATTAGGCATGGATATCTCATTTTCTGCGAATTTTTAAATTATCAATACCATAGTCCCATGACAATAACAAAATAGTTTATTAAGGAAAACTTTTAATCTTCTAAAGAAGGATCAGATGAACTTGTCAAATTTTCTAGACTGCAAATACACATGTGAATTTATGAATATAAGGCAGGATACATTTCTATGGACTGAGAAATACTAGCATGAAAGCATAAATTCCTCAGAGGCTAAATTTCCATACAGCTAACATTACAGTGACACTAAATTTTAATACATTTTAATAAAATCCTTGAGTTTAATTTATTGGAAAGATACAAAGTAGTGGAGGTTTTCAGATCATGTACGGTATGTGTTTAAAAAACTAGTGATGGCTTTTCATGCATAAAAAATAACTTTTAGGGATGTAAAAATTAAGACAGCAAATGGCAGTTATCAAACCAAGTGCTTATGTTATAATATTTAATAATAAGTTATTGTAGCATAATTGCTGAGTATCTCATTATTAATCTCATTATTAAGAGTTCTTTGAAGTCTGCAATGTTCTACCTCTGTGCCTATAAATAGGAATAATTCCATGGCCAGGATCTTGTATGTATAAGAAGACCATCTTGGGACTGGAGTTATAGCACAGCGGATAAGGCATTTGCCTTGCACACTGCTGACCCGGGTCCAATTCCCAGCATCCTATATGGTCCTCTGAGCACCGCCAGGAGTAATTCCTAAATGCAGAGCCAGAAGTAACCCTTGTGCATTGCCTGGTGTGACGCAAAAAGCTAAAAAATAAAATAATAATAATAATAATAAATTTTTTAAAAGGCCACCTTTTAGTAGAAAAATTTATAGAAGCTACTATGAAAATATTGATTGACAAATAATAATAACAAGAAGTGATTTAAAGAAGTTGTCAGTTATCAGACTAAAGCCATGAAAACATCCATCACTGTGGAATAGATCCCTCAGAAAAGAGCATGATACTAGTCTAAGGCTCTTCACCTTGGCTACACCCTGGTTACAATGTACTTGGTGGTGTTAGGACGCAGATCGTGATCTCCCTTTAACGACAAAGAGACTCCAGAGACAGCAAGCAAGGTTTATTGTAAGACTGCTAGCCAGGGTCAAGCCACCTACACAGACACGCAGGTCAGTTAGGTGAGGCAAGACCCCGAACTTCTTCAAAGGGGCTCTTATATAGGCCTTCACTGTCCGTTAAAGCAAAGCCCGCGCATTTCATAGCCAATAGATTTGTAACAACATATACTTTCTTAACCAATCCATTTAAAAGTACATCACTCCTTAGCCTATAGATTCAAAGATCAGCATTTACGTACATAGGCATTGTGGCTAGTGGGCATCTGGTAACTCGGACATTTGGTTATCACCTGGCTTCCTTTGATTCTCAGCCCTGCATTCCAGTGGAGGTGGATAAGGGAAAAGTTCCTAACAGAGGTAATCGATAAGGAAGGGCCAACAAATGGTTTCAGAATTTACATTTCAATAAGGAATGGTTTCACTCTAAAGCTCTGCTAGGGAGGGGGCAGGAAAGGGAGAGTTACTAATTTGTAGAGTTTTAACTCTGGAATCTCCCTCAGGGTCCCTAGGGACCTAACAGTGGGTCAGTTTGAGAACAGCCTGTCAAGCCACCTTTGTAAACACATATAGGGGAGGGAGTATTTCTCTATCTCAGATTTTTTAACATCTCCACTGAAGCTCTCTCTCTCTCTCTCTCTGTCTTTCAATCTCTCTTATGCTCTCTCTCCACATTTCTTTAAATTCATAATTATTTTACTTCAATAAAAATGACAGAAATATGCCAGCATTTCTCAATCAGGAATCACATGGCCTTCTGTGTGCTCCTAGGATACTCCAAGGGGACCACGGGTGAATATTGCATAAATATTGAGTCATAGCACTAGAACTGGGGAGAACTAGAAGGGTAAAGTGCGGAGTTGTGTGATGGGTAAAGTGAGGAGCGGAAGGTGTAGCCTGGAGAAAACTGTTCCAACCACTCTGCTCAATCCTCCTGCGTCATCTGAGCAGATTCCTGGTGTAGGTCATCCACCTGCTGTAAAACCTGAAAAGATCTAACCTATGTGACAGGGATGTGAGGATCCCACCAGCCCCGTAAACCTGAAGTTTATTTTATCAGCAGAGCATAGGAACTGGTTTGCATAGCAGAAAAGAATTTCAGGAAGAGATGAAATAGTGAAGAAAAATTGTTTTACTTTAAGAAGTTTACTTCAACAAATAAGAGGGAAAAGAAAAAGACAGAGCCAGGGATAGATGGTGGGGGTGGGGGTGGGGGTGGTGTTCAAAACTGAACTTGAGCTTCTCCAGAGTGATAAAAGGCAGAGAATAGATTTGGAGAGGCTATATCCAATGTATCCAAACCGTCTTGGATCGGAGTTCTCAGCATAAATAAAAATTAATCTGGATTTACTTTAGGGAATAAGCCTTGGACTCTTGTTTGTGGGTGGAATCTATCACGTTCTAATCAGGACCTTTGGACTTTCTTTAGCTTCTCCTTTTCTCAGGAGGCCCACCCTTCAAGTTTTGCATCTCCAAAACACTCAGGATTTACATCCCAAAGGGTGTGGTCCTCATGCCTTTGGGCTGGGCAATTTCTCCTTAGTTTTAGTTTTATTAGTTCCCTAAAAGCTTTACCAGGGGACCACTCTTTCCTGAGTGTGCTGAAAGGACACAGACTGGGAAAAGTTGAGAAATATTGCAATATCCACCATTGGTATAAGAGCCAACTCCCCCAGCCCAAAGGAAGCAGGGCTAACACCTTCAAGTTGACCACTTCTAGCCCTTCTACACCCACATTTGATCTTCATCTTACTCCTCCCAGTGACTTCTAGGATGAGCGTGGTCTGGGATTGACTGGCATATTAATGATTTTTATTTGATTTGATTGTGGCTATTAGTGAGAGTTGTGTGAACCTCTACCTGGTATAGAAGAAAATTGCTTCACATGTGTTATTACTAAACATTATTTCAAAGCCCCACAATGTTTCTCACAGACATTCCTGCCTGTCTTGTTCTTTCAACTTCGCTGTTCTGTCTCTATTCCTGACCAATGGTTCTGATTCCCAGTGTCTTCCTTCTTCTGATAAACTCAAACTGTCCTTTAGTTTATGTATCCCCAGACCATTAGCATCACAATTGCATCTTGACTCGTCTAATAACTTTAGGAGTAGCTAATGGGAAAGTTAACAGATATATCATAGAGCACCCAGGGACCAATGCCAAAGTTCATAGTATTGGCCAGCTAGGATGGTTGGATCAGACTGTTTCTGCAGTATACTTGCTCATGTATTTTATCACTATTTAAAGTTCAGAGTAACATTCAGAAGTTAAAGTAAATGAAAAAATGAGTAGTTTACACAGTGATTGATTGGTTGCTTGTTTGTTTTAAAAAGTCTGTATTTCCACAACGATCCCTTTTTAGAATTTAGTGACCTGACATAATTCATAAATCTGATATAGGCAGGTAGATTAGAGAAGGGCCCCTTGGCAATGGAATTCCTGGAGAGTGGCTAAACCACCTAGCCCTAAGACCATAGGACCAATCTTGTGACCACAGCACCAAGACCTGATAAGACCTTTATAAGGAGTAGACCAAGCCAGACAAGGCTGAACCCACCCTCTAAAAGGAACAGGAACAAAGGTCAAGAAAAAAAGTTTTCAAAGAAAACCATCCAAACTCTACCCCCCTAGACAACCATCCTAGCAACAGACTCTTAGTGAGAAAGCCCCACATGCTTTGATCTGCATATCCCTGATGTTTAGTGATGAAGACCATTTTTTTTCATGTGCCTTTTGCCCATTTGAGTTTCTTCTTTGAGAAAGTTTCTGTTCATTTCACAGCCCCATTTTCTTATGGGATTGGCTATTTTTTTTTTCTTGTAGAGTTCAACCAGTGCCTTTTAAATCCTTGATATTAACCCCTTATCAGAAGGGTATTGGGTGAATATCATTTTCCATTTTGTACTGTCTCACACCACAGAGACTGGCACACTTCAAAAAATAGAAGAACAACCAGTGTTGGTATGGATTCGAAAAGAAAGGCCGGGAGAAAGGAACTCTCTTTCATTCTTGGTGGGAATGCCAACTGATTCAGCCTCTTTGGAAAACTAGAAACTGAGCTCCCATTTGACCTACTTCTGGGAATATATCCTGGGGGCCCAAGAGCACACAGCAGAAATACCATCTGCACTACTATGTTCATTGCAGCACTATTCATCATAGCCAGAATCTGCAAACAACCCGAGTGCCCAATAATAGACCAATGGATAAAAAAAAAAAACTATGGCACATCTACACAATGGAATACTATGCAGCTCTTAGGAAAACTGAAGTCAAGAAATTTTCCTATAAGTGGATGGACATGGAGAATATCATGATGAGTGAAATGAGTCAGAAATGGAGAGACATATATAGAATGACTACATTAATTTGTGGTCACTGTCACTGTCTTCCCGTTGTTCATCAATTTGCTCGAGTGGGCCCAGTAACGTCTCCATCGTGAGACTTTGTTGTTATTGTGTTTGGCATATCAAAAAAGCCACGGGTAGCTTGCCAGGCTTTGCCGTGGGCACGAGATACTCTCAGTAGCTTGCCAGGCTCTCCGAGAGGGGTGGAGAAATCAAACTCAGGTCATCCATGTTGGCTGCGTACAAGGCAAATGCCCTACCCGCTGTGCTATCGCTCCAGCCCATTTGTGGTATATAAATATATAATATATATTATATATAATATATTTATAATATATATTATAAATATAATATATATATATATATATATATATATATATATAGGCAGAGTCTCCTACCCTGTGTCTGACTATCCTCGCCAGGGCCCAACAGCTGAAGACCTCCAGACCCCAACCAAGGCCTTACTGGGGCCACTCTCCACACACTTGGATAAGCCTCAGACATAACAGAACTGGCAGAGGAACCCAGGTGTGTGGGACCCGGGGCTGAGATCTCCAAGCCTGCACGGTTTGGGACTGGACCTGTCAGTAGCTAGACAGTTACACCCCCCAACTGCCGTGTAACCCCAACAACGGCCAGGATCCAGAGATTATCACAACAAGCTCCCGGGAGCGCGCGGCCGCATTTGCGGCCGCGCAACTATTTATTTACTTTTCTCTAAGTTTTCAGGGTACCTTAAATATCCAACCCGCACTGCAGAGCCTGGCAAGCTATCCGTGGTCTATGCCAAATAGACCAAATTGATATGCCAAATCCAGTAATAAATGGATCTCATTTTCCTAACCCTGAATATGCAGAGTCGAGAAGGATATGGAAGGAGAGGCTGATAAAACACCAAGGCAGACATAGGCTGCCAAAACGCAGAAAAACAAAAATGATTGTCTGTACTTTCAATGCTCGTACACTGGCATCTGCTGCATCCATTGAAGACCTTATGGTACAAGCGCGAAAGATCAAGTACGACATCATTGGTCTGACCGAAACGAGAAGACATCAATTCCATCATGCTGTTTTCGACACTGGAGAAGAACTGTTCCTTGGAACATGTGATAAAAGAGGCGTTGGTGGTGTCGGTATCCTTGTCAACACAAACGTAGTCACAAGCATTGATTCATTCGAATGCCTAACAACCCAAATTGGACGATTACACTTGAATAAATATGGCTCACTACCGACAGTTTCTATCTTTTTTGTCTATGCACCAACATCCAGTTATGGTGAAAGAGAAACTGAGATATTCTACATGGAACTGGAGAAGTTCTATAAAGAAGATCACACCTTCTACAAGATCATTGTCGGTGATTTTAATGCCAAGATAGGACCAAGAAGATCAGTAGATGAACTCCACATCGAAACCCATGGCCTGGAATGGAACGAACAGGGTGACAGACTGTCTGAGTTCATCATGTCAACCAAAACCTTCCATGGTAACTCACAATTCCAAAAGGTTGAAATGGTAAGTTCTTCAGGTGTTCAGGTCTGAATCTAAACGTTGAACATGGGAGTCTCCTGATGGACGATTCCACAATGAAATAGACCACATCATATTCAATCGGCGGTTTGCCTAACTGATGTTGCTGTTGTCCCAAAATTCCAAATGGGATCAGACCACCGTCTTCTTTGTGCAAAATTCTACCTCACAGAACGAGGAGAAAAGAATGCAAGGTTTAAGAAGAGGACTCCCAGAACAACCACCAACTGGGAGCTCTTTGGCTCTATTGTGGCAACATGGGAAGATGCCGTCATTGACAACATTGATGAGGAATACGATCGAATGATTCAGCACCTCCATGATTGTGCAAGGAATGCCAAGAGAGAGATAACCACAAAAAACCATCTTTCTTCGAACACTCTTGAACTTATTCGCCAACGTGGCTTGGCACATGCCTCAGGCAACCACAAGCGAACATCCAAACTGGCAAAACAGTGCAGAGAAGCCATCAAGGATGACCTCAAAAACAGGAGAGCAGCAGTACTGGTAGATGCAGCAGAAGCTGGGAAAAACATTCGTAATGCCCGCCTGTCCTTCACCAACTACAAAACCAAGATGACTGCCCTCCGACATCATGATGGATCTATCACATCTTCCAGAAGGGCAATGGAGAAGATTATTCATGACTTCTACTCAGATCTCTTTAATAGCCACATCCACTTGCCCACATACCACATACCACATGATGGATATGTTGTTCCCAATGTTCTCCCTTCCGAAATCCAACATGCCATCTCGTCGGTAAAGAAACAAAGAGCACCTGGCCCAGACAAGATCAGACCTGAACACCTGAAGAACTTACCATCAGTACTCATCAATACATTGGCTCGACTCTTCACACGCTACCTGTCTGAATGCAAGGTTCCATCCCAATGGAAAACCAGCAGGACTGTACTACTATACAAGAAAGGAGACATCCACGACATTGGCAACTATCGCCCAATCTGCCTATTGTCTGTCATCTACAAACTATTCACTCGAGTCATCCTGAATAGGATTAGCAGAACACTAGATGAAGGACAACCATGTGAACAAGCTGGATTCCGAAAAGGATTCAGTACCATCGACCATATCCACACAATAACCAAGCTCATTGAGGTATCTCAGGAGTTCAAGATGCCGCTCTGTCTAACGTTCATTGATTTAAAGAAGGCCTTTGATTCTGTTGAGACGGAAGCGGTCATGGAAGCCCTAGCCAATCAGGGCGTACAAACTCAATACATCAGGATCCTTCGTGAGCTCTATTGCGGATTCACTACCAAGATCTCACCATTCTACAAAGAAGTAATCATCCATATCAAGAGAGGGGTTCGGCAGGGTGATACCATTTCACCAAAACTCTTCAGTGCCACCCTCGAGAACATCATGCGACGACTGGAATGGGAAAACATGGGAGTGAAGATAGATGGTCGACAACTACACCACCTCCGCTTTGCTGATGACATCGTTCTAATAACACCAAATATCAGCCAAGCGGCACAAATGCTGAACGACTTTGACCGTGAATGTGGAAAGGTCGGACTACAGCTGAATCTTACGAAGACAATGTTTATGAGAAACAGCCTTGTTCCTGACGCTCCATTCGCTCTCAACGGAACGACCATCTCTGAATGCAACAGTTATATATACCTAGGTCGAGAAATCAACATGATGAATGACCTGACACCTAGTTGCGCAGGAGAAAGAGAGCGGCTTGGAATGCCTTCAAGAGCATTGAAGAAATAACTAAAAGGACAAAGAACCTCCAGCTACGAGCACATCTCTTTGATTCCACTATTCTTCCTGCATTAACATATGCCTCAGAGACCTGCACCCTACGAAAACAGGATGAGAATGCTATTCGGGTCTCTCAAAGAGGAATCGAAAGAACTATGCTTGGAATATCACGATTCACTCAAATGAGAGATAGAATCCGGAGTTCTGATCTTCGTCGACGCTCAAGAATCAGGGACGCTGTCTCATTTGCCAAGACATCAAAAATCAGATGGGCTGGACACGTAATGAGGTTTACAGACAACCGCTGGACAACTGACTGGATTCCACGGGACATCAAAAGATCACGTGGACGCCCACCTATAAGATGGTCAGACTTCTTCGTCAAGACCCTAAATGATCGGTTTGAGGCTCTGCATGTTCCTAGAACGAACAGATACCACTGGGCTACGCTAGCACGCAACCGGGATGAATGGAGATGTTACTGGTACCCGCTCGAATAAATCGATGAATAACGGGGATTAAGTGATAATAATAATAATTATATATATGGGCCAGAGCAATAGCATAGCGGGCCGACCTGGGTTCGATTCCTCCATCCCTCTCAGAGAGCCCAGCAAGCTACCGAGCGTATCCTGCCTGCATAGCAAAGCCTGGAAAGCTTCCCGTGGTGCATTCAATATGCCAAAAACAGTACCAACAAGTCTCACAATGGAGACGTTACTGGTGCCCGCTTGAGAAAATAGATAAACAACGGGAAGACAGTGACAGTGACAGAGATATGTGTGTGTGTGTGCGTGCGTGTGTGTGTGTGTGTGTGTGTGTGTGTGTGTGTATAATAGAAGACTAATATCCATGGCCAGGAAAAACAGGGGTTAGGAGGACTGCTCAGTGGTTGGAATTAACCACAAGTGTGTTGGGGGCTGAGGGTAGGTAAGATAGAAAAGAGACCAGTATGACAATAATAGCTGGGAATTATCATGCTGGATAAGATCTGAGGGTTAAAAATAGATAAAGTGATGTTCTTGATAGCCTTTCAGTATCAAGAGAGGTGGGAGGAAGGAGAGAGAGAGAGAGAGAAAGAGAGAGAGAGAGAGAAAGAGAGAGAGAGAGAGAAAGAGAGAGAGGAAAATCACTTGTCATAGAGGTAGAGGCAGGGGGTAGGGGTGGGAATTGATGGAGGTAACCGGAACCAGGTGACACGTGCTGGGAAATATACACTGGTGGAGGGATGGGTGTTGGAATACTGTATTACTGTATGACTGATGACTAAAAGCCAGTCATGAACAGCTTTGTAAAAGTCAATCTCACTGAGATTTAATTTTTTAAAAGTTTAAATAAAAGCCTCATATTTGGTAACTTGGGAAGAACTCTATAAAATCCAACTTGAACAAAGGAAGGGTGCACATATGCTGTTTGTGACCATGTGTCACAAGCTGAGTGCATGTGGTGCATGAGCATATGTGCTGCGCTCATCTCCACCCTCTTGAGATGTATACTGAGGCTCCCTCTGCCTTTGGAGAAACCTGTGTTCTCTCTTGCTGTGTAATTCTTTCTCCCTTTCTCTCCCTCTTCCCCTTCCTCAAAATTTCCAAACAAAATCTGTTTTTACCTCACTCCTCATCTACTCCTGAAATTCTTTTCTGTGTGATAGATAAGAAAAGACACTACTTCCACTACCCAGCTGCCGCCACACTCCAGGATGCTTTCAGATCCACGCAGCCGCAAAGCAGCCATGCGACACATCATAAGACACTAAATACCTGTCTTCCAGAATTGCCATACCATATTTGATAGGGTTCAAATATGGTAACACCTACGAGGGCAATTAGAGGTTGCCCCAAAAGCCTCTATCCTTCTCGGAAAGACTGGCAAGCTAACGAGAGTATTCTGCCCGCACGGCAGAGCCTGGTAAGCTAGCCGTTGTGTATTCGATATGCCAAAACCAGTAACTACAATGGGTCTCATTCACCTGACCCTGAAGGCTTCACCAAAATGGCAGCACTCAGAAGGATGAGAAAGGAGAGGCCGATAAACTCTCACGGCCGAACTAGCCTGCCACAACAAAGGAAGACAAAAATGATCGTCTGTAATTTCAATGCACGTATGCTAGCATCAGATGCATCCATGGAGGATCTGATGGTACAAGCGCAAAAGATCAAGTACTACATCATTGCTCTGACCGAGACAAGAAGGCACCAATCTCATCATGCTGTTTTCAACACTGGAGAAGAGTTGTTCCTCGGAACATGCGATAAAAGAGGTGTCAGAGGCGTCGGTGTCCTTGTCAACACAAACTTGGCCATGAACATTGATTCATTCGAATGCCTAACATCCCGAATTGGATGTTTACATTTGAATAGATGTGGCTCACTGCCGGCAGTTTCTATCTTCGTTGTCTACGCACCAACATTTAATTATGATGAAGGAGAAATTGCGAAGTTCTACATGGAGCTGGAGAAGTTCTATAAAGAAGACCACACCTTCTATAAGACCATTGTCAGTGATTTTAATGCCAAGATAGGACCGAGAAGATCAGCCGAAGAACTTCACATCGGGACCCATGGCCTAGAATGGAACAAACAGGGTGAGAGACTGTCTGAGCTCATCATGTGGACCAAGACCATCCATGGTAACTCACAGTTCCAGAAGGCCGAATCTAAACGTTGGACATGGGAGTCTCCCAGTGGACGATTCCACAACAAAATATACCACATCATATTCAATCGACAATTTTGCCTGACCAATGTCGCTGTTGTCCCAAAATTCCGAACGGAATCGGACCACTGTCTCCTTCGTGCACAATTCTACTTCACAGAGTGGGGAGAAAGGGCTGCAAAGTTTAAAAAGAGAACTCCCAGAACGACCACCAACTGGGAGCTATTTGGCACTATTGTGGCAACATGGGAAGATGCCATTGTTGACAACATTGACGAGGAATACGATCGACTGGTTCAGCACCTCCATGTTTGTGCGAGGAATGCCAAGAGAGAAATAGCCACAAAAAAATGCCTGTCTTTGAAAACTCTTGAGGTTATTCAGCAACGTGGTTTGGCGCATG
This sequence comes from Sorex fumeus, assembly GCF_029834395.1. Taxonomy (NCBI): domain Eukaryota; kingdom Metazoa; phylum Chordata; class Mammalia; order Eulipotyphla; family Soricidae; genus Sorex; species Sorex fumeus. Next base: position 29,831,756 of record NW_026606188.1, read on the forward strand.
CCTCAGGCAACCGCAAGTGAATGTCCGAGATCACAAAGCAGTGCAGAGACGCAATCAAGGAAGACCTCAAAGAGAGAAGAGCAGAAGTGCTGGTAGATGCGGCAGAAGCCGGGAAAAGTATTTGTAATGCCCGCATATCCTTTGCCAAATACAAGACCAAGATGACTGCCCTCTGATGTCCTGATGGATCTATCTCATCCTCCAGATCGGCAATGGAGAAGATTATCCATGACTTCTACTCAAATCTCTTCGATAGCCATGTCCACTGGCCGACATACCAAATTCCACAGGATGGATATGTCGTTCCCAACCTTCTCCCTCCCGAAATCCGACACGCCATTTCAGTAAAGAAAGGAACAGCAACTGGCCCAGACAAGGTCAGACCTGAACACCTGAAGAACCTGCCATCAGTACTCATCAATACACTGGCTCGGCTCTTTACACGCTACCTGTCTGAATGCAAGGTTCCGTCCCAATGGAAAACCAGCAGGACTGTACTACTGTTCAAGAAGGGAGACATCCATGACATTGGCAACTATCACCCAATCTGCCTATTGTCTGTCATCTATAAGTTGTTCACTCGAGTCATCCAAAATAGGATTGGCAGAACACTAGATGAAGGACAACCATGCGAGCAAGCCGGGTTCCGCAAAGGATTCAGCACCATCGACCATATCCACACGATAACCAAGCTCATTGAGGTTTCTCGGGAGTTCAAGATGCCTCTCTCTCTGTCTAACGTTCATTGATTTAAAGAAGGCCTTTGTTTCTGTTGAGACAGAAGTGGTCATTGAAGTCCTAGTCAATCAGGGCATTCAAGGTCAATACATTAAGATCCTCTGTGAGCTGTATTGCAGATTCACTACCAGGATCTCACCATTCTACAAAGAGGTAATCATCGATGTCAAGAGAGGGGTTCGGCAGGGTGATACCATTTAACCGAAAGTCTTCAGTGCCACCCTCAAGAACATCATGCGATGACTGGAATGGGAAGGAATGGGAGTGAAGATAGACAGTCGGCAACTACACCACCTCTGCTTTGCTGATGACATTGTTTTAATAACACCAAACATCAGCCAAGCGGCACAAGTGCTGGACAACTTCGACCGTGAGTGTGGAAAGGTCGGACTACAGCTGAATCTTACAAAGACAATGTTTATGAGAAACAGCCTCGTTCCTGATGCCCCATTCGCTCTCAACAGAACGACCATCTCCGAGTGCAACAGCTATGTGTACCTAGGTCGAGAAGTCAACATGACAAATGACCTGGCACCCAAGCTGCACGGGAGAAAGAGAGCGGCTTGGAACGCCTTCAAGAGCGTCAAAGAAATAGCTAAGAGCACGAAGAACCTCTGGCTCCAGGCACATCTCTTTGATTCCACTGTTCTTCCTGCATTAACATATGCCTCAGAGACCTGGGCCCTACGCAAACAGGATGAGAACGTTATTCGGGTCTCCCAAAGAGGAATTGAAAGAGCTATGCTTGGAATATCACATTTCACTCAAATCAGAGAAAGAATCCGGAGTTCCGACATCCGTCGATGATCAAGAATCAGGGACGCTGTCTCATTTGCCAAGGCGTCAAAAATCAGATGGGCTGGACATGTAATGAGATTTAAAGACGACCGCTGGACTAGAGTTGTTACCGATTGCATTCCACGGGATGTCAAAAGACCACGTGGCCGCCCACCTACCAGATGGTCAGACTTCTTCATCAAGATCATGAACGATCGGTTTGAGGCTCTTCATATTCCTAGAGAGAACAGATGCCATTGGGCTACACTAGCACGCGACAGGGACAAATGGAGGTGTTACTGGCGCCTGCTTGAGCAAATCGACGATTAACGGGAAGTCAAGTGATCAAGTGATCAAGTGATAGACAAGAACTCAGAAACCCTGGGTAAAGCCCAGGACTGGCTTTACTTTCCTGCAAAGAACAATTTTATGCTCCAGCCTGAGTCCATGGCTTCCTAGAAACTGGGTGATAGGGAGTAACTCCTGTGCTGAGAAGACCAAGCAGCTGTCAGGTGTGGCTTGACTGTTGCTGAGGAAGCTGTTGGGGCTCTGATCCAGGCAGTGCAGGGGCTCTTTGCAGACTTTATCAGCCTTAGCCATACCAGCTGAGAAAGGAGAGGGGCCGAAACAGACCATCTTTTTTCATCTCTGCCTCACATAAACCACCCCTAGGGGCCCACCACCTTCAGTTTGAGTGAAATGTTACAGTCAAAACCAAAATTACTGTTGGTAGGACCAACTGAATTCTGGTTCTGTATCAATGTTGTTATGTCAAACATCTCATGTAATAAATGGGTTGGAGTGATAGCACAGTGGGTGGAGCGTTTGCCTTGCATGAGGTTGACCTGGGTTCAATTCCTCCGTCCCTCTCGGAGAGCCCAGCAAGCTACTGAGACTATCCCACCCGCACAGCAAAGCCTGGCGAGCTCTCCATGGCGTATTCTATATGCCAAAAACAGAAACAACAAGTCTCACAATTTGTTGTGAGACTTTACTGGTGCTCACTCAAGCAAATCAATGAACAAGAGGACAGTGCTATAGTGGTTTAGAAATTATTTGCAATAATAGTAATTGTACATCAACTACTCTTATAGGTACTCCATTGAAGAAAATAGACAAGGTCATTCCTGAAGCTACAGTTTTGAATTGGGAGATGAAGATGGGTAAATGGGTAATTGTGATAAAAATATGAAGGAAACATGAGAATGTGACAGAATATCTGCTCATGGAGTGGGAAGTTTAAGACAGGTGACATTTACAGATCAAACTGAGGGTCATGCACATTTGAAGCTTACGTTTCCACTACTGAGCTACAATGCCCAGTTCTAGTTCCCCAGTTCTCTTTACCGCCATGTCCCAAGCCACCTACCCAAACAGTAGATTCACTACTGTTCATGTTTTCTTTCAAATGACAAAAACAGAATAGAGCAGGCACAGTAAACAGATACACCTAACACACAGCATGTGATCTTCTGCTGACAGAAGTCTGGATATAGGTCATAGCATCTTATTGGATGTGCTCTGTTCACAGTGACATCACGTTTTGCCCCTTCACTAACCAGTTGGCATTTGGTCTTCAAAATTTTATTCATACAAAGAGATCCTGTTGCTCTATCTGTGGTTGATCAGACCAGGTCAGAAGAAGCAAATTATTCAGTTATTCCCACAAAGTAGTTGGAAAGGAAATGAGAGCTATGAGTGGTCAACCCTCAGTTATTTTGTAGTCAATTTAAGAAGAAACCTAAAGGGTCAGAGAAATAGCACACTAGGGTAAAGCATTTGCCTTCCATGCAGCTGACATGAAGCCCTGAGCCTTCTAGGAGTGATCCCTGAGCACAGAGCCTAGAGTAAGCGCTAAGCACTGCTGGGTGTGATATGACCCCCCAAATCACTTGTCCCTTGTCATCCCATTGGCCGTCAATTTGCTCAAGCGGGCACCAGTAACGACTCCATTCGTCCCTGTCGCGTGCTAGCAAAGTCCAATGGCATACTGAGGGCTCTTTCAAGGTCAAGGGAATGAGGCTCATTATTGTTACTTTTTTTGGCATATCAGATATGCCACGGGTAACTGGCCAGGCTCTGCTGTGCAGGCGGGATACTCTCAGTAGCTTGCCGGACTCTCTGAGAGAGATGGAGGTTTTTGGAGCGACCTCTAATCGCTTTTAGAGCTGTTTCTAGTCTACCGAAACCAAGCTTTTGGTGGAGTACCCAAATTAATTAATTAATCACTTAATCACTTAATCCCGTTATTCATCGATTTATTCGAGCGGGTGCCAGTAACATTCATCCCGGTTGCGTGCTAGCGTAGCCCAATGGTATCTGTTCGTTCTAGGAACATGCAGAGCCTCAAACCGATCATTTAGGGTCTTGACGAAGAAGTCTGACCATCTTATAGGTGGGCGTCCACGTGATCTTTTGATGTCCTGTGGAATCCAGTCAGTAATGGCTCTAGTCCAGTGGTTGTCTGTAAACCTCATTACGTGTCCAGCCCATCTGATTTTTGATGTCTTGGCAAATGAGACAGCGTCCCTGATTCTTGAGTGTTGATGAAGATCAGAACTCCGGATTCTATCTCTCATTTGAGTGAATCGTGATATTCCAAGCATAGTTCTTTCGATTCCTCTTTGAGAGACCCGAATAGCATTCTCATCCTGTTTTCGTAGGGTCCAGGTCTCTGAGGCATATGTTAGTGTAGGAAGAATAGTGGAATCAAAGAGATGTGCTCGTAGCTGGAGGTTCTTTGTCCTTTTAGTTATTTCTTCAATGCTCTTGAAGGCATTCCAAGCCGCTCTCTTTCTCCTGCGCAACTAGGTGTCAGGTCATTCATCATGTTGATTTCTCGACCTAGGTATATATAACTGTTGCATTCAGAGATGGTCGTTCCGTTGAGAGCGAATGGAGCGTCAGGAACAAGGCTGTTTCTCATAAACATTGTCTTCGTAAGATTCAGCTGTAGTCCGACCTTTCCACATTCACGGTCAAAGTCGTTCAGCATTTGTGCCGCTTGGCTGATGTTTGGTGTTATTAGAACGATGTCATCAGCAAAGCGGAGGTGGTGTAGTTGCCGACCATCTATCTTCACTCCCATGTTTTCCCATTCCCCCATTCCAGTCATCGCATGATGTTCTCGAGGGTGGCACTGAAGAGTTTTGGTGAAATGGTATCACCCTGCCGAACCCCTCTCTTGATATGGATGATTACTTCTTTGTAGAATGGTGAGATCTTGGTAGTGAATCCGCAATAGAGCTCACGAAGGATCCTGATGTATTGAGTTTGTACGCCCTGATTGGTAGGGCTTCCATGACGGCTTCCGTCTCAACAGAATCAAAGGCCTTCTTTAAATCAATGAACGTTAGACAGAGCGGCATCTTGAACTCCCGAGATACCTCAATGAGCTTGGTTATTGTGTGGATATGGTCGATGGTACTGAATCCTTTTCGGAATCCAGCTTGTTCACATGGTTGTCCTTCATCTAGTGTTCTGCTAATCCTATTCAGGATGACTCGAGTGAATAGTTTGTAGATGACAGACAATAGGCAGATTGGGCGATAGTTGCCAATGTCGTGGATGTCTCCTTTCTTGTATAGTAGTACAGTCCTGCTGGTTTTCCATTGGGATGGAACCTTGCATTCAGACAGGTAGCGTGTGAAGAGTCGAGCCAATGTATTGATGAGTACTGATGGTAAGTTCTTCAGGTGTTCAGGTCTGATCTTGTCTGGGCTAGGTGCTCTTTGTTTCTTTACCGACGAGATGGCATGTTGGATTTCGGAAGGGAGAACATTGGGAACGACATATCCATCATGTGGTATGTGGTATGTGGGCAAGTGGATGTGGCTATTAAAGAGATTTGAGTAGAAGTCATGAATAATCTTCTCCATTGCCCTTCTGGAAGATGTGATAGATCCATCATGATGTCGGAGGGCAGTCATCTTGGTTTTGTAGTTGGTGAAGGACAGGCGGGCATTACGAATGCTTTTCCCAGCTTCTGCTGCATCTACCAGTACTGCTGCTCTCCTGTTTTTGAGGTCATCCTTGATGGCTTCTCTGCACTGTTTTGCCAGTTCGGATGTTCGCTTGTGGTTGCCTGAGGCATGTGCCAAGCCACGTTGGCGAATAAGTTCAAGAGTGTTCGAAGAAAGACGGTTTTTTGTGGTTATCTCTCTCTCTTGGCATTCCTATATATAAATAAATAAATAAATAAATAAATAAATAAGAATCTGAAACTGGTGTGTTTAGAGATGCACCAGTAGGAAGAGAATTCTCACTTATTACTAGGTTTCAATTGCCTTCAAATTCTCAAATTCAGATCTCAGGTGCTCTTGTCACATTGCTTCCAGAAAGCCTTATTTGAGAAGTATTTTTAAGATGCTTTTATTGGACTGGAGAGATGGCTCAGTGGTTCTGGGTTGCATATAGGAGCCTCGAGTTAATCCGTGACACCTCATGGGTCACCCCAATTCACCTTTGAACTGCAATAAAATTAAAGGGAATTTCCATTTCAGAGGAATTCCTACATTAATGAAAATCCACCCATTTTTGAAAATAAAGGAATATAAACACTGTAGCACTGTCCTCCCATTGTTCATCAATTTGCTTGAGCACGCACCAATAATGTCTTCATTGTGAGACTTGTTACTGTTTTTGGCATATCGAATACACCATGGGGAGCTTGCCAGGCTCTGCCATGCGGGCGGGATACTCTCAGTAACTTGCCAGGCTCTCCAAGAGGGATGGAGGAATAGAACCCGGGTTGGCCATGTGCAAGGCAAATGCCCTACCTGCTGTGCTTTAAAGGAAAATAAACAAAACAGTGTAATTGTTTACTGCTAGCTACATTTCATCAGCCATTAAAAGATTCTAAGTAATGATTATTAAATTTTTGCTTAAAGGATTTTTTATTAAAAAAAAAAAACACAGAACTGAACCTTCCCTGTTGAATAAATCAGAAAATAGAATTCAAAGAAGCAGGTTTTCTTCCTGTGAGATTTCATGTTATATAATGCCTTGTTGGTGTATCTCCCCAAATCATTTCAAGTACTATCAGTGGGACACTTCTCATATTTCAGAAAAGCTGGGCTACAGACTTTGGGTAGTAGAGAGAGCAAATGGAGAGGAAAGATTTCAATATTGAAACCCTATGGGACCAGTCCACACAATTGTTATTATGCTGTATAAATTACTTCCACTGCACAGAGTTGGGAAATGAGTTCCTTAAGCGAGAATTAGGGTTATAAAGGTAGAAAAAGAAGCAGTTCATGCCAGGGAAACTGCTTTGACAGAATTATATTATAGATAACAATAGTGTTATAACACAGGTGAGTACAATGAGAAATACAATGTGGAGAGTGTATTAGGAAAAATTAGGAAGCCATTTTAAGTAGTCATAGCATGAGATAATATTGACAGGACTGAATTCAGCATTATTTCCATCTAACATCTCTTCCTTAACTGTGTCTTCTTTCAGGGAATAGTACTATTTTCTGAACATGAGTTTCCTCTGGTTGCCGAACCAGAAATGCTTATGATTTTCTGCAGCAGTGGATTTGTTGCTACCTTTCAGGCCATAATAAATAATTTGTAACTGATTATGTCTCTCTTACTGAGCAGTCTGCTAAACATTTTTGTGTGAAATTAATTTTTATCTCTTGCCACATGTCTCAGAATTTTATGATTATTCTATTTTAAATCCTCTGAGTTATTTTTAATTTTATTTTCTCTCTCTTTTGGTAGCAATTTGAGCCACACCTGGTTGCTCTTAGGGATTTCTCCTGGCTCTAAAATTAGGATCACTCCTTGCCAGCCTCCAGGGGCAATATGTGGTGAAGAGAATCAAACCTGGTTCAGCTGCATGCAAGGCAAATACTTTCCCCACTGCTGTCCTCTCTGTGATTTTCTGTTCAACCTTGCTTGCACTCAGCTTTCTTCCTTTGGACTTCAAAGCTGTGCTGAGTCAGTGTAAACTGTAATTGTATCTTTCAATGATTCCTGTTATTGTTGTTATTGATGAATATTGTCCAATAGCCCAGCTGTATTGGCAGTATCCTTTCAGGAATTTGGTATCTAAATAACTGGCTGTGCTGTACATTGCCCAAGGAGCTTGAAAGCAAGGGGAGAGTATAGACAAGTATTTATTTCACTTGTCAGAAGCAAGAGACTTTGTGGAATTCCTAAAACACAAGTTTCTACTATTGCCACTTACAGACATGTATCTTTGATATTGACAGATGACCTAGTGGTTTTGTGGACAATGATATAAGGACTAAAATTTCAAATGCATCCCATAAGTTCATCACTCTCCATATACTTTCATTTTACCTCATAAAATGTAAAAACAAATTATAATTTCTGCTGGCCTTGTAATCTCTGATTTTATGAATCTGTTCAGAGTGAAAAGCAGTGACCTCTTTTTCCAGACTTAGAACGATAAACACTGTTAGATCTCAAATGATAGAAGGAATGTTTAATTTATAGGAAAACCTTCCTTCAAAATCCTATTTGCAAAGTATATATTTGAAAACCTTATGTCATAACTTTTAAAACAACTTAGTCAAATATTAACATCCAATTACTGTTTGCTTTCTGGCATGGCAGAGCAACTTGGAATTTCCCTGAGAGTATATATATATATGTATATATATATATACATATATATATTATATAATATATATGTAATAATCATGGCATTATCAGTGACAAAAAGGAGAATGGTAATTACTTAGAAAGAAGAAACTTCTTCAACGAAAGATCCAAAGCTAGATTTAAGCAATGGATTCCATTTGAGAAAAGAATGCCCATTAAAAAGATCAATATTTTTTAGCTGGGTGGGATGTTGCTCACAGAAAACATTTTTAGACACTGACAGAAAATAACAAACTTGGGCGCTTTTTATTGATGTTGAAGATTTCCCATACTTTCAAACTTAAGAAGGTATGGAACAAAACAAAACACTCTAAGAATTGATTGACAAGGGATTTATAGAATCAAAATATCATAAAATTGGTAACCATAGAAACAGATTCTCAATCCATGGCAGAATTGCCTAAATCAGAAAATAGAATGCAAATATTTACAAAGATAGTTCTTTAAAGACTAGGTAATAAAAAAGAAAGATATAAGTAGTTTCCTTAAATAAAATATGAATAGATCTCTTAGTTGGGGGGGGGGCACTCCCAGTGATTCCTAGTCAACTGGGCTATTACATCCATCCATGTAAGGTAACTGAGGATATTCTGTTCCTATGCAGCTGTGCTTGGGGCCTCCATAAGCATTCCCAGCAGTGCTAGAGCAAACTCCAGGGCTATATCTAGTGGTTCTCAGGGTTCCATGTAGTGCTGGAGATCGAACTATAATCCACAGGCAAGGGTGTGCACATTAATCTTGGAACTATCTCTCCTACTCCTTGAATAAATTTTTAATGCTGCCATTGATTTTGTAGTTTGTGGTATTTGAGAGTATTTGGGAAGCTCTTCAATTCTTGCTTTTTTCGGAGTACAGGTTAATCTGTTATCCCAGTGGCGATGTTTTTGGTTTTTGGATTTTGGGTTGGTATGGGTTTTTGTTTGTTTGCTTGTTTTGTGGAGGTGAGGTAGGGTTAATGCAGGGGGAATAATACTCCCAGCTGTCCTCAGAGCTTATTCTTGGCTCTAAGCTCAAGGATCATTCCTGAAGGTGCTCGGAACACATATGTGGTGACAGGGATCAACCTGATCTGCACCTGTAAGACAAGTTTCCTTGCCAGCTGTATTATTTCTCCTATATAGTGGTATATTTGATCATTCAGTTGAAAGACAATGACATTTCACTATTCTATACAGGTCTAGTGATTCTCTGAAATCTTGGACTATTTCTTTGGTAAGTTTAAGTATAGAAAGCCCGGTTCTCTTAAGATCAATAAAAACTGTTCTGTTCTCAGAACCAGAGAATCATCAACAAAAATAGCAGATTTAGAATCAGTTCATGAATTATTCCCTGCCTTCAGCTCACCATTTATCAGCAGAATCTATCCCTCACAATAAAATGAAATAAATCTCCCAAATTTTCTCAATTCTGTATTTTATGTGTTCTAAGAAATAAAAAAAAAAAGAGAAAACAAACATGAATTTTGCTTTAAAAGTTGAGCCACAGAATCAAGAAAGTGTAAGAGAATTCCATAGACTTTCTCTTAAGGTTCCCAAATAATTTTACTCTGATTGGACCTCTGCACATTTTTTTCTTTATGAAATATAAAAGATATTAACAACCATATTGCTATCTTTTACCATAAAGTTTTTTAATATTAAAAAAAGCTCAAACTCTGATGTTTTGTTTTATTTTTTTCTTTTTTGGGTCACACATGGCGATGCTCAGGGGTTACTCCTGGCTCATGCACTCAGGAATTACTCCTGGCAGTGCTCAGGGGACCATATGGGATGCTGTGAATTGAACCCGGGTCAGCCACTTGCAAAGCAAAGCCCTACCTGCTGTGCTATTGCTCCAGCCCCTCTGAAGTTCTTATAATGTGAAATAATTACAATGGCTTAAGAGAACAAAAGAATATGATGGTGGGTGTGGCTATTTTAATGGCTTGAGAAAAGCCTCATTCAATGCATGTATTTAATTCTTACTCTTTCTTAACCTCAAAGATTGGGGTTTTCAGTTCCTTTTCTTTTCCTTATGCTTTTAAAATGCTTATAGACAGCTCATAAATTTAAAATCTTTTAAATACTGTTGCCTTCTCATAGACAATTGTTTTTCCTGTATAAAACTGGTAAATATTAGCTCAAATCCTAACATCAATTTGATTCTTGATTTGGATCAATTTTCTAAGTCATCTTTGTATTTCTCCTTGACTTTGCTTATCTTTCTTTGAGATTCTTTCTCTAAATCATTCTTCCTTGGATTACTTTTCAATAACCAGAACCCTGTATCATTCTGTTGGTATAAAAGGTTGCATTTTGATGACAGCAAAATGGCAGTTAGATATTGATTTGTTGATCCACTGGAACTTTACTGCCACATCACCACTAATCTCTGATGTCTGGGCCATTCTGAATTCCAAGTTTGTTGATGCTTTTGTATTGAACTATACAAAAAGCATCACCAGTAAGAGACAAAGAGTCATACAGAAATGAACCAAGAATCGTTTATTTATGCATGTAAGAAAACATATCAACCTAATAGCAATGATAGCACTTGAAACTGGACCACATGATCTCCAGAAAGGAATACAATACATGACTTTGACTATGTTAAATTTGGGTATGCCTTAGAAATCTTGTATGCTTCCTTCATATGACAAATCACTCATTTGCTTTTGTGTGTCATCCTTGCGCAGGGGTCATGCTAATATTCTCTGTCTTCTCTGCATTGTTCCAATTTTAGTATATGTGCTGCCAAAGCAAGCACTCATTTGCTTTTAATTAAGTAGCACTTTTATTAAAAGTCAAAAATCAATATAGGAGACTGACAATTAAATATTTGTGTTTTTGCCAGCATTTGGGAACTATTGTATTGAAATATAAGAATTATTTTAAAGCTAAAATAATTCATTCAGTGTTTAATAGAGTTATTCTCATTTATTTATCAACACTACTTTATGAGGCAGGCATAAATATTGCTCCTGTATTACATATGAGAAAACTCCGGCTTAGCCAGATTAACTAACTGGGCTAAGAACTAGAAGCAATTAAAATTTTGGAGAGACTTAAGGGAAACAGAAACGAGGTTGTTCCTGCATGATAGAATTTTCCTATAGTCCCTAGTTTTGAAGATCATTGTTCAGGGTGAATTATTCAAAGCAGTCATAGTAATATTTCTTGGAGAATGACTTTCACTAGACTGCGTTCAGAGTATTAGGACTCAACTTGCATATTGCAAGACTGTATAGATGGATGTGATATAAAAGTCATCCATGATGTCAGTGAGAACCACTGACATAGAAGACATGGTAGATGTTGCTTACTATTCATGAATTCAAAACTACATAGAGACATGAAAGAGAACCTGCAGGCTGTGTAATATCAGCGCTCTGAATATAGGAAAGATATTGAGTAATTCTTTTTTTATTCTTTTTGGGTCACACCCAGTGATGCTCAGAGGTTATTCTTGGCTCTGCACTCAGTTATTGCTCCTGGAGGTGCTTGGGGGACCATGTGGGATGCTGGGGATAGAACCCAGGTTGACCACATGCAAGGCAAAAGCCCTACCTTCTGTATTATCGTTCCGCCTCCTGAGGGGTTCTTTTACACAATAAAATGTCCCCTTTATGAAAATATATATTGAAACAAATTGTTTCCTGAGTACTAGGAAGTTTTTACCCTAAAAAAATAAGTTAATTTTCTTAATGGAAAATTTAGATTTGAGTTACCTATTTGTGTTTTAACTGCCATGAAGTACAACATGAAGACCAAAACTAATACAGTGACACACCGCATTGTTTCCTTAGTCCTACTTTTTTTTATTCCTTTTTTCTTTTAATTCCTGGATTATCCTCTAACCTGAATTTAAACCTTTTATGGGCCTATGTAGAAGGACAAAAGTAAAATATCAAGGTTTGCTATAAATGAAACATATTAAACTGGAATTTTTTAAAACAGTTTTGCTGCATAAATCTCACATCAATTATCACCAATCACTCCTATTTCTTCTGATATATAAATATAAAAATGACCCCCTGGCCAGGTGTGGCCACAAAACAAAAAGACAAAAGATGTGTTGAGGGGCTGGGGGCTATGTTTGGTTTAGAGAGATAGTATAGTATAGTAGGTAAGGTGCTTACCATGCATAGAACCTTCCCTAGTTCTATCCCCTGCACCACATATAGTCCCCTAACCACTGTCAAGTGGTCATTCCTGAACACAGAGCCAGGAATTTATCCTGAGCACCACTGGATGTGGCCCAACAACCCCTGCAAATGAGAGAATTGACAGCAAAGGACCACAAGAAAATTTGAAGGCCCAATGCAAATATACAATTTTTCAAATGTGTACCATACTGCAATCATTTTTTTTTATTTTTGGGTCACACCTAGCGATGCTCAGGGGTTACTCCTGGCTCATGCACTCAGGAATCACTCCTGGCGGTGCTTGGGGGACCATATGGGATGCTGGGAATCGAACCTGTGTTGGCCATGTTGGCTGCGTGCAAGGCAAACACCCTACCCTCTGTGCTATTGCTCCAGCCCCTGCAATCATTTTTTATATTCATAAAACTGTACACCTTATAAGGATGCATGGTATTGAATACAATCTAAGTCTTAATAAAACTTACTATAAAAACTCTATTCTTTAAAATTAAACTGTAGATAAAATTATTAAAACAATTCAACTTAACATTTCCAACTCATAACATTTAGGAAGGAGAATTAATGAAGTTCAAATCCCTTTCAATTCATTGTTGTACAATAGACCCAGATTACTGAGGAATTCAGTGTAAGGTCTATCAATCACAAATAAAGTAGTAAGCAACCTGAATAAATTGCTACTTGCAGAGGAACCCACTGGTGGTGCCATTTTAGAGAAGAGTATGCATCTCAGTGCCATCTGGATTAACTATAAATCAAGTACAAACAACTGTGTGAATACAGCCTTGAAGAAGAACAATGGGACAGATGTATCCCAGGGACAACCAAGACTTCTTGCCCAAGAGAAGAGTGTAAAGGTAGCATCCTTTACTTGTTTTCCCCACATTCATAGAAAGACAAGCCACATTAATTAGTGTCTTAGTTTGGATATTCTCTGAAAAAAAAATTGAGACAAAGAGTCAGACATATTTTTGTTATTTTTGATGTTAAGTAGAATCACTTAATCACTTAATCACTTAATCCCCGTTATTCATCGATTTATTCGAGCGGGTGCCAGTAACGTCTCCATTCATCCCGGTTGCGTGCTAGCGTAGCCCAATGGTATCTGTTCGTTCTAGGAACATGCAGAGCCTCAAACCGATCATTTAGGGTCTTGATGAAGAAGTCTGACCATCTTATAGGTGGGCGTCCACGTGATCTTTTGATGTCCCGTGGAATCCAATCAGTAATGGCTCTAGTCCAGCTGTTGTCTGTAAACCTCATTACGTGTCCAGCCCATCTGATTTTTGATGTCTTGGCAAATGAGACAGCGTCCCTGATTCTTGAGCGTTGACAAAGATCAGAACTCCGGATTCTATCTCTCATTTGAGTGAATCGTGATATTCCAAGCATAGTTCTTTCGATTCCTCTTTGAGAGACCCGAATAGCATTCTCATCCTGTTTTTGTAGGGTCCAGGTCTCTGAGGCATATGTTAATGCAGGAAGAATAGTGGAATCAAAGAGATGTGCTCGTAGCTGGAGGTTCTTTGTCCTTTTAGTTATTTCTTCAATGCTCTTGAAGGCATTCCAAGCCGTTCTCTTCCTCCTGCGCAACTCAGGAGCCAGGTCATTCATCATGTTGATTTCTCGACCTAGGTATATATAACTGTTGCATTCGGAGATGGTGGTTCCATTGAGAGCGAATGGAGTGTCAGGAACAAGGCTGTTTCTCATAAACATTGTCTTCGTAAGATTCAGCTGTAGTCCGACCTTTCCACATTCACGGTCAAAGTCGTTCAGCATTTGTGCCGCTTGGCTGATGTTTGGTGTTATTAGAACGATGTCATCAGCAAAGCGGAGGTGGTGTAGTTGTCGACCATCTATCTTCACTCCCATGTTTTCCCATTCCAGTCGTCGCATGATGTTCTCGAGGGTGGCACTGAAGAGTTTTGGTGAAATGGTATCACCCTGCCGAACCCCTCTCTTGATATGGATGATTACTTCTTTATAGAATGGTGAGATCTTGGTAGTGAATCATAAAATAAAATAATTACATTTCTTTTATTATACTGAGGTGGCAAACACATATGTTAATTAATTAATTTGTGAAGGAAGATAGCTTTGGTTAATACTCATTTAGAAGGATGTATATGTGTTCATTCTCATTTGTTTCCAGGTATCTTTTAATTTTGTCCTTGACTTCCTTCCTGACCCACTCATTGTTCAGCAGTGAGTTGTTTAGTTTCCAGGTGTTTGATTTGGTTCTCCGTGTCTGTGTGTGATTCACTTCTATCCTCAGTGCATCGTGGTCTGAAAAGATTGTTGATACTATTTCTATCTTCCTGATTCTATTGAGATATGTTTTGTGGCCTAGCACATGGTCTATTTTGGAAAATGTTCCGTGCGCACTGGAGAAGAATGTGTATTCTTTCTTTTTGGGGTGTAAAGCCCTGTATATGTCTATAAGTCCTTTCTCTTCTATTTCTTCACTTAAAGCCAATGATTCCTTGCTCAGTTTTGTTCTTGTTGATCTATCCAGAGGTGATAAGGCAATGCTGAAGTCGCCAACTACTATTGTGTTGCTAGCAATGTCATCCTTAAAATCTCTTAGCAGTTGTTTTAAGTATCCAGCTGTTCCTTCATTAGGTGCGTATACATTTTTGACCTTGCTGCTTGTAATAGTGTCTCTGTCCACAACATCCATCGTTCTGACTATGATATGCCTTGGAGTGTTTTTTCTGGGGTCTCTTTTAGCTGGTACCATTCTGGCTCCTCGGATCTGGATGTCTGCCTTCCTTAACTCTGGGAACTTTTCAGCAATGATTTTTTTGACTGTGGCTTTTTCATTGGGGTTGTCTCCCTGTCCTTCTGGTACTCCAATGATTCTAATGTTGTTCCTCTTGGCGTCATCCCCTGGGTCTCTGATTCTCCTTAGAGCCATTTTGAGGTCTTTTCCTATTGCTTGTTCCCTATGGGATTTCTGTTGCTCATCTTCAAGCTCGCTGATCCTCTCTTCAGCTGCACTTATCCTATTGCTAAGGGCACTTACTGACTTTTTAATTTCATCTACTGAATTTGTGAGACTTTGTGAGACTTCTTTTTGTAGCTTTTTTATTTCTGCTCTCATTTTTTCCTGTATTTTCTCGACTATCTGTTCCATTGTTTCTTTCATTTCTTCTTTTAGCCTTTTCTTCTTAAGCATCTTACTCCTGGACTTTCTCTCTCGTTCCTGATTATTGGGATTTATTATTGCAGCAGGTAGGTCATTTGTCTTGCACACAGCCAACCCAGGTTTGGCTCTGTCCCTCTCGGAGAGCCTGGCAAGCTACCAAGAGTATCTCACCCGCATGGCAGAGCCTGACAAGCTCCCCCATGGTATATTCGATATGCCAAAAACAGTAACAATAAGTCTCACAATGGAGACATTACTGGCACCCCCTTGAACAAATCGATGAACAATAGGAGGACAGTGCTACAGTGCTACAGTGTTATGCTGAATCAGAAAATACTAGTTGAGGAATAACAAAGTATGACAGAAATAGAAAAAATAAATTATGTCGTATCAAAAATAATCACAGCTAAAGGCAAAGGCAACTGGAACTTAACTTCACCTCAAACACTGGGAGGTAGTAGAGAATACATATCTCAAATTCAGCTTGTAGTAAGGGCAAGAGGCTCAACCACTTATCCAAGAAGCTCGATAAACCCCACTCAAAATGAATTTTTTTAACAGCATATGAAATTGAAGGTTCAAATCTTCGGAAATTCTAAAATAATATTTCATTTTGTACTTCACAGAAGTTAAAAAAAACAATCCGGTTTATTTGATTTCTACCAAGCCCTTTTAGCAACATATTTCATATGAAATACCTGGAACTCATTGGAGATTAAAGCTAGAGTGGATCAGAATCTGATTCTGACACTGATGTGTGGCCACTGTGCTCTCAGAAGTGCCTAATGATAACCAATACCTAATATCTGTTCAATTTCTTAATACTTGATTTTGGATTAACCCCCTCTCGGAACCTAATCACAGAATTAGCTATGGTCAGAGTTCCCAAATATAGTCTTCTTTTTTAGCAGTGCCATACTACTAATTTCATCAGGACAAGTTCACTTGCTTACTTCTCTGGAGATAAAAGTCTCTCTCAAAACACATTGAATCTCAGCATCTCTGTAACAGCAAGCCAGTAACCACATTGCTACAAAACTTACATTGGATGACTGGGGGGAGGAGAGAATACTTGCTAATACACATATCCAACTAACCTCTATTTAGAGCAGAGGACCTCTGTCAATTAAATAAGTTGTTTTGTAATGAATTATATATATGTATGTATATACATATATATATTCCTAATGATATATCATATATAAAATGATATATCATATATATTATATATTCCTAATGATATATCATATATATATCATATATAAAATATATCATGGACATCTTATTTTGAATGACACAAATTCTTTACTTCAAGCCCAAAGCAATTGTTTGTTCAAAACTCAAACCCAGATGTTTTTTTAAATGAATTTCATAATGGAGCATTCCTAAGAAACAAAGAGAATGCATGTTCAGGTGTTATCTCTTAAAGCTCCCCTCTGATTTTATACTTTTTTCCTCTGGAACCTGACTCCTTCTAAAGACATAGCTGTACCAACGCTATTCTCAAGCTGTAGCAGGTTTCTCTTACACACCCATGTGCCACCGGTTGAAAGAAAGTTGTATGTCTTTCTTCTTCATTCCCAATTTCACATACTTCTTCTTCCTACTGAGAAATAGCTGTTTTCTTTTCATTTCAAAATATAAACTATCTCACATACTGCCATCATATCGGAAATATTTATGAAGACCCCAACAGATAGCTCACCTTTTCTATAGTACTAGGAATTGAATCCAGGGCCTCACAGTTGCACACTGTAAACTGGACTACTGGGTTACATCTCCCAGGGAAGTCTCATGCTTATTCTTTGAATATTTCATCTCCTGTTTTGTTATTGCTTTCTCTTACATTACTCCTATCTTGGCTCTTGAAATTTCAAAAATGTATAGATAATCCATCCTGTGTCATGAATCTCAATTCTTTGATGACTTTTTCAAGCTACCTTGCCTTCATCCTACTATTAGCCAACTACACTCTAGTCTTTCCCAGGTCCTATATTTTCTCCATAATTCCAATGTGAACCTTTCCTTTTTCTAACCATCATTTCTCATCTGGGCTTGTTTTCTTAAACTGATTATAACAATTTGGGGGTATGGTGCCACCAGCAGGTCAATCTGTACCTGTGAAGTGAGTGCATCAGCAGCCTGATGGCACTGTCAGACTTTTAGATACCCCCAAATTGCTGCTGTGCCTTTTCCCAGACCCCGAAAACTTGGGGCAACGGAGGGGAAAGGGTGTTGCTCCCTTCCGCCCTCCTCCCTCTGGAAAGAAAGATGGCGGCCACAAGGGAGCCTTGTGGACAGCAGGTATGAGCCGGGGGTGTGGGGGCGACTAAAACCTCATGGGTAGGGGGGGCGTTCTGGTCCGTCCTTCACGCCCTACCGAGGTCACCATTTGCCCCCCGCGAGCGGCTCTCCAGCACAGCCATGGCCCCAGAAGCACAAGGACTTAATACAGAACCCGGCAACTTGGAGCAGAAAAGTGAAAGGACTATGCGTTAATCCAGGCCATCAAGTCTGCCGGAGGGGAAAGGGTGTTGCCCCATTCGCCCTCTCCTCTCTGGAAAGAAAGATGGCGGCCGCATGGGAGCCTTGTGGACAGCAGGTATGAGCCGGGAGTGTGGGGGCGACTAAAACCTCATGGGAAGGGGGGCGTTTCGGTCTGCCCTTCACGCCCTACCGAGGCCACCAGTTGCCCCCCACGAGCAGCTCTCCAGCACGGCCATGACTCCAGAACACAGAAACCAATTTCTTAACTATCTGACTTTCAGTAGAAATACTTCCAGGGTCAATAGGTAAAAGAGCAGAAATCCAAAACCAACATTTAATTCTTGAACCCAGCTGTAGAAAGCAAATCACTTCACAATGCTTTTTCAGCATGTCTGATTTGGGGGGGGGGGGTAAACTCTAAATAATAGTGGTGAATCTTTCATTGAAACAGTGAATCTAATCAAAGCAGATAGAGTGTTAACTAGAATTCATCTGCCTCACAGGGACTGGGAGGGGTGGGGGGTGAGGTTTTATTGGGGTTCTTCATGGTAAAAAATAAGTATTGGTAAAGGGAAATGTGTTTGATATTTGCATGACTGAGACCTAAACCTGAAAACTTTGTAACCTTTCCCACAGTGATTCAATAAATAAATTAAAAAAAAAAAACTTGGGGCAAAGTTTACCAAGAAAGTAAACGGCCAAAAGTTAGGTATGTGGGAGACACACCCACAAACCACCTTCAGCTCAGCTATATAATTGGAGACATGGTCTCTTTGATTCCTGATCGAACAATAGGAGGACAGTTAATCCTATCTCATGAACCCAGAGACTCAGAAACAAATCTCAAACCCAAAGGCTTTTGGCAGAAATGCGTCCTGTTCCTGCAGTAGGTTACTGGGGCTGGACCATTCCAGGTGGGAATAGGTTTCGTGCCTTGGCCTGTTCCCCTTGAGGGCCTGGTGACTACCATCCTTCAAAGGTCACTGGACAGTCAGGTTTGGGCCTGCAATGACGAGATATGCGGGGCCTAGCCAGATGGGGGTTGTACCGGCCCTTTCTTCCCCATCCCAGCGAGACCCTGAGTCGCTGCCTACAAATGGCCTCTCTGGCTCCTGATCAAGTTGCTTAATGGCTATGATCTCAGAGACTCAGAAACAAATCTCGAAACCCAGCGGCTTTTGGCAGAAATGCATCTGGACTGCATACAAGGTGGCCGCCGCCCCAGAGTTTATTGGAAATCCAGGTATAAGCCCGCAGTGACGGGGCAATTGCAGTCTTATGGGAAGGGGAACGGTACCGGCTCATTCTTCATGCCCTACTGAGGTCACGAGTTGCCCCCCATGAGCAGCTCTCCTGCACAGCCATGACTCCAGAGGCAAAAGGACTTAATCTAGAGCCCGGAAGCTTGCAGCAGAAAAGTGAATGGACCATGCGTTAGACTACGGTGCCATGCCTCCCAGGGAGGGAAAGGGTATTGCTCCCCTCAGCTCTTTCCCCCCCCCCCAACCGGGCAGCAAAGTGGCCACCGCCTCAGAGCTTATTGGAAAGCCAGGTATGAGCCACCGGTGATGGGGCAACTGCAGTCTCATGGGAAGGGGAATGGTACCAGCTCGTCCTTCACACCCTACCGAGGGCAGGAGTTGCCCCCCATGAGCGACTCTCCGGCATAGTCATAACATCAGACACACAAAAACCAATCTCATAATTATCTGGCTCTTTGCAGAAATCCAAAACCCTGCGGCCACTTTCGCGCCCAGGCGACATTATATGATTCTCATAACCAGCTATAGAAAACAAAGTATTTCACAATGCCTTTTTAGCAATTCTGATTGTTGGGGGGAAATTCTAAACAATAATGGTGCATCTTTTGTCGAAACAATGAATGTAATCAATGTAGAGAAGAGTTAAGTGGAAATCATCTGCCTCCTCACAGGTATTGGGAGGGGTGGGAGGGGGGTATATTGGGGTTCTTGGTGGTGAAAAATGAGTACTGGTGAAGAGAGAGGTGTTTGATCATTTTATGACCGAGACTTAAACCTGAAAGCTTAGTAACTTTTCCCACAGTGATTCAATAAATAAATATAAGAAGAAAAATAAATAAATAAATAAATAAAATTATGAGGAAAAAAAAGTAAGGTGGAGTTCATGCCCAATTCAATCAGCTAATCAGTGGCTGAATAAATAGCAGTACTCTTACATAAAAAAAACTGATTACAACAATTTTATAAGAAACAAAATAGGAAAACTTTAATACATCACTATTCTTGGGCTAGATAGATAGCTCAAATGATAAAACAGCTGCCTACCATGTTGAAAGCTCTGAGTAAAATCCAGGGAATCTAATGGCCACTTCTCTCCATTCTACCACCTGGTATCATTGGGATGTAGAGTATTGTTGGACCCACAAACCAGGTCCTCACTACCTGGCTGGGCATCTCCAGGAATAGCCCTGAATCTCGAGCACTCCTGGATTTACCCAGATTTATTATTTGTTTATTTATTTATGTATATATGTATTTATTTATTTATTTATTGTTTTGGGGGTCACACATGTTAGTGCTCAGGGGTTACTCCTGGCCCTGCATTTAGGAATGACTCCTGGCAGGTTTGGGGAATTTATGGGATGCCAGGGATTGAGTCTAGGCCAGCCACATGCAAAGCAAGCACCCTATCTGCTATACCAACACACAGGCTCCCCTTGGGTTTGTCCTAATTTGAAAAAAAAAAAAACAACACTTTTTTTAAGTAGAATTATACTTTATATCCACCAAAAAATTAAAAATATTCTTTATTTTGAATAAAAGAAATGTTATTCTAAAAGTAAAATATGAAAGTTGAAGATAGGATAACCAAGGTATAAAAATTCCACAGAATGCCAAAAGACACCATATCAGACTAAAACCGTGGATTTTTATGCACCATTTTTTGGTGGAGCCTAGTGAAGAATATGATCCAGAAAAATAAGGTAATACATTGAGAAAAAAGCCATCAAGTGAAGGAAACTGGAATCCAAAACAAAAAATTAGAAAGAATAAAACATATACTCTGTGAATTAAGTAAGGTTCTCCTCTATTTTGGTTTTTATCTGTTTTGTTTTTAGGCACACCCAGAAATCCTCATGGTTTACTCCTGGATCTGCCCTCATGCCTGGTGAGTTCAGGGGACATTAAGAGGTGCCTGAGATCCAACGTAGATGGGGCTGATCCAAGGCAGGCACCCTGCCCACTATAATATCTTTCTGGCCCAGTTAGGTAATTCAAGAAAGGAAGATAATCAGTCACTTGAACAAAGTTCCATTGGCTTCTTAGTACCTATAGAAACACACAACTTTTCAACTTTGGGTTTGTCCCTAACTAGAGTCAGCAAGCTTCTAGATGCCAGCATGGTGACATGAAATTTCCACAAATGAGGCATTTTCTAGCATTCTAACCAAATGTGAATGACTGAGTTGTTTTTGATGGAACTGTGTTGGCTGGGAGGCAAGAATCAGCAACAGCAGTAGCACTCTGCACAGTAGCTCATCAGCAGCACTGCAGGAGAGACGGTGGTCCCTGTTAGCAGAATTTCTTGCAAAGTCTAAGAAAAAACTGGGTCCAAAAGAGAAGGGTCAGCACACTTAGTCAACATAAAACATCTTCTAAAGATATTTCATTTAAGGAAACAGTACATGTCTTCCTGTCAAGGAGAATGACTGTCCTTCATTCCTTAGAGAGAAAATGAGGAGCATCCAAAAAAAGATAACTAAAAACATTTTTTATTTATAGATGGGGAACTGCTTTTGTGGCATCAGGTTTACAATAATTATTGATAATGACTCTAAGAAGATTATAAAAATGCTTTTTAATATATTTCCTCAACAATAGTTACCTAGCATATGAGTGACTAATGATGGACAAAGGATGCATAGAGAACATTATTTATTTATGTATTGTTTCTGCTCATTTGTTTCCAAAGGGAATATAAAAAAAATACTAATGTGTAATTGAGAAAAATCTGTTTTTGTTTCTATTTATGTAAGAGAAACAAAAAAGTCAACATTAAAACCTTATCCCTTCTTTCATCCTCCCTGGAACAATCATTTCCAACTCTTACAGCTTTTTTCTTGATAAGTGTAATTAATACACATATGTGGCTATTACTTAATAAAGAATTGGTACTTTCATAAACAATGTTATAAAATTGAAAATAAAACAGTCCTGAATTAGTGAACTGTCTACTGTCCTCCCATTGTTCATCGATTTGCTCGAGTGGACCTAGTAACATCTCCATTTTGAGACTTGTTGTTACTGTGTTTGGCATATTAAATACATCAGGGGTAGTTTGCCAGGCTTTGCCATGCAGGCAAGATACTCTCGGTAGCTTGCCGGTCTCTCCAAGAGGGGAGAAGGAATCAAACCCGGCTCGGCCCAGCTGGCTGCGTGCAAGGCAAACGCCCTACCGCTGTGCTATTGCTCCAGCCCAAAGAATTATATTTCTAGAAGTACAATTGGAATGTTATTTTTGTCTCAGGCCTATAAAATTTGGTTTGACACTTGACTGTATTATGAAAAGATCGTCAGATAAGTCATCTCTTCTAAGCAACTTTCAAAAAATGCAATGTCATATAATTGGTTGTAGTTCCCATCCTGTACATTACTTCTCCATGGATTGCATGTCTTATAACTGCAATTTTGTACCACTTGATTCCCTATCACACTTCCCTCAGTCCTAACTGTCCACTACTCTGGTTAACTAGGTGCTTTTCTCTTAACTTACATTACAAATGAGGTAAGTGGAGCTCAAAGTAACAGAAAGACCCACATCTCTTGAACGTTTAGATTGCACAGAGCCAGGCACTATGACTTCAGAAACTGAAGCTGATAATAATAGAATATCTGGAGGAAATGAGATCTGATAAATGGAGATTACTTTATCCAGACCATATCATATATAATAAATCATTCCTGTCTACCAAAGAAATTTTATTCATTTTCCTTAACATTAAATGTCCATCTTTCCTGAAATATGTTGATTGTTTAATTACTAATCTATGTCAGCCATTTGCTTCTTTGCCTTATCTTTTCTAAATTCTATATTTATTAGCCATTTATTTTGTATGTTCAAAGTATCATTTAAACTACAGTGTTACCATTATTAGAATCTTGAAAGCCCATTATCTCTATTTTTTTCAACGTGGACATATTTTATTTTTTTAGCTGCTGTAAAAGTTAATCGTATGCATTTACCTGATTTTTAAAGAGATTAGTTGTTTATCTTTCAAACCTAAGTTATTTAGAAGACATAGTTTAGACTATGATATAGGAATTCAGTTGCAAAATAAACGTATCCATTACCATACTGATGGGATTAACAAGAAGGAGTCAACCTATGAAACTTTAAAACACTATTTTGACTAGTTAGTAAGGTATTGTAAGACTAAAGAAAAAATATTTATATACTAGTCTGTTGATCACTAGACTTCCCATTAATCATTCATTTGCTCAAGTGGGCACCAGTAAGGTCTCCATTTGTCCCTGTCACGTGCTAGTGTAGCCCAATGACTTCTGTTCGTTCTAGGAACATGAAGAGCCACAAACCTATCGTTCAGGATCTTGATGAAGAAGTATTCAATATGCCAAAACCATAGTAGTAATTATAATTACTAATATATTATCTAATAAAATTGCTTCTCTGAGAGTATGAGTTAATAAATAGGAAACAACATCACATGGTAAATAAGACTGAACAGATGCTGTTGTTTACTTATTGAACAAATAAACAACAAAAAAGCAGGTGAAAATACTGCAATACTGCAAAAAGAATGACATACAGGATTCTTACTGTAATGAGTAAAACAAAGCCAGGTGGCAGGTGCTAGGAACCCTATAATGCTGCAGTAGCATCTTTAGAGGAATTAGTATAAACTAATGCTGATTTTAAGGTGATATGGGGTGTTTGTGTATGTGTGTGTGTGTGTGTGAGAGAGAGAGAGAGACAGACAGACAGACAGACAGACAGACAGACAGAGACAGAGAGATACTATGGTTGCATGGGTAGACATTTATACATTTCTTAGTTCTCTCTGCTGAAAGAATCTAGAAACAGTACTAGCACCACAGCCAATACTCTGATTTTGATCTAAGTACCATCGTCAATGTAAGGAAATAAGGCTACTTGTAAAGTAGCAGACCTTGAACTGGGGAAAAGCAATCAAACTGAAAAAAACTAATTTAAAAGGAGAAACAGGAAGGAATGAATCAAGGGAGAAAGAAAGGAAGATGGTCAAGAAAAGCTAGACCAAAACTGGAACATTTTGAGCAACAAAATAAATTATTTAGTATTATGTTATACTTCAAAGTATGAAGATATATTCAAAGGTTCGTATTAAAATAAGTAAATGAGTAAATAAATGAATGAACTAGAAAAAAATGATTCTGCTTTCAGAGCATTTTCAGTTAGTGTTGAAGATAAAGAGAGAAATGCAACATGATTGCAGTTAAACTTTGCTTGTTTCCCCAAGCAACAGAGGAACAGAAATTGAAAAGAAAGAGAAGGAAAAATTCCTCCTATAAGCCGCTAAATGAAGTGAGAAACCTGTCACAAAAGAATTTAGCAAAGGTCAAAGTAAAGACAAGTAGGAAATAGATTTATTGGGTACACTGCAAGAGGGCCCAGGCAAGACTGAGAAGAACAGCCTGTCTCCAAGAACCAGGATGTGGCCTTAAAGCAAAGGGACAGACAGGGCCAGATCAATACTACAGCAGGTACAGTGCCTTCAATGAGGTTGACCAGATTGAATCCTCAGCATCCCATATAGTCTTCAGGGTTCGATCCTAGGTACTACCAAGCATCAAGCACCACCAAGAGTAATTTCTGAGCTCAGAGCCAGGAGTAACCCCTGAGCATCCCCTGAATAGTACCGCTGGGTGTGGCAAAAAAAATGTTTAAAGGGTGCATTGATTTGCTTGTTTGTTTGGACCATACTCAGCTATGCTCAGGGCTTAAGCCTGGCTCTGTGCTGAGAAATCATTACTGGTAGGGATTAGGAAACCATGTGTGGTGTCAGCAAACAAACCCAGGGTTGGTCCCACTGTACTCTCTTTCCTGTACTCTGCATGCTGATTTTCACCATAGCTAAAGATTTATTCCTCAAGCCCATATAGTATGATATTTCTCAAAAATATAGATGACTTGTGATCAACCAGCCTACAGAATTATATTTGAAATATAAAACCAGAAAGTACAGAGTATAAGGTGTTTGTGTTTCATGCACCTGACTTTAAATATACCCTCAAGACTACATATGGTATTCCAAGTAACCACCAGGTATGACTCCTGAGCACAGAACCTGAAATTCTCTGACCACCGATAGGTATGTTCACAAAAATTTTTATAGCTTTTAGCACTGAGTTCCTAAAGCTGAGATGACTTCATGCGTGACAATGAATATGTGTCCATAATGTGAAAACATTTCTTTTCTGAAGTGTCTATTTGTCTACTTCTTTCCTTGGTAGCCCTCTCCATTTCTGCTTTGCTTTTTTATTATTTTTTTTTTCACGTATGCCTCTTTAAACATAGTAGAAAGGCATGGAAGCATTTGTGTGTGGGACTTCACCCATAAACACAAAGAATGCAGCCCTACCATTTTATTATTTTTATTGCAAGGATAG
The DNA here is from genome assembly GCF_029834395.1 of Sorex fumeus. Classification (NCBI taxonomy): domain Eukaryota; kingdom Metazoa; phylum Chordata; class Mammalia; order Eulipotyphla; family Soricidae; genus Sorex; species Sorex fumeus. The sequence continues at coordinate 29,857,338 of NW_026606188.1, forward strand.
GGAGCATAAAATTCCCACTGAGAGGAGTCCATGTTGATTTAAATACTGATATTTTCACCAGAGTCTGTTTCTATATTCATTTTCTGATTAAGTGACTGAGAATGGACCCCACCAAAATCCATTTGTGTGTGTGTTGTGGTGGTGGGAGGAGGGAGGGGTTGTTGGGGCTCTAACTTAGGTCTCATGCATAAGACTTGCTCTTTGCTGGTAAGCCCCATCCCTGACTCCTTTTGCTAAAAAAAAAAAAAATTAATATGAGGTATGCGAGACGCACCCTGAAAGTAGACTATAGACCGAACACGATGGTCACTCAATACCTCTATTGCAAACCACAACACCCTAAAGGAAAGAGAGAGCAAAAGGGAATGCCCTGCCATAGAGGTGGGGTGGGGTGGGGGATGGGAGGGGTGGGAGGGTTATTGGTTTCATTGGTGGTGGAGAACGAGCACTGTTGAAGGAATGGATACTTGATCATTGTATAACTGAAACCCAAACACAAAAATATGTAAGTCTACAACTGTACCTCATGGTGTTTCACTAAAAATAAATAAATAAATAAATAAATCTCCAAAAAATAAATAAAATCAGTACAATGGAAAAAAAAGGAAATTATTATGGAGGTGCTAATAATGTTTCTGGTTTTGGGGGATTTTGCCCTATTTTACCTGATTAGGACAACTGTCTGTGCTTGGGATAACTTTCAGTCTAATATATATTATTTTTGTCTCATATATTCTGAATATTTTATTTATCTGTTTATTCATTATTTAAAATTTTGTATTTAACATTTCTCACAATCTAGATGTTTCTTGTTTCTTTTACTACCTACTCACAGGCTAAATATCCAAGAATGATTAAACACAGAAAACAGAATTTCTTGCATCTTTTCCCATTTCAAGGGAAAACAACTCAAACCTTTAATTTTGGGGTGGGGGAAGGGGACCACACCCAGTGGTACTTAGGACTTACTCCTGTCTATGCTCAGGAATTACTCAGGTAGTGGTAGTCTTGGTTGTCACATAGGGTTCCAGGGAATTGAGTTTGAATTGAATTTGTACACAGCAAGGAAAAACCTTGCCCACGGTAACAAATCTCACAGTGTTACTGGGCCCGCTCGAGCAAATCGACGAAAAACGGGAGGACCGTGACCGTGACAGTGCCTTACGTTGCAGTGCTTTACCTGATACACAACTTCTTGGACCCAGAAACAACACAGTCTTTAACCTTAAATATCACTTAACTTCCCGTTAGTCATCGATTTGCTCGAGCGGGCGCCAGTAACGTCTCCATTTGTCCCTGTCGCGTGCTAGTGTAGCCCAATGGCATCTGTTCTCTCCGGGAACATGAAGGGCCTCAAACCGATCGTTCATGATCTTGACGAAGAAGTCTGACCATCTGGTAGGTGGGTGGCCACGTGGTCTTTTGACATCCCGTGGAATCCAGTCGGTAACAGCTCTAGTCCAGCGGTCGTCTTTAAATCTCATTACGTGACCAGACAATCTGATTTTCGACACCTTGGAAAATGAAACAGCGTCCCTGATTCTTGATCATCGATGGATGTCAGAACTCCGGATTCTTTCTCTCATTTGAGTGAAACGTGATATTTCAAGCATAGCTCTTTCTATTCTTCTTCGGGAGACCTGAATAGCGTTCTCATCTTGTTTGCGTAGGGCCCAGGTCTCTGAGGCATATGTTAATGCAGGAAGAACAGTGGAATCAAAGAGATGTGCCCGGAGCCGGAGGTTCTTCGTCCTCTTAGCTATTTCTTCGATGTTCTTGAAGGCGTTCCAAGCCGCTCTCTTCCTCCTGGCAGCTCGGGTGCCAGATCATTTGTCATGTTGACCTCTCAACCTAGGTACACATAGCTGTTGCATTCAGAGATGGTCGTTCCATTGAGAGCGAATGGGGCGTCAGGAACGAGGCTGTTTCTCATAAACATTGTCTTCGTAAGATTCAGCTGTAGTCCTACCTTTCCACACTCACGGTCAAAGTCGGCCAGCATTTGTGCCGCTTGGCTGACGTTTGGTGTTATTAAAACAATGTCATCAGCAAAGCGGAGGTGGTGTAGTTGCCGACCATCTATCTCCACTCCCATTCCTTCCCATTCCAGTTGTCGCATGACGTTCTCGAGGGTGGCACTGAAGAGTTTCGGTGAAATGGTATCACCCTGCCGCACCCCTCTCTTGACATCAACGATCACTTCTTTGTAGGATGGTGAGATCCCGGTAGTGAATCCGCAATACAGCTCACGGAGGATTCTGATGTATTGGGCTTGAATGCCCTGATTGGCTAGGGCTTCAATGACCACTTCTGTCTCAACAGAAACAAAGGCCTTCTTTAAATCAATGAACGTTAAACAGAGCGGCATCTTGAACTCCCGAGAAACCTCAATAGGCTTGGTTATCGTGTGGATATGGTCGATGGTGCTGAATCCTTTGCGGAACCCGGCTTGCTCGCATGGTTGTCCTTCATCTAGTGTTCTGCTAATCCTATTTAGGATGACTCGAGTGAACAACTTGTAGATGACAGACAATAGGCAGATCGGGCGATAGTTGCCAATGTCATGGATGTCTCCCTTCTTGAACAGTAGTACGGTCCTGCTGGTTTTCCATTGGGACGGAACCTTGCATTAGACAGGTAGCGAGAGAAGAGCTGAGCCAGTGTATTGATGAAGACTGACGGCAGGTTCTTCAGGTGTTCAGGTCTGACCTTGTCTGGGCCGGGTGCTGTTTGTTTCTTTACAGATGAAATGGCGTGTCGGATTTCGGAAGGGAGAATGTTGGGAATGACATATCCATCCTGTGGAATTTGGTATGTCGGCAAGTGGACATGGCTATCAAAGAGATTTGAGTAGAAGTCATGGATAATCTTCTCCATTGCCGTTCTGGAGGATGTGATGCATCCATCAGGACGTCGGAGGGCAGTAATCTTGGTCTTGTAGTTGGCGAAGGACAGGCGGGTGTTATGAATACTTTTCCCGGCTTCTGCCGCATCTACCAGTACTTCTGCTCTTCTCTCTTTGAGGTCTTCCTTGATCGCATCTCTGCACTGCTTTGCGAGCTCGGACGTTAGCTTGCGGTTGCCTGAGGCATGCGCCAAACCACGCTGGCGAATTAGCTCAAGTGTTTTCGAAGACAGGCGTTTTTTTGTGGCTATCTCTCTCTCGGCGTTCCTCGCACATTCATCGACACTACTTCCACTACCCAGCCATCGCCACACTTCAGGACGCTTTCCGGACCCGCGTGGCAACTCCGGCCGAGACTCATGTATGACTGAAGACCCACAGAACAAGATAAGTGGAACTCTCTGAGACCTTGGACTCCAGGCTCGGCAGACCCAGGAACAGAACTTCTCTGCTTGCTCCCACCAACCACAGGTGACAAAGGGGTTCTAATCAGGAGCCCCACCTTACTCTGCCCTGTCTGCTTCCATCAACCACCCAGGGATCGAATTGCGCACAGGAGACCCACCCTACCCAGATAAATACCCCACTGGCAGACTTCCACTATCGACACTACTTCCACTACCCAGCCGTCGCCACACTTCAGGACGCTTTCCGGACACATCATAAGACACTAAATACCCATCTTCCGGAATTGTTGTACCGTATTTGATAGGGTTCAAATATGGTAACACCTACAAGGGTGATTAGAGGTTGCCCCAAAAGCCTCTATCCCTCTCAGAAAGACTGGCAAGCTACTGAGAGTATTCCGCCCGCATGGAAGAGCCTGGCAAGCTATCCGTTGTGTATTCGATATGCCAAAACCAGTAACTACAACTGATCTCATTCACCTGACCCCAAAGGCTTCACTGACATGGCAGCACTGAGAAGGATGAGAAAGGAGAGGCCGACAAACCTTAAATATAATGTTAATTATAGATATCTTGAAGATAGTCTGCTTAGACTGCCATAACAAAACGCCATATTCAGTGCAGTTTAAGCAGCAGAAACCTATTTTCTCACAGCTCTGGTAATTGGCAAACCAAGTCAATTTGTCAGCCTGGCAGAGTCTAGGTGACCTGTTTCAGACCGGTAGAACTTTTTGTTATGTGAACACAAAATCTTCCCTTGATCTTTGGTCATTCAGAAAAAAAAGGAGAATTGATTAGCATAAAGACTTTCATAAAATTCCTTCAGAATCATATAACTACCTTTAGGAACCATAATTCTCTCTAATTCTTGATGTAGGTAAGTTGTATTTTCTTTGATTATTTTCTTGATCAGTCTGAGTAGAGTTTTATCAATGTTATTGATCTTTTCAAATAACAAATGTTTTGGATTTAATTAATATTCATTGATATTTATTTGGCCCTTTTTGTTTTTATTTTGCTAATATATGGTTGTTTGCTTTTATTTCTGGTTTGTTAAGGTGGAAGCTAAAATAATTGATACCCAATTGATATACAACATATTCAATTCATTTTGAATATAAATGTTTAGTGGCATAAATGTTCCCCTAAACATTGCTTTTCCTTATCTCACTAATTTAACATATTTTGCTGTGACTTTTACTCATATAAAAAGTTTATATTTATTTTTCCTTCAATTTCTCTTTTGATCAATAGTTAATATATATGTCCATTATTTTGTTACTGTGGTGGTGAACTTTACATATCATATCATTTGACTAGACCATGGTATCAAGCTCTTTGAGCAAACACTAATGTAGGTATTGCTGTAAAGATATTTTAGATGTAATTAATATTGACAATCAGTTGAGTTGAAGTAAAGCCAATTAATTTCCATTGACTCCTATAATGTGTGTAAGGCCTATGTAATTACGACTTTAAAGGTATACCAAAGAAGAAATTGTGCTTTTATATTGCAGCATAGTTATTGCACCTGTCTTTAAAGACTTCATACTCAAAATCAGAACGTTGAATCTGAGTTGATAAAGATTTCAGATTCTTATAATCAGAGAAGCCAATTCCTTAACTCCCATCTCTTTCCCAACCTTGCCACCCCTCCCCACTCACCTTCCCCCACACCCACTGCCCTTTATCGGTTCTGGGGTTCTACTTCTTTTGAGACACTAGTTCAAAGCAGTTTCCAAATATTTGGCTATGCTCCAGAGATCCTTTTATTTTTATTTCTAATTAATTCCATTGTTGACATTAAGCTTTATATGACTTAAATCCTTTTACATGTAGTGATTATTGCCAGATAATAGAATTTTAGCAAATATCAAGTGCATTTGAAATAATGTGCTATATTCTGCTATCTTGGGTAAAAAAATTCAAGAATTTCTGTTCGGTGAAATTAGTTGTTAGTTTGTTTGAGATTATTGATCTTTACTGATTGAGTATCCATTAAACTCAATTCTTGTTAATCCATTTTGCAAGAGTGAAACTGAAGGTGTTCACTGTAATTATAGATTTGTTGACATCTCCTTAAACTTCTGTTAATTTTGGCTTCATTATTTTCAAATCAGCAGCGCATAGTGGGACTCATACCACTGGATATGAGTCTGGATATCCAGACTCGTACCACTGGATATGGAGCGATAGCACAGCGGGTAGGGCGTCCGCCTTACAAGCGGCCAACATGGCCAACCCGAGTTCGATTCCTCCACCCCTCTCGGAGAGCCCGGCAAGCTACCGAGAGTATTCGATATGCCAGACACAGTAACAACAAAGTCTCCAATGGAGACGTTACTGGGCCCGCTCGAGCAAATCGACGATCAACGGGAGGGCCTTTACCTTTTTACCTTATTTTCAAATCATGTTGATAAGTTCTTAAATATTTTAGAATATTTTGTCCTATATTTAAGTTGACCTTTATTATTATGAGATTGCTTTTATTTTTGCATGATAATATTTTTATTAATCTGAAGTCTACCTTTTCTGATATCAATATATTCATGCCAGTTTACAAGCAATGATATTTGCTTTCTATTAATTCCGGGTGTTCTTTTTTTCTTCTTGCTATTTGTTTTCTAGTTTCTCATTTGCTGTTTCTCTTTTGCCTCCTTTGCCTTCCATTGAATCAAATACATTTTACTGTTTCTTCTCTCTTTTTTTTTTTTTTGCTTTTTGGATCACACCCGGAAATGCACAGGGGATACTCCTGGCTCACGCACTGGAATTACTTTTGGTAGTGCTCGGGGGACCATATGGGGTGCTGGGAATTGAACCTGGATCAGCCGCATTAAAGGCAAATGCCCTACCCACTGTGCTATCGCTCCAGCCCTACTTTTTACTATTTCATTTCATCTTCTCAGTTAACTTCTTTTTTCTTTTATTTAATCTCTCCTTTTTTTTTTCTTACCAAAAATGTAGCTAGAATGGCTACTGGGAGAGAAGGAGGGATAAAAGTCCTGGGAAAATTTTTCAACATGTCCTGGTCCTCATCCAGAGAGCACTGGCTCCCTCATCTGGTTCGCTCATCTCAGCAAACCTCAAGAAGCTTTAATTATTGAATTCTTCCCCTCCAGAATCCATAATCAGTCATATCCCATGTATTGATGCCTGACCTGGAGCACAGACCACAGTACACACTAACACTTGATTCTGGCTCATTTCTGATCACAAAGGTGAGCACAAAACTATTCTCTGGGAATGCCTGGGTTAGTTGAAGGCTTCATCTTCACTTAGCTCATCTCCAAGATCATCTTATTCATCTGCTCCATGAATATCCATTCCCCTACTTCCTTTGACAGCATCGCAGATGGTACCTTCCCAAAGTCACTATGCAGAAGTGTCCCCCAACCTTCTTTGAAAAAGAAGAGGGAGATCCAGATAGAATTCCCACAGCCTCTGCAGCTGGAGCAGCTCAGAGAACAGGGTCACGAGCTGCAAAGGACCCTTCAGGTACTCAGGGAACGTTTTGGAAGGTACAAAGATGTAGGAAAGAGATTCTCTGAAGTTTCCTTATCCTGCTCAGGAGAGGAGAAAATGTTGCATGGGTGATATTTTTGAATAAAGAAATGTGCTTCTACTTCTTGGATGCAATCCAGCGGAATGGAATTCAGGACATTACCTGTGATGGGCTTGCCCACAAAGGTCATTTGCTTAAAACACAGGTGAATATATTTTCCTTTGTTTGCCTAGCTAATGATGCATATGCTCGAATCATCCATGCCACAACTTCTGAGTTACACACCTAATACCACCTTCAAGGGAGCAGAGAGGTGTCTGTTCTTTAAACTTTCCTGTTAGTGGTCTCTTTATTCTTGAGTATGTACAAAGATCTACACTATATCACGGACTCCAGATCCACTAAGGTTTCTTATATAAATTGAGCATCTCTTTAGCACATGTGGGGTATTGGCCATCTGTTTATCCTCTTCATGGAATTGTCTGTTAATTTCTTCTTCCTAGTTTTTGATGAATTATTGGTTTATTTTCTGTTAAGCTTTGTGAGAGCTTTATATATCTTGGAAATTAGTCCTTTATCTGACATACTGTGCAAATATCTTCTCCGCTCAGGGAGGAATTTTCTAATTTAGAAAATTTCTTTGGCGACACAGAAATTTTTTAATTTTATGTGGTCCTGTTTGTTTATTTTTGTTTATTTTTGCCAGGGAAATCATATCTTTGAACACATGTTAGAAGTCCTGTGTCTCGAGCATTTGATACATTTTCCTTGACTCTCTTAAAGATTCTGGTCTAATGCTGAGGTTTTTGATTCACTCTGTATTTACATTTGTGTATGGTGTGAAATACAGATCAGTTTGTTTCTTTCTTTCTTTCTTTTTCCCCCCAATGTGGTCCCAGATGGTCTACGTAAAGGTATTTATTTGAAGAGTTATGGTATTTGGGCCACATGGCAAGACTGTGACCTCTGGAAGTGTTCAGGGATTTGGGCCACATGGCTCAGAAGTGACCTCTGGCAGTGTTCAGGGGAACATATCTGCTGCTAGGGGATCTCACTCGGCTGAATGGGATGCAAAGTAAGTTCCTTAGCCCTTGTACTATTTCTCCAGCTCATATGTATTATCTTTTTTTTCCCTCTTAATTTATTTTTTGTTTATTTTTAGACCACACCTGGTAGTACTCATAGCTTTCTCCTGGATCTGTACTCAAAGATCATACTGGTGGTGCTTAGAAAACCATTGTGGAGGCAGAAATTGAAGCAGGATTGACTGCATGCAAGGCAAGTGACTTGTAGTAGTTCTATTTCTGTGGGTCCCTGATAATAGGTCATTACTAAAGTTTTTAAAAAATAGGAGTGCAGGGAGATGGTTTCAAGGACTGGAGATAATGCTTTGCATATAGGAAGACCAGGTACTTTCCCCATAATTGAACACTGCCAGGAAGTGACAACTGTGAACCAAACCAAGAGTAGCTCCAAGGATGTGACACAACAACAATAACAAAAAAAAAATGGGTAAAGGGAAGTTGTAGAGAGGAAGAGTTAATATTCCTAAAATTTTTAAGCGTCATAGAAATTGTTATGGAGAACCTGGGTAGCAAAACAAAACAAAAAGACGATAAAAACAAATGGTCAATGATTATAATGAATATTTGATGGACAAAAAGATGTAAAAGGACAATCAACATTAAAAATGCTCTCAAAATAAGTATTCAGAAAAGAGAAACAGAAACTTCTGCAGGCAGTTCTAACAGGAAGGGATTCAGTACAGGATATAAAGCACTTTCACACTGAAATAACTGGAGGAGAAGCCAGGAGAGTTCTCTGGAGATTTCAGAGAATTAGGAAGTTGCTGCTATTATCGAAATGAAGAAATGTGGTAATTTGTCCTAAGGAGTCACAACTGCTACTAGCAAAGGTTATGCAAAATTACACTTTGACTAACAAAAATCACATTTGCCTAAGGTTGAGAGGAAGAAGCACCTCCTACTCTCCAAAGAGTAAATAAGGATCCTAAATAGCTGGAATGCTTAACTTCTTGTAATGGGAGTGTTTCTAATAAGAGACTTTAAACAAGACAGGTCTCAAATTTCTAGTTCCATCTTCTGGAGAGAAAATTAAATTGGAAGGAACAAAGGAGTAGCCCTAAATACCAAGTTTCATTTTATCTGGCAGAGACTTAATTTTATAAATGCAAAATAAAAATTATTTTTGATCTGTTAAGTGAACATGTAAAATATTGAATGTATCTAGTACAAGTAAATGTCTATATGTAATCTTAAGTACAATTAGCAAGAGAACAAATTTGTGAGAAAGTTTTATAAAGTAATTTGGCACCAAACATTTATAAAAATTTAATCTAGCAATTCCACTCTGATTAATTTTTTTAGAAACTATAAATGTAAAAATAAGGATGCCTGAGTATTTGCTACAGCATTATGAATAACATTAAAAAACATAATCAATTCAACTCTTACAAAAAGCTAATACATAAATTATGAACATTCATCTTTATGGAATAGTATAAACTATTTAAAAGAACTAAATATATCACTACATAGGATTTATAAAAATAATATTAAAATGAAAACTTTATACATCATATACTTATCTAGTCTATATAATTATATATATATATTTTGCTTTTTTGGGTCATATCTGGCGATGCACAGGGGTTGCTCCTGGCTCTGCACTCAGGAGTTACTCCTGGTGGTGCTCAGGGGACCATACGGGATGCTGGGAATCGAACCCGGGTCAGCCGTGTGCAAGGCAAATGCCCTACCCGCTGTGCTATCTCTCCAGCCCCTATAATTATATTTTTATATAAATTGCACACATAGTTTCTCATATATACACATATTACACACATATAGTTACTCATATATAGCACATATGTATTGGAATATATAGAGAATATTAGAGAACACTAACAATTATATGTGGTAAAGAATCAGCATGAAAAAATAAATGGGTGAACTGCTTAAAATAATGTTTTTAAGATACTTTTAGTGGCCAGAGTACAGTGGGTAAGACACTTGCCTGATAGGCAGCAGACCCAGGTTCAATTCCCTGTATCCCATATGCTCCCTCAAGTTTGCCACAAGTGATTCCTGAGCACAGAGCCAGGAGAAAGTGCTGAACACTAGCCAGTGTGGCCCCAATCCCCCCCCAAAATAATAATCTTTAACATAATTTAAAAAAATAAAAGAGTAACTTTTTTCAATTTAAGTGACTTGGGTTTTGTGTGTATTCATGTGTGTATGTGTGTGCATATTTGTGTGAGTTTAATATGCTACTATTTACAAACTTCAGGACAGACTGTTGGTGTAAAAGTATAAGCAGCAGTAAAAATACTTTCCAAATGCATGCTTTCCTTCTTTGTTTTTCTTAAAGTTGATAAAGAACACTCCAAAATCAAAGTTATGCTCATTAAAATGTCCCACTGCTCTGATATAAGTAATCTTACTCAAAAATTTTCCTTGCTTCTTTTTTAAGACTATCCTGAATCAAGTTGATGAGCAAAAATCTTGACATTTTTACTCAAACTTCCAACCAGCACAATTCTATATTACTAAATTCCAAATTTCCATTCTTTGTCTTAGAGGGGGGCCTGGAGTGATAGCACAGCGGTAGGGCGTTTGCCTTGCACGCAGCCAATATGGTCGACCTGAGTTCGATTCCTACATCCCTCTCGGAGAGCCTGGCAAGCTACTGAGAGTATCTCGCCCACTCATCAAAGCCTGGCAAGCTCCCCGATGTATCTGATATGCCAAACACAGTAACAAGTATCACAATGGAAATGTTACTGGGCCCGCTCGAGCAAATCGATGAACAACGGGAGGACCATGACCGTCTTAGAGGGGGTGGGAGGTGAGGACGAATGGGCAGCCCTGTAGATGTTCAAGGATTACTCTTGTTTCCTCACTTAGGAATTATAGCTGGCTGTACTCTGGAGACCCAGGTCTGCTTCATGCAAGGGAAATGCCCTACTGCTGTTCTATTGCTCCAGCCCCCAAAATTATCATTCTTGCAAGTGGTGGATTACATACCTAAATGTATTGTTATAAGATATCCAAAAGATTTACTCCTTATCTCATGAATAGCTTGAAAGGTCTATATTTTCCTGCCTTGAAATTTTGTTTTGCTCTGTGACTTGTTTGGCTAGTGGAATATGGAGTATATCTGGATCTTAAGAGTCATTCTCACATCCCACATTGCTTTTATGAGTATGCTCATTTTTGATACTAGTACTACCATGCTGATGACAATTGTTGGTCCTCAATCTAGGTCCTAATTGGCCTATAGCCCTGTTGAACACAGGTATTGTCCTAATTTCTTTTTATGAGTTAAACAAATGGCATCTTCCTAACAACTCTTTGAGATATATACAATTATCGCCTCTATTTTATAGATGAGAAAGTTGGTGCAAAAATAACCCATTTATAGCAATTAAAGAGATTTAAATACAATCTACGTCAGACATTGCTCTTTGAACATCTAACATTTATTTTAGTAATGTGTTCATTTTCTAAAATGTTTATGTTCTAAAAAGTTTTGAAGTATTGTCTTCCAATTTAAAATTTTTTTAGTTATATAACAATAATGTGCTCTTGTTAGTATGATATATAAATCCAATTTTAGCATGGAATGCTAACTAAAACTCCCCTAGTGTAACATATTTATACTTTTCATAAAAAACAATGGACAACCTGGCAGGCTACCGAGTGTAACCTGCCCACATGGCAGAGTCTGGCAAACTCCCCGTGGTGTACCCAATATGCCAAATACCAGTAACAATGATGGGTCTCATTCTCCTAACCCTGAAAGAGCCTTGAATATGGCACTTTCTAAAATCTCAGGGCTAGGGCGAAGGAGACGTTACTGATGCCTGCTCGAGGCAATCAACGAACAACAGGATGATTGTGATCGTGATAAAAAACAATATAATAAATCTCAGTAGAGGAAAAATTATTTTCTTTTGGTACTTGATTTCTAATTTTACTTTAGGGTCATCATTTATAATTCAAATTAAAGTACAGTGGCAACTGTCTACTTTTGATTCTCTGAGGGAGCCATTTTGTCTATTTGTACTCACATAAATAAGCAAATAGATAAAATATTTAAGATATATGAAAGGAAATATCCATATCTGATACAGAAAAGAAATGGTTTCAGTTTTACTTCCTGGAAACTACCCAGTAGTCTCTTTCCTCAAATTCACCATATAAAAATCACAAAAATTTTATTTCCATGTAGCTAAAAGAAGCCCAACAAGAGAGCTCAGTGAGTAAGTAATCGCATCCATAAGTTATGAAGGAAGACCATTAAGTACTTGGAGCAGAGAGGAAGAGGTAAAATGAGTAATTGAAATCGCTGACACGAGCAATTTACATTAAAAAAACCTACGTACTAAAAGTTTTTTTTTCATTTTAAAATTTTTATTAGTGAAACACCATGGAGTACAGTTGTAGACTTACAAATTTTTGTGCTTGGGTTTCAGTTATACAATGATTGAGTACCTGTCCCTTTACTAGTGCCCATTCTCCACCACCACCAGTCCCAGTATCCCTCCCACCCTCCATCCCCCACATTCCACACTGCCTCTGTGGCAGGGCATTCCCTTTTGGTCTCTCTCTCCTTTTGGATGCTATGGTTTGCAAAAGAGGCATTGAGTGGCAATCATGTTCAGTCTATAGTCTACTTTCAGCATGCATCTCCCATCCTGGAAGAATCTTCCCAACACCTTTATTTGGTACTCCCTTCTCATCAGATAACTTAGATGCTCCCTTTTCCCCCTAGAGTCTGCGGCTGGCCTCCAAGCCATGGAGTAAACCTCCTGGTATTTATCTCACCTATTCTTGGGTGTTAGTCACCTATTTTGTTACCTTATGTTCTCCAGATGAATGAAATCTTTCTATGTCTGTCCCTCTCTTTCTGACTCATTTCACTTAGCATAATACTTTCCATTTAGTACCACTTGTATGTAAATTTCATGACTTTCTAACAGCTATGTAGTACTCCATTGTGTAGATGTACCAAAGTTTCTTTAACCAGTCATCTGTTCTCTGGCACTCAGGTTTTTTCAGGATTCTAGCTATTGTAAAAAGTGCTGCAATGAAGAAATAAGTGCAGATGTCATTTCGACTCTACTTTTTTACCTCTCCCGGGTATGTTCCTAGGAGTGCTATTGCTGGGTCAAATGGGAGCTCAATCTCTAATTTTTTGAGAATTGTCCATACTGTTTTCCAAAAGGGCTGAACCAGTTGGCATTCCCACCAGCAGTGAAGGAGTGTCCCTTTCTTGCCACATCCGCGCCAGCATGGGTTGCTTTTGTTCTTTTGAATGTGGGCCAGTCTCTGAGGTGTGAGATGGTATCTCATTATTGTTTTGATCTGCATCTCCCTGATGATTAATGATGTAGAGCATTTTCTCATGTGCCTTTTTGACATTCGGATTTCTTCTTTGAGAAAATTTCTGTTCATTTCATTGCCCCATTTTTTTATGGGGTTGGACGTTTTCTTCTTGTGGAGTTCAACCAGTGCTTTATATATCTTTGATATCAACCTCTTGTCAGATGTGTATTTGGCGAATATCCTTTCCCATTCTGTAGACTATCTTTGTATTTTGCTATTTGCTAGTATTTTGTTGAGAATCTTCGCATCCGTGTTCATCAGGGATGTAGTTTTTTTTTAAGTTAATATTATTTTTTTTGAGGTATGCTCCTTTTTTTTATTTTTTGTTTTATTGGTGAAACACCATGTACTAAATACTAAATATGTACTAAAAGTTTTTTTTTTTTTAATTTGAGGGCCACACCCAGAAATGCTGAGAGGTTACTTCTGGCTCTGCATTCAGGAATTACACCTGGCTGTGCTTTGAGGACCATCTGGGATATTGGGGATTGAACCAAGGTTAGCTACATGCAAGTCAAATGCCCTACCCCTTGTACTATTGCTCCACCTCTCTAAAAGTTTATTCTTACTTGTTTTACTTTTATCCAAAAGATTTAGAAATATAATAGGTAATGGATCAGAATTTGTTTATGTTACCAAGTTCCAAAAACACATTCAACTGAAACTGCAGTTAATACAGCGAGTAGGACATTTGCATTGCACGCTCAGAGAACCCGGGTTGGATCTCAGACATCCCATATAGTCCCACTGCAGCAGCACCAGGGATGATTCCTGAGGACTGAGCCAGTAGTAACTTCAGAAGTAATTTCTGAGCGCAGAGCCAAGAGTAACCCCTGAGCATGGCTGCACGTGGTCCCCAAAATAAAAGCAAAAGAAAACAAAACAAAAAACCCATTGAACTAAATTATGCAAAAATGATCTTTTGTACTTACTATCCTTTTTGAAGATAAAATGTGAACTGAAATGTAAGTTCGCTAAATTCTAAGAAAAATCATCTTTAAAGTCCTTTATATACAACATATCTGATTTTTTGTGAGTGTGTGTCTGTTATATCTAAAAGTTTAATAGAATTGTTCGTGGAATATGCAAGGCCTGAAAGAACATAGCTCTTAATAGAAGTATAAAAACAATACTCTTAATGGATTATTTATTGTTCTCAACTTCTCATAGAATTTCTATAAAGTTGTGTCTTAGAGTACTATGCAATTATTTCTAAATTTTGACTCATCACTTGCCAACACTCCAGCTCAATATTTCCATCTTCATTTAATTGGAAAGAAACCTGAAGTTGAAGATTAAATTAAGTGTTTAATCTTCTCATACAAAATTAAAATATGTGATAAGTTTATTATTTTTAGATTTCTTAGACTAAGTTAAGTCCTTTTACCGAATTGCAACGACAGAAGTATAAGTCATCTTATTCAACTCTGGTGTTTTTAATGTTGCCACAGAATGTTCCCAAATCCTCATTTTACAAAGAACATGTTAATAAATGAGGACCAACCTACCTCTTCAATTTAGGTGTGTGTGCATCAGTCACCCATCTCCCATCTCTGAAAGGGTTTTTTTGTTGTTGTTTTTTGTGTGTGTTTTTTTTTTTTTTTTGCTCTTGTAGCTTTGTCCTCCGCCACTCTCGGAGAGCCCAGCAAGCTACGGAGAGTATCTCGCCTGCACGGCAAAGCCTGGCAAGCTACCTGTGACGCATTTGATATGCCTAACACAGTAACAACAAGTCTCACGATAAAGATGTCACTGGGCCCACTAGAGCAAATCGATAAACAAGGGGAGGACAGTGACAGTGACAGCTTTGTCAATCATCCTTTCCCTAATATAATTACAGTTTCCAGAACATAAAGCAGAATATAATTCACAACCCACAATATTGTACAAATACAAATATTTTCGTATTTTTGATGGGTGTACAAATATAATATATACTGATGTAGTTAAGGAGAAAGGGAAGTAAAGGATTACAAGTAAGTGTGCAAAAGAGGATCTATAAAGCATCACCTTATATTCTATTCAAAATGATGTATGTAACCAAATGTTATACTTTCATTATAAATCATTTAAAAAATTTTTATATCTACCTTTGGTGTTCATTGCTAATGCATTACATTTTGGCATTAGAAATTTAGCTAGGCCAGAGAGATAATGTAGAGGTGAAGGCATTGATTGAATGTTGCTGACCCAGATTCCATCCCTGGCACCACTTGGTCCTCTAAGTTGCTCAGGAATGACCCCTGAGCATGGCACCATTATATGGTCCAAGTCCCCATTTTCTATCTTCCCCACCCTTCTGCCCTGATTAGAAAGAAAAAGAAATTTAATTAAAGACTGCATTTGAACAGCAGTCTAATTCAGTGCCTAGATCTAGAAAGATAAAGTATATCAGTGAACAAAGGTGCTCTAAGAAAATGACTTGTACTTTCCCTGACTACATAGGTAATAGCTGCAGAGATCCCTTTTATATGAAAATGAATAATGGAGAATAAAAACAAAATAACATAGGTAATACCTATATTACTACCAAAATAATAACAGTGTAATACCAAAATAACAAGTTGAAGACTTTGAAAAATATTTTTCTGCCAAGGGCAAAAAAAAGAATCACTGAAGGAAAAAACCCTGATCTTGAAATGTCTTAATATAGAATCAGAAGAAAGATTTATATACATATTTCATATCTTCTCAAACAAATAGGCATTAGTATATGTTCAAAAATAAAGGAAAAGTTAAAATAAAGGCAGAAATGAAAATGAACATGAATGAATAAGAAACTAACATAGGAAAGTGAGTATATTGAACAGAAGATGTAACATAAAAGAATAAAAATGCAGACATACATCACGATCACAATCACGACCATCCTGTTATTCGTCAATTGCCTCGAGCAGGCCCCAGTAACGTCTCCTTCGTCCTAGTCCTGAGATTTTTAAGAAAGTGCTGTATTCAAGGCTTTTTAGGAGAATGAGACCCATCAATATTACTGGTATTTGGCATATTGGGTACACCAGGGGGAGTTTGCCAGATTCTGCCGTGTGGGCAGGTTACATTCGGTAGCCTGCCAGTTTGTCCAAAGTAGGAATGAGATAATAAGATGTCGTGCAGCTGCAAATGCGGGAGCTGGGTTTTATAGTCTCTGAGTCTTGGCCACTGGTGGGATTACACGGCGCCAGGGGGCCAGTAGGTGGGTGTGACCCTCGCCTACTGGAATTTGGAGGATCTGGGTGGAGGATGCTCAGCCCCGATCCGAGTAGGCTTGGAGATATCAGCCCCGGAACCCGCATGCCTTTGTTCCTCTGCCGGTACCTTCATGTGTGCGGAGAGTGGTCTCAGCATGGTGGTGGCTGGTTCTGGAGGTCTTCGGCTGCCAGAGCCCTGGTCGGGGCAGGGAGGGAAACTCAACCCGCTCCCCTCTAAGGGGCCCTGGCGAGGATAGCCAGGCGTGGTGGCAGGAGACTCTGCAGACATACATACTACCAAACAAATAAGTGGTAACAGAGACAGTAAGAGACTAACTGAAAAAAATGTAAGCAAACATTATCTTCATCAAGGAGAAGCAAGCCAAGGGAGAGGGAGAGGCAAAATCGTGGGGTGGAAAGATGGTGCTCACTATTATTTTCCTTTTCTTAAAAGAAATAAAGGTCCAAAAACAAATTGCCTCACATATAAACATAATAATATACCAGAATTTCCTGTGAAGTGGAGTTCCATTCACAGCAAATAGTAAAGAATTGCTTCTTTGTGTCATTGTCCCAAGCAGCCTTAACATGATAAACATACAAACCAATAATATTATTGGATATTATGGCTAAATAAAACGTTAACAACTAGAAACAAAGTTATGATTTTCACAAAAAAAAAGAATATGTGGCTAGGAATAAAAGGATGATTCAATATAAAAATGTATTATGATGACCCATCATTTAGGATGTCCAATTTTAAATATTTCCATTTACAGAGACTATATTATTGTGATAGGGTGATTAGAGGTCACCATATAAGCATCTATCCCTCTCAGAAAGCCTGACAAGCTACCAAGAATATCCCGCCTGCACAGAAGAGCCTAGCAAGCTACCCATGGCATATTCGATATGCCAAAACCAGAAAATACAATGGAAGAGCCACCAATACGGTAGTGTTAAGAAGGATGAGGAAGGAGAGGATGATAAACTCTCAAGGCCGAACTAGGCTTCCAAAACGAAGAAAGACAAAAATGAATGTCTGTACTGTCAATACACATACTGGGCATTGGATACATCCATGGAGGACCTGATGGTACAAGCGCAAAAGATCAAGTACGACATCATTGGTCTGACCTAGACAAGAAGGCATCAATCACATCATGCTGTTTTTGACACTGGAGAAGAACTGTTCCTCGGAACATGCAACAAAAGAGGCGTCGATGGTGTCGGTGTCCTTGTCAACATGAACTTGGCCATGAGTATTGATTCATTTCAATGCCTAACAACCTGAATCGGACAATTACACTTGAACAGAAGTGGCTCACTGCCAGTAGTTTCTATCTTCGCTGTCTAAGCACCAACATCCAATTATGATCACTTGATCACTTGACTCACTGATTTGCTCAAGCAGGCACCAGTAGCCTCTCCATTCATCCCTGTCGCGTGCTAGTGTAGCCCAATGGCATCTGTTCATTCTAGGAACACAAAGAGCCTCAAACTGATCGTTCAGGGTCTTGACAAAGAAGTCTGACCATATTGTAGGTGGGCGGCCCTGCGGTCTTTTGATGTCTGTTGGAATCCAGTCGGTAAAGGCTCTAGTCCAGCAGTCATCTCCAAATCTCGTTACATGTCCAGCCCATCTGATGTTTGATGCCTTGGCAAACTAGACAGTGTCCCTGATTCTTCACCATCCACGGAGGTCAGAACTCCAGATTCTTTCTCTCATTTAAGTGAAATGTGATACTCCAATCATAGTTCTTTTGATTCCTCTTTGGGAGACATGAATAGCGTTCTCATCCTGCTTGCATAGGGCCCAGGTGTCTGAGGCGTATGTTAATCCAGGAAGAACAGTGGAATCGAAGAGATGTGCCCGGAGCCGGAGGTTCTTCATCCTCTTAGAAGAACTGTTTCTTCGACTCTCTTGAAGGAATTCCAAGCCACTCTCTTCCTCCTGCACAACTCAGGTGCCAGGTCATTCGTCATGTTGACTTCTCTACCTGTCACTGTCATTGTTCATCAATTTGCTCGAGTGGGCCCAGTAATGTCTCCATTGAGACTTCTTGTTACTGTGTTTGGCATATTGAATACGTCACGAGTAGCATATCAGGCTTTGCTGTGCAGGCGAGATACTCTCGGTAGCTTGCCAGGCTCTCCAAGAGGGACAGAGGAATTGAAACCGGCTCAGCGGGGCTGGCTGTGCGCAAGGCAAAACCCTACCACTGTGCTATCACTCCAGCCCTCCAAAGAGGCTAGGGGTGGAAGAATAGAACAAGCAATTTTGAAATGGCACTGTCTTCTTTTTTTTTTTTCAGGTCACACCTGGCGATGCACAGGGCTTACTCCTGGCTCTGCACTCAGGAATTACTCCTGGAGGTGCTCGAGGGACCATATGGAATGTTGGGAATCCAACCCAGGTCAGCCTCAGCAAGGTAAAAGCCCTACCCTCTGTGCTAATGCCCCAGCCCCAGGCACTGTTTTCTTAACATAGTGTGCCTTTAGGAAGAAAAAGAGCTGACCACTTCTTAACCTAGAGTTTCAGTGACACAGCAGAAGTGGGGGGTGGAGGGGGGGGGCGGTAATACAAAACTCCAGTTTTTAGAGCATTTCATTCTTATCCAAGGGAATGGTAATACCTAGGTATACATAACTGTTGCATTCGGAGATGGTTGTTCTGTTGAGAGTAAACGGAAGATCAGGAACGAGACCATTTCTCATAAACAATGTCTTCATGAAATTCAGGTGTAGTCTGACCTTTCCACATTCATGGTCGAAGTCGGCCAGCATTTGTGCTGCTTGGCTAATGTTTGGTGTGATTAGAATGATGTCATCAGCAAAGCGGAGGTGGTGTAGTTGCCAACCATCTATCTTCACTCCCATTCTTTCCCATTCCAATCGTCGCATGACGTTCTTGAGGTTGGCACTGAAGAGTTTTGGTGAAATGGTATTACCCTGCCAAACCCCTCTCTTGACATGGATGATAATTTCCTTGTAGAATGGTGAGATCCTGGTAGTGAATCCATAATACAGCTCACGGAGGATACTGATGTATTGGGTATGAATGCCCTGATTGGCTAGGGCTTCAATGACCACTTCCATCTCAACAGAATCAAAGGTCTTCTTTAAATCAATGAACGTTAGACAGAGTGGCATCTTGAACTCCCGAGAAACCTCAATGAGCTTGGTTATTGTGTAGATATGGTCGATCGTGCTGAAACCTTTGTGGAATCCAGCTTGCTCTCATGGTTTTCCTTCATTTAGTGTTCTGCTAATCCTATTCAGGATGACTCGAGTAAACAGCTTGTAGATGACAGACAATAGGCAGATTGGACAATAGTTGCCAATGTCTTGGATGTCAAACTTCTTGTACAGTAGTACAGTCCTTCTGGTTTTCCACTGGGATAGAACCTTGCATTCAGACAGGTAGTACATGAAGAGCTGAGCCAGTGTATTGATGAGTACTGATGGCAGGTTCTTCAGGTATTCAGGTCTGACCTTGTCTGGGCCAGGTGCTTTCGTTTCTTTACTGATGAAATGGCGTGTCGGATTTCAGAAGGGAGAACATTGCAAACAACATATCCATCCTGCGGAATTTGGTATGTAAGCAGGTGGATGTGGTTATAGAAGAGATCTGAGTAGAAGTCATGGATAATCTTCTCCATTACCCTTCGGGAAGATGTGATAGATCCATCAGGATGTCGAAGGGAAGTCATCTTGGTCTTGTAGTTCACTAAGGGCAGGCCGACGTTGTGAATCTTTCTCCCGGGTTCTGCCACATCGGCCAGCACTGCTGCTCTTCTCTCTTTGAGGTCTTCCTTTATTACTTCTCTGCACTGCTTTTTGAGCTTGGATGTCACTTTTGGTTGTCTGAGGCATGCACCAAGCCCCATTGGCTAATGGGCTCAAGAGTTTTCAAAGACAGGTGGTTTTTTTGTGGCTATCTTTCTCTTAGCATTCCTCACACAATAATGGTGGTGCTGAACCAGTCAATCGTATTCCTCATCAATGTTGTCAATGATAGTATCTACCCATGTTGCAGCAATAGTGCCAAAGAGGTCCCAGTTGGTTGTTGTTCTGGGAGTTCTCTTCTTAAACTTTGCAGCCCTTTCTCCCCACTCTGTGAAGTAGAATTTTGAACAAAGGAGACAGTGGTCGGATCCCATTTGGAATTTTGGGACAACAGAGACATTGGTCAGGCAAAACTGTCGATTGAATATGATGTGGTCAATTTCGTTGTGGAACCGTCCACCAGGAGACTCCCATGTCCAACATTTAGATTCGGCCTTCTGGAACAGTGAGTTATCATGGACGGTCTTAGTCGATATGATGAACTCAGACAGTGTCTCACCCTGTTTGTTCCATTCTAGGCCATGGATCCCAATGTGGAGTTCTTCTGCTGATCGTCTTGGTCCTATCTTGGTATTAAAATCACTGACAATGATCTTGTAGAATGTGTGGTCTTCTTTATAGAATCACCACAGCTCCATGTAGAACTTCTCAATTTCTACTACATACCTGGATGTTGGTGCCTAGACAACGAAGATAGAAACTGCCGACAGTGAGCCACATCTATTCAAGTGTAATCATCCGAGTCGGGTTGTTAGGCATTTGAATGAATCAATGATCATGGCCTAGTTTGTGTTGAAAAGGACACTGATACCTTCGACACCTCTTTGTTGCATGTTCCAAAGAACAGTTCTTCTCCAGTCTCGCAAACGGCCTGATGTGATTGATGCCTTCTTGTCTCAGTCAGACCAATGATGTCATACTTGATATTTCACGCTTGTACTATCAGGTCCTCGATGGATGCATCTGATGCCAGAGTACATGCATTGAAAGTACAGACATTCATTGTTGTCTTTCTTCGTTTTGGCCGCCTAGTTCAGTCCTGAGATTTGATCAGCCCCTCCTTCCTCATCCTTCTCAACACTGCTGTATTGGTGACTCCTTCAGGGTCAGGGGAATGAGACACATTGTAATTACTGGTTTCGGCATATATAATACACAACGGCCATCAACAGCCAAGACGCAGAGACTATAAAACCCAGCTCCCGGACAAGAACAGCGCAGAGTCTCCTGCCCCCGCACCTGGCTGTCCTCACCAGGGCCCCTTGGAGGGGGGAGGGTTGAGTTTCCCTCCACACCCCCCCCGCCCCGAGCAGAGCCCCAGCAGCTGAGGACCTCCAGAGCCAGCCACGGCCATGATGGGACCACTCTCCACACGTCTGGACGGGCCTCATGCATGAAACAACTGGCAGAGGACCCCAGGCATGCGGGTCCCGGGGCTGAGGTCTCCAAGCCTACTCAGATTGAGACTGGTCTTTCTCCACCCAAGACCCCCCATCTTCCAGTAGGTAGGCGTCACACCCACCAGCTGCTGCCAGCACCAGGTTGATCCCATCAACAGCCAAGACACAGAGACTATAAAACCCAGCTCCCGGAAGCACTCAGCCGCGCAACATCTTATTATCTTATTTTTCCTTTGGAAAACCTGGCAGGCTACCAAAAGTATCCTGCCTGTACGGCAGAGTCTGGGAAACTTCCCGTGTTGTGTGCCAAATACCAGTAACAATCATGGGTCTCATTCTCCTAATCCTGAAAGAGAATTGAAATGGCTCTTTTAAAATCTCAGGGCTAGGAAGAAGGAGACGTTACTGGTGCCTGCTCGAGGAAAAACAGGATGATCGTCATCGTGAATACACAATGGATAGTTTGCCAGGCTCTGCAATGTGGACGGAATACTCTCGGTAGCTTGCCAGACTCTCCGAGAGAGATAAAGGCTTTTGGGGTGGCCTCTAAATGCCCTTGTAGGTTTTTCCATGGTTCAAACCATATTTGAACCCTATCAAATATGGTGCAGAAATCCTGGAAGATGGGTATTAAGTGTCTTATGATGTGTCCAGAAAGCGGTCTAGAGCGTGGCAACAGCTGGGTAGTGGAGGTACTTCATCCAATTATGATGAAGGAGAAATTGAGAAGTTCTACATTGAGCTGGAAAAGTTCTATAAAGAAGACTACACCTTCCACAAGATCGTTGTCGGTGATTTTAATGCCAAGATAGGAGCAAGAAGATCAGCCAAAGAACTCCATATTGGGACCCATGCCCTAGAATGGAACGAACAGGGTGAGAGACTGTCTGAGTTCATCATGTTGACCAAGACCATACATGGTAACTCACAGTTCCAGAAGGCTGAATCTAGACTCTGGGCATGGGAGTCCCCCAGTGGATGGTTCCACAACAAAATTGACCACATCTTATTCAACCTACACCACCTCCGTTTTGCTAATGATATCGTTCTAATAACACCAATATTTATGAGAAACGGTCTCGTTCCTGTTGTTCCATTTGCTCTCAACGAAACAAACATCTCTGAATTTAACAGCAATGAGTAAGTAAGATCTCAATCCATAGTTAAATGGATAAGGATAATGTGGCCATGTATACAGTATATGACCTATTTTTTCAACCATAAAATGATATCTTGCTATTTGTCAGAATCTTGAAAGCCTTATACTGTGAGCTAAAACAGATAAAGACAAATATGGTGTGACCTCACATATATGTGAAAAACAAAATAAAGTCACACCAGAGATGTGAAACTTAATGTAACAAAAGGGGACTGAAGTAAGAATGAGGTGAAATTATTGAAAGGGGTCAAAAAGTATAAACTTCTAGTTACAAAACAAATTAAATTACAGAGATGTAATGTACATTATGTGACTAGTTGATAATGTTTTGCATATTTGAATAGTTTTTGCATATTTGAAATTTTCTGTTATCTTAAGTCCTCAGCACAAGAAAAAAAGTTCTAACTATATATTGTGGTGGATGTTACCAGACTTATTATGATGATCATTTAGCGGTATAAATATTAAATCATGTTTTATACTTAAAACTAATATGTTATATGTCATTTAGGCTCAACAAAAAGCTTCATCTGTTGATTTGTTAATTTAAATAATGATATTTGTTCATTCTAGCATACCTATTTTTTTTCCATTATGATTTCAGGTGTCTACTAAAATCTCATTTTTTTAAATTTTTTAAGTATCTTTCATCTATTTTAAAATAATATTTTAAAAAATTAAGTATAAATAATATTTGTTATTTTTAAGTCTAAGCCAAGTAATTTTGATATCATTTGTGGGTCTGTTTATACTGCATTTTTTTCCCCTTACTTTCACTCATAATATTATATCCTGTCTTTAAAGAATGTTGTCTTGTTTTGTGCTTAATGTCAGACAGTACACAGATACTGAGAATATCATTGGACTGTGGATAACATACTTTTTTTCCAGAGAATATTAGCATTTGGTTTTGGCTGTCTGCCTAATTGGAGTAGATCACTTGAATCCTGTTTGAAGCTGGCTTTGAGAAGTGGATTTCACTCTTTTGTTAGGATAAAATGTTTCCTGTTTTTTCTGATTTCTAGGATGTGACCCTTCAGGATTCCCAACTAAATATCTAGAATAATTTCTTGAGGTCTCACTTTTGACTGATACCTAAACTGAATTTTCTTTCTCACAGTATGAGATTGCTAAAAATTCTGTGAGACTTCCCAGACTTAATTGCCACATGTTACTTGGCTTTTCAGATTAAGCTACCAATTTACACACAACAAACACTTCAAGGGCAATAGTGACACCAAATGTTAGATTAAGCTTAATGCATTTTCTTCTTTCGGGCATCCTGGTCTCGGGTTCTGAGTGTCTTAGATGTTCTCTAAGTTTATGAAGAAGTATATATTTTTTAATCTATAAAAATTTCCAGCTGATCATTGTGGAAATATTGGTCTAATACAATTTCACTCTTAATAGCCAAAAATGGAAATTTGAATATTTCTGGTGTTGAACTTTGCATTTATCTTTTACTACTTGTAATCACACACACTCACAAAACTATTCAGTTTATTTCACACATAACTACTATAGAAAATTCATTTTAATTCTAAGAACAGCAAGAATATATGTGCAGACAACTGGAAGGATTAGATAGAGATAAACCAAGGGATTGTGGAATTAACAATGTCAAGAGAAGATTATTTAAGACTATAAATTAGATTGATTCATTAAGTGTTACTGGGAGACAGAAGATAAGAAAAAAGTGAAAGTGCAAAGAAAGCAATGTTGATTCTAATATTGACATAACTGTATGTCACAAATATTAAACCTATATTACCTATATTAAGTGTGTCAGAAGTATCAACTGATTAGCATAAAAAGTCCATAAAAGATCACACAAATCTCCACAACTGTGAATATCTTTATTTTATCTTAAGTGTAATGTCTTAAGTCAGTGAAGAATTATTGCTAAAAATGTATAGTCGAGTGACATCTGCACTTGTTTGTTCATTGCAGCACTCTTTACAATAGCCAGAAACTGGAAGAAACCTGAATGCCCAAGAACAGATGACTGGTTAAAGAAACTTTGGTACATCTACACAATGGAGTACTATGTAGCTGTTAGAAAAGATGAAGTCATGAAATTTACATACAAGTGGTACAATATGGAAAGTATCATGCTAAGCGAAATGAGTCAGAAAGAGAGGGACAGACATAGAAAGATTGCATTCATCTGGGGGATATAAAGTAACAAAGTATGAGATTAATACCCAAGAATAGCTGAGATCAGCACCAGGAGGATTACTCCATAACTTAGAGGCCAGCTGGGTATCCTAGAGGAAAGGGCAGTTCAGATAGAGAAGGGAGCACCAAATAAAGGATGTTTGGAGGATCCTCCCAGGAGGGGAGATGCATGTCGAAAGTAGACTATGGACTGAACATGTTTGCCACTCAATTCCTCTTTTGCAGACCACAACACCCAAAAGGAGAGAGAGAACACAGGGAATTGCCCTGCCACAGAGGCAGGGGGGGATGGGGGGATGGGGGCGGGGGGGGATATTATCCATGGTGGTGGAAAATGGGCACTGGTGGAGGGATGGGTATCTGATCATTGTATAATCGAAACCCAAGCACAAAAAATTGTAAATCTACAACTGTAAAAAAAAAAAAAAGAAACAAACAAAAAAAATTTTTTTTAAATTATACAAAAAAAAAAAGAATTGTTGCTAAATAAATACCACTAGTGGGCAAAAAGTTAGATCCTAAATTCACAACCTATATCAAAACAAATTCTAGGGGATATGGTGCCGACAGCAGGGCAATCTGTATCTTTGAGGTGAGTGCATCAGCAGCCTGATTGCGCCTTCAGACTTCCAGATACCCCAAAATTGCTGTTGTACCTTTGGCCAGACCCCAAGAACTTGGGGCAAAGTTTACCAAGAAAGAAAAAGGCCAAAAGTTAGGTATGTGGGAGACACACCACAAACCACCACTGGCTCAGCTATATAATTGGAGGCATGGCCTCTCTTGTTCCTGATCAAACTGCTTAACAGCCATGATCCCAGAGACTCAGAAACAGATCTTGGAACCCAACGGCTTTTGGCAGAAATGCATCTGGTCACTGCAGTAGGTAACGGGGCCACCCCAGGTGGGAATAAGTTTTGTGGAAGTTCCCCCTGGTGGCCCAGTGGCCGCCATCCTCCAGAGGCCACTGGACAGTCAGGTTTGGGCCTGCAGTGACGAGACACAAGGCGCCTCATAGGATGGGGGTGGAGCCAGTCCTTTCCTCCCTGTCCCAACGAGACCCCGAGTCACCACCCACGAGTGACCTCTCTGGCTCTTGATCAATCTGCTTAACGGCCATGATCCCAGAGACTCAGAAACAAATCTCAGAACCCAGTGGCTTTTGGCAGATATGCATCTGGACCCTGCAGTAGATTACTGTCTCCTGGCCACTTCAAGGGAAAAGGGTGCTGTCCCTCAGCCTGCTCCCCCTAGGTGGCTTGGTGACAACCATCTTCCAGAGGCCATTGGACAGTCAGGTTTGGACCCACAGTGACGAGACACGCAGCACCTCATGGGATGGGGATGGAGCCGAGACTTTCCTCCTCGTTCCAACAAGACCCCTAGTCGTTGCCTATGAATTGCCTTCCTGGCTCCTGATCAAGCCGCTTAATGGCCATGATCCCAGAGACTCAGGAACAAATCTCGGAACCCAGCGGCTTTTGGTAGAACAGTGTCTGGTCCCTGCGATAGGTTACCAGTGATGGATTACCCCAGGTGGGAATAGGTTTCGTGCCTTGGCCTGTCCCCCAAGGATGCCCAGTGGCCACCATTCTCCAAAGGCCACTGGACAATTAGGTTTGGGCCTGCAGTGACAAGACATGCGGGGCCTCACAGGTTGGGGGTGAAGCCGGCCCATTCCTCCCTGTCCCAATGAGACCCCGAGTCACCGCCCACAAATGGCCTCTCTGGCTCCTGATCAAGCTGCTTAACAGCCATAATACCAGAGACTCAGAAACAAATCTTGAAACCCAGCGGCTTTTGGCAGAAATGCCTCCAGACCCCGGCTGTAGGGACCCTGCAATAGGTTACTGTCATAGGGCCACCCCAGGGGGGAAAGGGTGCTGTCCCTCTGCCTGATTCCCCTAGCTGGCTCAGTGGCGGCCATCCTCCAGAGGCCATAGGACAGTCAGGTTTGGGCCCGTAGTGACAGACACACGGGGCCTCATGGGATGGTGGTGGAGCCGGCCCTTTCCTCCCCGTCCCAACAAGACCCTGAGTCACCACCCATGAAAGGCCTCTCTGGCTCCTGATCAAGCTGCTTAACTGCCATGATCCAAGAGACTCGGGAACAAATCTCAGAACCAGCAGGTTTTGGCAGAAATCCCTCTCCAGATTTAATTGTTAAAATTTCAGAATTTCAAAATTACATGACCACTACTGCAGCCACATGACATCATATGTTATTCATAACCAGCAATAGAAAACAAATTGTCTACTGTTGCCTTTTCAGCAGATCTGAGTGTTGGGGTAAAATCCCAAATAATAATGGTGGGTCTGGTGTCAAAATATTGAATGTAATCAAAGTAGAGAGAGAGTAATGTGGACATCATCTGCCCCACAGGTAGGGGGAGAGTGTGGGATGGGGGTATACTGGAGTTTTTTGTGGTGGAAAATGGGCACTGGTGAAGGTAGGGGTGTTTCATTGTATGACAAAGACTTAAACCCAAAAGCTTTGTAACTGCTCTCACAGTGATTCAGTAAATAAAATTATAAAAAATGAAAAAAAAAGTAAGGTGGAGTTCATGCCCAATTCAATAAGCCTAATCTGTGGCTGAATAAATAGCAGTACTCCTACACATACAAAAAAAATTCTAAAAATGTCAAAAATGTAATTCATATAAAGTGTGTCATTTGGAAGGCAATATAGATACATGGGACTCAATTAGTTCCTTAATAACAAAAAAATACATTCATAAATATTCAGGAAAACTTTATTTCTTTTGCTTTTTGGGTCACATCCGGCAATGCACAGGGGTTACTCCTGGCTCTGTGCTCAGGAATTACCCCTGGCGGTGCTCAGAGGACCATATGAGATCTGGGAATCGAACCCGGGTTGGCCGCATGCAAGGCAAATGCCCTACCCGCTGTGCTATTGCT
This sequence comes from Sorex fumeus, assembly GCF_029834395.1. Classification (NCBI taxonomy): domain Eukaryota; kingdom Metazoa; phylum Chordata; class Mammalia; order Eulipotyphla; family Soricidae; genus Sorex; species Sorex fumeus. Next base: position 29,885,255 of record NW_026606188.1, read on the forward strand.
CTAGCCCAGAAAAACTTTTTTTTAAACATCTAAAAAGAAAAACTCTAAGTATGTTCAGTCCAGCAATGTAGACCTGAAATTTGGTGTTTTATCCCGGCAGTACAATGTTCAGACTCAGCAGTGCTTGGGTTACACCTGGCAATACCCTTCCAAGCCCTAAATATTTTAAAACTGTAGCACTACACTGTCCTCCCATTGTTCATTGATTTGCTCAAGCAGGCCCAGTAACACTCCCATTGTGAGACTTGTTGTTACTGTGTTTGGCATATCAAGCACATCACGGGTAGCTTGCCAGGCTTTGCCATGTGGGCAAGATACTCTCGGTAGCTTTCCGGGCTCTCCGAGAGGGTTGGAGGAATCAAACCCAGATAGGCCAGGCTGGCCGCGTGCAAGGCAAATGCCCTACTGCTGTGCTATCGCTCCAGCTCCCAATTATAAAACATAAATTAATATTAGAAGATTTGTATAAAAACTAGAAACCAGGAAAATATTGGAATTCCTAACTCTACAAAATAAATACATTCAAAAAACTTTCAACATATAAATCTAATTATAAAGAGTTAAAATAATTAATCCGAATGAACATAAATATGACTCAAGGTAAACACATGCCTAGCATGTGTGAGGCAGCACGCTCCTCTACCATCTGTCCCAGCATCATATGGTGTGACCCTAAACCCCTGTACTTTTGGGCCTGGATATCAGATGGCTGGGCATGCACTCATCCATTGACCATACTGCCTGTCAATCACCAACAAGCGTAGTCTTATTTATTTGTCTATTTATTATTAATTAATTTATTTTTGCTCTTTTGGTCACACCCAGCGATGTTCAGGGTTTACTCATGTCTCTGCACTCAGGAATTACTGCGGTGCTTGGGGGACCATATGGGATGCTGGGGATTGAACCGGGGCCTGCTGCGTGCAAGGCAAACACCCCACCTGCTGTCCTATCGCTCCAGCCCTGGAGTGGTCTTATTTACACCACTCGCACTTCCTAAACCCAGGTGGTGTGCCTTCCAGTATGAAGAAATAATAATAATATTTTTGAAAAGTTAATTAACAATATTTAGTATTTTAATTCAAAACAATGCATACAAATCTAACAATTGTATTTAAAAAAAAACACTCACACAACAAAACCCTAAATGTTCTGTAGAATTTTTAGTTAGGGTGGGTGGAACACAGTGTAGGGGTTAAGGTGCTGGTCTTTTTTTTATTTTAATTGAATCACTGTGAAATATAGTTACAAAGGTTTCATGTTTGAATTTCAATCATACAATGATCAAACACCCATCCCTCCACCAGTGCACATTCTCTACCACCAATGTCCCCAGTATACCCCGCCTTTCCACCCCTCCCGCTGCCTCCATGCAGACAATTTCCCCCATACACTTTCTTGGCTTTTGGGCATTATGGTTTGCAATATAGATACTGAAAAGTTATCATGTTTGGTTCTTTATCCACTTTCAGCACACATCTGCCATCCCGAATGATCCCTCCAGCCATCATTGACTAGTGATACCCTCTCTATTCCAGCTGCCATCTCCCCCAGCTCGTGAAGCAGACTTCCAAACATGAAGCAATATTCCTCGACCTTGTCTCTACTGTCCTTGTGTGTCAGTCTCGTATTATGTTATTTTATATTCCACAAATGTGTGTAGTCATCCTATGTCTGTCCCTCTCTTTCTGACTCATTTCACTTAGCATGATACTCTCCATGAGAAGATGCTGGTCTTGTATCATGTGACCTAATTCTGTTTAATTTGCGGCAGGATTGATAATCCCCTGAGCACAAAATTTATAGCCACAGAGCAGTGGATGTGAAGTCCCGCCTCCTCTCCCCAACCAAAAAAATGGAAATTTTAAACTTACCTTAACTATAGAGGTTGGAGAGATAGTTAGCAGGTAGGGTGCCTCCCTTGCACACAACCAACCTGGATTCCATCCCCAGCACCATATTTGGTCCCCTGAGCATAGCCAGGAGTAATCCGTGAACACTCCTGATCAAACTCAGGTCCCAATGCTTGCAAAGCAGGAACCACTGAGGATTCTTTCCAGCCCTCTGATTTTTAAAAAATGTTTGCTTTATGTAGCTAGAAAATAGAGGAATTAACATAGGAAACTTCCCAACTATTATAATGAAATATCAGCAGCATCTTCATTCGTTACAGACATAAAAGAGATTTACTTTATAAACAATAATAATCTCATAAAGGAGAATACCAAAACCAAAGTAGAACATAAATGCCTCTAGGAAAATACATGCAACGAATTTTGATAGAAAATACATTCAGATCAATAAAGTCAGAATTTGTGGGGTTCTGGTTTCTTCTTTTAAAGCATCGACTCCAATATTCTTTACTTTGCATGTTGGAACTGTATTTTCCCTGATCAGGATAGACTTCTTTCGTTTCCTAAGCTTATTGTCTCTTTGGAGAAGGACAATAGAATAGACATTAAAAATATCTTCTATAAAAATTTTCTCCAAAGTGAGTCTATTATAATTCATTATCTTTTATGGTTATGCTCATTTTGACTTAAAACTGCTGAAAATTTATTCCTGGGCATCATGGAAAGATATTTATCACATTTGTATTTTGGGGGGTTCTTTCAAAGAAGTAATTACATTTTATCACTTTCAATTATTGAGCTTGTTCTTTGCATATTTCTCACTATATGTTTTGGGAAATTTTTGTCTTTAGTCATTAAAGAAATTCTCTTTGAATTACCACAAGTTAAACAGTTTTATCAGGAGATAAACTTTAATTAATAAGGAAATGCACTGCAGAAAAAGTAAAAGTTGACTAACACAGTTGAATTTAAAATATTATGCTGGGACCAGAGGAAAACTCAAGGAGCTGGGCATGCTTTTTGTATGTGTAAGGTTCGGGTTTGTTTCTGGCTCTGCTTAGTCCCCAGAGCATCACCAAGAGTGAGCCCCAGGTACAGAATTGAGATTAGTACCTGAACATTGTCAGGTTTGATTCAATCCCCAACCTATCCCAAAAATTTACTTATTTTTCATTCATGATCAAAGAATGCTCTCTAAGAACTTCTGAAATATATAGCATTAACCACCCTCTTATTTTTTGTCTTTGTCCACTTAATTTATTTTAATGTTGCAAACAAAGTAGAGAGAGAGTAAAGTTGAAATCATCTGCCACACTGGCAGGGGGTGGGGTGGGAGGGCATACTGGGGTTCTTGGTGGTGGAAAATGTGCACTGGTGAAGGGATGGGTGTTTAATCATTGTATGGTCGAGACTTAAACCTGAAAGTCTTGTAACTGTTCTCACGGTAGCACAGCGGGAAAGGTGTTTGCCTTGCAAGTGGCCAATATGGCCGACCCGAGTTCGATTCCTCCACCCCTCTCAGAGAGCTCAGCAAGCTACCGAGAGTATCTCGCCCGCATGGCAGAGCCTGGCAAGCTCCCCGTGACGTATTCGATATGCCAAACACAGTAACAACAAGTCTCATGATGGAGATGTTACTGGGCCTGCTCGAACAAATAAATGAAAAATAAGTAAATATTGCAAACAGTTTACCAAAGAATTAAAATGTACTTAGTTTCTCGAGAAGACATTTCTAAAATTATTTTCATATGAATTTGCCAGATAAAGGCAGATCTATCAGGAGTTTGTGGGGCATTTAGTCAATTTAACTTCTCCTCCCACTTCTATAGGGGCTGTCATTCAGACAGTATGCTGTAGCTTCATACAACTTGGAACCAATATTAAAAGATTCATGAGCTATTAAAGTTTGGTTTTGTGTTTATTCTTTCTATCCATTATACTTCCATTTAATGTTATAAATGTTATATGATCATCCAGAAATATGGACTGTTGACAAATTGGTCATAGCTTTTGACCACTTCAAGTGCTATGTTTCAGTGCTAAGAGTGTTTCAAATGTGCTTAAGCATTTCAATGATAATACCTATTCTCTGAGATGTGAAGCTGATGGTGGCATTTCACTACTACTTTTTTGCTTTGTTGTTACCTAGATACTGAGTAGTCAGTGAAACCTTTCACTGTTTATCACCAGCTATATCAGACTGTACACAGATTATCCCTAATCTGTCCCATTGTTCTTGGACGGTTTATTGATTGTCCACTATGTTCTTAAATTATTAGGGTTGCAGGTAGAAATAAAGCACAATCCCTTATCTATTTTTCCAGTTATCTCTTCTCATTCCTTATATTGTATTATATATCCTAATAAACTGATCTACTCAGGCTGTTTATCTCTGCACCTCTCCTCATTTTTCAAGATTAAGTTCAAGTTCCACTCAGACATGCTTTCTTTATGTCTTTTTGCTATTCCATACTGCCAGATTCTTGACTAATCTCTCTTCTTAGTTTTTTTTTGTAGTCAGGTAATCATTGTATGTGCTTCACTTTACTGACAAATATCAAGTTATGACAAAATTACAAAAATAAAATTGTGTCATGTTCATCTCTTTATCACCATCATTTTGTCAGAACTTAAAAATACCTCTACAGAACAAAAGGGAATGCCCTGCCACAGAGGCAGGGTGGGTTGGGGGGGATGGGGGTGGGAGGGATACTGGGATCCATGGTGGTGGAAAATGGGCACTGGTGGAGGGATGGGTATTTGATCATTGTATGACCGAAACCCAAGCACAAAGATTTGTAAATCTACAACTGTACCTCATGGTGTTTCACTAATAAAAAAAAAAATACCTCTACAAGTGTCCATTAAACTAACAAAACAGATTGAACTCAGTCTAGTTAGTGAGTAAAACATGTGATCAAGATGTGATGTAGCAAAATGGAGACTACTAACAAGGATGGAAGGATGGAAGACTAAAATATAAAGAAAAAAACTAAGCATATCCATTGTGTAACTTTTTAAAAATTTTTTCTATTGTCTCTTAGCTCCAACCTGATTCATTTATTCATCCCCTGTTACTAGAACTACTACATTTCATCAAAAGAAAAAAATTAAAAGATTTAGAATCAAAGAGGGACTTTCTTCTTCGGGTTCTGCATGCTCATCTTGACAGTTCTTTTTAGCAGTGAAGTATAAAAACATAATATCAATTGGTAAGATTGTTCATTTTAAAACTCTCAAAATGGTCTTCATTTTTCCCATTATAGAAACCAGCAGTATCCAAACATGGTTCCTACTTAGAGGACTCCAGTCCAGCTTTATAAAACTTTACCACTGAACATCAATATTCTCCTTATCCCAACCTCCTCCATTTGTTTTGATTTGACTGCCCTTAAATGCTATCATCACTGTTTTCTTCTGTTATTTTCTTTCTATGAGACACCTTAGTTGCATGGATTTTTTTTAATTAACAGATTTTTGACATAAAAAGTGTTATTGGCATTAAATATTAAAAGATGTGTATGAAAATTTAATAATTTTATACATTATATTAAAATAATATTAAAATTATATTATTAAAAATAATAATATAAAATAGCGCGACTATTTAATAATTTTCAGGATACCTTAAATATCCTTAAATATCCAACCCACACGGCAGAGCCTGGCAAGCTATCCATGATCTATGCCAAATAGACCAAATTGATATGCCAAATCCAGTAATAAATGGATCTCATTTCCCTAACCCTGATTATGCAGAGTCGAGAAGGATATGGAAGGAGAAGCTGATAAAACACCAAGGCAGACATGGGCTGCCAAAACGCAGAAAAACAAAAATGATTGTCTGTACTTTTAATGCTCGTACGCTGGCATCTGCTGCATCCATTGAAGACCTTATGGTACAAGCACGAAAGATCAAGTACGACATCATTGGTCTGACCGAAACGAGAAGACATCAATCCCATCATGCTGTTTTCGACACTGGAGAAGAACTGTTCCTTGGAACATGTGATAAAAGAGGCGTCGGTGGTGTCGGTATCCTTGTCAACACAAACTTAGTCACAGCATTGATTCATTTGAATGCCTAACAACCCGAATCGGACGATTACACTTGAATAAATGTGGCTCACTACCGGCAGTTTCTATCTTTGTTGTCTACGCACCAACATCCAGTTATGGTGAAAAAGAAACTGAGAAATTCTATATGGAGCTGGAGAAATTCTATAAAGAAGATCACACCTTCTACAAGATCATTGTCGGTGATTTTAATGCCAAGATAGGACCAAGAAGATCTGTCGATGAACTCCACATCGGAACCCATGGCCTGGAATGGAACGAACAAGGTGACAGACTGTCTGAGTTCATCATGTCAACCAAAACCTTCCATGGTAACTCACAATTCCAAAAGGCTTAATCTAAACGTTGGACATGGGAGTCTCCCGATGGACGGTTCCACAATGAAATAGACCACATCATATTCAATCGGCGGTTTTGCCTAACCGATGTTGCTGTTGTCCCAAAATTCCAAACGGGATCAGACCACCGTCTTCTTCGTGCAAAATTCTACCTCACAGAACGAGGAGAAAAGAATGCAAGGTTTAAGAAGAAGACTCCCAGAACAACCACCAACTGGGAACTCTTTGGCTCTGTTGCAGCAACATGGGAAGATGCCGTCATTGACAACATTGATGAGGAATACGATCGAATGATTCAGCACCTTCATGATTGTGCAAGGAATGCCAAGAGAGAGATAACCACAAAAAACCGTCTTTCTTCGAACACTCTTGAACTTATTCGCCAACGTGGCGTGGCACGTGCCTCAGGCAACCACAAGCAAACGTCCGAACTGGCAAAACAGTGCAGAAAAGCCATCAAGGATGACCTCAAAAACAGGAGAGCAGCAGTACTGGTAGATGCAGCAGAAGCTGGGAAAAACATTCGTAATGCCCGCCTGTCCTTCACCAACTACAAAACCAAGATGACTGCCCTCCGACATCATGATGGATCTATCACATCTTCCAGAAGGGCAACGGAGAAGATTATTCATGACTTCTACTCAGATCTCTTTAATAGCCACATCCACTTGCCCACATACCACATACCACATGATGGATATGTCGTTCCCAATGTTCTCCCTTCCGAAGTCCAACATGCCATCTCGTCGGTAAAGAAACAAAAAGCACCTGGCCCAGACAAGATCAGACCTGAACACCTGAAGAACTTACCATCAGTACTCATCAATACATTAGCTCGACTCTTCACACGCTACCTGTCTGAATGCAAGGTTCCATCCCAATGGAAAACCAGCAAGACTGTACTACTATACAAGAAAGGAGACATCCACGACATTGGCAACTATCGCCCAATCTGCCTATTGTCTGTCATCTACAAACTATTCACTCGAGTCATCCTGAATAGGATTAGCAGAACACTAGATGAAGGACAACCATGTGAACAAGCTGGATTCCGAAAAGGATTCAGTACCATCGACCATATCCACACAATAACCAAGCTCATTGAGGTATCTCGGGAGTTCAAGATGCCGCTCTGTCTAACGTTCATTGATTTAAAGAAGGCCTTTGATTCTGTTGAGACGGAAGCGGTCATGGAAGCCCTAGCCAATCAGGGCGTACAAACTCAATACATCAGGATCCTTCGTGAGCTCTATTGCGGATTCACTACCAAGATCTCACCATTCTACAAAGAAGTAATCATCCATATCAAGAGAGGGGTTCGGCAGGGTGATACCATTTCACCAAAACTCTTCAGTGCCACCCTCGAGAACATCATGCGACGACTAGAATGGGAAAACATGGGAGTGAAGATAGATGGTCGGCAACTACACCACCTCCGCTTTGCTGATGACATCGTTCTAATAACACCAAACATCAGCCAAGCGGCACAAATGCTTGCGGACTTTGACCGTGAGTGTGGAAAGGTCGGACTACAGCTGAATCTTACGAAGACAATGTTTATGAGAAACAGCCTTGTTCCTGACGCTCCATTCGCTCTCAACGGAACCACCATCTCCGAATGCAACAGTTATATATACTTAGGTCGAGAAATCAACATGATGAATGACCTGACACCTGAGTTACGCAGGAGGAAGAGAGCGGCTTGGAATGCCTTCAAGAGCATTGAAGAAATAACTAAAAGGACAAAGAACCTCCAACTACGAGCACATCTCTTTGATTCCACTATTCTTCCTGCATTAACATATGCCTCAGAGACCTGGACCCTACGAAAACAGGATGAGAACACTATTCGGGTCTCTCAAAGAGGAATCGAAAGAACTATGCTTGGAATATCACGATTCACTCAAATGAGAGATAGAATCCGGAGTTCTGATCTTCGTCAACGCTCAAGAATCAGAGACGCTGTCTCATTTGCCAAGACATCAAAAATCAGATGGGCTGGACATGTAATGAGGTTTACAGACAACCGCTGGACTAGAGCCATTACTGATTGGATTCCACGAGACATCAAAAGATCACGTGGACGCCCACCTATAAGATGGTCAGACTTCTTCGTCAAGACCCTAAATGATCGGTTTGAGGCTCTACATGTTCCTAAAACGAACAGATACCATTGCGCTACGCTAGCACGCAACCGGGATGAATGGAGACGTTACTGGCACCCGCTCGAATAAATCGATGAATAACGGGGATTAAGTGATTAAGTGATTAAGTGTATGAAAATTAGAGAAAATGTTATGGACATCAAGGAACAAAACTAAGACTGAATTTATTTTAATGAAGCAACTCAAGAATTTGAAAGAACTTCTAACTAAATATTGGCATGGTCTACATTGATCTTTCTTGGTAAAATTGTAAAGTAAGTTGTGTAAATAGTCATGTTTAAGTTTTTGTATTTTTTGGGCCACACTTAACTGTGCCCTGGCATAGATCACTCCTGGCTTTGCACTCGTGGGTCATTCCCCTGGGGGATTGCGGGTCTTTATGTGGTACTGGGCATTGAAGTCTGGTCACCTGCATGCAAGGCAAGTGCCTTAACCACTGCACTATCTATCTGGCTGTATTCAATTTCCTTTTCTCCTTTTTAATTGAGGTACCATAATTTACAACACTGCTAATGATAGTTTAATTCATACATTATTTCAACATCCCATGTAGCTACTTTAAATAAATTTATAAAAGTCAAGTTGCTTATGAGATAGATTCCATTAGAATCTATATATTTTCAATGTGAAATACAATGTATTATTCATAAGATGATAAGACCTTTAAATGCAGTCAAAAGCTATTTGAAGCCAGAGCAAGTTTGTAGGCTATTCTTCTGGAGTGCCCTTTATATGTAGAAATGGTATTCTTTCTCATAATAACTAATGCCCATTTGGTACTTGCTATTAGAAAAGTACTTTATTGAGTCTTTCTCATGGATTACATTATTAATTTGCTATAACTATTATTCTTTTTGCTTTAGAAAGGAGAAAAATAAGAAGTAGAGGTGTTATGTAATGACCACATAGTTGGAGAGAGATAACATTAGAATTCATACTGCCATTCTATCTTCACCAGGACAACTCAAAAGGGGGTGGGTTGAGTTTCATTCCCCGCCCCAACAGAGCCCTGGCAGCCAAAAACCTCCAGAATCCAACCACTGTCATGCTCATGGTTACTCTCCACAGGCTCGATGGAGCCTCACCACAAGTGAATCTTCAGGAGAACCTAGGTATGTGAGGCCTGTGACTGAAATCTCCAAGCTCACTCCTAGCGGGAATGGGCCTCCTCCCCCTATCTTCCAAGTTTACCAGTAGCTTGGCATTCATACCCACAAATTGTGCCTGGTGCCATATAATCTCATCAGTGGCCAAGATCCAGAGATATAGAAATAAAGTTCCTGGAAAGAGAAACATAGGCTTCACTCATGTGAATCTGCTGTATAATAGTATTCTAAATTTTAGAATTCCTGGAGACCTCTCATTCTCTACACCAAGAGTATGAGATGTACCAAGAGTAGCACACATTTGACTGGGTCTAACAAACATGTTTGTAATGTCTTATACAAGGGTTTAATGGCTCCAGGATGAAATACAAAATCTTCACACACTTTCCTCTTATGGTGGTGAGAAAGTACAATGGTGGTGGGACTAGTATTTGAATATTAAATGTAATGAATTATTATGAACAACTTTATGAAAATAAAATAGCACTGTAGCACTGTCCTCTCGTTGTTCATCAATTTGCTCAAGCGGGCACCAGTAACGTCTCCATTGTAAGACTTGTTACTGTTTTTGCCATATCTAATAAGTCACAGGTAGCTTACCAGGCTTTGCCGTGTGGGGAAAATACTCTCAGTAGCTTGCCGGGCTCTCTGATAGGGGCGGAGGAATCGAACGTGGGTCAGCCGCGTGCAAGGCAAACACCCTACCCACTATTGCTCTGGCCCATGGAAATAAAATAAAATTTTAAAAATTATATTTCCCACTTTTAAAAGAAAGAATTTATACAGCTATTTTTAATCCAGAGCCCATGTGCTTAATCATTTCAGTTCAATTTTTTCTATAATATCCTCTGTTCACCAGTGACCCATGGACCAGTGCTAGTCCACAGGTCTACGATGATTGAAAATCAATGTCTACCACAGTGGTAAGTTCTATCTACCACTTTGTAGACTGATGTGTGGACTGGTGCTGCAGGTATAAAAAGTTTAAGGATTCTTTAAGAAGACACTTATAATTTTTACATTTATTTTTATTGTAGCTTAGGAAACAGGATTACAACAACCATAACATCTGTGGTTTTGATGAACAAAGCTACTAACAACTTCACCATCACCAAGTACCCAAGATCCCCACTGGTATTCTTGCATGTACTATAGAGAAGAACATTTCGATACTAACTGTTTCGATGAATAATGGTTTTATATTAAATGTCACAATGCAAAGTAATAACCCTATAGGATCATAGTGAGCTACTGGGATGCCACTATATTAAATGTCAAATAGAATAAATATAATCATCTATCTGGCACTAATTTTGAAACAAAATAAATTTGTTATAATGATACATTTAAAGTAGAAGAAACTGCTTCATTCTATCACTCAGTAGAAGTTTTCTTATTTTTACTGAAGCATTAATAAAAACTTACTAACACTGTGGGCTGGAGCGATAGCACTGCTGGTAGGGCATTTGCCTTGCACATAGCCGACCTGGGTTCAAGTCCTCCGTTCTTCTAGGAGAGCCCGGCAAGCTACCGAGAGTATCCCGCCTGCATGGCAGAGTCTTGAAAGCTCCTCATGGCATATTCGATATGCCAAAAACAGTAACAAGAAGTCTCACAATGGAGACATTACTGGTGGTGTCCACTCCAGCAAATCGATGAACAACAGGACAACAGTGCTACAGTGCTACTAACACTGGAAAACTGAATTTACCTATATTTTAATTGCCATGATGAATATGTAAATTTTCATAATTCTGACGGCTTTTCTTCTGTTAATTTAATATGAGAACAAATCCAAAAGTCAATTCTGTTGAAAAAGGCTACTTTATGGTACTACATGGAAAGTATCATGTTAAGTGAAATGAGTCAGAAAGAGAGGGATAGACATAGAAAGATTGCATTCATCTGGGGAACAGAAAGTAACAAAATAGGAGACTAACACTCAAGAGTGGCTGAGATTAGTACCAGGAGGTTTGCTCCATGGCTTGGAGGCCAGCCACACATGCTAGGGAAAAAGGAAGCTCAGATAGAGAAGGGAGCACCAAATAAAGGGTGTTGTGAGGATCCTCCCAGGATGGGAGAAGCATGCTGAAAGTAGACTATAGACTGAACATGATTGCCACTCAATGCCTCTTATGCAAACCACAACACCCAAAAGGAGAAAGAGAACAAAAGGGAATGCCCTGTCACAGAGGCAGGGTGGGATGGGGGGGTTGGAGGATGGGAGGAATACTGGGACCCGTGGTGGTGGAAAATTTGTAAGTCTACAACTGTAAAAAAAAAAAAAGAAAAAGGCAACTTTCATTTTCAAAAAATTTGTGAGACAGGATAGAGAGTAGAGTGGGTAAGGAGCTTGCCTGGCACGCGGCTCACCTGAGTTCAATTTCTGCCACTTTTCATGATCTCTCTTTTTTGCTTTCAGGATCACACCTGGCAATGTACAGGAGTTACTCCTGGCTTTGCACCCTGGAGTTACTCCTGGCAGTGCTCAGGGGACCATATGGGATGCTGGGAATCGAACCCGGGTCAGACACGTGCAAAGCAAACGCCCTACCCGCTGTGCTATTTCTCCAGCCCCTTTTTATGATCTCTTAAGCCTCACCAGGAACGATCCCTGAGAGCAGAGCCAGGAGTAAGTGAGCACATCTGGGTCTGGTCCCAAAAAGCAAAAATAAGAAAATTATAATATTATTTTAAGTTTTTAGGCTAGAGTTTGTAAAGGTAAAGGCCCTCCCGTTGATCGTCGATTTGCTCGAGCGGGCCCAGTAACGTCTCCATTGGAGACTTTGTTGTTACTGTGCCTGGCATATCGAATACTCTCGGTAGCTTGCCGGGCTCTCCGAGAGGGGCGGAGGAATCGAACTCGGGTCGGCCATGTTGGCCGCTTGTAAGGCGAACGCCCTACCCGCTGTGCTATCGCGGTAGGGCGTTTGCCTTACAAGCGGCCAACATGGCCGACCCGAGTTCGATTCCTCCGCCCCTCTCGGAGAGCCCGGCAAGCTACCGAGAGTATTCGATATGCCAGGCACAGTAACAACAAAGTCTCCAATGGAGACGTTACTGGGCCCGCTCGAGCAAATCGACGATCAACGGGAGGGCCTTTACCTTACCTTTTAGGCTAGAGTTTGTAGCACATACGAGGAGATTTATAGATTCTAATGAACTAAAAACTTCACTTCATTTTCTCTCATAAAATGTATGTAATACATAGTTCATCACGATCACGGTCACAGTCCTCCCGTTGTTCATCGATTTGCTCGAGCGGGCCCAGTAACGTCTCCATCGTGAGACTTGTTGCTTCTGTGTTTGGCATATCGAATACCCCACGGGGAGCTTGCCAGGCTCTGCCGTGCGGGCGAGATACTCTCAGTAGCTTGCCGGGCTCTCTGAGAGGGGCGGAGGAATCGAATTCTGGTCAGCCATGTTGGCTGCGTGTAAGGCAAACGCCCTACAGCTGTGCTATCGCTCCAGCCCCATCTGAAGTATACTGATATGAAAAACTGAAAATTGAGTTTACTAGGTATAAGAACAAATGCCTTGCATATGTGAAGTGCTTGGTTTGATCCCTGGCATTGTTGAAAAAAATTGTCCCTTTTGCAGAGGTAACATTTAAAACTTAATCAATTAAACCATGAAATTAATATTTAAATTCCTTCAAAATTTCTATCAGATAATATGACTGTTACTGTATTCTTTTACCTACACCATTTAGCCATCTTATCTTGCAGAAGTCTTACCTCAGCCTCCAGCTATCTTGCTTTATTTCTGTGTACTACTAAGCCTTGCTTTTCTAACTGTTTTGTATTATATCCGTTGGCTTGGTCTCTTTACTAAGTTTATGTATATAAATGAAGAGGGACTCAAATCCCACAGCTTCTACCATGTAAAGGGTCTAGATTCAAAGCTTCACAAGTAATCTCAGAAGAGATGCCAAGCCAAGTCAATGAAACTCCAGTTGCACTGAGCTGAACACCCTGACTCCTTAGGGAGCAGGGCATACCTAGAATCATCCAAATTCTGTAAATTCTGGAGCTCCTAGAGTGCTTGACCATGTAACATCTCCAAATCCCACAATACGGGCAATCTGGTAAGAGAACAACAATTTAGATGGGGAAATAGTATAGATGCCCACTAAGCTCAATAAGCAGTAACAATAACAAAGACAATAACAGAAGAATCAACTAATAACAAACAGTTCACTAAATTCTCGGACAATGACATTAATGACACCATTTTGAGCTATAACAATTTTTAACCGTTTTTTTTTTTTTTGGGGGGGGTTGTTACACCTGGCAATACACAGGGGTTACTCCTGGCTCTGCACTCAGCAATTACTCCTGGTGGTGTTCAGGGGACCATATGGGATGTTGGGAATCAAACTTGGGTTGGTCGCGTGCAAGGAAAGCGCCCTACCCGCTGTGCTGTTGCTTCAGCCCTGAGCTATAACAATTTTTACAAATTTTCTCCTACTAAGCTATTTCTTAATAATTCCACTTATCATTTTGGTGTAACAACAATGCAAGACAAATTATTTTGTACCTGCCAAAGGAGTAGGCTTGGGAGTGGGTGGGAAATGGGACAGTGGTGGAGGGAGGGTCACACTGGTGGTGGGATTGGTGCTGGAAAATTGAATGCCAGAAACAGAAGTATTATGAACAATTTTGTAAATCATGGTCTTTAAATAAAGTTAAATACAGAGAGAGAAAATGGGGGGAGGAAGGAAGGAAGGAAGGAAAGAAGGAAGGAAGGAAGGAAGGAAGGAAGGGAGGGAGGGAGGGAGAGAGGGAGGGGGGAGGGAAGGGGGAGGGAGGGAGGGAGGGAGGGAGGGAGGGAGGGAGGGATGGAGGGAGGGAGAGATATAGAATGGTCTCATTCATATGTGCGAAATAAAGAAATATATGTGGGATTACCAAGGTGGGGGGACAGGGAAGGGGTAGTTTTCTCCTCAGGGACAGTCTGGTGGAAAGTATGGTGTTAGAATGTTATATGCCTGAAACCATATCATTAACAGTATTGTTGTAAGTCATAGTGCAATACTATGATTTATTTTGACTTTTAAAGTTATTTTATTTGACTTTCTAGTAGAGATTCAGTGTTTTATTAAATGAAGCTTGAAGATCTGAAAGATCTTTCTTTGAGTTTGCTTTAAAACTACGTAACACATTTTTTTTTATTAACTTATCCAAAACAATCAGATGGTTTCTACTCAGAGAAGCAATGATTCAGACAGAATAAATTTTGTCCTTTATTAAACCAAAGCACTTGTTTTTAGAAACTGATTTCAATATCAAATATTGCATAACTTCAGCACAGGCATTAGCTATCTACATTGGAAAATTACAAAGTTTTAAGTTATTGTCACTTAACTCATTAGATGTTCTTTCTCTTTTCCCCAGTCCCCTTACCTATAGATTTTAATAAACTGACTATCTTCAGATTACTTCTCTATCCTCTCTGCACTCGTTGAACTTTTAACTCTTACAGCTTGAAAGACCCTTTATTTTCTCTTAACTTTCATTTTTTTCCTCCTCCTAGGCTTTCCCCTTTGAAATACTAGTCACAATATTTAACTGCCTACTCAACATATTCACTTGGATTATCTATCTAATATGCCACTAAAATGTAACATAACAAGTTTGAACTGATTTTTGCCCTTCTCAAACTTAACCATTATGCAACTTTTATTTTCACAGTTAAAATCAATGCCATTCTTCAAATTTCTTATTCCAAAATCTTGGAGTCATACTTAGTTCCTTGTCTCATAATTACTAACCTGAAGAAAAGCAGTCTCTCTTCTGGCAATCTAATTTTTGCTTATATATTTGTCTTAGGCATAAATCATTGGTCCAGTCAATTGTGACCTAACATATAGGATGACATGATCTAACTCCCAAAGTCTAATAGAAAATCCAGTTGATCAAATCTTTACAACACATCCAGTAATTCACCCCTTTTTAGTTAATTTGAATCACCATCTCCTATTGCTTAGAATATTATAACAACATTCGTATTGTTAACAAACTTTCACTTATGTCCTCTTAAATTATACTCTCCTTACAACAACTATAATGGTATATCTAAAACATAAGTAAGATTCTTTCATTTAAAATGACATTTCTAATCATTTTATATCTTCTTTTACATAAAAAACCAAAATTTTATAAGCGCATGCAAAGACGTAACTTATCTGATCTCTGTTTATCACCCTGTTTTTGTTTACTTCTATGATTATGTAAGAAAACAAAGTTGCCATGGTATCTTTGCATATATCATTCGTTTCATCTGCTGTGTTATTCTCCAAGTGTATCATTTCCTCTTCTTTTAGGTTTCTCCTGAACATGAACTTACTCAAAAGAACTTCCCTGCCAGTCATAAATTCTTCCCAAGCAACGCCCTCAGCTCTAACTTTTGTACCCAATCTCTTTTTCTTCTTATGCATTTAATCACTATGCAAGTCAATTTAATATTAAAATAAACATAATATTATATTTAAGATCTTGTTCTTAGGCTTAGTGCCAAATATTTCATGAATCATAAATGCCTGCCACACCTAGAGATTTTTTTCTGAAAAAAAAAAAAAAACCACTAGCCATTCTTTTCAAACAGAAGTGTCAGATGTTGAATTTTGTTTTCCAGGCTACAACTGGCAGTGTCAGAGATTGTGCTTGAGGTAAATATTACATATGAAGAGAATAGAGTTGATATAAAAGAAGTTGTTCTTTCACTTACTTGTCAAAAGACTGTCTTGACATTAGAAAGTCAAACTATCCCAAGGGCCTCTTTTAAAAACTCTGAAATTGAAGTCCATCTTGAGTGAAATGAGAACTCTAGAACTTTTCAATCCAGGATGGTTATCAGACCTTAATAAAGCTTTCTGGAGGCTACCTCTGCTTTGTATCCTAGAAGCACTGGAAATGACTGCTGAGATGGGTTTCTTTACTTCCTTACCTCCCCTGAGTGATTTTTGAAGCAGAAATATTTCCCAAGTTTTGTTAAAAAAATAAAATCTACCTAAATAAATTTAGAGATCTATTTAATTGTATTAAATGATGGTAATTCAAGTAGTTTTCCCACTGACAAGTAGAAGGCATCTCTAAATTCTGTACAAAAGAGGTTTGTATAGTCAGAAAGATGGTGGAGCATAGTTATTAGAAAAAAGAAAGAGAAAAAGATTATTTCAAACAAAGCCATCCTGATTTAGAAAAAAGGAGAGTGCCTTGACACATAGATAATCTCACTGTGCTGACCAGAAATCTCTAGGTGGATTAACTTAAATTTCTACTTAGGGGAGAGACTAAAACTAGAACTATGTTAGATAATTCTGTTAGATATTATGATTTGACTCATCTGGAAATAAGTGACTCAATTTGGTTGGGACTGTTTATTTATTTATTTTTAACAACAGTATGTAAACAAGCATTTAAAATAAGCACTTGAGGGGCTGGAGCAATAGCACAGCAGGTAGGGCGTTTGCCTTGCATGAGGCCAACCTGGGTTCAATCCCAGCATCCCATATTATCCCCTGAACACCACCAGGGGTCATTCCTGAGTATAGAGCCAGGAGTAACCCCTGTGCATCACCAGGTGTGACCCAAAAAGCCAAAATAAATTAATTAATTAAATTAAATTAGATAAGCACTTGAGTCAAATGTTCTGGGTAAATTTTCTGAGCTCAGTATTATGAAGTGTATTTCTTTAATACTACTGCTATATATACATATATATGTATATCTGTGCACACACAGATATATAGTTCATTAATTTATTATTAGTTTATTTTTAAAATTTTATTAATAACATGTGTACCTCCTATATCATACTCAGGAAAACTGACTAACTCATGTAGTTTCAGATGGCAGATTCAAATACCTCAGTTAAGAAAGGAATTTTGAGGAGAAAGGGAAGGTAGTATAATGAAAGCCAATGAAACTAAGTTATTCAAATTTTAGCCTTCTTAGAAAGATAAGTGATTAAGTCTTCTGCTACACCAAGGAATTGCCCAAAGAAAGAATCTGCATGTAAATATCTTTCCCCCAAAGGCAGCTTTTTAGAGTCTTTCTCCTGAAGTCAAATTTTGGACAAAAACACTTAATAGGGTGCTGATTTTTGAGTTGCTAAAGATACATATTATCTTAAGTGAAATACAGACTCTAGTACTTACTATCTGTGCAGTCTTAGTTTTTTAGTCTTATTATTCCCTCAATTTCCTCATCTGTAAAATGGAAATTATAAAATTACCCACTCCTTATTAATTCTAATTGTAGAATTAGAATTAATATCTGTAAGATTCTTAGAGAAGTATCTGGTATATGGTCTCTAGCCTGTATTAGGAATTTATATGTCAATCAATTTAATTCTTACATCTTTATAAAGTGAAATTATACCATATTTGAGTATGATGAAAATGAATATTATAAAACATATGCAGTATATCTGCCCATGAGCTAAAACTCCATTCAGATGATCTGATTGTAAACTCTATGAAGCTAATCATGCAGTACCAAGACACATTTAGCTGTGGGTAATTTTCCTTTCAAAATCTCAGGAAATAAGTTGTCTGTTGGACAAGGTAGACAGTGCTGACGTAAAGGAAGCAGAACAAATAAAATAAATGCCACTGTATTTTCAGTGTTGGAAAAATGTCAGTATGGTTCAAATTTTAGGGTTTACAATTTTGGCATATTATTTGACCGACCATATTTCATGACCATGAGACTAATTGAACAAGTATTGTTGTTTCAATTACAATGCAACTACAACTTTAATGAAGAGAGTAAGAAATCTCCTTTGATATTTCTTTATTTGTGGAAGAAAGGGACACAAAGAACTAGGGGAGGAGGAGGAGAGATAGGACAGTGGGTAGAGCATTTGCCTTGCACTTGGCCAACCTGGGTTGGATTGCCAGTTCTGTACTGTCCTACAGCACTGCCAGGAGTGATTCCTGAATATAGAGTCAGAAGCAACCCCAGAACATCACTTGGGTGTGACCCAAAAACCAGAAAAAAATGCAAAATAAAATTAGGGACCTAGGGGCTGGAGTGATAGCACAGCGGGTAGGGAGTTTGCCTTGCACGCAGCCAACATGGCCGACACAGGTTCGATTCCCAGCACCCCATATGGTCCCCTGAGCACTGCCATCAGCAATTCCTGAGTGCATGAGCCAGGAGTAACTCCTGAGCATCGCTGGGTGTGACCCAAAAAGCAAAAAAAAAAAGAAAAAAATTAGAAAAATAGAAAAAAAACCTATTCCCAGCAATACACTGTGTGGGTCACGTGGTTTAACCTGATGCTGTGAGCCCAGGGGTGCTAGGGCCAACAGGGCACACCCAACAGTACTCAGGAAGATTTTCAAGTGCGTGGTGATAAGGTTTGAGCTTGAGATGTCAGCAATGCTAAGCACTCTAGCCCTTTGAGCTATCTCCCTGATTCTTCCTTTGTTATTCATGAACATTCATTGTTCCGCGCCCCCTTCCAAACAAAAACAAACCAACTGCTCTCATAAGATATTTTGAAATGTTCTTTCCCCTTAAAATCAACTTACACCAGACTTAGACAGAATTTATAGTTCTTAAAGCTGCCCTTCTTACAAAGGCAAAATCAACACTCAATTTTCCAAAATGAATTTTAGAAATCTTGCTAATAGATTATTATAATTATTTTTAGAATAAAATTAATTCTTGTTAATCAAATAAACCAATTCTAAGATTTCTCCTAAGAACTCGTGAAAATATATTAAGTATAGAAAAATCTAAATGTTTTGTTTATTTAAACTCAGACTTGGAATTTGAACCTTGCATATAAGTTCCTGAATTTATTACTGGAAAGATAATTTAATGATAATAGAAAAAGGCCTGTAAATAATTAACACATTCAACAATTTGTTCATTGAACATTCATCTACTGATCACTTTCTATTTTTCAGCTACGTTACTAGGTTTTGGATTCTAATGGAACATAAAGAAATGTTCTCCTTCCTCATGGATTTCTCCTCCTCTCTGAATTTGTAATGGAGGAATAACCAACCGCAATTAAGATGTTCAGGTTAACTTTCACTCAGAAAGCAGGTTTTTTTTCTGTTTGTTTATTTTTTGCTTTTAGTTTTTGGTTTTAGGGACACACCTTGCTATGCTCAGGGTTTATTCCTGACTCTGCTCAGAGACATTCCAGGCAGTGCTCATGGACCATAAGTGGTGATCTTACCTGCTGTATTATTCCTCTAGCTCTGAAAATAGCGTTTTAAGTTCATAACTGATCAGAAAAGAAGAGGGATGGTGTATGAGAGATCCTATAAAAGAGGCTAATGGTAGATATTGGATGGAAACTAGACTTTGCTGACAACTTTTGTATATACATATGTCTAATTATAATACTATAAACTTGAAACCTAAGTATATATTATAAATCAATACTTCAGTTAATTATTTTTAAGCCCGGCAAGCTACCGAGAGTATTCGATATGCCAGACACAGTAACAACAAAGTCTCCAATGGAGACGTTACTGGGCCCGCTCGAGCAAATCGACGATCGAGCAAAGTTTATGATTAATTTATTTTTTGGTCGGGGGACACACCTGACAATACTCAGGAATCCTCTGACTCTGCACACAGCAATTACTCCTGGTGGTCCTCAGGGAACCATATGGGATGTGTGGATCAAATCCAGTTGGCCTCATGCAAGGCAAATGCTCTACCTAATGGACTATCTTTCTAACCCCAAAGTTAAATTTCTTGATTGGTAAAAACTGAAAAAGCACTGCAAGAAAGGGAAAAAAGGGAACAAAGTTAAATTCAAAATATTCCTACCCGTCATGTCATTCAACTTTGTAGGATACAATAAACAAATGATTTTACTACATTTGTCAACTCCTGAGGAATGTCATCATTGCATCTTCCCTAGAAGTTACTCTTGAGTTCCTACTTTATTTTTAATTCATCAATCTTTTTTAATTGTATTTTAATCATAGTTTTTAAAGTAAAAACACTAACTCTACTTATTGCAGAGAAAGTCCAACTCCACGAGGTCTTTCTAGTTCATTCTTCAATTTTACTCATTAATCCTACCAGACTGCCTTCTGGGGTACACTCCACATAGGATCTCACTCGACCTGAACTCGTGGTCCCATTGAACACCAGCCAGGAAGTATTTAAAATAGGAAAGTCCTAAAACCATACACTGCAGAACTGAAACTATAAGCTTCCAAGACCAGGTAGAGAAGATGGAAAGTGTAGCAGAGAATGGGAAGTGAAGAGAGATCAGCAGTCATTTATACATTTTACGTAAAGTACAACACTTGCACAGTTAGTGTACTTCTAATTACAAGGGAAAACCAGCTAAAACAAAAAATTAAGGGGTTACTGATTCTCAATACTATAAAAAGTTTCAAGAATGATGTTCTCTGGATTCTAGCTTTCTTCCATGTGGTATCTTCTCCACAGGATTGCGCTACTTTACATTTTACTTAAAAATATTTTAGGTTTTTTATTTCTTTCTTTTTATCTTTGGGTATCTGTTTTACATAATATTTTAGGGACTTTAAGATGTCATCTACATGTTGGTTAAACTTAGAAATTAATATTATTTTTCCTATTACAGTATCATAATTTACAGTAGAACTGGCATTGCCACTTTATATTTGTAGTGCTATTACACAACGCTTGCAATGCTAATCCTTCCTTCATTGAGCCAAGATTTCTCCATCATTGTGCCACAGTCCCTTCTATGCACCTCTTTAGTTTTTTTCATTTCCAGTTCTATTGAGCATGTCTTAAGATTCACTTCCCTTGGGGATTATCTAATCCCTTTCTTTAGCTCTTTATATATATGAGAAAGATCATCTGTATTTATCTTTGACTTGATGACTCTTTTCACTTAGAACACCTTCCAATTCTATCCAAGTTGTAGCAAACCACAGATTGCATCATTGTACATAACTGAGTCGTATATCCTTGTGTGTGTGTGTGTGTGTGTGTGTGTGCATATGTACATATATTTATCACATTTTATTATCCACTCATATGTTTTTCGGCACTTTAGTAGTTTCTGGTTCTTTGATATTATCAATAACACTGTGATGGGTATAGATGAACAAATATCCTTTCAAATGAATGGTCTTTTGTTCTTAGAATAGGTGTTCCTTGTGTGGGATCATTGGATCATATAAAATTTTATTCTAAATATTTTTGAGAAGTCTCCAAACCATTTCCAAAGAGACTGAGCTATAGTCCCAGTAGCCATAAATGAGAGTTCCTTCTTGCTTCATAACTGCTAGCACTTATTGTTTACAGGACATAGAACCATTCTCACTATTGTGAGACAGTATTTCATTGCTCTCTTGATTTGTATTTCCCTAATAATCAGAGATAAACAAGTATTCATATACCCTTAAGCCAACACTTTTTCTTCATCAAGAAAGTATCTGTTCATTTCCTCATTCTACTTTTATTGATGGGGTTTGGATTCTTGCTGTTGAGCTTTGAGGGTACTTTACATGTCTTTTTATATTAGACCTTTGTCTAATGCAAGACATGTATGAATATTTTTCCCCAGTCAGTGGTGGGTATCTTTTTATGCCTTATTTTTTTGAAGTTCAGAAGCTTTTCAGCTTGATATAGTCCTGTATATTTCTGCTTTTGTTTCCTTTGTCAGTGAAATTGTATATTTGAAGACACCTCTAAGGCCAACATCTTGGGAATGTTTTCCTCAATTAATTTTATAGAGACAAGTTTGATATTAAGGTCTTTAATCCATCCTGAATTAATATTTCTGTGTAGCATGAGATAGGGCTTTACTTTCTTTTTCTTTTTTTTTGCATGTGGTGAACCAGTTTTACCAAGGTTTGTGCTACTTTTATGTCAAATATAATTTAGCAATTCACAGAGCTACATGCTTCCTCATTCACTTCCAAAATGGAGAGAAGACCACTTCCAAAATCTTTGAAAAAACTCTTATTAGTAAGAACATGTAAATGGCTATAAACTGATTGGAAGAGTCCTTGGTTTCATAACCATTGTTGAGTTGATCACTGTAACAGAGGCAAAAGGACCAATGGGATGGGTTTAATCCTCTCCAGACTACACATCTTCCCTGCAATTCAAAAGATATGGTGTGGATGCTCTAGAACTAAAATTCTATGCTGATATCTGGGTGTCAATGCAGGTAAATGCATCAAAAATAAAAGATTTATCATATATATGCACCTATATATGTGGATCTAAATTAATAGTTGTCAAATCAGAGAGGGCAGAGGTGTCATGAACTTGTAAAAAAATGGAGACAGCAAGTATATGTGCTTCTATTAATTTGTCTTGGACTGAAGTAAGTAGTAGTTGAAGTCGGGTATCTGGGTCAAAGGATCAAGTTTGTTGTTTTAATAGATGCCTCCATAGCATTTATTATTATCTAGGGAAGGACTTTCCTGTTAGAAGGGAAAAACCTTGATGATGCAGAGTCTCAGAATGCATCTATGTTTTGAGATAAGGCGTTTGCAGAGAAAATTAAGTTAAATGTGGTCTTTATGATAGACCCCAATTCTAATGATAGATGCACTTATAAGAAAAGTTGATTAGAGCACTAATAGGAATAGAGGAAAAACCATTGAAGACATCAGGAGAAGATTCTCATCTACAGACTAAGAAGACATGCATCAAATGAAATCAAGATTTCTTACATTTATGGTCTGTCTTCTAACCTCCTAGAAGAGCTGGAATCTGGAAGAGTTCTCACTTTCATAATCAATTATCTCACCACATCTAGTACTGTGAGATCCTTTCCATATAAGCTCCCTCCCCAGTTTGTGGTATTTGTTATGGCAACCCATGGAAACAAGCACAAAACTGTTATGTCAATAAGAAGGTTTAGGGACAGGAGTAGGTGAGGAGGAATTCCCCTTCCTGAAAGGTATGAGAAAAATGTTGACATCTACACATTCACTATAGAAGAGCAGTTAAATTCCCATTAGATAGCTTCAACTTTTGTCGATCTGATACCAATGTCAAGGTTGAAGGGATACTTATTGAAAGAACTTGGGATTTTTTTAAACTAAAAATTAATTTCTTAATATGAGAAAAAGCAAGTGTTCTGTAAAAAGCCAGTTGTATGTGTCAGAATTTGTGGCTAATTGAAATGATCGCACTTCTAAAAGCTTTTAGAAGGGTCAGACATGATTTTATTAAAAATATGAATGGGAGGACCAAAGAGATAGCTAAATGTGCTGAGTTTATGCAAAGTACACAGAAGACAGTTTGGTACTGGCACCACATGGTATGGTCCAAAACCAAAATAGCAGCAACCACAAAAACCTGTGGAGAGAGCCAAGTACTGGTTTCAAACATCCAGATTCATTCCAATAAAAAGAAAGTCACACATGATACTTCAAATATTTTGAATTTTATTGATAATCTGACCCTATTGTTGACATGACTATGTGAGAATATAGCCAATGTTTCCAAGTTTTTCAGTTGCCTTAGAAAAACCACCCCTTGATGAGCTGACTATAATAGAGGATCTAAGTTAGCCAGAGTCATTCAATAAGTCATTCTAGCTTCTTTTTACCTAATTTGAATTTCAAAAAGTCACTTTCAGACTGATACTCATGGTAGTCTGCCATCATGAACAGACCACACATTGCATTAGTCTTGCAGCCTGTGAGAATGATGTCTAATGGTAAATCAACACAATTGCATCTTGTTATGGTTTGGGCCCTTCTGTTGTTTTACTGCAGTGAGAGAATATGCAAAGTATGCCAAAAATATGTATACCTGGAAGTCTCCAACAAATCTACAATATTTTAAGGTAGGATTGGTTAATTTTTGGCATATTAATTATGGAGGAGGGAAAGGAAACATTTCAATCTATAGCAATGTCGTTTTCTGTGTTAGAGAAACAGGAAGAAAATCATAGGTAAAGGTAAAGGCCCTCCCGTTGATCGTCGATTTGCTCGAGCGGGCCCAGTAACGTCTCCATTGGAGACTTTGTTGTTACTGTGTCTGGCATGTCGAATACTCTCGGTAGCTTGCCAGGCTCTCCGAGAGGGGCGGAGGAATCGAACTCGGGTCGGCCATGTTGGCCGCTTGTAAGGCGAACACCCTACCGCTGTGTATCACTGTCATCCCATTGATCTTCTATTTACTCGAATGGGTGCCAGTAGCATCTCTATTCCTCCCAGCCGTGAGATTTTAGCAGCCCCCTCTTACTTGTCTTTTCCCAATGACTGGAGGGTCTTTCAGGGTCAGGGGATTGAAACCTATTGTTACCGTATTTGGCATATCCAATACACCATGGGGAACTTGCCAGGCTCTGCCCATGAAGGCGGGATACTCTTGGTAGCTTGCCAAGCTCTCCGAGAGGCATAAATGGGTAGGAAGTGTCTTATAATGTGTCGCTTTGAGTGGCCACGTGGTCCGGAAAGCGGCCTGGAGCATGTCGGTGGTTGGACAGTGGAGGCTGGCTGCCAGGGCTGGGTTCCTTGGGGTGTAGAGGGCTCTCACCCACCCCATAGCCTGGCACAGAGTCCTGTGGCTTGGTTCTGGGGGCCTCCTTTTATACTTCGGTCTGGAAGGAAGCATCCCTGCATTCTAGATAATCTACTGTGGACCATGAGTAGATTATCTAGTGCCGGCAGAGTGTGGCTTATCGGTGTGATCCCTGAGTCACTGGAGACTGGGGGAAGCAGGCAGAGGATCTCTGTTCCAGGTCCTGTTGAGTCCAGAGTCCAAGGTCACAAAGTTCCACATTACCTGGGTCCTGTGGGACTTCATTCATGCGTGAGGCTCGGCCTGAGCATCCAGAAAGCAGCCTGGAGTGTGGTGGTGGTTGGGCAGTGGAGGTCGGCTTCCAGGGCTTGGTCCCGTGGGGTGGGGAGGGCTCTCACCCACCCCACAGCCTGGTGCAGAGTCAGTTTATAAACATAAAACATATAATTTTATTTTAATGAACAAGGAATGCTTATTTTCAGCCAGAGTACTCAGAAGATAGAGAAAAAAATGTAACTTTTTATTAAAAACAGTATAACAGGGGCTAGAGTGATAGCACAGTGGGTAGGGTGTTTGCTGTGGCCAACCTGGGTTCGATTCCCAGCTTCCCATATGGTCCCCTGAGCACCGCCAGAGTGATTCTGAGTGCAGAGCCAGGAGTAACCCCTGTGCATTGCCAGGTGTGACCCAAAAAGAGAAAAAACCTGAATAATATTTCATATTTGTGGTTTTAAGAAAGATACAAATTCTAGTTTTGTAAAAGTATAGTATTTGATATAAGTTCTTTTTAAATTTTATAATAAATGTATCAAATCTTAGCCCCAGATTTGAACATGAAATTTCTTTTCCATAAACCTTATATAACTTTCTAACTTCACTCAGATTTCATCTTACCTTTCTCTCTTTAAAATACTTTTAATTTACTTCTGGACAAAATCATTTTTCTTCTTGTTGGTAACACAATCTGAAAAGGGGAAAAAATGTAGTTACATGTAATCAGCAGAGTGAAATGAAGGGAGGCTCCTTCTAGAATGATAGTTACACATGGGAATAACGCATAATACAGCCAGAATTAGAGAATTAATAGAAAACTCATGCACAATTATTTGTGTTCTAAAAGCTGAGGAAATGTCTGCTGGAAATCCGTAGTTGAGGAAATTCTTGGAAAAACAAGAGGCCTCATGGAAAGAATCAGTGTACTGCTGTATCTCTAAATATTAATTCTAGATTTTAATGCAGAGAAAAAAGACTGTATCAATAATAAGAACAGGACATTTATAATGTAAAAAGCAGGAGGACAGGTTTTCAAGTTTCTCAATTTGACTTTAGAATTGTTCAAAGACAAGTTCTAGTGTACAATAGGTGTGTAATATGTCATTTACCATGTTTTGAGGGTAGAATATGGCACCCCTAATGACAACTAGACTAGCATATAGGGGGGGTTTCATTAATTAATTAACAATTACTAAGTAATAAGATCCTGAGTTGTAGGTAGAAGCTTGAATGTGTGTGTATTGACTATGTTTTCTGACTACTGCAATGTTTCGTTTGTTTGTTATGCCTCGTATATTATACACTTTCTACTAGGACTTGTCATTTAGGTAAAGAAAGATTACTCTTTTGCTGCATGTCTTTTTATGCAAGATGTTTCCTGAGAAACATTTCTACCTTTAAACTTAGTTGCTTTTTTCTTTTTTAAAATTAGATTTCTCACATGGCCCATTAAGCAAGAAATGTAATGGCTAGGGAGAATGGATGGGAAACAATCCCAGACTCTCTAGGTTTTGCTATCTCATCAATCCTCCAGAGTATGAACCTTTAGTGGACATTTCTCATTCGCTAATATCTTCACAGTCTGGCCATTCTGAAAAACCATCAAGATTTCCCCCCGTAAGCTTTTCGTTAACCATACAACTGTTTTTTTCCAAGTTCTTGATCAATGAACAAACCATTTGGAACTATCTGTGGAATAGTTTGGAATCAACCTAATCTCTATTTCTCACTCCAGAAGAAGCAACAATCGAACCTAGGTTGGCTGCACGCAAGGCAAACGCCCTATCCACTGTGCTATTGCTCCAGACCCCTTTTTTTTCTTTTTTGGGTCACATCTGGTGATGCACAGGGGTTACTCCTGGCTCTGCACTCAGGAGTTACTCCTGGCGGTGCTCAGGGGACCATATGGTATGCTGGGAATTGAACCCGGGTCGGCCGTGTGCAAGGCAAAGGCCCTACCCGCTGTGCTATCTCTCCAACCCCTAAAAATGTTTTTGAAAGTAAACACATATGATACTGATGTAGGCAGGTAGATAGGAAAAGGCCCTTTGCAATGAAACAAAGTTTCATGGAAGAATTCTAGGACTGACCCAATTTGTGGATACAGAAAACAAAGACCTGATAAGACCATCTGCAGACCTGAGGATATAGGCCTCCTCCCCATGAAGTTCCTCTTTTTGGACCTCCCTTTTAATCTGATTAACTTTAGTGATTCAGCCCAAAGAAGACCATCACCGCTCCCAACCTCCCTGGTAACTTCCTTAGCAACGGGCTTTTACCTAGGAAGAAGCCCCTCGTAGGAGGCAGGTTGGAGAAACCCTATAAAGGCCACCTTGAACAAAGGAAGGGTGCGCATATGCTGCCTGAGCCCATGTGCTGCTTGTGCCCACGTGGCCAAGGACATGTGGGTTGAGCACATGTGTCGCCCACATCTCCCCTCTTTTTTAAAAAAATTTTTATTAGTGAAACACCATGAGGTACAGTTGTAGACTTACAAATTTTTGTGCTTGGGATTCAATTATACAATGATCAAATACCCATCCCTCCACCAGTGCCCATTTCCCACCACCACAGATCCCAGTATCTCTCCCACCCCCCATCCCCCTCCCATCCCACCCTGCCTCTGTGGCAGGGCATTCCCTTTTGTTCTCTCTCTCTTATTGGGTGTTGTGGTTTGCAAAAGAGGCAATGGTTGACAATCATGTTTGGTCTATAGTCTACTTTCAGCATGCTTCTCCCATCTTGGGATGTGTACTTCCATGCTTTCGTGTCTAATGCTAGGATGTATGCAGAGGCTCTCTCTCTGCCCTAGGAGAAGCCCATGTTCTCTCTTGAATATGTTACTCTCTCACTCTCTCTCTTACTCTCCATTCCCCCACTTATCCGCTTACACCTTTCTCTTCCTCTCCAAAAGCCTCCAAATAAAATCTGTTTCTTCACTGCTTGTCTACTCCTGAAATTCCTTTCTGCAAGGCGAGACAAGAACCCAGTAACCCTGGGTCCCGGGTGGCAGAGGCGGTTGGGTAGAAAGTGGACCGTCTTTCTCCTCCCTGCTTCACTTAATTAATAGGTGCCCACCTACATCAATACTGCAAGTTGTTAATAATGTGTTCCCTAAAGCTAAAAGATTATTAAAATTTACTGATTAGAGGCCAGAGTGCTAGTCCCATGGGGAGGGCTCTTCTCTTGCATGCAGACACCAAGGTTCAATCTCTCGAAACCCATATGGTTCCCCCAGCACTGCCAGGTTAGATTTCTGAGTGCAGAGTCAGGAGTAAATCCATGAGCATGGCTGGGTGTGCCTCCCAGGCCCTCCCCTCCCCCCCAATAAAAAGCCAAAAAGAGAAAGTTTACTAAGTTTGTAATCTCTGGGCGGCTAGGGAAAGCCCTGAAGGCTCTCAGCTCTCTCTTTCTCCTCTCTCTCTCTCTCTCTCTCTCTCTCTCTCTCTCTCTGTTTCTCATCTCTCACTCTCCAACTCGCCCACATTGGGGGTCTTCCTGATGGCCCATCAGGCTCAAGGGTGGAAATATGGAAATACCACCTAGGTGCCTTCCTCTTCTCTTTAGTCCCATAACTTAATTAACATCTCAATTCTACTTCTTAATGCTAGTTATTTTGTATGGACACAGTAAGAAATACAATGAGCTTGAGCTTGTAGAGTAGCTCTCCTGGGAACATCTTGCCAGAGACTCAAACTACAGTGCTCAGACTAATCATTCCTAACCCTAACAGGGCCCGAATCTAGTTTTTACTTTTTGGATCATGACAGCATTTGTCCATTACCACGCTCTTAACTTATAGTTAAGCATTATGGCACTTTGGCCAGGCTCATTTTGATGCCAGGATAGCACATAGCTCACAGCTTGCCCTGGGTCCATTCAGTCCCACGTCAAGACCCTGCTTTTGGGGTACTAGGAGTAAAGGCAACTGAGGCTTAGGTCAAGAGAATAGATGCCTCAGAGGAACTATGATCTGGGGTCAATTAACTCCCAAGTTACAAAAGTGTAGCATTAACTATCTTCTTGTGCCCATGTACAAAAGGACATTGCTCTCAATAAACTATGAAAAGGATTTAAAGGAGAAAAACAATATTTACAAGTCAACAGAGCATAAAGAAAGAAGTTACAAATAAACAGAGGGACGGGAGCACTGTGATGGGAGTAACACAAGAAACCTAAGCTCCCTGAGGCAAGGCTGAAAGGACAAACCAATATTATCCTACAACTAAGGAACATTAGGCATTTACATAAGATAAATATAGTCTATAAGATAGTATAAAAACAAGTCAATTGGGAACAGACCCTGACATTTGAGGAGTCTCCTTAAAAGTAAGCCAAGTATACTGCCTGGTGTGGTTAAAAACTCCAAAATGTCGAAACGAAACAAAACAAGAAAAAGTACAACTAGCTCTTCAGAAACTACAATTCCTGAAGGAGGGGTCAGAAATGACATTTTGGTTATAGGGACAGAGTATAGGAGGGTGACTGGATATTGCTGAGGCAGAGACCAGATTGAAAAAGCAGCATATGTAGGGGGATCAATGGAAAGTTTGAGTCATTATAAGGGAATGTATTTTTTATCTTTTTGGTTTTTGGGCAACACCCGGTGATGCTCAGGGCTGGCTCATGGATCACTCCTGGCTGGGCACAGGGTGCTGGGGATGAAACTGGGTCCTCCATGTGCAAGACAAGAGTCTTATCAGCTCACTGTTGTTCTAGCCCCAAAGAGGGAATGTATTGTTAAGAATTTGTCTTCTAATGGATAAAAGAAACATCTCTATTATTTCCCTACGTATCTTCCATGTTTCCATTGAGTTAAATATTTCGTCAGGTCAAGCAAGATTTCAGAAATCCTGTCCTTAACTTGCCCCCCCCCTTCCCCCCACCGGCAAAGTGCAGTTGCTTTTGAGCTGAGAGAATCCAGAAGACTTTGGTGGAGGGACATTGGTACTTGGTGGTGGGTCTGGTGTATCCCTAAGAAATACAAACATTGACTCAATGAAAACAAGTTGCTTTTGAAATTCTTTCTGGGTTTCTGGGAGAGAAGAATTGGGGTTGAAGAGAAGAAGTTCAAACGTGGAGAAAGTTTCAGAACATATTTGGCATGGATTTTCCCCACTGTTTTTGGAACTTAGGTTTAAAAAAAAATCCAAACAAAAATAGGCTGAACTCATCACTGCCTTGCAGAGTCATGACAGAGGCTGACAGTGATCTCTCGCTGGCACTGTCCGGTCTTCCTTGCCGTCCTCGCCAGCCACTCAGTAACCTTCCTGCTCATGTATTCCGGAACAGTTCCAGGCGGGAAAGGTACCCTTGAAAGCGGCTCAATGCAGTTTCTAAATACAACTCCTCTGGCTCGATAGTGACAGGACCGCAGAATCCGGTCACTGGGTCAAAAATCAATTCCTACCCCGAGACTCCTGGGTCCTTCGCCGTTTTTGCATTAGAAACGACCCTTAGACGGGTAAGACTCGAAAACCACCCCCGCCCGCGTCCGCCTCCTGGAGACGCAGCTTTGGGGGTCGGCCTCCTCCCAGGCCCCCCTTCCCCGAAGTTGGGGGATCCCCCAGGGTTGCTTCCCGGGACCCCGCCCCCGCGGAAAACGACTCTCCCCCGCCTCCCGGAGCGCGATCGCTGCAGCCGAGGGGTCGGCTCCCTTGCTTTCCTGGACGAGGCGGGCGCTCGCTCCCCTCCAGGGCGCGCCCCGCGGGCCCCGGGCCAGGTGGGCTGAGCCCGGCCGTGCTCGGCCCGGCGGTTCCGCGTCTGCGCGGCGCGAGCGGGGCCGCGGCGGGGCCGGCCGGGGAGGCGCCGGCGGCGCGGGAGCCAATGGGCGCGCGCGGGGGCGCGGGGCGGGCGGCGGCGGCGGGCCGGAGCGCACTGTCGGGGATGGAGGCCGAGCGCCGGGCATCGCGGTCGCGCGGCGCCGGGGACGCTCCCGGGGGCGGCGGCGGCGGCCCCTGGGCCGGTCGCCCCGGCGGGTCGCCGCCGCTGCAGGCGGAGGTGCTGGATTTGGACGAGGACGAGGAGGACCTGGAGGTGTTCAGCAAGGTGAGCGGCGCGTGCGGGAAAGTTCCGCGGCTGCTGGGGGAGTTGGTCGGAGCCCGGCGGGGGGCTGGGAGGAGCCCGGGGCGCCGCGACCCCGCGGAGCTGCCGCTCCCCGGTCCGCATTGAGCCCTTCCTCCCGGCCGGGCGTGCCGTGGAGTTTGCAAAGTTGGGATTTCCTCCCGCGTCTCCGATCCCCTCCCCGTCCCCGTTTCGCACCCGGCCAGCCCCCGCGACAGTGCCCGAGGCCCGGAGGCGGGTGGCCCCAGGACCGCTGCCCGGAGCGGCCAGCCCGGAGCTCGGGGACCGGGATTAGCCGAGACTGGGAAATGATTCTGGTGGTGACTCCGAGGCTGGGTGACAGGCGGGACGAGTCTCCCGGCCGTCCCCTCTTTAGGAGAAGCAGAGTCGTGTGCGCGCACCCAGCTTCTGCGTGCGCTGCTCAGCGTTCTCCCGAGGCGGTCCCCGCCAGCCACCCACTGCTTTCATTTTTCTCTTCTCCCCGGGGAAATGGAGCATCCAAAGTTCCTCTGCACTGGCGTTGTAGGAGGCGGGAAATGCACTCGGATTAATGGTGCACGTAGACGTGGTGCCTGAGACCGGCGGTTGGGATTTCTTAAAGGTTTTGTAGAAGAAAAATCCCTGCCTCTTCGGGGAAGTTTCACTCCAGTTTCTCACCTTGCTACTGTTAGAAGACTTGAGATATTAGTTGCTGAAAGGACTGTTGAACGTAAATGTTACCTTCAGGTGTTAGGTGAATCTCCATATGTAACTTCTGCGTTATTTCACTGGAACCAACCAAAGTTAGAACGTGATCAAGCAAACGGAGAGCCGAGAGATGTATATGAAAAATTCCCATTTTCCCCTTCTTTTCCCTTTTCCTCTATCCTTCCGTCTCGTCTCTTCCTTCCTCCCTCCTTAACTCCCTCCCTTTCCTGGCTTGGGGGTGGGGTGGCTGTTTGTGCCACACCCACAGTGCTCAGGCATACTCCTAGCTCTGTGCTCATTCCTGGAGGTACTTGGGACCCATACGGGGCGCCAGGGTTCTAATTGGGGTTGGCCTCCTGCAAGGAAGAACCGAATCCCCTGTATTATCGCTCTGGCCCACAATCCCCTCATTCTTAAAATGAGATGAAAAAGGGAGTGGGAACTGTTGTAATTCTAGATGTGCTCAGATCAGTTTGAGCCTCTTTCCAAAAGTTATTTGGTCTTTCCTAGAGTTTAACTTGGAAAACTGGATTTATTTTATATTCACTGGTAAAAAGTTAACACTGACTTTTTCTGTTATAGACAAATTTGATGTTTAGATGGAGAGCAACTGCCATTTCTTCACATTTCCTTCTACGCTATTAGTTTGTGAACGCAACATAGGGCTCTGCACAGGGAACCTTCCATTCTGGGGGCAGCTGGAGGGCGGGACAGGAGAAAGTTAGGAGTGGCAATTGTGAATCAGAATCATCTGAGATTGCTTTAAACTTGGCATTGGTTTCTGTTCTCCCAGATTCTAGAATTGCACTTTTAATGATTGTTAGAGGCGGGTCAAAGTTGAAGTTAAAGGACATTTAAAATTTATAGCACTTGGTTTGCTTCGGCTGCAGAGCATGCTGGAAGTTAACTGGGGACTGGAGATACTCAAGGTGGGATGGTAATGACAGGTTGTGGCCAGAGGCATTTTTCTACTTAAGCATTTTTGGTTAATTGCCTAAAGCTCTTTCAGAAGAAAGGAATCCAGATTTCCAGGACTCCAATCATTTGTTGAGATTTCTTTTTTCTCATTCTACATAAAAGTTCATTTTCCCATATCACTTTGTATGGGTAATTTTGTATTCTTTTTTAAAAGGGTAGACTTTAGTTCTTGGGTCTGCTGTTATGGTTGGTGTTGTGTAACTATCATTCTTCTTAGGAAGGTTAGAAAAGTGAGATGGCCTCTGTGGAAACTGGCCTCATTGATTAAGGTTGGTTAAAGTTGGCAAAGTGTACGTAAGACATTTTAAAATTATTTGTGTGTTTCTGAAATTTGAAATTTTCAACCATTAACAACAGTCAAGAGATAAGCAAATTCAGTGTCTTTTCCATTTAGTTTCTCTCTCCGCTGTTCTCTGTTGCTTCGTAGAACTCTACCCAGGCTGTCTGTCTAGCCTGGGATGGTATCAGCAGTTACTTCTATTTCCACGTTAGTCACCCTTTGGTATTTTAATATCTGCTGCTTTTATATTCCCTTAACATTTACACTTATGATCTTCCTTTTCTCTTTCCTCTGGATTATTTGTGGATTATTTCCTTCAGGGTAGGATCTTGGCTCACTATTAATCTATTATCCCTTCCATAATATAAGGCATGTTAAATATTTTTTATGTAAGATGCTATTTAATTATGCTGGGGCGGGGTGTGGGGGTGGGAGGGAAATGTGAATTTTAGTTCCTGCTACCACAATCTTGGAGTCCAGGTGGAAAATTTGGTGGGAACTCTAAATAGCAATATAAACTAAGAGAGAGGAGAAGTTAAACAAAATGCTGCTTCGAGTTCTCAAATATTTCAGTGAGGAAAAAATGATGTTAGATTTGAAGAGACCATAGGGACTACAGAGGATATTGGCTTACAAGAACAATTATGGATACTGGAAGTGGGCAGACATAGCCAGTGATTTGAAAAAGAAAAAAAGGATAAAAACACATCAGTAGCATGAGAATGGTGTTCAAATTGAGGGTTTCAGAAATTTTAATTTTAGAGGGGCTATTTTCACTGCATTTAGCGGTGAGTGTTCTTTTGGGAGAAATGTATTAAAATGCAATCAATGACCCTTTTCAGAAAAATTAAATACTGTGTCTAAGAAATACTAGTTGAAGCAGCATAGGTAAGTAGGTCACAGTGAAGCTGTAAGATGTTTATCAGGCACTTGGTAAATGATAGTTCTTATTTTTGGCCTTTGAAAAGTATTGAAAGAGAATATTTGAAAGGTGTTCAGGCCTGTGTAAAAGGTCAAGGGTCTGGGGTATGTGAAAGGTATTCAGGGTCTGGGGATGTGAAAGGTATTCAGGGTCTGGGGGTGTGAAAGATACTCAGGCTCAGGGTCTGGCTCAGAGTGACAAAGCCATGCCCCATGCACAGCCTCAGCTCTCCTTTGGTTTCCATCACTGTACGTGTACCCACAGACCTCTGGGTGTGATCTTTACCAAACCACGACATTCAGGAGCGTCAAGTAAAATCTTACAGCATCTCAGAAAGTCAGTGAATTTTCAGGTGCAATTATCTTCATTACCACTAGTCATTTTTGTGAACTTACAGAATGCAGATATGGTTATCTGCCATGAGAGATCAAGAAATATGCTTTTGAAAAATAACTGAGGAAAGGGAAATTCTGGAAAGAGAGGTCAGTGAGCTTGGTTTCATTCTCCATGTAAGCTACCAAAACTACAGAGCTATTTATAGATTCATGTTTATAGACGCTCCATAGAGAATCTAGATGATTAAACACTTACTTCTGGTTTTGAGTCACACTGGCAGTACCTGGGGACTGCTCTTAGCTCTGTGGTGCTGGGGAGGAATCACTTCCAGAAGTGCTCAGGGGAGCCATGTGGTGCCACGTACCAAACTTGGACCTCCCTCAGGCAAAGTATGTACTCTAGCTCTTTGAGCTCTTTGTGTCCCATGTTTATAAATTAATCAAAGAAAGAAAATATAATTTTAATGGTAAATCGTAACTATAATGAACATGTTTATTTAAATAAGACTTTTAAGAGAAATGCCCTCACACACACACACATACACACACAACGTTTTGTGTGTATGTGTGTGTGTGTGTGTGTGTGTGTGAGAAAGGTAAATTTTCACAGAAAAAAAGATTGTTGAGTCATCTAGCTCCTGGATCTCTGTCAGTCCAGAAATTCAGAGTTGCCATGGATGGACTCAGTTTTACTATTTAGTAATTCTTTTCATTTTAAAAACTATTCAGTAGTTCTCTCAGCTACTTAGAGAATCATTGGAAGCATGGGTATGAACTTTTCTCATTTGTTCTCTGTCCTGTTTTAGTTCTTACCGAATACCCACATTGGTGGTGGTCGTCATAGAAATCAATTTTCTGCAGCAATTGGTATGAAGAACTTCATGAAAGAACTGTTTAAAGAAATTGTATAAGAGTTCAAGGAGTCAGGGGCTGGAGTGATAGCACAGTGGGTAGGGAATTTGCCTTACACGCGGATGACCCGGGTTTGATGCCCAGCATCCCATATGATCCCCTGGGCACTGCCAGGAGTGATTCCTGAGTGCAGAGCCAAGAGGAACTCCTGAGCATTGCCAGGTGTGACCCAAAAAGCCAAAAAAAAAAAAAAGAGTTCAATGATTCAGTAACAAATGGTAGTAGCAAGGCACCTTTAGTAACACCTTTGCCGCCCTTGTGAGGGGAAGAGGAATGGGAAGAATGATGCTCGAATCCAAGGAGAGTTCAAGATGTGGGGAAGTGAGAAGTCAGCCACATTTACAGAGTAATGTAGCTAGAAATGTGCTGCTGCTGGCATTGAGGTGACGAAGCAAGGAATAGGTAGGGGACATTCACTGAGCTCCTTTCCCCCTGCTGTGGCTGCTACTGGGGTGAGCTATTAGGATATCATCCCTAGGGATCAGCTTCTAAGGGCACTGTAATAGGTGAGTAGGAAATAGGGAAATCGTTCATCATACAAATGTGTGGAGTGGATCTGTGGATAAAGACAGCGCATGACGCTCTCCCAACCCAGATAGACTTTCCCATCAGAAGGCAGGACCTCTGTCCCTCTTCTCGAATCAGCTGGGGGGTAGGGGCTGCTTTACGTGATGGTTGAGGTGATGTGATGTGGTTTCTAGGATTAAATCATAAAAAAAAAAGGGGATTCTGCTTTGTGTAGTGGGTCATGGTAAGAATTAGGAAGACCTGGGGTTGGAATGATACTATAGCAACTAGGGCATTTTCCCTGCACGCGGCCGACCCGGGTTTGATTTCCAGCATCCCATACGGTCCCCTGAGCACCGCCAGGAGTGATTCCTGAGTGTAGAGCCAGGAGGAACCCCTGATCATCGCCGGGTGTGACCCTCCTTCCCCCCCCCCCCAAAAAAAAAAAGAATTAGGAAGTCCTCTAAACTGTCAGAATGTCCAGATTAACATCAAGAGAAATGTCCGTGTTCACTGTCCCATCCAGCACTGGGTGGATGGATTGAGAGTAAAGAGATCTACACGATTTCCCTGCTACCTGAAAGTAAAATAGTCCTATTTGGGATGCTTTTGTAGTTTGCTTGTTGGGTCTGGGAATGTTAAGAATATTGCCTATATAAATTTATGGTAATCGTGTCAGCGTACATCATGGAACTTGAAAGATCATGCTTATCACAGGAATAGTCTATGTTCAGGATGTGGGAAGTGATTTCAGCCTTCAACATCAGGGCACCCCCGCCATCAAATTCCAGCAGTGAATCCTGTGTGTAATGGGTGGAGACAGAAGCATTTTCATCTAAGTGCTGTCTG
Organism: Sorex fumeus; assembly: GCF_029834395.1. NCBI lineage: Eukaryota > Metazoa > Chordata > Mammalia > Eulipotyphla > Soricidae > Sorex > Sorex fumeus. The sequence continues at coordinate 29,922,070 of NW_026606188.1, forward strand.
AATTCTTGAAATAATAAGCTAGTATATATAATGAAACAAAAAAATAATAGAATTGTTTAATTAAAATAATAGAATTACTACTTAGTTTGGGGGACAATCATACACTGCAATAGAAAGTGTAACAATAGATGATATTGTAACAGTAGGTAATCCAGTATATGACATAATCGGCCTTTCGTATCTTTGTGTATCAGAATGCTGTGTTCAGTAGTAGATTATGAAAATTGATTGGGATAAATATAAAGTTCTAATGGAAGCTCTGTTAGTCACTGTAAATAAAACATAGCCAAGACACACACTTAGCAGGTCTGACTAGACTGTGGCTCTACAGCTGGCATTTGGAATCTGGTCTCCTCCATTTGTTAATTACTTTCTTGAGTTTTCTTGGGCCAGTCACTTAACCTCTCAATACTTTCCCTCCCTCCACCCCTCCCTCTCTCCTTCCCTTCCTTCCTCCCTCCCTTCCTTCCTCCCTCCCTCCCTCCCTCCCTTCCTTCCTATTTTGGAATCACACTTGGTACTTGGCTGTGTTCAGGGTTTACATCCTGGCGCTATGCTCAGGGGTCGTTGCTGGCAGGGCCTTGGGGAGATCATGTGTTGTTCCAGAGAATGAACCCAGGTCAGCCACGTTCAAGGCAAGTGACCTACCCATCGCGCTATCTCTCCAGCCCATGCCTCAAGTTTTTTCTGTAGAATGAGGTAAAAATATAAGTATGCAAATTGAATGACTTGTTGTGTGTCAGCCATGATGTCCTGGCCCTTGTAGATTCTCTTGAGCATTGGTCATATGTCCACAGCCCCCATGGCTCTGGTTGTCCAAAAACACTGATGAAGGACATGTTCTGTGTCTGCCTGTTTGATGTGACTGTCACTAGTGAGTTTTGAGCACTTAAAATGTGGCTTTGTTATCTGAGGAAGTGATTCTTAATTATACTTATTCAATTGACTTTGAAATATTAATAGCCCCCTGTGTCTATGAGTTTGAAAAGAATTAAAGGCCTACAGAATTCAGTATTTTGTTAATAGCTTGGGGTATGGTTACTTTTCAGCTATACTTGAATAAATTAATGGCTTTCTATCTTGATTGACTGAAATATATAAAGAACTACACTGTGTGTTTTATATATAGAGAGATAGATATTCATGTGTGTAGACAGTCCATAAATGAATGCGCATGTATTTATATGTTGTATATACGGAGAACAAGTATATAATTGTGTGTGTGTGTGTGTGTGTGTATGGCATATGTGTGCATTCTCTATTGTTAAACTCACTGAAAATAAAAATGCAGGATTATAAAAGGAGGTTCATATGTTCTATTGAATCCTGCCTTACTGGGTCTTTATTCTAATCCTACAAAACAAATAACAACCGAGGAACCAATAAATAAGGGAAAATTTGGGTATTTCTGTTTTTCTCACTAGAAGTTCTTTTTTCTACCATCATAGCCTTTTTATGTGTTAAGTATTTTATTTCTTCCAGAGTAGAGAGAGTGGATGAGTGAAATAGAGAAAAGATAAAAAAAAAATTAAGATCTTATAGTGAATATGATAAACAGTAGAATTAAAACAAGGAAACTTCAAAAGTTTGTAAGACTGTATGAGACCATTTTATGTAGCACATTTCTAGTGTTTTCAGTGACTGAAAGATCAGTATACACAAATAAGAAGACTTTGAATATAAACAAATAACATATTTTCCAGGTTATATGAATCACTGATTGTATTGTAATGTTAACTGTTCATGTACTTCTGAAATCCCATTTCATGATAGTATATTTCTCTCATCTCTGGATGGATGCCAGGGCACTGATTCTTTGAAATGCTGTGTTGATTTGGAGCCTAAGATGTAGTCAAGGTTTTGCAGAGAGAAGACTTGGGTCTCAACACTGTCTTCCATTCTCACAAGAAATGGACAGTATTGTCAGAACACTAATGCAGACATAGCAGTAGTCTTATAGTATGTTTGCCACTTTGAAGTGAAGGGGTTTTTCTGATGCTATGTTCTGCCAACCAACGCCTCTAAAGAAAGACTGAGGAAGAGTAGAAAGTAATTTAGGTTGGCAAACAATCCCCATAGAAAACCCAGCTAATTTTTTTAAGCAACTTTTGAATAAGGAGTCATTACTATCTAGGTGGGCTGGAGCGGTAGCACAACGGGTAGAGCATTTGCCTTTCATGCGGCTGACCAGGGTTCTATTCCTCCGTGCCTCTTGGAGAGCCCGGCAAGCAACCGAGAGTATTCCGCCTTCACGGCAGAGCCTGGCAAGCTCCCCATGGCATATTCGATATGCCAAAAACAGTAACAAGTCACACAATGGAGATGTTACTGATGCCCGCTTGAACAAATTGATGAACAATGAAAGGACAGTGCTATCTGCTACTAGCTAGGTATGCTAATTATTTGTTGATGGTGATGGGCAAAACTAGAGCCAGCATCAAAGGGTTAGAACGAAATTCTAGCTCCATTTATGGAAGCATATTTTATTGGAAGGCTCAAAAAAGAAAGGGATTACTCAGCAAATATGGATTCTGTATAAAAAAAATTCTCTAGCACAACGAGATGACCAATTGTCCCAGAGGAGAAGTCGGTACAACAGTTGAACTCTTTCTTCCCACTTGAAAGACATGGGATTTGAATTTAATGAATTTAACTGCAAGAGCAGTGAAAGTCTAAATTAAGTGGTCGATTTTATCAACTTAATTCCAAATCAAACTGTATTTCACCGTTCTTTATTTTATTTCTCTGTCACCCTTCTGATATTCTCAATTTAGTTTTTTTCACTGATGATGTGACGTTTTTGCAAGTATCTAGGATAGTGCATTTGCGTTCCTATTTCCCCCCAACCCCCTTTTACTCATTAGTCATTTCTACCACTATCTGAAAAGTTTACTGTGGCTTTAGTTTCTAGGCTCATTTTGAAATTATTGCCTTCTTCCCATCCCCACTGCTGGAATCAGAATACATATGAGTTTCTTCTGAAAACCATGGCGGTACTCTTATAAGGGCTTCAACTGAACTTCTGCTTCTCTTCTGTATGTGTGTTTGCTGCAGATGGATGCTTCAGAGTACATAGCCCTGACACGTGCACATTTTGCCTTCCATAGCTCTTGGTGATCAGATTGCATCCTGGTTCTTCTGCTTCCTCCTCTTTGCCGTACTACTCGAGTATGTTCCAGGAATCTGTTGCATCACTCATGAGCTTGTTGAAAATGCTGCATCAGATCCCACACCAGACTTCAAGAATTAGAATTTGCCTCTCTGCAGGATTCCCTAGTGATTGGTGTGCACTTTAGCAATTTGAAAAGCACTGGTTTAGGTTGGTCTGCTTGCCAGAATGTGAACTTACTCTTTCTTTTATTTCTTTGCTTCTGTGTAATTATAGTTGGGTTAACAAAACAAGTTTATTTTTTATTTTTATGGCTAAATATAAAGCTAAGCCTTCCCCAAGAGTATTATTTTCCAGCTAGAATTAATTTTCCTTCCCGTCTTCAACATAATATTGTTGTTTTTTGTCTGTTTTCAGTTTATTAAAATTTTTTTTTTTTACAGATCCATGGGTGATCTTTGGGCTTTCCACATTTAAGGAACGTGCTCTACCCAATGGACACAGCCACAGTTCAAAATAATACTGTTTTTGTTCTCATAATACTTCATGCTTTGGGGCTTCTAATTACTTACTTCTCTTTAAAATCTTGCCTTTCAATATCCAATAAGTTAAATTCATTGAAGTCAGGAGATTAGGAACTCTAAATATTTAGAAGATAAACACACTAAATCACATGGTCTGTGATTTTCTATGTTAGACCCAATTATTACACTAATTTGCCAATGATCTATTTTTGGTAAACTCGGTTTGTATTTTCCTGGTATGTACTATATAAACCAAATAGATAACCAAGTCAAATAGAATTAAAACAATTTGGCTTTCGTCAGTGGTGAGTAAATGTTATTTCTGGGAGACACAGAAGAATGTCGAGCACCAGTCCTGGACAAGATTTTCTATTTAGATTGTAATAGAAAAAATAAACACAAAGCATAAAGAAAACCCTGGGGAATCATTGGGGACCTTCATTTACTTAGTAAAATAAATCCTTTTAAGCTAGTAGCATCTGGCTCAATCCAGGGGATTGGCCACCAGTAGTGGAAACCAACTGTGTCAGGAAAGGAATGCAATTGTGAATCCTAGGTAGTTTCCTTTTGTGTCATGCAGTGTACATGCAGAAATAAACCGTCACAAGCTGAAACGGGAGCCAGTAGCCAGTATTATCTTTGGAAAGAGGATTGATTTGTTATTATACAGCTATGTTAAAAATAAAAGTTTTGAATCTGTGGGAAAGAAGAGTATAGTACTTTTATTCAACCAACAGTGTTTATTGATCAGTGTCAGTAGAGAAAATCATTAGAGATTTTTTTGGAAAATGATGAAGTTATATGTGACTGCATATTTTAACTTAATAGATTTTAAGTGTATATTTATTCTATGGAACTTTAAAGATGGCTTTTTATTTTTTCATTCTTGAGCTTCTGAGAAGATGCTGTAGTAAAATGCTTGATGCTGGCTACAGCTTAATGAGACTATTGTGTGCAAAAAGAAACAGTGAATCAGTAATTATACTGTTGAATCATTCAAAATGAATTTTATTTATGTATTATTTACTTACTGTATTTTCTGAAGAGTAAAAGTTAACCATTGTTTTTCATTTAAAAAATACTCCATAGTGTTGGGAGGATCTTCCCAGGATGGGAGAAGCATGCTGAAAGTAGACTATAGACCAAACATGATTGTCACCCATTGCCTCTTTTGCAAACCACAACACCCAATAAGAGAGAGAGAACAAAAGGGAATGCCCTGACACAGAAGCAGGGTGGGATGGGGGTGGGATGAGGGGTGGGAGCGATACTGGGATCCGTGGTGGTGGGAAGTGGGCACTGGTGGAGGGATGGGTATTTGATCATTGTATAATTGAAACCCTAGCACAAAAATTGGTAAGTCTACAGCTGTACCTCATGATGTCTCACTAATAAAAATTAAAAAAAAATTTAAAAAAATACTCCATAAAGTAGGGTGCTTTCCTTACACATGCCTGAACTGGATTCGACCCCCTACAAACTTTATAGCCCCTGAGTCTCACCAGAAGTGATCCCTGAGCACAGAGCCTTGAGTACCACCGGGTGTGACCCAAAAATATAAAAATAAAAAAATTTAAGTTTTCCTAATTGGTAAGTGAAAAGTTGCATGATTGAAAGATTTCACCAGTTTTATTTGGAATATTTGATTAACTTTGATACTTTAACTCTCTATCAATCATGCCAAATAATATGGTGTTATGTGTAGTTATAATTAGGTATATATACAATCAAAATATTAAATATTAATAAAATTAATAAGCACTTAAAACAAAGCAGGTTTAAATAATGACCTTAAGCTGAAAAATTATTTTATTATTTTTGACTTTGAGAATACTTTGATATACTACTCACTGTTCTTCTCTTCTGCTTTTAAATTTTGAGATTTAATTTACATGTAATAAAATTTACTTTGAATGAAAAATGTTTTTAGTAAATTTGCTGAGTTGTACAACCATCACTTAAATGCATTTTAAAACATTCGCATCTCCTCCTAAAAATCCATTATGTCATTTATAATTGATCTCCCTTTTACTTCCAGCCATAGGAAACCGCTAGTTTGCTTTTTTTTTTTTGTCTCTGTAGACATTTCTTTTCAGGACATTTATGTAAATGGAATCATCAGAATGTAATTCAAAAAATAGTCTTGTGTCTAATTATTACAACCAAAATCAAATCATTAACTATTAGTATAGAAAAATTTAAAATCTGAAAAAATAAAACTTTAATTTTTTTAAAGTTAACTCTGAGAAAGTTGTGTGTGCTTGTGTATGCACACACTTAGTCCAGTTGCACGTTGCGGGCTATTTTTGTTAGCTTTTCACTGTAGTGTAAAAACAACCTCAAGATCTTACCTACAGTAAAGATTTCTTTTTCATGTGTGTTTCACCTGTGGCTGAACTGAGAGTCTGTCTGGTTTAGATTTTGATTGTGGTTCCCATGACTTCTTTCTTCATTTGAGGAGCAAAACTGAAGGCGTGGTTCGTACTTGGAACACGCTCCCTATATTCCTGTGGCAGAGGAAATGGAACAAAATCACAGAGACACTGGCGGACAGACATCACTGTCCAAAGTAGTCACCAAGTCAAACCATGGTGGGTGGGGGAACAGTTTTCCATCCATCCATAAGAAGGCACTGAATGTGTTGGCAGTTGCCTTGTAGGCATAATCCTCCCATATTTAGGCATGGTGTCATTGAAACAACCATCACCCACTATGGTTTTGTGGCAGTTATAGGCAAATGGCATGTTTCACCTTTCTGCGTAAGGAGAGCCTTTTTATTATTATTATTATTATTTTAATATTTGGGCCATACCTGATGTTCCTGCATGCTGAGCAGCATTTGCTGAGTGGGTTGAGTTCTCTCTCCCCCACCAGGAAAGAAAGAATATGAGAATAAAAGAGGAGAACGTTTTACTAGGTAAAACATTGCCTGAGCATAATTGAGATAAATGGAAAGGCATTAGTCATGACTAATAATCTCCAGTTGGCTAATGCTTATAAATTTTTTGGTCTATGTAAAATCTTATCTAAGCAACAAAGACCTTGCTTTTTAGTTTGCAAGCTTCATTTATCATGGAGTTATCCCTTCCCTTTTTTGCAAGACTTGTAAAATAAAAATGAGAGCATTTGCAGTTCTGATACATTATGTGTTAACATGAGCTTTATTGAGCTGGAGCGATAATACACAGGGTAAGACTTGGAACACTGGTTTGAATCGTAGCACCCCACGTGATCCTTGAGCACATTCAGGAGTAACCCCTGAGCATTGCTGGGTATGGCCCCCAAATAAAAGAAACCAACTAACACAATAATGATCTTTGTTGGTTCTACCTTTGTTAAAGCCTGTTACTCATTTCCTTTCTAATACTTTCCTCCTTTAGGATAGCTCGTTTCCTCGACTAACATGGTTTTCCTTCTGTTTTTCGTGGCTGCCTCTTTTAACTTTACCTCCTTATTAGGCTTCTCTGAGGGTCCTGTCAAAAGCATTCCTCTTCCGTTTGCTTTTTTTCCTTATCCTAGCAACCCATTTTACATTCTTTGGAATTTACCCCTTTATCTTCCCATTTTTCACTTAGGCATCATGATTTACAATGATGTTAATAATAAAATTTCAGTATAGTTTCTGTAGTCAACACTTTTTCATACCTGGATTTATCTGATTTGTTTCTATATTATTTAATTATTATTTACTACACTCCCCTCAAAGTATACGTTTTGTGAGAGCAGGAGTCACAAGTTTTTGCCACTGTTGTAACCGTAGTCCAGTTCCTGACACAAGGTTAACATTCAGTGAATGTTGATTAAATGAGATAAAACTGCTACACTGGATGCTTGAGGTATGTATGTGGGGATGGTGATGGCAGTGATAGTTACATCTTGCTCGAGCGGGCCCAGTAACGTCTCCATTGGAGACTTTGTTGTTACTGTGTCTGGCATATCGAATACTCTCGGTAGCTTGCCGGGCTCTCTGAGAGGGGCGGAGGAATCGAACTCGGGGCGGCCATGTTGGCCGCTTGTAAGGCGAACGCCCTACCCGCTGTGCTATCACTCCAGCCTAACTCTGCCAATTAGGAGAGAAGTAATCTGGGGAGAGTTATTATCATGCCTATATCACATATTTATTTCTTTGTAAAATAGGAATGATGGTAATTGTCCTTATTTCCATTCAGTTTATTGAGATTAAGTACAATAATGTAAGTGCTAAGGCACAGTTTCTGTCACTGAGAAAATTCTCAGTATTTGTCTTTATGATACAGAAAATTGTATCTTTATCTTACATAGGCATCTGCTCTGCATTTGCAATGAGATTTTTCAGGAATTGCAAAAAAATATGTTTCTTCCCATGGTAATATATTGATTAGGACTTCTTAAACTTTTTCAATTTGTGAGTCCTTTTTGCATGAGAATTTTTTTACAGGATGGGTTTATAAGCACATAAAATAGGCATGCAAATCAAACAGTTGTAATAATAAATAATTAAAAATTATATAAAAAATTTAAGATTTTTTTTGTGACCCCCACGTTAATAATTTACAATGGTGATAATAATAAAATTTCAGTATAGTGTCTATAGTCAACACTTATTCATACCTGGACTTATCTTATTTGTTTATATATAAATTAGTATTTACTACACTCCCCTCAAAGTATATGTTTTGTGAGAGCAGGAACCACAAGTCTAACGTTAAGTTACCACCACCCCTTATGAGGTTGTCACCCTTAGTTTAAGTAGCGAGGGTCTCAATGGGACTCTATGGAGCCTCTGAAATTGCAAGTCTGGAAAGTACGGGAACAGTTCTGTGGACTTAGAGAAGGCACCGTAGAAATAAAATTTAGGAGGTAGGATACTTTTAATGTAATTATGACTGGGATGTGGCGATATCTCAAAGGATGGGAACACATGCCTGGCGTGGGAAAGCTTCAGGGCCCATTCGTAACATGGCACAGCCGTCTACGCACCACCAGGGCGGACCTGACCAGGACTGGGCTAAGTATCTCCAGAAGTAGCCTTGACCTCCCTCCAAAAGAATAAAATAATGAAAATACACATTTTCACCCCCATAACTATTGAGATGTTGTCAGCATTCTGATACTGGACCAGGGCTATATATAGCTCAGTGGTGGAACATGTGCCCTGTATGTGTGAGGCCCTGAGTTAGATCCCCAGTAACACCCAGGGGAATAAAAAAATAAATAAATAAAATTCTCGTATTGTTTTAAGTTGTGTCTTATTTGTATAGTTTTTCCTCTGAGTCATTACACATAGTGCTTGTAAGACCTGCACAGCAGAGCCTGGCAAGCTCCCCGTGGTGTATTCAATACCAAAAACAATAACAATAACAGGTCTCATTCCCCTGACCCTGAAGGAGCCTCCAGTGTGGCAGCATTGGGAAAGACGAGTAAGGAGAGGCTGCTAAAACCTCAGAGCTGATATGAATGGAGACGTTACTGGTGCCCGCTGGAGCAAATTGATGAACAACGGGATGACAGTGATGCAGTGATACTTGAAAGACCTAGGGTATAAGAATCTGCATGACCTAGGGTAGAAGTCCTAGGGTATAAGAATACTCTTGGCACTGATGTTTTAGTTGTCTAAGTAGTTTCTTGATGTGTAATAAGCATATATTAAGACTCTTCAGAAATGTTCTGTTGGTTTACTGGTGTGGCCAGATATCAAGAAAGGGTCATCCCATTCCACACATCCCCCCACCCCAGGGTCTTGAAAGACAGAGCTTTGTATTAGGGAAGTAGTTTTAATGTGCTCCAGGCCAAATCTGTTTTAGTCCACTCTTACCAAGCAAGTAATTTGTACTCCTTAGCAGCCTTTTTTTTTTTTTTTATTAACTCCATAAGTTGGGTTTGCAGCATTTTCTGACTGTGGAACATAGATTTCACCTCTTCATTGTTCTGGTGAAAGTAATGACTTTTCGTGGTTTATGTTTCCAGGTAGGCATCATTGAGTTGTTCACATATGTAGCCAGTATCCCAAACTTATTTTAAGGAGATTTTATTTTTAGTGGACTTAAATTTTATTGAACACTGTAGACATGCAGCAGCATGACAGCGCTGAGGCATATTATGTTGGCACGAGTCTGGGAACCAAATCTTGTTGGCCTTGTTTTTGTAAATCACTTTGTTGGTGTCAGCCACAGACATTCATTTATGTGTTTTCACCAGCTGCTTTCATACTGCAGTGTCCTGGGTGAGTAACAGTGACAGAAACTAGATTACCCATAAATCCGAAATTTATACTGTGATGCTTTATGGGAAAAGTTTTCAGATTCCTGCTAATAGAGTAATACAGTTTACTCTGTGTATCCACCATCAACATAGCACTGTAGCACTGTATCACTGTCATCCAGTTGTTCATCGATTTACTCGAGTGGGCACCAGTAACGTTTCCATTATGAGACTTGTTACTGTTTTTGGCATGTTGAATACACCACGGGGAGCTTTCCAGGCTCTGCTGTGTGGGTGGGATATTCTCCGTAGCTTGCCGGGCTCTCCTAGTGGGATGGAGGAATCGAACCCAGGTTGACCATGTGCAAGGCAAATGCCCTACCCACTGTGCTATTGCTCCAGCCCATCGTCACCACTCAACATAAGAAATAAAATTTTGACATTCCCTATCATTCCCTCCCCAAGTGTCTTTCTTCCATAAAATAAATGAATAACAAGAATTTTGTTTTATCACTTGTTTTTCATTAAGTATTTTTTCTATATAAGTGTCTTGAGTTGTAATATAGTTTTAGAAATTTGAAATATTTGGCTGATGTGTGTTTTAGGACTTTTAAAAGTGTCCAGTGGGAATTCTAATTTTTTTCACTCCAAACATTCAACTTTTAGATTTATCATGTTATTGTTGATTTTCATAGCTATATAATATATAGCATTTATATATATATACATGTACATGTCACAGTTTTTCTGTTCTCTTTCTAAATTTTTAATTCTTCCTGACAGTCTGCCTTGAATATACTAGTACCTCTTCAGGTTTTGTACATCTTGTAGCTTTATGTTAACCATAGAAATTCCATTATACTTTGGATTTCTACTTAATTTCATGAGAAATTCAAAAAATAAATTCAGTGACAGTTCCCAAGGATCAACATCATATTTTGATGTTAAGTAATTGACAATTAGGTCAAATTCTACTTCCTCTACTTGCTAGCAGTTTGAACAAATGCTATTTTTTCATCTAAATATAAGCAGTAAAGAGTACCTACTCATTGGTATTGCTGTTTGGTTAAAAAATGGGGGGGGGGGTCTGGGGGAAGAGGGGAAACAACACAGATTTTACAGTGTGTAAGATTCACATAATATGATTTGTCTTCAAGTAGCGAATGTATACATTATATTAATCTTTTTATTCTTATTTTATGCCTTTGGATCCTATCCATGGGGACATATGATATTGAGGGGAGAAAAAGGATTCTCAGAAAAGGAAAGTGACTTGACCAAGTTCACACTAATACCTTATTTTTTTAGCATGAATTGAGTTCATTCAGTTCATTCTCTGACTGCAGATACCTTTTTTTTTTTCTTTTTGGGTCATATCTGGCGATGCTCAGGGGTTACTCCTGGCTCTGTACTCAGGAATCATTCCTGGCGGTGCTCAGGGGACCATATGGGATGATGGGAATTGAAACCGGGTTGGCTGCATGCAAGATAAACGCCCTACCCACTGTGCTATCCTCCAGCCTCACTTTTTTTTTTTAATATGGCACTTGTGTTTTTTGTTTGTTTGTTTTGTCTTGTTCTTTAACCAGGGGAGAAAATTATGTCAAAGTATGTGAAAAGCTTGTATGACCTGTATAAAGCACAAAACCTAAAGAAGTTCAGAAGTTCATTTAAAACAATGCTGTTAGAAAATAGAAACCTAGAAATAGAAAAGTGGATAAATAAATTATGGCATACCAGGGTGTACATACTACGTAGTCCTAGAAATTATATCAAATAGGATTAGCGTGTTGAATTCTCATTTATAGAATCTGACACAGGCTGGCTTTTTCCCCAATCACAATTTCAACAGTGTTCCATCGAAGGCCTATCTAATTCTTTATTATTATTATAAGCAGGCAGATTGAGAGAAGTTGTAAACCAAAACACAGCTGGTGAGTCTAAATTTAGGTCCATCAAGATGAGTGTCCCTCATAACAACATGGTTTCTCAAACTCTTTCCACTTTCAGTTGCTTTTTTACCAGATGTCTCTTGGTGAGCGTGTTTCTTGTGCATCAGCAATTTTATTTGCATGGCCTTTTCATGCCAGTTTTCTGATTTATCACACTCTTCACACTGATTCCCCCTCTCCCCCACTTGTAAAAAAGAAAATAGCTGTTTGTGCACAGATGGTGGATACGATTTAGTATTATCAGAGTAATTCATGTTATATTTATGACATGTTCCTGAGTAGCATTTTAGTGAGTGAAATTAAGAAAGGAAATGCTTGCAGAGGTCACATTTTACCTTTTAACTTTTTCTCCTGGGGTTTTTCTCTTCGGTATTCATATACTCTTGTTTGGTTTAAATTTTACTATCAATCCTTTATTTCAGTAATGAAATTTTGGAGTCTGGTAACCTGTCCTCTGGTAGCTTTAAAGGAAGGAGTGTAAGTTAAGATAGATATGGATGGATTTTTGAAGTCACACCTGGCAGTGCTTAGGGCTTATTCCTGGCTTTGCGCTCAGGGACAACCTCTGGTGGTGTCAGGGGACTGTATACAGTAGTAGGGGATTGAATAAATGTCAGCCACATCTTAGGCAAGCTCCTCAAACTCCTGAATATGTAACCAGCTCAAGTAAAAAATATTTCTTAGAAATTATTAGTTGGTTTCTGTGTATTAACTAGCAAAAAAATGAATGGAATGGAACTAGCACGAATGGAATATTTTAAACATAAATCTACCGTAGCTTTCCTCCTTATATTTTTATTGTGCACCACTCCCTGGAAATGCCCTGGGTTTGTTAGAGCTGCCATAACAAAGTGCCAGAGAGTAGGTATTTGAAAGAGAATGTATCATCTCACATTTCTAGAAGCTACAAGGCTGAAAAGCAGGATGGCAGCTGGGTTGGTTCCTTCTGCCCGCTTTAGGGAGGCACCTGTTTTAGGTCTCTCAGTTTGGATTGTAATCACTGGCTTCTCCTGGTTTTTCTTTACATTGCATCTATTTTACATGTGTCTCTTTATGTTTTTGAACATGTCTCTGTGTCCAAATTTCTTTTCTTTTTTTTTTCCATAATGACTAATCATGTTGCGTGTGGGCCCAGTTCAATGCCGTCATTGTAATTTGATTGTTTCTAAGAACCTATCTTCACCTAAAACCCTATACTGAATTCCTGAGCCATAGGAACTTTTGGAGAATGCAGTCCCACCCACCAGAAATCCTAACAATAAAGTAACAATAAAGTAACAGCAAGAAAATCATACATTGAATTTGTAAGCACTGTCAGTCAATTCCAACATCATTCTAAATATTTCTCAGTGCTCATTTCTATAAGGTTACCTATTTCTCTTAATGATTGTGTTGGTGTGTAGAAAGGATGAAATACAGTGATTTTCCTGCAACAATTTGGCTTGCCCTTCTTTTACACAAATTCAAGTCATGAGATACTCTGTGTGTGTGTGTGTTCACTGTGATAGCATTACAAAAGGAACTGTGATTTCTAGATATTTATGACACAGATAATTACTCTTCTGCTTTATCTCTTAAAGAGAAATTTGAAAAGATGTATTTTCATGACCTAAGTGATCATAACATATTCTAATCATAATAAATGAATACATAAAGGAGAGTAGAAGAGAGAAAGGACTCTAGGGAGAACTAACAAGAGAAGGGTGCAGGATTATTGTGGAGGAGAAACATTGTTTAGAAAGAACACATTTCAATGAGCCACTCCTTCAGAAAAGTGCTGGTCACAAAAGGTTAAATGCAGTTCTTTTTGGTTAATTGCTCCTTTGGATGCTTTCAAGCATTTATTTTCTCCAGTTACTTATGGCCAAATGTAAATCTTTTAAAGTATTGTCAGTATATTTTTCTCTCCCTTTTTGAAGCGTGTGTAAAACACTTTGCCTAGTCAGTTTTATTGAGGTTTTAAGAATGTTTTTGAGTGATTCATAGTAATTTAAATCCTTCTCTGAAATCTTGGTTGTTGCTAAATTTCAGCCTGTAATTTTCTTCCTTGCTACATATTAAAGCATATTTTTATGACACCACGTGGCACTCTTTGGAATTGTGAGCTTTGAAAATTCATGCAGATCTTTCCCACTCTACGAAAGGATGCATTTAAAGCAGAAGAAATAGAATGCTAAATTATGTAGTAGGTAAAAGAAGTGGATTGTGTTGAGGTTGACTACAAAGTTGCCAGAACACAGAGTTGTATCTGATGTCTATGAAATTTAACGTGCATTTGCCAATCAGAGTTTGTCAGCTTAAAAAAAAATCTACTGCATTTATCAAGCTTATTGGGAGAGACTTTTGTGCATAGTAATTACATATTTATTGAGCACCTCAACTGCTTAGTATTCAAAATTATTTGCATCTGTTAATTTATTTTGAAAAGTTTATTTTCATGTGATTCCAGTCATATTGTAAATGCTTGTATTTATGTAATTTAAATGAGTAAAGTGAAAAAGACCTTAAATGTAATTTTAAGGGCTTTTGTCAAATTGCTTTAGTCTCTAGCTTCTTAAACTGTTGGTCATGAGAGAGGGAGTGACCAAAGGATCAAGGCCTCCACAGAACAGAAGTCGATTTGGCCCCCAGCACCCTGTATGGTCCTGAATCCTGCAAATGATGTAGGACGCCCCCCCGCCGCCCCCCCCCCCCCCCCCACACACACACACACACATGCACACATCACCATCATGGCAATGAAATTTCTGGGAAAGTTGTGAAGCCACCATTTCTAATTCTGACCCACCTTGTGGATACAGAAAGACAGACCTGATAAGACCCTGAGTGGACCCATCCCTACTTAAAGGGCCTGAAGGAAATTCCTGGAGAACCCTCAGTCCCTTGCTTTAATCTGATAAACCCTCAGCTAGCCCAGACCAGAGGAGGCTGGATCCACTCTCCCAGACACATCCAGCATGAGTGAAGGTCAAGAAAAGGAGTTTCAAAGAAAACCACTCCCCACTCTACCTTCTTGGCAACCACCCTAGCATATGGACTCTTCCCTAGCCAGAAAGCCCCACTGGGGGAGGATTGGAAAAACCCTAGAAGCCACCTTGAACAAAGGCTGGGTGCACATGTGCTGCTTGTGCCCACATGCCGGGGATTTGTGTCACCCGCATCTCCCCCCTTGAGATGTGGACTTTCATGCTTTCATATCTAATGCTGGGGGTGTGTATAGAGGCTCTCGCCACCTTTGGAGAAGCCCACGTTCTCTCTTGAGTGCTTATTCTCTCTCACTTTCTCTTCATTCTTCCTAAAAAACTCTGCATAAAATCTCTTTTTACTTCTCTGCTTGTCTACTCCTGAAAATTTTTTTTTGTGGTAACCTTGGGTGGCAAAGGTGGATTGGAAGAAAGTGAGCCTCGCTCTCCTCCCCGCCTCACAGAAGCCACCCGTGGCTGTCCACCAACTTCACTAGGAATGATCCCTGGGCAGAGCCAAGTCTAAGCTCTGAGTACTGCTGTACTCAGTATCTCGAGTATCTCCCCCCCCCCCCCCCCAGCCAAAAAAGAACCTGTGTAGGTCATGATCCCATTTAGTATTACATCATTACTATGGGTGTTGTAAAAATGTTTTAAAATAAATGTATATTTACTGCAAGTAAAGGGCTGGAGCGATAGCACAGTAGTAGAGCGTTTGCCTTACAAGCGGCCAGCATGGCCGACCTTAGTTCGATTCCTTTGCCCCTCTCGAAGAGCCTGGCAAGCTACCGAGAGTATCTCGCCTGCACAGCAGAGCCTAGCAAGCTCCCCATGACATATTCGATATGCCAAACACAGTATCAACAAGTCTCATGATGGAGACGTTACTGGGCCCGCTTGAGCAAATCGATGATCAACGGGAGGGCCGTGACTTATCTACTGCAAGTAAATAACCTTCCACTTTAGTTTTTGGTATGTGTATTTCAGGCTACCCCTACCTATGTCCAGCTCTGTTGTGAGGCATTGTTCTGGTGGTGCTTGAAGTTTTGGAGATTGAACCTGGGTCTTCAGTGTGCAAAGCCTGTACTCAAGCCAATTGTCTTTTCTGGTGCTTCATACCTATTATATATATATCACTGTAGCACTGTAGCCCTGTCCTCCCGTTGTTCATCCATTTGCTAGAGGGGGCACCAGTGACATCTCCATTGTGAGACTTGTTACTGTTTTTGGCATATCAGATACGTCACGGGTAGCTTGCCAGGCTCTGCCGTGCGGGCGGGATACTCTCCTTGGCTTGCCGGGCTCTCTGAGAGGAGTGGAGGAATCGAACCCAGGTGGGCCTTGTACAGGGCAAACGCCCTGGCCACTGTGCTTTATTTAGCCCACCTATTATACATATATATATGTATATGTATATATACACATCACTGTATCTCTGTCATCCATTGTTCATCGATTTACTCAAGCGGGTGTTAGTAACGTCTCCATTCGTCCCAGCCCTGAGATTTTAGCAGCCTTTCCTTGTCTTTCCCAATGCTGCTGTATTGGAGGCTCTTTCAGTGTCACAGGAATGAGGCCTGTTATTGTTATTGTTACTGTTATTGTTACTGTTTTTGGCATATCGAATATGCCATGGGTAGCTTGCCAGGCTCTGCTGTGCAGGTGGGATACTCTCTGTGGCTTGCCAGGCTCTCTGAGAGGTATATATGTATATGTATATGTATATACACACATCACTGTATCACTATATAATTTCCCTCGGACAGTAGTTATCAATTTATTGAGGGAAATATATATATTTGGGGGGGGGGGTGGGAGCACACCCAGTGGTCTTAGCTTACTCTTAGCCTTGTGTTCAGGGATCACTCCTTATGGGGCTCAAGGGGCCGTATGTGGTGTCAGGGACCAAACTTGGCCTAGTAGCATGCAAGATGAAAGCCTTCACCCTCATATTGCTTTGGCCCTCTTAATACTTATAACCAGGGTCAAATAAAAACTGCTCATGTGAAAAGTTGTGAGTGGAAAGAAGATTACAAAGCCCTGCTCTGGAATGCTCTTCTGACTTCTTATAATAGATTTTACTCTTTACAGTGTTGACTAGAATTTTAATATTTTTTTCCTCAAATAACGTAGTTCTTTTAGAATATTTGGAAATGCAAAAAATCACATAGTATACTGTTAAGTTCAGCAGCAGTTCTAACATCTAGAATAATGTCTGATAAGATTTTTTTTTCTGCAGGGCAAGATGTAGTACAGTGAAGATATGGAACCAGTATAATGTGTTTGCCTTTTATGCGGCTTAGCCTGACTTGATTCTCATACCTATATATAAGTCCATGAATATCAGGAGTGATACATGAACACAGAAAGCCCTTTGCACAGCTGGGTGGGTATGTCTTGGGGGGCTAGTACAGGGGCTGGGCTGGGCTGGAGCAATTGCACAGTGGGTAGGGAATTTGCCTGCAGTGGAACTAATGTAGGCAGGTAGACAGGGAAGGCCCCCTCCCAAAGCAATGACAAAAGCCAGCCCTGCAGAAAATAGGAAAACAGGAACTAAGGCTTGGTAAGACCCTGGCTCCAGCAACAGACCCAAAGAAGCTCTAGGAACAAAAGGCCAGGAAAGGAATTTCAAAGAAGACCATCACCACTCCCATCCTCCCTGGTAACCTCCTTAGCAACAGACATTTACCTGGGAAGAAGCCCCACGTGGGGGCAGGTTGGAGAAACCCTATAAAGGCCACCTTGAACAAAGGAAGGGCGCGCATATGCTGCCTGAGCCCATGTGTGCTTATGCCCACGTGGCTGAGCACACGTGGTGTCCAAGCACATGTGTCACCCGCATCTCCCCTCTTGGGATGTGTACTTTCATGCTTTCGTGTCTAACTTTACTCTCTCTCTCTCTCTCTCTCTCTCTCTCTCTCTCTCTTTCTCCCCCCGTCCACACCTTAAAAATCCTCCAAATAAAATCTATTTACTTCACTGCTTGTCTGCTCCTGAAATTCCTTTCTGTGAGGCGCGACAAGAATCCAGTAACCCTGGGTCCCGGGTGGCAGAGGTGGTTGGGGAGAAAGTGACCGTCTTTCTCCTCCCTGCTTCACATAAGTCACCTGTGGGGCCCACTGACATCAGAACTGGCTGACCCAGGTTCAATCCTCCGCCTCTCTCAGAGAGCCCGGCAAGATACAAAGTATTTCGCCCCCATGGCAAAGCCTGGCAAGCTACCTGTGACGTATCCAATATCAAACACAGTAACAAGTCTCACAATGGAGACGTTACTGGGCCCCACTCGAGCAAATCGATGAACAACAGTGCTACAGTACAGGACTTAATCCAGGATTAACCTTGTGTGACCAACCCAGGATTTATCCCCAGCACCATATATGGTCCCCTGTAAAAAACTACGCACGCAGAAGGTTGTGTGTTCGCGGGCTCTCTGGACGCCCGCATTCGGTGCCCTAGAGCCACTGTGTGTGGCCTGGATCCGGACGGCTATTGGCCAAGGGCAAATGAAGGAAGAGACGAGGGCCAGGCCGGTTGATCTTTGTAGCAATTTATTACAAGGAAGTTGATCCCATAGAAGAAATTTATGTTATGGAGGGCCTAGGTTCTCTCAAGCACGCGTTCTCCTTGCTAGTCTCTCTGTGGTCCAGCTTGTAGCCCTGCTCTCTCTTTCTCCTGCTCCCTTCTAGTCTGGCCTACACTCCACCCAGTCAGGTAGCCAAATCAACATAAGAAAGCCCTTCCTGACTGCTCCAGGCAAAATATCTCCTTAAGCTGTTTTTCTCTTTTCCTCAGTCCAATAAACTATCAACTGTCAACTATTCCTGAGGCTATGCAGGAAGGACAGAACAGTGTTATCCTACAGTCCCCTTAGTACCATTGGGAGGAACCCCCAAAACAAAATATGAAGCCAGAAGTAGTACCCAAGCATCAGAGAGTGTGGCCTAACATTCACTTACCAAGATCTTTTTTCTAAGTGTAATTTATAAATTAGTATTGAGTACCCCGGCTACACTAGCATGCAACAGGGACGAATGGAGACAGACGTTACTGGCACCCACTCGAGCAAATCGACGATTAACGGGAAGTCAAGTGATCAAGTGATTGTGTACCCCACTCTCTCTCCCTCATTCTCTCTCCTTCTCTTCCCCCTGCACCCCTGTGCCACCCACACATACATTCTTTCTTCTACCATCTAGTCTCTTTCTCTGTTAATCACAATAAACTGTTATCTATTGATGTTGATTTTTAAAAATTTGTTGTACCTTAGGATGCCTCCTTGATGGACATAAATTCCTTCAGCCCTATGATGCCAACGTCTCCTTTATCAATGATCAACCAAGTCAAATTTGAAGATGAGCCAGATTTGAAAGACCTCTTCATTACAGTTGATGAACCTGAAAGCCATGTTACTACAATTGAAACTTTCATTACTTATAGGATCATCACTAAGGTAAATCAGTCCTTCCTTCCTTCCTTCCTTCCTTCCTTCCTTCCTTCCTTCCTTCCTTCCTTCCTCCCTCCCTCCCTCCCTCCCTCCCTTCTTCCTTCCCTCCCTCCCTCCCTTTCTTCCTTCCTACCTCACAAGCAACTAGAGGTCCTGGGGTCACTCCTAACATTCTTGGCCTGGCTATGTGTGCTAGATGGTTCAGTGGTCAGGCCCATGGTATGGTGCTGCGTGAGACTGCGTAAATAGTTATTAAGATCGCCAGATCTCTTGGAGAGCCAGTTAGGGCCAGGGATTGAATTTGGTGCCTAGAATATGCTAGGCATGATTCCCAACCTGTGGATTGTTTTATTGACCCCCACTGACCATTTTCTTAGTGAACCTTAAGAAGTACATTTCATTCACTTAAATATCAAAATTAGAGAATTTTAGCTAAAATGATGTGTTTTTTTTCAATCATTTTGTATAAGACATTACATGGCATTACATTGAATTTTCTCTATCCTTCATTCATTTTTTTAAGAAGTTGGAGAAATTCCACTTAACTTTAGAAAGAATTTTATCTTTTTGTTTGTTTTTTGCTGGGGGAGAGGGGAGCACACTCCTTGGTATTCAGGGCTTATCCCTCTCTTTTTACTCAGGAATCACTCCTGACTGTATTCTGGGTACAAAATGTGGTGCCAAGTTTTGAGCCGGGGTCAGCTGTGTGCATGGCAAGTACATATTATCTCTGGCTCTAATAACTGCACGCGTTAGAGCAGTTGTGCCTTTTAGGATATTTTAAGGGAAAATGATAAGGAAGTGTCTTTAGAAAAGTAGACCCTTATGATCCTAATAAGGCAAACAATTTGCTAAAAAATGACATAATATTTTATTTTTACATTCCTCTTAAAGATTGCAAAAGTAATTTATTTAATTAATTTTCCAAATAGAAGCAAGTGGACATTTTGTCTTTTTTTTGGGGGGGAGGGGGGTCACACTTGGTGATGCTCAGGGGTTATTCCTGGCTCTGTACTCAGGAATTATTGCTGGCAATGCTCAGAGGACCATATGGGATGCCAGGGATCAAACCCGGGTTGGCCGGGTGCAAGGCAAGCACCCTACCCTCTGTACTATTGCTCTGGCCCCACATTTTGTCTTCTTTATAAGCTACTTTAACTATCTAATAATTCAAGGGCAAAGTTGAGTGAAAAGTCAAGTTTTTTTAATCCTCGGACAGGACTCTGCAAAATGAACCTCTTTAATTTTCATAAAACAGATAAGAAATATGTTTACTTTTTCGTAAAAGATCATTATATAGTCTCAGCTTTTTAAAAATATTTTTGGGTCACACCTGGCAATGCACAGGGGTTACTCTTGGCTCTGCACTAAGGAATTACTCCTGGCAGTGCTCTGGGAACCATATGGGATGTTGGGAACTGAACCCATGTCGACACCGTGCAAGGCAAATGCCCTACCCTTTGTGCTATCACTCCAGGCCCTAGTCTCAGCTTTTAAGATTTAAGAGTTTGATTTCCAGGGCCAGAGTGGATAGGGCATTTCCCTTGTACATGGCCGATGTGATTTCCATCCCTGATATCCTATATGGTCCCCCAAGCACCACCAGGAATAGTTTTGGGTGCAGAACCAGCAGTACCCCTGAGCATCGCTGGGTGTTGAACGCCCTCCCATAAAAAGAATTTGATTTCTAAGCTTTATTTTGTTTATATTTTTTGTAGTACATCTCTGAGTCTACACTCTTCATTCATTGTGTGTGTGTGGGGGGGGTGGTGGCAGGAGGGGGGACTTTGGGCCACACCAGATGCTTAGGGACTGTTGTGCATGAGGGTTGCTTCCAGCAATGCTTGGGGGACCATGTGGGATGGTTGCTGGATCCACATCTCCTGCATGCAATACCCATGCTGGCCCCAGTTACATCTCTTTTTGAAGTTGAGAAGATTTTAGCATCATTTTTCATTTTTCTATAATCACTTCTAACATGACTTCTGCTCTGTTGTGGGAGAGTTTTTTTTTTTTTTTCTTTTTGGGTCTCACCCGGTGATGCAGAGGGGTTACTCCTGGCTCATGCACTCAGGAAATACTTCTGGTGGTACTCAGGGACCATATGGGATGCTGGGAATCGAACCCGGGTCTGCCACGTGCAGGGCAACCCCCTGCCCGCTGTGCTATCGCTCCAGCCCCACTTCTGCTCTGTTGTTAGTTTTGGTTTGTGAAAACCTAAACATCTCATCTCTTCACTCAGATTCTCAACATCTTTCTTTGGCTTTTCATTCCCTTGAGAACAAAGTACAAATTTCTTGATATGATATCTAAAGAGTATCTCTTACTGCCCAGTATTCTACTTCTGCTCTTCAATAACTAAAACTGTTGCTGTTCTATTCTAGGGTGTTTCTATTTTTTCTCTCAGCTCAGGTATTGAATGAGGGCCTCACTCATGCTGGGCTAGTGCTCTACCCTGAGCTATGTCCCCGGCCCCTTGTATTTCTTGTTTTGATGACTTTGCATGTGCTTGTGGGGGGTTTTGTTTAGTATGTCTTCCTCTCTTTAACAGAAGAACTACTATTCATTTTTCTGGACACAACTCAAAGTGATGCTGTGACGACTTCTCCATTGTTTCTGGCCTGCTTCCCCCCTCCAGAGTCTAACAGTCCTCTTTTGTTTTTTCACATTGTTCTGACTGAATTCTTAAAGAATGCAAAACATTGCAGTCAGTGTAGCAAAGACATTGAAAGTATTTATTTAATACTTCTAAACTTTTTTTTTTAATCTTACATTTGAGAAGTGATAATAGAATCTGTTGGGGTCTTTTTGCAGTGTGATAAGAATTGGTTTGGAGGGGCCAGAGACATAATATAACACATAAGGTACTGTCTTGTATGTGTCAGACCCAGGTTTGTTCCTCTGGCCACCCAGATGATTCCCTGATCCTGACGGATGTAAACTCTGAGTGCAGCCCAGACAATGCCTAGTTTGGTCCACAAACAAACAAACAAAAATAAAAACAATTGATTTTGGAGTATTGCACGTAAAGCACTGGCAAGTGCCCGACAGAACAAGTATCATTGATTGTCACCTACCTGTGTGTGAGCTGAGAACTTTATGTCCATTGTATTCATTCCTGATGAACCCATGGGCTTTTCAAGGAAGGGAATTCTATCTTAGGTTTTTCCCAAGTCCATACACAAGCTCCAGAGCATAGTAAGTAAACATTTTTACTTCTAGGTCAGTGAGGAAGTAAAGGAGTTTATGTTATATCAAGGTAAAACAGCATAGAATTAAATCTTGATTTTTTTCTTCTTATCTGTTTTTAACCTCTATAAATTTTATTCTCATTTATAAATAATAGCTGATGAAATAAGCCTCTCACCCTCCCTTCAGTTCCTTCCTTTTTTTCTTGTTTTATATTTAGTACAGAAGTGTCATATGTAGCTTAAACATTTGGTTATAAAATGGTTATCCTTTATTTTTAAAATATCTTTAATTAAAATGCCATTTTATACTACTTTTTAATGGTCATTAATAGTCTTGTTCCATCTACCGCCATACAATTGACCTCCTTAAATCAGTTCACCCCTCTCACCCTTTCTCCTTTGGTAAGCACCGTTTTTGTTCTCGTATAACTAGTATAGCAAGTAGTATAACTAGTATAACAAGTTCTTGTGTGTGTGTATGTGTGTGTGTGTGTGTGTTTGTAACAAACACTTTATTTGTTGTACTTTTTTATCATCCACATATGTCTGAAATTTCACAGCATTGGTATTTTTCTGTCTTATTTTTACCTGCCAGAATATCTACTAAGGGTATCTGTATTGTTTTAAATGGCAAGAATGGATATTTTTAGTAATCCATTCAGTTGTGTATATGAACCATGTCTTCTTTCTTTATTCATTCATTAATGAACACTTGAGGGCTGGAGCGATAGCACAGCGGCAAGGCGTTTGCCTTGCAAGCGGCCGACATGGGCGACCCGAGTTCGATTCCTCTGCCCCTCTTGGAGAGCCCGGCAAGCTCCCGAGAGTATCTCGCCCGCACGGCAGAGCCTGGCAAGCTCCCCGTGACGTATTCGATATGCCAAACACAGTAACAACAAGTCTCACAATGGAGACGTTACTGGGCCCGCTCGAGCAAATCGATGAACAACGGGAGGACCGTGACCGTGAATGAACACTTAATTCCATTTCTCAATATTGCCTTTTCACACTAATGCTGCAATGAACACAAGGGTGCGTATAGGTTTTGTGAGTTAGTGAATACTGAATGTGTTAATACAGACATTCCACTAAGAAAGAATAGAGCCAGGTTTCTCAACTGTTCCTACTAATATCTTTTTCATCATCATTTTTCCTAGCAGAAAGAGAGAAAAGAGTGAGGGAGAGAGTGTGTGTGTCTGTGTGTCTGCGTTCTGCTTTGTATTGTTTTCACAGTGTTAGAGACTGAAACCAGGCACTCACAACTACCAGGCAAGTGCTCTACTGCTGAGCCCCATCTCCAGCTCTCATCCGAAAATTTGTGAATTGGGTTGTTTTCCCTCTTATTTGCTTGTCCTAGAAACACAGACTTCCAATGGGTTCATTCTGACATTTAATTTTAAGCATTTTTAGGGTCATACCTGGTGGTGCGATAGCACAATGGGTAGGGTTTTTGCCTTGCACGCAGCCTACCTGGGTTCGATTCCTCTGCCCCTCTTGGAGAGCCCGGCAAGCTACTGAGAGTATCCTGCTTGCATGGCAGAGCCTGGCAAGCTTCCTGTGGCATATTTGATATGCCAAAAGCAGTAACAAGTCTCATAATGGCGATGTTACCGGTGCCCGTTCAAGCAAATCGATTTGAACAACAGGAGGACAGTGCTGCAGTGCTGCCTGGTCGTGCCTGTGGGCTGCTAGTGCATGCTTAGGGTATTTCTCATGCTTACGGCATTTCTCAGCCCATGATGCAGTGTCTTTGGCCCCTGTAAACATAATTTTTAATGTACTTAAAAAGTACTGCTCTTTTAACACTGGTACTTAGAACACTGGTAGACATGATTAATTGTTAAATGGACGTTAATTATGTGACTGCTTTGTGTTCTAAACTCTTTGTATATATTTGCTCATTTAAAAATTATGTACCATATCACTACTATGGCCTACGTATAGTGATTCACCTCCACTTCATGAATGAGGACACTGAAAGTCTGTAACTTGACAGAGTTTACACTGCAGAGTGATTGACTAAACTGGAATTCAAAGCCAGGCAGTTTAGGGGGTTGGAGCGATAGCACAGTGGGTAGGGCATTTGCTTTGCACGCAGTCGACCTGGGTTCGATTCCCAGCATTCCATATGGTCCCCTGAGCACCACCAGGAATAACTTCTGAATGCAGAGCCAGAAGTAACCCCCGAGCACCGCCAGGTGTGACCCAAAAAGCAAAAAAAAAAAAGCCCCAAAAAACCTACAAAAACAAAACAAAACAAAAACAAAAAAAATAAAGCCAGGCAATTTATTACACTTGATACTATACTTTTTCATACTTTTTCATATTTGTACATAGTTCAAATATGCTTTTATTTAAATATGTTTATAGGTATATATAAAGAAATATACAGATATATACATATGTATTTATGTACAATAAGAGATATGGACTATGTCTATATATTAAAATGTATATGTTAGATACAGGTAAACATTTAGTAGCTATATTTGATCAAATACAGTTTTTCCTTTATAGTTCACTTACATTTATTCATTTGCTTATTTATTTCTTAAAACTTTTATTGGTCAGACATTGTTTATAAGTGTTATGCTTCTTTACTGAGACTTTGTCAGTAATTAAGATAATTCATACCTTCTGCTTTTGGGGTCTTCCAATGTGGGAGGGAGCAATAGATACTATTAAATCACTGTTATTTATTATTTAAATATAGTTATAAATGGGTTGGACCGATAGCACAGCAGGTAGGGCGTTTGCCTTGCACACAGCTGACCCCGTGTTCGATTCCTCTGCCCCTCTCAGAGCCTGGCAGCTACCAAGAGTATCTCATCCCCACGGCAAAGGCTGGCAAGCTACCCATGACATATTTGATATGTCAAAAACAGTAACAACAAGTCTCACAATTTGTTGTGAGACGTTATTGGTGCCCGCTCAAGCAAATCAATGAACAACGGGAGGACAGTGCTACCGTGTTACCATGAGCATGAGGTTTGCTGTCTAATTAGAAAATTCAGAGACAGTTTCAGGGAAATTTTCAGATATATATATATATATATATATATACACACACACACACACACAAACACACACAAATATTATAAGGATAAGTATATATATATTGACAATCTCTTACATACAGATACCTAAGAATAACTGTGGATAGCTATAAGGTTTAGGAACAATATTCTGGGCAAGCTCTGTGTACGGGCAGTTAGCCTTTATTCTTCAGATAAAATTATCTGTGAAATTTAGTCATTCTATATTGGAGGTCTAGAGCTATGCTTCTTTTGTACATATAAAAGTAATAACTAAGAAAATTATGTATCTTCCTTCCTTTATATTTGTGTGGAGGCATACCCATAAATGTTTGCTATTATTCAAGTATAGGTTACCATATTTTCAACCTATTTATAGCAAGGTCATGAACCTTGATTCCAAAATTTAATTTCTATCAAAAAAAATCATTTCAGAATCCTAATTGTGTAGAGTAACTGCATCTGACCAGAAGTTTGTGTCTTGTTGATTGAATGCATGTATTTGTCGGGTATGGATAACTGTTCACTGTCTCAAACGTCTCGTACCCAAACTTTCATAGTTGGACATGAAAAAGTAGCCATCATTAACAACATTGCTCCCATGGAAAAATGTATTCCAGATTTAGTATTATTGTTTGCCAAATGAACTTTGCAGAACACATGTTCTTTCTGAGTTGAGATCAACTCATTTTCCCCTGCAATTTAGAAAATATTGTGTATTTTCTGTAACAGAATTTGGTCACTTGGGATGATGCAATAATTCTGATTTCTTCTTTAGGGAATCTAGTTATAATCTGAACACAGAGGATAATTTGTTTTTCTTATTATTTATGTGTAATTTTACATGCTTATGAAAGTTCAGGATTAGAATAAAGTTTTGCAGTAGGAAAGAAAGAACATAGTACTTGAGATTTGCATGCATCGTCTGTTTTGTTCCTCTGTTATTGTGTGTGTTGGAGACTCAATCAATGGCAGCAGGATGCGTACAGAATCGATCAGTTATTTGACTTGAATTTATTTCTTCCTCTTGCTATGATTTATACCAGATTGTTTTATGTGGAAATTCTTGAGGATATATGCAGCTCAATCTTATTTTAACTGCCCAGTTTTAGAGTGTTTTTAATGAAACGTGTGCCAGTTGATTTGCTTGGAAATTGGTCATGAACCTGTACATATGTGCCTGGCACAAGGAGGAATTCAAGAAATAGTTTTTAATGAGTCACACGAAATCATATTTTTGTGCATCAATACATGCAAGTATGTATTTGCATATATATGTCCACATACCACCTTACATAGACACACACACAACACATATATGCATACATATATAATTGAACTGTGTTTTCTTATTTTTGCCAGTTATTTAACTTGTACCATTTTTTTTAAAAGATTTTTTATCAGTATTGGGGTCAGGGAGCTATTCAAAGGGCTGGAGCACTTGCTTAGCAGTAGGGAGGCCCTGGTTTGATTCCCAGCACCGTATGGTCCTTCCAAACACCATTAGGAGCAGCCCATGAGCACCGAGTTGGGATATTTCTGAGCACTACTGTGTAGGACAAAAAGCTGAAAAACAGAAATGCACATTGTTTAGTGTTTTATGAAGATTTAATGCCTCACACTTACACATCTTCTTTACTTCTCTACCTTTTCTTCACTAAAGCAGTAATAGTTTTGTAAGATACGTTATAGGTTATTCTAACACTAATTTTAATAGAGAAAACTTTGAAAATATTTTTTGTGGCCTAATTTAATGACAGGTTTGCATCTTTGATTTGGCTGCTTAATTTTACAATTATATTTGTGTGTGTGTGTGTGTGTGTGTGTGTATCTGATGTTTCTGGTGAGTGTGAAATATGTATGCAATGTGTTATTCCATCTTTACTTCTTCAGGAAACTCAACCTAAATATTACTGCATATAACTTTTAATATGCAAGAAATCAGTGAAATAAGATATTGATAGGAGTGACTTTTTTTTAATGAGAGGTGAGTGTGCATTAGATAACCAATTTTTATATTCAGCTTGCAATTTAGGCAAGAGAAATGAGGTTGATATTGGATCTATGTTCTTCATGTTATATGTGTTGGCATAGAATCAGTTTTATTGATAACAGATATTTTAATATATTTGCTTAAGTTTTAGGAGTCTAGGCATAGAGCTCAAAATAAAGTTCCTTAAGAAATGACAGGAACATTTTCACATAAAATATCCATTAATAACATCTTAAGAACTGGTAAAATCACTCTCTGAAATGTTAGAATTTTTATATACTAGAAGAAAATTTTAGCAAAGCAATTCATTTGAGCAGAAGCCAGGAAAACATTTTTTCTCAGTTATATTCAGATTATTTTCCAAATAGTAAAAATAGATTTTTCCCTCAAATTCTGAATTCTAATCAAGTTGAGAAAAAAAATGTATTTGAAACCTAAATTCCCAACACACTTTCTTGTTAGCAAGAAAATCGTGCCAAAGATAATAGTACTTAAATGTTGTAGAAGGCAGATGGTTGCTATAAGACAGATTTTTCCGTTTGGTCTTAAATTTGAGCATAATGTTTGCTTTATTTCTTGAAATACTGGAAAGTTTGCTTTATTTCATTTGCTATGTGAATTGATGATTGCTAAAAGAAAAGTATAGACTGACAAACACTGAATAATTAGAATTTGCTAATTTTTTTTAGAGACCCATTTATTCCTAAAAATCTAAAATAGCATTAGGCAAATGTTTTCTGTCATCCTGAATGTGCTGTTATGTTCTACTCTCTGCAGACATCTCGTGGAGAATTTGACTCCAGCGAATTTGAAGTTAGGAGACGCTATCAAGATTTTATTTGGTTGAAAGGAAAACTTGAAGAAGCACACCCTACTCTGATTATTCCAGTAAGTTTTTACTCCACCCCCTCCCATTTATCTTGGGAATCATCATAATTCCTGAAGTCTAATTTCAGATCTTTCACTGCAGAATAATTCATTATCTTATAAACATTTATTTAAAATTCTTTCAATTTATGTACCCTTTTAACTTTTCTAATTTGTTAATGTTTTGCAGCATTTAGCATTGTAAATTTTTAAAAATTGCTTTAATTAAAAGTGCGTATGTGTTCTGAGGTCTTTGAAAAGGAGAAGTGTAGAGTTTCTTATAATCCTGCACTACATAATGCTTTGTGACTTAAATAAATATTTTTTTTCTTGCCAAAGCCATTGCCAGAGAAGTTTATAGTGAAAGGAATGGTTGAACGTTTTAATGATGACTTCATTGAGACACGCAGGAAGGCATTGCATAAATTTTTGAACCGAATTGCTGATCATCCAACTTTAACATTTAATGAAGACTTCAAAGTTTTTCTTACTGCACAAGCTTGGGTAAAGAATTTTCATTTATACTCAATGTAATTGTTTAGTATCATTGTGTACAAGGAGGTCTATATGCTTCTTTTTGTCTGTTACTTTCATAAACCAGGCAGTTGTATCCTTGAGTTATAGCAATTTTTTAAAAAGCACTGAGAAAGATATTTCAGATAGAACCTTATGTCAAATTTTATATAAACATTGCAGAAGTATTATATCTTCCTCACAGATATATTCCTCTAGGTAGAATTTGTGTTTAGTATCAGGTTATTTCTTGATATATAGGCAGTATTGAGCATGAGCAATATAATTCTCTTTATTGACACAATTTTGAGCAATAATGAACTGGGATTTTTTTTAAGGAGGGAGAAAAGTACTTACTGATTGAAGGAATGAATGGGTAAATATCAAGCTACCGAGAGTATTCGATATGCCAGACACAGTAACAACAAAGTCTCCAATGGAGACGTTACTGGGCCCGCTCAAGCAAATCGACGATCAACGGGAGGGCCTTTACCTTTTACCTTTACCTTATAGGAGCCAGAGCATTAATACAGTAAGTAAGGTGTTTTCCTTGCATGCAGCCAACCTAGATTCAATGCCTGGCAAATCATATGGTCCTGAGCATTGCCAGGAGTGATTCCTGAGCCCGGATCCAGGAGCGAGGATTGAGCACCACCAGATGTGGACCCCCCCAATCCAGTAAATGAATAGATAAATATATAAATTAAAAAAATCCTCTTGTTCTTTAATTGCCCAAAGAGGAAATTGATCTAATTTTTACTACAGAAATCTTATATTGTCTTCTTTTTTTTTAAATTTTTTAAAATCTTATTTTTATAAAGTTGTTCACAATAATTTATTACATTCAGTATTCCAATACCAGTCTCACCTTCCCACCGCTATTATTTCTACTATTTCTAACTACCACCTAAGGCTGCCCCTATAGCAAGCCCTAAATAATTTATTTTGTATTTCTTGTTGTGAATAATCCGCTAAAAATGATCAAAAAATGTTTCCTTAGAAGAAAGTGTGTGATGATTGTTGTTTCTCACCCTGAAGCCATTAAGTTCTTGTATAAATGATTACATGTTTTTACAGGTTGAGCCTTGTATGCATATATATGTATATATATGTATATAATATATTTGTGTGTGCATATATATATATTTATTTTTATTGAGTTTGGTTACCTCCTACTTTACACTCCATCCAATGTGGTGTGCTACTCCTGGTACATCAATCATTGGTGTATGAGATGTCACTACAAGAATTCTAAAATTTGAAAGAGGGTGATACAGCTGGAGTTAAATTTTTAACTGAATGGTGACTTTGGGGTCAGAGGCATCTTTGCAGCCTGTTGTTTTCTTCCGAGATTTATTTGTGAGTCTCTGGATCATGACCATTAATGAGCTTATATGGAGCCAGAGACGTTTCAAGGATGTGACTGCCAAGCTCCCGGAAGAACAGGGAAATGTGGGGAGGTTGCTCATTCCTGACTCCTGGAGATTTTGGTCACAAAACTCAAAAACCTGAACTTTTCAACATTTTCACTCATGGATGAAACTCGTCCTGAGCCTTTGGAGATCGGTCATGAGCATGACGATGATTGGGTTCTGGAGCTTTTCAGCTGCAGGGGCTCTGTTTGGGCTGGTGGTGGGTTCCCCTTCCCTGCTGTGGAGTGGCACTGATAAGACAGCCTGCCACGGGATCTGGAATCATCTCTGTAGCTTGTTGCTCTCTTCCGAGATTTATTTATTAGTCTTTTGTCTTCTTTTTCCTTTTTTTGGAGGATTTAACCAAAGAAGATAATGAATCAGACAATTAGTCCCTATTAAACAATTACTGACCAATGGTAATTTTATTGCCAAAATGCTAGAAGCTCCAAATGATTTCTCTCAGCCTTGCCAGATAGTCTTGCTATCAAGAAGCTCTTTGTGACTTTTGGAAATGAATTGTGGCCTGACTCCAGTATGCTAGAAGCTGTGAGAAATATTTCCTATAGTCAGCAGTTGGAACAGCTTGCCTGTTGTGACTTGTGCTTTCTCTGGTAATGTTGACACTATTCAATGATGTGGTAGCACTTCTGGATGCAGTATTGCCTGGTCAAAATTGGCATCTGTTATTTGTACACAGAAATCGTTCCAACTTCTAAATAAACCAGGATTACCTCATATCAAATTTTCCTTAAGACCTTTAGAAAAGAAAATGTGGAAAAGAAGATATGTTATTTAATAGGTAAAGAAAATAATAATACTTGAAGTGATGGATTTAGTAGTAGTAGTATTTTATAGGTGTTTGTGTATTTTTATTCTTTAACTTTCTTTTTCAGTCCCAAAATTATGTTTCAACATGTGGCATAGCCATGAGCAAAATCTGGTTTTCTTTCTGTTATTCTTTTATAAGGAATACTTTTGCATAGTAAATTCTTTCATGGCATTTTGTTTCCATCATATCATCTCCATTGTGTCCTTCAGTATGAGTTCCTTGGGAAAACTTATTCTTTTAAAGAATATCCTTTTATTTATGGGCTGGAGCGATAGCACAACAGTAGGGCGTTTGCCTTACAAGCGGCCAACATGGCCGACCCGAGTTCGATTCCTCTGCCCCTCTCTGAGAGCCCGGCAAGCTACTGAAAGTATCTCGCCCGCACGGCAGAGCCTGGCAAGCTACCCATGACTATTCAATATGCCAAACACAGTAACAACGTATACGATATGCCAAACACAGTAACAACAAATCTCATGATAGAGATGTTACTGGGCCCGCTTGAGCAAATCGATGAACAACGGGAGGACCGTGACCTTTTATTTATGCTATGAGGAAGCATGTGCACTTTTTTCATACCAATGCTTTGATCTTTTGGACCACTCCGGTGGTGCTTAGGGCTTACTTCTGACTCTGTGCTCAGGTATCACTCCTGGTGGTACTCAGGAGATTTCAAACTGGGCACCACCTTCAGTGCTGGGGATTTGAACTGGACTTGACCACATGTACTGCAAGAACCTTACCTCCTATATTATCACTCTGACAATGATCCAAGTACTTTAAAAAAGAATATTGTTAAGGAGACAAAGAATTAGAGGAAAGACTATTATACCCTGACTAAAAACTCATCTGCTTCAAAATTGACATTAAAGAAACATACACAATATTATTTTATTAACACTTCTTTTATTCTTCTAACAAGGTTTCTTCCTTTTCTACCTAGGAACTCTCTTCTCATAAGAAACAAGGTCCTGGGTTCCTGAGTAGAATGGGGCAGACTGTCAGAGCTGTTGCATCATCAATGAGAGGAGTTAAGAACCGCCCAGAGGAGTTCATGGAAATGAACCATTTTATTGAACTGTTTAGCCAGAAAATAAATTTGCTTGATAAAATATCTCAGAGAATTTACAAGGAAGAAAGAGGTATGTAGGGCCACTAAAATGTAATTTCAAAGACATCACATTTCTAAGAGGCTTTTGAAATGAGTCTATATATTTGTTGGTATTCTCAGGCAGTGTTTAGTTACCACTTTTTTTTTTTACCTCTTCTTTTTTCTCAAGAGTTTTATCTCTTTGCTTTCAGGACTGATCTGTTTTGTGCTTGCTGTCTATTCATTAGAGCTCCTTGTCTATTTAAATTCCTGGCTTCAACATACTAACATCTTCATTATGTTTGCTTCGGATGCTTGCTTTGCATTGTGTATTTTCTGTCTTTTAGTGTGCCTTGCCATTTTTTCCCCTTGATATCCAGGTATGTTATACTGGGTCAAAATAATTTGTATAAATAAATCATTGGTAATCTGGTGGTGAGGTGCAGGGGTCGGGAGTATTTCTGAGTCTCATGATTAGGTCTCTGTCTTTGGGGAGGCTGTATTTTCTGCTCTGATCTTCACTAGTTTCTGTATTCCCCCCCATTAGATAAGACTGAAATGCTCGAAAAACTGGAGTTTCGTGTCCCCCTCCCTCCCACTTCTGCTGTGTCACTGAAACTCTAGGTTAAGAAGTGGTCAGCTCTTTTTCTTCCTAAAGGCAGACTATGTTAAGAAAACAGTGCCTGGGGCTGGGGCATTAGCACAGAGGGTAGGGCTTTTACCTTGCTGAGGCTGGGTTGGATTCCCAGCATTCCATATGGTCCCTTGAGCACCTCCAGGAGTAATTTCTGAGTGCAGAGCCATGAGTAAGGCCTGTGCATCGCCAGGTGTGGCCTGAAAAAAAAAAAAAAGAAGACAGTGCCATTTCAAAATTGCTTGTTCTATTCTTCCACCCCTAGCCCCTTTGGAGGGCTGGAGCGATAGCACAGTGGTAGGGTTTTTGCCTTGTGCACAGCCAGCCCAGCTGAGCCGGTTTCGATTCCTCCATCTGTCTTGCAGAGCCTGGCAAGCTACCAAGAGTATCTCGCCTGCATGGCAAAGCCTGATAAGCTACCCCTGACATATTCGATATGCCAAACACAGTAACAAGAAGTCTCAATGGAGACGTTATTGGGCCCGCTCGAGCAAATTGATGAACAACGGGAGGACAGTGACAGTGACAACCTCTTTGGAGAAGAGTGAATTTTTGATAATTGCTGTGGGAATCTGGGACAATGTCCTAGGATAGATTAATTTTGCAATATTGTGGGAAGGGTTCGCTATGAATGCAACTTTTTAATTTTTTTATTCCCTTAAGAATTTTTAATTCATAATTTGTAATTCTGAAGTGTTCCTGTTGAACCTAAAGCCACTGGTTAATTAGTAGTTCAAGTCTCCGTCCTGAGGCACTGGGCCCTGAGGTGATAGCAGCTGAGGGTCTTGCCTCTAGCAAGCAATAGTTCCTTGCTTCGCACTTCTCCAGTTTTGTGGCTTCCATTTCTCTGGTGCCCTTTCCTTATCTCACAAATCTATGAAGAGTTGTTGACTTTTCAGTTTGTTCAGTATTCTGTTGTTAGGTTGGAATAGAGACTTCCAAGCACATTTCATATGAAATTGCACGTTAAGTTGACATTTTGCCTTCAAAGTTTGAATGCTACCCATGCACATATTGTGACAATTTTCTCATTCTTAAGTGACTTTAAAGGAAGTCATGACCAGTCCCCATTCTTTTTAATCGACTGTGAGCAGTTTTCTTTACCATTAAAAATAGTAATAGTTATGTAAGCCGTCAATTTAAGACTATAGACATTATATGCCATTTGACTTAGTTAATGTGCTTTGTTTATGTTAGATTTTTTGAATTTTGCGGTTTATTTCCCTAAGTTTCTAGCTACATTTACCTAGAGTAAAAATAGATAGGAAAGTAATATAAATTCATATTGCAAATGAAGAATTATTCTCTATGTATATTGTTTCAATTATTAAATAAGTGAAAGCATAAGATTTTGTCAAAGGAATTTTTACTTTATTAAGAATTGTTTATTAAGGAATATAGAAAAGCATTTCAAACTGATTTGTATATTTTTTTGGTTTGAGCATTATTCATGCATTAGCTCTTGGTGAAGTTATTGCTATGAAGGAATGTAGCTTGATAATTTATTTCCATCAATTTGTTTCCATCCTTTTGGTCTGCCATCATAGTTACTATTTGTTGATTCTTTAAAAAAAATTTATTTTGTTTTGACTTAAAAACTAATTCTTTAAGTCTAGTGATTCTGTTTGTATTTTGCTTAGTAGAGGCAAAAAATCTAGTAGATTAAAAAAAAATGTCTATATGTATTTGTTGGGCTGCAATTGACAGTGCACAAGGGCTAAAGGGCTAATCCTGGCACTGTAATCAGGAATGACTCCTCGTGGTGCCAGGGGACCATATGTGGTGCCAGAGATTCAAACCAGGCTAGCAGCCACATGGCTGCATGCAGGCAAGTGCTTTTCCTTCTGTCTATCTCTCCAACCCATGTTAAATAGATTCTTGATGCTTAGTTAAATGTGATAGCAATTAGAAGAGGCCCTTGGAAATTCTTGGCACTAGAAGTATGTAGGATATCACTGTTCTATTGCTCTTATAGGGTACTAGTTGAACAATCTTTGCTATGCTCTAATATTTGTGAAATGCACAGAAGAAAAACAGGAATATGTTACTTTGACTTCTAAAGATAAATTTTTTATTTTCAGGGAGTAAACACAGGTACTCAGACCTGAGGCTTTACTGGTTTTTGAAGCGGAAGCCCCCAGGGGTCCAGAGCAATAGTACTGCAAGCAAGGCACTTGCCTTACACGACTGACCTTCGTGGCACCCAACGTGGTTCCTTGAGCCTTAATAGGAGTGATCTCTGAGCTAGGAGTAATCCTTTGAGCACTGTGAGGTCTCTCTCTCAAACACTAACAACAACAACAGAAAAAGAAAAGCAAAGACCCTCATGCACTCAAGATCTAAATAAACTCAAGATCTCAAGATTCTGTTTAAAATAATGGAGGGTTTTCTTTTGTAGTATTGGAAAACTAAGCTGTAGGGTGATGTATTCATATTCCAGTCATGAAGAATTTAGGGATAATAGCTAGTAGTTTCTGTCATTTCAGTGGTTGCTTCGTTTTAAAAATTTAGTTTTATAGTTTTTTTGGCAGATTTTATTTTTAATTGGCTGCATGTTATCTGCTTCTCTGTGCTGCTAATTCACAGAGGAATAAGATGGTATCTGCCCTTGAACTCTACTTTGATAAACGGATATATTGGTAGATAAATAAGGGTGCAACTACTTAAATACAAATATAATTTGAGCTGTAATTTAGAATTTTAAGGAGATTCTATACAAACATACTATAGAGGTTTAGACATAAAAATATGCCCTTTGAGAAAAAGCATAAAGGAAACCATTCTTATCTACGGAATATTGGGGTAGTATAGACTTTATTTAAAATAGATTCAGATTAGTTTAGAAGTATTTTAAAGGTCTTTAAACTTTTTTTTTTCATGAGGTGGAAAGGGGAGGTAGTTGTTTATAGCTACACAGTAACCATCAAGGACAGGAGGATGGCCTTAATGCAGGAATGCTCCAGCCTGAGGATATGTGCACAATGAGACAAATGAGGTGTTTTTTTTTTAAGTCTCTTTAATTTACATATTTGGAAAACACATACATTGAGCATGTGATTCTTTTTTCAGAATATTTTGATGAAATGAAAGAGTATGGTCCAATTCATATTCTGTGGTCAGCATCAGAAGAAGATCTGGTTGATACTCTCAAAGGTGTTGCCAGCTCTCTTGATAAATGCTGTAAGGCCAGCGAAAAGCGAATGTGTGGACTCTCGGAGGCCCTGCTTCCTGTCATCCATGAGTACGTGCTCTACAGTGAGATGTTAATGGTAGGAACTTATTAGACTCTCACATCTTTTACCTGACTAGAATCTTTATAAAAGCAGTTTCATTCTTTTCACCACTGTCCTCCTATCCTAGCAGGATACTTTGCATGTAAATAGTCAGTAAATGTTTGTTTACTGCATGAATGAGTTGATGAGTGGAAGAATACATTAATAAGAAACAGAAATATTCAACAGCAATAATAATTTATAAGATTATACATATGTTTGAGGCGGCCTCAGGCAAGCTTTTCATTGGGAATATGATCATGTGTTCAAGTGTTTAAAATTTTTCTTTTCAGAGTTTTAGCATTTTATACATTTCTTTTCATCATTGAGTTGCTTTTCTGCTACTAGGTACATTTAATTTTGCAATATATTTAATATCATTATGCTGAACAGACTTGAGTAGGATCTTGATGTTTGTTCTGCCTTCTGACTATGTCTCAAAAGAAATCCTTCAAATTAGAATGTTTTCCTTTTATTATTTGAAAATCCTTTTACTGCTTTTCTGCCAGAGTTTTTCATTTAACTTCCTTAGTTCAAATTAAGGTTACCAGATATTTGTAATTTTAGCTGTCCTCTTTGCAGGAACTGATGCTTTTCACTTACCACTCCTGTTCACAGTGTCCTGCACAAACTGAGTCTCTGTCTCTGATGATTTGGGTTTTTGTTGAGAGAAAAAATCAGTTTATGTTCAGCTAGAGCTTATTTCTTCTGTCATTTGTAACTGGAGCCATGTCTGGTGTCTGTTTTCATATATTCTTGATTTTGAATGACAAAAAAAAGTTAGTCTTTGTCTAGGTAAGAAACTTTCAATTATTTATTTATTTATTTTTTGGTTTGTGGGTCATACCTGGCAATGCACAGGGGTTACTCCTGGCTCTGCATTCAGGAATTACTCCTGGCAGTGCTCAGGGGACCATATGGGATGCTGGGAATTGAATCTGGGTCGGCCGCATGCAAGGCAAACACCCTACCCACTGTGCTACTGCTCCAGCCCCACTTTCAATTATTCTTGCAGCATGGTATC
Organism: Sorex fumeus; assembly: GCF_029834395.1. Lineage (NCBI taxonomy): Eukaryota > Metazoa > Chordata > Mammalia > Eulipotyphla > Soricidae > Sorex > Sorex fumeus. Next base: position 29,959,108 of record NW_026606188.1, read on the forward strand.
TGCCTCTTGTTTCTGTTTTCCTTTGGCAGAGTCATGAAATATTTTGTGGCCATTGTAGATCCCTGCTGTTTCTTCACCTTATTGGGGTTCTCCCATAAGCCTTTCATGCTTCCCTAATGCCCATAATGTTTCACTGCTCAGGCATCACCCCCTTGTCTTCAGCAGTTTCCTTGGCTACATGCCATTGTTTCTCTTCATTATTGATCTTCCCCTTGTGTGTCTCTTCAAAGTGATCTGATTTGTATCATTACAAATAGTATATTCTTTTTTTCTTAATTATATGTGTTTTACTCTATTATGTAAAGATGGAAATCATGTAGCTTAAATTATATATCATTGAAGATGTGGAAAAATTATAATAGTAATCAGAAAGAATTATTTCCTAGGTTCTCATTTGGTTGTAATATTTTTTAGACTCCTAGAATATAAAAAGCTGTATTTATATTGCAGTTGTGGTTTGGTTTTATAATGGAATGTCTTCTTTACTGTGAAATGAAATATTTAAAATGTATGCCTTCACAATGATTATATTAGTATAATTTCTACTAGTTATCTTCAGAAGGAACCACTATATAGAGTATTTCTACTTGCATGAAGCACATTGCTTCATGTTTATGGAAATACCTTGAGTAAATTGACTGAAATGTCGTAGTCATTTGGGCTTAGGAAAGGAGGTCCTGGTGTGAATAGCACACATCAAAGTAAGTGTAGAGAAATTTGTAATAATTACTAGAATTTTCCATTGATTTTCTTGAAAATAGGAGAAATAATAACGGCCTTTGACTGTTTTAAGAGCGATTCTCAGGCACAGGCTGGACTGCCTGGTTTTCGGGATGCTTTTCACCTTTACCTTTGACTTTTTACTTTTATTTCTCACTTGAATGCTCTGAAGCCTACTTTCTGGCTTCCATGTAACTGATTTTTGTATCTAGGTTCTTCCCTTGCTCTGAAAGACACACAAATCTGCCCTTCACTTAGAGATCTGTACCTCTGTACTTATTTCTGGTGTGTCTTTTCTTCTACTCCCTCTGGCTGAGTTGGCAGCTTACTCAGAGTTTGTTTTTTTTCCCCAACCTGTTTAGATGCCTCCTGTTTATTATTACAGTTTCATAGAGTGGATTATGTAATATGGATTATGCAATTGCATACAGTGAAATCCAGTGGAAGATGAGTACACAGACAAATAATCTTTATGTTTATAAAATCTATGTAGAATACCTTCAGAGGAAAAATGAGTTGCCGAGGGAATGCCCCACTGTAAAAGATGTAGATAGATGCAGCACTCAACTTGCGTCACATGGATGTGTTAAATTAAAGGCACTGAAACATGAAATCATGCTTATTCAGGAGAACAGGCTGAAACTACCATGTTCCCACAGTTTTTCATCAGAAGCTTGACTGATCAATATTTATTTTATTTTATTTGTGTATGTATATTTATTTAATCACAGTGAGATATACAGTTACAGAGTTGTTCATGATTGGGTATCAGTCATATAATGTTCCAACACCATCCATCCCTTCACATTTCCCACAACCAATGTCCCCAGTTTCTCACCTGCTCTCCCCTTTCTCCACTCCGAAGGCTATGGCAGGCACTTTTTTTTCTTTCTCTCTTTATTTTTTTCTCTATTTCCCTCTCCATCTTTCCCCCTCCCGTCCCCCCCTCCCCACAACCACTTAGGGTGTAAATACACCACTTCAGTTCTCATATATTCCTATGTTGACTCTTTGAGGAAATACTCTCTCTCTGGAGTCAGGAATGATTGTAGATTTAGATGAGAGATATAGTAGCCTTCCAGATGCATCAGTCAATTTACCCATTATCATGTATTTCTGGGCTGGAGCCATAGCACAGCAAGTAGGGCATTTGCCTTGAATGCAGCCAACATGGCCGAGCCAGGTTCGATTCCTCTGCCCCTCTCAGAGAGCCGGCAAGCTCCTGAGAGTATCTCACCCGCACAACAAAGCCTGGCAAGCTACCCATGACATATTCCATATGCCAAACACAGTAACAACAAAGTCTCACAATGGAGACGTTACTGGGCCCGCTCCAGAAAATCGATGAACAACAGGAGGACAGTGACAATGACATGTATTTCTAGTGCTTTGACTGACTTGTTGTATGTTGTTGCAGACTGTTTTGTTCTTTGCTGGTTTGAAAGAATTGTATATGCCTAGAGTGCTTTGTCAAAGGTTGTACATTCAATGGTTTAGCCAGTAAGATGTGAATTGAGAAAACTGTATAAGATTTGTGGGGGGAAAAAGATCTTACACATTCTTAATGTAGCTTTAAAATGAAACATTTATAAAAGATATTGCATCTCCAAATGATTGATTACCTGTGGGGAAGAGATGCTTTTATTGCAATATATAGTTTTCTTTTTTATCTAAAACAAAAGGCCGTTTAAATTAAGGGCAGTTTATTTTATTTGTGTTTATATAAAGGCTGTTATGAAAAGAAGAGACCAAATACAAGCTGAACTGGATTCCAAAGTTGAAGCTTTGGCCTATAAAAAGGCAGATACTGATTTGGTGAGTTTTTGTATTTCTTTGTATAATTCTAAATTTATTATTGAGAATTTCTATTAAAATTATAGGGGCTGGAACAATAGTACAACCAATCAGATGCTTGCTTTGCATGCTGGCCAACTCAGGTTTGATCCCCAGCATCCCATATGGCCCTCTTAGCATCACCAGGAGTATTTCCTGAATGCAGAGCCAGGAATAAATGCTGAGCATCACTGGGTGTGGCTCATACCAAATACTCAAACAAACAAATGAAAATATAAAGTTTTATTTTTAAAATATTTTTCAGCACTTTCAAGTCATTCTAAAATTTCTTCAAAAGTCTTTTTACATTGAGTGCCAAGTAATTCTAGAAGCATAACAGTGATACATTTCTGCCTCCCCCCCCAATTTAATTAATTAATTAATTAATTTTGTGGCACTATGTCTTTAATTCAGGTCTTCTACAAACAAAGCTTGTGCTTTCTTAGTGAGTCACCTCCCTAACCCTAGCCTTTCTGACATTATTTCTTAGCTATGAATATGAAATTAATTTTTGAAAATTTTTGTTAAAAGAAGGTAGGTAAAAAGTATTTGCATTTTCCAGAATGTAAGAACTCAGTGAAACCATCCAGTTTCTATTAATTTCATAGGGTGTTTATAAAAAATGTTAGTGTTTTTATGTAATTCATTCTTTTTTTATAAACATCTTTCTTGTTTTCTAGGTTTGTAGGATAACATTGGTTTGTCCTTTCTGCCTTGCCACAGGGAGCTTAGGTTTATGGGGTTGCACCCATCACAGTCATTCCCATTCCTCTGCATTTATCTGTAACCACTTTCTTTGTGCTCTGCTTCCCTAACCAGTCAATTGCCTTTATCTCCTAATCAGACTCTTTTAACTTATAAATGTTGCTTTTCTCTTTTCCCTATGTTCTTTGTATGGTTAATTCAGAGTAATGTCCTTTTTTGCATTGACACAGGAAGACAGTTAATGCTATGCTTTAGTAACTTGAAAAGTTAATTGACTCTGAATAATATTCAGTCCTGGGTGTCCGTTCTCTCAATTTAAGCATCAGTTGCCCTTAGTTCCTAGTATCCCCAAAGCAGGTATCCCCAAAGCAGGTTCCTGATGAGGGACTGGATGGATCCAGGACAAGCTGTGAGCCATCCTGGCATCCATATGGGCCAGGCCAAAGCGCCATAATACTTAACTCTAAGTTAAGAGTATGGTCATGGACAAATTCTATCATGATACAAAAAGTAACAACTGTATTCGGATCCTGCTAGGGTTAGGAAAGACTAATCTGGCCTGAGCACTGTAGTCTGAGATCTGTAGCGAGTTGCCCCCAGGACAGCCATCCTATAAACTTAATGTATCTCTTATGTATCCATTCAAAATAACTAATATTATTAAGAAGTAAAATTAAGATGAATGTTTAAATGATTATTGGACTAGGGAAAGGAGAAAAAACCCTAGGTGGTATTTTGCCCTTGAGCAGATCTCTGGACTGCAGATCAGGAGGAGCTTTGATTTGTTGATTATGCTACCAGACCTGGGTGTGGTTGCTACAGCCAAGTTTTGGGGAGTTGGGAGAAACTAGAGAGAAGAGGAAGGGTGAGACTGACTGCAGAGAGACTAGCAAGGGGGGACTGGAGGAGCCGGGAATCAGGGGCAGTGTGAGACTAGAATGGGTAGTTTAGTAGACTGAAATAGGCAGGTGGGGAGAATGGGATAAACAGTAACTGATCACCGACCAGCCTGGCCCTCCTTCGCCATACCGGGTGGGAAAGTGGCCTGAGACCACCAAACGCAGGCGGCAAGAGAGCTCCAGGCTTCTTATTTGTTTTATGAATACACATAAAACAAGTATTTGATGTACTTCACACAGTAACAATTGTCACAATAGAGACGTTACTTGGCACGCTTGAAAATGGATGAACAACGGGAGGACAGTGACAGTGACAATTCTTTTATTACGGTACTTTATTATAGAAAATTTCAAATTATGAAACAAATCCAAAAATTTAACGAACTATTCATCTACCTTGTTGGGCTTCATTTAATTTCCAACATTTCGTTCTTTTTCATCTTTTTCTTCATTTTTTACTCTAATGTATTCTAAAGCAAATGCCAGACATCATATTATCACCCATGGTATTTCAGTAGTGATATTACTGTCTTCACTTTTTAAATTTAGAGATGAGCATCACTATTCTCATTTCAGTGTTGGAGAGGAGGCTTCGCATTGAGGAAAACTTATACTTACTGCTTTTGAAATAAAGTAGAATTAGAGGTGATGGTACCACTTATCTCAGAGCATGGTGCTTCTCAGCAAGCAGAAGAGTGGGGGACATTAATAATTATTTTGATTAATCTCTGAGTGCTCCATGAAAAATATTTTCTTAATTGTTTTGTATGAGTTTAAATTGGTACTGAATGTAACATTTAACATACTGCGCCATGTAGTGTGGGGGGGGGTCCATATATAATCATTTGGACTTTACCTTCCTAAGTTGTTTGGGACTTTCTCTCCTCTTTGCTGAATTTTTTCCTTAACTTTATTCATCTTTCACACAATGTAGAATTACTTTGCTGTTACTTTTGCATTACCTTTTCTCTCTCCTGTTCCATAAGCTAAGCAGCTCAAAGGCAGGAAACTTTTTTTTTTTTGTTTTCTGTTCTTAGAATACTGTTTGCTATGTGGAAGCTATAGTGAATGAAAAGATTTCAAGGAGTGCTTGATTCATAAAAAATATATGGAAGCTGTGAAGCGAGCACTAGAGTGAATAAGAAAGTATTGTGAAATGTGATTAGATCGTTTGGAATTTAGAATTTATCATTTAGTTATTAAATACATTTTAATATGGAAATAGTGATTGGATGAAGTGTTGCTCTTGACTGAATGTTAGGAAAAGTGCAGTAGTTTATTTAAAGTTTAGGAAAATAATAAAGTGGCTTTAAAAATCAGCATCTGTTCAGAAATGGCCTGTATTCATATTTGAAATTGCAAAGAAGTTGAATTGTTCCAACCACAAAAAATAGGGGGGGGGGGGGAAGAACTGGAATCTAAATATGGCTAGGCTTTTCCCAACTCAACTGAAAATACATTTTAAAATTTGACTTGAAAATATTTTGTCTTTTGCTGTATCAAGTTTTCTTGACAATATACTGTAACTGAGCAGTCCATCTATATTTATAATTTTTGTTTGATGCTCATGATAGGGGATTTCTGTTTAGTTAGTGGTTAAGTAGGAAATTAGAAAAATTATTTAAATTATATTTTATTAGACCTTTTAGTCTATTACAGTTTCTAACAGTCACCTTTAACAAAAGCAAAGACCTTGCAAATATTTTTTTTTTCAGTATTCATCAAAACAGGTCCTTTCTAAAATGTTCTGGGACTAATTCAGTGATTTGTAAATAGTAACACTTAGATGTTCAGTGTGCTCATTTGCATTCCACACTTCTTATTTCTTAAGTATTGTGATGGCATCACCGGGAGACACCTTCCAGAGTGACTCTCCAAATGAATGTGTCATGATTGGTCACGGAACAACTGAGGGGACGTTGCTTGGAAATATGCAGGCTAGGGTCACCATGGAAACGTGCCCTTGTGAGGTCCTTCTAAGGAGCAATCCTTTGCAGTCACCATGACGACCCTGGCAGAGAACTGAATATAGCAGTCTAGCCTGGTTGTTTACCATGGCAACTCACACAGAGCCACTTTGGAGACAGATCTGGGGCCATTTCTATGGAGACTTGCTGAGGCTGCCTTGAGAGGCTCCATCAAATTCACCTTTGGGTGGGGTGCTTGTACGCAAAACCAGCAAAGCAACTGGTCAAGAAAAGGTCAGTAAAAATGAAGCTCTACTGAGTAAGGCAGAGACTAGTGGAATCATAATTGTTGGGCTGGAATATAGCAGGGATGGAACATTCCAGCATTCCAGGATCATATTGGATATATCAAGTGACCTTTATCTGGGCTTCAGGACTTGCAAATATCAGACTCTGGTCTTCCCACTGCTTGTAGCTTTGTATATGGCTGTAAATTCCCCTCAATAAAGGCAATACTGTTGCTGCTTCTCACAATGCATAGGTGCCTCTAACAGTAATGTGTTTTTCTCCACACTAATGTAGTATTTTAGAGGGAATTCCTTGGTTTATTACCTGAGGGCTATAAAGTGGCTGCTTCTTAGAGTTTGTGGTTTGTAGTTCTTTCTCATAGAAATAAAAACGATGGTTTCAAAACAACCTAAATTCCATAAAGATATTCAGAATACTCATTTGAAGGCCACTTCTGCTGTTCATTAGCATTTTGACATTTAGGCTTTGAAATTAGACCTAGGATCAGTTTCTAGCTCGTTTGCTTATGAATTCTGTGATACATGATATGTTTCCTGATGTATTTTAGCCCCATTTTAGAGTGCTCATTGTGAGGAAGCAAGTAGTAGTATTCAAATAGGCTTATTGAGTGATTCTTTGATATACCCTAGTAGCTTTGCATCAGAGTAAACACTCAGTAGTTCTTAGTTGCTTTCCTCTGGATGACTTTATAGTAGCAGTGTTTGAGATGATGCCTGTGAAATCACTAAGAAACTGTACATTGAAGAGGCAAGAAAATGTTTTCATGGAATGGGGCTATTAAGAAAAGTAGTGAAAGCTCAAAGAGCAGGCTGCACTAAGATTTGTACAGTGAGAGTAGGAGAGAAGGCGATGAGGGCCTGTGTTCATTGAGGTGACTTTCCACAGACAGATGGGAAGCAGCCTCATTTGGGAGGTTGATCAAGGTTGACTTGGTCTGGGAAGTATAGATCCAGAGACAGCATCAACTGAAGATGTGGTAATAGAGTCATAGAGAAGAATACATTTGAGAGAGAAGATACAGGTGAATGATAGGACTCATCACACTTGAATGATAAGTGGCCACTCTTTCAGCATGTTAGTGGCTCCTTGTGTGGCTCCTCTGTAAGACAGAAAGATAGCAGGTCAACACAATCAGCTATAGTATAAAAAAGGAAGAAGAAAATTGGAGATGGACAACTTTATGTCATGGTAGGAAAACATTAAAGTAGAGTAATCAACAAACTTCTCAACAAATTTTATTGTGTGCTATTGGGCTGGAGCGATAGCACAGCGGGTAGGGTGTCTGCCTTGCACGCAGCCAACATGGCCGACCCGAGTTCGATTCCTCCGCCCCTCTTGGAGAGCCCGGCAAGCTACCGAGAGTATTCGATATGCCAGACACAGTAACAACAAAGTCCAAAGGAGACGTTACTGGGCCCGCTCAAGCAAATCGACGATCAACGGGAGGGCCTTTACCTTTACTTTTTTTATTGTATGAGAAACACTACTTCAGCCACTGTGGAGAGAGCGCTGAAGAAGCAGTCATATTTGAGGCTTACCTGGTGGATGGAGGCCCTAAAAATAGTTCTAATTTGTAGTTTATTGCACTATAGTAATAAGAGTGGATGGAGGGAATATTGGGAGACAACTCAACTTGAAATTAAGGGTCAGGGAAAAAAAACCCAGAAGGTAAATATGAAGTAAAATATGAAGAGATGAGGTCTTCACCCAGAGAAATAGCTGGAAGAAAAGGATTTCAGAGGACAGTAAATGAAAAGTGGGTATAATCCTAAGCAGACCAGAAAGACCAAGGACGCTGGTGTTTCTGGAATGAAATAAGAAACACAAGAGTTATGGTTAATGGGATTAGAGAATTTTCCAAGACTCGGATCACGTAGGACTTTAAGAAGTTTAGTTTTGGTAAGATAGGAAGGGAATAGTTGACAGAGTGATAGCATAATCAGATTTTAGTCACAAAACAGTTACTCTATGGGAAAGAGAAGAAATGATGTAAGCTTTTTTTCCCAATACTTAATAGATTCTAATTGGAGGTGCTGAAAAAGAATTTGCATATCAAAATCCATCTAGGGCATATGTTTGCAGTTGTTAACCTTTGGGTAGCATTTAAAGTTGGAGATTGGTTGAGGCCACTAAGAACGAGAAATAAGAGATTCCAGGACTGTTGAACCAATAAGTTGAATTAATAGATGTTTATAGGGTCATTCAACTTTCTAATGCACTTCTCTACTTATGAGGCATTTGCAAAAACAATTCTACATTGAATAATAAAAGTAAGTTTGGCTAATACTTTATTTGAAATTGAACTATACTATATGGTTCAACAAAGAAGACACTTTAAGGAAATATATATATTATTCAGTTAAATAAAAGTATAACAACAGTTGAAGTTATGAGGAACACTAGATATTTGGAGGAACTTGTTTTGGCAGTTTAGTCTTAGGTTTTCAGAGTCAGAATTTCTTCTTGAAAATGCTTATTCACTTCACTTTTCTCTGTAAGACAAATAACATTCATCTGTGGTGCTAAATAATGCTATAAATCCATTTTATTTTTCTTTTTATTTTGGAATGGATGATTTATAGTTTTCTACTCAAAGCAGCACTCAAATATAAATGAATATGAATATGTTTGACATTTGGCAATATGTGCAAGGAATCTGGGAACTGGATCTAGGTACAATGCCATTGCCCATTCTCAGTATATTTATGTGAGCAAGAAAGAAGAAAAGAAAAGCATTTTCATAAGATCATTATAGTCTTGATTTGCATATAGCCATTTTCAGTGGATGTAACAGACACCAGATTTATTCAAGCTGGTCCTTGCTCAGTATGATTTTCTATTTTTGAACCAGTGCTTTACTTTCACCCTCAAATAGTGGTTATTAATCTTCTAATGTTCTTGATTATGTTTTCTCTAAGCTAGGAGGAAATAATATGTTTTTGATATATATATGAAAATAATGTGTGTATGTGTGTGTGTGCGTTGGAAACAGTGGAATGTTGGTTCTTTCTTTTCACAGATATTTGTTGACTTATCCCTCATCCCGGGCTGGAGTGGTAGCATAGTGGGTAGGGCATTTGCCTTGCACATGGCTGACCCAGGTTCATTTCCTCTGTCCCTCTCGGAAAGCCCGGCAAGCTACCTAGAGTATCCCGCCCACACAGCAGAGCCTGGCAAGCTTCCCGTGGCTTATTCAGTCTGCCAAAAACAGTAACAACAAGTCTCACAGTAGAGATGTTATTGGTGCCTGCTCGAGCAAATCCCTTACCCCAGATCTTTTTTTTACTAGTTTATGTATTTCTCTTTGTTTCATATAATACAATAACTCTCCCTCTCCAGCATTCTTTTTTTGTTTGTTTGTTTGTTTGCATCTGTGTATGTCTCTTCCTCTTATCACACAGAGATATGTGTGTATCCACAGGGCAGTGCAGGATATATGTCTGTCCAGTGAAAAGAGGAGGAATTTTTTTCTTGCATATTTTCTTTTATTGTCTATTCTGGCAGAGTTTTTCTCACATCTCATTGGTCATAGTTGTGAAAAATCTATGATCAACTAATTGCACCGAGATTTCTATCATCAAAACAGAATTAGACTGGCCACAATATGAGTCCTGATACAATACCTGATAACTGGGGCTCTTTAGGGTAGTAAGAAGTGGAGTAGGGTTCTGAATAAATAATATGGATGTGTATGGATGTATTGTACCATACATATAGCACTATAGCAACTTGTTAGACTTGCTTAAACATAGCTGTAGCACTCTAGCACTGTCATCCCATTGTTCATCGATTTGCTCGAGTGGACACCAGTAATGTCTCCATTGTCAGACTTCTTGTTACTGTGTTTGGCATATCCAATATGCCACAGGGAACTTGCCAGGTTCTGCCGTGCGGGCGGGATACTCTCGGTAGCTTGCCAGGCTCTGTGAGAGGGACGAGGAATCCAACCCGGGTCAGGCACTTGCAAGGCAAACACCCTACCCGCTGTGCTATCGATCCAGCCCAAAACATACTGTGGAAGAATGAATTATAGATGGGCGAATGGGTGATGCTCTAATTGAAGGATCAGCAGCCTTTCTTTCTCACAGTATTATTCAGGAGTACCACAATTGCTCTGTATCCTTCACTGACAGGCCTTTTACTCAGGGCACCAGTGGTTGGATGAGAAAACGGAAATCCCATATGCCCCTATTTTATATAAAATTGCAAAGGCTAAAATGAGTAATTAATTAAAGAGTCAAAAACGTCTACCCTGGGAGCTTCCGTTGATTCTGTGATTGCTCTTTGATATTTTACGATAATTTTTGCCCCTCTGTCATTTATTTTTATGTCTCTCGCCTCCCCAGCTATAGCAATCTCTATATAGTATTTCATATAAGGTGTTAAATAAATCTAATTGCAGAGTTACATGCGACTTCCACAGTTTTATGTGCATTGGTAGTTTAGGGGCAAGTTATTTACATTCCCACTGTAAAAGATGTAGGTAATATCTCCTTGGAGTATTATTAAATCTGCCTATAAAAACTCTTAGTGCATTGCCTACTTGTTATAGAAACTCAAAATTTTTATAGATGGTATTAGGGGAACTTTGATGTAGTTATTGGGCATTTCATTCTTATTAATGGAATATATGTAACCCTTCTTGTTATACTTTACATTTAAAAAAATCAGGCAGCAATTAGCTGAAATACATGATGCAAACCCCTTGCTTTACTTATTTGTTTGGGCAACTGGATACTTTCAAGTGTATCTTAGCTATGTAGACCATGAAAATGTTGTTTTGAATGTCAGAACAATTTAGCTAAACTACACATGGTATTGTACTATTGATTTATAATGATGAACATTAAAAGAAGAAATATAAATCTTCTAAAAAGAAATTTCCTTTATAAGAATCAACTGCACTGTACTGACCCAATTTTTAAGTAAGTTTTTATATTTTTCCTTTATGAGAGCTCTTGAGAAAAGTTTCATTTATGTTTTTTAGCTCCAGAAATTGGATTTAATTCCTCTTGAGGATTTGATTTCTTCTAATTGTTTTTGCCCTGTATACATCTTGAATTTTATACCTGATCCTACCACTGTCTTTATTCCACCCTTAAATCAGTTAATAACATATCAAGGATCCCAGTTCTAGTCCATATTTTACACGATGATCTCATCCATGAGATCCATTCATTATTTTTTCCTTCACCTATATTTTCCTTTTGCATTCATGTTTTTTAATCCTTTTCTTTTTTTCTCATGTTTAAACTAAAAATCTTATTTTTTTCCTGTTTAGAAATTTTTTATTTTTAATTTTATTTTCTTATTATAATGTTGTTCACAATAATTTATTACATTTAATATTCCAACACCAATCCGACCAGAATTATACCTTCCCAACATCATATTTTGAATGCTTCTAGACTGACCCCCAAGCCCTGCCCCCAAAGCAGGACCTAAATAATTTATTTTGTATTGCTTTTCATGAATAATCCACTACAAATGATCCAAAAAAGTTTCCTTAGAGGAAAGTGTGTGAAGATTGTTATATTTCACCCTGGAGCCATTAAACCCTTGTATAAGAGATTACTAACATGTAAACTAACAAGCTTTGAGCTACTTGTAGGGTGAAACTTTGAAAACCACCATATGAAATAAGGTAAAACATAAGAAATAAAAAATAAGGTAGTACATAAGAACTGGAGATAAATATTCCAAATCATTTCAGAGATCAACATTTTTGTCAATCAATTGTGAAAAAAATGTTTTTATTTTGGATTTTATTTCTTTTAGATTCAACAACTACAAGTATGTCTATTATCAACACAACTTGAACAATGACACATGCTGAATCTTACACAAAAAATTAGAACATGTTTGAGAGTGAGCATAAAAGAAAAGTACTGTTTCTAAATATTTACTTAGGGAAGTCATTGCATGTTAAAGTTTATGAATTTGGAGGGAAAAAATAGTCTTGATGAATAAGGTGTGTGTAGGTGAGTGTGGAAAGAGGGAACAGTGAGACTATAGAAATCCAGAGGCAGTATAACACTGTTGAAGATGATTTTCTGAAGGATACTGCAAGCTGTGTCTTTTCTCTAAAAACATTTCCCTAGTGGTCTTAACTATAATAGAAAACATAACAAATGGTAGGTGAATGGGATTGTTAAAAATTCCAGTCATTTCTTCTCAGTATTTAAGAAATTCTATTTACTGTGTCCTTGTAGAAACTGAGTCTTGATTTGTGGCATTCTGCCCATGATAGACATAATAGTTTAAAGCAGCTACCCCAGCTAGAAATTCAAAATAGATTTAATTTCCTTTAAATTAACACGTTTTTGTTTATAAGAAATATGTCCTAAGGATCTCTCTGGCCTGTCTCACTCCCAGCCCTGCATGGGCAGTCAATAAATATTTGATTATTCTACGAGCAATAGCACACTAGGAGTCTAAAGTGTAGAGAGGTTTTGATTCACTTATATTTATCTTGTGACCTTAATCTCACATTACTCATTCTTTATCCATGAACATGTAGGAATAATGCTTACTTTGAGAAAAGGTAAAGGTAAAGGCCCTCCCGTTGATCGTCGATTTGCTCGAGCGGGCCCAGTAACGTCTCCATTGGAGACTTTGCTGTTACTGTGTCTGGCATATCGAATACTCTCGGTAGCTTGCCGGGCTCTCCGAGAGGGGCGGAGGAATCGAACTCTATAGCACAGCGGGTAGGGCGTTTGCCTTGCACGCAGCCAACATGGCCGACTTTGAGAAAAAAAATCGAAATAATTTTTATAAATCTAAAGCTTGTGCTACTAAAAATTTTGGTATTACAACAAAAAGTACAAGGAGCCAGAGCGATAGTTCAGTGGGTAGGGCGTTTGCCTTGCACACGGCCGACCCAGGTTCGATCCCTGCCATCCCATATGGTCTCCCCAGCACTGCCAAGAGTAACTCCTAAGTGCAGAACAAGGAGTAACCCCTGAGCATCACTGGGTGTCATCCCCCCCCAAAAAAAAATAAAACCAAAAAGTACAAATAAGGTATTACAAGTGCAAGTGGCATGAACTGCTATTTTTAAATCTGAATAATTCAGTACTAAATTATTAGTGCTAAATAAAAATTGTTTATCTTCATAAGAATAGTATCAGTAGTTTTCCTTCTACTATAGCACCATGCCACTAAATTAAGTGTAGTTTGCTTTATTATTTTTTTTAGGCTATAGAGGATAAGTTTTTTTCCTCCCTATACATTTTAGTCCAAATGGAGACTTTGTGCTGGAGAGATAGTAAAGTGGGTAAGACACTTGCATACAATAGTATCTGGGTTAAACCCCTGACACTATAAATGGTCCCTGAACCCCACCAGAAGTGATCCAAGTCCAGAGTCATGAGTAAGCCCTGAGAGGTACTGGCTGCTATGCTTTGTGTCCCTTACTCCACCAGTGGACTCCAGCTTTGCAAGCTTTGCCAACTAAGCTATAAGGCTCCATTGTTCAGGAAGAGGAATAGGGAAATGGCAGGTTGGTGCTTTCAAATGCTTACTGTGTAAGAAAAACAGCAGGACCTGTTGGAAATGAAGGAGTTGCTAATGGCACAAACTGAAGTGGTATCAGTGGATATTTGGGTAAGAAAGGTTAAGTGATTTATCCACTCTTAGAGCTAATGCAGTAGCAGGGGGCCAGAGCTAAAACTTAATCACTCTAAACTTCCTAGTCTCTTAACAGTGATATATATTTGAGCAGGAGGGTCCAAAACCAACTGTCATCTCCCTCTCATCCCCATCAGAAGCTGAGCTTCTGATATTTTGCAGGTTAAAAAGCAGCCATCTTCTACTAAAATAGAAAAAAAAAATATCTTCTAAGGTTTTAGTTCTTTTTTTCTTGTATGCCTTTCAGAAATGTATCACACAATACATTGAAATTTGCAATAAATTGTATTCATAAAAACTTGAAGATTTCAACTTGAAAATACTTGAAGTGTGCAGAGTTCTGAGGACCTCAGCAAGTAGATTTTTAAAATTTCTTTCAAAGAGTTATTTTAAAGACTTTCATTTTATCCAGATCAGTTATGCTATACTAAATTTAATTGATGGTGATGGTGGCAATAGGACAAAAGCACTTATTTGGATCTCAGACAATTCAGTTGATGTAGGTAGTGCTTTTTACCTCATTTGAACGCAATGAAAGAGCTGAGGAAGAAAGTCACTAACTATATGGCACATGTAGGAGTTAATTAAAACAGAACTCTAGAGATTGTGTTAGGAATTGTATTTCAAGGAAACACCTAAGAATAAACTTATCACCATGCTTCCAATAACCAGTACCAATCAGTGAAAGTTTGCAAGTGTGACAAATTTTATTTTCCATTCCTGCAGCAGAGCATATTGGTGATTTAAAATATTCTATTAATATGAACTGGCATCTTTACTGGTGTTAATTTTGGGGCAAATTGACCTATCTTGCCCATCAGTCAATGAAAAAGTGTATGCAGTGAGTTAAGAACACACAATTCCTTACCTAGTGTGTGTCAGTGGATCTCAAATAGCATTGTAACTGGAGAAGGAAAATCAAGGCTCAGGAATAGCTTGTACAAGAAAAAAAACTGTACAAATATTCAGAAGGCCTTTTCAGGAGGGGCAGATTCTGCTGTTATTGAGACCTGTCTGAACCCTTTTGATTTAAAATGAGCAAGAAAACAAGACAGACGAATACATTTAGGACAGCACTTGAATTCAGTAAAAGCCCCCATGATAGTTCCTCACCATGTTTACTTCATAATTGAAGATGCAAAGGAGTATGCATATGTGTCATATGTAGCCATCACTGTCACATAGAGGAACACAAATGCACGGCTGCCCTGACCCACAGTTTCTAGAGAGTCCTTCACTAAAGCACAAGTGTTTGATTCAGTGTCTAATGTTCAGTTTTGATACTTAGATCACTTCTACTCATGGCACATATAGACTTATATGTCTAGATTCAAATGATTCTTTCGTAAGTATATATAACTATTAACATTTTGTTATTTAAATAGGGCATTCGCCTTACAAGCGGCCAACATGGCCGACCCGAGTTCGATTCCTCCGCCCCTCTTTGAGAGCCCGGCAAGCTACCGAGAGTATTCGATATGCCAGACACAGTAACAACAAAGTCTCCAATGGAGACGTTACTGGGCCCGCTCGAGCAAATCGACGATCAACGGGAGGGCCTTTACCTTTACCTTTCAATTTTTTTAATTTTATAAGTTAGTTCACAATATTTGATTACATTTAATATTCAAGCACTGTTCTCTTCCTGGAAGAGAACAGCGCAGAGTCTCCTGCCCCCGTGCCTGACTGTCCTCGCTGGGGCCTCTTTGAGGGGAGCAGTTTGAGTTTTCCTCCCCGCCATGACTAGGGCTCCGGCAGCCGAAGACCTCCAGAACCAGCCACCACCATGCTGAGACCACTCTCCGCTCACATGAAGGTACCGGTAGAGGGACAAAGCCATGCGAGTTCCGGGGCTGAGATCTCCAAGTCTACTCGGATTGGGGCTGGGCATCCTCCACCCTGATCCTCCAAATTCCAGTAGGCCGGGGTCATACCCACCAACTGGCCCCCTGGCGCCGTGTAATCCCATCAACGACCAAGACCCAGAGACTATAAAAACCAGCTCCCGGACATCTTATTATGATATCTTATTATCTCATTCCTACTTTGGACAAACTGGCAGGCTACTGAATGTAACCTTCCCACATGGCAGAGTCTGGCAAACTCCCCGTGGCGTACCCAATATGCCAAATACCAGTAACAATGAAGGGTCTCATTCTCCTAACTCTGAATGAGCCTTGAATATGGCACTTAAAAAAAAAAAATCTCAGGGCTAGGACGAAGAGACGTTACTGGGGCCTGCTCGAGGCAATCGACGAATAGCAGGATGGTTGTGATGTTTTTTTGTGATTCAAACACTAGTCCCACCAGCTTTCCACCACCAAATTCAGGATGGTTCCATCCCAAACCCCAATCTCTGTCCCAAAACACAACCAAAAGTATATTTTTGTATTGTCTGTTATGAAGAACTACTGAACATGCTTACAAAAAAAGTGTTCATGGGCTGGAGTGATAGGACAGCAGGCAGAGCATTTGCCTTGCATGCGGCCAACCCAGGTTCAATTCCCAGCATCCCATATGGTACCCCCAGCACTGCCAGGAGTAATTCCTAGGGGTATGAGCCAGGAGTAACTCCTGTGCATTGCTGTGTGTGACCCAAAAAGCCAAAAAAATAAAAAAAGTATTCTCATAAGAACCAGTGTGAAGATTGTTCTATTTTGGCAGAAGCCATTATGACATTCTATAGGACGTCACTAACATGTTGTTAAAATTTGGGTGATGTGAGCTTTGGAAAATATGTATCTATCGATCAATCGATCGATAGATAGATATAGCAGTAGAAGCAGTAGAAGTCCTCCCGTTGTTCATCGATTTGCTCGAGCGGGCCCAGAAACGTCTCCATCATGAGACTTGTTGTTACTGTGTTTGGCATATCGAATACATCATGGGTAGCTTGCCAGGCTCTCTGAGAGGGGCAGAGGAATCGAACTCGGGTCAGCCATGTTGGCCGCTTGTAGGGCAAACGCCCTACCGCTGTGCTATCGCTCCAGCCCATATATATATATATATATATATATATATATATATATATATATATTTTTTTTTTTTTTTTAAGAACAGCTTTTCCCAGTCTCACATTTGACTTTAACACTACTTTCCTTTTCAATTAAAAACTGTTTTTCCTTTTAATTTTTGGTTTTGGGGGCCCATACCTTGTAGAGTGCAAGATCCACTTCTACCTAGTGCTTGGGGTCCATGCAGTTCTAGGGATCAAATTCAGGCCTTCGTCATGCAAAGCCTGGAACTAATATCACTACTCTTGGTTGTCTGACACTCCCTTTTCATTGGAAGAGGTTATATATTTACTTAGATTAATAGCCAGAATAAAGGAACTCAGATTTTATTTCTATGTCTCACTTTCTATTTTTCTAGGTGATATGACCTTATAAATATCTCAGTCATCAGTACTCATAACATTGAGAACCTTCAGTATTGCATTTGTTCCCCAAAGTATATATCCTTGATATCTAATCCAGGCAATTAGCAAATTTATTTTATTTCTATTTTATTTTGGGGCCACACCCAACAGTACTCAGATCTTACTCCACATGAAAGACAAGTTCTCTGCTATCACTCCAGTTTAGCATTTAGCATGTTTAATCTGTCTTCAGTCTTCTCACACAAATCCACAATCTGGCAATTGTAACCAGGGCATTAGGGAAGTGGTGTTCAACCTTGAGACCAACAATGGTCTGTAGACTGGTAGTGGGAAGACCAATGATTACACACATACACAGACACACACACACAAAGGAAATAACTTATTTAAATAATGGCTCAAAATTCTTCAATTCAAAAAACACAATGTAAAGACTCCTTCTCATTCCTATATTCTAGGGGATGGATTCTTATCCCCAGAGTTACAAATATATACTGTTGTCACTCACTTTTGTAACTAACTGGGTTTCTTTGTAGGTGTGCAATAAACAAAAGTAGACATTCTTATTTTACTTTTTATGTGGGAGTAGTAATACACTATGAAGTTTTCTGTACTTTGCTTTATTGTTATAATAGCATTTCTTGGCATTCATTCTATTTATTGGCCTTTAATCGATACATTGGTAGCAGGTATTTCAGCAGCATTACAGTGTATGGGTGTTCCAGAATTTACTTAATCTGACCCCTACTGGTGAACACTTATTTCTAATCTTTTGCTCTTTTAAACAGCCTTAACCTTGTTTATGTATTATTTGGTAAATGTACCACATCTTTAGAATAAGTACCCAAAAGTAAAATTGCTGAATTCCAGAGCATTCTGACTACTGCATGTGTGATATTGGGCAAGTTATCCAGCTTCTTGCTATAGTTTGTTAATTTGTAGAACAGGAAATAATAATAGCTAGCTCATAGGGATAATTGTGTTGCCACATGGAATAATGTCTGACACATAGAAAATGTTAAAAGAATTAGCTGTTATTGTCTTACCAACAAGTAGCTCTCTATTGGGAGACCTATTTATATTCTTCTTGGAGGGGTCTTTTTGGTTGTTGCTTGCTTTTGTTGTTGTACTCATGTGCTTTCCCCCCCACTCCCCCTTCTCAGTGTCACAAGCTGTAGAAATGTTGCTTTCTGATAAGTGAAAAATCATATCCATTGTAGTTTCAATTTGCATTTGTCTTACCATAGCGCAATGTAGTGGTTTTTTATGTTTAATAAAATTTGTATTTTTTAATTGTCTTTTTTCCCTGTTCTTAGGTTTTCCTGATTTCCTGTTATTAAGGAAATTAGCCTTTATACTTTACTTTTACTGATTAATTGTCTATGCAGAAATATATATATATATATTTATGAAATTAGTTTTTCTCTATTTTTCCTTTAGTGGTTTTTCTTTACATGTTATAAATTTCTCCCGTACTTCAGGGTGGTAAAATAATTGTCTCATGATTATTCTGTGAACTTTGGAGTTTTCTTTCTTTGTAGTAAATGAGTCACTTGAAATTCATCTCAGCTATAAATGCCTGCTTTCTAGAGGGGAGGTCACCCCCAGAGGAGCTCAATAGCAACATTGACTCTCTGTGCTGGGATGATGACCCCCAGTTCTTATACTCTGGGACCATGCAATGCTGGCGATCAAGCCTAAGCCTCTGGCAGGCAAAGTATGCAGTCAACCGTTTAATAGCTCTCCAGACCCAGTTATTAATATGAGGTTTGGGGGCTGGAGAGATAGTATAGCAAGTAAGGTGCTTGCCTTCCATGTAAGTAGCCTATCCAGGTTGGATCCCTGGTACCGCATGTGGTTCCCCAAGCACTACCAGGACTAACCCCTGAGCATCTCCAGGTATTCCAAACACCAAATAATAAATTAAACAAATACATGAAAGGTCTAGACTCAGATATACATTTTTTTTTTCAGAAGATTTGGCAGTTAGTCTTGGAATATACTTAGTTTTTGTTTCATTGCTAGGTTTTTATTTTGTTTGTTTGTTTGCTTTTTTGGGTCACGCCCGGCAATGCTCAGGGATTTTTCCTGGCTCTGCACTCAGAAATTACTCCTGGTGGTGCTCGGGGACCGCGTGGGATGCTGGGAATCGAACTTGGGTCGGCTGTGTGTGAGGCAAACGGCCTACCTGCTGTTCTATCACTCTAGCCCCTCATTACTGTTGTTTTAACCCCTTCTATAAGGCAGGCCCTTTAATACCTTCTATAAGGCAGACTTCTTTATTAATAAAACATGATTTATTTCTTACGAATAAATCATGTTTTATTAATAAAGAAGATTTTGAAAGTATTTGGTGGATTTGTCTGCTCCTACTCATTGTGCTTGTTTTATTTTCATAATTAAAACAAATTATAAATTGCTGTAAAAATATTATCAACCTTTTAAAAATATTTTTAAGGGACTATACATTGGTGAATGTATCCATAAGTACCATTAATTATGTTTTACGTTAATTCTTCCAAAAACTGTTTTGTTTTTAGAATCAAGAGTTTGAAAGACTATTCAACGATTCTGCTTTCTAGGAAAACAAAACTACCTTCATTTAAGGACTTTTTTTCTGGCAGGGGAGAATCCCTAATTTATGTACTTGGATACATGGGTTATTCCAGTTTTACTAACCATAACTGTATAGCACTGTGCTTTTCAGTTGTGGGATCTCTAGCCGCCTAGGGCTCTCTCTCCAGAGCTGCTCAGATAATCAGTGGTGCCAGGCATACAGCTGCAAGACAGGCGCCTTATGCCCAATACTATTATTCTTATCTGTACTCTTTTAATTCAAAAATTGTTTACTTCTACTATTATTCTCATTATCTGTATTGTAATTTGTATATAGAAGTTAAGTTGAATGAGAGTTTGGTGTATTCAACTAGACAGAAAATGGAAATTCCTTTGTGCAGTCCTGTGAGCTGTCCAGAAGTTCATATACACCATCGTGGGCTTTTGTGCTATGGTAGGGTAAAACTGGACAACCAAGAAAGGTATTCAAAAGAAAATTTCACTTAAATCTCAGTAGAAAGATTTTCTTTTCTTTGAATGAGAAAATAGAAAAAAGAATTTCTATACTGTGTGAGCACTGCAGGAGATAGTAATACTTGAGATATTGTTTAAGCTGTGAATGCAATAAAATAAATGATGATAAAAAATTGCATGACCATAGAAAATCAGAAAAATAAGCAACAGTTTAGATTTTGGCTTTGAAATAATTCATGGGGGCAGTGGGTGAGGTTCGCACTGTATCCAGCAGTGCTTGTGCACCTCTGCAGGCAGTGCTGGGGAACCGTTTGGTGCAGAAGATGAAACTGGGTTTGGCCCTCTGCCTAGGTTTGGCCCTCTCCCTATAGTATTTTTCCAGGCCTGAAATAATTTTTAACTTTATTAAATACTAATGGTTTTATAGCATATTGCTTTTCTAAGCTGTGATTATGTTTTGAAAAACATTTATTGAAAAAAGGAAGTTGCACTCTAAAAGAGTTGAAAAAAAACTTGGCTTTTAAAAATTTAAATTTTAAGAGTTTTTAAAAAAGAAAATCTTGGCTTTTTAAAATTTTTTAATTTTTAGGAGGTACATCATTCCTTTTTTAGAAGGCTCATATGAATTGGACACACCTAAAAGGAAATGCACTGTTTTTAGGCTTTTGGTATTTACTCTGTCTTTGCGTTATAGTGAGTGCAAAGAGATCACACATTTTCTAAAATGTTCCATTTAAATAGCTGACTTTTTGTTGTTTTTAATGTCACAGGAAATCATAATTATTCTTTATTTGAAGGATGTTAATGGTGCTGCAAGTGCTGACTTGAAGGGCAAAGCATCAACCACATTTGTGGGTGTTTTGTGACTCAATTTGTCATTTTTAGCAACGGCATTGTGTTTTACTGAACAAGTTACAATTGCATAGCAAAACTGGCAGTCGGTTTCAGGGAGAGAGTTTCTACGTTTTAAGAAAAGTGTATTGTAAAGTATATATATAAAAAAAAGGTAATACTTAGTAATCACACATATGCCTGAGCAGCATTGTATAATCAAGCATCTAATTTCTTCAGACACATCTTACCTCACTCACAAATCAGAAAATAATATAATTTTATTGTTAAGAGCCCTCTTATCTCTCCCCTGCAATTTAATTAATACTTGTTAAGAAGAGGTAGCTGTCAGATTAGAATTGAATTTTTGAATTTTCTATTGTCTTTTGATGGAGTGGCAATCTAGATCTTTTTATTTAGGTATATTATTTTCAAGAACTTTTCAAAATGATAATTTCCCAGCTTTTCTGATTATGAAGAGAAATTTTTTAGCATTTGAATAAATAGATTTGAATAGCTGATTTTTTTTCCATAAAAGGAAATAGTATAGAAACCATTTAACAGGGAAAACAATGAGGATATTTTTAAGAAAGAATAGCTATTGTCCTCATAACTGTTTTGCCCTAAAATTTTGTGATAGAATTTTGGTTAGATACAGTTATGTTGTTTTTGTAGTGCTTAAAAGGGTAATGAAACAACCCTTGGATTGGCAGCAGAGAAAAGCCTAAGTTCATTACTAATCATTTACTTTTTTCTGTAATCACTACATTTTCTATAATCATTTATTCATTCGACACGTACTAATTCATTTCCCACATATTGTAAGCACAGGATGTAATGGTTGGAAGACAAACACATGGTCTTCAGTAGTAAATTCTAATAGGACATTATTCAGAGAAATAAAAGCATCATTAGGTCTAATAAATGTTAAATAAATAGTGTACTGATATAGAGAATAATAAAAAATGAACCTGCATAACATCTAAGTGCTGTTCTGCATAAGAGTCACTGAAGAATGGGTATTCATGTAAAGAAAAATCTTTCTCTTTGTCTTATTCTTATCTCATCATGTGTTATTATAATTTTATTAAAATATTATGGGATTTCACTAATCTGTATTTGTGTAATTTCACCACAACTAACACCAAAATTCCAGTGCCATCCCTTTACTAAAAAGCCTCAGGGGGGTATGGTGCCGCCAGCAGGTCAATCTGTACCTGTGAGGCGAGTGCATCAGCAGCCTGATGGCACCTTCAGACTTGCAGATACCCCAAAATTGCTGCCGTGCCTTTGACCAGACCCCAAAAACTTGGGGCAAAGTTTACCAAGAAAGTAAACGGCCAAAAGTTAGGTATGTGGGAGACACACCCACAAACTACCTCCGGCTCAGCTATATTTTTGGAGGCATGGCCTCTCTGGTTCCTGATCGAACTGCTTAACGGCCATGATCCCAGTGGCTTTTGGCAGAAGTGCATTTGGTCCCTGCAGTAGGTAACCGGTGCTGGGCCAACCCAGGTGGGAATAGGTTTCGTGCCTTGGCCTGTTCCCCCTGGTGGCCCAGTGGTTGCCATCCTCCAGAGGTCATTGGACAGTCAGGTTTGGGCCCACAGTGACAAGACACACGGGGCCTCATGGGATGGGGGTGGAGCCGGCATTTTCCTTCCTGTCCCAAAAAGACCCTGAGTCACCACCCATGAAGAGCCTCTCTGGCTCCTGTTCAAGCTGCTTAATGGCCATGATCCCAGAGACTCAGGTACAAATCTCAGAACCCAGCAGGTTTTGGCAGAAATCCCTTCAGATTTAATTGTTAAAATTTCGGAATTTCAAAATTGCACGGCCACTACTACAGCCACGCATCATGTTATTCATAACCAGCAATAGAAAACAAATTGTCTACTGTTGCCTTTTCAGCATATCTGAATGTTGGGGTAAAATCCCAAATAATAATGCTGGGTCTGGTGTCATAATTTTGAATGTAATCAAAGTAGAGAGAGAGTAATGTGGAAATCATCTGCCCTACAGGTAGGGGGAGGGTGTAGGATGGGTGTAGATTGGGGCATTTGGGGGTGGAAAATTGGCACTGGTGAAGGGACAGTTGTTTCATTGTATGACTGAGACTTAAACCCAAAAGTTTTGTAACTGCTCTCACAGTGATTCAATAAATAAAATTATAAAAAAAGGGGGAAAAAAGCCCCAGGAACTAGCATTTAAGCCAGAATTACAGGAAAGAGAACTAGATACAAACTTTAAAATAGAATAATTTTTTTAGACACCTCACAATTATTTGATCTCTTTGATATCTCTGAAACTTTAAAACTTTTCCCCCAAAAGATCTTTATGTACTTTTATAAATTTATTAGAGCATCTTATTATTTTAGAGTTTTTTTTGCCAGACTATAGAAATGTAATTCACTTCTGTATATTTTTCTTACTTCCAGCGGTCTTCTCAATTATTTTAATAATTTTTAAAAATAATTTGTAGGCTCTGAAATTTTTTCTGTATGGAAATATGGGGTACATAATAATAGTTTTATATAATTGTTATGCCTTTTGTTTATTTTTTCTTATGGAGATGGTTAAAATACATTTTAATCTATGAATGTTGGAGTGTCCTTGTATTATTTCTGATTTTAAAATGGATGCTTTAAATTTTTTTTTAATAATGGTGTTTGCTACAGATTTTTTTCTATAAATTTTTAATCAGGTTAAGATAATTTTTATCTGCTTGATGTGTTAAGATTGATTCATAAGTGGGTGCTGAATTTTATTGAATTATTTTCTGTCAGTACTCATTTTTTTTTCCATTACCTTACTCATTTCATGTTATGATTTGTAATGAGTTTTTTTCTCCTGTTATTAATCCTTATATCCCTGGGATAGATTCACCTTGGCCATTGGTGGATTTGGCTTACACAGTCTTTCATGATGGTTATATCTACACTTCTGAAAAAGAAATTTTTATTATCTATTTCAAGTATTCACTTCAGAAAACTGCAGTGGGGAGAGTAGAAATCAATAATTTAGAATTATCATTACTTGGTGCGAGAATTATTAGTGTTTGTATCAAGGTCTTACTAGACTTATACATTTCTACCCAGCAGATTTGTGAGATTACTATTACCTGTTAATAATGAAAACAATTTTCAGTAAAGGACTAGTAGCAAAGATTTCTAAGCTGCTCACATTTTAGAGGTTCAGATAATATTCAGAGAGACTAACTTTTAAATGTGCTTCATACCTGGCTTTGTTGTTGTGCTTGTAAGTAGAGAAAAAGTTGTGGAGATGGACTTCGTCCTTGCCTTAAATTCTAGTTGATCAGGGATAAATGGTGAAGGATTAAAGAGTAAATAGGAAGGGTGGTTCATTTTCATTTTTATTTATTTTTTTTGGGGGGGGGTTAATTAAAAATTTTTTTTTTAGCACTGGCTGTGCTCAGGTCATATTTCTGGCTCTAAACTCAGGGATACTCCCAGGAATGCTCAGGGGACGATGTGGAGTGATGAAAATCAATCCCTGATTGGCCATGTGTAAGGCAAATGTTCTGTGCACTATACTATCATCCCAGCCCTAAGTAATCTCTCTTTTTTTAGAGAGATTACTAAAACACCGCATTGAGTAATGCTTAGCACTGATCACAGTGCTCAGAAAGTTAAAAAATGATTTCCTCTATCACTTTGGTAGCTATTCCTGGAGAGATGTTTTATAGGAGAAGTTGCTCTACTCAATTTGTAATTTTATAAATGATAGTTTGGCAAAACTGTTAGTAATCACTGCAATTAACTTTCTCAGAATGATCGTGCCAAAGTGTATTAATTATTTATTAAATATATAGTTCAGCAATCAAGGAGATTTGTTTCTAGCACATATTTTAATGCAGTGGTGTCTAGTTTAAATATTTCTTCCAGAATGTTTTACTGTATTTGAGAAAGGAATTTTGGAATACCCTCGTCATCAGGAAGCCTTCAGTGTCCAAGTTCAAGACTTTTTAAGTTCTCCTATTTTAAAGTTATATATGCATCTTTCTGTTCCGTAATATATTCATGTTTGTTTTAACTTAATATTTTTCTGCTCTTTGGGCTGGAGAGACCGGCCAAGGGGTTAAGGCTTTTGTGCATATGGAGAAGGTGTGGTTCAGTCCCCTGCCTCACATACGGTTGCCTGAGCACCACCAGGGGTCGCTCTCAGGCATACAGCCAGCAAGAGCTCCAGAGCACTGGGTGTGGCTCCAAAACTTTGTGTGTGTGTGTGTATTTATATCTATGTAGATATATTTGAATTTTTCCCTCTCTGATCTTTATACAATGTATGTGACAGAGTATAACATATTTATTCATGACTTTAGTAGTCTTCTAGACCAACGCTGAGTACTAGTATGATATAAGCACTGTAGCACTGTTCTCCTGTTGTTCATCAATTTGCTCAAGCAGGCGCCAGTAACATCTCCATTGTGAGACTTATTGTTACTGTTTTTGGCATATCGAATATGCCACGTGGAGCTTGCCAGGCTCTGCCGTGTGGGCGGGTTACTCTCTCAGTAGCTTGCCAGGCTCTCTGAGAGGGATGGAGGAATCCAACCAGGTCATCTGCGTGCAAAGTAAATGCCCTACCCTCTGTGCTATTGCTCCAGCCCTATGATATAAAAATCTCAATTTTAAAAATAAATTAAGCCCAAAAATTAAGGCCTTAATACTGATCTTATCATGAAACTCTAGATTTTCTGATGTTAAAGATTTGCCTCTAGGGGTTGGAGAGATAGCACAGTACTTATGGCTGTCTCAGGTTTGATCACCATATTCTAGCTGCTTTTTAAAGAAAAGGAAAATTTTGAAATGAAGCTCGACTTTTTGTAAGATTTAATTTAGCCTGAAGTGCCTCAAGAAATTAGAACCTCATGAGTACATAATCTCGTAACAATATCTACAATATGCCTTGCTCATGGTAGACAACAAACAAATGTTTATTAATCAAACAAATAAAGACTGTCATCTTTTTAAAAAGTAACTGAGATGCTTATCTTGATGAGGTATAAACTGTTTCTGAATTATTTAATATTGCTGCTCTTTGAGTATTTCATGGAAAAAGACTTTTTTTGCATCAGATTTTCTTCTAATCCAATGATTATAGAGTTTCTTGAATATTTTTGCATTTCTCACCCCCCCCCCCCCTTGATTCAAAGTACAACTCAAAAGTTTCTATTTAATTAAATTTGAATGACATTTGAGTTACTTTAAAGGTCCTCCCGTTGATCATCGATTTGCTCGAGCGGGCCCAGTAACGTCTCCATTGGAGACTTTGTTGTTACTGTGTCTGGCATATCGAATACTCTCGGTAGCTTGCCGGGCTCTCCGAGAGGGGCGGAGGAATCGAACTCGGGTCGGCCATGTTGGCTGCGTGCAAGGCAGACGCCCTACCCGCTGCGCTATTTTTAGAGAACTCTGAGAACATAGTGTTCTATAGCAAGTGACTTTTGTCTAAAGAGGTCACGGGCAACAAAAAGAACCAGGTTTATATACTTACTATTTTAGTGAGTCATAGTGTACATTAATTTTGTAGAAACAAGTTATAACAGCTTTCAAATGAGCGATAGTGTTAGTTTTTGTTTTTTAAAAAAATTCCAAGGTGACTTAAATATCGCTAAGTCATCAAATTGAATGAGCCAAACCTGAGGCCCCTTGGTAATAAATTTAAGGAAGCTGTGCAATTAAGAAGTTTTGGAAAGGCTGAGAGAAGTAGTATAGGAGCTTATGTTGCACATGATCGATCTTGGTTCAGTTCCAGACACCACTTATATTCCCCTTAGAAGTGCGAGCAGTGATCCCTGAGCACAGAACCTGAGTACTGCTGAGGGTAGCTGAGAACCTGAAGGGAAGGAAGGAGGGAGGGAGGGAGGGAGGGAGAAGATCCAGCTCATAGGACAGACATTGTCTAGAGATAATTAACAAATGACCTCACAAGACCCAGCAATGAGACCACCTGAGCCTAAAGGCCCCATCCTTGATAGTGCC
The DNA here is from genome assembly GCF_029834395.1 of Sorex fumeus. Lineage (NCBI taxonomy): Eukaryota > Metazoa > Chordata > Mammalia > Eulipotyphla > Soricidae > Sorex > Sorex fumeus. The sequence continues at coordinate 29,986,355 of NW_026606188.1, forward strand.
ATAGCAGTAACACAGACCTATGCAGTGACCCCAGAGTCAAGGCCGTGTAGGAAAGACTTAAGTTTGCAATCCGTGTGCCCAGCAAATTGAACCAGGCTATTTTGGAGAATCCCTGCACCTATCCTTGGGTATGTAATCTCTATTTTACTTGACGGTGCTTTCCTTTCTCTGGAAAAGCCCAAGTTCTTTGAACTTGTAATTTCCCTTTATAAAACTCTTTGACTTCATCCCCCACCCTCCCACACACACACACAAATTAATTTCTGCCGCAAAAAGCCCTGAACAACAAGTGGAGGTTATCATGGGCCTCTCCTTTTCCTGCACAGAACTTAAATTCATGTCAGTCTGAGAAATTGCTTCTTCTGAAATACAGGTGATTCAGAGACTGGCACACATCAAGAACAATGAACACTGCTGCAGATGCAGAGAGAAAGGGACTCACATTTATAGCTGGTGGGAATGCCGACTGGTCCAGCCTTTCTTCCTCGAAAAGCTAGAAATTGAACTTCTGTATGAACCAGCAGTGCAAACTCCTGCGAATATACACCAGTGCCCCCGAACACACAATGCAGAAAGCCATCTGCACTTCTATGTTCATTGCAGCACTATCCACAATAGACAGATTCTGTAAACAACTCAGCTACCCAAGAACAGATGAATGGATAAAGAAACTATGGTAGTCTACACAGTGAAACACTACATGGCTCTTAGGAAAATGAAGCCATAAAATTTGCTTATACATGGATGGACATGGACAATATCATGCTGAGTGAAATGAGTCAGAGGGAGAGGAACATAGAATAATTGCTTGCATTTGCAAGATAAAAAAGTATGTATGTACGTAATACCCAAGGGTCCAGAGAACTAGTCTGTGGTAGGAAGCATCCACCAAAGAGGAGGGGGAGTACAGTTGGCGGGGGGGGGGGGACCACTATGACAATGAAAGTTGGAAGTAACCACTCTGGACACAAACTGAGTGCTGAAAGGAGGGAAAGTGATATTCATAATACACTTTCAGTAACAGTATTATAAACCACAGTGCATAAACAGAAAGTTAGAAAGAGAAGAAAAGTGTCTGCCATAGAGGCAGGCCTCAGAGGGCCAAGCAGGCAAGGTGGACAGGAGGGAAACTGAGGACTTGGTGGTGGGAAATATGCACAGTGAAGGGATGGGTGTTGAAACATTGTATGATTGAAACTGGATCATAAACTTTGTAACTCTATATCTGATGGATAATTTAATGAAAAAATGAAATACTTTCAAAGATTTTTTTAATGACTTAAAAAAAAGCAGGTTTTTTTTTTTTGACTATACAGATCAAGAGGGTCATCTAATCTAGCAGCCTGCCAGATGCCTTAGGCAGCCTCGCAGAACCTTAATCCTTAATGTCCACGCTATATAGAAGCTTGAGCAGACTGACCTCTCTGGACATACACCCTACTGATTGCATCATTGTGAGCTAGCCTGAGAAGAGGAAAAACTATCTTGTCACTTCCTCTGCTGACACTCTGGCTCCCCCAGCATCCCCAACTGGCAGCAAATTCAAACACATTATAAGAGAACCCACCCACAGGATCAGAACTTTCTGAGAGACCAGCACTCCTCAGGGTAGCTTCCTTCTAGTTTTATTTCTCTTCCTCAGATGATTAGCTCATTTTTTAAAAAATTAAACCCTGCTGGTGTCCGGTCTCCCCTGGACCAAACTACCCTATGTCCAACCTGAGAAGTTTTAAATCTCATGGAACTTTTCTTCACTTCCACAATTATTTGATACCCTGTATGCAATTGAGTAGCTTTGAATGTTTACGTTCCTTCTCTCATCCCAAACTATTTGGAACAGTTAGTATCTGTATTACTCCTCTTGTCTTTAGGCCCTCATTTCCTGTGTCACACTACTCAAGGCTCACTTAGAGTCTAATATACTAATAAACTAACTTTGTCTTTTAGTTGGTCTTCTCTATATTCGTGGCCTGGTATTGGGGTCTAATATCACCTTCTCTCCCTTAAGCTCTGTGGTTCCATTTGTCTTCTCTTAACATTAATACCCCTGGAGAAACACTTGCTGGTTATCAGAAACAGTGTTTATCAGCAAGCTTCTGCAGCTAGCACCTGCCATTTGCTTGACCTGTTACATCCTTCACATTTTCTTTTTCTGGTCACCTTTAAAAATATTCTTCCTTTAGTGATAAATCCTTGACGGCGAGGTCTGTTTCCTTACTCAGTTTCTTTTTTGTTTGTTTTTGCTTTGGGTCCACATCTGGGATGCTCAGCATTTACTCCTGGCTCTGCACTCAATAAGTGTTCCTGGTGGGACTCTGGGAACCACATGAGGTGCTTGGGGTCAAATCCTGTGCAAGGGAAGCATCCTATCCATTAGGGAAGCATCCTATCCATTGTACTGTCTTTTCAGCCCCGTGTGTCTGCTCACTTTCTAATATAGGCTAGATCAGTGCCCCAAAACAGGCAGTGCTTTTGCCTCCAATAGTACCTTGTGTGTAACTGTAGGTGTGTGTTTATGTGTGTTTGGCAGGGGGAGCAGAGGAGGGTGGATGGTAAGGAGGTGGTAGTGAAGGGGAAGCATTTTCTCTTTGTTTGCTTAAAGAAGGCAGAATTCCACTGAGTGATTTTTTTTTTTTTCTGAAAGGGGGTGGTAGGCTACATAAGTTAGGGAACCTCTGACTAGATGAATGCCAGACTTAGTACCACTATGCCTATGTAAATGTGTGAGTGGGATTGAATTTAATCCTCATTATTGTTGTTTTCATTCAATGCAAGCTCCTTGATTTCCTCCATTCACCTCCCTTCCTCCTTCCTTTCACTATTAACATCCCTTGTTTGTGACTCATTATCTTTCTAAAAAAGCTCAGCCCCACCCTGACACAAGAAACCCCAAACCCTGTAACTTCCCACTTCTTTTTTTTTCCCTTTTGCTTTTTGGGTCACGCCTGGCATTGCACAGGGGTTACTCCTGGCTCTGCACTCAGGAATCACCCCTCGCGGTGCTCAGGGGACCATATGGGATGCTGGGAATCGAATCTGAGTTGGCTGAGTGCAAGGCAAACATCCTACCCATTGTGCTATCCCTCCAGCCTCTACTTCCCACTTCTTGCAGAATCCATTTCTCATTCAGTTTCCTTTACCACCCCTGTGGTCAGTGTTCTCTCAGCCCCTGCCTAGCCCTCCCACTGCATCCTACTTTCCCTCTGCCCATCTTGCAGATGCCAAACCAACCTCTTACCTCTTCCTTTATCACACTGCACAGCCTATGATCTCTGTGGTTTTATTTGTACCATAGCATCCAGGTATTTCTTCCCTGGTGAACTAAAAACCAAAATATCCCCTGATCCCATCACAATTCATTTTGTGTTATGTATTTTCTATGGTCTGTAGCTTTCTAATCTCCTCCTCCACTTCAGTGATATATCACAGTCTGCTTTGTGCTATAGCCCTTAGTTTTTGCTGTGTGTTTGCATATTTGAACTCTAGTGAATTCCATACTTCTTAAAATGAGAGCTAAACTGTTACAACCTTGAAAGATAGATGAGCTAACTCAGTGCTATTCAGTCAGTAGAGAAAGAGCATGTGCTTGGTTTAATTCTCAATCATGCCACATGCCACAGACAGTTATGTAACACTTTCTTCCCAGTTTCTCATCCAGGGCTGGAGCAATAGCACAGCGGTAGGGCATTTGCCTTGCAGGTAGCCAGCCCTGCCCAGCCGGGTTCAATTCCTCCGCCCTTCTAGGAGAGCCTGGCAAGCTACTGAGAGTATCTCGCCCATGCAGCAAAGCCTGGCAAGCTACTCATGACGTATTCGATATGCCAAACACAGTAACAACAAGTCTCAAAATGGAGACGTTACTGGGCCTGCTGGAGCAAATCGATGAACAACGGGAGGACAATGTTTGTTTGTTTGTTTGTTCTCCTCTTGTAAATGGAAGATCAGAATATCAAATTCTCATTAATATTGTGTAGATTAAATGAAACAATATATGTAAGTAGCTTAGTGCTTTGGACCATGGCAGAAAAGCAATAAGTTTTTTTTTAATTTTTAAATTATTTTTTATTGCTATCACAGGTTCTATAGTAAATATTCACAATTAGAGAAAGATATTATTTTGCTGGTGGCTGGAGCGATAGCACAGCAGGTAGGGCGTTTGCCTTGCACGCAGCCAACATGGCCGACCCGAGTTCGATTCCTCCGCCCCTCTCGGAGAGCCCAGCAAGCTACCGAGAGTATTCGATATGCCAGACACAGTAACAACAAAGTCTCCAATGGAGACGTTACTGGGCCCGCTCGAGCAAATCGACGATCAACAGGAGGGCCTTTACCTTTACCTATTATTTTGCTTACCTTATAGCTCTTAATGGTTTTCATGCAATTGTATTGATTATTTCTAGCTGAACATAACTGAAGTTAGATATTGTCTATTAGCTTTGCTGTTAAATATGGTCTTTTGTTATCTTACAAACTTTTATTATTTATTCTGGTGTTACAACATTTTCCTGGCAAAACGGCTGCTTGCTTCTTGAGTTTTTCCATGAATAGTGGGCCAAATTGCTTCCAGTATTTGTTCAAGGAATTATTTAAGCTTAAATCCTTTTTAACTCACATCTTTTCTTGCTGTTGTGTAGGAGAGAAGATGAATGGAATTTCACACTTTTAGAGTCATTTAAATCTGTTCTTTGGGTGAGAATGACAAAGAAACATTTGAAGAACTTCTTTGGACTGCCAGATTTCTAACACAGCTCACTCTCAGTTAACTTTTGGTCATTGTATATATTCAGAGCCTTTTGACACTGTTGAATAGAGTTCTATAATACATTGCTAACACATAAGGCAACTAAGGGAATATACATCTAGTAAGATTTTCCTTAATACATTGTTAGAAGATATATTAAATATTCTGACTGCAAATGTTTTTTTATCAGTTTCTTTGAATTAAAATTATTGGAAGAAAGCATTCAGTATGGGGAAATGACTACTGTATATTTCATCCTTTCCAAATTAAAATAATGATGATACCATCAAAGAAAGCAAAGGGTATAGTGATAAAAATAATAAATGATTAATATAAATAATATCCATTCATTTCTCCACAGATAATTTACTAAGAAGTAGTACTAGATGGGCCAGAAAGACAGTGTAGAGATGTAGGCACTCACCTTGCATGCATTCAATTCTTTTTCAATACCAGTACCACATGTGGTACCCAGGAGTGACCCCTGAGCCAGTGTTAAGGCCTGGTACTGCCAGTGTAGCCCAGAAACAAATAAAACATTAGAAATGGTACTAGACATCAACTTGGCCCCTAGGTCCAGGAAAAATGGAAAGATCCCAGAAACCAAAATACTGGAAGAGAGGCTGTGAGCTTCAGTTCACAAACTAATGATGTTTCTGGTAGTTCTTGGGATAAAATCCGGCACCATACAATACAGTTAATGTTGAGTGTCTCATACAATTTTCACTAAAATCTCAATGAGATGTGCAGATTCATATTCATTTTAAGGATAGGGAAACTAGAGGTGTGGGGGCCAGGAGTTGGTTCAGTGGCAAAAGTAGCCACTGGACAAGCCTAAGATTGTGAGTTACTTGAAAGTGTCAAGTGTGATCCTGGCAACTCTGTTGCTTGTGATCCCTGATACTGTGGTTGTTTCAGTTTGCACTGCAGCCAGGTCGGAGTGTGTGAGCACGGCGTCTAAAAGGGAATGATTCTCTTGGAGTACTGCAACTGCAAGAAAGATGGGTGAGCACTTTGTCCAGGAGTGTAATCCTCTCATCACATGTGTGTGAGCACCACAACCTTTTGTGTGACTACTACAAAAAAGCATGTGCTGCACCCCAGGTCATCGTAGAAACACCAACATAGGGAAAGTGAGGGTGTGTGCGGAGGAAAGAAGCAAGTTCTTTAGTTTTACCCATCGTTATGTCGTTTGGAAAAGATAATTGTCCCTTAACTGAGGTCAGTCTAGCCTGTTGCCAGACTCAGTCCCCATGTTCTGCTGGTAAAAGGAACAAAACACAAAATGAACATCCCAAGTAGATCTGCTTCAGATTCCTCAGATTTGGGGACTGCAGCAATAATACAGCAGGTAGGACATTTGCCTTGCACATGGCCGACCCGGATTTGATTCCCAGCATCCCATATGGCCCCTGGATGACCGCCAGGAGTAATTCCTGAGTGCATAGCCACAAGCCCTGAGCATCTCCGGGTGTGACCCAAAAAGCAAATAAAAAAAAAAAAAAAAACCAAAAAACACCAATCTAAATTCCTAAGATACTGAGATTACATGTAATAAAGAAAGTACACAACATAGGCGGGGATGCAGGCGAGTTCCTGAGAATGTGGAAATCACCCCTAGAGTAGGAGAGTGGACACTTCATTGAGAGGTGCGTGCCCTTTCCTCTCAAGGGTTAGTTTACATAGAGTGCAGTTTTCTCAGACTACCCCCTCCCCCCAAGGTGTGTTGCTAGGATGGTTGCCAAACTGGAGAGTGTAGATGGCCTTTGAATTTTTCTCGAGTGCCCTTTGTGCTGGTGACTATCATCTGCATCTTCTTTTCTGGTTCCTTCCAAGGTCCTGTGTTTGTAAGTCCTCATGCCTTTTGAACTATTTTAGGTTAAATACTGTTTTTCTCCCGTAAGCAAGCATTATAGCATCTCCCCCCTCCCCCCAAATCTCCAATCTCCCTACACAACTGTTTGAAAGTAAAATAAGAACTGTCACTGTCCTCCCATTGTTCATTGATTTTCTCAAGTGGGCCCAGTAACGTCTCCATTGTGAGACTTGGTTGTTACTGTGTTTGGCATATCGAATACGTCACAGGTAGCTTGCCAGGCTTTGCTGTGCGGGCAAGATACTTTCGGTAGCTTGCCGGACTCTCCGAGAGGGGGCAGAAGAATCGAACTCGGTTCGGCCATGTTGGCTGCATGCAAGGCAAACGTCCTACCTGCTGTGCTGTCCCCATTGGCAATACAAAATATTGGTATGGTACCAAATATTTATTCTTGGGGAATCAAAAGCACATGGGGCTGATGAAACAAGGATAGAGTGGTAGATTTCCACATGGGAAAAAAGAAGCTCAAATACCTATGGGAAGCACAGTAACTTTTTATTGATGCTGAGACATAGATTTTCACATTTAACATCTCTCAAATCAGGATACTTCTCATTCATATATTTTCTGTCACACGTAAGTCACACAATAGTGATGATATATAATGACTCCTTGATCTTGGAGAGTTCCAGCATAATGATTTCCAATTTCCAAGCACTCAAAGGCCTGGGGTTAGAAACCTGGATTTGATGTTGTTTTCTTTGAAAGCAACAAGCAGGATTAGTTGGAGGATTAGAAGTGGGGGAGCAGGTTGAGCCTGTGAAGCTAGTGGAATAGTGGAATGGTTCATTTACCATAATGACAATGGTTCTGTACCTTACCCACACTGGGACTTTGTCCAGAGGAGAGTTATAGATAGAGGTATAGATATAGATAGGTATAGATATAGATATAGATAGGTAGAGATAGAGATAGAGATAGAGGTATAGATAGCCACGCCATCCAGGAAAAGGCTGGACAAAAATAAAATCTGGATAAAACTGTGATAAAGATTGGGATGTTAGGAGATGCACAAAAACTGTGTACGTAGCACAAAGACGGGGGCCAGCACCTACACTAAAATGTTTCTGTTGTCTTCCTGGATTTTGTTTACTGAACAAAACCAAGCTCGACACTACTTAGATTCCTGACCAGAAGGCTGGGGAAAGTATCATTTTTTTTACCCACAACCCTTTTATAATTATTGTTGTTATTATTATATATTTATTATAATTTGGTTTAGGGCCATACCCAGTGGTGCCCAGGAGCTACTATTTCTGGGTTAGTGCTTAGGGATCACTCCAGGTTGTTTTCCAAAGGACTATGCCATGCCTGAGGTTGAAATAGGAAGGAAGTCCCATCCTCAGAGCATGCACTCCAGTCTTCCTTGAGCTATTACCTAGGTAAAATGGTCCCTTTAATATCTTCTGTTATTTTCCCTTTGATAAAAGCTGCTTGCTTTTATTATTAAAAAAAAAAAAAGGAAATTGGCTTTGGATTAGAAAATACTGTATTATAGATAATGCTGAAGGGTCTGCATTAATAAAAGTAAAGATTGTGATAAAAATCTCCACGGATGTAAAATCACCTGAAATGTCACAGGACATTCATATAATACAATGAATACAAATAAGTGTTAACTCATTATTGAAAAAAAGTATAAAGTCCTGTAGAAAGCAGGAATAAACTGTTATTTTCTTAATTTACTAGCGAGCAGCCATAAGTGATTACCCTTTTTATTTTTATTTTCATTTTTGCGGGGGGTCACACCCAGCGATGCACAGGGGTTACTCCTGGCTCTGCACTCAGGAATTACTCCTGGTGGTGCTCAGGGAACCATACGGGATGCTGGGAATTGAACCCAGGTCGGCCGCGTGCAAGGCAGATGCCCCACCCGCTATGCTATCACTCTAGCCCCACACATGACCTTTTTAAAACCGGAGAGATACTGTCATTTCTGTTCAGATCTTTCTGGCATTGAAGTCTTTTCACAGAATCTCATTAATAAGTACATGAACTTTGCCATAGGTTGCATGATTGAGTCAGATTTGGTTAAACCTGCACTCTGGTTAACTTTCTGTCTAACCCAGTGGTCTTTCCTGAGACATCTCTCCTTCCTCTCTCCCTTAACACGCAGGTTGGCAATGTGCAAGACTAGTGCCTGCCCGCCTCACTATTGCTCTGGCCCCCCGCCCCTTTTTAAAGGTCTGTAAACTACCTTGGACTACCAGGCATGATCCTACCTTGAACCTGTTGCATTTTTTTCCTCAGGAATGCTTCCTTTTTTACCAATAATCCCTTGGGACTACCTCAGATATTGATGAAAATGGCGCTTCTTTCAGTTCTATCTAGTAACCATCTAAAATTGCATCTTGCTCAACATCCCTATTGTTATTTCTTCTTCATTTTTTAAAATATTTGTTTTCAGTGGATAATTAGTATTTTTTCTGCCTATGAGGGTTTGTCTCAATAGAATATAGGCTCTTATAAGAACAGAAAGTTTGGCCTGCTGTCTTTACTTAAGAATCTCCTAATTCTGGAATACCTGGGTTAGAGAAGACATTTAATAAATATTTGAATAACTGTATATAAGGTCATGTATCTATTAACATTTATATGAGCATTAATATGTAAAATACAAAACAAATTGATGGGTTCTATATTCAAAGGTCTCTTGGTCAGGTGAAGTTCTATTTAATAGTATAAATATATTACACCAAGCCTATTTTGTAGCATATGGACTATGTCTCACATGTTTTGAGATAAAACCTTTCTCTAGTCTCAGGTATCTGGCTAAAATTTTGCAAGATAACTCTCTGGGCTTCAAGTTCAACTACATAGATTGAATGGGTATTACAGTATCTTAGTTAATTGAGCATTCTTTAAAACAGTTCAAGACGACTGTCACATAACCATATCTTTGAATATATATCACAAACAATATTGGTTATGTAATATTACAAAAGAATTTCAAAATAATCTGTAGTTGAATTTTCCTTTGTTTTATAAACAGTGAATCTAAAGCCAAGGGTTTGAAAAAGTTAGCCAAGTGCAAATTGGTTACAGACGCTGGAACTCCAACATCCTGACTGAATTTAGTGTTTTTCTTCTTTTCATTACTTGGTACACATAGTAAACACTGATGATCTTTCTGTAAATAAAGAATAATTCTTAAGAATTTTGATAGAAAGTTTGGCTAAAATACTTTGAGTTCGAGTGGTAGCAAGAATACAATATATATCAATATATTCCTCTTTGTGATTAAATTCAGCTTACAGAAGAGATTGGAAAACTTGAAGATAAAGTGGAATGTGCCAATAATGCTCTGAAGGCAGATTGGGAAAGATGGAAACGAAATATGCAAAATGATATCAAGTCAGCATTTACAGACATGGCGGAGGAGAATATCCATTATTACGAACAGGTAATTCATGATATTTATTTTTCAGAAGTTTTCTTTTCTTTCTGTTTAAAACAATCTACTAAGTAACCAAATGTCCTGAATCTATTAAGGAACCAAATGTCCTATTAAAAGCAGCATTCGCACTTCAGTGCCAAAGTGGTTGCTAGTTAACGGAAACATACTACACTTAGTTCACTGAAACAGATGTGCTTATACAGAGCAGCAGTGTGCATTTCTTCTTACACAGTGTGTAATTTCCTTATTTTAGCTGAGCTTTATGTAAGAAAGAATTATGAGACATGTTTTTTTGTTTATTTTCCTCCTAGGATTCAAACTCTCCAAAAGTGCTCAGTAATGCTTCTTAACAATTATTCTATCTCACTTCTTTCTTGTCTCCCGTTTTTATTGCGGTAACTGGTTAGCAATGGTAAGGAAAGAAACAAACGCTCAAAGAGCAGAAAATCTACAACCTAAGAAAGACCTTGGTTTCTTCTCTAACTATTCAAACAATAAAGGAGCATGAAGTTTCATAGTAACAGGGTAGGGCATTTGCCTTGCAAGCAGCCAACCCGGCTGACCTGGGTTCGATTCCTCCGCCCCTCTTGGAGAGCCCAGCAAGCTACCAAGAATATCTCGCCTGCATGGCAAAGCCTGGCAAGCTACCCGTGACATATTCGATATGCCAAACACAGTAACAAGTCTCACAAAGTTACTGGGCCCGCTCGAGCAAATTGATGGACAACTCCTATGCTACAGTGCTACAGTTCTAGGTGCAGGACAAAGCTAAGTCACTGTGTTGCATTTCAGATTCTTTTCTTGTATTTTTTACACACATTTCATCAGTTTAGTAATTTTTTAACTTTCTGTGGTTTTTAATAGAATAATGCTGTCAAGGGCCTCCTTGGAAATACTCTGCTTTGGGCTGCAGACTTGATGGTTTAGTGCCTGGTAATACTTGGAGTAGGGGTCTATGGTGCCATGAGTCAAACTTGGTCCTATACATGCCAGTCATGTGCTCTCCAACTTTGAATCAGTTCAATTGTCTTGGTCATTGATAGTTTTATATGAATTTGATATTATTGAAATTTCATTATAGAAATACATTGCAGTGACATCTAACAATCTAAAAGGATGTTCTTTAGAAGATAAAATAATGCATAAGAAGTGTCCATGTAAGCAGAGAGACTCTGGGAAAAAACAGCATACACAAATATCTGGACTTGAGGGAGTATATGCTCATATCTTAGCATAGTTTGTTTCCAGATTATAGTGGAGTGGAAGGAGAGTTAAGCTAACCATGGGACTTGCAGAGGAGAAAGACATATACACGAACCCTCTTGGGGTCTTGGCCGGGTCTGGAAATTAAATTGAGAAAGATTAGCAGGAGCAAAGCACACAAGCATATTTATTATTATTAATTTTGGAATTGGGACCACATCTGGCGGTGATCAGGGCTTGTTCCTGACTCTGCACTGGGGGATCACTCCTGGTGAAGCTTGGCAGTTCCCCGGGTCAGCTGCATGCAAGTACCTCGGGACTATCACTTGGCCCATAGTGCTATATATTCAGGATGGTGAATACTGAGGCCTGCTAGTATTGAACCCTAATAGTTAGTTACCATACTGACCCTATTCTAAGGTTCGTATTCCAGTTTGATTCTAATGAAAATGGGAGCCATGGAAGTGTTTTCCACAGAGGATTAATTGTATCTATGACACTGATCTTTCAGAGAGATGCTGAATATGGGTCAGAATTGAGTTGAGCTGGACAAGATGAAGAAGTCTGCATCAACAGCCTAGAGTGTCAGATGTGAATTGACTTGGTGTTTCATGGTTGTGGATTAGAGATTGGTAGACAGATCCTTTTTTTTTTTTTTAAATTCTGTGGGATTTTTTCTGCACAAAACACTGTCTTCCCGTTTTTCATCAATTTTGCTCGAGTGGGCCCAGTAACGTCTCCGTTTTTTGAGACTCATTGTTACTGTGTTTGGCATATTAAATATGTCTCTGGTAGCTTGCCAGGCTTTGCCGTGTGAGCTAGATACTCTCGGTAGCTTGCTGGGCTCTCCAAGAGGGGCGGAGGAGGAAGCGAACCTGGCTCGGCTAGGCTGGCTGTGCTCAAGGCAAACACCCTACCGCTGTGCTACCACTCTAGTCCTGCACAGTATTTTATTTTATACTCCATGTCCAAAGATTTCTTTCTGTCAATTTTTTTACCATGACCACGACCATCCTGTTATTCGTCGATTGCCTCGAGCAGACTCCAGTAACGTCTCTTTCATCCTAGCCCTGAGATTTTTAAGAAAGTGCCATATTCAAGGCTCTTTAGGAGAATGAGACCCATCATTGTTACTGGTATTTGGCATGTTGGGTACACCACGGGGAGTTTGCCAGACTCTGCCGTGTGGGCAGGTTACATTTGGTACCTGCCAGTTTGTCCAAAGTAGGAATGAGATAATCAATTTTTTAATTTCATGAGATAATCAATCAATTTTTTAATTTACTTAATTAAATTCAAGTTCCATGCACTTGAATGTCCTATACTTTATAGATTTTGAATGTTTAATATTACCATGTTATATATTACCATGTATATTACCATGTGAAAATCACATGATAAATGCAATATGATATTTTCCTTTAAATGATAAGGTAAAAACTTTCCCAAGGTTGAAGTTTTTATGTATTTATTGTTTTGCAGGAATCACACCCAGCCAAGCTGAGGGGCTATTGTGGTTCAGTGCTTAGGGGTCACTGCTTACACTGCTTATGTTGCTCAAGGGACTGCTCCTGGGGAATCAAACCTCCTCCTCTTTCTCCTCCTTCTCCTTCTCCTCTTCCTCCTCCTCCTACTCCTCTTCTTCCTCCTCTTCTTCCTCTTCCCTCCTCCTGTTCCTTCTCCCCCTCCTCTTCCTTCTCCTCTTCCTCTTCCTTTCTTTTTTCTCCTCCTCTCTCCTTCCCTTTCTTATTCTTTCTCTTCCTTCTCCTCACTTCTCCTTCTCTCCTCCCCTTCCTCCTCTTCCTTTCTCCCTTTCTTCTCCCCCCCTCTTCATCCTTCCTCCTCTTTTTCATCCTTCTTTTACCCCTCCTTCCTTCTTTTCCCCTTCTTCCTTCTTATTTCTTCTTCCATTCCTCCACACACCCAGCAATGCTCGGAGGTTACTCCTGGCTCTGCACTCAAGAATTACTTCTGGCAGGCTCTAGGGACTATATGGATGCCAGGGATCAACCCTGGGTTGTTTCTTTCCAAGGCAAATTCTGTGCTCACTGTACTATCTTTCCAGCCCTGAGCTTTTATTTATTATTATTTTTTATAATGTAGGAGTACTGTTATTTATTCAGCCATTAATTAAGCTGATTGAATTGGGCATGAACTCTATGTTACTTAAAATTTTTTTTTAATTGAATATATGTGAGATAGACCATTACAAAACTGTTCATAATTGGGTTTCAGTTAGACAGTGATCCAGTACCCTTCCCTCCACCAGTGTACATTTCCCATCACCAATGTCCCGTTTCCCTACCACCATCCCCCAAATCCCTACTTTCCACCCCCAGCCTCCCTCTATGGGAGGCACTTTCCTTGTTCTCTCTCCTTTTCCTTTTGTTGCTTTATGGTTTGCAGTACAGGTGCTAAGAAGTCATAATGTTTGTTCAGGGCATTCGGTATTTTTGTCGGGGTGGTAAGGCTGGAGTAGCTTTTCAGTTGGGTGGCAGCTTTGGGGTGTGGATGTGGCTTCCAAGGCTTCCGGAAGTACAGGGAGGTGGGGGGAAGCAGCTAATCCTGACCCTGAGAAAACCTGGAGATTTTAGTCATAAAACTCGCATACCAGAGTTTTCAGTAAATTATGTCTCGGTGAGATCTGTTCTCAGACGGTGGAGTCGGGCCAGGGACATGGCAGTGATTTTGGATTGTGGGAGCGAGCAGCTGCCAGGGACTCTACTTGGATGGGCCCCAGGCCAACCAGCACCCTTCTGTTTGTCCCGGTGTATTCAGCTTTGTGCAGGTCCAAGAATAATTGTGACTTTTGATCTCTTCCGAGAATTATTTATGGGTGTCTGCAGCAAGACCAGTAGTAGAGCTTACGGGGTTGTGCTGGAGTTGGTTTGTGGGGGTGACTGCCAGTGCTTCCAGAAGTACTGGGAAGTGAGGGTAGGTGGCCTATCCCAACTCAGAGAAAGCCTGAAGATTTTAGATACAGAACCTTTTTTTTTTTTTTTTTTTGCAAATTATATCTTGGTGAGGTCCATCCTGAGGTAGTTGGAGACAGGCCAGGGATATGGCGGCGATTTTAGATTGTGGAAGCATCTGTCAGGGACTCTGGTTAGGCAGACACCAGGCCAACCCTCTGCCCTCCAGTTTTTCCCGGTCTGTTCAGCCATGCGCAGGTCCAAGATTAAGAGCGGCTTTTGATCTCTTTCAAGAATTATTCATAAAAAAAAAAAAAGAATTATTCATAGGTCTCTGAAGCAAGGCTTGTAGTAGAGCTTACATGGTGGCAGTGGAGTTGGTTCGTAGAGATGACTTCAGTGCTTCCAGGAGTATTGAGAAGTGGGAAAGGTAGCCCCAAGAGAGCTGAAGATTTCATTCACCCGCATATCCAAATTTTCAGCAGATTATGTATTGGTGAGGTCTGTCCTGAGATGGTGGAGTCAGACCAGGGGGATGGCAGTGATTTTGGATTGTAGAAACAAGCGGCTTCTGGGGGTCTGCTTGGGTGGGCACCAGGCCAACCTGCCCCTCCCCCCATCTCCGACTTACCCTGGTCCGTTCAGTCATGCTTGATCCGAACTTAACTGCAGATTTTGATATCTTTCGAGATTTATTTAGGGGTCTCTGAAATAAGGCCAATAAATGGGCTTGTATAGCTGAGCCAGAAGGTTTGTGGGTGTGACTCTCACAGACCTAATTTTGACCATTTAATTTCTTGACAAACTTGGCCCCAAGTTGTTGGATTGGCCATAGGCACAGTGGCAATTTTGGGGTATTAGGAAGCCTGAAAGCACCATCAGGCTGCTGATGCACTTGCCCCACAAGTACAACTTGACCTTCTCGCGGCACCATACCCCCCCCCCCCCCATGAGCTTTTATTTTTTTTAAAGAAAAAAGACTTCTAGCAGTTCCCTGGAACTCCATCTGAAATGTTTGGGTTTTGACTGCACCTCCACATAAGTACATATTTTTATCATTTGAAATTGAATTTGGTTCATATAAAATGCTATTTTCTTAGAAATAGTTAAATTAGCATTTTGTGCCATATTGCCATATTGCAAATTTTGCTCTTTGAGGCAGTTTATATACTCTGTTATGCTTTTAGCTCTTTTACAAAGTTAATTATAGTTTTAAATGTTACTAGAAATACATCAATTCTTCTTACTTTATCTTTATTATATGCATTTGGGCAAATCATTGGTTTTCTTTATTATAACTTCAAAAGACCCCTTAAACCCCTTTGTTGTTGTTTTCTCCTGAGTGAATAATTTTTCACTAATTTGGCACATCAATCCCATTATAATCAGGAAGTTGGAGCCCTTAGTAATCAGGCTTCCTAATTAGCACACTGACTGAGGCCGGAAACAGTGACAATCTGTTGTTAACTGTTAACTTCACAATATCTCAGATATATGTGGAAGTGAAATGTTCCAGAAATTTCTCCATTCCCTTTTTGATCACATTCTAATGGAAACACTCTGTTTTTCACCAACATGTAGTGCTCTGGAGATACTCCTGGCTCAAGGCCACCCCTAGTGGTGCTTAAGGGACTTTGCTGGGGATCAAACCCAGAGTCCATATGTGTAAAACATGTGCTCCAGCTTTTGAGCAATCTCCCTGGCTCCTTTCAACATAGTTTGGGCTTTTTTTAGGGGAGCACAGAGAGACTACTATTCTCCCATGTAGTGCTCCAGGATTCTTGGGGACACTCCCTGTGATTCCTGGTCAACCAAATGGGACAATTGAATGTTAACCCCTCCATCAGGGTCACACTAGTGATGGTTGGGACTCTGTGCTGGGGAGGGGATAGGAGGGGCTTGTATGGTACTAGGGTTCAAACCTGAACTGTTACCCTGCATGATATAGTATACTTTGGAATAGACGATTTTGGAATTTTAATGAAGTGAAATTTAAAATTTAAGTACCAAGCCAACTTAGGAAAATGAGGTTATAAATAAAATTTATATTTAAAATATAAAGTAATTCTTAGTAGGAACCAATTATTGTCACATTAAAGTGTCAGATTCTTACTTTACTTGAAGATAGCTATTTAACTAAATATAGGTATTTCCAAATAAACATTGAATAGTTAAAAAGTTTATTCCTGTTCTGTCATGACCAATAGTTAACAGATATACTGAGTCTACCTTTAAATGACAGTGATATGAAAATAATAAAGGCAAAAATCTCATTGAATATAGGCAAATAATTTTAGAGCATATTGATATAGCAAAGTTATTTCCTGCTAAAATGTGAAAGAATGCTAAAACTATAAACTGTGTCATTGAATAAAATTCCTGGATCTTTTCAAACAGCATCCTAATTGTTTTCTTTGTTTGTTTTTTGTTTAATTTTATTTTTAATGAATCACCGTGAGGTACAGTTATAGACTTATAAGCTTTTGTGATTACTTTTCAGTCATACAGTGTAATTGTATGTAATTCAAATACCCATACCTCAACAAGTACCACTGCCCTTCTCTATCACCAATGTTCCCAGTATCCCTCCCACCACCCCCACACAACACCCACTCCCCTTGCCTCTGTGGCAGACGGATTCTCTTTTACTCTCTCTCTTCTTTTGGGTGTTATGATTTAAACAGCATCTTAATTATGCCTAGTATTTATAAAAGACTAAATTTTGGTTACTGTAAAGGCCCTCCCGTTGATCATCAATTTGCTCGAGCGGGCCCAGTAACGTCTCCATTGGAGACTTTGTTGTTACTGTTATTGGTCATAATGGTATGATGATGGTTAAAAAGTGTATGATGGTAGAGAGATTTGAAAGTGACCTTGGCTAGTACTACATGTGAAGGATATTCTTGAAAATTTAATTTTAATATGATAAATATAAATCATATTAAAGCAATAGGACAGCGGGTAGGGCGTTTGCCTTACATGCGGCCGACCCAGGTTTGATTCCTCCATCCCTCTCGGAGAGCCTGGCAATCTGCCCAGAGTATCCTGCCTGTACTGCAGAGCCTGGCAAGCTCCCCGTGGCATGTTCGATATGCCAAAAAGAGTAACAAGTCTCACAATGGAGACATTACTGGTACCCGCTCGAGCAAATCAGTGAACAATGGAAGACAGTGCTACAGTGCTATGATAAATAAAAAGATAAATGCCTGAGTGAATATAATACTAAATTAATATAGCTAATGTCTTTGCACAGTTTTGCTTATCAGGGCCAGTGAGATAATTCAGGAGGCAAGGTGCTTACTTTGCATGCATCGCACCCCAATATGGGATCTGCATATGGTTTTCCACTGCACACTCTTTTCTGTCTGCGGTGCTCAAGGTTTACTCCTGGCTCAGTATCATTCCTGGCAGTGCTCAGGGGACAGATGTGATACCAGGGATTGAACCCAGGTTGTTCACATGCAAGGCAAGTGTCTCAGTTGCCTTACTATTTTCTATTCTATAGTGCCCATCATCTCTTGAGCACTTCCAGAAGCCTTTTCAGAGGACAGAACCAGGAATAGCCTCTAGTAGGCATTCCAGGAAGACAAACAACACACAGTAGAACTATTAATGAATGTAGAGAAGTCTTTGTAGTCTTTTTCTCATGCTAATGGGTCTTAAAGGATTTTGAAATCAAGTATGTTTGTATTAAAGTTAAACATATTTGTTGGGAGCTGGAGTGAAAGCACAGTGGGTAGGGTCTTTGCCTTGCATGCAGCAGACCCGGGTTCAATTCCCAGCATCCCATATGGTTCCCTGAGCACTGCCAGAAGTAATTCCTTAGTACATGAGCCAGGAGTAACCCTTGTGCATGGAGGGGTGTGACCCAGAAAGCAAATAAATAAATAAATAAATAAAACCTATTTAAAAAAAACGTTGGTTTACTAAAGACTTTCTCATGTTTTGGGGTGGCTCCATGGCTTATCATTCTAAAAGCAGTGATTTTCTTGAGCATAACAGCATTTCTTACGCAATATTACCATCCCATGGTCCATGGTTTGGGAAACATTGTACAAATACGAAAATCAGTGCTACTCAAAGTGCGGACTGATGCTCAGTTCATAAGAGGTTTGCTACAGATTAATGGGATGCATTCAAAAGTTAAAAATAAGCAATTAAAATATTGTATAGCAATTAAGCATAGTCAGAACATCTAAGCAAGTGGTTAGTAAATCTTATGTTGAATTGTTGAATACAGTAGAAATCAATTGTGGTATTGTTTGGGTTTTGCAATGATTTCATGTGGAAGTTCACAGTAGTCTGGCTCACTCGGATCATGTAACGGTCCCTAGTGGAATGGAAGGAAAAAGAAAAGTTCTTTGACACAGGTAGCTTGCCAAGCATTGCTGTAAATAAAGTTCCTTCTATTGTCTTGAACTCTGTTCATCTTTTACAATGAATATAGGTATTATCTGTTATCATCTAAAAATGCATAGTTTACTTAACATTAAGATATTGTATAAAGAATGTTATAAACAACAGATTATGATTTTTATTTGCTTTGAAGAAGACCTTAAAATCCATTGTTTATCAATCGTAGAATATGAAGTATTTTGAAGTATTCTATTGTTTTATTAAGTGATTATTTCAGTGCTGAACTGCATATTTTAAAGTCATAACTTTAGTTCCTATTTCCTCCTGTGTAAAAAACTACACACGCGGAAGGTTGTGTGTTCACGGGCTCTCTGGACAGCTCTGTCTCACCCGCGTTCAGTGCCCTAGAGCCGCTGTGTATGGCCTGGATCGGACAGCTGTTGGCCAAGGGCAGACAAAGGAAGAAATGAGGGCCAGGCTGGTTGATCTTAGTAGCAGTTTATTACAAGGAAGTTTATCCCAGAGAAGAAATTTATGTTATGGAGGGCCTAGCCAAATCTACATAAGAAAGCCCTTCCTGAGGACCCACCTAAAAGGTATTCTAAAGCCCATCCTGACTGCCCCAGGCAAAATACCTCCTTAAGGTGTTTTTCTCTTTTCCTCAGTCCAGTAAACTATCAACTATCAACTATTCCTGGGCTATGCAGGAAGGACAGAACAGTGTTATCCTACACTCCTTATGTTAAGTATTTAACATTTTTTTTTGTTTTCCAAGTTTTTGCTTTCTTTAAAATGTGTAAGAAACTGTTTTCACCAGTACTTTGTAGACTGCAATACCATTATTTCTCAACTATTTCTATAGATAGCATTAAGTTTGGGCAGCGGGCAGAGAGATAGTGTAGGATGTAGGACAATTGCCTTGCACTTCAATGACCCAGTTTGATATCTGCACTGCATATGGTCCCCTGAGCAACATCTGGAATTATCCATAAGCACAGAGCCAAGGGTAAGCATTGAGCATTGCTGGGTGTGCCTGGAAAACCAAAAAGAGAAGAAAAGAAAGGAATTGAATTTGACTATAAAATTAAGTGTGATACCATAGCTCTGGATAGTGTGTGCCTCTCTCATGCTTGGGACTAGTGAAGTTTTTCTGTAGTCCGTAAGGGATGCTATTCAGAAACACACATGGAGAATGAAAAAGCATAAAATACGTAGTTTCTGAACCATGGGCTGTCTTCTTATCATGCTTTTTAAATGATAGCTGTATGCCATGGCCAACAGAATAAGTCCTGTAAAAGAAAATGGAGAAAAGGAAGAAATGATATAAAGTATATACAAATACATGCATGCCATTGTTGGGATCGGGAGTTCCCTAGCCCTGGGAGGCGCGGAGAGACCAGATAGACATAATTCCTGCAGGAGTAAAAACGGGGTTTAGTTAGACCAGCATGCTGGGGCTCCACAGCATACCCCAGAGTGGGCAGTGACTGAGAGCCCCGAGCTTCTTCAAAGGGGATCTTATATAGGCCTTCACTTGCCGTTACAGCAAGGCCCGCACATTTCATAGCCAATAGATTTGTAACAACATCTACTTTCTTAACCAATCCATTTAAAAGTACCTCACTCCTTAGCCTATAGATTCAAAGATCAGTATTTACGTACATCAATTGTCAGCACAAGCAAGGTTATAGCTGGAATCATTAAGCCTTAGGTAATCTCCCTTCGATTTGCTCGAGCGGGCCCAGTAACGTCTCCATTGGAGACTTTGTTGTTACTGTGTTTGAGCGATAGCACAGCGGTAAGGCGTTTGCCTTGCACGCAGCCAACATGGCCGACCCGAGTTTGATTCCTCCGCCCCTCTCGGAGAGCCCGGCAGGCTACTGAGAGTATCTCGCCTGCACGGCAGAGCCTGGCAAGCTACCCGTGATGTATTCGATATGCCAAACACAGTAACAACAAAATCTCCAATGGAGATGTTACTGGGCCGGCTCGAGCAAATCGATGAACAACGGGAGGGCCTTTACTTTTTTAATCTCCCTGTTAAAATATAATGAACTTAAATATCCTAATTTGAATTTCTAATAATACAGGAGTCAAAGTATTCTTTATGCTTTGTTTTGCTTTTATGTTTGACTTTTGGGACCATACCGTGGGTCCTCAGAAGACTACTTTCAGCTCTGTGTGTGGGTTGTACTAAGGAACATGCAGTGCCAGGGATTGGATCCTGGCTTCCTACATGCAAAGCAAGCTCTCAACCTGTTGAACTACCTCTCTGGTCCCTTTACTGTATTTTCAAGATAAGGTGAAGCAAATATAGATAACCTTCATGTTTGAAGTATCTAGTACTAAACTTCATATAATTGGCCTGTTCTAAGTCAAAAGAAAGGGTGGTACAGTTTGTGGGGCGGGGGATTAGTTTAAAAGACATGAGTTCAAATTTTGGATTTTATATCCTTCAAATAAAAATTCCAGTTGTGTTAGGTGTTTTGTAGCCCCAAATTTCCAAAGTGTTAGAAGGAGAGAAGTGAAATAAATTATATCCAAAGCCCCATTTTTAGAAGATCTTGAGTTAGAGATCTACTGGTTAATGCTACAAAATAATTTAAAAATGGACCACAAGATGGCGTTTGTGGCTAATGAGTTCTTTTGTGTGACCTCACAGTCCAGTATTCTCAGTATGCAAACTTACTACTTACATTCTTGAGAGAGATATAAAACCTTTTAGGGGGAAACTTAAATCTTGGCTTTTTTTTTTTGATATCAATAATTCTGACATTACAAGTTGGCCAATGATTCTTTGATAATGAATTTAGACTTTTCAAAAAATGAAATTGAAAAAAGAAATCTTTAGCTACTAGCAGCGATAGCTATAATTTCTTTCTAATGGATTGGTTACATTTCAGAATTAAAAAAAAATCTCCTGAAAGTTTTTGCTATTGCCTTAAATTTAGGGTTAGATAATAAGCAGTAGTTGCTAAAAGTGTTGCTAAAATTGTAGGCCTCGTCTACAATTTTTATAATGAAATTTATTTTGCAGTGATATTTGTCCTGTGTAGAGATGATTGCTATTGTTACCTCAAATATAGGTGATACAGTTTGTGGCCAGGTTGAGTGACCACAAAGAGTATCCAAGACTGATCTCATTTGGAGAAACCCTACTAATTTCTAATCTCTAATTTACTGAGGTATTAAATTATCATGTTACTTTTTCAAAGGTACTTTTAGTGTAGTAGGAAAAACTAACCTTTGACTTAATATGGGAATTTCTGCTTTTAGAAGATTCCTTTCTAATTCCTTATTACGAGAATTTCTTAATGTAGTAATTAAGAGATTCTATACCTAATATACTCTATTAAGAAATGTCCATAATGAGGATTATTTTTATTATATTTTATCATAATAAGTATCATTGTTATTATTTTAGCAAAATTTGTTTTTGTTTTCTATAAAATTGTATAATAGAGCACACATAAAAAATGTTAGGTTTACTGAAGTTCTGCCCTTCATCGAGCCATGCTGAGCAAGGCAAATTTTCAAATAATATTTTCATAGACATAATATAGGTAATTATCTTTTAAGTATCAAATATTGAGGAGTTAGAAAAAATATTTGCTTCACTGAAGTTCTGCTCTTTATTAAGCCAAGCTGAGCAAGGAAAATTAAATGTAATATATTGTTCTTTTTTGTATTTGAGAAAGATTTAAATATGTGTGTAGTGGTAAAAGGGCTTTCATTTATCTTTAGGTCTGCTTGCCCTAGCAATCCTTCCACTGTTTTTTTTTTATTTGTTTATTTGTTCTTTTTATTTTTCAATAGAAAATTTCTTTGTGGGATGGTGTGATAGAACAGTGGGTAGGGCGTTTGTCTTGACTAAGGCAAACCGGATTCAATTTCCCCTATCCTGTGTGGTTCCCAGCACTACCAGGAGAAATTCCTGAGTGTAGACCAAGACGTAATTCCTGAGCATCACCAGGTGCGATCCAAAAGGATTAGAAAGAAAATTGTCTTTGGTACTTTGAATATATAATACACCCCCTTTGTTTATTGCTGCACCATGCATGGTTTAGAATACTATTAATGGTAGTTCCAGCACCTAGGAGTACCCCAGTCCCCCAGTCCTTCTACCTTTGTCTTAAAGACTCCTCCAGTCAGACACCCTTCCCCCTCCCCCCGGTCAGCTCAGTTGTGTAAATCAGCTTTCTAGTTATTGCTCCTTTCCTCGGATTCTTCATACCTGCATATGAGAGAGAATGTTCTCTATCTGTCCTCCTCCTTCTGACTGACTTCACTCAACAAGTTAGCCTCTAGCCTGGCCACACAGGCATGGTTTCTTCTTTCCTTACCGCTGAGCTGCTCCCCTTCCTACCCCTACATCTTTGTTTCTACACTTTTTCATTTTTTTCTTTTTTTCCTCAGTTCTACCCATCAAAGAGAAGCGACAGTTTGGACATGTGGACTGCAAGCTAGAGCTACCTGTGAAAACATGCTCTGGATTCTTAATGAAAGAGGCTTTTGATAAACTGGTTTCCCAGTCAACCAGCATCCTGCCATAGAGCATGAACAGCATTTTTATGGGATTGTTTATACTGCAGTGAGAAGTAGGGAACACGGGAGAAAATAGTACTGGGCTTTAGGACGCAGCATCCTTAACTGATTTCATCACATTATCAAATAATTAATATGAATGGAGTATTAGGACACAAATTGGAATCCCTGTTGTTTTTCTCATGCTCATAAAATCTAAAACTGGAGTTAATTGACAGGCCAATACTATTAAATGTCACTCCAACAGTGATGCTGAGTACTTTTTATTATTACTTTAACTCTAATAGATATTAGCTTGCTTCTTTGTAAACTCAAAAAGATGGCAGCAGTCTATCTCTCCCGCTGCCCGTGTTCACTAGTCTTGAGCCGATTCCCCACCCTGGGGAGGTTGATGATGATGGGCAGGCAAAGGAAGGAAACGAGGGCCAGGCTGGTTGATGTCAGTTGCAGTTTATTCCATTCCCATCTCCATTCTCCTCTGATTCTCCCCCTGCTTTTTCCTCCCCCATGCTACTTCATTCTCCTTCTTGATCCCCCTTCATTCTCCTGCTAGCTCTGGAATCTGGATCTGGGTCCCCTTTATCCTTCTCCTGGAGTCTGGATCCCCCAGCCCACTCTTACTGCATATTTGTATCCCCCAGCATGAGGGGTTGGGATAAAAATTACACATAGATGTGGTCACAATCACTGGGGGTAGAGTTCTTTCCCTCAAGGAAAGCCGCTTCTAGGACAGATTCTCATTAGCAGGTTGGCCCACCCTAGAGCGGAATCCCTGGGTGTGTTTCTGCTCTCCTTCTAACACAAACACATGAGCATACATAATATAAACATATTGTATGGATACAGTAAGAAATACCTTAAGCATATAGAATTGCTCTCCGAGGGCCATCTCAATTTCAGACTACAGTGCTCAAGCCAGATAGTCTTTCCTATCCCTAGCAGGGCCCTAGATTTGTCATTACTTTTGGACCATGACAGCATTTGTCTATGATCAAACTCTTATAGTTAAAAATCGTGGCACTCCCCAGGGGGGAAAGGATGTTGTCACTCTGCATGTTCCTCCTTGGCAGTTTGGTGGCCGTCATCCTCCAGAAGCCATTGGACAGTCAGGCTTGAACCCGCAGTAACGAACCTTGTTGGGCCTCACGGGATGGGATTTGAGCCAGTTCTGTCCTCCCCGTCCCAGCGAGACCCCAAGTTATCACCCATGAATGGCCTCTCTGGCTCCTGATCAAGCTGCTTAACGGTCATGATCCCAGAGACTCAGAAACAAGTCTCGAAACCCAGCGGCTTTTGGCAGAAATGCATCCAGACCACACAGTAGGTTACTGTTGCTGGGCCACCCCAGGGGGGAAAGGGTGTTGTCCTTCTGCCAGCTTCCTCCTGGCGGCTCTGTAGCCGTCATCTTCCAGAGGCCATTGGACAGTCAGGTTTGGGCCTGCAGTGACAAGACATTTTGAGCCTCATGGGATGGGGGTGGAGCCAGTCCTGTCCTCCCCATTCCAACGAGACCCCAAGTCATTGCACATGTACAGCTTTTCTGGCTCCTGATCAAGTTGCTTAACGGCCATTATCCCAGAGACTCAGAAACAAGTCTTGAAACCCAGCGGCTTTTGACAGAAATGCATCCGGACCCTGCAGTAGGTTACTGTCACTGGGCCACCTCAGGGTGGAAAGGGTGATGTCCCTCCGCCTGCTCCCCTTTGGTGGCTCGGTGGCCGCCATCCTCCAGACGCCATTGGACAGTCAGGCGTGGGCCCGCAGTGACAAAACTTGTTGGGCCTCACGGGATGCGGGTGGAGCCGGTCCTCTCTTCCCCACCCCAATGTGACCCCAAGTCATCACCCACGAACGACCTCTCTGGCTCCTGATAAAGCTGCTTAACGGCCATGATCCCAGAGACTCAGAAACAAATCTCGAAACCCAGCGGCTTTTGGAGAAATGCATCCGGACCCCGCAGTAGTTTACTGTCGCCAGGCCACCCCAGGGGGAAAGGGTGTCATCCCTACGCCTGCTTCCCCTTGGCAGCTCGGTGGCCGTCATCCTCCAGAGCCCATTGGACAGTCAGGTTTGGGCCCGCAGTGACGAGACATTTTGGTCCTCACAGGATGGGGGTGGAGCAGGTGTTGTCCTCCTCACCCCAACGAAAACCCCAAGTCATCGCCCACGAATGGCCTTTCTGGCTCCTGATCAAGCTGCTTAACGGCCATGATCCCAGAGACTCAGGAGCAAATCTTGGAACCCAGCAGGTTTTGGCAGAAATCCCTTCAGATTTAAGTGTTAAAATTTTGGAATTTCAAAATCGCGCGGCCACTACTGTAGCCACGCGACATCATATGTTATTCATAACCAACAATAGAAAACAAATTGTCTACTATTGCCTTTTCAGCAGATCTGAGTGTTGGGGTAAAATCTCAAATAATAATGGTGGGTCTGATGTCAAAATATGAATGTGATCAAAGTAGAGAGAGAGTAATGTGGAAATCATCTGCCCCAGAGGTAGGGGGAGGGTTTGGGATGGGGGTATACTGGGGTTGTTGGGGATGGAGAATGGGCACTGGAGAAGGTACAGGTGTTTTATTGTATGACCAAGACTTAGACTCAAAAGCTTAATAACTACTCTCACGGTTATCCAATAAATAAAATTATAAAAAATGAAAAAAAAAGAATCGTGGCACTTTGGCCTGGCCCATTTCAGTGCCAGGGTAGCTCACAGCTTGCCCTGGGTCCATTCAGTTCCTCGTCGAGACCCTGCTTTTGGGGTGTTAGGAACTAAGGGCAACTGAGGCTTAAGTTGAGAAAGCAAATGCCCTGGAGTGAATAATATTCAAAGCCAGTTAAATCCTAAGTTACAAAGCATAATATTAACATCTTCTGTATCTATACAAAAAGGACATTGCTTTAAAGTAAACTATTCAAAGGACTTAAGGAGATGAGAAAGGCAATATTAACTTACAATACAATTTCACTGTCCTAGAAGGATCTGACCTTACAAATTAACAGATTCAGATTTGGGGAAAAAGCTGATTAACTGGTTGGAGAGGAGAGCATAGGGAAGAGTTTACAGATAAACACAATGGAATGAAAGTGCCTCAGGAGCACTGTAATAAACCTGAGTTCCTTGTGGCCAGGGAGGAAGGACAAACCAATGTCATACTACAACTTCTGTAATTGAAATGGTTTAAAGTAGTGAAAAAAATATCAATTGGTTGGTCTAGAACCCAAATCACAAATAGGAATACCACAAATAGAGATGGGGAGAAGACATATCCAGCAGTGCTTGTGGTGACATGTGGTACCAGTGATGGACACAGGAACACATGCAAGGTTGTAAGATTTTGCTTTACATAAGCTGTATCCTCAGTCCTGAGTAGAAATACCTTTTTAAAAAATTTTTATTAGTGAAAAACCATGAGGTACAGTTGTAGACTTAAAAATTTTTGTGCTTGGGTTTCAATTATACAGTGAACAAATACCTATCCCTCCACCAGAGCCCATTTTCAACCACCACAGATCCTAGTATCCCTCCCAACCCCCATCCTGCCCATCCCACCCTGCCTCTGTGGCAGGGCATTCCCTTTTGTTCTTTCTCTCCTTTTGGGTGTTGCGGTTTGCAAAAGAGGCATTGAGTGGCAATTATGTTCGATCTATAGTCTACTTCCAGCATGTTTCTCCCATTCTGGGAGGGTCCTCCCAACACCCTTTATTTGGTGCTCCCTTCTCTATCTGATCTGCCTTTTCTCCTAGCATGTGTGGCTGGCCTCCAAGCCATGGAGTAAACCTCCTGGTACTAATCTCGGCTATTCTTGGGTGTTAGTCTCCTATTTTGTTACTTTATGTTCCCCAGACGAATGCAATCTTTCTATGTCTGTCCCTCTCTTTCTGACTCAGTTCACTTAACATGATACTTTCCATGTAGTACCACTTGCATGTAAATTTCATGACTTAATCTTTTCTAAAAGCTACGTAGTACTCCATTGTGTAGATCTGCCAAAGTTTCTTTAACCAGTCATCTGTTCTCAGGCACTCAGGTTTTTTCCAAATTCTAGCTATTGTAAACAGTGCTGCAATGAATAAAAAAGTGCAGATGTTACTTTGACTATACTTTTTTGCCTCTCTAGGATGTAGTCCCAGGAGTGGTATTGCTGGGTCAAATGGGAGCTCAGTTTCTAATTTTTTGAGAATTGTCCATACTGTTTTCCAAAAAGGCTGAACCAGTCGGCATTCCCACCAGCAGGGAAGGAGGGTCCCTTTCTCGCCACATCCGCACCAGCACCAGATGCTTTTGTTCTTTTGGATGTGGGCCAGTCTCTCTGGTGTGAAATGATCTCATTGTGGTTTTGATCTGCATCTCCCTGATGATTAATGATGTAGATCATTTTCTCATGTACCTTTTTGCCATTCGGGTTTCTACTTTGAGAAAGTTTCTGTTCATTCCGTTGCTCTATTTTTTGATGGTGTTGGATGTTTTCTTCTTGTGGAATTCAACCAGTACTTTATATATCCTTGATATCAACCCCTTGTCGGATGTGTACTTGGCTGATATCCTTTTCCATTCTGTAGACTGTCTTTGTATGTTGGTCATTGTTTCTTTTGAAGTGCAGAAGCTTCTTAGTTTAAGATAGTCCCATTTGTCTATCTCTGTTTTGACTTGCTTGGCCAGTGGCATGACATCTTTGAAGATACCATTAGCTTCAATATCATGGAGGATTTTGCCAGCTTTGTCTTCAGTGTATCTTATGGATTCTGGTCTGATGTTGAGGTCTTTAATCCATTTTGATCTTACTTTTGTACATGGTGTTAGGCAGAGATTTGAGCCCATTTTTTTTTGCATGTGACCGTCCAGGTTTGCCAGCACAATTTGTTAAAGAGGCTTTCCTAACTCTTCTTCACATTTCTTGCTCCTTTATCAAAGATTAGATGATCATATGTTTGAGGGGAGATGTCAGTATATTTGACTGTTCCAATTGTCTGCAGCTCTACCTTTGTTCTAGTACCATGCTGTTTTAATTATTACAGCTTTGTAGTAGAGTTTGAAGTTAGGGAGGTTGATTCCTCCCATTTTTTTTCCCCAAGAATTGCTTTAGCTGTTCGTGGGGGCTTATTCCATATGAATTTCAGGAGTGTTTGCTCCATTTCTTTGAAGAATGTTCTGGGTATCGTTCTAGGGATCGCATTGAATTTGTACAATGCTTTGGGAAGTATTACCATTTTGACAATGTTCATTCTCCCGATCCATGAGCAGGAGATATCTTTCCATTTTCTCCTGTCCACTTTTATTACCTGAATTAGCATTTTGTAGTTTTCCTTGTAAAGGTCCTTTACTTCCTTAGTTAAGCTGATTCCTAGGTACTTGATTGGGGCACAATTGTGAACAATTGGGATTGTTTTTTTCATGTCACTTTCTTCTATTTCACTGTTTGTGTATAGGAAAGCCATTGACTTTTGGGTATTGATTTTATAGCCTGCATCTTTACTATACAAGTCTATTGTTTCTAGGAGTTTCTTGGTGGAGGTTATAGAGTTATGTAAGCATAATATCATCTGCGAATAATGAGAGCTTGATTTCTTTCTTTCCTACCTGAAT
Source organism: Sorex fumeus (assembly GCF_029834395.1). NCBI lineage: Eukaryota > Metazoa > Chordata > Mammalia > Eulipotyphla > Soricidae > Sorex > Sorex fumeus. The sequence continues at coordinate 30,014,972 of NW_026606188.1, forward strand.
GCCCTTAATATCTTTTTCTTGCCTGACCACTATTGTATGTACTTCCAGTAATATATTGAACAGCAGTGGAGAGAGTGGGCATCCTTGTCTTGTCCCTGATCTTAGAGGGAAGGCTCTCAGTTTTTCCCCACTGAGGATGATGCTTGCTCTAGGCTTGTGGTAGATGGCTTTAACTACATTGAGGAAAGTCCCCTCTATACCCATTTTGGCTAGGGTTTTCATCATAAAGGGGTGCTGTATCTTGTCAGTTGTTTTTTCTGCATCTATTGATATGATCATATGCTTTTTATTTTTTCTTTTGTTGATATGATGGATTATGTTGATTGACTTCCAAATGTTAAACCATCCTTGCATCCCTGGGATGAATCCTACTTGGTCATGGTGTATGATCTTTTTGATGAGTCGTTGGATTCTATTTGCTAATTGTGTTCATCAGGGATATCGACCTGTCATTCTCTTTCTTTGTAGTATCTCTGTCTGCTTTTGGTATCAGAGTGATATTTGCTTTGTAGACTGTTCAGACATGTTTTTGATATTTCAATTTCGTGGAAAAGCTTAAAGAGGATTGGGAGTAAGTCCTCTTTAAAGATTTGGAAGAATTCACTAGTGAATCCATCTGGGCCAGGACTTTTGTGCTTGGGGAGACTTTTTATTACCGTTTCAATTTCCTTGGATGGTGATAGGTCTGTTCAGGTATTCCAGGTCTTCTTGGTTCAGCCTTGGGAATCTATAGGAATCTAGGAATTTTTCCATTTCCTTGAGGTTTTCATGTTCCGTGGCCTAAAGCTTCTCAAAGTACTCCCTGAGGATCCTTTGAATTTCTGTAGTTTCTGTTGTAATGACCCCCTTTTCATTTCTGATTAGGTTTATTCGGGTTTTCTCTCTTCCTTTCTTTGTGAGTTTTGCTAGAGGCTTATCGATCTTGTTTATTTTCTCGAAGAAAAAGCTCTTGGTTTCATTGATTTTTTTCTGATTGTTTTTTGGGTTTCCATCTTGCTAATCTCTGCTCTGAGTTTTATTGTTTCCTTCCTCCTGTTCGGGTTGGGCTTCTTTTGTTGGCCTTTCTCCAAGCTCTTAAGCTGTGAGGTTTGGTTACTTATGTGGGCTCACTCCTTCCTGAGGAATGCTTGTAGAGCTATAAACTTTCCTCTTAACACAGCTTTTGCTGTGTCACATGAGTTTTGGTAACTTGTGTCCTCATTTTCATTCATTTCTAGGAATCTTTTGATTTCCTCTTTGATTTCCTAACTAAGCCACTTGTCCAATCGTGCACTGTTTAATTTCCAGGTGTTTGATTTAGTTTTCTGTTTTTGTTTGTGATTTACTTCTAATTTCAGCAAATTATGGTCTGAGAACATTGTTGATACAATCTCTATCTTCTTAATTTTATGGAGGTATGTTTTGTGGCTCAGCATGTGGTCTGTCTTGGAGAATGTTCCATGCATGCTTGAGAAGAATGTGTATTCAGCTTTTTGAGGATGAAGTGTCCTGTATATATCTACTAAGTCCCTTATTTCCATTGTTTCCCTTAGCTGAAGTATGTCCTTGCTAAACTTGAGTCTGGTTGATCTATCAAGAGGTGATAAAGCGGTGTTGAAATGTCCCACTAGTATTGTGTTGCTATCAGTGTCTTTCTCCAAGTCTATAAGTAGTTGTTTTAAGTACTTTGCTGGTCCCTCATTAAGTGCATATACATTTAGTTTTGTAAGTTCTCCCTGTTGAACAGATCCCTTCATCAATAAGAAATGGCCTTCACTGTCTCTTGTGACCTTCTTCACTCTGAAATCAATGTGGCCTGATACTAGTATGGCTACCCCAGCTTTTTTATGGGAGCTGTTTGCCTGTAGGATTGTTTTCCAGCCTTTGACTCTGAATCTGTGTTTGCTTTGACTATTGAGATGTGTTTCTTGCAGGCAGCAGAATGTTGGGTTCACTTTTCTAATCCATCCTGCTACTCTGTGTCTTTTAATTGGTGTGTTTATCCCATTGATGTCGAGAGAGATTGTTGTTATGGGGTTTTGTTCCATTTTTCTGTTGAAATTTGGTGTATTTGAGGGGCTTGCCTTGTCTTAAAGAAGCTCATTTAGTTCTTATAACCATGCTTTTGAGTATATTAAGTTCCTGAGCTGTTGTTTGTCTGTGAACCTGTGTGTTGTTCCTTCTGTTATGAATGAGAGTCTCGCTGGGTAAAGTATTTTTGGTGAGGGATTTATTTCATTCAGTTTTTTCATTACATCCCACCACTGTTTTCGGGCCATGGGGATTTCATCAGACAAATCGGCTGTTAATCTTAAGGATGCTCCTTTGTAGGAAATTTCTTTCTTTGATCTTGCTGCTTTCAGAATTTTGTCTGTATCTAAGGTTTTGGTCATTTTGATCAAGATGTGTGGGGGTATTTTTATTCGGATTTCTTCTAGCTGGTACCCTTGGGGCCTCCTGAATGTGGTCACATGTTTTCTTCAGCTCTGGAAACATTGTAGCAATGATGTCTTTGACAGTTTCTTCTTCATCAGGGTTTTCTTCATGTCCCTCTGGGACCCCAATAATTTTTATGTTACCTCTCTTGGCTTCATCATGATCTTCTCTCCCTCTTTTCCCGAATTGTGAGTCCCTTTTCCATTTTCTTTTCTTTTCTGGAGATAATCTGGACTTCATCTTTGAGCTCACTGATTCTACCTTCAGCAGCTGTTACTCTGAGTAACAGCTTTACTTTGAGTAAAACTCTTCCACTGAGTTTTTCAATTCGCCTACCAGGTTTTTCAGGTCTGACATTTCGTTTTCATTTTTCTCATTTCTACCTTCAACTCCTCTTGTCTTTTATTGGCATTGCTTTCCATGGTTTCTTTTAGCTCCATAAGCATCCTCAGTAACTCCCTTCTCTGAGTAGAAATATCTTTTGAAAAATATGTTATTGTTGTAAGCAAATGTCAACCATCTTAGATTTGTTTTCTTTTGTTTTGCTTTGATGATTCTTTATGTCCTTTAGTTGTCCCAAATCCTGGACATCCTCAATTAAATTATTGAACTACATAGTATCAGCACTTCATTTCTTGATATTTTATTTAGTTTTCACATTCATCGAAAGAGAGAAATTTAAAGAATGCTAATAACCAATTTTATTCTTGTTTTTTGTTTGTTTGTTTGTTTTATATTTTTTATGGGGACTCATCTGGCAGTGCATAGGACTTATTCCTGGCTCTGTGCTTAGGAATCGCTCACAGCAGACCTGGGGGACTATATGTGGTGTCCAGGATCAAACCCAGGTTGTTCGTCCACTGAGATAGCTCAGTGGGTGGACTGCATGCTTTGGTTACCGACGCCAGGATCTCCAGCAAGAGATGGCTACGTATGGTTCCCTAAGTGTGAATGGGAGTGACCCCCAAACATGGTGCCAGGAATTGCTCCCAAGCCCTGTTTTAATGGACGCAGATGTTCAGTTTTTGACCTCACAGTAGTGAAAATTGGTAGCAATTGCATTACCCCAATTCCATATCCCATAGCCAGACTCTTGGTGCCCCTAACACCAGTGGGTATGGCTCCAGTGGTCTCTTAGCACCTCTTGCTTTGGATTGACCTCTATGAGATGGCTCCAAGCACCTGCCTTAAACACTAGTGACAGGTACTCCCCCTTCAACAGAACTTAAACAGTACTGCTACTATTAAAAAAAAAATGCCTGACGAAGTATTTTTTATCATTATATGGCTGTTGTCTTATTATTTCAGTTGTCATTTTATGCTAATGATCTGTAGTCCTAATTGAAAACATGTTTTAGATGGTCAGATAATTTCCTACTCTGCTATTGAAACTGCTGCTTAACTTCTAGGATACATTTCAGAAATGAAAATGTTCATGTATAACACTAATCATCAGGGATAGCTACTGAATATCTTCCTTAAATGCTTATTAAACTAGGAAGGCAAAGCAGAAATATGACAACCATGGAAGTTTATTCACTTGAGGAGTAAATGCCATGTTTGGTGCAATTTAGATTGCTTATAAGACAGGAGTGTTAAGTAGACTGCTTAGAATTTCAATTTGAATTTTTGCCTTGAGGATGTTCATAAGTTTACTTAAGTGATAGCTTGACAATGTTGTGGAAAAGATAGGCTATCTCCCGAATCTAGTAATTGCTTTAGGCTGCCCTTCAGTTTACCAGATAGTAGATTATGTGTCGATTTGCAGTGCTGTGGCCAGAGAGCTATAGTAGAAATGCTTCTTGCACCCTTCCTCCAATGTGAAATATGATTCTATTCCCTTACTATCAGCCCTTCAACCCCAGTTAATTTCTTTAGCTGTGGATAGTTTTAAAGTTTCATTTGATTTTTATATTTTCTTCTTTAGTATCATTATTTGGTAAAAGAATTAAATCTAGAAAACTATTCTATAGTTTATTTTATTTTTTTAATTTTAAGTCATTATTTTTGCTTTTTGGGTCACACCCAGTGATGCACACTCCTGACTCTGCACTCAGGAGTGACTCCTGGCAGTGCTTGGGGGACCATATGGGATGCTGGGAATTGAACTTGGGTCGGCTGCATGCAAAGCAAATGCCCTACCCCTGTGCTATCACTGCAGCCCCTATAGTTTATTTTCTTAATAACAAAAAAAGAATTACAAATATCAGCTGATATTTACAGTATCTGTATATGGTGATAGCTATAGGTATTTAAATGTTCCTCAGATTATGGAAGTTCTCTTACAATTCCAAATTGTAATACTTTTCATCAGAAATCCACATTGTAATATGAAAATGTCTTTTCTGTATTTTGAGATATTTTGAATAAGATATATTAATCGGTTATATTGAGGTTCTAAAGTTATTCTAATCTTATATTCCTGGGATAAGCCTTATTTTATCATGTTGTATAGATTGTGATTTTGATCAACAATCAAAATATTTGCTAAAATTCTTAAACTTTTGCTTCCGTATTTATGAGGAACATTGTCCTATACTTTTCTTTTGTAATATCTTCGCTTTTGTGAAGTTTACAAGTATGTTTGTATCTTTAATTTTTTGGAAGTCTTTCTGTAGTACTGTAGCACTGTCCTCCCATTGTTCATCAATTTGCTCGAGGTGGCACCGGTAAGGTCTCCGTTGTGAGAATTGTTACTATTTTGGGCATATCAAATATGCCATGGGGAGCTTGTCAGGTTTTGCCGTGCAGTCAGGATACTCTCGGTAGCTTGCCAAGCTCTTCGAGAGGGATGGAGAAATCGAACCTCGGTCGACCATGTGCAAGGCAAATGCCCTACCCACTGTGCTATTGCTCCAGCCCAAGATTTTGTGTAGAGTTAAGATTTCATTTTTAAGTGTATGACAGAATTCAACAGTGAAGACAGAACCTGGAGTTTTCTTTGTGGGATGATATTCAAGTCATATTCGAATACATTTGGCTAATTTATTCTGGAGTGAGTTTTGGTAGTGCATGCTTTCTACAGAATTGGTTCATTTATTTTAAGTTTGTTGAATACATATGTATAAAGTTATTTCTTCATAAATTTTCTGCATTTTTTCAATCAATGATAATCTGAAATTATTCATTCCTAACAGTTGATTTTTGTGTTCTGTTGTTTTTGTGATTAATCTTTTAGAAAGAGCCTATTTTACATTCATTAGGATTTTTTAATTTGTTTATTTATTTAGTGGCCCCTGCTGGTGCTCAGGGCTTATTCCTTACTCAGCACTCAGAAATTGCTCCTGGGCACACTCAAGGGGCCAAATGGGGTTTGAGCCCAGGGACCAAACACAAGTGCAAAGTAAATGCCTTTCCTGCCTGTGATTTCCAGTCCCTCCAGACTGTTCTTTAATCTGTATTTTTTTTCTTTCAGTTTACTTTGAATTTAATTTGTTCTTTTTCAGTTTTGTCAGATGTTGGGAGGGGGCCACACCTGGCAATGCTGGGTAGCCTTTATACTATTTTTGCTTCTTACTATTTTACTTTTTACTTACTATCTTACTATTTTGCTTTGTACTATTTTTGGTTTAAATATATATATATTTGCCATATATAAATGTGTATATATATTTAGCCACATAAATTACCTTTGTGTGTATAAGCATCAGAAGCTCTTGTTACTATTATTATATATTAAGTAGTCAATTGTATCTTAGATATTTTTAAATAATAAAAATATATATGTACCCATGCACTCACCAAGTCTTTTCTTTCTTTCACCACTGAAAAAAATGTTGCTCTGTTCTCTTCTTGAACACATTATTTCAAACAAGATATCTTATGATTTATATCTTTCTTCCTCTACGTATAACATATAAGCTATTATCATTATTTTTTTAGATAAACTTCATACATATAACTGAGACCTGGCCAGTAGGATCAGTCCTAACAAAATCATAATATAGGTCACATTCTTTTTTTGCTTTTTGGGTCACACCCAGCAATGCACAGGGGTTACTCCTGGCTCATGCACTCAGGAATTACTCCTAGCGGTGCTTGGGATACCATATGGGATGCTGACAATTGAACCTGGATCAACCACTGTAGCACTGTCCTCCTGTTCATTGATTTGCTCGAGTGGGCCCAGTAACATTGTGAGGCTTATTACTGTGTTTGGCATATCAAATACGTCACAGGTAGCTTGCCAGGCTTGGTTGTGTGGGCGAGATACTCTCGGTAGTTTGCCGGGCTCTCCAAGAGGGGCAGAGGAATCAAACTCGGGTCAACCAGGTCAGCCATGTGCAAGGCAAAAGCTCTACCCGCTGTGCTACCCACGTCACATTTTTGCACACCTGTCTTCACTATTCTCAGTTCCTCCTGATCCTCTCTGTTCCCAATGACACATTCATAATGAATTCTCACTACATGGGCACAACAGATATTCATAGTACAATTGCTAATGCATGTGTGTGTGTGTGTGTGTGTGTGTGTGTGTGTGTGTGTGTGTGTGTTGTGTGTATGAGTGAGCTTTACTACTGAACCACTTCCCCAGCCTACTATTTTTTTTTAATAGTGGTCTTATTTTGTGGTCAGATATTTTGCATGATTATTTGCATTTCCTGTCTAAATTTAGTTTTCACATCACTTTGGTGGTAAGTACTCTCATTCACATAATTTACAACTGAAGACACAATTATAGAGAAAATTCAGATTTGACTGAGGAGGTACCCTTGTCTTACCATTTCCCACATGCTTGACATCTGACACCAGCTTTCTTAGATCCAAATGGTTTTTCTCTCTAACTTAGAGCTGTCTTCTCCTCAAGGCTTCTTCCTGACAGTGGATGCTGATCCATGCTCATCTTTGAATCTTTTTTTTTTTGTATCCCCCTTTTTAGCAATAGTCTTTCTCATTCACAATTAAAACATGAAAATGTCAAGGACTCTGGCAACTGACAGGAGAGGGGAAGGGCAGATTGATCAAAGCACAGCTATTTAATGATGTATTAAAATTTTAACACTGAAAGTGGATTATTATTGATCTCATGGTATGTTTCCTTTATTCAGTGCCTTGCTACGTGGGAATCCTTTCTTTCATCACAGACCAACTTCCACATTGAAGAAGCCTCTGAAGATAAACCTTAATCCTCTTAAGGACTTGTATGTGATCTTTGGAGAAAAGCATCTAGTAACCAAAGTTATTCTTTTTTGAATGAACTGTGTCCTTGATGATGTAAATGAAATGTTTTGCAACTATCTGGAAAACCAAAATATTGAAACTCAGGTATTCCAGATTATTGCCATATAGCGATATATCTATAGAGAGAGATAGATATATAAACTAAACCTATTTTAGTTTAAATTGTGTTCTTAAAGTTTTGTGCCAATAATTTCATATAGAAAGTTTTTTTTAAATGTCTGTGGAATATGTCATTTTGAATATATTGTAAAGACTCAGTTTTAATAAGAAGTTTAATATGCAACAACTGGCTGTGGTTTGTTTTTTTCTTTACTAGCAACACAAACCTTTAAAGAATATTATACTTTGTCATCATAGCATTTTCCTTAATGGCTATATCAAGACACTTTCCCACCAACTATGCGTAATGATTCCCTGGCCTCCACCTCCTTTTAGCACTCATTCTTTTATTTCTGAATACTAGCCATTCTTATAGGGGTGAGGTGACAGTTCACTCTTGTTTGTGTTTGTATTTTCCTAAAAGCAAAGTGATGAACATCTTTTTCTGTGCTTCTTCGTCAAAAAATCACCAAACAGAGAACTGGGAATGTCGCTTAAGTGGGTATAACACATGCCTGGCACATGTCAGATTTTGAATTTGATCCTGGTCACCACGTGACCCCAAGCACCATCTTTATGTCCCCCAGCACCATGGATGGCCCCGGTAATACCAGTAGTGCACAGGGCGAGTACCACAGCACTGGCCTCAGCACTGGACAGATAGACTGAGAATCACCCCACAGCACCACTGAGCATAAAAACTGAAAAGATGTTTTATATATTCAGTTACTTTCAATTCTGAAATATTTACTGAATTTTTACAAAATATTTTTACAAAATATTTACAAAATTTCTAGTACAAAGATTAGGCATCACCATATTTATTGGAGCATTATTACAGTAAGGACAAGCTAGAAACAACCTACGTGCCTTTCCACGTTCCAACTAGTGTATATACAGAAAGTTATATACATTGTACAAATACACACACATTTTTTTAAATGATGAAATCCTGCCATTTGCAACAATATGGGTTGACAGTGGGAAGTATGCTTTGTTAAATGTCAGATGCAAAAAGAAATACTACATGATTTCTCTCGTGTGTGTATGTATACAAAACAGAAGATGAACTATATAATATAAAATAAGAGTTTAGATTATAAGATCATGTAATGGTTACCAGAAGGAAAAGGGGAAAGACTAATGCTAAAATTTTATTAGTTAATCAGCATGAGATACAGTTACAGACTTACAAACTTTCATGCTTGCATTTCAGTCATCCAATGGTGGAGTATCCATTCCCTCCACCAGTGCCCATTTTCCACCACCAATGGTCCCAGTATCCCTTCCATCACCCCCACCCTGTTTCCTCCACCCCACCACTGCCTCTGTGGCAGGGCATTCCCTTTAGCTCTCTTTCCTTTTGGGTGTTGCGGTTTGCAGTAGAGGTATTAAGTGGACATCATATTTGGTCTATAGTCTACTTTCAGCCCGCATCTCCCATCCCCAGCGGGAAGAGTGGCGAAATATTTTTATGAACATTTTACTATATTGCCCTATCCTAGGGCTGGAGCGATAGCACAGCGGTAGGGCGTTTGCCTTGCACGCAGCCAACATGGCCGACCCGAGTTCGATTCTTCTGCCCCTCTCGGAGAGCCCGGCAAGCTACCGAGAGTATCTCGACGGCACGGCAAAGCCTGGCAAGCTCCCAGTGACGTATTCGATATGCCAGACACAGTAATATCAAGTCTCACGATGGAGACGTTACTGGGCACGCTCGAACAAATTGATGAACAATGGAAGGACTGTGACTGTAACTATGACTGTTCTATCCTAAAAACAAGGTGCATCTCACTTTCAGGCATTCTAAACCTATCACATACATAAATTAAATGCACTTTGAAGAGAAATGGAACTATCATTAAGTTACTTACATCCCACTTATCTTTGGTTGTGATTTTCTCGTATTTTCTAACAAACTTTCTGCCTATGCAGAAGCAGTGGTATTGCTGTAAATATAAATATCTCTATAGTTTCTGAGAAAACTGACTCTTAAAACATTTACTGGTGTGATGAAGTTAGAAAATTCACAGACAAGTTTCTCTTTCTAACATTTGTATTTTTTATCTCATCGCTTCCCAAGCTTAAACATGCACTGTTGTCACATGGAACTTTTGAAACATGTGATTCTGATGCTGTGAAACTGCATGGGATCTGGAGTACTGATTTTTCTCTGTTACACTCCATGGGGTGATTTTTTTTTTCTATTACACTCCATGGGGTAATGATCATATGAGTTGAAAGGCTACATTTAGGTGGAGCTAAAGGTGATCATGCTTAGTGAAGTCAGAAGGAAAGGAATAGATAATAGTCTTTCTCATATGTGGGATGCAGAACTGATCCATATAACTGAGGTTGTTGGTGTGGGGAAGGTTGTAAAGGAAAAGCTTAGGGACCTCAGGAGAGGGAGGTGGATATACTGCTGATGGATGTGGTGTTGGAATTACATATACATGAAACTGTCATTTTCAGTACTATAAATCAGTATCTTAGTCAAGGTCAGTGTTTTTTATTTTTTCCAATTTTTTATTTTTTATTTTTTAATGAATCACTGTGAGATACAGTTACAGACTTACAAACTTATGTGATTACGGTTCAGTCATACAATGATGCAAGTACCCATCCCTCCACCAGTAACGTTAATTTTTTTAAAGTAAGAGTACATTTCAAATAGCCAGTTTATAGCACTAGTAGAAGAGCATGTCCTATGAAAATACATTAAATGATGTTTATAAAAATGTTCTTGTTTAGTAGCTGGAATAATAGTAGAGCATGTGGGGCATTCGCTTTGCATGTGACTGATCCGGGTTCAATTCCTGGCACCCCATATGGTCACTCAAGCTCCACCAGGAATAATTCCTGAGAGCAGTGCCAGGTGTAATGACTGAGCATTGCTAGTTGTGGCCGCAATACAAAAATTCTTTCTTACTTAGTGTTTAAGTCACACATTAAAAACATTTTTCATTATTTTTTGTTATTGATTCACAGTTACAAGATTGTTAATGACCGGGTCTTAGTTATATAATGTTGCAATACTCATCCCTTTACCAGTGTACGTTTCCTGCTACGGTGTCCTCAGTGTCCCCAGTTTCCCTCCCACCCCTGCCTGCGCTCTCGCTCTCTCTGTCTGTCTGTCTGTCTCTCCTCCCTCCTCCCCCCACATTTGGGGCATTGTGGTTTGCTGTACAGATACTGAAAGGTTATAACGTTTATTCCTTTACCTACTTTCAACACTCAGTTTTTGTCCAGAGTGGTCATTTCTACTTGTTATTGTCATTCTGGTCCCATCTCTATCCTAAGTGCCCTTTGCCTCCACACACTTGTGGCAAGCTCACAACCCGAGTGCCCGAGAACAGAGACTGGATAAGGAAACGATCATTCATCTACACAATGGAATACTATGAAGCTGTTAGGAAAAGTGAAGTCATGAGATTTGCATATATAAATGCATAGATATGGAGAGTATCTGGCTAAGTGAAATGAGTTAGAAAAAAAAGGGACAGATACAGAATGACTGCACTCATCCGTGGGATATTAAAAAAAAAATTGTATGAGACTAATATCTAAGGCCAGGTAAAATAGGGACCAGGGAAACTGGTCATTGGTTGTAAAGTCACACTTTGATTCAAGTTCTGACTTCAGAAATTTTTTCAGCCTTCTGTATCCTTAGTAAAATAGCAATATTATTTTTTCCTATTCTGAAAAAAAATTCTATAGTACCTAACTAATATTGTGCTGCATATAATGATGGACGTTCAAGTCTGTAAAGTTTAATGACACAGATTACACATAAAAAAAAGGATCTTAGAAGAGACCTACTTTAGGTCATGGACTTTTTCCTAAGGAAAATGAGCTTTATTGTCATATTATAAGTAAAAGCATGCAGCTATGAGGCACTAGCTTAAATTCACAGGTGGTATACTGATTGAGAAAACATTACTAATGTCTAGCTTTACAAAAAAACCCAAAAAACAGTTGTAGGACTGGAAAGATAGTGCAGAATATAAAGGCATTTTCCTGACAGCTGTTTTCCTTTCAATCTCTGGGACCAGATCTGGTCCCCCAAGCACCTCACGAGTTACTCTAGAACCCAGAACTCAAAACCAGGAATAGACCCTGAGCACTGCTGAATGTGACTCAAACAATCACCCACCCTCAAAAACAAACAAAAAACAAATACAGGAGTACAGCAAGTTGAATCTTGAGTTATTGAACCTCAAAAAAAGAAATGAGTTATATTGAAATAGGTTCCTTCTTCAACCCAATTTATAAATGTAGAGATAATGTTACTATGTATTTAATAATGGCTTGGGATAAACTCTTCTAGTCATTAGAAGTAACATTAAACTCTAGCACACTATTTAAAAAAGCATTTTATATTCTAGGTCCCAATTTTCCTCTTTGGTAAGGGGAAATTATTCTGCCAGCAATACATTGCCAGGAAGTACAAGAATAAATTATATACAGCTGACTTTGACTAGTTTACTTTTTAAAAAAAATATTAAACTTAGCTTCCTCTTGTTATCTCTTGAGTACTAGAAATTCCCAGTCTGTCCATAAATTTGTAATATACAGAGGTAAGGCAAACTGTTAGTTACTGAGGTATAGTTTTGAGGGTTTTTTTTTTGTTTTTTTGTTTTTGTTTGTTTGTTTTTTTGCGTTTTGGGTCACACCTGGCGACGCACAGGGGTTACACCTGGCTCTGCACTCAGGAATCAGCCCTGGCAGTGCTCAGGGGATCATATGGGATGCTGGGAATCGAACCTGGGTTGGCCACGTGCAAGGCAAATGCCCTACCCGCTGTGCTATTGCTCCAGCCCCTCTGAGGTATAGTTTTAAAAAGGTTAAAATATGATGCATATGTGTGAACATAGATACACAATGTAAACGTAGATACACATGTGAGGTCACTTTTATGTGCCTGTATGTATGCTTGTGTATTATATGAATGTGTCTGTGATTAGTCAATATATATATATATATAAACATATATAATGATATAATAAGTTTAAGATGTAATGTAACTCTCACTATCCTGTCACTGTCCTCCCGTTGTACATCGATTTGCTCGAGCGGGCCCAGTAACATCTCCATCGTGAGACTTGTTGTTACTGTGTTTGGGCGTATTGAATACGTCACGAGTAGCTTGCCAGGCTTTGCCATGCGGGTGAGATACTCTCGGTAGCTTGCTGGGCTCTTCAAGAGGGACAGAGGAATCAAACCAGCCTCGGCCAGGCTGGCTGTGCACAAGGCAAATGCCTTACTGCTGTGCTATCGTTTCTCGGCCTTTTGGCTAAAGATCAAGTGTAGTATCTGATGATTATATAAATATATATACATTATATCACTGTATCACTGTCATCCCACTATTCACCGATTTTCTCGGGTGGGCACCAGAAACTTGCCAGGTTCCCCAAGGAGAACTAGACTATAAGAGGTCATGAGAACTTTGCTTTATTTATAGTCTCTGGATCTTGACCGCTGATGGGATTTCATGGCACCAGGGGCAGTTTGTGGATATAACTGCCTAGCTACTGGAAAATGGGGGATATGGGTGGAGGAGGCCGAGTCTCTATCCAAGCAGGTTGGAGATCTCAGCCCTGGGACCTGCACATCTGGGTTATTCTGCCGGTTCCTTCATGCGTGAGGCTCATTGGAGCGTGTGGAGAGTGGCCTTGAGTCTCCTGCTTGTGCACCAGGCTGTCTTCACTGGGGGCCTCTCGGAGGGGGCGGGTTGAGTTTCTCTCCCCACCCGGAGCAGAGCCCCTGTGGCTGAAGACCTCCGGTACCCAGACACAGCCATGCTCAAGTCCACTCTCCACATGCTTGGACAAGCCTCACGCATATAAATCATACAAATATATATTGACTGCATGCAAGTTGAGTGCCCTACCTGCTGTACTTTCTCTCTGACCCTGTTCACATGATTTTAAAATTATATATATATTTATACATATATTTATATAAATATGTATAATTTAAAAATTAGATATAGTACTACCTACTGTACTATCTCTCTGACCCCGTTCACAGAAATTTTAAATTATATTTATATTTATATATATATATAATTTAAAAATTAGAGATATTACAGCAGGTAGGGCTCTCGCCTTGCATGCAGTCAATCTGGGTTCAATTCCCAGCACTATGTATTTCCAAGCACCGGCATTCTGCATGATACCTTCTAGTTTCATCCACACAGTAACAAATTGCTTGATTTCATCTTATATAGATTATAATCATCTTATATGATTATATGTAGAAAGAGTATCAAGAAACATAGTAAGAAAACAGCAAATGGCCAAAGGTAGCAGAACCTGAGACTTGGTATGCAGAAAGGAGCCAACTTGGAGGGGATGGGTCACATATGGACAGGAGGGGTCCTTGGGAAATTGGTGTTGGGAAGTGGACAATCTGGCATGGGTATAGTGTTGAAACATTGTATGTACAAAGCTGTCACTAGAAGCACTGTAAAGCAGTGGGCCTCAATAAAAGTGAGAGAAAAAAAAACATTCAAACTAGAAACCATTGCATATATAATATTGCATATTGTTTCACCCCTTTTTTCAAATATTATCTTTCTGCTAATTAAAAATGTATTTATGTTGGTATTCATAAAATTGTTGAACTTGGATATTCTTTAAAACAGGACAGTGAATTGTGTTTACCATTATTTTAGCTTATTTGATTCTTTTTAATTTGTTACTTTGTTTTGTGTTGGAGCCACACCTGGCTGTGCTTAGAGCTAATTCCTGCCACTGTGCTCAGGGATCACTCCCAGAGGGCTCAAAGGACCGTATGGGGGGCTGGGGATCGAACCAGGGTTGATCACATGCAAGGCTGACACTCTGCCCACCAGGCTGTGCTGTCTCTCCAGCCTCTAACATAAGTTTTAAGGCTAAAACTACATATGTTGAGAAGGGAAAAAAATTGAACTTCCACTGTTCTTGCTTAAATTTATCTTAATGGCAATCATGGAGATTGAAGAGATTTTTTTTTCAAATTCTAAAATGTTTTGAGGTACTGAATATCAGAACTGCAATCTTCTTTCTCTCCCTGCCCCGCTTTTTAGGGGGGGCGGGGGCATGCCTGACTGCTTACAGCTTACTGCTGGCTATGTACTCAGAGACCATCCTAGTGAGGATTGGGAAACCATATGGGATCCTGCGGATCAAACCTAGGTTGGTTGTGTACAAAGCAAGAGCCCTACCAGCCATACTATCTCCTAAGCCACCTGCATATGACTTTTACAGTTGTTTTTGTGTTTTTCAGGTAGATCCTAAGGAGGAATTGCTGGGAAAGCATTGATTATTTTAGAAAAGTTCACTCTTCTCTAAAGACTGCAACAGTTTATATTATCAGTAACAATGTACAGGGCTCCTTTTCCTTCACTCACTGGTCAGCATCACTTGTCAATCATCACAAACTCAAAGTGTTGGATAACAGCAATTCTAGTGTCTTAAGATGGAAGTACACGGGGAAATAAATAAACCCACAGCAGAAAACCCAAAATTCTTCATCTTGGTTTTCATTCAGGCTTGTATCTATATTCCAAACGGTTTCGTTTCACAGATGTATCAGAAGAGAGAGGCTTCAGGCAAGGCAAAGTCCAAAATATAGAGAATAAATTCCCCTGTCAATGCGGAGGGAGCAATAGAAGTGTGGGAAAGACAAGATCCACCCAATTTGGGATAAATGTGGTCTGAGTTGGAGCTTGGGTGGTTTGTACATTATGTGGAGGAGTGGATAGCTAACACTGACAAAATCCATCACTCTTTCTTGGCAGCAATTAAAAGAAAACAATTTTATTGGATTCAAATATGGAGGAAATGTATCCTTAAGTAGGAAGATCAGAATGAAGATGAACATCTTAATGGTCTGCTTTATAAGATCACCCCACCTCTGCTTCTCTTGAGTTTCATTGTCCTTGAATACTTTTCTTATTGGCACTTTCTCTACTTGCTTTCCTCACAGCAAAAAAATTAATGATATTTGGTTGCATATCCACATACACCATTTCCAGAGGAAGCAAGAAGCGGGGTTCGATTCCATTACAATGTCAATTTTTGTTGACATTTGCTTTCATTCAGAGTAGTATTTTCAAGACCAATGCTATGAACACTGACACTTTTTTCTTCTAGTATCTTTATATTGTCAGGTCTTGTTTGCAAGTCTTTCATCTACTTTGAGTTGTTTTATGTGCATGCCTAAAATGGTTCATTCATTTATTTTTTCATTCATTTATTCTTTCATTCATTTGTTCTTTCCATCCTTCCTTTCTCCCACCCTCCCTCCCTTATTTCCTTTCTTCATTATCTTCCTTCCAACCTTCTTTCTTTCCTTCTTGCTTTCTTTCCTTCTTTTTTCTTTCTTTTTTTCCCTTTGTCTCTATTTTTCCTCTCTTCCTTTCCTCCTCCCTCCCTCCCTCCTTCCTTCCTTCCTTCCTTCCTTCCTTCCTTCCTTCCTTCCTTCATTCCTCCCTTCCTCCCTTCCTCCCTTCCTCCCTTCCTCCTTTCCTTCCAATACCTAGCAGTGCTTAGATTTGCATTCAGGGATCAATCTTAACATAATTCAAGAGGACCATAGAGTGTGTTGGGCATCCAACTGGATCAATCTCATGCAAGGAAAGCACCTTACCTCCTATACTATCTCACAGGCCAATACATTTGGTAGTTAAAACAACAGACTTTCATTGTGTTATAGTCCTGATTCTAGAAGCCTAACACCAAGGCTAAGCAGGTTTTGCTTCTTCCAGGACATCTCTCCCTGGCTTCTAGACAGTACTTCCTGTTTCTTACATAGGTACGTTTTTCTTATTCTTCTGGATACTCAGTTTGAAAGGTGTCCTCGAGAGGACTAGTTGGCAATAATTTGGAGGACTGGAGAAAGTTCTCCTAGAGGCAAAACCTGAATTTCTAGAATGTGATGTCACCCGAAGTCATATTTGTATCCATGATATGAGCAGAAAATTGAATTAATGATAAAACTGCCATGTGGAGACAGGAAAAGGCACACCTCAGGAGAGGGAAATGCCATACTGGGGAATTCCACAATAAAGGGAGCGCTGTTATAGTGTGAGCAATACAAGTAAAGTGAGAAAGAATGCAGGGAAGTCACAGGTCATGACCAGAGGAATCAATTGGTAGAAATGGGAATGACCAGTGTCCTAGTCCTTATGTTAACAATTATGTTACTCCTGGTGTCTCGCTTTGTTGACAAAGGTAATTGGAAGCACCAGCTTCAACCATAACTATGACTAGTTTGAGAAGCAAGGAATTCACATTCTCTGAGCATTTATTATTATTTTTATACGTGTAAAGCAAATATTTATGTTTTCTCATCTCATTTATCCTGCAAGATGTATTTATACATTATTTCAGTTTCATTAATTTTACTTCTAAATATTCCAGTTGCAGTATAACATGGAGATGAGTAAATAGTTATCCACACTTTTTGCTTTTTCTTCCGAGGAAAAGGTTAGAGAGTTTTTAGTTGTATCGTGTTAAGCAGAAGTATGATTTTACTGTCTTTGAGATTAGCTATGGTTTAAAGAGATGCTTGTGAATGCCAAGTTGACAAAGGTAAACTGTGATGGTTAATTCTAAGTCAATTTGTTTTAACCACAGAGCTCAGATATTTGGTTAAATGTTGTTCTGGATGTTTCTGTGAGAATGACTTGGGATGAAATTTGGCCTTTTATCACAATGAATATGACCTAAGTTTACCTCTCCAAAGTTCCTGTCTTTATATTTTTAAACTATATCTGAGCATAATTACAAATTGATATATTGGTGTTAGGATTCAAACATAAGATTTTTGAAAGAAACACAATTTTTGCTCAAAGCAAATAGTATAGTGGTAGTAGTTCAGATCTTCCGAAGAGAGAGTTAAGTAAGTTAGTTCAGGTAACTACTAAGTAACCCATCACATGGCAATAGCAACATAACTATCAGATTTGTTTCTTGCAATAACTTCTTTAGTTGGACAGTTCTGTGAAATTAACATAAACAGTACATGTTGAAATTGGGGCTCTGTACATCTCTTTTTGTGTAAAATATTAAGAAAATAAATTTTGACATCACTTCTCTAGGAAGCTGCACAGTACTAATGAGCACTGGTAGACGTTTTTGCAAAAAGAAATTCTCTAATGTTTCAAGAAAGCCAAAATCAGGCAGAAGAGTTTAGGGGTTGTGTTATTATTGCTGAAAAATAAAACCCGAGATCAAAATCATTTTTTAAATATGCAAACAAATGTGAATATGCGAAGGGAGCCAACTGCATCTTTTATTTAAGACTTACCAGGCTGCATAGTAGATGTAAATGTGTGTTACTCACTTTTGTGTGCACTAAGTGTTCAATAGCGAATAAAACAATCTTCTTTCTCAGAGCCAGTAGTCTAGTGAAAGTCTATGGCATAAAAAAATAGACAAAGAAATATCTAATAGGATAGCAGAAAGTACAAGGAAGAAAACAATTGCAAGACAAATGGTACGAGTAGAACTATCTGACACAAAATGAACAGTGATTGCCTCTTTGTGTCCGTGATACATGAGCAGAGAATTGAACTGGTGATAAAGCTGCCATGTAGAGACAGGAAAAGGCACATCTCAGGAGAGGAAAATACTCTGAGAAATGCCACGCTTGGAGAGTTCCAGAATAATGGGGGCACTGTTACAGCTTGAGCAATATAGTGAGCGAAGTGAGAAAGAATTCAGGGAAAGAGATTGAGAAGTCACAGATGACAATTGGGAAGCATCACTGGCCATGTAAGAACTTGAGGATTTTATCCTTAAAGCAGGTCATTGGTGAGTTTCTAAACACAGGAGATAGACTGCCACTTGTGACACAGAGATCTCCCGCTAAGGTTGAGGGGTAAAGTGAGAAAGGAATACCGTAAGTGGTCAGTGCAATAGTCTGTGGAGAGGTGATGGAGGCATGATGACAGGTGCCAGTTGCTCAGGGAAACTAATATATCATTTCCTTTTTTTTTTTTTTTTTTTTTTTTTGGCCACACCGAGTAGTACTTAGGTTTTACTCCTTACCTTCATCCAGAAATCACTTGCTGGTGAGGCTTGGAGAATCTAGGCAATGCTGGGGTTTGGACCTGCTGTGCTATTGCTCTGGCCTCTCATTTCCTATTTTATGCTAATTCTATTAAATTTTTATGTTGACAGCGAGTGTTTTGTCCAACCCTGAGGTGCTCAGTCCTCACTCCTGTCTGTCTCCAGGGATCACTCCTGGTGGGACTGGGAGGGAATGTGTGATACAACTCCCTTACCCCTTGCTACCTCTCCAGCCCTTATTAAATTATTTTTAAATTAAAAAATTTTAAATTATGGATATTTTAAAAGTTTTCTTAGCCTCAAAGCCATCAACAAAACACATTATCATGTGTTTATGATATTTCTAAGGTAGAAGGTACATGAAGCAGCCTGACACATGAAGAACACTCCAAATATTGTAGCTGTTCTTTTACTAAAATATTTTTAATAAATATTTTGACCTCAATTTACTTATTGTTTGTTTTTGTTTAAGGACAACAGCCAGCCAGATGTTCAAGGATCACTCCTGGTGGGGTTCAGAAAACCATATAAGGTTCTGGGGATCAAAGTTGAATGAGCTGCATGGAAGGCAAAATGCCCAGTCTTTTGTACTATTATTCTGATCCCTCTTAATCTCAATATTCTGTAATTTCTGATTTATGTGCTTTTACTTAATAATAGTATCAGGGCTGGAGCGATAGCACTGCAGGTAGGGCATTTGCCTTGCACGAAGCTGACCTGGGTTCGATTCCCAGCATCTCATATGGTCCCCCAAGCACTGCCGGTAGTAATTTCTGAGTGCAGAGCCAGGAGTAACACTTGTGCATCGCCAAGCGTGACCCAAAAAGCAATGATGATGATAATAATAATAATAATAATAATAATAATAATAATAATAAAAGTATCTTTTGGATTTCTACTTGTGCCAGTTACTCTATTATGATAAAGTTGATGGTGGGAAAGGTAGATGTCATCTTGACTCACACACACTCACTAACTCCCACATTTCTACAAAGTATACGCACAGAAATGCTAGCAATAAATACCACTTAGGAAAAAACTTAGGTGTGGTTTTTATTAAAATATGAGAAATTTAGATGAGATGGCTATATTTGATTTTGTATTCTTAGCTTGTGTTTATTGTACGTTCAGAAAAGCTTGCTTTGGGGACAGATGGATAGCTCTGTGGGCTGAGAGCATGTGAGAGGTCCAGGTTTGATCAGCACCACATAGTCCCCCAGGCCCTGTGGGAAATGGCTCCCCCAGCACAGTCTGGAGTGATCCCTGAGCACTGCTACATGTGGCCCCAAAATGCAATGAAAAGATAGAAATAAAAGGAAAGCCCATTTTAGTAGTTATTTTGCATCTTGTTGTTAAGCACAAACATTGTATTTTGTCTAGAGCATATGTAGCTGGAGAACCCAAGAATCCATTGTGTGTTATGTAACTTTCAATACCCTTTTACGATAATGTAATCAGTCTTGTCCTTGATTAATTGTACAGTTGGGAAATACTATTAATAGTCAGACAGAAAGAGAAACTTTATCACAGAATTGGCAGAGTTAATTTATTCCTTTTAGATTTTAAAAATCTTTCATAAAAGTAGATAACAAAGCATCTAATATATAATCTTGTTGTGAGTGGGTGGTTATACACTGAGATATCTGACACCCTGTTGTTAAAAGATCAGAAAAATGCAAAGCCCAACTGAAAGACTAATTGTGTTTTGTGTCACTTGTGGCACAGCGGTAAAAGAGAGTCACAGGGTATGAGAGAACATTCTTTCTGAAACCTTAGAGTCATTCATTTTGTATCATGTCCAAACAACTTTTATGGAGGAGTACATTCAGTAGACCTTCTCTTCATTCATTCATTCATTCATTCATTCAGAAACTCATTCATCAAAATATCCTTGAAAACTAATGAGACTAGTTCAGTGTACAAATATGTCCCTAGATCTAGGACAGGGGGCAGTGTTACTTCACATTGAAATGATTCGAACTTCTCTCTTTTACCATCTCTTTTGCCCTGATTCAGCTCCTACACTGAGATTTTCAGAAGCTGTTTATCAAGTGGGCACATGATTCCCAGTCTTTTGAATACAGCTTCACAATAAGAAAGAAAAATGTGAGGAGGATTGATGAGGTGGAGAAAGCCATTTGGGATACTTATGGGTTGCTGCCATCACACTGTCTTTGAAACTCTATTGCTGCTGTATTTCCAATCCACAAACTGTGGCCACAGCTAAATCTGAAGGAGTACTTGGGCAACAATATGTTATTGATTCTGACATGAAGAGTTTATATTTCTGTGCATTTGACACATGACAGTACTGTGTTGCCTTGACAGCTTCTAAAAATCTATAATAATAATAATATTTCCTTCACTTTTTATTTGAGTAAGATAAAAGGCTACCAAATCACAATGTTATTTCTCAGAAAAGAAACATTGGAATGGGTGATTCTATTGACTATATGATGTTAAAGCATTTTACATGTGACTAGTCTTTACTTTAAATAAAATCTTAGTGCCTTGACATTGGCTTTGCGGTACTACATAAATGTTGGGAATGCCCATGGTCTCCAAAATATTCCTGAGGAGTCCCAGCACCACTGCTGCGGTTCAACTTCCCCAAAGGAATAAAATAAAATTTCAGTGTGTTACACTGATACTAGTTATACCTTAAAAAACTTTTCCTACACATTTATAAATTTTTAGTAAAGGATTTTAATGTTTAGGAAGAAAATGTGTGAAGCTAACAGGGCAGTGTTGCTTTTTCTCATTGATTCTGTTTGCCCACTTTCATAGACATTTTTACAGTGCTGAGATGCATGAGTCGTGTGTTGGATCTCTGTGTTCATCCATGTGTTCCAAGTTTTTCAATATTTTCAAGAACAAAAATACTGAATAATAAAGGTGCTTAGATTTCGAAAAAAATTGAGGGGGAGTGCAGTTTCCCACATTAAATATATACCTGACAGCACTCACTGCCATATTTCCAGTACTATTCACACTCAGATTTAATTCTTTCATCCCTGTCTCCAACCCCACATCCTTTAGCCTCTGGTAACCACGTAATTTTTTCACTCTAAAATATATTTTTGCTGTATTTTGTGTTTGCTTTGTGTTCACTACTTGTGAAAATTACTATAATTGTAGTTTAATTTCTGACTTATTTCACTTAATATTGTTAGCTCAAATTCTTCCTATGCTGTTTCAGTTGACGAGATTTGATCTTGTTAATAGCAGAATAGTATTTCATCAAGTCTATAATTGTTCCAACCTCCTTATACCATCATTCTTCTATGGGCATTTAGTTGGTTTCAGTCCCTTGACTATTATGAGTATTGCTGCACCAACATAGGGTGTGTATATATTCTTTCCAATTTGCATTTTTCATATTCTTTTAAAAACCTCTGATTGTATTCTTTAATCATATATTTCTAGTTTTAATTTTATAAGGCATCTCCATATCATTTTCCATGGAGGCTGCATGGATTTCTTCATACCTTGCCAACATTTCTTGTTTGTTTGTTTGTTTGTTTGATATAGGACATTCCAACATGTGTGAGGTTATTCTGGCTTTTATTTGCATTTTCCTAATAAGAATAATGTTGAGATACATGTGGTTAGTCTTAACCTGATGCTATATTAACAAAGATTACATTTTTACCCCCCTCCCCTCAGATAAAATTTGGGAAGATGAAATAGCTTGCATAATCTCAGACAGCAGTGTGACTCACACCTAAGTCTGTTGTCCTGAACTGCCTTCTTTAGTCTCAGAACTCTAGATTTTCAATGTGTTCTAGTAAGAAGAAACCACTTGCATTTTTCCAATGCCTTAGGTCTATAGTGGCTGAGAGCTGCTTATTTCAGCAACTACCTTGGGAAAGGAAAAGAAGTGTCAACTCAAATGGAAGGAAAAGACACATTCTGTGTCTTTAACTGTTAAAGACCCAGATAAGTGGCAGAAAGAAGAAAATATTAGTGTCAACGAATTTGGTGACATTCCAAGTAAGACTTTGAAAATTACTGAAAGCCTCGGTCATGGTCACGGTCCTCCCCTTATTCATCGATTTGCTCGAGCAACCCAGTAACATCTTCATCGTGAGACTTGTTGTTACTGTGTTTGGCATATCGAATATATCATGGGTAGCTTACCAGGCTTTGCTGTGAGGGCGAGATACTCTCAGTAGCTTGCCGGGCTCTCTGAGAGGGGTGGAAGAATCGAACTGGGGTCGGCCATATTGGCCGCTTGCAAGGCAAATGCTTTACCTGTTGTGCTATCGCTCCAGACCCACCAAAAGCCTATGTATGTCAAATGTTATTCTATATCTTGACTCTGTATGACATCACTCTACTTCTGAAAATAGCTGCCCAATTATGGAAATGTTCTAGCTAGTTCTATTCTTTTTTATTGTTCCTTCTTGAAGTGCCAGGAATTGAATTCAAATCTCATAGACACCAGAATTGTGCTGTACCACTGAGCCTCATCCCTAATTCTTATGTGGCTCTATTCTTTCTTAATTTTTAAAAATTTTTCATTCAAAGCATTTTTTTAATTTTTATTATTTATTTTTTAAATTTTTTAAATTTTAAATTTTTATTATTTATTTATATATATTTTAAATGTAGGAGTACTGCTATTTGTTCAGTCATTGATTAAGCTGATTGAATTGGTCATGAATTTATGTGGCTCTATTCTTTTTTTTTTTAATGTAGGAATTCTGCTATTCAGCCACTGATTAAGCTGATTGAATTGGGCATAAATTCCACCTTACTATCTTTTTTTTTCATTTTTTATAATTTTATTTATTGAATCACCATGAGAGCAGTTACAAACCTTTCAAGTCTAAGTCTCAATCTCCAGTGCCCATTCTCCACCACCAAAAACCCCAGTATACCCTCATCCCACACCCTCCCCCTACCTGTAGGGCAGATGATTTCCACATTACTCTCTACTTTGATTACATTCAATATTATGACACGAGACCCACCATTATTATTTGATATTTTACCCCAACACTCAGATATGCTGAAAAGGCAACAGTAGACAATTTGTTTTCTATTGCTGGTTATGAATAACATACGATGTCGCATGGCTGCAGTAATGGCCATGCGATTTTGAAATTCCAAAATTTTAACACTTAAATCTGGAGGGATTTCTGCGAAAACATGCTGGGTTCCTAGGTTTGTTCCTGAGTCTCTGGAATCATCTCTGTTAAACAGCTTGATCAGGAGCCAGAGAGGCCATTTGTGGGCGGCGACTCGGGGTCTGGTTGGGACAGGGAGGAAAGGGCCGGCTCTACCCCCATCCCGTGAGGCCCTGTGTGTCTTGTCACTGAGGGCCCAAACCTCACTGACCAGTGGCCTCTCGAAGATGATGGCCACCAGGCTGCTAGGGGGAATAGGCCAAGGAACAAAACCTATTCCCACCTGGGGTGACCCAGCGCTGGTAACCTACTGCAGGGACCGGACACATTTCTGCCAAAACTGCTGGGTTCCGAGATTTGTTTCTGAGTCTCTGGGATCATGGCCATTAAGCAGCTTGATCAGGAGCCAGAGAGGCCTTTTGTGGAGGGCAACTCGGGGTCTCCTTGGGACAGGGAGGAAAGGGCCGACTCCACCCCCATCCCGTGAAGCCCCACATGTCTTGTCACTGCGGGCCCAAAGCTAACTGTCCAATGGCCTTTGGCAGATGGCGGTCACTGAGCCGCCAAGGGGGATGAGGCAGAGGGACAGCACCGTTTCCCCCCTGGAGTGGCCTGGCGACAGTAACCTACTGCGGGGTCCAGATGCATTTCTGCCAAAAGCTGTTGGGTTTCAAGATTTGTTTCTGAGTCTCTGGGATCATGGCCGTTAAGCAGTTTGATCAGAAACCAGAGAGGCTATTCATGGGCAGCAACTCAGGGCCTCATTGGGACAGGGAGGAAAGGGCCGGCTCCACCCACATACCATGAGACCCCACGTATCTCGTCACTATGGGACCAAACCTGACTGCCCAGTGGCCTCTGGAGGATGATGGCCACCAGGCTGCCAGGGGGAACAGGCCAAGGCACAAAACCTATTCCACCTGGGGTGGCCCAGCCCCAGTAACCTACTGCAGGGACCGGACACATTTCTGCCAAAAGTCATTGGGTTTCGAGATTTGTTTCTGAGTCTCTGAGATCATGGCCGTTAGGCAGTTTGATCAGGAACCAGAGAGGCCATGCCTCCAATTATATAGCTGAGACAGAGGTGGTTTGTGGGTGTGTCTCCCACATACCTAACTTTTGGCCGTTTATTTTTTTGGTAAACTTTGCCCCAAGTTTTTGGGGTCTGGCCAAAGGCACAGCAGCAATTTGGAGGTATCTGGAAGTCTGAAGGCGCCATCAGGCTGCTGATGCACTCACCTCACAGGTACAGATTGACCTGCTGGCAGCACCATACCCCCTATGTGGCTCTATTCTAACTTTAAAATTTACATGAGTCTATGAGACATTGTACCTAGATTGTGCTTTATCTTACCCCAGTTCCCATCTTTGAAACCATGTAATTTCCTGCCGGTATTCAGTTCAAACATCCTGTGTCATTTTATTCTTATATGCAGCTAGTAGAAACTAGAAAAAATGCAGTGAAACTGTCAACTTAACTTTTATTTTGTTTTGCTAATTTTTTAAAAAAACTTTTAGGCAGTGTGGTCTATAATTTTGCTAATGGTAGGGTTCAATGCATGACATATTCCAACTCTGCATGCATCACCTAGAGTGTCAATTTCCCTCCACCATTGTTCCAGTGCTTTCCCAACTTATTCCCCCATTAACCCCACCTAAGATTTCTACTGAAGACCGGTCTCGGTTTCTTTTGCTTTTTGGTAATTGTTATTCCTTTATTATATTTCTATATATCTCACATATGAGAGAGATCATCCCGCATCTGTCCCTCTCTTTCTGACTAATTTCACTCAGCACGATACTCTCCAGTTCCATTCAGCATATGTAACAGCATATTGCATGATTTTTGTCTTCCCTTATTCACAAGTAGCATTCCATTGTACTGTACCACAGTTTCTTTATCCAGTTATCTGTCCTTGGACATTTGGGTTGTTTCCAGATTTGGGCTTTTTGTGAATAGTGCTGCAATGTCAGTGTTGCCTTAATTTTAATTTAGTAATTACTTTTGAACCACAACCAGGCATGCTCAGGGCTCACTCTTCACTCTCCGCTCAGGAATCACTGCTGGCTGGGTATGGTGGACCACAGAAGGTGTTGATGATTGAACCAGGTTGGCCACATATAAGCCCTGAGCCTCAACCACTATAGAGTTTCTCTTGTCACACATTCACATTAAAGTACAAGGTTCAGGTTAATGTTTGTGAGAGTGTGTTAATACATAAAATAGCGTCATAAGCAAAGTCCTCAATCTTAACTATTAGAAGTTTTAAGCCAGTTGTTTAATGATATGTATGTTCATGATATTGCAATAATAGAAATTACAAAGTTATACTTTGTAAAACCAGCATAAATGTACTTATCTATTGAATATCATGTAAGAGTAAGTTCAGCAGTATAGTAATTATTGGATAACTATCAGGCCAGTTCAGCTAAATGAATCAATTTAATTAATATAAATGTTCTATTTATGATTAAATCAGAGTCATTTTAAGTTTTAATTTATGTTTTATTTTGCCTGACTGGTACTATTATGCAAACAGTGCATGCCCTAGACCACTTGCTATTACATTATATTTCCTCAAATAGCAAAAACAGCTGAGCTTTAAGAGTTTTTAAATTTTATCTTCAAAGTCCTTTGATCAAAACATCCAGGATAGGAAAGAATTCAAAATTGCTTTCCTAGTACTCTCTGAGTTCCATGGCACCTTATGACAATATGGAATTGCTATTCCCATGTTGTCATAAGACTCCATGCAATTGATACAACAAGCAACTTGTTGCATCAATTTGGATTGAATTGATGAGTCAGTGAAACAGCCTATTAGTTTCATATCATATAGCAGCTCAATCAATTCAGTTGAATTTCCAGACAGACTCAATAAAACCAGTCAATTTAGGCAAAACTACTATAGTGACTGATTAACAGTTACAAATAAT
This sequence comes from Sorex fumeus, assembly GCF_029834395.1. Taxonomy (NCBI): domain Eukaryota; kingdom Metazoa; phylum Chordata; class Mammalia; order Eulipotyphla; family Soricidae; genus Sorex; species Sorex fumeus. The sequence continues at coordinate 30,041,799 of NW_026606188.1, forward strand.
TTCAATTACTGAGTAAAAGTTACAAATATCCGTAAGTTCTATTTTATTTACACACAAAAAATTTATCATAAGCTATTGGTAATATTTTATTATGTTTGACAGCACATTTTTCTAAGTAAAGTTCGCACAGAAGCATCTTGTATTTAATAAGTTACTTGTTAATCACTCTATTTTGTTCTAGAGTTTAGGTGACATGGTTATTATAGTAGTTAATGTTTATGTGGTTAATGTCTATGATATCAATGCACGAAGTTACTATACTCTACCCCCACCAAGTGCCCAAGACCTTCCACTACTGTCTCTATATTTTAAAAGAAACATAAAATACTATATAGATTTGTATCTATAAGTATTGAGAAGAGCATTAAGTTGGCAATGATAGTATCAGCATATTGCATTTTAAAAATCTGTAGCTACTTAAGAACAGTATGGATGATAGTAATTTTAATAAAACATTTTTGAAAAATGTGCAACATATATCTTTGAAAAGTAGTAATTTTAGTAGGATTTTTTGTTAAACAAAGTGCTACATATTTATTGAAAAAATTGCCCCTCAACAATTTGGTGAACATCATGTGAATACACTAGAAATATTCACTTTTAACTAAGATGAAATAACTGAAAATAGAATTACCACTGAATCTGAAAAAAATATATAAATATAAAAAATTTATAAAGTTATATGAGATAGCACTGCACCAGTAATGTCTCCATTGTGAGACTTGTTACTTGGCATATAGAATGTGCCACGGGGAGCTTTCCAGGCTCTGCCATGTGGGCAGGATACTCTCCGTAGCTTGCCAGTCTCTCCTAGAGGGATGGAGGAATTGAACCCGGGTCAGTCGCATGCAAGGGAAACGCCCTACCCACTGTGCTATTGCTCTAGCCCTATATAAAATAAAGGTTATTAAAATATTTGTGCCAGACTGTATAGGACATCTTTGAGGCAAAGATGGAGATAAGTTGCATACATCGTGTAATTTCTTGAAAGAGTTTCTGGACTTCATAAAATGGAAGCAGAAGCCAGGCAGAGGCAGACTAACCCCTTGAGTTGAAGAGAGCCTAACATTTGCTTCTCTAAAATGCTACAGATGAGCATAGAAAAAGGATCTAAGGCCTCTTGTCTCCAACATAGTGCTGCTTAGGACCTTGGTATGAGAAAACTACCTAAGGCTTGGTGCTTTCTGCAACATGAGTTAATCTCCAAACTACTGTGTTGACTGAATGAGGAGAGCAGAAATAGATTATTCAGGGCAATCCTATGTAGGGTCCAAACAGTACAGGCATTAATCACATGCCTTGCATGCAACTGACACTGATTCACTCACACCCCAGCACAATCCCCTGATGCAGCACTGAATACAGCCCTGCAGCCTACCAGCACACACTACCAAGGTGGCCTGGGTAACCCCCAGCATTGCAGAACTGAGACAGCACTACATCTCCTCCTTGGCCCCTCATATAGAATCATAGACCTTGTTGGCTGAATATTGTTAGGCGTTGTTCCAGGCCCCCTGAGCATTGCTTGGGAGTCCCCTCCACTGCCAAATACAGCAATAATAATTTCACATATGTCAAATTTGTGGAAATGCAAACCAATATATAGTGAGCAATCTATATTAACGGCTTAATTAACAGATGATTAACCTGCAATCTATAACAACAGGCTATTTTGTGAACAGGGTATATGAGTTCAGTTAGAAGAAGTGGGGGAGAAGATTTTATAAAAAGGTACAAATGTATCCTTGATAGTAATATAAACATGAGTTAGTAATATAATCATTACCTTGATTCTATTAATGGCTTCGTGGGTGTATACATATGTTAAAACTCATTAAAATGTGCACTTTAAATTTGTGCAGTTTGTTTTGTATTAATTTTTTTCATCAACAATGAAGTGTAAAAAATAAGTACATGTAGATATGCCTGGCTTTTTTGATCACTCACTACCCTATTAATACTCTAACTAGGAGTGCACTGTTTTAGAAACTCAGACTGTGGTTTTGCAGGGCAAAACTAAAAAAAGAAGTTTATCATTCCCTTCAAATTACTATCAATTTATTCTTTTTTTGGGAGGGTTGTTAGTTTGCTTTTTTCTTTTTGTGTAACATCCCACAATGTCCAGTGATTACTCCTGGTTCTACAGTCAGGAATTACTCCTGCTGGTGCTCAGAAGACCACATGGGATGCTGGGAATTGAACCCAGGTGGACTGCTTGGAAGGCAAATGCCTACCCGCTGTGTTTTCTCTATAGCCCTATCAATTTATTCTGATACAAAATATTGACTAGATACCTTCGTATGTAAATATTCCAATCATTTGGGTAAAGCTTGTTAATGAGATGTTTCTATTGAAACACTGTCTATCACTAGACATATGGTTCTTGTTGATCTCAACCCAGGAGACCCAAGGAAGAAAAATAACTCAGTGCTCACTTACCAATCAATATTTCATTGTGCAGCTAACTCTAGCATTGGAATCAGTTAATCCCCAGTGTCATCAGACGTGTGTTGACTCCTTGTGGGGTTATGTAAATGAAAGAAGGGGTAGTGAAATATCAGTTTAAAATAAACTTATGATTTATTATTGAAAACACTCAATTTATATATCAATTTAATTTAGTGGGGGGGTAGGGGTGTTGGCGGCGGGGGGGGGGGGGTCATGTAAATTTTTCCCAGGTGAAAAGGGGTTGCAAGTGGTTAAAATTTAAAATGTCCTAATTTAATTCATGTTACTTACCAAGAGATTATTCTCAAATTTGGGAACCTTCATACATTTTATAGAAAAACTTCTTTAAATAAAAAACATCAGGACGGTGAAAGTAGCCTAAAGAGTTAGAATGAAAGCCTGCATGATTCTCTGGGTTCAATCCCTGATATCCTATAGTTTCTGGAGCTTCCCGTGTATGGGCCTGGTGGTTCCCAGCACCAGTGGACTCAAATATCATGTCATCACTGGCCCAACCACTGAGCCATCTGGCCCATAGGCAGGCCAAGCATTGCCTTAGTGTCCCTCATAGTCCCTAGGCCACCTGAGTACTACTTGGGAGGTTTAGCCCCCTAGAAAAGATCAGCTTGTATTTCTTACAGAAATATTTAGGAAATATCAAAAAATCCAAAGTTTGTAATGTACTACTAGCTGCACTGACTACTGCTATTTAGTATAATTCACTGCATTTTCTATTAAAAAAGATTATATCTTATGCTATAATGCATGTAAAATTGTGTATATTGCTTTTTGTTTTGTTTTGTTTTTGTTTTTGTTTTATTCGTGAAACACCATGAGGTACAGTTTTAGACTTACAAGTTGTTGTGCTTGGGTTTCAGTTATACAATGATCGAGTACCCATCCCACTGCCAGTGCCCATTCTCCACCCCCACCAATCCCAGTATTCCTCCCACCCCCCACCCCCCATCCCACCCTGCCTCTGTGGCAGGGTACTCCCTTTTGTTCTCTCTCTCCTTTTGGGTGCTGTGGTCTGCAGAAGAGACATTGGGTGGCAATCATGTTCGGTCTATAGTCTACTTTCAGCATGTATCTCCCATCCTGGGCAGATCTTCCCAGCACCTTTTATTTGCTGCTCCCTTCTCTATCCGAGCTGCCTTTACCCCTAGTGTGCAACTGGCCTCTAAGCCATGGAGTGAACAACCTGGTATTTATCACAGCTGTTCTTGGGTGTTAGTCTCTTATTTTGTTACTTTATGTTACCCAGATGAATGCAATCTTTCTATGTTTATCCCCTTCTTTCTGAGTCATTTCGCTTAACATGATACTTTCCATACCACTTGTATGTAAATTTCATGACTTCATTTTTTCTAACAGCTGCATAGTACTCCATTGTGTAGATGTACCAAAGTTTCTTTAACCAGTCATCTGTTCTCGGGCACTAAGGTTTTTCCCATATTATAGCTATTGTAAAGAGTGCTGCAATGAACAAACAAGTGCAGATGTCACTTTGACTATACTTTTTTTTGCCTCTCCGGGATATATTCCCAGGAGTGGTACTGCTGGGTCAAATGGGAGCTCAATTTCTAATTTTTTTGAGAATCGTCCATACTGTTTTCCAAAAGGGTTGAACCAGTTGGCATTCCCACCAGCAGTGAAGGAAGGTCCCTTTCTTGCCACATCCGCGCCAACACAGTTTGCTTTTGTTCTTTTGAATGTGGGCCAGTCTCTGTGGTGTGAAATGATATCTCATTGTTGTTTTGATCTGCATCTCCCTGATGATTAATGATGTAGAGCATTTTCTCATGTGCCTTTTAGCCATTCGGATTTCTTCTTTGAGAAAGTTTCTGTTCATTTCGTCGCCCCACTTTTTGATGGGGTTGGATGTTTTCTTCTTGTGGATTTCGACCAGTACTTTGTATATCCTTGATATCAACCCCTATATTGCTTTTTAAATTTCCACTTGCTATGAAGAGGATAAGTTCTTTTTAAAACATGGATTTTATTTACTTTTTGTTTTGCTTTTAGGACTTACGTAGAAAAGATAATTCATCTGAATATACTAAGAGCTGGTGTTCAGGGGCTGCAGCGATAGCACAGTGTGTTGGGCATTTGTCTTGCATGCGATCGACCCGGGTTCAATTCCCAGCATCCCATATGGTCCCCCGAGCACCGCCAGGAGTAATTCCTGAGCGGATGAGCCAGGAATAACCTTGTGCATTGCTGGGTGTGACCCCTCCCTCAAAAAAAAAAAAAAGCTGGTGTTCTGGCAGCATCATCAAAGCTGGGTCTCTATGCACAAAGATGGTGTCCCTGAGGTCTTTCCTAACACACTGCCATGTACTAGGACAGAATCCATTCATTTTTACCTGCTTCTTAGCACCATTATATTCCATCACCAATTGCGTCTGTCTCAAGACTCTAAGGCCCCGTGATAGTTTCCGGGGAAAGCAGACACACCACATTTTGAGGGAGAGAATTTTCTAAAACAGTAGACAAAAAAGGGGGTGTTAGTGTCAAATTTTCTATATGATTAAAACCTTCAGAGCAAGACAATGCTTTTTGTACAGCAAATTCTCAGCAAATACTTAGCACTAACATTACAGTCTCTGTTCTTTAATCAATGTGCATTAGCAGTACATGGTTTACATAATACAAATATGCAAGCCTTTGAAAAATTTGGTCATTTTGTCTTCATAAACCTTGCTTTAGGAAGAAAGAGATCATTTCAAAATTTGTTTCCAATAATCTGAGGGGAAGCGTTAAGTCCTTTCAGCCACACTGCTTGCGCCCATGGTTCACCTGATTCTTAATTTCTTGTTGGATTTTTATATGCATTTTTATAGCATGCATCCATGTGAATAATGACACAAAAACGGATTTGTGGTTCATACTTACTTGTGACTTGGACAAGCTGATTTTTATAACTTTTAAGTGCACACATTTAAGGTACACAATGAATTTTTTTTCAAATTAGCAACAATATGTTTTCTTTAGTGAGTTTTCAAAGAGTCAAATGATGAAGATTTTCAGTTGATGCCTGGAAGTTCAAAATAGTCTTTACTTGACTTTAAAAAAAGTTCCTGAGGATTTTTGTTTTCATATCACCAATATTTCTGCTGATTTGAATTCAGCATTAAATTGGCTCTGATAACATCAACCAACCAATTGGATACAAGTCCTGTAGCACATATTTTGACATCTTATCTAGAGCATCTGAGCTGTTCTCCTGCAGAAATAAGTTTGGAGCATGGGTGCAATGCAACCATAATTACAGGGCAGATGGACCAGTTACAAATGGATGTTCCGCTGCTAGATGTTCTGTTCCAGAGAACATGCAATCAGTTCAAGCTGTTTTTGACTGATGTTTCAGATTGTGGTCTTGTAAACAGGTCTGAAAATAGCCACTTTTTAATGACTCTAAATTCATATAATTAGGGCATGCCTTAGAAATTAACCCTAAAAAGAATAACAGTTGTAGGATGGGGTAGATTTCAATTTTGAATTACTAGTGGGATGGCTGTAGCACTCTGTTCTTTAAAAGGAAGGAAGCAGGTCATTAGAGGGGGTGCATGTGAACTCTGTGTCAGAAATGAAAGGAAAATAGAGTTTTCTTGGAGCTGGAGAGCTATGTAATTAACTGCAATAACAAGCATTGATATTTATTGTAGTGGAATGCAAGGAAGAAACCAATAAACAAAACTCCTGGTGTCTGTATTCCACATCTGCCAAAGTAATTTAAGGGTAATTTTATAATTTTAATCTGCATGGTGCTCTACCCCAGTTGGTAAAGTCCCCTTGGAAAAACCAGATGTCTGCCATTTAATGAGAATGCGTGGTTCAGAATGGGTTTGATTGCAGGTGTTTGCTGCCCACCAGGTCTAACTCACATGATGATGTTTCCTGGTTTGCGTTGATTCATAGTTCTTCTACCCTTCAGGAAATGTTAGTCGCCATTTTAGCCACTAGGAGGAGCTGAAGGCTACTCCATACACTTGGCTCAATTTTACTGGACCAGTGCAAAAAACTCCAACTACTAGAGTATAAATAAATGTCTTATGAAAGATGGCATCAAAAATAACTTTTATTGAGATTGCATGCCAGAGAGGCCTATATTTAGGAGGCCTATATATAGAATACATAGAATACACAGAAACCTATATATAAAAGTATAAGTTGAAGTGATCTAGAGTACATAGTTCCTAAAGTCTGGGATTAGAAAAAAATACTGAACATCTGTAATCCTCATTTTTCTGCACTTTAATATAAACATAGCACTAGTAGTTGGGGTCCCTAAAAATGGTACAGTGAGAGGAGTACTTGACTTGTTTACGGCCCATCCGGGTTAGATCCCCAGTGTCATATAGGGACCCCCCCATCAGTGAGAACTAAGCCTTGAGCATAGCCACGTGTGGCCCCAAAACAAAAAATAAATAAGTAAAATAATACTAACAGATATTTCTTATATGGTCATGAACAAGAATAAAATAATATTAGCCATAAGCCATAACTTAAGTCAGCTATAGCAATAATGCTAATATTATCCCATAAATATGATTTAGTGTTTATTTTCTCTGAGTTACTCTGAGTTAGTCCCAAGTTTCTCTTGGAAACCCTCTCTTTTGGAGATTGACTTTTATTTAAGGTAGATTATGCCTTAGTTCACCTATGCTACAGGTTCCATTTTTAGAGGTAGTTTATGCTAAATGTTTAAAGTCCAAGGTCTGGAGTCATTAAATGCTAAATGTTTAAAGTCCAAATGTCTGGAGTCAATATAGTATTCTCAAAAATATTCACTATACTATGTTTCCTCCACTGAAATTTCTGAGAAAAGGCTTTGAGAAAAAAATGGTGTTAATTCATTAGATACTTGGTAGCATTTACTAGGAAACCCTCTGGTCTTCGGTTTTTCTTTGTTCAGAGATGTATGATTATTGCTTCAATCTTGTTACGCATTACTGGTCTATTCAGATTTTCTGTTCCATCATATTCAGTTTTGATAAATTGTATGTTTCTGGAATTTCTCTGCTCCTAAGTTTTAATTTCTCGGTGCATAATGGCTCATAATAGTCTTATAGCAGCATTTCTATGATATCACTTACAATGTCTCCTTTCTCATATTTTAGTTTGTCTTTTTATCTCAGTTACTTTGGGTAAATTTTTGTGAGTTTTTGTGTATCTTTTAATCTAGGGAGGTTAAATACTTTAAAAGATTATAGAAAGGAACCCGATCTATAGCTCAGTATTAAGGCACTTGCCTAGCATGTCTAAGACTGGCTTCCATCCCTGGCACTGCAAACCAAAAACAAAATTGTGAAAAACAACAACAAAACACACTCCAGGATAAATAGGGTTCAGGACCTTGAACCCTTGGTATTGTAGGGTGCAATTAGCTAAGGGATGCTGCCACTGCTAGGAGCTGACCTGGCCACAGAGATGAGTCCAGAGAGCCCGAGGGAGGGGCTTTGATGCTGGGGGCCGGGGGGGCACTCACTGTTATATCCCCCAGGCCTCAGAGGGAGAGTGCAAAGTCAGACACTATCCTGGGTCCTGAGAACAGAGCAGCTTAATTACAACTTCAAGGATAGAAAAGGAAACTGCGAAGATCACAGGTACCAGACAGAGGCCTGTGCAGAGGAGACCCTGATACTCTGCAGGGATGTGAGCTCATCGAAGGCCCGCATAAGGTGAGAGCCCTCCCCTGCATCTGGTCTCCCCCTTTCCCTGCCACCCTCAGGGACCAAAGGACTCTCTCAGGAAGAAGCAAGGCCTCCACAAGCGATCAACAGAAGGTAGGATCCAGGAATGGGACAGGGTCTGTACAGGGTCACAAGTGGCAGAGAATCAACAGAAATGTGTGAGCTGAAACCCCAGCAATTCTTTGGCCCCAAAAACTGCTTCTGCAAGTAGATGATATTTCAGCTAAGATGTAAAGAATAAGAAAGTCCAAACAATGGGGGTATGGCGCCGCCAGCAGGTCAATCTATACCTGTGAGGCGAGTGCATCAGCAGCCTGATGGTGCCTTCAGACTTCCAGATACCCCAAAATTGCTGCTGTGCCTTTGACCAGACCCCCAAAACTTGGGGCAAAGTTTACCAATACATAAACGGCCAAAAGTTAGGTATGTGGGAGACATATCCACAAACCACCTCTGTCTCAGCTATATAATTGGAGGCATGGCCTCTCTGGTTCCTGGTCAGACGGCTTAATGGCCATGATCCCAGAGACTCAGAAACAAATCTCAGAACACAATGGCTTTTGGCAGAAATGTGTCCAGTCCCTGCAGTAAGTTACAGGCGCTGAGCCACCCCAGGTGGGAATAGGTTTTGTGCCTTGGCCTGTTCCCCCTGGCGGTCCGGTGGCCACCATCCTACAGAGGCCACTGAACAGTCATGTTTGGGCTGACAGTGACGAGACATGCAGGGCCTCACAGAATGCGGGTGGAGCCGGCCATTTCCTCCTTGTCCCAATGAGACCCCGAGTCGCCACCCATGAACAGCCTCTCTGTCCCCTGATCAAGCTGCTTAACGGCCATGATCCAAAAGACTCAGAAACAAATCTTGGAACCCAGCAGGTTTTGGCAGAAATGCGTCCAGAACCTGTAATAGGTTACTGTCGCTGGGCCACCCCAGGGGGGGAAAGGTACTGTCCCTCCACCTGCTCCCCTCTGGCGACTGTGTGGCCGCCATCCGCCAGAGGCCATTGCATAGTCAGATTGGGCCCACAGTGACAAGACACACGGGGCCTCATGGGATGGGGGTGGAGCCGGCCCTTTCCTCCCTGTCCCAAGGAGACCCCAAGTTACCCTCCACAAAAGGCCTCTCTGGCTCCTGATCAAGCTGCTTAATGGCCATGATCTAAGACACTGAGGAACAGATCTCGGAACCCAGCAGGTTTTGGCAGAAATCCCTCCAGATTTAATTGTTAAAATTTTGGAATTTCAAAATTATGCGGTCACTGTTGCAGCCACGCCACATAATATGTTACCCATAACCAGCAATAGAAAACAAATTGTCTACTGTTGCCTTTTCAGCAGATCTGAGTGTTGGGGTAAAATCCCAAATAATAATGATGGATCTGGTGTCAAAATATTGAATGTAATCAAAGTTGAGAGAGAGTAATGTGGAAATCATCTGCCACACAGGTAGGGGGAGGGTGTGGGATGGGGGTATACTGGGGTTTGGGGGGTAGAGAATGGGCATTGGTGAAGGTACGGGTGTTTCATTGTATGATCTAGACTTAAACCCGGAAACTTTGTAACTGCTCTCCTGATGACTCAATAAATAAAAGTATAAAAAATGAAAAAATAAAGAAAGTCAAACAGGGGCTGGAGCGAAAGCACAGCGAGTAGGGCGTTTGCCTTGCACGCGGTCTACCCAGGTTTGATTTCCAGCAACCCCTATGGTACCCTGAGCACTGCTAGGAGTAATTCCTGAGTGCAAAGCTAGGAGTAAACTCTGTGCATTGCCAGGTGTGACCCAAAAAGAAAAAAAAAAGTCCAAACATATTAAAAATATAAAGCAGAGGAAATGGGTAGCACCAAGTCTTGAAGGCAGGAGTGAGCTTGATATCTGGGAGAACAGGAAAAATAATTCTCTGGAGAGTTCCTAACTATAATCCAGGATGCACAGTATGGGACTCTCTTCTATGGCTCATGGGATCTTAAAGAAGTACTTTTAAATTGTCTGCTTTATTGTGTCCCAAGCACCTAGCATTGATAACATAAATTTTCCCTACACAGAAATGTTCCAAAGTATTATTGCAAGACTGTTCACATAATCACATATGAAACAAGATGTCTTGATGGGAAACATGATAGCAGAAACTCTAATCTACAGTTCAGAAATTAGAAACTAAAATTTTCTACCTTTTTCTGACCCTGGGTTCATGCAAAGTTTGTTCCCCACCTGTGTCTCCTCCACTCCCAGGCTTCATCCCCTACTCTTACCAGTTGACTCCCATTTATGCCATTTTTTACCCATGACCCCATTGGAATATCCTGGGGGCTTAAAGGGGCCATATGGTCTCTGGTTGAGAAAAGTGGCTCTCAGGTACAAATACCCCAAAAGAGTAAAGGTTAGAGTTATCTGAATCAGAATTTAAATCTAGTATGTTTAAATATGTTTAGAAAAATAAAAATTTTAGTTCACTATCAGACATGTACCGAACACATTATTATAATTATATGTATTATATATATAGTCCTTCACCAACTACAAGACCAAGATGACTGCTCTCCGACATCCTGATGGATCTATCACATCTTCCAAAAGAGCAATGGAGATTATTCATGACTTCTACTCAGATCTCTTTAATAGCCACGTCCATTTGCCCACATACCACATTCTGCATGATGGATATATTGTTCCCAATATTCTCCCTTCCTAAATTCAACACGTCATCTCGTCAGTAAAGAAACAAAGAGCACCTGGCCCAGACAAGATCAGACCTGAACACCTGAAGAACTTACCATCAGTACTCATCAATACACTGGCTCGGCTCTTCACACGCTACCTGTCTGAATGCAAGGTTCCATCCCAATGGAACACCAGCAAGACTGTACTACTATACAAGAAGGGAGACATCCACGACATTGGCAACTATCGCCCAATCTGCCTTTTGTCTGTCATCTACAAACTGTTCACTTGAGTCATCCTGAATAGGATTAGCAGAACACTAGATGAAGGACAAACATGTGAACAAGCTGGGTTCTGAAAAGGATTCAGTACCATCGACTATATCCACATGATTACTAAGCTCATTGAGGTTTCTCAGGAGTTCAAGATGCCGCTCTGTCTAATGTTCATTGATTTAAAGAAGGCTTTTGATTCTGTTGAGATGGAAGCACGGTCATAGAAGCCCTAGCCAATCAGAGCGTACAAACTCAATACATCAGGATCTATTATGAATTCACTACCAGGATCTCACCATTCTACAAAGAAGTAATCATCCATGTCAAGAGAGGGGTTCGGCAGGGTGATACCATTTCACCAAAACTCTCCAGTGCCACCCTCGAGAAGATCATGCGACGACTGCAATGGGAAGAAATGGGAGTGAAGATAGATTGTCGGCAACTACAGCACCTCTGCTTTGCTGATGACATCGTTCTAATAACACCAAACATCAGTCAAGCGGCACAAATGCTGACCGACTTCGACCGTGAGTGTGGAAAGGTTGGACCACAGCTGAACGTTTATGAGAAACAGCCTCCTTCCTGACACTCCATTCACTCTCAACGGAACCACCATCTCTGAATGCAACAGCTATGTGTACCTAGGTAGAGAAATCAACATGATGAATGACCTGGCACCTGAGTTACACAGGAGGAAGAGAGCGGCTTGGAATGCCTTCAAGAACATTGAAGAAATAACTAAGAGGACAAAGAACCTCCAGCTACGAGCACATCTCTTCGATTCCACTGTTCTTCCTGCATTAACATATGCCTCAGAGACCTGGGCCCTACGAAAACAGGATGAGAATGCTATTCGGGTCTCTCAAAGAGGAATCGAAAGAGCTATGCTTGGAATATCACGCTTCACTCAAATAAGGTAAGGTAAAGGTAAAGGCCTTCCCGTTGTTCATCAATTTGCTCGAGTGGGCCCAGTAACGTCTCCATTGGAGATTTTGTTGTTACTGTGTTTGGCATATTGAATACATCACGGGTGGCTTGCCAGGCTCTGCCGTGCGGGTGAGATACTCTTCGTAGCTTGCCGGGCTCTCCAAGAGGGGCAGAGGAATCGAACTCGGGTCGGCCATGTTGGCTGCATGCAAGGCAAACGCCCTACCGCTGTGCTATCGCTCCAGCCCTTCACTCAAATGAGAGATAGAATCCAGAGTTCTGATCTCCGTCAATGCTCAAGAATCAGGGACGCTGTCTCATTTGCCCAGGCATCAAAAATCAGATGGGCTAGACACGTAATGAGGTTTACAGACAACCGTTGGACTAGGGCATTTACTGATTGGATTCCATGGGACGTCAAAATATCACGTGGACGCCCACCTACAAGATGGTCAGACTTCTTTGTCAAGACCCTGAATGATCGGTTTGAGGCTCTGCATGTTCCTAGAACGAACAGATGCCATTGGGCTACACTAGCACGCAACAGGGATGAATGGAGACGTTACTGGCACCCGCTCGAGTAAACCGATGAATAACAGGGGATCAAGTGATCAAGTGATTATTATTATTATTATTATTATCATTATTATTATCGTTAGGGGTCACACTCAGCAATACTCAGTGCTTAACTGCTGACTCTGTGCTTAGATATCATTCCTGGTGGAGCTTCAAAACATCATGGAGTGTGGGGGATCAAATTGGGGTCAACCTCATGCAAGTACCTTACCCACTGTCCTTTCTCTGCAACCTCAGCACTTTTACTTATTTTTTTATATATTCATTTAAAAAATTGGGGGGTGACTGGAACAATAGTGCAGTGGGTAAGGCGTTTGCCTTGCACGTGGCCAACCCGGAGTCGATTCCCACCATCCCATATGGTCCCCTGGGCACCACCAGGGGTAATTCCTGAGTGTATAGCCAGGAGTAACCCCTGTGCATCACCGGGCATGACCCCAAAAGAAAAATAAATAAATAAATAGATAAATAAATAAATAAAATTGGGGGTGGAGGGCAGGTTGCCCTGAGTACAGAACTTTACTTTTTTTTTTTTAATTGTGAATGGGGGAGATGGCACTTAACCCTATGATGCTCAAGGGTGTATGATTTAGCTCTTTGTTCAAGAAACACTCCTGGAAGTGCTTGGGGCAACCATATGTGGTGCTGGGGATTGAACTAGCTCAGCTGCATACAGTATCTTACCCATTGTGGCATCTCTCTGGCCCCAGAATTTAAACTTCTTCAAGAGCCTTTGTTTATATTAACTATTCCAAATGTTTAACTGTGGTTGGGGGACATCCACATATATATATGTGGTTATATATATTCTTCCTAGATACTTCATCTAGATATAAAGGCCCTCCCGTTGATCATCGATTTGCTCGAGCGGGCCCAGTAACGTCTCCATTGGAGACTTTGTTGTTTCTGTGTTTGGCATATCGAATACCTCACGGGGAGCTTGCCAGGCTCTGCCGTGTGGGCGAGATACTCTCGGTAGCTTGCCGGGCTCTCCGAGAGGGGCGGAGGAATCGAACTCGGGTCGGCCATGTTGGCTGCGTGCAAGGCAAACGCCCTACTGCTGTGCTATTGCTCCAGCCATCTAGATATAATTCAAGGTAAATTTATCTTCTTCTTTTTTAAAAAAGAAATTTATTATTATTATTATTAAAAAGGTAAAGGTAAAGGCCCTCCCATTGATCGTCGATTTGCTCGAGTGGGCCCAGTAACGTCTCCATTGGAGACTTTGTTGTTACTGTGTCTGGCATATCGAATACTCTCGGTAGCTTGCCGGGCTCTCCGAGAGGGGCGGAGGAATCGAACTTGGGTCGGCCATGTTGGCTGCGTGCAAGGCAAATGCCCTACCCGCTGTGCTATCGCTCCATGTTATTAAAGGTTGAGTCTTGTGTGCTAATATTTTTTAGTCAATATTGGTTTCCTTCTATTTTTACATCCTGTCCAATGTGGTGTGCTACTCCTGGTACATCAGTGGTACAAAGTATGAAATGTTACTCTAGGAATTCTAAAGGTAAAAAAAAGGTAAAGGCCCTCCTGTTGATCGTCGATTTGCTCGAGTGGGCCCAGTAACGTCTCCATTGGAGACTTTGTTGTTACTGTGTCTGGCATATCGAATACTCTCGGTAGCTTGCCGGGCTCTCCGAGAGGGGCGGAGGAATCGAACTCGGGTTGGCCATGTTGGCCGCTTGTAAGGCGAACGCCCTACCCGCTGTGCTATCGCTCCAGCCCATTATTATTATTATTATTATTATTATTATTAATTGAATCACTGTGAGAGCAGTTACAGAGCTTTCGGGTGTAAGACTAAGTAATACAATAATGAAACACCCATCCCTTCACTAGTGCCTATTTTCCACTACCAACAACTCCTGAATACCCCCCATCGCACAGCCTCCCCCTACCTGTGTGGCAGATGATGTCCACATTACTCTCTTTCTACTTTTATTACATTCTATATTTCGACACCAGCCCCACCATTGTTATTTGAGATTTTCCCTCAATATTTAGATCTGCCAAAAAGGCAAGAATTAGACACTTTGTTTTATATTGCTGATTATGAATAGCATACAATGTTGCGCGGGCGTGGTAGAGGCCATGCGATTTTGAAATTCTGGAATTTTAATAATTAAATCTGGAGGGATTTCTACCAAAACCCGTTGGATTCTGAGATTTGTTTCTGAGTCTCTGGGATCATGGCCGTTCAGCAACTCGATCAGGAGCTAGAGAGGCCATTCGTGGGTGGCAACTCGGGTCCTGTTCAGGTGGGGAGAGGGGGAAACGGGTTTGTTTCTGAGTCTCTGGGATCATGGCCGTTCAGCAACTTGAACAGGAGCCAGAGGCACAATTTTTCTTCTTTAAAATTTTTTTTTTAATATTAACTACCATTTGGTCTTGAATTACGGAGTGTGTTACACACTACTTTTTAAGATGAAACTGTGTTCCAATCTGCTTGTGACCTGAAATTTGAAGTTTATATTGCTTTACTCAGAATATGAAAATAAATAGGAGGGGCTGGAGCGATAGCACAGTCAGTAGGGCATTTGCTTTGCATGTGCCCGACCCGGGTTCAATTCCCAGCATCCCATATGGTCCCCCAAGCAATGCCAGGAGTAATTCCTGAGTGAAGAGGCAGGAGTAACCCCTGTGCATCACCGGTGTGACCCAAAAAGAAAAAAGAGAGAGAAAATAAATGGGTATTAGCCTGTAAATGAGAACTTTCACAGAATACTTTAATTTAATTTTATAAGGTTAAGGTAAAGGTAAAGGCCCTCCCGTTGATGGTCGATTTGCTCGAGCGGGCCCAGTAACGTCTCCATTGGAGACTTTGTTGTTACTGTGTTTGGCATATCGAATACGTCACGGGGAGCTTGCCAGGCCCTGCCGTGCGGGCGAGATACTCTCGGTAGCTTGCCGGGCTCTCCGAGAGGGGCGGAGGAATCGAACTCGGGTCGGCCATGTTGGCTGCTTGTAAGGCGAACGCCCTACCGCTGTGCTATCACTCCAGCCCTTTATAAGGTTATTCACAATAATTTATTGCATTCAGTAATTCAATACCAATTCCACCACCATTACACCTTACCCACTGCCATTATCTCGAATTTTCTCAACTACCACCCAAACTTGTCCCAATAGAAGGCCCTAAATAATTTATTTTGTATTACTTGTTATGAATGATTCAAAAAGTTTTCCTTAGAAGAAAGTGTGTGAGGATTGTATCTCACTCTGGAGCCATTGAGCCCTTGTGTAAGAGATTACTAACATGTTACAGGTTTAACCTTACGTACTAATACTTTTTCATTGAGATTGGTTCTCCTCTACCTTAAATCCTATCAACGTGTGCTTCTGGTGGGTAAATCAGTAGTATAAAGTGTGAGATGTCACGCAGCCGAAAATGCAGTCGTGCACTCCAGAAATTCTAAAATTTTAAACAAGGTGATATATCTGGAGTTAAATTTTTAACTGGAAGGTGACTTTGGGGGTCTGACACATCTCTGCAGCTTATTGCTCTCTTCTGAGATTTATCCGTGTCTTTGGATCAGGGCCAGTTAATGAGCTTATATGGCTCCAGAGGCAGTTCATAGGTGTGACTACCAGGTTCCCAGAAGAACAGGATGTTAGGCGATAGGTAGCCCATCCCTAACCCCGTGAGAGCCTGGAGGTTTTGGTCACAAAACCCATATACTTGAGTTTTTCAACAGGTTCACTTATTGATGAGATTTGTCCCAAGCCTGTGATATTGGCTGTGAGCATGGCAGTGACTGGGTTCTGGAGGGTTTTGGCTGCTGGGGCTTTGCTTGCGGAGATGGTGGAATTCACTCTCCCTGCACTGGGATGCCCCATGTATGAGTTTCAGCCTTTCCAAGGGTGTGGAGGCATCTTTGCAGCTTTTTGATCTCTTCCAAGATTTATTTGTGAGTCTCTGGACCGTGGTTGTTAATGAGCTTATATAGTGCCAGAGGCAGTTTGTGGGCATGACTGCTAGGCTCCTGGAAGTACAGGTCTACAAAACATTTTTTAGGTTATCTCTTTTGAGATGATGAGTAGTACATGTTACCCATTAACATGTACTATAACATGCAGATATTTTTTTAGTGATGCTTGGGGCTTGGGCACACCTAGCAGTATCCAGGGGCTGTTCCTGGCCCTGTACCCAGGAGTCATCCCAGGTGGGGTTGAATGACCATGTATGGTATCATAGGTTTGAACTGGGGTCAGCTGCGCACAAGGCAAGCACCTTAACCCCTGTACTTCATTGCAGAGATCGATCAGGTTGACTGTGGAATACCAGACTATTCTCAGACACCAGGAAGGGAAACTGCTGTGCTTGGTGAATGAAGATACTAACTGTGGAGAGTAGGATAGAGGAATAGAAGTCACTTATATATCTATTTATTAAAAACCTTTATTCAAATGTGCAGTTTTGTGCTATATTTCTGGCAAATACCCTCACTGCACATCTACTCTGGGGTCATAATTAGGAAAGTATATGAAGATGTTTAGTGTTCATTCCTAAGACATAACTAGGTGAAAATTGAAGGAGATAAGGCAAAGAGGAAAGGAAGTGTCTCAAAGTGATAAATTAAAACAATTACAAGAATGTGTTGATTGATTAGATCTAAGTACTGATCTAAATCCTAAAATGTCTCATGTGGTTTTATAGCATATTGATAAATATATATATATATATATTTTTTTTTTTAGACAACATAAGGTAAGGTAAGGTAAAGGCCCTCCCGTTGATCGTCGATTTGCTCGAGCGGGCCCAGTAACGTCTCCATTGGAGACTTTGTTGTTACTGTGTCTGGCATATCGAATACTCTCGGTAGCTTGCCGGGCTCTCCGAGAGGGGCGGAGGAATCGAACTCGGGTCGGCCATGTTGGCCGCTTGTAAGGCAAACGCCCTACCCGCTGTGCTATCGCTCCAGCCTTTACCTTAGACAACATGTCCAAGACAAATTTCACTTGCCAGAGTGGCGATATCTAACCAAATGGAGACTGGAGTTACAATCTATAGGTTTTGGGAAATAGGTGCATTAATAACAATACAGCTTAAATACTGAGTTGTTTATTTTTATTGCGAAATATTTAGGAAAAAGTATTTAAACCACTGGGTAGCACTGTAGCGCTGCCCTCTGGTTGTTCATTGATTTGCTCAAGCGGGCACCAGTAACATCTACATTTTGAGACTAGTTGTTACTGTTTTTGGCATATTGAACACGCCACAGGGAACTTACCAGGCACTGCTGTGTGGGCAGGATACTTCTCGGTAGCTTGCAGAGGGACAAGAAACTGAAACTGGCTGTGTGCAAGGCAAATGCCCTACCCACTGTGCTATCATTCCAGCCAACCACTGGGTAAATTCTCTAATATCTATCCATAAGTGTCATCGCAACTGCTTGTTCTAGAAACATTGTATTTTCTAACTCCATTTCATTAACTAAAAAATAAAATTAATTAATGTTCAGTGGAAATATGAAAAGGCAGGACCCAAATTTCTCTGGACTAGAGGTTTCTTAAGTGCTTCCTCACTCTGTGTCCCATAGTCTTCAGATTTTTCAGTTCACCTTTAGAGATCAAGTGTCTCTGTTGTAACTGCAGTTCATTGGTCAATGAGACTAACTCATACTAACCAAATGTCTTAATGATACTAAATAATTAATTGACAAGAATATTTTACTTCTAGCATCTGGAATATCCCTTTACCCAAGTTATTTCCTCTTTAGCTGCTGAATTTGTGGTTGCTTAAGTGATAACTGAAATGTTCCTTGATAGATACAGAATCAGAGAAAGAGAAGTAGAATGTTTTAGAGTGATAGTTTTACTGTTCATTGGTGAGCCCCTAGGAACCCTTCCTAATTCACAGAAGATTCTACCCCACATTGAATTAAGAAATGTATTTATCAGATTTTGTGTTTGTTTTCTTTAGATACTGCTGGAAAGTGCTACCAAACCCATTTCCATTTTTCTGTGATTATTAAAGATATTCCTGTTTCTCTTTTTTTTTTTACTTTTTTATTGAATCACTGTGAGATAGACTCTTACAAACCTGTTCATGATTAGACTTCAGTCATACAGAGTTCCAACACCCATCCCTCCACTAGTGTACATTTTCCAGCACCAGTGTCCCCAGGTTCCCTCCCATCACCCCCCAACCCACACCCCTTGCCTGTCTTTATGGCAGGCATTTTTCTTCTCTCTCTTTATCTGTCACTGTCTCTGTCTCTGTCTCTCTCTCTCTCTTTCCTTTTGGGTATTGTGGTTTGCAATATTGACAGGGAAAGGTTATCAAGAAAATCCCTTTGCCTACGTTTAACACTCAGACCTTGTCCAGCGTGGTCATTCCCAGATATTATTGTCATGCTGGTTTCTTCTCTATCTTACCTATCCACAGCCCCACACACACTTATGGTTAGTTCAACCATTGACCAGTCCTCCTAACCCCCATTTTTAAATACATATATATTTAAAAATATATAAATATACATATTTTAAATACCACCAAAGAATGCATACATTCTATATCTGTCACTCTCCTGACTCATTTCACTCAGCATAATGCTCTCCATGTTCATCCATTTATAGGCAAATTTCATGAGTTCATTTTTTCTGACAATTGTATAGTATTCCACTGTGTAGATGTATCACAGTTTCTTTATCCTTTCATCTGTTCCTGTGCACTCAGATTGTTTCCAGTTTCTGTTCTGGCTATGGTGAGTAGTGCTGCAATAAATATAGGAGTGCAGATGGTGTTTCTGCTGTGTGCTTTATATATATATATATATATATATATATATATATATATATATACATATATATAATATTCCCAGAGTATATTCTCAGAAGTGATATTGCTGGGTCAAATAGGAGCTCAATTTTTTGTTTTTTGAGAAACATCCATATTGTTTTCTAAAAAGGCTGGACCAGTCGGCATCCCCACCTACAATGAAGTAGAATTCCTTTCTCCCCACAATCATGCCAGTGCTGGTTGCTTTTGTTATTCTGGATATATGTCAGTATCTGTGGTATGAGATGATATCTCATTATTGTTTTGATCTGCATCTCCCCAATGATTAGTGATGGAGGGTTTTTTCATGTGCCTTTTAGTCATTCGAATTTATTCTTTGAGAAAATTTTTGTTTATTTCATTGTCTCAATTTCTGATGGGAGTGGATTTTTTTTTGTAGAGTTTAATCAGTGCCTTGTTTATCTTTGATATTAACCCCTTATTATAAAGGTATTAGGTGAGTTTCCTTTCCCATTCCACAGGCTATCGTTGTATCCTGGTCACTGTTTCTTTTGAGGTGCAGAAGCTTCTTAGTTTAAGATATTCACATTTGTTTATCTTTGCTTGCATTTGCTTTGTCAGTCTCACCACTTCTATTCAATATAGTACTGGAAGTACTTGCCATAGCAGTTCGGGAAGAAAAATATATTAAGGGCATCCAGATAGGAAGAAAGAAATCAACCTCTCAATACTTGCATATTATCACTGTATCACTGTCCTCCTGTTGTTCATAGATTTGCTCAAGTGGGCACCAGTAACGTCTCCATTTGTCCCTGACATTTGATAGTGTAGCCCGATGGCATACTGGGGGCTCATTCAGGGTCAGTGGAATGAGGGCTTTTGGGGCAGCTTCTAATCACCTTTACAGGTGTTCCCAGTCAGTCATATGTGCAGGAAGGATACTTTCGATAGCCCTCCAGGTTTTCTGAGATCGATAACTAGACAATAAAAGGTCATGTGGCCACAAATGCAGCCGTGTGCTTCTGAGAGCTTGGTTTTATAGTCTCTGGATCTTGGTCGTTGGTGGGATTACATGGCAGTTGGTGGGTGCAACTGTCTAGCTACAGGAAGATGGTGGATCTGGGTGGAGGAGGCCCAGTCCCAATTCGAACAGGCTTGGAGATCTCAGCCCCAGGTCCTGCACACCTGGGTTCCTCTTTTTGTCTGGGTTCCTCCAGTAATTTGCAGATTTATATTATATTATAATTAGAGAACCCTAAAACCTCTACCAAGAAGCTCTTATTCTTGTATAGTAAAGTTACAAACTACAAAATTAATGCCTCAAAGTTCATGGCTTTCCTATATGAAAATAATGAGAGAAAAGAAAGTGATATGGAAAAAAATCCGATTCACATTCATGCCTCAGGAGTTCAAGTACCTCGGAATCAGTTTAACTAAGGAGGTAAAGGACCTGTACAAACAAACCTACAAAATTCTACTTTAAGAAATAAAAGAAATCATAAGAAAATGGAAACATATCTCCTGCTCATGTATTGGGAGAATTAGCATTGTCAAAATGGCAATACTCCCCTAAACATTATACAGATTCAATGCAATCCCTATAAGAATACCTATGACATTTATCAAAGAAATTGATCAAACACTCCTGAAATTTATATGGAACAATAAGCCCCCATGAATAGCTAAAGCAATTCTTGAGGGAAAATAGATGGGAGGCATCACTGTCCCCAACTTCAAACTGTACTTCAAAGTGGTAACAATTAAAACAGCATGGTATTAGAATAAAGGCAGACCTGCAGACCAATTGAATAGTGTTGAATATCCTTACACACACCCTCAAATATATGATCATTTAATCTTTGATAAGGGGGCAAGAAATATATAGTGGAGCAAGGAAAGCCTCTTTAACAATGTTCTGGCAAAACTGGACAGCTATGTGCAAAAACGAAGCTCAGACCTCCATCTAACACCATGCACAAAAGTTTCAGGTCAAAAGACCTCAACATCAGACCAGAATCCATTAGTCACATTGAAGAAAATGTTGGCAAAACTCTCCACGATATTGAAGCTAAAGGTTTCTTCAAAGGTATCTTTGAAGAAGATATCTTCTTTTTCAAAACCCTCCACGATATTGAAGCTAAAGGATCTTCAAAGAAGGTATCTTCCTTCTCTTAGCATAGTCTTTCTGTTCTTTTGGTTTTTTGTTTTTTTGGGGGGGGCCACACCTGGCGATGCTCAGAGGTTAAACATGGCTTTGCACTCAGGAATTATTCTTGGCAGTGTTTAGGAAACCATATGGATGCCAAAATCAAACCCAGGTCTGCCACTCTCTGGCCCTTCTTTTTTGTAGTGGGGGTTACCATGCCCAGCAATACTCAGGCCTTACTCCTGGCTCTCAACTCAGGAATTACTCTTGGCAGTGCTCAGGCACCATGAAGGAAGCTGGGGATGAAATGTGGGTCAGCTGCATACAAGGCAAGTGCCTTACTGCTGATCTA
Source organism: Sorex fumeus (assembly GCF_029834395.1). Taxonomy (NCBI): domain Eukaryota; kingdom Metazoa; phylum Chordata; class Mammalia; order Eulipotyphla; family Soricidae; genus Sorex; species Sorex fumeus. The sequence goes on from NW_026606188.1 coordinate 30,063,620, forward strand.
TCACTATGGTCCCCTCTTATGACATTCTTTCTTTACCACATAGTAGAGAGTTATAATGTCATTTTCATAATACTTGATGGATTTAGACAATTACAAAAGTTCTTTCAAGCACACTTGGAGGAGACAAAAAAAGAATCGCTCACAAAAAAAATCAAAATTATATCATAAGATGATCTTGTGCGACTAGAGATAATGGTGATGGTCATCTGTGAAATACACAAGCTACCATAGTCTATCCTCTGGCTTCAATAATTCATATCACATTCATATGCAAAATACATATGTGCTTGCTGCAAGATTTCTAGTTTTATCCCGTCTGTTCTGTGTCCAGTTCCTCAAGGATATCTCCTTTAGTACATTTCCTTTCAATAGAAATAACTGCGAGCTGAAACAAATTCTATTCTTCCCCAATTCTTACATAAGAGTAAATAAGTTCTCTGGAAACTAGAAATAAAAAACAAAACAAAACAACTAGTATTCCCTGATTCCTAACAACTCTGAAATCTAGTTGAACACATCTTGCTCATTCTTTGGTTAGAGCTCCATTATACTTGATGAAGTGGTTTTCAGTAACACTTGATCCTGTCCTCTGAGTTTTGCCTTCTACCAGGGGAATGGCACAGAGCTTAGGGGCACATGCTTTTCAAACACAAGACCTTTGTTCAATCACCAGTACCACTTGCCCACACAGCACCACTGGTTATGGCTTAGAAGGCCCAAGAACACGACTGTGTGTGAGCCATTTGATCCTAGTACCACAGTGCTCCAATAACAAAACGTTCTTGTTCTTGGATCTGAGCATTCCACATTAGCCCAATTTGCAGAATATCACAGGAAATGGGACCCCAGACTCCCACGTACTCTGTAGGAAACACAGTCTTGCCAAAAAGTAAATGAAAACACACACAAGCACACACATGATAAAAGAAAAAAAACCCTCAGTTTCCGTTGAGAATTCTTCTTATCCAGTTTCAGCCTATTTGTGTTGTAGATGTAGAGGTTTCTCTTAAAAGCAGCATCTGCTCCTTTTGATTGGAGGAATCAAATACTTGAGCTGAAACAATTACCTTAAAGAATTTTTGACTTTGTATAAATTAGATTGGGGTTTTGCACCCGTAGATAGAAGGCTGATCCTTAACTCTCCTGGACGCTTTGAGGAAAATTCAGTGACAAAACATTTAATATGTTTAAAAGACTTATATTTGGATGATATCTGCAATACCTTCTCTTAAGATATTTCAAGTGTCAAGTAGATAAAGGACCAAACATGATAAACTCTCGGTGTCTGTATTGCAAACCATGATGCCCAAAAGTAGAGAGAGAGTATGGGGAATATTGTCTGCCATGGAGGCAGGGGGAGGGTGGGGGAAAGGAGGGTATATCGGGGATATTGGTGGTGGGAATGTGCACTGGTGGAGGGATAAGTGTTTCGTCATTGTGTGATTGTAACCCAAACATGAAAGCTTGTAACTATCTCATGGTGATTCAAAAAAATTTAAAAAAAAAGATATTTCAAGTGTCTTCTGCTGATCTAAACATATTTACATGGCACTATATTTCCAAGATATAGTAGAGTGTTCCAAAGTCAACTAAAGATCTTAATGTTTTATCCCAAATTTGATCTTATGTGATACTTAATTTGAGAGTCATTTGCCATCTGGAGAGACTGGGAATGAGAAATAGTTTTAATTTTGAGTCCAGCAAGTCCTGACTTTGATATTTAACAGCTTCTTCTTTATTTCAACTTGTTCCTTTCCTGTTTTATCAAAGTCTAGGCGAAGCCAGGTGCCAATTTTAGTATATTGCCTGGAAATCTCATTAGTTATATCACTATGCTTATGAGGAACACTTTCCATTCTATCATTACTGCAGGCCATACTCTTGCTAAATTTATGTCTCTATGAAACAAGGAATCCATTTGAGTCACTTTCCCAAAACAGCTTTGAAAATCTATTTTTATTAGGTAGCTCTGTAGTTCAATGGATAGTGCATTGAACTTCCAAATTTCATTTTTATTATACTTTAGGCTGCGTAATTATTAATAATAACAGTAATATTTTATTTTTACAATTTAAAGATTCTTTTGGAAGCTAGAAGGTTTGGGGCACACCTGGTGGTGCTCATGACATATTCTTCATTTTAAACATATATTGTTTATTTGGAAAGGGATCCAACAAAGAAAGTGAGGAAGTGGGCAGGTGAGATGGTAGAGAGGTTGGTACAGAAATTAGGTTGTCGGTGTGGAAAATCGTGATTCAGTATAAGTATCTCCTCAAATGGCTATAGGATTGGGGTGATGGCTCTGTTCTCATATAGAGCACATGCCTAGAACTTAAAAGACCCCAACTATGATCCCTAGCATCGCATGTTTTCTACTCTCTTAGTACCACAAGGTATAGGCCTGGTGATCTTAAGCACTGCCATTAATGAACTCTATTGAAAAAAATAAACAAAATACAAGATGAAAAGGAATAATATCCTGCATAATAACTCCACTAAGAGTCAGGAAACTGGGGTATCAGGCCATCACCTCCAGTTCCTCACAAGATCAGTGTTATTCTTTTTTTTTTTGATAGAAAATTAGTGTAACTTTTTTTGTTGTTGTTGTTGATTTCTTTTCTTTTCTTTTCTTTTTTTTTTTTATTAGTGAAGCACCATGAGGTACAGTTGTAGATTTACAAATCTTTGTGCTTGGGTTTCGGCCATACAATGATCAAATACCCATCCCTCCACCAGTGCCCATTTTCCACCACCATGGATAATATCCCTCCCACCCCCATCCCCCCATCCCCCCTGTCTCTGTGGCAGGGCAATCCCCTGTGTTCTCTCTCTCCTTTTGGGTGTTGTGGTCTGCAAAAGAGGCATTGAGTGGCAAACATGTTCAGTCCATAGTCTACTTTCGACATGCATCTCCCCTCCTGGGAGGATCCTCCAAACATCCTTTATTTGGTGCTCCCTTCTCTATCCGAACTGCCCTCTCCCCCAGGATACCTGGCTGGCCTCTAAGTAATGGAGTAATCCTCCTGGTGCTGATCTCAGCTATTCTTGGGTATTAATCTCATACTTTGTTACTTTATATCCCCCAGATGAATGCAATCTTTCTATGTCTATCCCTCTCTTTCTGACTCATTTCGCTTAGCATGATACTTTCCATATTGTACCACTTGTATGTAAATTTCATGACTTCATCTTTTCTAACAGCTACATAGTACTCCATTGTGTAGATGTACCAAAGTTTCTTTAACCAGTCATCTGTTCGTGGGCATTCAGGTTTCTTCCAGTTTCTGGCTATTGTAAAGAGTGCTGCAATGAACAAACAAGTGCAGATGTCACTTCGACTATACATTTTTGCCTCTCTGGGATATATTCCCAGGAGTGGTATTGCTGGGTCAAATGGGAGCTCAATTTCTAATTTTTTGAGAATCGTCCATACTGTTTTCCAGAAGGGCTGAACCAGTGGACATTCCCACCAACAGTGAAGGAGTGTCCCTTTCTCGCCACATCCACGCCAGCATCGGTTGCTTTTGTTCTTTTGAATGTGGGCCAGTCTCTGAGGTGTGAGATGGTATCTCATTGTGGTTTTGATCTGCATCTCCCTGATGATTAATGATGTAGAGCATTTTCTCATGTGCTTTTTTGCCATTCGGATTTCTTCTTTGAGAAAGTTTCTGTTCATTTCATTGCCCCATTTTTGGATGGGGTCGGATGTTTTCTTCTTGTGGAGTTCAACCAGTACTTTGTATATCCTTGATATCAACCCCTTGTCAGATGTGTATTCGGCGAATATCCTTTCCCAAGATCAGTATTATTCTTAGGGGCATTAATATCCTAGGAATACTAGCCTTCCCTGAATGTAGGGACTTGAGATGTGAAACTACTGCTTTGTATGTATGGAAACTGATTGGTGGGTGTAGGCCCTATAGTTAGATGGACAGAGATACGGTGGCATTGACTAAAAAGATATACTACATAAAGAGAGTAAGTTAAAAAATTAAGCTAGAATAACAAAAATGGAGGAAGATAAAATGATATTCATTTATGGAAAAATAATTACCCTATAATGCTTAAGAATGCTATAGAACCAACTACACTTTCTACAATTTGGGGGGTTAATTACAGATTTGAAAGCTTTCAAACATTGCCATATTTAATCACCTGAGATGAAATACATGAAGCTATGCATTTTTTGTTGATCTTATTTTATTATTTTTAAAGATTTGTTTTTTATATCACCATGATTTAGTTGTCCATACTATAGTTGTTTCAGGAATTCAATGTTCCAACACTAATCCCACCACCAGTATGGTTTTCCCCCTAACAACGTCCAAGTTTCTCTCCCCATACTCAACATGCCTCATATCAGTCACAAAGCAAATTTACTTCATATAACTTGCTCCAGGAAAAGTTACAGTAATGGAAAACACAATTATCAGAAAAATCAATAAAAGTTAATTTATGATTATTTTCACATGATATAATCTATGTAAATAAAGAAATTAAAATAATTTGAAACAATATAATGCCTACTCTCATTTACATAGATAAGTTCTCAACTCCGGTTTCTGAAATGCATTGCATTTAATTTTATTTTGTACTTGTATCTCATTATGGTAACCTGTCTTCCCTATTATTAATAACACTATTTTTTAATTCTTTGCTAAAATATAGAGTTTACATAAATTGGTAAAGCTTAATAAGAGGAAGAGAACTAGGAAAATTTGAAGTGGAAAATTCTGAATAGGACTAGAAAAGTACTAAATGCTTTAGCCTAAGAAAGAATATATTGAAACGACATAGCACGTTCAATGTAAAGATAAGCTAGCTCATTATTGAAAATGTAAAAATTGCTTAGCAAATTAGAAGTAAACATATTTTATTTTATGGGTTCCATGGTTCGGGTGCAGGTCTGGAGGACCGAGGCAGTCAGAAGGGGAATTCACACGCTCTCATTCAGAAAAGAAACTGTACATTTCTTAAAGGTAATAAATTTTGGCTCAGAGTTATCTACTTTTTTGGAATGAAGCAGAAAAGGTGATGGGAAACATAGTGCTGGTTCCCTGTACAAAGGCTTGAGAGATTCAATAAAAAATGAAAATGCTAAATGAGATAAAATTTCTCTTCCCACTCTCTTTTCTTCTTCCTCCCAATGTACAGATGATAGAGAATGATGTTGAATAATACATATGACCACAGACTTAACTTTCTAGCTGCCTCTGTTACTCTGCAACCTTCAAAGGTAATGACATACTTGTAATTACTGATTGCCTCTGACTTAATGTCTATTTGATCCTCAGGTTATACTGTTTGCATTAGGTGCAAGCTGCTGCAGTCTGATTACCATTCAATACAATCCCCCATGGAATGATAATAAAATCAACTTAACAAACATACAGAGTAAAATGAAATGTCAACTTTTATTACATATTTTTCTTCCATCTGCCAGAGTGATTTTAAATGCCAGTTTTGAAAAGCAAAGAGACAATCAGCTAGCCTTGCAGTAGGCTTTGCGTATGGCTGCCTCTGGCTTATGGCATTTGGGTGTCCTGCACACTGGCTCCGGGAACTGAGCCTTGGCCTGGTGATCGCTTTGGGTTGCACATGGCAATAATCCCTTGTACATCTGTGTCCTTTCCTGCCTGGGATAAACAGTTAAGGGTGAATAGCTCTGTTTTGCCCTTCTATTTCCGAAAGTTTCTTGAATTTTAAATCTTGGCTGTTACATTGGCAAAAGTTCTGCTTTTCACTTTCAAGAGAGATGCCGCTTTTTCTCTGCTTTTCCAGGCTGCTGTTCTTGTTGATCAGAAGCCAGAATTATGCATCATTCTGTTTGGGCTTCTGCTGGTAATTGTCTGTTGAAATATGGCAGCTAGAGATAGATTGTAGAGGATACAAAGAGTTTAATTTTTAATCCCTGGATGACTCAAACAGCTTAACCTGATATAAGTAACCCACTCAGAATAAATTAGGCACTACACTCAGATTCTACTGTATTTCATTGTGCAAAACTCCTCCACATTACTCCTCAATACCAACTCTGTATTTCTGTATTGTCTCCACTTATTTCTATGTTCCCATCAGTGTATTCGTGCTAAGACGGGGGCTCTATTTCTTCTACTCAGATGAACTTCTGCAGGAGCTGTGCATGGAAGAGTTCAGGAACATGTGTTGAATAACTGAGTTAATGTCATTGTCTTGCTTATTAAATGTATCCACTTTATTTCTTTATTCAATTCACTTATTGGCTCTCCCAAGAAGTGCTCAGAGACCCTGGGCCCATTCCCAGTAATATTTCACCAATTAGCCCAGGTCTGCAATGCCATGGCCTCCAGGCCCATCGTGACAGCTTTTGAGGCCCCCAGGCCACACTTAGTGGTGCTCAAGAGTAGCACAGACAGGCTGTACACTCGGGTTGCCCCAAAAGGGGGCGAGTGAGAGCACTCCCTGTCTCAAGGAACCCAACCCCGGCAGCCAACCTCCACAACCCAAACAGCGCCATGCTCAAGGCTGCTCCCCACACGCTCAAGCCGAGCCTCACACATGAGTCAAGTTCCACAGAACCTAGGTAATGTGGAACTTTGTGGCCTTGGTCTCTGGGATCAATGGGACCAGGAGCGGAGATCCTCTGCCCATTTCCCTCGGTCTCCAGCGACCCAGGGGTGACTCCCATAAACCAACTTCTGCCGGCACCAGAAAATCTCATCATCGGCTACCCTCCAGAACTCACGGCTGCTTCTCCCAGAAGGGAACATAACGTGAGGCCCCCATAGCCATGCCACGGGACTCTGCTCCAGGCTGTTCCACTCGGGGAGACCCAGTGGGGGATGGGTGAGAGCTCTCCCCACACCAAGGAACCCAGCCCCAGCAGCCGACCTCCACAACCCAACCACCTCTATGGTCAAGGCTGCTCCCCACATGCTCGGGCCGAGCCTCATATATGAGTGAACACATTCCTGACACGTTATAAGGCACTCTCTACCTATTTTCCACAATTACCGCACCATATTTGATGGGGTTCAGATTGTAGGCAACAAATCATAGAGGGAAATATATATCAATATATACTTATTTTCAGATATATACCCTCTCGGAGAGCCCAGAAAGCTACCGAGAGTATTCGATATGCCAGACACAGTAACAACAAAGTCTCCAATGGAGACGTTACTGGGCCCGCTCAAGCAAATCGATGATCAACGGGAGGGCCTTTACCTTTACCTTATACCAATGTTCACATCGTCCAAACTTTAATAACATGTTAGTGATATTCTATATAGAATTTTTTTTTCATTTTTTTCTTTTTATTAGTGAAACACCATGAAGTACAGTTGTAGATTTACAATTTTTTGTGCTTGGGTTTCGATTATACAATGATCAAATACCCATCCCTCCATCAGTGCCCACTTTCCACCACCATTGATAATATCCCTCCCACCCTATATAGAATGTCTTAATGGCTCCTGCCAAAATAGAACAATCTTCACTCTATTTCCTATATGAACACTTTTTTGTAAGAATGTTCAGCAGTTCTTCATAACAGACAATACAAAATATATTATTTCGATTATGTTTTGGGATAGGAATAGGGGCTTGGGGTGGAAACATCCAGAATTTGGTGATGGGAAGGTGTAATGGTGGTGGGATTGGTGTTTGAATATTAAATGTAATCAAATATTGTGAACTAATTAATAAAATAAAAAAATTAAAAAAAGAGTAGCTAAGGGCTGTATCTAGGAACCTTGTGGTACTACCAATTATGCTGAGGCCAGGCATTTGTGTGGCAGGTACCTTCAGTTCTGTGTTCTTGTCGTAGCCTGTGTATCTGTTTTAAAGAATGAGTAATTTGGTTACTAATCAAACCAGATAAGAACTGAACTTGTTTCCTACCTGGAAGGAAAGATGCAAATTTGTCTCAGAAAATTTAAAATACAGTGAGTTGGCCCACAGAACTGACTTTACTGGGGTTGGGGTTGGATGGAAGGGTCTTTCAGACTTTGGTGGTGGGAAGTGGGCACCGTGGTTAAAGGTCTTCTGTTGAAGCGATGTTTTCATGGAACTGTCATGAACAGCATTTTAAATCACAACACTGCAATAAAAAGATTGTTTATGTGCTTTTCATCCACTTACATGTATATAAACGAATAAGAAGTACTAAACTATCTTACCTAAGATTCCCTGCTATGGGCTGGTGGTGTCCAAGTGAATCTGAGTTTGGATCTGGGAGGTCTGAGGTCACATTATAAAGTCTAAGGAAGGGGAAAGAGATTTCAGAAATTTTATGATGGTGATGGACTGGAGCAATAGCACAGTGGTAGGGTGTCTGCCTTGGCACAAGACTGGCCCTGCTGAGCCTAGTTCAATTCCTCTGCCCCTCTTGGCGAGCTCGGCAAGCTACCAAGAGTATCTCGTCCACACAGCAAAGCCTGGCAAGCTACCCATGATATATTCACTTTGACAAATCTCACAATGGAGACGTTACTGGGGCCGCCCAAGCAAATTGATGAACAATAGGAGGATAGTGTTACAGCGCTACAGTGGTATGAAGACAGACATGTAGAAAGAGAAAAGACACTGATTAGAAAGGTGAGGGCCAGGAGCGCTGTGCACTGGTGAATGGATGATTTAAGAGATATTTTGGAACAGGAAGTTACCCCAATTATTCAGGGGACAGGTTCCAGTGAGAATTAAACCGCTGGGTTGTTGTAGCTTCCCAGGGAAGTGCTAATACAAATAGTCTTGCTGAGTTAGAAAACAATAACACAGGTCCTCCTGGGCAACCTGACTAGGGATTGCTCCTCTCCTTAAAAACTGCTTCTTCCTGAGAGATGCAGCACTCTGTTGGAATCCTGCTCCACTCATCTGTGAAAAGCTCTAATCCTTTCTGCTATGTTCCTATGGTGTCCGAACAGCAGCAGATTTTTAAAAGAACCAAGTTCACCTTTATATAATCTGGACTGTTACAAGGTACTTAACAAACAAACAAAAAACTTTTGTTAATATTTGTTTTATAAGTTACACTTTAATTCTATTATTCCTAAAATACTTGATACACACATATATGCATATGTATATATATATATATATTATATAACTGGGTTTTCAAAAAATTTGGAAGCATTACTAGACAGGGCAATTAACTTCAGAGACCAAACCAGATAAATCCTGAAATCACAGTTGTCTAACACAATAACAGCATTTCTTTCTCATGTGGGTCCAGGTGATATTCTTAATCTTATAACTATGTTTTTTGGAACGTGTGACCCTCTCTGTTACTTTGCCACAGGAAAAGAGAGTTGGGAGTACCAAATCAATCGTTAATTAATTGCCTCATGCTGCAGGCAACACACATCACTTAATTAGGTATGTGACTATCACTTAATTACATGGGACTCTGGGAAACTAAGAGAACACATAGATTTTTGGTCAGTTCTAAATGTGATGTCTGATCTGTGGTACTTCCACCAGTTTTTATTTTATCAACTAAATAAATTTCCAAGATATTTTAATTCTCTTGCTTCTCTTTCAATTATTTATTTTTTGGTAAAGATTAAGGTATAATTGACATCACATTATGTTGTTTCAAGTGTACAACATAGTGATTCAATGTCTGCATTTAAAATAAACACCAGAGTATTCTAGTTGTCATCATATTTCTCTTATAGGACAGAATTCCAAATACCATAATTTTTTCCATCTTCTTTTCTGCCATATATTTCACCAACTATGCTATCTTTCTGTTGCTGTTTTTATTATCCACCATTGTAAGTAGATACCTTTTCCTTAGAAAACTCAGAGATTTGTAACAGGCAAGTGGGAATTTAAACTAAAGCGTCAGAGACATACTATTGGGCTTCAGGTGCTTGGCTTCTATGTGGGGCACCACAGTTTTCATTTCGGCACTATATGTGGTCCGCTGAGCACCCTAGGAGTGATTTCTGAGCACAGAGCCAGAAGTAATCCCTAAGTACTGCAGCTGTGGTCCTCTCTAAATTAAAGAATTAATTGATAAATTAAAGAAATACACACAATAAGATGTTTTAGATGAAAAGAGAGATATAGTGAAGTGATGATGCAAGTACAGAGGATAGGACACATACAAAACAAACAAAACAAACACTGTCCTCCTGTTGTTCATCCATTTGCTCGAGCAGGCCCAGTAACGTCTCCATTTTGAGACTTGTTGTTACTGTGTTTGGCATATCAACTACGTCACGGGTAGCCTGCCAGGCTTTGCCGTGCAGGCAAGATACTCTCGGTAGCTTGCCGGGCTCTCCGAGAGAGGTGGAGGAATCGAACCCAGTCAGCCAGGCTGGCTTCACATAAGGCAAGCGGCCTACCGCTGTTCTATCGCTCCAGCCCATGGGCACATACAAAAGGAATAAATAATTTACATTCTTAATTAACAGATAGACATCAAAAATGAGTTTGAAAGCATTAATCGGAGTCAATCAGGTGGGAAAAAATTGAGGATGTATCTATTAGGATATTGGGGGGTTACAGAAGAAGTCAAAAGTCTCAGTAAAACACTGAGCATGATGCATTCAAAGAACTGTCCAAACTTCATTTCTAGGAGGTGGAATGTGTAGGGATACTGGTAGGGATGAGAGAAGATATGGGCATGCCCAGAGAATTTTCAAGCCTAGAAACCATACTTATAAGATTTAATATATTATAATATATTAAAATTTATTATATATAATTTATTAATTATATCGTATAATTAATAAGATGTTATAAATTACAATTAATAAGATATATTATCTTCGATTTGCTCGAGCGGGCCCAGTAACGTCTCCATTGGAGACTTTGTTGTTACTGTGTTTGGCATATCGAATACGTCACGGGGAGCTTGCCAGGCTCATAACAGCAATGGAGTCATTTAAGTTTTTGAACCGTGGATGCAAGGATTAGGCACATTCTATGTATTTTTTTTCAGTTTCTTTTTTTTTTTTTTTTTTGCTTTTTTGGGTCACACCCGGCAATTGACAGGGGTTACTCCTGGCTCATGCACTCAGGAATCACTCCTGGCGGTGCTCGGGGGACCATATGGGATGCTGGGAATTGAACCTATATCAGCAATCTTGGCTGCGTGCAAGGCAAACGCCCTACCCGCTGTGCTATCACTCCAGTCCCTTCAGTTTTAAGTTAAATTTATTTGTATTTCTTTTTTCAATTTTATTTTTTTAAATTTTTTATTAGTGGATCACCTTGAGGTACAATTACAGAGTTATAAACTTTCGTGCTTGTGTTCCAGTCACACAATGATCGAGTACCCATCCCTTCACCAGTGTCTGTTCTCCACCACCAATAATCCCAGTATCCCTCCCCCCACCCCCACCACTCCACCTCTGTGGCAGGGCATTCTCTTTTGTTCTCTCTCTCCTTTTGGGTGTTGTGGGCTGCAATAAAGGTATTGAGTGGCCATCATGTTCGGTCTATAGTCTACTTTCAGCACATATCTCCCATTCCAAGCAGATCCTCCAAACACCCTTTACTTGGTGGGTGGGGGAATGGTTTGAGCCAGATCAGGTGATGCTTAGGGGTTACTCCTGTCTCTACACTCAGAAATTATTCCTGGTGATGCTCAGGAAACTATATGTTGGTCAGTTGCATGCAAGTCAAACACCAGCCCCTGTAATCTATTTATGTTGCAATAATCTAGCTTCAAGCTTCACTTTCAATAGGGTATCTATATAGGGGTGTGTGTGTGTGTGTGTGTGTGTGTGTGTGTGTGTGCGAGCGCGCACGCATGCGTGCATGTGTGGTGTATGTTTAACCTAAATTTAAGCTTATTTTATTCCTCATTTTTTCCTTCCTGATATTCCAACTATGAAATAAATGATTTCATTTTAAAAAAGGCACAACAAAATGTAAAATAAACAAGTTTTGAATTCATTATCATTCCTAGCACATTTACTATTTATTTTTCCTCCTCTCAGATGATCTATCCACTAATTCCCTGATTCTACAACATTGTTTGGAATAGTTTGCAATCAAATGTCTACTTATCAGCAGAAAGAAAAATAACAAAAATATGGATAAAATAGATGATGCGGTCACCCAACAGTGATTTTGGTTGAAGGAATATTTTTATGCAGTTGTCTCTAAGCCACTAAAGTGACAAGAAAACAGTTAATTAGCTTTATTTTTTGAAGATGGAATGATGCATGCATGAAATTATCATGATAGCATTGCAAAAATTCTGCTAGATATAAAAAGAATACATATTTGAAAGTTTTAAGTGGAGCTCATTTATCATAGAAAACACTGCTAATAGCCCAGTGTCTTTTATTATGCTCATAGGAAAAGAGAACAAAAGTTAATTTTAAATCCCCCCCAAAATAACCTCATCTTTACTACAAATACTGCACTTTCTTGGTCATTGTTGAAGTATGAATCTTGGAATATGTGGAGGAGGATATTAGTGAAAATTATTGTCTATATACCATGTTAGCGAAGCTTACATTCATGATTGTAGATAAGGTACATTCACCATCTGTCTAAAAAGGAGCCACAGTGTGTTCATGTAATTAGAGATCATCATTCTGGCAAATAATGAACATTTTGGTGGGAGCAGAGCACCACCACAGAGTTAAAATTCTTGTTAAATTAAGATTATCTAACCCCACTGAGGAGGATGATCCATTTACATATTTTCACCCCTAGCTCTTAATTTTCCAGACAGGACTAAGTAAGTACTGTGTTTTGTACAAGAAAACAATGGAAGTAAATATAAATTACACCTCCCCTTTGACCTAAGTCAGGCAACAACAGAAAAATATTCCTTTAATTTCCTTTAATTTCCAAGTGTTTCCTTTCCAGTATTTAAGCTTTATGAGGTCAGAAATCTATAAGGTTTTGGACTTTAGTTTTAATTTTTATTTCTTGGGGATTTGTGGTCACACTCAGTGGTGCTCAGGGCTTATTTCTGACTCTTGGCTCAATGATCCCTTGTGGTGATGCTCGTGGGAGCACATGTAGTCTAGGATCAAATTGGGATCAGTCATTTGCGAGGCAAATTCCTTACCTTCTGTATTCTCTCCCTGGCCCCAAAGTTCTATAGTATCCTATAACATACATAGAAACTGCATTATACGTGGTTATGAAATAAAGTAGGAATCCATTTTTTCATCTATCACATTTTATTTTTTGCTTTTTAGAAACCTGTCACCAAATTGATAATTTTATAGTGCTAGTCAGTACTATATTTCAAAGACTAAATTAATAAAATATAATAAATTGTTTTTTTATTTTTGAAATACTAATAGCTCAATTACAAAATACAGTTTTTTGTGTAGATATATTTTTAATAAATGTGCCATTTAAAAAGCCTTATAATTTGCTGTTTTAAGAAAACATGCAGGAAAATGCTACTAAGTTTAATGTTGTTATTGATTCATATCTGGGCTCCTTGGAGGGGGGCGGGTTGAATTTCCCTCTCTGCCCTGACCAGAGCCCCGGCAGCTGACAACCTCTGAGACCCAGCCACAGCCATGCTGAGACCACTTTCTACATGCTAGGATGAGCCTCACGCATAAAGGAACTGGAAGAGGAACCCAGGTGTGCAGGACCCGGGGCTGAGTTCTCCAAGCCTGCTCAGATCGGGACTGGGCCTCCTCCACCCAGATCCCCCTAGACAGTTACACTGACCAACTGTCATGTAACACCATCAATGGCCAAGATCCAGAGACTATAAAACCAAGCTCTAGTTCTAGCTCTCAGAGAACTTGGCAGGCTACCGAGAGTATCTTGCCCGCATATATGCCTGACTGGGAACACCTGTAAAGGTGATTAGAGGCTACCCCAAAAGCTTCCATCCCTCTCGGAGATCCTGGCAAGCTACCGAGAGTATCCCACCCACACGGCAGAGCCTAGCAAACTACCCGTAGCGTACTCGATATGCCAAAAACAGTAACAATGATGGGCCTCATTCCCCTGACCCTGAAAGAGCCCCCAATATGCCATTGGGATACACTAGCACATGACAGTGACGAATGGAGACATTTCTGGCTCCCGCTTGAGCAAATCAATTAACAATGGGGTGATAGTGATAGTAATAGTGATTCATACATTGGCTATTCACAAAATTACATTCCTTGCATCTCCATAGTTCAAAATGTTTATTGAAAACGTTCTCATAGAATTTTAAAGATTTAAAACCGTCTTATGTTTCTATATCCAGCTGTGCTCACCCCTGGTGGGGTTTAGGGAACCGTGTGGGGTGCCAGTTATTGAACCCAAGTTGGCCACACGCAATGCATACTCCCTACACACTGTACTATCTCTACAACCCCTAAAAGTCTTTAGGTAATAGAATCTCTTGATCTTCACAGATTTTGAGTTTATACTGATGTTTATTTTGAGGGATCTGAAAAGACAGGAATGTGGCATTAGGAGTTCTGGGTTCTTATTCAAGAAAAATTCTAATTCACCATAACCAGCTCAGCATTTTAAATTGTCTTCTTAAATCTTCATTATGCCAGCAGTTTTGCATCAGTATTCTGGTGATGAATAACATAAACTTTGTACCTATCTTTGTTTTAAGCATAAGAAAAAGAAACCCAAAACTACCAGCTACCAAAATAATTAGACTGAGTAGGTGTTGTGTAGAGTTTGTATATTTGTCTTATATGTATGAGGCTCTGGGTTCAATACTTGGCACTCACTCCAACCTCCCAAAGTTAGTCCTCTTTGAAGAAAACATCCTTATGTAGAAATGATAGTTGTTATAGTTATTTAAAAACCTGAGGTGTATAATATGACAGTAAGCAAAACATATGCTATGTCAAAATTGCATATTCAAATGGATAGATTTTGGAATATAACATACAAAACCTAGAATTGCTGGTTAAAATAACTATTTTTTTTATTTCATAAAATTGTATTCATCTCTCTTGTATAATTATCATTTTCCTTTTTTTCTAACATGGTAAGACAACAGTCTGGTGTTACTGTAGAACAAAATGATTATTCTGAACATGTGAACCTGAGTTTGGAATTATACATAAGTGTAGATGTGACACTTTGGAATTGCTACAGTATCTTGTGTTCCCAGTATTAGTATCCACTTCATTCTATTTTTATCTTCTTGTTTCAAAGCTTAGATTCTTTATCTGTGTTATAGCAAACTATTAAATTCATATAAGCCTAAAATATAATAATTATAAATAAAATAAACCACACATCATAACTATTCAGATATATTTCCAGTCTAGACAGAATTAAAATATAATTATTAATAAAGAGATTATCACTCAGATCACTGTATCACTGTATCACTGTCATCCCATTGTTCATCGATTTCCTGGAGCAGGCACCAGTAACATTTCCATTCATCCTTGTCCTGAGATTTTAGCAAGTGCCACATTGGAGGCTCTTTTGGGGTCAGGGGAATGAGACTCATCCTTGTTACTGGGTTTTGGCATATTGAATATGCCACAGGAAGCTTGCCAGACTCTGCTGTGTGGGCAGGATACTCTTGGTAGCCTCCAGGTTCTCCGAGAGCAAGAACTAGACAATAAGAGGTCAGGAGCTTGGTTTTATAGTCTCTGGATCTTGGCCATTGATAGGATTACACGGCCCGGGGTTTGTTGGTGGGAGTAATGCCTAGCTACTGGAAGATGAGGGATCTGAGTGGAGGAGGCCCAGTCCTGATTCGAGCAGGCTTGGAGATCTCAGCCCCGGGTCCCACACATCTGGGTTCCTCTGTTGGTTCCTTCATGCATGAGGCTCATGATATCATGATATCACTCAGATATCTTCATCTTCAAAGAATTCTGGGGCCGAAGAGGTAGTAAGGGGGGGAAGATGTTTTCCCCGCACACAGAAGGCTCAGATTCAATTTCTGGTGCTACATATGGCCCCCATGCCTCACCACAAGTGATCCCTACTCACAGACTCGAGTAAGCCCTGAGCACCAATAGGTATTGCATGCTTCCACCCAAAATATCCAAGAGAATCCTGGACTTTTTGAAAATATTTGAAAAAATTCTTCCCTTGGGGCTGATTGATAGTATAGTATGAAGGGAGCTTGTCTTGCATGCATCTGACCTGGGTTCAGTCCCTGACATTTCATATGGTCCTCCTGAGCCCATCAGAAGTGATCCATGAGCTCTTTAGAGCTGAGAGTAAGCACATAGCATTGTTGAGTGTAGTCCAAAAAATCCAAATAAATAAAAAATTTCCCATATTTTAAATTTTTAAAATATTGTTTAAAATGCTAATACTAGTGACATTCTTATCAATAGATGACACATTATAATCTGTGATTATAAATTTAAAATTCTTGTGTGATGTTCAATCAATACTTTAGTGAAAGATAAAATTAATTACAAAGTTAATAATGCATACATAATTTATTTCATAAGAAAAAATTCTTTGAAATCACATTCTTCTCAAATGATATACTTATTAGTAGAAATCAAATAGGAGTTTGATATATAAGATGATTTCACAATTATTTCTGCCATTTTAATTCAGGTCAGATCTTTAACATTAGGTTCAGGATAGTCCTGTCATCATTTAGAACTTGATTCAATCTTTAGCATTAGGTTTAGGATAGTCCTGTTATCATTTAGAATTTGTTCCAATCTTTTTTTTACATAAGTTTATTTATTGAATTACTGTGAGAGCAGTTACAAAGCTTTCGGGTTTAAGTCTTGGTCACACAATGGTGAAACACACATCCCTTCACCAGTGCACATTTTCCACCACCAAAAACCCCAATATACCCCCGATTCCACACCCTCCCCCTATATGTGTGACAGATGATTTCCACATTACTCTCTCATTACTTTGATTACATTCAATATTTCAACACCAGACCCACCATTATTACTTAGGATTTTACCACAACACTCACATCTGCCGAAAAGGCAACATCAGACAATCTGTTTTCTATTGCTGATTCTGAATAGCATATGGTGTTGCGTGGCCACTACCGACTTTGGAATTCTGAAATCTTAATAATTAAATATGGAGGGATTTCTGACAAAAGCAACTAGGTTCCGATATTTGTTTCTGAGTCTGTGGGATCATGGCTTAAGTAAGCTTGTTGAGTAGTCAGAGGGCACATTGTTCCAATCTTTTATTCTGACTCTTTATTCTCAAGAGAATTTGAAACTTTACCTTTATAAAAAATATGAGAATCATCCCAAATCACCAAAAGAATATTTACATTAAAATTTGTGTTAGTGATCAAATGAGGAATTTGTAATGTACTGATTACAATATTTTTAAAAAATTTAATTTGTTGTATGATTTTTTAATCTGAAAAACTCATTCCTGAAAATAAGAGCTCTGACACACACACACACACACACACACACACACACACACACTTAAAGGAATTGTTGATATTATTAAATACACAAGGGTGCCAAATCTGCTCATGTATACCAAACATTAAAATAACATTCTGAGCATGAAAGATTTAGAAATAAAATAATCATGACTCTGAAATGAGCAGTCAATAATATGCTCATTTATAAAAAGTATAAAATATTCACTTTGGAACTCAGAGATCAGAAAGGAACTGCAGTCTTTGCAGCTCCATTAGGAATTAGACCCAAGCTACCTTCTTTTTTATGACAGTATTCAACCGTGCACTTTAGATCTTCCCTACAGAAAACCTAATGAGCCCTGTGGAGCCATACTACCTGCCAAGAAAATAATCCATCCTCCAAAAGCCCCAGTACAATATTATTCAATGATTAGGAAAAGTACTGCAACATTGTCATTCAAAAGTCTTTCTATAATCCTCCTTAGAAAACTGAAGAATCTAACTAGTGAAAAGTTAAAGTACACAAAAGAATCAGAGAGAGAGAGAAAGAGAGAGAAAAAGAGAGAGGGCTGTGAGAAAATTAACTGACTGTCAAAAATGACCTTCATGGAGTGTCAAACATGATCTGTCAAGGCTTTTCAAATTACTACATTTGGAGGGCCCAATAGCTGGAAAGAGGACACAATAATATTATCATTTCAATTTTATTTTAGAATTATATATAAAAATATATACTTCCATTTATTAATCCTTATCCATGAGTGAAAAATATAAGAGGGATATTACAAAGGAGATAAGCTTTTGTTTTCTCTTTATTTATTTTGATACCTCTAATTGACCATTTTTATTTCTTCTCTCTGAAGCATAAATGTTATATTTATTTTTACTTTAAATGTAGAATATCTCTAGGGACACTTAGAAATTAATATTTAGAGACAGAGGTGAGTGCTTCCCAACAGACTCCAAGGAAAAATAAGGACATGTAACCATGAGTAAGGCACCGCTTCTACCCTCAAGGAGTTTGTATTATAGTTATTATACAGACAAGTACAATTGCAGTTACAATACAGGGTACTAAGCACTGTAATAAGGGAACAACAGAAACCTAAATAGTATCTAAAGTGTGTACCAAATATAGACTTGTATTTAGAATGGAAATTTAGTTTTGAGGAAATTTTCTGGGGGAAATGATGAGACCTGAAAGAGGAGTAAGCATTGTCCTAATGAGTATATTACCCTTTGGTTATACAATCAAGACTTTAGAAATCAAATTTGTGATCTCAACTGGTAAATCACTTAAACTCTCTATCTATATTGTTCCTTTTCTGAAATGTACTACATTCCACTTGCTGAAATTATTGTTAAGGAAAATTATTTCTGAAATGGGTATTCAATGACAAAATATTACCATATATTTAATTTATTTAAGTAGTCTGCACGGAGCAGGAAGTGACTTCTAAGATGACCCCTAAATAGTCTCACATCCTAGCATTCATTTC
The DNA here is from genome assembly GCF_029834395.1 of Sorex fumeus. NCBI lineage: Eukaryota > Metazoa > Chordata > Mammalia > Eulipotyphla > Soricidae > Sorex > Sorex fumeus. Next base: position 30,082,394 of record NW_026606188.1, read on the forward strand.
TTGTGAAAGCCTCTTGTCTTTAGTATGGCCTGGGCTTATTAACTCAATTGTAAAAATTAAATGTGACAAGTATAATGTGATTACATTTCTAATATTAGGTAATTAAAATAACAGGATTTTTTTAAGTAGAGATCATATCTCTTTCTCTCTCGTTATTTTTTTTCTTCCTCTCCCTTTGAGTTTCTGATCCTTAATGAAGTGAGTTGAGGTGATGAGGCTACCTTATGCACAGACCCATGAGGCAAGGGACCAAGGTCTGACAATTATCACATAGTAAGTTCAGAAATTAAAGCACCTTTAAGGCAAATTTTTTCTTATGCCACAAAAGCATCAGCCTGACTATATGAAATTAAAGACCTAGGGCCAGAAAAAGAGAAGAGGAATTTAGGTGCATGCATTTCATGTGTGTGGTTGACTTCAGTTCAATTCCTGGCTCAACATTTTCCATGAACATTACTGAGTGCAGTCCTAGAGGCTTCCAAGCACCATTCAAGGGGTTGGCTAATCTCTGTTACATCCTTGGGTGTTTGCTTGCATTGGCCTAATTGGTTGACAATGTCTGGGACTGGGTTCTGAGAACTGATTGGAAGTACCCTGCTTAAAAAAAGTAAGATTTGTCTCTAGTCAGAAATAAAATAATCTGAGATTGAAAATAAACTTTTTCACCAATTAAGTATAGGATTAGCATCTAGCATATATAAAGAACACATATTTCAATAATAAAACTATAAGAATCTTGAGAGATGAATCAAAGGAACTGAGTCTATGGTTGGCATGCACAAAATTCTGCATTCCAACACTGCAAATTGCCCTGCACACTGCTGCGCTAGCCTTGATGACCCCAAAGTATGCATCACAGAGTCTGAGCTCTGAATTATCTGGTCTACACCTTAGGCAGTGTATCAGTGTGAGGGGTTCTGGGCACAGCTTTAGAAGACTTCCCCGTTAATAAATAAAGCAAATACAGCAGAGTTAGCAACAACTTGAATGAAACAAAAAAAGTCACTCGAGAGACAAAGATATAGTAAGGAGCCGTTTGTCTTGCATGTGGCCGACCCTGACTTGACATCTGGCACCCACATAGTTCTGAGCCTTTCAGGAGTGATTCCTGAGCACAGAGATAGGAGTAAGCCCTGAGCACAGCTGGGCATAGCTCAAAAACAATATAAAGCAAAAAATAAATAGAAAGTCATGTGATTGGCCAAGAAGCATATGAAAATATGCTATTAAAAGAACATAATAGAGTTATTATTCAAACCCGGGACTTTGATTTTTCCCCCGCAGGTGCCCCAGTTGTCTTCTAGAACCCTGGGCTGCCCTCCATCCCTGAGCCTCTTCCTGTTCATCCCCAACATGATGCCGGGCATTCTCCTTCCCCGGGTCAGTCATTATTCAAACCCCAGGCTCTGATTTCCCCACACATATGCCCCAGGCATACTCTAAGACCCTGGGCCACCCCCCATCTTTTGAGCCTCTTCCTATTCTTCCCCAACATGGTGTCCAAATTTCTCCTCCCCCAGGGTGTACCCCCCTACACACAAAGTAAACATAGGGGGCATGGCCTCTTCAGAAGTGGACGTGGCCTCTGCAGAAGTGAGCGTGGCCTAATTTTGGGACTCATACCCAGCAATCTCGTATAACATCTCAGTCTTCATAACACCACACCAACATGAAGAAACAACACAAATCCCCACCACAAGGAGAGAACGATGAAAAGAGACCAGAAGCCTCATTAGGTGTTACTCACCTTAAGGGAGCTCTCTGATAAAGAATTCAGATATGAAGTAATGAAGATGTTTAATGAACTCATTGAAACAGTGAGACAGATATCCAGTAAATTAAAGGAGGACATGAAAGAAACAATTGAGAAAATACAGAAAGAAATGAGAGCAGAAATTGGAAGGCTATGCACAGAAATGTCACAAATCAAAGATTCCGTATACTAAATAAAAATCTCAGGGTGTGCCCTCAACAGTAGAATAGCTACAGCTGAAGACAGAATCACTGAGCTGGAAGAAGAGATCCAGGAAGCCTACAGGCAACAACAAACAATGGCAAGAGACCTCAAAATAGCCCTAAAGCGAATCAGAGTCCTAGAGGTTGATTCCAAGAGGAACAACAGAATCACTGGAGTACCAGAAGGTCAGGGAAACAGTCCTAGTGAAAAAGCAACGGTTAAACAAATCATTACTGAAAAATTCCCAGAGCTGGACAATGTAGGCATCCAGATTCAAGGAGCCCAAAGGGTTCCATCTAAAAGAGACCCTAACAAAAACACTCCAGGACATATCATAGTTAGAATAATGGATGCCATGGATAGAGACACAATACTGCAAGCAGCGAAGTCAAAGAAGGAAATCATATAGAAAGGAGAACCTCTTAGATTCACAGCAGACCTATGCCCTCCAGACTCGAAGACAATGGTAGAATATAGTGAAAAAACTCACTGAAATGAACGCTTCACCAAGAATACTTTATCTGGATAAACTCTCACTCAAACTCTAGGGAATGGTATACTATTTTGTAGAAAAACAACAGCTCAGGAACTTCACAGACTCAAAACCAAACTTAAAAGAAGGGCTAAAGGAGCTACTGTAAGACAAGACAAACCCCTACAAGCACAACAAACCCTTACAGAAAGATGACATAAAACCCTATAACAATAATCTCTCTCAACATCAATGGTCTAAATTCACCAATTAAGAGACACAGAGTGGAAAAATGGATTCAGAGACATAACCCAACACTCTGCTGCCTACAAGAAACACATCTAAAGAATCAGAATAAACACAGACTCAAAGTGAAAGGATGGAAAACAACCCTGCAAACAAACAACACTCTCAAAAGAGCTGGAGTATCGGAAAACATAGATTTCAGGTTGAAAAAGATTAGAAGGGACAGTGAAGGCCATTTTTTATTAATTAAGGAATATGTACAGCAGGAAGAAATCACACTTCTGAACATATACGCACCCAATGAGGGACCAGCCAAATACCTACAACAACTGCTAACAGGCCTTAAGAAGGACATTACAAGCAGTAAATAGTAGTTGGAGACTTCAACATCGCTTTATCACCTCTGGAGAGATCAAGAAGATTAAAACTCAGCAAGGAAATGGCTCTGAAGGAAGAAATAGAAGACAGAGAAGTAATAGATCTATACAGGACTCTATACCCCCAGCCCCCCAAAAAAGAATACACATTCTTTTCCAGTACACATGGCACATTTTTCAGAATAGACTGTGCAATGGCCCACAAAGCATACCTTAACAGAATCAGGAAGATAGACATTGTATCAACAATCTTCTCAGACCTCGATGCACTGAAGATAGAAGTTAATTATGTACTGCCGCAGAAAACCAAACCAAACACCTGGAAATTAAACAACTCAATGTTGAACAATGAGTGGGCCAGAAAAGAAATCAAGGAACAAATCAAAAGATACCTGGAAATAAGTGAGAATGAAGACAAGCTATCAGAACCTATGGGATGCAGCTAAAGCTTTGTTAAGAGGAAAATTTATATCTCTGCAAGCATTGCTCAGGAAGGAAAAAAGTGCCCACATGAACGACTTCATAGCTCAAGATCTTAGAAAAGGACCTACAAAAGGAGCCCAAACCAGGCAGAAGGAAAGAGATCATAAAACTTAGAGCAGAATAAATGACATGGAAACCCACAAAACAATCCAAAAGATCAATGAAATCAAGAGCTTGTTCTTCAAGAAAATAAACAAGATAGATAAACCACTAGCAAGACTCACAAAGAGAGAGAGAACCCTAAAAAAAAGGAATCAGAAATGAGAAGGGATATCACAACAAAACCAAAAAAATTCAAAAGATCATCAGAGAAAGTCTGTATGCCACGAAACAAGAGAACCTAGAAGAAATGAACAAATTCCTGGATTCCTATCATCTCCCAAAGCTGAATCAAGAAGATATAGAGTACTTGAATAGACTTATTCACATCAAGGAAATTGAAACTGTAATCAAAAGGTACCCCCAAAACAAAAGGCCAGGTCCAGATGGATTCACTAGCTAATTTTTCCAAACATTTAAAGAGGACTTATTTCCAGTTCTTCTCAAGCTTTTCCAGGAAATTGAAGAAACATAAACTCTCCCAAACAGTTTCTATGAAGCTCATATCTCTATAATACCAAAAGGAAACAAAGACACCACAAGAAAAGAAAACTACAGGCTGATATCCCTGATGAACACGGATGCGAAGATTCTCAACAAAATACTAGCAAATAAAATTCAATAACTCATCAAAAAGATCATACACCATGACCAAGTGGGATTCATCCCGGGGATGCAAAGATGGTTTAACATTCAGAAGTCAATCAACATAATCCATCATATCAACAAAAGAAAAGATAAAAACCATACAATCATATCAATAGATGCAGAAAAAGCAATTGACAAGAGCTAGCACCAGTTTAGGATGCAAACCCTCGCCAAAATAGGTATAGAAGGGATTTTCCTCAATACAGTTAAAGCCATCTACCACAAGCCTATGACAAGCATCATCCTCAATGGGGAAAAATAAGAGCCTTCCCTCTAAGATCAGGGATGAGACAAAGAAGCCCACTCTCTCCACTTCTGTTTATTATAGTACTGGAAGTACTTGCAATAGTGGTCAGGCAAGAAAAAGATATTAAGGGCATCCAGGAAGGAAAGGAAGAAATCAAGTTCTCACTATTTGCAGATGATATAATACTATGCTTACAGAACCCTATATCCTCTACCTGAGACTCCTAGAAACAATAGACTTGTATAGTAAAGTTGCAGGCTATAAAATCAATACCCAAAAGTCAATGGCTTTCCTATACTCATATAATGAGAGAGAAGAAAGTGACATGAAAAAAACTATCCCGTTCACAATTGTGCCCCAGAAAATCAAGTACCTAGGAATCAGCTTAACTAAGGAAGTAAAGGACCTGTACAAAGAAAACTACAAAACGCTACTTCAGGAAATAAACGAGTACATGAGGAAATGGAAAGATATCCCCTTTCATGGGTCGGGAGACTTAACATTGTCAAAATGGCAATACTCCCCAAGGCATTGTACAAATTCAATGTGATCCCTATAACAATACTCATGACATTCTTCAAAGAAATAAAGCAAACACTCCTAAAATTCATATGTAACAATAAGCCCCCACATAGAGCAATTCTTGGGAAAAATAAAATGGGAGGAATCAACCTCCCCAACCTCAAACTCTGCTACAAAGCTGTAATATTTAAAACAGCAAGGTACTGGAACAATGGCAGAGCCACAGACCAATGGAACATGGTTGAATACACTGCCATTTCCCCCCAAACATATGATCATCTAATCTTTGATAAGGGAGCAAGAAATGTTAAGTGGAGCATGAAAAGCCTCTTTAACAAATTGTGCTGGTAAAACTGGACAGCTACATGAAAAAATATGGGCTCAGATCTCTATCTAATACCAGGTACAAAAGCAAGATCAAGATGGATTAAAGACATCAACAGCAGACCGGAATCCATAAGGTACATTGTAGACAAGTTTGGCAAAACCCTGCACGACATTGAAGCTAACCGTATCTTCAAAGATAATATGCCACTGGTCAAGCAAGTGAAAACAGAGATAGACAAATGGGACTATCTTAAACTAAGAAGATTCTGCACCTCAAAAGAAACAGTGACCAAAATACAAAGACAGTCTACAGAATCGGAAAGGTTGTTCCCTCAATACCCATCTGACAAGGGGTTGATATCAAGGATATACAAAGTACTGGTTGAACTTCAGAAGAAAACAACCAACCCCATAAAAAAAAATGGGGCGATGAAATGAACAGAAACTTTCTCAAAGAAGAAATCAAAATGGCAAAAAGGCACAGGAGAAAATGCTCTACATCCCTAATCATTAGGGAGATGCAGATCAAAACAACAATGAGGTACTGTCTCCCACCATAGAGACTGGCTCAAATTCAAAAAAACAAAATCAACTGGTGTTGGCACGGATGTGGCAAGAAAGAGACCCTCCTTCACTGCTGGTGGGTATGCCAACTGATTTAGCCCTTTTGGAAACAGTATGGACGATTCTCAAACAATTAGAAATTGAGCTCATTGGTGGTGAAGAATGGGCACTGGTGGAGGGATGGGTACTCAATCATTGCATAACAAACCCAAGAAAGAAAGTTTGTAAGTCTACAACTGTACCTCATGGTGTTTCACTGATAACAAAAAAATAACATAAGAGCCATGGGGAATTACATTTAAATGATATTGAATACCAATATTATTTACTAGAATATTTGAAATTACCAAATGTTTAGCAAACACCTGGAACAATTGGAATTTTTATACATCAGTAGGGTTATGTAAAAACCAATCACTGAGAAAAAATATCAGCCATTTCTTATAAAATTAAATATCTTTAAGATAAAACATAAAAATTCTAGATATTTTCCCAAAGGAAGTTAAAACATATGCCAACAAAACCACAAATATTCAATATTCAATATCACTGAAATCTGTGAAAGTGAATATTTCTCAGTTTCTAGTTGAATCTTTTTGTTCCTTGCAGAGCAAATATGATCTTGCAAAACAAATGTTTGGTGTAATTTATGTATAAGCGTACTATATTTTTACACTGCTAATGGAGAAAAATCACTATTTTATCATTATGCTGAAAAGTTTTCAAATATTTTTGATTAGTACATAGTATTTTAATTTCTTATAACTCCTTTTGTAGGTTTGTAACTAAGAATAATGTTCCTATTATTTGCAACTATTTTTGGGGGGTATGGTTTGTTTGCTAATGTAGTAAAACTATAAGGAGAATGGAATAACTATATTTTTATTGAAATAATAATAGAAGTGACAGATTTATACTGGCATTTTAAAATAGAGGAATGCATACTATTTGCAGGAATTAATGAATCTTGTTTCTTTGGCTTTAGCTATTGCTTGCTTATACTTGTTTCTGTTTATTGGGAAAGAATTTAGCTCTACGACCTGGCTATTGATCCTGAAGGGTGCCTGTAATTGAAAAGAGTCTAATAACTTAATGTCCACCAGTCATACTTACTCCTAAGTAAGTATGAGGGGAGTGGGGACTGGAAACAATGGTGGAGGGAAGCAGACATGTTAGTGGAGGATGTGATATTGTAACATTGTGTGCATGAAACTATAGTGACTGTGTTGTTAATTAGTGTCTAAAATAAAATTTTTAAAATTATAATAATTAAAAATAATAAAGGTGAGTTCTGATATTTAAAAAAATATTTTACAATGCTGCAGAATTACTTCCATCCTTTCATTTCACACCACCACATAGACTGAATACCAGCACAGATAGTGCAATGGTGTCCATTTATTTAATCGATTTTTTTTTGCTTTGCTTCTTGAAACATGAATTGGGATGAAAATCTATAAATTTAGTCTTTATCTCAAATGCCACTATTGATGTTCAAATGTGACCTGGGGAAATGCTTATTTATGACCACCTGGATTCTTTCATTCAAGATAAATTTTATAGTAGAATGACTATTTTTAAGTTCTTGGCTCAGACATGATAATACATTTGATAAATTTGAAAGCATATTAGTCTATTGTACAAGAAGAAATTGATATCATCTCAAATGGTTCTTCTTAGACTCATTTTTCAAGCAGGTTTCCTAGTTTTGTTGTAAACTAATGGCTTTCACACTAGCAATATATAGGAAAACTGTTACTTTATGGCTGTGTGCAAAAGTAAATGAGATGTCATGTAAGCCAATCAGTTAGCTCTCTAAAGCATCGTCTGTTTCCAGTAACAAATGGTATTCTCTCAACACTTTATTGATTTTTCTAACTATATTTTAAACAATTTTTCTCAAATCCAAACTACAGAAAAAATATGGAACTAGTAGCCACTTTCAATAATTGTCACCTTGTTCTACATGCTTTGGGTTTGGGGTACCACATGTTTTTAAAATGTACTACCATGACTATATAATGGAGAAAGAAAAATATCCACAAATGATGTAGGAAAACTGGACAGTTACATGAAAAATAATGGAACTGGGCCACTATATATACAATTGTAAAATGAAAATGTATGAAACACCTGGATGAAAGATCTGAAACTATAAAATACATAAAGATTTATATACAGTTCATAATATTTGCATTAAGGATGTGCTTAGGGTCCTGATGCCAAAAGAGCAAATTATAGCAAAAAACCTATATAGCTAAAAGTAAAAAAAATTTGAGATTAAATAAAATTAAAAAAACTTTCTTCAAAGTGAAAGAATCAGTATCATACACAGAAAGTTTATAAATGGGACAAGATATGTGTGTAGCATATATCTGTAAGGATTTATCATCCAAGGTAAAGATTCATACAACTCATAAAAACCCAAGCAAAAAAGTTGCAAAATGGAAAGAGAGAATATGATTATACAGTTCTCCAAAGAGGACATATAGATGTCAATAGCCACCTAAAAATGCCTGAAATCATTTATTGCAAATAGAAATCATATCGAGGTATTGTCTCATACATGTGAGAATAACACATACAAAGACTAGTGAAAAAATTTTGTTCAGGGTGTAGAGATAAAAGAATACTTACACATTGTTGATGGAAATGGAAATTGGTACAAATATATTGAAAAATAGTATAAAGCCTCCTCAGAAAACTAAATTAGAACTATCAATTGATTGGCTATTCCACTTTGAGTGTCTATTCCAGAGAATATAAAATTAGTTACATGAAGAGTTACTTTTATCCCAATGATTTTTATACCACATTTTACAATATATAAGATAGTAAAATATCTTAGTGCTTATTGACAGAGGAGATGACAAAGAATATATGATGTATTTGTGATGAAAAATAAATATATGTCATTCATCTATAAAAAAACTGAAATATTGCCATTTTCTGAAAAATGAAAATAACTCACAATTTTGAATGAAGAAAAATAAATTGGAAGGAGAAAGATAAAACATTGCTTGGTTTTATCTGTGTGTGAAATGTAAGGAACAAAGCATATGAACAGAGGAAAAAAATTAAAAAATGTAAGCCAGTGAATGCTGACAATAAAACTAAGGTCTCCAGAGAGGAAGAAGGTAGAGTTTGGAATCAGGGTCAAGGAGGCATAATTAAAGATAGTGGGTGTTTAAAATTAAGTACAAGATAAGTAAACAGGTATTAGAACAGTCATAAAAGATTTTTTCTTAAGTCAGTCCATTCTTTACTATATGGTTGGCGGCTTTTACCTCATTTACCTAAAAACTTTTCCCCTAGATAACTTCAGATAAATCTTAGAAGTACTAAAATCTAATTAATTTTATATTTTAGGGTAAATGTTATGACATTTTGATTACATATTAGTAACAAAACAAATTTAGAAGGGTTGGAGCAATAGCACAGCAGGTAGGGCGTTTGCCTTGCAAGCGGCCTACCTGGGTTCAATTCCCAGCATCCCATTTGGTCCCCTAAGCATTGCCAGGAGTAATTCCTGAGTGCATAGCCAGGAGTTACCCCCATGCATCGCCAGGTGTGACCCAAAAAGCAAAAAAAGAAAAATGGAATTGGCCTAGCACAGGGTAGGGCATTTGCCTTGCACGCAGCCGACCTGGCCAACCTGGGTTCAATTCCTCGCCACTCTAGGAGAGCCCAGCAGCAGGCTACAAAGAGTATCTTGCCCGAACGGCAAAACCTGGCAAGCTACCCGTGACATATTCGATATGCCAAACACAGTAAAAAGTCTCACAATGTTACTGGGACCTCTTGAGCAAATTGATGAACAATGGAACGACAGTAACAGTGACAGAATTGGCCTAAAAAATTAAAATTTTACAGGAATTAATAATTATTTTAAACTCCCTGCTTTCTTAATTATTTTGGACTCACTGATCTTTTTTCTTTTTAATTTATTGGCCATAAATGAGAGTCTTTGGGGAACCTTGGACTACTGGGCCAACCATAATTGGAAGGAAGTGACATAATTCTATTCGTAAAAGTTAACTGGGAATCCAGACACAAAAATGATGAAATAAAGATTCACAAATTACTGGAGCAAATTTAAAAAGATTAGCATCATTGAATTTTAATCTTTTCCTTTACATTTCAGGTAAATGAGACCAAGAGTGCATTAAATGATGCTTTGCAGAATCATGCATTGAATGTCTCCAATGAATCCTTTGCCATTGAACTATTTTATCTGCTATTAATAAAATGAAAGCATTTTTAAGAGTCATTACCATAAAATACTATGACTATGAAACCAATATACTGAACTATGTTTTGTGTTTGGTCTCTATGCTCTAGGCATTGCCTATTTTGAATAGCTGAAGTTATTTGTATAAATTACTGAATCAAATTATGAATCATTTCAGTTGTTTCTTCTTTACCATTGAACAAAAGGCTTATTTTTAGACCTTAAGTTTTATTTAAAGTAACTTATAAACCACCATGTAGGTTTTCCCTATTAATAAAAGATCTTTCTGGGTCAATTTAAGTGGGCTCTGGTTAAATTTCCAAAACTGTCTTTCTAAACACTAAGTTTTTAGTATTCTAAGGAGAGACATTAACTAAATTAGACGCATCTCTTTGACCTAGCAAACAAAGTTATTTGATGCAACTTCTAAAACATAAACTCCACTAAGAAACTATCTCACTATAGCTATTTTTGATATCCCAATTCTCATGTTTTCCCTACCATCTTTTAGCACTAAATTATAGTGTTCTTGAGCGATAGCACAGCGGGTAGGGCGTTCGCCTTACAAGCGGCCAACATGGCCGACCCGAGTTCGATTCCTCCGCCCCTCTCGGAGAGCCCGGCAAGCTACCGAGAGTATTCGATATGCCAGACACAGTAACAACAAAAGTCTCCAATGGAGACGTTACTGGGCCCGCTCGAGCAAATCGACGATCAACGGGAGGGCCTTTACCTTACCTTACCTTATTACTATTTGATGAATTTTATGGAATATTAAAAGAATTTTATAACTTGGCTCAGTACTATCCTACCATTAAGTAAGAAAATGTTTTGTAAAACCTAATTAGCAGAGAGTAATTTCAAGTATCACTTGAATTTATTTGCCCCCAGTTTAATATTATCTAATACAATTATAAACATCCCTTTTGAAAAACATTACTCACAAAAAATTTCAGTACTTCAGCCATGGCAAATGAATGTACATTGTGATTTTATCATGTGTTATAGATAGTGAAAAGAAAACAACTCTGTGTTGTTAAATTGTTATTTTCATTTTATACCTGAATATAAGTATATTTTGCTCTCCTGTTACGTAGCCATGCTTTGTAATAAGAAACCAGCTAATTATACTCAAATTGTACCCAAGTCTGTTTCTTCCTCTAGCAAAGCATTTTCTACTGACTCTCTTTTAATAAGAACAGTTTCTCGAAGTTAAAGTGATGCTAGTCATGTGCATTTCCCTTTGGATAGCTCCCCGCTACAGACACGCACACATCCTGAATCCAGCCACAAGCCATTTGGTCGACTTTATTAGCTCTTGACATTCGCTTTCACAACTGGAAGGCTTCTTACATATCTGTATGCCATGCACTGCATCTCAATGAATATTATTCTTGACACTGGGATTTCTTCTGTAAAACGCAAAATTGTGTACTAATACTGCTGACCTGGCTAGTTCTTTAAAAAAGTCATTTTAAAAAACTATCATTTATGAAAGCTTAAGTACATTTCTTATGAATATTACCTTGGTTTTAATAAAATTTTATTTAGCAAAATGACAGAAAACTAAATCAGACCTCTCAGGAGCAAACCCAGTATCCACATAGGAATGTAAAGATTTCCATGCATCCTTGAAGAGTGGTCGCACAAAGTAATCATATCCAATCTCATTTATAGTTTAAAACTATCATGGATGAGAGCTCATAAATCTATTTGAAAATTCTTCAACCTAAAGTTTAATTTTTCTTTAGAATACTACTCTGGAATCCTATAATGTTCTTTGTGTTCTTTAAATAGCACTTCATAGCTTTTGTCTCACTCCTAGGATGGTATCCTAGGATTTTTTTAAATTGTTGGATTTAAAAATTGTCAGATTCAGTGGATCTGAAAGTGACTCAGAGATCATTTGAAGACTTAGGAATAGTTGATTTTCCACCCACAATGTACTCTATATATCTTCCACATTCATATTCTTTCTTTCCCTGATAATTATTGCATATAAGTAAATATCTGACAGAGGTCAGTGGATAGCGTTTTTTTCTTTTTGGTTGCACCCAGTGATGTACAAGGGTCACTTCTGGCTCATGCACTCAAGAATTACTCCTGGCGGTGCTTGGGGAACCATATGGGATGCTGGGATTCGAACCCGGTCAGCCACATGCAAGGCAAACACGTGCAAGGCAAACCCTCCTCACTAGGGCTTGTACTATTGCTCCAGCCCCAATGGCTTATCTTTATCTCAGACTTAATAGTGGCAATTGTCATTGAGATATCTACTAGATGGGGAATTACATGTTTTAAACATTTTGTATCTAGCTTAAATGATTTTTGTTTATAGAAGTAGAGATGAAGTGGAGTGTTCTCTTTTGTTCCTGGATTATTTTAAAAAAGCATTAATGCCATCTTCAGTATCTATCGTATTCTCTTCTCTTTTTTCCTTCTGCTGACTGGGGCAAAAGATACCAATATCCCAAGGGAATCTAGAGTCTAAAGATGGCAGAAGTCAGACTTCCAAAATTCACTGTGTGAAGGAAATGATATCTGCTACAGGAATACTTTTATTAAACTTGAGTAAAAAAATTAAATTCTGTTTGTGGCTAATCAGTTGTGGCAGCTAGCATTCTCCAACCACAATAGTTTCATATAGTTTTATGAATTCATCAACAAGTAAAACTGATTTGTTCATTTCTGAATTTCCTCATTCCTAACTCCCACTCACTGTCTAGCACAGTTTATATACACATTAGCAATACAACGATCCCATACTGAATTCCTCCTATGTTTTAGTCTCCATGCTGAAATTTTTGTACATGATCACAATAATTTTTAGATGATGTTACAAAATGAGAAAGCATAAGTATAATCTCTCAAAAATATAAAGAGATTATATAATTTGCTCAAGGTCATGGAGCTAGTAAGATTTTAAGTTAATACTGTCTTTTTTTTTTTTTTTTGGTGTGTGTGTGTGGGAGGGGCTCATACCCAGTGGTTCTCAGGACTTATTCTTGACTCTGTCCATAGATCATTCCTGGTGTTGCTCAGAAGACCTTATGGGGTGCCAGGGAAGGAACCGAGTTTGGTCTTGTGCAAGGAAAATGCCCTACCCACTGTACTATTGCTCTGGCCCTTAAGCTAAAGGTATTATCTTAAAACTTTTGCACTGAACTAAAGTGTGTACTAGAAAATGATATATATATTGAGACCACTTTGGATGATGTTCCTATTTTGCACCAATCATCTCATTTAACCCTCCAAGAAGCACAAGTGATAGGAACTTAATAAAAAAACAAGGGAGAGGGCCTAGAGTGATAGTACAGTGGTTATGACATCTTTTATGAGACCAAACTGGGTTTGGTCTTTGGTCCCACAGGATATGTTCCCCCAAGCACCACCAAGAGTGATCCCTGAGCACAAAACAAGGAGTAAGAGCTGAATATAGTAAGGTGTGACCCAAACCCAAAACCAAGAGACATGACTGTTTTTAGCAGTTTTTAACGATTGTTGCACAATGCAATTTCATTTGTGAACTGGAATTTGAGAAAGAGGGTCTATCATTTTATACACAAGGGTTAGATAGACAAATGGTGATGTAAACACAAATGAAGATCTTATATTAACAGCAGAAAGCATCAAAATCAGGAAAAAATATGCAGACAACTGGTAGCTAGGATATGTTAAATTTAACTGGAAATATGAGAGAATGCATTGCATGAGGTTGATCCAGGTCCTATACTTGGATCACATATAGTCTCCTGAGCACCACCAGAGGTGAACTTGAGACCCAGGAGGAGTCAACCCTGAGTACTACTAGATGTGGCCCCAAGATTTTAAAAAAGAAAATCTAAATTGCTATTTGGTTGGATATGTAAAATTTAACAGAAAAGCAATTATATTCATTTGTGAGTGCTTCTATCACAGAGTACTGAAACTGGGTGATTTAAATAATAGAAACTTATTATTTCACAGTACTGGCGGCAAGAAGTCTGAGGTTAAGATATCAGTGGGGATGTTTTTTTTCTGAGAGATGTGAAGGAGAAAATCTGTTCCAAATCTCTTATTCAGCTTCTGGTTGTTGGCTAGAAATTCTGTAGTTCCTTGGCTTGTACAATCGTTCATTTTGTCTTCACATGGTTGTGTGCTTTCTGAATGTATATACCTTTTCCCCTTTTATATAAATGACCTAAAAACATTAGGTAATAATAAATATTGGATTATAATAGCTTGTTGAGCTTATTATAACTTGATTACTTTCCTAAGAATCTTTTCTCCAAATTAGGCCACATTTTGAGGTATACAGGGTAAGACCACCATATAGACTTGAGAGTGGAAAAATGAAATGACAGCTACACATATATTTACTTAATGGAAACAAAGCACTGGAAACAAAGCATTGACATCTATAGGTGCCAGATTCTGTTTCAGGTGATAAGAAAATGAGCAATGAACAAATGATATAAGGTTTCTAATGAATATTATTTCATGTGCTACTGCCTAGGCCCAAATGTTATGAATTCTCTTGATAAATTCTTTTGACAACATAGTTCAAATAGCTAAAATAGTATACCTCCTTTTTTTTTAAAAAAAAAAACTCCTTATGTTAAAGAATAAATTTAATCATCCTAGAGGTAAAGTTCCAATGTGGAAAATTTGTTTATTTTCTTTTTAAGTCCTCCACTTGATTTCTTTCAGTTGTTCTTTAAGTGACATACAACATAGTAAACAAATTAATTGTTATTTAACATAGCATTGCTGTGCAGTAATTTTGTACTTCCAAGCTATTAAAATGCTCTACATGCTCTAAGCTTGATGTTTCTGAAGTTGAGCAATTTGCAAAGTAGTTTACTAATGATCTTTTCAGATGTTTTTTCCACATCTGCTCTTCCCAGTAAGTGAGCCAAGAGCGCAGAAAATCATATTAATAAGTATTATCACGTAGAGGAAAGGGAGCTTGTAAAAAAGGTAAGACTGGCAGAACTCTGAAGATAATCTCCTGGAGAGAAGCTACAAAGAACAGCCTGAAAAAATAAGTGTGGTTCAGGTTTTCCTAGAAAGAAACAGGAAATGGGCCTTGGAGATAGGAAACACACACATGAATACTCTGAAACCAGAAAGTTCTGCCAATTGCTTGCTAAGAGAAATTTTAGGGAAAAAAAAAAAAGAAACAAATGGTAGCAACAACAATAAACTACTCAGGGGGACTCCAGAATCAGTAAATCTCAGTACTGTGTTGGTATGTGGACAAGACCAAATTAAACAGTGAGTGTGCTGGGCTGGCTGAGGCAGAGGAATTTCTGTATTAAAATAGTCTTAGAAACTTGAACATCTCACACCTTCCCCATTCCATGACCCATGTTCCAAACTATTTTTCTCAACTCTCCACAGCTGGCAACTTTAAGAGTACTTCTTTTCCCTTTTTGTTTTGTTTTGTTTTGGGGTCATACCTGGTGATGCACAAGGGTTACTCCTGACCCATGTGCTCAGGAATTACTCCTGGCGGTGCTCAAGGGAACATATGGGATGCTGGGATTCGAACACAGGTAAGCCACACACAAGGCAAATGCCCTACCCGCTGTGCTATCACTCCAACCCCAATAAGTACCCTTTAATGTACCTGATTCCACCTCAGTGGCTGCTCTTTGTTCTCCTGACAATACTCTGTCACAGCCACCCGCCAGTCATTTGCATCTTGAAATACACAGAATTTATTTACCACTGTTGATGATCTGGTGTTTGGAACAATGATGTTCTCAGTATAATAAGAAAACATTTTATTTTAAAAAGTAAAAAGTCAAATAAAACATTGAAATTAGATAAATATTTTGTGCAGTTGCTTTTTTTTTTTAAAAAAAAAACGACCCTTTTTGGCTTGTTATTTTAATTCGCAAAAGAAAAGCGCAGTATAAAATGAAGTGGCAGATGCACATACGGAGTGTATAATTAAATAAGGGATTCTCTGTCACTGGGCTGTGATTTATAGTCAGGTAAATTTTGAGATTCAGTCTTACTGAAACAGGTTCTTTGTGAATAAAGTAAAAGTAGCAATAATAGTCTCAGCAACTTCACAAGGCTGCGTTGAAGATCACCCAATACGTGTATGTCAAGCAATTTATGAAAGTCTGTATGAATGTTAGGCTTGTTATTACAACTCAAAACGTTTAAAAATAAGTGCCTAAGTCAGATTTAAGTAAGCTTTCTTTTCATAAGTCAGATTTATATAAACTTCACATATGGAAATACCTAGTATACAAATATCCCCAAATGTATTACTACATATGCTCTTGGCAAATTTTCCCCATATTACTACCGACAAATATTTAGAGCTCATATTGGAAACAATTTTGTATCAAAAAATTGTATAAAAATTGCACTTAGAGTGAAATTATAGAAAGTGTAGCATAGTCAAATATACTTTTCTCAATCAAATGATGAGAGCCATTTTAGTTCCTTTTTTGCTACTGTTGCAACCTTTGGTATGCATTTGTTCAGAATTGAAGCTTGGTGGTAGCGGGAGGGAAGGATTCTTGCAGGGTGTCTTTGAGCTTCACTATGTCATAGTTGCAATCTGAGTTTCCTTTGGTATGATCGAATGTTAACCATTAAAACAATGAAAATCTTTGCAAAATCAATTAGAGTGTCTCCTAAGTGAATTGACAAAAGGTGCTTATGAGTATTTCCTCAGATATGAATAAAAAGTAAATCATAGAAGAATGAGCATTGCATTCCAATATTCTGACTTGAAATTCAGTGATCTCTAATCCAAGTTTTATTGTATGTCTCACCACACACACACACACACACACACACACATATACATGCACAAAACCATTATTTTTTTTCAGGTATCAGAAATTAATTTATGACTACAGTAAAATAATATGCAAACTATTCACTAAGAAGAATTTTCTTCTGTGAAAAGACAACTTAAAAAGGAGTATGTGAAGGGTTATGAGAGTTGCAGCCACTGATAGTTTTGTTCTTAATATAGTATTATGACATTTTCTCAGTGAGGAAGATTCACCTTTCAGAACACACACTCCTCTCTCTCTCTCTCTCTCTCTCTCTCTCTCTCTCTCTCTCTCTCTCTCTCTCTCTCTTTCTCTCTTTCTCTCCCTGTCTGTCTCTCTGGTTGTTTTTTGGGATCCATTACACCACACTTAGTGTGTTTCAGAGTATTGACAAATAGCATGCTGCAGTTTTATATTCAATGTTTTTTGGTAATATAGTTTTCTAACCTTCTAACAGTAGCCAAAAGTGCTTTTAATTATCCAATCAATTGTATACAAATATATCTTAGCTTACCTACAATCTTAGCAAAAAACTAGTGAGATGGTAAACAGAGAGAGAGAGAGAAAGTGAGAGAGAGAGAAACCTTTGTCTCATCACACGGAAAACTAATTTTATCATCAATAGGTGTGAGATCTTCAAAGTTGTTAGCAGTTTGGGTGGTTGAGACTGCCAGAGAAGCAGCAATAGCACTTTCTTATGGCACCACAGGAAGTGTCAAGATAGAACAGACATTCAGCAGCCAGAAAAGCAGATCTAGTGACATTCTCTCCTGGTCTATTTCAGGAGACCAGGATAGTTCTGTCATTAAGAACAAATTTAAATCCAGATTTCCTTCAGAGAACAAACTCCTGTGTGTTTCTTTCAGGGTCACTGCTTTTGCCTCATGAGGTACAAGAAATGAGGTGGGATTTCTCTTGCTCCTATGGTCCCTCCTGGACCATTCTCTTTCTTATGAGACAACAGATCATCCTCAGATGCAGCATATCTGCCATCCCATTTGTCAAGAACACCACCTTATTCTTTGACAAGGGTATCTTAGCTTACTGCCACACTTCCCAACACTATTACTGTCATAACTGTGGAGAGTTTCAATATTCACATCAGTTATTTTCCAACTGCCTAAATTCTGCATTTCTTTAACTGCTCACTTCCAGTGATTATTTTTTTCTTAAACCGCCTCAGACACTCATTCCCCCTGACTGTACCAATACTGAAAATTCCTCCATAATCACTGTATCACTGTCATCCCATTATTCATTGATTTGCTTGAGTGGGCACCAGTAACATCTGCATTCATCCTAGCCCTGAGATTTTAGCAGCTTCTCCTTACTCGTACTTCCTGACAGTGCCGCATTGGAAGCTCTTTCAGGGTCAGGGGAATAAGACACATCATTATTACTATATTTGGCATATCAAATACACCACGAGAGCTTGCCAGGCTCTGCTGTGCAGGTAGGATACTCTTGGTAGCTTTCTGGGTTCTCCAAGAGCAAGAACTAGACAATAAGAGTTCGCACGCTTCCAGGAGCTTTGTTTTATAGTCTCTGGATCTTGGTTGTTGATGGGATTTCATGGCGTCGGGGGAAGTTTGTGGGTGTAACTGCCTAGCTACTGGAAAATGGGAGATATGGGTAGAGGAGGCCCAGTCCTGATCTGAGTAGTCTTGGAGATATCAGCCCCGGGACCCACACACCTGGGTTCCTCTGCCAGTTCCTTCACGTATGAGGCTCCATAATATTAATTCCAAAATAACAGTTTCTGAAAAGTGTTTCTTTTCATATATTCCCATTTGCTGTTCTATGGTCTCAGTCTCATTTCAGAATTAAAAATCCATAGATTTGACCCAATTTAAAATATTTTATTCCTTCTTTTTCTTAAATGCCATTGTCAGTGACTTCTGTGAATACTCCTATACCTTGTCTTTAGTTAGCAAAATTCCAATACTTATAGCTTGTCTTTATTTAGCAAAGTCACAATGCTGGTTAAGTCTAAATTTCTGCCTGTCTTATAACTGTATATGCTCAGGTGAAAATGTCTTGAAAGAATCTGCAGGAAACCATAATGATATACCTCACTTAATGTCCAACACTTATTCTGTATTTTCTGTTTCATTCATTTTACCCTTTGCTTAAATAAATATCTCCTCTTTTCTCATCAGATTTCAAAATCAAAGGTCAGTTTCACAGCTCTCATCTCACTTGACTTACAATTAGAAACTGACAAAGCCAATCATTGTCTGTGCTGGAAACACATGATGCCCACAGCATCATACTCTTAATTTCCATGCTACCTTGTTGGCAACTCCTAAGTTTCCTTCGATGATTCTTTTTATATCATTAGTCACTCATAGAATGTACAATGCCCAGAAACAAGATCACTTACTCTGTTAGTGATCTTAGCATATAATATTTAATCTATTTAGGGTATAAGTTATATATGTCTTTATATCTCTATCTATACACTTAAGTGGTATATATGGCTTTATGATTCTTGTATTTATTGGAAAAATTTCTAACCCTGATGAAGTATATTTAGATATGTAATATACAAAGGGATGTATTTTATGGGATTTCAAACATTTAAAGTTTTTAAGACTCAATTGTATGATGCTATCTATGTGATCTGTTTGATGAATGTACCATGTATACTTGAAAGCAATATATTTTCAGCAGTTGTTGGATATAGTGCACTATAAATATCAATTAGGTCAAGATAATAGTGTTTTATTCAAGCTCCTCTATCCTAACTGATTATTTGTCTGTTTCATTTGCTCTAAGAGAAAAATATGAAAATATCCAAGTGTGGTTCGGGATATTCTTGTCCCTTTCCCAATTTTCAGGCACTCTGAAACTAAGTTGTGGAATTATGTAAATTTTATAAGATTAAATTAGTTTTCATTCATTATGTCTTCCTATTAAGTTGGTATTTTTATCATGGAAATTTCTCCTCTCTATCTGTTGACACACCTTGATTTGTAAACTCAAAGCATTTTTTCTTTGACTCTTTTAAGTCAACATTTTGTTGGTAAAGAAGTGTACAGCACCTGGTCCAAACAAGGTCAGACCCAAACACCTGAAGAATCTGCCGCCAGTATTCGTCAATACACTGGCTCAGCTTTTCACACGCTACCTGTCTGAATGCAAGGTTCTGTCCCAGTGAAAAACCAGCAGGACTGTTCTGTTGTACAAGAAGTGAGACATTCATTCAACATGAGGAAAGACATGGCACCAGAACTGCGCAGGAGGAAGAGAGTGGCGTGGAGCACCTTCAAGAGCGTTGAAGAAGTTGTCAAGAGGACGAAGAACCTCCAGCTCTGGACACATCTTTTCAACTCCATTGTTCTTCCCGCACGAAGATACACCTCGGAGACCTGGGCCTTACAGGAAAACAGGACAAGAATGCTATTTGGATATCCCAAAGAGGAATCGAAAGAGCTATGCTTGGAATATCACATTTCACTCAAGTGAAAGAAGGAATCTGGAGTTCTGACCTCCATCGACTAGCAAGAATCAGGAATGCTGTCTCGTCCAACGTGCTGAAAATCAGGTGGTTTGGCCACATAATGCAATTTACAGATGAACATTGGACTAAAGCTGTTACTGATTGGATTCCACAGGATGTCAAAAGGACGCGTGGCCGCCCACCTGTGAGATGGTCAGACTTCTTCGTCAAAACCCTGAACAAACAGTTTGAGGCTCTTTGTGTTCCTGCAGTGAGCAGATGACATTGGGCTAACTAGCATGCAACAGAGATGAATGGAGATTTTACTGGCAAATCAATGAATAACGGGATGACAAGGGCCAAGTGACAAGTCAATATAAGTCAATATAATGTAATTATATTTAGTACAAAAGGAGGCTCCCAGAATCATGCCACCAGACTCTAAACCAGGCTGTGGGGCAGGTGAGAGCTCTCCCTGCCCCAAGGGACCCAGCCCCAGCAGCTGACCTTTACTGCCCAACCACCGCCATGCTCCAGGCCACTTTCTGGACTGCATAGCCGCTTGGCAGCCTCAAGTCACGTTATAAGACATTTCCTACCCATTTATGCCTCACAGAGAGCCCAGCAAGCTACTGAGACATCCCACCGGCATGGGCAGAGCCAGGCAAGCTTCTCGTGGTATATTCTATATGCCAAATACAGTAATGACAATAGGTCTCATTCCCCTTAATTTGAAAGAGCCTCCAATCATTGGGAAAAGACAAGTAAAAAGAGGCTGCTAAAATCTCAGGGCTGGGAGGAATAGAGATGTTATTGGCACCTGCTGGAGTAATTCAACTATCAATGGGATGACAGTGATACAGTGATAATGTAATTACTAACAGTGCCATTTTTAAAATTGCAGAATGTGCAAAATTTCCTATCCTCTTGAAATATTTATGTCTTGTGCTTAGTACTCAGCACAGATCCCAATAGACAAAATTATTTGGGTCTTTTTTCCTTCTTGCAGTTTGACAACTATTGTTTTTAAAAATAAGATAGTTTAGTAGTGGGTATCCTATTTTAAAAATAGGATAGTTTAGTAGTGCTGGAGCAACAGTACAATGAAAAATGTACTTGTCTTACACATGGTCAACCTGGGATCAATACTCAGAATCAATTTGAAGTGAAAGCAAGGGGTATCCCCTGATATGGTTGAGTTTAAACTTGTTATTTTATTATTATTTTTGATATATATTTGATCTGCTATTTATTTTTGCATTTTAATTTTTAAGAGAACCTCCTGACTATATGTATAGCATGGTTTTATCAATGATTAAATTTGCCTTCATTTTTTTGACAGTTTTTTTTTCTGGATTTTTTTTTTGGATATATAATTCTAGAAGAATAGACTTAACTTTCTTTTTTTTTTGCAATTTTAATACATTTTATTTTCATAAAGTAATTCACAATAGTTCATTACAGATAATATTCAAACACCCACCCCACAAGCGAACATCTTCCAACCACAATAAGAGGGAAGTGTGTGAAGGTGTTGAAGGTCCTGGGGCCATTTTAGCCCAAATATAAGAGAATACAAGCAAGTATGTTAAAATCAAAGAAATGTGTGCTACTTTAGGTACATCAGTGGGCTAGAGTATAAGAGGTTGTCTAGCTGAGAATGTGGCTGCACACTTCAGGAAATACTGCATTGCTCTTTATTTTATAGTCTCTGGATCTTGGCCATTGATGAGATTACATGGCACTGGGGCAGTTTGTGGGTGTGACTGCCAAGCTGCTGGAAAACTGAGGATCTGGGTAGAGAAGTCCCAATCCCTATCTGAACAGGCTTGGAGATCTCAACCACAGGTCCTGCATACCTGGGTTCCTCTGCCAGCTCCTCCATGGGTGAGGCTCATCCAAGTGTGTGGAGAGTGGACTTGAGGACGGCTGTGGTTGGCTTCTGGAGGTTTTTGGCTGCTGGGGTTCTGCTTGGGGAGGGGAGGGAGACTCAACCCACCTCCCTCTGTGCCCCCCCCCCCCCCCATTGAAGACCTAAACTTAACTTTCAAGTGTTAACAAATCCATTCCATTCTCTTTTAGTTTCCATATCTGAGGAAAAGATAGCCATCAGTTTTATTTTTACACTTTTGAATTAGTGTGATTTGTAGTCCCTTTTTGTAGGATAAAACTGTTTTGTCCTTCCTGCATAGCCTCAGGAAGTTTAGGTATATTGGGTTGCTCCCATCAAAGTACTCCCATTCCTCTACATTTCTTTGTAACTGCTTTCTTTGTGCTCTGTTGACTTGTAAATACTGTTTTTCTCTTCTCCCTAAATCCTTTGTATAGTTTATTCAGAGCAATGTCCTTTTTGTATGGACACAAGAAGACATGCTTTTGTAATGTGACTCTGAATGATATTTTCCTCCTGGGCATCTGTTCTCTCTCCTAAGTCTCAGCTGCCCTTTCTTCCTATAGCCCCCAAAAGCAGAGTCCCGATGACAAGGGGCCTGATGGAACCAGGGCAAGCGGTAAGCTATGTGTTACCCTGGCATCGAGATGGGCCTGGCCAAAGCGCCATAATACTTAAGTTTAAGTTAAGAGCTTGGTCATGGAAAAATGCTGTCATAATCCAAAAAGTAATAACTAGATTTGGACCCTGCTAGGGTTACAAATGATTAATCTGGTCAGAGCACTGTAGTCTGTCTTTGGCAAGATGTTCCCAGGAGAGCTGCCCCATAAGTCTTAATGATATTTCTTACTGTGTCCATACAAAAATAACTAGTATTGAGATGTTGATAGAGTTATTGGACTAGGGGAAAAAAGAAAAATACTTTAAGGGGTCTTTTGCTCTTGGGCAGTCAGGAAGGGCTTTGGGATATCCTAGGTGGTGTTCCCTTTGAACTTGATGGGCCCTCAGGAAAGGCTTTCTTATGTTGATTTGGCTACCTGACTGGGGGTAGTGTCAGCCTGGAGAGATAAGGAAGTTGGAGAGAAGAGAGTTGGAGAGAAGGGAGAGAGCCAAGGGCAAGATGGACAACAGAGAGATTAGCAAGGGGGACAGAGAGAGAAGAATGTAGAAGAAGAATACAGGAGCAAGAGTTGGAGAGAGAGGCAGAGGGGAGACAGGAGTGAATGGAGAGAGGATTGGAATGAACTGCAACTAAGACCAACCAGCCAGGCTATCATTTCTTCCTTCATCTGCCCTTGGCCAACAGCTGTTCCCATCCAGGCCATACACAGAGGCTCAAGAGCACCAAACGCGGGTGGTGAGACAGAGCCATCCAGAGAACACATAACCTTCAGCATGCATAGTTTTTTACACCTTTTAAGATTTTTTCCTCTTATTCTTTGGCATGCTTCTTTGTTGCTCTGATGTGCTTCCATAACCATCTATCATTCCCCAAGCATTGCCAGGAATGATTGCTAAGAACAGAATCAGCAGTAAGGAGTAAGCACCATCAGATGTGACACAAAAACCAGACAAAAGAGAAAAACAATATATAGTAAAGACTAGAGAGGGATTTAACACCTGGGTTTGTTGAGGATATGATTGAGTAGGACTTATACTTGTGTAACTGATACTTGTTCAGGAGTCTCAAAGGTACAATGGGTTTGAACAGTGAATATGATGGTTAGAGATGCCCCATGTGCCCACCCATTGCATGATGTATTCAGGGCAAAGTCAGGGAAGTGGTCTCTGAAAAATTATAAGTAAATATTAGCTTATTTCTGGGATACCAAAACAATGTCATTTAAATTTATAATAATCTAGTAATATTGCATACTTTGATGCACAGATAATATTATACATTATTAGCTATGAGTACCCTATTGTACGAAAATCATTCTGTTAGAATTTTTTAAGGCAAGTGGTAAAAGATTTCAAAAGGTCTATTTGTACTACCCTTGTACTTGACCAACCCAGGTCCTATTCCTGGTATTCCACATGGTCTCCTGAGACCACCAGGAGTAATTCCTCAGTGTAGTGCCAGGAGGAATCCCTGAGTATCACCAGGGGTGACCCAAAAATAAAAATAAAAAAGAATTCAAGTTAAAAGGAGTGACATGGTGAAAAAAAACTTGGGGTTGTTAAATAATTTTATGGGACCTCTAAAGTGGTTTTTAGAAGACCCAGGGAACCCACTAGTTATGTTTCTCAGGGTCTGCAGTGCTAGAACACCTGGTAGTGCGGAGACCCTCCAAGACCCCACACAACAGTGCTTGGGTTTCTTTAGCGTTATACCCAGCAATGCTTGGGGTCATTTGGAGTTGCTAGAAATTAAGCACAAGTTTTACCCTAACTGCTAGACTAGTCTTTAGCTTCTGGTCATCATTATCAGGTATTTTTTTTTTTTATTAGTGAAGCACCATGAGGTACAGTTGTAGATTTACAAATCTTTGTGCTTGAGTTTCGGTCATACAATGATCAAATACCCATCCCTCCACCAGTGCCCATTTCCCCCCACCCCCCCTCCCACCCTGCCTCTGTGGCAGGGCATTCCCCTTTGTTCTCTCTCTCCTTTTGGGTGTTGTGATCTATCAGGTATTTTAATGTATGATCAATAGCTCGGTACTGTGTGCTGTTTAAGTACAATAGTGAATAAACTTTTAGCTATGTATATATTTTCAACTGAAAAATAAGCTTGTGCAAAAAAGAATGCTTAGTATATTAAAATAATTGGGAGTCATTATTGATCTGATTGCGTTACATCAGTGACTCAAAGGCAAACACACTAAAAAGAAAATAAGGTCTATAATAATGAACACAAAAAACCCATATTTAATATATTCATGTACATTTCTATGTGACTGTGTAACTTCGAAGAAAGGCAAAGTGATTTTGGCACATTTGGTACTATCAGTAGCCCAAATTAGGTTGTGTATTTACATAAATTTGGAGAAAGGAATATAATAATTACCCATTCATGGTGCCACATAACATGGTGCTTGTTTCAAATAGTCTGGTAGAATAATGTGTTTTCATACAGATAGTCAAAGGTCTTACACTTTATGTGACATAAGAAAAGCTACCAGGAAACAATATACTAAGGGTATAAATAAAATGCTTGCATGTTCCATTGGATACATAAAATTACCTAGAGCAGCTTGCAAATGAAAAATTAGATATTTTCTTGTAAGACCCCATATTTCTAGTTTATTTTTAGGCATAAGATTGGAGCTCAGAGTAAATGATAACAATTGTTGGGAGTTGTATTTAGAAACATCAGTCCTTTAACTGTATGTGTCTTCTTCATTTGCACTCTGTAAACACATTCACATATATAACAATGGTACACTCATTTTAAAAAAATCTTCCTGGACTAGTGGGCATTTGAAATTGTAATCCTGATGTAAATAGAGTAAAATTTCAAGTTCCAAGTACCAGAGAATGTTATATCTGGATCCAATAGACAGGAACTGAAAGATCCCTTAAGGGGAAAACTCAAGTAGTTGGGGTTATTTATTTTGAAAAACATAATGAAATATTTCCAAAAAGATCTTCAGTATGAAGACTAAAACATCAAAAAAAAAGGTCCCCAGTGTGTTATTATAAGGAGATTTTCTGAGGAAGAAGTAAGTAAGGCATAATTATTAAATGGTCGCATTTTCTTGGAGTCAATGCAATTACTTTTTCCACCATCCTATTTTCATATTTAGCACTGAATTGCATTACCAGTTTCTTTGGGCTTCATTAATGCTTTTTATGAAATGTGTATAAGCAAATAGATCTAAAATTAATTATATTATGAAATGCTCTTAGTAGCTAAATAAATTGGTATTTTATAAATATCCCTGACTTTAATGATAGGATACTATAAAAGCTTAGATTCACTTATCCTTTAAACATATCACTATCACTGTCACTGTCCTCCCATTGTTCATTGATTTTCTCGAGCGGGCCCAGTAACATCTCCGTCGTGAGACTTGTTGTTACTGTGTTTGGCACATTGAAAACGTCATGGGTAACTTGCCAGGCTTTGCCACGTGGACGAGATACTCTCGGTAGCTTGCTGGGCTCTCGGGAGGGGTGGAAGAATTGAATCTGGCTCTACCAGGCCGGCTGTATGCAAGGCAAATGTCCTACCTCTGTGCTATCGCTCCAGCCCCTTTAAACATATACTAAATAAAAAATAAATTTACCCCTTACCTCTGACCCCCTCCCCTGTCCCTGGGTGATGCAGGATATTAAGACTCTTTCTTAATGGAAAGAGATCAAAGAAGACATGGAAGACAGATCAAAGATAGATAATAATGGAGAAGTAATTGATTTTGATTTTTTGTAAGTGCTGTGTAGCACACATGACTAATTGGGAGGAGAGTGACTGATAATAGCATATAGCACATATTTTCATAGAGGAGCTAGTTTAAAAAGTCCTCTTGAAGGGTGACTTCTGAACTAAAATTGTTTGAATTGTACAATGAGGAGTCAGTTTGGGAACAGTTATTTCTGGATGGTGGAAAAGGCAGAAAGTAGAAAAATAAAAAGAGAGGATCATGACACATTCTAGAGATAAACTCCAGTGAGAAAAATGGGAGGTAATGATGACTGAAGCTCATTTCTCACTCATATGTTACTTGTGGTCTTAGTTTCCTTGCTGTAAAAATAGGAAAATTAGCAACTTTCTCACTGGGTTGTACAAAGAAAAAATATAATGAAAGATTAAATATTTACCCATTAAGCTTAATTCTGAGTCACTGGAAAATTTCCTATGAAAAACGCATTCTGTGGAGGAAATACGTTAGCAGATATGTTTCAGCTAGTAACAAATGTCTCATTTATAAGGAAGAATTCTTTTCTGGACATAAAGTGAAAATGTCTCAGATTCAGTCTGATCCAATTCATGCATGGCTGTTGAGGGATATACAGAACTCTGGTGGTGTTAGTGATTAGTATAAGTTGGAAATAAAAAGTGTTGTTTGCTTTTGCTCTTTAAGATACTGAAACACAAGCAAAGGTTGCTTCACAATCACTTTAGAAAAGGACATCTAATAGATGTAGAGTTTCATTCTGTTTAGAGAACGGCATCCATTTCACTGCTTTGGTGTAAGTGGAAACCTATATGATATGAGACAACAGACCCGATGGAACCCACTGTGGGTTTGTTCCTTGGTTATGGACCCAGGCCATGATCCCATATCTCTAACAAATGTTGTTTATGTTCCAGCCTGATTATTTCTCTGTTGATCGAGCAAAACAGAAAGAAAGTGGAAAAAGCTTATAATAGAATGTGAAAGACTGTTGGCACGTGAGAAAAATAATCCAAAGATTTCCAGAGAAAGCTAGGGATCATACAGCAAGGAAACTAGAGACCTAAATGAGGAGGTAAGAAACAAAAATTTGTGTGTGTGCGCCGATGCTATGCCAGGCATGTATTAGATTTCTGTACAGTCACCAGATAAAATACAAGATGCTCTGTTAACTTTGAATTTCAGATAACTGACTCCAATTTTTAGCATAAGTATATCTCAGATATCTCATAAGGCATAATTATATGAAAAGCTATTTATTGTTTATTTAAAATTTCAAGGTAGCTCGAATCTTATTTTAGTTCACTTAGACCATATCCTTATATCCATATGTTTTTTTTTTATGGTGCAATACCATGTGAATAATTGTCCTTTGTGACTTGGAAGCCATTTTCTGCCTAGTAAACTTGCCAACAGGCTTAAAATTTATTTAAAATTTTTGAGTTTAAAAATTATTTACTTAAAACACAGTGCCACCTAGCTGGGATTTCGCTATTTAACTGTTTTATACCATTGCATGTAAGAGAATATGCCTGGCACTGCTATATAAAATTTATAAGATTCACTTTATTTTATTGCTTAGTCGGAGCAGCCCCTTACAACAAATAGCCTTTTTCCCTTGACACATTTTTCCTTTAAACAGACTGTCAGTATTTCTTAAGTGTCTAATATGCACTCAGGCTGATAGCTTGGTTCTGAAGAAAGGAGACAGTAAATTATTAAGGTTCGAGATGGAAGAAGTTGTTAAAATGAACCCAAAGTGAACAAAACATTTTGGCAGGGAAGGAACTCATATATGGAACTATAGACTGACTGGATTTTGAAGAAACTAAAAGGGGGACACAGTGAAAGAGAATTGAAATTCAATTACTTTATCGTTTTGTCTGAGTCTTGCCCTGGCTATGATGCAGGATATATTGGCTTTGATATACTCTGGCTCTAAAATTAAATCTTCCTCTCCCAGATCTGGCCTAATGTCATTAGAGTTAAACATGACATCTCAGCTTCTTGGTTCTCTGGTGATAGGGAAGGGAGTGTTAGTGTCATTACTAATTTCACTTTTTACTACCCCTTGTCATTTATAAAAAGTCAATGTAGGGTTCTTTGGTGGAGCGGTTGTGTGTCGGGGGTCTCCTGCCTCTAAAATGCCAGGCTGCATGGGAGGGGGCAGTGGGCATGCACAGGATAGAAAAAGAACAGACTTTAAACTCCAGCTATTTATCTGTTCCTATACAAGGCAGGAAAACTGAACAAAGACTTTTGAATTTTAATGGTTTCTCTCCATAGTACAGTGGGTAGGGTGCTAACCTTGCACATCTCAGACTAGGATTCTATCTCTGGCACCCTATGTGCCCCTGACCCCACCCTGTCAAGAGTGATCCCTAACTGCAGAGCCAGGAGTAAACCCTGAGCACCACCGGGTGTGATGGCCAAACAAAGCTCAATAATAACAATAATAATAATAATAATAAAACATCGGTTTCTCTCCAGCTTAAAACATAAGGATGCAAGGTGCCAAACTGAGACCTCATGTCATGGTCTGGAACCTGCCGCATAGACAAGAAGTTATCGAAGACCCTACAGATACTGTAATTTTGAAAAACCTGCCTTACTGCTTTCATAACAGGTCAGGGTTTTTTTCACTTGAGTATTTCCCTCTTGACTCAGAGAAATAAACTGTCTTTCATGAACACTAGCACTGCCATATAATTCTTTCTGAGTAATTGAGCCAGAGCCCAACAGCTGTGAGAATTTTCTCTAACAATAGGTTGCCTGATTCTTACTCGTTGGTGTTCACTCATCCCTACCCACTCTGTATTGCTGCATATAGGCTCAGTGAGAACAACTCAATGATGGACTAGTAATGCCTTCCAGCAAAAAAATGGGTATTCTTGGTGGTAGGGTATGAGGAGATACAGACCCATGGCAAAACAGACCTAGAGTGATTTATCCTACCATGAATATAGAAATCCTTATGTTTATGGTGGGAATAACAGGAACTAGATGTGTTCCAGGGACAAGCCACATGTAACAAGAAGCTTCCTAGTGATTAGACTAGATTTATCACAAGTGGTAAATAAGACAGCTTGGGACTGGAAGGAACTGTGTTCAGATTAGGCTCACAGTTGTGAGAAGAACCTCCTATGCTTTTTCAAGAAACAGTACATTTTAGAGAATACAAAGGTCAACTAATCCATCGATTGTTTTTAGAATAAATGGATGGAGATCACACAAAATGACCTTTGTTTAGGATATGCAAAAAATGAAAACCTAAATGGGACACAGATGCCAAGATCAGGATGTTTCCCAGAAATTCTCCCACTAGTCTTCCATCATGACAAACACTGCTCATTAACCAATGGATTATTTTTTCTTAAGATCAGATGCAGTGCACATAATCATTCTTAACTGAGCAATCCAGGCAATAATTATTAATATTGATTGAAATCTAATTGGACATTTCTGGTCTGAGGCCAAAATTTCAGATAACATAATTGCATATGAAATTCAGGAGTGTGAAGGCAATAACTTGGTTATCATAGTGAAAAAAAAGACTGGGGAAGAGACAAAGTTAAAGAGCCAAGATATGATATGCCATAACAGGATGAACACCTAAGCTTCATGACTGCTTCCAGTCATGGTTCTCTGAGACAACTATTCTGGAACACTCAGGACAAAGCACTTAGAAATAAAGACAGTTTTGGTTTCTGGTTAAATGTGACTGAGTACTCTGTTTTTTTTTTTTTTGAGTTCCTCAATTTTGACTTAGCTCCAAATATTTTACTATTAACAATGTCATTCCCCTTCTACTTGATAGTACTAATTGAAGCTTCCATCTCCTTAATTAAAAAAAATAAATAAAAACTTGAATAGGGGTTGGAGAGATAATACAGTGGGTAGGGTTTTTGCCTTGCACACAGCTGATGCAGGTTCAATCCCTGACACTACATATGAACCAAAATCTAGTTTTAAAAAAAGCTGGAATAAAGAATAATTTATGTATGAATGGACATCATGTTTGAAAATGTGTTTTTTTTAAATACCTGACATATAAATGGGTCTTTTAAGGCTATAATATATCTGACATCTCTGACATGTCATAGAGTTTATTAGTATCTTTTGGACTTCAGTCATTAACAAGATTTTAAAACAAGTATTTTTGTTCATTTGGGTACATGTGGCAGTGCTCAGGGCTTATTTCTGGCTCTGTGTTTGGGGGTCACTCGTGGGAAGGCTCAGGGAACCATATATAAGGTTGGATATTGAACCTGAGTGTCCTGTGTGCAAAGCAATTTCCCTACATACTGTATGATTGCTCCAGCCCCGATTTATATGATGTAAATGTCAATTTTTATGTTTGTCTACTCTCCATCCCCATCTACCATGCTCCTGTAAGATTTGTTTTTACTTATTTTCACAAATGTTTAATATATAGACTCTGTAGAATATGCTTTGTACAGTTAAAAGTAGACCTGATTGGTTTGAGTAATGTTCTGACGTATCACATTGATACACAAAAATTGCTTCAAAAATTGTCCCACTCTTGAGTCTTTGTTGTCTGCTCCTAGCTAGGATTCTGTATGCTAGCCAAGAGCAGAGAATATAACTTGGGTTTGAGTTTCAGTTTTGTACCTTAGTACTTGTGTAACCTAGAGAAAGTTATTGAATACA
Source organism: Sorex fumeus (assembly GCF_029834395.1). Lineage (NCBI taxonomy): Eukaryota > Metazoa > Chordata > Mammalia > Eulipotyphla > Soricidae > Sorex > Sorex fumeus. The sequence continues at coordinate 30,113,696 of NW_026606188.1, forward strand.
TTTCAGTCTCAATTTGGTCTCTCTCTCTCTCTCTCTCTCTCTCTATATATATATATATATGCATATATATATATGCAAAAGGGAAATAATAAAAGTGATATGTAGAGATCCTATGGATTAACATATGTTCAATGTCAGTACTTAGTGACTGGTCAATAGCTTTTAGATATTTTATTGTTATGATTTTTCTAAGACGGGATCAGACCACCGTCTTCTTCGTGCAAAATTCTACCTCACAGAACGAGGAGAAAAGAATGCAAGGTTTAAGAAGAGGACTCCCAGAACAACCACCAACTGGGAACTCTTTGGCTCTGTTGCGGCAACATGGGAAGATGCCGTCATTGACATCATTGATGAGGAATACGATCGAATGATTCAGCACCTCCATGATTATGCGAGGAATGCCAAGAGAGAGGTAACCACAAAAAACTGTCTTTCTTCGAACACTCTTGAACTTATTCGCCAACGTGGCTTGGCACATGCCTCAGGCAACCACAAGCGAACATCCGAACTGGCAAAACAGTGCAGAGAAGCCATCAAGGATGACCTCAAAAACAGGAGAGCAGCAGTACTGGTAGATGCAGCAGAAGCTGGGAAAAGCATTCGTAAAGCCCGCCTGTCCTTCACCAACTACAAAACCAAGATGACTGCCCTCCGACATCATGATGGATCTATCACATCTTCCAGAAGGGCAATAGAGAAGATTATTCATGACTTCTACTCAGATCTCTTTAATAGCCACATCCACTTGCCCACATACCACATACCACATGATGGATATGTCGTTCCCAATGTTCTCCCTTCCGGAATCCAACATGCCATCTCGTCGGTAAAGAAACAAAGAGCACCTGGCCCAGACAAGATCAGACCTGAACACCTGAAGAACTTACCATCAGTACTCATCAATACATTGGCTCGACTCTTCACACGCTACCTGTCTGAATGCAAGGTTCCATCCCAATGGAAAACCAGCAGGACTGTACTACTATACAAGAAAGGAGACATCCACGACATTAGCAACTATCGCCCAATCTGCCTATTGTCTGTCATCTACAAACTATTCACTCGAGTCATCCTGAATAGGATTAGCAGAACACTAGATGAAGGACAACCATGTGAACAAGCTGGATTCCGAAAAGGATTCAGTACCATCGACCATATCCACACAATAACCAAACTCATTGAGGTATCTCGGGAGTTCAAGATGCCGCTCTGTCTAACGTTCATTGATTTAAAGAAGGCCTTTGATTCTGTTGAGACGGAAGCGGTCATGGAAGCCCTAGCCAATCAGGGCGTACAAACTCAATACATCAGGATCCTTCATGAGCTCTATTGCGGATTCACTACCAAGATCTCACCATTCTACAAAGAAGTAATCATCCATATCAAGAGAGGGGTTCGGCAGGGTGATACCATTTCACCAAAACTCTTCAGTGCCACCCTCGAGAACATCATGCGATGACTGTAATGGGAAACCATGGGAGTGAAGATAGATGGTCAGCAACTACACCACCTTCGCTTTGCTGATGACATCGTTTTAATAACACCAAACATCAGCCAAGCGGCACAAATGCTGAACGACTTTGACCGTGAATGTGGAAAGGTCGGACTACAGCTGAATCTTACGAAGACAATGTTTATGAGAAACAGCCTTGTTCCTGACGCTCCATTCGCTCTCAACGGAACCACCATCTCCGAATGCAACAGTTATATATACCTAGGTCGAGAAATCAACATGATGAATGACCTGGTACCGGAGTTGCGCAGGAGGAAGAGAGCGGCTTGGAATGCCTTCAAGAGCATTGAAGAAATAACTAAAAGGACAAAGAAACTCCAGCTACGAGCACATCTCTTTGATTCCACTATTCTTCCTGCATTAACATATGCCTCAGAGACCTGGACCCTACGAAAACAGGATGAGAACGCTATTCGGGTCTCTCAAAGAGGAATCGAAAGAACTATGCTTGGAATATCACGATTCACTCAAATGAGAGATAGAATCCGGAGTTCTGATCTTCGTCAACGCTCAAGAATCAGGGATGCTGTCTCATTTGCCAAGACATCAAAAATCAGATGGGCTGGACACGTAATGAGGTTTACAGACAACCGCTGGACTAGAGCCATTACTGATTGGATTCCACGGGACATCAAAAGATCACGTGGACGCCCACCTATAAGATGGTCAGACTTCTTTGTCAAGACCCTAAATGATCGGTTTGAGGCTCTGCATGTTCCTAGAACGAACAGATACCATTGGGCTACGCTAGCACGCAACCGGGATGAATGGAGACGTTACTGGCACCCGCTCGAATAAATCGATGAATAACGGGGATTAAGTGATTAAGTGATTAAGTGATGAAGTGACTTTTCTATATCTTCTCAAAGATAATGTCATTTTCTGGAGGGTGGGATGGGATCACCCAATGGTCTGAGGGGCTCTTCTTGCCTTATGATCAGGGGTCACTTCTGGAGATGTAAGCCACATTCAAGATAGGCACATATCTGTGTCATGTACATCTCCAGATGCCTCTTCCTTAATAGTCATCTACATGCTGTGCCTCATTTCATTCCCAACAACAAATCTGAATATAGACTGATGATATTAAATAGATTCAACCTAACTTTTAAGAGTAATATTCTGTTTTATTTTTCTGCTTTTGTTCTTCATCCCCTCACCCCCTTTCCCTTTTTAAAAAAAAAACTGAATCACCATGAGATACAGTTACAAAGCTTTTATGATTGAGTTCCAGTCATACACTTGAACACCCATCCCTTCACCAGTGTACATTTTCCAACACCAATGTCTCCAGTATCCCTCCTGCCAACTCACCCCAATCCACCCCCTGCCTCTGTGGCAGGCACTTTCCTTCTTACTCTTTTTACTTTTGGGCACTACGGTTTGCAATACAGATACTGAGAGGCCATCATGTTTGGTCCTTTGTCTGATTTCAGCACAGATCTCCCATTCTGAGAGACACTCCTTTTTCTTCCCCTCTGTCATCTCTGTTCTTTTCTTTCTTTGTTAATATGTATTAAGCTCCTATAGGACGCATGTACTCTAATTAGCGTAAAATGATAATAAAAATTTACCTTCCCTTATGAAGATGCTGTGAATAAATACTTCTGAAGAGCTTTCATAGCAAACTATTGTATAAGTGTTCAGAAAATAAGTTCTCTGGGTTTCTGCTTCATCCCAATGATTGCTCTTAATCTAATTTTAATTATATGATCTTAATTTTATTTTATCTTAATTATATTGTTTTCAGGATTGTGTAAAAAGAGTAGTAATTATTCCGACTTTTTTCCTGTCCTAGATCTTTACTTGTATTTTCCCTTTGCGCTTGGGCAGGGGTGGAGAGACAGGGCAGGGTACACCAGCACCCCACCTTGTCCAGTGATTTCCTTTACCTGTCATTCAGTACCAGTTTCCTGTTTGAACCTAGCAACTGGTTCTTGCTTCCTATTTTAAACCTTTTCTATCTTTATCATTCATATCACTCATATCACTTTTCTGAGATATTTCAGAGAATCTGATCCCATATTACCTCTCTCTTGCTTTTCTCTTGCATTTCCCATATTACCTCTTGCATTTCTCTACCTTGCTGGGTTATTACATTTTTCCCTCCAATTAAAAAATAAGCACTGTGGTTTATAAAGCTGTTAATAGTAAAGTTTCATGCATTCCATACCCACCACCAGAGTGTCAGCATGTAGCCACCGTCCTTCTGTCCCACCCCCTGCCCCCACCCCACACCCCGCCTTCTTGTAACAGCTATCGCACTGCTGCTCACGCAGGAAGTTTTGCTCTTTTATAAAACAGGGGCTTATTCACCTTTACTGTTCCCTTTTTCCTCAACAAATGCCTCTAGCTTTTCATTGATACCTAAAGTAGTGTTTCTAGAGGGACTCTTAAGCACATGTTGGTTTTATTAATGAGCAACTAGTAAACTAGTACCAGACATAAAGTCTGGATAGTGAAGAACATGAGATTTACGTCTAATTTTGGTCTGTCACTTTTAGAAATCTTAGCAAAGAAGAAGATTCACTGACTAATCTCTGATTAGTCACTTTCTTGACCAATGCCACTTTCTTAACCATTCATTAAATTTACTGCATTAGGTTTTATTTATCTTTATTTTATAATCTATGTCAGTTTGGGGAGTACAGTTTCACACCTCACCATACCCACCACCCAAATTTAAGTGTCACTGCACCATTGGCTCTTTCGACTCAGGTCCCCTACCCCTCCATCCCCACTTTCCCTCTGGTAACATCCACATTTTTCACACAATTTAAGTGTGTGTGTCAGTTCACGGCTTTGTTTATTTATTTATTTATTTATTTTTGGTTGCGTGCAAGGCTGGAGTGATAGCACAGCGGTAGGGCGTTTGCCTTGCACGCAGCCAACATGGCCGACCCGAGTTCGATTCCTCCGCCCCTCTCAGAGAGCCTGGCAAGCTACCGAGAGTATCTCGCCCACACAGCAGAGCCTGGCAAGCTCCCCGTAATGTATTCGATATGCCACACACAGTAACAACAAAATCTCCAATGGAGACGTTACTGGGCCCGCTCGAGCAAATTGATGAACAACGGGAGGGCCTTTATTTATTTTGCTTTGAGGCCAAACTAGGCAATGCTCAGAAATCCTGGCTCTGATAACTCCTGACTAAGCTCAGGGGATCCCATGGAATGCTAGGGATCAAATCTGGATCATTCATGTGTAAGACAAATACCCAACCTACTATACTATTACTCCAGCCCCTAGTTCACTTTCTTCCTTTATATTCTATATATGAGAAAAACTCCCTGATAATAGTTGTGAAAAACCCTCACACGGAGCTGTGTAAACTCCTTTGCTAGGGGATTACACATTAAAGGATGTTCGCGGGCTCTCTGGGCAGCTCTCTCTCGCTGCCTGTGTTTGGTGCTCTCAAGCTGCTTTCCCACCAGGGAAAACTGTTGCCTTCGATGGACAAAGGAAGAACGAGGGCCAAACTGGTTGCTGATTAGTTGCCATTTACTCAATCCTCGTCTCTCCCAGCTCTCTCCAACCCTCTCTCTATCTCGCTCTACAACTCTCATGGTGACCCTTTCCAGTCTCCCCAGCCAGTCTTACTCTCAGCCCTCAGCCTTCTCTCTAACTTGCAACCTTCTCCTCTAACTCTGTGTCTCTTCTCTCTGTCTCTGTCTCTTCCTCAATCTTCTTCGAACTTTGTCTCACTCAATCTACTTCTGTCTCTCTCTGTGTCTCTGTAACCATCGCCTCTCTCCCCCTTGCCTCTCCTCTTTCTCTTCTCTCACCATGCTTCCCCACAGGAAGCACAATCAAAACGTTTTCCATCTTCCTGACTACCTGAAGCCCACAGGGCAAAATTGCCTTTAAGGTGTGTTTCTCCTTTCTTTAGACCTTCAACTTGATTAACATTTTTAGTTCTACTCCCTAATATTTACCTTTCTGTACGGACAGAGTAATAGACACTTTTAGGCTTGTAGGGTAACTCTCCTAGGGACATCTCACCACAGACTCAGACTACAGTGCTTAGGCAAGATCAATCATTCATGTCAATCTTCCAGCAGCATCCAACTCTAGTTATTACTTTTTGAATCATGACAGAATTTGTCCATGACCAAGCTTTTAACTTATAGTTAAGCACTATGGCACTTTGGCCAGGCCCATTTTGATGCCAGGGCTAGTTTACCACTTGCCCTGGGCCCTGGTTCTATCCAGTCCCTTGTTGGGACCCTGCTTTGAGGGATCTAGGAAGTAAGGGCAACTGAGGCTTAAGTCGAGAGAGCAAATGTTCAGGAGGTATTATTATCTGGAGTCAATCAACTGCCAAGCCATAGACTTGTCTTTTTAACTGTCTGCCTATATCCATACAAAAAACAATTGCTCTGAAATAACTAACCAATCAAAGGTCAGTAAGGAGAAGAGAAAAACAATATTTACAAAGTCTGTTCAGGAGACAAAGGTAATTGACAGGTTGAGGAAGCAGCCACACATGCTAGGGGAAAGGGGAGCTTGGATTGAGAAGGGAGCACCAAATAAAGGGTGTTGAGAGGATCCTTCCAGGATGGGAAAAGCATGCTGAAAGTAGACTATAGATCAAATATGACTGCCACTCAATGCCTCTTTTACAAACCACAACACCCAAAAGGATAGAGAGAACAAAAGGGAATGCCCTACCACAGAGGCAGGGTGGGATGGGGGGGATGGAGGGTGGGAGGGTTATTGGAACCCGTGGTGGTGGAAAATGGGCACTGGTGGAGGGATGGGTATTTGATCATTATATAATTGAAATCTAAGCACAAAAATTTGTAAGTCTACAACTGTACCTCATGGGGTTTCACTAATAAAAATTTAAAAAGTATATATATAAAAAAAAAAGCTCCCAGCGGCCAGGGAGAAAGGGAAAACCAATGTTATCTTACAGATAGTATTTCAATTTCCAGTTTAATCCACCTAAAATGAACTCTTTTTACTCAATTATAAAAGAACACTAGGGGCTGGAGCAATAGTTTAGTTGCTGGGGCACTTGCTTTGAATGCAACTAACCCGGGTTTGGTCCCCAGCACCCCATACATTCCCTGGAGCAATGCCAGGAGTGATCCCTAAGAGCAGAACCACGAGTAAGTCCTGAGCATGGTTGGGGGAGGCCCCAGAACAAAAATAAAACAAAACAAAAATAGTACTATTTAATCTTTTTCAATTGCTGAGTAGTATTCTACTTATCCAGTCACCTTTTGATTGATATTTCAGGTGTTTTCGTGTCTTGGCTATTGTGAATAATGGTTCTCTGAGCTTAGGAATGCATATATGTTTTCAAATTAGTACCTTCATATTCTTCAGATAACTGCAATGTTATTGCTAGACCATAGGGTATTTCTATTTTCTGTTTTTATTTTAATTATTCATTTATATATTTTTGTTGGTGAGCCACACCCTATAAATTAGGACAGGGAAGGCTTTGGCTAAGTTAGAAAATATAGGTATTAAAATTTTTATCAAGATAAAATCCTTTGGGTAGAGAGGCACTGTTCTTTATCTTATTTTCAGTTAAAATTTGATTTTTTTTTAAGTTTGAGGTATTCAGAAATTAGTCTTCAAGCCTCATGCATGCAATGCATGTACTATTCTACAAGCTATATTCCATGTCAAAATAGAGACTACATTTGTTTTTATTTTATTTTGGCACTAAGGATCAAACATAGGTCTGTATTATGTAAAGCATGTTCTCTACCTCTGAGCTATATCCTCGGCCTAATTTCATATCTATCATGTAAGCAATACTTTGGAAATACTTTATAAAGGTAATGAAATGAGGCAAATATATTTTCAATTATCCCAAATTTGCACATTCCAGATTTCATTTTTCCATTTTTTCTTTTAATTGTACACATTTACATATATGATTTTTACATCATAGTAATTATAGGGTATAATTTGCATCCTTTTAAGTTTAAAATTATATCATAAACATTTTCCTGTTGCTACATAATGTGCATGATTATCATTTTAATGACTACATAATATTCTATAGAGTTGGCAGTCACAATCTACTAAACATTGCCCTATTGTTATACTTTCAAGTCATTTTGATATCCATGATAATGGTTGCAATACTTATTTTTGGATTATTAAATTATAATGCTTTTGAACACAAATTCTTAGGAATGAAATGAATGAATCAGGACTGTGACTCCTTCAGTGGCTATAAAATACATTGCCAAATTGCTTTCCAAAGCTATTTGCATTGCAACAGAGATGTATGTGTGAATGGCTTATATATTAACCTGGACAAAATTTGGAATTTTAATTACTTTTCTACATTTCATAATTTAATATTTAAGAAATTCACTTTGAATCTTCATTTGTTGACATTAATGATTTAGAATATTGGGGAATAAAAGAAACAATTGTTCGGTGCCTATACTTTCAGACATCGTAATAGAAAATTGTTTCCATTTGAGGCCAGAATGGTAGTACAAGGTATAGAACACCTGCCTTGTACGTGGCCAATCCGTTTAGATCCTTCGCATCCCAAGAGTGATCCCTGAACACAGAGCCAGGAGTAAGCCCTGAGCATCAGTAGTTGGGGCTCAAAACCAAAACAAAGAAGAAAGAAAATAATTATTCTCATTGTCTTAAATATCAACTCTAAAATTCCCTTACATAGCTCCAATGCCTCTCAAAATTGTTGCATTAAAGAATTTTTCTTCATAACACTTATTAAGTATTTGAAATTGCCAAACATGTTTACATCTTTTTGCTTTGTTAAGTTCTCAAATAAACTGAAAGCTTGCTGGATGCAGGGATTTTTTTCCCTGTATGTTGCCAAGTACAGTACTACTTAGTGCATAGGAAGCGCCTGGATAGGGATTATTTAATAAATGTGTGATTGATTACTTTATAATTTATTGATTTAATATTATAATTGTAATATTAATATTTATGTTGAATTAAGATAATGTATTTGTTTAAATCACTAAATTTATTCAAATATCTCATTTGAATACATTTAGTTTATTGATCTCAATTTATGATCAGATGAATTCTGATGGGTGGTCAGTGAAATGGTTTACACATATTTGATGCTGTGTCTCCCTTTCTGACTACCTTCCTACTTCATTTCAGTAAGGAATGATAAAGCATGCTCAGTTTGCTTTAATCAGTGAATAATAAGTGGAGTGATAGGTATCTTTTGGGGGCAGACAATTTGGGAGTCATGAAAACTCATTACCAGTCTCTTTTCCCATTCACAGTATATTTCCGAATAGCATCTCCTCTACCAATCTGTGTCTCAATTTAGGATAGTTCTAAAGTAGAGCAAAAAAAAAAAAATCTTCAACGAACATGTTGTGTGACCCAGAAATAAACAATTACTTTGGGTTGAGATCTGAGGTTAACTGTTACTTTGATTAAATCTAACTGTAATCTGACTGATAAAGAGTTTGGTAGATTTAAATAATGTGACCAAAATCACAGAACTGGTAGTGGGGAAACTAAGATTCAAAATCCATCTGTGTGTGTGTGTGTGTGTGTGTGTGTGTGTGTGTGTGTGTTTCTCCAGGGTTCCAAGGTAACAAATAAATAGGTGAATTTTTTAATTAGATGGAAGTGTATAAGGAAAATGTTATAAGCAATACAATTTTTTTTTTATTGTTCTAGACTCCAGAAGTTTCAAAAAGTGATGGCGGAGGTAGTTCTTTCTGAAGACCACAAAGGCGACTTGTTCCATAACTCACAAACACATTGTCCATTGGCTGGCAATTTTTGGAGTTCTCTGGGACATATACCCATCGACCTGATCTCTAACTTCCTCTTCAACTGTGTTCTTCCTCTGTGTATTTATCTGTGTTCATATTTCTCTTTTGAGACTGCATGTTGATATTACCTTATAATTATAACTGCAACTACTTTATTTCCCAAAGAGCTAATTTACTGTGACACTTTGGTCTAAGACTTTGACATTATTTTTAGGGAGACACACTGTAAAATATGGCATATTTCTCAATTTAAATACACCACACATATACATGAACATATATATATATATATACATAAACATGTATATATAAGAAATACAATTTAAAATAAATACCATGGATTTATGTCTGTAACACTGTAGCACTGCCCTCCCATTGTTCATCGATTTGCTCGAGCGGGCCCAGTAACGTCTCCATCGTGAGACTTGTTGTTACTGTGTTTAGCATATCAAAGACATCTCGGGTAGCTTGCCAGGCTTTGCCGTGTGGGCAAGATACTCTCAGTAGCTTGCCGGGCTCTCTGAGAGGGGTAGAGGAATCAAACTCGGGTTGGCCATGTGGGCTGCGTGCAAGGCAAACGCCCTACCGAAGATAGAAAATGTATGTAATAGTTCTGTGACTGTATCCAGATTTACCTGTCGAAAAGAAAAGTGAACTTCTACTTTTGTTATTTTTATAGTGTATCTGGAAAATTGTAGAATTAGAGAAAATCAGCAAAGATAAGAAGAAATTGAAAGATAGCAATATTATCTCTCAAACTATATATTTGCTTCTGGTTTTGACCACCTAAGAGTTGTCAGAATTTCTTCTAGCTCTGCACTCAAGTATCACTCCTTGCATGCTAAGGAGACCAGATGGGATCTAGGGATTGAACCCAGGTTAATTGCTCACAAGGTAAACACCATACCTGCTATATTATTTCTCCAGCATCAAAACTTCATTTTCTTAAAGGGAATAATTATAGAGTCCCAACTGATACTGTCCCATCTGGTATGTCCATATGTCTTTAAGATTATTGAATAAAGACCACATACTTAAAATAAACATAAAAGACAAAAATGGTATAGATATAATGCCAGATGCTATTATCACATGTCTTAAGAGTTTCACACTTAGAAAGTCTGAGAAGTCTGTATCATTGGGTATATTACTATAATACAGAGGTTGATCTCCCATAACACAAAGCACCAAATTTCATAATCTTAGTCAAGAAAGCTTAAAAATTTCTCTAAAAAATTAATTTAGTTTGGCAGTGTTTGGGGAACCATGTGATACTAGGGATTAAACTAGTGACTCTGGCATGTGAAACATTTTCTCTAGCTCCAGCCCAAAGAGCTTAAAGTTTTCATTGCTTGAAGTTTCACATTCAAAATTGCAATTTAGGAACTCAAAAGTTTAAATTTTATTTATAATTAAACTATGTTAACATTGAATCATATGCTAAAATCATTCTACAAGATAGCATACTAATTATTTGACATCTATTTGAACTCTTGAATATTATGCCATTCATAAATTTCATGTTTCACTTGCAATATTGAGAAAAAATTGTTTTTCAAGATATACTTAACCACAAAAATATATAATTATGTTTCTACATTTTAGGATCACTTTACTTTAATTGGAATCATTGGCCTTCTGAAATGACAGAAAATGAGACAGAATAATGGTGTCAAATACATCTAGCACAAAATTGACATATTAAAAAAAAAAAGTTAGATTTAGCCAGATTGACTAAATTTATGTATAGTAACATCATGGGTTTCTATGCTCAGTTGATATTTTTTGGTGTTTCTGCAGAAAAGGATCACAGAAGATATAAATTCATGAAAATAGCTTTTTATGGATTAAAACACTTCATATAGGAGGATGAAACCCTAAGCCCCAATGTGCCTATATTTGGAGACAAGACCTTTGGGATATGGCTAAATTGAAGTCATGCAGTATATAAAGTTAACTATTGTCCTTATGAGAAGATGAAGAGATGTCAGCGCATCCTTACTGCCCAAGCTCAAAGGAAAGGCTAGGCTATGTGAAGAAATGAGATGGTTGGTGTCTACGATTCAGTGAGAGCTCTCATGAGACATCCATCCTGCCAAAACTTTGTTCTCAGACTCCATAGCACTGTAGTACTGTCCTCCTGTTGTTCATGGATTTGCTTGAGCAGCATCAGTAACATCTCCATTGTGAGACTTGTTACTGTTTTTGGCATATTGAATGAGCCACGGGGAGCTTGTGACATAGTTTTGCCATGTGGGCGGTATACTCTCGGTAGCTTGCCAGGCTCTCTGAGAGGAACGGAGGAATAGAACCCGGGTCATCTGCATGCAAGGCAAACACCCTACCCGCTGTGCTATTGCTCCAGCCCTTCAGACTTCTAGGCTTCAGACAGGAGAGACAAATAATGTTTGTTCTTTAAGCCATTTATCTGTGGTATTTTTTTTACAGCCTGAACTGATCAATACAATAGCGTACTTGAAGAAGTTGATAAGACTTCTAAGAGGGATAGATTTCAAAACAAGAAATATTGAAAATTAACAGCAGAGGGCAGAGAAACCTAGATGAAAGGAACAGAAAAAAAATCAAAACAGAATGTTCACAGCACCTGGAATTTTTTAAAGGAACAGACTCCACTCTCAGCAGTTTTTCATAATTCCCAAAGCTGTACAGAGAGAGAGAGAGAGAGAGAGAGAGAGAGAGAGATTCATGCTGAAAAACTGAAACTGTACGGTTCACTGTTACTGTCCCTGTCACTGTCCTCCTGTTCATCAATTTTCTCGAGCGGGCCCAGTAATGTCTTTATTGTGAGACTTTGTTGTTACTGTGTTTGGCATATCGGATATGTCACGGGTAGCTTGCCAGGCTTTGCCGTGCTGGCGAGATACTCTCGGTAGCTTGCCGGGCTCTCCGAGAGGGGTGGAGGAATCAAACTTGGGTAGGCCATATTGGCTGCGTGCAAGGCAAATGACCTACCCGCTGTGCTATGGCTCCAGCCCAACTGTATGGTTAAAGTATGCATATTTATATACTAAATCAGAATGTGCATGTCCAGTTTTTCCAATGAAAATCCCTAATAGCTAAGGGGGCAATCTAAAACAAACACATTTTAGTCATTGTTAGAATGGGCATTTCTTATTTTTTTAAATTTATTTATTTTAACGTGAAAAAAGCTAAAATTATTGATACAACTCTAGAGTTGAAATTGATTAGATAACAAAACTCCAGTATTAAAATCAATAATTATAAAACAATCAACAATTTTATGCAATTTTTTTCTTTTGGGGTCACACCTGACAATGCACAGGGGTTACTCTTGGCTCTGCACTCAGAAATTACTCCTGGTGGTGCTCAGGGGACCATATGGGATGCTGGGAATTGAGCCTGGTTCGGCCGCGCCCTATCCACTGTGCCATTGCTCCAGCCGCCTCGAAAATTATTTTATCTGATCATGGGCACCTGGATACCTGAGACTCTGGTGGTTTAGTGTCACTGCAGAGAAGAGTGAAGCCGTGGAGTTGAGCCCTTGGCATGGCTACAGCACGGGCTGTGGGTGTGGCTGCTCAGGTTTCAGCAGGCACTTGGCCTGTTCCCTTCCTGAGAGCGTCCCAAAGTCTTCAGTCACAGGAATGTGTATTTCCATGAATTATAGCTGCTTGGCATCCAACTCCTCCAAAACTTAGTTGAGATCGGGTAGAGTTGGACCGGTGGGTGGGTCAAAACAGTGGTGGCTTTGGGAAGCTGGACTAGGAAGGAGTTTCTTTTTTCTTTTTCCAGGGTGGAGGGGCGTTGGGTCACACCTGGTGGTACTCAGGGGTTACTTCTGCCTCTGTACTCAGGAATCACTCCTGGTGGGCTCAGGGGACCATATGGCATACTAGGGATCAAACCTGTGTCACTGTGTGTGAGGCAAGAGACTTACCCGCCATACTCTCTCTCTAGCCCTTAGGGATGGTATTTCTTAATTTAAAGGGAATAAACAAATTGAGGCCATAAAGTTCTTATACTGAATATTAATATAAAATATAGACAGCATTTCTTTAAAAAAAGTATACAGGGGGATGGTGATTTTAAAAAGTGTACGCACATACTTGATAGATATGCATGCTTAGGGGTTCAACTTAGGGATTTCATATGTGTAGTCCTATAAATAGCTCAATGTGTATTTATCTAGCCATATACCCAGTGCTGGAGTGATAGCACAGCGGTAGTGCGTTTGCCTTGCACACAGACAACATGGCCGACCCGAGTTCGATTCCTCCGCCCCTCTCGGAGAGCCCGGCAAGCTACCGAGAGTATCTTGCCCCGCACGGCAGAGCCTGGCAAGCTCCCCGTGACGTATTCGATATGCCAAACACAGTAACAACAAAGTCTCCAATGGAGACGTTACTGGACCCGCTCGAGCAAATCGATGAACAATGGGAGGGCCATACTTACATACTTACATATTCATGTGGAATAATAAAAATGACCATGCAAATGGAGTATGTGCAAAGAGCACTCAATAAGCAATAAGAGGACTTGAGTGATGGCTGAAAGGCCTGACACACAAGTATTGCATGCAGAAGGTCCAGAATGAACTTCCAGCATCTCACGGTTCCCTGAACACTGCTAGGGAGAAACCCGTAGCAAATACCTAACCTCTAGGGAACACCAAGTCAAGAGTATCCATGTGTGCCTTAGCCAACTGAATGGTGTGATAATGAGTTAATGACCTCCATGTGAAGAACATTAGCTAGCCCATGGGGATTGACAAACCATGGAGAGTTTAGTTATCCCAAGCAGTCACACTAACCCAAGTGACCATCAGTCAACATTAGCAGAAATGCCATCCTGGATTAAGTTTGTTATTATTGTATTCTTTTCTGTTGTTTTGGAGTCTCACCTGACAAAACTCAGGGACTTCTCCCGTCTCTGTGTCCTGTCCAGAGAGTTGTGCCCCTGGTGGTGCTCAGGAAAGTATAAATGGTGTCGGATTGAACCTGGGATCAGTCACATGCAAGTCAAGAGCCTTAATCCACTTTACCCTCTCTCCGGTCTCTAACCTGGATCAAAAGAAGCCCCTGTTATTAAAACACTTAGCTGATCCATAGACTTGTAAGTGATAACATGCTTATAGCAGCATTTTTTGGCTTTTAAAATATAAAAATAGCCAAATTATACAATATTGTTTATGAAGACAATGGCTTAAAATGAAGCATAGATATTTTTGTAATCACTTCAGTGTGGGGCTTGACTGTCCATCTGGAAGGGCAGGGTTCATGGCTGCCCTTCTAGTCAGCACATTGCAAAGCATCTGGAGTGTAGAACCACTTGATAAATATTTATGAATGAATATTAAATGTCTTTCCTGAGAAGAACCTATACCTTTATAAACACTCAATTATTACTTAAAGTGTCTCAACCTATAGGAGAGGATATCTTAATTTCACTGTTAATTGAAAATGCACTTTTCCTCTTGGAAAACTCCCCTCCCTCCCTTTTGTATGGGATAAGGTTTCAGTGAAAAAGAAAAATGCCAATAAGCTTATAAATGTAAAACACGAAGGTAAGCAGGTCAAGGAATGAATGGTGTGGGTTTTCAGGTTCATCCTTGTTAAGAATGGCATCTTTGAGATGCAAAATTTTTTAGTTTTGAAAACTAGTAGTGCTTTTGAGAACACGCTTTCGTATTTTCATGCCTCAAGGTACTTGCTGGTGCATAGGGCCTTGGCAGTCTGGGCTTAGAATTTCAAGGACCCATCTAAGAGCAGACTTGCTTAAGAAACAGTAGTAAAAGGAACACAAACAATTGATTTTGGGGGGATGTAAAAGGGAGGGGTGTTGGGCTCCTTGGAGAAGGGATGCCGTTAGACAAGCCATGGGTGTGGTGTTGGAATTATGTGCATGAAAAATCATTAGTAGTTGGGCTAGAGTGATAGCACAGCAGATAGGGCATTTGCCTTGCATGTGGCCGACCCAGGTTCGATTCCCAGCATCCCATATGGCCCCTCAAGCACTGCCAGGAGTGATTCCTGAGTGCATGAGCCAGGAGTGGCCCCTGTGCATCACCGGATGTGATCCAAACAGCAAAAAAAAAAAAAAGTCATTAGTAGTAGTATTATAAACCACAGAATCTCAATCAATAAAAAATTAAAAAAGTAATAAAGTGAAAGGGACAGGAAAGAATTTAAATGTTCTGAACAAATTTTTCTGTTTATTTTTGGACCATACCTAGATGTGTTCAGGGACAACTCCCTGCTTGGTTCTTGGGGTGCTCTGGTAATTGGGCAGAGCCAAGTGATTGGACCTGCAGAGCAAAGCAAAAGCACAAGCAAAGCATGTGCTCAGTGCTCAGCTCATTAAACCATCTGTTGAGACCCATACTCTTGTTTTTCCAACTAAGCAAAGGCTCATTTACTTAAAATCTAGAATAGATTTTCATTACTTAGAGGACCCATACTTGGCAAGCTGTGGGGAGATGTATGTTTGCAAGGCATAAATAGAGCCATTTGGGATATGTCCAGGGTAACATTATGGAGGAGGCAGTCAAATTTTAGCAAAAGCAGAAGCAAGATCATTTACATCTATTCTTCAGTACCTTGCTCATATGTGAGAAGCAGATTACGGAGGTTCATTACTTGTTGAGTGTTCCGGATACTTTGTGGGGGTTATAATTTGCAAATCCCAGCATGATACAAGGATGTAGGGGGTTATTTAGATTCCCTCTCCCTCTCCCCAAACTGGTGTAATTTGGACCATTATGATTCACTTCTAGTTGTTCAGATAATCTGACCATCAACGCATTAATAAGCATTCCCTAGCCATGAGAAATGATCAATAGATTGGGGAAAATAAGCATATTTTTAAAAATATTTAATTTTAAAATTTTTATTTGAAAAATACAACACACAGCAGAGAATTATTACTTCCCCTACTGAACCTTCACAAAGAAAACTATATGGTAAATGTAACTGAGATATTTGGCTAGGATAGATCCTGAGAAAAGAGAGGGCCAGTTAGGAGTGGAATAGACAAAGTCTGTCAAAGAAGATTCACTTCTCTTTTAACATAAAAGATCCTTTAAAATAATCTTACGAATCAGGTAAAAACATGTGCAGAATTCCTGCCATGCAAACAGAGATTATTTGAAATTTTCAGGCTGACCTGAGCCCCAAGTAAGAATAAAAAGATGTCTTTATCATAAAGATATGTTAGTTTGCCTTTACTAAACTAGGTATGTACATATTTACAAATTAATGTTTCTTAAACCTGTATTTTTTTTAGTTTTCAGTAAAAACATAAAGGTTAAGGGCTCTTGCCTGGATTTTTGCTGTAGGTATCTGAATCTTTTCTGAATTTTGTTCATGGTAAGATGATTCATTGTACAATACTGGATTCATTATTTCTTAAATATTAGATGTGATTGTACACTAATCCTGGGTTAAAGTTGGGATTTTGAGGAATTCACAAATCTTCCATCAGGTTTAGTAGGGTACAGAGTTACAACATTTACATACAAATACATACGAAGGCTTTCAAGAAGAAAAATGCTGCTGACTGGCTCATTAGAAAACATACTTGTATTGATCTAACTCTGTAGCTCTAACTGGTAATTCTGCCACTGAATACAATTATTTTCATCCCCTTTCATTTGAATTCCCAGCAAATTAACTCCCCTTCACTATGGTAGTATCTGAAATGTATTTAAAGTGGATCAAGGCATTCCAAACATTTTCATATTCTAAGTTTTGAGCAGAATTTAATTGTGATAGAAACTATAAATTATTAGAACTACAGATTTCCACAGATATGGAAAAAAAGCATGTGATATCTATTTAGGGGAAATGAATAAGAATTTGGTTATATTTGATAATTTCTGTTGAAACTGCAAAAATTTTTGAAAATTTGTTAGGTTTAGGGTTAGAAACTATTATTCATATAGGCCAAAGCTATCGGGGATAGTTTAAAGATTTTAAGCGTATTTTTCAGGAGTACAATTAAATGATTCTTATAGCATCTTCATCTTTCTTATATGATTTTCATCTTTTATACCACATAGTCAGTGAAACGAATGTCCCTTAGTAGCTCAAAGGACTGAATATGGTAGTCCTTTCTCCAGAGCTGGGTGGGGGTTGGGGAGAAGAGAGACATGAGAATGAGGTTTTCTAGACATTTGGGAATTATTTTGTTTTAATGGGGGGGGGGGGTGAGGGTTTGGGTCACATCCAGCAGTGCTCAGGGCTTACTCCTGACTCTGTGCTTAGGGGATCACTTCTGGCAGTGCTTGTTGAGGGGACCATATGCATTGCCAGAGAGTGAACCAGGGTTTGCTTTATGCAAGGCAAGTGCCTTATTCTCTGTACTATCTCTCTGACAATTGGAGTTATAAAACAAGACAATAAATAAACTACTATTTATAGTCTTTAAAAATATTAAAAAACATAAATATTGAAAATAGATCATAGATTTTTCTCTTTAGCCACCTAACATGATTTTTGCTTTGTTTAGTTTTTGAACCACCTGGCAGTGCTCAGGGATTACTCCTGGCTCTGTGCTCAGGGATCACTCTTGCCAGGGCTCAGGGGACCATATGGGGTGCTGAGGATTGAAACTGGGTAGACCATGTGCAAGGCAAGTGCCCACCCAATGGACTGTCTTTCCAGTCATTGCTCTGTGATATTCAAAAGGAATATTTAGAGTCAGTACATTAAATGCCTCATACTAGTTGTGTGGAATTAAGAGTGTTATGTTTTCTGCTTTAGCCTCATTTTTCTCATTGGAAATCTAAAGTCACATTCCTGTTTACCAAGAGACTTGTGAGAATTCAATGAATTAGTAAAAGGACGTATACCTCTTAAAATATTAAGTATGGCATATATGCAAAACAAAATATGGTGCCTTCCTGTGTTGTAGTGTGAAATTCCAATCATGTGTCAGGGTATCAGGCTTTGGGAATTTTGATGAGAAACCAGCCTAGGAATGGAGATTTTTGACTCCTCCTGAGGCTCTGTTCTCAGTGGAAAACTGCTCAACAAGGAGTATGTACCTCATTGGACTGAGTCATTTAATCTGTCCTAAACATTGTCTGCATTCAAAAGCCACAAGTCAAAAATCAAACCACAATTTTCAGGAACAAAAAGTCCAAATAAATAATTTTAATTATGATACATTACTTATTACAGTAAAAATTGGCATTTTCCCCTCCAAAAGCAGAAGCACCAGTCTTAGAAAGGATAGTTCGGACGGTATTTTAAGTGAAACATAGCTTTATATTATGTGCAAACATCAGTTTAGTCTAGAACATAATTTCTAAAAGTAAAGTAATTTCACATACTGGAGTATGTTAGAATGGAAATAATGCCATGCTGATTAAGAAAATAGCCCCCCCGACTTTCCAAGTCCACTTCAAATGAAATATGCTGTACTTTTGAGTAGTCTAAAGAAAATTTAAAAAAGCTTAAAACTATCCCCAAATAAAGGGATCTCATATACAAATGTGACACGTAAAACTTTTTTCCACATTGTTGTGTGATTTTGTGAGAAACTTAAGTGAATTTTTGAGTAATTAATTTGCTCTTTTGGTCATCACATTTTTATTAAACACCTACTTTGTGCAAGTCAGGCTTTGTGGTAGGTGCTGGGAATACACAGAAGAAAGACACAGTCCTGCCTTTGAGGAGCTCACAGTCTAGTGGGGGTAACAGATAGGCTGACTCGGATTTCAAAATTATAAAAATTATTACAGAACCATATAACATTTTGTGATTAAACAAACTTTGGGTGTTATGAATGGATGGTAAAAAGAGATGATGTCCAATGCAGTGAATATCCATCTGCTTCAATATCATGTGACTTCTGCAAAGGCGGTGATGTGGTTCTAAAAAAAGAGAAAGAAAAAGAGTCGCAAAGTTAGAGACTTGGGAAATTGACTTTGTAAAATACTCAGTGTTTTCATAAATAATTATTAGCCTTCTGCAAAACTGTAGCCCATAGATATTTCAGTTGCAAAAACATACAGCACTATTAAACTGTTCTGTTATTATATAAAATTTAGCTGCTAATTATATATTTTATCCAATATCCGTAATTAACAAAATAGACTAACATGTTATACCTGATTTATTCAAAGTTAACACTGAAATTTGGAGAGATAAAAATGGAAATGCTAGACACGTTAATATTCTGTTCAGCGTTAATGGAATTTTAATGCAGCATGTTGGAGTTGCAGATTAATTGCTCCCTGTGAGACAGATGGCATCGAATGAGGTGGTGAAGTGCTCAGACTGAAATGGCATTTGCTAGTTGACAAAGATCTACTTAAACACTTCATTTTTCATGCATGAATCCAGATTCTAAACTGCAATCTCCGTTGTTGTTTACCTCAACCATAGAATTCTTTACAGAGATTTTTTTTTCCTTTCAAGCAACAGAAGTGTAACCAAATAAACCCTAGGAAATGGCTAGTGTTTAGTTGGATTCAAATATGCAACAGACTACTCATGACTACTGAAATAGTGCAATGGAAATTGATATGGCATCATTAATCATGTCACACAGGATTATGTCAAGATCGAACAGGAGTGACAGCCCCACAACAGCAGCATTTCAAAGGGCCTTTTCATATTGTCTCTCTCTCTTTTTTTTTTCTCCCTGGGTCATACTCAGTGATGCACAGGGGTTACTCCTGGCTTTGCACTCAGAAATTACTCCTCACGGTGCTTGGGGGACCATATGGGATGCTGGAAATCAAACCTGGGTCAGCTGCGTGCAAGGCAAATGCCCTACCAGCTGTACTATTGCTCCAGCCCCCACATTGTCTCTTGAAAGCTTTTAACTACAGCTTCTATATTGATTCTTTGTAAGTCAAAGACATACATAGGACTTTAAGGAATGTATGCCATGAGTTTTGTTCATGTACATGTAAATCTTTTCAAGGTAGGGTATTTTAACTAATTAAATATATCTTACTGGTGTATGAAAAAATTGGATTTATTTTGACTGAATTTAGGCATATTAAACCACAGCTAGAAGGATATAATTATTACTTGGTTTGACTTAAACCCAGAGAAAAACATTATTGGTAAATGAATCAGTGATAAGCAAAATAAGCATGCTGACTTTTCATTGCCTTGAGAAGACCTTACCAACTTTATTTATTTATTTATTGGCTTTTTGGGTCACACCTGGTAAAGCACAGGGATTACTCCTGGCTCTGCACTCAGGAATTACCCCTGGCAGACCATATAGGATGCTGGAAATCGAACCCGGGTTGGCCATGTGCAAGGCAAATGCCCTACATGCTGTACTGTTGCTCTAGCCTCAAGACCTTACCAACTTTAAATTCCCACTTTAAAAAAGTATGATGGGAACTATCATTATAGCACAGCGATAGCACAGCGGCAAGCTACCGAGTGTATCTCGCCTGCATGGCAAAGCCTGACAAGCTACCTGTGATGTATTCAATATGCCAAACACAGTAGCAACAAGTCACATGATGGAGACGTTACTGGGCCTGCTTGAGCAAATCCATGAAAAACGGGAAGACAGTGCTACAGTGCTACAGTGATACCCATCTGATAAGGGATTAATATCCAGGATATACAAGACACTAAGAGAATTGTACAAGAAAAAAACCTCCAACCTCATCAAAAATGGGGAGAAGAAATGAACAAAAGTTTCCTTAAAAAAGAAACACAAATGTCCAAAAGGCACATGAAAAAATGCTCTGCGTCACTAGCCATCAGGGAGATGCAAATTAAAACAACAATGAGATATCATCTTACACCACAGAGATAGGCACACATTCAAAAGAACAAAAGCAACCAGTACTGGCATGGATGTGGGGAAAAAGGGACACTCTTTCACTGTTGGTGGGAATGCCCACTAGTCCAGCCTTTCTGGAAAACGATATAAACAGTCCTTCAAAAACTAGAAATGGAACTTTCATATGACTGCAATACCACTTCTGGGAATATATCCTGAGGATGCAAAAAAGCACAGTAGAAATGACATCTATACCTATATGTTCATTGCAGCACTGTTCACAATAGCCAAAATCTGGAAACAACCCAAGTGCCCTAGCACAGATGACTGGTTAAAGAAACTTTGGTACATCTACACAATGCAATACTATACAGCTGTCAGGAGAGATGAAGTCATGAACTATGCTTATAAATGGAAAGACATGGAGAGTATCATGCTAAATAAAATGAGTCAGAAAGAGAGGGACAGACATAGAAGGACTACACTCATTTGTGGAAATATAAAATAACATAACATGAAGCTAACACCTAAGGAAAATAGATAAATAGGGCAGATAGATTGCTCAATAGCTGGAAGCCTGCCTCATGAGCAAAGGGGAGAAGGCAGCTGGAATAGAGAAGGGATCACTAAGAAAAAGATGGCTGGAGGAATCGGTCGGGATGGGAGATGTGTGCAGAAAGTGGATAAAGGATCAAACATGGTAACCTCTCAGGGTCTGTATTGCAAATCATAATGCCCAAAAGTAGAGAGAGATTATGGGGTATCATGTCTGCCACAGAGGCAGGTGGAGGGTGGGAAAGAAGGGGGATACCGGGGAGATTGGTGGTGGGGAATGAGCACTGGTGGAAGGATGGGTGTTTGATCATTGTGTGATTGAAACCTAAACATGAAAGCTCGTAACTATCTCATGGTGATTCAATCACGATCACGATCACGACCATCCTGTTGTTCGTCGATTGCCTCGAGCAGGCCCCAGTAACGTCTCCTTCGTCCTAGCCCTGAGATTTTTTTTTTTTAAAGTGCCATATTCAAGCCTCTTTCAGGGTGAGGAGAATGAGACCCATCATTGTTACTGGTATTTGGCATATTGGGTATACCACGGGGAGTTTGCCAGACTCTGCTGTGTGGGCAGGTTACATTCCGTAGCCTGCCAGTTTGTCCAAAGTAGGTATGAGATGATAAGATGTCGCGTGGCCACGAATGCGGCCGCGTGCTTCCGGGAGCTGAGTGTGATAATCTCTGGATCCTGGCCGTTGTTGGGGTTACACGGCAGTTGGTGGGTGTAACTGTCTAGCTACTGTCAGGTCCAGTCCCAAACTGTGCAGGCTTGGAGATCTCAGCCCCGATAAAACTAAAAAAAGTATGATGGGGCAATTTAGGAGGTAGGGTGCTTGCCTTACATGTGACCAATCTGGATTCGATCTCCTGCACCCAGATGGTCTCCCAAGCCCCACCAGAAGCGATCCTGAGCTCAGAGAGAGCAATAAGCTCTGAGCACTGCTCAGCATGACCCCCAAACAAACCAAAAAACCAACAACAAAAAACATGATGAAATTGCTGGAAAATGAAGTTAATCATTTTTTCCCCAGTTCTCCTTATAAAAAAATGCAAGTATGACTTCAGGATTTAAAACTAACAAATAACAACTTAGTCCTATCCTGAGTTTGTTTCCAAACATGAGGAGTTTCATTTCCTTTCTCTTCTACTTTCCAGTAAACTTTTCTATTTTCTAAAACAAAGAAAAAAACAGGGACATGCCAGAGTTATATAACACAGTGACCACATAAACTCCCTAAGAACTTTGGAAATGGTACATCATAGTTTTATTTTCAGTCACTGCACAGATAACAGAAATCTGTGAATGGAGAAAATAGTGTGATAATCACAGTTTCAAGGGGTAGAGGGGCCATCCTTGACAAGATATAACCTAGCATAGCTATATAAAGAGGTATAGACGCGCATTGAAGATGAGTAAGTCAGCGGGAACTGGAGGTAGAAGAGCAAAACATTGAGAGAGAGAGAGAGAGAGAGAAGAATATAGATTTAAAGAGAGACTATGAATGGTGTTTTGAAGGCCCTTGGCCTAAGTATCAGGGTTACCCTGATATAGCACTTAGATTCTTAAACTGATTGAGGGCTTCATATGGGATTGTGTAACTGGATATGTGGGTTGCAAAATATATCAGCAGGAAAAGGTTTCTTAACATGCAATAGTTCTGCAGCACTGTAGCACTGTCCTCCTGTTGTTCATAGATTTGCTCAAGCAGGCACCAGTAATGTCTCCATTGTGAGACTTGTTGTTACTGTGTTTGGTATATCGAATATGCCACAGGGAGCTTGCCAGGCTCTGTCGCTCTGCCGTGTGGGTGGGATACTCTCAGTAGCTTGCCAGACTCTCTGAAAGGGATGGAGGAATTGAACCCGGGTCGGCTGCGTGCAAGGCAGACACCCTACCTGCTGTACTACTGCTCCAGCCCATGCAATGCAATAAATCAACTTAACTCAAAATCAACTACTTAATAAATCTGAAGTATTTCTGACGCTATTCCCCATGTCACCATTTCTTGGACAAAACGGGGTTGTGAGTGGGGAAAGTCTTGTAAAAAAGTGGGGGGAGGGGGAGCAGGGCTAAGTGCCTTCTCAGCCCTTAGGCCTGCCTGCAATATGTAAAGGACTGGGGGCTCAGCACCCTATCATGGCCAGGCTAAGTCCTGTGGCCTGCTGGCCTGTCCAGCCCTAGCAGGCATCCAGGAGTTCAGGAGTACCTGATAGCTGTGTGAGTATTGCCTGGTGACAACTGGACTAAAGGACCATGTGCTATAGAACCCGCAGAGCAGCATGCTTATCCAGGACCCTTCGGCTGGCCTGGAGCAAGTTCCCCATGAGTGAGTGGACTGGAGTGAGCGTGCTAGTGGGGAATAAGCTGCATCCGATGGAGAACAACAGGTCAGTATACATGAAGAGCATTCTGGAAGGCTGTATATCATTAGTGATGACCACTTAAACCACCAGTGAAAGAGAAATTGGGCTCATTCTGGAGATTTTTAACCAGATCGCCCTCACCATCTGCATGCCTCTGCCCTCTTCCCTCCATCCTGGCCAGTGTGTGCTGGGATTCCTGATGTCCGTTCACTTTGGGAACTGCCAGGCTCTGGTCATGAAGGGGTATGCATCTGTGGTTCTGCAGTGTGGCCTGAAGGTCCGGGTGGTGAAGGAGCTGGGTTCTAGCTGTCCCATCTGCAGCAGACTCAGTTGCCCCCATGGGGAACTACAGCAGCAGGTGATGCAGGACCTGTCCAACCTGGATATCTACCTGGACACCCCTCATTACCCCAATGCCTAGTGATGGCGCGAGGTCACCCAAGGGTAGCCTCCATGATTCACCACCACGTGCCTGGCGTCATGATCACACCCATCTGTCTCACTGTCCTTCTGGCCCCTTGTGGTCCCCACAGGGCTTGAGCTGAAGACCATGCTGGACCTGGAAGCAAAAAACACTGCTTGGGTGTCCTTTGATGGATGGTGGGGACAGCATTGGCATCACCATATCCTGCTCCCTGCTACACATGGTTGTGAGTGAGACTCCATGAGCGACTGGTTCGAGAGCCTGGCCCAGGGTCTGCACTAGAGCATGTGTAAGAAGCAGTCACAGTTCCAGAGGGGGAGGAGGAAGGAAAAGGAGAAGGAGAAACAGGAAGGCTGCATACTCCAGGGCTGAGCCCGTCTCCCCTGTAGGAACAGCCAGAACTTGGCTTTACTAAGGAGCCTGAGGCAGGGACCCAGAAGCAGCCTTTGTCAACCACATCAGATTTTATTTTCTTTTGGCTTTTTGGGTCACATCCGGTGATATTTAGGGATTACTCCTGGCTCTGCACTCAGGAATTATTTCTGGCGGTGCTCAGGAGATCATGTGGGATGCTGGGAATTGAATTGGGGTCGGCCGCGTGCAAGACAAACACCCTACCCGCTGTGCTATGGCTCCAGGCCCCCACTCCACATCAGATTTTTTACCCTTTTATTTTATTTTGGCTTTGGAGCCCACCAAACCTGGCAGCGCTAGGGGCTTGCTCTTGGTTCTGCGCTCAGGGATCACTTCTGGCAGGAATGGAGGGAACATATGGGGTGCTGGGAATCAAACCCAGCTCAGTGACTCTACTGTTCCTGCCTCAGCTGTCCTATTTGCTTGCTTTGGTCTGATTTTTGTTTGGGGGCCGTACCCAGGATGCCAAGGGGTTGCTCTGTACTCAGGAATCACTCCTGGCAGAAATCAGGGGGCCATATGAGACACCAGAATTTGAACCCAGATGGGCCATCTGCAAGGCAAGTGCCTTACCTGCGGTACACTCTCTGGCCATGTTCCCAAGCTGGGTTGTGTGTACGTGTGTGTGTGTGTGTGTGTGTGTGTGTGTGTGTGTGTGTGTTTATATTTTAGATCTGACTTCATTTGAGCATTGCTAAGTGACCAAGTCAGTGAAGCAGATTCGGATAGGGGTAGGGTACTCTTACAGCTTCAGTGTCAGCCTCAGCAGGAGTCTTCCCTATCAGTCTATTGACATCTAGAAGGGCCTGGGATGGATGGCTCTAATCTTTAGGGTAAAAATAGTTGTCTCGGCCAAAATTCTTTCTTTAACCTGACAATTTCCCTGATCCTGCTTCTGTCCTTAGAACACTGGTGGGATGCTAAGGGACTCAGAGTCAGCACATTTGAATTAGACAGACAGCAGTGAGGGTGCTGTGGGTACCAACTAGAAAGGGCGTGTGTGGTGCCAGGTGATGGTTGTGGGTGCAGTGGGGGCATAGCCCACAAGTGGAGTGGTAGAGGCTGTCTGGTACATTTAGCTCCTCTGGGGGTCAGGTTTTGGGGACTCCATCACCCCTTGGAGAGCACACACCTCCACGTGTACCACAGGGCTTGGCAGACTTCTGGACGCTGGCTTGAAAATAGTCTTTGAGCTGCCGTGGGCCCCGCTCTGCATGCACACCCACCAGTGGCACCGGCATCAGCTGGATCTGATGGCCAGTGCCTTTTCCTGGCTAGGATGGGATAGACTGAGCAGCCCTGTGGTGCCCTTGGCTGGGGGTTCGTGGAGCCGGCCTCATTTTGATTATGATGACCATTCCCTGACACCTGGGCACATGGTCTGGTCAGCCAGGGGTGCCCAATGCTTGCCCAGGTCTGCACAGGAAAGAACCGTTCAGTGATCTTACCACCACAAACATGGTTCAGTACCCTAAGGTCCTGACTGGTAATATCTCGAAAGTTCAGTGTTGAAAAACTCTGACACTGGAGTCACAGTACATGGGCATGGGGTAGATAAGGTGCTTGCCATGCACAAGGTGGACAAGGGCTCAATCACTGATACCACATATGGTCCTCTAGGCACCATGAGTAGTAATTCTTGAGTGCAAAACCAGGAGTAACCCCCAAGCATCTCAAAACTAAAAAGCAAAAACAAACAACAACAACAAAAACAAATGGTGTTAAAAAGTCCTATCACTATTTTCAGATTTTTTCAACAGATGGGTTTAAAAAAAAAAACACTTTAAGGGGGCTAGAGTGATAGTACAGCAGGTAGGACATTTGCCTTGCATGTTGGTTAATCCGGGTTCAATTCCCAGCATTCCATATGGTCCCCTGAGTACTGCCAGGAGTAATTCCTGAGTGCAGAGCCAGGAGTAACACCTGAGCATCGCCGGGTGTGGCCCCAAAAGAAAAAAAAAACAAAAAATAAAAAAACCCAACACTTTAAAAGACAGAACTGATTTAGTAAATGAGATGGATTTTAATCAGGAACAGGTAGCTGCTAATCAATGCAAGGCAGATGCAGAGGAAAAATCAAATGACAAGTACAAGCTGGTAAAAGGACAAAGAATATACAGTGATGACAGGGTGACCATCCAGGGATCATGTAACCTGCTCATATTGAAGGGGAAAGGAAATGGTAATCACAGGGATAACCGGCTAAAATCAGGACTGTCTCAAATAGTGATGTTTGTTATCCAATAGTGATCACCTGAGAAATGGGATGTTAAACACCAGTTACACTGTGAACATGCTGTGAAGATCCAGGGCAAAAAGAATTCAGTCTTGACATCAAAATCAGGTTTTGGTCAGTAACATATCTACCTTCCACAGCCCATGAATTCCAAATGATTCTGCCTTTCTCAGAGGCCACAGCATTAGCAATAAGTCAACCTACCAGGGTAGTAGTTTATTTCCAATTTTGTTCATGAAAATTGTGAAAAAATTTTGTAAAAATCTGTGGCAACTTTTTTTTAATAGAAAACTCTTTCAGTTTAACATCACATTTAAGTGTTAGCCTCTGAGATCATTTTTTCTATTTGACTGGAATTAGAGGAATCCTGCTTGGGGCTTGTTGAAAAAGATGGTCATTAGCAGAGAGACAAATGGGTGAAAGTCAAACACTGAAGTCACTGCATAGGTTAAAGAAAATACAGTGAAAACTAATAGTAGGTTCAACGTGCATGAACATGTACAATACACAGGAGCCACCATTTCATTAATTTCACTATCTAAAAGCAAACAAATCCACAACATAGAATGCAGAAGGAAGATCATTTATACAGTTGTCTTAAAAAAATCCAATTAATGCTCTTCAAGCAGTGGGAGTGTTTTCCTAAAGGAATGTAGAAAAAGGACAAGTCAGTGACCTTATATTCTGAGCATTTATAAAGCTCTATCATTCTGTTAGAAAACTTACATTAGCAAGGTATATAAATGCAAACTTTAAAAGATAAAAATGACATCCTTTCTATGCAGGAAGTTATGATATTGTTCACTTTTCCATCAGCATTTTTCTGTAATGTACACACAGGACTTGTATTTAGTATTTAAAGAACATCTATCTTGGGGAATAAACTATCAGAGCATACTGGGTGACAACAAGATTTTCCTTACAATATGGATTAGTTTTTTAAGATGCAGCACTAAACCGCAGTGATGATAGTGCCAACACACAAGTGAGAAGCAAAAGCCCCATGCATGGAAAGTGTAACTCAGAGTCCCAAGTAGAAAAAGGGTGATGTAATTATCAGTCCAACTACTGATACTTCATTAATTACACACATCAATTAGAGTAGGAGAACAGTGCTCAGCCCAAAAAGTTGAAGATCAGAATGTGCTACATCCATCAGGAAGTGTTTGTTCAAGTCCAAAGCACATCAATGAGCAACATACGGAATCTCTTCCTTGAGTGCAGACGTCCCAGGGGAAATGAAGCACTTGTTTCAGAAAAGTAGTTTGGATTTGTAATTTGATAAACAGGAAAGTCTGTAGTATATTAATTATTGAAGCTTAAGTTCTACAGGATAGCTTCAATTTTACTATATATTCTACAGCTCCATATGTAGAAATTATGTTGTCACTTACAAAGACTTAGAACGAAATTGTCATTTATGTATGACATGAAAATTTGGTGATAAGGGATGTCAATAACATCTGCCATTTACAATTTCTCTTTGAAAAAAAATCAAGGGCACGTCATAAGATAACTTCAAATGGGAAAAAAAAAGACCTTTTTTTTTTTATAAAAGTCATCATTATTAGAGGTTATTTGAGTGACATCAATTTTTATGAATGAGTGTATATGTGTACATATATTTGAAAAGTATATAGATTTGGAAAAACAGTAACAGCAGCAATCATTGCTAAGTGTTAAATCCTGGGGTTATAATGGAACACTGCACAGAAGGATACATTTTTCTGTATTTGCTTTGTTGCAACCAACTCCAACAGCAGTGCGCTCTAGCGCACATACGTTTATTGCCTTAATTGAAGGTGTTCACAGTGGCTTATTCCCATTATCCAGCTGAAGAGCCTTGTGAGACAATCTTTAAAGGATCTTCCCTGTGAAATTTCTTCTGAGACATCCTCAAAAGGCTGGGTTCGGGACATCTACAAGACGTGTGTTTTATATTATTTGTTTACTTAAATACTAACTAATCTGTCTGGACAAAGTACATGTTTTAATTAAAATTCTACGCTTCTGTATTGTTAGACCAAATTTTGTTTTTAAATTTTATTGAATCACTGTGAGATAGTTGCAAGCTTTCATGTTTGGGTTAAAATCACACAATGATCAAACACCCATCCCTCCACCAGTGCACATTCCCCACCACCAATATCCCCAGTATACCCTCCTTTTCCCAGCTTCCCCCTGCCTTCATGGCAGACAATATTTCCCATATTCTCTCTCTACTTTTGGACATTATGATTTGCAGTACAGATACTGAGAGGTTATCATGTTTGATCCATTATCTACTTTCAACACACATCTCCCATCCTGACCGATTCCTCCAACCCTTTTTCTTAGTGATCCCTTCTCTATTCTAGCTGCCTTCTCCCCTCCGCTCATAAGGCCGGCTTCCATCTATGGAGCAGTCTTTCTGGTAAGGCCAAAATTTTAAAGTTAAACAACTTGTTCAAACCCTTTTCAGGATAATAATAAATAACTTCTATATTTTCATAGCAGATTGTGAGCAGTCAGTTTAAGTTTTTAGCCTAGATTTAAAATAAGATCGATACATGTCCTTAACTCAGTGATTTGTAATTCAATTTATTGGTAAGAAAACTGTATGGAAAATTGGAGATTAAGTAATGTGAATGTCAATGGTGTGAGTTCCATAGCAACTGAAAGCGTTTACAAAAAATTACCTTCAGAAGACATAATTTTCTGTTGAAATTAAAATATTACCTACTTAAGAAAATCTTTATTAAGATTAAGTGAGATTATATGTACAAAATCCCATTTCTCTACTTAAAAATATAGTTTTCTAAAAGTCACAGCATAAAAGCAGAAACAAAAATGCAACTTTTTAAAGAAATGCAGTTTTACAAATTTATAATTCTAATATCAAAGCCATTTTCTTGAAAACTCAGTTTCTTGAAAAATTTGTGGAAACTTATTTGGTGACAAAAACTTAACCCTTATCTGCTGTGAGGTATGGTAGCTTTATGGGGAGCTGCAGAAGTATTCATCATTGATTATAAAGTGCTGTGCAATGTCAGGCTTTGTAACAGCACACAGAGAACCTTTTCTCTAAAATATAAAATCTTTGTTCCTGAACAAAAATTGAGCACTAGGGATTTAAGATAAGGAATTGTGGCTGTATTATGAAACCGGTCAACAATGTTCTGCTCTAAAACCCAATCTACACATTATCAGGGACTTCACAAATAAATACTGGTCTCGTTTATTTGCTCTTTGCTTCCTTGATTCATTCAGGGAATCCTCTGAGGAGAGTAAAGGAGAGCAGGAAAAGAAGAAGAAGAGGGAGAAAAGTTGCTGTTTATCAAGAATGGGATTCTGTCATACTAACTTTTTCTTTAGGGGTGAGGAAAATTCGAGCCATGAGCATATAATGTCCATCAAATCTGTGGTTTGGTCCTGTTTCTTTACATGTGCTTCTTAGTAGCTGCCTGCAGCCTGCCTGCCTATCTTATATGTCCTGCAAATGATGCTATTAATACCCAGATGATCCTTGAGAGAAAAAAGATTTCACATTTTGGTATTTTAGTAGAGAAATCATTTGGGCGTCAGTTTAGATGAAGTGATTAGATGAGGCTATGAAACTTGTGATAAAACTTATGATAAAATTAAGCAAGTTCTTATTTTAAGAACTTGGAGCTATGAAGACTTTTTTTTAAGAACTAAAAGGTGACAGGACCAGAATTCCTGGGAAAGGAAACTTTTACTCTGTTGGTTTGGTTTCGCTTCATTTTAAAGGTTTTTTTTTTTTTTATGAGCACAGAGTTTTGTTTTCATTCATAAATTTCCCTTATGTACTCTCTGAATAAAGGGGCTAAATGCTACTTTCTGAGAGAGTCTTTCCTCAGGGAAAGGAGAAGTCCCTAGGTGACTTTTCTTGGGATAGACTAATTAAATAGGATGACAACACAGCTTTTTACTAGAGCATTAGATACAGATCTTATGAAGTGTTTAAGTCCTGAGGAGCAGGAGTTTGAGACTTTCCAGACTGAATCTGTAGGAGCACCGATTCTCAGTGTTGACTGCATATTGGATCAACTGGATGCTTTGAAATCATCCTGCTACAACTCTAGAAGCTCAGATGTAATTGGTCTGAGGTGTGGCTTAGTCAACAGGAATTTTAAAAGCTCTCCAGATTATTATTATATGCAGCCCATATTGAAAACTACTGTATCAGAAGCTTGCAGGTCACACTGGAGCCAGACCAAGTGTTGGATCTATACTGAAATCACCCAAGTCACCTGCTCTGCTAGATCTCCAGGCCAATCCTAAATCAAGAAGATCGGAACTGTGGGGCAGACAGCCAAGGGATCTCCTTTTCTGCAGGAGCTGCACGGAATGGATTCTCTTTACATTAGTCTGAGAATCACTGTTTACAGGTATAGAAAAGAGATATTAGGGACCAGAGCAATAGTACAGTGGGTAAGGGGCTTGCCTTGCAACCAACTGTCCAAGATTCCACCCTTCAACTACTTTCCCCAACTCACATCACCACATGTAATCCCTGATCCCAATCTTGAATGATCCCTAAGTTGCAGAGCTGGGAGTAAGTCCTAAGAAATGCCAGGTATGGCCACAACACCAAACAAATGAAAAGGAATATTAACATGGTCAAGTATATAAAATTAATTATCTATTTAAAATGTTCTCATTTGTCCAATAAAAATGATAGTGACTTAAATAATCTTGAAAGTTTCTCAAAAATTAAATATTATTTTTGTTTTTAAAAATTGCAATCTGCAGAGTTTATTCTTTTTTTAGATCTTCATGATGTGTCAGTGTTGAGAAAATTTGTAGAAAAAGTTCTTATTTTTCTATTTTGTTTTGGACAAACTTGCAGGCTATCGAATGTAGCCTGCCCACAGGGCAGAGTCTGGCAAACTCCCCGTGGCATACCAAATATGCCAAATACCAGTAACAATGATGGGTCTCATTCTCCTAAAGAGCCTTGAATATAATCTCAGGGCTAGGATGAAAGAGACGTTACTGGGGCCTGCTCGAGGCAATCGACGAATAACAGGATGATGAAATGAAATGAAATTTTGTTTTAAGGCTTTACTATATTTTTATTCTGAATGAAACACATTTGATTGGAAAAGGAGGACATAAAAGAAAAAATATCAAAGAGATCATTTGCAATATATTAAATATACATAATGTTAATAGGTAAATTTCAAACAGGTTCCCAATCATTAATCCTTTAAAATTAGATCATAAATCAGGGTAAGCTTTAATTGATTGGGGAATAACAAGTTAGAACTTTTCAAAAAAGTCAAAACATTCAAACCATTCAACATACCCACTTCCATGAGCACCTTGAAAAACTGAATAGAGCAATAAAGCTTATGGCGAGGAGTGACTGATCCATACTTCAAGGAAAAGATTTAAAGAAACACAAGATAAGAAGTATTGTATTTCACTATGATTTAATGTTAACTGACACATTGACATGAAACCCCATGTAAGTTAACTGATACAGACATGCTTATGTACTTGGTAAAAGTGTTTATCAGGAAGTATCTACAAATTTTCTTAACCCCTTAACTCTACAGGTTTTCAGTCCTTATCATAATTATATTCTCAATCATGAATAATGTTAGAAATATAACTTTCCAGTTTACTCTCTACTCTATCTCCCTCATACTACAAATTTTCTTTAGCCATTTTGGAGATGTCGTGATTGTTGACCTGTGGGCTCCAATCCATCTTGCTCCTTTTTAATTCTAGGTCTTATTATAGACCCCATCTTAATACTTTAATGATATTTTCAAACCTCTTTTATGTCTCCATATTCTTATCTGTCAAACAAAATATTGTTTAAGTTGATTCCTCTATCTGGAATATTATCATCTCTCCTTACTTGACTAATAAACCTGCAGATCTCCCTGTATAATTTCTGTAAACATTGCCAAGTTAGGAGAAATTCATTTGTATGTTCCTCTAGCAAGGCCAGCAGCACCTTGTCCTGTATTTGCTTCTAAAACATTCTATTTCCCCAGAAGACTGTGGGCACAGGAGCCCTGGGAAATGTACTTTGTTGCCTCTTATTTGGTATTTGTTACATGGTTCAGATAAGTTACATATATGATTAAATTCCTTTGTTGTTTATAACAAATGAGTAGAAACATAATTCACACATAAACTGTAACTTGGTTGTCCCCCATGCCCCACTCCCCTTGCATTCTTTTGTTAGGATACACTTGGTGGTACTGAGTGGGAAGAGAGTGCTGTGTTGTTCCCTATGGTGCTCAGGAGATAATGTGGTGCTGGGGGCTAAACCCAGGACTCTTGAATACTACAGCCCTTTGAGCCATCTCCCCAGTCCCACCCAGGCTTTGATTCATACTAGTATCTTATTCTAACTCTACTGTTCTTAATTTTGTTTCCCTTTAACTTTTAATAATGTGTTAGAATTGCAAAGTAAGCAGCCCAAAGGTACTTGAAGAGTCAGAGGATATGGATAATGGATAAATTCTTGTATAGACAGGAGCTTTTTAAAACTTCTCATTTAAAAACTCTTATCCACTGCTGGTTAGAATGCTGTGCAGTCTGGTTCAAACTCTAGGCAAAACAGTATGGAGGATTCTCAGTAAATTTAAAATTAACCTGTCATATGACCCAGCAATTCCATTTTGGGGCATCTACCTCCAGAACAGAAAAACATTTATTCAAAAGGACATGTATGCACCATTATTCATTGCAGCACCCGTACAATAGCTAAGATATGGAATCAACCTAGATGTTTAATCACAGGTAAGTAGATCATGAAGATGTGTATATATACACAACAGAACACTACACAGCTGTTAGGAATGACTAAATCATATAATTTGCTGCATATTGCACTGGAAGATATTCTGTGAAAAAAGGCAAGCCAGAAGAAGAAGACTAAATACAGATGATGTCACTTATATGTGGTATTTGGAATAACTGGACGAAGAAATACAGGGGTTTAAAGTGTGTGTGTGTGTGGGGGGGGTTACCTAGATCACCCTTGGTCCCAAAGTACAGGGAGGAAAAGGAAAGACAAGTGGAGGTATGAGGGAAGAGAGAGATAAGAAGCAAGGGTTAAGGTACATTGGTGGTGTTAAGGAATGATAAAGACAAATATACAAACCAGAGTCAACAACACTGAAATTATGATACCCAAACTTTAATAACCAAACTTAAAAAAGTGTTTGTCAAGATGGCAGGCTGAGGGTGGGGAGACAGGAGAGGGAACTGGGAACTCTGGTGAAGGCATTGTGACACTGATGTCTAAACCCAACTAAGAATAACTTTGTAAATCAAGGTACAATAAAATTTAGGAAAAAAAACTTGCTAAAGCCAGAGAAATTTAACAGGACTAACGTATATGACTAACTGCATTTTGATTGCTGGTACTGTAATTAGTCCCCTGAGCACCATTACAAGTGATCTCTGAGCACAGAGTTAGGAGTAAGCCCTAGTAACAAGGGGCAAGGCCAGTTAGTGTGGCCTAACACCCCTCTCCAAAAAAAATATTAGTCAGCCATATAACAATTTATTTCAAAACCATTCAAAAATCAACTGTCATCATTATCCCTGGAACAGATATGGCGATTTTTTTTTTGTGAGGATAAGTATACATTTACCATTAACTCTAGTAATCTCATTCCAAGACTGAAATATTTATCCAAGATATAGAAAAAACATATTCACACAAAACATGTATATGAATTTAGGTATACAATATGAGTATTGTATTTATTTAATTAATTTATTTTTTAATTTTTATTAGTGAAACAGCATGAGGTACAGTTATAGACTTACTTTTTTTTTTTTTTTGCTTTTTGGGTCACACCCGGTGATGTACAGGGGGTTACTCCTGGATCTGCACTCAGGAGTTACTCCTGGTGGTGCTCAGGGGACCATATGGGATGCTGGGAATCAAACCGAGATTGGCCGCGTGCAAGGCAAATGCTCTAACCACTGTGCTATCGCTCCAGCTCCCAGACTTACAAATTTTTGTGCTTGGGTTTCAGTTATACAATGATTGAGTACCCATCCTCCATCCCTCCACCAGTGCCCATTTTCTACCACCACTGATCCCAGTATCCCTCCCCCTTCCCAAGCCCCCTATATACCAACTTGCCTCTGTGGCAGGGCACTCCCTTTTGTTCTCTCTCTCCTTTTGGGTGCTGTGGTCTGCAGAAGAGACATTGGGTGGCAATCATGTTCGTCTATAGTCTACTTTCAGCATGTATCTCCCATCCTGGGCGGATCTTCCCAGCACCCTTTATTTGGTGCTCCCTTCTCTATCTGAGTTGCCTTTCCCCCTAGCATGTGTGGCTGGCCTCCAAGCCATGGAGTGAACTTCCTGGTACATATCTTGGCTATTCTTGGGTGTTAGTCTCCTATTTTGTTACTTTATGCTCCCCAGATGAATGCGATCTTTCTATGTCTGTCCCTCTCTTTCTGACTCATTTTACTTAGCATGATACTTTCCATGTAGTACCACTTGTATGTAAATTTCCTGACTTCATCTTTTCTAACAGCTGCATGGTAATCCATTGTGTAGATACACTAAAATTTCTTTAACCAGTCATCTGTTCTTGGGCACTCAGGTTTTTTCCAGATTCTGGCTATTGTAAACAGTGCTGCAATGAACAAACAAGTGCAGATGTCACTTCAACTATACACTATACTTTTTTTTTTTGCCTCTCTGCAATATATTCCCATGAGTGGTATTGCTAGATCAAATGCAAGCTCAATTTCTAATTTTTTGAGAATCCTCCATACTGTTTTCCAAAAGGGCTGAACCAGTCAGCATTTCCACCAGTAGTGAAAGAGGGTCCCTTTCTCTCCACATTTGTGCCAACACAGGTTGCTTTTGTTCTTTTGGATGTGGGCCAATCTCTGTGGTGTGAGATGATATCTCATTGTTGTTTTGACCTGCATCTCCCTGATGATTAATGATGTAGAATATTTTCTCATGTGCCTTTTTTGCCATTCGGATTTCTTCTTTGAAAAAGTTTCTGTTCATTTTATTACCCCATTTTTTGATGGGGTTGGATGTTTTCTCCTTGTGGAGTTCAATCAGTACTTTGTATATCCTTGATATCAACCCCTTTTTGGATGGGTATTGGGGGACTATCCTTTCTCATTCTGTAGACTGTCTTTGTATTTTGGTCACTGTTTATTTTGAGGTGAAGAAGCTTTTTAATTTAAGAAAGTCCCATTTGTCTATCTCTGTTTACACTTGCTTGGCCAGTGGCGTGACATCTTTGAAGATACCTTTAGCTTCAATGTCATGGAGGGTTTTGCCAACCTTGTCTTCAATGTACCTTATGGTTTCTGGTCTGATGTTGAGGTCTTTAATCCATTTTTATCTTACTTTTGTACATGGTGTCAGGCAGAGATCTGAGTCTATTTTTTTTTTTTTTGATGTAGCGGTCCAGTTTTGGTAGCACAATTTATTAAAGAGCTTTTCCTTGCTCCATTTCACAATTCTTGTTCCCTTATCAAAGATTAGATGATTAGATGATATGTTTGGAGGGGGATATCAGTATATTCAACCCTGTTCCATTGGTCTGCAGCTCCGCATTTGTTCCAGTACCATGCTGTTTTAATTATTACTACTTTGTAGTAGAGTTTGAAGTTTGGGAGGTTGATTTCTCCCATTTTCTTTTCCCCTCCCTGGTCAGTTAACCTGCCAGTATTCAAACCCAGGATTTGGCTTTGTCCGCGCAAGAGCCCCAGGTGTCCTCTAGGACTCTGGGTTGCCCAGCATTATTGTATTTATTTTAAAAAGGTAAAATAGAAGACAATAAAGATCATGGTGCTAGGGGTTAGGAGTAAACAGAGGTATAACACAAAAAGGAAGGAGAGAACCTTCTAATTTGGGGGGCAAGGAGATGTCCTGGGTCCTATCCAGCAATGATCAAAAACTGTGCTGGCGGGGCTGAATAGCACAGTAGGTAGGAAAATTGCCTTGCATGTGGCTGACCCGGGTTCAATCCCCAGCAACCCATATGGTCCCCTGAGCACTGCCAGGAGTAATTCCTTAGTGCACGAGCATCACTGGCTGTGACCCAAAAGGCAAAAAACAAAAAACCAGAAAAATAAACAAAAAAAACCTATGCTGGCTTTGTGCTCAGGGATTACTCCGGAAGGTGCTTGTGGGATCATGTGAGGTATCAAAGTTCAAACCACGTCATTCGCATGCCTTAATCCCTATACTGCCTCTATGGCTTCAGGAGAGAAATTTCTAGGATAGCAGAAATGTTTTATAGTGAATTATAGTGATGATTTGGACTTTTCAAACTCATGAAACTATGCTAAAAAAGTGAAAGTTTTACAATATATAAATCATGCATAATAAACCTCAATTAAAAGAGCAGAACTCAGCCACTACACATGAGTACAAAACTCAAGTTTAGAACTGATGTGCTAGTTAACGCTTTGAAATTTGTTTTAGTCACAAAAAAAGCAAATTGATATGTAGTATATATTATTTTTGATCTAGACGATTATTAAGAATAATAGTCTCCACTGCTAGCAAGGACCTTGGATATTAATAAAACCAAATGCTTTTAGTAGAAAGTAGGATGTAGAAGCAATCGTGTATGTCTAGAAAAAGCAAAGGGCTCATTTATATGAATTAGAACTTTTATATGTAATTCTATCATTTTATAGAGTGATTATAAATTTGAGTTATGAAGCAATATAAGCATGAAAATGGAAGAATTGAACATGAACATAAAAATGGAACAATTCCATATTCTTGTTTCAGAACACAGAGACCATTTGCAAGCTGATGTGCAAATTGCTTAGCCTTCCTCATTGTAAAATCAAAAGTTATTTTTATAAAAACTACACTGATATTTTATTTGGGCAGTTATCGCATAACTTCATCCCAAATTTTCTTCTTATTTAAGCTTAGCTTCACTCATATGCACAGGACAGTTATATATCTATTAATCTGTAACATGCCTTTGATGTCCTGCCACATGACTAATACAAGTTAATGGGTAACTTGTGTAACACTTGTACAACTTGTGTAACAGCAGTTACACAAACCTACACATAGACAATAGTTTTGAAGGGTATTTTTAGAAAACGCTTACAAAAATCACAGTGATGTAATACATGTCTCCTGGTTCATTTTTTTTAACATATCCGGATTTTGAAATTTTAAGCAATTAACAAATTGTCTATTGCTTCTTAATGAAAACAAAAATAAAGTAAAAACACAACCCCAAACAACCAATTCTCCAGTGCTTCATGATCCTAAGACTGGGATGGGGATGAGATTGTTACTTATTTCCTATACTTAGCCAAATAAAACTCCACTTTTCTTCAAAAAATTTTTGTTTTATATTGTTGTGATCATCCTGATTAATCTTAAGTGCCTTGATTTTGTCTCCTGGAGAGGCCACCATTTGGGAAATAAATCTAATAGAAAAAAAGAATGAAGGGGTATGAGCAATTTCCCATGAGAAACTAATTATATGTACACCAGAAATGTCTTTTTGCTTCATCTTGTTTTCTTCTCTCATTAACTAATGATCGCAGTAACCCTATCATGTAAACATGCAGCCCAAATCTCTATTTACATGAATGAGATTAGAAAGTGTGTTTATATTCAGAAATATTTTAATGAAACGGTGTTTAAAAAAATCTATTAGTTTTTAAAAATCTGGCTTCTATTCTTTATATAGTGTTTTTAAACAGCAGGGAAGAAAAAAACCTGGATATATGGAAGCACAAACAAAAATAACATTCCGCAACGCCATAACAGGTTGTGGGAGTTTTCTTACTTGTTGATGGCTGTTGGAAATAATATGCTTCTATTTCCATTTTCTAAATTAACTTTTAAAAGTAAAATTAAAAAATAACAAAGGGCTGGAGAAAGTAGAAGGGTGTTTGCCTTGCACCTTTTTGATCCTAACACTTAATACGGTCCCCAGAACCAACAGGAGTGATCCTGAATGCAGAGCCAGGAGTAAGTCCTCTGTGCCATCAGGTGTGCCCTCCCCAATCAAAAATCATTACTAAAAAAAAGAGAAAATTTGTTTGACGGTAGTTTATTTCAAATGTTTTGTCTTTATGTTTTTTTTGGGGGGGTGGGGTGGGGTGGGCATACCCAGCTGTGTTCAGGGATTACTACTGGTTCTGTACTCAGGGATCACTCTTGATGGTGATCAAGGGACCAAATGGGGTGTCAGAGATTTAACTCTGATTGGCTGTGTGCTAGGCAAGGCAATTACTAGCAAGTACCTGCTGTACTATCTCTCAAGCCCCTTGAATGTTTCCATAAGTGCTCAAAGTTTAGATTGAGAAATGATGCCTCAAATGTGAGTATATTTAGTTCTAGCAACTATTCCAATATTTGATCACTAATAAAGTTGTTTTGACAAGGTCCTGTACAACAGCTTTATTTGAGTTCAGTAGTCCTATAAAACAAACATTTGCATTATAGAAAAGCAACTGAATCTTAAATAGATTGTCATAGTTATTCATGCATAACATTCTGAAATCTCAAAGGAATTTATCATAGAGAGTGCAGTAATGTATAATCATATTTGTGTTGGCAAGGAACTGCAGAATTATTTTGCTGTTGCTGTGACATTAATGTATGGACCATTTTATACTGTAATATTTTCTGCCATGTGTGCTGCATATGACTAAGAATATGTATAAAATTTATATCCATAAAACCCAAAATTTAAATCCATAAAACACACATACAGATGTCTTCATAAGAAATAAAATCTGTATCCTTTTATGGAAACCATTGTATAAAGATGGGGTAGAACTAAGTTGTATTAAGCATCTACTTTGCACCCTTAATTTATTTGTGATCTTTTAATTCCAACAATTCACCTACATGGATTCTTCTAATGTATTTGTATCAATTTTACAGGTAAGGCGTGATTTGTCTAATCACACCTAATTATTACGTAGCCAAAACTGACTTTAAAACTTATTTCTAGCTGGAAAAAAATTAGCTTTCCATCCCTCCATTTCTAAATTCAGTCTAGCCTTCATCTTGAACATTACGATTTTACAATCTACAAAACAATGTAAAGGTCAGTGCCCATGTTTTTCTGGGTGACAGTGAGTTGCTTTAGATTTTCCTATGCATATAAATGTCCTTTGCAGTTGCCATGGGAATTAAACACAGTAATTTCCATCTGTAATAGTACATACTCATTAATATATTTCTAGAGTTCTGGAGCTGTCATCATTGTTTACCACTTTCTGTCAGGCAATGCTTCTGTTAAGCAGGAGGAACTTTTATACTGTGAGCTTCTTGAGTAGTACATACTGGAGAAAATCCCTTAAATGAATTACAAAGCCATAATCTCACAAATTATTTGTATCATTCCTTCCCTTTCTTCTGTTAAAATTAATTAAATCACACAAATCTAAGAAAATTAATGTGAGATTTAATGGAAGACAATGATTTTTTCCTAAAAGCATTTTTCTATACGTGGCTATATCTACCTAATTAGCCCTCAAAGTTCTCCAAAATGGGTGTCAAGAGTAAAATGATCCAGGTGACTTAGTAAATACCTGGGCATTAATTGCTATTAGATTACTTAGAAATACTCCATTTTCTATCAAGTTCCATCCTTATATATATCTGGGGGGAGGGGTGTTGAGTGACACCAACTGTGCTAAGATCTTACTTCTGGCTCTGTGTTAGGGGGTTCATGTAGGGCAAACATGATAACCACTACACTCAGAAACTACAGAAACTACCATGGGTTTTCTGTACAATCATATGCCTGGCATCAAATCCTGAGTCTCTGAGGGTACAAATGAGGTAAAACCTGTTCTCTCTCTCTAGCCTCTTATATTTACTCTTAAAATTTTTGTATTTTTGTTAACTTGCCAGATTGTATTCCTTTAGATATTCTGTATGGCACAAGTGAAAATTGATAGAGCATGTGCATACATTATCTGCATGTGCTTACTTATGAAAATCTCAAATGTCAGTGTGTTACCTCAGCGTGATAATGAGACTGGGGGCTGGGGCGGGGGGGAAGAGGGAAAGGACAGAAGTTTGCTCAGTGACCTGCTGCTGTGATGAAAGATGAAGACATGGGAGGCTCAGTGAAAGGAAAGTCAAGGCACTTTTTCCCTATCAGTTATCAACAAGAGTAATTGCTACACAGAGGACAGGATGCCACTGAGAAAATGTCACCTACTTTGGAGAATGGGAGTGGGAGAGTGCCACCACTCTTAGTAATGCCACCAGGCTGACAGTGCTTTTCCACTGTGAATCACTGGGATAGTTAAATAAATGCTGCTCCTGACAGAATACCGTGTCATTTCCTCCATCCTTGCTACTCAATTTCCTGTGTTTAAAACTAATCTTGATGTAATCACTTGAAGGTGGGTCTTTGGAAGATACCAAGATACTGAAGGTTGAATCCTCATGAATGAGATTCGTGCTCTTAGAGAAGAGATTCCACTGAGTTCCCCATCTCTTCTGCTATGTGCAAATGCAGAGAGAAGACAGCTATCTACAAACCATCACAGTCGACAGAGTCTGTCTGTACCCAGTGTCCAGAACATGGAGAAACAAATTCTAGAGTTTAATAGACATCCATTTTACACCATTGTGTCACATGAATGATCTAATCAGCCGATTCAGAATCAGCCACTAAGAAGATTCTACCAAATGATATCTGGTCAGTTCCAAGGGCGGAAAAATCTTGTTCTTTGAGTCTTTAGGCCTTGCTATCTTTGTTATTCACCTGTATTTTTTTTCATTATGCCTTCTCAGGTAAGTAAATTTCATATATCAATTTTTCTCTCTCTCAATGTATTTTCTATTTTGAACATGCCATTTCCAACCATTGATTTCTCACCACTGAGAGCGGGGATCTTACTTTTAGTCATTATAAAGATATCCTTCTTTAATTTGTATCAAAGTGTCAAGGAACAATTTTTCACATATCTAACTCCCATCTATATTTGATATATATTCATTTTCCTATTTGTGAGCTCAATCAATTTTTCAATTAGAATGTTTCACACATTATAGGCTGCAACAATTGGACCTAAGTATTATTTACATATTGCTCACATTTTGTCATTGGCCTTTTAATACTGTTTTACACTAATTTTGGTAACTTTTTCTTTCCCCCATTTCTCTCTATTGATATTGTCATTTTTATGATGAAAGGTTGCACTTTTGCTTGACTGAGGTGCTTGCAGGAGATCTCACTCCCGATGTTGGTGCTTATACATCTTTTTAGTTTGGGTGCTTGCCTGGGGTGTAACCTTCAGTTGTGGGACCCGCAGTCAGAATTGCTTGTGGAGTTGGGGCTCAAAAATGATGGATCCCAGGATTACACTTGGGGCATACTGGTGACACTGGGGATTGAAATTTACAACCCAAACTTGCAAGACAGAAGGTTTAGCCAGAGTTATTTCCCCTATTATCTTTTAAAAATTCTTGAGCCTAAGGGCTAGAGAGATAGAACAGCAAGTAGGGAATTTACTGTACACAAGGCCAATGTAGGTTCCATGCTTAGCACCGGCATAAGTTCCCCTGGGCACCTCCAGGTGAGGTATATGAGACAGAACCAGCAGTAAGCCTTGGTACCACTAGGTGTGGCTACAAACCAAGAACAACAAAATAATGTAAAATTTTGAGCCTCTACTTTTGAGCTAGCAATGCCAAGAATGAAAAATACTGCTGAGATTCTCCTTTATAAAATCATCAACTTTATTAGATGTCTTTTAGGATAAATGATATTTTGTCGGTAACATTTTCTTTAAAAGCTATATTTTCTTTTAAACTTTTATATTTGTGCACTGTCTCTTTTATTATTTTTACCAGAGCACTGCACTGTAGCACTGTCCTCCCATTGTTCATCAATTTGCTTGAGTGAGCACCAGTAACGTTTCCATTGTGAGACTTGTTACTGTTTTGGGCATATCGAATACGCCATGGGGAGCTTGTCAGGCTCTGCCATGCGGGCAGGACACTCTCAGTAGCTTGCCGGGCTCTCTAAGAAGGACGGAGGAATCGAACCCGGATTGGCTGCATGGAGGCAAACGCCCTACCCGCTGTGCTATCACTCCATAGGTTAATAATATACTAGAATTTCCCCCCTTTCAACTAATTCATTTTGTACAGTGCTGTTAGAATGTTAATTCTGTTTATTTACCTTTATTCCCAACTACTCAGAAAATAAATCCAAACTCTTTAAGCACTCAAATACAAATAATTTTTCTTCTCAAGTTAATTTTTCCTGATTATAGTTAACTATCCTAATTAACCTTCCAAACATAATCCAAAAGATTATAATCCATAATCCAAAAGATTTAAATTACTAGTTTGTTTACTTATATTTACTAATAAATATAATAAATTTATATTTATTAATGGAGATGAGGAAAATGATAGCAAACAATGATTAAATTTCAAGCCAATGTACCTTAAAGAGAAACTATGTTCTATGTTATGCAGTGCTTTCATATTACATAAAAACTAGTAATACGAACAGCAACACAAAT
This sequence comes from Sorex fumeus, assembly GCF_029834395.1. Classification (NCBI taxonomy): domain Eukaryota; kingdom Metazoa; phylum Chordata; class Mammalia; order Eulipotyphla; family Soricidae; genus Sorex; species Sorex fumeus. The sequence goes on from NW_026606188.1 coordinate 30,157,213, forward strand.
GAAAATACTATTTTTACTAACCGGGGGTTGGCCTGGGTTGGCTGCATGCAAGGCAAGTGCCCTATCTGCCGTGCTATCGCTCCAGCCCATTTTTACTATAGTTTAATTATTTATATTGCTTATAATACTCTCTAAATTCATTCACATCACAACATTTCCCAGTTCAAGATCTATAAATATTTGTAGGTTGCTCAGTTAGCTAGTAAACATCTTCTGCTATATTTTTAAGAGTTATGTAATTTTCTCTCAGATTGTGAGGTGTCTTTTTATTCTGATTATATTTCATTTTGCAGTATAGATGTTTCTTTTAATTTATGTAAACCCATTTATTTATCTTTACTTCCATTAGCTTTGCCAATGGCATTGATTCACTGAAGATGCTTCTAGGTCCAATGTCATAAAGATGGCTGCCTATGTTTTTTCTCAATACAATTTATGGATTGAGGTCAAGGTTTTTAGTTCATTTGAACTGACTCTTGTGAATGATGTAAGATAGGGGTCTGAAATATATAAATACATGTATATATATATGTGGGTGGGCCATCCACAAGTCCACGTCCACCTATGAGATAGTCAGATTTCTTCGTCAAAACCCTGAACAAACAGTTTGAGGCTCTTCATGTTCCTAGATAGAGCAGATGCCATTGGGCTACACTAGCATGTGACAGGGATGAATGGAGATGTTACTGGCACCCACTTGAGCAAATAGAAGATAAAAGGGATGACAAGTGATACAAGTGATATATATGTAGGAGAGGTTTGACATGATCCACTTCATACCATTATCTCTTGGTCAAAAATTAGCTATCTCTATCTCTGAGGAAATGTCTCTGGGCTCTCAATTCTACTCCATTGGTCTGAGAATTTGTCTTGGCTCCAGTACCACTCTGTCTTGATTACTGTAGCTTTGTAGTATAATTTAAAGTTGAGCTTCCTTTCTTGTTCTTCCTAAAACTGTTTTGACTATTTGCGGTGGATGTGGGGAATTATTACTTCATTCAAATGTCAAAATCATTCTGTTTATCTCTAAAATGTACCACAGGTATTTTTATAGGGATTTCAATGAGTCTGTATAGTGGGTAGGACTGACATTTTGACAATTGTAATCTTTTAAATCTATAAACAAGGGATGTGTTTTCATTTCCCTTGTCCTTATTTTATTTATTTTAGAAGTGATTTATATATTTTTTATTTTGTCTCTTATTTCTTTTGTTAAGCTGATTCCCAAACACTAGATTTTCTGAGGTAGTCATGAATGGCATGGTTTTTATTTTTATTTGTCTCTATTCTCTTTCATTGCTTGCATATAGGAATGCCATAGATTTATGAATGCTGATTTTGAACATTGCAATATTGTTATAAAAACTTAATTTTCTAGGTTTTTTAAAAGTACTTAGGGTATTCTAAGAATAGTATCATGCCATCTATAAATATTGATTGTCTGATTTTTTTCTTTTCCAATCTGGATGCCACTACTAACTGTTTACTGCTTAATTGCTATGGCAAGATCTTCTAATACAATACTGAATAATAGTGGTGAAAGTGAAAACCCTGTCTTGGGAAGGAAGGCTTTCACTTTTCCTTCTGACCTTAGGGGTATGGTTTTGATTTTTTTCATTGCGTATGACTTTTGCTTGGTTCATGATAATTGACTTTATCTATATTGGGGTAAGAAAAGTTTCTCCAGTTCTCATTTTATTAAGTTTTTAAAAAGTTATGAGTGGGTTTTACATCTTTTCAAATGGCTTTCTTTTGCATATACTGATATAATCATATGGTTTTAAATTTTCCTTCTACTGATATAATGTATTCTGTTGATTCATTTGCGTATATGAAACCATTCTTCCATCCCTTTGATAAATCCTACTTAGTCATTGAGTATTGCCTTTTTGATGAATTGTTGGATTCTTTTTGCTAATATTTTGTTAAGGATATTTATGTCTATATTTACCAGGAATATGTCTAAATTTCTCCCCTTTTTCAGTAGTATATCTGTCTGCTTTTGGTGCCGGGACAATATTTGTCTCATAGAAACTGTTTGAGAGGGTTCCTGTTTATTCAACTTTCTGGACAGTAATTGTTAAAGGATGGAAGTAAGTCTTTTTTAACGGTTTTAAACATTTCACTAGTAAACCCATTAGACCTGGGCTTTTGTTTGGGGGGCAGGGAGCCTTTTGATTACCATTTCAATTTCTCTGATAGCAACTATTCTATTCAGGTGTCCTGTTTTCTCTTGGTTGGTACTGGGAAGGTTGTAAGAGTCCAACACTGTATCTGTTTCTTCTCCATGACATAAAGATTTTCATAGCAATCCTAGATGGTCCTTTGATTTTCAATGATATCTGCTGTGTTATCTCCCCTCTTAACCCTGATTTGGTTTATTAGAGTCTTCCCTTTATTTATTTTTATGTGTGAGTTTAGATAATCATTTGTCAATTTTGGGCGATAAAGGGCAGTGCTCAGGGTTTACTCCTGGCTCTGATTCAGGGATCACTCCTCACAGTAGTGACATTGCTGGAGCTCCATTGTCTTCTTCCTTAAGTTCTACAAAGTTTCACTGTTAGTTGCCCTGTCAGGTCTTCATTGTTTATTCTTTTTTCTCAGATCAAATAAATTTCATTCTTTATTTAGGGGAATGATACAACAGACACCGTGCATCTGGACCATACCTGGTAGTGCCCATAGCTTATTCCTGGCTCTGTGATTTTTATTCTATTACTACATATGCTAACACCTGTCCTTAACCGATTTGACTTTCTCCAGTGAGGATTTTGGTTTTTACAAATTCTAGTATTGGGCTTACTCATGCTATGATATGTTTTGATTTCTTACATTAGTCTCCTAATTATACATTGTTTTGCCACTTACCTTTTGCCTCTTTTCATCTGTTTTACTGTTTGCATCTTTTGATCTGTTTTATAGCAGTTATGTATATCTAGGTCAAGAAGTCAACATGATGAATGACTAGGCACATGAGTTGTGCAGGAGGAAGAGAGCGGCGTGGAATGCCTTCAAGAGCATAGAAGAAATAGCTAAGAGGATGAAGAACCTCAGGCTCCAGGCACATCTCTTCGAGTCTACTGTTCTTCCTTCATTAACATATGCCTCAGAGACTTGGGCCCTACAAAAACAGGATGAGAACGCTTTTTGGGTCTCCCAAAGAGTAATCGAAAGAGCTATGCTTGGAGTATCACGCTTCACTCAACTGAGAGAAAGAATCCAGAGTTCTGACCTTCGTCAACGATCAAGAATCAGGGACACTGTCTCATTTGACATGGCATCAAGAATCAGATGGGCTGGACACGTAATGAGATTTGGAGATGACCACTGGATTAGAGCCATTACTGACTGGATTCCATGGGACATTAAAAGATTGTGTGGCTGACGACCTACAAGATGGTCAGACTTCTTCGTCAAGACCCTGAACGATCAGCTTGAGGCTCTTAGTGTTTCTAGAATGAGCAGATGCCATTGGGCTACACTAGCACGTGACAGAGACAGATAAAGACGTTACTGGCGCTCGCTTGAGCAAATCAATGAGTAACAAGATATCAAGTGATCAAGTCATCATCTGTTTTATTTAATGTCCATGAAAATAGAAACAAGATTTTTGCTTACAATAAATTTAGAAATTTAGGTATATTATAATCTTTTCCCCAAAACACACTCTTTTGAAATATTTTTCTGTCATGAAGTAATTTTTAAATAATTTAATTAATTGTCCCTATTACTTATATCTGAACAAGGACTCACTAGCTTAGTTTATTTTCCTAAAATGAACTGGAGGAAATTTATCAATGATCCTTGAATTATTTTCATGAGTAATCAAGAGTTTTTATCCTACATTTTGATTTGAAGACATGGAGGATATAGCTTGTGTTGTCATTAGCGCAACAGGATCCAAGCAGTACTACCTTCTCAATCTTTGCACTCAACCTACAACCCAGTTGGCCAACTGTAACCAGGAGGAGACTCCAATGAACTGTGGGCTTCAGAAGAACCACAGGAATTTAATTACTCTGGGTGAATATTTGCAAGGAACAACTTGAACATTATCAATAGTGAATACAAGGAAGCATAATTAGGACCTCCTTAGCAGCTTAAAAAAAAGGAATAATTTGACTTGGATTTGGACATTGCGAGACCTGCTTAGAGTGAAAGCTGGTGAACAGCATCCATTAGGTCTCACCCTTGTCCCAGTTTCTGTCTAGGAGTGTGCAAGACATAGACTTCAATGACCCAGCCTCAGTGCCATTTAAGAATTCCTTCCCCAGAACCACATGGCTGCATATATGGTCATGCCACACGTATTGTCCACCATCCTCTCACCTTCATAAATCATCTGGAAAACAGAGGGGCTTACTGCAGACTAATACCAACCAGATGGCTGCTACCTGCATTGTCTTTAACCTCATCATTGCACTGCTGTGTCCGACTCCTCCCATCTAGCCTCTGGCACTGTGGTCTGAGAACCCAGGTGCATATTGACTGAGTGGACTCACATCTTAACTTTCACGTCTTCAGCAAGTCAGAGACTTCCCCCACCCATACACATCTGTTCATCTTACACGTCTGTTGTAAAATGAACACATGTGATAACTTACACATCTGTTCATCTCCATCCCCAGCACTTCAGCCAAGCTCAGACCACAGGAGTGTCAGTGAACAATCAAACCCTGAATCTCTTCATCAGATCCATAGATCCAATCTCTTCATCTTCACCAATCATGAAACAGAGCAGTTAAAAATTGAGGAAATTAGCATCTAAAATACAAATGGGCAGAAGTCCAGGGAAGTCCTCATGCCCATCAAAACTCTGACACCTTTGAGGAGGACCTCTGAACAATAGACTTCAAAATGGTAGAAGAAATAAAGGAAGCTTTGGACACAAAATTTAATCAGCTCAAACAATAAACTAATGTAAAAATTTTAAAGAACACATCGAAATAAAAGTTATAAAGAATACACTACTAACTCAAGGCTACAAATTTCAGAATGCCAAGGACCATATCAGTGACCCTGAAAGACAGAATACAAGCTAGCATTAAAAAAGAAGAGTAAAATGGAAAGCAACATTAAAAAAAGAGAGTTTAAAATACTTAAAGGTAACATCAAGTGAAACAACCTTCAAATCCTAGGAATACCTGAGGAGAAAAAAATGAGAATGAGGAAGAAATACTAGTGGAGGAGATAATAACTGAAAATTTCCCCAATTAGAGGAGGAAGATAGTGCATTGATTTAAGAGGTCCAGAGAGTTCCAAACAAAATATATCCAAATAGAACAACACCAAAATACGCTGTAATCAAAATGGCAAGAACCAATGATAAAGATAGATCAAAGAAGCAAGAGAAAATAAAAACGTAAGTACAAGGGAAAGAGCATCAAAACCGTAACAGACCTCTTATATGAAACTATACAAGCAAGGAAACAACAGACCGACATTCAAAACACTGAAGGAGAAAAATATTCAACCTAAGATTGTCTACCTTGCAAGGTTGCCATTCGCATATGAGGGAGGAATAAAAACATTCTCAGACAAATAAGAGCTCAGACATTTGCTATACATAGTCTTCCCTACAGCAGATACTAAAATATCTCTCACAAAAACAAAACATCTAAGGGAAAAAATCCAAAAAAATCATAGAAAAATGATGAAAAATATTGTATCAATATTTTCCCTGAAAGTCATTGGACCACACTCTTCATCAAAAAGAATAGAGCAGACAGATGATCAAAACACAAAATCCATATATTTGCTGAGTATAGGAAACACTTAAAATCATAGGATAAATAGCATTCAACCTAAAATAAGTACTTAGAGATAGAAATGGACATTACTGCTTATAAGGGAATAGAAGATCAAAAAAGTACTAACTCTCATCAACATAGATGTGACAAATGAAGGAGCAGCAAAGTTTATAAAACTTCTGCTGACAGATAGAAAAATCACTTTGATGGAAAGAAACACAATAGCCTTCGGTTTAAGCACCGATTAGACTGGTGTTTCTAGTGTCTCTCTATTTCTTTTATCTGGTATTTTTATTACCTACCTCAGAGAAACATCTTGTTTTGAATTTTATACAGCAAGCTCTGTGCTCTGTGTAACACACATGGATCTTATAAATAAGAGACTTGACACTATTCAGCTGAAAATGTTCCATATCTTGATTTATCTTATAATTTTGGATGCTTCAATAGTAATAACGGTAATGATTGGTGATGATGAAGTGTACCAGATACTGTTCTAAGAGTTTTCTATTAGTTAATGGAACTCTCAAACTGACCATTCTATGTGTGAAAAAAATTGAGTCACAAATCATTTAAGCTGCCTAAGGTCAAAACTGCCCCAAAGTCCTATGCAGCCTACCTCCAGAATTTACTAGCACAAAAAATTCTATAATACTAGATTCTATTGTAGCAGCTGTACCACAAATGAAGTAATAATTCATTACTTATATGCTTTTAGACTTTTAAAACTTAAGAATACAAAGAGCCTGAAAAGGAGTAAGTGGTAACCTAAATATTTAGTGGGCATTCAGATCTGAGTGACTAGTTTTCACAGATGATTAGTTCTTTTCACAAACCCAAATGTTATAGATGTTCCGATTTACTTAGCTTTCAGAAAAAAAGCATGACTTTTCCTCATAATCTATCGTAATTAACTATATGACAAGCTCCCTATAATTATGGGATAAATTACTGGCATAAAAATAAAGAATGCTTGCATGCTATAATTATTCTGCAGCTTACAGTTTATCAAACAAGTACTGATAATTTGGAGGGTTACATAAGTATGCAACTTCTGAAAGAAAAACTTTGCTTTCTCTACACAAAACTTACAAGCAGATAATAAAAGCTTGGATAAAAATGCTAGGACTATTGGCTACCCCTGCAGAACAAGCTTTCACCCCAAAATCCTTTTCTCATATCAGAAAGCCTGTTTAATCCAATATAGTGTTACAATTTATCGATTATTAGGATTAAACTACTGGAAGAATTTTGCATTACCTCTTTTCTATTAGGAACTACAAGGCAAAATAATGTTACTTCCAATTTCTCCATATCTCAAAAAGGAAAAGCTTTGTAGGTGAAAGAGAAATAGTGCTGTGGGTAGAATGCTTGCCCGTTCAATCCCTAGCTATCTGTAATAGTACCCAGAGTCTCTCCAGTATAAGCTCTGAGCACTGACTGGTGTGGTTCCAAATAGCAGTCAGTGTAGTGAAGATGCAGGCTAAAAAGGAATCTCATTCATTGTTGATAGGAATGCTGACTGGTTCAGGCTTTTTGGAAAACAATACGGGTATTCCTCAAAAAACTAGAAATTGAACTTCTATATGACCCAGCAATACCACTTCTGGAATATAACCTGCAGTCCTAAAAACACACAACAGAAATGCCATCTGCACTTCTATGTTCACTGCAGCATAATTCACAAAAGGCAGAATCTGGGAACAACCCGAGTGCCCAAGAACAGATGATTCAATAAGGAAACTATGGTACATCTACACAATGAAATACCACGCAGCCACCAGGAAAAATTAAGTCATGAAATTCGCATATAAATGGATGAAGATAGTGAGTATCATCTGAGAGAAATGAGTCAGAGAGAGAGAGAGGGACAGAGAGAATGACATAATTCACAAAAGGCAGAATCTGGGAACAACCCGAGTGCCCAAGAACAGATGATTCAATAAGGAAACTATGGTACATCTACACAATGAAATACCACGCAGCCACCAGGAAAAATGAAGTCATGAAATTTGCATATAAATGGATGAAGATAGTGAGTATCATCTGAGAGAAATGAGTCAGAGAGAGAGAGGGACAGAGAGAATGATTGCACTCATTTGTGGAATGTGAAAAAACACAATATCATATTAATATCCAAGGTCAGTAGAAATAAGGGCCATGAGGACTGGTCCATCATTAGAAGCTTGCTACAAGTATTAGTGATGGCGGGAGGGCAGCTAGGATAGAGAAGGAACCACTACAAGGATAGTTGAAAATGATGAATCTAGATAAGAACTGAGTGCTGGAAGTAGGTAAAGCGACAAACATGATAACCTTTCAGTACCTGTACTGCAAATCATAATGCCAAAATGACAGAGGGGGGAGGGAGGAAGAAAGGGAGGGAGATAAAGAGGGAGGTAGGGGAGAGAGAGAGAGAGAGAGAGAGAGAGAGAGAGAGAGAGAGAGAGAGAGAGAGAGAGAGAGAGAAAGTGTCTGCCATAGAGGCAGGCTATGGTTTGGAGTGGGGGAGTAACGTCAGGAAGGAAACTGGGGTCATTAATGGTGGGAAATGTACACTGATGAAGGCGCTGTTGGAACACTGTATGACTGAAACCTAATTGTGAATAACTTGTAACTGTATGTCTCACAGTGATTCAATTAAAAAATACTAAGGTAAAGAAAAGAATAAAGTCATTTGGACAGTTCAAATGAACTCTACACTCCCTCCCAAACTACACCCCACCAAAAAAAAAAAATGAAAGAAAAGAAAAGACAGAGCTGCAGAAATTGTACAGCAGGTAAGGTACTTGTCTTGCACATGGTGACCCAAGTTCACATCCCTGCATCTCATATGGTTCCCGGAGCACTGTCATAAATGATTCCTTAGCACAGAGCCAGGAGTAATTCCTGAGAATCACCACTGTATACCCCCTCCCTTCTAAAAAATAAAGAAAATGAAAAGCTATATTAGTTTTTCTGTAATTGATCCCTTCCTCGCTCTCTTGGCTGATGAATATGTTTGAATTATGATGGTCTGAGTGGGGGCAGAGAGAGGGTCATGTTTTTTGTGGAGAACATTTTTCTTGCTAACAGTATGAAGAAAGTGAGCAGGATATTCTGGAATCAAAAGTGTGTGGTACTAAGGTATTCTGCTGAATAAAGAGATGGGAATCACAGTCAAATCATCTTTATTTAAATCATCCTCTTGAGTGCAGATAAAATAGATGAATTTCACAAATAAGAAAATCAATAAAAACATTAATAATGCTGATCTTAGTAATGTAAAGGGTTCTAATTTTTTTGCTTCCTCCTGAAATATTTAATTAATTTATTTTTTTTACTTTTTCTGGTGGGGGGTGATGTTGGTTTGGGCCACACTCATCAGTGCTCTGGGCTTACTCCTGGCTCTGCAACTCCTGGCAGGGCTCCAGAGATCATTTGGGATGCAGGGGAGCAAACCTGGGTTGGTTTCATGTAAGGCAAGCACTCTACCCATTGCATTATCTTTCTGGTCCCCATATTATTTTTGAGTATCTCCAAGCAGTGCTCAGGGTTCTGCAGGGACACTCCAAAATATGTGAATAAAACACGCTGTACTGGTAAGAAAGGAAGAAATCAAGCTCTCACTATTCGCAGATGATATGATACTCTACTTAGAGAACCCAATAACTTCCACCAAAAAACTCTTAGAAACAATAGACTCGTATAGTAAAGTTGCAGGTTATAAAATCAATACCCAAAAGTCCATGGCTTTCCTATACGCAAACAGTGAGAGAGAAGAAAGCAACATGAAAAAAACAATCCCATTCACAATTGTGCCCCAGAAAATCAAGTACCTAGGAATCAGCTTAACTAAGGAAGTAAAGGACCTGTACAAAGAAAACTACAAAACGCTACTTCAGGAAATAAAAGAGGACATGAGGAAATGGAAAGATATCCCCTGCTCATGGGTCGGGAGACTTAACATTGTCAAAATGGCAATACTACCGAAAGCATTGTATAAATTCAATGCAATCCCTATAAGGATACCCATGACATTCTTCAAAGAAATGGAGCAAACACTCTTGAAATTTATATGGAACAATAAGCCCCCACGAATAGCTAAAGCAATTCTTGGGAAAAAGAAAATGGGAGGAATCAACCTCCCGAACTTCAAACTGTACTACAAAGCAGTAATAATTAAAACAGCATGGTACTGGAACAAAGGCAGAACTGCAGACCAATGGAACAGGGTTGAATACACTGACATCTCTCCTCAATCATATGCTCATCTAATCTTTGATAAAGGTGCAAGTAATGTGAAGTGGAGTAAGGAAAGCCTCTTTAATAAATTGTGTTGGCATCACTGGACGGCTACATGCAAAAAAATAGGCTCAGAACTCTGCCTAACACCATGTACAAAAGTAAGATCAAAATGGATTAAAGACCTCAACATCAGACCAGAAACCATAAGGTACATTGAAGATAAAGTTGGCAAAACCCTCCATGACATTGAAGCTAATGGTATCTTCAAAGATGCCACGCCACTGGCCGAGCAAGTGAAAACAGAGATAGATAAATGGGACTATCTTAAACTAAGAAGCTTCTGCACCTCCAAAGAAACAGTGACCAAAATACAAAGACAGTCTACAGAATGGGAAAGGATATTCACCGAATACACATCTGACAAGGGGTTGATATCCAGGATATACAAAATACTGGTTAAACTCCACAAGAAGAAAACATCCAACCCCATCCAAAAATGGGGCAATGAAATGAACAGAAACTTTCTCAAAGAAGAAATCCGAATGGCAAAAAAGCACATGAGAAAATGCTCTACATCATTAATCATCAGGGAGATGCAGATCAAAACCACAATGAGATACCATCTCACACCTCAGAGACTGGCCCAAATTCAAAAGAACAAAAGCAACCGATGCTGGCGTGGATGTGGCGAGAAAGGGACACTCCTTCACTGTTGGTGGGAATGTCCACTGGTTCAGCCCTTCTGGAAAACAGTATGGACGATTCTCAAAAAATTAGAAATTGAGCTCCCATTTGACCCAGCAATACCACTCCTGGGAATATATCCCAGAGAGGCAAAAATGTATAGTCGAAGTGACATCTGCACTTGTTTGTTCATTGCAGCCCTCTTTACAATAGCCAGAAACTGGAAGAAACCTGAATGCCCAAGAACAGATGACTGGTTAAAGAAACTTTGGTACATCTACACAATGGAGTACTATGTAGCTCTTAGAAAAGATGAAGTCATGAAATTTACATACAAGTGGTACAATATGGAAAGTATCATGCTTAGCGAAATGAGTCAGAAAGAGAGGGATAGACATAGAAAGATTGCATTCATCTGGGGGATATAAAGTAACAAAGTATGAGATTAATACCCAAGAATAGCTGAGATCAGCACCAGGAGGATTACTCCATAACTTAGAGGCCAGCCGGGTATCCTAGAGGAAAGGGCTATTCAGATAGAGAAGGGAGCACCAAATAAAGATGTTTGGAGGATCCTCCCAGGAGGGGAGATGCATGTCGAAAGTAGACTATGGACTGAACATGTTTGCCACTCAATGCCTCTTTTGCAGACCAAAACACCCAAAAGGAGAGAGAGAACACAGGGGATTGCCCTGCCACAGAGACGGGGGGATGGGGGGATGGGGGTGGGAGGGATATTATCCATGGTGGTGGAAAATGGGCACTGGTGGAGGGATGGGTATCTGATCATTGTATAATTGAAACCAAAGCACAAAAAATTGTAAATCTACAACTTTAAAAAAAATAAAATAAAATAAAGGGAAAAAAAAAAAACAACAACAACAACAAAAAAAACACGCTGTACTTTGAGCTCAGAGTTGAGGCAATGCTTAGGCCCTGGGGCCACCGGGTTCACCCTGTTGGTATGTGGATCCATCATGACTTCATGATTATACTTGGCAGAGCTTGGTGAGTAGTGCCAGGTTAAATCCCTGGCATCACTTGGTCCCTCAAACATAGAACAAGGAGAGATGTCTGAGCATGGAGCTGAGAACAGTTCCTGTGCACTTCCAGGTATGGCCTAAAAACCTTCCTAAAATAAATCTGAAAACTAAAAAGTAGAAGGCTGTGATGATTGCTCAAGTTAATTTCAGAGGTACATGAAATAAAAGATTCTACTTGTTATCATAGCTATGTTAAATATTTTTCCTAAATTCTGTAATTTTCTACCTTTATTTTTAATTAACCATGGACTAAATTAATACTTGTGTTATTGAATGCATTATTTGTTGCAAATATATTATTACATAAGTATATCTCAAAATATTACATTGTATAATTTTTTATTTACTATTTATTAATGAGGTGGACCTTTGCAAAGCACTTAACCATGTGGAAGTTAAGGAAATGTGGTTATTTAATTATTTGTTTATTTTGGCTTTTGTGCTATACCTAATGCTGATCTAGGGGCTTGAGTTGCAGATATTGAAACTGGTCTCCTTGATTCAAAGCACATGCTCCAGCCCACTGAGCATCTCTTTTGCCCAGAAGAGTTTAAAAATGTTTTAAAACTGAGATTCGGCGATTTACAATGCCATAAATAATGGTTTCTCATGCACATCATTTCAACACTATGCCCCTCTCCCAAGGATCCCACGATCCCTCCTTCCCCCATACTCCCACTCAGCTGTGTGGTTATCTCATTCTGATGCCTTTGAGCCTTTATTCCTACCCTGCTGAGTATTTTTAAGTCTTACTTATGAGAGACAGCATTCTGTATCTGTCCCTTTCCTTCTGACTCCATTTGGCATGATATACTATAGTTACATCCATGCTGCAGTAAACTGAATGATTTTCAGTCATTTAAAAAACATTAAAGATTATGTCTGTCACTACATTTTGTAAGAAGGGAAAGAGAATGTCCAGGACAAGTCTTCAAAGAGCTAAAGTGCAGATAACACTTATATTTTCTGCTTATATTCTACAGGTCTGAACTTAGTTGATAAGCATAGCCAACTGTAATGCAAGTTGTAGTACACAGACTATAGTCAGGGCAGTCACAAATGTTTTCAAAACTAGTTTAAGTGATTCAATTAAAAGCAACATGTAAAGAAGAGATGTTGACTTATCACAGTAGTTTTTGCCACTATAATTATACTCAGGTTTAAAACTGCTGGAAGAAATAAAACTGCGTGGAATGTATATGATTTTAGGAGTTAAAATATTAATAAAATTAAGTTTGTCACTTGTAACACATAGCTATGATGCTTGTGGAATTTACATAAGCAATGAGTGTAGTTCTTGACACATCTATAATTACCATTAAATTGTATGGCCATTATCATCATCGTCATCTTACAGTATCTCTATAGTCATTTGTATGCTTGAATTCTTTCCACAGGATTAAAGGAAAGTGATTACATGGCTTTTATTGAATCCTTATAGAAGAGAAAAATTCATAGCTCTCAAGGCAGCGATTATATTTTCAGAAATACTTCTCTTCTTTCTGGATGTTATTTATATTCTTACATTTTCTGTTTTTTTTTTTAAAAAACCCTAATTGTCATCATGAAACCTGTAAACAATTTATCTCCCTTTACCATACTCAGTCCTTCATCTATTTAGGTGAAGACATTACTTCTTCCATGGCTTCTAGTCTTCTCTAGATTGATCATTTTTAAAAATTATTTCTACAGTTTCTCATAATCCAGACCTTGCATCCACTGACCATTCTGACAAATTTATTCACTCATTCTTGAGTGCCAACAATTCTGCTTTTATCAATATCCATTTTTAATCTGACCACAGCTGGCAATATACAGTATTCTCAAATGGTCCCATCAGAGTTGAGCAATGTGCACCACCAATCCTCTCCTTCAGGACATCCTGCTTCCTAATGGTTCTTAACATCAGTCAGTTCTTTGGGTAGCCATATCCTGCAGCTGGCACAAGCTAAACAGTAGCCTACTACAGCTGCTGAGTCTTTTTTAGCTGCACTGATCTGTGCACTTAGCCTAGATGTACTCTACTCGGTGCAAGGTTTGGTTTTTGTTTCTTACTACAAATACAAAACATTTGCTTTTTATAGTTAGTTGTTAACTTATTCTTTCATCCAATGTATTAATTATCCTTCACAGCTTCATAGCTTCTAAACACTTGGTTAGCATGTAATTAAACTCTTCATCTAAGATACTGATTAAAACATGGCCAAAGAGACGGCTAAGTATGAACAACCCACTGAGCAACCTTTTAGCCAGTTACAGATATACATAGCATCTAAATTTGCCATTACAATCAAGTTTACAAAATCTGTAGAAATCCTTTTTTGTTAAACACCAGTCTTCAGTGTTCACGGACCAATGAGGCCTTGAACTTGTACACAAATTACGGCCTGGCTCTACTCAGCTCAACCTCATCTTTGGTGCTTCTCTGAGAACACAGCAAGTGTTCTGCAAAGCCTTGGGAAATTGTGACAGATGTGGTATATATTTATATATTTATATTTACATATACATGGGCTGGAGCTATAGCACAGTGCATAGGGCATTTGCCTTGCATGAGGCATACCCGGGTTCAATTGCTCCGCTCCTCTCGGAGAGCCCAAAAAGCTACTGAGAGTATCCCGCCCATACGGCAAAGCCTGGCAAGCTACCTGTGAGTATTCGATATGCCCAAAACAGTAACAAGTCTCACAATGGAGACGTTACTGGTGTCTGCAAGAGCAAATCGATGAACAATGGGACAGTGCTACATATACATATGGTACATATATATATATAGCATATATATCTCAGTATACATGCAGATATATAGGGAAAATTGGGAGTGGCTTCGTGAGTAGTTCTGAAAAGGTTTGGGACCCCTATTAGTGTTCTTGGCTGGCCAGGAATGCAGAGGCCTAATGATGTGATGCTAGCAATTACCCAAGACCCCCAGTAATAGTGTTTAGGGACCTCCAGTGCTGCATTCCAGTTATCTTCAGGGAAAATTATGCAGCGTCACAGATCAAACTGGGATTGGCTACATTTCAGGCATTTACTTTAAACTCTGTACTATCAATCCATCCCTATAATAAATATTTTTTTAAATGCTGATTGCAGGTCAGACATAACAATAAGAGTATATCATAAAAATAGGAGTAAATGTAATAATATTTCTTGGGAAAATGCATATATTCACAAGTTAAGCTACTTAATTTTACCTCTGAATGAGCTTATTACACAGCAGTTCTTATCGAGGAGTCATAGCAAGGTACAAAACACATTTCATGTACCTCAAAATCTCAAGTAACAAAATTTTAGGTATATTTTTAATACGTAAATGAGAGGTGCATTTTTTCTAAGATGCTGTCTTCAGTGACTAAATATTTACTATGTACCTCATTAGACTCTAAGTTTATTTCAGCAAATCACAAATGACTATGCAGGCACTCTGGGGAATAATTATTTAATTCCTCTAGAAAACAATCACATTTTAGATTTTAAATTATGAGTCACCTGTACAGATGTTACCTTTTCCAAAGGACTCTCTACTCGAGGAATGCTGATCATTGGCATCTGTCCCAGATTGTCCATGTGTACACGTTCATTTTCTGGTTGTCTTCCCTTGAAATTATTTACCACACACACAACCTAAATTTCAGAAAAAAATTACAGTTAAGTCAAAGGCATGCTCCTCATAAGTAGCTCAATAATCTAATGAGATTAGTAAAATATTAACATAAATTAGCTTTAATACAATTTCATAAAATAAAATATTAATTCAACTATACATCCATATTTATCTTGCACAAATTTTGTTACTCCAAAGCAAATATGTACAGGAAAACTCATTGATTAATATTTAGTTCAGGTAATAATGGCCATTCAAGTGTTCTAAAATGTCCATTAAACTAGATTATAAACTCAAATGAAAAAATATTGTAAGCTTGCAAAAAATTCATAGTGGGCTAATGTTTCCCTATGTGACCAAACTCACAACTTCATTTACATACTAATTATTTTCCATTGCTTGAAGGTCATTACTTTCATAATAAACCTCATATATTTGATGGTCAATTTAGTAGCAACTCTTTAATTAACCTTGCTTACTGTCTATTATTGTATCCCATATATTCGTAGAAATTCACCAGTTGCTTTCTGGGCCTTCTGAAGACCCTTCGCATTAAGGAAATTGATCCTTGCTTCAATTGAACATATTTCATAGGTAGCAGAATTTGAACTACTGCAGAGTAGTGCATCAAAAAACAGTATTGGCACTGTTAAAAATGTACATCCCTGACTCCTCCCCTAAAGTTCTAATTTCATACATGTTGTACAGTGTTTAGGTTTAATAGTCTTAAAAATCATTCCAGACATTTCTGATCAGATGAATTACCTTTTAAAACCTAGAGAATTGAACAACAAAAGAAATTACTTGCTACTACTGGTTCATCTTAAATAGTAGCTAAGATATTCTTGGGTCATCATCTTAGGGATTTTATCCTATTACTCAACAAAAACACAATTTAGTTGTATTATAACCTAACATTCATTTCTTTTTAAATAAATAATTTCATTTAATTAATTCTTTTAATTAATTTTATTTCTTTTAATATATAATTACACATTTTACACTGTATAGTTCACATTTTATTGAAAAGCCTTTTCTTTAGTAGAGCTTATCACTGAATATTTTTATTTTATTTTTATTTTTATTAATTTTTTAATGAATCACCGTGAGGTATAGTTACAGACTTAAAAACTTTTGTGCTTATGTTTCAGTCATACAAGGATCGAGCACCCATCCCTCTACCAGGGCCCATTCACCACCACCAGTATTCCCAGTGTCTCTCCCATCACTCCCACCCAATTCCCCCCACCCCTCCCCCACCTCTGTGGCAGGTGCATTTCCTTTTACTCTCTCTCTCCTTTTGGATGTTGTGGTTTGCAATCAGGTATTAGCGGCCATCATGTTCGGTCTATAGTTTATTTTCAGCTCACATCTTTCATCCCAAGCAAGCCCTCCAAGCATCCTTTACTTGGTGGTCCCTTCTCTATCTCAGCTGCCTTTTCCCCCAGGATGTGAGGCTGGCTTCCAAGACGTAGAGCAATCCTCCTGGTCCTTATCTCTACTATCCTCGGATGTTAGTCTCCTATTTTGTTACTTTATATTCCACAAATGAGTGCAGTCCTTCTATGTCTGTCCCTCTCTTTCTGACTCATTTTGTTTAGCATAATACTCTCCATTTTGATCCACTTATATGCAAATTTCATGACTTCATCTTTTCTAACAGCTGCATTGTGTAGATTTACCAAAGTTTCTTTAACCAAGCATCTGTTTGCAGGCACTCGGGTTTTTTCCAGATCCTGGCTATTGTAAACAGTGCTGCAATGAACATACAAGTGCAAATGTCATTTCTTCTGTACTTTTTTTGCATCTCCAGGATATATTCCCAGAAGTGGTATTGCTGGGTCAAATAGAAGATAAATTTCTAATTTTTTGAGAAATGTCTATACTATTTTCCACAAGGGCTGAACCAGTCAGCATTCCCACCAGCAAAAAACAATTAGATCTTGGTTACTTTCTAGTTTTTAAATAGAATCCACAAATCTAAAAATAAAATGTGATGTAAAATTTTATTTTAGAAAAAATAGTTCCTTTTATTTTTTAAAATATTCTTCCATTACTTTGTAAAGGATTAAAGATCAGAATATAGATCAAAATCTGATAATTTGGTACCACAACTTTATCATTGCCTTACAATCTTGAAGTAAAGGAGTTTAGAGACTTGGAGTTGGGTAGTTGCTAAATGTACTGCCAAATAGTTACTTTATAGAGGATGATAGTGACTGCTACAAAATAAAGGTCAACAAATTTTGCGTGTAAAGGAAAAATAGCAAATATTTTGGATTTATAGATATACAACCTTTACTGTTTTGGTGTGGAAGCAGCCAGAGACGACTCATAAATTAACTGGCATGCCAAAGTTTCTATATATACATATATATTTATATAGACAGCAGGTCAAATTTGGACTGTGGGATGTATTTTGCCAACCAACCACAACCAGTAAAACGGAAGTAACAGGGGGGCGTGAGAGAGAGTATAGAGGTTAGGGTATTTGATTTTCACAGGGCTGACCTGGGTTCTATCACTAGCATTCTATATGGGCCCTGATCCCCTAGGGGTAATGGCTGAGTACACAACGAGGGGTAATCCCTGAGCATTGCATGTGTTGCCTCCTAATCTCCCTTCCAAAGTATGAAACAAGACTTTCATTCAGTAAGAAAACAAACAAGCACTTTCACATTAATTTAAGAAATACACACAATAATACATATTTCCACTGAAATTGTCCACTGTTGTTTATCGATTTGGCCCAGTAACATTGTGAGACTTGTTACTATGTTTGGCATATCAAATACATCACGGGTAGCTTGCCAAGCTTTGCCATGCAGGTGAGATACTCTCCGTAGCTTGCCGGGCTCTCCGAGAGGGGTGGAGGAATCAAACTCTGGTTGGCCATGTTGGCTGCCTGCGAGGCAAACGGCAAACATCCTACCTGCTGTGCTATTGCTCCAGCCCTTCATATCTCCATTTTCATTAATATTATAAATGGAAAATTGGACACATGAAAAAATTACCACATTTTTCCAATGTTGTTAAAATAAAATAGCTATGTGAATGTATAAAACTCATAAGATGAATAAAGATTCTCTTAAATATTTTCTGAGCTTCTGAAATTAAGTCAATTTATTTTTTATGTCATTTGGGTTTGGAAAACTCTGAATAATTATATTAGTTATCTTTTCTGTAACTGAATATAAGGAAAATTTTATCATTAAAGCAGTTAAAATTCACATGTAATATTTAAATGCCTAATACAGTATACATTAGGTAAATAATTATTAACACAATAAATATTCTTCATCACTGTTATTTAAATTATAAAGCAGGAATTACCAGATCTTCCTAAGAATAATATTCAAATATTTAATGAGTCTTCTCTGCTAATATTCACAGGCATAAAATTGATTTTCTATTACTGAAAATACTAATAGGACAAAAAAAGACAGTCTGATTAGATCCTGAGTCTGGATGTTCTTGGATGGTTCTCTGAGTAACAGTTTTCTCAGTACAAAAGTCAAGAGGTTACTTTCGATCACCAAGTCAGTTCCATTTCTTTGGTGGGCAAAGTATGGCAAATTAAACAAATGTTTAAGGTAAAACCCATGATCTTCTTCCTCCTCAAAACTCTCTGAAAAGGGCATACTGTCTCACTTCATCACGGGCACTATCGTGCAAGGCTGAGAGATGGATACCTGTCCCCATGCCACCAGCACTCAAACACACACAAGCTCTGCTCAATTTTACTCCATAAACATATCAATATCTTATGTCGGTCATCTATTTCATTCTATACCCCCACACCAATTCCAAGGACTAAAAATTCACTGCTTGCCTGGATGTTTGTGTAGCTTTCTAAAGTTCTTCAAATCCATTTATCCCCAGCTCCAGTTCTTCCTACACTGCTGTGAAAACAATTTTTATAAAACACATATTGGACTTCCCTTTTTAAAAGATTTAAAAAAAATTTTTATTAGTTTTTTTTTTTGAAGTTTAAGCTCTGGCTCACCTTTCTAGCCTTTATTCCCTGGGGTTTTCTAAACAGTCTGCTCCCTTTCAAATATTTCTGTTTGGAGTTCTTATGCCCACTGTCTTCAGACAGTGTGCTTCTGCTCTGTGGGTCTCCATCTTGGTAACATTTCTGCTCTAGTTTCCTTAATCCTGTTTTGTATTGTTTGTTTTCACTTACATGAAGCTATGATTCTTTTCATAAAAACCTGCCTCTATGTGGCATTTTTACATCCTTAGAATAATACTTTTGTTGCTATCATTCTTTTCCAAGGTTGTAAACCTTGCAAAGCAGAAATACTCAATTTATTCATCAGCACATTCCCAGTGCCAGTAAAAGAATAAATCAATGACTGCGTATATATTACACTAAAAATTCTCAAAATTCCTAATGCTCCTATATAAGTTAAAGTAAATTTATTTTTGTAAATGTCCTGGCTTTTCCTGTAGAAGTGGCACCAGTGAAAACAAAACTTCACATATATTTGTTTCCTTTTTCCAGTAGTGATAATAAAATCAGTCTCATCCACCTATGGCCACTGTTACTCGCAATCTTTGGTGCCTGGTGATAAATAAAGGGGCTTTGGGATCAAATAGACCTGAACTTTAATCTTGTGGTTTCTTATTTACTAATTCTATAAGCCTGGGTAGATTGCTTAATATATCTAGGGTACAGTCTCCAGTTTTAAAATTTTGTTTTGAGGGGGCAGGTTCCTAAGCGATGCTCTGGGGTGGGGGTCACACCCACCACCTGGCCCCCTGGCGCCGTGTAATCCCATCAACGGCCAAGACTCAGAGACTATAAAATCCAGCTCCCGGAACCACGCGGCCACATTTGTGGCCGTGCGACATCTTATCAGGACATCTTTTTATGACATCTTATTATCTCATTCCTACTTTGGACAAACTTGCAGGCTATCGAATGTAGCCTGCCCACAGGGCAGAGTCTGGCAAACTCCCCGTGGTGTACCAAATATGCCAAATACCAGTAACAATGATGGGTCTTCATTCGCCTAAAGAGCCTTGAATATAATCTCAGGGCTAAGATGAAAGAGACGTTACTGGGGCCTGCTCGAGGCAATCGACGAATAACAGGATGATGAATGAATGAATGAATGAATGAGGGGGCAGGTTCCTAAGCGATGCTCTGAGGGCTTGTTGGTCATTCCCAGTGATACTAGCCAACCAGGCAAGGTTGTTCAATTCGAGCACCGTGGGATGCATGGTTACTCAGGCACTATAGTCTCAGGAACCCAGGGATGTTCTGGTGGTGCTTGGGGGTCAATAATGTTACATCTTGAAGGGGCCATGTGGCACTAGGCAGCAAAGTGGGATTAGGTACACTTTGTGCTTTTTCTCTAGTCCCCAAGATTTTTTAATCTGCAAAATAAGACCAATAATAAGTTCATTTCAGTGTGCTGTTGTGAGAATTATTTGAGGATACTGACTGCCTGGAAAAATCTGATTAGAGGAAAAATATTCAAATAACATTATTGTGGTCATATATAAGTATCATGATGTCATATGGTATGTGATTTTACATATTGACACAATAAACTATTGTAGTGGCTCAGCAAACTCGAATTATTGTAATCCTTATGTTCTTAGAAATAGTTTATGGCATATATTTTTAATAAAATAACATTAATCAATCTAGAGTTACAATTCAACTGGCATTTGTTTTCTATTTTCCAGAGTACAAGCTTATGTTCTCTATCTTTGAATAGAAAGAAAATGGGATAATAGTGATAGATAATTGAGAAAACAATTATTTGTTAAATTATAACCAGAAAAACTAGTGTGGTAGGAATGAGGGAAAATCAAGGATACTACCTGGTAATTTGATAGGTGTCTGAAGAAAAACATTAAATGTCTAAGGGATGTGAACACAGTCCTCAAGAATGAGTGTTATTTCCAGAATCTTCTCTCTACTACCTTACTCAACTCTTACTTGTAACATGAGTGATTTCATTTAACTCACAGAAAATCTCTGGCAATGACAGAAAACAGTTCCTTTTTCATTTATTAATCAAATATTTCCTGAGACCTCTTATGTCCTAAACTCTGTACTGGGATCACTCAGAGAAGAAAAATGCATAAAACCTTCTCTATAAAGAGCTTATATGTGTTAGCAAAAAAGTATGAGGAAAGAAGTAGCCTCTTTACAGTTCAGAAAAGGTCTCACTAATTAAGATATTGAGATCACCATGGCTTTCCCAGGTTCCACGTCAGAGAGTGGTAAAAACAGAACTGAACCTATACTTGTCTGATTCCCAGATCCCTCTCTGGCTTTCTAGAAGTGTAGACTAAATAGAGCTTGTCTGTGACAAAGGAAGAAAAATGACAAGATTTCAAATACAGGATTTCCCTGGAGAGATAAAAATTTCAGAAACTCAGTCCAAGTGTCTGGATTTGAAGTAGTAGGAAACAAATGGTTTGTAGGTTTTGTTTTTTCATTTGCATTGATGTCATAATATGTCTAGAAGTACAGGGGTCCTCAGATGAGAGTCTCTAATGAGGACGCAGTTGAAAGCATGGCAATAATAAAGGGAAGAAGCACTGATCTCTAAAATCGATAGGTTATGGCAAAAAAATAAAAAAAAGATATAGAGGAAATATTTTTGAATGGAAATGGACTGGCAATTGGTAGACATTGGGTCTGGATGACTGGAGGATGTGGATGCCTTTTAGTGTGAAGTCACTTGTGTTAAATTTTTAAAATCATTTTATAGTTCTGCACACATCATAAGATCATTGGAAACACCCCCAAGATATTGCAAGTCAGAGCTATAAATAAATCCTAGAAATAAGTGCCCTATTTAGTTGCCCAAAGAGAAACCCAGGGATCATTATAGCTTGTTTCCTCTTTTTCATCTCGTTATCTCCAGGGTGCTTTCACACTTCAAACTCTTAGGGGATGTCCTAAATACCACACAGAATTTCTCTCTTCTCACTGTATCCAGTGAGACCTGATTTGTTTTGTTTTATTTCCTTGATCCTCTATAATGTATTTATTCTGTCCTCATATGGGGTTTATTTTGCATCCAACATATTTTCAAAACACAAATCACAGAATAAAAGGAACTGAATGAAAACAGTGAGTCATAGAATGTTCTCCAAGCATTCATGTGGCCATTCATTGCACATGTACCATAATGTTAGACCTTCATAACCCCTGGTAGTCATAATCCTCTAAGAAAGTTATCATTAGCCTGATTTAAAAGGTAAGAAACTGAAAGATGGGAAAGTCACCTAATGGCAAAACTGAGAACATATAGAAACAAAACTTCAATTCTATTTTTTTTTAAATTTCAACTCACTTAAACCATGAGAGTGACTCCAAAATCAACTACAATTAAACGAAAGCCCATACAATTTGAACATCAAGACCACGCAGGTTATTCCCCAAATGTGCTTTTCTATTTTCTCTTCGTGAAAGTGGAAATGTGCTTTTCTATTTTCTCCTCATGCTGGATGACCGTGCACTGTCCCAGCTGCTACAGTGCCACAGTGCACACTCCACTGGGCCTGGGGCTCCACACATGCTTATTATCTGATGTGTTTCACAGCGTCTATGTGCACTCTACTCTCCGGTCCTCTGTCTCTTTACCCTGTCCTAAACACCCCCACTTTATAGACTTCTCAAGCTTATATAACAAATCCTCTGAATGAACTTTAGAGTCTGCAAAGATTTGATCTCTTGAACATACACGCTTTTGTCATTACATTTAACCCTCTATAACACTGTACCTTTCTTGTATTATTAGAATATTATGTAGCTAAGTGAAAGGAACATACCTTTTTCATAGGTTCATTACTAGAACCAAACACCATGCTGGGGTTACAGTGGAGGCCCAGTAAAGGTTTATTTTATGAAGGAGGGAATGTCGGGGCTCGGAGGATAACCTGGCTGTTATCATCAAATTTCGAAGCGAACTGCCACTCCCCCAAAAGATAGGTTGTGTTTGCATGAAAGCTGACATTTAGGTTGAGTGGATATACTTTCTCGTGTTCTTTTCACTGGATCATTTTCCTGGATGTGTGATAATGTGATGGACAATTAGCAATTTGTGAAATTGCAGAGGTGGAAGGTACCAGGAGTACAAGCCCAGTTCAGCATTCACCAATGATTCTCAGATGTGGAAGTGACTGAGAAGACAGAGGATACTAGATTTGGCTTTGGAAAAAGCCTCTTCCTTAGAAGAACGAGGAAGAAAATTATATACTCTAGGGGAAAGCAGGGATTCTGTTACGATGCCAGGGAAGAAATTCTAGAGCTGAGGTGCAGATAAAATTTGACAACAGAACTCTAACATTTTGACCCTTGGTCTGCTCTGATTACCCACTGTCTTGAGATTTGTGCGGGTGTTTGCTTTATTTTGTGAAAGTTTTACCTGTTTTAATTGGGATCGGTGAAACAAGGTTTTGGCTGGAATTTGGGTCACCAACCAAAAGCTATACGATAAATTGGAGAGAGAAGTGGGTGGAGTGGCCTCAATTCCTTGAAATCAGAAGTAACTTCAGAGAGAAAAGCAGCATGCATGTGGGGTAGAATTAGTACATGGCCATCACTGTTTCACAAGAGATTTTTACTACACTTGCTTGGCATATTAACTGTGTTCAAAGAGTTATAGTAAGTAAATTGAAAGGTTCATGTGGGGTTTTTTGTTGTTGTTTATTGATTGTTTCTAAGAAAAAAGGCTGAGCTAGTAAACATAACAGTGAAAAACAAGTTAAATGTAATCAAATGGAAATAGTTTTTTGAAATGTGCCATACAAAATGAGTTTTAATTAATAATTCACAACTTTTTCCCATTTTGATGAAATGTTCTATGTTCATACCTATGATAGATTGATTAATTTGAAAGACAGATGAAAAAATATTTTTGAACAACCAAAGCCTATGGAAAAATTCTAAGGAATAGCGATGGCAAACTTACTTCATGAGAAATCACACTGTAAGCTTCATTCCTTTGGATGATCTGCTTTAAGATAATATTGTTTTGAAACTACTTGTGGGAATTATTTACAACTCTTTAGTATTTAGAAGAAAGCAGGTTCATCTCACAAATAGTGACAGGTTAATCTTACCTGTAGTAAGTTCTGAGACACAGTGGCTGTTGGAGAGTACTTTGCTGAAGCACTGGAGTACTTATGAGTATTATATACCAGAGTTAAAATACACCAGAATTAAAAGTTCTTGATAATTTTTTAAAAAGAAATATTTAAGCAACTCAGACTTAAAAACTACCCAGGGAGCATTGAGTAGTTATAGCTTGGTTCTAACTTACATGAAACTATTTTGTTACCTTTAAGTGAGAATTAACATTGTTTAGATCCACAAGCCTGAATTTAGACTGAGCAAATGGAGAGGAAGAAGAAACAAATGGTTTAAAATATATATTATCACTTGGTGTATCATCTCTAGACAAATTCAATAATTGATATTTGAATTTATTACAGGTAGCTACATAAGTTAGTCAAAAACAAGTAGCATCTAAACAAATACTTACCAGAAATACTGCTATAGATATTCCAACAAGAAAGCCTGCTATCACATCTGACCAATGATTTCGATATTCTGCTACTCTGTTGAGTCCAGTAAGAAAGGCCAAACACATTAAGCCCAAGCATAGCACAGGTTTAGCAAGCCTTGTTCCTTTGGCTTTGATTGTGTTGGTAATATACATCTGCAATATTAAATGAAAAACATGACTGTGACCATACTTCCTTAGTATACATCTTATATATCTGAATATATATGCATCTATGCACATAATAAGCTATATGGTTCAAGTAAGTATCACATATGAATTTTATGAAGGAAATTCCTTAAAAATAGAATTTTAAGTGGTCATCATGTTCCATCTATGGTCTACTTTCAGCATGCATCTCCCATCCCAAGCGGGTCCTCCAACCACACTTTACTTGGTGTTCCCTTCTCTGAGGTTGGGGGTGGGGTGGGAGGGATACTGGGATCGTCGGTGGTGGAGAATGGGCACTGGTGGATGGATGGGTACTCAAGCATTATATGACTGAAACACAAGCACGAACGTTTGTAAGTCTGTAACTGTACCTCATGGTGATTCACTAATAAAAAATTTTAAAAAAACCAGAATTTTAGTAATGAATGAATTTCACTTACTTTTAAATATATTTATTAAATGGACAAATAACACATGACATTATTCACCTAGGAACCCTGAGCACAGTGGGTAGGGCGTTCGCCTTACAAGCGGCCAACATGGCCGACCCAAGTTCGATTCCTCCGCCCCTCTCGGAGAGCCCGGCAAGCTACCGAGAGTATTCGATATGCCAGACACAGTAACAACAAAGTCTCCAATGGAGATGTTACTGGGCCCGCTCGAGCAAATATTCCAAATTAAAGGAAAATAAATCAGTGGGAGTGGAGAGCTAGCTCAATGGATAGGGCACTTGCTTTTTATGCTGGAGGCTAGGGTTTGATCCCTGGCACCTATGTTCTCTTCAAAAAAATTGGGACAACAAAGGGGTACAAAGTTGTGAGTAGCCCCTAAGCACTGTCAGATGCAACCGCCTCACCTCCAATAAGAACAAAATAAGAATTATTTAATCTACATAACTTGTTGCATCTGAATTTAAATTTTCTATCAATATGAAGGAAACTGATTGTTTTAAGAGTTTTTCGTTTTGTTTTGTAATGCCACGATAAGAGAACACATGCCCAGTGGAATCAGCAACAGGTGCTAGAGAGATAGTACAGCCAGTAAGGCACCGAATATGGTCCCCTGAGCACAGCTGCAGAATATTACACACATACAAACAAAATTAAAAAAAACAGAACCTATGAAGAGAATTTTTAAAACTAAAATGGCAGGATCAGAGAGAAAATACAGTGAATAGGGTACTTGCCTATCCTGCGGTCAATATATGGTTAATTCCCAGCACCACACATGGTCCCATATGCCCCACCAGGAGTGATCCCTGAGTGCTGTGCCAGAAGTGAGCTCAGAGCACTGCTGGGTGTGAGCCCCAAACCAAATAAATAAATAAATAAATAAATAAATAAATAAACAGCTAACACAAAGACAGTAGTGGAAGGTCTTGGGCACTTTGCTGGTGGTATAGTTACCCCAATTTTGTGTATCAAAAGCATAAACAGTAACACTACTGTAGCCATATAATGAAAGCTACAATAAGTTAGCCAAACACAAAATGGTTATGTTTTAACTAAACAAATATTCTGAAAAATACATTTAAAGTTAATGCAGTAACTAAGTTTGTTCTTATGTTGCTATCTGTCAGTGTCACTATCACTGTCATCCTGCTGTTCACTGATTTTCTTGAGCAGGCTTCAGTAACACCTCCATTCGTCCCAGCCCTGAGATTTTAGCAGCCTCTCATTACTTGTCTTTTCCAAAGTACTGGAGGTTCTTTCAGGGTCAGGGGAATGAGACCCATTATTGTTACTGTTTTTGGCATATAGAATGCATCACAGGTAGCTTGTCAGGCTCTGCTGTGTGGGCAAGATACTCTTGGTAGCTTGCCGGGCTTTCTGAGAGGCAGTATATATATATATATATATATCCCTCTGTGATTTGTTGCCTACTGCCTACAGTCCCTACCCATTTTCCAAATTGCCACACCATATTTGATAGGGTTCAGACAGTAGACAGTAGATGGCTGTTATCTGAAATTATAAAATTAATGAAATTAATGTTTTAATTACATTTTAATAGTATTAAACAAGACATTAATTAGACATTAGTTAGAATAAGGAGACTATATAAGCTGCGATAGAAACAAAATAAGGGATAGACATCTACATTTATGGCATCATCACACAACTTAAGGACATATAGTGGCATCTTCCTGGAATCAATGAAATGTCCTCAAGTTGTATAAGTCATTGTGCAATGATTACATATTCCTCCCAAACTCATTTATTCCATAGTTTAGTTGCTTATAATTCAAACTATGTATTCGAACCATGTTAACAGGCAAATCTTTTGATTGTAAGGGGAAATGTATTGGTTATCATTTCAAGTCATTAGTAAAGTAGTTATAAAATAGATGACTTTGTATACTTAATGTACTTAATATACACAATATACTTAACATAATTAATTATACTGATTTAATATACTCAGGGGTAGGGGGAACGGGAAGCGATCATATATCTGGATTTAGGATAAGTGACATGTTTAGGAATGGAAAATTTTGTTTCCATAATATTCAAATGAGAGGATATATATTATTCTAACACATGCCAACAAACAAACAATGCAAGTAGAATTCACAATGTTTCCACAGTATTTCTGGATGGTGGAGTTACTTGTGGACTGGAGCAATAGCACAGCAGTGGGGCATATACCTTGCATGCAACCAGCCTGACCAACCCGGGTTCGATTTTCTCTGCCCCTCTTGGAGAGCTCGGCAAGCTACCGAGGTATCTTGCTCGCATGGCAAAGCCTGGCAAGCTCACCATGACATATTTGATATGCCAAACACAGTAACAACAAGTCTCACGATGGAGACGTTACTGGGCCCTCTTGAGCAAATTGATGAACAATGGGAGGACAGTGCTAATATACTCATGTTGTATATTAATGTAAACATTTGATTATGATAATATACATAGAAATACAGTGAAAAATGCATATATCCCCTTGCCCATTGTCCTGAGTTGAATAAAAAAATACATTTGCTTAAGAGATTAAACTAAGTTTAGGTTTTTAGTTTGCAGAAGCCATTTAGAATGCTATGAAAATTTTGCAATCCTGTTAGTTGCCAGAAAAGGATAGATGAATATTTTAAAAGCCCATGTGATACAAGGCTAGCCAATTTCTAGCTTTTGGCAACTTATTCCAGGTCTCAATTTTCTGGAAACAAAACGAAACAAAACAAGTTGGACTGTCTCCATCTCAGGCCTGGGAGCACAGTCTGTGTATTCTAAGCATGTATTGGAAAAGCTGACTGATGTCAGTACTGGAGGATAAGTATACCTAAGAGGAAAGCAGAAAGAGATGAGAAAGAGAAAATGATGTTTTTTTTTCTGTTCTCAGTGAATATATTAAAGAACTTTGCCCACACAAATAATGAGGCAAGCATATAACACCACTTCAGGTTTCCAGTGATGTGTGGAGTTGAGTATTTACTTATCTGACTAATGTTTATGAACAGAGAGTGAAACTTGGGCTCTTACGAGATTTTCTATACCACCGCTTTCAAGCTGATTAATGATTTTGTACCTTTGCATTTCTTCGCTACTGTGAAAACCTTATCCTTATTAATGTGCAATAAATGTGGAACTATAATTGATTATTAATAGTGTTATTATTCATTGTGGCTATGATTTAAATTGTGATCATTGTTTAATGAAACATAAAATATTTTATATGAATTATCTCACTATATCCTTAGGACCTTATTACCTGTAGTTTACAGATGATGAAATTAAATGAAAGTAAAGTTTTTGATGAAAATACACAAATTGACTGATGAAACAGTGAAGAGAGGAAAGATGTCAATGGGAAATAAGAGAAAAATATTGACACTTTCTTAATGTGGCCTTGTCTTTTCTACAATGATTTCTTGCCTAGAATGAATGGCAATAGAACATAAATGAGTAATAGTATATGAAATTAAAGATAGATAGAAGAAAGTAGTTGACTGTTGTATCATGGGGCTGATGCTTTTCTCCATGCTCTATACTTCAGGAGAAGTAAGAAAAGTGTAAACAAGAGGCACATGGGAAATCTTCCATCGAAGCTGTATAAAAGCTGTACGCAAGTGTATCCTTGCTCTGTTTCTATCAAAGGACGTGTTGGATCTAGACCAGACATTATTTTTCCTGGTTTCATAGGCCTAGAGTAATCTGTAAACTTGAACTACACACTTAAATCTTGAGTATCTCTTGACTCTTGAATTCATCCCTAAGTTTCTCTACTGACTCAAAAGCAATGCATTAGGACTACCAAAAGGGCCTGGCCACGACACAAACTCACAGAAATTTCTCTAGTATAATTTAATGCTCTCAACATTTTGCAATTTTATTCCTAGTCTTTTTCCTTCGAAAGACCTAGGAGTATCTGTGGTTAAAAAAACGAAATCAAATAGTCCTGAGGCTTGTAGTTCACAGGATGTGATAAGTCTTCATTAGGAGAGGCCACCAACAATCATTTGGCTTTGTTTTGGCCAAGACACAATCCTCTGAACACTTTTGTAGTAATAAGGACCCCAGGCCCTTGGCTTGATAGTACCCATCAGTGAAGGCTTACACTGGAGCCCTCCTTGATACGTAATTACCTTTCACCATATCACAAACTGAAAATCACACCCAGACGATGTTTCTCTTCCATGTATATATAATTTTGTTCCACACCTGGCTATGCTCATGGCTTACTCCTGACTCTGAGCTCAGTAATCACACCTTACAGGGCCGAGGAAATCATGTAGGGTCCCAGGGATCAAATCCAGGTCGGCCGTCTGCAAAGAAAATGGTCTACCTGATGTACTATCACTCTGACCCCTCTTACATATTTTGTATGTATGATGTATGTTCATTGTATGTTAAGTATGTTCCTCAATTGTGCTTGCCCATGGTTTCTCCTAACATATAAGCATGTGTATCCTGAGAAACTAATAAACATGCACAGTATGGATTAACATCCTAACTCTATCAAGCATAAAACCAGATGCCTACTTCTCTATGCAACTGACTTCATATCTAGTGCTGGTAGTCATCCTTCCCAACATAAGCTGTTAAATATGGCTGATAAATCCCCTCTTTTCTATCCAGTTATTTCTGTGCTATTTGCATCAGACATTAGGTATAGACTGGGAATTGATTTTCACTCTACCAGATCCCAACTTAATGTCCATAACCATAATAGAAGATTGGATTCTAAAATTTATAAAAGGTGACATTTGTAAAATGCATCCAACTTTGAGGTGGGTCGTGTATCACAGTACACACATTTTTTTCTGGGAAATAATTAGTTGATATGGCTGTCACAAAAGAGAAACTAGAGTATTTTCACTTACACTTGACAACCCCTTAGTACTTTTTGAATGAAAGTGCCTTTTAATCAATCTAATTGAGTTATCTTTACAGGAACTCTATTATTCCTAATTTGCAGAAAAAAATGATGGCATAATCATCTATAAAGCAAGTTGGCTGCATGACAGAATTTGATTTTTTATGCTCCCTGTTTTTTTTTAATTCACTTATGAAACCATCTTGGTTAACCAGATGTCAAAATGTAACTTAAATAAACATAAATAGAAGTGTGTGTGTGTGTGTGTGTGTGTGTGTGTGTGTGTGTGTGTGTGTGTGATTTGAGCATGATGCTATCCTCTCCCTTCTCCATGGTCAGTGAGTGCTCATTATCTTGCATGCCGGGCTATGTCATCACTGCTAGCAAACCTTATTATTCCACTAATCAGAGCTGTTTGCTGAGAGACGCAGAACCCCAAAGTCAACCACTTGCTCCCTAGAAACACTATTGTAAGTGTTCTTCTTTGCTATCCTTCTTTAAAAAAAATACAGAGCTCACCAGTAGATCACTTGCATTGTGTGTTGAGACATGGGATTTGATCACTCATTACTAAAATAAAGCAATACTCTTATAAAAATAAAAAATCACAAAGACTTGTTTTTGGATTCAAGAAATTGGGCCACACATACCAGTATGGGCTTACAAAGGGATCACTCCTTGTGGTGCACATGGAGCCAGATGTGATTCCAGGGATGGAACATGAGTCATTTGTGTTCAAGACAAACAAATTAATCCCTAAACTATCTCTCTGGCCCCCAATGCCTGTTTATCTTTTTTGTTTGTTTGTTTCTTTGTTTTTTATTTAGCACGTGGATCATGGATTAGATATGCCTGGCGATAGATCCAGAAGGAAGGTACATAATTTCCATACAAAGGGAAATTGGTGGGAAAAGGTGTCCTATCCATAACGAACAAAACATATAATTCTGTTAAGTGCCCTATGAGCACTTTGTAACCTTTCAGAGCATCCACCACAAAGCATGGTTTTTATTAATTTCAGTAGCTCCTTTGAATAGAATGAGGAAATAGAAGCTAAATCTGGGTTTGGTACTTTAATCCCTTTGCTGACTTACTAGTTTTCTTCTCACAACCAAGAAAGCACTCAATATAGACTTACTAAATAAATGGATTAACACGAAAATGAAAAGGTTTAGGAAAGAAGGTATTAAGTATTTTCTTTATAGGATTTGCCACAATCTAAAATCATATTTTCCATGTTTACATGCTTATCTGTTTCCTTTAGAATATTTTATTACAATGAAATCTCTATACATTCACTATTCTACCAGAAATGCACAGAATACATTAAAAATGACTGAACAAATGAATGTATGAATGGCATGCTTTAAGAAAAATAAAATGGGCTAGTTCTTTATTGTATGAAATAAAATATCACTATTATCAATATCACTTCTTAAAAATTTTCTGCATAGATATTTTTTACTTGCTATTGATTTCCTCCTTCTTGTATATTTTATATTCCATATAGTGATTCCTGCTACAAAAAAGGCATCTGTAGCAGGAAGTACATTAGTCTCCTAAAGATGTCCATATATGAATCCCAGAAAACTATGGCAGCAGTATCTAATTATATGTGTTTTGATGAGTGGAGAACCTTCCCTGGCTGTCATCAGAAAAAGATGAAGATACTATGCTGTTAAAATGCAGAAGAAAGGATGCCACAAGCCAAGCCCTGAAGAGTCCAGAAAGGTAAGGAATAAATTCTCCCCCTGAGTGTCTGAGGAATGCAACTCGATTGACATCTTTGTAATGTAGCAGTACTTAACATTTAGCCTTCTGACCAATTAAACTCAAAGATAATGAATGGCTGGATTGTGGTCTCTTTGGTGGTTCTGGGCCAACAGGTCTACACCCACACAGTCTAAAAAAGCTGTGCAGTGCCCAGAATCAAGAATCAAACCTTCAGCTCAGATTTGGGTTGTTTTGTTTGTTTGTTTATTTATTTATTTATTTATTATTAATTAGTGAAGCACCATGAGGTACAGTTGTAGACTTACAAGTTGTTGTTCTTGGGTTTCAGTTATACAATGATCGAGTATACCCATCCCACCGCCAGTGCCCATTCTCCACCCCCACCAATCCCAGTATCCCTCCCACCCCTCATCCCCCATCCCACCCTGCCTCTGTGGCAGGGCACTCCCTTTTGTTCTCTCTCTCCTTTTGGGTGCTGTGGTCTGCAGAAGAGACATTGGGTGGCAATCATGTTCGTCTATAGTCTACTTTCAGCATGCATCTCCCATCCTGGGCGGATCTTCCCAGCACCCTTTATTTGGTGCTCCCTTCTCTATCTGAGCTGCCTTTTCCCCTAACATGTGCGGCTGGCCTCCAAGCCATGGAGTAAACTTCCTGGTACATATCTTGGCTATTCTTGGGTGTTAGTCTCCTTTTTTTGTTACTTTATACTCTCCAGATGAATGCGATCTTTCTATATCTGTCCCTCTCTTTGTTTTACTCATTTTGCTTATCATGATATTTTCCATGTAGTACCACTTGCATGTAAATTTCATGACTTCATTTTTTCTAACAGCTACATCGTACTCCATTGTGTAGATGTACCAAAGTTTCTTTAACCAATCATCTGTTCTCGGGCACTAAGGTTTTTTCCATATTCTAGCTATTGTAAAGAGTGCTGCAATGAACAAACAAGTGCAGATGTCACTTTGACTATACTTTTTTGCCTCTCTGGAGTATATTCCCAGGAATGGTATTGCTGGGTCAAATGGGAGCTCAATTTCTAATTTTTTGAGAATCGTCCAAACTGTTTTCCAAAAGGGTTGAACCAGTCTGCATTCCCACCAGCAGTGAAAGAAGGTCCCTTTCTCGTCACATCCGTGCCAACACAGGTTGCTTTTGTTCTTTTGAATGTGGGCCAGTCTCTGTGGTATGAAATGATATCTCATTGTGGTTTTGATCTGCATCTCCCTGATGATTAATGATGTAGAGCATTTTCTCATGTGCCTTTTAGCCATTCGGATTTCTTCTTTGAGAAAGTTTCTGTTCATTTCGTTGCCCAACTTTTTGATGGGGTTGGATGTTTTCATCTTGTGGAGTTCAACCAGTACATTGTATAACCTTGATATCAACCACTTGTTGTATGTGTATTCAGCGAATATCCTTTCCCATTCTGTAGACTGTCTTTGTATTTTGGTCACTGTTTCTTTGGAGGTGCAGAAGCTTCTTAGTTTAAGATAGTCCCATTTGTCTATCTCTGTTTTCACTTCAATGCTATCCCTATTAGGATACCCATGACATTCTTCAAAGAAATGGAGCAAACACTCCTGAAATTTATATGGAACAATAAGCCCCCATGAATAGCTAAAGCAATTCTTGGGAAAAAGAAAATGGGAGGAATTAACCTCCCGAACCTCAAATTCTACTACAAAGCAGTAATAATTAAAACATAATGGTACTGGAACAAAGGCAGAGCTGCAGACCTATGGAACAGGGTTAAATATACTGACATCTCCCCTCAAACATTTTATCATCTAGTTTTTGATAAAGGAGCAAGAAATGTGAACTGGAGTAAGGAAAGCCTTTTTAACAAATGGTGCTGGCAAAACTGGACGGCTACATGCAAAAAACTAGGCTTAGATCTCTGCCTAACACCATGTACAAAAGTAAGATCAAAATGAATCTAAGACCTCAACATCAGACTGGAGTCTATAAGGTACATTGAAGACAAAGCTGGCAAAACCCTCCATGACATTGAAGTTAATGGTATCTTCAAAGATGTCACGCAGCTGGCCAAGCATGGGTTGTTTTATTTTTAGTCCCTTGACCCCAACAACAATTTGTCATGGGGTCAAGGGAAACTACTGATTCATTCAATCAGTGTCCAATTAATATATGGATGTATTCCCTGAGATATATAAAAATGACCCACGAGAGCTGTGGCCTACACACCAGGGCATCTACTTTCAAACCAAAATGATCTGGGCTTAAATCCTAGCTCTGCTACTTACCGTTCTTAACCTGTTGAAGCTTCAAATGCCAAGTAATAATAAACTACAGCGTAAAATACTACAGGTAGGGTCAGAAAGATAGCACAGAGGTTGTCACTAGCCTTGCACACAGCTGACTTGGATTTAATGCCCCAAATGGCATAAGATTCTTATGGAACCATTAAGAGTAATCCCTGAGGGCAGAGCCAGGAGGAGCCAGCCCTTAAGCACCACAGGTTAAGGCCTTCAAATCAAATAAAACAAAAATTCTAGGAAGAGTACTTAGCACAGAGTTTGTTCCCTGTGGTCTTCACTCACTGCAGGGCTGAAGTCAGGGCCAGGCTGGAGAGCATCACAGACCTATGACCTTGATGCTGAAGGCAGTATCTGCTGAGATCACTAGGGTTCTGCTGCGTTCTGACCATGCACGTGCTGCACTTACTTCCTTTGGCTGTTTTAAAGCTTCCTTTACTCCCCCCCTCCCCCTTAGGACATTTTACTTGATTTTCCTATCTTTGAAGTTCCCTGCCTAAAGACATCCACAAACTGTTGTCAAGTGATTAACATGTACTCTCTTGTCCTTTTATTCTAATTTCTTAGTAATTAAAAGGCCTTGATTCCACCCATCAGCATGGAAATACATCAGTGGCCAAATGCTGCAGGAACCTGGATACTCTTGTCTAGAATTTCTGACCTATTTTAGTCATACAATGGAGACGTTACTGGGCCCACTCGAGCAAATTGATGAACAACGGGAGGACAATGCTACCAAAATGTAAGACCCCAAATTAAGCCCACCAGAAAACATAGGCTCTAACCAGCCCAGAATGCACTTAGATCTTTTCCAGATGGCTTCCTATATAGAATTACTCACAGATCTATATATTATAATCATGTAATTATAATGTAAAGATAATTAGATTATCACTAAACTTATTTACAGACTTTGACAATCTAATAAAGCAATAGCTTTAATTAATATAGGGGTCATCCCTGCAGTGCTTGGTTTCTGTCTTAATAAACACACAATGTTATTTAGGCTATTGTTTGTGATCTAGGACACAAACGTATTGATCTTCAACCAAATCCCTCTTATTCAGGGCTCCTGGAATCATTTTTGTTTAAAAAAATTAAATTTCTTAATTGTGTTAATTATTAATCACAGGACTGGATTGATTGTACAGCGGGAAGGGCATTTGCAGGCAGTCTTGCAGGCAGCCAACCCAGATTCCATTCCTCTGTTGTCCCTCTCAGAGAGCCTGGAAAGCTACAGAGAGTATCTCGCCCGCACAGCAGAGCCTGGCAAGCTCCCGATGGCGTATTCGATATGCCAAAAATTGTAACAACAAGTCTCAAAATAGAGATGTTACTGGTGCCCACTTGAGCAAGTCTATGTACAATGAGAGGACAGTGCTACAATTCTACAATTGTGTTAAAAATAATGCTTCTGGGGCCAGAGTGATAAAGTACATTGGGTAGGGTGTTTTCCTTGCATGAAGCTGACTTTGATTACCTGCATCCCATTTGGTCCCCCAAGCATGACCAGGAGTTGTAACACCTGAATTCAGAGCCAGGAGTAGTAATTCCTGAGTGCAGAGTGAAGAGTAAGCCCTGAGTATTGCATCCCTGAGTGGGTTTGGTTTCCTCCCCGCTCCCTCTCTGCCCCACACCACACCCTGCAAAATGCTTCATCATTTTTTTCTTTATCCCAACTCCTACGTAACCCCATGCAGATGATCAGTTTCAGGGTAGAAGTTCAAAGTACTGCACAAGACAAAAAGCTCTTTATAAATTGGTACAAAGACTAAACAATTTTTGTTCACTTATGAAATAAAGAATATTGTGTCCTGAGAGTCATATTAATGTATCTGAATGCACAAAATTGCCAAATAAAAATATTAGGGTTTCTGCTGGGGTAACAGAAATATGGCAGGTAATGTTACAGAGGAAAAAGTGTGGACTTTATACCAAGCGGATTTGTGTTCTCATAATTCAGACCTCTCAGGGCTATAATAGGGAGCTGCAATAATGGTGATATATTAAGGTCATAAATTTTATATACTGGGATCTTGATTGTTTAAAGCATGCAGCTACTGGTTTTCATGGACTATTACCCTAAGCATCCATCCTGCACTGAATGCAAACGCAGCAGAGAGAGAGAGTTGTTGAATGAATGACCACAACTGAGGGCAGTTGTGCTGTGTTTCTCACAGCTCTCTTTCCAGAAAAATGACACTCGGGTCCAGTTTGCAGCCTTTAAAATCTCCTGGCCATATGGGTGTGGCCACTGTACAGCAGCCACTACGCATCCCAGTCTCTGCTGGGACCCCCTGCTACGTGCTTTCTCCGTGGGGTCACCGGTGCTCCCTGGCAGTCTCTGTGAACACTCGAGTGGCAGAGTGTTTCTTGGTCCATTTTGGCCCCTGCGCTATAA
Source organism: Sorex fumeus (assembly GCF_029834395.1). Classification (NCBI taxonomy): domain Eukaryota; kingdom Metazoa; phylum Chordata; class Mammalia; order Eulipotyphla; family Soricidae; genus Sorex; species Sorex fumeus. Next base: position 30,193,964 of record NW_026606188.1, read on the forward strand.
AGATCCTCAGAATATCTAGCGCCTCTTCCTTCTCACCTCAGGTAGACTATCTGTCTTTTTTTAGCCCTGGTGCAGGGTCCGGTGTCCTTGTCCCTACCTTATCTGCTTTTGGACATCCCTATTACTAGTAGGCAACTAATTCTTTGTTCATTTCTAATGCTCCCACCTTCTGAGCACAGAAATGCTTTCTTTTTAACAGGTTGGGAAGACCAACCTTTGTATCACATACTCTATTTTCTCTTACTGTATGAGTAAAAAAAAAAAAAAGAAAAGTTCATACTTTTGCATCTTGCTTTGGGTATGTAAAAACTAGCTTTCGAATTTTAAAATTTCCATTCTCTTTTGACAGAGAATTAAATGCTGAATTTGAGCACTATCTTTCTTTTCTATTTGGAATTGGCCCTCTCTCTCATTGTCCTCTACTTATATTGGCATATAAAGGCAAATAAAATTTGTATTTGATGCTTTCTTATACACATTGTGACGTTATCACCATAATCACATTAATTAGTATATCCATTATCTTATGAGACCAATGTTGTATGTTGAAAACATATAATACCCTATTAGAGCATTTCAAGTATATATTTCAATTGCTACCATTGTTACATAATAAATTAGATCTGTGACATTAAAAACTCATAGAGAAGAGACACAGATACACATGCAGTCTTTTAAAAGGAAAAATATCCTGTCACTGAAAATAGCATACACTAAAAGATAGCACAGCGGTAGGGCGTTCGCCTTACAAGCGGCCAACATGGCCGACCCAAGTTCGATTCCTCCGCCCCTCTCGGAGAGCCCGGCAAGCTACCGAGAGTATTCGATATGCCAGACACAGTAACAACAAAGTCTCCAATGGAGACGTTACTGGGCCCGCTCGAGCAAATCGACGATCAACGGGAGGGCCTTTACCTTTACCTTTACCTAATCAGGAAGAAATGTTGTGAGTCAGACACAGAAAGACAAATACTATAGGATAGTATTTGTATTTATATACTTAGATACTGAGATTAAAAATAAAAACTCATAGAAGCATGGATAGGAATGATATTTGTCATAGAGATGCTGGTCTTTCTCTTATGGTCTGCACTTTACTTGAGGCATTCGACAACTTGAAAATTTCTATAACCAAGTTATCTAATATGGTAGCCATTAACTAGCATAGTTATGGAATACTTGATATCTGATTGATATCTGGTTGGTATTAAGGAACTGGAAGTTTTTTTATGTTCTTCTGTTTTGTTTTAGGGCCACACCTAGTGGCACACACAGATCACTTCTGGCGGGGGGCTTTGGGAATCATAGGATTCCAGGGATCGATACCAGGCTGGCTGAGCACAAGTACTATTGGTCCAGCCCCTGGAATATTTTCTTAGTTTAATTTAATTTAAATTTCAAAGCTAGCACTTGATTTGATTATTAGAAAACTTTTAACTGTATGTGAAACATATTATATTCGTGCATTTACACTTTATACTACAATTTTACGAAACAGAAATTATTCCAGATGAAAAAAAATATCTGAATTAAAATGTATTGCAAGTGCCAAATATACACTGTTTTTGAAAACTTAAAAAATAATGCAAAGTATCATATTAATAATTTATGTAGATATGTCAAAATGGTAGAATATTGGTATACTTGGTTAAATAAAATATATCTTTAAGATTAATATAATTTTCCTGATTTTAAAATATGATACTAAAAATTAAAAAGCATACATGTGGTTCATTTTATATTTTTATTAGAAAGTACACTTTGTTTTTCTATTTTACTCTTTGTTTTTCTATAACAAGGTTGATGTAGCCAAGAGCAATATGATTTATGGGAAATAAAAATATATAATTTAATGTTAAAAATATTGCATCCATTCCACCGTGTATTGTTATATTATTGTTTTCCTATAATGTTCAAAACTATTGTATCCATTCCACCATGTATTGCTATATTATTATTTTCCTAAGTCTGAGTTGGATTCTAAATTAAAAACATTTCTAGAATATCTATGCTTCAACATATATCTCATTTTATCTACGTATCTCTTGTATCAACACACTCTAGTTTCAAATAATAAAGGTAAAGGTAAAGGCCCTCCCGTTGATCGTCGATTTGCTCGAGCGGGCCCAGTAACGTCTCCATTGGAGACTTTGTTGTTACTGTGTCTGGCATATCCAATACTCTCGGTAGCTTGCCGGGCTCTCCGAATGCGTGATAAAATAAATGATATCTTCAATTTTCAGGGATAAATTATAACATTCTACTTTTCAAGTTCTCATTACTTGAATAGCTACATTTTATACTTTGCTTCCTCAATGTTAATAAATTGTCTTTATTTTATTGACTCCACTAGATACTTAAGAAATTTACATATTTAATCAGAATGGAACAGTTGATTGATTACTAAATCAGCTCAATTTTAGTTTAGTAATCTGAGTTAGAATATCAACCTATCAGAAATTGGTTATGTGACTATAGAAAAATTACTTCTCTGAGTCTTAAGTTATATCCCTTGTAAACTGAAAATGATTAGAGCTGGTAAAACTTAATATAGTAAACAGAAAACAAGCATTTTTTATTATCATCACAGGGCACCATAAAAATTTTTGTTGGTTTTGTGACTGGAATAAAACTAAAGAATTAAAATGATATATTGGGATAAAAACCATACATTTGCTGGAGAAAAAAATTCAATTGCAGATCTTATGCACATGGAGAAATAAATCCTTAAGTATACTGGACTTGAAAACTCAATAGTGACCATCCATTTTCTTTAAAATGTACTTAATTGATACCTACCAAAACTTACATAATCACACATATAATTCATCATGCATTTGAAACACGTGAAGGGCAACATCATGGAATTACAAATTTATGTCAGTAACAACAACCTCAGTGTTGAGGACCAGCTGGTGTGCGCAGTTAGGATTAGTGTATGCTCAGTGACTCAGCTGTCCCCCGCACAATAACCAATTGATGCTTTGGCTTGAATAACAGCCCCTTCATTGCTGACAATGTATCGTATCCCTGAGTGCAGCCAGAGCTGATTTTGCATTTTTCTCTGACATGACTTCCACCAACCCCAATAAATATACTGTGCATGTCACACCTTTTCACCAGCTCGAAGAACAAATTCACTTTTACTTCACATTTTCTGTAATCCATAAATTCGAAAAGAATACGTAGTTAGCACTTAGCATTCTCATTCATCTCAAAGAGAAGATAGAAAGTAAGATAACATTTAGATAAAGACTGATATAGGGGTGGGGGAGATGGTTCAGGTGGTAGAGCACTTTGTTTTTGAGCTACACCAAGTAGTGCTTGGGATTAAGTCCTGGATCTGTGCTTGGGGATCACTCCTGGCAGGTGTTCAGGAAACATACGTGGTTCCAAGGATTATACCCCAGTCAGCTATGTTCAAGGAAATCATGCAAGTGATTCTGTTGTATCTCTGACTCCACAGCACATTTTAAAGAGAGGTTTCTGGTTTTTTTTTTTTTGGGGGGGGTCACACCTGGCGATGCGCAGGGGTTACTCCTGACTCTGCACTCAGGAAATACTTCTGGCGATGCTTGGGGGACCATATGGGATGCTGGGAATCGAACCACGGTCGGCCGCGTGCAAGGCAAATGCCCCACCCACTGTGCTATCACTCCAGCACAGAGAGGTTGCTGTTTTACTTTTGATTGTGATATGAGGGTGGAAAGTCTGATTTCTATGAGGTTAAGAACTCTGTCACCTGAAGAGAGTTTTGAGGCCCCGGAAATAGATGCCAAGAAATAGAACTGCTGTATCCTAGGTTTCATTTTATTTTTCTTTCTTTTTTTTTAGACGTGTCCATATTGTTTTGAAAAAGGGCTGGACCAGTCAATATTCCCACCAGCAGTTGATATGTGTTCCTTTTTCCCCCATATCCCCAAAAACATTATATTTTTCCATCTTCGCGATCTGTGCCAGTCTCGCTGATATGAGTTGATATCTCATTGTTGCTTTGATTTGTATTTCCTCGATGAAAATTGTATAGCATTTTTTTTCATATGCCTTTTGGTCATCTGTTTCTCTCCTTTGAGGATGTTTTTGTTCATCTCTTCCCCAAGGGCCCAAAAACTCTATTCAGAAAAGATCTGCAGATCTGCATTCCTATGTTCACTGCAACACTATTAGCAATAGCCCAAATCTGGAAACAACTCAAGAGTCCACATACAGATTACTGGATAAAGAAACTCTTTTTTTTTATTGGATCACCATGAGATACAGTTTTATTGAGATACAAGTTTATTGGATAGAGTTACAAACTTGCATGATTGCATTTTATTCGAACAATGCTTGAGCACTTATTCCTCCACCAGTGTGAATTTTTCTATAAGCATTGTTTCTAGTGTTCCCTGTCACCTGAAGAGAGTTTTGGGGCCCCGGGAATAGATGCCAAGAAATAGAACTGCAGTATCCTAGGTTTATCCTAGGTGCCAGCCCCCCACCCCCCACCCTACTCCCTGCCTCTGTGGCAGGTACAGTCCTTCTTGCTCTCTCTCTAATTTGGGGCATTGTGATTTGCGATACAGATATTAAGAGATCATCGTGTTTAGTCCTTGGTCTACTTTCAGCACACATCTCCCAACCTGGAACTCTGTTGCATATACAAAATTACTTGACATATATATATATACACACATGCATACACACATATATATGTACACATACGTATATATATTGTCAAGATCATCTAGGTAGCAACACATTATACATAAAGAAGAAATCATGCAATTTGTTGCTATCTGGATGATCTGAAAAGTATTAAGCTGAGTGAAGTTAGTCAGAAGGAGAGAGACATGTAACAGAATGATCTTGTTTATATGTGGTATAATAAGTAAGATAGTAAAGAAAAAACAAATATTCAAAGGCAACAGAAACTGAGAATTGGTCTTTAGTAGGAAGCATGCCACTGTATGGTATGCTTCAGTGGTATGCCTACTAGAAGATAGATGGGGTGAGGGGACACTGACAACTGTTGGGAGAAACTTATGCTCTGGTGGAGGATGTAGTGTTGAAAGGAATTTTCCATGAAACCTTGCCATTAGGAATATTGTAAATCACACTGCCTAAACTAAAAGAACTCTGTTATCCCTAAAATTTAAAATGCACTGGTACTGCATAAAAGAACAATATAAAATTAAAGTTATATAAAATGTATTGTTAGATAAATTTCAATTTTTAAGAATCAAAACATGAAAAAAGAGTATCCATATAACTACTAAAATATGCAAATAATTTAAACATGATATTAGGAAAAAGAAATAAGGGGTAAGAAAGAAAAAGCACACCTCAAATATACCTGATTAATACTCGAAGTTGATTTGTAATGAAATATTTGGATTCACAATATTTCTTAGACTTTCCTTAGTTAAGAAAAGAAACTGTTATTAATAAATGTGTGATTATTCACATGAATAATAAGGTAAAAAGGTAAAGGTCCTCCCATTGTTCGTCGATTTGCTCGAGCGGGTCCAGTAACGTCTCCATTGGAGACTTTGTTGTTATTGTGTTTGGCATATCAAATACGTCACGGGGAGCTTGCCAGGCTCTGCCGTGTGGGCGAGATACTCTGGGTAGCTTGCCGGGCTCTCCGAGAGGGGCGGAGGAATCGAACTCGGGTCGGCCATGTTGGCTGCGTGCAAGGCAAACGCCCTACCGCTGTGCTATCGCTCCAGCCCAAATGGGATCAGGAACAATATTAGAAAATGAGTTTCATTTTATAAATATTATTTTTAATTATATAGATCATGATCACGACCATCCTGTTGTTCATTGATTGCCTCAAGCAGGCCCCAGTAACATCTCCTTCATCCTAGCCCTGAGATTTTTTAAAAAGTGCCATATTGAAGGCTCTTTCAGGGTTAGGAGAATGAGACCCATCATTGTTACTGGTATTTGGCATATTGGGTAGGCCATGGGGAGTTTGCCAGACTCTGTCGTGTGGGCAGGTTACATTCGGTAGCCTGCCAGTTTGTCCAAAGTAGGAATGAGATAATAAGATGTCGTGCAGCTGCTGATGCGGCCACACACTTCCGGGAGCTGGGTTTTATAGTCACTGAGTCTTGGCCGTTGATGGGATTACACGGTGACAGGGAGCCAGTTGGTGGGTGTGACCCCCGCCTACTGGAATTTGGAGGATCTGGGTGGAGGATGCTCAGCCCCAACCCGAGGAGGCTTGGAGATCTCAGCCCCGGGATCCGCATGCCTTTGTTCCTCTGCCAGTACCTTCATGCGTGTGGAGAGTGGTCTCAGCATGGTGGTGGCTGGTCCTGGAGGTCTTCGGCTGCCGGAGCCCTGGTCGGGGCGGGGAGGAAAACTCAACCCGCTCCCCTCCAAGGGGCCCTGGCGAGGACAGCCAGGTGCGGGGGAATTATATAGAATTATATAGATATTTTTAAAAAATATTTATTATATATAATATATTATAAGACCTTCCACAGAGTGTTAGCTTCCCCCAACCATTATCACATTCATTGTACTTTTAAAAGGATAACTGCAAAAAAAAAAAAGGAAGGAAAAAAGTCTCATATTAAGCATGTACACAGTTTCAGTCATTGTGGGTATAGCTAGGCAAACATACAGATTGGGGGTTTTTTTGGGGGGGGGTCACACCTGGCGATGCACAGGGGTTCTTCCTGGCCTGTACTCAGGAATCACTCCTGGCAGTACTTGGGAGACCATATGGGATTCTGGGAATCAAACCGGTGCAAGGAAAACACCCTACCCGCTGCGCTTTCGCTCCAGCCCTGCAGATTGTGGTGTGTACTGACACCAACAGAAAGCTATCAAAGTCACACTAATTTTAATAAATAGGAATACTGGCCACAAACACCAATTTTGAGGACTCAAAACTCTTAAATATGCTGAATATTTAACTCTTAAAAGGAGTTAAAGATAAAAACTTAAGGAGTTCTCACTTTGTAGAAGTGAGGACATGAAAGAAAAAGAAATGGGAAGAACTGAAAACAACTCAGCTAGGAAGCTTGAAGGTTCCAGCAGTATGGATGGGGGTCAGGAAATAAGAGCAGCAAAGGGAGAGGCAGGAAGGAAGTCAGGCTGAAGAGACTGGGTTCTGATAGTGTCTGCATCTATTATTGTTCATTTTTGGTTTTTGTATTAGACATTTCAAAATTGATAATAAGGGATTGAAAAATTATAAGCTGTTTTGAAGACCAGAACCAGATGCAATAATGACATTAAAGAACCAAGATGAGGGGCTGAGAATATAGCCCAAATGGTGCTCTAACGTTTTGATTATTTCAAGAATAGAAGATGGAAGACTGAGGTGGATAGGGATGGATTCTATCCATTTTTGAAAGTTTGGAAAGTTTTAAAGACATATTTACTACTCAAAAAAGCAAAAATGTATTGGCTGAGTTTGTAAGACCTTTCATTGTAAAGGGGCATCCAGGCGTAAGAGTGCCTTCTGATCCATGGAGTGAAATAACAAAGGCAGCACAAAGATGTGGCATAGGGCATATTCCCACACCCACAAGCACGAAAATGTGGCACAGGGCATATTCCCACACCCACAAGAGTGAGTAGATCAAGAAATGTGTAAGGTTATATTAGAAAACTAGCCTGATCATGAAAACCTTGTGAAGATATTTAGCTCGTGCGTGTGTGTGTGTGTGTGTGTGTGTGTGTGTGTGTGTGTGTGTGTGTGTGTTTGGGGACAACACCAATTGTGCTCAAGACTTACTCCTGATGCTTGTTTAGGAATCTCTCCTGGTGAGCCTGGGGGACCATATCAGGTCCTGGGTATCAAACTCAGGCTGACTAGATGCAGGACAAGTTATCTATTAATTGTACTATTGTTCAGGCCCCAGGAATTTGGTAGTTAAGCTGAGAGAGTGAAAAACAGTATCATAGGTACTTTTTGTATTTTGCTTTTTGGGTCACACCCAGCGATGCACAGGGGTTACTCCTGGCTCTTCACTCAGGAATCACTCCTAGTGGTGCTCAGGGGACCATATGGGATGCTGGGAATCGAACCCGGGTTGGCCGCATGCAAGGCAAACACCCTACCCACTGTGCTATTGCTCCAGCCCCTATCATATGTACTTAAGGTACTAGAAGATATTGAAAAATTATAAGGAGTTATCAATATATTTCTTTTTCATATCCAGACAATGATGAAAACTGAATTGAATTTGTAGAAGTAGGGGTGAAGAATATTTTCATTCCAAAGTACCATTTATAACTTTTCAACACCTTTAATTTTTCTTCAACTCATATTTATAAGTAACTCAAATGGAACCATAACATCATACACATTCAGGAAACTAAAGTACCCCCCAAAAACTTTATGGAGTAAGAAAAATAAATTGAAAATGAAACAAAGACCCTGGAATTCTATGTTAAAAATAGTCCAGTGCTGGAGGGATAGTAGAAGCTAAGGTGTTTGCTTCCAAAGTAGCTGGCTCCTGTTTGAATCCCAGGATTGCATATGGTTCCTAAGCTACACTAAGAGTGATCCTTTGTACAGAGATACTGAGGAATCCCTGAGCCCTGCCAGGTGCAGTCCACAATCTCCTTTTCTCCTCCACCTCCCACAAAATGGCCCAGTTGACTTAGTAAGTTCTACTAATTAAGTTCATCTTAATAGCAAACACTGTATGAGCACACGGAGGCATTAAGAACACGTAAATGCAAAAAATATACCTGATTTATATGTGGTGGCTTTCTTTGGAGTTCCTTACTTGGACAGTGCATTGTGATTTCTGGCTGAGTTTTCTAAGAGGCCAACAATGCTAGAACATCATGTGATGCCATGGCCATTTGAGTGGCAAAGGGATAAGCTACTTATTAAATTCTACTCAGAGGAATTCATTAACCACCCAGAACAGGGGGTCCTGAGTCAGGGACCTGGAGTTCTGCACTGTCAGCATCCCAGGGTGTTCATCTAATTTACCAGCTGTGACAAGAGGAGGAAGTGAACTTGGGAGCTTTTTTGGAACCCGATACTGGCTTCACCATATGCCAGCTGTTTAGCTGTGGGCAAGTTATTAAATTTCACTGAGCCTCAATTTTTCTCCTTGTTAGTTTGGGCATCATGATACTGCCTTTGACATACTACTATAGATCCTGAACAAGTTGATCTATTGAAAGTACTAGGAGAATTGGCAGGCACATTGAAAGAATGTTTACGTATTTCAAGTTTTTTTTTAAACAATACACACATAATGCCAGTTTGTCCCACAGCTAACATACTCACTGGTTAAAAATAAAAGTTCTTTCCTGAAGCTAGACAAGGACATTAACTCTTAAGTTTAGTTAAACATGGTTTTGGAAGTCCAAGTTAGAGTAATTAGGCAAGAAAAAAGATGCAAAGGGAACCCAAACTGGAAAGGAAAATAAAAACCACCATTATTTGTAGATGATATACTAAAACTGAAATATACAAATATGAGTTGAAAGAAAAGGAATTTTAAGAAAACTATCCCATTTACAATTGTACCCCCAAAATTCTTGGGAGTGACTCAAACAGAGAAGATAAAAGACTATAAATGGAAAAATATGAGAAATTACTAAAAAAAATAGAAGATGCAGTGAAACAAAAAAATATCTCATGCTCATGGACTGGAAAAATTGTAGTCATTTTGCCTAAAGTATAGGGACTGTGTTGAGTAAATTTCACTTCAGTAATACCAATCTGGGCTGGAGCGATAACACATCGGGTAGGGCGTTTGCCTTGCATGCGGCCAACCCAGGTTCAATTCCTCCGTTCTCTCGGAGAACCTGGCAAGCTACCAAGAGTATCCCGCCTGCATAGGAAAGCCTGGCAAGCTACCCATGGTGTATTCGACATGCCAAAAACAGTAACAACAAGTCTCACAAAGGAAACATTACTGGTGCCAGCTTGAGAAAATCAATGAACAATGGGAGGACAGTGCTTCAATGATGCAGTGAATACCAATTCTAAATACCAATGACAATATTCAAGGAAATAGAAAAAATAATTTAAAAGTTTGAAAGAAATCACAAAGAAGGCTGAATAAACAAGGTAATTATGAAAATGTAATTAAAATGAAGGCACCATGCTTCTGTCCTTCAAACAAAAATTCAAAGCAACAGTAATTAAAACAGTAGGGTATTAGAACAAATAAGGGAACTATGACCAATGGAACAGAGTAAAAAGCCCCAAATAATTACCAAAAATATGATCTATAAGAAAATAACCATGTCCATTAAATAGAGAAAATAAAGCTTTTTAATGTTATTATAAATATTGTATCGTCACATTCAAATGATGAAACTTGATCAATGTTTAACCCCATACACAAATCAACACAAAATGGATTACTTATAAATTATACCTGAAACCATAAAATGCACAAATAAAAACATATGTAAGACATGCAAAAATACTACTTGAGATGTATTTGGGGATTTAACCTTAAAGGCAAGGAAATGGAAGTGATATTAAACAAACAGGAATACACTATATTTTTTAAAAAAATGTTTTTAACAACAATAATAAAAACACACATTTTAAAAATAAAATTGAGATGAGGTATTTGTACTTCATATATCTTTTAAGATAGTAATAGTAAAAATATAAAGATCAAACAAGCAAGTCAATCAGAAAATGGGCAAGATATGTGTATAGGCACTTTTCCAAATATAATATACAAATGGTCCTCAAACACATAAAATAATTGGTCAATATGATTTATTAGTATTGAAATGCAAACCCAAACTTAATGAAGTATTACCTCATACCTGTGAGAATGGTCGTCACAAATTATAGGAAAAAGTTTTTCATAAGGATGTGGAAAAAAGTAAACTTTGGCATACTGTTGATGGGAATGTGAATTGGTATAGCCACTATAAAAAATGTATAGAAATACTTCATAAAATAATAATGAAAGTTACACCTGATCCAGTAACACTAGTCCTTATGCATTTAGCCAAAGATCTGAAAATACCATTTTGAAAGGATATTTGCAACTCTTTCTTCACAGCAGCATTATCCACAATAACCAAGACCCTGAATCAATCGAAATATCTGACTGGATCAAGCAGCAGTTGCAATATACTAGCACTGCACTGTAGCATTATCCTTCCTTTTTTCATTGATTTTCTAGAGTGGGCACCAGTAATGTCTCTATTGTGAGACTTGTAGTTACCATTTTTGGCATATTGAATACATCACGGGTACCTTTCCAGGTTTTGCCGTGCGGTTGGAATACTCTTGGTAGCTTGCTGGGTTCTCCAAGAGGGGCGGAGGAATCAAACCCAGGTCAGCCACGTGCAAGGCAAACGCCCTACCCACTATGCTATTGCTCTGGCCCCAGAGTATTCTAGATAGAATACTAAAACACTACTAAAAATGCTGAAACTGTGCCTTTTGGGCATAATGGATAGAATTTGAGGTGATTATGCTAAATGAAATTGGTAAGGAAATGGACAATTATCAAATGGTTTAACTCATATGTGGAATACAAGTGATTGAAACTAAGAAACTGATAAGTATAAATGTTATACTTAAACTAGGGGTGGCATGGCACTGAAATTTTGAAGCAACCCCCCCTAAAATTCCATAGTAATGTAAACCAATGAAAAAAGAAAAATAAAAGCACAAGTACATTTGAGCAAGGCAAACAAAACATGATAACACAATTGTTACAATATAAAAAAGGGATCTTATTTCATTTAAACTCTTCCACTCTGTGATTACTTATGACTTTTAGGATTATCTTAATGAATAATAATAAAAGTATAGATTTTTATTGGACAATTTTCATCTTCATCCATAAAATATTATGCCCAATGTTGTCACTGTCACTGTCACTGTCCTCCCGTTGTTCATCGATTTGTTCCAGCGGGCCCAGTAACGTCTCCATTGGAGACTTTTGTTGTTACTGTGTTTTGGCATATCGAATACATCACGGAGAGCTTGCCAGGCTCTGCCGTGTGGGCGAGATACTCTCGGTAGCTTGCCGGGCTCTCTGAGAGGGGCAGAGGAATCGAACTCGGGTCGGCCATGTTGACTGCGTGCAAGGCGAATGCCCTACCACTGCGCTATCACTCCAGCCCCTATGCTCAATGTTATGCCTTTGAAATTAAAATATCCCTGTCTATTTTAAAATAAACCCATAACATGTTATTACTCTTGCCACATAATACTGAAAACATTTCATATATTTTTGGTCAAATTACATAAAAGATTAGTAGATTAATATAAATTAAAGCATGAGATATGTTTTAAAATGAGGATCAATGTGAACCTAAGTCACAACGACAAAGAACTTTTTTCTTTTTACTACAGAGATTTGGAATATCCTCCATGGGAGTGAGACAATCCCCACAGTATGTCTCTTATGTTGAAGTGAATATTCTATCCTATCGTCTAAGCCTCGATAAAAGAGTTGGGTATAGACTCTGAAAAGCCCTGGAAGACAGGCTGCTGGAACATGAACCACACTCAGATGTGGCTGCAAGTGATAGAAAAAAGCATTCTTTTATTTGCAGTACAAGAGTAACCTTTCTGGCAGAGATATGATGGTGGCTGCATTGGTGACTGTGTTCCTAATGTTAAAGTCAAAAGTTTTGTGATCTGATTCCAGCTGTACAAATATAACAGTACCTGTTCTTTCCCTGAATCTAGAGTTTCATCCCATCTTTTCACCTAAATCTGCTTTCTTTCTACTACTTGTCATAGAGAACTATGACTGGATCTATGGACTGGAGTGATAGCATAGCAGGTAGGTCGTTTGCTTTGCACGTGGCAGACCTGGGTTCGATTCCTCCAACCCTCTCGGAGAGTCCGGCAAGCTACCAAGAGTATCCCACCTGCACAGCAGAGCCTGGCAAGCTCCCCGTGGCATATTCGATATGCCAAAAACAGTAACAAGTCTCACAATGGAGATGGTACTGGTGCCTACTCAAGCAAATCGATGAACAATGGGAAGACAGTGCTACAGAGAACTACGACTGACTCCTAAGAGATGAATAGAATTTTGCTCGGGCTAATAATAGATTCCAGGAGACCTGAAGATATTGGGTACAGAAAGAAGAGCAAAAATGAAAGCCCAGAAATAGACAAAACATTAGGGCTTAGTAATTGGTAATGGCCTGTGTGACTTGAGTTCCCATGAACTGATACTGTTCATGAGAGATGGCATTCCAAAGTAAGGAAAATATCTTAATTAGCTCAGTCTGCCAAAATGCTAGACTGGGAGACTTAACTAACAGACAGTCATTGTCTCATAGTTCTGGAGAAGGAAAGTCTAAGATCAGGAGACTGTAGGATTGGACTCTGATGAAAGCCTTCCTGGAGTTGGCAAATGGTTGGTTTTTACTGCGTCTTTACAGGACAGAGACTGAGCAAGTCATCTAATTTCTCTTCTTATTAGGACACTAATTCCATTTTGAAGTCCCCAGATAATTAGAATTATCTATTCTAACGACCTCAACTCCAAAATACCATCAAGTGGAGAAAAGAGCATCTATCTATGAATTCTGAAAGGGTGTGTGTATTCAGTCCATACAGAATAAAAGCTTGAGCCTAGCCCAAGAGCATCACTTAGGCTTCATTCAGGATCTAACCCTTGAAAAGCTGGCAAAGAAAGGTAAAGGAAGGTTTATGTGCAGAGGCTTGCTTAAAAGTCAGGTTTGAGGGCGTTACTCCAGTGACAGTACAATGGATTGGAGGGGAAAAGAATTTTCTTAGGAAGCTTTTTGAGAAGTCCCTGTAAGAATCAAGATGAATGCTGCAAATGAGGTGAATATAAAGACTAGAAGCCTGGGAGGTGGGTGGGAAAGAAGAGTCTGGATTTAAGAAGATACTCAAAGTGGAATCGACATAATTAATCAGACATCTGGATACGGGGGTGTGGAAGCAGGAGGAGCTGAAGCTGACTCAGAGATTTCAGGCTTTGGGTAACTGGGAGGGCTGTGATGCCAATAACCAAATCGCAAAAGCAAGATGATGATTTTGGTGTTTGAGATCCCAGGTTTAAGGAGAGAATGGATCACCATACAGATATGTTCAAGTTAGGAATAAAACTAGAGCTTAGGAGAGAAGTTAAAGTCAAGAAAGGAGAGCTGAGGGGTTTACCAAAAGATATGGAGGTGGTGATGGATAAGGGAAGAATAACAGGAAGAAGAAAAAAAGAGTTCAAGAACAGAAATGGGAAACACACTATAGAGAGTTTTCTGATATTGAAGCAAAGCACTAAATAACAAGAAAGAACATTTAGATGACAATTCTCAAAGTCTTAAAAAAAAAGAAAAGTTCAAATTGAATGGGATAATCAAGATTCATATCGGATGGGATAACCACCGTTGTGGAGATAGCCATAAAAAATAGGCTTTGAAGAGACTCTTGAGGAGATTGATGGTAGATGAAGTCAGATGAATTGTTTCAGGTGAGTGTGTGCTGGAGAGAAAAGGCATGCAAAACTCAAACTGTGACTAGTTTATAAGGTGAGAAAGTATGAATCAATCTCCCAGAAGTTGTTTTGAGACACGGGTGGAGAGGGGATCAAATAAATTAAAAGTTTTTATGTTATTCATTTTATGAACTTTATTTTGATAGTGGAAAATTTTGCCTGTCCAAGGATATCATAATTTTCTAAACTATATAAAGTCTTGTCACATATCCCTTTGTATAAAAAGGTGAATGGTAATATGTTTGGAAAAGGAAAAAAGCAACAACTATACTTTAATGTGCTTGGCACAAAAAGCACTTAGTAATAATTGCTATTATTCTTATACCCTAAATTGTTATATTTTATGGATGGATTTCTACTTGTTATTTGAAGTATTTTGTTCCCCTTACAAGATATATTCAATGGCATAAAAAAACATAATTCAATGCTAACTATGTTTATAAAAGAAGGTAAACTTTTTTAATACAGTGGAAGAGATAGAAGCCAAGAAATATCCTTGATTTGAACTATCTCCTCAATTTATGAGGAGTTTGATAGTGAAATTACAGTGCTACAGATTTTTTTCTACTTATATCACATGTTGACACCTTGCTAGATTTTAAATGATTAGAAATCTAAGTTAAAACGGTTGTAATTTTCTCTTACATGCAAGATATATATTCTGGGGTGAAAAATAGATGCCCCAAACCAAAGACAATAGTTATATCAATAAAGAGTCTGTTATTTTCTATATATATTCTTCCCTATGATAAAATCTAGTTTATAATTAGGAACAGTAAAAGAGCAATAATAAATAACATTAAAACAGTTACAACAATTACTGCAATGTATGTTATATTTGTGTGTTTTCTCCTTTCCCTCGCTCAAAGAGGTAAAAATCCTTGGTCTGCCTTCAAGGATCAAATCATTCTGCTGTAAGGAAAGAAACAAAAGTTTCTAACAGTGAGACTCTCCAAGATTGTCTGGGACCATCAGTTCTACATCTCAATCAATCTTCATCTATATCGTTCTCAGAATCTCCCTATCCAGCTTTGCTTCTTCCCTTTTTTACAGTGCTATCCTCTAAACCAACCAATGAATGCCTTGCATTCATAAATGAATCTGAGATTCCTGGAGGATACTAATGGAAAGAGGGGATATTAGTGGAATAGAAAGCAAGAATACCCTGTGGTTTGGGGTCATAGTCTGGTTGAAAAGGAAGACTGCTTACTATATGGAATGCGAGGCCCAGGAATGACCCATTTGCTAAAATTGGCCCATAGTGACAGTTGAATGTTCTAGTGGAGAGGGCAACTAACTCATCTTGTTCTACCAAAATACAACACTAGCAAACTTATCCTGGTCTACACCAGCAGTGACAGGCAAAAATTCTAGTGGGGAAGGGTAAGAAACTCATCCTGGTCTACACAAAACTCCCTTGGCTTTATCACTGAATGTTTGAATTATGAAGACTTGAGTCAGCATCATTATGACACCTGCAACAGCAGATAAATACAGAGATTAGCTAACGAAAAATAAATTAAATAACAAATTAAATTAATAAATTAAATAATACAAAATACATTAGTTAATAAACTTTGAATCCAGGTCAAAGTTTAGCTCAGTGTGGATCTACCAGATTTGTGAACACATCTTGCCATGTTCACCTTGGAAGGGGGAACACTGGTAGGAGTCTACCGGAACCTTAAGAAACTGTGTCTTTCCTCTCCAACATCAAGATGGTAATAATTAAAAACAATATTACAGAAGCAGAGGGAAGATAGCAATAACTTAATAACATTCCTCAGAAACTCAAGAATGCAAGGGTGGTGGTTCTTTATCACAATTCTACTTAATTCCATAGTCTCAAGATATTCTTGAAAACAAATATAGATTATTTAATCTCAACCAAGTCGCAGAAGCCACTGATTTGCTATGTGGATTACTTCAATTTAAGAAAGAGAATGAGAAATAGCAGATATGTACCTGGAACTAGGTTACTCCTTACATCACAGAGAACCAGTGCTAAGTTAACTCTTTTGCCTTCTGTCATACCAGAGTCTGAACAGATGTGCATAGTTTGGTTTTCTCCCAAAAATAATTACATTATCTTTTATATTAAAGACATCATGCTTATCAGGCAAAGTAAGCAAAAGGTGCCTGGAACATTAGAGACTTGGTAATAGACGGGCATTCCAGATCTTGGCAGATAGATATCTAATTTGGGGATCTGGATCATTGGTAAATGCTGCTACTAATACTGTTCTGGCGCCTTTAGCAAGTACCAAGAAAAGTTGAAGCTCTGAGTAGGGCATGGAATTGGGAAAGATCCCATAACTAGTGCAGAGCATGGGTCCAGCTATTCCGTAACCTAGGTCTTATCATCCAGAAAATTAGAGTCTGATTGTTTGTGTTGGAAAAAATATATGGCCTTTGTATTTATGGGTAACCTTGTAGAAAGACCACAATGTTGACTCCTGGAATTCAAGATCAAAGTCATATCTTCTACAGTAGAGAATGAGTTGTCTTCTGAAAAACAGACTTGAACATGTTACTGGACATCACAGAGAACAACTGTTGGACCCAGAGATATCACATGGCCACACATTCAGAGGTGACTAAGATAATGTTGGCTCTTCTGGACCCTTTAAACCTGGTATTGCTGGCTAGTGAGTACTCATTAGCAATAAGTGCTGCCAGAGACAGATTATTATGTACCCAATTACTGACTATCATAAAGAAATTTAAAATACTGTAGAAGTTTTCATTTTAAGAGCAATTAATGTTCTTAACACCTTAAGTGATATTCAGAACATAAGATACTAAAAGTTAAAGATCATAAGAATAAGATATGCATTCACTTGAAATAAAAGTACAATAAAAATTCAGTAATTACAGCCATAATTTATGTTGCTTTCAATGCTTAAGCTACATGTTCAGCTGGGTGGCTGAACAGGACATGGCTCAGAAACTTCCTAATTCATTTTGTACAACATTCAATTTAAAACAACTGAGTATCTTTCTTTACTACCTTTCTTTACCTACCTTGTGGTAAAGAACTGGCTACCTTTTTTTACCTACTGTGTGGAAGACACTGCATTCGGAAGGTAACTCAAAATGTCACTATCTTCTTTTCACTAGGAAACAGCACTGGATATAGCATAATCTATAGCATACTATTAAAGGACTGTCCTCCCGTTGTTCATCAATTTGCTTGAGTGGGCCCAGTAATGTCTCCATTGTGAGACTTTGTTGTTACTGTGTTTGGCATATAGAATACACCACGGGTAGCTTGCCAGACTTTGCCATGCGGGTGAGATACTTTCGGTAGCTTGCCCAAGAGGGGCAGAGGAATTAAACCTGGCTCGGCCAGGCTGGCTTTGCGCAAAGCAAATGCCCTACTGCTGTGCTATCGCTCCAGCCCATAGCATAATATATATAACATAATTAAAAAGTCTACATGCAATAAGTCCTCTATTAAAAATAAGAGTCTAGGATTCTCAGGAACTCTAACTTTTAGCAATATGGTAAATAAGCAGACAAGATGCTCTGAAAGTGTCTTTCCTTTAACTCCATCTGAGTTGTTGTTTCTTTTCTCATCATAGATTTAATAACACTGAAGAAAATGAGGTTATCAACTGACATTCTGAACTAACTTTGGAGAGACACTAACTTGGGTCATGATCCTGGATCTATCATATACTAACTAAATAACCTTGAAGAAGTTAATTAGCCTCTCTTGTGTCATCAGTTTTAATATCACTGTTGTAAAGATCACCTATTATTCTAGCCACTGTGAAGGATAAAGTCATACTAAGAGTGAGGTGTTTAAGATATGCTGTAGGATACTATGCAAATACAGGCTTTCAATAATTGGTAAATAGGGACAGTCGGTGAATTACCACATCAATATGGAATACTAAAATTGGACTCAACACCTGTTACATGTAGCCATGCATAGCCAAAATATCTGAGTTAGCTGATGAGGGTATAAGCCCAAAGTGCCCTTCTGAGCATCGATCTAGGTGAGACTTTTCTGTCCCTGTACTTTAAGAGGAAATGCTTCACATTTCCCAGATGCTAATTCTGTATTCATTTTGCCACAGCTCAGTCCTGGCGTCTCAGAGTGCGAAGTTTTTTTCAACTCTGCGAGTTTTCAATTTCATCTCTGGTCTGATCAACACTGGCACTTCTAATCTGTAGGAAAACAGTTGAACCCAAATTTTTATAATGTTATGTCTGGAATTCGTTGACCACATGCTGATGTTGTTTCCTTTGCTTTTATTTCTTTCCTTTCAATTTCATTTTTACTTCCTCTCTTGACTCTTTAAAGTTAAGAAGGATTTTATACCAGAGGGGGGTGAGTGAGAGCCCTCCCCGCCCCAAGGGACTCGCCCAGCAGTCAACCTCCACAACCCAACTGCTGCCACGCTCTAGGCCACTTTCCACATGCTAGGGCCGAACCTCATGCATGAGTAAAGTCCCATGGAATCCAGGTAATATGAAACTTTGTGATCTTAGACTCTAGGCTCAATGGGACCTGGGAGCAGATATCCTCTGCCTGCTTCCCCCAGACTCCGGGGACCCAGGGATCATACCCATAAGCTACCTCCTGCAGGTGCCAGATAATCTCACAGCCACCCTCCAGAACTCACGGCTGTTTCTCCTGGAAGAGAGCACAAAATGAGGCTCTCATAGCTATGCCACCGGACTCCGTGCCAGGATCTTTTCACTCAGGGTGCTCCAGAGGGGGAGAGTTGAGAGCCCTCCCCGTCCCAAGGGACCCAGCCCTGGCAGTTGACCTCCACTACCCTACCACTCCCATGCTCCAGGTCACTCTCCACACGCTTGGGCCAAGCCTCACATACAAGTGAACATATTCCTGGACCTGCGACACATCATAAAACACTCCCTAGTCATTTTCCATAATTACCACAGCATATTTGATTGGGTTTAGACAGTGGAAATATATATATTTCCCTCTATGAATTGTTGTGGGCAGAGCCTGCAAGGCAGAGTCTGGCAAGCATTGGGAAAGACAAATAAGGAGAGGCTGCTAAAATCTCAGGGCTAGGATGAATGGAGATGTTACTGGCACCTGCTAGAGTAAATCAATGAAAAATGGGATGACAGTGATGACAGAAATGATGTAAGGTATGATTTATTTTAGATCTCTGACATATTGATGATTTTAATTCAAGAAGACCATTCTGAAACACAACTTCTGTCACGATATTTTAGCTCCTCCTTACTCATTAACTTGCAAGTTACAAGGTCTTGAATTATTTCACCAATCCTTAAAACCCACAATTATTCACATATATTTCACCTAGACTCCTCATAGTTCCCATTGTACATCCCTTCACACTTCCTCATTGTGTGTTCCTTCTTGCTCTCTGCCATGACTTTTGCTCTTCCTTTGCCTTACATATGTCGTCTTTGCCCATCTGAATCTGCCCATCTCCAAAGTTCATCTCCATACTGAGTTGTTCTCACTGTCATTATTGGATATATTAACAATCATATCCAATTACGACTTTATTATGTGCTCTATTCTCAGGGAAAATGTATACAATACACTCTTTCCGTAGGGCCATGATACAAGAATTCATGAAACTATCCTCATTTATTTGCAAATCAGGGAAAAGAAGTGAACATTTTGATGGAAGAAAATTTTAATGTGTATAGCATGTATGTCTGAACTCAATAAAATTTGATGGAATTAAGACAGTAGGCAACAAATCATAGAGAGAATTATATATAGATACATATATGTATCTATATATACATATAGATACATATATGTATATATATATATGCTTCTTGGAGAGCCCAGCAAGCTACCGAGAGTGTGTTGCCTGCTCGGTCAGAGGCTGGTAAGCTCCCCGTGGCATATTCAATATGTCAAAACCTGTAGCTATGAAACAGGTTTCATTCCCCTGATACTGAAAGAGCCTCCAATCATTGGGAAAGATGAGTAAGGAGAGACCACTAAAATCTCAGGGCTGGCAGGAATAGAGACATTACTGGCGCTTGCTCGAGTAAACTGACAAACAGGATGACAGTGACAGTGATAACATTTATGACTCTGTTTCTTACGGCAATAAGGTTATAAACTCTAACTTATTCTAATGGCAAAAGATTCCTATAAAGGTGCATGTCAGTACATAGAGCCTACAGTAATTACAATACAGTCCTGGCTACCATAATACCCCATAATAGTAAATCTTGTTTTCCTAATTTTGTATGTGCAAAATAATACCAAGAGTTCCCAAATTGGAGTTTACTAAGACCTAAGAAACAATAGACATATTAATGGAATTCTGTGACATACTTTTCTATCTTTCAAAGGACTAACAAAATAGTTATTTACCCATAATAAGCTCACATGCATTAACTAAAATGCTATGTTCTTTGCTTTAAACTGGAACTATGTTAAATCGTTTGACAACACTGGTGATGTCGTGTTGCTTATTGGTTCTGGAAAACAGAGAGTTCTACAATGTGACAGGACAGCCAGACAATATTATAAAGAGTGTCACATGTCAATTTAGAATACTAAAAATAAGTGCCGTTTATAATAATAAGGGGTCACAGTCACAGTCCTCCTGTTGATCATGGATTTGCTCGAGCGGGCCCAGTAACGTCTCCATTGGAGACTTTGTAGTTACTGTGTCTGGCATATCGAATACGTCACGGGGAGCTTGCCAGGCTCTGCTGTGCGGGCGAGATACTCTCGGTAGTTTGCTGGGCTCTCCGAGATGGGTGGAGGAATCGAACTCGGGTCGGCCATGTTGACCGCTTGTAAGGCAAACACCCTACCACTGTGCTATCGCTCCAGCCCAATAATAAGGGGAAATTCAGATAAAATACAGTATCCATGATTATTATGATTATCATGCCAATTATCTTAGTCATAATATATATGCAATTTCAAAGAAGGATTATTATATTCCTATTATTAAAATTAACTGTTTAGTACCTGGACTGAAGTCAGGATGGGAATGAATTAAGATGTAAGATAGGAAATTGAGAATCACGGCGTTCATGGAGTATAAGAGAAGGACACACAATAAATTATAAAGGGATCAATGACAATGAAAACAATGAAACCCAATGGACACTTTAGAGGTCTTTCGTACTGCCCCCCAACCTGGTTAATGACATTTGGCTGAAGACAGAGAAGATAACTACTAATTGTTGTTAACAGTGGATATAGCACTATTCACCACAGTAGCATAACGGTCCTATGACGAGTGGGTGCCCAATAAATACTTTTTGATCAGTCTTTAAGTAGGCACAAACCTGTTATTTGAAATCTACAGCACAGGAACTTAGATGGTTCAGCAAAATGACTATGAAGGTTTTTTGAGGACAGCATTTTATTCAGAATCAGATTTCAGCACCCCTCTCCTCCGGACTCAACGCCTGATCAGTGTCATGAAATTAACTACTCCAAGCAAAGTGGCATGCACTCTCTGAATCCTGGTAGCCTAAAATAAGGGTATGCCTCCTTGTAAGATTAGGTAGACAGTCATAAATGAAAAGACAAACAGACCCCCCTGGGTTGTGTCTATTTATCTCTTGTCTTCATGGCCTGTGAGGAGTAGCTCATAGTAGCCCTAGGAGCTTTTAATGAAAGATGCTATTTAAGAAGTAAAAGCAGTATTAGGTGAATGAGTGCCACCAAAGACTAGGAAGAGGGAAATGGTATTTTTGGAAGTTTCTAATAATCTTAAGGAAAACTCAGAAAACTGTCTAATGAATGAAAATTCTTCTTATATCAGCATATTAATATTACTTTTAGATGGAGTCTCCAACTTTTGGATGGACTCTATTTCTCTACCCATTTAATCAGACTGGACCAAAAGAGTATGTTGACAGCTTTGAAGGTTGCTTGAAGATGCTATCAGGGAGTATAAAGTGACAGGGGACCTCTAGAGAATGGAAAAGGCCTAACTCTCTGTGTTCCAGCACAGTGCAGTACCCTGTCAACTGGTCAGTAGAATTAAAACTTTGAGAGAAGCAAGGAATGAACACAAGAAATACTGCAGACCCAACCACAGCTCATGAGGGTAGGAGACCGCTGCTGTTTTCAGATTAAGAGCAGTTTGTTATGCAAGAAGTAGTAAGTGAAGCAGGCAAACCAATGTAACTGGCCATTATTCTAAAACCGTTTTCAGAAAATCTAAGGTCATAATTGGAAGTGAATTAAAAAGATATTTATATCTTTCTGGTTCAGTGATTGATGAGGTTAACTACAAAGTCACCAAACACTGTCAAGTTTGAAGTTCATTTGACTTTTTTTTTTTTATCACGGTCACGGTCCTTCCATTATTCATCGATTTGCTCGAGCGGGCCCAGTAGCGTCTCCATTTTGAGACTTGTTGTTACTGTGTTTGGCATATTGAATACAGCATGGGTAGCTTGCCAGGATCTGCAGTGTGGGCGAGATACCCTCGGTAGCTTGCCGGGCTCTCCAAGAGGGGCGGAGGAATCGAATCAGGTTGGCCATATATATCACTTATCACTTATCACTTAACTTCCCGTTAGTCGTCGATTTGCTCGAGCGGGCGCCAGTAATGTCTCCATTTGTCCCTGTCGCGTGCTAGTGTAGCCCAATGGCATCTCTTCGCTCCGGGAACATGGAGGGCCTCAAACCGATCGTTCATAACCTTGACAAAGAAGTCTGACCATCTGGTAGGTGGGCGGCCACGCGGTCTCTTGACATCCCGTGGAATCCAATCAGTAACAGCTCTAGTCCAACGGTCGTCTTTAAATCTCATTACGTGACCAGCCCATCTGATTTTCGACACCTTGGCAAATGAGACAGCGTCCCTGATCCTTGATCGTCGACAGATGTCAGAACTCCGGATTCGTTCTCTCATTTGAGTGAAACGTGATATTCCAAGCATAGCTCTTTCTATTCTTCTTTGGGAGACCTGAATGGCGTTCTCATCTTGTTTGCGTAGGGCCCAGGTCTCTGAGGCATATGTTAATGCAGGAAGAACAGTGGAATCAAAGAGATGTGCCCGGAGCCGGAGGTTCTTCGTCCTCTTAGCTATTTCTTCGACGTTCTTGAAGGCGTTCCAAGCCGCTCTCTTCCTCCTGCGCAGCTCGGGTGCCAGGTCATTTGTCATGTTGACCTCTCGACCTAGGTAGACATAGCTGTTGCATTCGGAGATGGTCGTTCCATTGAGAGCGAATGGGGCGTCAGGAACAAGGCTGTTTCTCATAAACATTGTCTTCGTAAGATTCAGCTGTAGTCCTACCTTTCCACACTCACGGTCAAAGTCGGCCAGCATTTGTGCCGCTTGGCTGATGTTTGGTGTTATTAAAACAATGTCATCAGCAAAGCGGAGGTGGTGTAGTTGCCGACCATCTATCTTCACTCCCATTCCTTCCCATTCCAGTCGTCGCATGATGTTCTCGAGGGTGGCACTGAAGAGTTTTGGTGAAATGGTATCACCCTGCCGCACCCCTCTCTTGACATCAACGATCACTTCTTTGTAGAATGGTGAGATCCTGGTAGTGAATCCGCAATACAGCTCACGGAGGATCCTGATATATTGGGCTTGAATGCCCTGATTGGCTAGGGCTTCAATGACCGCTTCCGTCTCAACAGAATCAAAGGCCTTCTTTAAATCAATGAACGTTAAGCAGAGCGGCATCTTGAACTCCCGAGAAACCTCAATGAGTTTGGTTATCGTGTGGATATGGTCGATGGTGCTGAATCCTTTGCGGAACCCTGCTTGCTCACATGGTTGTCCTTCATCTAGTGTTCTGCCAATCCTATTCAGGATGACTCGAGTGAACAACTTGTAGATGACAGACAATAGGCAGATCGGGCGATAGTTGCCAATGTCATAGATGTCTCCCTTCTTGAACAGTAGTACGGTCCTGCTGGTTTTCCATTGAGATGGAACCTTGCATTCAGACAGGTAGCGAGTGAAGAGCCGAGCCAGTGTATTGATGAGTACTGACGGCAGGTTCTTCAGGTGTTCAGGTCTGACCTTGTCTGGGCCGGGTGCTGTTTGCTTCTTTACTGACGAAATGGCGTGTCGGATTTCGGAAGGGAGAACGTTGGGAACGACATACCCATCCTGTGGAATTTGGTATGTCGGCAAGTGGATATGGCTATCGAAGAGATTTGAGTAGAAGTCATGGATAATCTTCTCCATTGCCGTTCTGGAGGATGTGATGGATCCATCAGGACGTCGGAGGGCAGTCATCTTGGTCTTATAGTTGGCGAAGGACAGGCGGGCGTTACGAATACTTTTCCCGGCTTCTGCCGCATCTACCAGTACTTCTGCTCTTCTCTCTTTGAGGTCTTCCTTGATCTCATTATGATGAAAGAGAAATCGAGAAGTTCTACATGGAGCTAGAGAAATTCTATAAAGAAGACCACACCTTCTACAAGATCATTGTGGGTGATTTTAATGCCAAGATAGGACCGAGAAGATCAGCTGAAGAACTTCACATCGGAACCCATGGCCTAGAATGGAACGAACAGGGTGAGAGACTGTCTGAGTTCATCATGTCGACCAAGACCATTCATGGTAACTCACAGTTCCAGAAGGCAGAATCTAAACGATGGACATGGGAGTCTCCCGGTGGACGATTCCACAACGAAATAGACCACATCATATTCAATCGACGGTTTTGCCTGACTGATGTCGCTGTTGTCCCAAAATTTCGAACGGGATCGGACCACCGTCTCCTTCGTGCAAAATTCTACTTCACAGAGCGGGGAGAAAGGGCTGCAAAGTTCAAAAAGAGAACTCCCAGAACAACCACCAACTGGGAACTCTTTGGTACTATTGCGGCAACATGGGAAGATGCCATTGTTGACAACATTGACGAGGAATACGATCGACTGGTTCAGCACCTCCATGAATGTGCGAGGAACGCCATGAGAGAGATAGCCACAAAAAGTCGCCTATCTTCGAAAACTCTTGAGCTAATTCGCCAGCGTGGTTTGGCGCATGCCTCAGGCAACCGCAAGCTAACGTCCGAGCTTGCAAAGCAGTGCAGAGATGCGATCAAGGAAGGCCATATATATATATTTTTTTTTTCTTAGTGAAACTCCATGAGGTACAATTGTAGACTTACAAATTTTTGTGCTTTTGATCGAATATCCATCCCTCCACCAGTGCCCATTCTCCACCACCACCAATCTCAGTATCCCTCCCACTCCCCTTCCCCCCATCCCCCATTCCAGCCTACCACTGTGGCAGGGCATTCCCTTTTGTTATCTCTCTCCTTTTGAGTGCTGCGGTTTGCAAAAAAGATATTGAGTGACAATCTTGTTCGGACTATAGTCTACTCTCATCACGCATTTCCCATCCTGAGAGGAACCTCCCAACACCCTTTATTTGGTGCTCCCTTCTCTGTCTGAGCTGCCTTTTCCCCTAGCATGTGCGGTTGTCCTCAAAGCCATGGAGTAATCCGCCTGGTACTTATCTCAGCTATTCTTGGGTGTTAGTCTCCTATTTTGTTACTTTATGTTCCCCAGATGAATGCACTCTTTCTATGTCTATCCCTCTCTTTCTGACTCATTTCGCTTAACATGATGCTTTCCATGTAGTACCACTTGTATGTAAATTTCATGACTTCATCTTTTCTAACAGCTACATAGTACTCAATTGTGTAGATGTACCAAAGTTTCTTTAACCAGTCATCTGTTCTTGGAAACTCAGGTTTTTTCCAGATTCTAGCTATTGTAAACAGTGCTGCAATAAACAGTTCATTTGACTTTAAGTGGAAAAAAAGTTTAACTATTATACACAGATAGATAGACAATCTAAATCTACATATAAGCTAAATTTAAAAATTATCCTAAAATGCTAAAGCTAAATTTAAATATTAATCGATTGAAAGTTAACACTGAATTACAAATTTAATATTGAAGGGTTAAATACCAGCAGAATTTCTTCCTGGAAAATGAGCAACATTTGCAAACATAGAAATAGTATTTTTTAAAAATTTTCCCATAAAATTCTTGGTAAAGCAAAAGAGAATAACTTTATGATTAAATTAACCCCAAAGGCTTAGAGTTAGATGCTAAGGGAGTAAATAAATTCTAAACAATAACTAAGTAAATAATTAGTAAATAATTTTATTTGCTAGTCCACAAAGAGAAAAATGAGAAAAATATTCTTTAGTTCTTACTCAAATACTTCATATTAAGGCTCATTTATTATTATTCATGTGCCCACATGTGTTTATAACACGTACACCACATGATACAAATTTATCTCTACCTAAAAACAGCAACAGGACTATATACAGAGAATAATGAATATATGGCTGTTTCTCCATTTTTACCTACTCATCAAAATTCTGGCAAGTATTTCATGAAACTATATTAGTTTGAGACACCCGACATATCTATTATAAAGTTTTTTCAAGGTGTCTCTAGTGAAGCTGGGAAGAAATATTTTTGTATATAGTTCAAATATAATAGCAAAACCTGACTATAATGCCCACAATTGCAGCAGGAGTTATATTCAGAGTTGCCATAGCAGCCACCCACTCTCTCTCACACACAAAGGGGTGGAAGGAGAAAAGAGAAAAGCAGTTAGCAGAGAACAGAATCTATTGTTAAAAAGACAGAAATACTCTTCAATGTAATTAAAAGCAGGGATCCTGATTTTTAGTCTGGACTGCTGTGTAGTTGTATATTTATGGGTGTATTAAATTCTTTTCCTCTCATCTGAACGTTTGGCATTAACCTTGTCGATATTACTCTGAGAGTTACAGGAAGAAATTCAGCAGACATACACATTGGGGTTAATAATGTATATGGTTTAATAATAATAATGGTTTAATAATTCTGTCTCAGAAACATTTGTAATTACTGTAGCCAGGAAAAGTGTGACTTTTAGAGACCTGGGCAACTTATTTCCTTTCCTGAGTGTTCTCAATTGAAAAATGGGCACAATAATTGTATTTTGAGGGAGTATTACAAAACTTTAGTAAAACAGAACAATGAATGCATTATTCTATACATACATATAAATTATACATCATAAATATATTTTAATGTTGCATAAATAAGAATTAGCATATGTTATTAGTAAAGATGAAGCAGTTACAGTGTGACACATTGTAAATATGCAACAAATGTTTCTTAGAATGATAATTATGATAATTATTGTTACTACTAGGAATACCTCCAAGTCTTTATTCAGGACTAGCAAAGTATGACTCATAAATCAGAATATACTAAAATAAGTTCCTGTAGGTAAGCTGCTAACACAAACCAAGTAAAAAAGTGACTAAAAAATGCCAGTGGAGCAGGGATTTTTAAAAAATGGGCAGTATTCTTCTGGTACAGAAAAGGATAATGTCTACTTATGCCTTTGAAAAACACTCAGAATACAAAGACAGCATTTCATTAGAGCAATAGTTCTCAAACATTTCCATACCGTCCCTTTTCTAAAAATATAAAATTACTCAGCAACTCCCTAGAAACCTACCTTGCTTAAACAAACAAACACAAAGTGACCCTCTCCCCCAATTGCACCACCTAAGACTATAACACATTCCTGGAGAAAACCATAGTTTCCGAGGGGAAATGATATTGCCTACTTTGAGAAACACTGCAAGAAGTGTATTCATTACCACGTTCACCCCTTTTACAAGCACAGCGTATATCTACTACTTCTACCAAAGCAAAAATCTACCACCTAGAATTACCAAGATAATCATGCAACAGTATTTGGAATCTGAGAGTATTCTGGAATTAGTCTCAAGACATTGGTTTGATTATATAAGTATATGTAGACACACTTGTAATCCCTACCAGATAAAAATATATAAACATCATAGATGTTATGACAATAAGTAAAAAAAGTTTCTGATATTTAATACTAAAGCTGAATATTTCATATTCTAGGAAAGGTAGATCATGCAAGTAAAGCAGTTCAGCACTAGAGCAGCACTAGGATACATGGAGGAGCAGATTCGTCTCAGGTACAGGGGGACTTTAGAATGTGGAGTAAAATGAAAAGTGAAAGGACTAAAGAAAGTAGGGGAAATAGGATCAGTTGGAAGCACACTGATAGGACAGGAAGGAACTGGACTGAAAATTCAGACAGAAATGAGAAGAAGTATGGAGATGGGATTTGATTGCAATAAAACTCCATAACAATTTTCCAAGCTCAGAAAGTTATCTTGGTTCAATTTTTTTAAATGGGGATCAAGGTGATAGTACAGGGATTAGAGCACATATTCCTTAAATGTGTCAATCTAGGTTCAATGCCACATGGTCCTCTGGGTATCCTCAGTTGCCATTCTGGAGGTTCCCAAGCACCTGTGGGTGGTCCTGGTGGTCCCCAATACTACAAGACCCAATGGAGCAGCATTAAATCATGAGATCCTAGCACTGAACTACTGGAATGGTTAGTGGAATATCACCAGGAGTGGTTACCAGGCTTGGAAGGCCCTCTAAAACAAAGCAAAGAAATTTCTTAAAATGTTAAAATCCATAGGCTTATTGTCTCAAAAATTACCCTATCTTTGTAGCAATACTATATGCAATACGGTTTTACACTGTCCCTTTAATTAGTAATGTTAATTTCCCATTCTCATGTAGGGTATGACACAAGATCACAGGCAATCATGCATATTTTCTTTGGTGTTAGGGCTAACCTGAAATGACTGCCTTAGGAAAGCTATAAATATTTCCATGATAAAAAATTCTTTGAGGGTTAATGCAAACTAATTTTTTTCAATTCACTTGAAATGATCAAATATTGTTTCAAATCAGTTCTGTTTCTCATCAGATCTTGGGTCAGTGAGCAAAAATCAAAAGGAAGTAGGTACTGGCATCATTTATCATGTCTCAACTTCTATTTTTGCTTTTTTTTTTTTTTTTGAGGGCTACACCTGGGAGGATTCACAGCTTATTTTTGGCTCTGTGCTCAGAGATTACTCCTGGTGAGGTTTGAGGGACTATATGTGGTGTCAGGGATCATATCAGAGTTGCAAGGAAAGTACCCTACCCGCTCTACTGTCTCTCCAACTTCTTTGAACTTATAGAAAGACCTGCAGAGCACACCTGAGGTTACAACTGGATTACTGGACAACAGATTCTGGTGATAAAGGGAAAGGCTTATAACATTAGCTGGGGACAAGAGTTCTGCCCAATCTTTAAATTCTTACAGACAGTACTATATCCAGTCATGTCTGCTGCTTACAATTTCACATTCCAAATACGTGCACTGGGTTCTTACTTCTAGGATGATGGAAAATGCTTTAAATTAGAGGAAATATAACTTGCTCGAGCGGGCCCAGTAACGTCTCCATTGGAGACTTTGTTGTTACTGTGTCTGGCATATCCAATACTCTCGGTAGCTTGCCGGGCTCTCCGAGAGGGGTGGAGGAATCGAACTTGAAGATTTTTTTGTTAGTTCGATGGGAAAATCTTAGAAAACTTTTTGTGGTATTGTGATAAACTATTCCTCCAGACTAATAAGTATACCTTATAACATCATCAACAGAAAAAAAAAAAACAGAGCATAGTAGGTGACAAGGTGGCCTTGTTTGTTCTCATAATTTTACTCTTACAAATTCATAAAGATGGCTGCAAGATACACATCTTTACATTAAGCTCTATTTAACACAAAGACAAACTTATTCCCAAGTATAGAGGCTAATGAATATATTTTTTAAAACAACCAACCACCCCCACGAAATCTCATGAGAGTTAACTGACTTCATAGTACCATATTATAAAAAGTAAATTAAATGACCTACAGAAAGCTGTTAATGGGATCTTCATTAAGGCGGGGAGAACTTGGGAGAATTAACAGAAACACAGCACCAAACTGGTTCATCATTGGTACTTACTGTCAGATACATGGCTGCATAGACACTGAGCGCCGCTTCTTTGGATGGAAATGTTTTCCTTGCTCTCATGATGAGGTCCGGATTGCCCGTGCAGGCCTCTTCCCCACTGATGAACTGGGTATACTGCTGACATCCAAGTGCTGTGTAGTTGGGTTTACATAGGGCGAGAAAATGTGGAGCCAGATTTCCTGTAACCACTTGTCCAGCATTTACAAAGATATCCGTAGCGAACAGTCCAAATGTATAAATTCCTGAGGAAGAAAATAAGCCACTTTAACATCTGAATTTACTTGCATTTCCCTTTAAATAAACCAACAGGGAGATACACACAGAAAATATTCATGTGTTTCTTCCATTTGATTCCTCTCCTTTCTTTTTCTCACATGGTATCATGTTAAGACAGTCAATCTATTTTATTCTACAACTAGCTATATTTTTACATGTCAGGTTTGAGAGACAAAAGATTTAAAAAAAAAAGAATATATATTCAAAACTGTGTTTAGGCAATCTACTTTTTTTTCTTTTTGGGTCACACCCGGCGATGCGCAGGGGTCACTCCTGGTTCATGCACTCAGGAATTATTCCTGGCCGTGCTCAGGGGACCATATGGGATGATGGGAATTGAACCCGGGTCAGCTGTGAGCAAGGCAAACACCCGACCCGCTGTGCTATCCCTCCAGCGCAGGCAATGTAATTTTTTAAATAGAGCATTTCCTTTTGTTTTTTAATAGTGAGAGCTTTCAATCTCTCATCTCTACTAAACCATAAATCTTCGTTTTTACCCATTTTTCAAAATATTTTTATCTTACTAGTAGTTGTATCCCTTTTATTATGCTTCTCAAAACCAT
The DNA here is from genome assembly GCF_029834395.1 of Sorex fumeus. Taxonomy (NCBI): domain Eukaryota; kingdom Metazoa; phylum Chordata; class Mammalia; order Eulipotyphla; family Soricidae; genus Sorex; species Sorex fumeus. The sequence continues at coordinate 30,225,081 of NW_026606188.1, forward strand.
TCAGACTGATAATAACTCTGCAGGAGGTGCCAATTAGCAGTTAAAATCAATGCCATCAGTTTTCATTTTCCACAATATTGTAGAAACTTTAATTAAAGTGGAATGTCTTCAGACTAATCCTCAAGCTGGCTTCAGAAACACATTTTTAACAATCTTATTACAGCTCAAGGGTTGGAGCGATAGCACAGCGGTAGGGCGTTTGCCTTGCACGCAGCCAACATGGCCAACCTGAGTTCGATTCCTCCGCCCCTCTCAGAGAGCCCGGCAAGCTACCGAGAGTATCTCGCCCGCACTGCAGAGCCTGGCAAGCTCCCCGTGACGTATTCGATATGCCAGACACAGTAACAACAAAGTCTCCAATGGAGACGTTACTGGGCCCGCTCGAGCAAATCGATGATCAACAGGAGGGCCTTTACTTTACTTTTACTTTTATTACAGCTCATATATTAGTCCCACCTTATCTTCTGTGGATTTAATTGGTTAGGTTTGTTGATAATTTAATAAATAGTGAAGCAATCAAAATTATAATTTTTAATTATATTCATTCTACTAAAATGCATGAGCTTGACAAACTGGGGATACAAAATTAAGTTCATAGATGTTACTATATCTTTGTCTTTCTAAGGAACTTTCTGATATACTTAAATACTAAAGTCATATTTTTAATTCAGGGTTATTGGTTACTAATGTCAAAATTACTTTTCCTACTTAGCAGAGTTAGGATAAATTATCTGGCCTCATTTCCAACTAAATGTACATATGTAACTCTTTTACATATGATATTCATGTAAACAAATCCATTATTTCAAAATTTGAGAAAAAAATCCACTGGGAAACCTGAAAATTATACTAAAGCATCGCTTCCCAAATAGCTGGTTCATTAAAATGTCATAAAATGCGATTATAATAATTAAATGCTTCTCCTATTAGTCATATGTTATTGGATTATTTGTTTCCTAAGCCTTAGTATAACTGTTGGGAGTTGTGTAGGAAATCACCAGGAAAGCTGGAAAGGATCAAATCATTTTCCAGCATTAGATGTATGCAAACCATTTAATTTTCAAAATATATTTAAGATTATATAGAGTTTGTGCCACAAACCTTGCACACACCAAAATTCCAAACTGCAGAATTCAAGGCAATGAAACAAAGTTTAATTAGCTGCGCTTTTATCTGACAACTTTAAAAGGAAGCAAAAAAGTTCCATCTTACCAACATCACATGAGTCATAGAAGTAAATGTTAACAAAAGTAGAAACTTGAGAGAGGAAGAGAAATGAAAGAGAACTGGGCTCAACAGAATGCTATATTTGCACATCCTCTCTGCCCAACCTCGTGAGCTAGCACAGGAACTGAAGTGGCCTGTCTTCCTCTCAATGCCCTTGAAATATTGGCTAAGATCTAGTATTTTTATGCACTCATTTGTGGAGTATCAACTAACATAACATGAAACTGACACCCAAGGACAGTAGATACAAGGGCCAGGAAGATTGCTCCATATTTGGAAGCCTGCCTCATGAGCGGAGGGGAGAAGGCAGTTGGAATAAAGAAGTGATCACTGAGAAAATGGGTGTTGGAGAAATTGGTTGGGATGGGAGATGTGTGCTGAAAGTAGATAAAGGACCAAACATGATAACCTCTCAGTATCTATATTGAAAACCATAATTCCCAAAAGTAGAGAGGGTATTCGGAATATTGTCTGCCATGGAGGCAGTGGGAGGATGGGAAAGGGAGGGTATACTGGGGACATTGGTGGTGAGGAATGTGCACTGGTGGAGGGATGTTTGATCACTGTGTGACTGTAACTCAAACATGAAAGCTTGTAACTATATCTCACGGTGATTCAATAAAAAGAACTTTACAAAAACCCAAAACGGCAACAACAACAAAAAACTCTAGTCCTTTTATTTAACCAAATCATTTTTCTATCTGACATAATAAGTTTTCCCGTATAATTTTGAGAGAATGATATGGAAACAATATGGAAAGGACTATTTAAAAAAAATCAAACAAGACTATTGGGGAAATGAGAGAAGATGAGAGGTAGATTGAGACAGATATCTAAGAGAGAACAGGGACTTCACCAGACAGGAGGAAGCCAGCATTCATACCAAGCAGGGGTATATAGAACATTTATTTCCCTAGGATGAGGAAACGATGTTAGAAGTATAAAAATACATACTTCAAGGAAGGAGATGCAGGTAGCATGTATGTGCTAAAGTATGAAAGTACATCAAGAGACATCTCTTGATACTTGTCAAAGTTCATAAAGGTGTGCTGAAATTAAAATGTCAGTGCAGCAGATCCAAGGGAAATACTGTGTCTGACTACAAAGAGACCTGATGAAGTGAGAGTCCACGAGTGGCTCAACTCTGGGACCTCCAGAATAAAGCCCCTCTAAAAAGCAATGTCCTATTACATGGTAATGCCTTGCTAAGAAGCATCCCATTTTAGAACACTAATCTAGATGCATCCTATCACAAAGAAATTAAAAAGGTAAAAGGTAAAGGCCCTCCTGTTGATCGTCGATTTGCTCGAGCGGGCCCAGTAACGTCTCCATTGGAGACTTTGTTGTTACTGTGCCTGGCATATCGAATACGTCACGGGGAGCTTGCCAGGGTCTGCCGTGCAGGCGAGATACTCTCGGTAGCTTGCCGGGCTCTCCGAGAGGGGCGGAGGAATCGAACTCGGGTCGACCATGTTGGCCACTTGTAAGGCAAACGCCCTACCCGCTATGCTATCGCTCCAGCTCCTGTTAATTAATTAAGAAATTAGATCAAGAATTTTTAAATACATTAAAAAATAATGTAAGAACCATGTGAAAACTTCGTATCACCAAACTTTGTGCCTTGTATTCTTTAGAAGTATAGGTACAGCTACTGAAAAACATTTCACCCAAGTATAATCTGTTTAATAATATTTGTAAGTGTCAAGTGCTTTTAGTTCTATTATTATTATTGTTCTATTATTATTATAATTTGCTAATTTTGTTTTTATGTGGTTTTACAAGAAGAAATTATTTAAGAACCATAGTATGCAGGAGCTGTTGAGATAGTACAGCAGTTAGGGTGCTTGTCTTGCACATGGTTGACTCGGGTTCAACCCTGGCACCCCACATAGTCCACTGAGCACTGCCAGGAATGATACCTGAGAACAGAGTCAGGAGTAAGCCTTAAGATTTGCTGAATATGGCCCAAAACCCCATAAAAATTTAAGTTCTATTTAAAAATTAACCTTCTAACAGTACAATTAAAGGCTTTACTGACAAATAACTTGATTAGAAAAAAGAAATCGTTTTATTCATCAATACCTTTTATCTCCAGAGAAATTCAATACCCTGATGTCATTTTACTAGGTAACTGGTAGGGCGTTTGCCTTGCACGCAGCCAACATGGCCGACCCGAGTTCGATTCCTCCGCCCCTCTTGGAGAGCCCAGCAAGCTACCGAGAGTATCTCGCCCGCATGGCAGAGCCTGGCAAGCTACCTGTGACGTATTCTATATGCCAAACACAGTAACAACAAAGTCTCCAATGGAGACGTTACTGGGCCCGCTCGAGCAAATTGACGAACAACGGGAGGGCCTTTACCTTTATATAGAGAGTTATCTTCAATGATTCGATGCCTTTGGCCAAACAAATGGAAGCAAATATAAACAAATGGGACTACATCAAACTAAGGAGTTTCTGCAATGCAAAGGACACAATGACCAGAATAAAGAGACAAACTACACTGGGAGAAAATATTTACTCGCAACCCATCTAATAAGTAGTTGATATTCAAAACATATAAAGCGCTGGTAGAACTTTACAAGAAAAAAATAACCACCAAAAACGGGCAAAAATGATGAGCTGATACTTCCACAAAAGAAAAACAAATGACCAAAAAAGTATATGAAAAAACATTCTGCTCATTAACTCATCAATCTTTTTCTAAGTGAAGATGTTACGGTACTTCCAAATACTATCTTCAATGATGAGTCTTATCATTTTTTCCCATTTTTTATAATAATTTTATTTATTGAATCACCATGAGAGCAGTCACAAGGATTTCGGGATTAAGTCTTGGTCATACAATGAAACACCCATCCCTTCACCAGTGCCCATCATCCACCACCAAAATCCCCAGTATACCCCCATCCCATGCCCTCCCTCTGCCTGTGGGTCAGATGATTTCCAAATTACTCTCTCCATACTTTGATTACATTCAACATTTCAACACCACACCCACCATTATTATTTGGGATTTTACCCCAACACCCAGATCTGCTGAAAAGGCAACAGTAGAAAACCTGTTTTCTATTGCTGGTTATGAATAACATATAATGTAGCATGGCTGCAGTAGTGGCCACACGAGTTTGAAATTCTGGAATTTTAACAATTAAATCTGGAGGAATTTCTTGCCAAAACCTGCTGAGCTGCAAGATTTGTTCCTGAGTCTCTGGGATCAAGGCCATTAAGCAGCTTGATCAGGAGCCAGAGAGGCTGTTCGTGGGTGGCGACTCATGGTCTTGTTGGGGTGGGAAGGAAAGCATCGGTTCCACCCTCATTCCGTGAGGCCTTGCATGTCTCTTCACTGCGGGCCTAAAGCTTACTGTCCAATGGCCTCTGGAAGATGGCAGCCACCGAGCAACCAAGGGGGAGCAGGCAGAGGGACAGCACCCTTCCCCCCGGGGTGGACTGACAACAGTAACCTACTACTACAGTCTGGACACATTTCTGTCAAAAGCTGCTGGGTTTCGAGATTTGTTTCTGAGTTTCTGAGATCATGGCCATTAAGTAGCTTGGTCTGGACCCAGAAAGGCCATTCGTGGGTGGTGACTTGGTGTCTTGTTGGGACGGGGATGAAAGGGCTGGCTCCACCACAATCCCGTGAGGCCCCACGTGTCTCATCACCAAGGGCCCAAAACTGACTGTCCAGTGGCCTCTGGAGGATGACAGGCACTGGGCCGCCAGAGGGAACAGGCTAAGGCACAAAATCTATTCCTACCTGCGATGGCCCAGCACCGGTAGCCTACTGCAGGGACTGGACACATTTCTGCCAAAAGCCATTGGGTTTCGAGATTTCTTTCTGAGTCTCTGGGATCATGGCCACTAAGCAGTTCGATCAGGAACCAGAAAGGCCATACCTCCAATTATATAGCTGAGCAGGAGGTGGTTTTGGGTGTGTCTCCCACATAGCTAACTTTTGGCCATTTACTTTCTTGGTAAAGTTTGCTCCAAGTTTTTGGGGTCTGGCCAAAGGCACAGCAGCAATTTGGGCATTTCTGGAAGTCTGAAGGCACCATGAGGCTGCTGATGCACTCGTTCACAGGTACAGATTCCCCTACAGGCGGCACCATAGCCCCGATCATTTTTTTTTCCTTTTTGGGTCACATCCGGCAATGCACAGGGGTTACTCCTGGCTCTTCACTCAGGAATTACTCCTGGAGGTGCTCAGGGGACCATATTGGATGCTGGGAATCGAACCCGGGTCAGCCATGTGCAAGGCAAATGCCCTACCCACTGTGCTATCACTCCAGCCCCTGTTGAGTCTTATCTTTATTCTGAGACTCCCAGATATATTCAGCCCCTACAACTACTAAAAATGCAGCAAATCCTCATTTGAATCCCACTCAACAGGGAAATTCAAATAAAAACCACAATGTGGTATCATCTCACACAGCCTGGAACACATCACAAAGGATAAAAACTGTCTGTGCAGATGTGGAGAAAAAGGGACTCTCATTCATGGTTGGTGAGAATGTTGACTGGTTCAGCCTTTTGGAAAAACAATATGGATTTGAGCAATTTGGATTTTGGAAAAACAATATGGGCTGAAAATCCAATATGGATTTCTTTTGTTGGCACAATATTAAAAGGATTCAAATGACAATTTGCTGCATTGTTGGGAGTTGTAGGGACTGAATATATTTTGGAATTTCAGAATAAAGATAATCATTTATCACTGCAGAGAATACCTGGAAGTATATTAGCGAATCCACTTAGAGAAAGATTTTTTTTTACTGTACCCTACTTATCTCTTTATCCCTTAAAGAATAGTAATAAATTTCATAAAATAGTTCAAAATTTAAAAAGATGGAATTATGCATTTTGCTTTTACATGGATGGATCTGGAGAGTATCATGCTGAGTAGAGTTCTTCAAAGGAGAGGACAGACACAGAATAATCTCTTATAAAGACACATAGTAGGAGAATAGCACTGTAGCACTGTCCTCCTGTTCTTCATTGATTTGCTCGAGTGGGCACCAGTAATATCTCCATTGTGAGACTTGTTGTTACTGTTTTTGGCATATCGAATATGCCATGAGGAGCTTGCCTGACTCTGTCTGGCAGAGCAGGTAGGATACTCTTGGTAGCTTGCTGGGCTCTCCGAGAGGGACGGGGGAATTGAACTTGGTTCGGTTGCATGCAAGGCAAACACCCTACCCACTGTGCTATCACTCCAGCCTAGTAGGAGAAAAACAAGTAATAAATACCCAAAGTAGGTAACAGAAACCAAGAAGGAAGTTAGTATGTGTGTGTGTGTGTGTGTGTGTGTGTGTGTGTGTGTGTTGTGGGGGAGGTGTGTTAAGAAGCACTGGGACAATGACAGAGAAAGGTCAACACTGTGATAGAGGACTAGAACAGTACCTAAGATGCACTGTAGTACTGTCCTCCTGTTGTTCATCGATTTTCTCGAGCAGGCACCAGTAACATCTCACAACAAATTGTGAAACTTGTTACTGTTTTTGGCATATTGAATACATCACGGGGAGTAAAATGTAAAAATTAATAATATGTTATTTAGTATATACAGATGTACACTTAAAATTCTGACAAATGAAGGAAAGGATAATTTGCTTTTTATGGTATCAGCTAAAAAATGTGCCTTAAAGCATTTGTTGAATTGAGATAATTTTCATTAACTTCTCACTAATTACAGGTTCTAGAATTTGAGATTGAAAGTTAAAGGATCCATGAATCTTGTCCTCAATAAAAATCATTAATATGATTTGTTTACATGAGAAACAACTCATCAGGAGTAGAGGAAATACTTTTATTTACCAAGCCATTTTTCATGATACTAAATAAGCTGCCTAGATTAATACTTTTTGTCAAGCATTATTTTGAAATGTTTCAAACAAAGTAAATAACCAGGAGGTCTGCTCCAAGGCTTGGAAGCCGGCAGTACATGCTGAGGGAAAAAGCAACTCAGATGGAGAAGGGAACACCAACTAAAGGATGTTTGGAGGACTCGCTCGGGGTGTGAAATGCATGCTGAAAGTAGTCTACAGACAAAACACGATGGCCACTCAATACCTCTATTGCAAACTACAACACCCTAAAGGAAAGAGTGAGCAAAAGGGAATGCTCTGCCACAGAGGCGGTGTGAGCTGGAGGGAAATGGGGAGTGTGGGTGGGAGGGCTACTGGTTCATTGGTGGTGGAGAATGGGCATTGGTGGAGGGATGAGTACTCGATCATTGTATAACTGAAACCCAAGCATGAAACTTTGTAAGTCTACAACTGTACCTCATGGTGTTTCACTAATAAAAAAATCTATATTTTAATGTAAAAATGACTTCATTAAAAAAAAATAAAACCTGCTGACCTTAAAAAAATTATCTTGCTTGGATAATTTTTAACTTTTTTGTTCTTGTTGTTTGTATTTTTAGCAACACTGGCAGTGCTCAGAACTTACTCCTGGCTGAACTCAGGGAACACTTCTGACAGGATTTGGGGTACCATATGTGGTGTCAGGGATAGAACCCGAGTTGGGTGCATACAAGACAAGAGCCTTACGTACTACCTCTCTGACCCCAATTTTTACTTTCTTAAAAAATGTAAATATCCAAGTATTACATCATGTTTTTCCTTAAAGCAATATGGAAATGATACTACAGTCTTGTAATATTAAAAAAAAGTAATATTCATTTTTAAAAGCAAAAGAAAACATTCCCAAAACTATAAATAATAAGCATATGCAGCTAAAACAGTTATTTAAAGGCTAGCAAATATATATATATATATATATCATTTCAGAGACAATAAGAAGAATTCAATGAACACTTACCAAGAAACCGTACAGTTCTCCGCACCAGTGGGTTTATATAGCAGCAATCTCCAGTTAAAATAGTTTTTTCCTGGTTTTCAAAATCCCTTGTGGCTAGTTGTAGGCAAAATACAGCAGTTTCTCCAACTATTATCTAGCAAAGAAATCAAAGTTTTACACATGTTAAAATTTTATCAGCATACATGCAAAATATATGTATTAGATTTTAAATGAGAAAAAAGTTCCTTTGAGAATGTCAATGGTTTTAATAAAACAGCAAATTATATTTGCTTAACCCGAATTCTATATCATAGCTTATTCCTTGGCATATAAACTGCATTTCTCTCAATTAAATGGGGTATTAGTGCAAAAATTCTGAATATAAATGGATAAGAAACTTTTTTTTAAAGTCCATAAAATGAATGAAATGTAAAAAAGGTTCACAGCTTTAAGAAAGCACTCACATTTTTGTTGTACAATTTATGTGTTTTAGTTTAAAGGCAATTTGTTCTTGTTTAAATTTGACTGTCATAAGTTCATAAAATGAATGAAATGTAAAAAAAGTTTACAATTTTAAGAAAGCACTCACATTTTTGTTGTACAATTTATGTGTTTTAGTTTAAAGGCAATTTGTTCTTGTTTAAATTTGACTGTCACAAGTTAGAAAAATTCTCTACGCAAGGGCTGGAACGAACATACAGTGGGTAGGGCATGTTTGCCTCGGACTCAGCCAATCAGGGTTTGATCGCCGGTATCCCATATGGTCCCCCACGCAGCACCAGGAATAATCCCTGAGTTCAGAGTCAGGAGTAAACCCTAAGCATTGCTGGGTATGGCCCAAAAAGCCAAAAAAAAAAAAAAAAGATCTATGCAAATATTTTTTAAAAACCTGATATACATGTACTAATTTTACATGTACTAAAATTACATGAATACTTTTATAACAAGCAAAATAGCAACTCATATTGCTTGGGCTCAAGGATTTTTTTTAACAAAAATTTCCTTTTTTCTTTTGAGTAATTAAAAATCATAATCACGAATAAGTAAAATATAGCACTGTAGCACTGTCCTCCCGTTGTTCATTGATTTGCTGGAACAGGCCCAATAACATCTCCGTTATGAGACTTGTTGTTACTGTGTTTGGCATATCGAATACATCACGGGTAGCTTGCCAGACTTTGTCATGTGGGTATCTTGCTTGCATGGCAAAGTAAAGTATATTTTTTTAATTTAATTTTTTGGCTTACAGCACTATAAATAATGGTTTCTCATGGACATTATTCTGACATCACATGCATCACCAGTATATCTGTCTCCCTCCCCTCCCTCTCACCCACCTCTCTCTGACCCATCCCCCTTAAATATATAATTTTAATCTTTGTTTAATAATAACATAATGTTTTGATGCAATGTCACTCTAGTAAAAATTAATTTGAGAAACATCAAAAACCAGGGACATTATGAGACATATTACAAGTGAAGAAACCAAGATATGGAACTCCAGGAAATTGCCTAAAGCCATGGAGCTGGCAAGAAGGAAGAAACTGGGGTTTGGTACATCTGAGTTGTCCAAAAAAACTCCGATATGTTTCTTTATTGAGCTTCTTTGCTCAACTATTCTAATTTATTCAAGGGCCTGACTATCCTTCATTGATGTTTATACCCTTTGTAGTGGTTTTTATACACAGTCTTCAAAATTACCCAGCAAGATACTGAAACAGATGTTTCCATCTTACAGATGAGAAAATTAAGAGTTGAAAAAGCTAGATAATGTGCTTCCCATCAAGATAGATTGAAGACAGGCAAAAATTTCTGACATAGCCTCAGAGCTTGCTTTGATCATGTTTAACACCATGAACAACAACAGTAATAAATTGAAAAAAGAAGAAACTGGAGGTAATAGCACATCCTCTAATCTGTTATTGTTAGGATTTGTTGTTTGCTGTTATTGTTTTTGAGTGCATCTTGTCAAAGTTAAAATACATGCCAGAGAGTAATAAAATTGGGAGTCCTTGATTTCTGGCAAAATTCTTTACAAATTTTGTTGATTTCAATAGCATACTGATGATTACAAGATATTCAAAATAACAAGTGGGAGGTAGAAAGGAGATTAAGATCCCTGATCCAGGAGATTAAGTGTTTGACAAACTTTAACCACAATAAGCAACAAATAAAGAGGCATCTCCTAAATGTTATGCTTCTTTCTCTTTTCCTCCATTATTACTCTGTCTCTCCATCAGAGAAAGTCAGGTTCAATAAACCAGAATATGCTGCATTAAGATAAATGAAAGGAATCTAGCTTTGTGAATCTGGTGATACTGGAATGAATAAGGAAAGAATAGAGCTTTTACAGTATGGACGATTCTCAAAAAATTAGAAACTGAGCTTCTATTTGATCCAGCAATACCACTCCTGGGAATATATCCCAGAGAGGCAAAAAAGCACAGTCAAAATGATATTGGCACTTCTATGTTCATTGCTGCACTATTCACATTAGCCAAAATCTGGAAAAAACCTGAGTGCCCAAGAACAGATGACTGGTTAAAGAAACTTTGGTACATCTACACAATGGAGTACTATGTAGCTGTTAGAAAAGATGAAGTCATGAAATTTACATACAAGTGGTACTACATGGAAAGTATCATGCTAAGTGAAATGAGTCAGAAAAAGAGGTTCAGGCATAGAAAGATTGCATTCATCTGGGGAACATAAAGTAACAAAATAGGAGACTAACATCCAAGAATAGCCAAGATAAGTACCAGGAGGTTCACTCCATGGCTTGGAGGCCAGCCACACATGGTAGGGGAAAAGGCAGATCAGATACAGAAGGGAGCACCAAATAAAGGGTTTTGGGAAGATCCTCCCAGGATGGGAGATGCATGCTGAAAGTAGACTATAGACCAAACATGATTGCCACTCAATGCCTCTTTTGCAATCCACAGTACCCAAAAGGAGAGAGAAAATAAAAGGAAATGCACCGCCAAAAGGGTGGGATGGGATGGAGGGGATAGCAGGGTGGGAGGGATACTGGGAGCACTGGAGGTGGAGAATGGGCACTGGTGGAGAGATGGGTACTCAATCATTGTATAACTGAAACCCAAGCACAAAAAATTGTAAGTCTACAACTGTACCTAATGGTGTTTCACTAATATAAAATAACAAAAATAAAAAATAAAAAAGAATACAGCTTTTAGCCTATTTAGCCAAAGTCTCCAGAAATTTTAGTTTTAGCACAGTTGAGCACCAGTGTCTTTACTCTTGAGGGAACAAACATTCCCTCAAGAGTAGAGACAGAGGAGGCTCCTCAGCTGCCAAAAGGTCTTCAGATTGCCTGGCAGTAGGTAAACTGTGTTTCCATTCTTTTTCTGAATCTTTTTTTTCATGTCCTACCTCCATTTGCTCTCTGCTACTCTTTAGTATAAGGGCCTTCCTGAGTTTTCATTGTTAGTGGCTCTAGGTCTGTTTTGTCCAGAAGCTCTGAATGCTAGTCTTGCTATTGGTCCCCACCATGAGCAGACAGCTGCCACCTGCTTTTGTCCTCTCAGGCTTTTTCCCTGCTTTGACACATGACTGGTAGCCCCTACCACAGAGCTCCACCTTGGGGTCTTACTCCTCCCAGGGGCCTGCCATTAGCCTCCCAATCACAACTTGGCTTATTAATACATTAAACTCTCTAGGATGTAAGGGATACCCAAGAATTCTTATTGAATGTATGTACGGATTCCACTCCCCATAGCTCTCATCTTCAATACAGCACAAGGTATATAAGATTGCTTCTGGCCATTTATCTGGTTATAACTTATACCCAGTTCTTGGGAAGACCTATTATATTCCCTATTTCTCTAACCTGGGAGCTCATTTAGTCCCCAGGTTGCTGCTATGGGACTGCCTTGTCTGGGCATGCCATCTTCCCAGAGTTACCTTTCCCAGCTATTTGTCTAAAACTGACCTCTTACTCTCCCGTCTCTGAGCACATTACCCTGCCCGATTTTCCTGTTTGTGTTTGTCTGTTAAAACACAATCTTAGTTAATATTGTTTGGCTGCTAAAAGAAACCCAATCAAGGGTACTAAATAAGAAGTGAACTTAAACTAAAGATAGCGGATTCTTTCAGAGCCAGAGAAACCGAACTTGGGATGAAACTTCTCAGGAATTCCTCAGGAATCCAAGAAGTTACCCCCACAGTCTCATACCTTTCCTTGGACTCGCAGTCTCTCGTGGCCACCCTTCATTAAAAGTCTATGAAACCGTTCCTTTCTGAAAACTTGGTTTCTTCCTGTAGCACTGCAGCACTGGAGCACTGTCGTCCAGTTCATTGATTTGCTCGAGTGTGCACCAGTAACGTCTCCATTGTGAGACTTGTTGTTACTGTTTTTGGCATATCGAATATGCCACGGGGAGCTTGCCAAGCTCTGCTGTGCGGGCAGGATACTCTCAGTAACTTGCCAGGCTCTTGAACAAGGATGCAGGAATTGAACCCAGGTTGGCCACGTGTAAGACAAACGCCCTACCCGCTGTGCTATCGCTCCAGTCCTGGTTTCTTTCTAAAGTAAATAATTATTTCAACTGAACCACAATTCAATATTTTCTGAACAATTTTGAATAGGCATCTCTTCTGATCCAAGCAGACAAATGTCTTCTGAAACTCCCATTGTGGGTGGAAAGGGTAGTTTTCAGGAAAAAAAAAAAGAGTTGCAAACACCTGGTAGACTTCAAACTCGCATCCACTAAAGCTAGTTTGACCTTTCCCAAACTTGATCTTGTCCTGGACCAGCTCTGTTCACCAGGTTCTCAGATGCTGTCTGGGAGACCAGAAAAGCATTCTTATCCTGTTTTCCTAGGGCCCAGGTCTCTGAGGCATATGTTAATGCAGGAAGAACAGTGGAATCAAAGAGATGTGCCTGGAGCCAGAGGTTCTTTGTCCTCTTAGCTATTTCTTCGACACTCTTGAAGGAGTTTCAAGCTGCTCTCTTCCTCCTGCGCAACTCAGGTGCCAGGTCATTTGTCATGTTGACTTCTCGACCTACGTACACATAACTGTTGCATTCGGAGATGGTCATTCCATTGAGAGTGAATGGAGCATCAGGAATGAGCCTGTTTCTCATAAACATTGTCTTCGTAAGATTCAGCTGTAGTCCGACCTTTCCACACTCACAGTCGAAGTTGGCCAGTATTTGTGCTGCTTGGCTAATGTTTGGTGTTATTAAAACAATGTCATCAGCAAAGTGGAGGTGGTGTAGTTGCCGACCATCTATCTTCACTCCTTCCCATTCCTTCCCATTCCAGTCATCGCATGATATTCTCTAGGGTGGCACATGGTATCGTTTTTCTCTCTCTCACTGCAACATCTATGATATCTTCACCCAAATAACATTTTCTTTTAAGTTGCCCTAAGCCAACATCCTGAACTGGAACTCCCACTGTTTATAATTCTCAGATAAACTTTCATGTAAAAATAAAATAATTCTGATGAACATCTATATGTCTTCTGACTGAAGGCTACAATCTTAGGTACTGGTGTGTAAAAAGACTTCATTGTTGGGCTACACAAAACAAAGTCTTCAAAAATGGTATAAAGATGTAAAACCTGAAAGTTTTTATTTGACTAGTTTGACCATAAATGCTAGAGGAATATTTCAAAGTGCCACCAAGTCTCTATGGAGCTGTGTGGTGACCACAAGATGCACTGCTTAGATCTTCCTTGGAGAAACTTTTGGTTCAATGACTCTTGTTTAATCAATTCTCCTCTGAGTCTATTACAGTCTCCCTGCTGAAAACCACAATTTTTGTGGGCCTCCTTTAGCCAAAGGCAAGACGGGGGGTTCAGGAGACCCTATACCTCTGCTCCATGTAATAACACTTGATCACTTGATCACTTGACTTCCCGTTAATCGTCTATTTGCTCGAGCGGGCACCAGTAATGTCTCCATTTGTCCCTGTTGCGTGCTAGTGTAGCCCAATGGCATCTGTTCATTCTAGGAACACGAAGAGCCTCAAACCGATCATTCATGGTCTTGATAAAGAAGTCTGACCATCTGGTAGGTGAGCAGCCACATGGTCTTTTGACATCCTGTGGAATCCAGTCGGTAACAGCTCTAGTCCAGCGGTCATCTCCAAATCTCATTACGTGACCAGCCCATCTGACTTTTGACGCCGTGGCAAATGAGACAGCGTCCCTGATTCTTGATTGTCGACAGAGGTGGAAACTCCAGATTCTTTCTCTCATTTGAGTGAATTATGATACTCAAGCATAGTTCTTTCAATTCCTCTTTGGGGGGGGTGGGTCACACTCGGTGTTACACAGGGGTTACTCCTAGCTCATGCACTATGGAATTACTTCTGGTGGTGCTTGGGGAACCATAGGGGATGTTGGGAATCGAACCCAGGTCAGCCAGGTGCAAGGCAAATGCCCTACCAGCTATGCTATTGCTCCAGCCCCAGACGAGCTGATCTTGATCAAGAATACTAAGGCTCCAATGTGGGATGAATGATTTCATGCATGATGAGATAGAGTGCTCCTACATGATACGCTGTGTGTGGTGAAGAGAATGCTGGAGTCCAAGTCTGTGGTTCCTGGACATGGGCAGGAAGGGAAGCACAGTGGAAGTGGCCCTGTCCATCTACCTGGAGAACTACATCACCAGCATGGGATCTCATAAACAACTCTTATTTCAGAATCTGCAAGATCTCTCCTAGTTATTCCCAACATGTTGGTGGTCAATGCAGCTCAAGATTCTACAGATCTAGTTGCAAAGCTGAGTGATTTCAAACATAATGAGGCCCAAGTCAACCAAAATGCAAAAATCTGAAGTGGATTGGTCTTGATTTGGCCAATGGTACGTCTCATGACAATAAGCAAGCAGGGGGGTTTGATCCAGCTGTAGTTAAGATAGAGTTTGAAGTTTGCAACTGAAGCCACAATTACCATTCTTCATATCAATAATATGGTTAAATTATACCCAGAAAGCAAAGAATATAAGCACGAAAGATATGAAGATGTTGCCCACTTGGGCACCCTTGCTGACTGAGCCCGTCTTTATTAATAACCATGTTAGACACCCCATACCTTGTGTGTTACACATTAGAAGGACAACGAGCTGGAAAAGTAATGTAGTTTGGTTGACCTACATTTTCCCTAAAGCTTCATATTTAAAGAATCAATATTTCTTTTCCCTGAACTCTAGATGCTGGTCTCCAAATGCCTATTCAACAGTAGCATTTCAACCTGCTCAGATCTGCATATTGAAGTCCCAAATTCTTCCCAATCAAAAATAATTCCTGTCTCCCACCTAAACCTTCTAGCTCTTCCCTGTCACCATCTCCTTAACGTGCCTTCCTTCACTTGGACCTATAGACTGAAACTCAATGTCTCACACACTGAGCTAACACTGCCATTTCCTTCTATTCTAAACCCTATTGTCTTTAGATAATTATTTTACTTCAAATCTGTCATTTTCATCAGCCCTGTCAGATTTTTTTTAATTTTTATTAGTGAAACACCATGAGGTACAGTTGTAGACTTACAAATTTTTGTGAGCCCTGTCAGTTTTAAACTTCAGTCTCTCATCACTTTTCTTTCCCATTACAGAATTTAACAATGTACTTACATTTTCTCAGCTCTCCAAAACATCTACTGATGTATTGTAAATCAAATACAATCCAAACCTCCCAGTTGTGGGGATGGAGTGATAGTACAGCAGGTAGGGTGTTTGCCTGCATGCAGTTGACCCAGGTTCAATTACTCAGCATTCTATGAATCACCAGGAATTATTCCTGAGTGCAGAGTCAGGAGTAACCCCTGAACATCAACAGGTGTGGTCCAAAAATTACCTCTCTCCCAAGGGGGAAAAAAAAGCTTGCTATTTGCAATTTTCAATGTGTCATCACAGCCAAATGGAGTGATGTGAATCATTTTGTTTACAGGCATGGCCAACCTATCTTTTTTCAACTTCTTCACTCTTATTCAGCCTCCAGACATGCCCTGTTCTAGTTACAGCTACAGAGAATTTATATTCCCTCACATAACAGGCATTTTGATAAGGCCAGATTTTTATACTTGGTACATGTGTTGATTCAGCTTGCTAAGCAGGACACAATTCTGTGCGTGAGACATCATTTTAATCTTGCTTGCTTTTTGCAATTTTATGTTTATTACTAGAACAACTCATCTCTCCCTCTGGGTTCCAAATGCACTTTGTACATTTGTTCTTTTCACATGACTTTCTAAGTTTCAGCAACATCTGTCTCCTGCAGTTGATTGACACTTCTCAGAAGCAACAATTGTATAATGTTCATTGTCATGCTTACAGTGCACACTGCCTGGCAGTAATGTGAATTACTGCAGGAGTGAATGAAATCCAGTTTCATTCCCCTTGAAGGAAACTCTATTTTAAAAACAGTGTTTCTGGCATAGCAGAATCTAAATCCAAGTTCAGAATTATTTGAAACCACAGGCTCTACCTAGTAATGTGAAAGTACTTCCTTCAACTTTGCCAGGGTAAGGCAAATTAGCCTCTAGCTCCCCAGGGCTCAAATCACACCCTAGGGTTCTATCACAACCTTACCATGTCTGCAGTTTTAAGGGGAAGTTGTTGGTGTACAAATCACCTCATAAGCCCTTTACAACTCCTGGGGTTTCCAGGTATGAATGAACTAAGTACAGAAAAAGATCCTTTTGACACACACACTATTCTTCCAACAAAAACCTTTTAACTCTGCTGTCTTAGATTCTGGTTTCAGTGAAATTTCTTGTTTCTGCTATGCCCTTGGTTCTTAAGAGGGCCTGGTGATTATGTCCTTTCCTCCTCCTTATTAAGAAGAGCTTCTTTTTTTTTTTTAAAAAAAAAGTATTTTCATTGAGATGCCATGATTTACAAAACTGTTGACAATAGAGTTCCAGGCAAACAACATTCTGAAGAAGGAGTCCTTTAACCCGAGTAATAGAGAACCATTTTCATTAGCTTCTCAAGGCAGCCCCTGAGTAAAGCCCATAATTGGTTTGATTTTTCTCCTGAGAGTTAAAGAGGGAGAAGCAGTACAAGGGCACTGAAACTAAAGACGGAGATACTAAAAGCTTTCTCACTTCAGTGTTTTCTTGCTAAAATTCCCCTTCTTCTGGGAATGAAGAAATAAAAGCTGTTTCTAGAGAGAGCTGAGGTGATGCACAGTGTCACTATGACAGGCAGAAAAGGCGCAGGCACCTTCATCTTGCCTGCCATGGGCTCAGGGCATGAGAGAGGAGAGGAAGAGGACTCTGTGTGGGAGGGTGAATTAACTGACTTCTCACTGGGCAGCAATTCACAGGGCCACTTCTCTCCCACCTCAGCAAGAACTCTCTGCTCAATGGCACATAAAATAAAGAAGGTGAAAAACCTCAACTGGGAGAGTGTAGGCTGGCACAGTAAGTATATAGCTGTCAACCCTCACTTCATTTCTTGTCTCTCTCTCTCTCTCTCTCTCTCTCTCTTTCTCTCTCTCTCTCTCTCTCTTTCTCTCTCTTTTTCTCTCTCTCTCAGCTCCCCTCATCTTGGCTCACTAAACTCATTGAACCCCACTCCTACTCTGTCTAGAGAAGCATAACTGCTTCTATTCTTGTTCTAGAAGGAGCCCTTAAGAAACCTCAGTGGCAGAACGGGTTTTCTTCAGGATATATGTCACACTGAACAGGAATGTGGTAGGCTGCCCACCAAATACCAAGGAGCTAATACTGATTGGCCCTCACGTTGTTTCCTCTCCAGCTGAGGCCTTGCCTGTTGATCTGTTGCTCCCTGAGTCAGTCAGCTTCCCACCATAAGTGTTCCATGCCTCCAGATCCAAAAATGGGGCCTATGCCTCACTCAGCCTGGAAAGTGGGAACTCTACATTGGAACTGAGTTCTGTGCTTCATCATAGACTCCCATCCTCTCACTGGGTCAACCCAACAAGCTTTGCTGTAGCCTGTGTTGATTTTTTGACATAATTCATTTCACACCTTGTTTATCAAGCTGAATCTATGAGCTCTTCCCTCCTAATGGCCCATCTGTACTTGCATTCCATCTTTTAGAACAGAATTGGCATTCAGACCTACTTTTCATGCATTATCTAGTGTGGCAGTCCCCTTTTATTGATAAATGATTATCTACAAAAACGCAGATGTGAATCATAAAACACCAAGTCTGCACGTACACATGAGTAAATGCCAGTAAATTTGGTACTGTCATATATCGACTCCCAGAGACTGACCCTCTGTTATTTATATACCTAAAATAACAGACAAAATACCAAAGTAAATTTTCTATGAAGATAAAATCACGTAGACTTTTCATCAAATACCAAACTCCAAACAGGCTATTTATTTTTATTTATAAAACTTCAATTAGAAATTCATCTCCCCCTTAACCAGTTGTGACTCAAAGATAGTCATGCAATTGGCTTGAATTTATTCCAGATGTTATCACACAAGACCAGAGATCAGGAAAATAGTATCATGGTACTTCATACACACCTCACAAACTTCAGATCTATATCAACAAATATCTGAAAAATAGCTTTAATTCATAAAACATAGTCCTGGGAAAAATTTAAATTACAATATGCAGGAGGAAATTGGGTTTATATTTCAATTTGTATCAAACTCCATGCATCCTTGGTTATTATTAAAAATATAAATAGAGTTCATTTCCCATTATCAGTTTCGAGCTAGCCAAATAAAGTTCTAACCTGTATTGAGAGGGGGGAAAATCAACAAAACTGCACTGGATATGATCTTTTTTAGTTTTTCTGTTGTCAAGATACAGATGCACTAAGATCTCTTCTAAGATCTCTATGGGTACAGAATCAAACACTGTTGTTAGGTAAGGCTGTTGCAAACTTCTGAAAATGTAGTTTCTGAATGAAACTGAAATCAGGAGGGGAGAAATTTAATCGAAATGAAAAAGTTATACAGAGATGTTATAATAAAAAATATCTTTGGCAGTTGAAAAACTATGGTTGCACCATATTCTAACTGCAGACACTTCATAACTTAAACATGACCAACCTTTTCTTATCTCTTCCTACAAAGGAAGAGATAACCTTTTGTAATATAACTGGAAGTGGGGTATTCCCTGCACACCTACATCTTTTAATGAATTTTATGAAAGAGGTGTGAAGGCAAATTATGTGAGTCAATTTCAGACCATAGAGAAAGAGCTTCTTCTATCTGCCATGTGCTGATCTTAGCAGGGAACTCTTGACTCAGCAGCTGTTGCTTAGGAGAAGAATTATAGGCCTGCTTTGGACTGTTACCTTGGTGAAATGCAAACTTTAATGTGTGACACTAGTTAATTGATTTTTTTTTTTGCTACACCAGTGAGAACTAGCTAATTTTCCTGTTTTTAATGAAGACAAATCAAGTTTTGGGTTCAGAGTCTTTAGCAGAAAACAATTACACCATTTTCATGGTATTTATTTTAGGGATACTTTCTATTTATCAGATGATAGTGGAATTCCATTTGTGGCAAGAATACCATACATTTTCTTTTATAACTTGCTATGAGGTGGATTGATTAAAAATAGATAAACGAGTGAGATAGTATGAAACCAGAATAGGAATCATGCAGTTATTCAGAGGTAATAGAAATCCTCATAGGAAAATTTGGGGAACAGTGAGCATATAGCAAAAGTTGATTTAAGGCTTCTGTACAGCATGTTCATTACATAACTATTCACAACAATCAGGATATGTTCCTGTCTATGCATAATGATAAATGAATAAAGAAAATACTGTGTGATATGTTGTGCATGTGTAGTGAATAGCAACTCTACAAAGCCCTACTACCCTGGAAAAAGAATAGTGAAGCAGTGTATCAAAAATCAGATTCCTTAGAAGGACACAAGACCAAGAGTTGGCTGCATCTGTTCTTTTGAGGAAAGGTTGGCAATCTTTAAGAGGCCCCTGTGCAAATACAGACAGCAGGGGATAAAAAACACATGAAGCTGTCATCCCAACCACTCATGGCACAAGCTTAATCAACCATTTTTAACTGTAAAACTAGAGGAAAGGCATTGTCCTATTTTGAAAGAACCCTGAGACAAGCTTCTCAGATGTCCCCAAACTAAAAGCAACTGATGTTGACAGAAATGCATATTTTGGGGTCTCATTCCAGACCCACTGAATCAGAAATTCGGGTTGCAGCTTCATAAGGCACAACTAGCTTTCTACAGTACATGACAAGGGCTTTAAATTTCTTGATTATAAGCCAAAGAGACAGCTCAGCGGGCTGAGTGCACGCTCTGCATGAGTGCATGTCCCTGGCTCGATCCCCAGTACTGCATTTATCTGTATCTGAGCATACCCAGGTTTTTTTTTTCTTATCCAGGGTTTTTTTACCCCATAACCAGGGGTAATCCCCCACCCAATACTGAACCATGTGTGACTCCCTGATGTTAAAAAAAAACAATTATTCATTGCCACACATTTTTTATTTGTTAAGGGTAATTTGAAATGGATTTTCAGATATTTATTCAAACAACTAATATGCATCGGCATTGTCCAAAGGACTAAGCTAGCCATTATTGTGAGAGATGGGGCAATAGGAGAGGGACCTATAAAACCTTACATAGAACTAAATCTAAAGCTCTCACTTTCCATTTGTTTTAAATGAGACTTGGCAAGGAAAGTGTGCTGACAGGCTGCTCAGAGCTCAACATCCCTGGGAGTCACTTTTGTCCTCTGGCTCACTGTCCCACACTTCTTACTATGCGTGAAATGCAGGCTGCAGGCAGCCAACAAAGAAACCTACAACTCATTTGCCAATGCAGAAACACACCCAAATCATACTGTTGAATGAAGAAAGAAACAATGAAGTAAGGAGTGAGCACTAACAGAGGACTGAGCACGCAAATGATCAAGCCTACTATTTATTTTTGGAACACTTACTGATTCAGTCTTCTTCAGTCCCATCTAAGGAGTATAATCAGTAACGGCCCTCCAGGTGCTGAAGACCAGAGAGCAGGGGATGAAGAAATAATGTCTAGCATGTTTCACATCAGAAACATGACCTTGAAATCACTGAAGTACAGTGATTTTCCCTACAGTACAGCATAAACTCTAGAAGCTGTGTGTGGGGGCTGAGGCTCCATTTTATCTCATTAAATGTTACCAAACCATATTTTTGCTTCAGTGTCCTCATCTACAAAAGGGAGACAATAAAAATAATGACGTTGCGGGATGTTGCACAGATTAAATTAGCTAATACTTTTGTTTGTGATTTGTGGCAGACCATACCTGTGAGTGCTCAGGGCTTTCTCCTGGATCTGTGTTAAAGGATCACTCTCAGTGGTACTCTGGAGACAGTATGCAGTGTTGGGGATCGAATCTGACTTAGTAGCACACAAGGCAGGTTCTTAGTTACCTGTACAATCTGGCCCACACTATGAACCAACTCTTATGGAATTCTTAGAATGAGAGCTACCACAGTGCAAAGTTTAGCTAACATTAGGTGACCTTAAAATTTATCCAGCTCAAAACAAATGTATTAGGGCTTAAGACAAGAAAATCTGGAATGTTTGAAATATGAGAATGGTGTAGTACTGGGCACAGTTGGGTTGATGTGAAAGTATTAACAATAATTTCAGTGGACGTCAGGGGATATGATGGAGACAAAAACATGATGTTTTAGAAAAAGCTTGGTTTGCTTAAAACCAAAGCATAGATTTACAAGTAATGCTCATTCTGTTTTTAATTATAAGAAGCTTGTGAAAATAATTAAAAAATGCTTTCCTAGTTAAAATAAATGTTGCTAATTAAACTTTACAAGATCTTCATACTTTGTACAACCATATAAATGTAATGAACATGAGTTATAAAAAATTAATCACAATAGCACTATAATACAAAATTATTTTACATACTGATAGTTTTTTCCTTAATTTTAATACATAAGATGAAAATTCTCCATAGTCACAAGTTTACTTATATAACATATATGTGTAATGTTCAAAATACCAGACTCATAATTAATAAAATGAATATTAAACATATTAGTTTGTTATTCGGCTTTAAAATATACACTCGAGAGTTTGAAAGAGAGAGGTATGTGGGTGCGTGGGGGGGAGAGCTGTGGGTATACTGGTGATGGTACTGAAATTATGTTCATAAGGAACCATCATTAACAGTATTGTAAATCAGTATCTGATCGATAAAAAATAAAATAAAATGCATGTATGTGTATTATTTTCAATATCAATAGTACAAAAATAGCACTGTAGCACTGTTCTCCCGTTGTTGTTCATCGAATTGCTTGAACAGGCACCAGTAACATCTCCATTGTGAGACTTGCTGTTGCTGTTTTTGGCATATTGAATAAGCCATGGGAATCTTGCCAGGCTCTGGCGTGCGGGCGGGACACTCTAGGTAGCTTGCTGGACTCTTTGAAAGTGAGAGGAATCGAACCCAGGTTGGCTGCGTACAAGGGAAACACCCTATCCGCTGTACTATGGCTCAATATTAGGGACTTTGAACTAATGAAGTTTTTACAAATAGGCTCTGGCACACAGACAATAGTCAAACACTTAACATGAACGTAGGCTAGTGAGTAGTGTTGAAGGGAAGGAATTCCTATTTTTAATTTATTTTGGGAGGACGATTAATTTAGGGCTTACTGCTGGCTCTGTGCTCAGGGATAATTCTTGGCAGGGTTTAGAGGACCATGTGGTTCACAAAAGATTGAACCGAGGGAGACTGCATGCTATCAAGTACCCTACCCACTGTACTCTGGCCCCAAGATTAGTAGTTTAAGAAAAAGAAATAAAGAAAGGAAAAAATAGCTAACTGTGACAGATTCAGACCCTCCTGGACATCCCCATTGTCAAGACTCAAAATCTCTAGGGCATTACAGATAGTAAAGGGGTCAAGGTACTACTTGTCTTGCATGCAGCCAATCCCCTATTTTGACTCTCAGTACTACCTATCGTCTCCCAGCACTGCCCTAAGTGACCCCTGAGAACAGAGTCAGGAATAAATTCTGAGTATCCCTGGATGTGGCCCCCAAACAAACAAAACACTCTCATAATTTACAGCTACTCATTATGGTTTGGTTTGTGATTGTCATAATTTCAAGTCTGGAGTTCAATTTAATAGTATAAGGTTCTCTTATAAGTTTGCCTTATTTAGGGAGAAAATATTTGGCAGTTAAACCTTCTTTGTAAGGCCACCAGTTGCCCCTCACTAGTGGCTCTCCAGCACGGCCACGACTCCAGAGCACAGAAACCAATTTCTTAACTATCTGACTTTCAGTAGAAATACTTCCAGGGTAAATAAGTAAAATAGCAGAAATCCAAAACCAACATTTAATTCTTGAACCCAGCTGTAGAAAGCAAATCACTTCACAATGCTTTTTCAGCATGTCTGATTTGGGGTGGGGGGTAAACACTAAATAATAGTGGTGAATCTTTTATTGAAACAATGAATCTAATCAAAGCAGATAGAGTGTTAACTAGAATTCATCTGCCCCACAGGGACTGGGAGGGGTGGGGGGTGGGGTTTTATTGGGGTTCTTCATGGTAAAAAATAAGTATTGGTAAAGGGAAATGTGTTTGATATTTGCATGACTGAGACCTAAACCTGAAAGCTTTGTAACCTTTCCCACGGTGATTCAATAAATAAATAAAGAAAAAAGAAAAAAAAAGCTATAATAAATGATAAAATTAAAAAAAAACCCTCTTTGTATAAATTTCTGCATTTACAGGGGTTGTTTCTTCCCAGTTACAATCCTGCAAGAATCGAAAGCATGACAGTCTGCTAAGGAAAATGATTAACTTCATTGTCTGATGTTTCGCATATTTATTTGAGCTTTGAAATTTATATTCTAGAGACAATACTAAACATGTCATAGAGAACGTCTTCTAGACGTACCAGGAAGAACCAATAAAAACGACACTTTTCCCTTTTTCAAAGGTGAAATCCCATTTCATTTCTCTGTATGATGAATTTACAATTTTTAAAGGTGCCGGTGTTTTTACAAAGTCATTTGTAGTTGCATGTTAGATATTCAATTGTTTTAACACCACTTCCACCCCAATGTCAACTTCCTTCCTTCCACTAATATTTCCAGGTTCCAGTTCATCCACAAGCCTGCCTCTGCAATAGGTGCATTTTTATGTTTGGCTGTTATAATCTGAATCTCAGGCTTTTAGTCTTTCAATTCTATTTTGGTTTGGGGAGCACATTTAGTGATGTTTAGAGGTTACTCCTGGCTCTGTGCTCAGGAGTCAATCCTGACAGTGCTTAGGGACCATGTGGGATGCCGGGGGATTGAACCAGGGTCAGCTGCAAACATCTTATCTGCTACATAATACAAAGCAAAGGCCTTACTATCTCTCCGGCCCCTCATGCTTTCAGTTTTGTTGATTCCGTGATTCAGATATATACCATGACTCTACACTACTGAGTACAAGAAGAAAATTCACTTTCAGGAAAGAATAGTTACAAGGACTATAAATACAATAACTTGATAAAAGAATTTGAATACACAGAAAAAGAAAAAGTCAAGCTGACTAAGGTTAAATCACTCATTACTTTCCTGGTTATTAGAAGTAGAGATAAATATCTAAGACCAAATTTGTTTAAATTGACACATTGAGAAAAGATATTCTTCTAAAAGGTGACACAAGTGGGAAGTGCAAGACCTGTGAATAGTATTCTGAGCTGTATGTGCAGCAAACAGTGGGCAGAGAAGGAAACTGGGATTTCTGTGATCTCTCGATGCAATGGTTCAGAAAGAGCAACTTTTCTTGTCTATCGCACCAAAGTACCAAACTGTTTCCTCCTTCGAGTATCTGTTGAAAGGTGAATCTGGGAAAAATTATCAGGGTGCCTGTGGTGGCTTTTTCTTTTAGTCTTATAGCAGGTAACTATTTTTATCTTTCTCCTTTTCCCTGCTCCCTCCCCACCCCCTTTTTTGCTAGTTCAGAAAATCATCCTTGTTGTGTAACTGTGAGTTTTTTCTGTACCAAAAATATGTCTCCCATTATAACCTTTTAACAACAGAGCGGAATTATTAGTGACCACTTTCAAGTGCCCTACCCACATTAAAGGACTGCGTAGTCCATTGACTAATCTGGGATACTCTGACAAACACTTTTTTCCCCCCAATGAAAATAGGCTTTTGAGGTGACAGAATAGCCCAGGAAAGCTGAGCTAGTATTCCTCAAAATTCCAAATTCATCATACAGATCTTTCCCTTGAGGCCATTTTCTGGTTTTCTTGGCTTTCATTTTTCTCATCTTTAAACAGACTGTCAGAACAAATGTCTTTTAAGGCCATTCATTTTTTTTTTCTGGAAAAAAAATGACGAGACATTTGAAGGACTTTATTTTTTAAAACATTTTCTTGTGAAGAGTAACTGTTGATTACATATGAAATTCTTATTCTTTATCAAGTCATTAAAAATGTTTGATGAGACTATACAAAGGAAAGCATGATTGAGACCCAAAAATAAATGAATGTGATGAATCTTGGAACATGAACTCATTTTGCAGTCTGGTCTCATTTGTGTTTTGTCTAAGTATGGTTTTCCAGATTAGTGTTCACAGTGTATTAGAAAAAGGTATAATTATAATTTAAATGTGAAATCTTAACAGCTCTGAATTAGCTGAATTTATTAAGCAAACCAATTTGAGGGTTTCCAATTTATGCTGGGAAATATAGTTTTAAAAACAGATTATCTATTATCCAAAGTGCCTTTAATTTGAGCTTATGATACATAATTATTGCATAAACCCATCAATATATTCCATTCATTGTAATGAATAAAGTGACATGAAGCAGTCACTGTGGACCAAGGATTGTTTTAAATCTGCTATATATATATATATATATATGTATATGTATATGTTTGCCTATATACACATTAATTTGATTTCATCTTCACGATTACTTTATGAGCTAGGTATTTTTATATCTTTCACAAAAATATTAAGTTTTGCTCAAGGTCTCCTAAGCTAGAAAATGGAAGAACTAAAATTTGAATTAAGGCAGTAAGGCTCCAATCTTAGTTTTTATTAATCATCAAACATTTTGGTAAGAATGGATTTGAGTAGTTTTATGGAATGCATATTAACCTACTTATCACTCAGTGTCAAACTTGACATGATAATATTGAGTTATTTTGCTTACTTTTAGAAAGAAAAAATCTAGGAGGTAAGATATTTTCTTCTGAACTTAAGTACTGAAGAATATAAACCTCAGTTATTACATTTTCTCTATAAAGCACAAATGAGGGAATCTGTTTCTCTTTTTAAAAGGACAGCTGAGGGGCTGGAGTGATAGCACAGCTGGTAGGGCGTTTGCCTTGCATGTGGCAGACCCAGGTTCGATTCCCAGCATCCCATATGGTACCCTGAGCACCGACAGCAGTAACTCCTCAGTGCAGAGTAACCCCTGTACATTGCCTGGTGTGACACCCCCCCCTGCAAAAAAAAGACAGCTGCTGATAAGCCTTATTGATAAGATGTTCTAACAAATAGTTATTAAGATGGGGTATAGTGCTGCCAGCAGGTCAATCTGTACCTGTGAGGCAAGGGTATCAGCAGCCTTGATGATGGTGCCTTCAGACTTCCAGATACTCCAATATTTCTGCTGAGTCTTTGGCCAGACTACAACAACTTGGGGCCAAGTTTACCAAGAAAGTAAATGGCCAAAAGTTAGGTATGTGAGAGACACACCCAAAAACCACCTCTGGCTCAGCTATATAATTGGAGGAAAGGCCTCTTTGGTTCCTGATCAAACTGCTTAATAGCCATGATCACAGAGACTCAGAAGCAAATCTCAGAACCCAGTGCCTTTTGGCAGAAATATGTCCAGTACCGACAGTATGTTACCGACACCGGGCCACCCTGGGGTGAAAGGTGCTGTCCCTCTGCCTGCTCCCCCTTGGTGGCTTGGTGGCCACCATCCTCCAGAGGCCATTGGGAAGTCAGGTTTTGGACCCACAGTGATGAGATATGTGGGCTCTCACAAAATGGGTGTAAAGCCAGCCATTTCCTTCCCACCCTAATGAGACCACGAGTTACCACTCATGAACAGTCTCTCTAGTTCCTGGTCAAGCTGCTTAACAACCATGATCCCAGAGAATCAGAAACAAATCTCAGAATCCAGTGGCTTTTGGCAGAAATGTGTCTGAACCCAGCAGTAGATTACTGTTGCCCGGCCACTCCAGGGGGGAAAGGGTGCTCTCCCTCAGTCTGCTCCCCCTAGGCAGTTCGGGGGCCACCATCTTCCAGAGGCCATTGGACAGTCTGGTTTGGGCCCGAAGTGACGAGACATTTTAGGCCTCGCGGGATGGGGGTCGAGCCAGTCCTGTCCTCTCCATCCCATCGCCCACAAATGGCTTCTCTGGCTCCTGATCAAACTGTTTAACAGCTATGATCCCAGAGACTCAGAAACAAATCTTGGAAAATCCAGTGGCTTTTGGCTGAAATGTGTCCGGACTCTGCAGTAGATTACGGGCGCCGGGCAACCCTATGGGGGACAGGGTGTTGTCCCTCCGCCTGCTCCCCCTTGGTAGCTTGGTGGCCATCATCTCCCAGAGGCCACTGGATAGTCATATTTGGATCCACAGTGACAAGACATGTGGCACCTCATGGGATGAGGGGTGGAGCGGATCGTTTCCTCCCCATGCCAACAAGACCCAGAGACGCCGCCCACGAACAGTTTCTCTGGCTCCTGCTGCTTAACGGCCATGATGCCAGAGACTCAGGAACAAATCTCGGAACCCAGCAGGTTTTGGCAGAAATTCTTCCAGATTTGTTAAAATTTCAAAATTCCAAAATCGCGTGGCCACTACTGCAGCCACGTGACATCATATGTTATTCATAATCAGCAATAGTAAACAAATTGTCTACTGTTGCCTTTTCGGCAGATCTGAGTGTTGGGGTAAAATCCCAAATAATAATGGTGGGTCTGGTGTCAAAATATTGAATATAATCAAAGTAGAGAGAGAGTAATGTTGAAATCATCTGCCACACAGGTAGGGGGTTGTGGGATGGGGAGTATATTAGGGGTTTTGGTGGTGGAAATTGGGCACTGGTGAAGGAACAGGTGTTTCATCATTGTATCATGGAGACTTAAACCTAAAAGCTTTGTAACATGGTGATTCAATAAATAAATTTATAAAAAAGAAAGAGGTGGAGTTCATGCCCAATTCAATCAGCCTAATCAATGGCTGAATAAACAGCAATACTCCTACATAAAAAATAGTTATTCAGAGAAGAGGACAATGTCTATATTGGGAGTACAGCAGGGCTAATATTATTCATTTCTTTTTTTCCCAGTCTACTCATATTCATTTTGAAATACTGATGATTGTGCAGTTTAGTTGGAGACTCAAAGAATAAGACGACATTTGCTAAAAAAAAAAAATCAGGGCCAGAGAGATAGCAAAGCAGGTAGGGCATTTGCCTTGCAGAGTTAATAGACATTTTGAGAATTATACAATTTAATATCTAAAGATATATTTGAAACAGTTGAAATCTCAGTTCTATGAACGTCTGACTCAATGAGTATAGCACTCAAATACTCAAAGAAAAACAAATTGCCTCTAAAAGCAACAGGAAACAATTCTACTTGATGAGCAGTCCTGAGCACAATTTGCTGGCCAGCAGTTTTAGATGTCTATTAAAATCTCAGTCAAGTTTTCTTTCAAAATCTTAATTATAATCCTGCCACGCACACTTCAGCAAAATAGAAATAAAATTGCCATATGCAGCATTCACTTAATCACTTAACTTCCCGTTAGTCGTCGATTTGCTCGAGCGGGCGCCAGTAACGTCTCCATTTGTCCCTGTCGCGTGCTAGTGTAGCCCAATGGCATCTCTTCGCTCCGGGAACATGGAGGGCCTCAAACCGATCGTTCATGACCTTGACAAAGAAGTCTGACCATCTGGTAGGTGGGCGGCCATGCGGTCTCTTGACATCCCGTGGAATCCAATCAGTAACAGCTCTAGTCCAACGGTCGTCTTTAAATCTCATTACGTGACCAGCCCATCTGATTTTCGACACCTTGGCAAATGAGACAGCGTCCCTGATCCTTGATCGTCGACGGATGTCAGAACTCCGGATTCGTTCTCTCATTTGAGTGAAACGTGATATTCCAAGCATAGCTCTTTCTATTCTTCTTTGGGAGACCTGAATGGCGTTCTCATCTTGTTTGCGTAGGGCCCAGGTCTCTGAGGCATATGTTAATGCAGGAAGAACAGTGGAATCAAAGAGATGTGCCCGGAGCCGGAGGTTCTTCGTCCTCTTAGCTATTTCTTCGACGTTCTTGAAGGCGTTCCAAGCCGCTCTCTTCCTCCTGCGCAGCTCGGGTGCCAGGTCATTTGTCATGTTGACCTCTCGACCTAGGTACACATAGCTGTTGCATTCGGAGATGGTCGTTCCATTGAGAGCGAATGGGGCGTCAGGAACAAGGCTGTTTCTCATAAACATTGTCTTCGTAAGATTCAGCTGTAGTCCTACCTTTCCACACTCACGGTCAAAGTCGGCCAGCATTTGTGCCGCTTGGCTGATGTTTGGTGTTATTAAAACAATGTCATCAGCAAAGCGGAGGTGGTGTAGTTGCCTACCATCTATCTTCACTCCCATTCCTTCCCATTCCAGTCGTCGCATGATGTTCTCGAGGGTGGCACTGAAGAGTTTTGGTGAAATGGTATCACCCTGCCGCACCCCTCTCTTGACATCAACGATCACTTCTTTGTAGAATGGTGAGATCCTGGTAGTGAATCCGCAATACAGCTCACGGAGGATCCTGATGTATTGGGCTTGAATGCCCTGATTGGCTAGGGCTTCAATGACCGCTTCCGTCTCAACAGAATCAAAGGCCTTCTTTAAATCAATGAACGTTAAGCAGAGCGGCATCTTGAACTCCCGAGAAACCTCAATGAGTTTGGTTATCGTGTGGATATGGTCGATGGTGCTGAATCCTTTGCGGAACCCTGCTTGCTCACATGGTTGTCCTTCATCTAGTGTTCTGCCAATCCTATTCAGGATGACTCGAGTGAACAACTTGTAGATGACAGACAATAGGCAGATCGGGCGATAGTTGCCAATGTCATGGATGTCTCCCTTCTTGAACAGTAGTACGGTCCTGCTGGTTTTCCATTGAGATGGAACCTTGCATTCAGACAGGTAGCGAGTGAAGAGCCGAGCCAGTGTATTGATGAGTACTGACGGCAGGTTCTTCAGGTGTTCAGGTCTGACCTTGTCTGGGCCGGGTGCTGTTTGCTTCTTTACTGACGAAATGGCGTGTCGGATTTCGGAAGGGAGAACGTTGGGAACGACATACCCATCCTGTGGAATTTGGTATGTCGGCAAGTGGACATGGCTATCGAAGAGATTTGAGTAGAAGTCATGGATAATCTTCTCCATTGCCGTTCTGGAGGATGTGATGGATCCATCAGGACGTCGGAGGGCAGTCATCTTGGTCTTATAGTTGGCGAAGGACAGGCGGGCGTTACGAATACTTTTCCCGGCTTCTGCCGCATCTACCAGTACTTCTGCTCTTCTCTCTTTGAGGTCTTCCTTGATCGCATCTCTGCACTGCTTTGCAAGCTCGGACGTTAGCTTGCGGTTGCCTGAGGCATGCGCCAAACCACGCTGGCGAATTAGCTCAAGAGTTTTCGAAGATAGGCGACTTTTTGTGGCTATCTCTCTCTTGGCGTTCCTCGCACATTCATGGAGGTGCTGAACCAGTCGATCGTATTCCTCGTCAATGTTGTCAACAATGGCATCTTCCCATGTTGCCGTAATAGTACCAAAGAGTTCCCAGTTGGTGGTCGTTCTGGGAGTTCTCTTTTTGAACTTTGCAGCCCTTTCCCCCCGCTCTGTGAAGTAGAATTTTGCACGAAGGAGACGGTGGTCCGATCCCGTTCGAAATTTTGGGACAACAGCGACATCAGTCAGGCAAAACCGTCGATTGAATATGATGTGGTCTATTTCGTTGTGGAATCGTCCACCGGGAGACTCCCATGTTGTTGTACCATATTTGATAGGGTTCAAATATGGTAACACCTACAAGGGTGATTAGAGGTCACCCCAAAAGCCTCTATACCTCTCGGAAAGACTGGCAAGCTACCGAGAGTATTCCGCCCGCACGGAAGAGCCTGGCAAGCTATCCGCTGTGTATTCGATATGCCAAAACCAGTAACTACAACTGGTCTCATTCACCTGACCCTGAAGGCTTCACCGACATGGCAGCACTGAGAAGGATGAGAAAGGAGAGGCCGACAAAATCTCAAGGCCGACCTAGGCTGCCACAACGAAGGAAGACAAAAATGATCGTCTGTACTTTCAATGCACGTACGCTAGCATCAGATGCATCCATCGAGGACCTGATGGTACAAGCGCGAATGATCAAGTACGACATCATTGGTCTGACCGAGACAAGAAGACACGAATCTCACCATGCCGTTTTCGACACTGGAGAAGAATTGTTCCTCGGAACATGCGATAAAAGAGGTGTTGGAGGCGTCGGTGTCCTTGTCAACACAAACTTGGCCAAGAGCATTGATTCATTTGAATGCCTAACAACCCGAATCGGACGTTTACATTTGAATAGATGTGGCTCACTGCCTGCAGTTTCTATCTTCGTTGTCTACGCACCAACATCTCATTATGATGAAAGAGAAATCGAGAAGTTCTACATGGAGCTAGAGAAGTTCTATAAAGAAGACCACACCTTCTACAAGATCATTGTGGGTGATTTTAATGCCAAGATAGGACCGAGAAGATCAGCTGAAGAACTTCACATCGGAACCCATGGCCTAGAATGGAACGAACAGGGTGAGAGACTGTCTGAGTTCATCATGTCGACCAAGACCATTCATGGTAACTCACAGTTCCAGAAGGCAGAATCTAAACGATGGACATGGGAGTCTCCCGGTGGACGATTCCACAACGAAATAGACCACATCATATGCAGCATTAATCATCTTAAAAGTTAATAAAACCTTTTATATAAAATATATTTGTAAGTTATAACAGATATAGAATATTTCAAGCGAATAATAATTCTGCATATCTTTAAATGAAACTAAACTCCATTTAATAAACAAGAATTAAAAAATGCTTTTAACCTAATTGATGTTACAACCCTGTTCCCATAAAGTCTTAACTTTTTTTTTTTCACTTCTCAATTGTCTCTTAAAACCATAATGTTTAGGGACTAGGAAAATAGCCCAGTACTTGACTTGCCTTGTGAAGCTGGGTTAGATCCTCTAATTTACAGCATACACAAAACATACACACAGTAAACACACACAAAGACACACATATACACATCTCACACACACATTATACACACATGCACACCGCCCCCCACCCCCACCCCCCCCCACACACACTTCAGAATGTTCAGGGGAGTCAGAGTCAGTTGAGGTTATCTTTGGCATTCAAGAATGAACATATATGAAGTCCTGATAATCCCTGCTATGACTAGTTTCAGCCTGGAAAATTTTAATGAATGAATTTTTAAGTAATTTTTTAAGTAATGAAATTTTGCCCAATAAAGGATAAGGAGGCTTCTGCTGGGGTCAGGAAACCCAGAACATAGGCTCCTGCTTTGAAAAAACACATACAGAAGAGACAGACTACTATTTTTGCACACATGTCTTTCTAGAACTGGGTAAAACATTGTATAATCACAAGAGGAGGTGTCAAGATCAAAGAGAAACATGGTGGAGGTTGTGGGGGCAGGGAGGAAAAATTAAGATAAGAAAGGGGATCTGCTCCTCTGTGGATCAAATATTGGGCTAGCTATTTTTGAATCCTTCCCACCAAAAATCCCAATGATGCAATGAATTTTCATTATTATCTAAATGGTCAAGGTAGAACTCTTTGTTACTGGATATAGCATTGAAACAAAGAAGCAAAAACCAAATGGGGTAAACTCTCACAAAGGCTTTCTTCTTTGGAAGATAAACTTCTGTGATAAGTCCCAAAGGTCCAGCATTCCTGAAGTGGCCATTATGGTAAATAATCTGACTCTATAAACTGGGCAGGATATCCTTGAAACATATTCAATGGAAGACAATCATAGTCCCATGAACAAGATCTCCTCACACCTACAATGTTTCACACCTTCAAAAAGTAAATGTAGTTTTTATTTCAGTCAGGATGTTGCAAATTCTCAGGAGGCCACCCAAAGACTAATATGTAATTTCTTTTTAACTTACTTCAAATGCAAATTTCTCTTCTATTGCAAATATCCTACTTGCCAAAATGGTGATATTCGAGCTGAATTTTTTATGTTGGAGGAGGGGAGAAAGCCCTTAAACATTGTTCCAACTTTCCTCTGCAGTTCCTGAAAATCTAGAAAAGTTAAAGGTTTTTTTTTTGTTGTTGTTGTTTGTTTCTCATCTGTAGCACTGTAGCATTATCCTCCCATTGTTCATCCATTTACTCGAGTGGGCACCAGTAATATCTCCATTGTGAGACTTGTTACTGTTTTTGGCATATCGAATATGCCACGAGTAGCTTTCTAGTCTCTGCTGTGTGGGTGCGATACTCTTGGTAGCTAGCAAGGCTCTCCGAGAGGGACAGAGGAATCGAACCCCAGGTCAGCCGCATGCAAGGCAAACACACTATGTGCTATGCTATCACTTCAGCCTTGTTTCTCATCTAAAGGCAAAACTATTTTAATGTACAGATGAAAGCAATTTAACTGACACAGAATAGATCCTTGATCTTGTAAAGTATTAAGGACAAAACAGAAAAACTATACAAATAATCAGATGTAAATACAAACACTAATTCCTGTTGATAAATATAGGGTTAAAAATAGAATGGGAGAGACTGGAGTGATGACTCTTGCTTTGCATGCAGCCAACAGTGTTCAAGCCTCAGCACCTCATATGGTCCTCCAAACTCTCCAGATGACCCCCGAGTTCAGACTCATGAGGATGCCTTGAGCACAGTGGGAATGGTAATAAATAAATAAATATAATAATAATAATGACAATAATAACAATGATAATAATAATATTAGAATAGGAATATGTTAAATTGGTGATAACAGCCTGGGTGGGACGCAAAAGATATGAGAGAAAATCTTAGAAAAGCTACTTTTCATCTAGTCCATAGAATAGAGTATACCACAGCAAAGTTAAGCAGAGTGCAACTGTAGAAAATTAATGAGAGGAAACAAAGTTTGATATGTAGGGTGATTATAAATTTATCATCCAAATGACACTACTTTTGAGCGTGCAACGGGAGCTCAGCAATGCTGATATTGATGTAGGCAAGAAGACAGGAAAGAGCCCCAAGGCAATGGAATTCCTCGTGTGTAATAAAACGGCCTAGTCCTAAAGCCATCAGGGCCCACCTGGTGAACACAGGAACTAAGGCTGGATAAGAATTTCACCTGCCACCAGTAACAGACACAGGGAAGGCTGGACCTCCCTCCCTCAGAGAGAAGCTCAAACAGAAACAAAAAGCCAGGAGAGAAATTTCAACCACCCATCTCCCAACCCTGCCCCATGTGGCAATCTCCCTAGCAATGGACTTTTACCTGGGTAGAAGCCCCACACGGGGGCCTGTAAGTTCAAAATGTGGGTTGTGACACTCAATGGCCATGAGCTGTCTCCCTAACGCAGCTGGCCCATGGTAGTAGGTGCAGGAAGGAGAGAACAGGGGTTAGGCTGGTTGGTTATGGGTCATAGTTTATTCCAGTCTCACCGTCCTGCTCATTCGCTTATTCTAGTCTCTTCCCGCCCAGTCTCACAGCCTTAGTTGTCAAGAAAATCCTCAGGAGTTGGGGGTAGCATTTACACACAGGTGTGGCAGCACAGTCAAAAGATGCCAAACCCTTCCTTCAGGGGAAGCTCTTCTAGGACAGAATCTTATCCTGCTAGGCAATCCCAACAAGGGTGGAATTTCATCTAAGGGAAGATTTCTCCTCTCCTTAGTCCATATCCATTTAGATGGTCATCTTAAATTTACTTAATTATATTTCTAGTCATTTTGTATGGACACAGTAAGAGATAAGCTCAATGGGTAGCTCTATGGAGGACATCTTACTATATATCTCAGACTACAGTCCTCAGGCCAGGCTAGTCTTTGCTAACCACAGTAGGATCTTTATTCATTACTTCTTTTTGGGTCATGACAGAATTTGTCCATGGATGTGCTCTTAACTAAGTTTTATGGCTTGTCCCTTTTAGATGCTGAAAAGCTGCAAGAACAAACATTAGGGACTCCATATTGTCCAAAGTCCCACATTGTTAATGATTTAATGCTAAACAGGCATACTGGACAGGATATCTGGGTTTATTTTTAACCTAGCTAACACAATCACTGGCATAAGTTCTGGGAAAGTTACTGGGCCCGCTTGAGCAAATCCATGAACAACGGGAGGGCAGTGACAGTGACAGTGACTTAATTGCTCATCTACTTCTGAAATTCTTTCTTTCAAGGCAAGAGAAGAACCCGGTAAGCCTGGGTCTTGGATGGCAAAGGAGGGTTGTGAGAAAGTGACCATCTCTCTTCTCCCCACTCACATATGCTGTGCATGAGGGCCCACCGACT
Source organism: Sorex fumeus (assembly GCF_029834395.1). Lineage (NCBI taxonomy): Eukaryota > Metazoa > Chordata > Mammalia > Eulipotyphla > Soricidae > Sorex > Sorex fumeus. The sequence goes on from NW_026606188.1 coordinate 30,260,648, forward strand.
TCAACATCAAGACAGGACTGACTCAAGCCAACAAAGATGGATGGTGAGAGACAAAAGGACACCAAGGCTCAAACTGAGTAAAGAAGTCTATGGCATCCTTCAAAAATAATCAGGAACTCAATGTGTGGCTCAAAATGATTTAACAAAAGGGAGTTGCTACCATTAAATAGACAACTTGAGGTCTAAATGAGAAGCTGGGTCTTAATTTGATTCACAGTAGGAGACACAAGGGAGGTCTGATCACCCTTTTGCTTCAAGAAAATCATTCTGGAAGCAGGGAAAACTAGTGAGAGTGGTAAACTGCCTGGTAAGTATCTGTTGCAGAACTTTTCCAGGTAATGAACCAGGCCTAAAGTGATAGAAAAGCAACAGTCACATGCAAATAAGAGGAGAGGGCAGGGACAGAGTACGTTTACCCTCATTTGTGGAAAGAGGACTATAAAGACAAGCAAAGTACCAGAGCACCTGTGTCAGCCAGAGAGAAGGAAAAAGATCACAATATAGAAAACAGAAAAAAAATTAAAGGAGAGGGTGGTTTTGATCGATCATGTTCAAGGTTGCAAAACAGCTGCAGAAGTAATATTCAAGCATGGAGGATGTTTGAAGGTCAAACCTGCTCGACCACATCACTCCTCATTCCAGTCCACCTGAACCAGAGCCAGAGCACTGCTCTGCACTGGTAATTATGAACACCTGGTCACCACCACAAACGGCATGAACACAAACCCCTAGAGCAGGTACTTGTAGAGACCCCCAAAATAATCAGGCACTCAAAGCACTGATGGATGAATAGAAAATTTTGGGGAAAATCCCAAATAAAACTGAGCTCCATAAACTACCTAAAGAAGATTTTTAAAGAAATACTCTTAATGAGGGTCACTAAAATGATATCAATGGAGATAATTTCAACAAAGAAAAAATATGAGAAAACTCCAAACATAAATCATAAACCTAAATAATACAGTAGTTAAACTGGAAAATGCAATAGAAAAACTTAAAAGCAGAATGCTCAAAAACTAAAGATCAAGCCAGCGTACTTGACTAGGTATAAGGAACTAACAAAAAATATTTTCAGAAACAAGATACATGGTACACGGTCCTCCCGTTGTTCATCGATTTGCTCGAGCGGGCCCAGTAACGTCTTCATCATGAGACTTGTTGTTACTGTGTTTGGCATATCAAATACATCACGGGTAGCTTGCCAGGCTCTGCCGTGGGGCCAGATACTCTCGGTAGCTTGCCAGGCTCTCCGAGAGGGGCAGAGGAATCAAACTCGAGTCAGCCATGTTGGCTGCGTGCAAGGCAAACGCCCTACAGAAACAAGATAACATTAAAAACTTACTGAATAGATAGCGCGATCACGATCACGATCACGATCATCCTGTTATTCGTCGATTGCCTCAAGCAGGCCCCAGTAACGTCTCCTTTGTCCTAGCCCTGAGATTTTAAAAAGTGCCATATTCAAGGGTCTTTTCAGGGTTAGGAGAATGAGACCCATCATTGTTACTGGTATTTGGCATATTGGGTGCGCCACGGGGAGTTTGCCAGACTCTGTCTTGTGAGTCTCTACATTCAGTAGCCTGCCAGGTTCTCCAAAGTAAGAATGAGATAATAAGATGTTGTGAGGCTGCAAATGCGACTGCGCACTTCTGGGAGCTGGGTTTTATAGTCTCTGGGTCTTGGCTGTTGATGGAATTACACAGCGCCAGGGGGCCAGTTGGTGGGTGTGACCCCTGCCTTCTGGAAGATGGAGGATTTGGGTGGAGGATGCTCATCCCGATCCAAGCAGGCTTGGAGATCTCAGCCCCAGGACCTGCATGACTTTGCCTCTGCCGGTACCTTCATGTGTGTGGAGAGTGGTCTCAGCATGGTTGTGGCTGGTTTTGGAGGTCTTCGGCTGCCAGAGCGCTGCTCGGGGCAGGGAGGGAAACTCAACCCGCCCCCCTCCAAGATAGCGCAACAACATTTATATTATAGGGATTGCAGAAGAAGACAAAAAAGAAAAAAGACATAAAATCAGAATTCTTAATTAAAGGAATAGTAGGTGAGAACTTCCTAAAATGAAGCATAATACAGACACAAGAATCCAAGACTCTAAGAATCCTAACAAAATTAAATCCAAATATACACACACAACAAGACACATAAAAATAAAATTAAAATGGTAAAAATAAAAGAAAGAATTTTAAATGCAGAAAGAGAAAAATCAAATGGTCACACACAAGGGGACCCCTTTAAGATTGCCATAGTTTTTCAGTAGAAGTTTTACAGATCAGAAAGGAAAAGGCATTAAAGTGTTGGTTGGAAAATACCTCCAACCAAGAATATTTTACTCAGCTCAGTTATCATCCAAACCAGGCATGATAAACAGATTTTCAGACAGAGTTAAATTAATTCATTACACTAAATTGACTCCAAGGAACAATCTGACTGCAAGGAACAATGTAGGATCTTCTATAAAAGGAAAAGAAACCCAAACATAATAATATGACACCTAAAATATATATAACATGTTTTTATTTTGGGGGGACTTCAAGACTTACTGGTTTTCAATTTAAAGTGAGATATAAACATAGAATCCTAGCTGCAATTTCATGTTGACTGCAAAGCAAAAACGCTGAACAGAAACAAACAAGAGGAAAATAGAAACTAATCATGATATAAAAACTGTCATCATAGTACAAGTAGACAAAAATAGCAGAGCAACAAAGAAACAGACACTGCAATAAATCCAGAATCTATGCAGAAAAAAATGACTAAAAATTCTTTTACACCAAAAATTCCTATAATGTCATTTACTATTCAAAAGGCATGGAGTGGCCTGAAAGTTCAAGAAACAAACTCCAAACTGTTGCTGACAAGAGATATACTTGAGTTCCATGATAAACACTCAAAAATTTTGGAAAACAAATACAGGTGACAAATATAAGGAGACAGGGTAGCTTAAGTTATGGAAGAAAAACCATATATGGTTCCAACCTAAAAAAGATTATGAGAGAGATAGGATGAGAGAGGGGGTAGGTATAGATAGTATATAATGATTTGGGGAGCAAAACATCAAAAGGACTTATTATTTATTAGCATATATGCACCAAATGAGGTGACATCAAAATATTTAAAGCAACTAGTGACAGCAATTGAGACATTAACAAAAGAGACATTAACAGCAATACAGTAGTCAGAGGGACTCTTAACAATTCACTTTTAGCAATGCACAAATTAGCCAGATAAAATTTAAATAAGCAAACTACAGCTTTATTTAAGAAGTTGGACCAGGAGCCAGAGTGATATTATAATAGGTAGGGAGTTTTTCTTGCATATAATCCCCAGAACTCTATATGATCTCCTGAGCCCTCCAGTAGCATTCTCTGATCACAGAGCCAGGAGCAAGCAGTGAGCACTGCTGGGTGTGGTCTCCCCACAAAACAACCCTTCCCTCCCTCCAAAAAGAAAGGATCCAATAAGGCATTTGCAGCACTCTATGCCTTTAGTTATTTACTAATTTGATATATGGTCGGACTTCTGACAGTACTCAGGGATCACTCCTGGTGGGACTTGGGAGACCATGTGGGGTGTCAGGGATTGAACTCCAGTTGGCTGCATGCAAGGCATGCACCTTACCTACTGTACTTTCCCTCAATCCTCAAAACTCTCTGCCTTTAAAAAGCCAAAAGCACATTACTCTCTGCATATGGAACCTTCCCCAAGTGATACCATATCTGGAACACAAAAATGTGTCAGTAAAATCATAAAATTTGAAATAAAAAGAAATACATATTTTAAATCTCAACAGAATAAAATCAGAAACCACATACAAAAGGCATCAAAAACTCAGCATTTGGAGACTAAACAAAATGCTGCTGTGTAACTATTAGATCTACAAAGAAATAAAATAGAAATAAAGAATTATTGGAAACAAATGACAATGAAGACATAAGCTATTAGAATAAATGAGATATAAAATAAGTACTAAGGGGAAAGTTTATGGCAATGTAGGATTATTTGAGGACAAGAAAAAGTTCAAATTAACAACCCAAGCTAACACATTAAGAATTTAGGGAAACAACTGCTGCCTCGCTCAAGGCTGTTCCCCATGCGCTTGGGCTGAGCCTTACTCATGAGTGAAGTCCTACCGAACCCAGGTAAGGCAGAACTTTGTGACCTTGGACTCTGGGCTGAACGGGACCAGGAGCAGAGATCCTCTGCCCACTTTCCCCCGCCTCCTGCGACCTAGGGGTCATGCCCATAAGCGACCTCCTGCCTGCACCAGACAATCTTGTCATCGGACACCGTCCAGATCACACAACTGCTTCTCCTGAAAGGGAACATAACATGAAGCCCCCATAACCATGCCACCGAACTCTGTGCCAGGCTGTTTCATATGGGGAATCGCAGAGGGGGGCGGGTGAGAGCTCTCCCCTCCCCAAGGGACAGAGCTTCGGCAGCCAAAAACCTCCATAACCCAAGCCTCACATATGAGTAAACATATTCCTGAACATCATAAGACACTCCCTACCCATTCTCCATAATTACCCCACCACATTTGATGGGGTTCAGATAGTAGGCAACAAATCATAGAGGGAAGTATATATACCAAAACTCACATCACCCAAACCTTAACAACATGTTAGTGATGTCCTATAGAATATCATAATGGTTCCTGTCAAAATAGGACAATCTTCACACTGTTTCCTATATGAACACTCTTTTGTAAGCATGTTCAACAGTTCTTCATAACAGATAATACAAAATATATTCTTTCAGTTGTGTTTTGGGACAGGGATTGGGATTTGGGAAGGAAACAGTCAAAGTTGGTGGTGGGAAGGTGTAATGGTGGTGGGATTGGTGTTTGAATATTTAATGTAATCAAACATTGTGAATTAATTTATAAAATTAAAAAAATTAAAAAAGTAGTGTGGAGTTCATGCCCAATTCAATCAGCTTAATCAATGGCTGAATAAATAGCAGTGTTCCTACACTATATACAAAAAAAGAATTTAGGGAAAGAAGACTAAACTAAACCTAAAACAAGAGAAGGAAAGAATAAAAGTTAAAGCAAAAATGAAACATTTTTTAGAAAGGATGATACAAGGCTGGAGAGATTGGTCCAAAGGACCAAAGAGAATGCTTCGCACATTGGACTTCTGGGTTTGATCCCTGACACTGCAAAGTCCTCTGAGCAATGCTAGAAATAATACGACCAGCATAACAGCAGGACTGACTTGGAGCACTAAATGGTGTGCCTTCTAAAACAAACAAAAAAAGATTATGTAAAAAAATCAATTGTTGTATAACATTGGTTGTCCCTGCTCTTCCTGCGGGGACTTAAGGTGGAGCCACTCCCGCAACAGTGCCCCCAAGGCACACCCAATTCCATTAAACACTAATAATCCTATTTTGATTTTCTCCTTCATTTATGTAATTTGTATGGTTTATTTAGCAATGTCCTTTTTATACAGGAAGATAGTTCGCGATATGCTTTGTAACACGGAATTTAATTGATTCCAAAATAATATTTACTCATGGGCATCCATATTTACTTGACTTAAGCTTCAGTTGCCCTTAGTTCCTAGCACTCTAAGTGCATGATCCTGATGAGGGTCTGGATGGACCCAGCGTAAGCTGTGAGGTACCCTTGCATCAAAATGGGCCAGCGCAAGCACCATAATACTTAAATATAAGTTAAAAGCACAGTCATGGACAAACTCTGTCATGACCCAAAAAGAAGTAACTGAATAAATAAGGACCCTGCGGGGGTTAGGAAAGACTAACCTGACCTGAGGATTGTGGTCTGGAATATATAGCAAGATGTTCCCAGGAAGAGCCAACCTTTAAGCTTAATATATCTCTTACTGTGTTCATACAAAATGACATTGCTAGAAATATTATAAGAAGAAAAATTTACTACGATTGTTTAAATGGATTACTATCTGAGGAAAGGAGAAAGCAATACATCCTGGATGAAATCCCACCCTTGAGCAGATCTCCTAATAATCTGGAATGATCTCCTCAAATGAGATTTTTGTCCTTGAGTTAATCTCCTGAAGGAGAGGCTTTACATTTCTTTGTTGTTATGGTAATGTTTAACCCCAGCTTTGTATCCCCACTCTTCATGATTTCTAAATCTATGCTGTAAGGGGTAAGTGAGAATTAGACATTGGGGACTGTGTCGAAGATGAGACTCTGGAAGGAGATGTTGAAGACATTGAAGACTAGATGTTGGGAACGAGAAAGTTGGGACTGTATGCTGAAGACTAGACACTGAGGACTAGACATTGAGGACAAAAAGGGTCAACAACGAGACATTGAAAACAAGGAGGACAACTAAGACTTTGGAGACTGTGGGACTAGAAGGAGAACCTGATGATAATGATGACTGGAAGTAGAGAACCATGAAACTACATTGAGACGAGAAAGACAATATAACAAAAGAGAGGACTTTGAAGTCTACAAGGAAACTAGGATGAGGGAACTCTGATGATCGGGACTAAGACCAAAACTACAACAATGACTGTGCCCTAAGGGAAACTACACTGGGGAGGAGAGAAAACTAAACTGACTACTGACCAGCCTGGAGGCCGGTTCTGGTTTCTCCATTCCCCGGGTCCTGGCCCATCGGCGTCAGGCCTGGGGAGGCTGCTCTTGGCCACTGAATGCTAGAGTCACCTGAGTGGGTCCATGGCACCTCTTTCTTTATTTGGTAACTCACAATCAATGAAATCAAAACTTTCTTCAAACTGATAAAGAGGATTGATTCATCTTTAACTAGGCTCACAAGAAAAATGAAAGAAAAACTTTATAAATAAGATTAATAGTAGGAAAAAGTTACACTATAGAAATACAAAAGATCATGAGATTATTATGTTATGAATAACTTTATGCCATTGAGTTGTAACAAGTAGAAACAGATAAATTCTTAGATTCACACAACCTCAAAAGAACTGGTTTATTAGTGGAAAACCTATTATAAGCAAATTACTATTTAAGCAACTTGAACAGTATAAAAAATTCTCCCCCAAAAACAAAAGTCAAAGATACTAGGAACTACATACTAGTGACTTTTACCAAACCTTCAAATTTTCAGAAATTAATCACTACCTAAACTTCTCAAGTTCTTCTAAAAACTTGAAAAGTGAATTCTTCAAAACACATACTATGAGGTTAATATTACCCTGATGTCAAAAGTACATAGGGACATCAAATATACACTAACAACAAAATAAAAACAACTATGAACCAACATTCCTGATGAACTTATATGCAAAGATTCTCAATAAAATCATAGTAAAACAGTTCAAAAGGACATTGAAAGTATTATAGGTTCCAGGGATCCTCTGCTCACTCATCCAGGTACACCCCACCCCCCCATCCCCGGTAGCAGGGCCCCTTCTCGGAGCTGTGCATCTAATTAGACCTCCTGAGAATTGCAGATTTACATCCTCAGTCTGCAGTGGACAGGAATTGAGGCACACTGCACACACCCAAAGCTGAATCATTCCAGGGACCTTCTGCTCACTCATCCAGGTATCTGCCTGGTGGCAGGGACCCTTCCTGGAGCTGTGGCCACTAATGCGGCTGTGAGTTATTCTCCCCCTACATATCCATAGGAATCACCAGAAACACATTAGTCAATAGTTCATTAAACCCATCTCAATTAATTCTGCATCATAAGCAGAGTGGTAACAGTGAGCAGGAAGGTCTAAACCACACAGGTCACAATGGTAAAGCAACGCAGAAGTCCACCAAGCTTACTTATTGAGGAGCCTTCATTCCAACAGTAATGAAGTCCTAGACAACCTCTCTGACAAGGAATTTAGAAAGGAGCTACTAAGGATGCTTAGGAAGCTAAAAGAAACAATGGAAAGCAATGCCAATAAAAGACAAGAGGATTTGAAGGTAGAAATGAGGAAAATGCAAATAAAATTACAAACGGCAATGTCAGACCTGAAAAACCTGGTAGGCGAATGGAAAAACTCAGTGGAAGGCCTCAGCATCAAAGTAACAGCTGCTGAGGACAGAATCAGTGAGCTTGAAGATGAAGTCCAGAGACTCTCCAGAAAAGAGAATCACAATCCGGGAACAGATGGCAAGAGAAGATCATGATGAAGCCAAGAGGAGTAACATAAGAATTATTAGAGTCCCACTATCTTAAACTAAGAAGCTTCTGCACCTCAAAAGAAACAGTGACCAAAATACAAAGACAGTCTACAGAATGGGAAAGGATATTCGCCAAATACACATCTGACAAGGAGGTGATATCAAGGATATATAAAGTACTGGTTGAACTCCACAAGAAGAAAACATCCAACCCCATCAAAAAATGGGGCAATGAAATCAACAGAAACTTTCTCGAAGAAGAAATCCAAATGGCAAAAAAGCACATGAGAAAATGCTTTACATCATTAATCATCAGGGAGATGCAGATCAAAACCACAATGAGATACCATCTCACACTTCAGAGACTGGCCCACATCCAAAAGAACAAAAGCAACCGGTGCTGGCGCGGCTGTGGGGAGAAAGGGACACTCCTTCACTGTTGGTGGGAATGCCGACTGGTTCAGCGCTTCTGGAAAACAATATGGACGATTCTCAAAAAATTAGAAATTGAGCTCCCATTTGACCCAGCAATACCACTCCTGGGAATATATCCCAGAGAGGCAAAAATGTATAGTCGAAGTGACATCTGCACTTGTTTGTTCACTGCAGCACTCTTTACAATAGCCAGAATCTGGAAAAAACCTGAATGCCCGAGAACAGATGACTGGTTAAAGAAACTTTGGTACATCTACACAATGGAGTACTATGTATCTGTTAGAAAAGATGAAGTCATGAAATTTACATACAAGTGGTACTACATGGAAAGTATCATGCTAAGCAAAATAAGTCAGAAAGAGAGGTTAAAAAAAAAAGGTAGAGGCGCTCCCGTTGATCATCGATTTGCTCGAGCGGGCCCAGTAATGTCTCCATTGGAGACTTTGTTGTTACTCTGTTTGGCATATCGAATACGTCACGGGGAGCTTGCCAGGCTCTGCCGTGTGGGCGAGATACTCTCGGCAGCTTGCCAGGCTCTCCGAGAGGGGCGGAGGAATTGAACTTGGGTTGGCCATGTTGGCTGCGTGCAAGGCAAATGCCCTACCGCTGTGCTATCGCAAAGATTGCATTCATCTGGGGAACATAAAGTAGCAAAATAGGAGATTAATACCCAAGAATAGCTGAGATCAGTACCAGGAAAATTTCTCCATGACTTAGAGGCCAGCCGGGCATTCTAGGGGAAAGAGAAGCTCAGATAGAGAAGAGAGCACCAAATAAAGGGTGTTTTAAGGATCCTCCAAGGAGGGGAGATGCACGTTGAAAGTAGGCTATGGACTGAACATGATTGCCACTCAATGCCTCTTTTGAAGACCACAACACCCAAAAGGAGAGAGAGAAGAAAAGAGAATACCCTGCCACAAAGGCAGGGTGGGATGGGGGGATGGGTGTGGGGGGATACTGGGATCCATGGTGATGGAAAATGGGCACTGGTGGAGGGATGGGTATTTGATCATTGTATAATCGAAACCCAAGCACAAAAATTTGTAAATCTACAACTGTACCTCATGGTGTTTCACTAATAAAAATTTAAAAAAAAAGAATTATTGGAGGAAGAAAACCCTGATGAAGAAGAAACTGTCAAAGACACTGCTATGACGTGTCCAGAGCTGAAGGAAACATGCAACCACATTCAGGAGGCCCGAAGGGTACCAGCTAGAAGAAATCCGAATAAAAATACCCCAAGACACATCCTGATCAAAATAACCAAAACCTTAGATAGAGACAAAATTCTGAGCAGCAAGATCAAAGAAAGAAATTGCCTATATAGGAGCATCCATAAGATTCACAGCCAATTTGTCTGATGAAACTCTCAGGGTCCGAAAACAGTGGTGGTGGGATATAGTGAAAAAACTCAATGAAATAAATTCCTCACCAAATATACTTTACCCAGCGAGACTCTCATTCATAACAGAAGGAAAAACACGCAGTTTCACAGACAAACTTCATAGACTCAAAACCACGATTACAAGAACAACTAAATGGGCTACTTTAAGACAAGACAGGCCCCTCAAATAGAACAAATTTCAACAGAAAAATGGCACAGAACCCCATAACAATAATCTCTCTCAACGTCAATGGGCTAAACGCACCAATTAAAAGACACAGAGTGGCAGGATGGATTAGAAAATTGAACCCAACATTCTGCTGCCTGCAAGAAACACATCTCAATAGTCAGAGCAAACACAGACTCAGAGTCAAAGGCTGGAAAACAATCCTACAGGCAAACAGCTCCCATAAAAAAGCTGGGATAGCCATCCTAGTATCTATCCACATTGATTACAGATTGAAAAAGATTACAAGAGACAGTGAAGGCCATTTCTTATTGATCAAGGGATCTATACAAAAAGAAGAACTTGCACTACTAAATTTATATGCACCTAATGAGGGGTCAGCAAAGTACTTAAAACAACTACTCATAGATTTGGAGAAAGACATCGATAGCAACACAATACTAATGGGAAACTTCAGCACCGCTTTATCACCTCTTGATAGATTGGCCAGACTCAAGCTTAGCAAGGAAATACTTCATCTGAGGGAAAAAATGGAAGAAAGAGACTTAGTAGATATATACAGGACACTTCATCCTCAAAAAGCTGAATACACATTATTCTCAAGTGTGTATTAACATTCTCCAAGATAGGACAAATGCTGAGCCACAAAACATACCTCTATAAAATTAAGAAGATAGAGATTGTATCAATAATCTTCTCAGACCACAGTGTGCTGAAATTAAAAGTAAATCACACACACAAACAGAAAACTAAATCAAACACCTGGAAATTAAACAGCTCACAATTGGACAACGAGTGGCTTAGAAAGGAAATCAAAGAGGAAATCAAAGGATTCCTGGAAACGAACGAAAATAAGGATACGAGTTGCCAAAACTTATGGGACAAAGCAAAAGCTGTGTTAAGAGGTAAGTTTATAGCTCTACTAGCATTCCTCAGGAAGAAAGGAGGCGAGCCCATATAAGCAACCTAACCTCACAGCTTAAGAGCTTGGAGAAGGACCAACAAAAAGAGCCCAACCCTAACAGGAGGAAGGAAATATTAAAACTCAGAGCAGAGATTAACGAGATGGAAACCCAAAAAACAATCCGAAAGATCAATGAAACCAAGAGCTGGTTCTTCGAGAAAATAAACAAGATTGATAAGCCTCTAGCAAGACTCAAAAAGAAAGGGAGAGAGAAAACCCTAATAAACCGAATCAGAAATGAAAAGGGGGTCATTACAACAGAAAAGACAGAAATTCAAAGGATCCTCAGGAAGTACTTTGAGAAGCTTTATGCCATGGAACATGAAAACCTCAAGAAAATGGCTAAATTCCTAGATTCCAATAGCCTCCCAAGCCTGAACTAAAAAGACCTGGAATATCTGAACAGACCTATCACTATCAAGGAAATTGAAATGGTAATAAAAAGTCTCCCCAAGCACAAAATTCTTGGCCCAGATGGATTCGCTAGTGAATTCTTCCAAATCTTTAAAGAAGATTTACTCCCAAATCCTCTTTAAACTTTTCCACAAAACTGAAGTATCAAAAACACTTCCAAATAGTTTCTATGAAGCAAATATCACCCTCATACCAAAAGCAGACAGAAATACCACAAAAAAGAGAATTATAGGCCCATATCCCTGATGAACACAGACGCAAAGATCCTCAACACACTATTAGCAAATAGAATACAACAACTCATCAAAAGATCATATACCATGACCAAGTAGGATTCATCCCAGGGATGCAAGGATGGTTTAACATTCGGAAATCGATCAACATAATCCATCATATCAACAAAAGAAAAGATAAAAACCATATGGTCAAATCAATAGACGCAGAGATCCAGTACCCATTTATGATGAAAACTCTCAGCAAAATAGGCATTGAAAGAACTTTCCTCAATATAGTCAAAGCCCACTGCAAGTATCATTCTCAATGGGAAAAAACTAAAAGACTTCACTCTAAGATCGGGCACAAGACAAGGTTGCCCACTTTCACCACTCCTATTCAATATAGTGCCTTTGCCACTGCAGTTAGGCAAGAGAAAGATACCAAGGGAATATAGATAGGAAAAAGAGGAGGTCAAACTATGACTATTTACAGACGATATGATACTATACTTAAAAAACCCTAAAGATTCTACAGAAAAGCTCCTAGAAACAATAGGTCAGTTTAGTAAAGTGGCAGGCTACAAAATCAACACCCAAAAGTCCATGGCTTTCTTATATACAAATAATGAAAGAGCAGAAACAGACATTAAAAAAAAAAAAAACAAAAAAAAAACCTAATCCTGATTAAATAGTACCTCAGAAAATCAAGTACCTCAGAATCAGCTTAACCAAAGAGTTAAAGGACCTATACAAGGAAAAATACAAAACACTACTTCAAGAAATAAAAGAGGATACTAGGAAATGGAGACACATCTCCTGCTCATGGATAGGGAGGATTAACATTATCAAAATGGCAATACTGCACAAAGCACTATACAAATTCAATGTGGTCCCTATCAGGATACCCATGACATTTTTAAAAAAAATAGACAAAACACTCCTGAAATTCATAAGGAACAATAAACTCCCACAAATAGCTAAAACAATCCTTGGGAAAAAGAAGATGGGTGGCATCACCCTCCCCAACTTCAAACTGTACTACAAAGAAGTAGTAATTAAAATAGCATGGCACTAAGCTAAAAACAGACCTGCAGACCCATGGAACAGATTCGAAAATTCTGTCACAGACCTCCAAATATACAACCACTTAATCTTTGACAAAGGAGCAACAAATGTGAAGTGGAACAAGGAAAGCCTCTTCAACAAGTGGTGCTGGGAAAACTGGATAGCTACCTGCAAAAAAATGAACGAAGATTATCATGCTAAGTGAAATGAGTCAGAAAGAGAGGGACAGACATAGAAAGACTACACTCATTTGTGGATATAAAACAACATAACATGAGGCTGACACCTAAGGGTAGTAGATACACTGGACAGATAGATTGCTCCGTAGCTGGAAACCTGCCTCATGAGCAAAGGGGAGAGGCAGCTGGAATAGAGAAGGGATCACTGAGAAAAAGATGGCTGGAGGAATCGGTCAGGATGAAAGATGTGTGCAGAAAGTAGATAAAGGATCAAGCATGATAACATCTCAGGGTCTGTATTGCAAACCATAATGCCCAAAAGTAGAGAGAGTATGGGGAATCATGTCTGCTATGGAGACAGGGGAGGGTGGTAAAGGAGGGATATACTGAGGATATTGGTGGTGGGGAATGTGCACTGGTGGAGGGATGGGTGTTTGATCATTGTGTGACTGAAATACTTGTATATAAAAAATTATGCCAATGGTTTAAAAATACGGAGATATTTATTGCTCATATTAAAATGATCATCTTACCTAAAGCATTACACAATTTCAATGCAATGCCTAATAGAATTTCAATGGCTTCAAAGAAAAGAAACAAAAGTTACTACTGAAACTTGAACGAAATCTAAAGTAATATTTAAAAAATAAAAAGAGGCATTAAATTCTCCTGACTTTAGTATATACAACAAATTGTTTTAAAAAAAATTTTATTAGTGAGACACCATGAGGTACAGTTGTAGACTTACAAATTTTGTGTTTGGATCCCACCCTGCCTCTGTGGCAGGGCATTCCCCTCTGTTCTCTCTCTCTCCTTTTGGGTATTATGGTTTGCAACAGAGGCATTGAGTGGCAATCATGTTTGGTCTATAGTCCTCTTTCAGCATGCTTCTCCCATCCTGGGAGAATCCTCCCAACACCCTTTGTTTGGTGCTCCCTTCTCTGAGCTCCCTTTTCCCCTAGCATGTGTGGCTGGCCTCCGAGGCATGGAGTAGAATTCCTGATACTAATCTCGGCCATTCTTGGGTGTCTCCTATTTTGTTCCTTTTGCTCTCTCTCTCTCTCCATAAAAGATAAAATCTTACTTTATAATATAACATGGATAGAATGAAAGGGAATATGCAAAAAAATGAATTAGAAAGAAAAAAGGTAAAATACCAGATGATCACATTTACATGTGAAATATGAAGAAAATAAAAAGTAAGGGACAGACCATTTTCAACAAAAACAAATCCTTTGGCTCGGACTGTAAGGCTAAAGTTATGAAAGTGCAGGAAGGAAATGGGTGCAAGGGTCCAGTAGAATGTAGTGGAAGGATGTTGGCACTTTGATTGGTGAGTGGGGTATGTTTAGTGCCTATATTCTCCTAAGACATACACATGCACTGTCTGCAGCACTGTCCTCCTGTTGCTCATCGATTTGCTCAAGCGGGCTCAGTAACGTCTCCATTGTGAGACTTCTTGTTACTATGTTTTGACATATCGAATATGTCACGGTAGCTCGCCAGACTTTGTCGTGTGGGCAAAATACTCTCGGGAGCTTGCCGGGCTCTCCAAGAGGGGTGGAGGAATTGATCCCGGCTCGGCCCAGCCGGCTGCATGCAAGACAAACACCCTTCCACTGTGAAAAAAAACCCCACAAAAAACCATATACATATTGCAAATTAATGTTACACTGATAACAAATAAATAAGGTGTTACTTCTGAGGTACAAATCAAAAGAATGCATACCAATTTAACAACATCCACCAAAATAATAGCAAAAACTAGACTGAGAAATAACTATTTTTCTTCAAAATGAGAAGGAAAAATGTCTAGAATGGATCTGTCTTAATACAGTTGTAAGTAGCTTTGGACATTTAACTGCTTAACGTTCAACAGATAGCTGATCTATATTATGTTTGTAAAGTGTAAAATATACACTGAATTTCAAAGAAGATGTACCAAAATAAGAAAAATAACTTAACAGTAAATTTGCACTTATTGTCTATTGAAAAGAGTATTGAATCTCTGTAGTCTTAAATAAAATATATATTATTTAATTTCAGCTACTTCTTTTAAATATAATAATGTGGATGGGCCAGAGATAAAGCTAAACAAGCTGTAGCACATACAGTCAGGAGGCCTGAGTTCTATCCCTACCACCACAGGGTGGTAGAGTCAACAGGAGCATTCCCTGAACACAAAGCCAGGAGTAGCTCTTAAGCACTTCAGGGTGTGAGTCTTCCCTCAATCCTCTCCCCTGCCCCTACCCCCACCCCCCAAAAAAACAAGAAGAAAAGAAACTATCAATGTGGCTATTAGAAATTTGGAAACATGTTTTCATCACATTATTATTTAATTTTCATATTCTCCCAAGTGACCCTCTGGGGACCCAGGGGCCATTCCCAGAAATACTTTGCCTATTGCTGCTATGGCCAGCAGTATTACAGGCCGTCTGGGATGCTATACTGGTGTTCAGATGACCATGAGGTGTTGAGGATTATGCCTGGGGCCTCTGTTCATCAAGAATGGTCTCAAGCCTCTGGTATTATCTCCCCTGCTTACACCAGATTTCTATTGACTATTATGGATTTTAATACTATTTATACATTACCCCAGCCCATTATAATTTCAGGACGCTCAATAGATATTAAGTTTTCAGAGGAGTTAACAGGGAAGAGTTTTAGGACTATTTACTGTGCACACCTGATAGATTTTCTAGGACAGAACTATAGGTAAAGTAAGGAAAAGCTTTTCTTTTCTTTTTCTTTCTTTTCTCCTTTTTTCTTATGCCAGAGATTGATCCCAGAGCCTTACATATGCAAAAAATGCTCTAATGCTGATTTACCACTGCAGTCCATTATATTTATTACATTATATTCAAAAAATAAAATGCCTTGATAGATTCCATCAAATAACTGAGTATTTATTTGCAGACAGGTTAAATAAATACACCTGAAACTCCAGTGTGTTTGAAAATTATTTTTGTCAACTTTCCTGACATTTTTCATGGTCCTGAAATAGTTCCAGTTCTAATATGTCAATCAAATTTGACGTCTGACCTGAAACAATTTAACATGCATTAATCTACACGTTCTAAGTAAAATGAATAGATAAGAGAGAAATCTACACAGAATGTTTCTATCTTGATTTATATTTTCTACCTTTCTTCCTTGCTGAAAGCAATAGAATATTTATGTATGTAACTTCTAATTTGATTTTTTTACTCTGATTTTACTTGTCAATCAGCAAAGATTCTTAGGGTAACCATTTTATAGAAACAAATCATTTGAGTGCAGCAAGCTAATCAACGTTTTCTCAGTAAACCAGCCCTATATTCTAGTTCCTTTAACTATTGAACTTTTCTTTATCTAATTATTCATCTTGAAATTATTCAAGAACATTCTGGTATGTTTTTGATTTAGTCCATTTCCCAGTAAGTGGCTCATTGCTCACTGACATCTGTTTGAGAGAAATGCCTTATCTTAAGAACCAATCTTGGGGCTGGAGCAATAGTACAATGGGTAGGGTGTTTGTCTTGCAGGTGGCTGACCAGGATTCAATCCCTGGAATCCCATATAATAAATACCCCAAGCATGGCCAGGAGTAATTCCTGAGTGCAGAGCCAGGAATAACCCCTGAGCATTTTGGGATGTTTCCCAAAAATAAAAAAAATGAAGAACCAGATTCTTATTTACAAAGTACCTCACAGAATATTCATATCTTATATTATATACACATGTAATATAGTCAACAAAACTTTTTAAAAGTATCTCTAACAAACCTACAATCAAAGCTAACATCTGATCATGAGAAGAAAAGTAAAGTAAAGTAAAGGCCCTCCCATTGATCATCGATTTGCTCGAGCGGGCCCAGTAACGTCTCCATTGGAGACTTTGTTGTTACTGTGTCTGGCATATCGAATACTCTCGGTAGTTTGCCGGGCTCTCCGAGAGGGGCGGAGGAATCGAACTCGGGTCGGCCATGTTGGCTGCGTGCAAGGCAGACGCCCTACCCGCTGTGCTATCGCTCCAGCCCTGTAGTGGTTATCATGAGAAGAAATTGCAGGAAAAACTAATTTTTTTTTTTTATTTATTGAATCACTGTGGGAAAGGTTACAAAGCTTTCAGGTTTATGTCTCAGTCATGCAAATATCAAACACATTTCCCTTTACCAATACTTATTTTTTACCATGAAGAACCCCAATAAAACCCCACCCCCCACCCCTCCCCGTCCCTGTGAGGCAGATGAATTCTAGTTAACACTCTATCTGCTTTGATTAGATTCATTGTTTCAATAAAAGATTCACCACTATTATTTAGAGTTTACCCCCCCCCCAAATCAGACATGCTGAAAAAGCATTGTGAAGTGATTTGCTTTCTACAGCTGGGTTCAAGAATTAAATATTGGTTTTGGATTTCTGCTCTTTTACCTATTGACCCTGGAAGTATTTCTACTGAAAGTCAGATAGTTAAGAAATTGGTTTCTGTGTTCTGGAGTCGTGGCCGTGCTGGAGAGCCGCTCGCGGGGGGCAACTGGTGGCCTCGGTAGGGCGTGAAGGGCGGAGCGAAACGCCCCCCTTCCCATGAGGTTTTAGTCGCCCCCACACTCCCGGCTCATACCTGCTGTCCACAAGGCTCCCATGTGGCCGCCATCTTTCTTTCCAGAGAGGAGAGGGCGAATGGGGCAACACCCTTTCCCTTCCGGCAGACTTGATGGGCTGGATCAACGCATAGTCCGTTCACTTTTCTGCTCCAAGCTGCTGGGTTCTGCATTAAGTCCTTGTGCTTCTGGGACCATGGCCGTGCTGGAGAGCCGCTCGCGGGGGGCGACTGGTGACCTCGGTAGGGCGTGAAGGATGGACCGGAACGCCCCCCGACCCATGAGGTTTTAGTCGCCCCCACTCCCCCGGCTCATACCTGCTGTCCACAAGGCTCCCATGTGGCCGCCATCTTTCTTTCCAGAGGGAGGAGGGCGGAAGGGAGCAACACCCTTTCCCCTCTGGGCAGAAATGATTGCCTGGATTAACGCATAGTCCTTTCACTTTTCTGCTCTAAGCTGCTGGGTTCTGCATTAGGTCATTGTGCTTCTGGGGCTGTGGCCGTGCTGGAGAGCTGCTCGTGGGGGCAACTGGTGGCCTCGGTAGGGCGTGAAGGGCGGACCGAAACGCCCCCCTTCCCATGAGGTTTTAGTCGCCCCCACACTCCCGGCTCATACCTGCTGTCCACAAGGCTCCCATGTGGCCGCCATCTTTCTTTCCAGAGAGGAGAGGGCGAATGGGGCAACACCCTTTCCCCTCCGGCAGACTTGATGGCCTGGATCAACGCATAGCCCGTTCACTTTTCTGCTCCAAGCTGCTGGGTTCTGCATTAAGTCCTTGTGCTTCTGGGGCCGTGGCTGTGCTGGAGAGCCGCTCATGGGGGGTGATTGGTGACCTCGGTAGGGCGTGAAGGACGGACTGGAACGCCCCCCCTTCCCATGAGGTTTTAGTCGCCCCCACACCCCCGGCTCATACCTGCTGTCCACAAGGCTCCCATGTGGCCGCCATCTTTCTTTCCAGAGGGAGGAGGGCGGAAGGGAGCAACACCCTTTCCCCTCTGGGCAGAAATGATTGCCTGGATTAATGCATAGTCCTTTCACTTTTCTGCTCCAAGCTGCTGGGTTCTGCATTAAGCCCTTGTGCTTCTGGGGCTGTGGCTGTGCTGGAGAGCCGCTCGTGGGGGGCAACTGGTGACCTCGGTAGGGCGTGAAGGACGGACCAGAACGCCCCCCTTCCCATGAGGTTTTAGTCGCCCCCACACCCCCGGCTCATACCTGCTGTCCACAAGGCTCCCATGCGTCCGCCATCCTTCTTTCCAGAGAAGATAGGGCGAATGGGGCAACACCCTTTCCCCTCTGGGCAGAAATGATGGCCTGGGTTAACGCATCGTCCGTTCACTTTTCTGCTCTAAGCTGCTGGGTTCTGCATTAAGTCCTTGTGTTTCTGGGGCTGTGGCCGTGCTCCAAACTTAACTCTGATTTTCAGGGAGAAAGATTGGGTCGTTTACTTCTCATTGATCACTTTGTATATAGAGAGATGTTGCGCGGCCGCTTACGTGGCCGCGCGGTTTTGAGAAAAAGTCCTTGTTCCCGCATACTCGAGCTGTGTTTGTAGAGGCTTCTGGTCACCGGGGTTCCATCTGGGGAAGGCGGGATGCGGCACCTACTCCATCTGGAACTTGCCGGTGCTCTCGGCTCTTTTTGGAACCTGTTTTTTCTTTTTTTTTTTTCCTCCGGGATCCCGCACCCTCCATGTGTTCCTTCTCTTATGCTGAACGCTTCAAAGATGGCGCTGGGGGGCGGGCTGTGGGCGTGACTTCCGGAATCAGAGGTTACCTGGGAGGTGTAGTCCGGCAGATTTGAGAAAAAGTCCTCGTTCCCGCATACTCGAGCTGTGTTTGTAGAGGCTTCTGGTCACCGGGGTTCCATCTGGGGAAGGCGGGATGCGGCACCTACTCCATCTGGAACTTGCCGGTGCTCTCGGCTCTTTTTGGAACCTGTTTTTTCTTTTTTTTTTTCCTCCGGGATCCCGCACCCTCCATGTGTTCCTTCTCTTATGCTGAACGCTTCAAAGATCACCAGTACACATTTCCCACCACCAATGTCCCCAGTTTCCCTCCCACCCACTGCCTGCCTCTATGGCACACACTTTTCTTCTCTTTCTCTCACACTCTCTTTCTCTCTTTCCTTTGGCCCAATAGTTCTTGAAGTAGCTGAAGGACTATCCTACAAGGCTTTGCTGATAGGACTTTTACTACTGTTGCCTGTATGGAGGCGTGGGGGCTGAGGGCAAGGGGATGAGGTCCCTATGATCTGTCATGTGGGACTCTGGGTTCAGGTAACTATATCTTATAGAGACAAAATCTGCCCAACTGTTGGTGATGGGAAATGATCAATGGTGGAGGAATGGGTGCTGGAACACTGTATGACTGAAACTGGACTAGGAACAGCTTTGTAACTGTGTTTCTCACTGTTATTCACTTGAAAAAAAAAATCTGCCCAACTTGTACTAATGGGTTAAGAGTGGGTATCTCTGACACAGTGTATTTCTAGAAATTAAGACAAAACAACAAAACCTTAAAAAAAAAAAACCTTTACTTTGGAAAACTGGATATTAGAGGATGAATCTTTGTTTGGTTTTTTTTTTTTTTTTTGCTTTTTGGGTCACACCCAGTGATGCTCAGGGGTCACTCCTGGCTCTGCACTCAGGAATTACTCCTGGCAGTGCTTGGGGGACCATATGGGATGCCGGGGATCGAACCCAGGTCGGCCGCGTGCAAGGCAAACGCCCTACCCGCTGTGCTATCACTCCAGTCCCTAGGATGAATCTTTTAATTAACATTTAAAACCTGATATTGTCAGGGCTGAGAGAGGGAAGAGTGGGTAGGACCCTTGCCTTTCCTGCAGCCGACCTAGGTTAAATCCCTAGCACCTCATTTGGTCCCCCAAGCCCTGCCAGGAGTGATCCCCAAGCACAGCTGGATGCGACTTAAAGGTCAAATAAATAAATAAAACCTTATCTTGTCACACTCACTTCAGTGAATATACTCTTATAATTTTCTAACAAAATCCTAAAGGCAGTCAAAGCAACTGTTAGTTCTAAGAAGTAGGTTTTATTTTCCCCCTAATTCCATTATATTTTTCCTTTCTATATTGTTGGATTTTGCCATGAGCTGAAATATATACTACAAATAGACCTCACGGAAGCATCTCTTGGTCATTTTTTTCTTTTTACAGAGTAGTTGCTATGTATAGCAAAACCAGTTTAAATAGAATAATTCTA
The DNA here is from genome assembly GCF_029834395.1 of Sorex fumeus. NCBI lineage: Eukaryota > Metazoa > Chordata > Mammalia > Eulipotyphla > Soricidae > Sorex > Sorex fumeus. Next base: position 30,281,390 of record NW_026606188.1, read on the forward strand.
TACAGCAAATATTGGTTTTTACATGTCTTCATGGGTGGAGCGATAGCACAGCGGTAGGGCATTCGCCTTGTGTGCAGCTGGCCCAGCCGAGCTGGGTGTGATTCCTCCACCCCTCTCGGAGAGCCCGGCAAGCTATTGAGAGTATCTCGCCCGCACGGCAGAGCATGGCAAGCTACCCGTGACGTATTCAATATGCCAGACACAGTAACAAGTCTCACAATGGAGACGTTACTGGGTCCGCTCAAGCAAATCGATGAATAATAGGACAGTGCTACATGTCTTCACACCACACTTTTCAATTTTAACTAAAATGACTTCATTTTTTTTCACCAACTTATATCCATATTACATAAGCCTCTAAAGATAGCATTATGAACAAGGCCATGTTAATACCTGGTGACAGAGCTTATAGCTGAGTTGGCATCAGTCAACGTAGGCTATTGAACACCTAGGGTTTTCTAAGTAATGAGGAAGAAGCGTGAATAAGGATCAGGAATGAGCAGAAATGTAATACAGGTTAAAAAGAAAAAGCCCAAAACTTAAAAACGGTAATTTCAGGGACAGAAAGAGTACCACAGGTAGGGTGCTTGTTTTACATGCAGCAAACCTGGCTGTGATCCCCAGTACCCTATATGGTCCCAAGAGCACCACCATCAATGATCCTTGAGTGCAGAGCCGAGCTCTGAACTCCAGCAGCTATGGTCTCATGACAAAAAGTGAAATACAAAAATAATCTCAGGTAGATCTATAAAAGAATTTACAGCAAGATAAAGATGTGCCTATTTGGGGCGAGAGAGATGACTCACTGGGCTGAATACATGCTTTGCAAGAAGGAGGCCTGGTAAGCACAGAGCTGGGGGTTGTCCCTAAGCACTAGTTGGTGTGGTCCACAAACAAGTTCCTATTTCAGAGTTTTCTGGTCCTAGGATGAGATTATCCATGTAAAATGCCTAGAATGGTGTGTAAATGTTGAATGCATTATCAACATCCTCATACGCTATAAGGAAGTAAATTTGACTTGGAGCATGAATGATAAAAAGGAGTTAGTCATGTAGAGGTCTGGGAAGACAATTTCAAACTGCAACTGCAAAGGTCTGAGGCTAGAACCAGTCTAGCCTGTTGGAGGGCTTAAAGATAGGCAGCACAGAGGAATGACAGCGAAGAGTGGGAGTCGGAATGATGAGGTCAGAGAATCTGGCTGAGGTGAGATCATGTGAGCACCTGAAGGCCTGATAAAAGAATTTAAATTTTATTCTAATCTTAACACTAGGTATTAAGAATAGGTATGAGGGCCAGGGAGATGCCTCAAAGGGCTGGAGCACATGTTTTGCATGCTAGAGCCCAAGTCTTTCATCCCTGGCACCACAAGGTCTACTCAGTACTGAGTGGGGAGTATCCCCAAGCACTGTTGGCTGTGATGTTCCCCCCACCTGCACACACACCAAATTAATAATAATATTAAAAAAAAAAGAACAGATGGTGACATGATTCGATTTGTAAAGGCTGCTGAGTAGAAAGAGGCCAAGCTAGGAGGCAGATAAAGGATAATGATAGCCTTGGACTGGACAAGTAGAAATGATGAGAAATTGACAAGCTAGGGATTTGGTTCCAGGTCTAAAGTTGAAGGTCTAAAGTTGGGAGGAGTAGCTAAGAAATTAGATGTCGTGGTTGAAGAGGGAAGAAGAAAATTATCGGGGATGATGACCAGAAGTTTGATCTCAGCAGCTGGTGCTTATGGGGTGAAAAAAGAAGAAGAAGAGGAGGACATTTGAGGAGTGGGTGGAGTTAAGAGGACCTAGAAGAAATCAATGGCTCTGTTTAGCTATGCTATGCTGCATTTTAGAGGTTTATTAAATTTCAATTGAAAATACTGTGCAGGCAAATGCCAAACCCTGGCTTTAGTCTAAGGACAGAGGTACAGCAGTTGTTGAGGCATCTCAAAACAAGGGACAAGGTGAGATCAACTGGTGACTAGCTATAGATATACAGAAGACAGATGCTGAGCCGATGATTACATATTGAATCATTGTCCAGGGAATGGTGTGCTGTGAGAAGTAAATATCAGATTAATGAAGAGAGAGATTGGTCAGGAAAATCTCTATGGAAGACTTCTACTTGAGGAACTCTTGGAACCCACAGAAAACTACAGTCACACTTATCAGTGAGAAGGTAAGCCCAGAGAGGATATTTGGAATTGGTCATACAACTAATGGTTGAGCTGTAACTTTCCTTTATATTCTTGTGTATGAACCGGGAAGAGGGCGAAACAAGCCCAGAGCTCAAAGTCATTATCCTCTACTACAGAGTTACTGCCCACTCTTCCTTTATATTCAAATCATGTTTAAGTAAACTGTGAAACAGAGTACCCTACGGCACAGAATACGCTGGACACCAGGAGGACAGGATTAGGAGTCGCTCTGTATGGACTGGTCTCTGGATGGTTGACCGGCACATCATCCAATATCCATTTCATTTGCATCTGTATAAAGGTATATCCTATCAATAACTATAACGAACTATTTACTAGGCTCCCTTACTAAGGTTTTAAATGCATTACTAAATATTTCCCCCTCCTAATAATTGATAAAGTTGACTGTTATTACTGTCCCGTCTTAGCAAGGAGCCACTGGAAACACATTCACCCATCCTGGAAGTAGTTATCCTGTACTTGCTATGTGTCAAGCATGCTATGCTTCTTCATGCTGGAGACGCCGGTCACACAAAATCCTTGCCCCTGTGCAGCTTCATTCGCCCTCCAGTTCCCCAGCTCCGGGGCTTGGCTGGCATGCACTCAGTCCGGTCTCCACGTAGCGCTTCCCCGGCTACGGCTTGCGCAACTCCGGCCGAAAAACTAATTTTTTCCAAGTGTCCAAATGCCCAGACAGAATTCAATCAAGAGTACCTCCTGGGTTACAGTTTTTAAAATAGTTCATGAGTGCAATTGTATTGAAAAACCGTGAGATCCTGACAATTCTAATTTTTTCTTGTGTCAAAAGTAAAAAGAGAAGAAAAGAATTTTAATTTTCACCAATATCTATGATGGCTACATCTCAGTTATGAAATCTTGACTTATGCTGGATTAGCAGAACTTTTCTCAGTTTCTGGTAAACAAAAGATAATCAAAGATTGCTCACTAAAGAAAGAAAAGAAGCGAAGCCCACTTCCCACATCCACAAGCACGCTGACTCACACACCTGCCCAGCTCTACCAATTCCCGACTAAATCCCCAGGATATGCAAACCAAGCAGCTCACATTTATGGAACTGCTAGTCCTCGGGGCTGAAAACTGCAGCCAGGGTGCTTTTGGGAGGTGGGCGGGCAATTACCAGCCCAGCCCAAGCTTGACAGGTGCACCCCACACCCCACCTGAGCAGCCAGACCAAGGGCTCAACTCTACTGCTTCAGGAATATGCTCTACCATAGAGACACCAATCTACAAATAACTTCAGAAACTGGGTGTCCAGGCTGAGATCTCAGTTGTTTTTCGTAGGCTGGGGGGTGGGGGCAGCCTCCCCCTTACCCTCAAACTTCCGGAAGCCCCAGGAGCCACACACACCTCCCACGGTCACCACATGTTGACTCTTTGGCCCAGACCACAGATCCAAAGTCTGGAGGGTGCAGCTGCATTTGTTACCTCCTAAGGTAACGAAGAGCTCAATCAATACTTAGGCAAGGACTTAACAACCTTGTGATCCGATATCACAATTTTCACATACATTGATGTTTTATACTTATTGAGTATAAATGAAAACTTACTGATTTTAATATTGGACCTTTGCTATCCAATCAATTTTAATTCTAGAATTGCATCAACGTTGTGGATTTTTCTACATGACAATGAAAGTAAAATTTTTAAAGAAAGAAAAGAGGGAGAAAGGAGATTTGTTGTATACCCGCAAAGCGGGCAGGGACCCAAGGGACGCTGGTGGTGGGATTGGTGTTACAACATTGTATGCATGAGACAATTCTATTATAGAAAACTTTGTAAATCATGGTGTCTTAATTAAAAATAAATTATAAGGTAAAACAGAGATAAAGGAGAGAGAGAGGATAAGACTTGATTTCATTAACAAATTTAACTGCTATTTAAAAAGCAGAAAAGCATTAGCTATGATCAAGTGTGTGTTATGACACTGTGCATCTGTCATCAGACCATGACATGCTGTTAATGTCACCCCTCATTCCAACTACACACATGCACACACATTTATATACATATACAACCCCCACAATCAACATACAATGTTAAGATTATATACCCCATCAATGCCTCCATGCATTTAACAATTTTTATTCATATCATGTATAAGTCACAAGAATGCCTCCTTTTTAGACTAATAGAAGGATTCATAAACCCTCACATTTACATTTTCATCTTATCTGTTTGATAGGATCCTACATCAATTGAGAGCAATTTGGAATAAGTATAATTGACAAAAGGAGATTAAAAACAGTAAAATACTGCAAAATATGTTTCAATTGGTAAAAATCATTTCAGAAAATATTCTGGGTGGTTATCACAATCAATTTTTCTTTTATCTCCATCCTATTAAATGATTTTTATTGGTTTGAGCTGTTTCTCCTAATTCAAAGCACTCATAAGACATAAATTATCCTGATTGCTTATTCAACACAAAACGTTCTGATTCATTAGTCGGATATGTTTATATTCTCATACCTACCTCCCTTTAGTATATAGTATTCAGCTGGCATTTCAATTATTTGATGTAGAAGCTTTATTCCATTTTCTTCAACTTCCATTTATCAGTGACGATTCGTTTTTGCATTAGGATTTGTTTCATTCACACATATTTTTTTCTCATCGTTCCTAATGTAAAGAAACTTCTTTTTCTATAACCATTTAAAAATAATGTAATAACTAAGTGCATGAAACATTAATCTTTTTTCCTCTAAGCTCTCCCTGGACCATGCATGGGAGGTATCCTTGCATGTTGTGGAAGGGTAGGTGTGGGAAGGAAGACAGGATTTTGGGGTCAGGAAGTTATGCAACTTCAGTTTTTTTGAATTTCACTTTCTTCCTTTGCAAAAGGAGCTTGATAATACAAAATCCTAAAATTGCAAAAATTAGTTGCCTTTCCCAAAGTATCATGTTATAAGGACAGCTTTTGTGTAATGAGCACTTGTTATAGAAAAACTGAGAATAAAAATACATACCAATTAGCATTATATCTAGGATCTAGACTCAGGCATGTCTGTTTCTAAATCTATTTCAATATACACAGTTTTCCTTTCCTTCCCACCACATCCAAACACTCCCATCCATCATAAAATCATCCTTTTATTGAGTAGCTAAAATGCCATATCTACAGAGAAACCTGCTTTATGGTGCAAACAGATTATTTTCTTGATGGACTTCCAAATCACTTCACTTACAGATTGGATCTATTAACAGATCCACAGTGACAGAGTTTCTCTGAAGTCCTAGCATCGACAGGTACTGAGGTGTGCTTTAGAAACAATGAGGTTATGGTTATTTCTGCCTATGTCAGGATCATTGAGAAGACCGTAAGCTTCTTGAGGTGAGAAGAACTCTTCTCATTTGTCTTAACATCAGTTGCAAACAGTTTTCATTATTATTATTATTGGGTTTTTGGACCACATCCAGTGATACTCAGGTTCATTCCTGGCTATGAGCTCAAGATTCACTCTTGGATGTGCTCAAAGATAATATGGAGTACCAAGGTCCAACCTGGGTCAGGTGCATGCCAAGCAAATGCCCTACCCTTTGTACTACCTCTTCAGACCCTGTAAGCAATTCTTAAAACAAAGGTTTACCCACTGTAAAAGCTTTCCAAACAGATCTATATCAACGCGGGCAGGTTCTAAGTTTGCTAGTTTGGCTTAAAGTTCAGGAGCGAGTATTCTCTGTGTGTGTGTCTGTGTGTGTCAGTGTGTGTGTGTGTGTGTGTGTGTGCACATGCGCACACGCACACACATGTGTATTGCTCATCTCTGAAGATACTGTCAAATGATTATACTGTGAGCTGTCCTATGAGTGATAGTGCTCATCACACACATGAGGGTTGTGCTGTTGCTGCTGTGGACACGATGCATGGATGTCAGAATAAATGTTATGCAGAAGCTTCTGCACTCTCAACTGTAAGGTCAGGAGTTCAGTTCCCCATCGGAGCTGTCTTAATTCTATTACTTCCCATCTGTGGCTTATTTAGATTGGTCAGAATCAGTGTCTGAGTCCCTGTTTGCTCCATGTTAGAAAGGTTTCCTTCTTTGAGCTGCTGGTGGTCCCAGTATGAACTCTCAAGTCCCAGCGTCCCACACTGTGTCTGGAACCTCATTTCACTGTCCTGTTTTGTTCTTCGACTTCTCTGGACTTTGTGATTCTGACCAACCTGTGTGACTTCCCCTCAAGCACACTTCCATTCTGCCCTGCACTGCCCTACTTATCCATGTCTGGCTCCTGCTGCTGGTATCAGCTATGAATGACCCTGGCTCTGCACTGATAATAGGTCACAAGTGACCTATTAGAACAGTTTGCCAGAAGCCTACCTGCCCACAGTCCGTGCTGACATCTGTGACTTGACCTTCTGGTTCCAAAATGAACTAACAATCGCAGTTTCTGTAATTCTGCCCACATCAGGTGTCAGAGCTGCTCTACTTCTGTTTCTTTTTTGGAAAACAACAACAAAACCTACAAAAACATCAAATAAATGGTCTGTCTGAAGTTGCCATCTCTTTTTTGCTACTCCCTGCTTTTGCAGGCTTGGCCAGTAGGTATATAAATTGCCTTTGCTTTGAGTGCTTTAGCTCCTGGTGATTTGTGATCACCACGCCATTAACCTGATGCTTTCATATGCTTTCTTTGCTACCTTTAATATGTTTCTTCATTTGAATTCCTTTAAGTTCTCCTTCTATGTGAATGAAGCCAAGACAGGAGCAGATTCAGATCATAAAATTTATGCAAATCCAATTAATCCAATCAAGGCTTGTTTGTGTAAAAGCCTGTCTTATGTGCTCTTTAAAGTCATTTCCTATGAATGGAAATCTTAATTAGATGACTAAATTTAGAAGGATAGCGCATCTTGTAAGTAAACCAAGCACATTTAATCTTAATACCACAAACTGGAAAATGTGACTTTGACCTACCTAAAATAGTACTATTCAATTTCACATAAATTTCAATCTTTGCTTTTTAGAAAACCGTCAATATAGTGCTCAAATATCTAGAGCAACATATATATGCACATATAAATGTGCATATATAAATTACCTTAATTTCACATTTTGAATGACACAGAAGACATTTCCTACAAAGGTAAGTAAACTGCTAGACAATTCAGAGAATGCAAGCAAGATGACTTAATTCTATCTTTGCCACGTTAAATTTGAATTGTGCATACCAATGTAAACTTTCATAATTGTAAAAATATTGATGACTTAGCAATGACCATATGAAAAAATAATGTAAAAATATTATAAAACTGTGTTTGTGTATGTGTGTGTTGTGTGAGTAATGTGTGTGTGTAACTTGACTTGATTGGTACCTTCTAATGGAAAGTTTATTGTTCACTGTAGTGTTTTTATTTTAAAGTAGACACACACAGTCTGTAACAACCTAGACCTATGTGATGAATGTTATCCTACATATCTTAAAACCATTGCAACATTTGAATGTTTTTCCTTTATTTTACTAAATTGAAATAATTCACTGGGAATACTTTATTTTTGAACAATAGATAAATTTAGACAACCTATTTTCCAGGTCCAGAAATTGAGGCTAAGATGTTACATTACGTTTCACAAGTTTTCCTCTTGAAGTTGGTAAAAGAGCTTTGATTTCAGTCTTGGGTATTATTGTAATATGTTTTCTACTGAACAATCTTATGTTCTGAACCTAATTGCTTCTAGGCTATATACCTTTCCATTCCACTAGAGATCCTTCAACTCAGGTCATTTTCTCTGGTCTAAATTACTGTGTGTGTGTTCTTTGCTCAGTAAATGCTTCTATCACTTTTTTAACTAGCTAGTTCCTACACCAATTTAAGAATCCTCTTTCCCTGCCTTCCCTTTTCTCTTCCATCCTTTGCTTAAATCACTGCCCTTTACACACACCTCTTTAGGGTTGAGTGTGTTTTTTAATTCTGCATTAGCATAAACTTTGATGTCCTCCACCCCTCTTGGAGAGCCCGGCAAGCTACTGAGAGTATCTCGCCCGCACAGCAGAGCCTGGCAAGCTCCCTGTGACGTATTCAATATGCCAAACACAGTAACAACAAAGTCTCCAATGGAGACGTTACTGGGCCCGCTCAAGTTGATGTCCTAAAGAACCAGAATTCTATTTTCCTTCTTTAAATATGCAGAACATCTTACACACAGAGATTTGTCCATGAAGGACTCATTAGATGTTTTTTTAATGACTAAATGAAGGAATGAATGACTGAATACCAAATCACATTGCTTTAATGAGATTGCTAGTAGTCTATTTGTTTGCTCTCCTTTGAGAAGGTGAGAAGCTAATTTGTACTTCCTGACATTTGGGAATCTGATGGGGGAAATTCTGAATTTCTTTGAAATTGTATAATGTGACTAAGTATCCATGAAAATGATAAATTCCTAATTTCATTTGCCCTGTTCCTGTGAAATTTAAATTCTAAGCAATTTGTCTGCCGACTCATCATCACTGAATCTTTCTTTATTCATCAATATCATTATCTTATAGTATCAAATTTCTATCATTCTTTGAAGAAAGAAACTTTACTCAAAAACAGTTTCATGTATTGAGTCAAATATTTCAAATCTTAATCTGCAATTAGTAATGTAAGTGTATCGAGTAGCAATAGAATCATGACTCATCTCTTTAGAAACAATGCCAGTTATCTGAATGGCACAGAAAAACAACATTGCACAAAAAACGTGTCTTCGTTTACCAACTACTTACCACATATACAAATTCAGATGGAAAATGTATTGGCACTTTGATTCACAAAATAGAAGGAAAACTGCTCTCCTTTAAAAAAAATTTACTGATCTGTTTTGGGGGAAATAATTAAAAAAATAGACTACCGAGATACAAAAAAATCACACTTGATGGGAAAAAAAAGGAGCAAATGCCACATAAACAGACAATCTAAAGTTATAAAAGTATTTTCTATATATAAAATTAAATATCCATGGACACATGATATAGTGTTAACAGAGACAAAATGTGAGATGTCATGTCATGTCAAAGAGACAACACAGAGGTTAAGGCCCTGGACTTGTATGTGGCAGACCCCAATTTAATTTCCCACTATATAGGGTCCCCAGTCACTTCCAGGAGTGACTCTTAAACACAGAGCCAGAAGTCCATGAGCAGTGTCAGTGGTGCTCCACTCCCCATTTGGTGATGTTAATGATTTAAAGTTATTTAAATTTATTTTAACTTATTTCGGGGTGTCACACTGGTGACCCTAGCCCTAAGTACAGGGGCCACACTTGGAAAGAACCTTGAGTGCCAGGATTCAGACCAGACACATGTAACACAAGCTTCTTAATCTTTGTACAGTTTCTCTCACCCTGTTAAAGACTTTTATGACAAAATGATAAGTGCTTGAACTAATATCTATTTGCAGTAAATAAGGTTCATTTTGAACTGTGTTTTATATAAAATTGATTAAATTTAAAAATGAAATGAGTCCTCACAGGGAATATCTTAGTATCAGGGAAAACTGGAAAATTACATTTAAAATGCTTTAAAGAGCTTGGGTTTGGGGGCCAGACAGATATACCAAAGTAGGCAAGGCATTAATTTTACATGAAGTCAACCAGAATTCCATCCCCAGCACCACCTATGGTTCTCCAAGCCCCGCCAGTAGTGATCCCTGAGCATAGAGCCAGAAGTAGTGAACCCTGAGCACAAGTAGGTGTGGCTCCAAGATTAATAATAATAAAATTAAGAGTTGGGTTTTGGAAACATAATTTGAAATTTATAGTCTAATATTTAGGAGTGTATAGAATACCTGCATGTTTTATAATAAAATAATGTATTTGTTAAAATATTTAGGTAATAGCACTCAAACTAATTTTAGCTTTACTCACTATTCTCTCAAAATACATACCTACTCTTTGAAATGCCTTATGTTAGGCACAGTATGCTAACAAAAGAAAAAGATGTAAGGCACATTTTCTGACCTATAGAAATGTATAACCTTTGACAGCCAAAGTACCTGTATTTAATCATAACCATGTAATACAAGTGCAGTATTTGTTGCACACAATTTTACCCCTTTTTAATAATCAAATGATTCCAAGAGGGCAAATACAATTAGATACTGTGGTTTGGAAATCTATCTTAAAGACTGACAGCACAGATCAGCCTCAGTTGGAGAGAAAAACATCACAAAATCATAGTAATTTGTTGGGGTTGTAGGAAGAGAGTAGCGTGTTATCACAATACAGTGTTTTTGTCTACTTGAAAAAAAATGTTTAATCCACTGCTTTTATAGATGAGATGAGTGGCCACAAGATGACTTTACATAATTTCTTACTTCATGCTTTAAGGAAAAAAAGTGTATGAAAAGTTTCAGCTTTCTTTCCCCAAAGTGAAAAGACACTTGAACTACATCCTTCAGTGCAAAAGCTATGGGGCATGGAGTCCCAGTTGAAGTCAGATGAGAGGCCAGTACAGTGTGCTAGTCTCAAATCCACAATGAAGCCTCTCAGCTCCAGAAAGAGTCAGAGAACTGGAAAAAAAAAAGGACTTCACTTGTTGGGAAATCATTTAGATAGTTTAAGATGGCTTCAGAAGAATTGAAAAAAAGGTCAGTGAGCAGAAAATTTAGAAGTAGACTTTAAAGTTTCTTAACTTTCTTGAGCTATCAAAGATAATGAAAAGCAGAGCAAAAAGGAAAATGTAACACACTTGCTTGTCAGGTCAGCAAGCCATTACTCCATTTAATTATTTACTTCAATTTAGATCATCATAAAAAGTATCACTGTATCACTGTCATCCAGTTGTTCATCAATTTACTGGAGTGGGTGCTAGTAACGTCTCTATTCCTCCCAGCCCTGAGATTTTAGCAGCCTCTCCTTACTCGTCTTTCCCAACGCTGCTATATTGGAGGCTCTTTCAGGGTCAGGGTAATAAGACCCATTATTGTTACTGTTTTTGACATACTGAATACGCCATGGGTAGCTTGTCAGGCTGCTGTGCAGGCAGGATATACTTGATAGCTTGCCAGGCTCTTCAAGGCAAGCTTGGATAAATATATATATATATATATATATATATATTATACATATATATATTTTCCTCTACGATTTGTTGCCTACTGTCTGAATCACATCAAATATGGTGTGGTAATTACGGAAAATGGGTAGGGAGTATCTTATGATATGTCCAGGAATAAGGTAAAGGTAAAGGCCCTCCCGTTGATCGTCGATTTGCTCGAGCGGGCCCAGTAACGTCTCCATTGGAGACTTTGTTGTTACTGTGTCTGGCATATCGAATACTCTCGGTAGCTTGCCGGGCTCTCCGAGAGGGGCGGAGGAATCGAACTCGGGTCAGCCATGTTGGCCGCTTGTAAGGCGAACGTCCTACCCGCTGTGCTATCGCTCCAGCCCAGGAATATGTTCATTCATATGTGAGGCTCAGCTAAAGCATGTGGAAAGCGGCTGGAGCATGGTGTTGGTTGGGTAGTGGAGATTGGCCGCTGGGGCTGGGTCCCTTGGGGCAGGATGGCTCTCACCACCCCCCCCCACCCCCGGTACCTGGAGTGAAAACAGCCTGGTGCGGAGTACGGTGGCATGATTATGGGGGCTTCATTTTATGTTCACTTCTGGGAGAAGCAGCCGTGAGTTCATGAAATGTATGTATACAAATTTCTTAATAACTGAACATTCACTTTTTCCACAAAATAGAACATTATTGGTAACATCCCTTTTATTTCGTCTGACTTCTTCAGTGTTTAGTCCATAACTGCACTTACTCTTCTCTTCTGTGAGATACTCTTTTATAAAGTATATAAGGTGAAAGGTTATTTGAACAGTTTAGAGGAAAAACATATCACTTGACTAGAAGCATCAAAGTCATAGTTATGAAAGAGGTGGAACTGGAGGTGCCAAGGGGATGTATTTAAAAATAGATGAAGATCAAGAGCTAAGAAAGTGCCATAAAATGCAGGAACAAATTACTGCTGTTTTTTCAGGAAAGGACACCACAAGCTTGGAACAAGAAATTCTTGTTTTGGGAGAGTTCCTGTTTTTTCAATTTCCTGGAAAAGTTTGAGGAGAACTGGCAAAGGTCTTCTTTGAACGTTTGGAAGAATTCATTAGTGAACCCGTCTGGGCCTGGGCTTTTGTTTTTGGGAAGACTTTTGATTACCGCTTCAATTTCCTTGGTATGAATGGGTCTATTCAGGTATCCCAAGTCTTCTTGGTTCAATCTTGGGAGACTATAGGAATCCAGGAATTTATACATTTCTTCTAGGTTCTCTTGTTTCATGGCATACAGACTCTCAAAGTAGTCTCTGACGATCTTTTGAATTTCAGTGGTTTCTGTTGTGATGTCCCCTTTTTTAAATTTCTGATTCAGTTTATTAGTGTTCTCTCTCTCTCTTTCTCTTTCTTTGTGAGTCTTGCTAGTGGTTTATCAGTCTTATTTATTTTCTCAGAAAACCAGCTCTTGGCTTCATTGACCCTTTGGATTTTTGGGGGGGTTTCCAAGTCATTAATTTCTGCTCTAAGTTTTATTATTTCTTTCCTTCAGCCAATTTTGGGTTCCTTTTGTTGGTCTTTTTTCTAAGATCTTAGGTTATCCATGTAGGCCCTTTCTTCTTTCCATAGGAATGCTTACAACGCTATAAATTTTCCTCTAAGCACAGCTTTAGCTGCTTTCCATAGGTTCTGGTAGCTTGTGTCTTCATTCTCATTTGTTTCCAGGTATCTTTTGATTTCATCTTTGACTTCCAAGTGGAAACAGAGATAAACAAATGAGACTATCTTAAATTAAGAAGCTTCTGCACAACAAAATATATAGTGACCAGAATACAAAGACAATATATAGAATGGGAAAGGATATTCACCCAATACCCATCTGATAAGGGGTAGATATCAAGGATATACAAAGGATATACAAAAAGAAAACATCCAACCCCATCAAAAAGTGGGGTAATAAAATGAACAGAAGCTTTCTCAAAGAAGAAATCCGAATGGCTAAAAGATACGTGAGAACTTGGTCTACATCACTAATCATCAGGGAGATACAGATCAAAAGATCAAAACAACAATGAGATATCACCTCACACCACAGAGACTTGCCCACATCCAAAAGAACAGGGGCAACCGGTGTTGATGCAGAGGTGTCGAGAAAGGGGCTCTCCTTCACTGCTGGTGGGAATGCCAACTCGTCCAGCCCTTTTGGAAAACAGTATGGACAATTCTCAAAAAAATTAGAAATTGAGCTCCCATTTGATCCAGCAATACCACTCCTGGGAATATATTCTGTAGAAGCAAAAAAGTATAGCCAAAATGACATTTGCACTTCCATGTTCATTGCTGCACTGTTCACAATAGCTAGAATCTGGAAAAAACCTGAGTGCCCGAGAACAGATGACTGGTTAAAGAAACTTTGGTATATCTATACAATGGAGTACTGTGCAGCTGTTAGGAAAGACGAAGTCATGAAATTTACATACAAGTGGTACTACATGGAAAGTATCATGCTAAGTGAAATGAGTCAGAAAAAGAGGGATCAACATAGAAAGATTGCATTCATCTGGGGAATATATAGTAACAAAATAGGAGACTAACACCCAACAATAGTCAAGATAAGTTACAGGAGGTTTACTCCATGGTTTGAAGGCCAGCCACACATTCTAGGGGAAAGGGCAGCTCAGACAGGGAAGGGAACACCAAGTAAAAGGTGTTGGGAGGATCCTCCCAGGATGGGAGATGCATGCTGAAAGTAGACTATAGGCTGAACATGTTTGCCACTCAATGCCTCTTTTGCAAACCTCAGCAACCAAAAGGAGAGGGAAAACAAAAGGGAATGCCCTGCCACAGAAGCGGGATGATTTGGGGGGATGGGAGTGGTGGGAGGGTTACTGGGATGATTGGTGGTGGAGAATGGGCACTGGTGGGGGGATGGATAGTCAATCATTGTATAACTGAAACCCAAGTACAAAAACTTGTAAGGTCAACAACTGTACCTCATGGTGTTTCACTAATAAAAAAAAAAAAGAAATTCTTGTTTTAAGAGTATCTCTGAGTCACCCTCCTCTTCAAATTTGGCGCCACATCTGGTTGTGCTCGAGGCTTACTTGGAGAAACTGGGGGACTAAATAGGTGCCGGGAATCAATCATGCATATGCAAAGCAAACCCTCTATCTGCTTCATTCTTGCTCCAGCCTTCCCCCACCGTCTTTTTAAAAAATCCAAAATATAAATGACATATAAAATGTAAATTTATATGCATTTCTTATAAACAGTAATTACCACTAAACAGTTCTTCCTTGACTCTTACTAGCCTTTCAGTATAATAATGCCTTGGGTACCAGAGATATTCTACAAGTTCATTATATAGAGAGTTAAAATCATGTTTTATTAAGTTAAATCACACTAAAGGCATTTAGAATCTGTGGATCAAATATGAATAGCGATTATTATTTCCAGGAGCTATTTCCAGATGTAATTTTCCTTTTTTAATATGAAAAAATCTGATGTTAGGAACATAAAGCACTAGAGAACAAAATTATTTGGGAGAACAAAATAGTCTATCTTTTTCTTCTACTACCTCTTCATAATTGCAGACCAAGTGCAAATTTTGCATACAATATTCAGTAAAGTCTTTTTACAGTCAATAGTATAAAGTCATAAGAAAAAAATGCTGTCAGTATAATTACATGCTCTCTATCTCTCTCACCACATAATACTGTTACATAGAGAAATTTCTTGCAGGTGTTCTTAAGCTCTCCAGGAGATGGCAAAAAAAAAGTGATACTGGGATGAGGGCCATCGATATATTGTAAGCATCCAGGATGCTGGGATGCATCACTTTTTGGCTGTGGGGTGCTGGATCAGACACTTAATATTTTGTGTCTCCTTATCTTCTTCTGTTCACTTAATCACTTCTACAAAGAAGTGATCGTTGATGTCAAGAGAGGGGTGCGGCAGGGTGATACCATTTCACCGAAACTCTTCAGTGCCACCCTCGAGAACATCATGCGATGACTGGAATGGGAAGGAATGGGAGTGAAGATAGATGGTCGGCAACTACACCACCTCCGCTGTGCTGATGACATTGTTTTAATAACACCAAACATCAGCCAAGCGGCACAAATGCTGGCCGACTTTGACCGTGAGTGTGGAAAGGTAGGGCTACAGCTGAATCTTACGAAGACAATGTTTATGAGAAACAGCCTCGTTCCTGATGCCCCATTCGCTCTCAACAGAACGACCATCTCCGAATGCAACAGCTATGTGTACCTAGGTCGAGAGGTCAACATGACAAATGACCTGGCACCCGAGCTGCGCAGGAGGAAGAGAGAGGCTTGGAACGCCTTCAAGAACATCGAAGAAATAGCTAAGAGGACGAAGAACCTCCGGCTCCGGGCAAATCTCTTTGATTCCACTGTTCTTCCTGCATTAACATATGCCTCAGAGACCTGGGCCCTACGCAAACAGGATGAGAACGCTATTCAGGTCTCCCAAAGAAGAATAGAAGAGCTATGCTTGGAATATCAAGTTTCACTCAAATGAGAGAACGAATCCGGAGTTCTGACATCCGTCGACAATCAAGAATCAGGGACGCTGTCTCATTTGCCAAGGTGTCGAAAATCAGATGGGCTGGTCACGTAATGAGATTTAAAGAGGACCGCTGGACTAGAGCTGTTACCGACTGGATTCCACGGGATGTCAAAAGACCGCGTGGCCGCCCACCTTCCAGATGGTCAGACTTCTTCGTCAAGATCATGAACGATCGGTTTGAGGCTCTTCATGTTCCCGGAGCGAACAGATGCCATTGGGCTACACTAGCACGCAACAGGGACAAATGGAGACGTTACTGGCACCCGCTCGAGCAAATCTTCTGTTAACTGAGATAATAGCACTATCTCTCTCAAAAGTTGCTGTGAAGATTAAATTAAGACCAAAAAGTATAACAATACCTTGAAGTCTCAAAATTTACTATTTCCACAATTTCTCCTTAACTGAAGGATTTGGGATTGTCATTTAATCTGGTCACTCATTTAAAAACTAACATAGCTAAACTGTAGTACAGTAGTACTGTCCTCCCGTTGTTCATCGATTTGCTCAAGCTGGCCCAGTAACGTCTCCATTGTGAGACTTGTTACTTTGTTTGGCATACTGAATATGCTTGCCGTGCGGGCTAGATATTTTCAGTATCTTGCCGGGCTCTCGGAGATGGGTGGAGGAATTGAATCCGGCTAGGCCGAGCTGGCCGCGTGCAAGGCAAATGCCCTACGCTGTGCTATCTCTCCAGCTTGATAGCTAAGCTAAATGATTTTTTTTTGAGGGGCCATATCCAGAGCTTAATCCTATCTCTGTGCTCAGGGTTCACTTTTAGAGATGCTTAGGGGATCATTTAGGAGTAAACCCAGGCTTGCAAGACAAGTGCCTTACCCACTGTCCTATCTCTCAAACTCTAAACTAAATGACCTTAATCCCTCTTTAATAATTACAAGTTCAGCTACCAAAAATAGCAAATTTTCTTTCATATTTGACTAATAAATCTTTTCCAAAAGTTGAATTACAGGAAGAGCTTGATGATGTGGCCTGAATAAAGTATCTACTGGATTCCTATATCTGTATTCAAGACTTAGTCCCAGGAGAAATAAAAAGAGGACCCCCAAGTAATCATGTGATTAGGAGCCAGCGAGAAGAGGAAACAAAGGTCTCTTTGAGAAGGACCAGAAGGGTTGTCACATAGTTTTGACTAAGTCACTTCATTCATTTAAGAACTGAGCAAACCCAACATTGAAAATGCACATGTGAAGGAAAGGTAATTGTCAAAACCTATCGATCATTTGTTTTTAAGTGGAAATATCAGTTCATTTTTAATTATAACATGAGGCCCCAGGTGCCCTATCTAGCCAAAACTGCTCAATCTTGGTATTTGTGAGAACATGGCATTCTGCTTTGATGAGAGCTCTGGAAATACAAGACGCTTCTCAGTGTGAAAAGTGCTTCTGTGTACCCCAGTGTGAGAAAAAGCTAATTCTAAAATCTTGATAAAAATCTCAATAGAAAGTACAGTTTCTGCTGGGTATACTGAAAGCTCTCTTTCAAAAAAGAGGAGATCACTGCACTAAAAAAAAGAGTCTACAATTTCTGAGCACAGGGGTCCTGGTAATATCAACACAAATCCTGCTTCCTTAGAGAGAATTACCACAAGTTATTTTGGTAATCTGCAGGTACCTTAGGATGACACTGTTGCTTATCTTTCCTATGATTCTATGGCCTTTTATTTCCTGATATAATTTTTAAAGATTTGGAGACAGACAAGACTAATCCTGGTTTTCTTATTTGGAGTAAGTCAGGTAATTAAATGTTGATTTCAAGATTTGGTAGACATGGAGGTTACTCAACAAACATCTGTTCAGGAAAAAAGAAATGAGGAAGGGAGAGAAAGTGGAAGTCCAAGGTAGTCACCAATCAGTGACATTTTATCCAAAAGATTCCACTTGCAAGAGGTCAAAACAACTCTTTCTGCTATCTGCATGTTAATTAATGCCCAATTTAATTAGATTGTGAATAAAAATGAATTTTTATTGATATAGTGCCTTCTTAATTAGCATGATAAATAATAATAATGAACTTACTGGTGAAATTAGAGATTTTTCAAGTATGCTTATGACTAAAATGTTTTGAAAATATTTTCCATCCTTGATGAACAGGATGAAGATATAAAACTCTAATGAGACCTGTAATCTGTTTTGTTCTAAGTGGAAATATCAGTTCATTTTGAATTATAAAATATAATTCTATAATTTAAATTATAGACACTATAATTAGAGTCCAGACATTTGTGGAAGTTTTCTACTTGAAGCATATTGGCCTGATAATATAGATTTCATTGATGACACACTCTTTTATGATACCAATTTTATGCCAAAATTTGTGGTCTCTGAGTTTATAGAACATGAAATATTTTGTTGGAGTTAATAAATGGTTCTTAAGTATGAGAATTTGTTTAGAATCACGCTATTATCAGGAATGTCACTTAGTGCCCATATAACTTATCTGCTAAAAATAATCAAAGAACTGGGTATGAAAAAAATGGCTTAATTTGTAACACCCCAACTTAAAATGTGTTGTATAATTTAATGTGATTTAAGGGCCCAAGTCTAGTGATAGAAAGATGAGTAAAGATAAAAAACAACATAAAGTATAATAGAAAGTTAATTAATTTAATGTCATAACTTTTTTAAGGAGGTGAAGGAATCACAGAGAATCACAGCTATTTCACCTGATGGAGTCTAAGGCATTTTTTTAGAAACTGCTACTAATATTGAAAGAATAGAGTAGAATGTTCCAAAAGTTAGAAAAACACTCCAAAGATTGGGAAAAATAATTCATATGAGAAATTACATGTTGATTATATATAACAAAAATATATATGTAATATATATTATGCACCGAACACATATAAACACACATACAAACATGTTTTCTAGTCACTCATTTACTTTCTATGAGAAATGTCCACTCAGAGACTCTTTTTTTGGTTTTTGTATGTTTTGTGTGGAAGGAAGCTCCCAGCAGCCTCCTTGAGGATCACTCACAGAGATTCTCATCAGGGTAAATGGTTCAATACGAGAATGTGGGCTGGATACCGCAGTGAAGCTCAGAGGCCGTCAGTCATTGCCATGGTGCTCCAGGACTCCAGGCTACCCCAAAGGAAGATAGGTGGGATTTACATTGCTGAGGAGTACACCATCCACATAGTTCCTAATCCTGTACCTTTTCCCAGGCCCCCCAAATATTATTTTCACAATTTATAACTGAACCTGGTACGGGACGGAGGGAACCCACTAGGATTCTGGTTTTGGATTTTGTTTTCAATGGTGATTTTACTGACAGTGATTCTCAAGTTACATCTGTCACAAAAAGACTAAAAAAGCCACCAGCCTGCTGAGTGAAAACTGGCATCCTCAGAAATAATTTAAATAGTACTGAATATAGAACTGCTTCACATATTTTAAAATATCTTCCATCAAAATTATATCCCTTATGATCCTCCAAGGCATGTTAAAGAATCCTGCTAACTATGGGTTAAAGTGGTAACTCTGAAATCAGTGCCCTGTCAATCTGTAGGAATGGGATGTTGGTGGAGAAAATCAAGTTCTTTTGTTTATTCCCACTGGCCTTAGGAACAAAAGAAATTTAGAATTTGAATTCCTCTTCTCATTTTTGGTTGTAACTGAACCAAAATACTAACAAGTATATGAGTACTATGAAGAGTCCATTGATATGTAATCAATATCACTGCTTAGCTATGAATCAAATTAGTGGGAAACTGCATGTGGCCAACAGAATGCTGGTTTCAAAATAATAGATTCATATCCCCAATGTGTCACTTGGCAACTGGAATACTCAGGCTCTTTGGATGTATTACCCATGTGAGAAATTATTATGCAGAGTAAATAGTTCACATATTTGCCTAACAAAATAATTGAGAGCACCTGGTGTCATTTTGCTACTCTCTCAATGACCTCACTGGCATTATTGTTAAAGGAATAGTTATGAATTGAGTACCTAATACCTGCTTATACTTAATGCTGCTTAATCATGTTAACAGTCACTGTCTCAAGATTACAGACAGGAAAACTGTGATTTGGTGATACAATTTCTTGTATACAGTCTGAGTTCTTGAAGGACAAGGAAGATGTATTTAGTCATTTTACAAGCCCAAGTAATAGTAGCATTCAAAACTTTTGCAAAAATATCTTTTGGCAAAGTACAAATTTAAAACTTCATATCATACATGCATAATTAACCATATTTAACAGATGGTAATTAACTATGCTCCCTGAAAAACTCTTTTTTTTCAAATGACAAAATGAATGGATGATTCTTTATAACAACTTGAAAATACTCAGAATATACTGAAATTGAAATTTAGCATTGGGTTTTCCAATAGGAATCTTTCCTAGTTTGAAGACTATTTCACATTTCTGCCTTTTAATTAATTTTGCTCTTTTTTGTCTGCAGAGAATCTGGAAAAGTACAGAAATTCCACTTTTTTTCCTATTCCACAGAGTAACTAATCAGACTAGCAAAGCTATGCTGCAAGAGTCCTAGCTGCCTGCACACCACTGAGGACTGTGTGGCCACAAAACCCCATGAACTACTAACACTATGTTTTCTTCACTTGCATAAAGTGACTACTGATCTCCTTATTCTCATGCATTTTTTTCTCACCACAGCCCTAAAAGGTTGGAAGTAATAAGCCCCTCCCCCCTTTTTCATAAGGTCCCTAGCAGAGAAGCCACAAGGCTACTGAGAGGTGGGAGAGGAGACAAAGAAAAGTGCAGAAGGGAAGTGGAGAAGAAGAGAGCTAGATTAGAGAAGTGAAATAGAAGAGGGGCAGAGAGGAGAGATGGAAGGAAGGAAGCAAAAAGGGCTAACAGGCTTTCAGATTCCTGAGTCTGCCTTTCCCTCAGTGTGACCAGCTACTGATCAGTGAGCAAATGGGGAAAGAGACACCAAGAGAACTGCAGGGAAAAAGGAAGGAGAAGATGAAGGAAGAATATAAATGAATGAATATGAATGAGAGCGTCTAAATAAAGCAAGGTCCCACGAGTCTTAAGGTTGGCTTGAAATCGGTTTCTAGCCCTTCAAAAATACATCTTTACTTTGTGAAGGGGGACTTGGAAATCTCAAACAATCTGACAAGGACAAGCAAAATGCATACACATATACGTGCATCTATAAGGCAATATTTTATACATGATTTTAGTCTGTCCACTGCATCCTGCCAGGTCCCATTTTAAGAAACATGATTGAGAAATCAAAGCCCCAACCCCCGCTCTGCAGTCCACAGCATCTGCAGGCAAATGCTCGAGCACCAAGCTCTACCCCTCTGCGAGGCCACAGCACCCTGACCCAGAGGCTGGCTCCACATAACTGTAAGCACCTGCAGAACTCTATTAGGGTGTGGTACAGAGATACAGCAAAATCAGAAAAACATGACTACAGATCAGAACAGAAATCTCTCTGAATCCCTTCTGCCAACGCCCACCTTCTCACAGCATTCCCAGCCAAGCCTAATAAGAAACAAAACAATTTCCTACACACCACACTGAACCATTAACCACACTGGAACGCAAAAGCATTCAATCAAATCAGATCAACAAAAATTGAGATAAGAGGTTTGAAAAAACTCCAACTCTGCTAGGCTCAAATCAGGAAGACTAAAAACATCTTTAAAGATGCCTTTTGTGTGTCATGACAAAGGTGGATAACAGCAGAAGCCACTGCACATGCTTTGACAACTCAGGCACTTTCACTGTGTACACCAATGGATCATCCGGTCCAAGTTTCTGTCATAAAGGTAGTGTAAAATTTTAACTGTAGAGGACAGGCGAGATGATAGTACAGCAGGTGAAGCACTTGTCTTGCACTTAATGGACGTGGGAGTTCGATATCCGATACCCTATATCATCACACAGTTTTGCCAGGAGTGATCCCTAAGCACAAAGCCAGAAGTAAGCCCTGAGTACCACCAAGTGAGGCACCCAAACAAAACAAAATTAAATGTAAAAAGTTAAAATCTTTCATAATTGTTACTGTAAAATATTAATAAACAATCACATATAAGTCTGTAATTTAATCCCATTAAGCATTATGCTTCTCGTTTATAATATAGGTTTAAAGATAGAATTTGTTTAAAGAAAATACTACCAGGGTCAGAGAGACAGTATAACGGGTAGGGCACTTGCCTTGCAGACTACAGATCCTGGTTCAGTCCCTACACCATATATGGTCACCAGAAGTGAGTTCTTCACATTGCTGGATGTGGTCCCCCCAAAAAACAAGCAAATTAACAAAAAATTGATTTTTCTTAAAAATTACTACCACAAACAGCATGAACTGAAGTAACTCATTTAATATCCCAAGAGGTGTCTGGTTTATAGGAATCCCAAGGAAGACTCATCAAAGAGAAGAATTGTTGACTTGAGGAGAATCTGTAATGTGTTTTAATTTTCTTGAAATTCAGAATCCCAAATTTTTGTAAGTGAATTGAACAACATAACCTCTAATAATTTGATTAACCTTGGAATCCACTCACAGAAGGATTTTGCTAGATGCTATAAATGAGTCATTATGATTAGTTATCATAACTTTGGCAGGGTTAAGAGTATATTAATACAATATAATTAGATATGTACTGATGTTATACAAATTAACCAATGTCCTGCTCCAAATAACCTATGGGATCTGTACATACAAAATCTCAATTTTTCAGTCAAAGATCATGCCTGGTGAGAATAACTCCAGTTCAAATAGCTGGGAAATGACAGTTCTGAGTTTCTTTGGCTTTTGAGAGGTAAGCAATATTATTTTATTTTATTTATTGTTTTGGCCACTCCCAGATATGCTCAGGGATTACTTCTGGCTCTGCACTTAGGAATTATTTCTGACAGCAGTGACCAGGAGATTTAATAGGATGCCTGGGATGGAACCTAGGTGGGGAGTATGCAAGGCAAGTGTCCTACCAGCTGTACTATCTCTCCAGCTCTGAGATAAGCATTTTTATCTCTAGTTTGTGAATAAGAACATTTTGTTCAAGTCACATGACTAACCAGTGATATGAATGGTAACCAGAATAAGAATTCAGATTTTTTGTACACCTATGAGTGTACATTTTGTCCTGCATCACGCTAACAGCAGCATGTTCTTCAACTGGGATAGGAGCAAGTACCCAAATAAATGGAAAAAAAGGGCTTGAAAAGCTTTAGGCACCTTGAATCAATGAGAGAGAGTTCTGGATGTGTGATGTGCTTCTGTCATCCTCTGCCTTCTCCATATTTAGTGATGCAATACACTTGAGAAAGCAGCGATAACTATAATCCTTAGAGTCTCATAATCTAGAGAAAGCTCCTGGAGATACAAACATACAGAGATATATATTTCCTGATCTTCAGACTGGCCTGCTTGGTGGTATTCTCTGACTTGTTCTAAGGACAGTTAGAGCTTCAGGCATAGCAGCCATTCTAGTTCGGTCTCCTTCAACAAACTCTTTGCATGGCTCATAGATCTGAGGAATGAACATCTGTTAGTAGTTATACTTTTCAAACTGGGGAGCAGTTCTTCTGATCAATGATAACCAAAGATCACTAATTACATTTATATAGGTAAACAGTTATGGTGCTTGGTACATGCTAGACAGATCCAATTGGATAGACTCTGCTGTCAAAGAGTTTGTCATGGTATCTTTGCATGTGAGCCCAAACTGCAGGGGTTTTCAGAAAACACAATTAAAATCAGTGTTATTTTTATAGCACACAACAGGCTCAGAGTTAAAAGCATTTGAAATAATTTTATATAGATACTTTAATGCTAGGCGAGACCTGCTGTCACCCAGATGTCCTAAAATACCACCCGTAATACTCTGTCTTCACCTAATTCCCAGCTAATTCAGAAAGACTTTTAGCTTTGTATGCCAACTACTAACCAATGAGACCCTAGTATATATCCTCACCATATGCCACCCCACCCTGACCCCAGATTTCCCCACTCACCATTTTCAGAAACAAGCAAAATTAATTGTAGCTGGAGAATACAGCCTGCATTTTTCTGCTCTCTATGTAGCATACAGCGACTTCTGTGACATCCTGACTCAAAATTTGTTTCAACCACTTCTTCGAATGATATCTCCAATACCACAATTTTCTTCATGAAGGCTTCTCACTCACAAATAAAAATGATCTCATCTACTTCTCAAACACCAAATATCTTTGTGAGATGGAAACATAGCAAACTTGATTACCATAATTTATATTATGCCTTTGTCCTGTTTACCTAATTAGGCCCTAATTATCCAAAGGAAGCCCTAATTTTTTAGGCCCAATAACCATGGTTCACTTCTAAAGTTGCCTTTATAACCTCTTCTTTGCCTGATACAGTCCTTGCAACACAGAAATTCAATAAACATCTCCCAAATCATTAGCTTAATAATGTTAATAATACAATGATGTCTTAGAGAAAATAAACTCTGAGAGTAAATGACATTTACATATTATATCTAATTTAATATTAAAAAATCTTGTGGTTTAGGAAGTTGAAACTTAATAAGCATAAACAAACAGTCCCTGGTAAAACACAAGTAGAGCTCAATTCTGGCACAGTAAAAGGAAACACTGAATCCTACCCTTGGCCCTAAGGCAAGGGCTACAAAAGTGGCGAATTAAAAATATATACTGCTTTCAATTTTTAGATAAATTTAGGAAGTGTAAAACAAAACTATAGGTTGTTATAAGAATTATAGGTACTTACACATAAGGTATGAAGATGAGTTTTAATGGTTCAAAACATATATAATGAATATTTATCACTACAGTCCAAGAAAATTAAGAGATAGAGGGGGAGAATAAGGAATGTATGTATAGGAATTGCTTATGAGTAAACAGGCTTTTAAAGAGTTTGGAAGAGCCGGGTTAAAAAGCTAGTGTTAGTGTTATATTTCTAGCTCTGGTCCTTGGGCAAGTTACTTAGTCTTTCTAAGTCTCAGGTTTCCTAAATGTTAGATGACAATTGTAATACCTGCTTTCATTAAAATATAAATCTTATACAGATAAGGTATATAAATTAGATAAGGCATATTCCTCAAAAAATGATGGACACTACTGACAGCATTATCAATAATTCTATTTTTATGCAAAATGACAGTGTGTGCTAAGCCAAAGCTCCCAACATGAATGGCAAGGCAGAACTGCCACTTCTGTTTCCAACTTTTCACAGTGGAGAGCGTTATGTATTATCAAGAAGTACAGAGGAGAAATGAAGGTCATCAGGAAACAGAGTTATGTTGTCTAAACCAGGATTTTTTCCTTTCCACATTGACTCCAAAATTCTTTCTCTTAAACCTTAAGAACTGAAATTCAAAACAGGGAAATCAAGTTGGAGTCTCCCTTTGAAGACCTTTCAGCTTACACTTGAAAACATCTGCACCATCTCCCAGTTCCTACCTTATTTCAGAGTTTTCTTTGGAAGGACATTAAAAAAAAGAATGCAAGACAAAGCAAGGCATTCAGCATCAGTGCCACAGGTGTATAACCATAATACCTATCCCTTTCTGTTTTCAGGTGCCTGGCTGCCCAGGATCCTCAAGTGTTAAGTGGAGAGAATAAATTATGGGGGGGGGCTTCTTTGAGAAATATATGTGGCTGTCATCAGTCAGTGCCCAGCACACCACAGGAATTCAATAATAACTAACCAATTCTTTTTCCTATCCTAGGTGTCCCGAAGTAAGAATAATCAAAGTCATTGGTTCAGTATGTACTTGTGCTGGGGAGGGGGTCGGCAAAGGGGGCTTGAAAAATCCTTCAGTTATATCATCTTTACGGAATATAAGTGCCTGCAAACTCAACATCTGCAGGAAGCAAGAGGATTCTAAGAGAGACATTCCCCCTCTTCTTTCAACTTTTGAAATGGAGGAAAAGAGAACATGCAGTTGAAGCTGGATTTGGGGTCTTGACATACTTAGTGACTCAGAAATAAGGCACAAAACAGAACATTTTCTGATACAAGGTCTACCGCTTTTCAAACCAGTATGCTGGAGCTGAATTTTAAGTCTGCTATCACAGTGTCTGTGATAAAGTTGCTTTGAAGTTGTCAAGTTCCTTGGGTGTTTCATGGAATTCCATGGTGTGTGCTAGGGACCTGATATTATTTTATAAATTGCCTAATAATAATTTCCCCTAAAATCATAGGAAACATGGCAATCTAAGCCTTCTAAATACAACTGACATTTTTAATATTCATTATTACAACTTTCATCTTCAACCACCGAAAATAAAACGTCCTCTTCCCTTTCCTATTTTTAATGAAAAATTAGAGGTAAGGAAGAGGAAAGAGATAGGGGGAGAAGAAAGAAAAAAAGGGGAAAAAGAGGTAAAAAGAATGAGGAGAGGGAAAAGAGGGAAGATGAGGGGTGGGAAGGGACAAGAGGAAAGTAGAGGAAAGTAAGGGAGAGGAGGGGAGCTGAGGGAAAGGAAGTGATGGAAGAAGAGGGGAGAGGAATGGGAAAGAGGGGAGGGGAGGGGAGGAGAGGGGAGGGGAGAGGAGAGGAGAGGAGAGGAGAGGAGAGGAGAGGAGAGGAGAGGAGAGGAGAGGAGAGGAGAGGAGAGGAGAGGAGAGGAGAGGAGAGGAGAGGAGAGGAGAGGAGAGGAGAGGAGAGGAGAGGAGAGGAGAGGAGAGGAGAGGAGAGGAGAGGAGAGGAGAGGAGAGGAGAGGGAGGAGGGAGAATATGAATGAGAAACAGGAGCATCACAGGGAAGGAATTTCCAATGCATTAATAATTTTCAAGAAACCGGAACATTTTCTGATGCAGCACCACCAATTTTCCTACCAATATCCTTGCATCATTTCCCCATGTGTAGATAATCATGTGATTATCCTAATAATTGCATATATTTATGTGTGTGTGTGCGTGTGTGTGCGCCTTGTCTCTATAGACACACACGCACAGAGTCTCCTTAAATAGAAAGGCTATTTCAGTGAGCCTCCAAAAGAAAAGGACTTAATGCTGCCCAAGGAGGGAGTGAAAGAGCCTTTAAAGAAATCTTGTAATTATGGCAGAGCCGCTGTTTTTTCGGGAAAAGCTGCTCCTGGACCCTTATCATCTTTGCCTTTCAAAATTCTCAATTTTTTTTTTTTCTGATTGAGGGTGTTTCTTCCCTGGACAGCCATTGAGTACTTTGATTTGCAAAGGCAGGAGGTGGCCAAATAGAACGAACAATCGCGGGAAGCGGGCTTGCCTTGCCCACCCGGGCAATGATCTCTCTCTCCCGGGCACCCCCGGGCACCCCCGCCGCTGCTCAGCTTCAGGTGCAATTGGAGGGGAGGCGGCGGAGCGAGGCCAGCAGGGAGCCACCCTTCGCCCCATCGGGCTCCCTTCTGCAGCGGCCACCCCCACCCCTCTCCGGTCCCCTCCACTCCCCTCCCAGCTCCCCCAAGTCTCCGCTGCGGTGGGCAGCGCAGCAGGGCGGTGCGGGGGTGGCCGTTCGGCAGGGGGTCGGTGGGGGAGCTTCGGCGGCATCTCCCCCTGGCCGAGCCCCGGGACGAAGGTCCTCCGGGGAAGGGGCTTCCTCCAAGTTGGAGGAACTTCGAAGGCAGCGGCCTCCCCAGCCCCGAGGGCGCGAGCGGCGCGCGGGCTTACCACGAGCACGGGCACGCCGGCGGCCAGCGAGTAGAGGAGCACGGGGGGCACGGCGCTGCGGTCCTCGGGGCCCGGGTAGGGCTTGCGGTAGGCGCTGTCGTGGCAGAAGAAGCCCTGCACGTTCACGGTGAACGTGTCCGTGTATTCGAAGTAGTACGCCAGCATCACCGTCCCTGCCATGATCACCACCTGGAAGTAGAGCATGCTGCTGCGGGCGCGGCGGGCAGGGGCAGGCGCGCCCGCGATCCCGGGCTGGGCCGCGGCGGCGGCGGCGGCGGGCGGAGGCGGGGCGGGATGCGGAGGAGGAGGTGGACGAGGCAGAGCAGGACCAGGAGGACGACGACGCGGCGGCCAGCCGGCCCGGGACGGAGCCCCCCGCGCCCCTCCCCGCCGCTAGCGCAGCCCGGCCCGGCGCGGGGTCGCGCGGGAGCGCTGGGAGTCTCCGGCGGCGGCGGCGGCGTCAGGGAAAGAAAGACCGTCCCCGCTGCCGCAGCTGGGTCAAGCCCCCAGGCCGGAGCGGAGGAGGTGGCGTCGGGGGCAGGAGGGGGGCAGCGGCTCGACTGGCGGCACCTGTACCCCTTCGCGGGCTCCGTGGCGCTGGAGAAGCTCCTGATGGGGAGGGGGGTGTGGGGGGGGGAACAACCAGGAAGGGGTGGGGGGAAAGGTGGGGGAAGGGAAGGCACTGGAGAAAGGAGCTTCTCGATACTCCCTTAGGAGGCAGCAGCTCTGAGGTCTGGGAACCCCGCACCGAGCCTGGGAACCTGGGGCGCGGGCGCGTCTTCCGAGCGCAAACGCCCCGGGAGCGCAAAGTGCGCGCCGCAGCGCGGGGACTCGCAGCCAGCGCCCGCCTGGCAGCCCTTAACCCCGTGCGGGATGCGCACCCCTAGCAGTGCTTGGCAGGCGCTCCCAGAAAGAAATCAGCTCCGAGGACTTCAGAGTCGGGCTTCCTCTGTCTCCCCAAAGGGATCCTGCGGAGGGGGGGAGGGGAGGGGGGCGGGGGGAGTTGCCAATGAAAACCAAGAATTTCACGGTCTGGGTGCTTCGCAGGCATCGGCTCTTGCACCGCGACCCCCAGCCCCCCCTCGTTCCTGTATTCTCTTGTCCATCGTCATTTATTAGCTGTTCTTCAGACGGGGCTAGCAGATTTATGAAGCCCCGCGGTGACGGTCACCAGAGAAGGAAAAGGGGCTACCTGAGTTCTGGGGAATTGGCCCGATTCCGCAGAGATCAGGAGAAAGAGCGGGACCCTAAGGCAGACTCTTGCCGCATGCACGCAAAACACACCCTACATGGGCACGCACGTGTGCTCGGGACTCTCCAGGACTCTGGACCTTCGTGTGTATACAGGGCCCTCCCCAGGACCCTGATTGCTTGGTTAGGGGCCAGGATGAAGGCGGAGGCTTCTTCTTTGCTGACATTGCGCACACCTTCTAATCCAGAGAACCCCAAAGAAAAGAATATACACAAGATTAGGGGTCGAGTGTATTCCCAGAGCCCTGCCCTTTATCATTAGAATGTAGAAGGGCCTTAGCAAGTCTCTAGAATACTCATTCCTATTACTGAGTCTGTAAATCGGTTAATTTAAGAGGTGGGTCTTTATCATTAAGAAAAAAGCTAAATCTGCTTAAGAGGAATTGAAATCTGGCAAACAGTAGTTTTTTTTGGGGGGGGGGGGAAGAATCCTAATGGTAGAGCGAAAGTTTTTGATACAAAATACCTCCCCCTCCAATTTTGTACAGACATCAATTAATTATTACTGTCTAGAGATCCTGAAGGACACAAAACGAAGCAATCTGGGGCCCTAAGAGTAAACTGTTCCTGGGTGACAGGGCTGACAGATTATAGTAGAGAAGTTCAATAACCACAAAGATATGTGGTTCAGTGTGCAGTTCAGAAAATCATGGTAGGTATGTAATGGCTTTTAAAAGGTGCTCTATTCCTAAACTGGAATCCCCCCAGCCTTCCAATTTATCAGAAATTTTAAATAGCTTTCATTTGAGTGCGTACATGGGTTTTGGTGGGGTGAAGAACGTGGCCTGCGGGGGCTATTCCTGGCTCTTTGCTCATGAGTGAGTGACCCCCTGGGGCTCTGTAGTCAGGAGTGAGTCCTGACAGAGCTTGGGAGACCTTATGTGGTGTCCGGGATTCAAACCAGAGCTGTAGGTAAGTCTGTACTATGTCTTCGGCTCTAATAAGCATTCTTTAAGGTAGTTTTTTTTTTTCAGTTTTTAAGGGTAACTTTATCTTAGGGAGAGTCTAGTGTTCATATTTCCAAACTAATGGGAACAATCATTATTTTTGAAATTAAGAGGCACCATAATGCATTGCTATAGTGTGATTGAGTGCATAGTACTGCGCATCTAACAAAGCAAGGTCTTTGCCTATTTGTTCAGCCCTGCAGGAGTGTATTCTATTTTCACAGTTTAGGTAATTAATAATTAAATGTCTCAGCTTAATTCTTAGACAACAGGGAGGAACTGTTTTCACCTGTTAAATGTATCAAATAGTCACAGAATGACTAGTTGTCTTTAGTCAAACAGCCTGGTTCTGACCTGGGACCCTGTCATAGAAGGTGTGGGGACCTTGACATGGACGGTTAGTAGAGCCCTTGTTCAGATCTCACTGTGCCACTCACCAGCTCTAAGAGTTTGGTGAAATACTTGACCTCCATGGAAGCTTGTAACTATCTCATGATGATTCAAAATAATTTAAAAAAAAAGAAAAGAGTAATACTTGACCTCTTTCTCCTTGGTTTCATGGTCAATAAAATCAGGATGATTCTAATACCTGTTTTCTAAGTTGATAACTCGGCAAAGGTTGAAACTTGTAAAATTTAACATCACTACATAAACAAACCTCATTTCTACATTCCAACATTCACCACAGTTGTTTTCTTCTCATTTTATTGCTTAGAGGGATTTTGGTATTATCAATTTCTCTGTAATATATACATTTTTTAAAATTGATTTGTGCATATTCTGCTTTCACTTTCAGATGCTATGTCAGGAATAAAGTTTTTTTTTTCCTTTAGTAATCTTAACAACTCTGACACATTTTTTTCCCTTAAGGTAGTCAACGTGGTTATTGATTCATGGTTGACTAATGATTCAAAGCTAAAATTCAAAGTTAGTACTGAATTTTAACTCATGTTGTAAAAATAGAAACATTACATTCAACTTTCATGAATATTTGAGCAGATTGCTTATTCATATAAATGACTTGAGGAGGATGAAAGAGCAGGAGGAGTGTGTGCCCTTGAGCTCTTAACTCTACTTTCCTATGCTTGGGTTCTTTGGGACACAAAATGAACTAGTTTTCCTTACCTCTGGACTGATGTTTTGGTTTGATTTATAATATCTGCACCACACCCAATGATGCATGGGGCTTATTCCTGACTATGCTCAGGGATTCCTTTGTTGGTTAAGGAACCTATGTGGCAACAGGGATTGAACCAGGGTCAGCTGCATGCAAGACAAACATTGTGACCCCTGTACTATCTCCCTGGACCCAACTTTGGGCTGATTTTACCAATAGAATAGTGATATATAAAGTAACTGGCTTAACAAAGCTTTGTGTATTTAGTGTATTTTTTGCTTGATTTTCTTAATCATTTAACTCAATACTTTTTCAAATTATATCTTTTTCAGTTCAAATAAGCCTTTGGTAGCCTATCTGAATCCTGAATTTAATTTACTTCCTAGGCATTCTATTGTATTTCAAATGAACTGTAGCAGTCAAAATGTCATTTATAAGTTTTATCTCACAACTTTCAATAATTTCTACTTTATTGATATGTATATGACTTACCAGTCTCTCCCAACGTTAAAACTTGGACCATGATAAATAGAGACAAATTTTGGAGCAATCATTTATTAATTCTAATACTAACAGACTCCCCATCGTAATACTCACATTTTAATAGTAAGGTCCTAGATAAGCATTGATTCTTCAGAGACAAAAGATAGATATACAAAAGTTTAAGTGGATAGTACATTCTTATTGGTAGCAAAATCAAAGACCAACCAATTGGTAGTTTTGGGAAACCAAGGTAGATAAATAATGCATTTTCTAACTTTGACCTGACTCTTTAAAGATTACTATCAGTTGTATTCTATACAACAGGTCTGTGACTGCTGAGAAAGGCAGATTTAAATTTTTTACTTAGGTCCAAGGATTTGTAGTTCATTAGTTTATAGAAAGAATGTTTTTGTGAGAGATGTTTGACTATTTCTAAGGGACAGAGAAGACACAAAATGTTAAACATTTAGACTCCAGAGTAATAGTCATCAGGGCATTTGCCTTGCTTGTGGACAATCTGGGTTCACTCCCTAGCACCTCATATGGTCCCATGAGCCCCACCAGGAGTAATCCCTAAGGTCAGAGTCAAGAGTAAGACCTGAGCACAATCAAATATTGCTCACAGATTAAAACTAAGCAAACAAAAACTTAAGCATTTGATTTATGTCCTGGTTTAGTAACTCAAAGGTAAATTTGGGCATTTTTATGGAATTTTATCATTACATGTATAAAACAAGGAAAAAATAGTGTTTTCAGTGCATGACTCACATGATGAGATATGAAGGATTGAAAAATCTTT
Organism: Sorex fumeus; assembly: GCF_029834395.1. Taxonomy (NCBI): domain Eukaryota; kingdom Metazoa; phylum Chordata; class Mammalia; order Eulipotyphla; family Soricidae; genus Sorex; species Sorex fumeus. Next base: position 30,313,345 of record NW_026606188.1, read on the forward strand.
ATGCAAGAAAAACAAGAGGAGTACTCACCAAAAGAATGGAGTCCTCTTAGAAACAATAAGTCTGTGTTCATAATGCTAACCTGCTGCCAGAGGTGTTTAAAAAAAGTAACAAGTATGAAATATTAGATGAATTTGTACTGATGAGGACCTTTAAATATTAACATAGATTGTTAGAAGATCTTGTAGGAATATATTTTAAGAGATCTTTCAAAAAATAGACAGAGGGTAACTGCTTTCAAAATAAGTGAGAGTGGTAAACTGGGGATATTGGTGATGGGAAATGTACACTGGTGAAGGACCATTTTATGACTGAAACCCAATGTTTGTAACTGTGATCTCACTGTGACTCAACTAAAAAAGAAATTTTATTTAAAAAAATTAAAAAGAAACCAAGATAAGTGAGGTTTTTTGTAATGTATTATAATAATTAGAGAACTACAAAGGATAATATCTCAAAAGCTCTTCACTGAACTGTATTTAGGAAGAAAACTAGGAAACATGAGTTCAATAATTCCCTGACAATTCAACATAAAAACACCCTAAATTCAAATAAAAAATACGATCTAGAACTTATTAATTCAAGACATGTGCTTAAACAGGTTCACATCAGTCCAAACATTCAACATCTTCAAGGGGAAATTAAAGATAACTCCGGACTTTGGGTTTATATCTTTGACCCCTTATTGACATCATAAATTGCTGTGTCCTCACAGAATGGTCAGTGCTTGATTTAGGAGATAGCTGCTTTTTTAAGAAAACAGGAAGAGAAACAGCTAGTATAGTAATTTGTGTGTCTGTCGTGATTCCAGCTGTAATGGGGTGTTTATCTCAAAGGCCAGATCCTGGGATCTAGACAACTGGTGCTTATCTTCAACTAGATCACTAGCTAGCTATAAAGAACCTTTCTGTCTGACTATATTCCAGCTTATTTTATTTCTGTCCATTTCCAATATCTTAAAGTTTCACTTCCACAGTAAATTTTTATTTTTATTTTAATTTTGGCTTTTTGGGTCATACCCGGTGATTCACAGGGGTTACTCTTGGCTTTGCACTCAGGAATTACTCTTGGTGGTGCTCAGGGGACCATATGCGATGCTGGGAATCGAACCCGGGTCGGCTGCATGCAAGGCAAATGCCCTACCCTCTGTGTTAACTCCAGTACCTCAAAGTACATTTTTAAATTAAAGATTTTGAGTGATTATTTTACTGTAGTCATAGACATGAGACTGATGGACCAAGTAAAAGCCAAAACAGTTGGCAAAATACTCATCTGGTGAGCTTTGAGAAAAAGTATAGAGGGTAGAGTGCTTGCCTTGCACTCACTAACCCCTGTTTGATCCCAGTTTAGTCCTCATTTGATCCCATCCAGGAGTGATCTCTCAATGGACAGCCAGGAATAAGCCCTGAGCACAACTGTCTGTCCCTACAAAAAATAAGCATTCATCTAGGAGAGAATGGAAAAATTTTACATACACTGTTGAATTACTATATTAAACATACAATAGTTGAGTACATTATGTAACATTTTATTAAACACAATATAATAAACATCTGAAATATGTTATTGTTTATTGAATAAATATATAAAATATATAATAGTTTTATTATATAATAGATATGTTGAAGTTATTATATAATAGGTATGTAATAACACATAACAGGTATGTTGAAGTAAGCCTATTGAATGATTAATCTAGGAAAGAAGATGCTAATAACAGCCATGGCAATCACTTTCCCACTATCAGTTTGCTCATCTGTAAAATTGGGTTGATTAATTGTAATGCTACAAAGACATTAGAAGGCTTATGTTTACAAAATGCTTCATAAATATTAAAGCATTGGGGAAAATCTACCTTAGAAGGCTTTAGGCATTATAATTACAAAAAGAGAATGCTTAATCTAAGTAGGTTCTCTTCCTCCTCCACACTGAGTTCCAACAACTCCAATTAATTTCTCACTGGTCTGTTTTTACTCCTGCTGAATATTGTTGCCATATGTTTTATTCTAGGAAAAAAAGGCAACTCTTCGTTTTAGTAAGTCTGAACCAAGGGTCCATCATCTTCAGAGGCATTTCAAAATATTCCAGTGTCCTTACAATGACTTGAACAATTTTACGGAAAAGGACATAGGAGTGTGTCAGTGCAGTGTGATGGTTAAGCTCCAATACCAGGGATACAGCAGAGCTAAGTTCTTATCTTTCTCTGTAGCTCCCCATTATCTGACCTTTGATTTCTCATTTTGTGTAGAATCCTAAAATCAGGATGAAATATTGACTACTTCATCAGATGTCATCAAGCAGCTAGGCCATTCATGAAAATAAGTGATCATTCTGGTAAATGTTACTCTTCTGGCATAATTAAGTCCTACCACTTTTGGGGCCCTAAAACTTTCCTTCATTGATCCTTTTGGAAATGTGTCTGCACAAAATCCTACTGAACTTTAACTTCATGTCACTTGAGAACACCTGAAAGAGATTATTTGTGATTTGTATTTTGATAAATGAGCTTCATCCTAAACAAATCACAAATTCTGCTAATGCTCTGACAAAGTTTCTCTAGCAATTATATGGAAAAAGTAGGGCAAGATACGCTGATGACAGCTGCAGCTCCCTTGTCAAAGACATAGATTATGAATGCTAATCAGCATCTGTTTTGCTTTTCCTTCCGTGGATTATGTAATAATTGAAACAAATATATTACCAAAACCAAACATGGAAAATGGTTTATATTCCTTCTATTCATATGTGTTCCATAGTCAACTGTTTGTTCAAAATCAATCAATTTTAAACTACCATAGTCAAGGTACCAATCCATTCTGGATTAATAGATTTCTACTTTAAATTGCATCATACTTAAATGTATTATTAAATTATTCTGGACCCCCACCAAAGATTTAGAGGTTTCAGAGAAAATAGTTTCAGTCAAAGAAAAAAACAATGGCTAAATCCTGAATTGTATAGTAGCAGTTAATAAAAAATATTACCTTTAAAATATTAGGTATTTATACTTTGGCTTCCATTGCAAGAAAGTTAAGGAAATTTTGTAAAAAAATTCATCGTGTATTTTGGTTGATCACCATTCTGATGATTAACCTTAGCTTTTAAATGAGGCAATAATTATGTTTTATTATATCATTGATATTAATATAATTGATGCTTCTACATGTAATCAAGTCATAATTTAATATAATAAGGTAAAGGTAAAGATAAAGGTAAAGGTAAAGGCCCTCCCGTTGATCGTCGATTTGCTCGAGCGGGCCCAGTAACGTCTCCATTGGAGACTTTGTTGTTACTGTGTTTGGCATATCGAATACTCTCGGTAGCTTGCCAGGCTCTCCGAGAGGGTCGGAGGAATCGAACTCGGGTCAGCCATGTTGGCCGCTTGTAAAGCAAACGCCCTAATTTAATATAATAGATAAGAATAAAATTGCTTGGTTTTGCTCACTGATAAACTTGACTCACTTAGATCACTAATAGAAGGGCACAAATTGAAAAACTTTAACTCCATAAAAATCTCATAAAATAGAGAACCCTGGAAAACTGGATTATAATAATAGAAATACTTTACAGTTTTATTGAAACTCTTAAAAACAAACTAGTCCATAAAAATGTGCTGAATCTACTACATTCATTTATTTATTTGCTTTTTTGGTCACACCTGGTGATTCACAGGGGTTACTCCTGGCTCATACACTCAGGAATTACTCATGGCGGTGCTCAGGGGACCATATGGGATGCTGGAATTGAACCCAGGTTGGCCGCTTGTAAGGCAAATGCCCTACCTGCTGTGCTATCACTCCAGCCCCTACCTTCCTTTTGGTGACCTTGAAAGCAATTGTTATTTTGAAGCTCAGTTCTTAACACTTAATCACTGCAGTAGTATTACAAGTTATATATTGATCAATGTAAGTACTGATGAAGATGAACTCTGAAAGTTTTGTAGAAAAGGTGATAAATTTTTGTAGTCTTGAAATAATACCATTTACTGAATTACTATATTTCTAATATATGCTAGAAATAAGGGATTCATTACATCTACCCCCAGATTCTTGCAGAAGTGTGGTAGAACCAGTCTTTTAAAAAATATGCAAAATACTACTGGTAAAGCCATTCTACTCAAAGTAGGTTTCCAGTATATATGGATTGAATTGATCAGGTTTTTACAGATCAAGATATGCATGTGTATGATATTTTATAGCACAGCGGTAGGGCGTTTGCCTTGCACGCAGCCAACATGGCTGACCCAAGTTCGATTCCTCTGCCCCTCTCAGAGAGCCCAGCAAGCTACCAAGAGTATCTCGCCCGCAGGGCAGAGCCTGGCAAGCTCCCCGTGACGTATTCGATATGCCAGACACAGTAACAACAAAGTCTCCAATGGAGACGTTACTGGGCCCGCTCGAGCAAATCGATGATCAACGGGAGGGCCTTTACTTTCACTTTACAGATGGAAGTTACTCTGTAGTAAAATGTTGGCATTCTCATGGCACAGCTCCAGCTCCCTGACCACCTAGACTCTTGGGATTGTGCTGGAAAGTCCTGAGTTCTGGCCTCAATGGGACAAGAATTTGCCAGGGGAACTGGCATTCACCGAGAATTAGCATGGCTCAGAGGCCAGGGTTTGAGATTAGGGAGAATTGTCACTTGTGTCTGTAAAGCTTATTGTTCCAGGTGCATTAATTCATAGAAATCCCATGATACCTTGTGACACTCTGTCCCATCAAGCTCATGTTAACCATACATTTCACCTTCCTGTTCCCATCTCATGATCTGCAAGTAATACATCCTTTTATGACCCTAAATAAACATTACTATCCCCTAATAAACTTTGTCATATGACTACAAAGTCTATGTCCTGTGGGTGACTTTATCTCAGCCATAGTACTGATGCAAGTCTTTGAGCATCTGTTGCCCTAGACTAATAGACAATGTCCACGTTCCCAGGGCCCAGGTAATTGCTGGCTGATTACAGTAGAATATTGTCAAAATACTCATTTTGTATTTTTAATGTACCCGGAATGAGACCATAAATTGTAGGAATAGAGAACTCTATAATTTTAAAATTCAATTTATTTACTGAATCAGGAGTGGATGATGTATGGAGAAATAGGGATTAACACTGTATCAGTCTGTTTGTGCTACTTTAACCAAGTATCAGAAAGTAGCGGCAGGGGGAGGGTGCGGGTGGTCAATCAGAAATTTGTATTTTCACAGTTCTGAAGCCCTAAAGTTCAAGGCCTAGGTGCCATTCGGTTAGCAGCTAGAGAAGCCTTTCTTTCTGTTTTGCAGACAATGACTCCTGTGCTTTCTCACTTAGTCTTTACTCTGCTTTCATGGAGGGAGACTAGTGCACATGCCTTTTTTTTTTTTAAGGAAAAGTGATCCAGGGGCCCCAAAGCTAGTTTCACTTCAGTCTAGAGCTAAAACATATGAATCAGGGGTGGAACATCATTAAGTTCATTATAATACAGTTCTCCCCACTCAAGATATTAGTGTTTGATTAGATTTAACTATGAAGTTGCCATCATTGTGGATTTTGCTCGAGTAAAGTAAAGGCCCTCCCGTTGATCGTCGATTTGCTCGAGCGGGCCCAGTAACGTCTCCATTGGAGACTTTTGTTGTTACTGTGTCTGGCATATCGAATACTCTCGGTAGCTTGCCGGGCTCTCCGAGAGGGGCGGAGGAATCGAACTCGGGTCGGCCATGTTGGCCGCTTGTAAGGCGAACGCCCTACCGCTGTGCTATCGCTCCAGCCAAAAACAGTTAAGTGTTGATTATTTCAAATGGACCATATCATGCAAGGTCAATACACATATACTAGATTGTTGAAATATACAGGTGATTATCCCATGAATATTAGAAAAGATTACTGTATTATTCATTTTTATATCTCATAGTCTAATTGATTTCTTGCTGATTTCCTGACAGTTAAGTCTGAGACCAAGTTAGCTTTTATTGCCTCATTGTAAAAGTCAGAAAGTATGAGTTAAACTGAATCAATGACACATAACTTTAACAATTTACCTGGCAGTACAACTGCACTCAAACCATCTACAACATAATTTCTAGGCTGCAAATGTTGGTATCTGAAGGATAGTCCTGCTCAGTTTTGCAGTCAGAAGAATCAAATGAATAAAATATGGGGAGTTTGGTCTAAGCACACACATTTTTTATCTTTGGGTCAGAAATTTAATTGCTTTTCCTTGCTCCTGGCGATAAGGAAGCCAGATGCTCTGCCCCAGGAATTGCAACAAATCAATTACTGACAAGTGATGGAGTCCAGTATTAAGTGAGATAAGGCTGCTTAAAAATAATTTTCATCAAAGAGCTCTTTACCCACGCTGCCTGCATCATGCCAAACATCCTTTGTTTTGGGGGGAAGTAGTTTAAAATTCTATTTTAGGAAACTTGATATGCAATACTATTATTGGTAAGATTTCATGTATAATACATTCAATATTACAACCTCCACTAACGTGTTCATTTTCCTTCACCATAGTCCCAGGATCCCTTCCCCATTCCTATATTTCCCCCTAAGTTCCAGTTCATTCTGTCTCCCTAATGGAACAAACAAACTGAAATATTGTCTTCTCTTCAGTTAGTTATGACTGTATGACAATAAATGTGTGCCTATCTTTTCATCATTAGCTTATATAAACCCCTTCCCCCGTTCTGCTAGTGCTGCTCAAAGCAATTTTAGTGCATTTATGACCTCTAGAAAATCATTATCTAAGATAATCTTGTACTAGAAAAACATGCAAACTAGTGTTTTGTTATTTTTTTTAAAAAAGAATGTACTTATTGAGAATATATGCTCCTCAGAGATCTGTACTAGATGTATATAGTACAATAAGTTTCCTCTCATCTGTTTACAAAACAGATGATGATAAAACTAACATTACGTTTCTGCACCTGAAAATCAGCATAAATTTTCTAAAATTATAAACTATGCTACCTTAACTTGGTAGCAGATGGGAGGGAAGCATATTTGACTATTTACTATGTGTCAGACACTTTGCATACTTTAATTTTATTAATTATTTCTAGAACCTTGTGATTTAAGTATGATTCCCATTTTCTTGGTCAAATCTGATCTCAGAGAAATTTTTGTACCTGTTCACAATATGTAAGTAAGTGATAGGCTTAATATTTTCATCTAGATCTGACTGGTTCCCAAGAAATTGCATTTTATTGATAAATATTATACAGTCGTATCAATTCTATAAATTAAGTTGATTTGGTTTTTAAAAGGATTAAAAAGATTTAATTTAAAAGTATTAAAGAGATAGTACTAGGGTTAAAGTGCTTGCCTTCTAAGCCATAAACTCTAGCTAGATACCAGGCAGGCACCACATATGGTCCCTGGAGCATTGTCAGGAGTGACAACTGAACATGAAGTCAGGAGTGATCTGTGAACACTATCAGGTATGACCCCCAAACCAAAAACAACAGCAACAGCAAAAAGAATTTCAATAACTAAAAAAAATTAGATAAACATATTAGAAAATAAGACAAAAATAAAAAAAATTAAAGTTCTATAATATGCTTGCATCTCAAAGACATGAAGCTGAAAGATGCCTGTCTCAAAAGTCTACCTCAATGATTATGTGTGGGTCAATGCACATGACATTCCTGAAAAGACAGATACAAATTAACGGAGGAACCAGAGGTGGGAAGGGTATGAGATGTTACTGGAAACAAATGACAATATAAAGACTCTCAAGCTTTTTATTTATTTAATTATTTTTTTTTGCTTTTTGGGTCACAGCTGGCGATGCACAGGGGTTTTTCCTGGCTTTACACTCAGGAATTACTACTGGGGATGCTTGGGGAATCATATGAGATGCTGGGGATTGAATCCGGGTTGACCACATGAAAAGCAAACACCCTACCTGCTGTACTATTGCTACAGCCCCTGTCCTGAATCTTAATTGTTACAATTATCTGATATTCACAGGTGCTGTGATTCATACAACTGTGCAGAGAAACACTAATACACAAGAATTTGAAATCTGAAAATACATTAAAATAATGCATCAATAAGGGCCAGGAGATAGTACAGCAAGTAGAGCATTTATTTGCCTTGTACATGACCGAGTCAGGTTCAAACCCTAACTAGACCCTATATAGTCCCATGGGCAGTGCCAGGATATATCCCTGAGTAAGAGTAGAGTATATATATCCCGGAATAGAGTAAAGCGAAAGCACTGAGCACTGCTGGGTGTGCTACCGCCACCCACTCCCTGCCACCAATTTTTAAAAAATACATCACTACCTGAATAAAATGTCTATTTTTTTAATGATCTGGCACAAGATAGATGTTTGTGAGTTTGTGTTTCTATATATGGTATCCTAAATAAACTCTGACATATCAATATTTTAAAACTACAAAATTACATAAAATTAAATGGAAAACATGTAAGTCTTTTGTAGTTGGTGTAGAACTGCACTGTAGCACTGACCTCCCATTGTTCATTAGTTTGCTCAAGTGGTCACCAGAAACGTCTCATAACATATTGTGAGACTTGTTGTTACTGTTTTTGGCATTTTGAATACCTCACGGGTAGCTTGCCAGGCTTTGTCGTGTGGGCAAGATACTCTCGGTAGCTTGCCGGGCTCTCTGAGAGGGGCAGAGGAATCGAACCCGGGCGGCTGTGTACAAGGCAAACGCCCTACCCACTGTGCTGTATTATGCAATAGGATATGTTGCTGTATTGTTATATTATTCTAAAGAATACTGTAAAGGTTTCAGACAAGAAATCAGTGTATTAAGAACAGCTTCCCTGGAAGCTGGGGAGAGTATAGGAAAGCTCCTTCTGCCAGAAGGCCCTCCCCTGATAACTTGTGGTAGAAACAGATTCCCTGTTTGGATGATTATGGGAAACAGACCAATTCTACAGAAAACTAGGAATATTAGGGAAAAGAGATTGGAGAAAACCATATTTCTGCCACTGGAACTAGAAAATGGAGCTTGGAAAGAAGCTGAGGCTGGTAGAAGTAGCGAGTGCCAGAAACTAATCTGCTCATACCAAGCCACCTACACCATTGGTTAAGGCCCATTTGCCTAAATCTAACAATTTTCTCAGGATTGGCTTAGGAATTTTCATTAATGAAGGCTAGTGACAGAAGTTAGGGAGGAAGACTAGTCCTTTAAATGGTTATTCTCTGACTTCTAAAGGTTTTTAAGCCTTTCTAAGACTTTGGGCTTGTAATTAAATGAGTTAATGTAAGTGAAAAAAAGTACTATAAATTGTAGGGTACCACAGAAGTGGTAATTATTATTAACCTTGAAACCAGGAAAGTGACTCAATGGAATACATTAACCTAGAAGATTGACATCAGTAAAATAGCCCAAGTACCAAATGTTTAGTCTTGCAAATTTTTAAACATGTATTTCAGATTGGCGTAATACATATGTGCTTGCACACTGCACAAATATTCATTTTGCACATTAATAAATACATACAAATGAATGGAAATTTGTGAACTAGCAAAACCACAGAAGCCCATCTTGATAAGATTGCCCTTTCAGAAAAATCCATTAAAATGCAAATATGTTAAATAAATCAAATTTGGGGGTCAAATTTTCTGGGAAATACAATCTGTTAGCAACGTTGCATCGCTACAAAATTTCCATCTGAATTGTACTAATGATGTACAAACTGAGAGTGAATGAAATAAAAATTTCTCAGACTATGCATTTCAGCTTGAGCAGATGTTGTATGTTCTGATAACTAAATCAAGTGGAGATAGATTAAAAAGAACCTTTGCACACACTTCACACATCTTTGTGAGGAGTGAGATACTCTTTAATGAGCAATTTGGAGGAGAAATAAGACCATAAACACTTTTAAAAATAACATAATTCTCAGATTCTAAAATATTAAATATATTTACATTGCACTAATGCTTTGTACTAGGCATAACGTTTTAACAACGACTTTCATAGACAAAGCTCCTCTCCATCTTAGAGCTGCATAAGTAATAGTGAGGATGTCGTATTTGATGTGCTGTGGCTCCCAGGCTTCTCAAATGAAAGCTAAGATCCAAGCTGAGATAGTAAATATCTATTAGGTTTCTCATCAGTGCATCCTTCAGCTCAGTGCTTAGGCTTATACCCTTGAAGTCATCTAAGCTAGTTGTTCAAAAACCATGTTCTGAAGTTAACTGGTACATCAGTCAGAGTCTGCAAAGTAAGGTGTATGTGTGTCTATGAATGTACATGTCTTTTTATATACATTGGTACTCCTGTATCCCAGATGGTATTATGTTTCTCTATCCTTTCTTTAACAAGACTCCCAAAGTCTGCTACATATTAAAATTCTCAGAAAGCTTTCCAAAATATACTACACAATTAAATCATCCAATTAAACATAATGGCTAAGGTGAAAACTGTGTAGTAGTATATTAATAATCTCTATGTCTTTCTATTAAGCAGAACAATTTGGAAACCACTGTTCTATACCCCGTTGGACATAAACCATAGGGCCTGATATACAGCTAGAACTCTATACGTATTTGGAGAATAAATGAAAGATATTCGCATCAGATCAAAAAGTTTTATAGCTGTTGAAATACAGTGCAACTTTATTTTTCAATAATTTCTCCAGGATTTATACTTTTATATAAAATAGAAATAAAATATAGTTAACTTTTCATAGTTATAGATATGCACAACAACAACACAACTTTTTTTTAAAGTAATGAATTATTCAATGGTAAAAATCTCTTGCTAGGTGAGAATGTGCTGGAACATCCTCAAACAATGTTTGCAATACACCATTTAGATTAGAACGCTGAGGCTGTTTTGTTTTGGAACAGAAATGACTCCATGGTCCACTAAACACACATTTTAAAATTTAAGAAAATAGTTAAAACTTGAAAAAGAAATTATGGTTTAGCTACACTATAACACAATGAAACAGATTCAAATATTCAGCCACAAGGCATGTTTGAGAATTGTAAAATAGCAACTCAATAACACATCATGTAACAAAGAAATGAAACACCTTTTAAGAACTGTCATCAGAGTTATAATTCTATTCTTTTATCCTTGTCCTTTTTTCTACTTCCAAGTATTTTTTAAGAAAAAAAATATCACATTAAACATTGGAAAACAAAAAAAATATTATCCTTCAGAAAGGCCTTAATTTAGATTGAATTTGATATAGATCAAGCCAAAATGATGGCCACCAAAATAGTAAATAAACTGTGTCCCACAAAGGAAATCTAGCATTGTAAAGCAAAACCTTGCTTGGTTCCATTCTACTGCATAAATGCCATCAGGTTAGCATCAGTGCTACAGGGTCTAGAACAGTTGGCAAACATGACACAGAGGAAGTAGTCTTTTAATGAAACCTTGTATATCTTTGTGTTTTAGTAAGAAGAGAAATTTCTGGCAGGAGTTCTGAATGTTCAAAACTTTGAACAGAAAATTGACGTATTCAGGTTGAGGGGCAGGTGGGAGATTGGCTTAGTCAGAGAGAGTGTCGGTGCAGCAGGAGAGACCTAAGAAGCTTCTTGGAACAGGGAGTCTCAACACAGATGTAGCAAGTTCTAGTGAGATATATTAAATCATTTGCGATTTTTCCATAAAATGATGGGAAGGCATCTAAGCTATCTGAATAGGAAACTGCAAAATACAGAGAGTTATTGGAGCATTAGCTCATAAAACAATTAATTCAGGAGATGGAGGGATGAGAGAAAGCAAAGGTAATGATCCAAAAATGCAACAGTGATTTTTTCAAGGATAATGCTAATCAGAACACCCTCTTGTCCAGCACTGTAGTAACTTTCTTTGAAGCGAATATGAGTTCTTAACATGACAGAAGGTCCTGCTGGAACACTCCCTACTAGTCTTTAGAGCATCCCTGCTCTGTTCAATATTCCCTGGAAATCTACCCTCTACTTCTTTCAACCATTACTACTTATCAACCGCCAATAACAAATGCCTTTAAGCATGGAAAATGCTCCTTGAATGTTTCTTCCTTTGCTCTTTGCCTAATTAACTTCTGTTCATCCTTTATGTTTCAGCTCAAGTGTCACTTTCCAGAGATGTCATCACCCACTTCCCTGCCCGTCTATTAGAGTCTCTCCTGGCATCTATGTTTTGCAGGTATTGCAATTGTCAATGCGTGACAATGCAATTATTTGGCCACTGTTTGATAACCCTTTGTCTACTCTTCTCAATGTCATGAACGCTTCAATGGTTTATCTTATTTTTGTACATTCACCACCTAAAAAAATTCCCTAGACCCTGGTGTGTACTTAAAAAGTTATTGCTGCATAATAACAAATACTGTTATTTGTATAGTAAACAGGGTATTAGAGATACAAACTGAAGTGGAAACATCATTAGGAGATACTTTTGTGGGATTGAGGGTTTAGGCAACACCAGGGTTCTGTACTCAGGAATCACTTTTAAGGGACTTAGGGGAATATATGCAGTGCTGGGGATCTGATAAGTGTTGTTCTAATGCAATGCAAATGCCTTAACCCCTCTACTATCTCTTCTGCCTCTAGAAGAAACATTTTAAAGAACCAACAGGAAACAAAGAAATATGATAAAGATGAAACCAGATATTTTTGTCTGGATGCCTTGGAGTGATAGAGAAAGATATGTTCATAATAGAGGAAGCTATGACCAGAGGGAATTGCATAAATTTAATATTGTAAAGCCTCAGATTCAGATTTTGGAATTATTTACATAAAAGTAATGATTAAAATCAGAGTAAAGATTATTTCACACTGTGTGTACATATACTATACTATATACTATATATATACTATATATATATATATATATTTGAGCAATAGCACAGCGGTAGGGCTTTTGGCTTGTGTGCAGCTGTCCAGCTGAGCCGGGTTCGATTCCTCTGCCCCTCTCGAAGAGCCTGGCAAGCTACCGAGAGTATATCACCTGCACGGCAAAGCCCGGCAAGCTACCCATGACGTATTCAATATGCCAAACGCAGTAACGACAAGTCTCACAATGGAGACATTACTGGGGCGCTTGAGCAAATTGATGAACAACAGGACGACAGTGCTACATTGCTACAGTTTTTTGTTTTTTGAAGAACCTTTAAGGGTAACAGTCATGATTTTTTAAAGTTCATTTCTCTCCAGGAGGGAACAGTAATTTTTTCTGGCTAGAAGTGACAGTGATATTTACTGGCTTATGTTTTTTCAGTAGTAAAGCACTGTCTATTTAAATACTAAACAATATGGATATTAGTCTCCTTTTATTTTTTGGAAGGGAGAGCAATTCTGGCTAAGTATGTCTAATCTACAAATCCATTTTGGCTTTTGTAATAGAATTCTTGATAAGTAGCAAGACAGAGAACATCGACATTTGTTTCTATAGCCATAGATCTGTGAAAACAGTTACTATCCACTTACAGATATTTTGTTTCTGGTTTTTCAGTTGGTTTGGAATTAGTCTAGAATCAAGTGAAGTTATATATTAGTCTCTTATCTTAATATTGGGCTGGAGTGATAGCACAGTGGTAGGGCATTTGCTTTGCAGGCAGCCAGCCCAGCTGAGCTTGGTTCAATTCCTCTGCCTCTCTCGGAGAGCCCGGCAAGCTACCGAGAGTATCTTGTCCACACAGCAAAGCCAGGCAATCTACCTGTGATATATTTAATATGCCAAACACAGTAACAACAAGTCTCACGATGGAGACATTACTGAACCCGCTAGAGCAAATTGATGAACAACGGGAGGACAGTGACAGTGATTCTCAATATTCTAGAGAATTTTAGAAAGAATAGCCTAAAAGTAGGATAATAGAAGCTGGTGGGACAGAAAAGTGGGTGTTGAAAATGATTAGCAGGAATTTCTCAGTGTCAAGGAGACACAGGAGGGGGAGTTTCTACTGACAGGTGAGAGAGCACAGGTCAAATCTGCAAGCATGAGGGAAAGGAAGAGGAGCAATCTTTGAACTCCTGGTGTGCTGAGTCGATGCCTGTTCATCACGTTTCATTCTACATGAAATAATCAGAGGGAAAAGCAGGTTTCAGAAGGCAGTGAGAAAGTAGGAAGCCCCGGCACAAGAGAGCCAATGTCTGTCTCTCCCTGTGTGTGAAAACAAGCAGTTTCCTCTTGAATTTAGCTCCGGAATCAAAGTCTTCCTTTCAGATTACAGAGGAAGTGAGAAAGAAGTTTACTAAAATAGAACACATTAGCCCACTTAAAAAGCAGTTTTAGAATGGTGTGTATGTGTGTGTGTGTGTGTGTGTGTGTGTGTGTGTGTGTGTGTATAAGGGACTGAATATTTCAATTTGGAGGGCCCAAATTGTCATGAGAATAAAGTTGAAGGGTAGATTTAAGATGGCTTCCACTCCCTTCACTCTTTCTATTCCCCTTACCACACTTTTCTTTTCTTTCTCTCTTGGGAAAAAATTCTCAAGAACATAAGAAAACTTTCCCTCTTCTTTTAGCAGCTAAGCTATTTTTATGAATATGACTATTTTTTAATGAATCTCTATCAGAGCAACTAAAGTTGTGCCAGCCCCATTGATTGATCTGGTGCCATGGTTTGAGGCGAATTTAAGTCATGGGACACATTCAATCAGCCTAGCATGGGAAAAAAACAAAACTGAACATTAATTTGACAAGGTTTTTCACTTGGTATGAGAAAAATCCAAACATTTCAAAATGTAAGGTAAAAAACAGTGTTGTACTAAAGCCAAAAGAAAAATAAAACGTTGCAGTCAATGGAAAGATTGGTTACCTTTAAAATCATTATATTTTAATGAAAATTTTCAAGTAAGTTGAAGCACAGAAAATAAACTTTACTAATGAACAGCGTTCTTTTGTTTTCATTTTAAACAGAGGAAAATTAAGGACAAGAAATAATAAGATGACTGAGTGACTTCCCTGGAATCAGAAAATTAGTATCAATTGAAAATGAATTTCTTAGCACAAAAACATTAATACAATGGGTGTGATAGCTATAGAAAACTAACTGCTGTGGAACTGTTGTAGTTGCCAGCTACTCTTAGAATGTGAAAATAAAATCTCCAGCTTACATCTTTTGTAGGTATTTATACCTATAAGACTATTTCTGTATTATTATGAAACATTTCAAAAATTAAAATTGTGTATAGATTTTCAAGTATATATATGTATATATATGTGTGTATACATTTATTTTGGGGGAGTCACTCTTGGTGATGCTCAGGGTTACTCTTAGCTCTGCACTCAGGAATTACTTCTGGCAGTGCTTGGGGACCATATGGATGGGATGCTGGGATTGAACCCGGGTCAGTCACATGCAAGGCAACTGCCCTACCTGCTGTACTATATTGCTCCATCCCCTAGGTTTTTATTCTTATACTCTATCTTAGATTTTTTGGCAAGAATTCACACTGGTTTCCTTTGCTCCTTTTGATGTAATTTTTGTGGCTAACTTTTTTTGCTTATAGTATGAGAAAAGATGTTCTAGGAACATTTCACTGCATGTTTTGCTCCAGACATAGAATTAACTATTTTCCCAGAGTACGTTGGTACTTTGATCCCTTTTAAGGAGAAATAGTATTTCAGATCAAAGACTGA
Organism: Sorex fumeus; assembly: GCF_029834395.1. NCBI lineage: Eukaryota > Metazoa > Chordata > Mammalia > Eulipotyphla > Soricidae > Sorex > Sorex fumeus. The sequence continues at coordinate 30,328,896 of NW_026606188.1, forward strand.
CCACCAAGTGCTGATTCATTGCTATCAACTTGCTCAATGTTCTAGATATTTTCAAAGAATAGAGCTCTCTCTCTTCTCTCTCCTTCCTTCCTTCCTTTCCTTCCTTCCTTCCTTCCTTCCTTCCTTCCTTCCTTCCTTCCTTCCTTCCTTCCCTTGCTTCTTCCTTCCTTCTTTCCTTCTTTTTCTTTTCCCCACACCTCTGTCTGTGAGATATACTTAAAGTTATAAAGAGTCTGTGGTTTACAATGCTATTAATAATAGTTTCTCATCCACATAATTCCAAAAGCACACTCATCACCAGTGTGCTACCTCTACCAAACAAGGAGAGGAAAACACCATGAGTTCATACTGACATCCAATTCAAAATCAGAAATTGTGCATAATTTCTTTGGTTTTTTAGCTGCCCTACTTTCTCCAGTGGTTAAAAAAAATCCTTCAATGTCATGACTGATAGATAGTAACTACCAGTCATATTCAGAATTAAAGTTATGGTCACTTCCCACTTCCCCATACTTGGTTTCCTTCTCATCTCATATCCCACTGAAAAGCATGACCTAGCATTCACCCAGGTGCCAGATTGGAAATTATGTCATTGTTTGCTGTCTCTATTACAATCACCTTAAAGCAGATCCAAGCACAATGTGTTCTACCTACTCTCTGAATTTCTTCCTGCTCCATTCTCTCAGTCACCATCTTACATTGTATAATTCTTGCCAAATATTTGCCAGCCCCTTACAATCTCTCTCTAATCTCTATCACATTATATCTAGAATGACTCTCCACCATGTCAACAGATCTTATCATTTGCTTACTTAAATAAAAATTGTTATTATTATCTTCTAATACTAATAGTATACTCTTTTTCTTCTATAATATTATGGCTTTAGACTCCTACAAGTCATCTACAAGTCATTCCTGATCCTTCACCTGTCTCCACCCACAACACACCATTCACATATTGTCGATGAATTATACTCCCAATGAATCATTATAAAGTGATTATAGTGTGTTTAGACTAGGTGTTTCCTAAGGGTTTATAGTTATTTTCTTCCACACATTACTTCATACAGTTATTTCTTTTTTAGTCTATCTTCTTATTATATTAAACTTGTCTTACTATATACAAACTAGTCTAGAGCAGGAATTGCGAGGCTAATTATCTTTGGTGTTAAATACACATAAGCTTGCATTGTTATCTTCTGTTTGGAGGCCATAAGTAAATCTGTTCAGGGCTTACTTCTGGCTCTGTGCTCCAAGATTACTCCTGGCAGAATTCAGGGGACCTATGTGCTGTGTGGGATTCAAGCCGGGGTTGATGAGATACAAGGTAAACATCACCCTGTGCTCTCTCTTCAGCCTTGTTGAAGCTTGCTTTCCAAATTTACTTTTTATAGCTTCCAAGGCTTTTGAGCAATTCAACCTCTCCAAATCTAAAGTCTTCTCATTTATAAACTGCTTATTCTACCCTATAGTGCCATTATGGGAAATGAAATGAGTCAATATCCACAGAGTATCTAGAATAACTTTTAACTCATAGGAACTTTCAATAAATGTGAACTGTTTCTAATACTATGTGTGTCAATAGATCATTAATAAATATAAAAATGAGGACAAGGTAAACCTCCAGGGGAAGCAGTCTGATAGCCATCGTCTGATTCCAGAGCAGCAGAACTCGGGGTCTACTGGGGACAGGAGCTTGAGGTTAGCAGGGAGCTCCCTAATTAGATCAGGAGTGATGGCCAAACCAGACCCAAGAGGCAATTCTCAATTGAGGCTGTCAGGAGGTACCTAAGAAGTTAGTTGGAAGAAGTAGGACATAGAGAAATAGCTCTCAGAAAAGGGTTTTCTGTGCAGTATTACTAGGCTTGAGGGTTTGAAGTTTCATGTTTCTTTAAGAAATAATAGTAAAATGACATACATGGCTACAGGTGACATAGGAACAGTGGTGGAGGGTCTGGACTCTAAAGCTGGTAGGGTGTAGTTACTTTGTATGTCAATAACATGGACTTTAGCAAATATTATTATCATGTTACCTAAAATAAAATAATATTTAGAAAATGAAATACCTAAATAACAAGTAGAATTGTGCTTTTCCTAAAATAAAAGTTTAAATATTAATCATCAGGATGACATTTTTTTAATAAGGTTATTACTGAGACTGAGGGCTGGAGAGATAGCACAGTGGGTAGGGCGTTTGCCTTGCACACGACCAACCCAGGTTCGGTTCTTCTGTTCCTCTTGGAGAGCCTGTCAAGCTACCGAGAGTATCCTTCCCACATGGCAGAGCCTGGCAAGCTCCCCATGGCATACTCGATATGCCAAAACCAGTAACAAGTCTCACAATGGAGATGTTACTGGTGCCTGCTCGAGCAAATAGATGAACAATAGGATGACAGTGCTACAGTGCTACTGAAGCTGAATTCATATTACTTTAGGATGAATTCATTAGGATGAGCCAGTCATAATTTATAAATAAAAGGCAATTTGGAAACAACCATGCACAGAAGCACCAGAAGCAAGAACAGGCAAGGCAAGATTCACCCCAGAACAGAAATTTCAGAGCTGTGGTCACAAAACCTGTGAGACAAAATAGTTATGATTAAGAGACCCAGTTAATTATTACAGCAGCTCTAGGAAGTGAATATATCTAGTAACATAAGATAATTGCCAATAGTTTGGACTGTATGATAATTATTAGACACAAAATTGTCACTTTCCATGGATTTTTTAGTCCACCCTCACAATTCTGTGGTTGGTACTATGTTCATTTTCTATACTAATATTCATTTTGCAAATTATAAAAATGAGGATTAGCAACTTTCCACAACTTTCCATTAGCAACTGAGATCACACAGAAAGTAAAGAGCAGGACCTATATTTGAGCCTACACTTACTATCCCAAAACTCAAACAAGACATGCTTCCTCATAAACAATTTAAGTATTTACAGTAAATGTGAAAGAGAACTTGAGTTCAAGGATACTGTAATCTTAGTGAAGGACAGGTGTCCACTCTCAATTTCTGTGTCATCTTTCCCAAAGGGTGCCAAGGGCAGGGAGTTGAGGTACCTTGGAAAAGAATGGGTAGTGGAATGAGCTAATCTGGGCTGATGTCAAGACATTTTTTTTTCAATTGGATGGATGTTTAGCTTTAGAGCAGACAATTAGTGTTTAGTTTTCTCCTAATACTCCTTTATCTACTTTGCAATCTTTAATTCATTTGTCACTGGGAAAATATATGCAGAACAATCTCTACATGACAACAAATAGGATGAAGTTTGGGGATTTTGAAAGCACCTGGTACTCAGAAATTCCAGTAATAATTTCTGTGTTATATATATATATATATATATATATATATATATATTTATATTTACATGTTTATATAGATATGTATATTTATATGTATTTATATATTTTCATATATATGTTTATTGTGGTTTCTGTTTGTGCTGGTTAATCTGGTTTAGCATTGCAGGATTACAGGTGCATCAGGAGATGGAGAATGTGAATCAGTGATATAGTGCATGCTTTGCATACGTAGGCATCAGGTTTTAATTCATCACGGTCACGGTCACTGTCCTCCCGTTATTCATTGATTTGCTCAAGCGGGCCCATTAACGTCTCCATCATGAGACTGGTTACTGTGTTTGGCATATTGAATACATCACAGGGAGCTTGCCAGGCTTTGCCATACGGGCAAGATACTCTCGGTAGCTTGCCGGGCTCTCCGAGAGGGGCGGAGGAATCGAACTCAGGTCGGCCATGTTGGCCACTTGCAAGGCAAATGCCCTACCCGGTGTGCTATTGCTCCAGCCCGGTTTGAATTCATGGAATTGCAAAATAAATAATAGTTTCAAAAAATGAGTCGTACTTTAAAAAAAAATTTTTTTCCTTGGTATATATAGCAAGTGAGAGTATAGATCTAGAAAAGATTTGAATCTTGTATTCACACAAATTGTTAATGTGACATTGGGCAAAGTTACCTGTCTGCATTTACATTTTCTTAAAATGTGAATAATAATATTTATCTCCTTTACAGTTTGAGAATTCAAACTGCAAACTGCGCAAAGAAAACAGTTCATTTCATGGATAATATAAAGGCTAAACAAATATATTATCATGATTTGGTATATTATTGAAATGGTTAACATATTAATGGAATATTTCAATATAACAAAAATTTGACTTTTATAGAATTTGTCACTTTCTGCAAAATATGAATATGCACTTATTCACTCTCTTTTTTTACTTTTTTCTAAATCATAAAATTTGAAAAATTTTGGAATGCTGCTAATTTTGACTCCTGATGAATTGGTGATAGAAAATGGTCACTATTTCTTACACAACTCAGAAAAGGTAACGAATATAAATAGTGGTAACATTTGAAGATCACTTGTATGCAAAAATAAAATTTTTTGCTGAATTTGCAATTTAGTTAAAAATAAGTTTGACTAATAATTTTGACAGATTAAAGTAATCAGCAATAAAAACCAAAATTGAACATATTTTTGGAATGGGCACTGTTATTTATCTTACTTCTACCTTAGCTTCTGAACTCTAAAGTAAATCTAACTGTGAAGGCAGGGGCCAAAGTGGTACTACTTTCTTTGCACTCGGTTCACCTGAGTTTGATCCCTGACATTCCATATGGTCCCCCAAACACCTCCAGGAGTAACTTTAGGACTGCAAAACCAGAAATAACTCCCGAGCAGAGCTGGATGTCACCCCCAAATAAAAGAAAGTCAGTAAAAGGTCACTATTTTGGAAGTCATTAAGAATGCCAACCTAGAACAAGCACAGCCATGTTGCAACAATTATTTAATTATTTGTCTCATCTGTATGCTGCATTGATTTCTTGCAGGAAAATATTCTATATTATAGATATCTATGCTTCCCATGACATGAGAAGAAATATCTCTTACATAAATTAATTGAAGAAAAAGCCAGCAAATGCTTAAAATAAGTGGTAACATTTCTAAACCATTTAGCAACATCATAATTCTTGGCTGTATGATATATACAAATTTTAGGGAAATTGGTTACTATATTATAGTGAATTGATCTCTCTTTCTACATGTCACCACTATTCATTCATGCATTCACTCCACATTGTTTATTGAGCATCAATTATATACCAAATAATATATCATACAATAAAGATTTGCTCTTCACTGCCATCAGAGTTGCTCTTTCTAAAGCTGAAAATCTTTTTTGTAACTACTATTTTTCAGATGAAGTGAATTTTTTTTAGCAGGGCACACATATCTTACACAGACTAGAGGTATTTATTTATTGTTTTATTTTGGGGGAGGAGGTACAATTGGTGGTGCTATGGCTTATTCTTGCTCTGTTCTCTGAGGTCACTACTCACGAGAAAAAATATAAGGGAACCGTTAGAACCAAAGTACAGCCATTTCCAGCGCGAACCAAAGTGCAGCCATTTTAATTGTTAGTAACCATTTTTTGTTTTTGCTATTCTGTGTGATAATGTAACTGATAGCTGAACCGGGCACAAACCCTAGTCCTTATTCTGGAGCTCATCCTGGAAACAGAAACAAAACAGATGGAGAAACAAAGGTTCGGGGTGCTTGCAGGTAGCATCATCCAATCAGTGTCGGGAAGGAAAAACCTGGTGGTCAGTCAAGGATGAGGTTTTGGGCTACTTAAACTCTTTCCTGCAGATAGTGGGGGTCGTACCCCTACCGTGTCTCTGTGGATTGCGGGCCTGGCCAGTCAGCCTGTAACAAATCTCTCAAATCTCTCTCTCTCTCTCTCTCTCTCTCTCTCTCTCTCTCTCTCTCTCTCTCTCTCTCTCTCTCTCCCTCTCCCTCTCCCTCTCCCTCCCTTCTCACTGTCTCAACTCTCTTTAATAAAAACTTCCAATACGCACGGTATCTTTTGTTCAAATTGCAGACCCTAACAGGGACCACATTTTGTGTCAGGATTTGAATCCAGGTTGGCCATACACAAAGCAAGCATCTTAACCACTGTACTATCTCTCTGGGCCTCACCTCACTATTCTTATGCTTCATTTTAATTTTAGGCCACACCTGGCAATATTCAGTGGTTATTCCTGGCTATGCATTTAGGAATTTCTCCTGGAAGTGCTTGGGAGACTATATTGAATGCTGGAGATTGCACTGGACCCAACTTCATGCAAGACAAGTGACCTATCCACTGTGCTTTCTCTAGCACCCCTCACTTCACTATTCCTATATTTACATCTTAGTACATTTTAACCATCAAATAAAGTCTCATATTTTTTGTGCTTTGGTATTTGGTGTTCCTTTTGTGTAAACTATCTATACCCCTAATTATTTCTATTCAGTTTTTAAGAGTCACATAGTTCCTAATCTTTGTACGCTATCTGGGCAAGCACAATCATCCTATATTACTCTTAAAATTTTTTTCTCTTCTGTATACACTTAGTAATTATATTTTTCTCTATTCTTAAATTGAATGTACTTTACTATAACTGTAGATTTACTAGAGATTCTGTCCTATTGGATTATATTATTATTGATAAGAGGATGCTTCTTACTTATCTTTATGTACTCTTTATTAAGAAAATGGGAGGCTCTTGATCCTTAATGAAAGGGAAAATGCAAGTGATAATTTAAAACTTATCACATAATATACTTAAGCAATTTTTATTCTAATCATATGCTGTCTAAAATACATTAATATTCATATATATTGCTTTATTCTTTCCAGAGGGCACCTAAATCAGCTTAAACTTAAAATTTATATTTAAAAATTAACTATGTATGCATAATGGTTGTTTATTTAAGAGTGAAATAGCTACAAGAGAATTGTGATTTATCACTTTCCTCCTCCCAGATACCTGATGGGAATGGTTCCTCCACCCAATCCTCAGTCCCTACCAAACTTGAAGCTGGACATTATTGCTGTGTGAAGTTTCGTGGTGAAGGGAAAGTGAATAGACCACTTGCAGGTGGAAGTAGGAAATGGTTTCTCTCAACATGAAGTAATATTGAACAATACCTAACTAATGAACAGGTTCAGAGTTCTCTATTGATTGAGTTGGATATGTACAAGAGCAAAAAAGACAAAACAAGTAAACTAATTTTAACTCTCTTGTTGCTAAGAGTCACTGAGCTTTTTAGAGCTTTTTTTTTTTTAACTGCAACACATTCTATTCAATCAAAATTGTTACCCATAGGGCTGGAGCGATAGCACAGCAGTAGGGTGTTTGCCTTGTGCACAGCCAGCCCTGCCTAGCCAGGTTTGATTCCTCCGCCCCTCTTGGAGAGCCCGGCAAGCTACTGAGAGTATCTTGCCCTCACAGCAAAGCCTGGCAAGCTCCCCGTGAAGTATTCGATATGCCAAACACAGTAACAAGTCTCACAATGGAGACGTTACTGGGCCGCTGGAGCAAATCAAATCGATGAATAACGTGATGGTCACCGTGATACCCATAGGGGGAGCAACGTGTTCTATTAACTCAAAAATGATACCCATGGGGGAAATGGCTCATGTAAGTGGAAAAGCACTTGCCTGGCATATAAAAGTTCCATTGCAACCATGGCAGAGTCTGGCTCTGGTGATCTCTTTGATTTGTTGGAAATAGACCCAGGCCCCTGGAGCACTCACTTTTGGGTGTTGGTTTATATAAATTTTAAAAAATATATATAAGGCGGAAAAGGTAATCATACATTGTTTAAATGTGAAAATTATACAATGCTATTTATGATATTAATCTATATAATTTACTCTCATACAAAGATGAGCTAGAATCTTTTTTTTTCCACTTTCTGAGTCACACCTGACAATGCACAGGGGTTACTCCTGGCTCTTCATTCAGTAATTATTCCTGGCGGTGCTTGGGGAACCATATGGGATGCTGGAAAATGCCCTAGCCACTGTCACTGTGCTGTCATTCCAACCCCAAGCTGGGATCTTTTTAATGTGTGGAAAGATTAAAATTCTGAACAATAGTATGAGGATCTTGAATCTTCTATTTATAGCTGTAGCACGGATACCTAGGAAAGAAATTGAGACAATCAGCACACAAAATCATGAATTTCTATGAGAAAAAATAGAACGACAGGGGCTGGAGCAATAGCATAGCAGGTAGGGCATTTGCCTTGCATGTGTCGACCCGGGTTCAATTCCCAGCATTCCATATGGTCTCCTGAGCACCGCCAGGAGTAATTCCTGAGTTCAGAGCCAGGAGTAACCTCTGTGCATTGCCGGGTGTGACCCAGAAAGAAAAAAAAAAGGAATGACAGAGGGTGAGGAAGAAGATAAATGAATTTGTATTGGAAGAGGATTGATTACAGCTGAACAGTGTCAACCTAAGGCTAAGTAATTCTTGTTTCTGATACTTCTGTCAATCTTTTTGAGAAGATAAATAATGACTATATCAATGTAAAATTTAATACGTTTGTTTTCAGAGGAGAGGAAACATTTGCGGAGTATGAACAGCACAATTTTAGTTAGTGCTATGGGGTTTTAAAAGGAAGAGCTGAACAAGAACCTCTATTCTGCAAGTGTTCCTTCTAAGTTTTGTCTTAGGTCACTAATGAAAAGTCTCATTGAACCAGGTTCAAAATATGTTCAAATTTGTTTTCCTGCCGTTGTCATGTAACTGGTTTAAAAATATTTTTGGAATAAGTTAATCGGTTCAAGGTCTCAAACCATGTGCTTCAGGTATTCTCAGGAAAAAAATTATTTATACATGTGCATACATTATGGAGACGTAATTTACCCACACAGGCACATACTTAATATATTCCTAGAGAAAACAATTAGAAGATTAAAGAAAACAAAATAGAATAAATAAGTAGTATTTTCAAATTTTTCTACAAATCTAAGTCTGAAAATCTGAATTCAGATTTGAATTTAGAATATTCTTACTTGCTGATCCAATTTATATCAATTAGAATATTATGTATCTTAGCTTACACTTTAACAAGCTGGCAGGGCCAACATTGGGTATGTTTTAAACAACTGTTATATCATAACCTTTATGCTTGTGGTTCTTTGCTTTTCTGAAATGTCATGATGCATGTTCCTTGATTTCTATTAAACTTAAATATACAAATATTTTCCCATGTAACTAAAGCATTTATTACAGATACTCTTTAAATAGTAAGCTCCTGATGAATTTAGATGCTGGCAGTTAATCAACTAACTGACAGTGAATTTTGAAGGGCAAAGGAATATTGAAGGTCTTTTAAAGGACTACCAATTGCAAATCAATCAGAAATATAGATAAAATAGCTCTTCTAATGTAAGTCAATATAATTTAATTTGCCACTATTTGATTTGTACATCACTTTTCAGAAACTAATGTAATGAATGAAAGACATATGTTCAAAAGTAACTCAAAGTTTAGCATTTGTGTGCTCCATTTCTAAATTGCAAACCTCAGGTTAATTTTAAAAGCTTTAAAATGTGTTCAATTAAATAAGAGTGCCCATCCTTACACAGCATTATTCACATAGACTATATTAAAACATTTATGGATTTTCAACTTCTAAAAACTTCTCTGTCATACAAGATAATCCAAGTTTGATGCTAAGCTTCTCAAATCTATCTTTATTATTTTTCTAATTTATTCTACCTTTTCAATTCCACAAATCACATTTCCTGACACTCAAACCCAAAAGATAATATCAGCCTTATAGGACCTATGCTAAGTGTGACAAAGATAGTCCTAACCAAATAATTATTTTCCATTTTCAGCCTAACTCTCCCCCCACCATCTCCAGTGAATAAAGATTTTCTGGTTTAGAATTTTCATTTACAAAAAATTTGAAGTAATTTCTCTGGGATCATGTACTTTTTTCTCTTTCCCCTTGTGAAAAATCAGCTACTGAATAAAACTTTCTTTACGATGTTTGTAAGCTTTATCAATTGATCAAAATAACTTATTGAGTACCTATCATATTGAATGCTAGAAATGTAGCAATAAGAACAAAATGAAATACATAGCTATTTCAGGGAAGATATAAACAATGAATTTTAAAAAGTGACATATAAAGCTATGAAAAAAATACAGCAAGAGGTTTAGGGCGTGCCATTTTGCGTGGGTTAATTTTAGGAGTCCAAGATGGTCAGCCATTGCTTCTTACATAATCAGTAATTCTGGTCACTCTACTTACACATGAACTTGTTCATTCTGTCATTGCTCTAAACACTATACTTCATCCTTTTATTCATCTTAATCTAGACTACTCTTCGAAGGCACTGAGCATTAAGACATCACAGGTTTTTCAAAATGACTTGCAATTGATTTTATGCTAATTATATCAATTCTGAAATTCTTCCTCATTGTCTGATCCTCCTTAAGTTACCTCAAACAACTTCCCACTCCTTCCTGAAGCTGACTCTCAAGTTTTATCATCTTCCCTTGACTTTGTTCATGCTGTTAAGGCATTGAAATTCTCTACCTTCTTTTCAACATCTTTCTTGCCCTTCACTTAACTTGCAAGTCTAACCTTATTTTTTAATTTGAACTTTTTCTCTCTAACCTGGTAATGCAGACAATAGTCTTCTCCTGAATAGTATAATAGGAAGACTGAGAACCAATCTTAGTTCCAGACAATTAGTTCATTGTTCTATCTCAAGTTACATCATTCTTTATTGCATGTTATTCTTTCTTCAGCTCTTGTCAATGCTGACAAATTGCCTAAAATCTCCTGGTCTTTGTCACCCGAGAGTAGAAATAATATTTCTCATGTATTTTTTTGTGAAATTACTACTGTAGTTTGGGTAACCTGATTTCAATATTGTCAATATCTATAGTTCTTCCTCCCTCCACTGCAAGGCAAACTCAAATTTGTAATCCAAAGTCAAGAGGTTGACTTTGTTCAATAATATCTGTTCATTTCTTCTGTTACTCTATAGGACACAAATTAATCAGACTATACAGTATTTGTGTTTCATGCTGACTTATTTCAGTTCCATGTTGCAGTGAACTGCAAGACCATTTTTTCTTACAGATGCTTACTATTCCATTGTGCATATTTATTTACCCTGTTATCTGTCATAGGACATTTCAATCACTTCATATGCTTGCTATTGTATGAAGTGTTGCAAAAAACATACGGGGGTGTGTATATGTTTATAAATGAATATTTTTTGTGTGTTTTGGGATAGATATCAATATGTGAAATCACTGGGTCATATGGGAGCTTGCTTCTTTTTAAATTTTTTGATTAGTGAAACACCATGAGGTACAGTTATAGACTTAGAAATTTTTGTGCTTGGGTCTCAGTTATACAATGATCAAGTACCCAACCCTCCACCAGTGGCTATACTCTACCACCACGGGTCACAGCATCCCTCTCACCCCCCATACCCCCCATCCCACCATGCCTCTGTGGCAGGGCATTCCCCCTTGTTCTCTCTCTCTCTTCTTTTGGGTCCTGTGTTTTTCAAGAGAGGCATTGAGTGACAATCATGTTTGGTCTATAGTCTACTTTCAGCATGCTTCTCCCACCCTGGGAGGATCTTCACAACACCCTTTATTTAGTGCTTTCTTCTCTATCTGAGCTTCCTTTTCCCCTAGCATGTGTGGCTGGCCTCCAAGTCATGGAGCAAAATTCCTGGTACTAATATCAGCCACTCCTGGGTGTTAGTCTCCCATTTTGTTGCTTTATGTTCCCCAGATGATTGCAATCTTTCTTTGTCTATCCCGCTCTTTCTGACTCATTTTGCTTAACATGATACTTTCCATGTAGTACCACTTGTATGTAAATTTCATGACTTCATCTTTTCTAATAGTTACATAGTACTCCATTGTGTAAATGTACCAAGGTTTCTTTAACCAATCATCTGTTCTCGGGGTCTCAGGTTTTTTCCAGATTTTGGCTATTGTGAAGAGTGCTGCAATGAACAAACAATTGCAGATGTCACTTCGACTACACTTTTTTTTGCCTCTCTGGGATATATTCCCAGGAGTGGTATTGCTGGGTCAAATGGGAGATAAAATTCTAATTTTTTGAGAATCGTCCATACTGTTTTCCAAAAGGGTTAGACCAGTCGGCATTCCCACCAGCAGTGAAGGAGGGTCCCTTTCTCGCCACATCCACGCCAGCACCAGTTGCTTTTGTTTTCGTGGATGTGGGCCAGTCTCTGTGGTGGGAAATGATATCTCATTGTTGTTTTGATCTGCATCTCCCTGATGATTAGTGATGTAGAGCATTTTCTCATGTGCCTTTTTGCCATTTGGATTTCATCTTTGAGAAAGTTTCTGTTCATTTCATCGCCCCATTTTTGATGGGGTTGGGTGCTTTCTTCTTCTGTAGTTCAACCAGTACCTTGTATATCCTTGATATCAACCCCTTGTCGGATGTGTATTTGGCGAATATCTTTTCCCATTCTGTAGACTGTCTTTGTATTTTAGTCACTGTTTATTTTGAGGTGCAGAAGCTTCTAAGTTTAAGATAGTCCCATTTATCTATCTCTGTTTTCACTTGCTTGGCCAGTGGCATGACATCTTTGAAAATATCATTAGCTTCAATATCATGGAGGGTTATGCCAACTTTGTCTTCAATGAACTTTATGGATTCCGGTCTGATGTTGAGGTCATAAATCCATTTCGATCTTACTTTTGTGCATGGCGTTAGGCAGGGATCTGAGCCCACTTTTTTGAATGTAGCCGTCCAGTTTTGCCAGCACAATTTATTAAAGAGGCTTTCCCTGCTCCATTTCACTTTTCTTGCCCCCTTATCGAAGATTAGATGATCATATGACTGGGAGGAGATGTCAGTATATTCAACTCTGTTCCATTGGTCTACAGCTCTGCCTTTGATCCAGTACCATGCTGTTTTGATTATTACTGCTCTGTAGTAGAGCGTGAAGTTAGGCAGGTTGATTCCTCCCATTTTCTTTTTCCCAAGAATTGCTTTAGCTATTCGTGGGGGCTTATTGTTCCATATAAATTTCAGGAGTGTTTGCTCCACTTCTTTGAAGAATGTCATGGGAAGCCTTATAGGGATCGCATTGAATTTGTACAGTGCTTTGGGAAGTATTGCCATTTTGACAATGTTGTTTCTCCCCATCCATGAGCAGAGGTTATTTTTCTATTTCCTCGTATAATCTTCTATTTCCTGAAGTAGCATTTTGTAGTTTTCTTTGTACAGGTCCTTTACTTCCTTAGTTAAGCTGATTCCCAGGTACTTGATTTTTCTGGGGCACAATTGTGAATATCTTCATGTCACTTTCTTCTCTTTCACTATTTGCATATAGGAAAGCCATGGATTTTTGGGTATTGATTTTATAGCCTGCCACTTTACTATACAAGTCTATTGTTTCTAGGAGTTTTTTGGTAGAGGTTTTAGGGTTCTCTAAGTATACTATCATATCATCTGCGAATAGTGAGAGCTTGATTTCTTCCTTCCCTACCTGGATGCTCTTAATATCTTTTTCTGGCCTAATTGCTATTGCAAGTACTTCCAGCACTATATTGAACACTAGAGGAGAGAGTGGGCATCCTTGTCTCGTCCCTGATCTTAGAGGGAAGGCTCTCAGTTTTTCCCCATTGAGGATGATATTTGCTGTAGGTTTGTGGTAGATGGCTTTAACTATATTGAGTAAAGTCCCCTCTATCCCCATTTTGGCGATGATTTTCATGATAAATTGGTGCTGGATCTTGTCAAATGCTTTCTCCGCATCTATTGATATGATCATATGATTTTTATCTTTTCTTTTATTGATATGATGGATTATGTTGATTGATTTCCAAATGTTGAACCATCCTTGCATTCCCGGGGTTAATTCCACTTGGTCATGATGTGTGATTTTTTGATGAGTTGTTGAATTCTGTTTGCTAATATTTTGTTCAGAATCTTCGCATCCATGTTCATCAGGGATATCGGCCTGTAGTTTTCTTTTCTCTTGTTGTGTTTGTTTCCTTTCGGTATTAGAAAGATATGGGCTTCATAGAAACTGTTTGGGGAGTTTCTGTTTTTTCAATTTCCTGGAAAAGCTTGAGAAGAACTGGCAATAGGTCCTCTTTAAATGTTTGGAAAAATTCGCTAGTAAATCCATCTGGACCTGGGCTTTTGTTTTCGGGAAAACTTTTGATCACAGTTTCAATTTCCTTGATGTGAATATGTCTATTCAGGTGCTCTATATCTTCTTGATTCAGCTTTGGGAGATGATAGAAATCCAGGAATTTATCCATTTCTTCTAGGTTCTCTTGTTTCGAGGCATACAGACTTTCAAAGTAGTCTCTGATGATCTTTTGAAATTCTTTGGTTTCTGTTGTGATATCCCCATTCTTATTTCTGATTTGATTTATTAGGGTTCTCTCTCTCTGTTTCTTTGTGAGTGTTGCTAGTGGTTTATCTATCTTATTTATTTTCTCGAAGAACCAGCAATTGGTTTCATTGATCTTTCAGATTGTTTCTTTGTTTTTCATGTCGTTGATTTCTGCTCTAAGTTTTATGATCTCTTGTCTTCTGCCCAATTTAGACTCTTTCTGTTGATCCTTTTCTAAGGTCTTGAACTGTTAAGTCAAGTTGTTTGTGCGCATCCTTTCTTCTGTCCTGAGATATGCTTGCAGAGCTATAAATTTTCCCCTTAGTACGGCATTTGCTGCATCCCATAAGTTCTGGTAGCTCATGTCTTCATTCTCATTTGTTTCCAAGTATCTTTTGATTTCGTCCTTGACTTCCTTCCTGATCCACTCGTTGTTCAGCATTGAGTTGTTTAGTTTCCAGGTGTTTTATTTGGTTCTCCGTGTCTGTGTGTGATTCACTTCTATCGTCAGTGCATCATGGTCTGAAAAGATGGCTGATACTATTTCTATCTTTCTGATTCTATTTAGGTATGTTTTATGGCTAGGACATGGCCTATTTTGGAAAATGTTCCATGAGCACTGGAGAAGAATGTGTATTCTTTCTTTTGGGGGTGTAAAGCCCTGTATAGGTCTATAAGCCCTTTCTCTTCTATTTCTTCTTTCAAAGCCAATGTTTTCTTGCTGAGTTTTGTTCTTGTTGATCTATCCAGGGGTGATAAGGAGATGTTGAAACCTCCAGCTACTATTGTGTTGCTAGCAATGTCCTCCTTAAAATCTGTCAGCAGTTGTTTTAAATATTTAGCTGTTCCCTCATTAGGTGTGTATACATTTAAGAGTGTGATTTCTTCCTGTTGTACGTATCCCTTGATAAAGAGAAAATAGCCTTCGCTGTCCCTTCTAATCTTTTTCAATGCGAAATTAATGCTGTCGGATACTAGTATGGCCACCCTAGCTTTTTTGAGGGAGCTGTTTGCTTGCAGGATTGTTTTCCATCCTTTGACTTTGAGTCTGTGTTTGCTCTGACTGTTGAGATGAGTTTCTTGTAGGCAGCACAATGTTGGGTTCTGTCTTTGAATCCATTTTGCCACTCTGTATCTCTTAATTGGTGAATTTAGACTGTTGACATTGAGAGAGATTATTGTTATGGGGTTTTGTGTCATCTTTCTGTGAGGGTGTGTTGTGGTTGTAGGGTTTGTCTTGTCTTATAGTAGCCCCTTTAGCCCTTGTTTTAGGTTTAGTTTTGAGGCTATGAAGTTCCTAAGCTGCTGTTTTTCTAGAAAATAGTGTACTGTTCCTTCGATTTTGAGTGAGAGTTTAGCCAGATAGAGTATTCTTGGTGATGCATTCATTTCAGTGAGTTTTTTCACTATATCTCGCCACTGCCTTTGGGCTTGGAGGGTTTCCTCTGATAGATCTGCTGTGAGTTTAAGGGGTGTGGGAGCTTGATTCCTAACTTTAAAAAAATTGGGTCCACATCTAGCTGTAGTCAGGGTTTATTCTTTGCTCTGTATTTAGAATTACTACCACTATTGGCAATGTTCAGAAGACTATATGGGGTGCTGGGGATTGAGCCCTGGTTGGTCATTGCAAGACAGTGTCCTACCCACTGTTACTCTCCAGTTCCTAGTCTTACTTTTTTAAAGACCCTTAACATAATAGAAAACACAACCAGAGGACATTACCACCAGTGTTGAATGAGAGTCCTTTTTCACTGTATTCCAAATGCTGTATCACAAACACTGATTAGATTGTTTCCCATCATTTTAATAAAGGTCGTTTTTCTTATTTGTTATTAATATCTCATAATCATATTAATTGCCATTTCCTTGATAATAACTGATTATGAACAGTTTTTCATAAGCCTATTGGCTCTCTGTATATACAATTCAAGTCAAAATCTATGCATTTCCTCTCTTCATTTTTTGGCTTTATAAGTGCTTTACTTATCTTCAGTATAAGCCCTTTATCTGATGTATGGTATGCAAATTTTCCTCCCACCAATGGGTTGTCTTTAAATTGCATTGTTTTCCACATAAGACATTTTAATTTGATGTAGTTCCATTTGTTTATTTATTTATTTTTGTCTTCTTTGCCAACAGTATCAAATCACTGACATTACTTCTGAGGACTGTGTCATGGAGAGTTCTGCTATAATTTTGTTTATGTAATTTTATGAACTCTGGCCTAATCTAGAGGTCTTTGATAGACTCTAAATTATCTTTACTGTTAAGGTATAACATATAGATTCTTTTTTTTCTTTGCATATGGCTGTCCAGTTTTCCCAGCATTATTTTTTGAGAGCCTTTCCTTCCTCTGCTTCATCATCCAGCTCCTTTGTGATAGAGAAACTGTCTATTAGTCTGAAAGTTTATCTCTGGGCTCTCAATTTTCAAGTATTAGTCTTTGTCTTTGTTATTGTTTGTGGCTAATGTGTTTATAATAGTTTTGACATTTACAATATTAACATAATATTAGACACCTCACCACTACCAAAGAGTCCAAAGTCTTTAGGTTTTCCCTAGTCCACCTTGTCATTCCCTCCACACAGCTTCCATGCTTAGCTGTCTTTGTTTTATAATCCAGAACCAAAGTCTTGTCACATTAGTTGTTCTCTATTTCCTTGTTTTTCTTCTCTATATAATATCAACTAATGAGATCATCCAGTATGTTTTCTTCTTCCTGTGACTTGTGCGCAGTTTCCACACCTTGATTTTTGTACTAAGAATTAATTTTGTGTTTTGGGGGGTAGATATCAAAGAATAGAATCAATAGTGTCATAGGGTAGCTCAACTCTTAGTCTTTTGAAGAAGCTAAACCAGATACATTCCCACCAGCAGTAACTAAGTGTTCCTTTTTACCACCCCTGCCAACATTTTGAATTTTTGAGCATTTTATAAAACTTGGTTTTGTAGCCCTTTATCTGATGTTTGTTGGGTGAATATACTCTCCTACTCAGTAGGTTGTCTTTGTAATTTGGTCCTAGCATTTTTTGCCATATAAAACCTTTTTTAATTTGATGTAATCTATGCATTTTATGGATTCTGACCCAGATCTCAAAGTCTTTCATCTACTTTGAATTGACTCGTCTATATGTTGTGAGATATGGATCCTTTTTTTTTTCAAGTGGAGAGATTTTCCTTGCTTTATTTTCTGTAACCAACTTCTTTCTCATAAAGATTAACTATCCACAAATCTGAGTGTTATTCTCTATCCTCTCAATTTTATTCCTTTGATCTGAAAGTCTGTTGTAGTACCATACAGTTTTGATTACTAGAGTTTTGTAGTATAAAATAAAGTCAGAAAATGTAATTCCTCCTATCTTTTTTTTCTTAGAATGGCATCAGAAAGTTGATAAGAGTTACATTTGATTTGTATATAGTTTTTGGCAGAATCCTCATTTTGATAATGCCAGCCCTTCCAGTCTATGAACATGAAATAATTTTTCATTTCTTTCTGTCCTCTTTCATTTCTTCAACAGTGATTTATAGTTTTACTTTTATGTCTTTTTCTGTGAGGGGTGTGTCCAATTGGCTGTGATCAGGGCTTATTCCTGGGCATGGGCTCCGGAATCACTCCTGAAAGGGCTTAGGGAATAATATGTGGTGCTGGGGATCAAACACATGTTTGACACATGCGAGTCAATCTGCTACACTATCCCTGTTGCCCAAACTTATAGTCTGTGGAGTATAAGTTTTTTTTTAAATATCCTTTGATGATTTCAAGTATTTAATGTTTTTGCACACTCTTAAACAGGCTGTTTACTTTCTCTTGTAGCTTATTTGTGTATGGTAATGCAATATATTTTTGTGAGTGATTTTGCAATCTGCTACTTTGCTATATTGGTTTATAATTTCTAACAGATATAAATGGGAAGTTTAGGGTCTTCTGTGTCATCTGCAAATGTGATAATATTACTTCTTTCTTTTCCTTTGATTTTTTTCTTGATTAATATCTCTGATTAAGACTTCAAAACATATAGAACAATAGTGGAGCACTATTGACTTGTGTCTGATCTCAAAGGGAAAGGTGTCTTGCAACATTTCACCTGAATTTGGCAATTTCAGGGTTCTGTGATCACATGTACCCTGAATAGAGTTTGCACATACTGATCTTCATAAACAGGATTTTTGCATTTGCCCTTACCAGTTAGGGGATGGATGCTCTGAACCACAGCCTTATGAGAGGAGGCCTACTTCCAAGATGTTAGATACCTTATACACCCTCTTGCATGGCAGCTTCCAGATGCCTCCTCAGGAATGGCTCTCCAAGATGTAGCCTGTGGGGATACTGCACCCCTGTCTGTGTTGGGTACTGCCAGTTCTCACAGCAGGTACAGGCACAAAGCTGAAGGTTTTTAGATCAATTTGCACTTGGTGCTCTCTGACTTCAGCTGGAGATTAAGTCTGCTGCACCCTCTTTGTTACAGCTTCCTGTGCCTGTGGTTCTGAGTGGGTTACAAGTCTCAAATTGTGCCACAGTTGAAAATGGAACTGTGCTGCCTGTAACAAGTGGGCAAGCTGTTGGTGCCCGCGGGAGAGCAGGTTGGTGATTGAGACCCCTGCTGGGATGATTCCAGGCCGCCTCCCTTTTTGGGGGGGGAGTTGGCAGGAGGCTAACCTTGGGAAAGGCTGCTCCAAGTTCAGACTGGGTATGGTTGCATTTTATTTATTTATTTATTATTATTATTTTTTATTTAATCATTTTTTTATTAGTGAAACACCATGAGGTACAGTTATTGACTTATAAATTTTTGTGCTTGGGTTTCAGTTATACAATGATCAAGTACCCATCCCTCCACCAGTGCCCATCCTCCCCCACCACGGGTCCTAGCATCCCTCCCACCCTCCATCCCCCCCCCCCACCCCGTCCCACCCTGCCGCTGTGGCAGGGCATTCCCCCTTGTTCTCTCTCTCTTCTTTTGGGTACTGTGTTTTGCCAGAGAGGCATTGGGTGGCAATCATGTTTGGTCTATAGACTACTTTTAGCATGTCTCTCTCACCCTGGGAGGGTCTTCACAACACCCTTTATTTGGTGCTCTCTTCTGGAAAAAACCTGAGTGCCCGAGAACAGATGACTGGTTAAAGAAACTTTGGTACATTTACACAACGGAGTACTATGTAGCTGTTAGAAAAGATGAAGTTATGAAATTTACATACAAGTGGTACTACATGGAAAGTATCATGTTAAGCGAAATGAGTCAGAAAGAGCAGGATAGACACAGAAAGATTGCATTCATCTGGGAAACATAAAGCAACAAAACGGGAGACTAACACCCAGGAATGACTGAGATTAGTACTAGGAATTTTGCTCCATGACTTGAAGGCCAGCCATATTCATTTATTTTTTAAAATTTTTATTAGTGAAACACCATGAGGTACAGTTGTAGACTTACAAATTTTTGTGCTTGGGTTTCAGTTATACAATGATTGACTACCCATTCCTCCACCAGTGTCCATCCTCCACCACTACGGATCCCAGTATCCCTCCCACCCCCCATACCCCCCATCTTACCCTACCTCTGTGGCAGGGCATTCCCTTTTGTTCTCTCTCTCCTTCTGGGTGCTGTGGTTTGCAAAAGAGGCATTGAGTGGAAATCATGTTAGGTCTATAGTCTACTTTTAGCATGCTTCTCCCATCCTGGGAGGATCCTCCCACCACCCTTTATTTGGTTCTCCCTTCTATATCTGAGCTGCCTTTTCCCCTAGCATGTGTGGCTGGCCTCCAAGCCATGGAGTAAACCTCCTGGTACTTTTCTTGGCTATTCTTGGGTGTTAGTCTCCTATTTTGTGGGCTCAGATCTCTGCCTAACACCATGTACAAAAGTAAGATCAAAATGGATTAAAGACCTCAACATCAGACCGGAATTTATAAGGTATATTGAAGACAAAGTTGGCAAAACCTTCCATGACATTGAAGCTAATGGTATCTTCAATTGGGTTTAATAACTCCTGAGACTCTACAGCTCTTTACTTCCAGTACAAAACTAAACTTTGTGTAATGCCTAAATGCTCAGCACCTCAGCAAAAACCTATTGGATAAGGCAGAGCTATGCCACATCAGGCAGTGAACCTGTAGGGGCAGAGTCAAGACAACAGCCAAATTGGACACGGCTCACCCCAGGAACTGCTGACACTACTCCCCCGGGAGTGGTGGCCCACCTTGTTGGATCCGCGGGCCCTCAGTCTATTTTGTTATAATGCTGATGGTCTGTTAAGACTGTTGTGTTCGGTACCCTCCCGTCCTGGTGGATGTTTTCTGATCAGTACTGACTGTGAGATTTATTGGTGCCGTTTCTGTTCCAGCCTCTGCTTCTCCTCTCCCCCACCCCAGGGTTGCATGCACTCCTTAGTTCTGGAGTTGTCTTCAGTTCTTTGTTCCTTAGAGATGAGTCTGCCTGAGGGGATGGTTATTTTCTCCAGTGATTTTGTCAGCCAGGCCCTTTGACCAGTGCTATGCTTCATTCAGGTTTTACGCATTTTTTGCGTTGATGTCCCAGAAATTCCCACTAAACTATTCTTTCTAGTTATCTTGGCCTCTCCCCCCATTTCCTTGTTTTGGAGGAGGCACACGCCGTGGTGCTCAGGGGTCATTTCTGGCTCTGTGCTCAGGGACTACTTCCGGTGATGCTTAGGAAACCATTATGTGATAGCAGAATTTGAAGCAGGGTTGCATGCTAGGTAACTACCTTAAGCTTTGTATTATTTCTGCGGTCCCAAATGCTCTTTTAAATGGTCCTCATTGTCTGTAGCACAGACTTTATCAGCCTATTGATAGAGAACATGGTTTTTGTTTGTTTTTTAAGACAGTAAGTAAGTAAAGGCCCTCCCGTTGATCATCGATTTGCTCGAGCGGGCCCAGTAACGTCTCCATTGGAGACTTTGTTGTTACTGTGTCTGGCATATCGAATACTCTTGGTAGCTTGCCTAGTTTGCCAGGCTCTCCGAGAGGGGCGGAGGAATCGAACTTGGGTCGGCCATGTTGGCTGCGTGCAAGGCAGACGCCCTACCCGCTGTGCTATCGCTCCAGCCACCCCATTGATCGCCAGGGTTGATTCGGCTGATCTGGCTGGCTAGGCGGGTGTCCCCTTCCTCCCTCACTGCTCCATGTGCGTCCCTCCCGAAGCTGTGCGCTCGGTCGAAGAGGACGGCTTTCCCCGATAGAGATGGACCGGTCTTCGGTCGAGGGTATACGAGTAGCTGCGCTCCCCTGCTAGAACCTCCAAACAAGCTTTTTAAGACAAAAAATCTGAAAACTCTTAAATGTAGTTTGCTAACCAATTTGTTCCAATTAATCTTGAAGCCCTATTAGAATAGCCCACCTCCTGGGGATGGTGTGACAATTTACTTTTGAAGAGGTGTGAAAAAGCATTCCAGAAACATTTACAGAATGTGAATAAATGTCATCTTAATAGAAAATAAATTAATATTGTAACATGATTAATTTCAGTGAAAAACTTGGTTTTACACATCTCAAGTTTTTCCTAAATAATGAATTCATATTGATGGAATCTCAGAGAATATTTACATATTTTGATTTTTTACTTTTATTCACCATTTGCATTTTCTTTAATTGGGGGGTGTCTTCTAGAATATATAGTTAGTTTACAGTTCTAATAGTGTAATTAATACAACAATTCATCAGTTGACTTCTCATACTTTTAAATCACAAATTACATTTTAAAATTTTGTTTAAATTGAAAATATTTGGTCTACTTGAGAATGAATGTATGCCAGAGTTTATTTAGCTCAGATTTTGGTTACTACAGAGAACAAATAATTTAAATTTAAACCAAAAGTGCCTTTTAATTGATTACATGTGCCATATTTTATGTAGCTAATCTGTCATTGATTAAATGTTCTTTGCCTGATTTCTAAAATACCTGCAAATGGAATGCTGGGTTACTTTGATTATATTCTATGTTCCTGGAAAGTTTCATCCCAATATCACATATAAAATATTTCATAACCATAGGCAGCTTAGACCTTGCTAAGACTATGCAGGAAGATGTTGCTTACATCATGTTAAAATCTACTGTCATAGACTGAAATTAATACACAGAGATATAGATAAAAATGTATATTTTCTGCTTTACCTAGGCTTAATACTTGCAGCTATTAAAAAACATGCAGATTCTCTGCTTTACTTAATTTCAATACTTGCAGCTATAATTTATTAAAAACATTTTTTATTTTTGTCAAGATAGTTGAATCTAACTTAATTTATTGCTTTCTTAACACTTATGTTATTTTTTTAAGTGGGGGAAAGAACAAAAGGACTTAAAAGGGCATATTTTTATTACTTAAATTCTGTCTGTTTCAGTTCTATTCTGGAATTAGCCAATACTCATTGTAAATAATGTGACTGATTGGTTCTATAATGTCAAGCCTGCTTCTAGCACATTTTTAGAATATAACAAACCTTGAAAGATAAATGTTAAATGAATAAGTAAAAAAAACCTAGTCAGTATTTTTTAATTTAATATTTACGTGACGTATTCGATATGCCAGATACAGTAACAACAAAGTCTCCAATGGAGACGTTACTGGGCCCGCTCAAGCAATTTATTAATACATAGGCAGTATCAGTCATGACCATACTTAAAATTAGGGGAAAGTTGTTTATAGATGTTTGTGTCTACATCAACTTAGCAACTAAATTTTTTTTATTAAACTGGAAAATTTTAGTGTTTTGTTCAATAAGATACATATGTATATGGACATTGTAGGATTTAGAGAAGACAATGGCAGTTATCCTATAGTGTATAGTCTTTAAGACAGTAAGAATAAGAACTTTCTTGTCTGGATAGTTATCAAACCCATAAGACTGCATCTGTATATTTGTCATTTGCAGAATTGGTGATAATATGATAACATGGTGGAGAAATTTAATTTTGCCCATCTATGCTTGAAGGGGAGCCCTTGCTGACGACAAAACACTTTGTATAAGTAAGAAACAAATTTCTGATAAATTATGTTACTGGAATTTCAGAAAAACTCATGATCATGAATAGTACGTTTTTTTTCCTGACATCTGTACTCGGCAATCTCATATACACTACATAACTAGTATTAAGCTAATTTTACACATGTAAATAAATGTAGTTGAATACTGATAGTAATTTAATTTAAAATATTAATTATATTAACTTATTTCTGCACATGTAATTCCTCTAATATATAGATTGCAGATTCATTTTTTAATTTTTTAATTTTATTTTTATAAAATTTTTCACAGTAATTCATTACATTTAATATTCCAACGCCAATCTTACCGCCATTACACCTTCCCACCACTATATTTCAAATGTTTCCATCCCAAATCCCAAACTGTGCCCCCCAAAGCAGAACCAAAACATGATTGCCACTCAGTGCCTCTTTTGCAAACCACAGCACCCAAAAGGAGAGAGAGAACAAAAGGGAATGCCCTGCCACAGAGGCAGGGTGGGATGGGGGAGATGGGGGTGGGAGGGATACTGGGATCCGTAGTGGTGGAGGATGGACACTGGTGGAGGAATGGGTAGTCAATCATTGTATAACTGAAACCCAAACACAAAAATTTGTAAGTCTACAACTGTACCTCAAGATATTTCAATAATAAAAAAAATTAAAGCATGAAGAGGGGAAATAAAAACGGACTGGAGGTATGTGGGTAGAAAGTAGTACAAAAATCACTGATGAAAGAATAATTAATCTGAAAAAATTGTTAAAGTTCGGGTTATTTAAAAAATATTAGAATTATGTAAAAACATCTAAGTTTAATTTTTGATATACTTTATCAAGACTTACTCTCTTTAAATCATTCCTAAAATAAAAACTTCAATATTTCACTGAGCTGAATCAATATGTATTCCCTATCTTTTGCCCAGTGGTTTGAGAAATTCTATTATTTCATGGAAATTACATGTGTTTTCATTAATGGAAATGAGGCAAGTAGGAAAATGTTCTTGTCACATAGTTAATTTAACTACCTTTACATAGATCCAAGTTTTAAAGGAACACAGTGGGTAGGGCATT
Organism: Sorex fumeus; assembly: GCF_029834395.1. Classification (NCBI taxonomy): domain Eukaryota; kingdom Metazoa; phylum Chordata; class Mammalia; order Eulipotyphla; family Soricidae; genus Sorex; species Sorex fumeus. The sequence continues at coordinate 30,353,185 of NW_026606188.1, forward strand.
TGCCTTGCACTCGCCCAACCCGGCAGACCCCAGAAAGATTCCTCCACCCCTCTTGGAGAGCCCTGCAAGCTATCAAGAGTATCTTGCCCACAGGGCAAAGCCTGGCAAGCTCCCTGTGGTGTATTTGTTATGCCAAACACAGTAACAACAAGTGTCACAATGGAGACATTACTGGGCCCAGGCTAGCAAATTGATGAACAATGGGAGGGCAGTGCTACAGTGCTACATAATGCTTAAATTTAATTGACCTACTACTCAACCTAATTAAGTACCAAACAAATAACACGATTTGAATTAAATGTTAGAAAAACAAATTCAAATGTAAATTGAAAGGAAAGCCTTTGTCTGGTGAGTCTGAATTGGATCGTGAATGGCATCCATGCCCAAAAGTTTTAATGTCTTTGTATATGTTCCAAAATGATGACCATACAATGCTTACCTCAGAGTCAGTCTAGGACCTAAACAGATAATTACATAAAATGTGGTGTAGCGTTAGAGATCACTGGTTCTCTAAAGGATGTATATTATGTATTTTGAATAAAAACATACCTATGTATTAAGTACACACTGCAAACAAGTTATAATAAATAGTATAGCATGCAATGCTATTATATACTCAATACATACCCATGGAAAGCAGTCATATTAAAGATGTAGATGCTGGAAATAGAGAGTGAACAAATAAAGCCTCTCAATCAGGAAGGAGAACATTTGTTTCTGTCATTTTTGTCTAAACTCTATTGAAAGTCAATATTTTAATAACGACTTGGACAAAACGCAGGACTGGAGTTATATAATGATATCTTAAATGGCTGCATAAAGTCACACAGATTAAAAAATATTTTCTCATGTAGATTATATTCCAGAAAAAAATAAACCAAATGACAAATGTAATATTTACGTGGCAATAACTGCTTTACATGAAAATAATGCAGAGTTAAGGGGATAGAGACATAACTTAACTTGAATAGGCCAGGTATCCCTGATCAGGATACAGCATTTGAACAGAGACTAGGAGTAAGCCTGTGCATGAAGGAAAATCTTCTCTGTTCAAGGAACTCCAAGTAGGACATTGTGGTTGGAACAGAATGATTGAAGGGATGAGGTCAGAATGAGAAATGAGTATAAGATGATATCACAGAATGGAGGGCCATGTCATGGAAACTTCAAATCCATTGCTGCAGATTTGAAAAAGTGCATATTTGTATATGATTATAGTTGCTCAGGAGGTGGTTGCAATAGAAATTAAATGGCCGTTGCTATATTTATTTAAACAGCCAATATTTCAATAAAGACATTGGTACTCAAGATGGAAGGAGACAGAGAAGACTAGTTGTGCTGAAAGGCCAGGTCCAAAATTAACTATCAGGCGCCCTAATAACAAAGCTCTAGAGGCTGAAGGGAAACAAATATTGTGAGATCTCACTCATCTGTGGCATATAGAGAAAAACAAAGAGAATACACAGTATTGAATCATGACAAACCTCTGACCTTGGATTAAAAAACTATAATTAAAAAATAAAGGAAAAGGAACTAGGAGCTAAAAATAACAATGATATAGGGCGGGAGAGATAGTATAGCAAGTAAGACCAATAGAAATTCTATCCCCAGCACTTTATTTTGTTATCCAAGCACCACCAGTAGTGATTCTGAGCACAGAGACATGAGTAAGACTTGAGCAATGCCAGTTGTAGTCAAAACCAAACCACAATAAAACCCAAAAAAGCAGTATGAGGATTAGGGAAGGGTATTTCAAACTTTGTGGTGTTGAAGTGTGATATCTATACATCAAAACTATAGATGTTAATGCAATTATAAAATTTTACCTTAAACTAAACTATGATAATAATAAAGAAAGAGAAAAAATAACAAAATCAGAGAATGTGGGAAAAAGTTATCCAGTAGGAAAAGAAAAAGATGGCTGAAGAAAGAGGCAAATGCAGGAGTAATACCCTCAAAGAAGTGAGAAAGATAGACATCTACACCCAAAAGAAGAGTCATTCCTAAAGGCACCATCAAATCCCCATTTATACTTGGTAAAAAGAGCTTGTGCAAGTTTTCTTCTTGTTGGTCCTGATTTATCGTTCTAAACATTGGAAACATCAAATGAGACAAGGATGGAAGTATCATAGTTTTATGAAAGAGACAAAAATGTGAACACATTATCTAAAAGTGAGGAAGTGAACTCTGTGTGATTGGATGTCACTGTTTATGAATTTAAAATAATACTTACTAATCAGCTGGCTGTCTTTATCTAGTCAAGTTCAGCTCTTTGGGGCACCAGAGGAAGACATGAATATTAGTAGAGTTAGGGTTTTCATGAGTAATTACGGTAGAGAGATGTTAAATTTAAAAGAAAAAATAAAAACTTAAATTCTCAGCAGAATACGGATTTGAGACAGATAGTGTGATTGTATAACATGAATAACCACAATACTGAAATAGAAAATTAAAAAATTGAATCTTGAGTTAAAAATATGATAAAATTAAGGATTCCAAATCATGTGTATTTTATATGATAATAATGAAAAGAAGTGGGTAAGGATGGGTATGATGAAAAGGAAGGAATGGGGAAAAATCTAATTAGAAGGGATCTTTCATATTTTGGTAATCTTTTCTATCTCTATTGACTCCTGGTTTGTCTTAGAGAAAATATTAGGCAGAGATATTCTTATTACTTTTTAATAAAAACTTGTTATTACTTTCTAATACAGGCAGAGCCTGGCAAGCTCCCCATGACGTATTTGATATGCCAGACACAGTAACAACAAAGTCTCCCATGGAGACGTTACTGGGCCTGCTCGAGCAAATCGACGATCAACGGGAGGGCCTTTACCTTTACCTTTACCTTTACTTTCTAAATAGTATTTAGTTTATTTTTTGAATTAGGAGATATTCACATTTTTTCTACTGGTCAGATGCTCTGTTGCTGTATTTTTGAATTGCTATCTTCATCAAAAAAATCTTCTGCTTATAATTATGTATTTTGTTACTTAATGAGTTCTTTGTGACTTAATATTTGGAAATATTTTATCAGATTTTGAAGATCAGTCATAGTGCACTTATGTTTTTAATATATCAATTAAAATTTGACCTATGATTAAAAACCAAATTCTTTGCTATGTGTCAGCCTATAAGTCTGCATATTAAATAAAAGATAAAATAAGAGGATGTTAAACAGGTTAATGGTTTCGTTCTTTCTTCTATAGGTGTCCTATATAAGCAAGTTAGGGTGAATATGGAGATCCTTCCTTCCACCTTGCTGTTCAACTGTTTTTGGGAGATTATTCTCATCTATGAGGAATGCAAGCAGAGAGAAGGGTCAAAGCAGCAGGTATGTTTCTATCTACTAGGGAAATGATTTAGAAGGTACTTACACAAATTTTGCTCACAGCTGTTAGACCATATCCTTGGTTTCTGATCACACCAAGATGTAAGGGGCGCTGGGAAAGGGTTTACTTGTTTTAAGCAACCCTTCGAAACTGTCTTAGTGCAAAAGAAGGTGGAAATTACATTAGGTTTTTGGTGTCAATTAGCAGTCTAGTAATCGTATAAATATGTTTTATATTTAAAATTATAGCATAAGTATATACTTGATCTCTTTCATTAATTTTGGCTAATGAACTGTAATGCTGATCTTTGTTTAGCTTATTCCCAATTAAGTAAATTTTCTTCTGTTATTTCTGGAAAAATTTCTTCTGCCTCCATGTGTAATTCTTTCTTTAAGATCTAGACCTGTTTAGTTTGACTCATATCCATTTAATAATCTAATTATGAAGTATATAATTACTATTAGTTTAAAGGTTTAGGTAGAGATATTTCTATGTCTGTAAATTGATACTCTGGGACAATCATGGACTTGCTAGCTCCAATTTTCTCCCAAATTCTAGTATTATCATATAATAGAGGATTTTCATAAGATGTTGAACTTTGTTTTCATTTTTATTTGTTTCATTTGGATATTAAGAACCCTATGAAATTTACAAGATATTCTCAAGCAAGTTAGTTTTCACATGACCAAACAAGATCCAGGTATGTTATTTATGAGGATATATTTTCCTTTATCAATCTTTTCACTTTCCATGCCTTTTTGCAAAAATATTTTGCATACCCTAAGTCTTCATCAGGTAGCATCTACAAAAGTCATTTTCATATCCTTTTCTCATGGTATATCATGTGCACATGTCTCAGTGTCCTATACTGCTAAGATATTTTAGTCAGGTCTTTAATCATTAATATCAGGGAGCTGGAGATATAGCTAAATTGGCTGCAACAAATGCTTTGCACGTGGAAGTTCTAAATTCAATCATAGGCACTGTAGTGTTCCTCACGCGCCTCTGGGAGTGCTAGATTAGGAATAGTTTCTATGCATCCTGGTGTATACACTTGCCAAAATCAAAACAAAAACTCCAAACTTATTTGGTATGGTATTTTTATTATTTTTTTACTTATTTGCCTGCAATAGTATGTGTACTGTAAAACAAAGATGAAAAAGTCATGGTCCCCTGAGCTATATTAACAGCTATATATAAAAATTAAAGAAAAATAAAAACCCCCAAATTTTACATAGATAGTGATATACCATAGGGACTCCTAACAACACATAAGGTACAAATGAGTCACTAAATATTTCTCTTCACTGTTTTGGAAAAAATAATGTGTTAGATGAAAACCACTTGCTTAAAATTGAGAGATGAGTTTTCAAAATAAGAGAAAGTATTAGTTCCATGAATTGTGTATTTCTGGTTTTACAATATTTAAGTGTTTATTTGAGTGCAACTTGGAGAGAATTGGTGCCAAATAATCTTGAGACAAAAATTCACTGAGTTAAAGAAAAACTTAGTCAAGCACTCAGAGTTCTGTGCCCCATGGACATGCAATCTAATTAGACTGATTGGCCTGAAGTAGTTCTAGGAACTCACATTGCATTAACAAGTCAGTTAACCACATTTTGAAACTGGGCCGACAATGTTTCACTCTCTTGGGGACCATTTTGTCCAAACTTGGGCATCTCTAAAATCACAAATGTCTTGAGATGCTCATTTAGATCATCCTCCTAGCCAGCTCAAATAATGCCTTTATAGCTAGTCCCTTATCTGTGGTAGTTATATTCTATGGGTCTGACTTTAGGTCATCTGTCCTATAGAGTTCCTAAGTTAACTCAGTTTTTTAAATTGACTTTAAAAATTTTATTTATTAAAAAAAGTGAAAGTAATATCCAAAGTCAGGAAAAGTATGGGAGATGGAGGGAAGTAAGATAGAGGAGGGACCATTGTGATAATATTAGTTGGCAGTGATAATTCTGGACAAGAACTGAGTGCTGAAATCAGGTAATAGGATATAAATGATAACCTTTCAGCATCTGTACCTTTAGGCAAACCATAATGCCTAAAGAGAGAGAGAGAGAAAGAGAAAGAGAGAGTGAGAGAGAGAGAGAGAGAGAGAGAGAGAGAGAGAGAGAAGAGAGATAGAGAGGTGACTGCAATAGAGGAAGGCTCGGGTGAGGGTGTTTTGAATGGTGGGAGGGAAACCGGGGATACTGGTGCTAGGAGATTGCAATGGTGGAGGGTTGGGTGTTGCAACATTGTATGACTGCATGCAATCATAAACAATTTTGTAATGCTCTATCTCATGGTGATTCAATAAAAATTAAAAATAAAACAAAACATCATTCATTAATTCAAAATTGAGAAAAAAATTTCAAAGAAAATTTAACTTTTAGTTTTAAGCTAAAAATACGTGGTTTATATTATACCTGATACATATGCACATGTGTCTGTCATACCAAATAGGAAACATTAATTGCTGGAGACGAGGACAAATAAATCAGTTGACACTAAGTCTTTATTCGAGACCTATCTAAGCAAGTCCACTTTCTTCTCTCCTCTTTGAGTCTATAGAAAGAGTAAGAGCCTGAACCACTCATAAGACATTCTTAACTCCTACATAGAAAGATAGAATATGGAAGACACAACAGGTCTTTAGTGGAGGTGATATAGGGATATTGATGGTTGGGAGAAGGTATTACTGTAGTATCTGCTAGAGGTTCTACAGAGTTTTATCAGGGATTGAATGTACTGTAGCCAATGTAAATGCAACTATATAGAGTAACTATAGCTATATATAAGATTTCTTAGGAGAAGTATGTGAAAGTCAGAGAGGTTATTTCTGGGTTCAATTGAAATCAAAGCAAATAACAATTTTTTCAATGACAAGCTTATCATTAAGGAAAAATATCTCAGAGAAAATTTTACCTTTTTTGGACATAAGCTGGAAATAGATGTGTACATGTTTTCCAATACATATTAGTAAATAATAATAGCTACAGTATTAATGTAATTAAAAAATAAGTATTTCGTAATTTCTATTCTCCTCTCACTCACTGAGGAATATATAGCCCTCTCTATCACCATCCCCAGCTTAATGTCATCTTAAATATTATGGGAACAAGAACAGAAACTATGAAAGGGAATTAAATTGAGTAATATTTAAAGGAAGTTTAAATTATGTCTCCATGTGTTGCTGGATTAAGTCAAATTATGTTTATCCTGATACCCAGCATTGTTGGGAGTGCAGAAGGAGATGATTTCTAAGAAATATTACATATTTTACTAAAGATAAATCATATTTTCTGTGGATATAAATTTAGAGTTTATTTACAAACATATTCATTAAGTAGTCATGTCTTTGCTCCTAATTTCCACAGCGTAGTTTATCTCCATGTAAAGAAAATCAAGTACAAAGTTAAAAATCAAGCTAGTAAGTCTGGAAAGGGGTTAAAAAAACAACTATGTTAAACAATAAGAAAGATTTTGTTTATAAGTTAAATATTTGGGCACATTGGGGAGTTTATTGGATCAAAAATATTTATCAAATATGAGGACATTTATTTTCAGTTTGGTTTGTTGGTATATTTGTATAACTAAAATTTAATCTATATTATGATAACTGCAAAAATGGTGAATTAATTATTAAAGAAGTAAAATGTGAATCTGAAGTTAGTAGTATCAGATACCAATATTCAGAATTAAAGTAATGAGAAAGTGTCTGACTGTACATGTGCTTTCCCCTCTACTTATTTGTATTTGTATTTGTAAGTCAATTCCAGAATTTGGTTTATTCACTTTCTTTCTAGTCCTAAGTGGTGATCTAATACATTTCCATGACAAAACATGGGCAAAGTCAAGATACCAATTCATTCTAGGTCATAAGAACTTACCTCAATTGCTCCCCAGGTATGAAATACCTCCCTATATTAGTGGAATTCTACCCTATTAAAATTATAGAGATTGTCTTCATTGTAATACACAGAAAAAGAGAATTTTTCTCTTTGGCCTCATTGTTTTAACCAGTGGAAGAATAGCCTATGGGTAAAGTTTCCAACAAGACAAAAAAATAAGAGAAAAGAACAGAATGTTCCTGTGAAATTAAAGTCAAACACTTAAAACAATGGTAATTCACTCTATATAAAAACAAATTTTAATAAAAATGTTAATTTATGATAATTCAAAATGATAGGGAAAAACATGACACTAGAAAACTAAGTCTACAATCAATCTGGTTCTAAAATCTTGCAAGAAAATATAATTATAAGATAAGTAAAACTGAATTGAGAAACAATTTATGACAACCCTCTTGCCTTCACAAATAAAATAGTTTCCTGCATGTGCCCCTTTTCTAATATATAGGTCTATATATGCCAGAAAATATCATAAAATTTTAGATACATATGTCAAAGATTTTTATGACATTCATTGTAAACTGATGTAGTTTATGCGCATTGGTTTTTGATCATGTACACCTTAAATTTATGTAATATTATAAAACAATATTAACATATTTTTTCAATAAAAATATATATGGAGCTGGAGCAATAGCACAGCGGTAGGGTGTTTGCCTTGCACGCAGCCAACATGGCCGACTCAAGTTCGATTCCTCTACCCTTCTCGGAGAGCCCGGCAAGCTACTGAGAGTATCTCGCCCGCACGGCAGAGCCTGGCAAGCTACCCATGATGTATTCGATATGCCAAACACAGTAACAACAAAGTCTCTAATGGAGACGTTACTGGGCCCGCTCGAGCAAATTGATGATCAACGGGAGGACAGACAGTGACAGATTAACATATAATGTATTTTAATATTATGGATTATATTTTGAAAAATTTCAAAAATATATATACAGAATACATATTTTACATGCATTTTAATAGTGAAACACTGTAGTGAGTATAAATGCCCAATTCATAGGTGAATAGTTTTATTAATGAAGACAAAGCCATAGAATGAACTATTGCAAGGCATTAAAAATGTTGAGATGTGTAGGTGTTAACATGGATTGTCATCAATAATTATTAATTAAGGGGAAAATATTTCTTACAAATTAGTGATCATGGTGCAAAGGATGCCCTGCTTTATTTACCTTTGTAAAACACATGTGTTAATATGAATAGAAAAATCTGAGGGATAACCACCAAACTATTACTACAAATTTTCTCTCAGAATCACCAGTGATTTTTACTTTTTCCTATGTTTACTCATTGTGTAAAATATCTTTAGTGACATGACGTCTATTTGTAAAAATGAAATAAATAATCTTTTAGAAATCCTTAATGTCTGTATATACCATTTAATAACTGATGGAGTAATATCATTACCCATTTTAAAAGGACATAATCAAAGTTAATAGTAATCAACAAACTCTTCTTCCATGTTACAGAATAGAGACAAATGTTATATGAATTAATAAGTTCTTTCACTATCATGGCGAATATCATTAATATCATACTGAATATTATGGAAGGGTATATTTATTCTCCCATTCATTATATTTATTGTGGGGAGAAGATATTATAACACCTTTAAGTAAACAGATGCTAGGTGAGAGAGATAACTCAAGGGGCTGAGTTCATGCTTTGTTTGTGTTAAGGTCCAGGTTTGATCTGCAACACCACATGATGCCCCTAGGCTCTGTTGGGAGTGATCTCCATAACACTAAGCCAGGAGTAGCCTCTGATCATCTCAAAGTGTACCTTTTCCTTCCCCCAACACACACACACACACACACACACACACACACACACACAAAAGAAACTAAATAGAGAAGCAGAGTGAGGAAAATAGGTCAAAGGAGTGAAATGTATGCTCTGCAAGCAAGAAACCTGGAGTTCTGATCCCTACCACCACATGTCCACCTTGGAAACCCTTGAATACTGCCAGATGTGACCTTGGTGACCCTAAGAATCTCTGGAGAAGCAATTATTGATTACAATGAGGATAACTGATTAATAAAAAAAATCATTTGCTCTTTATAAGTTTGGATCACTGACCACAAAAAAAAATTGATTTTTCTCCGATATTGAAGTAAATAGTTTCAAAATCCTTCATTTGCTGTTTGTTTTGAATTTTAACTGAATAGTGAAATGAGAGCTAGTCATATTTATTTGTGAGATATTATATTTACTGACATGTAAATTGTGAGAAATCCACCAGTCCCCATTTCTCTCTCTCCTTCTCCTCCTCACTCTGCTATCATTTCATTGATTATCAATTTTATAACTTTCAGAAAGTATCTGTTAGCACATGATCTTATTAATCCTCAGAATTTTCACTGGTAACTGGAAAATAAATCTGCTTTTAATTCCCTGACACAGGATTTGCTTGCTTGTAATTGTTCAATAAATTTTAGTTCATGTAACTAATATGGTTGTTGCTTTAGAGAAGGAAGAGAATTTAAAAAGAAGATGACATTTTAGAATTTTAGCTGGACAGGCTAGGATGAGAAACAGAGAACTCGAGAGAAACAGAAAAGTGCAAGGAAAAAGAAAAATGCAAGTTGCAGTGTTTTGGATTCTACACAATGAACATAATAGGCTCAGGTTCAACCAATACTGAAATTTAGGGAAAGCAGAATTGGATAGAGTATACACACACACACACACACACACACACACACACACACACACACAAACACATACACACACATTACTCTTAATCCACCAGTGGCACAAGATTGCAAAAATCAATGGCATCTTCAAGTCAAAAATATATTTAAGAAAAGTCTCCAGTTGAGGCAAATGTGAGAACAGTAGAAAATCCAATACAGTATTAATAGACCCAAGGAATTTCAGAAGTTGGGGCAGCAAATGGCACATGGCTAAAAATGTCTTTGGATATTTTTGAGGAAAACTCCAGAGAAGTAACAGAAAAATATAGAGGTGCCTGTGCAATGAACTCTAGAGCATTACCCCTTCCCACCCTTCCCCTCACTTCATCCCTTCTCTTCCCCTTCCCGTCCCTTTCATCCTTTTTCCTTTGCTTTCTTTTCTTTCCTGTTCTTTACTTTTTTTTTTAACTAAGGAGCATCCAGCTCTCAAGGGGAAGTGGAGGTTGTATCCCCAGGCAGCATTCTCTCTCCTCAGCATCCACATACCAGAATCATTCAGCTCCAAGGAGATTTAAAAATAAAAATGTGAAATAAACACAAAGCAAAGAGAAGAATGCTCGGAATAGGCCCGGAGGTGGAAGGGGCTATCATAGTAACGTTACCAGTTTTTCAAAATGTAGGACTGTGTCAAATGTGCAAAAGGCTGTCACAATTAAACCTATCATGGAAGTGTCCTCATAACTGAATTTACACTTGTGGTTTAACAATACAAAATAAACCAGCCTGGACTCTTGGGTATTCTGGCAAAGCTCACATCAAGACTTCTCTGCTTTTCTCTTCTATGACTCAGTGTAGCCAATTGCACTGTGACATTATATTATGCATGGGGATTACTGCTTGGGAGGATGGCAATGATCTTGTCTCCTAAATTGTTTGACCAAGTGCTACAGCTGAGATCATCTTACGTCTTTGACTCTTTTTATTCTTGGCCTGATAGTAGGTTCACACAAAAGTATGATTTGGAATTGAAGCAATTAAATTTTGAAGTTGCCAAAGGAGTTACAGTTTTCCCACAAAAAAAATCCCAGATTATATGTGAGTAAAACCATTCTCACTAAAACTGGAAGGAATTATTATTGAATAGGAAATCTTTTGGACGTCTGATTTTTTTGAAGTTTAACTTGAATCACATTCTGCTAAGGTTGTTTATGACATTTTGAAATAAGAGAAATTTTATGTTGTTCCCGTACAGGATAAATTATGTATTTATGTTTTATTGTTTGAGATACTCTTTGATTTTCTCTGAATTTTTCGTAGGTTTCTCAAAAAAAGTGACATTAGGAAACATTTGATTGAAATCATTTGAAGTTGGAAATTTGAATAAGGAATAAAATGTTGACCTAGATTCATAGTACTCTTTAAGTTACCTCAGTAATTTATTGTGAGAGAACTTTCTGGTACAAGATCGAACTATGCACAACTGACCCAAAAGGAAGCCGGGGGGGGGGGGGGGGGAGAGTGGGGAGGACAAGTTGTAAGGGCATATTTCATACTGCTCTAGTCTCTACCTTGAAGTAGTTGTGTCATATTCTTTGTTGTACATAGGCTTGGTTATTAAAAACAAATAATTTAAAATCACAATTTGAGAAAGAGAAGAAAAGTAATTTCTTGTATAGAAGGGGTAGGGAGAACATACCTAGAGTTCAAGAGCTTCTCCCAGTGGTGCTATTGGTCTCCATGTTGTACTTGAGCTAAATCATGCATTGCAAATTCCTTAACCACCTCCATCAGAAAAACTAGACTACGTACTCCAGGTCCTGGGGAGTGGGTGGGGCATGGCTCTAAGACCATACCCTGTGATGCTCAGGTATGATGAATGGCAATCAACCATCTAGGTTAGTTGCCTGCAGTTATCTTTCTGGACCCTCTTCTGGAATTTTTAAATAATTTTTTGTCAGAAACATAAAAATTAGTTTTGCCTATACCATAAAATATTATAATGAAAGAAGACTTTGTTTTAATTTTAGGTCCTTATAATTCAGCCAAGAAATAAATCATACATGAAATAAGATATTGTACAAAGTTTCTTTTCTGATGATAAAAGGTTTTGTTGTTGGAATAAGGTCATTTACTGTTTCTTGTTTGTTTGGTATTAACATTCTGTGTAGTTCTTTATCTTCTACTCACGATTAAACTTCTTTTGAGCCAACTCACTCATTTGTCAGATAGGTTTGAAGTTTAGCAACAGGCTGAATTTATGTACTTTTTCAGAAAACTTCTCTGTCACTAGGAAACTATGGCATTTGTATTCTACAAAAAAAGTATTACCATGGCTGAACACTAGCGTTATATATTAATAATAGCTAAATTTGAGATTCCTGACACATGGCTTGTGATAGATATATGAAAGACATAGATAGGAATATGATAATATAGAAAGAAAACACATAATCATATTTTTAAAAACATCATTTAAGACTCAATACCTCAATATCTGAATAATTGCCAGCATATCGTACTAACATAAATTTATAATTCACGGTCACGGTCCTCCCGTTCTTCATCGATTTTCTCGAGGGGGCCCAGTAACATCTCCATCACGAGACTTGTTACTGTGTTTGGCATATTGAATACGTCACAGGTAGCTTGCCAGGCTTTGCTGTGCAGGTGAGATACTCTCATAATAAATACAACGGCCTACTAGTAGAGTCTTATTGCTCTTCAGTTTCTAAGTCTTTGGCTATTTTCAGAAGCGAGCTTCGGTTTCATCCTCTATTGCCACATTATCATTGACTATTATGAGAAACCATAGCTTTCTGTTGAACTTATTGACCATTTGACATAGTTCTTTGATTGGCAAAGTGCTAGTGACATTAATAATTTTGTTTTTTTCACTCTGTAAAAGGATTGATTTAATTTCTGAGTTAAATTTAGAAATATACTGGTCATCATTTTAACATTTAGGAATATACTGGTCATCATTTTAATACATCTGTAAAAGCAATCTGGAATTTTTTTTGCTTGAAGATTATTTTTTTGTTGAAGATTATTTATTTTAAAGCATTTAAAACAATTGTTATCCTATGATCTTTATTTTATATAAGATAACTATTCACATTTCTGGTTAATTGAGTTTATCTATAAAATATAAATAACTTCAAAATAGTTTTTAAAAAAAATAACACAAGTTATAGTGCAGTGGGAAGGGCATTTGCTTTGCATGTGGCCGACTTGGGTTTGATCCTCGGCATCCCATATGGTCCCCCAAGCAATGCCAGTTACAAAGTTCCTGAATACAGAGTCAGGAGTAACCCCTGAGTTTTGCCGGGTGTGACCTAAAAGGTGAAAAAATGTTTCAATGATGCCACAATTAAAGAGATGTGGCAGATTTCAATCTTTTTATGTGGCCCTCTTCCAATCTTATTTCTTTCCTGTGGCTCCCATGTTCTCACAGTTGAAAACTTGGTATTTTACTGAAGCATCCCAGTTTTGCAATTTTTACCTTTGGCCCCAGGGGAGCCATATGGTTTCCAGTTGAAAAATGTTTATATAAGTAACTTTAAAACAAGGTAATTATAATCTTTTCAACCCACAGAATTAACAGTATATGGTCATAGAAAGATAGCATAAAATTGCTGACAATTAAATATTTTTTTGTTTCCTTTGATAAGAAAGAACATGAAGGTGGTAACTGTGAAAGCAGGTGTTCTCTTTCATTTTGGCAGAATAGAGCAAAAGATGAGAGTAACCACACCAGTGAAGGAAAATAAATTATAATTTTGTAAGGCAGTATCTCAACATAAGAGACAAATCACAAATATTTAGAAAATGTAGAAAATTAATGCCATGGAAAATAAATAATGATATTGATATCTACAAATATCTCTCAGATGAAGGTATAAAAATTTCCAAATAATTGGAATTTCCATTAAGTGCTAGTTGGAGTATGAATCTGTGCAATGACTGAAAAAATAGCCTTCTCTTCTAAAGCCAAAAACACTTATATCATATGACCTTACAATTCTATTCCATCTCACCAAATGCTAAGTACTAGAATAGTAGCACTGTGAATAGTTGTCCAAATGTGGTAAATTACTCACTCACATGTCCATACATGTCAAAATGAGTAAATTAATGTTGATGAACTCATATAATGTGATAACATGACTATGGAAATTAATCTACAACTACATGCAGTAGAATGGAAAATTTTTTATGATATGATAAAATGTTAATTATGTTTAATTATATTTTATATCTTTATATAAAACTGTATATGATTCTAATTACTATAAAGATTACTAAAGAAAACAAAGTCTTTTACAAATCTTTAATATTAAAATTCATCACAATGGTTGTCTTTTTGGGGGAGAAAAAATATGGACTGAAGGAATAACGGGATTTGGGAAGCACTGTGACACAATCTCTAAGTAACAGTGAATTTTTCCTCCTCTTCTCTTCTATCACGTTGACATCATCTTTTGCTTTCATTGTAGTGCAGCATTTCAACCAGTTTTCCTCTCCTTTTGATTGTCTACAAATCATTGTTCATGTATGACCAATATATAAATGGCACCTATTTTGTTTTGTCTTAAATTGCAATTATAACTTTCCCTCATAATCAGAATTTCCAATGTCCATGAACTGAATAATTGATTCCACAGCATCTGAACCCTCTCTACCTCGTTGATGTCACCACTTATCATCAAAGCTCACTGTAGCCTTCCATCTGCTCTGTAACCATAACTACTTTTCTCAGATCTTTGTGCTGGTTATTTTCTCTTCTCAACCGTTCTTCCTGGACCTTTATACAACAGGTTTCTTTCTCAGTATTAATATCAGAATTTAAATATATTGGCAAACTTATCTCTAGCTGTTGTTCCAGAGCAATTCTAATCTAGTTCTGGTGCAATCCCACTATATCTGGTGCTTAATCTCTGACACTGGATTCATCTCTATCTGAAACATTTTCTGTTCTTATATTTATTTTTTGTCTTAGCTTATATAACATAAAATTGATGAATGTTATGGTTATGACTTTCCATTTTGTGTACCCCTTTACTTCCAGGTCCAAACTCAGCTCTTGGCATAGAGAATGTGCTTAATAATTCAAATGTTAAATAAAATTAAGTCTTGAGGAACTTCAAGGAAATTGGATTGAAATGGTAGAACTACAAGAGATTGCCAGTGGCAATTAGAACAAAGAAAGCCAGATGAAACATTAAGCAAGTGAAATTATCAAGCAAAAGGGAAGGTGGAACTAAATGACTTAAAGGCTATCCTCACTACATTTGCAAAATATTCACATTTATGTGATAGAAAGAAAGGAGAGTAAAATACACCAAATACCCACTTTATGTTTGTTTATATCTCTTCTTAGTTGGGTAGTAAACTGAAAATAATATTTGTCTACTATTGAAAATATGTATCAAGCATAGGGTAAACATCAAGCTCAATAGTACTAGTAAGTGTATGTGTGCAAATAATGGAATAATAACACTGTCATCGTCCTTATATCTTTGTTAATGAAATAGATATTAATGGGATTGGAAGGGTAGTACAATGGGTAAGGACTTGTATATGGTCAACCTGGGTTCAGTTCCTGTGTCCCTGGCATCCAATATGGTCCCAAGAACACCATCAGGAGTACAAGGACTGGAGCAATCCCTGAGCATCTCCAGGTGTGATACAAAAAACAGCAAAAAAGATATTTAAAAAATTGTGTTATAATACTATTCCAAATTGTGTTACTAACTCTTGAGAAAATTATACATTGAAATAAAAGGGAATAATTAGGACCTACACATTTAGATTGAGGATTGAGTGAAGTCTTAGTAAGAAGCCACGGGGCTGTAGAGAGGGTTTAATCCTGGCCCTGTATTCACGTAGTCAACTCTGCTTCCATCCCTGGCACCACATATAGTCTCTCAAGCATCACACAGACAGAGGTGGACCCTGAGCACAGCTGGGTATGATGAAAAAAAGGGAAAAAATAATTGCAGAATAAATATTTGAAATTCTAGATTTACAAAGCTCAAAATCTTGAAGAGAAATTTGTTGGTGAAGGCTAGTAGGATAAATTTTCTTTCTGAGAAAACTGGATAGAGGTCTAAGTGCATGAAAAGTTCAGTGACAGAGAAATATAAAGGTAAAGAGAGAATTACAGACAGTGAACATGGTGTTAAATAGGTTGGAAACAAAGAAAAATCTTTGTAGTCCATGATAACGAAACTGCATTTTCTTCTTGATGTATGAAAACCCATAGGGCTATTTTTAAAGGGACACTTAAGCTCCCATTTACACTTTTGAAAGCTCAATCAAACACTGGTTGAGAAGATGGAAGATGAGGCTGATAAGAGAATGAATAGCTGAAAAGAATTATGGCAGTTTGAACTTAATGCAAGCAATGGATTTGGAGAGAACTGGGTACACTCTAGATCAGTTCTGGAGAAATAACTGCAACTTGTAAATGGATTAGGAAAAGGGTAGGGCTGTTTAATAGAAGGTGAGGATGCAAGTATGATTTTCAAATTTCTGAACTGGGTTCTTGGGTAACTGTAGAAGTGCTCTCTAAAGCAGTATGTGAAAATGGGGAAGTAAAAGTTTTCTGGGCTGGAGCATAGCACAGGGGGTAAGGCATTTCCTTTGTATGTGACTGATCCAGGTTCGATTCCTCCATTCCTCTCAGAGAGCCTGGCAAGCTACAGAGAGTATTCTGCCCACATGGCAGAGCCTGGCAAGTTATCCGAGGAGTATTCGATATGCCAAAAATAATAACAAGTCTCACAATGGAGACGTTATTGGTGCCTGCTTGAGCAAATCGATGAACAATGGGAGGACAGTGCTACAGTGAAGTGCTATCCCCATAGTTTGGGTCTTTTGTAAATGTTCAATATATAACCATGATATTAAAAACACACACACACACACACAACAAAACAAAAAAATAGCCTCTTCCTTTTCTACTATGCCTTCATTGACATGTGAGAAGTATAAGAAGATAAATAGATGAATGATACCATTTATATAAGAGCAGGTAACAACAATAATTATGAAGATAAAAATAAATAGGATAGGGATCAGAGAAGGGCAAATGTGATAATTTAGAAAGGTTGATAAAGAAAGACTTCTCTGTGAAAATGATGATGGATCCATATTAAGCTGAGTGAATGAAGTATGAAAATAATGGATAAAAAATTCCCAGAGTTCATAGGTGCTGAGATGGGAACATTATAGACTTGGTCAGAAAATGGGGGGGGGGAGGTTATATAGCATGATGGAAAGTAGAAAAGGAAGCCTGGGAGGGAATCAAGAGCAAAAGAATGAGGACATTGTAAACTGTGGTGAGGTGTTGGGACCATTTTTATTCATTTTATTTGTACTGAGATGTCATTGAAGAGTTTTAGTTGGAAGCTAACATGCATATGTGATAGGTTTCAGGGTGACAATGAGATAAATGAGGGACTAGAGACTTGAGTTATTCTGTGATGATGCTAGGTGAAAATGTGAGAATTGGTGGGATTTGGAGTACATTTTTGTCATCATTAGAAACGAAGACAGAAATACTTACGGTTTCCTAGTTTATGAAGGTGAAGTTTCTAATTTTAGCTTGAACTTATAAAATAGCTATTTTTTTGTCAAATCAGTACAAGTATATTAGCCTGGTTGATTCAGTCTCACAAAATTACAGTACATGACATATAGAAAGTTTATGTAGAGGAAAATATTATAGCAAAGGGACAGAAAATTTCTTTCAGAGATTTAACAAGCCTGCATCTACAGAGAAAATGGGGAAGAAGAAAAATTGACTTAGATGTATCACTAATAACTTCACAATTCTAATAATTAGTGATGCTAACATATAAGACTGATTTATTTATATGCTAAGGTGATTCTGATTTACTTAATTAGATAAAGAAGGCACTGAAATTATATATAATTTTTTGGAGAATTTCTGGTAAAATGGTGAAAGGAATTTATAAATTCTCAGAAGCAAAATACCAAACTGCAGCCAGAATTGCACCACAGAATAGGTCTGGTGGACCCTGTTGCTGCCACCACCAGTTAGTAGGTGCTATGACCTCCACTGCCAACCAGAGATCAATGCTAGAAACTGTCTGGTGCCAGTGGAACTGCAGTCATAATTATTCTTGGGAGCATGCTGCTTCTTCTTCTGCAACAATATGACCATAACCATATGTCCTGCCAGTCACTAGTTCCTACAGTACTTATAGTAATAGCTTTGATTAAGTCTAAATCTTGTAGCAGGTATCTGTGCTACAAGAGAATCTGGAGTAGTAAGTAACTAAGCATTTAGCCTCTAAAATAGAAATTAAGTTCTATCTCCCATCCCGACCAAGCTTCACATAGGCATAAATGTGCACAGCAGAAGGGAGATAAGAAATAGCAGAAAGACAAAAATGTTGGGAAATGTATTACAGGAAATGGCAAATGGGAAAACTGAGACCAAAGAAAAAAGTTCTGTTAGAAATAGAAAAGGATATTATATGAACACATATTGTTCTTCTGTAAATTCTTATATGAAAATGAGAATTATACAAAAAGTGAAAAGTTACATGTATCCATATGTTCAATATAATTTTCAATAACCAATGTGAACAGACTAAGTGCTCACTAAGTGATAAATAGGTAGAGAAGATATGCACAGTGAAATACTAGCTACATACACTCATACAAACAAAATTAAATCTTGACATTTGTGACAACAGAAGGTCTAACAATATATAAAATATAGTGGGATTGTAAGAGACAAATACCATATTATTGTTTCACTCATGCAAGATTTAAAAAGATAAGGTAAATATACAAAAAAAGTGAACTCTTAGATTATAAGGAAAAAAAATGGTGGGTCAGGGACAATAGTACAGAGGGTAGAGTACTTGCCTTGAATCAGCTAACTCAGGTTTGATCCCCGGCACCACATATGATTTCCTGAGCCCTTCCAGGTGTGATCCCTGAGTGCAAAGCCAGTAATAAGCCCCTTATTACTGAGGTGCGACCTCAAAACAAGCAGACAAAAGTGGTGCTTACCGGGGTGAACAGAAAAGGGAATACAGATAAATCTGGTACAGAAAAGGGAATACAGATAAATCTGGTACAGAAAAGGGAATACAGATAAATCTGGTAAAAAGGGTATCAGTTTTATGATGATAGGTGGAAACTAGACTTTTGCTCGTCAGTCTTCCGAATCCACTTCGGTAGGAAACTCACTTTTATAAAGGTCATCCTCTTCCTCCTCCTCCTCATCATCTTCATCCTCATTGCTTGTATATGCAATAGTATATACAATGTCAAGTTATGAGTAAGGTAAAGGTAAAGGTAAAGGCCCTCCCGTTGATGGTCGATTTGCTCGAGCGGGCCCAGTAACGTCTCCATTGGAGACTTTGTTGTTACTGTGTCTGGCATATCGAATACTCTCGGTAGCTTGCCGGGCACTCCGAGAGGGGCGGAGGAATCGAACTCGGGTCGGCCATGTTGGCCGCTTGTAAGGCGAACGCCCTACCCGCTGTGCTATCGGTAGGGAACCTCTTGTCAGCAAATTTCAGGGAGCCATAAAAACCAAGAAGTGTTTGGAGAGACAAAAATCCCTAAAACAAGTGGTGAAATATTTTGAGAGAACAGATACAGTGTGAGAAGGAGTATCCTGTGACCATCTCCATTCCCGATTTGGGAGAGATTGCCAGTGCTAAAAATTCTCTCCTTACAAACTCTTAGTTAACAACTTTTAGTCCAACCTGAAGCAAGTTGAAAAGGCAAACTAACCTATAAAATCAGTTTCCAAGGCTGGGGAGATGGCTCAGAACAAATTTTGCTCCCGGGAGGCCCTGGGGAGCAACCCACCAGCAACATGTAGGATATAACCACCCCTGGGAAAAAATACAAATACAAATAAAATAGAATCAGTTTCCCAAAGCAGCTGGGGCAGTTCAGTCCATTCTATTTGGGGTCACTTGCTTCGTCATACTAAAGATGTCCAATTTGTTCCTTTAACTTAAAATCACCTACTCCTCAGTTTATGCCCTTCTTTGGGGTGTAAATTTCTTTTACATTAAGGGATATCTCTTCTCTTTTTTTCTCCAGAAATGTCCCCATTCTCCTTAGAATTAGTACCTTTCAATAAAAGTTATTTTATTCCACTCTCTATCTTCCCTCGGAATACTTCCCTGGGATGCTAAAAGCAAAGAGCTTAATTAAACTTGAGTGAAAATCGAGACAGGCTTCTTTTCCTGAGACAGGCATAGCCTCATCCTAGCCTGAGAACCACGGCTCCCTGACAGTTTGGGATGCAGACACTAATTCCCAGGTCAAGAATATCAAGAAGTTACCAACTGCCTCCACTGCATGTAAGTGTGTATGTATGTGTACATATATATACATAAATATTTTATATTATTTTATTATATATTTATAAATACAAAATATATATGTAAATATATAAAAAATATATATTTAAGACAGATGAGTAAAAAGAGAAAAATACCAGCTGCAATACAGGTAAATACTAAAGATTTATATGCAGCAAATAGGCTAGTTTATTATATCCTACAGAAATATATTTAAAGTATTTATATCCACTGATTTATCTATTGTAGATCAGTAGATATAGTAAACAGCTATCTGTTTAATGGAATGAATGAAATATATTATTTATATATATTATTTATAAATATAAATCATGTATCTCTACAAATGTCCTTTTCCTTTTAAGATTTGTTTTCCAAAAATATTCTGACAATAAACAAACAGATTTAGTTTAAATGATTTGAAATATCAGCAATATGAAGGAAAAACAGCAGGATATGGAATGAAGGAAAGACGGACATGAGGGCTTTGTTTCATGTTTACACAACATCCTCATGGAAATCTTCCCTAAAATGTGCCCTTGAATCAATACCTGGAGAGAATAACTCATGTCACTTATTCATGTGGGAGAAGAGTCAAATATCCTTGAGAATTAAATTTTCTTTAAAAACAACAAAAAAATGGGAACAGAAGGAGGAGGAGGCAGAATTTTAATACCCACATCCTAGAGGAGATCTTGCAGAGTTTGCCAGTTCTGCCTTCTCCATAAGTACCCCAGTAACAATGAAATAATGTTATTCAAGAAATTACTTTTTGTTTTGTTTTTGGGGTTCAACCCAGTGGTGCTCAGGGAGCCATACGAGATGCAGGTGATAGAATCCAGGTTGGCTGTGTGCAAGTCAAGTGCCCTACCTCAGTACTATCACTCCAGTCCCCCCAAATTATTAATTTTTAACAAAGAAAATGATCATGTTGTTTCCTCTCTAACCTAATATTGATTTCATATTTTTCCTCATCATGATACTACAGGAAGCCTTTTCCAATGGTGGTGGTGAATTGGTTGAACTACATTTCCCTTTCTGTACTAATATACTTATTTGCCGAAATGCTTGTTTCTTCAAAGAAAGTTGATTGAGTAATTTTCAAGTAATGTCTTTAAGATTCACTAAATTTTGGTTTAAACAACTCTATCTGAAGTACTTAGAATATCTCTGGTGATTATCAGACACACAACCATATTTATTCCAGAGAAATGCAAAAAAAGACTAATTAGCACTCTTTAGAAAACGTAATTTCAAAAGATATTTCTCTTCCTGTGAAAAATATTGTACCATCTTTTGCATTAGAGAATTCTTTGTTGCATCTATTAATTATTTAAATTATAGTAATTTCTCAACTATAAGATTCAGAGATCTTGCATTTATTAAATTTTTATAGAAATAGCTCCATGATCTATAATTGTCCCACAATTATCACCAACTCTATATATTTGTCAATATTTTATGTGTATGATATATTATGTATCTGTATATACTTTCTGTGTGTCAGTGTGAAAAATCCATATTTCACATTTTGTTTCTTATTATTAGTACTTATTTTACTTAACTTTTTCTAAGAGCGCTAGGGCTTAAGAGAAAAATGTTTTACTCTGCCTTTTTCAACCTTAAGATAACAGAATGGATCTATTTGAGTTATTGCTCTAAAAGCAAAATACATGAACAGGTTGATAGAGTATAAGGTTTGTACTGTTGACAAAAGGTAAAGTCTAAACATATTGACAAAATATCAGAATAGATTTAATGATCACCCCAAAAGTTTAAAAAGATTTCAAGAGGGCATTGTTTTATAATAGATTGCAAAGGTTCTCATGCTTCTGATTGAAAACAAGTTTCTTTTTAAAGTAAGTTCAGTTTACTGAAATGGCTTATTGATTTAAAAAATGAGTACACCACAGATTGAGCAAATCTTAAATCATAAGTTGAATAATGAAAACATTTCAGTAGTTCTTTTCTCACTGATTTAGAAAAAAATCTTGCAAAGGAAACCATCTGCTAACACAAAGAACAAAGTAATTTCAACACCTCAAAGATTTCTCTCCTGTTGACCTATTGTAGTTTAGCTCTCTCAGACTCTTCCTTCCTTCCTTCCTTCCTTCCTTCCTTCCTTCCTTCCTTCCTTCCTTCCTTCCTTCTTTCCTTCCTTCCTTCCTTCCTTCCTTCCTTCCTTCCTTCCTTCCTCCCTCCCTCCCTCCCTCCCTCTCTCCCTCCCTCCTTCTTCCCTCCTCCCTCCCTCCCTCCCTCCCTCCTTCCTTCCTTCCTCCCTCCTCCCTCCCTTCCTCCTTCCCTGCCTGCCTGCCTGCCTGCCTTCCTTTCTCTCTTCTTCTCTCTCTCTCTGTCTGTGTCTCTGTCTGTCCTGTTTCTGTCTCTCTGTCTCTCTCTCAATCTCTCAAACTCTCTCTCTCTCTCTTTCTCTGTCTCTCTCTGTCTCTCTCTCTCCCCCCCCCATTTTAATTTATATGCAATGAATTGTGAATTGTGTCCATACCAGATTTTCAGGCATAAAATATTTCAGCACAAATTCTACCACCAGTCTCAAGTCAAACATCTTTCTAACTCAAAAGTTCTGCTTTTTTTTCGGAATATTGTATAAATGGTACTGAACTCTTTGTAAATATGTTGAGACTGTTTTATTGTTTTTTCCTAATGTCTGAAATTTATTCATGTCATTATTAAGTCTCAGTAGATTTTACAGCTGATGAGTATATCGTTAAATCGATACTTGAGAGTTTTAGATTAAAAAACTATTCAGGATCCTGTCGGTAAAGAAACTGAGCTATATATTGTATCCAAAATTTCTTAATAACAACAATAAAGTAGAGCATGATTTTTGATTGATCCATCTATATTCATACAAGTATGTAAATTATTCAAGTTTGGCTGATTGAAAAAAAGAACAAAAGAAGATTATATCTGGAAAACTCCAAGAAATAAATGATATCAATGACACATCAATAAATATTTTTACCTTTATCCAGTAAATTAAATGAAATTTTAAATAAAGCAATACATTTTATAGATGAATCAGTGAAAAAAAGGAATGTAACTTCAAGTGATCACTTGATCACTTGACTTCCCGTTAATTGATGATTTGCTCAAGCGGGTGCCAGTCACATCTCAATTTGTCCCTGTCACGTGCTAGTGTAGCCCAATGGAATCTGTTCATTCTAGGAACATGAAGAGCCTCAAACTGATCGATCGTTCAGGGTCTTGACGAAGAAGTCTGACCACCTGGTAGGTGGGTGGCCACACGGTTTTTTGACGTCCCATAGAATCCAGTCGGTAATGGCTCTAGTCCAGCGGTCATCTCCAAATCTAGCCCATCTGATTTTTGACAATTTGGCAAACAAGACAGAGTCCCTGATTCTTGATTGTCGATGGAGGTCGGAACTCTGGATTCTTTCTCCCATTTGAGTGAAACGTGATATTCCAAGTATAGCTCTTTCAATTCCTCTTTGGGAGACCCGAATAGTGTTCTCATCCTGTTTGCGTAGGGCCCAGGTCTCTAAGGCGTATGTTAATGCAGGAAGAACAGTGGAATCAAAGAGATGTGCCCGGAGCCGGAGGTTCTTCGTCCTCTTAGCTATTTTTTCGATGCTCTTGAAGGCGTTCCAAGCTGCTCTCTTCCTCCTGCTCAACTCAGGTGCCAGGTCATTCATCATGTTGACTTCTGGACCTAGGTACACATAACTGTTGCATTCGGAGATGGTCATTCCGTTGAGAGTGAACGGAGTGTCAGGGACGAGGCTGTTTCTCATAAACATTGTCTTCGTAAGATTCAGCTGGAGTCCAACCTTTCCACACTCATGGTTGAAGTCGGCCAGCATTTTTGCTTCTTGGCTAACGTTTGCTATTATTAGAACAACGTCATCAGCAAAGCAGAGGTGGTATAGATGCTGACCGTCTATCTTCACTCCCATTCCTTCCCATTCCAGTTGTCGCATGATGTTTCGAGGGTGACACTGAAGAGTTTCGGTGAAATGGTATCACCCTGCCAAACCCCTCTCTTGACATCAATGATTACTTTGTAGAATGGTGAGATCCTGGTAGTGAATCTGTGATACAGCTCATGGAGGATCCTGATGTATTGAATTTGAATGCCCTGATTGGCTAGGGCTTCAATGACTGCTTCCATCTCAACAGAATCAAAGGCCTTCTTTAAATCAAAAACGTTAGACAGAGCGGCATCTTGAACTCTCGGGAAACCTCAATGAGCTTGGTTATTGTGTGGATATGGTCGATCATGCCGAATCTTTTTCAGTACCCAGCTTGCTTGCATAGTTGTCCTTCATCTAGTGTTCTGACAATCCTATTCAGGATGACTCGAGTGAACAGCTTGTAGATGACAGACAATAGGCAGATTGGGCAAGGAACGCCAAGAGAGAGATAGCCACAAAAAAATGCCTGTCTTTGAAAACTCTTGAGCTTATTTGCCAAGGTGGTTTGGTGCATGCCTCAGGCAACCACAAGCAAACATTCGAACTTGCAAAGCAGTGCAGAGATGCGATCAAGGAAGACCTCAAAGAGAGAAGAGCAGAAGTGCTGGCAGATGCGGCAGAAGCTGGGAAAATTATTCGTAATGCCTGCCTGTCCTTCGCCAACTACAAGAACAAGATGACTGCCCTCTGATGTCCTGATGGATCTACCACATCTTCCAGAAGGGCAATGGAGAAGATTATCTATGACTTCTACTCAGATCTCTTCGATAGCCATGTCCACGTGCCCACATAGGAAATTCCACAGGATGGATATGACGTTCCCAATGTTCTCCCTTCCAACCTCTGACACGCCATTTCGTCGGTTAAGAAACAAACAGCACCCGGCCCAGTCAAGGTCAGACCTGAACACCTGAAGAACCAGCCATCAGTACTCATCAATACACTGGCTCGGCTCTTCACACGCTACCTGTCTGAATGCAAGGTTCCGTCCCAGTGGAAAACCAGCAGGACTGTACTACTGTACAAGAAGGGAGACATCCACGACATTGGCAACTATTGCCCAATCAGCTTCAAGTGATAAAGATTATAAATGAACAACTATTATGGAAGAATACTGGTATATAATTAAAACATCACATTTTCGGTTTCAGCTGCAGAAGTATTTTGGCTGCAGAAATACTACAATAGTTATAATCTCGCTTGAAGTAATCCCTGAGCTCATACTGAGGCTCAATTCCTGAGGACTTTTGGGTGTGGTCCATAAACAAACAAAACCCATAATATTGTTTATAAATGTAGCACTGTAGCTCTATCCTCCGGTTCTGCATTGATTTGCTGGAGCGGACACCAGTAACATCTCCATTGTGAGACTTGTTACTGTTTTTGGCATATCAAATACATCACAGGTAGCTTGCCAGGATCTGCCATGCGGGCAGGATACTCTCGGTAGCTTGCCAGGCTCTCCGAGAGGATGGAAGAATAGAACCCAGGTCGTCTGTGTGCAAGGCAAATGCCCTACCCACTGTGAAATGTATTAATGTAAATTGGCCTAGATTATTTTGTTTGTTAATTTTAGGGTTAATACTAAAAAATGCTAAAGGGCTACTCCCAGCTTCATACTTCTGGAACCATAGATCTCAGAGATCAAATCTGGTCTTCCTTTATATAGAGGACACTCTAGACTGTTGAGCTATTTCTCTAACCCTTAAATTGATTTTATTTATATAAAAACTTTAAAATGCCCAAACACTTATTATCTTAAAATATGCATTCTCTTTGAAATAATATTTTAGTTTTATTAGATATAAGCTATACAATTTTGCTGCACATATTATAATATATTGTATTCATCTCCCTACATGAGCATATATACATTATAATGAACATTTTTAAATGTTTCTTGTATTTAAGAAATTTATACTTTGGTGAAACTATTACCATCATTAACATAACAAATCTTCACTTGTAGATAGGAAATATGTTTTTACCCCAAAATGATTGCATTAATTCCTTTGAATCTTTGCTAATACTTAACTTGGTCAAACTTCTTAATTTTAGCAACACTATTGGATAGGAAATGACATTTCTTTGTGATTTCAATTTGCATTTTATTAGTGACAATATCTATATATTCAATAATGTTGGATATTATATTTTCTTTTCTTTCAGTTTTAGTTTGGGATTACACCCAGCAGTGTTCAATGCTTATTCCTGGCACTATGCTCAGGGATCACCCCTAGAAGTGTCAGGTACCATATATGCTTGGGACCAAATTTTGGTTCAAGGCAGGTAGCTTATCCACTGTAATCTCTCTCCAGACCCTGAATATTTATTTTCAAATATATTTTGTTATCTATCTATCTATCTATCCTTTGCTGAAATATCTATTAAACTCCTCCTTCTTTAGTGGCTTTTGTTTTTATGTTGTTGTCTTGTGATTTTAAAGTATCTCATATACACACTTGTCTCGTCATTTGGATTTGCATCTCGCTTTTGGTTATTGATGAAAAGCATTTTTTCATGTCACTTTTGGCCATTCGAACCTCTCTCTTTTTTAAAAAAAATTTATTGAATCATCATGTGATAGTTACAAGATTTTATGTTTGGGTTACAATCCTTCAATGATCAAACACCCATCCTTCCACCAGTGCACATTCCCCACCACCAATATTCCGGTATACCTCCCCTTTCCCACCCTCCCCTGCCTCCACGGCAGACATGATTCCTCATAATCTCTCTCTACTTTTGGGCATTATGGTTTGCTAAACAGACACTGACAGGTTATCATGTTTGGTTCTTTATCTACTTTCTGCACATATCTCCCATCCCGACCGATTCCTCCAGCCATCATTTTCTTAGTGATCCCTTCTCTATTCCACCTGCCTTCTTCCCTTTGCTCATGAGGCAGGCTTCCAGCTATGGAGCAATCTATCTGTCCCTTGTATCTACTATCCTTAGGTGTCAGTCTCATGTTATGTTGCTTTATACTCCACGGATCTCTTCTTTGAGAAAGTTTCTCTTCATTTCTTCTCCTTATTTTTTTTTAAAAGTTTGATTAGTGAAAGAATATGAGGTACAGTTGTAGACTTACAAATTTTTGTTTTTGGGTTTCAGTTATACAATGATCGAGAACCCATCCCTCCACCAGTGCCCATTCTCCACCACCACTAATCCCAGTATCCCTCCCACCTCCCATCCCCCCAGTTCCACCCTGCCTCTGTGGCAGGGCATTCCCTTTTGTTCTGTCTCTCCTTTTGGGTTCTGTGGTTTGCAAAAGAGGCATTGAGTGGCATTCATGTTCAATCTACAGTCTACTTTCATCATGCATCTCCCATCCTAGGCGGATCCTCCCAACACCCTTTATTTGGTGCTCCCTTCTCTATCTGAGCTGCCTTTCCCCCTAGTGTGTGGCTGGCCTCCAAGCCATGTTCTCCCCATTTTTAAGACTGGCACACATCCAAAAGAATAACCAGTGCTGGTGCAGATGTGGGGAGAAAAGTACTCTCCTTCATTATTGAGGGAAATGCAGACTGGTTCAACTTTTTTGAAAAACAATATGGACATACATCAAAAAATTAGAAACTGAACTCCCATTTGAGCGAGTAATACAACTTCTGGGAATATACCTCAGGGGCCCAAAAAACACACAGCAGGAATACCATCTGCACTGTGTTCATCGCAGTACTATTCACCATAGCCAGAATATGGAAAAAGTCTGAGTGCCTGAGAACAGAAGAATGGATAAAGAAACTATGGCACATTGACACAATGAAATACTACTCAACTGTTAGGAATAGTGGAGTCAGGAAATTTGCCTATACATGATGGAGCATCATGCTGAGTGAACTAAATCAGAAACAGAGGGACAGATAACAGACAACATAAATTTGTGGTATATATACACATTCTACAAGAACACTGTCAGTAATATTAATGCCAATATAGGACCGAGAAGGTTGCCTGAAGAAATCCACATTGGGACACATGGTCTAGAATGGAATGGACAGTGTGAGAGACTGTATGAGTTCATCATGTCTACCAAGACCATTCATGGTAACTCACAGTACCAGGAGGCGAATCTAACCATTAGACATGGGAGTCTGCTGGTGTACAGGTCCACAACGAAATTGACCACATCATATTCAACTGGCGGTTTTGCCTGACCAATATCTCTGTTGTCCCAAAATTCCAAATGGGATCGGATCACCGTCTCCTTTGTGCAAAATTCTACTTCATGGAGCAGGGAGAAAGGGCCGCAAAATTCAAGAAGAGAACTTCAAGAACGACCACCAACTGGGAGCTCTTTGGCACTATTGCATGGGAAGATGCCATTGTTGATAACATTGATGAGGAATACAATTTATTGGTTCAGCACCTACATGATTGTGTGAAAAATGCCGAGAGAGAGAGAGAGAGAGAGAGAGAGAGAGAGAGAGAGAGAGCCACAAAAAGATGCCTGTCTTTGGAAACTCTCAAGCTCACTTGCCAACATGGTTTGGTGCGAGCCTCAGGCAATCACAAACTAACATCTGAGCTTAAAAAGCCGTGCCGAGAAATGATAAAGGAAAACCTCAAAGAGAGAAGAGCAACAGTGCTGGCCAACGTGGCAGAAGCTGGGAAAAGTATTCGCAATGCCTGCTTGTCCTTCACCATCTACAAGACCAAGATGACTGCCCTCTGACATCCTGATGGATCTATCATGTCTTCCAGAAGGGCAAAGGAGAAGGTTATCCATGACTTCTATTTGGATGTCTTCCATAGCCATGACCACCTGCCCACATACCAAATTCTGCAGGATGGATATGTTGCTTCCAACATTCTCCCTTCAGAAATCCGACACACCATTTCGTCAGTAAAGAAGGGAAGAGCACCTGGCCTAGACAAGGTCAGACCCCGACACCTGAAGAATCTGCCTTCAGTACTCATCAATACACTGGCTCGGCTCTTCACTTGCTACCTGTCTGAATTCAAGGTTCAGTCCCAGTGGAAAACCAGCAGGACCATTCTGCTGTACAAGAAGGGAGACATCCATGATATTGACAACTATCACCTGATCTGCCTGTTGTCCATCATCTATAAGCTATTCACTTGAGTAGACCTGAATAGGATTGGCAGAATACTAGATGAAGGACAACCATGTGAGCAAGCTGGGTTCTGAAAAAGATTCGGCATGATTGACCATATCCACACGGTGACCAAGCTCATTGAGGTTTCTCAGGAGTTTAAGATGCTGCTCTGTCTAATGTTTATTGATTTAAAGAGGGTCTTTGATTCTGTTAAGACAGAAACGGTCATCGAAGCCCTAGCCAAACAGGGCATTCAAATTCTAACTCAGGATCCTCCGTGAGATGTGTTAAGGATTCACCACCAGGATCTCACCATTCTACAAGGAAGTGATCATTGATGTTAAGAGAGGGTTTCGGCAGGGCGATACCATTTCACCTAGATGCTTCAGTGCCACCATCAAGAATGTCATGTGACAACTGGAATGAGATGGAATGGGAGTGAAGATAGATGATTGGCAACTACACAATCTCTGCTTCGCTGATGACATCGTTCTAATAACACCAAACATTTGCCAAGTGGCACGAATGCTGGCCGACTTCGACCATGAGTGTGGAAAGGTCGGACTGCAGCTGAATCTCACCAAGACAATGTTCATTAAAAACAGACTCATCCCTGACGTTCCATTTGCTCTCAACAGAATGAACATCACTAAATGCAACAGTTATGTGTACCTAGTTCGAGAACTCAACATAAAGAGCGACCTGGCACCTAAGCTGCACAGGAGGAAGAGAGCAGCATGGAATGCCTTCAAGAGCATCAAAGAAATAGCTAAGAGGATGAAGAACCTCTGGCTCTGGGCACATATCTTTGCCTACATCATTCTCCCACATATGCCTCAGAGACTATGAAAACAGGATGAGAACCCTATTCGGGTCTCCCAAAGAGGAATAGAAAGAGCTATGCTTGGAGTATCACGCATCACTCAAGTGATAGAAGGAATCTGGAGTTTCCACCTCCATTGATGATTGAGAATCAGGGACACTGTCTCATTTGCCAAAGTGTCAAAAATCAGATGGGCTAGACATGCAATGCAATTTAGAGATGACCACTGGACTAGAGCTGTTACCCACTGGATTCCATGGGACGTCAAAAGGAACTGTGGCCGCACATCTACGAGATGGTTAGACTTCTTAGTCAAAACCCTGAACAAATGGTTTGAGATTCTTCTTGTTTCTGGAGTGAGCAGATGCCATTGGTCTACACAAGTAGATTACAGGGATAAATGGAGACATTACTGGAGCCAACTCGAGCTAATCGATGAGTAATAAGATGTCAAGTGATCAAGTGATATATATCTCCATCTATCAATTTTTGATGTCCCCAGGACATCAATTTTTAAAAGTTTTATCTAGCAAAAGAAACTTGAACTGAAATAAAAAAGAGTCTAAAATTCATTCCACTAAATGGAAGAAAAACATTACATGCCAGATAAGTGACTAATATCCAAGTTATATAAAACACTCACAAGCTCAACAACAATAAAAACAATAATCCCAAAATAAATAGAGAAAAGAAATGAAAAGACACTTCCCTGATGAGGGGACTTCCCTGAAGAGCCAGCAGCCATATGAAAAAGTGCTTCTTGTCACCTACTATCAGGAAAATGCAAATCAAAACAGCAAAATATCATTTCATTTCAGTGAGAATGGCATTACATTTTTAAATGTAATGAAAACAGTGAATGTTGGCAGGCATACATTGAAAACAAAAAACATTCAATTTTATTTTTATATATAATTTCTCCAAACTTGTCTTTTATTTCACTGCATCTTTTGGAGAGCAGACTCAGCAGACCTGGTTCCATCCCTTTCAGTGAATATGATCCCTTGAGCACTTCCAGAAGTGATCCCTGAACACAGAGCCAGGGTAAACCTAAACATCAATGAGTGTGACCCCCAAATCAGAGTTGGGTGTGGAGAGGGAAAGGGAGAGAGAGGAAAAGAGAGAAAGGAATCCAGGAAAGAATACGGCTTTGGACACAGTTCAAAATTATTTTGGGTTAAGTGCTACTTATGGATCTTTTCCAACCTATCTTTTCTTGAGGCTCTCATTTCAAGTAATTATTATTTCTATTCAAAGGTAAAAGGATTTGCACTCTGAGAGCTTCTTCATCAACTGAGTCTTATCAAATTTTAGTTTCTCTTCAATTGTCTCATGAAAGAATATAGCCTGAGGCTTTGAGTGGATGTCGTAACTGGAAACAGGATAACATTTTTCAGATTATATCTTGCTATTCTAAATATTTCCTGGTTTTATGATTTCTTGTAATTAATTGCCTACATGACTGCCTGTCTCATATAGAGCTCTTAAAAGAAGCAACAGAGAACCCCATTCAAAAATATGTGGACCATCCTCCTGTCTGGACCAGACTCTGAGTTGCCGCCCACGAAGGGCTCCTCCGCTCCCGAATGGCCATGATCCCAGTGGCACACAAACCAATCTGGGAACCCAAAGGCTTCTGGCAGAAATGCCTCTGGACTGTGAACTGAGCTATGGCCCCGTGCCTCCCCCGGGAGGGGAAGGGTGTTTTTCCCTCTACTTTTTCCCCCTCTGCGGCAGCATGGTGATGACCATCTTTCAGAGCCTATCGGACATAGAGGTACGAGCCTACAGTGACGGACTGCGTGGGGCTTCTCAGGAGGGGGGCAGTGGAACCGGCCCTTGCCCCCACCTGGACCAGACCCTGAGTAGCTGCCCACGAAGGGCTCCTCCACTCCCAAACGGCCATGATCCCAGAGGTACACAAACCAATCTGGGAAACAGCAGCTTCTGGCAGAAATGCCTTTGGAATTAATTACTAAAATACCAGAAATTCTAAATCTAGCAGCCACAATAGCGCCGCGATGTGACACAATGTCACATGCTTTTCATTATCAGCAATGGAAAACAAATTATCTAATGATGCCTTTTCGGCAGATCTGATAGTTGAGAGAAAATTCCAAATAATAGTAGTGGGTCTTCTGAATGTAATCAAAATAAAAATAAAGTGAAAATCATCTGCCACACACATAGGGGAAAGGGTTGGGATGGGGGATATACTAGGGTTCTTGGTGGTGGAACATGTGCACTGATGAAAGGATGGGAGTTTGATCATTTTATGACCGAGACTTAAACCTGGAAACTTTGTAACTGTTCTCACAGTGATTCAATAATGTATGTGTGTGTAAGTGTGTGCGTAAGTGTGTGTGTGTGTGTGTGTGTGTGTGTGTGTGTGTGTGTGTGTAGAAGAGCTGAACTAATTTCACAAAGTAAGACATACAGATGGTCAACAGATACAGCGAAGTGCTCATTAACACTAATTTTCAGGGGAACACAAATCAAAATTACAATGAATGAGTGGCGTCATGTCCTTCTCTCCCGGAAGGGAGCATAATACCACACAAACCGTAACTATGTCGATTAACCCTGCACCAGGTTATTTCATTTGGGGCGCCCCAGAGCGGGGGTGGGTGAGACCCCTCCCTGCCCCAATGGACCCAGCCCCAGCAGCAGAAAACCTCCAGAACTCAACCAAAGCCATGCTCACGGCCACTCTCCACACACTCTGGCGGAGCCTCACCCATGAGTGAACCTATTTTACCGTGGTTATTCAACAATGCATACCTCATACTACCCATACTCCAAGAGTTTGGGATTACATTTTATGGGGTTCAAAGTAGGAGGCAACCAGTCTTAGAAATAATTTTTTACAGATATATATGTGTGCGTGTGTGTGTATATATATATATATATATACACACGTGTATATATATACACACACACGTGTATATATATATACACACACGTGTATATATATATACATATATATACATATATGTATATATATATATATACCACTTGATCACTTGATCATTTGACATCCTGTTACTCATCAGTTTGCTTGAGCGGGCACCAGTAACATCTCCATTCATCCCTGTTGCATGCTAGTGTAGCCCAATGGCGTCTGCTCACTCCAGGATCATGAAGAGCCTCAAACCGATCATTCACGGTCTTGACAAAGAAGTCTGACCATCTTGTAGGTGGGCAGCCACACAATATTTTGACATCCCATGGAATCCAGTCAGTAACAGCTCTAGTCCAGCGGTCATCTCCAAATCGCATTACATGTCCAGCCCATCTGATTTTCGATGCCTTGGCAAACAAGACAGCATCCCTGATTCTTGATCGTTGACAGAGTTCAGAACTCCGGATTCTATCTCTCACTTGAGTGAAGCGTAATACTCCAAGCATAGCTCTTTTGAATCTGCTTTGGGGGACCCGAATAACGTTCTCATCCTGTTTTCATAGGGCCCAGGTCCCTGAGGCGTATGTTAATGCAGGAAGAAAGGTGGAGTTGAAGAGATGTGCCTGGAGCCAGAGGCTCTTCGTCCTCTTAGCTATTTCTTCGATGCTCTTGAAGGAAGACGTTCCAAACTGATCTCTTCCTCCTGTGCAGCTCAGGTGCCAGGTCATTCATCATGTTGAGTTTTCAACCTAGGTACACATAACTGTTACATTCGGAGATGTTTGTTCCGTTGAGAGTGAATGGAACCAGGATGGAGACTCTTTCTCATAAACATTGTCTTTGTGAGATTCAGCTGTAGTCCAACCTTTCCACACTCACGGTCAAAGTCGGCCAGCATTTGTGCCTCTTGGCTAATGTTTTGTGTTAAAAAGTTTCTAGCCCTCTCAGAGAGCCTGGCAAACTACTGAGAGTATCCTGCCTGCACGACAGAGCCTGGCAAGCTATCCATGGCGTATTCAATATGCCAAAAACAGTAAATATATATATATATATATATATGCACACAGGGCTCAACCTTTAACAACATTAGTGATCTTTGATTATACAACTGTGGTTACAAGTAAGGGAAAGAGAAGGACATTCCAGGAGAGAGGGGGACCAATAGATTGTAGCGAAAGAATATTGGTGCCATGTGGCTATAGTGCTATGTAGTGATAATATACAGTTTGAATAGTTATAAAAGTGTGTCCCTAAAACATATATAATCTTATAAACCAACATTACATCATCAAAATAATTTTAAGTAAAATTTCAACTCAACTTAATCAACTTACTAGTTAAAAGAACTGCACACATATTTTACACACAGTGTAGAAAAATACCCAACACTTCATTGAACATCCCATACCTGGGAGAGCAGAAGATACATTCTAGGAGCTGGAGTGGGTAAAAGAAAGTGGGTATATACCAATTGACTTATAGTATAAAACCTTCAAAGATGTTTTGTTATTTCTTGCCTATTAGTCTTTATGCTGTAGTTGATATGTTTTAAACCCTAAAATACATTGCTATTAAAGGATTGCAGAATATGCAAATCACGTTTCTTTAATGTAAAGGATTATTTTGCAATATTTATTTTGAGAAAATGCAGACACAGGAGAAGCCCTAAAAATAGAACAGAAATTAATCTTTTGTAAGAAAAAAACTACATTAGAATGGGGGACTATAACATAGATATTAACAAATAAATGTTTTTTCTGCCTGAGAGATTTATCTACATGTGAGGTAAACCTCTGTTTACTGCTATTTCTTCTTACCTCCCTGAATTGCTATTGGCTCTAAGCATTTTAAGTCTTAATAAACCGGTTATATTTTTAGTCAGCTTTGTTTTTTTCAGTAGTCTTTGGGTGCTGATGGTGCTTCTCAGGAATTAGTCCTGGTCAGATTGTGTACCATATGGGAAATAGAGGATTGAAACCTGGGTTGACCACGTATAAAGCAAGAGCACTGCCTGCTTACTGTATTATCTCCCTGGCCCCTTTAGTCAACTATTTGGGCCTCCTATTTTAGTGAGGCTACTAGATGTACATACATATTTAAATTATGTTTTTATTCTTTTGCTAGTCTGTTCTTTATTGCATGGAGATATCAGTTATGACCCTAGAATATTTCCAGAAGCTCTCACAGCCACAGCCATATCCCACCACCACCACCATGTAATCTCGTCTGTTGGCCTTGTTCCAGAGATGGGGCTGGAGCGATTGCACAGGGGGTAGGCATTTGCCTTGCAAGCGCCCGACCCGGGTTTGATTCCCAGCATCCCATATGGTTCCCCCAATATGGTCCCCCAAGAACCGCCAAGCGTGATTCCTGAGTGCATAAGCCAGAAATAACCCCTGAGAATCGCTGGATGTGACCCAACAAGCAAAAAAAAAAAATCTCAAAAGAGTCACAAAAAATTTTTAGATACCAGTTCCTAGTTGAGACCTCTGATATGTTTTTGGGAGGGGGGGTAGGCCAGCTCCTGCCCTCCAAAAGCCCTTTAAGTTGCTTCCACACCCCAAAGGAACCACCATGCCTCCAGTCAGATTGCCCAGTTAAATATTCTGGATTTTCTAAAATTACATCTCCAAAATTTACAATACTGACATCCCAGTAGTAGCACATTAAATTTGATGGGATGTAAAGCAGAAGCCAACCAATCTCAACTCACAAAAACAGTAACACAGAAGGCTTAACTTGCAACAACAGCTTAGTAAACCCTCAGAAAAGGACTTAATATACCCGTGGTGAGATACAACAATTTGTACAAATTTTCTTCTACAGAAATGTTTTTATTGTCCATTCTGTTAGTCATTTAGTGGTAATAAGCAAAATAAAATAAATTATTGTGGGCCCACTGTGGGAGCAGGCTTGAGGGGTAGCTGGGAAAATGAAGACAAATTGTGGCAGGAAGGTGACAGTGGTGGTGAGATTGGTGCAGGAATATTGAATGCCTGCAACAAATCATCATGAATAAATTTGTAAAGCACAGTATTATAAACAAAGTAGAAAAGAAAAGCAAATAAAGTATCCTAGAAGAGGGACCAGAGCAAGGAGGGTATTTACTTTGCATGTGGCTAACTGAGGTTCAGCCCTCAGCACCCCATATCCTCTGAACCCATCAGTATTTCTAAGCACTGAGCCAGGAGTAACCCTTGAGTGCTGCCAAATATGACCCGAAAACAAATCAACCTAAATAGTACTCCTCCCTTGTACTATATTCATCATTGCATTAAATAGCAAATCAGAAGTCAGCTAAAGTAAACTGGGAAGAGCAATTTCCTTGCAAGAGTCACTCAAGTTCAATCCTTGGCACCCCATAGGGTCCTGTGGGCCAGCCAGAAGTGATCCCTGAGCTCAAAAAAAATTTAAATCACATTTTGGTGTTTTTTAAAAATAATGTTTTGTATAATGCATAGAGTCAGCATTTTTAGTGCTCTTCATTTCTTTGTGTCTACTCCGGTTTCTATGCAGAAACACCTGACTGCCTAACCATCCCAACCAACTCTTGTAAGTGAAATAATGCCGGCAATTAATCCTTTAAGCTTCTACATTAATAGAAAAACCTAATATTACGTTCTCTCTTGAAAGATAGTTTTTCTGCATAAATAATTTTGGGTTGACAGAACTTTTCCATTTTTGAAGATGTTACTCTTTGTGCTTTTGTCTTACTTTGTGTTCTATTTAATGTCTCTTTAATTTTTTATCTTTTATCCCTTCTAGGCATGGTATTTTTTCAAAACTTGTTTCTATAAAATGATTACGGTATGAATTAATATATTTTCATTCATTTTTTTCTTTAAGATTCATTTAGTGTTTTAGATCTGTAGGCTTTTAATTTAGTGAAATTAGAAGTTCTTACCCATTCACCTTTTCACACATTTTTCTGACCTTTTTCTTTTTGGGAACACATTTGCATAAAGAGTACGATCAAAATAATATTCTATCTTACTGATTATTCATTTAGCTATATTTCCCTCTGTGTTTCATTTTGGGTAGAAACTATAGTTTCTAATAATATGTTTCATAATTCACTGCTATTTTCTGTTATATTTTATATTAACACATCTTCAAATTCTCTACTGTTTTTGTCTGTAGGGTCAAATCTGCCAGTATTACTATCCAGTATATTTCTTAATTACAAACTTTATAGTTTTTACCTATGGTCTTTTTAATTTGTTTATTTTAAAAAGTATTCTATTCACTACTCATCATGTTCAAACATTTGCTTCATTTTTGAACAGAGGAAGCACAGCTAAATTTTGTCACCTATCTAGTTTCTGATTTGGCTTTGGTTGATAAATTTGAATCTTTTTTATGGGGCACCCTTTTTTTTCCTTGAATGCCTAGTACTCAATGGTTAGATATCTCACATTGTAATGTTGTTGGTGTTTGTTGTTGTGTGTTAAACGCTATTGTATTATGATAAATAATCTTGAGTTTTTTGTGTTATGAAATTAAGGTACTTTATAACAGTTTTATTGTTCCAAGATTTACTTTAAACTTGTGAATCAGAGCCAAAAAAATCATTCATGGAAGACAAGTTCCAGTACTAAGAAAATGTGTTTCTGAGTACTCTTATATAACCTGATATTTTTTCAATCTTGACCTCTGGGAAATGAAACTATTGTTGATCTTATATAATTTCTAGAAATTGAGTTTTACCCTGCCCCTTCAAATTTCTCCTTCCTTCCTTGGTTTCTTTATGTACTTATGCTAAAATAAAGCACAGACCTGAACACTGGAGAGTTTTCTCTTTCTTTCCCCTCCCCTCCCCTCCCCTCCCCTCCCCTCCTCGTCTCTCCTCTCCTCTCCTCTCCTCTCCTCTCCTCTCCTCTCCTCTCCTCTCCTCTCCTCTCCTCTCCTCTCCTCTCCTCTCCTCTCCTCTCCTCTCCTCTCCGCTCGTCTCCCCTCCTGTCCTCTCTTCTCTTCTCCTCCCTCCCTTCTCTTCTCCTCCCCTACCCTCTCCTCCCCTACCCTTCCCTCCCCTCTCCTCTCCTCTCCTCCCCTCTCTTCCCCTCCCTTTTTTTCTCTCTCTGTCTCCCTCTCTCTCTCTCCCTCTCACCCTCTCTGTCTTTCTCTGTCTCTCTGTTTGTATCTTCCTCTCTCTCTCTCTCTCTCTCTCTCTCTCTCTCTCACACACACACACACACACACACACAACACACTATCAAGCTCTTCTTGGGTTCCCATTCTGATATGTGGCATGATATCTCTGGGACTCCTAGAATTAGCTTACTGAAAGTGTCTCTCTCAGGCACTCTCAGAAACTCTGTCTGCCTATTTGATGTCTAACATTTGAGATGTCTAACATATGAGAACTTTTATTTATTATACCGTGCCTATTTTTTCAGTTGTTTCAGGAGGAAGTGTAAATGCAGTCTGTCCTTCTATCCTGGAGTTATGCTAAACTCTATACAAGAATGTTTAATAATTTTTTTTTTTTGCTTTTTGGGTCATACCCAGCGATGCTCAGTAGTTACTCCTGGCTCTGCACTCAGGAATTACTCCTGGCGGTGCTCAGGGGACCATATGGGTTGCTGGGATTTGAACCTGGGTCGGCCCCATGCAAGGCAAACACCCTACCCACTATGCTATTGCTCCAGCCCCTGAAGGGTCGAATTTTGCATCTCCCTTTAAATACAATGTTTACATTTTTTTAGAAACTGAATCCCAGCATATATGATAAGTATTTCCGATTTTTTAGTAGCACATCAAATCAGCATAAATGTATATCAGAATGATTTTTCTCATATGTGAGATAAAAAGAAGCATAGTAAGACAATTACAAGTTACCAAAGGCTATAGGACCTGAAAATTAATCTATAGAGCTGGAAATGGGCACACTAGGAAGGGGTGTGATGTTGGACCATTGTTTGCATAAAATCCTGTCATCAACAGCATTGTAAGTCACAATGCGTAAAACAGTTTCTTAAACTGTATTTGTAGAAAATTAGCTTTACTACAGGGAAAGATTTTAAGTTCTAAAATATTCTATGTATTATTAAGGACATTATATTTAATAAACTAAAATTAGAGTCCTAAGTCAGTGACATTTACTAAGAACTACAGAATTATCAGAAGATAATTTACATATTTTATTTGGGATAATTAGTGATCGTCATTAGTATAAAAATTACCTTATATTCAATTAAACATTTCCCCAAACTCAGTATTTATTAATTATACAAGGTATAAATCTTATAAAGTAATTAATATTATTCGCTTCTACACTCAGCACAAAGAATACATTAGCATATGGTTGAAGACATTACCAAGAACACAATATTGGGGCAGGGTTTGACAGTTTGCTAGAAATATAATTTATAGGTTACAGCATCATGCGATTTCAATCTTTATTTAAAAGCCCTATCGTGTGTTCCTTAATGGTGCTCAGAATTCAGGTCTCCAGTTGACAGTGGCTGAGAACCAGTGATCTGAAGAAGCAAAACAGTCTTTAACACATTTGTGTTAGGCCCTTGGTATGCACTAATCACCCTTGTCACAGTTTAGATTTAGCTTTCAGTATTTCTTTGAATTACACTTCTGGCTATGAGAGACAACAAATCCTTCACCTGATCTGAATTAGTTTTCAGATTTTTTAATGTTGATTCATTTCTCATATCAAATGATGGGTGAGTCTTACCAAAATACTTTGGATTTAAGTAACAGAAAGTAAACAATGAAACAAAAATTAAAGTGGAAAATTGATTAGTGAGATAAAGACTGTTTTATTATAAAAACCTATATTCAGAAAGTGTCAATTGCCTGAAAAAGAAAAAAGAAAGAAAGAGCGTGAGAAAGGAAGGAAGGAAGGAAGGAAGGAAGGAAGGAAGGAAGGAAGGAAGGAGGGAAGGAAGGAAGGAAGGAAAAGAACCAGAAGTTTGCAAACTCTCAGGACAAAGCATTTTTCTTTCCTGGCATGTCAAATTTCTCTGATTCATTTTATAAATAAGTGGTCATGACTTCCATATTTTCTCAATATGCTTGTCTTCAAATAATCTTGAGAAAGCAATTTTCATCTCAATAATAATTCAAAATTTCCCCAAATCATATACTAACTCATTTATCTTGAATCAGATATCAGTACCTGGTAAAATTACATGATCAAAAGAGCAAGATTACAGAAATAACATGGCTTCCTGGGTTTGCAGGAAGACCTGTTAGTTTAAATTAGTTTTATTTATTTATGTTGGAGGTTTTTTAGAAGGACATATTCAGGGGAGCTAAAGGCATACTCATGGTTTTTCGCTCAGGGATCACTTCTGGCAGGGTTCAGGGGATCATATGAGATGCCAGGAAGCAAACCTGAGTGAACCAGGGCAGGTCAAGCACCCATCTGCTGTACTATCACTCCAGTTCCCCATTTAAATGAGTTTATAGTGAGGTTATCTTATATTTAATTGCATGATCCTGGAGTGCAGGATTTGTTTATTTTGGGACATTCAAAAAGCGTGAGCATAAAAAAACAGCCAAACAGAGTTTGTGTTTGTTTGTTTGGGGGCCACAACTAGAGTTGCTCAGGGGTTAATCCTGGCTCTGAATTCAGGAATTACTACTGGTAGTCATCAGTGGACCATGTGGGATGCCAGAGATCAAACCCAGGTAGGCCTTGTGCAAGGCGAACGCCCTACCCTCTGACCAAGTTTTATATAAAAATTGAGAAAATACTAGCAACTAAGACGGAGACAAATATGAATTGGGAATTATTACACTGGGCAGTAGCACTGTCCTCCCATTTTTTATTGATTTGCTCGAGCGGGCACCAGTAATGACTCCATTGTTAGACTTGTCATTGTTTTTGGCATGTCAAATAAGCCACGAGGAGCTTGCCAGGCTCTGCCATGCAGGCAGGATACTCTCTGTAGCTTGAGGGGCTCTCCAAGATGGATGGAGGAATTGAACCCAGAGGATCCTTGTGCAAGGCAAACGCTCTCCCCGCTGTGCTATCGCTCCAGCCTAGGAATTATTAAAACTGTAATATGTAAAATAATTTGTTTACTCTTCAAAATAATTCCAGGAAATACCCCCTATGATTAGATTTATTATATCGACGTGGAAACTGAGCTTAAGAGTGGTAAAGGGGAAAAAAATGTAGTGGTAAATGTAACTGCCTGTGTTTTCACTTTTATTAAGAGAAAAATGTAAATTCAGGGATTTAAATCCAGAACATGCTTGTTCACTAAATATAATATGAACCCGAGGTTCACTTGGTGCAGAATATATACATCTCAAATGGGGAGCCTTTCTCTTCACTATACACTTCCTATCTGTACCAATTCTTACCAGGTTCAGTAAAAGTACAACTAAAATGTATTTTTCATCTCTTGTTTAAAAATGATCCAAGTGAGAAAAAAAGAAACAAAACATGCATTCATATACAGGATGTTATGATTCTCTTCCTTAGTGAAATAGATTTTACAACTTAGACAATCACCACATCCGGTGTTGCTCAGGGCTTACTTTTGACTCTGGGACCATATGTGATGCCATGGACCATATGTATGTAGTGCTGAGAATTAAACCATGGCCGGCTGCAAACAAGATAAACCCCTACCCACACTACTATTGTTCTCGACAATGTATTTGATTTTGATTGGTCACTCCTGATAAGAGACTTGAAAGGACAGATTCTCCTTATGTTTCCACTTCTATGATTGCCATGGAAAGATAGCAATGTCGACTATGAACCTGTCTTGCAATGGAAACAAGAATCACAGCTGGGTATTACAGAGTCCAGGATTGTGATAGGTCAGATCTGTTTGAATTTGTCCCAACTCAAGACTCCATAGGGAAGAAAGAGAAATAAGCCTGCTAAGAATGATGCTTTTGTGAAGTATAAATGCTACCTGATGTGACTGAATGGAAAGAGTCAGGCTACCAAAGCAATTGGAACTGTCTGATGGAAAGTGTATTGTACACAACATTAACGTGGCATTTTGTTCCTTTAGAAGTAACTTTTGAAGAATGTGCTTGTCAGAAGAGTAAAACATGAGAGGGAAGGTTTAATAAAAAAAGCAAGAAACACAAAAAAGTTGTAGAAATTCAACTGACTCTGAATTATTTTAGGGGGAATATCACTGTCACTGTCCTCCTGTCCTTCATCGATTTGCTCCAGCGGACCCAGTAACGTCTCCATTGGAGACTTTGTTGTTACTGTGTTTGGCATATCGAATACATCACGGGTAGCTTGCCAGGCTCTGCCGTGCGGGCGAGATACTCTCGGTAGCTTGCTGGGCTCTCCAAGAGGGGCAGAGGAATCGAACTCGGGTCAGCCATGTTGGCTGCGTGCAAGGCAAATGCCCTACCGCTGTGCTATCGCTCCAGCCCAGGGGGAATATGAATTAGATAATACCTTACTATTGTCTCTTAAAATAATGTAAAAAATAGTATCTACTTATTCATGACTAATGTGTGAGGCAATGTGCGTTGTACTTATCTAGATCTTCAAACAAGATGAACTTTAAAATATAAATATACTCTATTGACAATGTTGTTCTATTCCACCTTTAATTTTATTGGTTTATACATTCTATTGT
Source organism: Sorex fumeus (assembly GCF_029834395.1). NCBI lineage: Eukaryota > Metazoa > Chordata > Mammalia > Eulipotyphla > Soricidae > Sorex > Sorex fumeus. Next base: position 30,395,757 of record NW_026606188.1, read on the forward strand.
TATAGCAATTATAAAGAATTCAGATATAGGTTGCTTTTCGAGCCCGTGTTCTCCCTTGAATATATATCTCGGTTGCTTGTCTATGTCTCTGCTTGCTTTATCCACTTCGGAGAAGCCCGTGTTCTCTCTTGAAAATATGCATGTCCTCTCTTTTTCTCCCTTCACATCTTTCTAAATAACTTTCATTCTATATAAACTATCCTGCTTCACAAAAAACAAACAAAACAAAAACCTACATAAAAGAATTCCCTGTTGGACTTAAAAAGTAAAGAGAAGGTTCAGGTAAACATAAGTCATGCAATTAAATATTTACCTTAATTAGTGATAAATGAATAGTGATTTGATATTTGAGGCATAAAAAGCAAATTTTGCTATTTTTTTTTGCAGGCACAACCAGCGGTGTTTAGGGGTTACTCCTGACTCTGCACTCACGAGTTACTCTGGGAAGCTCAGGGGGTCATATGGGGTTCTGGGGACTGAATATTGGTTGGCAGGGTGCCAGAAAACTGCTATACCCACTGTACTATCTCACAGCTCCTCAATCGTTTAGTTTTAGTGCAAAGTTCTTAAAAACTGTTTCTCTAAAGCAGTATCTCACATAAGTTTATATTCAGGTTATGTTCAGAGATCTCTTTCACGTTGGGAGGCATGAACCGAACTGACTTAATTGACTTTTTTTTTTAAAACTGAAACCTTTTTTATTTTATTTCATTTTTAAAAATTTTTATTAATGAGATGCCATGAGGTACAGTTGCAGACTTACAAATTTTTGTGCTTGGGGGCTGGAGCGATAGCACAGCGGTAGGGCATTTGCCTTGCACACAGCTAACATGGCCAACCCGAGTTCGATTCCTCCGCCCCTCTCAGAGAGCCTGGCAAGCTACTGGGAGTATCTCGCCCTCACGGCAGAGCCTGGTAAGCTCCCCGTGATGTATTTGATATGCCAAACACAGTAACAACAAAGTCTCCAATGGAGACGTTACTGGGCCCGCTCGAGGAAATCAATGAACAATGGGAGGACCGCTCTGTGCTAGGAACCGCTAGGGTTTCAATTATACAATGATCAAATACCCATCACTCCACCAGTGCCCATTTCCCACCACCACGGATCCCAGTATCCCTCCCACCCCCCCAATCCCCCCATCCTACGCTGCCTCTGTGGCAGGGCATTCCCTTTTGTTCTCTCTCTCTCCTATTGGGTGTTGTGGTTTGCAAAAGAGGCAATGGGTGGCAATCATGTTTGGTCTATAGTCTACTTTCAGCATGCTTCCCCCATCCTGGGAGGATCTTCCCAACACCCTTTATTTGGTGCTCCCTTCTCTATCTGAGCTCCCTTTTCCCCTAGCATGTGTGGCTGGCCTCCAAGCCATGGAGTAGAATTCCTGGTACTTTTCTTGGCCATTCTTGGGTGTTAGTCTCCTATTTTGTTACTTTAAATTCAATTTTACAATTGCACATGTAGTATGAGAGGAACTGCCAAAGTCAAGGTTTGGTCAAATAAACAGATAAAAAAAGATCTTCAAAAGAGACTGAGAAAGGTTAGGTGAAGGAGAAGAATTGACCACAATTTGCTTATTTTGAAAATGGAAAAGGCTGTTCAATTTAAAGACAACATGTAAAGAATGGCTTTTCCCTGTTTGAGGATTTACCCTCAATTATAATTAAAATTTATAATTATATAATTATATAATATTTATATATTTAAAAAACAATTTTTTTAATTCTGGAAAACAATAGAAATTAAATGAAATTACATGCATCGACATACAGAGTATTAAATAATTGAAACACTGTTTTTTTCACAGCCCAAATAACTCTCAAACTGAGAAAAATATGGTGATTGCATTCTGGTAGGAGAAATAGCAAGACACATACACTTATACATACTGAGATGTGAAGCTCTGATTCTGAAATTGTATAGCAATTTAAACTAGTGGTTGAAAATAGCATTTTTTAGAAATTGTTTTAAAACATGCTGCTTTTCTAAAAGCAGTCAATTTTTTATTGTAAAAATAAATACAGAAATATAAGACTAAATAGAAGACTAAATAGAAAAAAAATAAAAATTTTTAGTTTAAGTATACTGGAAATACTAAAAGTTTATTCTGAAACTATGTCCTATACATAAATAACTTAAAACTAGATACTCAATCTTAATTTTTTGAGGTATCTTTAACTTCTTCATTTTCTTCATATAATCATTGAGTATTGATATTTTTTCTTAAAAAAGCTACAAAACTACTTTAGGAGTTATTTCCTCTTTCTGTCTGATGCTACTGAACAACTCAGAATTTTATTATCACAAAAGTAGTGATCCTGGAAGGCCCCCTTCCCATGAGGTTTTAGTCGCCCAAGAACTTAATGCAGAGCCTGGCACCTTGCAGCAGAAAAGTGAATGGACTATGAGTTAATCCATGTCACCATGCCTGCCCGGAGGGGAAAGGGTGTTGGTCCCTTCCGCCTTTTTCCCTCTGGAAAGAAAGATGGCAGACGCTTGGGAGTTTTGTGGAAAGCCAGGTATGAACTGGTCGTGGTGGGGCAACTAAAACCTCATGGGAAGGGGGCCGTTCCTGGCTCATCCTTCACACCCTACCGAGGTCACGAGTTGCCCCCCATGAGCGGCTCTCCTGCATGGCCATGGCTCCAGAAACCAATCTCATAACTATCCGACTCTTAGCAGAAATACTTCCAGGGTTAATAAGTAAAATACCAGAAATCCAAAATCGCGCGGCTGCTATTGTGGCCGTGCGACATCTTTTGATTCTTGTGACCAGCTGTAGAAAACAAATTATTCCATAATGCCTTTTCAGCATATCTGATTTGGGGGTGTAAAGTCTAAATAATAATGGTGCATCTTTTGTCGAAACAATGAATCTAGTCAAAGTAGATATTGTTAACTAGAATTCATCTGCCTCACAGGCATTGGGAGTGTTGGGTGGAGGGGGGTGTTGGGGTTTTTCATGGTGAAAAATAAGTATTGGTAAAGGGAAATGTGTTTGATATTTGCATAACCGAGACTTAAATTGAAAGCTTTGTAACTTTTCCCAAAGTGATTCAATAAAAAAAAAGGTAGTGATCATTTTATAAGTGAAACCCAAGCATGAAAGTTTGTAAGTCTACAACTGTACTTCATGGTGTTTCACTAATTAAAAAAAAAGTAATGCGTTGTGTGACTTAGCTGACTTTATACTGAGGGGTAAGGGAATGGATAACATCATTGGTTCAATTTTTGAAAAAAGAACTCAGCTATAAGATTTCTTTCATTAAATTTGTAAGTCTATAACTGTACCTCATGGTGTTTCACTAATAAAAAAAATTTAAGAAAAGAATTTTTCTAGCTTTCTAATACAGCTGTGAAAATCACCAGAAAAAAATGTCTACAATGGTTTGATAACTGAAGCTATACAGTGTATCAACTTTAAGATTTATTTCTCCTCAACAGGGACTTTCAATAAGTCACTTGAGCTGTTCTGTCTTCTATCACATCCACAATTGGGTATCTTTGCTTTCTCTGCTTTCTTTTTGTGTTTCTAAAACTAAAATGATCTTCTGCATTTTATAAAAAAAACTACTATGAATTGTTTAAGAAAGAACATCATCAGCGGTTCAGGAACTGAGGCACATCGAGTGGAAACAAAACTGAACAGCTCCGGGCATTCTCTCCTCATTTAAACACTTACTGCCAAGCGCCCAGCGCCAGGGACCCTTTCCAGAGCCATGGCTGCTAATGCGACCGCGAATTATTCTCCCACTACATATCCCATAGGAACCATAAGCTACCCTCTTAGATGGATCCTTCTCTAGGTTAGCTCAACCACTAGAAACACATTAGCCAATAATTCATTAAGCCTATCTCAATTCATTCTGCATATCAAACAGAATAGTAACAGTGAACGTGAAGGTCTGAACCACACTGGGCACAATGGTAAAGCAACACAAAAGCCCAGCAAACTTTCTTAATGAAGAGGCTAGCCCAGAAGAAACCAACAGTACTGTAGTGTTAGAAAACCTCTCTGACAAGGAGTTCAGAAGGGACCTACTTAGGATGCTTAGGAAGCTAAAAGAAACAATGGAAAGCAATGCCAATAAAAGAAAAGAGGATTTGAAGGCAGAAATGAGAAAAATGCAAATGGAAATGTCAGACCTGAAAAACCTGGTAGGTGAATTGAAAAACTCAGTTGAAGGCCTCGGTAGCAGAGTAACAGATGCTGAGAACAGAATCAGTGAGCTCGATGATGAAGTTCTGAGACTCTCCAGAAAAGAGCAGAAAATAGAAAAGAGACTCACAATTCGGGAACAGATGGCAAGAGAAGATCGTGATGAAGCCAAGAGGGGTAACATAAGAATTATTGGAGTCCCAGAGGGACAGGAAGAAAACCTTGATGAAGAAGAAACTGTCAAAGACATCATTGCTACAACGTTTCCAGAGCTGAAGAAAACTTGTGATCACATTCAGGAGGCCCGAAGGCTACCAGCTAGAAGAAATCCGAATAAAAATACCCCAAGACAAATCCTGATCAAAATGACCAAAACCTTAGATAGAGAAAAAATTCTGAAAGCAGCAAGATCAAAGAAAGAAATTTCCTACAAAGGAGCATCCTTAAAATTCACAGCTGATTTGTCTGATGAAACCCTCATGGCCCGAAAACAGTGGTGGAATATAGTGAAAAAACTCAATGAAATAAATGTCTCACCAAAAATACTTTACCCAGCAAGACTCTCATTCATAACAGAAGGAACAACACACAGTTTCACAGACAAAGAACAGCTCAGGAACTTCATAGACTCAAGACCATGATTACAAGAACAACTAAATGGGCTACTTTAAGACAAGACAGGCCCCTCAAATACACCAAATTTCAACAGAAAAATGGGACAAAACCCCATAACAATAATTTCTCTCTCAATGTCAATGGGCTAAATGCACTAATTAAAAGACACAGAGTGGCAGGATGGATTAGAAAATTGAACCCAACATTCCGCTACCTGCAAGAAACCCATCTCAATAGTCAAAGCAAACACAGTTTTGGAGTCAAAGGTTGGAAAACAATCCTACAGGTAAACAGCTCCCATAAAAAAGCTGGGGTAGCCATCCTAATATCAGACCACATCGATTTCAGAGTGAGGAAGGTCAAAATAGACAGTGAAGGCCATTTCTTATTGATCAAAGGATCTGTACAAGAGGAAGAACATATAATACTAAATGAATATGCACCTAATGAGGGACCAGCAAAGTACTTAAAATAACTACTCAAAGACTTGGAGAAAGACATCAATAGCAACACAATACTAGTGGGAGACTTCAACACCACTTTGTCACCTCTTGATAGATCAACCAGACTCAAGCTTAGCAAGGACATACTTTATGTGAGGGAAACAATGGAAGAAAGGGAATTAGTAGATATATACAGGACACTTCATCCTCAAAAAGCTGAATATACATTCTTCTCAAGCGTGCATGGAACATTCTCCAAGATAGACCATATGTTGAACCACAAAACATACCTCCATAAAATTAAGAAGATAAAAATTGTATCACAATTTTCTCAGACAATAATGCGCTGAAATTAGAAGTAAATCACACACAAAAACAGAAAACTAAACTAAACACCTGGAAATTAAACAGTGCGCTATTGAACAATGAGTGGCTTAGAAAGGAAATCAAAGAGGAAATCAAAAGATTCCTAGAAACGAATGAAAATGAGGACAGGAGTTACCAAAACTTATGGGACAAAGCCAAAGCTGTATTAAGAGGAAAGTTTATAGCTGTACAAGCATTCCTCAAAAGGAGGAGCGAGCCCACATAAATAACCTAACCTCACAGCTTAAGAGCTTGGAGGACCAACAAAAGGAGCACAACCCAAACAGGAGGAAGGAAATACTAAAACTCAGAGCAGAGATTAACGAGATGGAAACCCAAATAATAATCCGAAAGATCAATGAAACCAAGAGCTGGTTCTTCAAGAAAATTAACAAGATCAACAAGCCTCTAGCAAAACTCACAAAGAAAGGGAGAGAGAAAACCCTAATAAAACGAATCAGAAATGAAAAGGGGGTCATTACAATAGAAACTACAGAAATTCAAAGGATCCTCAGGGAGTACTTTGAGAAGCTTTATGCCACGGAACATGAAAACCTCGAGGAAATGGATAAATTCCTAGATTTCTACGCACTCCCAAGGCTGACCCAAGAAGACCTTGAATACCTGAACAGACCTATAACCATCAAGGAAATCGAAATCGTAATAAAAAGTCTCCCCAAGCACAAAAGTCCTGGCCCGAATGGATTCACTAGTGAATCCTTTCAAATATTTAAAGAGGACTTACTCCCAATCCTCTTTAAGCTTTTCCATGAAATTGAAATATCAAAAACACTTCCAAACAGTTTCTACGAAGCAAATATTACCCTGACACCAAAAGCAGACAGATATACCACAAAGAAAGAGAATTACAGGCCAATATACCTGATGAACACAGATGCAAAGATCCTCATCAAACTTCTAGCAAATAGAATCCAATGAATCATCAAAAAGATCATACACCATGACCAAGTAGGATTCATCCCAGGGATGCAGGGATGGTTTAACGTTCAGAAATCAATCCACATAATACATAATATCAACAAAAGAAAAAATAAAAACATATGATCATATCAATAGATGAAGAGAAAGCATTTGACAAGATCCAGCACCACTTTATGATGAAAACCCTCACCAAAATAGGTATAGAGGGGACTTTCCTCAACATAGTTAAAGCTATCTACCACAAGCTTACAGCAAGCATCATCGTCAATGGGGGAAAAACTGAGAGCCTTCCCTCTAAGATCAGGGATGAGAAAGGATGCCCACTCTCTCCACTGCTGTTCAATATAGTACTGGAAGTACTTGCAATAGAGATTAGGCAAGAAAAAGATATTAAGGGCATTCAGGTAGGAAAGGAAGAAATCAAGCTCTCTCTCTTCACAGATGATATGATACTATACTTAGAGAACCTTATAACCTCCACCAAGAAACTCCTAGAAACAATAGACCTGTATAGTAAAGTTTCAGGCTATAAAATCAATACCCAAAAGTCCATGGCTTTCCTATACGCAAACAGTGAGAGAGAAGAAAGTGACGTGAAAAAAACAATCCCGTTCACAATTGTGCCCCAGAAAATCAAGTACCTAGGAATCAGCTTAACTAAGGAAGTAAAGAACCTGTACAAAGAAAACTACAAAACGCTACTTCAGGAAATAAAAGAGGACATGAGGAAATGGAAAGATATCCCCTGCTCATGGGTCGGGAGAATTAACATGGTCAAAATGGCAATACTTCCCAAAGCATTGTACAAATTCAATGCAATCCCTATAAGGTTACCCATGATATTCTTCAAAGAAATGGAGCAAACACTCCTGAAATTCATATGGAACAATAAGCCCCCACGAATAGCTAAATCAATTCTTGGGAAAAAGACAATGGGAGGATTCAACCTCCCTAACTTCAAACTCTACTACAAAGCTGTAATAATTAAAACAGCATGGTACTGGAACAAAGGCAGAGCTGCAGACCAATAGAACAGGGTTGAATATACTGACATCTCCCCTCAATTATATGATCATCTAATCTTTGATAAAGGTGCAAGAAATGTGAAGTGGAGTAAGGAAACCCTCTTTAACAAATTGTGCTGGCAAAACTGGACAACTACATGCAAAAGAATGGACTCAGAACTCTGCCTAACACCATGTACAAAAATAAGATCAAAATGGATTAAAGACCTCAACATCAGACCAGAATCCATAAGGTACATTGAAGACAAAGTTGGCAAAACCCTCCATGACATTGAAGCTAATTTCTAATGGTATCTTCAAAGATGTCATGCCACTGGCCGAGCAAGTGAAAACAGAGGTAGATAAATGGGACTATCTTAAACTAAGAAGCTTCTGCACCTCAAAAGAAACAGTGACCAAAATACAAAGACAGTCTACAGAATTCGAAAGGATATTCGCCGGATGCACATCTGACAAGGGGTTGATATCAAGATTATATAAACACTGGTTGAACTGCACAAGAAGAAAACATCCAACCCCGTCCAAAAATGGGGAAATTAAATGAACAGAAATTTCTCAAAGAAGAAATCCGCATGGCAAAAAGGCACATGAGAGAATGCTCTACATCATTAATCATCAGGGACATGCAGATCAAAACCACAAAGAGATACCATCTGACACCTCAGAGACTGGCCCATATTCAAAAGAAGAAAAGCAGCCAATGCAGGTGCGGATGTGGCAAGAAAGGGACCCTCTTTCACTGCTGGTGGGAATGCCGACTGGTTTAGCCCTTTTGGAAAACAGTATGGACGATTCTCAAAAAATTAGAAATCAAGCTTCCATTTGACCCAGCAATACTACTCCTGGGAATATATCCCAGAGAGGCAAAAACGTATAGTCAAAGTGACATCTGCACTTGTTTGTTCATTGCAGCACTCTTTACAATAGCCAGAATCTGGAAAAAACCTGAGTGCCCAAGAACAGATGACTGGTTAAAGAAACTTTGGTAAATTTACACAATGGAGTACTATATAGCTGTTAGAAAATGAAGTCTGAAATTTACATACAAGTGGTACTACATGGAAAGTATCATGCTAAGCGAAATGAGTCAGAAAGAGAGGGATAGACATAGAAAGATTGCATTCATCTTGGGGACATAAAGTAACAAAATAGGATATTAATACCCAAGAATAGCCAAGATCAGTACCAGGAGGATTACTCCATGGCTTAGAGGCCAGCCGGGCATTCTAGGGGAAAGTGCAGCTCAGACAGAGAAGGGAGCACCAAATAAAGGGTGTTTGGAGGATCCTCCCAGGATGGGAGATGCATGTTGAAAGTAGACTATGAACCAAACATGATTGCCACTCAATGCCTCTTTTGAAGACCACAACACCGAAAAGGAGAGAGAGGAAATAAAGGGAATGCCCTGCCACAGAGGCAAGATGGGATGGGGGGATGGGGGTGGGAGGGATACTGGGATCCATGGTGGTAAAAAATGGGCACTGGTGGAGGGATGGGTACTTGATCATTGTATAACTGAAACCCAAGCACAAAAATTTGTAAGTCTACAACTGTACTTCATGATGTTTCACTAATAAAAATTAATAAAAAAGAAAGAGCAACATTAAATAGGCTCCACAATTTTCACTCAGTAATTTTTTCCAGTTGTCATACTTATATAATAAATATTATAAACAACTTGCTCATAAGATAATTGTCTATAAGAACAGTAACTTCTATATTTTGAATCTCTCAAAATTTACTATTGTGCTGACTTAACTATGGTTCTAATAATACACTAAGAGAAAGCATATATGTAATTTATTTTCCTGGCTTCCTTAAAGTAAAATGCAGAGTTAGTTGCAGGTGGTTTTCACAGTCTTGCTAGTAATTAAACATTAATGACCAGGGCAAAAATTCTTGAGAACATTTGTATAAAACGGTCAAATAAAAAGGAATATTATAAAAATAAAATCACATTTTGAGATTCAATATAATGAACTTTTTGTTTTATATAAAAAACCTGAAATAATCTTGTTTTAAATGTCACAGTAATTAGGGTAAAAGTACATTCTATTTATTAATGTTTCTCCTTTTAAGTATCTAAGAGCAGGTGTCTGTCAAGTTCACAAAAGTAGAATTAAAGGGAAATTTAAGGAATTTATGCCATTAGTAACATTTTTGTTATTCTCTTGTTTCTTTTCTCAAAGTTATTTAAAGTATTAAAAAAAATTGTGGAGTGACCTTGATGGAAGGAGGCTCTTAAGCGCAGTTGTAAAATAGAAAGGAAGGTATGTGAGCTCTGATTCTCATCTGCTATTGAGCAATCCAGTGAGTTTTAGTGACTAAGGATTTGGTTCACTCATAAAGTTATTTGTAAGTAATAATCCACAAAGGTTATTTCCCAACTGTACTCTGAGGCCATTATCAATTTCTGTGGCATTCTTTTATGTGAAGATTAGTTAAATAATACTATATATTGGAGAAACATTTGAGAGGACTGATGAAAATACCAATGTCCAGAATGAATTACAGAATAGAGATAATTTAGGAAACAGAGGAAACCTTGAAATATAGTATGACCCAAAAGGATAAAGAAGACAGAATTCAGTTTCTGTAAATTAAAAATTTTGTAGTTCTTTTCCCTCAAAACTAATGGGAATGATGGAAGGTTATATTGAGAAAACCCTTGCAGAAAATGAGATAAAAAGGTAAGCAAGCACAGGGCCACAGAGAATATATAATTACTGTACTGCACTGTACTGCATTGTCCTCTCGTTGTTCATCAATTTGCTCAAGTGGGCACCAGTAGCGTTTTTTTTCCATTGTGAGACTTGTTGTTACTGTTTTTGACATATTGAATATGTCATGGGTAGCTTGCTAGGCTTTGCCGTGCAGGCAGAATACTCTTGGTAGCTTGCCGGGCTCTCTGAGAGGGGAGGTTGGCTGCATGCAAGGCAAATGTCCTACCCACGATGCATTCACTCCAATGACTCTATATTAATGTAGATATAACTACATCTATCTTAATTTTATTTAACTTAATATAAACATAAATTACTTTTCCCCACTTATGGTGTCATTTATGCATGTTATATGCACAATATTCAGGATATCCAACATATAAACATAGGAAAAAGGTGAAAATGTGGAAGAAATTAATAATTTCAAGTTTTATGGGGAAAATTATAACTGACTAAAGTATATTTATCTCCAAGATAGTGGGGAGAATAAAGAAGTGGATCAGCAATAATATAAGGAGAGTGGAGAAAGGTATTGGGGGCATTGCTGGTGGGGAAGATGCAGGAACTGTGTACATCCAAGCAATAACTGTTAATAATATTTTAATCATGGTACTTAAACTATAATAATAAAAGTAAATTTATTCAAAATATGAATATTTGTTTCCAAATTTGAAGGATCTTTAAAGGTGAGATAGCTCTAAAGGCTGTACATATATGCTGCTGCATGTGGAACCTGAATTCCATCCCCAGTATCACACAGAACACTGCCAAGAGCACTATATTATGAGCATTATATAGTGTCAGGTATAATTTTAGTATTTTTTTCTTTTTTATTATTTTTAGAGCATTAGAGAGCCATTCATGATTGAATTTCAGTCATATAGTATTCAACACGCACCCCTCCACCAGTGTACATCTACCAGCACCTGCATACCCAGGCTACCTCCCATCATCTCCCACCCTTCACCCCTTGCCTGACTCTTTGGCAGGTGCTTCTCTCTCTCTCTCTCTCTCTCTCTCTCTCTCTCTCTCTCTATCTATCTATCTATCTATCTATCTATCTATCTATCTATCTCTCTCTCTCTCCTCCTTTTGGGTATTGTAGTTTGCAATATTATTACTGAAAGGTTATCCAGAATATACTGTACCTACTTTTAACTCTTAGATCTTGTTCAGCGTGATTATTCCCAGCTATTTTTGTCATTGTGGTCTCTTCTCTATCTTACCTACCCTCAGCCTCACACACACTGTGGCTAGTTCCAACCATTGACCAGTCCTCCTAACCCCTGTTTTCCCTGACCATATATATTATTTTTCTAATATATATGTGTGTAATATACCACAAATAAAAGCAGTCATTAATTTTATATATGTCCCTTTCCTTCTGACTCATTTCACTAGCATAATACTGTCCATGTCCATCCATTTATAGGCAAATTTCATGACTTTATTTTTCCTGACAGCTGCATTGTATTCCATTGTGTATATGTGCCATGTTTCTTTAACCATTCATCTGTTTTTGGGCACTCAGGTTATTTCCAGATCCTGGTTATGGTGAATAGTGCTGCAATGAACATAGAGATGCATATGATACTTCTGTCGTGTAATTTGCGGACCCCAGGGTAAATTTTCCAGAAGTGGTATTGCTGGGTGAAATGGGAGCTCAATTTCTAGTTTTTTTTTTTTAAGGGTGGTTTTTGTACAGTTTACTTAGTTCTTATTTAATCAATTTCCACCTGGATTCCATCACCAAGACCCATTATTTACAAGATAACACCCATCAAGTCCAAATGCTGGGACACTGATGTAGGTAAGGGTACTCATTACCATGACAAGGCATGTGTATCATGAGCAATTACTTTTCCCTCATAGTAATGAAGTCACTGTAAACTTGTCACATGCTGCCAGGGTTCTTTCTCTGTATTTTTGCAACCCCTGATCATCCTTGTCTAAGCAAAACTTTATTTTTTGAAGGGGGGTTGTTCTGACCTTAGGGATTATTAGGGGATGGAGTCATCCAGTATGAATTTTACTGCTTCTCAAGGCTTGAGAGGAATACAAAAGCCTTCCCACATTCTTTACACACTTAAGAGTTCTGTGTATTTTCACATGCTTCTTAAGGCCTGAGTTTCGATCATCCTCACAGCTTACTGAACATAGGAGAACTCATTTAGGAGAGAAGCCTTTTGTATGTCAAGAGTGTGGGAAGGCCTTACATTTATGAGGTTTCTCTCCAGTGTGAATTCTCCGATGTACACTAAGATTTGAGGATGTGCTAAAGGCCTTCCCACATTATATTCTCAGCCCTTAAATCCCATATGAATATGCATACTGGAGAGAAACCTTATGTTTGTGAGGAATGTCAATTTCTAGTTTTTTGAGAAACATCCAAATCGCTTTTCAAAAAGGCTGGACGGGTCGGCATTCCCACCAACAATGAAGGAGAGTCTCTTTCTCCCCACATCCATGCCAACAGGTTGCTTTTGTTCTTTTGGATGTGTGCCATTTTTTGTGGTGTGAGATGATACATCATTGTTGTTTTGATCTGCATCTCTCTTTTGATTAGTAATGAAGAGCATCTTTTTTCATGTGCCTTTTGACTATTTGGATTTTTTCTTTGAGAAATTTTCTGTTCATTTCATATCCCCATTTTCTGATGGAATTAGATGTTTTATAAGGTAAAAAGTGGAAGAGCCCTGTCCAAGTACCCAGCTCATAGAGTAAAATATAAAAAACAAAATGTATAATTATATAAAATTTGCAAAACAAATTGTGACAGTAATTACTCAATTCTTAGTGGTGTTGAAATGTCCTCTAAATTGAGGCATTTGGTATAAGTTATAAGAGAGTGCAGAATAGCAATAAGCTAGAAACTAGATAAGACAAGAAAAACTGTTCTCTCTTAGTTTTCTAGAAAGAAATGCTGTACTACTTGCACACTTGATTTTAGCCTGGTACTTCTTAATGTAGAGAACCACAAACATATTTTAAGCCACTACATTTCTAGAGATTTTTTTAAAGAAGCAATAGAAAAATTAAACATATACATATTTTTAAAACTATAGAAGAATTTCTACACTGAAAGAGGAGTATAAACTAGGAGCTGGAGACCCTGGGTACAGCAACCTGGAAAGAAAACACTAGAGAAAAATTAAAATGGAAATTGCTGAGAGCAAGATTTTTGTTGAGGGCAACATCTAAAGAGAAAATAGATCTGTCCAAAACAGAGCTGGCTGGATTGATAGTACAGTATGTAGGACATTTGTCTTTCATGTAGCCAACCTGGGTTTGATCTTCAGCAGCTCATATTGTCCCCTGCACACCACAAGGAGTAATTCCTGTGTGCAGAACAAGCAGTAACATCTGAGTGTCACCAGGTATGATCCAAAACAAACAAAACAAATAGAACAGTTAGAAACAAGAGAATGAAAAGCACAGGAGGGGTACACAGGCCCACTGGAGTGAGGGGGGCAGGAATAATTAGCAAATTATTCAATTGTTCGATAATGCAGAAAATGATAGTAAAATACTTATTAGAGCTATTTTGTTGACAGTTAATTAGGGATCTAGACAAAACTAAGCAAATATAATGGTGAAAAAAACTACAAGAGAAACAAAAAGTTATAAATGAATGGAAACAGATTAATGAAACATTATTTGAATAGAATCTAACTAATCATAATAACAAAAGATTGTATATGGAGGCTGAAGAGATAGTACAGAGGGTGAAGCACTTACCGTGCACCCAGTATACCCTGATTTGAATCCCTGTCACCACAATGGTCTAGGAGTACTACCAGCCATCAATACTGAGCACTGAGGCAGGAAAAGGTATTAAGCACTATTGGATGTGGCCCAACGAATAAACTAAATTACACTGAAATAAAATGCCACATGAGAATGTTTTTCAATAAGTGATCATCCTAATACAGGAGAATCGAGGGGAGGAATACAAGTAGGCAATATAAAAGCTAAAGTCCATAAAAAGAAACCAATAGAGAGTATTTCAAATGTATTTGAAATCAAGACATTTGAAAGTAGTCAATACATATTACATGGAGAAATAGGAAAATAGTTACACAATCCGATCTTGTGTTCTCATGAAAGAGTTCATGAGAGATTTAGGATGCATCTGGATGAATCATTATTTGTATAGGGATTTCTAGGCATAAATGCAAAAATCATGTAAAACGGCAGCAATACTGATAAAGAGGCAGCCAAACCTAACTTTTTTTTTGTCAACCTAACTCCTCTTATATTCCTTTTAAAACTGTATATGCAATATTAGAATGATTATAATTTTATGGTGATCTTATTTTTTGTCTTTTACACATAATTTCAGTTATGATAAATAAAATTTTCACTATATTTATGTCAAATTACAAAATTTGTAATAGCTTCTTCCAATGATGGCTTTAATACAATTATAACATAGTGCTCAAACACTGCAGTTGCTTTCTTGGAGGACCTTTTAATGCCTACTGTGATGTTTCGTGGTATCCTAGAAACTACTTTCAGGAAACATGATTCCCAAAATAGGTATTGGGAGGTAAGGGAATCAAGATATTTGAAGAGGGAAGATAATAAAATGAAATGATATAATGGTTTTTCAGATATTTTAAAAATTGATGTCTTCATTTATTTTGGTTTGGGGCCATACCTGGTGGTTCAAGATTTACTCCTGGCTATGCACTCAGAGATCACTCCTGAAGAAACTCAGGAGCCATCTAGGGTGCTGGGGATCAGCCTGCATTGGCTATAGTCAAGACAAGTGCATACCTGCTAAACTATCTCTCAAGCCCCTAGGAGCATTTTTTTAAAAAAAATGTTTAAAACTTTATTAATATAAGAGGTAAAGCTCTGTTAAGCAGATTTAAGAAAAAACAGTAGAAACATTAATAATCTAAAAATTCTTTAATATTTACAGAAATTAACTTTAGTCTATGTGGTATTTAATATAAACAACTGAAAATGATAGGCTAGATATGTCAGTTTTTTTACAATTGTTCAAAAGATAGACAACAAGTTTTTAAACAATTTTTTGCTATTTCTAAACTTTTTCATGATCAAAAAGTGAATATACCATCAGCATTCGGAAAAATGTGAAATATCATCATTTTACATGTCAATCAGGTAGAAGCTACTTGGTAGGTAAATAGACTGGAAATGGGAATCATGGGCTAGTCTTCCACCATTTCAAGGTCTCAGAATTGAGAGAACAGGAGAACCAAAGCAGAAGGGGACAAATCATAACCTCTGACCCCCAATGATGCTCTTCGTTTGTGTGCTTTTAACTGAAACAACCTTGATATTTTAGGAGCAAGGAATGTTCTTTTAGAAAGATTTTAACAAATGAAAATGAAAGTGCTCTAGGAGGAGTTGGGGACCGGGGAAACGAATCCACTAATAGAAACAATCAAGAAGAGACAGAGAAGAGTGGATACGTGAGAACCATGAATGGTAACTGGGTGTTAAAAATTAATTTTAAATCATTTTGGGAGGCAGAGCCTCCCGAGGATTGCTCTCGTGGTCCAGGGCCACTCCCGGCAATTGTAGCCAACCTCACTAAGACAGCATTAAGCTGCATCTGAGACATGCTTGATCTCTGCGTTGTGAGAGCTGCCTCCTCCCCACAACCAACATAGGAATTTTCAGGGTGCCATGGTTTTCAGGCTAAGGCAAAGTTATACTCTTTTCAGGAAAAGGAAAAAAATCAACCTATATTTTCTTTTTCTGTTTTGCCTTTTGAGTCACACCAGCAGATGCTCAGGGGTTACTCCTGGCTCATGCACTCAGGAATCACTCCTGGCGGTGCTCGGGGGACCATATGGGATGGTGGGAATCCAACCCCGATAAGCTGCGAGCGAGGCAAACGCCCTACCCGCAGTGCTATAGTTCAACCTATTTTTTCTAAGTTTACCTCAACCTATTTTTTCTAAGTTTACCTGTCTCGTGAAACAAAATCTCAGAAGAAGAAAAATCGTGAAATAGGGAAGTCTTGTTTTGTTTTATGTTCTGAAGTAAAGAAGTGTAATTAAGGAATCATGAGAGGGAGAGAAGAGATCCCTATAAGTATAACACACGGACAGGGAGTAGAGGTTCAAGAGGCCAGTTCCAGGACGACAAGCAGCTCCAGAACACAGTGCGTTGAGTTGTGTCAGAAAGCTGACTGCAGATTTTCTCCAAGCTGCCTTGGCTTGGCGCTTTCTGTGTGGATAAGACTGGTAAGGTGTCGTCAGGGGAAGAGAGACTTTAAGCTCTTCAGAACTTCTTCATGGAGAGTCTTCTTAGGGCCTTATTTCTGTTGAACTTCCTTTTTGTGGTCCTGGATGACATGTTCAGTCGGGAGTATAGAATTTCATTGGCAGGATCCCTCAAACATCTTCCATCTCTCCACCTGAAATTCATCACCAAGCTCTCCATTCCCCTCCCCCTCTTCTGTCTCCCTACTGAATCATTATTATAATAATCATTGTGACAGTGAAATCTTTCAGTAGAAAAAGTTATGACACTACAAATGTTTTGGCAAAGTTCCACTGTATAAAGAGTACATGAATAAGAGTTGAAAAGATAACATACTTATTTTTTGAATAATATATATTTAAAAGAATTTCCTTCAGGGTCAGGTGAATGATCGGTTTGAGGCTCTTCATGTTCCCAGAGTGAACAGATGCCATTGGGCTACACTAGAATGCGACAGGGACAAATGAAGACGTCACTGGCGCCCACTCGAGCAAATCGACGACTAACGGGAAGTTAAGTGATAAGTGATAAAAGAATTTCCAGAATTTTCTTACCTCTACAAAGACGAAGCAAGGAAAAATTGTGTAGCTCCTATATTCTTGGCTTTGCTGTGTTGGAAGCATGCTTTCCTGTTAGGGAAAAGAATACAATAATTTTGAAATTCACTTGTACTTGGTGATATGTTCTGTGGAAGTTCCATACGTTCTCATTACAAAGCTAAATTTGTCTTTACCAGAAACTGACATCTTGCATCCCGTGCTATTGTTTGCAATGTCAGAAATGTCATTCTCTTCAATTTTTATTGTGTCTAGTATCCACAAGGATCTTTCTTTCTTAAGTGATACCTTGGGCTTGAGAGGTCGTTAAACACATCCGTTTCTATCCCTGGTCAGATTCATTAGACATCCAACACCTGACATATATGTCAGAGAAATTGGCATCATGACAGTAGAACTCGCGTTGGCGTTCACTGAGCATAGCCACACCCCCCTATGCAGCTCCATGCTGCTGTCCCCCAATCTGATCATAACATGAAACACTTCTTTAGATGGCCTTGTGCAATTAACTCATCAATAACCTGATAACGTACTCCCTTAGCCCGGGAATAGGTCCAAGATAGAAGCAGTCCTGAATGCTAATCTACAGCAAAAACTCACTTCTGAGGATATAATACATTATCCTCACTACTCTGTCCCTCTCGAAGAGCTAGGCATGCTACCGAGAGTCTCCCACCCACATGGCAGAGCTTGGCAAACTCCCCATGGCATATTCAATATGCCAAAAACAGTAACAAGAAGTCTCACAATGGAGACATTACTGGTGCCTGTTTTAGCAAATTGATGAACAACAGGAGGGCATTGTTACAATTCAGTGCTACCTAGTTTGGAAATTTTTTAAAGTCAAATTCTTATGATGTAAAAATCACCTGATTTAAGTATACATGAGCCAAGCCTTTGGAGAAATCTGTGTGCAGAATAATCATGGTGTTTTGATCATACCATTATGAGAAGAAGTTTGTGCTCCTATAGGATAATCAAGGAGACATAAACTCTGTATTATGGAGCCATAATGAAATGTTTATTTGAAATTGTCAGCAAAGAATGACACATAGATAAATTATATATATATATATGTGTGTGAGTAAATAATCAAAGATAGAAGAAATATCTAAGTTGCTTTCATTGTCAAGAAAACTAAAGTGTTTCTAAAGTGCAATTTTCCCCCTCTGTTTCAGTACTGTAATCAGCTGCAAAAATTGTCATATTCTTAATTTTTTTTCACTTTTGGGCCATTGTTAGCAGTGCTCAGAACTTACTCCTGGCTCTGTGCTCAGGTACCTCTTGGAGGTGCTCAGGGGACTATTTGTGGTGTGAGGTATTGAACCTGGGTTGGCTGCATGCTAAGCCAGTGCCCTACCTTATGTACTATTGTTCTGGTCCCCCAGAATTGTTGAATTCTTGTATTCTCTAGTCTAAAGAATTGTATTCTCTAGTCTAAACTCAAATGCTGTGAGCTTCTGTTTCTGGTCCTGTTTTCTAATGGGATTTCTAAATCCCATTTCAAATATGCCTGATATAGCTTAGTAGTGATAATAAAATATACAAGAAGTTAAATGAAAATCTCTTTGTTAAGAGATGAACTTGCTTATAGCATTTATAAAGGGATAAGGGCATTGTTTCATAATTGTTACATTTATTTATTCTGTTAACCGAAGACCATTTCCCACTGTTCAATTAATTTAAAAGGTTTTCATTGTAAGGATTATTAGTGAAGATTCATGATAGGCACTTATTTTTATGAATATCATTAATGAAATTAATTTAAAAATAATTCATTTATGCTTGTTGTTGGCTCTGGTTCAATCCCCAGCACCGCTATACATTTCCTTGAACACCATCAAGAAATACTCATTAACACAGAGCCAGAAATAGCCCCTGAGCACTGTTAGGCTTTGCCCAAAACGTAAAGGAAAATTTCACTTCATATCCAAATATATACATGTACATATATCTCCATACTTGAGGAAGCCTTATCTACAATTTTGCATTGACACCTTTAGCACAGTCTTGCAAAGTGGTAAGACTATGTGGTAAGACTGAGGTGTGGGGGGGTGCTAAAAGACTTCATGTTCTCACACTATTTGAAAGGGAAGACAGTTGTCATTTTCACATGGATAGAGCTAACATGACAGAACAGCTGAGTTTAGGGCTTTCTTGCCAGCCTCACAGTCAAGAAAGGAGGTGAATAAAGCTAGGAGATGCAAGGGAGAGGGCACTGTCAGGTATAACTTCAGCAGGGCTGTAGGCACATGGAGGAGAAGGGGGGGACTCTGAGCTTCCTGACCAAGTACCTTCACAGAAGCTCTGGAGAAAATCGAATCTGCCTGTGAATTAGTTCTGTGAATTTGAAAATACTTAGTGAACGTGTAGTTTAATGATTAGTCAATTCTCACCATTATTTTCATTATAATGTAAATAATTACTTAGTAAATTGATGAATTTTACTTAGTAAAATGATGAATAGAAGTTTCATTTACTACACATTTATTGAGCTGGAGCGATAGCATAGCGGTAGGGTGTTTGCTTTGTGTGCAGCCAATCCAGGTTCGATTCCCAGCGTCCCATATGGTCCCCTGAGCACCGCCAGAAGTAATTCCTGAGTGCAGAGCCAGGAGTAATCCCTGTGCATCGCCGGGTGTGACCCAAAAGGCAAAAAATAAAAATTAAAAAAAAGTCCTGAAAAGGAGAAAGTGAAAAATATGAATTGGAAAAGAAAAGAGGAAAGGAAAGTAGGAAGAGAGGAAACGGTTAGTAAATTCTTTTTGATAGCACTGTCTGAGGGATCCTGAGCCCTAGTTGTCAAAGACTGTGTAACCTTGTGCAAACCATTTATCCCAGTGATACCACCTATCCACAAAACTGCCAGTCCACAGATATTTTGTTATATAAATGAATATTCTTATTATTAATGGTTTAATTTCTGTCTTATTAGCCTATGAAATATTTCTCCTGGGTTTTATTCCATAGGTATAAAAAAGTTGGAAATCACTTCTAACTCTCAAGCTTCTTCATTTTCTTCTCCAATTTCATGAAAGTAATCATAACACTGACTTCACCAGTTCATTTTGAAGTTTGAGTCTAGAGACCATTGTGAAGGATTGTCTACCCCAAATGGACTATACATATGGGACCTCGTAGACAGTTCTAATTCTCCACCAAATGAATGGGCTGAATCCTTCTCTTGATTTAAATATTTGGATAATTGTGCTAAGAAAGCGAGAAGACTGTGTTTTTTAGGTATTATGAGTTGAGTATGTCTCCCCTGATTCACATGGTGAAGTCTTCACGCCAATGCCTCAAATTGTGGCTAAATTTAGAGATAGGGTTTTTAAAGAGGTAACCAAGTTAAAATGAGGTTATTTAGGGTAGACCCTAATCTAATTGGGGATCTTTACAGAAGAGATTAGAGAGCAGATACAGAAAGAAAACTGTACGGAGATACCACATAAGTGCTCACAACCTATAAAGAAGAGTACTTGGAAGAAACCACCATTCTAACCTCCAAATGGTTAGAAAATACATTTCTGTAATTAATCAACCAAGTACTGGCAAACTAATGCTGCAAGTAATATAGCTAGGAAGGAATTGAAGGAGGATCTCATGTTGCTTTAGATTCAGCAGTCATTTGCTATATAGTTTCGTAGTTTCAGGACTACTGGTACTGCGTGTGTGTGTGTGTGTGTGTGTGTGTGTGTGTGTGTGTGTGTGTGTGTAATAAATGGGGAGGGAATTTTAAGAATTGTTCCATTTCTATATTGTTATAAAATAGATTGAGAAGTTAAAAAGAATTACTGAAGTGTAAATTGCTTTGAAAATCCTTTTTCCCATTCAGGAAATTTCAAAATATTTCAGAATATAAATAGTAAAATTTAGCTAACTTGAATATATCTTAACTGTAGCAAATTTGAATTCTAAAATAATTTTCCTTAAGAGTACAAATGGAATGCTAATTAATGTTAATATTTGTCTCAGAGAAACATAATTAGGAAGGTAAATCTCTTGTATTTCTATCCTCCAAGCCAAATAATGCATCCTGTAGAAAAATATTTTAAGGACAATCAGAAATTTGGCTTAATTTTGCTACATCTACTTAACATTAGTCCAAAACTGTTGAGAGCAACTGGACATTATTGTTAGTTTTGTAATATTATTGTGTTCATAAAGTATATAAATAGCAGCATAAAACTCAGACAATGTTTTCAGGGCAAAATTAATGTAATTGTGTTGCACTGATGCTATGCTATTATTGCCAGAAACCCCTACATCCTACAATTTTACATTTTATTTCCATTTATATATTGCTTTAATACCCCACTCTGAGTTAATTGATTTACATTAAATATGCCCTTATATCTGAAGCAGTGCATAAGTATGAACTCACTCCCTATAAAAAATAATTGTATTGATTATAAATAGTAGGCTGTGTTGAAGATTATTTTTAAAGATACTAAAGTCAATATCAATAACCTTTATGTCCTAGGGGACTGTCATTATGGGTTTTGTCTCATTTCTGGTATTATTGTGTTAGATTATTTTCTTAACAAACTGAAATAATTTAACTTGTTATTATTCTCTGCATTTTCTTGAAGAAAGGGAAGGGAAGAAGAAATTACTTATATAAAAAGTTTTCTTTTTGTTCAGCACTAATTTAGATTTTTCAGGGAAAATGACATTTCAGAATCATGAGAAAATATGTTAACTTTTTCTCAAGTAAGGGGACATCAGGTAAAATGTTGCTATTTTTCAGTATTATAGTGTTTGCCTAAACATTGATGCAAAAATGATAATGAATGTTTTCCAACTTTTAGGTAAGATGAAAAGGAATAAATCACAACACAAAATGTTATTCACATACTCAAGATGTGAGTTTTGAGTATGTATTTGAACTGGCCATCCCTGGCAAAGAGAATTCCTTTTTTTCCCCTAATTTTTAATAGTGAGATATCATGAGGTACAGTTGTAGACTTACACATTTTTGTGCTTGGGTTTCAATTATACAATGATCAAATATCCATCCCTCCACCAGTGCCCATTTCCCACCACCACGGATCCCAGTATCCCCCCAGCCCCCATCCTCCCCATCCCACCCTGCCTGTGGCAGGGCATTCCCTTTTGTTCTCTCTCTCTCTTATTGGTTGTTGTGGTTTGCAAAAAAGGCAATGGGTGACAATCATGTTTGGTCTATACTCTACTTTCAGCATGTTTCTTCCATCCTGGGAGGATCCTCCCAACACCTTTATTTGGTGTTCCCTTCTCTATCTGAGCTCCCTTTTCCCCTAGCATGTGTGGTTGGCCTCCAAGCTATGGAGTAAAATTCCTGGTACTAATCTCAGCCATTCTTGGGTGTTAGTCTCCTATTTTGTTACTTTATGTTCCCCAGATGAATGCAATCTTTCTATGTCTATCCCTCTATTTCTGACTCATTTTGCTTAGCATGATACTTTCCATGTAGTACCACTTGTATGTAAATTTCATGATTTTGTCTTTTCTAACAGCTACATAGTACTCCATTGTGTAGATGTACCAAAGTTTCTTTAACCAGTCGTCTGTTCTCGGGCACTCAGGTTTTTTCCAGATTCTGGCTATTGTAAAGAGTGCTGCAATAAACAGGCAATTGTAGATGTCACTTCGACTATACTTTTTTGCCTCTCTGGGATATATTCCCAGAAGTGGCATTGCTGGATCAAATGGGAGCTCAATTTCTAATTTTTTGAGAATCATCCATAATGTTTTCCAAAAGGGCTGAACCAGTCAGCATTCCCACCAACAGTGAAGGAGGGTCCCTTTCTCGCTACATCCGCGCCAGCACCAATTGCTTTTGTTCTTGTGGATATGGGCCAGTCTCTGTGGTGTGAAATGATATCTCATTGTGGTTTTGATCTGCATCTCCCTGATGATTAATGATGTGGAGCATTTTCTCATGTGCCTTTTAGCCATTCGGATTTCTTCTTTGTGAAAGTTTCTATTCATTTCATCTCCCCATTGTTTGATGGGGTTGAATGTTTTCTTTTTGTGGAGTTCAACCAGTACTTTGTATATCCTTAATATTAACCCCTTATTGGATGTGTATTTGGCGAATATTCTTTCCCATTCTGTAGACTGTCTTTGTATTTTGGTCACTGTTTCTTTTGAGGTGCAGAAGCTTCTTAGTATAAGATAGTCTCATTTGTATATCTCTGTTTTCACTTGCTTGGCCAGCAGTGTGACATCTTTGAAGACACTATTAGCTTCTATGTCATGAAGGGTTTTGCCAACTTTTTCCTCAATGTACTTTATGGATTCTGGTTTGATGTTGAGGTCTTTAATCCACTTAGATATTACTTTTGTACATGAAGTTAAGCAAAGATCTGAGCCAACTTTTTTGCATGTAGCTGTCCAGTTTTGCCAGCACAATTTGTTAAAGAGGCTTTCCCTGCTCCACTTCACTTTTCTTGCCCCTTATCCAATATTAGATGCTCGTATGCTTGGGGGGAGATGTCAGTATATTCAACTCTGTTCCATTGGTCTACAGCTCTGTCTTTGTTCCAGTACCATGCTCTTTTAATTATTACTGCCTTGTAGTAGAGTTTGAAGTTAGGGAGGTTGATTCCTCCCATTTTCTTTTTCCCAAGAATTGCTTTAGCTATTCGTTGGGGCTTATTTTTCCATATAAATTTCAGGAGTGTTTGCTCCATTTCTTTGAATAATGTCATGGGTATCCTGATAGGGATTGCATTGAATTTATATAGTGCTTTGGGAAGTATTGCCATTTTGACAATGTTAATTCTCCCGATCCATGAACAGGGGATATTTTTCCATTTCCTTGTATCCTCTTTTATTTCCTGAAGTAGAGTTTTGTAGTTTACTTTGTACAGGTCCTTTACTTCCTTAGTTAAGCTGATTCCTAGGTACTTGATTTTCTGGGGCACAATTGTAAACGGGATTATTTTCTTCATGTCACTTTCTTCTCTTTCACTATTTGCATATAGGAAAGCCATGGACTTTTGGGTATTGATTTTAGTATACAACTTTACTATACAAGCCTATTGTTTCTAGAAGTTTCTTCGTAGAGGTTTTGGGTTCTCTAAGTATAGTATCATATCATCTGCGAATAGTGAGAGCTTGATTTCTTCCTTTCCTACCTGGATGCCCCTAATATCTTTTTCTTGCCTAATCGCTAATGCAAGTACTTCCAGCACTATATTTAACAGCAGTGGAGAGAGTGGACATCCTTGTTTCGTCCCTGATCTTAGAGGGAAGGCTCTCAGTTTTTCCCCATTGACGATGATGCTTGCTGTAGGCTTGTGGTAGTTGGCTTTAACTATATTGAGGAAACTCCCCTCTATTCCCATTTTGGCTAGGGTTTTCATCATAAATGGGTGCTGGATCTTGTCAAATGCTTTCTCTGCATCTACTGATATGATCATATGATTTTTATCTTTTCTTCTGTTGATATGGTGGATTATGTTGATTGATTTCCGAGTGTTAAACCAGCCTTGCATACCCGGGATGAATTCCTACTTTGTCATGGTGTATGATCTTTTTGATGTGTAGTTGAATTCTATTTGCTAGTATTTTGTTGAGAATCTTTGCATCCGTGTTTATCAGGGATATCAGCCTGTAGTTTTCTTTTCTCGTGTTGTGTTTGTTTCCTTTTGGTATTAGAGAGATATGGGCTTCATAGTAACTGTTTGGGAGAGTTTCCGTTTTTTCAATTTCCTGGAAAAGCTTGAGAAGGACTGGCAATAGGTCCTCTTTAAATGTTTGAAAAAAATTTGCTATTGAATCCATCTGGACCTGTGCTTTCGTTTTTCGGAAGACTTTTGATTACAGTTTCGATTTCGTTGATGTTAATAGGTCTATTCAGATACTCCAGATCTTCTTGATTCAGCTTTGGGAGATTATAGGAGTCAAGGAATTTGTCCATTTCTTCTAGGTTCTCTTGTTTTGTGGCATACAGACTTTCAAAGTAGTCTCTGATGATCTTTTGGATTTCTTCGGTTTCTGTTGTGATATCCCCCTTCTCATTTCTGATTCGGTTTATTAGGATTTTCTCTCTCTCTGTTTCTTTGTGAGTGTTGCTTGTGGTTTATCTACCTTGTTTATTTTCTCGAAGAACCAGCTCTTGGTTTCATTGATCTTTCGGATTGTTTCTTTGGTTTCGATGTCATTAATTTCTGCTCTATGTTTTATGATCTCTTTCCTTCCGCCTTTTTTAGGCTCTTTCTGTTGATCCTTTTCTAAGGTCTTGAGTTGTGAGGTCAAGTTGTTTATGTGCATCCTTTCTACAGACCTAAGATATGCTTGCAGACCTCTAAATTTTCCCCTTAGTATGGCATTTGCTGCATCCCATAGGTTCTGGTAGCTCGTGTCTTCATTCTCATTTGTTTCCAGGTATCTTTTGATTTCGTCCTTGACTTCGTTCCTGACCCACTCGTTGTTCAGCATTGAGTTGTTTAATTTCCAGGTGTTTTATTTGGTTCTATGTGTCTGTGTGTGATTCACTTCTATCCTCAGTGCATCATGGTCTGAAAAGATGGCTGATACTATTTCTATCTTCCTGAGTCTCTTGAGGTATGTTTTGTGTCCTAGCACATGGGCTATTTTGGAAAATGTTCCGTGTGCACTGGAGAAGAATGTATATTCTTTCTTTTTGGGGGTGTAAAGCCCTGTATAGGTCTATAAGCCCTTTCTCTTCTATTTCTTCTTTCAAAGCCAATGATTCCTTGCTGGGTTTTGTTCTTGTTTATATGTCCAGAAGTGATAAAGCGATGTTGAAGTCTCCAAGTACTATTGTGTTGCTAGCAATGTCCTCCTTAAAATCTGTTAGTAGTTGTTTTAAATATTTAGCTGTTCCCTCATTAGGTGCATAAACATTTAAGAGTGTGATTTCTTCCTGTTGTACGTATCCCTTGATGAAGAGAAAATAGCCTTCGCTGTCCCTTCTAATCTTTTTAAAGGTGAAATTAATATTGTTGGATACTAGTATGGCCACTCCAGCTTTTTTGAAGGAGCTGTTTGCTTGCAGGATTGTTTTCCATCCTTTGACTTTGAGTCTGCATTTGCTCTGAGTGTTGAGATGAGTTTCTTGTAGGCAGCAGAATGTTGGGTTCTGTCTCTGTATCCATTTTGCCACTCTGTGTCTCTTAAATGGTGAATTTAGACCATTGACATTGAGAGAGAGTATGGTTATCGGGTTTTGTATCATCTTTCTGTAAGGGTGTGTTGTGGTTGTAGGGTTTGTCTTGTTTTATAGTAGTCCCTTTCGCTCTTGTTTTAGGTTTGGTTTTGAGTCCATGAAGTTCCTGAGCTGCTGTTTATCTAGAAAATAGTGTACTTTTCCTTTGATTTTGAGTGAGAGTTTAGCCAGATAGAGTATTCTTGGTGAAGCATTCATTTCAGTGAGTTTTTTCACTATATCTTGCCACTGCCTTCTGACTTGGATGGTTTCCTCTGATAGGTCTGCTGTGAATCTAAGTGGTGCTCCTTTGTATGTGATTTCCTTCTTTGCCCTTGCTGCTTGCAGTATCGTGTCTCTATTGGCAGCATCGATCATTCTAACTATAATATGTCTTGGAGTGTTTTTGTTCGGGTCTCTTTTAGCTGGTACCTTTCGGGCTTCTTGAATTTGAATGGCTGCATTGTGGAGCTCTGGGAATTTCTCTGCGATGATCTGTTTAACCATGGTTTTTTCACTGGGATTGTTTCCCTGAGCTTCTGGTAGTCCAGTGATTCTAATGTTGTTTCTTTTGGGATCGTCTCCTAGGACTCTGATTCTCTGTAGAGCTATTTTGAGGTTCTTTGCCACTGTTTGTTGTTGTGTGTTGGCTTGGTGCAGTGATCTTCCAGCTCACTGATTCTTTCCTCAGCTGTGGTTATTCTGTTTTTGAGGGCACAAACTGAGCTATTGATTTCATCTCTGGAATCTCTGATCCGTGCCATTTCTGTGCGAAGCTTTCCAATTTCCACTCTTATTTCTTCCTGTATTTTGTCGAATGTGCGATAGATTGTTTCTTTCATGTCCTCTTTCAATTTAGTGGATATCTGTCTGTTTCATTGAGTTGATTGAACATCTTAATGACTTCATATCTGAATTCCTTGTCAGAAAGGTCCCTAAGGTGGCTAGCACCTACTGAGGCTTCTGGACTTGTTTCCTCGCTGTCTCCCTGTGGCAGGGATTTGCGTTGTTTCTTCATCTTGTTGTGTAGGGGTAGGGGTTAGATTTCTTGGTTTGAGTAAACTGCTTGCGGCCAAAATTAGGCCACGCCCACTTTAAAGGCCACACCCACTTCTAAAGTGGCCACACCTCCACGGATACATGGTGTGTGTCAGAGGAGTAAAGACTGGGTGGGGAGAAGAGATCAGCTCGGCTTGGGCGGCGGAAAGGGAGAGGCAGAGAGGCTCAGATCTGCTTTGTCTCCCGGCTGTCCGGGGGATGCTTGGGGCCTTGCAGGGTGAAATCCAAGTCCCTGGTTTGAGAAGCGGTGGTAAAACTGACCTGGGTGGGGAGAAGAGACCAGCTCGGCTTGGGTGGCGGAAAGGGAGAGAATTCCTTTTGTTACTCCAACAATTTTGAAAATACAAATGCTTCATTTAAGATATTTCTCAGATACTGTAATTGAGGTCTAAAATCACAATAGCAGCTTACCAAAAAGTAGCTTGATTGCCCACTTAAGTAACCATCAAGGCCTGCATGGCCTGGGTTTGGGTAGCTGCAGTTATTTGAGGCCACACCCCACTGTGTTGAAGGCTTACTCCTAGCTCTGCACTCAGTGATCATGCCTAGTGGTGCTCAGATGACCATATATTAAGCCTAGGTTAGCCACACGCAAGACAAGATCTTTCCCCACTGTAGTATCTCTTCAGTCCTCATCAGCCATTTATTTTTCTCAATAGAAAGAATTGAGAGAGAGGTGGGTTATGTCAATTTGGAAATTATAATAAAAAGAATGCTTTAGGTAGTTTTTATTTGGTTTTTTTTTCTTTTAAGGATATTGGACCACACCCAATGATGTTCCGGGGTTACTCCTGGCTCTGTGCTAAGAAATTACTCCTGGTGAGATTATGAGACCATATGTGATGCCAGAGATAGAATCTGGGTCAGCTTCATGCAAGGCAAGAGCCCTACAGCTGTACTCCAGCCTCAAGGTGACTAGAGATTGTAACTTAAGCATTGTTTTAGTTTAAATAGAAATCATGATTCTGCATCTAAATTAAGCAATAATCTCACCATGGTTCCTGGCAGGCTACCAAAAAGTATCCTGCCCACATGGCAGAGTCTGGCAAACTCCCCATGCCGTATTCAACATGCCAAAAACCAGTAACAATGATGGGTCTCATTCTTCTGACCCTGAAAGAGCCTTGAATGTGGCACTTTCAAAAATCTCAGGGCTAGGACAAAGGAGATGTTACTGGTGCCTGCTTGGGGAAATCGATGAACAACAGGATGACAGTGATACAGTGAATCTCATCATGGTAGCCTGCATTAGTGTAGTGTTGTCTGTCATTTAATCATGTAGTTATAATTTATAGATTGAAAATGCTTATTTTTATAATTGCAGTTATTTCTTTTCAAATATTACTTTTTTTTAAATTTTTTTTTATTAGTGAAACACCATGAGGTACAGTTGTAGATTTACAATTTTTGTGCTTAGGTTTCAATTATACAATGATCAGATACCTATCCCTCCACCAGTGCCCATTTTCCACCACCATGGATAATGTCCCCCCCACCCCCATCCCCCCATCCCCCCCTGCCTCTGTGGCAGGGCAATCCCCTGTGTTCTCTCTCTCCTTTTGGGTGTTGTGGTCTGCAAAAGAGGCATTGAGTGGCAAACATGTTCAGTCCATAGTCCACTTTCGACATGCATCTCCCCTCCCTCCTGGGAGGGACCACCAAACACCCTTTATTTGGTGTTCCCTTCTCTATCTGAGCTGCCCTTTCCTCTAGAATGCCCAATTGTCCACTAAGCTACGGAGTAATCCTCCTGGTGCTGATCTCAGCTATTCTTGGGTATTAATCTCCTATTTTGTTACTTTATATCCCCCAGATGAATGCAATCTTTCTATGTCTATCCCTCTCTTTCTGACTCATTTCGCTTAGCATGATACTTTCCATGTTGTACCACTTGTATGTAAATTTCATGACTTCATCTTTTCTAAGAGCTACATAGTACTCCATTGTGTAGATGTACCAAAGTTTCTTTAACCAGTCATCTGTTCTTGGGCACTCAGGTTTCTTCCAGTTTCTGGCTATTGTAAAGAGTGCTGCAATGAACAAACAAGTGCAGATGTCACTTCGACTATACATTTTTGCCTCTCTGGGATATATTCCCAGGAGTGGTATTGCTGGGTCAAATGGGAGCTCAATTTCTAATTTTTTGAGAATCGTCCATACTGTTTTCCAGAAGGGCTGAACCAGTGGACATTCCCACCAACAGTGAAGGAGTGTCCCTTTCTCGCCACATCCACGCCAGCATCGGTTGCTTTTGTTCTTTTGAATGTGGGCTAGTCTCTGAGGTGTGAGATGGTATCTCATTGTGGTTTTGATCTGCATCTCCCTGATGATTAATGATGTAGAGCATTTTCTCATGTGCTTTTTTGCCATTCGGATTTCTTCTTTGAGAAAGTTTCTGTTCATTTCATTGCCCCATTTTTGGATGGGGTTGGATGTTTTCTTCTTGTGGAGTTTAACCAGTATTTTGTATATCCTGGATATCAGCCCCTTGTCAGATGTGTATTCGGCGAATATCCTTTCCCATTCTGTAGACTGTCTTTGTATTTTGGTCACTGTTTCTTTGGAGGTGCAGAAGCTTCTTAGTTTAAGATAGTCCCATTTATCTATCTATGTTTTCACTTGCTCGGCCAGTGGCGTGGCATCTTTGAAGATACCATTAGCTTCAATGTCATGGAGGGTTTTGCCAACTTTGTCTTCAATGTACCTTATGGTTTCTGGTCTGATGTTGAGGTCTTTAATCCATTTTGATCTTACTTTTGTACACGGTGTTAGGCAGAGTTCTGAGCCCATTTTTTTGCATGTAGCCGTCCAGTGATGCCAGCACAATTTGTTAAAGAGGCTTTCCTTACTCCACTTCACATTACTTGCGCCTTTATCAAAGATTAGATGATCATATGATTGAGGGGAGATGTCAGTGTATTCAACCCTGTTCCATTGGTCTGCAGTTCTGCCTTTGTTCCAGTACCATGCTGTTTTAATTATTACTGCTTTGTAGTACAATTTGAAGTTCGGGAGGTTGATTCCTCCCATTTTCTTTTTCCCAAGAATTGCTTTAGCTATTCGTGGGGGCTTATTGTTCCATATAAATTTCAGGAGTGTTTGCTCCATTTCTTTGAAGAATGTCGTGGGTATCCTTATAGGGATTGCATTGAATTTATACAATGCTTTCGGTAGTATTGCCATTTTGACAATGTTAAGTCTCCCGACCCATGAGCAGGGGATATCTTTCCATTTCCTCATGTCCTCTTTTATTTCCTGAAGTAGCGTTTTGTAGTTTTCTTTGTACAGGTCCTTTACTTCCTTAGTTAAGCTGATTCCTAGGTACTTGATTTTCTGGGGCACAATTGTGAATGGGATTGTTTTTTTCATGTTGCTTTCTTCTCTCTCACTGTTTGCATATAGGAATGCCATGGACTTTTGGGTATTGATTTTATAGCCTGCAACTTTACTATACGAGTCTATTGTTTCTAGGAGTTTTTTGGTGGAGGTTATTGGGTTCTCTAAGTATAGTATCATATCATCTGCGAATAGTGAGAGCTTGATTTCTTCCTTTCCTA
The DNA here is from genome assembly GCF_029834395.1 of Sorex fumeus. Lineage (NCBI taxonomy): Eukaryota > Metazoa > Chordata > Mammalia > Eulipotyphla > Soricidae > Sorex > Sorex fumeus. The sequence goes on from NW_026606188.1 coordinate 30,426,604, forward strand.
CCAGAATGCCCTTAATATCTTTTTCTTGCCTAATCGCTATTGCAAGTACTTCCAGTACTATATTGAACAGCAGTGGAGAGAGTGGGCATCCTTGTCTCGTCCCTGACCTTAGGGGGAAGGCTCTCAGTTTTTCCCCATTGAGGATAATGCTTGCTGTAGGCTTGTGGTAGATGGCTTTAATTATGTTGAGGAAGGTACCCTCTATACCCATTTTGGCTAGGGTTTTCATCATAAAGGGGTGCTGGATCTTGTCAAATGCTTTCTCTGCATCTATTGATATAATCATATGCTTTTTATCTTTTCTTTTGTTGATATGATGGATTATGTTGATTGATTTCCGAATGTTGAACCATCCTTGCATCCCTGGGATGAATCCTACTTGGTCATGGTGTATGATCTTTTTGATGAGTAGTTGGATTCTATTTGCTAGTAGTTTGTTGAGGATCTTTGCATCTGTGTTCATCAGGGATATTGGTCTGTAATTCTCTTTCTTTGTGGTATCTCTGTCTGCTTTTGGTATCAGTGTGATATTTGCTTCGTAGAAACTGTTTGGAAGTGTTTTTGATATTTCAATTTCGTGGAAAAGCTTAAAGAGGATTGGGAGTAAGTCCTCTTTAAATATTTGGAAGAATTCACTAGTGAATCCATCCGGACCAGGACTTTTGTGCTTGGGGAGACTTTTTATTACCATTTCAATTTCCTTGATGGTGATAGGTCTGTTCAGGTATTCCAGGTCTTCTTGGTTCAGCCTTGGGAGTCTGTAGGAGTCTAGGAATTTATCCATTTCCTCGAGGTTTTGATGTTCCGTGGCATACAGTTTCTCAAAGTACTCCCTGAGGATCCTTTGAATTTCTGTAGTTTCTGTTGTGATGATCCCCTTTTCATTTCTGATTCGGTTTATTAGGGTTTTCTCTTTCCCTTTCTTTGTGAGTTTTGCTAGAGGCTTATCAATCTTGTTAATTTTCTCGAAGAACCAGCTCTTGGTTTCATTGATCTTTCGGATTGTTTTTTGGGTTTCCATCTCATTAATCTCTGCTCTGAGTTTTATTATTTCCTTTCTCCTGTTCGGGTTGTGCTCCTTTTTTTGGTCCTTCTCCAAGCTCTTAAGCTGTGAGGTTAGGTTACTTATGTGTGCTCGCTCCTCCTTCCTGAGGAATGCTTGTAGAGCTATAAACTTTCCTCTTAACACAGCTTTTGCTGTGTCCCATAAGTTTTGGTAACTCGTGTCCTCATTTTCATTCGTTTCTAGGAATCTTTTGATTTCCTCTTTGATTTCCTGTCTAAGCCACTCGTTGTTCAGTAGAGCACTGTTTAATTTCCAGGTGTTTGATTTAGTTTTCTGTTTTTGTATGTGATTTACTTCTAATTTCAGCGCATTATGGTCTGAGAAGATTGTCGATACAATCTCTATCTTCTTAATTTTTTGGAGGCATGTTTTGTGGCCCAGCATGTGGTCTATCTTGGAGAATGTTCCATGTACGCTTGAGAAGAATGTGTATTCAGCTTTTTGTGGATGAAGTGTCCTGTATATATCTACTAAGTCCCTTTCTTCCATTGTTTCCCTCAAATGAAGTTTGTCCTTGCTAAGCTTGAGTCTGGTTGATCTATCAAGAGGTGACAAAGCAGTGTTGAAGTCTCCCACTAGTATTGTGTTGCTGTTGATGTCTTTTTCCAAATCTATGAGTAGTTGTTTTAAGTACTTTGCTGGTCTCTCATTAGGTGCATATACATTTATTATTATAAGTTCTTCCTGTTGTACAGATCCTTTGATCAATAAGAAATGACCTTCACTGTCTCTTATGACCTTTCTCACTCTGAAATTGATGTGGTCTGATATTAGGATGGCTACCCCAGCTTTTTTATGGGAGCTGTTTGCCTGTAGGATTGTTTTCCAGCCTTTGACTCTGAGTCTGTGTTTGCTTTGACTATTGAGATGTGTTTCTTGCAGGCAGCAGAATGTTGGGTTCAATTTTCTAATCCATCCTGCCACTCTATGTCTTTTAATTGGTGCGTTTAGCCCATTGACATTGAGAGAGATTATTGTTATGGGATTTTGTCCCATTGTTCTGTTGAAATTTGGTGTATTTGAGGGGCCTTTCTTGCCTTAAAGTAGCCCATTTAGTTGTTCTTGTAACCACGGTTTTGAGTCTATGAAGTTCCTGAGCTGTTGTCTGTGAAACTGTGTGTTGTTCCTTCTATTATGAATGAGAGTCTCGCTGGGTAAAGTATTTTTGGGGAGGCATTTATTTCATTGAGTTTTTTCACTATGTCCCACCACTGTTTTCGGGCCATAAGGGTTTCATCAGAAAAATCAGCTGTGAATTTTAAGGATGCTCCTTTGTAAGAGATTTCTTTCTTCGATCTTGCTGCTTTCAGAATTTTGTCTCTTTCTAAGGTTTTGGTCATTTTGATCAGAATGTGTCTTGGGGTATTTTTATTCGGATTTCTTCTAGCTGGTACCCTTCGGGCCTCCTGAATATGGTCACAAGTTTTCTTCAACTCTGGAAACGTTGTAGCAATGATGTCTTTGACAGTTTCTTCTTCATCAAGGTTTTCTTCCTGTACCTCTGGGACTCCAATAATTCTTATGTTACCCCTCTTGGCCTCATCACGATCTTCTCTTGCCATCTGTTCCCGAATTGTGAGTCTCTTTTCCATTTTCTGCTCTTTTCTGGAGAGTTTCTGAACTTCATCTTCGAGCTCACTGATTCTGTTCTCAGCAGCTGTTACTCTGCTGCTGAGGCCTTCCACTGAGTTTTTCAATTCGCCTACGAGATTTTTCTGGTCTGACATTTCTGATTGCATTTTCCTCATTTCTGCCTTCAAATCCTCTTGTCTTCTATTGGCATTGCTTTCCATTGTTTCTTTTAGTTCCCTAAGCATCCTAAGTAGCTCCCTCCTGAATTCCTTGTCAGAGAGGTTGTCTAACACTGCAGTACTGTTGGTGTCATCTGGGCTAGACTCTTCAATAAGAAAGTTTGGTGGGCTTTTGCGTTGCTTTACCATTGTGAAAGCTGTGGTTTAGTCCTTAACATTCACTGTTACTATTCTGCTTGATATGCAGTGTGAGTTAAGATAGGCTTATGAGTTATTGGCTACTGTGTTTCTAGTGACTGAGTTAAACTAGAGAAGTTTCCATCGAAGAAGGTAGCTTATGGTTCCTATGGCATATGAAGTGGGAAAATATTTCGCGGCCGCGTTAGCGGCCGCGGCTCCGGAAAGAGTCCCTGGCACGGGGTGAGTAGTTGGGAACGTCGATGGAGCTAGCTGTGCATGCGCACAGAAGGTCCCAGGCCTTTGGGGGCGGGCTGTACCTGGTTGGAATAGGAGCCGTTCGCTTGGTTGCCCAGAGCTGGGCCTCCGGGCCCGTCCCACGCAGACCAGGGGTAAAACCGGCTTTCTAGGAGGTGGAGCTAGCTGGGCATGCGCACAGAAGGTCCCAGGCATTTGGGGGCGGGCTGTACCTGGTTGGAATAGGAGCCATTCGCTTGGTCGCCCAGAGCTGGGCCTCCGGGCCCGTCCCACGCAGACCAGGGGTAAAACCGGCTTTCTAGGAGGTGGAGCTAGCTGGGCATGCGCACAGAAGGTCCCAGGCATTTGGGGGCGGGCTGTACCTGGTTGGAATAGGAGCCATTCGCTTGGTCGCCCAGAGCTGGGCCTCCGGGCCCGTCCCACGCAGACCAGGGGTAAAACCGGCTTTCTAGGAGGTGGAGCTAGCTGGGTATGCGCACAGAAGGTCCCAGGTCTTTGGGGGCGGGCTGTACCTGGTTGGAATAGGAGCCGTTTGCTTGGTTGCCCAGAGCTGGGCCTCCGGGCCCGTCCCACCTCAAATATTACTTTTAAAAATAAAAATGGTTCAGTAGCTTAATACCCAAAGATAAATTTATTAGAACTTAATACATATTCTTTTAACCTCTTCAATTTATTAGACTATGAGTATAACTTAGACTAGTTTCATTACACATTATCTGAGCACAAATTTATTTAAAATTATAACACTGCACATGGTATTAAAGGAAACAGTATATCTGTTGTTTGAAATCTAAAAAATACAAAGAGATGCTTTGTCATTCTTGGTCTCATCTGTGCTCCATCAGTCTCATACTTAAACATTCCATGGTTGTACATCACCTGTGTTTAGATGCTTAAAATTTTTATGACTTTGCTAATGCATTTAAGATGAGTTCAATGCATAAGATCTGTGAAAATATTTGCTTTTCCCCAACATAACTGAGAATAGGTTCTAAGATGCAGCTATTGTCTTTTTCTTTTTTTGTTCTATGTTCTTAATGGTTGTGTCTTTACCTTCTGACCAGATGTTATCTAAATAGATACATTCTTTTCAGCAAACTCAATAAATAAAAGGTCTTATTGTCTACTTTTTTTGGGGAGGGCGTCACACCGGCATTGCTCAGGGGCTACTTCTGTCTCTTCACTCATGAATTACTCCTGACAGTGCTCAGGGGACCATCTGGGATGCCAGGAATTGAACCAGGGTAGACAGCATGCAAAGCAAATGTACTCCCTATTGTACTATTGCTCCAGTGGTGCCTGTCTACTTTTTAATAAGAAAGGCAACTCTTCATTAAGAATTTAAATGCCATACTTCTTTGCAGATGATGCTTAATTAACTAAAGTATCATTGCAAATTTTATAGTCACACCTATATAAGATTGATTTGCCAAATATTATAAAATGCCTTTAATGAAATGTCTCCCATTGTCCTTTACACCCAATGTTGCTTTAAAATAATCTTGGTGTAATTCCATTTCTCACTTCTTTGTGCAAGTTGGTTTTATCTTTTCAATTTTGTAAGCCTTTAGAATTTTCTTTTCTTTGAAAAACATAGGAATACATATGTCCAAATGTGGAAATATTTTAATTTTCTCTTGGAATAGTATCTCCTGAGTTTTTCCTTACAAGAACTTTTTTCTTATGTTTTAATGTATATTGAACTCCTTTTCTGATTATTCATGTCTCAACACTATTTTTTTAATGATTTTTGTTTTTGTGCTCTATATTATGTGATTTCTTTTAATCACAAGTATTCTTATTCTATTGTAACATAAAATTAAGACAAAATTGTTTATTATATCCTTGTATTCACATACACATTAAATGTTTATAACCAAAGTTTGAATAACATCAATTTGTCATCACTAAACTTAAAATGTTTCCTAACACAACTACATATTTGATCAAGATGCAAAACCACTGCTGTAAAATAATCTAAAATCCCTAATGACTACTAAGTGAATGTAACAAGGTTGAAATACTTTAAAATTCTAAAAAATTTTCAGATCAAATATGGACAGTTCAAATTTGCAGTTGATAATAAATTATATGATTGACATTATAGAAAGGAAACTCAATGATCAGAAGAAAAATTTGACATGCTCTTTTAGAATTCAGAAATAACAAAAATTAGACCTAAAAAATAGAAATGTAAAAGAGAAATGGAGGTCTGCAACATATGTATTCTAGATTTTTTTTCTCTTTGGGGCAAGCAATTTAAGTTGAAGCCTCAAATCATCTTAGATGTCATACTTGCCTGGCATTGGTACCAAAATAAAATGGCTATTGTTGCCACTTCTTAGAGGGCCCAGCTAAACATCATTCTATTTTTTTAAAATTTTCTTCCATTGCCTACTTAAAAAATATTTTTTCCTGCAAACTATCAATGTTCTAAGTTTGCCACAAATGTCTGATAAGCCTAGGTGAACAGTCAGGAGATCTGACCCTAGATCAACATCAACAGTTTTTTCATTTTGGTGCACGCATGTGTGTGTGTGTGTGTGTGTGTGTGTGTGTGTGTGTGTGTGTTGTATATTCTGGATTAATTTCTCCTTGCTAGTATTGATCTCAGATTCATTATTTGGGGAGAGCAGAGGAGAACACTGACTTGTTAAAGGTCAATACTATTGTAACCAATAAATTTTAACTCCTCACAAAAATATTCACAGAAATAGAGTACTTAAGAGAGCAAATTGTTTCTGATGTCTCTTTGTCGGTATTGTTCCTATAAACATACTACCCATAAATTTGAAAGGATTTAGTGATTTTTTAAACACAGCTGTGAGTCCTTTATGGAAACTTTCAGTCTTTATGTCTATCAGTTCTTTTTAAAGTGTTAGTCAAATGTGAACTAAATAGAATAGACTATATTGGCGTATTGTCAGAATTTGGTATTTGATAAGTAAATTTTTATTAGCGAAACACTGATTTTTATTGGTGTTCTCCTCCATGGTCTATGAAATGAGGCAGATATTTTCAGAGAATTTTAATTAAATGGTAGACCAAATTTTATGAGGATGAGTTTAAGTTTTTGGATTTGAGATTATTTTATTTGAGTTTTTGCTTTTCAATTTTGTTTGAGAAGAAATCATCATCTTTAGGCCATCACTTGATCACTTGATCACTTGACTTCCTGTTAATCGTTGATTTGCTCAAGTGGGCACCAGTAACGTCTCCATTTGTCCCTGTCGCGTGCTAGTATAGCCCAATGGCATCTGTTCGCTCTAGGAACACAAAGAGCCTCAAACCGATTGTTCATGATCTTGATGAAGAAGTCTGACCATCTGGTAGGTGGGCGGTCACATGGTCTTTTGACATCCCATGGAATCCAGTCGGTAACAGCTCTAGTCCAGCTGTCGTCTCTAAATCTCATTACGTGTCCAGCCCATCTGATTTTTATGCCTTGGCAAAAGAGACAGCGTTCCTGATTCTTGATCATTGACAGAGGTCGGAACTCCGGATTCTTTCTCTCATTTGAGTGAAACATGATACTCCAAGCATAGCTCTTTTGAGTCCTCTTTGGGAGACATGATTTGCATTCTCATCCTGTTTTCTTAGGGCCCAGGTCTCTGAGGCATATGTTAATGCAGGAAGAACAGTGGAATCCAAGAGATGTGCCTGGAGCCAGAGGTTCTTCGTCCTCTTAGCTATTTCTTCGACACTCTTGAAGGCGTTCCAAGCTACTCTTTTCCTCCTGTGCAGCTCAGGTGCCAGATCATTTATCATGTTGACTTCTCGACCTAGGTACACATAACTGTTGCATTGGGAGATGGGCGTTCTGTTGAGAGCGAATGGAGCGTCAGGAATGAGGCGGTTTCTCATATACATTGTCTTCGTAAGATTCAGCTGTAGTCTGACCTTTCCACACTCACGGTCGAAGTCAGCCAGCATTTGTGCCACTTGGCTAATGTTTGGTGTTATTAGGCCATAAGAATGTTCTTTAGCTGTCTATTTGGAAACTGACCAATTCTACCTTTGCTTTTCTCTGGTTCTTAAGAATAAATTTGAAACTATGAGGTTTTAAATTGGGAAATAAAACAAAGTTTTCTCTCAGATATCTGCCAATCAAGCTTAATCAATCACAATAGATGGGGTCTTTTAATCAACTAAACTCTAGAGCTTAGGGCTTTCTAGGGCTGAAGAGATAGCGCAGTGTAGGGTGTTTGCCTTGCACAAGGCCAATCCTGGTTCGATTCTTCTGCCTCTCTCAGAGAGTCCAGCAAGCTACCAAGAGTATCTCACTCACATGGCAAAGCTTAGCAAGCTACACGTGACGTATTTGATATGCCAAAAACAGTAACAACAAGTCTCACAATTTGTGAGACGTTACTCGTGCCCACTCCAGCAAATTGATGAGTACCAGAAGTACAGTGCAGTACAGTGCAGTGCAGTGCAGTGCAGGGGTTTCCAAGCAAATGTTTAAACCAGAAGGTATAAAGCATAAGGAAGGTATACAGGAGAGAGATAATGAATAAACCACATGATTCTAGAGGTATCAGTGCAATGATGCAAGCATGTTTGATCCTAAAGACTTAGAAATTAATGAGTCAATATGTGAAAGAAAAAGATAAATAGGTTTAAAAATACTAAAGCAACCAATCTACCACTTCTGCTTGTTACTACTCCATTTTCTAAGGGGGCAGAAATTTTACTCATAAATGACATTCATTTTACTTTTGTTAATTTGAGAGCAATGTTGGAGTACAAGGAGCTTAGGTTTGTCGGGTTGCACCCATCACAGTGCTCCTGAGTCATTACCATAACTATATTTGTCTGTAGCTACTTCTTTGTGCTCTCTTCCCCAACCAATTTGTAAGGTCTCATCCTTCTAGGACACTGAACTTGTATTGCAAGTTAATATTGCCTTTCTCTTCTCTTTATGTCTTTTGAACAGTTTTCTTTAATGCAATGTCCTTTTTATAGATACAGGAAGACAATATTATGCTTTCTAACTTAGGATTTAATTGGCTTTGAATATTATTCACTCCTGGGCATCTTCTTTCTCAACTTAAGCCACAGTTGCCCTCACTTCCTAGCACCCCAAGGGAAGGGTCCCGACGAGGGACTGGATGGAACCAGGGCAAGCCTGTAAGTTATGTTCTATCCTGGCATTGAGATGGGCCAGGCCAAGGTGCCACGATTCTTAACTATAGGTTAAGAGTTTGATCATAGGCAAATGCTGTCATGATCCAAAAGTAACAATGAGACTATGACCCTGCTAGGAATAGGAAAGATATCTGGCCTGAGCACTGCAGTCTGAGATCGAGATGACCCTAGGAGAGCAATTCTATAAGCTTAAAGTATTTCTTACTGTGTCCATACAAAATGATTTATATTATATATGCTTATATGTTGGTCGGACAAGGAGAAGAGAAACACCCAGGGAATTCTGTTCTAGGGTGGGTTGATCTGCTAAATGATAATCTGTCCTAGAAGCAGCTTTCCAATGTGTCCGTACTAGTTTGGATGAGACTGAACATTTCTCCCCTTCAACTGCCTTCAGTAAATAATTTCAGTATATTATAAAAGGCAGTTTCCTTTTTCTCTCAGTAATCTCAGGTGCTAGCCAGGACTGATCTTTGGGATACAGTTTCCAGGCTCTAGGCAGGCTAGTCTTTGGGATGCAAAGCTCAGATACTTGTCTTTGGCATGTGGATTCCAAGCTCTAGCAAACTGGTCTTTGGGATGCAAATCCAAGTGCTTGTAGCTTGTGAAAGTGTTTGTGAAAGGTTTCAGACTTGGTTTTGTATCTTCTTTCCAGGGGCCAAGATTACTGGCCTACAGATGTATAGAAACAATGTATGTTTTGCTGCCTCAATGTTCTTTCTGTAACTCCTTTTGATGACAGCACTGTATTGCTCCCTTTAGAGGTACCATCATCTATGTAAGGGAGATTTCAGGGCTCTCTGTGGGAACACGTGCCTGAGAGAATGGGGGTGATGTGCTGAGAGGACCAAAGAGACAGGTCTGAGAGAATGGGGAAAGAAACTGAGAGAACGGAGAGCACGTGCTTGAGAGATCCTGGGGCCTCCATGACATACATCTCTTCCATGTAATAAATTGCTGCTAAGACCAACCAGCCTGGTCCTCGTTTCCTTCCTTCTCCTGACCATCGCCATCAACCTCCCTGAAGTGGGGAAACAGCCTGAGACTACCTACTGCAGGTGGCGGCAGAGATAGGCCGCTGCTGTCCTTTTGCCTGTCTTTTTGTGTGTTTATACAAGCAACTTTTTAAATGCCAAACAACAGTATCTGAGCTGATATTCTGTGCTCTTAACATACTACCACAACCCAAAGTAAAATACATAGCAAGTGTCAAGATGCCTGGAAGTCTGACAAACAATGGCTTTTGGTTTCATATGGACTTAGGAGGGTTAATCATTAGCAAGTTCGACCAATTCCAGTGACCGAGGCATTAAACGATGAGAGATTTCCCAGAATATGTTTCCCAGAATAGTGATTACCACAGAAGTACTAGTAACACGTCTTAAGTATTTAGTGTGATATTAAGCAAAAAAAAATCACACAGTCAAGAGACTTTGGGGTTCTGATTTTTGAGAATTACTGAGAGACTCAGACTTCTGATGTAGTGCTACCTTCCACAGAGATACAAGCAATGAAGGATGAGAGGCTGAACAGGATGGCCTCAACTGGATGACACAGCACAACTCTCCAGCATAGAAAGCAGTTCTTTGGGATAGAGTATTTGGCTTGTATGTACACTTTAAGGTTGTTATATTTCTTTTTAATCAAATGCTCCCAGATTAAGCAGGAAATTGCAGAGGGGATGATGAGAGCACAGCTGTTGTCTCCAGAGAGCAAGGATTGATTTTGCCAGCAGCTGGCAAACCTGACGTAATAGCTAATAGGTCAAGAACACAAATGGATAAATTCACTCCTGCTGCACTCCCACCAGATTTCAGTTCATTGAGGTTTGAGTTTTTCCTGACCCAAATAAAATGTACAAGAGCCCCTTTGAAAACATTTTGCTTTGACTTCCATTATGTCACTTCTCTTTTTTTTTCTGTAAATCATGTATTCACAATGAAACTGGATGATATGAAAATCCGCAGTCCCTCAACTGTTCTTATTCCATTCAGCAACAATCTCTTAATGCATAAAAGCTTTGCTTCATCTTCCTATCGGGGTCACCCATCTGGCTATCCTGGTGAGAGAAAAGCAGTTTCAACACAAAAAGACTCTCTGGGTTCTAGTGAATGTGAACCATCAAGAGGAAAATTCAAGCAGGGTTAAGTGCAACTGACAATGCAGATTTCCTTTTTGATCTCTTCTCCACACCTCAGTAAACCAATTTCCTGTTCCAAGTGTTGACCACTAAAACAGATTCAGCCACTGATTTGTCCCTTTTTACTAGAATCAACAAGAAGCAGCTTATAATTTTAATTCTTGAGACATAAACACTGTCATCCAGTCTGTTGTCCTTGATTATTGAGCTGTCCTTCTTTTAAAAATATGCCAACTTATGGGGGTTGGAGCTATAGCACAGCAGGTAGGGCATTTGCCTTGCACATGGCCAACCCAGGTTGGATTCCCAGCATCCCATATAGTCCCCCGAATACCGCCAGGAGTAATTCCTGATTGCAGAGCCAGGAATAATCCCTGAGCATTGCCGGGTGTGACCCAAAAAGCAAAAAAAAAAAAAAAAAAAGAAAGAAAAAAAAAGGCAATTTATGTATTTTGCTCCTAGGCTTAGTTTTCCTTATTTATTTATTTATTTGTTGCTTTTTGGGTCACACCCAGCGATGCTCAAGGGTTAATCCTGACTCTGCAATCATGAATTATCCCAGGCAGTGCTGGGGGACCATATGGGATGCTGGGAATTGAACCCGGGTCAGCTGTGTGCAAGGCAAATGTGCTATCACTCCTGTTGTGCTATCACTCCAGCCCCTTAGTTTTCCTTTAGTAATTATATCTAGTTATCTTTTTGTCATTTTCAGTTTGTCTCTCATTCTCTTTTGAACAAATAACAAGAAAATAACCACGTTTGTTGCTGTTATAATGCAGTAGATGCATTGATAGGTGAATTTTTTTAATATAAGCAAGCACAAGATCTCTGATTTAGAAGTCTCCTTAAGAACAATCCTTAGTGGGCCGCCCGCTCCTCTCTGGAAAGAAAGATGGCGGCCGCACCGGAGCCTTGTGGACAGCAGGTTTGAGCCGGGGGTGGGGGCGGCAGGGACCTTATGGGAAGGGGGGCGTTCTGGGCCGTCCTTCACACCCGACTGAGGTCACCAGCTGCCCCCCACGAGCGGCTCTCCAGCACGGCCACGACTCCAGAGCACAGAAACCAATCTCTTAACTATCTAACTTTTAATAGAAATACTTCCAGGGTTAGTAAATAAAATAGCAGAAATCCAGAACCGTGCGCATCATTTTATTCTTAAACCCAGCTGTAGAAAGAAAATCATTTCACAACGCTGTTTCAGCATGTCTGATTGGGGGGGGGTCGTAAACTCTAAACAATAATGGTGCATCTTCTATCGAAACAATGTATCTAGTCAAAGTAGATAGAGTATTAACTAGGACTCATCTGCCTCACAGGAATTGGGAGGGGTGGGAGGTGGGGTTCTATTGGGGTTCGCGGTTAAAAATAAGTATTGGTAAAGGGAAATGTGTTTGATATTTACATGACTGAGACCTAAACCCGAAAGTTCTGTAACTTTTCCCACAGTGATTCAATAAAGAAATAAATAATTAAAAAAAAAAGAACAATCCTTAGTGGGCAAGAGAGATCACATAAAATCACAAATCATCCTGTTATTCGTCGATTGCCTCGAGCAGGCCCCAGTAATGTCTCTTTCATCCTAGCCCTGAGATTATATTCAAGGCTCTTTAGGAGAGCAAGAGAGATAGTACATAAAAAATAAAGCACATTCTTTGCACAGGGTGACCACAATTCAACCCCTGGCACCATATACTGTACTCAATGCTTGCCAGAGGTGATGCCTGAGCGAAACCAGGAGTAATCCCTGAGTCTGTGCTATGTGTGGTCCAAAATCAAAACAAGAACAACAAAAGAACAATCCTTATAAAAATACATCCATAAATATTCTTTAGATTTCAGTTGAAATTAATAAATTAAGAAAGACTTTTTCATATTCATTTATGTCATCTGTGATTTTTGTTGTTACTTTTGAGTCACACCAGGTGATGCTCAGGGGTTCCTCCTGGTTCTGCACTTAGAAATTATTCGTGGCAGTGCTCAGGGGAGCACATGGGATGTTGAGGATCGAAGATGGTACCCAAGTTGGCCTTGTTCTAGGCTACTGCCCTACCCACTGACTATCACTCAGGCCCAATTCCATCTATTTTCTGATTTCAAAATTTAACCTTTTCCAAATACCAGTCAATTAAGGTTCACACATTTTTCTTATTTCTTTACTCTGCATCTTGATATTTATTTTAAATGAAAAAATATTAATAATGGTTTTAATATTTATCAAGAACATACCTATGTCAGATGTATAACTAAGTAATTTCACAGAAAATATTAAAATTCTTACAGTTTTTCATTTCAAAAATAGAATAATAGTGACTCAGAATGGTAATACGTTCCTTAATCAGCTAAAATATAGAAAACCATGAAATCATTGCTCCAAAGAGAACACCTAAAAAGATGGTAGCACTGTAGCACTGTCATGAACTTGTTCATCAATTTGCTCGAGAGGGCACCAGCAGCATCTCCATTGTGAGACTTGTTGTTGCTGTTTTTGGCATATTGAATATGCCACGGGAAGCTTGCAAGGCTCTGCCATGTGGGCGGGATACTCTCGGTAGCTTGTGGGGCTCTCTGAGAGGGATGGAGGAATTGAACCCAGGTTGGCCGTGTGCAAGGCAAAGGTCTTACCCGCTGTGCTATTGCTCCAGCCTCCCCCTTCCCAAAAAAGATGGGTGAACTAGAAAAGATGGGTATACTCCACTACCTCCACGACCCAGCCGCCACCATGCTCCAGGACTCTTTTCAGATGCTCAGGCTGACCCTCACGCATGAGTGAAGCCACACAGAAACAGGTAAGCAGAACTCTGAGACCTTGGACTCCAGGTTCAATGGACCCTCTGCCTGTTCCCATGAACCTCAGGAGACCAATGGATTGAATCCAGGAGCCCCACCATACCCTGTCCTGTCTGTTTCCACCAACTGCCGGTGACCCAGAGATTACACACAGAAGAACCATCCTACCGGTACCAAATCAATACCTCACTGGCAAACCTCCATTACCTCCACTACCCAGTCGCTGCCATGCTCCAGGACCCTTTCCGGATACATCCTAAGACACTTAATACCCATCTTACAGGATTGCTGCACCATATTTGATGGGGTTCAAATATGGTTTGAACCATGAGAACACCTGCATGGGTGATTAGAGGCTGCCCTAAAAGACTCTATCCGTATTGGAGATCCTGACAAGCTACTGAGAGTATCCTGCCCACACGGAAGAGCTTGTCAAGCTATCCGTGGTGTATTCAATATGCCAAAACCAGTAAATACAGTGAGTCTCATTCCTTTAACTCTGAAAGAGCCACCAATACGGCAGTGTTAAGAAGGATGAGGAAGGAGAGGCTGATAAAATCTCAAGGCTGAACTAGGCTGCCATAACGAAGAAAGACAATAATGACTGTACTTTCAATGCACAAACACTGGCATCGGATGGATCCATCAAGGACCTGATGGTACAAGCGCGAAAGATCAAGTACGATATCACTATTCTGACTGAGACAAGAAGGCATCAATCACAGAAGGCCATTTTCAACACTGGAGAAGAACTGTTTCTCGGAACATGCGACAAAAGAGGCGTCGGAGGCGTCAGTGTCCTTGTCAACACGAAATTGGCCATAAGCACTGATTCATTCGAATGCCTAAAAACCTGAATCGGATGCTTACACTTGGATATATGTAGCTCACTGCTGGCAGTTTCTATCTTTGTTGTCTATGCACCAACATCCAATTATGATGAAGGAGAAATTGAAAAGTTCTACATGGAGCTGGAGAAGTTCTATAAAGAAGATAGCACCTTCTACAAGATCATTGTCAGTGATTTTAATGCCAAAATAGGATCGAGAAGATCAGCTGAAGAACTTCACATCGGGACCCATGGCCTACAATGAAACGAACAGGGTGAGAGACTGTCTGAGTTCATTATGTCGACCAAAACCATCCATGGTAACTCATAGTTCCAGCAGGCTGAATCTAAATGTTGGACTTGGGAGTATCCTGGTGAACGATTCCACAACAAAATTGACCACATCATATTCAATTGACGTTTTTGCCTGACTAATGTTGCAGTTGTCCCAAAGTTCCAAACGGAATCAAACCACCATCTCCTTTGTGAACATTCTACTTCATGGAGTGGGGAGAAATGGCTGCAGAGTTTAAGAAGAGAACTCCTAGAACGACCACAACTGGGAGCTCTTTGGCATTATTGTGGCAACGTGGGAAGATGCCTTGGTTGACAACATTGATGAGGAATACTCTCGACTAGTTCAGCACCTCCATGATTGTGCAAGCGATAGCACAGCGGGTAGGGCGTTCGCCTTACACGCAGCCAACATGGCCGACCCGAGTTCGATTCCTCCGCCCCTCTCGGAGAGCCCGGCAAGCTACCATATGCCAGACACAGTAACAACGAAGTCTCCAATGGAGACGTTACTGGGCCCGCTCGAGCAAGAAGAGATAGCCACAAAAAAATGTCTTCAAAAACTCTTGAGCTTATTCACCAATGTGGCTTGGCGCAAGCCTCAGGCAACCGTACATGAACATTCGAGCTCACAAAGCAGTGCAGAGAAGCAATCAAGGAAGACCTCAAAGAGAGAAGAGCAGCTCTGCTGGCAGATGTGGCAGAAGCCGGGTAAAGCATTTACAATGCCCGCCTGTCCTTTACCAACTACAAGACCAAGACGACTCCCTCCAATGTCCTGATGGATCTATCACATCTTCTAGAAGTGCAATGGAAAAGATTATCCATGACTTGTACTCAGAGCTCTTCGATAGCTACGTCCACCGGCCCACATATCAAATTCCGCAGGAAGGATATGTTGTTCCCAATGCTCTCCCTTCCGAAATCCAACAAGCCATTTTGTTGGTAAAGAAGTGAACAGCATCTGGCCCAGACAAGGTCAGACCCCGACACCTGAAGAATCTGCCATCAGTACTCATCAATATACTGGCTCAGCTCTTCACACGCTACCTGTCTGAATGCAAGTTTCTCTCCCACTGGAAAACCATCAGGACTGTACTACTGTTCAAGAAGAGAGACATCCATGACATTGGCAACTATCGCCCAATCTGCCTATTGTCTGTCATCTGCAAACTGTTCACTCGAGTCATCCTGAATAGGTTTGGCAGAACACTAGATGAAGGACAACCGTGCATTCAAGCCAGGTTCCACAAAGGATTCAGCACTATTGACCATATCCACATGATAACCAAGCTTATTGAGGTTTCTTGGGAGTTCAAGATGCCACTCTGCCTAATGCTCATTGGTTTAAAGAAGACCTTTGATTCTGTTGAGACAGAAGCAGTCATCAAAGCCCTAGCCAAACAGGGAATTCAAACTCAATACATCAGGTTCCTTTGTGAGCTGTATTGTGAATTCACTACCAGGATCTCACCATTCTACAAAGAAGTGATTATCCATGTCAAGAGAGGGGTTCGGCAGGGTGATACCATTTCACTGAAATGCTTCAGTGCCACACTCGAGAATGTCATGCCATGACTGGAATGGGAAGGAGTGGAAGTGAAGATAGATGGTTGGCAACTACACCACCTCTGCTTTGCTGATGACGTCGTTTTAATAACACCAAACATTATCCAAGCATCACAAATTCTGGCCAACTCCGACTGTGAGTGTGCAAAGGTCAAACTACAGCTGAATCTTACGAAGACAATGTTTATGTGAAACAGTCTCATTCCTGACGTTCCATTCTCTCTCAACAGAACGAATATCTCCAAATGCATCAGCTATGTGTACGTAGGTCGAGAAGTCAATGTGACAAATGACCTGGCACCTGAGTTGCGCAGGAGGAAGAGAGTGGTTTGGAATGCCTTCAAGAGCATAGAAGAAATATCTAAGAGGATGAAGAACCTCCAGATCCAGGCACATCTTTTGAATTCCTCTGTTCTTCCTGCATTAACATACGCCTCAGAGACCTGGGCCCTAAGAAAACAGGATGAGAATGTTATTCATGTCTCCCAAAGAGGAATCAAAAGAGCTATGCTTGGAATATCACACTTCACTCAAATGAGAGAAAGAATCTGGAGTTCTGACCTCCATTGACTGTCAAGAATCAGGGACGCTGTCTCGTTTGCCAAGGCATCAAAAATCAGATGGGCTGGACACGTAATGAGATTTGGAGAGGACTGCTGGACTAGAGCCGTTACCGACTGGATTCCACGGGACTTTAAAAGATTGCGTGGCCGCCCACCTATGATATGATCAGACTTCTTCATCAAGACCCTGAATGATCAGTATGTGGCTCTTAGTCTTCCTAGAATGAGCAGACACCACTGGGCTACACTAGCACACGACAGGGATGAATGGAGACGTTATTGGTGACTGCTCGAGCAAATTGATGAATACTGGGATGTCAAGTGATCAAGTGATCAAGTCTACAAAAATAATTTTTACCTAGAGTAAATGACCATACAAGCTTATTTCTACCAAATATTTTTACATGACCATACAAGCTTATTTCTACCAAATATTTTTACAAGCATCCAAGAAGTGAGTTACACAAACAGAACTGAATTTCAGAATCTGAAAATTTCTTCCAAAAAGAGATGATATTCCCTGCTCCATGAATTTCTTTTTTTGCCTTTTTTCGGGTCACACCCGGCAATGCACAGGAGTTACTCCTGGCTCTGCACTCAGGAATTATCCCTGGCGGTGCTCAGGGGACCATATGGGATGTTGGGAATTGAACCCAGGTCGGCCGCGTGCAAGGCAAATGCTCTACCCGAATTTCTTTTTTTGCCTTTCTTTGGGGTCACACCTAGCAATGCTCAGGGATTACTCCTGGCTCTGCACTCAGGAATTATCCCTGGCGGTGCTCAGGGGACCATATGGGATGTTGAAAATTGAACCCAGGTTGGCCGCTTGCAAGGCAAATGCCCTACCCGCTGTGCTATTGCTCCAGCCCCGTTCCATGAATTTTTGAAAACACAGTGGGAGAAGAAGCAAGCCCAACCTAGATGGAGAGATTTCCAGAGTATGGACAATTAGTCAATCTATTAAAGTTTACACAAAGCCAACCATGGAAGATTAATTCTGAATGCAAAGAATGTTTGCATTTATAGGCCCATTCCTCCCCTAAATATTCTCAGGTAAATGTAAAAGCTTGGGATAGTGGCAAATGTCTAGAAGACATTGGATAACGTTTATGGAGGCTTAATCAAGTGGGTGGTAAAGCTTACTAATTGCTGAGAGCAAAGGAAAAGGACAATCAGACAGGGAGAGATGCGTGGAATAATAAAACCTGGGATAAAGTCTGGAGTGGAGAGAAAGTTTTTTATGACCTATAAAAAAGAACTATAAGCCATTAAGACATCTAGAGATTTTTATTGACACTTAAATCTCAGATCTTTTTGGAAGGGAATTCCTAACTGTTTTCTGAAATTATTTGGGTGCAGGAGTGCTGTGACATTTATCCAACCTATAACCTCTTCCAGACTCAGATCCATTTTAGATTCTACAAGGCAGAATGCCTTTTAATGGTGGTAAATAACAATTACTTTTCTACATTACCTTTTACATCACAATACAAATTATGTCACGCAAAGAAGCACACTAAGTGGGACTAATCTCAAAAGAAAAAAAATAACCCATAGGAGCAGACTCAAAGACATTCCAGAGATTAGAACAGTAGGCAAAATTATTATATATGAATGTATATATGCACATATATACATATATATAATATCACTTGATCACTTGACTTCCCGTTAATCGTCGATTTGCTTAGGCAGGCTCCAGTAACGTCTCCATTTGTCCCTGTCGCATGCTAGTGTAGCCCAATGGCGTCTGAAGAGCCTCAAACCAATCGTTCATGATCTTGATGAAGAAGTCTGATTATATATATATATATATATATATATATATGCACCAATTTGTTGGAGAAAAAGTGACAAATAGGCATGAACAGGGAGGAAATTTTAGCAAAATATTAACAATGTAGGGAAACCTTGAAAATTTTGAGAATATAATATTGAAAGTGAATTTTTATACACTTAATAGCAGAGAATATACTTAGAAGAGATCAGCAAATGAGAAAACACATAGTTTTTGTACCTATAGAAACTTATCACACAAAAATTGAAATAAACTCAATTTCAGGGCTAGTTAAGTTCTTCTGAGGAGAGAAGGAATGCTTTTTTTATTCTCATTACTAGATAGACCAAAAGTAATATAGTACAAGTAAATTATTTTTCTTAAGTGAAAGTTAGAAATTTTCATTCTCTAAAAATATGAAATTCTTTCATCAGATCAGCCTAACACACAAAACTACATTATTTCAATTATAAAGCTTTATTATGACAAATTATACACATATTTATTATTTGTGTGTGCACTTGTGTGTATGCATGATTTTGTGTGTATGTGTGTGTGTGTGTTTGGGCCATACTCAGCTTTGCTCAGGGCTTACTCCTGGTTCAACTGGCTCACAAATCACTTCTGGAAGAGCTCAGGAGACTATATGGGTTGCCGAGATTGAACCAGGGTTGGCCACATACGAGGCAATTTCCATACTCTCTGTACTCTCTCTGTGATCTACGAACACTTATCTTTATAGTGCTTATACTCAGTTCTCTCCTATCAGGTGTCTCAAATCTGAATCCCAAAATGAACACCTGTAGGCAAAATCTGTATGTCCTCAAAGTCAGTTCCATTTTCTGTTAGTTCAATCAGGTATTTAGTTACAGAAATTCCTGATATATGATATCAAACTAAATGAGGTCTACTCCAAAAGCAAATTATAGGGAGAAGTTCATAGATACAGATATAGAAGGAGTTATTATTTAGAAACTCGGACAAACATTTATGCTGGATTTTTGAATTAGTCTAATTCTTCCTTTTTCTTACAACTTTTCTTTCCAACCTTTAATGTTCTGAGGTACTTCTATGACACAATGTAACAAAGGTTGCAAAATCAAATATTTCCTGTGCTCATAAGATGAACTAACTACTGCATACAATCAAAATCAAATATTTTGTGTAAACATGTGATGAGCTAACTATTTCATAAAATCAATAGTGTGATCAACTATTAGAGTTGACCTAGACTCTAAGAGTTGAACAAGAGTCAAGAGAAATGAAAAAATGCAGTGTTAAGATTCAGTGCCAAAATATATTCGACTTCATATGTAAATACAGATATGTATATACATATATATATATAGTACACATATATGTGTGTGTATATAGGTCTTGGACCACACACATTGCTCTAGGCTTGAGGATCACTTCCAGACATGCTCTAGGAGCATGTGGTGCTTGGGATCAAACCTAGGCATCCTGCATGCAGATCAATGCTCAAACTGTTGAATATGCTCCCCTGCCAAAATTAATAGATGTTTATAGTCTCCTAGACAAGATTTCAAACATATCTGTTCACCACACTGCCATTTACTCCTATAGACTGAAGCACAGTAATTAAAATTTATCATAATAGGAAAAACTGAGCTCCAGCGTTGCACCTTCCTGATTTTTGGTAACGCAGCCCTGATTGTAAGCAGCTGTTAACCTTAGATACTTCTTCACCTCAGGGCAAAGAAGCACCTTTTCCATAGGTCAGATACATCAAATCATAAGGTAATGGGTAATTTTCTTTGAACAGTATCTAATACATAGAGAATGACAAAAATATATTACTGTTATTTTAAGTTATTAGCATGAATCTTGATAACATTTTCAAAAGAGGGTTTATAATTCATTTTCAAATGCATATTTAACAAAGTGTTGAAAGGTTAAAAATTATATTTTAAGAATAGCAGTGACTGAAAGGTTAGTATTGGGATAAATGCTTGCAGGAATTCCTACAAGTATAATATAAATGATCATGTATTAAGTATATAACAAAAACAGTGGACTACTGTAAATCCTATTGAATTCAGTAATGCCATCTATATGGCATATGATCCTTAAATCCTATTTTTCTGTTGGTCTGGCATAAGGATGGTTTACACGCACACAAAGAAAAGACAGGTTAGTTCACACTTCGGTCCACATGCAATTAGACTAAGTCAGTCAAGTTTCAACTGATTCAATAATATGAAAATTGGGTGCAGATTGGTGTTGCAGTGAGTGGCTGAGCTTCAAACTTGGACTGTGTGACAAGCAATTTTGGTTCAGTTTCACTCCTGAGACTGATGTGCATACCTAAATATGCCTGTAGCTGATTCCTCTACTACTTCTCAACAATCTCAATTTTTCTTAGACTCTGATAGGGTTTCCTTTCCTATCTCCCTCCCTTCCACCCTCGAACTTTTAAAAAAAATTTTATCACCTGTAATTTATATATTTTCAGGATAGTTTTTCATTCAAAAATATATTGTTCTAGGTATATTATCAAAGAATGTTATTTTGAATTTTGTAATTTTTTAAGTTTACTAAAATATTTAATTAAAAACACTAATAGTCAATAAGAAAACACTGAAATGCAACGATGACAAGTTTTCTTCTGTAAACTATCATTGAAATAAAAACGTAGCGGGATTAGAGCTCATTTTATATTATTTTATATATTTGTCATAGTAATGAACTGCTGTCAACAGGGTAAACCAGTTGGCTGTGTTTGCATTGTTAACACCTTATTTATATGCAACATATAAATGCTTTATGGATGTATTTCCCATCATATTTTGACTTAAACCAAAACAAAGATATTGCTTTGCTGCAGGACATCTCCTGTGGTCACAGTCTCTTAATGACTTTTAAACTAAGAAATGTAAATCCTCTAGATATAACAAAACAATATATTTATTTGCCTGAAATGTCTACTGAGCAATCTCTTACAATTTCCCCCTTGCAAACCTTTAATAAAAACATTTACTATGATACCATAATAATTTTGTAATATTATCAACATAGCAAGAATAATATTGAATTCTTGGGACTAGAGAGATAGCAGGTGGGTAAGAGCACAGCCAACCTGAGTTAAATCCGCAGCAACATTTACAGATCCTCCAGAGCACCGGGGTATTCCCGAGAACAGAGCCAAGAGTAAGCCCTTAGAGAGCTGCATATGACTGAGAGAATCAAGAAAAAAAAAGAAGAGAATATTCATTTGTTTTGGGGTTTTGGTCATACTGGGCAGTACGCAGCAATCAATTACTCCTGCAGGGTGTAGGGGAAATTATGGGGTGCTAGGTATCAAACTGAGTTAACCGCTTGCAAGGTGAACTCCCCTTCCATTGTACCATCTCGTCAGCCCCCCCAAATATTAATTTCTTAGTGGTCTAGTTCATGCCAGATCCTGAAGATATATTGGTAAATAAGATTAACATGGTCTTTGTTTGTGAGGCTTACATTGGAATATGGAAGAAATTCATCTTTTCAAAAAAAGTAATTATTAAAAAACCTTTATTTACTTTCAACTGTGATAAACATTGAAGTGGTCAAACTAATGCACCCTAAAGAGAAGCCCAGTTTAAGTCTCCATTTCAAAGGCCTGGCAGGCTGAGACCCTCCTTGCTAGCATTATGAGCTATGCCCTGGAGGTTCTGGAGAACCCACCACTGCTCCATTCTGCCCCTCAGTTCCTAGGACTGGCCTAGGCACCTCTCCTCTGCTTTATCAATTAGGCCCAGCATACATCCTATGCCTTTGCCACACAAATTCCTTTAACTGGTCACTCTGTTCCCTTCCCAGGATAGGCTAAAAACAATTCGTGTGCATATAATTAACTTAGAACATTTCATAGTTGGTTCAAATTATTATGTTTCTTTTTATGTGACTGGCTTAAAATCTTTTATATACAATTAACTTTCTCCCTAAAGTTATACAAAGAATACATATCTCCTGCTTACCCCCTCCCAGGACTAACTAATTTATAAAAAGCAAAAGTTTCCTGCCTAGAGCAACCAAAAAATATGCCATTATATATGTCCCCTTTCAATGCTAGGGTATCTCTTTGGAGGCCTCTGCTGTATCATTCTGTTTCTTTCTCAGTAAACTAACTTTGCTCTCCTAAACCGTCTTGCTCTCCTGATAAATTACTTTACCACCCATGGATAGGATCCAGGCCAGGAACCAATGGATTATGGTTCAAGGACCTCCTCCTAATTCTTCAAATATTACAAGGCAAAAGCATATTGTATATAGTCATTTATTAAACACATATTGAGATCCTTAATCATATGTGTGTTGCAGGTCGAAGTCTCTTCCATCCTTGTCAAGGGGAATGCTAACCTTCTCTTCGTTCTACAACAACGGGCTGCAGTGATAGCACAGTGGGCTGGTGGTGCACGTGGCCAACCAGGCCGACCCGAATTTAATTCCTCTGCCTTTGATTCTTCCGCCCTTCTTGGAGAGCCTGGCAAGCTACTAAGAATATCTCGCCCACAAGGCAAAGCCTGGCAAGAAACCCATGATGTATTCGATATGCCAAACAAATTAACAAGTCTCACAATGTAACTGGGCCTGCTCAAGCAAATCAATGAACAACAGGAGGACAGTGACAGTGATATTGAGGACAATGTTATATAAAAAGGAAATATGCAGCGTGAGAAAAAAGTTGACCTTCACAATTCCTTTGTTAAGGAACTTAACATAGTACCTCTAAGTCCAAGATAAATATACAAGTATTAGAAGCTGATAAGGCACATACTGAAGAACTATCAAGTAATAATAAAGCAACAGAGAAGAATCTATGAGTCTGGGCAAGAATAAGTGAATATTTCTTAGATGAGGTGATATTTTAGATTTAGATTTGAAAGAATGAACAGAATATGGCTGAACAAGAAGAAAGAGAAAGGAAATCACAGTAGAATTTGTATTGTTTTTTGGTAGCAAAAGACATCTTTCTTTTTGGTTGGTAGCAAAAGACCAACTGCTGCGAGAGGTTCCATTTTAGCTGTCCCTAGCCTACATTTTAAACATTTCTGCAAATTCCTGAGCTCTAAATTACAGTTTTCCATGGCTGAAAATTCTGCCTTAGGTTTTGGTGTAGAGGATTCTGAAGAATAAGGGAAATAGGTACGACGATGTCAAATAGATAAACTAAATGATCTTAAATAAACAGACAGTTCCCAGCAGCTTAAGTGAGATGCAAGATATTAATCTTAAAATAGCAATATAAATGGACCCTAAATTAACAAGATACCTCTGAAAAACAAATGGGGTCCAAATGGAGTTCTAGGGTTGAAGCAATAGTGATGAGTAATCATGAAAAATAACAGTTCTAGAATCAGCACCAGCTTATTCTTTAATGAAGGACAAAATAGGTGTTTGTTTGTTTTGTTTCAACAACCTATGTTCAGGGTTTTTGTTTGTTTGTGTTTTTTTTTTGTTTGCTTATTTTAAAACTCATTGCTGTTCTCTCTAAACCTAGACATTAGAAGGTTAGAGGTTTGGGAACAAGGGTCTTATTAGCCAGTTCTAGATAATAGCTTCTATACTAAATTATATCTATGTTGAGGATAGAAAAAACTAAAGAATACTTTCATAATTTATCTTTGTAAAACACTGCAGTAAAATAAGTTTTTAGAGGCGAGAAAAAGGAACATCATTTTATAAAGTTTGTCATGTTTCAGAATTTGAATAACCACATTAATCAGTCTTGTGCAATAGCTATGACTACTATCATTTGCATTGTGCCAACAAAATTCATTAACCCAAACAGAAGAAGTTCGCAATAATAATATGCAATTTTTTCACTGTTGACTTATCCTATATTTTTCTTAACCCGAATTGTTTTCATGAATTTTGTAATAAAAATTTTTTTAACTCAGCTTATTTTCAGGTTTTCTAAGGCAATAGCCCTTAAAAGCAACAAACTTTTCATTAAGGCATATGTATAAAAAGAAGCCAACCCAGGAGAAACTTATTTTTACTTGTGAATCTGTGATGAAAATGATATAGAAAGCTTTGTAAGAAGTATAATTTAAAATAGCTCTGTGATTTGAGGCATCCCATTTACTTTCCAGCTGTGGCAATTTAGTATCACTGAACAAAAACAGAATATGGATAGTAATGGAAACTAGATCCTAGAGTTAGTTTTAGAGATAACACAGTGGGTAGGGCAGGCCACTGACTTGCCTTGCATGAGGCAGACCTGGGTCCAATTCTCAGCACCTCATATTGTGACTTGTACCTGGCCAGCCGTGACTGCTAAGTGCAGAGCTCTGAGTTCTGAGCACCACTGGGTGTGGCCCTAGAAACTAACAAAATATTGTGTTCTGTGGATAAATGCTCTCTTCTCTTTCTCTTCTGAAAACTAGAAAGAAATAAAGGGAAATGTTCAGGACCAAACTAAATTTTTGGCTAGTTTGGATTGGAGAAAAAGGAAAAACAGAAAAAGAGACATTTATATCATATTGAATGGTTTTGATCATGTTTGTTCCTCTGCTTCTACTCATGAGAACTGTGCTACATTTCAAAGAATAGCTTGAATAGTTTCTTTAAAATATGCCACTATTGGTGGGATTGATAACTGGTACAGCCTTTATGGAAGACAATATGGAAGTTCCTCGAAGAACTAAGAATTGAATTTCCTTTTGACCTACCAATTCTGTTCCTGAAAATATTCCTCAAGAGCCCAAAACCACAATGCAGAAAAGATCTCTCCACTCCTATGTTGATTGCAGCACTCTTCACAATAGACAAAATTTGGGAAAATCCCAAGTGTCCAAGAAGAGATAAGTAGATAAAGAGTCTATGGTATATATACACAATGGAATACTACTCTGCCATAAGAAAAGATGAAGCCATACAATTTTGCTATATGGTTGAATCTGGAGAGTATTGGGCTGAGTGAAATGAATTAAAGGAAGAGGATCTGGCACAGAATGATCTCACTCATATGCAGGATATAAAGAAACACATCAGAGGAATAACTAATACCTAAAGATAATAGAAATAAAGGAAAAAGAACTGGTGCTTAGTTGGATGCTTGTCTCTAAGGGGGTTGGGATTAGGAGAGGATGGAGTTGGGATAAGTCAAGAAAGGGACGTTGACAATGACAGAAGGAAGTGCTCACTCTGGAAGAGGCATTGGTGCTGAAAGGTCGTAAAGTAATATGCATGATACCCTAACAGTGGGCTGGAGCGATAGCACAGCGGGTAGAGCATTTGGTGGCCAACCCAGGTTTGATTCCTCTGTCCCTCTCAGAGATCCCGGCAAGCTACCGAGAGTATCTCACCCACGCGACAAAGCCTAGCAAGCTAATTGTGACGTATTTGATATGCCAAAAACAGTAACAACAAGTCTCACATTTTGTTGTGAGATGTTACTGGTGCCCACTTGAGCAAATTGATGAACAATGGGAGGACAGTGCTACAGTGCTATCCTAACAGTAACTAACAGTTTATAAACCACTGTACTAGTAGGAAAAAGAAAGCAATGGCTGCCATAGAGGCAGGGTGGTGGATAGAGGGTAACTAGAGACACTGGTGGAAGGAAGTGGACACTGGTGAAGGGATTGGTGTTGTATCATTGTGGACTTGAAAATGAATCGTGAAAATCTTTGTAATTCATGGTGGCGCAATGAAAAAGAAAATGTTCTAAAAATATGCCATGTGGGTAGGGCGAGAGCTCAAGTGTGAGGTGCATGCTTCCCACCAGTGCCGCTGACAAATATTTGAACTGTCTGGCTTAAGTTGCACTGAAAATGATCTGCAGGGGTACATGCTTGGGAAGCTCCCACCCCCAATATAAACGTATTTTAAAGTGTCATTTTTACATCACTCCTATGATTAGAACCATTCAGTGGTTTGTCCTGTCTGTCAGATGAGATTCAAAGTTATCACCCACCTAGGCAGAATTCCCCCCTAACTCTGACACCCGCCCTTACCCCGGTCATGCTTTTTTCTCTCACACCATTTTCAACATTTTGTCTTGAGTTCCTTCAGCTCCTTGTTTCACTTAGATAACAGATGTTTTCTATCTGGGGGCTTTTGTATTTTCTAATCCTCTTGCCTGAAGCACTTTTTCATATCTAGACAACATCATGGCTTGATTTGTCTTTGCATTCTAGTCTATGCTCAAACACCATCCTTTCAGCTGCTTCTCTGAACAAAGTGCGCACAACAAGCTCATTCCAACCACTCACCCTCAACAGCTCTGCCCATCCAAAACACAAAACACTTGCTATTTCTGTGCTTGACAATGCTTATTACCACTCACCATGGCTTACATCTAGTTATCATTTTGTTGTCTCTATTTCTCAACTGTGTCAGCTCTAACCTTAAAATTCAGGCCATATGAGCTTTAATTTTATGACATCAGGATTTATCACTATGAACTGAGGAAAAAGTTCTTCTTAACAGAAAGTAGAAAAACTGATGATTTGGGCAAATTATAGCTCCTGTATATAGCAGAGCCTGGCAAGCTACCCGTGACAATATGCCAAAAACAATAACAATAACGGGTCTCTTTTCCCTGATCCTGAAAGAGCCTCCAATATGGCAGTGTTGGGAAAGACGAGTAAGGAGAGGCTCCTAAAATCTCAGTGCTGGGGCGAATGGAGACATTATTGGCGCCTGCTCGAGTAAATTGATGAACAACAGAATGACAGTGAAACAGTGATACAGTGTGATAGCTCCTGTATGTTCTAGATCAGATAATACCACACAACATTATAGGGCTTTGAGGCTATAATCAAGAATACATAGACTCAAGAGGTATTTAAGTTCATTGGCACCCTGGCTGGGAGTGCATTTAAACACACACACAAAATTCAACTAGTCCTAATTCTGATTTGCATCATACAAATGAGGTTTTCAGATTGCAGTTCTGATTGGCAGAAAGTTTTTCAAGCAATGATCTGTCAAATATCAATTCAGAACTAACTGGTTTGCAGTCTACTCTGTAAAGGTATCTTACTGTCCAAACATACTAGAGTACCATGACATGCGTAGCACTCAACTTTCAGAGACCTCTCACTCTGGTTCATGCTCAGACTCAAAAATGACTCCATTCTTGTTATTATTTATTTATTTTTTTATTTGTTTTTTGCTTTTTGGGTCACACCTGGGGGCTGGAGTGATAGCACAGTGGGTAGGTTGTTTGCATTGCAAAAGGCCAACATGGCCGACCCGAGTTCAATTCCTCCACCCCTCTCGGAGAGCCCGATAAGCTACCAAGAGTATCTCGCCCACACGGCAAAGCCTGGCAAGCTACCCCTGATGTATTTGATATGCCAAACACAGTAACAATTGTCACAATGAAGATGTTACTGGCCCACTCGAGCAAATCGATGAACAATGGGAGGACAGTGATAGTGACAGGGTCACACCTGGCAATGCACAGGGGTTACTCCTGACTCTGCACTCAAGAATTACTCCTGGAAGTGATCAGGGGACCATATGGGATGCTGGGAATCAAACCCGTGTTGGCCGCTTGCAAGGCAAACGCCCTACCCACTGTGCTATCGCTCCAGCCCAGTTGTTATTTTTTTTTTTTTAGGCTTCTCACTTATTTTATTTCATTTATTTATTTTTTTAGCTGGAGATAGCACAGCGGGTAGGGCGTTTGCCTTGCACGCAGCCAACATGGCCGACCCGAGTTCGATTCCTCCACCCCTCTCGGAGAGCCCGGCAAGCCACCGAGAGTGTTTGATATGCCAGACACAGTAACAACAAAGTCTCCAATGGAGACGTTACTGGACCCGCTCGAGCAAATCGATGATCAACGGGAGGGCCTTTACTTTTTATTTTATTTTACTTTACTAGTGAAACACCATGAGGTACAGTTATAGACTTACAAATTTTTGTGCTTGGGTTTTAGTTGTACAATGATCAAGTACCCATCCCCAGTTGTTATTTTTTTATAGTATTTATCATATCTTTCCATGCATCTGCTTGATTAATATTCACTCTCACTTTTCTCTTTGCCCTGAGTTGTGTTTCTCTTTCTGCCATCTGGTTAAATCCCAGTCTTTCAAAACCTATCAATCTCTTTGTTCAGCATCCAAATTTCTGTAACACTTCTCTCCCTTACGATGTAATGACTTATTATTAGCAGTAGAACCCCTTCTTTAAATTAAGTTGAAGCAGAAGCAAATAAGAAAACAACAACAAAATAGTTATTATATTGAAACAGGTTTACAGGAGTAGTGCTCCAGCCTCTAATTCTTTCTGTGACTTAGGAAATGCCATTTTTGTCTTGTTTTGTTTTGTTTCCTCAGGGCTTACTCCTGGCTCTACGCTCAGGGATTGCTCCTAACTGTGCTTGGGCAACCATAAGTGGTACCAGAGATGGAACCCAGGTTGGCTGCATGCAAGACAAGTGTCCTACCCACAGTTACACTATCACTCTGGTCCCTAAATCACCCAGGTTTTAAGGAGATAAGAAGTAACTTTTCTTAATCCTGTCTCTTCTGTGTTAAGAATAAGCAGTGTTCTAAGTTTGCAGTTTATCCTGTGGAGCTCATCAGGCAGATATGTCTGCTCACATAGGAGAAACTAATGCATTTCAAGGTGGTCAGAGACTGATAAG
The DNA here is from genome assembly GCF_029834395.1 of Sorex fumeus. NCBI lineage: Eukaryota > Metazoa > Chordata > Mammalia > Eulipotyphla > Soricidae > Sorex > Sorex fumeus. Next base: position 30,455,569 of record NW_026606188.1, read on the forward strand.
ATAAGCAGAACATATATAATATATATATATATTAATTGTATTACTTTTAGTGGGCTGGAGTGATAGCACAGTGGGTTGCAAGCGGCCAACATGGCCGACCCGAGTTCGATTTCTCCACTCCTCTGGGAGAGCCCGGCAAGCTACTGAGAGTATCTCGACCACACAGCAGAGCCTGGCAAGTTCCCCGTGACGTATTCGATATGCCAAACACAGTAACAACAAGTCTCAAAATGATGTTACTAGGCCCGCTCAAGCAAAACGATGAACAACTGGAGGACAGTGACAGTGATTATTTTTAGTAAAGAAATCCAGTATCTTCAATTTTGGGTTAGTTTTATTTTACTATCTCCTAAACTCTAAAACGTATAATGATAATTACATAGCTGGAATGCATTGAAGAATTCAGTTATACTTATGTATCTCTCGGTCAGATTGGTAGTTGGGTGAAGTACCTTGAACTGCAAAATACGGTATCTCTGACCTTTATTCTTCACATGAGCTAAAATGATATATTTTCTAATTACACATAAAACAAATGCATAACAGATATTCTATTTATCTGATTGATATTATTTTCTCCTTTCTGGAAAAGATTTCTATTCCAAGTTATCCTCAGAAGCCATGTCTCTTCTTACTCCTATAACCTCCTCATAAACTATATTATTACATTTTTAGACAACTGAATAAAGGCATGAAAATCAAATTATTTCCTAAAGATTTTGAAGTTTATAAAGGAAAAACACTAAGAAAACGTAGATTCAAAAATGTATGATATTTCTCAGTTAGTAGGCATGTCTCTGTATCCTGTTAATAAATTTCTTCCACTTCATTTTTTTCCCTGAAAGTGGCAAGGTTCTTTTAATTAAAAGAAAATGTCTCTATTTCTTAGTTTCTACCCTTATATTTCTATCAACTTACTTATTCATTTCATTTATTTATATACTTCTCAGATAAAGATATACCCTAGTCTCTATATCTATCTATCTATCTATCTATCTATCTATCTATCTAAAGGGGGTATGGATAGGCCAAACTGACAGTGTGTGCTAAGGAATTTTTTCTCCTTACTATGGTCTGCGCATTATAGAGGCTTATTGGGGGAATAGCTGCTTGCAAAGCCAGCACATAATCCCCGTACTCCCTCTCTTCCTTTTATATTTTGAAAGATATTCTTTTTGTTTTGTTTTGTTTTGTTTTAGAGTTTTCTTTCTTTTTGTTAATTTTTATTAGTGAGACACCATGAGGTACAGTTGTAGAGATGTTCTTGTCTTCTTGGAAGCAGCATTAAATTTTACTTAGTATATATATTATTCTGGTTAGACCAATTAATTTTTGTACTGAGCAGCAAGAGTCCTCCTCCACAAACCAATCCCTCACGTCGAAAATAGACTGCTACACAAACTCAAGTAATGGAAACTTGAGTTCCATTATTGCTCTACACAGGGGACAAAACATCACCACACTTGATTAGCGGATTGCTTCTGATTGAGACAGAAGGAAAAACATTTGTGGCTTGGAAATGCATTGCATTTTCTGGACCTAACTTTTCCACTTATGCAACAAGATAGATTGTGAGTTTTTAATATACTGCTGGCTTATTTATTTGGTTTTAGAGTCATTCTCTGTGGTGCTTAAGGATTACTCCTGGCTCTGTGCTCAGGGATCTGCTCGTGGTGCTCAGGGGACCATGTGGTGCCATGGCTGCAAGGCTTAATTTAAACTGACCATGAAAAAAATAAACATAAAAATTTGACTCCTGAATTTAAGAACCACAGATGACACTCTTTATCCTTGCAACCCCTCACATAAAAATGGCATCATTTAACACTTGCTGCATGAATTTGAATATTCAAAAACAATTAGGAGATTTAAATGCATGTATTCAATTAGAATCTGTTGGCAAAATTGAATGTTAATCTTATGTTGTTGTGGTTTTCTGGTTTTGTGTAACAAAAAATTATTTTAATAAATATTAAGTATATTCCAAGGAAACTTGTATTTACACTTGAAAGTAAATGCTGGTAAGAGGTATTTAAAACATGCTGTAGACAGAAAGCAAATCAGTGGATGCCAGGATATGAGAGAAGGAAGAAATGGGTAATATCAGCTTAATGAACTAAAGGGGTTTCGTTCTGGGAGATGAGTTTTGGTGTTCAGGGCTTTCTTCTGGCTCTGTGCTCACAGATCACTCTGGGAAATGTTTGGAAGACTATATGCAATACTGTAAATCAGACTGGAATAGGCAACATGAAAGACAAGCAACTTACCTGCCTCTATTATGTTATTGGCTCATTATTTGTGTCTGATTTTTTTTTTTTGGTCACCAGCATATAGTTAAAGCTTACCTTATTAAGCAGATCTACTTCTAACTAAAATATGTAATAATAAATAATAACCTCTGTGACAATTGTAGAAAAATTATAAAATGTTTATCTTTTATACATACACCTATAATTATAATCTGAGTTAATTTTGACAGTGTCAACATGCGATAAAAAATGTTTTTGGATTGATAACTTCATATATCTAAATAAACACATACACTTACATATACATTGTGTATACCAATGTTAGGTGGACAAGATTAGAGGCATATTCTAAGTATTTTGGAGCATATTTGTGCTATTTAATGTCATTCATAAAGTGTGAAATTATAGCTGCCAGTAGAAGTTATTGATGTGATAGGGATATTTTTACTGATATATGAAAGAAATTGTCTAATGTTTTCATTTTAGTTCAATTTTTGTACTATAAGCTTTTTAAAAATCACATCATTGGCAATAGAGAAAAAATATCAAGTTAACAATGAAATATTATTAAATGCAAAACATAGTTGCTTTTAGAAAGAAAAAATTACTTCATGTGATGTTGCCATTTGTATTTGGGATGATTATAATTAATACTTTATAAAACTTTATATGCTAAAGAAGAGAAGAAAACCTGTATCAAATCTCATTTCTTTAAATATATATTAATTTTTACATTTAGTGAAGCAGGTCGAAAAGGGAAAAATGGCCAACAACCTACTGCGTTAATTATATCCTGCTGTGGACAGAAACATTTAAATCAGATTTACCTGGAATTATCTTAGAAACTGATATAGATTAATAAAATCTTACTTTAAGCTATAGTTTAAACTACAAAGTTATTACCTATTAATCTTCTTAAGAATATTATTGGGGTCCCCCTGAACACCCCCGAAAGTACCCTGGTGACTTCCAAATTCTGTGATCAAACAGCACTGTATCCGCAGGGTCATTTGGCAGGGAATCACTGATAGGTAGCACGGGTCCTCTGAGTGTTGCTTGGGAGTTCACCTCTCCTAAAATAGCATTGTAGTGATGTCATCCCATTGTTCATCTATTTGCTCGACCAAGCTCCAGTAACGTCTACATTGTGAGACTTGTTACTATTTTTTGGCATACGAATATCCTATGGGTAACTTGCCAGGCTCTGCCATGCGGGCAGGATACTCTCAGTAGCTTGCCTGGTTCTCCAAGAGGAATTGAACGTCCACGTGCAAGGCAAACGCCCTACCCGCTGTGCTATCACTCCTAAAATATTGTGGAGAATATCATTGATTTCTTGAAATAATTGAATTTTTATTTAGTGGATCTAGAGGTGGCTTGGGGTTCTAAATTCAATGCAAGTTCCCAAAAAATGGGGACACAGCTAGATTACCAGTGTTTAGCTTCTCATCAAGAAAATGCAGCTTTTTAATATGTATCTATATGAAATACAATTATTAGAAAGAAAAACCTACTTTCATATAGCATAGTAGCACAGTCCTCCCGTTCATTGATTTGCTTGAGCGGGCCCAGTTACATCTCCATCGTGAGACTTGTTGTTACTGTGTTTGGCATATCAAATACCTCACGGTTAGCTTGCCAGGCTTTACCACGTGGGCAAGATGCTCTCGGTAGCTTGCCGGGCTCCCTGAGGGAGGCAGAGGAATCAAACCCGGCTGGGCCGGGCTGGTCGCGTGCAAAGCAAACGCCCTATAGCTGTGCTATTTCTCCAGCCCATTTATATATATATATATATATATATATATATATATATTTATGCATATATATTTTTCCTCAAAGTAAGGTAACACTTCTGTATCATCTATTATTATGGCTATCTTACTCCAAAGGCAAACAATTCCTTATCATCTATTATTATGTACCAATGATATCAAAGTTTAAAAAGTAAAGTAAAGGCCCTCCCGTTGATCATCGATTTGCTTGAGCTGGCCCAGTAACGTCTCCATTGGAGACTTTGTTGTAACTGTGTCTGGCATGTCGAATACGTCACGGGGAGCTTGCCAGGCTCTGCCGTGCAGGCGAGATCCTCTCCGTAGCTTGCCGGGCTCTCCGAGAGGGGCGGAGGAATCGAACTCGGGTCGGCCATGTTGGCTGTGTGCAAGGCAAACACCCTACCGCTGTGCTATCAAAGTTTACTTTCTTTAAATTAATGTAGGAGTACTTCTATTTATTCAGGCATTGATTAAACTGATTGAATTGGGCATGAACTTCACATTACTTTTCAAAAAAACTTTTAAATTGAATATCCGTGAGATAGACCACTACAAAGCTGTTCATAATTGGGTTTCAGTCATATAATGATCCCATCCCTCCCCCACTGTATATTTCTCACCACCAATGTCCCCTTTTTCCCTACCACCATCCCATAATATCCCACTCCCCCTCAGCACCCTCAGCACCCCTCTATGGGAGGCACTTTCCTTCTTGGTCCCTCTCTCTCTCCTTTTCCTTTTGTGCATCATGGTTTGTAATACAGGTGCTAAGAGGTCATGGTGTCTGTTCAGGGCATTTGGTATTTTTATCTGAACGGTAAGGCTGGAGTAGCTTTTCAATTGGGTGGCCGCTTTGGAGTGTGGATGTCACTGCTGAGGCTTCTGGAAGTACACAGGAGGTGGGGGAAGACACCATCCTGACCCCAAGAAAGCCTGGAGATTTCAGTCACTAATTCCACATACCAGAATTTTTAGCAGATTATATCTTGGTGAGGTCCGTCCTGAGATGGCTGAGTGAGGTCGGGGATGTGGCAGAGATTTTGGATTGTGGAAGCAAGCGATTGCTCAGGGCTCTGCTTGGGCTGGCATCAGACTAACCCTCTCCACTCTGATTTACCTCAGTCTGTTCAGCCCTGAACAGGTCCAAGATTAACTGTGGCATTTGATCTCTTTCGAGATTTATTTACGGGTCTCTTAAATAAGACCAATAAATGGACTTGTATAGCTGAGCCAGAGGTGGTTTCTGGGCATGACTCTCACATACCTAACTTTTGGCCATTTAATTTCTTGGTCAATATGATCCCAAGTTGTTGGGGTCTGGACAAAAGCACAGTGGCAATTTGGGGGTATCAGGAAGTCTGAAGGAACCATCAAGCTGCTAATGCACTTGCCCAACAGACACAGGTTGACCTGATGGAGGCACCAAACCACTCAAAGTTTACTTCTATTTGTGAAATTGGAGAATAATCTATGCATGATTAACTTTATAAACAAGCATTTTGGTGACACAGACCTGCAATAATTTAATAGGTGGGATTTGTTAAAACACTGCTAAACATAATATGCACTAACAAAATTACAGGATTATAAACCTTTCTCAAAAAACTTTTCAGAGCGTACCAGCATACATTTCTTACTCTGAATATCCACCTTTTAAAACTGTGAATCGTTCATTTTTGTTTATTTAAATACATATTAATACAAAATACTGGAACTGAAGAGAGAGTTGTTAGAATAATATTCTAATATTTCTCTCTACACTATATCAAATAATATAGTACATATAGTCAGACAAAAATAATTTGAATATTTCTGGCTTGGGGTTCAATATTCCTTTGGTTTCCTGCATTGTTTTTAATCACTGAGAAATTTATTTTTGGGGAGGAGGGTCACATTTTAGAGTAATTGAGTGTTCATTTGTCTGAAATGATTGGAGGAATGTGTGTGTACGTGCTTATATATACACAAAGGTTGCTTTCTATCTCTAAGGGAACTCTCAAAAAAATGATTATATGCAACTATTCTTATTCCTTTCCTCATAGCAGGCTTATTTTTCTTAGTGTAACAGAAAAAAGCCAAACTCTAAATGGTACATGTTCAACCACAGTAGATATTGGGGAATTTACCTCCTCTTTTATGGTTAAAAAACAAATAAAATCACAGTTTAGAAATTACTTGAAATAAAATTAGAGGGATAGCCCAGCAGTAGGGTGTTTGCCTTGCACGATGCCGACCAGTCGACCCGGGTTTGATTCCTCCACCCCTCTCAGAGTGCCCAGCAAGCTACCGAGAGTATCTTGCCTGCGTGGCAAAGCCTGGCATGCTACCCATGATGTATTTGATATGCCAAACACAGTAACAATAAGTCTCACAATGGTGACGTTACTGGGCCCACTCAAGCAAATCAATGAGCAACAGGAGGACAGTGACAGTGACAATGAAAATTGAAAGTATTGTGGAAAGACTTCACAGGTTTATTTTTTCAAAATCCTTTCATAAAATCTTTAATTAATTAGAAATTTTAAATGCAAAATTCTCTCTATATTTTTATAATATCAGAAGCAGCTATTGTTTTATTAATAAACACCACTGAATCATTTGCTTCAGACACACACATCTGAGTTTAGAAATGTGATTCAAAATATACTGATCCATTATTTTAGATCAAACACACCCTACAAGTTTCCAAACACTGACTGTTAACTGAAAAGGGAGGTGGGGGATTAAAAAGGTAATAAATATAGCCTATCTATTCCTTGAAATAGAGATACTAATACATTAACTTGAATTTTTTTTCCATCTCTAAAATTTGTACCCAAAATGGGTTTAAGAGCATACATACCAAAATGAAAAAAAAATTATGTCTATGGTAACAGAACAGAAATACTATGCCAAGAAATTATTCTTTACTACTCAGTATCAGACAATACTGATTTCAGACAGCACAATCCTTGTACAAATCTGTGATTTATATGAGGAATCTTGCTTTACCTCCCGTAATGAATCTTATAAATGTTCATCTGCTGTCAGTGCAAGAAAAAAAGATTTGACTTTTTAAATTTTATAATTTATTTTAATAATTATTTTTATTTAATTTTTATTATAGCTTAGGTAATTTGGTTACAATAGTTAAAGTTTATGATACTGATGTATAAGGTTATTGTACCCCATCACCTTCAAATTACCCAAGATCCTCCACCACAGTTCTTATGTCACCGGTTATTAGTCCAACTTTTGATTTCCCCAATCCCCACTCTTCCCCATGTACCCCATACTCCCATAATTTGGTAATATGCGTTGCATTTTGTAGTCCAATGCCAAGTTTAACTTTGTAGCTCTCTTGCACCATCTTCTCTTGCTACCACTTTCTACTCACTTAATCACTTAATCACTTAACTTCCCGTTAGTCGTCGATTAGCTCGAGCGGGCACCAGTAACATCTCCATTTGTCCCTGTCGCGTGAGTGTGTAGCCACTTTCTACTCATTGCTTATATGTCCTGAAACATTTTCAAGTTGCATTCCTTCCTAGGAGTCAGTTACATTTTCAAGAAATGAATGACAATGGAGTATTCCTTAGAGATAGTAGCTACATGTACAAAAAAAGAGTCGTAGTTAAATTCGAATTTCATGTCATATTTTTTGCATATCAGTATTAATATTGGAAGCTCCTATGGGACAGAAATATGAAATAAAGAAAATCAGCTGGAAAACATGCATCTTCCAGAAATGGGACATGGGTAGTTATTTGTTAATTTTAATGTAATCCACAAAAAATAATTTCGTGTGTGTGTGTGCTGCTGACATGGACATATTTCTATAGCATAAGCAAAAACTTCTTGTTGCTATTGAATCAAATAGATAAAAGTGTTACCTCTCAACTCCAATACTTAGTAACTCTATTAAAGGGAAAGTTACTCGATCTATTAAATTTCAGTATTCAGATCTATAAAGTATCAATAATTTTTTTTTGCTTTTTGTGTCACACCAGGCAATGCACAGGGGTTACTCTTGGCTCTGCACTCAGGAATCACTCCTGGCGGTGCTCGGGGACTATATGGGATGCTGGGGATCTAACCCCAGTCAGCTGCGTGCAAGGCAAACACTCCCCTGCTGTACTAGTGATCCATCCCCACAATAACAATTATAATAGTTGTGAAGTTGTAAAGGCTTATATACTTAGAGATATGAGCAACCAATAAACATGCAATGAGTCATGAAACTTTCATCTGCTGATTTTAATTTTGTATTTCAATATTTCTCATGAATTCTTCTCAGTAATGGGCAGGATACTTAGCCTATTGGCATAGTTTTAGAAATACTGAATTTCTCTTCATTTTTTATATCCTTCTGTCTCCTTCATCTTTCTTCTACCTTTTCATTGCACATTAGAATCAATCTCTTTAGAATATTTTGGGTGTTTTAGTTTTGTTTCCAATAGTAAAGAACATTGAATGTTGAGATTTCTAAGCTCTCTATCATCATCATTATCTTCATTATTATCACCATCTTCATTATCATCATCATCATCATCACCATCATCATTATCATCATCGTCATTGTCATAGCTTACATAGTTACTAGTTAAAATGGTGCTAACATTTATGCTGTGTCCCTGATACTCTATCACTGTTCCTATGTCCTTTCTAGTTGGATTTTGAGAGCCCCCTCTCTTCCCACCATTGCTAGGTAATTGGTTTTGTGCCCCAAGTTTTCTTAATCAGATTCTCTTTCTGCTTATTTCTCCACCTTTAACTTTTTTTGACATAAACGGAAAGAAAATCTATTGCTTAGAGATTTTCCAGAAGATATCAATTGTTTTACTCAGAGATTTATCCTTGAAACAAATTGAGCTTCTAAGCAATAAAACTGTCATACACAAGTGTTCTTTAAAAGAAATTCAACTCTAAGAGCTAGAGTGTAAAGTAAAGTGACAGACTTCTGATCACAAAAACAACTATTCCCTTCAAAAAAGAAAAATATAATGCAACTCCTAAGCAAATTTCAGAGTGACTGCACTTAGGGCAATATTGAACTCTGCCTCCACAGTCTTTTTCTATGAGGCACTTAGCCATCAAGTCAAACTTTAGAAACTAGAGCACTGGGAAAAGGACTTAAACGACTCCTAAGGGGTTTTCTGAGCAACACTCGTGGTTAGTACTGAGTAAGTCACTTAGCTTTCTTAAGTTTTCGTTTTCACATTATTGAGTAGAAGGTTTAGCATGCTTTTTCCTTATCAGAAAAGAAATCTTTATGTTCCTTTAGTTTTATCAGGGCTAAAACTAGAATTGAAAGGAACTAAAAATATGATGTTTGAAATGCACTTATACTCCTTGGTTTGTTTTATTTTATTAGCAGCAGGCAAGAGGGGAAACACTCTGTGGTACTCAGGGGGCATCAAGGCTATAATGGGCAGTGCTAGAGTGAAGCAGAAAATATCTGGGATCAAACTTGGGGACATGAACATGCAAGGCATGTGCTCTATCACTTGAGACACATTCCTGGTCTAAGATCTAGATTATTCTCCTGTTTATGCGGGTAGGAGGTGGGTCAGACCCTGGATCAGTTTAGGGTTTATTCCTGACTTTGCATTCAAGGATAACTCTTGGTGTTACTTGTGCAACCATAAATGATGGTGGGGATTAAGGCCTTTACCCTCATACGATAACTCTGGCCACCAAGATCTAGATTCTTTGACATGGTCACCAAGATCCTGCTTCTACCCTGGCTTAATTTCATGTGCTCCCGCACCCCTATCCTGTTCTTGTCCCCAAGTTTTCTCACCAATAATTTTTGTATAAATTCAGCCCTCTGTTTGAATAATCCTCACTCACAAACTAAGTTTCTTCTTTATTTGTATTTAATTATTTATATGAATAATTACAACTGAATCGTACAAAGACAATGTTTATGAGAAACAGCCTCATTCCTGATTCCCCATTCGCTCTCAATGGAACGACCATTTCCGAATGCAACAGCCATGTGTACCTAGGTCGAGAAGTCAACATGACAAATGATCTGGCACCCGAACTGCGCAGGAGGAAGAGAGTGGCTTGGAACACCTTCAAGAACGTCAAAGAAATAGCTAAGAGGACGAAGAACCTCGGCTCCGGGCACATCTCTTTGATTCCACTGTTCTTCCTGCATTAACATATGCCTTAGAGACCTGGGCCCTATGCAAACAGGATGAGAACACAATTCGGGTCTCCCAAAGAGGAATTGAAAGAGCTATGCTTGGAATATCACATTTCACTCCAATGAGAGAAAGAATCTGGAGTTCCGACCTCTGTTGACGATCAAGAATCAGGGACGCTGTCTCGTTTGCCAAGATGTCAAAAATCAGATGGGTTGGTCACGTAATGAGATTTAGAGACAACTGCTGGACTAGAGCTGTTACTGACTGGATTCCACAGGATGTCAAAAGACCGTGTGGCCGCCCACGTACCAGATGGTCAGATTTCTTCATCAAGATCAAGAACGATCGGCTTGAGGGTCTTTGTGTTCCTAGAGCGAACAGATGCCATTGGGCTACACTAGCACGCGACAGGGACAAATGGAGACGTTACTGGCGCCCGCTCAAGCAAATCGATGATTAACGGGAAGTCAAGTGATCAAGTGATTTATATGAATAATTAAGCATTGAAGATGTTTCTATTATGATGCTAGGTGCTAGTGATTAATCAATCAATGATAGATAAAGCTCCTGCCTATTTGTATTCTATATTCTATATTCTATATTCTCCACTACCTCCACTACCCACCTGCCGCCACACTCCAGGAAACTTTCTGGACCACGTGGCTGCGAACATTATAAGACACTTAATACCCATCTTCCAGAATTGCCGCACCATATTTGATAGGGTTCAAATATGGTTTGAACCATGGGAACACCTACAAGGGTGATTAGAGGCCACCCTAAAAGTCTCTATCCCTCTCAGATTGCCTGGCAAGCTACCAAGAGTATTCCGCCCACATGGCAAAGCCTCACAAGCTATCTGTTGTATATTTGATATGCCAAAACCAGTAATAACAATGGGTCTCATTCCCCTGATCCTGAAGGCGTCCCCAATATGGCAGCGTTGAGAAGGATGCAGAAGGAGAGGCTGATAAAATCTCAAGGCCGAACAAGGCTGCTAAAACGAAGGACGACAAAAATGATTGTCTGTACTTTCAATGCACATGCACTAGCATCGGATGCAACCATCGAGGACCTGATAGTACAAGTGTGAAAGATCAAGTACGACATCATTGGTCTGATCGAGACAAGAAGGCATCAATCACATCACACCATTTTCGACACTGGAAAAGAATAGTTCCTTGGAACATGCAATAAAAGAGGTGTTGTTGGTGAAGGTGTCCTTGTCAACACGAACTTGGCCATGAACATTGATTCATTCGAATGCCTAACAACCTGAATCGGACGTTTACACTTGAATAGATGTGACTCACTGCTGACAGTTTCTATCTTCATTGTCTACGCACCAACATCCAATTATTATGAAGGAGAAATTGAAAATTTCTACATGGAACTGGAGAAGTTCTATAACGAAGACTGCACCTTCTACAAGATCATTGTCAGTGATTTTAATGCCAAGATAGGACGGAGAAGATCAGCCGAAGAACTCCACATAGGGACCCCGTGCCTAGAATGGAAGGAACAGGGTGAGAGACTTTCTGAGTTCATCATGTCGACCAAGACCATCCATGGTAACTCACAGTTCCAGAAGGCCGAATCTAAACATTGGACATGGGAATCCCCCAGTGTACAGTTCCACAACGAAATATACCACATCATATTCAATTGACAGTTTTGCCTGACCAATGTCGCTGTTGTCCCAAAATTCCAAATGGGATCGGACCACCGTCTCCTTCTTGCAAAATTCTACTTCACAGAGTGGGGAGAAAAGGCTGCAAAGTTTAAGAAGAGAACTCCCAGAACGACCACCAACTGGGAGCTCTTTGACACCATTGCTGCAACATGGGAAGATGCTGTCATTGACAACATTGACGAGGAATAGGATCGACTGGTTCAGCACCTCTATGATTGTGCGAGGAACGCCAAGAAAGAGATAGCCACAAAAAAAGCCTGTCTTTGAAAACTCTTGAGCTTATTCGCCAATGTGGTTTGGCTCATGCCTCAGGCAACCGCAAACAAACGTCCAAGCTCGCAAAGTAGTGCAGAGATGCAATAAAGGAAGACCTCAAAGAGAGAAGAGCAGAAGTGCTGGTAGATGCAGCAGAAGCTGGGAAAACCATTCCTAATGCCCGCCTGTCCTTCTCCAACTACAAGACCAAGATAACTGCCCTCCGAGGTCCTGATGGATCTATCACATCTTCCAGTAGGGCAATGGAGAAGATTATCCATGACTTCTACTCAGATCTCTTCGATAGCCATGTCCGCCTTCCGACATACCAAATTCCGCAGGATGGATACGTCATTCCCAATCTTCTCCCTTTCGAAATCCAACACGCCATTTCATCAGTAAAGAAACGAACAACACGGTCAGAACTGAACACCTGAAGAACCTGCTGTCAGTACTCATCAATACACTGGCTCAACTCTTCACACGCTGTCTGAATGCAAGGTTCCATCCCAATGGAAAACCAGCAGGATTGTACTACTATACAAGAAGGGAGACATCCATGACATTGGCAACTATCGCCCAATCTGCCTATTGTCTGTCATCTACAAGCTGTTCACTTGAGTCATCCTTAATAGGATTGGCAGAACACTAGATGAAGGACAACCATGTGAGCAAGCCGGGTTCCCCAAAGGATTCAGTACCATCGACCATATCCACATGATAACCAAGCTCATTGAGTTTTCTTGAGAGTTCAAGATGCCACTCTTCTAACGTTCATTGATTTAAAGAAGGCCTTTGATTCTGTTGAGACGGAAGCGGTCATGGAAGCCCTAGCCAATCAGGGCATTCAAACTCAATACATCAGGATTCTCCATGAGCTATATTATGGATTCACTACCAGGATCTCACCATTCTACAAAGAAGTGATCATCGATGTCAAGACAGGGGTTCAGCAGGGTGATACCATTTCACCAAAATGCTTCAGTGCCACCCTCGAGAACATCATGCGACAACTGGAATGGGAAAGAATGGGAGTCAAGATAGATGGTTGGCAACTACACCACCTCCGCTTTGCTGATGACATCGTTCAATTAACACCAAACATCAGCTAAGTGGCACAAATGCTGGCCAACTTCGACCATGAGTGTAGAAATGTCAGACTACAGCTGAATCTCACAAAGACAATGTTTATGAGAAACAGCCTCATTCCTGCCGCTCCATTTGCTCTCAACGGAACGACCATCTTCGAATGCATTAGTTATGTGTACCTAGGTCAAGAAGTCAACATGATGAATGAGCTGGCACCTGAGTTGCGCAGGAGGAAGAGGGCGGCTTGGAACGCCTTCAAGAGCGTCGAAGAAATAGCTAAGAGGATGAAGAACTTCTGTCTCCAATCACATCTCTTTGATTCCACTGTTCTTCCTGCATTAACATATGCCTTAGAGACCTGGGCCCTACACAAACAGGATGAGAACGCTATTCGGGTCTCCCAAAGAGGAATAGAAAGAGCTATGCTTGGAGTAACATGTTTCACTCAAATGAGAGAAAGGATCTGGAGTTCCAACGTCTGTCGATGATCAAGAATCAGGGACACTGTCTCATTTGCTAAGGTGTCAAAAATCAGATGGGCTGGACATGTAATGAGATTTGGAGATGACCGCTGAACTAGAGCCATTACCGACTGGATTCCATGGGATGTCAAAAGACTTCCTGGCTGCCCACCTACAAGATAATAAGATTTCTTCATCAAGATCATGAACGATCGGTTTGAGGCTCTTCGTGTTCCAAGAGCGAACAGACTCCATCAGGCTACAGTAGCACGTGACAGGGACAAATGGAGATGTTACTGGTGCCTGCTCGAGCAAATCGATGATTAACGCGAAGTCAAGTGATCAAATGATATTCTGGAGTGAGCTACACACACACACACACACACACACACAAGACAGCAGGTAAACAGAATTTGAAGCAGATCTTTTTGACACACAGACACTGGAGAAAAGTCAGGTCACTAGTGGTGATGAGGTATAGTAATTTTGCACAATACTAGAAACTTTAGCACTATTATAACTACCTAAATTATAATAAATTTTTTCTTCTTATATTTATTTATTGAATCACTGTGGGAAAAGTTACAAAGCTTTCAGGTTTAAGTCTCGGTCATACAATGATCAAACACCTTTCCCTTCACCAGTACCCATTTTTCACCACCAAGAACCCCAAATATTCCCCTCCCATCCCTCCCAATGCCTGTGAGGCAGATGATTTCTACTTAACTTTTCTTTTAACATTGATTACATTCATTATTTTGACAAGAGATACACTATTATTGTTTAGAATTTCCCTCCCAACAATCAGAATTGCTGAAAAGGCATTATGAAATACTTTGTTTCTATAGTTGGTTATGAGAATCATATAATGATTTTTGGATTTCTGCAAAGAGCCAGATAATTATGAGATTGGTTTCTGTGCATCTGGTGTTATGACTGTGCGGGAGAGCCACTCATGGGGCTGCGGGGGGGGGGGGGGGGCAACTCGTGACCTTGTAGGGTGTGAAGGATGAGCTGGTACCACTCCCTTTCCCATGAGACTGCATTTGTCCCATCACTGCTGGCTCATACCTGGCTTTCCTATAAGCTCTGAGGGGGAGGCCACCTTGAAGCTGAGGGGCGGGGGGGGGGGGGGGGAGATAAAGGAGGAAGGGAGCAACACCCTTTCCCTCCCAGGGAGGCATGGTGCCGTAGTTTAACACATGGACCATTCACTTTTCTGCTGCAAGCTGCCAGGTTCTGGACTAAGTCTTTTTGCCTCTGGATGCATGGCCATGCCAGATTGCTGCTCGTGGGGGGCAACTCGTGACCTCAGTAGAGCGTGAAGGATGAGCCGGTATCATCTCCCTTCCCATGAGACTGCAGTTGCTCCATCACCACCAGCTCATACCTGGTTTTCCAATAAGCTCTGAGGCGGTGGCCACCTTGCTGCCAGGGGGGTGGGGGGGGAGCAGAAGGGCGCAACACCCTTTCCCTCCCAGGGAGGCATGGTGCTGTAGTTTAACACATGGTTCATTCGCTTTTCTGTTGCAAGCTGCCAGGCTCTGGTTTAAGTCCTTTTGCCTCTGGAGCCATGGCCATGCAGGAGAGCCACTCGTGGGGGGCAACTTGTGACCTCAGTAGGAGCCAGTACCGCCCCCCTTCCCATGAGACTGTAGTTTCCATGTCACTGCTGGCTCATACCTGGCTTTCCTATAAGCTCTGAGGCGGCAGCCACCTTGTATGCTGTCCAGATGCATTTATGCCAAAAGCCCTGGGTTTCGAGATTTGTTTCTGAGTCTCTGGGATCATGGCCATTAAGCAGCTTGATCAGGAGCCAGAGAGGCCGTTTGAAGGTGGTGACTCAGGGTCTCGCTGGGATGGGGAGGAAAGGGCCGGTTACACCCCCATCTGGTGAGGCCCACGTGTCTCATCACTGCAGGTCCAAACCTGACTGTCCAGTGGCCTCTGGAGGATGGCCGCCAGGAGCAACAGGCCAAGGCACGAAACCTATACTCACCTGGAGTGGCCCAGTGCCAGTAACCTACTGCAGGAACAGGATGCATTTCTGCCAAAAGCCTTTGGGTTCTGAGATTCGTTTCTGAGTCTCTGGGATCATGGCCATTAAGCAGTTCAATCAGGAACCAGAGAGGCCACGCTTCCAGTTATATAGCTGAGCTGGAGGTGGTTTGTGGGTATGTCTCCCACATACCTAACTTTTGGCCGTTTACTTTCTTGGTAAACTTTGCCCCAAGTTTTTGGGGTCTGGCCAAAGGCACAGCAGCAATTTTGGGATATCTGAGAGTCTGACAGTGCCATCAGGCTGCTGATGCACTCGCCTTACAGGTACAGATTGACCTACTGGCGGCACCATACCCCTAAAAATTTTTAAATAATTAGAAGTTAACATTCAGCTCTTCCTAATAACTTAAATAGAGAAGATTACTTAACAGTAAGTTTATATTTAAAGGACCTATTGACCAAGTGTGTTTTCATTTGGGAAAGTTGTGAATTCTTCATATAACCTTCCCTTTCAGAGCAGAGATGGTTAAAATAAGAGTATAAATATGCATAGCACTAGTCTATTCATTATTATTCAGAAACATGAGTTAGAATGCAAAGCTGCCTTCCAGAGTTGAGGAGATAAAAGCTTTATTTTGGTAAATGAAATAGAGATAGTCACTGTAATGCATATTTCTGCAATAATAAGAAAGCATTAGAGAGAAATAAATACTTGTTGCAAGGGAATGTTTTCTTCAGTTTAGGTATTATATTTGCTCTCACAGCAATAATTTAATACATTATTCATCCAGACACCAATATTTAATCAGTTTTACCCTTAATTGCTTTAAGAACATTTTAAACATGGTAGCATATTTAAACATATCCAGGGTTATACATTGTTCAGGTTAATTCCTTAGCTTAACTAATTTTAAATGAATAAATGACATAGTAGGAAAGAACATTATCACTTCATAATAAATGCCAATGTTGTAATTATTTTCTTTAAATAGTTAGATTTTTATTGGATGTTTTTTTGCCTTAGAATTTTAATGACAATTTTAAAGGTCAACAGAAACCTCTTATGAAATCATGGAAAGTTTGCTCTTCTGAGACTTACTATGTAAACAGATTTTAATTTTTTTATGGAATTTCTATTTAATTTTTTGGCATGGCAATTTTTTACCTGCTTAATTTTATAATGAGAGTCATCAATATTGAAATGTATTTGCTTTGTTCATTGAAATGAAATGTGATGGTAAATTGAGAAATATTAATGGATTTCCTTACATGTACTATTTCTTCCATGAATATGACAATTCTGAATAAATAAAAATGCTGCCATGCTATGAATTATTAAACTATTCCACAAGAGGGCTCTTGAAAGGCAAAAGTAGTGCCCACAATTAGTGATTTTCCAATGTCTATTGGCAAAAAGAGAGGAACAAGATTTCTAAATATTTTTCTAAGAATTAGTTAAAACATTTCTTCAAATTAAACTACTTTCACTAGATAGCTACTAATAAAAGCTAAAACTTACTTCCTATGTTCCAAGCAATGTGTAAGATGCTGTATTTGTAACTGCTATCATAATGACTGTTATTAATTATCCTTTACACATTTTAGAATGATATGCCAAAAGTCAGGGTGCTGGGATTGGAATTTCAACTCTGCCATCTTAACCATATCTGATACCTTGTGGTAGATAACTTCCATCTCTTGTATAAATCAAGGTTATATACCTTAAGGGATTAAAGACACATCAACTCTTTAGAAGAATGCCTGGAGCATAGTAAATGCTTCGTAAATTCTCTCTACTATTAACACAAAGGATAGAACCAAGGTTTAGAGAGATTAAAATTACACGTCCCAAATCAAAAAGGCCAACCAGTACACTAGAACAGATACTTACCTATGAGCCACTCATGGGATAAAATTGTCAATTCCACCCACCTTCTTGGCTCCACTGCCAGCATGGCAGATTTCACCCACATCTGCCCCCACTGCCAGTCCTGCCTATGTCAGAATTATTTTTAATCTTTCACTGTGACCTCTCGCTGTCACTGCCTATCTATACCACTATCGCCTCTTGGGATAATCATTGATTTATGGGTTGGACTCTCCTATGACACTATATAAATTCTAAGGCAATGTCTCACTTATTTTTGCTTTTCTAGGCTAGGTTAGGTTCTACCCTTGCTTCACAAGGATTAACAAAAATGAGTGAAATATAAGACACTCATCACTATAGCTCTCTTATGAACAGTTTTGTTATCCTGATTTATAGATTAGCCAACAGAAATTCAGAGGCACCAAGATCTCACAGTTTTAATTTTCAGAAGCTGCTTTGAAGTCAGATCTGATTCCTAAGTCTGTATTCTTTTTGCTATAATAGTACCTCCATACCTACATATATTTGTTTAGGCATTTATGGAAGAAAATCCTATTGTGTTTACTGAAGACAAGTAGATGGGTAAGTACATAAATAAACAGATGAATAGATTATTTTAAAGCAAAAATATTCAAATGAATACTAATATGGCCAACTAAATTTGGGTTGAATTATGCACTTTTTTTTAATAAAAAACAAGTTTAAATTCCTCAAATTGATTTTATGTCTCTTTAGAATTACTTTGTGCCATGAGATAAAATAAAGCCATGAGATAGAATGTCCTGAGTCAAAACCAGCCTGTCTTCACTGGGGCAACTCAGAGTGGCGTGGGTAAGTTTCCCTCCCCACCCCAGCAGAACCCTGGCAGCCGCAAACCTCCAGAACTCAACCATGGCCATGCTTAAGGCCACTCTCCACAAGCTCCAACAAGATACAAGAGTATCTGAAGAAAAACCCAGGTATGTGGGACCGATGACTAAAATCTCCAACCTAACTAGGACTGGGGCAGGTCTCCTCCCCCCATCTTCCAAGTTTTCCAGTAGCTTGGCAGTCACATCCACAAACTGCCTCCAGTGCCATATAATCTCATCAACGGCAAACATTCACAGACCCTGAAATAAAGGCCCCGGAAGAGAGAGACATAGGCCTTACCCATGAATGAATCTGCGATATAATTTTATTTTAAATTTCAGAATTCCTGGAGAGACTTCTCATATACACCCCACCGATGTACCAAAAGTAGCACACATTTCTTTGGGTTTAACAGACATGTTTGTCGTCTCTTATACAAGAGCTTCATGGCTCCAGGATGAAATACAACAATCTTCATACACTTTCCTCTTCTGGCGGTGGGAAGGTGCAATGATGGGAGGATTAATGTTTGAAGATGGAATGTAATGAATTATTATGAACAACTTTGTAAAAATAAGATAAAATTTAAAAACTGAAGCTGTGAGCAAATATTTATTTTCATTCCAATTAAGCCTTATATTTCATTCCAATTAAGCCTGAAAATGAACAAAAGCAAGTATGCCTATGATCTTCAAAGGCCTTTCTTATTACTGGGGGAGGCAGACAAAAATTAAATGTTACCCATTTAATTCATTTAAG
Organism: Sorex fumeus; assembly: GCF_029834395.1. Taxonomy (NCBI): domain Eukaryota; kingdom Metazoa; phylum Chordata; class Mammalia; order Eulipotyphla; family Soricidae; genus Sorex; species Sorex fumeus. The sequence goes on from NW_026606188.1 coordinate 30,474,704, forward strand.
ACCATAATTGCAAAAATCACTAAGAATAAGAATTTATACAGTAACAGTATACTTAGAAAAAGAATAAGTAAGTATCACCCAAGTGAAAGAGGAAGGAACATTACTCCAGATAAAGGAAACTATGTGTACAGGGTCTTGATATAATGGTTGAGAAAGAGGAGCTAGAATGCCAGTGAAATGGAGGTTAAAAGGAAGGAGACAGAAAATTCATTAGTGTGGCAAATAAAGAACATTTTTATGTCCCTGCTAATGCCACAAATAACAGATTAAAGTGATAAAGCAAAATTTTCTCTTAAGAAGCAATCTGGCAGAAGATGGCACACACACACACACAAACACCCATTTGAATATGATATAATGTCTTCATATATTAAGAAATACATAATTAATGGGGAAGGGATACACAATGGTGCTCAGGGATTAATCCTAGCTCAGTACTCAGGAATCACTTCTGGCGATGCTTGGGGACTGACCATAGGTGATGCCAGGGATTGGATTCAGGTCATCCCTGGGCAAGGCAAGTGGCCCGTTCTCACTCTGGACCCAAAGTAAGAAATATATTAGGATGATGTTATATGTGGTATAATGTCCTGAATAGCAGGAAAAGCAAAATTCTCTGTAAGCACAATAAGAATTTTGATGAAAACAAATGGAAGAAAGAAACTAGAACTGTTGAGTGACTGACATTTGAGCCTCAAAAGTAAGTGTTGTGTAACAGTATTGGTGGTACCATTGTATATTAAGTAATAGATTATTAAATGAAAGGGATCTCCTAGTTTTGACCTATTTTAATTGAGACTGTTATTTACAGTAATATTAACGATAGCTTTATGTATACGTAGGTCAAACATCTTATGCACCTCTTCTCTTTTCTCTGGAAGCGTTCTTATTGAGATAAATATTCTTTCTCTCCCTCTCTCCCTTCTGCTCTCCCTTTCTCCCTCTCTCTCTCCTTTCTCTCTATCTCTCTCTCTGGCTCTCTCTCTCCCTCTCTTTCTCCTCCCCCTCCTCCCCCTCCTCCCCATCTCTCTCTCTCCTCTCTCTCTCTCTCTCTCTCTCTCTCTCTCTCTCTCTCTCTCTCTCCCCCTCTCTCTCTCCCTCTCTCTCTCTCTCCCTCCCTCCCTCCCTTCCTCTCTCTCTCATTCCTGGTAGCCAAAAGATAAAAATAGTTACCGGATCTTTTAGCGGTTTCCAATACGGCCACTAGGTGGCAAACGTTTCCAAACTATGACGGGAGCTTGCTCGGAATATCAAAGCTTGTTGCACACCTTTTTGGGGCTCTCTAGCAACTATAAAGAGAATATTCTAAAATGTTCTCATTACTGCCATTTTGAGCATCATTACTGTTTAAATACAAAAAATTACAAATAGCAGCAAAATTGCATTTAAAAATGCACACCCGGATTTTTATCAACAGAAAGAAAAATTCTGCTCTTTTGACAATGGAACCTTCCACTTCAGGCTCAGAACAAGGCCAGGGACATGGAGCAGCCCTATCATAGATTCCCATCTCCATGACAACCTTTTCAGCTCCATGCAAAAATTAAAGTGACAGTTTCGTTTTGTTAAGGAAGAAAACACAGCAGAATTCTGGTTGGTTTCCATTTTTTTTCCAAAGTGGCTAGAGAAATTAAAATTGATTCTAATTATTGAGGTTCAATAATAAGGAGTGGAGAATAGATCTGAAAATTCTTCACACCAGCAACTCTATCTCTCTATTCCATTAACAAACACAAATATGGATTTTTGTGAGGTTTCATGTTCTAACATTATCACGATTGCTTTCTTTGACAACAGCCGTTTTGTGCCAGGCATCCTTAAAATCCTGGCTTACTTCCCTTTTAGCCTGTATTTGCAGTTCAAAAAAAATCTGTTAGTTCCATTAGCAATTAAATTTTGACCAGATGGTCTCGAAAGTGTTGAACTCCCTCAAAATCCTGGAATAACCTTATTCCCAGATCCTGCATGCCTTTTTCTCTTCTGAAGACATCTTGTTTTTTTCTTTATTATTTTTTTCAGTTGTCAGAAATTCTGTAGGATTCAGATTCTCTCTGCTCAGGAAGCTGTGTCCTGAAGGATTCAAAGAATATATTTAAAGGGTTAAAAAATTAAAGTCAGAAAGAAAATTTAGCAGAACAAGAGTTTGGTACATGAAGCACAGATGTTTGAAGGATTTTATGATTAAAACTTTCAAAACTATATAATGGCATTTGAAATAGAATTAAGGAACACATCCTTTGCTTTTTAGCAAAAGTATTAAAGTAGAATAAAGATACTATTATTCCAGAGCTTTTATGTTATTTCATGGAAGTCATAACATGAAATGTGTGGTAGAATTTAATACTTGCAGTATCCTGCATTTTTACAGATTTGAAGTGCAGGCACCACAGCACTGGGATTTGATTAATTTAACCATTGCTTCTACTGTAGGAAATGCCACAACGAATAGAAGGCGGAGCCAATCTGTGACCTGGTAAGCTTGTGGGCTGATAATGTCATTGCCAGAAAAAAAGTTACTGCGGTTCTTCCCTATCTGCATGACAAATCAAAGCAAAGCACAATGAAATGTCTTTCCCCAGCACTCAATGCATTGTAGATAATACAGACTTTCCCAGCATGCCTTTCTTTAAACACACTTCAATTTTCTCTAGACTTGAAAGTGCCTTTAGCCTTGACGCAATAGCAGACAAGGAACTGAGGACTGGTCAGAGGGAGCCCCATCTCCTCAACAGAGCAGTCCATTAAGGAGTATGCTGTGACATTAAGGAATGGGTGTTGATAGTGGCACTTATTTACTTCAGAGAACCCTGAAGCTATTGGTAAAAGACCATTTTCTTTTATTTGTGGAACAAATGCAACCTGGATGACAAGTTTTATCATTTGGTAAGGAAAACTTGTCTGAAACAAAACAAAATAATTTTATGTAATTGCAAGTCGATTCCAATGTGATTCCACAGAAATCCAAGGTAATTAACATAAAGATAATCTACCCCTTTACACACACAAAAATTTATATGTTTGAACTTCGGCAGATATAGCTATCTGTTTATAACTTTAACTGTGAGGTAGATAAAGAGAATGTTTAATAAAGTTCATAGCCAGAACCACATGCTCTTTCACCTAGGCCCCTGAAAATGTCTAAGTGAGAAGAGTCTTTCCAGATTTGTGCAATCATAGGGCATTTCTAGGACTCTCCAGATTGCTGATGCAGAGAGGGAAACTGTCCAGAACCTAAGAATTCTGAAATATAGAATCATAAATCCAAGAAGACCATGAACCAGGATTCTTGGAGCACTTACCAGGGGTGGATGATGCAGTAAATTCTTTCATCCTGAGGGGATGAGGCCATCTAGCCTCAGGAGTTTCCCACCTGAGAGCACTGCTATGAGAATGTCCAAAATTGGTAACAAGGGAAAATGGTCATCTAGTCACACACAGCCTGTTTATAGCACTACCCACTTTTTGGGCAAGACCATTCCAAACATCACAGTTCCAGGAGTGTCCTATTCACTTCTTTCTTTACCTTAATAAAAGCTGTCACTAATTACCTTAGGTCTCCTAAATGAACATTTCTGTTATCGGGGGAGACATGGTAGCTACGTAATCATCAGAGTTTGTATGGGAAGATGTCTTTCCTTTATATACATTGTGTAAAACGTTCTTTCCTTTAGAGTCAGATAACCTCCTTATGACATTATGATGGTCACAGGTCCCCACACCCTTGGTAACAACAGAACTGTTTTACCATATCTGTATATTTTTTCCTCTGAGAATACTTTATAGATGGAATTATTTGATACTCAATATTTTGAGACTCACTTTTATGGCCCACTAACATATATCTGAGATTTAGTCATTATGGCATGAAGGAATAGCTTATTCCATGTTATCGTCATGGAGCATTCCGTTGCACAAATGTATCACAGTTCATCCATATGCTCATTGAAGATTTGAGGCTGTTTCTAATTTTGGAGATACTTTATGAAGAGAGGTGTTCTGTAAACATTTGGGTACAGGTCTCTCTGTGAACAAAACATTCAATTTTTTAAAAAGTGGGAGTTGCTGAGTCATCTGGTAAGTGTGTGTTTCGCTTTGTTAGAAATTTCCTAGCTGTTTTTCAGTATAATATTTTGCATTACCACTAGCGGTGTTTAGAGTTCCACTTGCTCTTTATCCTATTCTGTCCTTGATATTGTTATTTAAAAAAATCTTAATAATTCCAATGAATCTGTAGTGGTATTGCATTACAGGTTTAAATGTGCATTTTACTGATGCCTAATGATGTTAAACATTTTAAAAATATGCTGATTTGCCATTAATATAACTTTTTGGTGAGTGTCCAAGTTTTTGTTCATTTTAAAAATAGGTTTCTTTTTATCATACTGTGAGTATTGAGAGTTCTACATATATTCTGGATACGTAAATTGCAAAGACCTTCTTCTATTCTGTAGCTTGTGTTTTCATTATCTTAAGAGGCTTTTTGGCAGAGAAAAAGCTTTTAATTTTTATGAAGCTCCAGTCATCAATTTTTTCTTTTATGGATTATCCTTTTGGTGTTATGTCTAAGAAATTTTTGCTTACCCCTAAGTCATAAAACACCAATGTTTCCTTCTGAATTCTTAAGTGTTTCTAATATAAATAAAATTAAGTTTGAGAAGCACTATAACATTCATGAAAGAAGCACATAATTATAGAAGCTAATGAACATTCCTAACTAGAAAACCTATCTATATCAGGCTGAATCCAACATAAATACAAAAATTCAGTCAACTCAGTCAAGCATACCTTTGGAGATCTAAATGAATAAAGAAACACCAAACAACATCTACACAACGGAACCCTGTGCAAACATCAGAAAAAATGAAGTCATGAAATTTGCTTGTAAATGGATGAACCCATGTGGAGAGTATCATGGTGAGTGAAATGAGTCAGGAGAGGGACAGGTATAGAATAATTGCATTCATTTGTGGGATATCTATCTATCCATCTATCTATCTATGTAGGTATGAGACTAAGAGTCAAGGTGATGGTACACAGGGGTCAGAACTGGTCAATGATTGGAAACTTGCCACAAGAGTGGATGGGGGGCAAAGGTCAATTATGACAGTGAAGGGATCAGCATGACAATAATAGTTGGAAATTATCATTTCGAGCAGGAACTGAGTGTTGAAAGTAGGTAAAGGGATATACCTGATAACCTTTCAGTATCTATATTGCAAACCATAAGGCCAAAAAGGCAAGAAAGAGAGAGAGCGAGAGGGGAAGGGAGGGCTGCGAGAGGGAGGGAGAAAGACAGGGAGAAGTATCTGTCAAAGTGGCAGGCAGAGGATGGGGAGGAAGGAGTTTGGGAGGGGGTATATGCAAAAGGTGGATGGGGGTTCGGAGAACAGGTGGGAAATGGAGATAATTGGTGGTGGGAAAAGTGCACTGGTTGAATTCATCCTTTCTAACTGCTGCATAGTATTCCATTATGTAGATGTAACAAAATTTCTTTAACAAGTCATCTGTTCTTGGACACTCGGGTTTTTTCCAGATTTTGGCTATTATGAAGTCATGAAATTTGCAAATAAGTGGTTCTACGTGGAAAGTATCATGCTAAGTGAAATGAGTCAGAAAGAGAGGGACAGACATAGAAAGACTGCACTCATCTGGGGAATATAAAGCAACAGAATGGGAGATGAACACCCAAGAATAGTGGAGATAAGTACCAGGAGTTGTTCTCCATGACTTGGAAGCCGGCAGCACATGCTGGGGGAAAATGCAGCTCAGATAGAGAGGGGAACACCAAGTAAAGGGTGTTTGGAGGACTTGCTTGGGATGCGAGATGTGCACTGAAAGTAGACTATAGACCAAACATGATGGTCACTCAATATCTCTATTGCAAACCACAACACCCTAAAGGAAAGAGAGAGCAAAAGGGAATGCCCTGCCATAGGTGTGGGGCGGGGAGGGGATGGGGGTTTAGGAGGGCTACTGGGTTCATTGGTGGTGGAGAATGGGCACTGGTGGAGGACTGGGTACTTGATCATTATATAACTAAAACCCAAACACAAAAATATGTAAGTCTACAACCGTACCTCATGGTGTTTCAGTAATAAAAAAATAAATTAATTTAAAAAAAAGTGCACTGGTGAAGAGACAGTGTTGGAACATTATATGACTGAAATCTGATCATGAAAATCTGTGAATGTGTTTATCACTGTGATTCAATAAAAATAAAAAGAATGATAGCACTCATTTGTGGACCATTTTGTGGTGTCAGGTATAAAATCCAGGATCTCACAAACGCAAGGCAAATGTGAGCGAAAACCCTAGCTCACTGCTTGATTTTTTTATAATAGGAAAAAATGTGTATATGTATACATACATATTTTAAGCCCATGCAACCACTAATTAATTGAATATATAAAGCATGTTTCTGTTTTGCCTTTACACCATTTCCAGAAGTAAATAATATTCTAACTTTTACACCTTTGATGTATTTGTTTGACATTTTCACTAATCATAGTAGCTGAGATTCACTATATTATTGCATATTACATTAGGGTAATTCCTTTTAATGATAGGTAAGGTCCTATTATATGAATATATCATGATTTTTATTTTATTTTTAAATTTTTTAATGAATCACCATGAGATACAGTTACAGACTTACAAACTTTCGTGATTATGCTTCAGTCATACAATGATCAAGTACCCATCCCTCCACCAGTGCTCATTCTCCACCACCAAGGTTTCCAGTGTCTCTCCCGCCATCCTCCACCATCCTCCACTGCCTCTATGGCAGGCACATTCCCTTTTATGCTCTCTCTCCTTTTGGATGTTATGGTTCACAATGCAGGTACTAAGTGGTCATCATATTCAGTCCATAGTCTACTTTCAGCACACATCTCCCATCCTTAGTGAGCCCTTCAAGCATCATTTACTTGGTGGTCCCTTCTCTATCTCAGGTACGTTTTCCCCCAGCATGTGAGGCTGACTTCCAAGCTGTGGAGCGATTCTCCTGGTGCTTATCTCTACTATTCTTGGGTGTTAGTTTCCCATTGTGTTACTTTATATTCCACAAATGAGTGCAGTTATTCTATGTCTGTCTGTCTGTCGGTGTTTGTCTGTCTGTCTGTTTGTCTCTCTGTCTGTCTGTCTGTCTGTCTGTCTCTCTCTCTCTCTCTTTCTCTCTCCCTCTGACTAATATCACTTAGCATAATACTCTCCATGTTGATCTACTTATAGAATATATCATGATTTTTAAATTCATTCATTATTCTATCAGGACATTTGGGCAGTTTCCATTTTTTAGCTAGCATGAATAAAGTTGCTTGAAATATTCTTTTAATTTTGTGTGTATGCAAATATATAGATCTTTTTTCCTTAAGTATATACCCAGGAGGTGAATTGCTGGTTTCTAAGAGAGGTTTATGTTCAGATTCAACAAAAACAGCTAATAATTTAAAGGTACTTTATCATTTGATATTCCCACCAGCAAAACATGAAGATTACAATTTATTTTCACCAATAGTTGATACCATGCGTTTTACTTTATTTGCTTGTTTCTATTTGCTATAATTTCAGTTATTTGCTGAGAGACAAACACAATCCTTGAGAGAATGGACAAGTTTGGGATCTAAAAGTTAGGCTAAAAAGAAACACAATAAAAGTAACAAATGAACAAAGACAGCAAAAGAGGAGAAATGGTCAATAGCAGAGAATCTAGGCTGAAGTAGAGGGGATGGAGGAAGTAGAGAGGCAGTGGAGCGAAGCTGAGATGGTGGTGGATAGTGTAGTGATGGAACACGATATCCATGAAACCTTTTCACTGGCTGTATTACAAATCATAATGCCCCAAATAAATGTATAAACTAAAGAAAGGTTAGGTTAGAGAACAATACCTCTTCTATTGTAAATATAAATATTAGGGGAAAGTAAATTTAAGGGAACACTATACCAAATTTAAAGAAATCAAGGAAAAGCACAGATAATGGTATTTGTTTGCTCTGCAGTTAGGGATAACGATGAAGTTGTTTATTAAGAATGAAGGATAACGGCTGCTGTCAGTAGTCTCTGCTCCAGGCCTGTGGGGTGGACTGACCTCGCTGCTCCCACTATAGCTATTGCTGGTCTCCTCACCTCTACAATCTTCACTAACCAGATTCTGGAGCCCTCCGGAGTCATGCTTTTTGGTGGTTTCTGAGCCCAGGATTACCACCAGCCTCCCACAAAGGTTCTCATGTTAACTCGACCACCTTACTCTGTGGAACACACAGTCTTCTCAATAGTCTCTGACTATTGTCATCCTTTACATCAGTCTGTTGCAGTAGACTGGCCTGGGAAGTTCTCTGCTTGCATAGCATTATCTCTTGTGCCTATCTAAGAAAGGCCATGCTTGATATCTCCTTCTACAAAGATCCTGAGGAGATGGAAAGAGAGGAACAGAGAACTGCTGAAAAAGCTATGACTAGGAGAAATTATAGTGTTAATAGACTGCTCCAGTTCTCAGATGCACTACTGTTCAACAGAAGGGCACATTGCAATTTTTAAGGTATTCAGGTGCTTTTTGCCCATCTAGCAGCTCCCCACTGAAGACTAGGGCACTCAGCGCTTACTAAAGGCTGGTCTGCAGTTCCCATTAGCACTGGATGGGTAGGAACAATCACTGAACAGAGTGCTCTTTTTTTTCAGTGTTGCCTGTATTTGAACCTAAAATTGTAATAAAACTGAGCCAAGATGATTGGTATTCTCTCTATATATTTGACATTTAAAAAAGAATGTAAATTTTATACCTACTAAAACTATGAACAGGTTAAGATAAATACAGTATAAGATGAGAACTGGGAGATGCTCAAAGCATTATATATGGGAGGTACAGAATCCCCACTACCATGCAGGGTCCTAAGCAAAACTGGGAGTTGGTTACCCGCAAGTTCAACATGTGGCTGAAAGAGCATAAAAGAAAATAAATTGGATAGTCAATCTGTAAGAGTCTCAGTACACAGTTTCAGCACATAAAGAATATGTTTCTTGTTGTGTGCATGTGTGTGTGTGCGCATCCACGCAAGTGCGTGTGTGCGTGTGTGTGTGTGCGTGTGTGTGTGTGTGCGCACGCGTGCATCTATGTCTGGTACTGGGATCAATCCCAGATCCTGACGTATGTTCTGTCACTGTCCTACATTCCTGGCTATGAAGCTAAGCACAGTGGTAGGGCGGTTGCCTTGCGTAGCTAGTAAAAGTACTTATCTTGCTTGTAGCTGACTCAGGTAGTAGCTATGGTACCACATGTGGTTCCCTGAGCACTACCAAGAGTGATCCCTGAGTACAGAGCAAGAGCCCTGAGAAGCGCCATGTATGATCCAAAGCAAACAAAATTTTTGAAAAAAGCCAATATGAAGAGTGGAGAGAATATTATTTAAGAAAAGAAAATTTCTGCAGTTAGGAATATGCATTTATGTTTGGTAATGTCTTTTTAAATGGATCATTTGATGATATGCTATTCTATATAGATCAATTTCTATTTATATGTTATTATTTAGTATCTATATAAGAACTAGAAGTGAGAATGTTATTAAATGTATGATGTTGAGCTAAAGAGATAGCATAAGGGGTAAGGTGATAGCCTTGCATATATTGATATCAGTTCAATCCCTGGTACTGCCTATAGCCCTCTGAGTACAAAGCCTGTAGTAGTTTCTGAGCAACTCTGTATATGACCCAAACTAATCTCTACAAAACAAAACAATGAGTGACACACACACAACAAAATTATGATGCAAAAATGATAAAAACATAGAGAAATAAAGAGATCATTTTTATTAATTGTCACATTCAGTCTGTAAAAAATAAAAAGACAATTTAAGAAAGATATGGATGATAGAAAAAGAATGGTTGAAACCTGATTATTTTATTTCAAGACTCAATAATATTTTTTTTCTTATTTATGACTCAGAAATGTAGGACTAAATATTAACAAATGAGAAGCAATTTTGTTCAAGGAAGAAAATCTATCACTGAAAGAAAGACAAGGACAAAAAAGGAAGTATAGATCAGAAAGAAATGGGTTAGAGAGGAAACAGAGTGATGGTTCAGAGGATAAGCAAAATAGTATTAAATTATGGGTATAATTTATTTTCTCCAGTAAATGTAAATGTTTAAAAATTTGCCTTGCACATGGCTGACCAGGGTTCAATTCCCAGCATCCCATATGGGGTTCCCCAAACACCGCTAGGAGTAATTCCTGAGTGCATGAGCCAGAAGTAACTCCTGTGCAATGCTGGGTATGACCCAAAAAGTCAAAAATAAAAAAACAAATAAAAATGATTATACAAACATTTTAATAGTGATCTTTCTAAAGAGTTGGAGTATGAAAGGACAGGGGGACTTAAGGACAAGGAATCTGATTCTTAATATAATTTGCTCAGTGCTCCCAAATAAATTATTTTCTAGGCAAAGGAAATTTTAAATTTTAGGTGAAAAATGAGTGTTTCATATATATATATATCTCAAATATAACCCAGGATATACTGCTACCAAAAATACTCTTCATCTGAAATTCAAATTTGAATTTATATTCTTGTATTGTTATTTGGTGTTTTGTATTTTTGTTCACTAAATCTAGCAACTCTACCATCTGCCTCCATTAGAAATTAGTCACTTTTTCCAGGGAGTAGAATTTTATTTCAACACTATCCACAGGGGAAAAAAAGTGCTAGATTTTTTTTTTAAATGGTGCATTTATGAAATCTATCTACAAATTTTCTTGAGAAAATATTCAAAAGATTCAATTGGATGTGTATTTTAGTCTGATGTCTTCTTTGTTTTTTTCTCCATGAGAAAATGTATTTGATAGTATACATAGAAATAAATCCAGGCTTCTTAAGGCATAAGTGAATTAATGTTATCTTAGAATATGACTGCTTTTTCTTATTTAAAGATATCTAAATTAAAACTAACTTTATGCATAAATGAGTGAATATGTTTGACAGACCTCATGGAACTTCATACAAGTTCTCTGAGAAAAAAGGTTAGATGTCTTGAACTGAAATTATAAAGAAAACTGAAGTCACTCAAGATTCAATAACCTTAATTAATGCAGCTAGAGTCATGAATTTTTGTCAGAGATTGTCCTAAATACTTAGTGTATGTTGATTCTAGGAACAGTTTTATGTATCAAATATTATTAATAGTCATATTTGTAGACAATGAATCTATGAGGTTAAGTTTAAGATCATTTCATTAGAGAAGAGCTGCACAGGGATCTGAATTTAGTTAAGCATCAGAAACTTTGCTCTCAATAACTGAACTATACTTTTTCCACATAGAAAAAAATTAGGATTAAGGAATGCCCTGTCACAGAGGCAGGGTGGGATGGGGGGATGGGGGGGTGGGAGAGATACTAGGATCCTTGGTGGTGGGAAATGGGCACTGGTGGAGGGATGGGTATTTGATCATTGTATAATTGAAAACCAAGCACAAAATTTGTAAGTCTACAACTGTATCTCATGGTGTCTCACCAATAAGAAAAAAATTCAAAAAAAAAAAAAGAGAAATGCTTAGGTAAATGTTTCATCAATATGAAAGAAAAATAATTATAAATTATAAATAGGGTCCATCCCTTAGAACACAGAAGTGGGCAGTAAACATTAGTTGGTTATCTAACCCATCTCTCTATACTCAGCGTATCTATAGTGTTTTCATCCATGGTTGCAGCATTTGTAATAACGGACTAAGTTGGTTTTTTCTTGTAGTAAAGGTATCAAAGGTTACAGTGATTAACTTGTCATTTTCTGTTCCTAGGAGAGTGCCTTATTCATTGCACTAGATTAATTCATGCAAAGTAAATATGAAAATGAGTAGACAAAAGAAAGAATGAGGGATTGGAGCGATCGCACAGCGGGTAGGGCATTTGCTTTGTATGCAGCGGACCATGTTTCGATTTCCAACATTCCATATGGTCCCCCCTCACTCTCCCAGAACTGCCAGGAGTAATTCCTGAGTGCATGAGCCAGGACTAACCCCTGTGCATTGCCAGGTGTGACCTCCCTACCCCGGTCAAAAGAAGAATTTTGTTTGTAAAGTTTTAACTTAGGATTTGAGGCTTATTTTCTTTTCTGTTTCATAGGCATCAATCTTTTGTCTGCTTTTCTAATACTCATGACATTAATGTAGAAAAGAAGGTGACTTTCTTGTGTGTGATGCTGAATAGCCAAGGCATTTTAGTGAATAATTTCAATGACACATTTAATATATATGCAGAAAACTACCTTTAGGGATATTTTGTGGGTTTCTTGATATTTCTAACCTTATACAATTAGATAAATATTAGAAAATAAAGATTAAGAGATGAAGATAAATTCTTTTACTGGGTAAAAATAGTATATTTGTACAGTATAATATAACAACCCAAGAAACAAGAAGATGCTCAACTGTTAACCAGGAGTTAACAGGAGTTTAAGCTATAAAAAATTGTCATAAACAAGAATAGACTCTGCTCTCATTTTATATAATTAAAATAATCCTTAAAAGTCTTGGATAAGATCAATATGCAGCTCATAGGGTGGGTGACTTGCACACATGGCTAATGTGTGCATCCCATATAGTCCTAGCATCCCATATGGTCCTACCAGCCTACCAGAAGTGATACCTGAGAGCAGAGGCAAGAGTAAGCCCTGAGCATAATCAGGGAAGGCCCCAAAACAAACAACAGCAGCATCAAAATTCTAGCAGCACTTATTTATCAATAATGTATATATTATATTTAATGCCACCAAACTTTTTTGTACTTGTTGCAGTACAGGTGATAAACTGTTCATCCCAGTTCTTAAGCATTCTGAAGACAGCTCACATAAAATATTATGATCAACCAAGTGACACATATCTACAAAGTGTTCAATAATCTGGACTTGAGTTAAAATTGAAATGTCTTTCTTATTTAAGGGCATGAAGAGAGATGAAGTAAAATATGAAAGTAACTTGCATCAGAGATTTTTTGTAAATATTATTTACTAACAAAATTCTTACAATTCAGGAACAAATATCAGTTTATCTCATTCATCTGTGGAATATAGAAAGACAAAATAAGAAAATAGACAGTAATAAACAATACAAACTTTTGACTTGATAACCAAACTGATTAAGAAGCATTGGGGAGGGGAAAGGAGGAATCAGGGAGAGGTAACACAGGGGCAGGGATGGAGGTTTATGGGCACTTTGGTGAAGGAAGTGTGCTCATTATTCCCATAAATGTAAACAGTACTATAGCATACTATCTAAACTATAATAAAAATTTAGAAGAAAATAGTCAAAATAAATGTCTTATACTTCAACCAGACTATTTTGACCTGCATACTTTAAAATGATCTTTTAGAATTATGTGTTCTCTAATGTAAATTACAGCTTGCAACTGACCTTTCTTTGCAGAGTAAATGCACTGAATAAAAAATGTTATATAACTAAAACCAGTCACATTTTGAATTATACTCTATGCATAATCAATACTCTAACTGTTTTTCAATATCTCTATTGGTGTGATAATGAATAAATGTCACTCTTATATTTCCAAACTAACACCTAGGAGCTATTAGTGCATGTAATTTTTGTTTAACTTTATATTGAACTGAAAATTAATACGAAGTTCTTTTAGTCTTAATTGATCTTCTCTAAGTCTATTTATTGGGAGTATCTTTATTTTTAAATCCACAAGTCACTTTAATGCTGTCAAAAGACATTAGAAAAATTATCTGTTAAATTAAGACAACACAGGAAAATCTATTGACTAGGTTTGGTTTAGTTTATAATATATACTGACTGGGTAGTCTATTCAATAGCTGTTTTATTTGTATCTAATTAGTGTCTCTAGCATACTAAGCAGATTTCTTTTTATCCTAGAGACACAGCAGCAAATGAGACAGTCTTTTTCTCTCTGTCCTTATATCAATAAGAACCATCTTATGTGGTACTCAGGATTGAGCAATCTTGAAATTATCTCTATTGTTACTTTAAGAAGCTCATAGCAATTACCATTATTCTTAAGATTGGCATTTATGATATTAGAAGTATTTCCATTTAGAGTTTTCAATCTTTAAACGAAAGCTTTCAAAACTTTACATCAAGTTGTATTCTTCCCAATTTTCTGGAATATGTAGGATGAATAGTGATTGAATATTTATGGAATATATGTAACATACAATATGTAGGTTTATGTGTGGCACATGTAACTATATCAAGTAGTTATTTTTAAAAAAATTTTATTAGTGAAACATCATGAGGTACATTTGTAGACTTACAAATTTTTGTGCTTGGGTTTCAGTTATACAATGATCCAGTACCCATCCCTCCACCAGTGCCCATTCTCCATAATTTACATTTTTTATTTATTTATTGTTAATAAAACCTATATATGGGAGTAGAAGATGCTTAAAATGTTGACTATAAATACTTAAAACATCTATGAAAGTAAATAGCAAGAAATAGTTCATGCACAAAAACACTGACTTTAATATCCAACAATTATTTACTGATTGATAATGTTAAAGATTCAGTATAGCATAGGAAAAAAGCCCTGACCATTATCCTCCTAGTAATTAGTGTATACTGAAAGAGACCAGCACTGAAAATATGACTTCATGTGTAAACACATATCTATGAGCTCCTTCTATGACAAGAAATAGAATGCAAACGCAGAAAAACAGTAAATACCAATTTTTATGACATAAGATGGTTGCAGGAGACTAAGTCTTATCTTATTTGTCTTTTCAATAATGAGACTTGTAAAGATTTCTGGCTGGAACGCATCATGTTAGCATTATTTCCTTGTTATGGCTTCTAAAATCATGATAAAGCGGCACACCCTATCAGCCCATTCTCAATTTTACCTTTATAAAACTATTAAGCATCTCATAATCACATCAAAGATGATTTGTTGATTTTAGGTATCTACCTTGTTCTCATTACCAAAATAAATATGAGAGATGGAGAGATAAGTGCTGACCTGAATTATATTCCTTGTACCACAGGTGATCCTCAAAGCACAGACAGGAATGATTCCTGAGTGCAGAGCCAGGAGTAAGCCCTGAGCATAACCAGGTCAAGCCCCCAAACAAATATACAAATGAATGTGAGCACATAAGATAATTATAGCTAGTGAGATAAGATAAAATACAAATGATCATACTTATGTGCATATAAATGTCTTAGTGGTTAAGATGATATAAATCTTACTATAAAGCAGGGTACAGGATCCTGCTAAATATTTTGCTATCTTTTGGTAGAGAAAAAAGCTTTCCCTAGGAAAAACTAAGCCAATATAACTTTCTTAGTCTAGGAAGATGATCATATTCCCTTAGCTTTGTGTCTGATAAGCATAGAATATGAAAAAAATCTGACATTGGTCTTCTAGGAATAGATACTCAGTTTGACTCTAAATATCCTCTTTCATCAATTTAGTTTTTAGTAAATTTTGTACTTTTTTCCATAGAGATGTTTCTTGTTCAAAACTCAAGATGATTAAGGTGATGGTCATGGTTCCATTAATCTTAGCCTGAGTGCTTAATTCTAACCCTATCAATGCCTGAATGTTTTGTGGTTGTGTGGTCTCCACATTACAATCATTAGTGTCAAGGTGTAAAAAAATGTAAACATGATAACATGGTTTTTAATTATATTTCCTGAAACATATTTCATAAACTTATTATGTTAATGCTATCTGGACATAAATTCTAAATGTCAGGGAAGAGGGATCTTTGAGGGAAATTAGGGCATGAAGTTGGAGCGTTCCTGATGGGATAAGCACAATTATGAAAAGATTCTCTTGAGCTCCCCCACTCCTGTTATTTGAGGAAAAAGTAAAAAAACAAACACGTCTATCTTTGAAGAAAAAAGCAAGTTTTTCAAAACATCAAATCTACTGGCAAATCTACCTCAGGATTTATTGACATCCAGAACTATAAGTAATGAAATTCTGCTGATAATAATAAGCGTCTCAGTTTAAGTCTCTTGCATTTTGCTATTGATGGCTAAATGGATTAATATTAAGATTAAATTATTATTAAAATACTATTGTTACTTTTGTAATTTTTTGCATTAGGGGAGTAAAAGTAGATTTACTTTGATATCTTGTATTTGTGTATCACATTATATAATAGAACAGATATGTGATATTGTTTTATTCACACAATAACTTAATGAGGTTGAAATTATTATACTCCTTTTCTTGAAAGAATAATAAGGCTAAGAAACACTATATTCCTTGTTAGAGCAAAGAACCAATTGCACCAGAGAAAGAATAAATATATTTTGATTAAAAAAGTCTTTCTCTACACATCAAATGCAATCTTAAGCTATCAATCTCAAATGCATGTTAAACAAAGCAGGAGAAATTCTATTTTTTCAGATTATGAATATGCAACAGCAGGTCCCAATTTGCATACCGTATTAATAACTCTCATTGACAAATAGCTTATGTACATAGAGCAAAACCTCCCCAGCAAGAAGTTTGTTATCAAGAAAGACCTGTTTTTATTTATTTATTTACTTTTTGCTTTTTGGGTCACACCCAGCCGATGCTCAGGGGTTACTCCTGGCTCTGCACTCAGGAATCACTCCTGACGGTGCTTGGGGGACCATATAGGATGCTGGGAATCGAACCCAGGTCGGCCGCGTGCAAGGCAAACGCCCTACCCGCTGTTCTATTGCTCCAGCCCCAGACCTGTTTTTAAAAAGACATTTTTATTTTCTTTACTATAATACAATTTTTCTACAACTTCCTGATCCCCAAATTAATGACATACTCAGAAAACAAATTATGTCACTGTCTCTTGTATCATACATAGTCTTTCATGCATTTTAGAAAGGAGGGTAGTGGTTACGTTAGAATCATCCTAAAAAATCATTATATAAAAAAATTTACTTATACTCAGAAAATTAGATATTGAATATTTATTTATAAAATAACTAAAGAATTTTGGAGATAGAACAAGAAACAAAATGATTCCCTTGGTTTAATCTCCAGGTTTAATCCCCAGACCCCACAGAGTCCCCCAAATTATGCCAGTAGTGATCCCTGAGCATAGAGAGTCAGGACTAATCTAAGCACTGCTGGGTGCAGACTCAAAACCAATTAAAAATATTAAAATAATTATAATAATTAATAAGGATTTTTAAAGTTATATCTTAAATATTTGAAATAAAACTATTTGTATAATTAGAATGATTTTGTATCTTATGCAAGTTTGGCTTCATGAGTGTATTTCTATTAAATAATAGTTACAAAAATCTATATCAAAATCTGAAATATTAAATCAGATGTTTTTCAGTGATAAACAAAATACAATTTTTCCCCAAAATTCTTGATAGTTGCTGGGAAAAAAAGTCAAATATAAAGATAACTGTTAGGGTTTTTTTTGCGTGTGTTTGAAGTAATATGTTTTATTGAAACTTTCAAAGGGAGAGAAAGGAAGAGGCGTGTATTCAAAAGAAAACACAGTTTTCTCCAGAGCAGAAACAGGCAAGCAAAGAAACGGAGACAAGCAAGTGAAATGTGTGTTAAAGGAAGAACACCAGATTGACAACAAGCTCGTAAGATCATTTTAATATTTAAAAGAAAGAATAATTTCAGATATAAGCAAAAATTTCAGAGCAGTTTAGAGGGAAAAGCATCTAACTCTAATGAAAAAATGTAAAAAAGCTTTAAGGATAGCTAAAAGGGAGCGAGTAACTAGGAGGTAGGCAATAGGCAGTGTGTTGCGGGGTGGGGAGGAAGGCAGAATAGATGTGTAAAATTTGGGACAGAGTAAAAAAGCTCTAAATAAGATTGGCAAATTTTAGCAACCAGTCTTTAGAGCATTCATTCTCTACTTGAACCAAATCTGAGCGGGTTCACTTAGAGAATGCCATCCAGGAAGAAATGAGAAAAGATTTCTTGACAGAGAATGGAAAGGAGTGGTGAGACAACCGTAGAGCCTAGATTAAGAGAGGTCTCATCAGCTGTTTTGAAGTTCAGGCTTTAACATTTACAGTTTTAAGCAGTGGAACTAGACAGTTGAAATTAACATTTAGAGAGAGATTTTGGGTTTCTTTTTTTTGTGGGGGGGTGCTATAAGGAGAAATGAATGTGAGTACTTCAGAACTATCATAGTAGTCCATCACTTCCATATCTTTAGAGGTATTATTTTCTGTTGCAAAATGATAATAAGTGGTTTTTCTTTTTATTTCTATATCAAACTTGGTCTCCACATCCAATCTAGCAATTATGAGAAAATACCCTCAGAGTATTGAAAATTGCCTACCACAGGAGAAAGAAAATGCACACAAACACACAACACACAGAGAGAGAGAGAGAGAGAGAGACTTAAGTAGTTATTTACTGCAGTAAAATTATTATCCCTAAATTTAGCAGCTAGTAATTACACTCTATTTTGCCATTTATTTTTAAATTGAGAATTCACAAGCGCCTTAGGTGAATGGTTCTGGCAATGGTGATCTCATATAAAGTAGCAGTCATGAGGCTGGCTAGATTCCTTTGACTGAATGTGGAGATCTTATTTCCTAGATGGCTTCCTCACATAGCTGTTGGCAGGAGGCCTCAATTCCATCCCTGTGAACCTTTTTTTACAGGATTTCAGCAGTAACCTCCTGGAAAGGCTGAAGCTAGCACCCCAATCCTAAGGTACCTGGTTATTATTGTTAAAACCTTCTTAGTTGTAATGAGATTCCAAAAGGAGAGAGTACAAGATCAGAAAGGGCATTCTGAATATCTTGGGATTTAGTTAATCTTCACATATATCATTATCTTTATTTATATTATCTGAATGGGCTGGAGCGATAGCACAGTGGGTAGAGTGTTTGCCTTGCAAGCAGTCGACCTGGGTTTGATTCCTCTGTCCGTCTTGCCCAGCCAGCTACCGGGAGTATCCTGCCCGCACGGCAAAGCCTGGCAAGCTAAACGTGGCATATTCGATATGCCAAAAGCAGTAACAACAAGTCTGACAATGGAGACGTTACTGGTGCCCGCTTGAGCAAATTGTTGAACAATGGGATGACAGTGCTATGACAGTGTTACAGTGCAGTGCATATTATCTGAATAAAGTTATTTACTAGAAGGCAATCTGGGTGCCCAGCATCTAAAATTGAAAAGACTTTTGGAATAAACTTCTAGAGAGTTTTGTTAATTGTCATAATTGGAAAACAGGTACATGGTACTAGGAAATTATGACTAAAGTCTACTCTTGGTCCCAAAGATTCATAGGAGACTCAGTTTTAGCTCAACAGATAATCAATCCCAGATGGTGTAATTTTAAGGTCCACTGTACTAAGAATATTTATACTTCCACCTGTGGGGAACTATGACTATACTAAAGCAATATTCTGTTACCCTTAGGCATGAATTTCTAGAGACATAAATAAAAATAATCCAAGGAAACTAAAATATAATTTGACTGTCTTTAACACAAGACATTTAGCTAAATACTGCATATAAAAATACTTAAGTATATTATGATTATTTGCTTAAAGAAAAAAAACTCGGTAACAACAATACTCATAGTAAAACTGTGAGTGACTTTTTTGAAAGAAACTAATAACTAAGTTGGGGCTAGAGCGATAGCACAGCGGGTAGGGCATTTGTCTTGCACACAGCCGACCCAGGTCTGATTCCCAGCATTCCATATGGTCCCCTGAGCACTGCCAGAGTAATTCCTGAGTGCAGAGCCAGGAGTAACCCCTAAAGCATAGCCGGGTGTGATCCAAAAAGCAAATAAAAATTACAACTAAGTGTAACTAAAGGAGTGCAAAACTAATATCATCTCCACATTTGGAAAAATATATAAAATATCAATTACTGATAATTTCAGATTATAAATGAGTTTAACTACCAGGAAAATTTTCCTCCTTTGAACGAACAGTTTACTCTACCAAAGACTTAAAACAATAGAAACAAATTAGTTTCTTTCAAAAAAGTCAATCACATTAAGAGATTAATGAGATTGCACATCTTTTTAACATAACATCATGACAAAATGACATGTTCATTTGTGAGATAATAGCTAATGAACATCTAAATTAAAATAAAGTACAATAAATGATAGGTCCAGTGAAGACTAAAAATTATATAAGCATTCTAGTAACCTTTACATAAACTGAAAACTGCTGAGCATTCTGTCCTGGATTATTCTTTTCTCTGATTTTAAATACCAGATGTGCTAGTGTTTTTTTTTATAATATCTATCAAAATAAAAATTGTACTGGGCAAGTTAATCATATAGAAAAGGCCTTTGTTTTTTAAGGCATGGTACTAGAGGATGGAACTTAATCTGAGTTTACACTGCTAGAGTAAGGGTTCAAAATTTTATTTATTTATTTATTTTGGAATGAGAAGAGATGATTATAGGCCATCTTTGCCAACTGACTTTCCCAAAACGATAATTAACTATTTTTCTGGACTTTATTTCAGAGGTAGTTTTACATGTGGGGCAAGACGCTTTCAGAAGCTAGGTTTGTATTCTCATCATGTAGAAAGAGGTGCCACATCTCTCTGTTATATTGCAAAAGGATGTTCCCCAAAGTCTAGAGAAGACTTGGGAAGTGAAAGTGTCAAAATGCATTAAAACATATGTGTATTTCAGAGGGGCAGAGGAAAACTTTACAAGTTGTGTTTAGGTTCCTGGACCCAACTGCCAATGTGTAGGGAGGAAAGGATTGCCCATATCAACATACCTGAATTCAAATTGATTCTTGCCGTCTGCCTAGAGAGAGTCTCAGATTCCACAGGTTCAGGGCCAAGTCTCCCAAGACTGCCCTTTGCATCAGATGATATTCAGGTCATAATTCCAGGCTGCCACTGGCATTCTGGCCAACTGGAGGTTCTCATGGCCTCTTCTCAGAATTAAATGCCACTTTATAACATCTACTTGTAGCTAACTATCAGATGGTCCAGGCAGAACTAATTTCCAGTTCAATTAATTTGCTATAATGACTCAGGAAAGCTATGTACCACTAGATCACTGACTGATTCAAAGGATGTAACTTAAGAACACCCAATGAAAGAAATGTATTGAGTCCTGTGTGGGGGAAAGTGAGTCATTTCCAAGCTCTCTTCACTGGAGATCTTTTCCAGTCTTCACATGCTCTCCAGTTCAGGAGCTCTCCAAAGCCTTGCCCTTTTGCGGGACAGGGAGACCACATCCAGTGGTGTTCAGGACTTCTCCAAGTTCAGTGCTCAGGGCTAAAAGCACAGCCTTTAAAAGCCTTGTGAAGGGTTAATGACATAGACATAAATAGAATAATTATTGTCATTGGCAATTTAACTCAACTTCTGCTGTTTCTCAGAAAATCAGGAAGAAGAACTGAAAGTTCCACCCTGTGTTTATTTTCATTTTCCTGGCAATCAGTTTTCCTCCTCAGGCATTTTCCAATAGTTTCTCTCTTCAACCTAACAAGAGACCCCTCTATTATACCAAATATTTGGAAGTTGTGGTCCTGGAGTTAGATGAAGATGACATATAAACATAATACATATTTTTGCTATCTGAATGCCTTTATATATTAATTATTAATAATAATCATGCAAGCTTTACAACATAATTTAATAAAACTAATAAAAGAAAGATCAGAGACCTACGTGAGTAAAAAAAACTAAAGTGTTGTCAAACTGTGGGGAATGTCATGTCTTAGTTAATCACACCATACCTATATTCACACATGCAATTCTCACAAGTGTATCTGGCTTAAGATACCAAGTCTTACTCATATAGTTCAATTAAACAGTCAACTATAGTAAAAGGTAAAAAGGTAAAGGCCCTCCCGTTGATCGTCGATTTGCTCGAGCGGGCCCAGTAACGTCTCCATTGGAGACTTTGTAGTTACTGTGTCTGGCATATCGAATACTCTCGGTAGCTTGCCGGGCTCTCCGAGAGGGGCGGAGGAATCGAACTCGGGTCGGCCATGTTGGCCGCGTGTAAGGCGAACGCCCTACCCGCTGTGCTATTGCTCCAGCCGGTCTACGGCCATACCACCCTGAACGCGCCCGATCTCGTCAACTATAGTAACAGAGATAATCAAATAATCAGCATTTTGGAACATTAATACTATTGTAGACTGGTTACCAAAATTATAATAAAGTAACTGTGCAATGTTGTGCTCATTTTTCTTCTCATCAAAACTATGGCAAATGCAGAAATAAGCAAGCAAAAAGCACACTGAACAGAGAGATTCATATTTTGGATGATATGACAACTTGCTAACTAGGAAACAGTTATTTGGCTTTGACTGGACTAAGACAGTTCTGTATAAAGCCCTTGTACTGATAAGGACCCTAGAGCCCTGGCTGAACAGAATTTTCCCATAGAGAACATAATGCAGGCCTCTTTGACTGATAACTGTACATCTTATTACTACACATGCACACACACACATACACACACACACACACACACACACATACACATACACACATGCCCCTGATGTTCTTACAGCATATCTTTATATATTGTGTATGTTTGCTGCATTTTTCTCAAGTGCACAAGTCCACCTTTCCCTCACATAAATAAGTAAAATTTTCTCTGGAAAGCTCCTAAACGTGTAAAGACTCTTACATAATTTTAATTTTATTGGGCATAAAAATAGGCACCCTCCTCCCCTTTCTGAAACTAATTCCACCACCCATTAGTCAGATTAGCATTTTAATTTACACAATTTCTAGTCAACAAAGTTTTATTATCCAGCTAGCTATTTCCCAAAATGGGGAAAGTATTGTAATTATTTTTCATAGAACAAAATTCTACACACTGGGACTCATTCTCAATAAACTCATATCTCTGAAGCTCTTTCATTACCTGGAGATTTGTAAATAACTGAGGATCTATTTTGTTCTAGAATTTTTCTAAAAACTCAGTCTCTCTTATTAATAATTAGGTGTTTATAATAGGCATGATATGCTAGAATCTCTACTTCATAATTCTATAATGCTATAATGTCTGCCTCCTCTTTAATGTTTTCCCATCTTATTGTGGAGATAATATTTTTCTCATTCTTAGTATGATTATTGTCTATATTGACTATTTTAGTTAACTATGTAAACCTTTAACTTTGTCTTTTTTGTGCACTGCATACTTATTTTTTGCAAAGCACACCGGGCCGTTGATTCTTTTATATGGAGGGGAAAAGGAAATATAATTCAGTATTGATATAGTCTTCTCATGAATGGTAAGGAACTTTGCATTAGTCGTTAAATATAGAAAATTACAAATATTGATCAATTCTTTAATTTATTAGAACAGTGAGATAACAATGCACACTACAACTTACATTGTTGTTCCAAAACAACTGTCATGCACCTTCATTTGATCGGTGGAAAAATCATGAAACAATAGTGATGATAACCAAACAAAGTAAAGCAGGGTTTGAGATGGTTGAGATGGAGGCAATGTAACTTGACCTTGTCTTATGATACATCTATCTGCTATTATCACCGAGGCTGGATTAAATGTTTTTAACTTGTATCTATCTGATGGTGTAATGTTGTGTAATGGAGATGATTCAAACCAAAGCAAGGCAATATTATATGCCTTCATTTTAAGCTCTCTCTCTCTCTCTCTTTCACATACACACACACACACTATTTTTTTATTAGTATGTATGTTTCACACATAGAATGTGGGTACTACACATACAAAAAACCTGCCAATATCCCTCCACCATGCTCCCTACATGCCTTCCTATTTGCACTCTCCAACCCCCACTTGGCAGTTCAGCTCTGTTGGCAGAATCTCAGAATTTTCTTTTATTGGTCTGTTCCCTTGATTTGTTTCTTTATATTCTACATGAGTGAGATCATCCAGTATTTCTCCTTCTGACTCACTTAACATGACATCCTGAAGTTCCATCCAACTTAATGCAAAATTTGTCCTTTCCCTCTAGATGAGCAGTGTCCTATTATGTTACTTTATTTGCTCATCTGTTGTTGGATACTTGAATTGTTTTCAGATTATGACTATCATAAATATTATAGGGAATATAAGGGTGCATATATATTTTGTACTTAGTGATTTTGTGTTCTGGGAGAGAGGCTGAGAACTGAAATTACTGGATGAAATGGCAGCTCTCTTTTCAATTTTCCTGAGAACTTTCTAAAGAGGGTGAACCAGGATCCCTTGAATGAGGATTCCTTTAATCACAGTATCCCTTACAGCACTGATTGTTCATGGGTTTCGTGATATAGTCATTTTCACTGGTGTGACCTGATATTTCATTTTCATTTTATTTGCAAATATCATTAATGATTACTTGACTAAAAAGTTCCTGAGCACAGATAAGCATCAGTACCTAACACTTCATAACATTACCAAAATAAACAGAAAAATGCAAAAATATTAATTCAAAGAAGTATAAGTTTATAAGGATAAGAAGCCACCTTCCCTGGATCCATTCTGGCTTTTCCTGCATTTGGAAATGGTACAGCTTAGCAACTCCAGGCATCTAGGCCCTCCTGAAACCTGCCAGCATATCCCTTAAACACACTACACACAAAGTTCCAAGCCACCATCTCTAACTTAAGAATAAATACAAGCTTAAATTAAGAAGTTTATTTCTGGCTATCAAAAAGTGGAGAAAGATTTCCATCTCCTAGAGTTTTTTCAGGCATTTGACTAAAAAACCTTAATATAAATGCATTCTCCTCTTTTCAAATGTGCAGAAATCCTCTTGAAGGCTAGATAAGCATCCTTTAGACATTTTGACCCAGTATCATCTTTCTCAAGGACCTGGGAACCAGCTCGTTGAAGTGTTGATACGAAGGGAGACAGTGACTCCAGCTCCCAGTTTCAGCAGGAAGGTGGGAGTCTACTTTATGGAAGTGCTCCAGGTTGTAAAAGTATCTACATTCATGAGGTCAGGATAATTTTTTTTTCTGATGAATAAATACAATTAGCTAACATAGTGAGTTACCTGTTAATGAGGAGAATTGGAGATAAACTGCTTGACAAATGGTGCTAATATCTCTGGCTCAAGGATTAGTTCTTAATAATATTGAAAGCATGTTTGCATTTGCTTGGTTTTCCGTGTAGCTTTGCAATCTTAGGATATTATCTGTAATGAACATCAACTCCCTGCCTAAAGTTCTTTTAATAATAAAAGTGTCTTGGTTCACTACTTTTGAAGAGAGGACTTCTGGGTTGGAAGAAGCTTCTCTTAGTTATATTTTCCCAATTATATTTCCCCAGGTAGAGTCCAACTGCTTCTCTAGAGGAACCATTGATGCTGAAGATAGAGTCATGATAAGGTTACTAAGCTACATTTAATAACTGAGGAAGTGAAAGACATATACTGGTGGTTCTCATTTAAATATCAGTGAAATATAAATATTAAAACACAAACAAAGTGACAAAAAAACCCTCTTAGACATGGTGCAAACTATGGTAGTTATAGGAGAAATAAGAAGGCGAGTAGAATAAAATGGATAGAAGGGTTTCTTGGTGGTGAGCTCATACTGGAAATTTGGTGCTGGGTGTGACAAATCCTCTACCTCTATTATGATGCTAAAATATATCCCAGAAATCTACTCTCAATAAAATTTCAAATTTACAATGTAGCATTTTAAATAGGATACACTGCACAGTAGATTTCTAAAACTTTTCTATACTACATGACTCTCTAACCATTAAATAATTACTCTACACTTGGCATTTCTCTACCCTCACTCCCACTGTACCCCCACCAGCATCTGCCAACCATTATTATTCACTTCTATAAGAAAGTACTTAGCTCAGTCAGAAAGAGAGGAACAGATATAGAAGGAGTGCACTCATTTGTGGAGTATAAAATAACATATCATGAGACTGACACGCAAGGACAGTAGATATAAGAACTGGGAAGATTGTTCCATAGTTGGAAGCCTGCCTCATGAGCGGAGGGGAGAAGGCAACTGGAATAGAGAAGGGATCATCAAGAAAACAAGGGTTGGAGGAATGGGTCGGGATGGGAGATGGGTGCTGAAAGTAGATAAAGGGCCAAATATGATAACCTCTCAGTATCTGTATTGCAAATCATAATGCCCAAAAGTAGAAAGAGTATGGGGAATATTGTCTGCCATAGAGGCAGGGGAGAGGTGGGGTGAAGCCGGGGAGGGATACTGGGGAGATTGGTGGTGGGGAATGTGCACTGGTGAAGGGATGGATGTTTGATCATTGTGCGATTGTAACTCAAATATGAAGGATTATAACTATATCTCATGGTGATTCAATAAAATAAAAAAAATTTTTTAAAAAGTACTTAACTCAGACCCATTAAATCCTACAAATCCTACAATGTTTTTATTTGTGATGAATTTCCCGTCGGCCGGCCCCTCCTCCCTCGCCTCCCTCCTCCCTCCTACAGCATGTCACTAATGTTTACCTGTGTCCTGGCATAAAGCAGGATTTCTTTCTCTATTTTTAAGGTACCATACCTTATTGTTTTAATTACTGTGATGTGTCTAATATGTGCTAAAGTTAGAAAGTGTAAAGTCTCAGTTTTATTTTATTGCCAATCTATTAATATTTTATAGTTTTACATACATTTTATAGTGCTTTTTTCTATTTCTGCAAAAATTCTATTGAGGAGTTATGGGCATGCTATTGTGTCTGTAGACTGCTTTCTGTACATAGTAAGATATTTAATACTTTTAACCCCTCCTCCAAAAGTGAAGCTGAGGGAAGACTATAAAACTCATCTTATGAGACCAGCACTACTCTAATACAAGAGATGTAGAATTACTGGAATCTAACTACTGGACCACAGCAATTAGGCAAGAAAATAAAAAAGTAAATAACCTTAGATGAGTGACAACAACAGAAAAAGACAATTATCTCTGTTCTCAGATAACATTTATTATTTGTAGAAAATCCTAGAGATTTTTATAGAAGAACATTGCTAGAACTATAGTTTGAGGATCCAAAGTCAACATATAAAATTCACTTGTGCTTATATATACGTGTATATTAACAAATGATCTAAAAGAAATTAGAAAAATAAGCTACATGACATTAAAAAGGACACAATAGTAGCATACTTAATCAAGACTCAGATATCTACCATTAAACTACAAAACTACTGAAAGACACTGATGACACAAAAGTGGAAAAGTGTTACTCCTGAATGGTATATTTTCTCTAAGTATCGATGAAACCTAATCTTTAAATAGTTAACCCTTCCAGCTCTGACCAGAGTTACTTACATGTTAATGCAACTACTTTGTAAATGTCAGTGGTTACAAAAACAATCTCCAGAGGGACTGAAGTCTTGAGGTGGAGAAAAGTGATAAAGGAAGGACTAGAAAATAATCTGTGAAAGATAATAGAATTTAGAAAGAGAGATTGATAAAGTTTAATTTGCAAGATCCAAAGAAATGCTTACAAAACAATAAGGATTTCAGACAGAAGAAAGAATTCAAAGCTGAAAACAGCTCATCAAAATGTCTGGTTCTTAGACTCAGAATGATCTCTCTCATATGTGGGATGTAAGAAAATTTCCCAGGAGGATATAGGAAGCTTGCCACCTCCTGGTGCAGGATGTAGAAAAGGATTAGTTAGGGAAAGGAACATTAGGACAATTTTGGAAGGGAAATGTATCTGCCACAGAGGCAGGTTGCGGGGTGGGTTGATACGGGGGCACTGAGTCTGTTGGTGGAATGTAGTGAATACTGGTGAAGAGATTGATGTTGGAACAATGTATATCTGAAACTCACTTGTTTTCTAACTTTGTAATTAATTGTGATTCAACAAAAATAAATTAATTTCTGAAATGTGTCATTTTTTGTATGACTTATAAGAATTCTTTATAAGAATTGCTTGTATGAGGGGTCATTATTGGAACCAATTAAGAAAAGCTTTAAGTGAAGGGGAAAAAATGAGAGGTATTTTCTTAGCTAAACTCAATAAAGAAAAACAACTTTAAAAAATAATGTTAAAAAATAGTGTTAGCTCCAATAATACTGTCAATCTAAAATTTGACTCTTTTCATCCTGTGTGTGCACAAAGTATTTTCCTTTATTTGCAAAGTAATTTCTGTATACTCCACTCTACTTGGGATTGTGCTAATTTCTAAAATTGGAAAGCAGTACAATCTCAAAAGGAAAATAGACTCTGTCCTCAGATACAAAGCTAAATCTTTAGTTCATTGAATGTAACTTTCTGATAAATCAGCTGTGGTGAGATGATTCTTTTTAATAAAAATAAAAATAAAAAATTGTGTTTCAGACATTTGACTTATTTGTATATACTGCTATATTTGTGTTCATTATTGCTATTCTCTTAAACAGAGATTTTGTTTTTAAGTAAGAACTATGTCAGGAAGAGAATATAAAAGTCAATATCTTCTATTACTAGGCCTTTTAAGGAAGGGATACTTAGTGATTTATTAGGTGTGGGTGGGGGGCAGGAGAACAATCAACACCAACAGAATGATTTCTCTCCTCCTGTCTCTTAAAGAACTCATTAATAGGCAAACTAAACTGACTGAATTTTTAATTGCTCTTTTAAAGACTAGAGTCATAGAACCACTGCCATGTTTGGTGCCAGTGAAGATAATACAAGTATTACCAATAAAAATAGGATTACATATTTGTTTCTCAAAATTGGAAGATTTTTTCTACTTAAGAAACTATGTTTAAATTTTCTTCTGTCTAACTTATCTATATCCTTTTGGAAATAATGACTACAGGGGGAAAAAGGATGACTTAAATTACTTCAATAAATAAATATTATATTTATTTATTTAGTACAGACACACACATTATTAGCTCCTATAAAAATTTTTACTTACAAGGTAGTCATGAAAGAATTGCTCCATTTCCTTCTTTAGAGACATTATATTTTATAGTTTGTAAATATGCTTTTTCCTGTATTTTTTCTGAAGATGTTCAGGATATCAACCTCTGCCAGATTATTTCTTTGAACATAGAGAAAAGTGGATGGAGAGATAGTTCTGGGATATACAGAGACCATTTTACAGAAAGGAATTTTGATACAGGCATGAGTAGATATTTATAAATTCATACATACTATATACTTTCAAATATGTTATAATATGTATAATTGTGGGCTGGAGTGATAGCACAGTGGGTAGGGCACTTGCCTTGCTCACAGCCGACCTGGGTTTGATTCCTCTGCCCCTTTCGGAGAGCCCTGGCAAGCTACTGAGGGTATCTTGCCCACATGGCAAAGCCTGGCAAGCTCCCTGTGGCATATTCGATATGCCAAAAACAGTACAACAAGTCTCACAATGGAGACGTTACTGGTGCCCACTCAAGCAAATCGATGAACAGCAGGAGGACAGTGCTACAGTGCTAGAAACTATGAAGGTAAATATTCAAACCAATATTTATTGTTCATGATATAAGCAAGCATTAGAAACTTCATCCTGTTCCCCACAAAGCATTTTTAATAATCTCTCACTCCTCCCTTGGCTCGTGTTCTGCCTCCTAATAGTAATAGATTTCCTCAGACATTGTGTCTTTGCTGCTGAACCAGGTCCAGTTACAGATGGGGTGGGAGTCGGGGGTGGGGGGGCAATCACCAGTTCTCTGCAAAACTCCTGAAGCTTGTCATTCCCAAGGAGTGCTCTTAACCCCAGAGAGGAACCAACACCAAGCCCTCTTAAAAGATTTCTGTAATTTATCAGACTCCTTTTACACACTGACCCACTTTCACAATTTTATACTCAGTTATTTTCTTACTAGTAAAATATAATCTATATTCTCCCCAGTCTGAGAGAAAGATGGTTTGGGGGACATCAAATCCATCCTCTTCACAGTTTGTTGGCATCTGAATAAAACTACTTTTTGCACACCAAATCTTGTCTCTTGAATATTGGCCTTCAAATGGCAAGCATTCACACTTAGGTTGAACAACAGCAGCAAATTAAAACCCATTAATGAAATGATTTCTTAGCTGCTAAAATATCACTGATATGCCATTGTATTTCTAATGACATATGATTTCTACAGATCTGTTTTTGTCATTCTCTTTTCAAAGTTTCAATGACAATGATATGTGTTCTAGAGAGTTAGTGTTTGCCATTAGTAACTCTTTAAAAAACATACGTGATCTTAGAAAACAGAATTTATTTGGCATGTGGCTTCATAGTTATTAGGTATTTTATGTCATACCCATGGTTTCACAAGGAATTGAAGAGGCAACTTGTGGTAGTCAAATCAAAGTTATAGTTGAGAACGTAAAGAGCCATGGAACTCTATAGGAATAGTTACCTGCATCTTTAGACATGAGAAAGATATTGATATCCTCGAAGAGGACAGTTCTATCATGCAGTTGTAAAGCATTTGTGCTCAAAAAATATTTTCCACCATCATTTCTGCTTGTTCAAAGACTTTATTTCCAAGACTATTTTTTTTCTCAAGCCAACTCTTTACTTTTGTTGAGAAATAGTGATCTCAAATTCTAGGTTATAAAGTGTTTTGACGCTTTCGTCATGGTTACATCCAAGACAGGTACACTTGTTTCTTCAAGTTTAGCTGATGGAGAAACTAAGGCTCAGGAAGTTAGCTTCCATATGTAAGCCCAAGATGTTTGTGCTTCCCCCCCTTTCCATGCACTATTATCTCCCCTGGGAATTCTATCATCTACTTTTACAGTACGAAGGACTGAACCCAAAAACTTCACATGTGCAAAGCTCACTCACTTTACAGCTACACTGCATTCCAGATACCTCCCCTAGAAATGCTTTGAAGGATGATATATTGCTTACCAAGAATAATTGAGATTAAAAATCTATTTGAAATTTCTCACCTAAGCAAAGATGACCAGAAACACAAAGAAATTTCTTAGTATTCAATGGGGAGATTGATTTATCATTCTAAGTATGAATACTAAATGTAGAAGATATTGGTTCTTACGCGGAACTTCTCTTAGTGGTCAACTATTCCTTCTCAAATCTTAATAAATAAATTGACCTGGGATTATAATTTACATATAGTTACTAAATTTGTTACCCCATAACTATTCGGTCAATTCGGTCAAGGAGTAAATGATATTTACTCCCCATATATGTCTGTTTTGACTTTACAAAGTAGTTGTTAACATCTACCAGACTAATCCATTGATCAAATTATTTTCTAAATTTCTAGTACATACTAGTTGTGGTACCACACATATAAAAAACTTAGGTATGAATGAAGCATTATCCCTAATTTTTAAAAAGACCAAGAGAGCACACATCTGAAAAATATTTAGCATTACATAAAT
Organism: Sorex fumeus; assembly: GCF_029834395.1. Classification (NCBI taxonomy): domain Eukaryota; kingdom Metazoa; phylum Chordata; class Mammalia; order Eulipotyphla; family Soricidae; genus Sorex; species Sorex fumeus. Next base: position 30,505,918 of record NW_026606188.1, read on the forward strand.
TCTTATGGGCACTAATTTAACACAACTCCTATACTCATAGAATTTATAACCCTCAACAAATAAAATAATCTATAAATAGTTTTGTATTCAACTTGCCTCAATAATACGTTATGAATAGTAATTACAATAATATCATAACTTAATATTATGTTAATACCCTTATTTGATTAAATGATTTATAAGAAACTAATTTTAATTCAAAAAATTTAATTCAACAGTGGTAGGGCATTTGCCTGGTGCATGGCCGGCCTGGCTGACCCGAGTTCGATTCCTCCGCCCCTCTCAGAGAGCCCAGCAAGCTACCGAGAGTATCTCACCAGCACAACAAAGCCTGGCAAGCTACCCGTGACATATTTGATATGCCAAACACAGTAACAACAAGCCTCACAATGGAGACGTTACTGGATCCACCGAGCAAGTCAATGAACAACGGGAGGAGAGCGCTACAGTGCTATTTCAAAATACTACACTTGGCTTTGAAACAATTGCTAGGGATACTGGCTCATTAATTTCATTTAGAAAGCAATATTTTCTGTTGATCCATGGATCAAGTTCACTTATTTTTATAGTGTTATTCTAGATCTTAATGATACATATTTTTGATCTCCTGGATACTTCATACAAAGTAATGCCCTCTCCCTGTTATTAACATGTATTTTTCTTGGCAAACACAAAATGTGAAGACACTAAAAATCATGATGTAAACAATGGAAATGTGAGTAAGATTTTGGAGTTAAAAATTTTTTTAAAATGGATGTGGTGGACTACAGAAATAGTAAATCAGGTAAGGCACTTACCTTGCGTCAGTCAAGCCAGATTCAATCTCTGGAACCCTATCCGGTCTCCCATGCTTAATAGGAGTGATACTTGGGCACAGAGTCAGAAGTAAGCCCTAAGTACCATAAGATATAAACTACCCCCTCACCCGACCATTCCCCTCAGCCCTCCACAAAACAGTCTTGAGACCAGAGAGATTGTACAGAGGTTAAAACACTGACCTTGTGCTTGGTCTACCTAGATCTAACCCTGGGCACTGCATATGTCCATTTAACATCGCCAGACATTATCTTTGGGTACAACAGGGTGTAACTCAATAAAACAAACAAACAATAAAAAGTGCTGTGCCTGAAAGTAGGTATAAAGATTAAGAACAAATGTATTTGATGAAAGAGTAAGAAATTGGAATGGGAGAACAGCTATTAAAAAAATGAACATATAGTTCAGTATTGTAGTTACAACTTTCCAATGCAGCATGCAGGCCAATAAATAAACAAATAAATAAATAAATAAAAAACAATCAAGATTATTCTGCTGCTGTGACTGCTTTTCTTTTTTCTTTTTGGGTCACACCCAGCGATGCTCAGGGGTTACTCCTGGCCCTGCACTCAGAAATTACTCCTGGCGGTGTGTGGAGGACTATATGGGATACCAGGGATCGAACCCAGATCAGCCACAAGCAAGGCAAATGCCCTACCTGCTGTACTATCAGTCCGGCCATGTGACTACTTCTTCTGATTCACCATGCATTGCCACTTCCTTCCAAAAAACTGTTCTTGGATTCACCCTGTCATGGGAGGATTGTACCAACTCTAAATCCCTGCACAATGTCTGCATTTCTAGCTGAATTGTTTAAGAATTTGAGGTTATTTTATGGGAGAGGTAGGGACAAAGGGGTTAAAAGAGGAATGGGCATATCTATTAGGTGATTGAGCATGACAATCATTTTAGAGTACAATAATGCCTAAATATTTATTTACAAGTCTCAGTTATTTTTGTCTTCTCTTATTGAAGGAATAAAAAGAGAGGATACTGTCATTAATTTATCACACTTCACAAAATACCAAAGAAAGAAAACTCAGTCCTTTGCTTATAGGAGACTTAGGGTCTTCTAATAAGCAAAAATACACATGTATGCAAAATACACACACACACACACACACACACCACAGGTGTGCATATGTGGATGTATGTGGCATACATTTTCCTCTTTCTGTGCTTGAGTTCTATAAACCTTGCTCCTTTCTACTCTGCTCTCACACGGTACCTTTGTCTTTACCTATTGGAATGTCATTGTGGATATGGATTTGAATCAATCTTGCCTTACTTAATATCTATATAAATTCTGTGTTTTTATTAGATCCCCTAAATTTTCTTTTGATTTTTCTCCACATTTTTGTTCATCAATCATCACAACTCTCCCAAGTGTAAAATATACACATGTCCAGCCTGTGTGCAAACACACATTCACACACAGTGTCAGAGAAGCACTGGATTTACAAGTCCTGTTGCTGCCTTTAGCCATTACTACCCTCCCCCCGTTGTGATCTGAATGTGATCTGTTTAAAGTGCTGGATAATTTTGTAGCTCAGTTGAATCACATTTCAAACTTTTTTACAAGGCCTAAAGTGATTTGCATCACCTCCCACTCTGAAATATAACCTTTTTAAAAATAAAGTCGCACTATAAATAGAACTGCTCTGAAATTACATGTGGCACGTAATTAAGTGGTGCACATTGAAGCGCTCAGCTGTTTCATAATTCTCCAGAAGCAAATGGTGCTGCACTAAAATTCAGAAAATGTGTTGTTCTTCATCTGGATACTATCAAACCAGAGCAAGGTAATCATAGGTTTTGTTCAATAGGATGTCGTGTGAATAAGCAACTATTAGGAAAAGGCAGCCTCACATAATTGCTTTAGGTTTCTTCAACTCAGGAGCACCAAGAAATGCATACCCAGGATCTGGACTGAGTCTTTGTCCCTCCTGAGGACCAAACCAAAGGTCAAGCTTTCCTTTCACTGCCTAAAAGCCAATACATCTGCTAATAAATATTTTTTAAAAATTAGAAATTGGTGGGAAGTAGAACTCTTCCCTGAGTAGACAATCTACTGATATGCACGTGAGCTTTTCTATCCATGGCAAGCTTGACAGGCAGGGACTAAAGAACAAGTAACAGATAGAAGGGAAAGATGTCAAAAGCCTCTTACCTGCACCTGAAACTGCAGCTCTTCTAGCCGATGCAGAGTGCCAGCCCAAGTCACATTAGTAGGCTGCTAGTGTGATGCCATCAATATTTAAAGGGTTCAGGGGATGGGTAGAGGGAATGGCAGGAAACTTGAGAAGTCCTCTTCATTTCTGAAAGAGGTCAGAGAGTATCTCCTTTCCTTCTCCAATTACTAATTGTTTCAGTCTTTGGACTGAATCTGAATGTCAGGCCTAAGGCAAGCCTTAGGGTGCAACGAGAGTAGAAATCCATAAAAAAATAAATAAATAAAAAATAAAAGAATGGGGAGAAAGAATGAGGCAAGGAAAAAAGCTATTAACAATTGAAAATAAAATAAAACACTAAAAAAGTGAAAAGTGTATGGCAAGAAAATTAGAATAGTGAAGGCAAAGGAGAAAACTTGATAAAATGGAAAAAAGAAAATTGATGAACCCAAGCATGACCACCAATTATTTAGGTAGATTCCCAGAAACATTTTCTCATGTCCCTAATGGAATAAATAGATGGAGTGATGATTTGCCTCCATAACCATTTCTGAGTGGTGCAGTGTCACCTACTCTGGTAAGGAAACTTCAATGAGTGCCAAAAGGAAATTTAGAGGTTGTTTACTTCAAACTCTCATGGAATAAGTGGGAGGTTTATCTGTAACCTTTCAGATAATTCTCTATTCTCCATGTATAGATCCTTTCAAATAAGAGGGTTACTATCAGAACAATTTTTCAAATTTAATACAATAACGATGTCATTTGAAAGTTTTCTTCCTTTGAACATAAAACTGCTACCACAGACTTTCCTTCTATGGTTCTTCTACAGACACAGAGAAAAATAAATGTTTAAGGGAAGAAAGGGGTTGAAGAAGTGAATGTTCGAAAAGAACATGAGCACTGAGAGGAATATTTATAAAATGGATATTAAAAGGGATAGACATTGTTACTCTAAAAAAAAAAGAAAAATGGAAGTGAAAGGATGCTAGAAGATAGTTTAGTAAAATTAGATGATAAAACAGGAAAGAATTTTATGATCTAATTTTATTTTAACATTGTTAACATCTCTCCAATATGAAGCTTTGTTGTTCTAATGAATAATGGTAGCATATTGTTTATCTCTTATATTTTTGTAATTCTGAAAGTGTTAATTTTTTCTAATGTGCACAATCCAGTTTTTTATTTTAAAGTGATAAGCTAAATTTTTGATTCTGCTAACATGGTCATTACACAGTTGGAGATAGAGTAATTGCTTTTTTGTTTTTCAAGTGTTAGTGATTTCTGAACTATAAATAAACTGCATATTCTCTAGTTGTGCACAGTCAACTTCCATTTGGGGCCCAAATTTATAATGACTTGGGACTAATATGTATTTATATTTACCAGTGCATTAAATCTTCTCAAAAGAGGTTTGGTTTAGCATTGATTTGTTATTAGCCACACATTTCTGAATTCCCAAATAATTCGAAAATCTCCTATTTATTTGTATTTCTTTCAAGCAAACAAATCTTTATAAAAACAGTATTTATCTTTCACTGTTTCGAACCTAAGCAACAAAAGGAAATCCATAAGCGTATGTAATTACTGAGATGGAATCTCTTGACATACAATACATTAGATTAAAAGAATTGTGAAGACAATGATTGCATTAAGGAGATCAATGGCCATTTGTGGGGTTAAAAATATTTCTGATTTTCCTATTTGTCAGAAATCCTTGAGCTGAAGGAACCTTTGAGAGAATACTACTGCCAGCCAATGAAATGATGTACTTGAAATTGTTTTTCAGAATAAATGCTTTGTTATGAAAGCACTCCAAATTTTATAGAAATACTCTCTAATCAGCTCAAATAGACTCTTCAACATGAAAATTACACAGAAAGCTCCATGAAACTGTGTCATCTGGATGTTAATTGAATAGAAAAATATATCTCCTGTGGGTTTTTACTCTAAAGAAGTTTTTATTAAAACTTTTTCATTTATAGTTCTTCTTGAAAAATAACAAAACATTGAGAAATTTTTTTCAATGTGAGGAAATATTTGGAATCTAGAATCTAGAAGGAAAAACATTTTTTCAAGCTAAAAAGCAACTTGATTATCTCATTTCAACTGATATAATTAACTCAGATGAAAGTTAATGGTGAGCACTGTCATCAATAGTATTTTTGATAGTTTTTAATAGCTTGTTTTTTACTAAAATTTTTTATGTTAAAGACTATCAGTACTATAAAACGTACCAGTTTTAATGGAATATGAGAATAAGTAGCTCATACTTACCAATCCTTTTTCTTCTATTCAGATTTCTGATCTCAGACCAGATATTGTATTTATAAATTCAATGATTAGAAAACAAAGTAGATTCTTCATTATCAACATGCATGTTCGAAAGACTTCTCCTCAAACATTCTTTTCTTTCTGAAAGTAGAGTTGAGCAATATTGTAAAAGAAATCTTTCTCTTTTTCTTCTTATTCGCTGGGTGGGGCATACCCAGTGGTGCTCCAGGGAAATTTCTGGTTCTGTGCTCAGGCGTGACTTTTGGAAGGGGTCATATATGGCACTGGGAATTTTAACCTGGTCTATGGCCACTGCAGTTGCATGAAAAGCAGGAGCATGACTTTCTCTATTATCTCTTTTTAAATTTTATACTGATAACCCCTTATCTAAAAATTATTAAATACCGTTTTACTGCCTAAGGTTTGTAGCCATTATTCACTTATCCATTCGCTTTCCATCTCTGACCATCCACGTTTCGAGGAAACCTTGTTAGCTATACACATTGGGTAAAGATCCTCAAGGTCTTCTCTTGGGCTCGTTTATATTATATCTTGAAGACTATGTGATGATTGTAACAGTAATTTATGAGAATATCTCGCCCATCCAGCAAAGCCTGGAAAGCTACCCGTGACTTATTTGTATGCCAAACACAGTAACAAGTCTCACAATGATACTGGGCCCGCTCGAGCAAATTGATGAACAATGGGACGACAGTGACAGTGACTTCAAAACTTCAAAATAATGTCTTCTAGCCTATAAAATATTTTAGAAATGAGGCCCACAGATGACTTGATACAAAAGTGCTTACATTGCAAACATTCAGCCATGAGTACAATCCCTGGTGTCACCCATATATGCTAATTGTGGTTCTGTGGTTTGACTGCTTTGGACCCTGAATATACATTGGTGTGTGTGTGTGTGTGTGTGTGTGTGTGTGTTTGTGTTTGTGTATAAACACTATTACTAAAAGATATAACCCCATGCACGTGTGTGTACAAGTACCACAGCCAAAAATGTGCTCCCAGCAAATACCACAGCCAAGTATATGTGTAACCACGATCACTGCAGCAACTACAATAGTAGAAAGGGCAAGAGAATCAACATTTTAAAAAGGGAAAAGAAAAGATAGAAGTTTACACTGAAGAAGAGTGAGGAGAATGAGGTGGAAAAGGAAATGAACAGAAAAATGAGAACTAAAATTTCTCTGTAAGGAGGTTAGGTTGATGGATGTTCCTAGTGATGTCATTTTTAGAGATTATGGAAAGGTTATATTTTTTATTATTAAATTTTGCCCAGCCATTTTCTAGTTTTTACAGGTTTTTTTTTTTACTTAATCACTGTGATATACAGTTACAAACCTTTCATGTTTGTTTGAGTTTCAGTCATACAATGATTGAACACCCATCCCTCCACCAGTGCACATTTTCTACCCCCAATGCCCCCAGTTAATACCACCCTCCCCCCACCAATCCCAGCCTTCCCCATACCTCTATGGCAGACAGTTTCCGCCATATTCTCTCTCTACTTTGGGGCATTAGGGTTTGCTCAAATTTTCCCATGCTTCTGGAATTCTAATATTGTAAGTTGTTGGGGTTCAGAGACATCTGTGTAGGGAGCTAATTCATTTTTCGATTCATTTGGGAGTCTCTGGATTGCAACAGCACAGTTGATGCACTGATACTGCACCTGGAGGCAGATTGTGGTGTGACAGCCAGGACCCCAAGTGGGCAGAGAGACAAGGAGGGATGGCCCGTCTCTGCTGCTGCCATGGGGTCTGGAGTCTTAGTCCTGGAACCCGCATACCTATGTACCTTGGTTTTGCTTCTGAAAGCTCGTGGCTGCCAGGGTTTCATCTGGAGTGGGTGGAAACAGAACATTCTCTCCATTCAAGGCACCCTGGTGGAATTGACTTGATACAAGCCATTTTCTTAAAACAAAAATAGCTTACAAAAGGAAAGCAACATTATTACATCAGGAATAATTTCTTTTTCTAATGAGAAATCTAACAAAAAAGATTCCATAAAAGTGCTCTAGAATTATCTTCTATGTATAGGTTAAAAAAGGTAACAATTAAAGAATTGTCACCTTTTTTTAAAGAATTAAAAGAATTAAAGAATCCACCCAGATCCTCCAAATTCCAGTAGGCGAGGGTCACACCCACCAACTGGCCCCCTGGCGCCATGTAATCCCATCAACGGCCAAGACTCAGAGACTATAAAAACCAGCTCCTGGAACTGCGCGGCCGCATTTGCGGCCTCATTTGCGGCCGCGCGAAATCCTATTATGACATCTTATTATCTCATTCCTACTTTGGACAAACTGGCAGGCTACCGAATGTAGCCTGCCCACATGGCAGAGTCTGGCAAACTCCCTGTGGCATACCCAATATGCCAAATACCAGTAACAATGATGGGTCTCATTCTCCTAAAGAGCCTTGAATATAATCTCAGGGCTAGGAAGAAGGAGACGTTACTGGGGCCTGCTCTAGGCAATCGACGATTAACAGGATGACTTGTGATTTGTGATTTGTGAAGAAATATTGGGGCTGAGTGATAGGGAGCAATGAAGTAGGGTAGAAGTAACAGAACATTGGTGGAAGGTATCGGAGACTTTAGTGGTGGTGGAAGGGACACAGTCACTTTGGACATCAAAGCCATAAATGTTAATGGTATTACAACTAAATAAACAAGCTAAAATAGAAAAAGAAATCCTATAACTGCACTCATATAAAACCAGTTCTATGACTTATTTAGGAGCAGTAGAAATAAAGCCAAATAGATCTACTCCTGGTCATTTCGTTGATATTAATAGACAGACTTGGGTACTGTTCAAATACTAAGAAAGAAACTGGGCAAATGCCAATAACAGGTGCTAAGTAAATGAAAGAGGAGAAAGATTGTTTGGGGCACCTTTCTACCATCAAAGAAGTTATATAATTCAGAAGTCACTGTAATTAAAACTTAGAGAAAGTGTTCATAAGAGTATAGTTTGAATATTGCTATTGTCACCAGCATCTTTTCACATTGCTCTGTAAAAATTCAAGTGATGGAAATGTGCCTATGTTCTTAAGAAGGAACCCTACCAGACAAGAGGTGCTTCAGATTCCATCCTCTCTGGTGAAATTGATAGAAACAACAATAGATGGTTTTATATTTTTAATTTCTATGTTTTTTAAAACTTTAGTTGCTTTTCTTAAACCTTCTACAAGGGTAAAGTTGCTCCAAATACTCAACTGGAAACTTTTGTTAATTGATTATATTCCTAATATGAGTCAGAAAACATGCAGATCACTCAGCTCTGATTCTGAGTTATCAGAAACTTGGAAAAGGCACAAGACTTCATTTTGGGTTTGGGTTCAAAAGATTTCAGAAAGAAACTTAAATTCCGAAACCTACAGTTGCAATACTAGAAATTTCACTCTCCTCCCTCTGTCTCCTATCATCTTTTAACATTTCTCTCATTTATTTAACCTTTAATTCCACAAGCATTTATTTATATCTTAGTGTGACCTTGGTGCATGAGTTGACACAAGGAATAAAAATAATTTCATACAATAAGACAATTAGAAATGAATATTTGGAAAGATTTAATTGAGAGGATGATGAAGCCAGATCATAAAAAGTGCTTGGCAAAGAACATGTATGTCTCTATGTTACTTTTGTACAATGAAAGTATAAAATTATTTGTGCTGAGAGCTGCTTATCAGTCAACTAGACCACATTTGGAATTTAATCAAAGAAAATTAAGGGTGCACCTAAATTTCACCATACATTGAAATACAGTGTGGATGCAGTTAACTTGTTCAACAGCAATTTCTATTTGATTACAACCATTTCAGGATTCAAAGTGTTAATGAAATTAAAACTTTCTTTTTTTCTACAAGAAAAGTCCTGTTCTACTAAATGAACCTGTGTTTACTATTCTATTTTGTCTTAGATTGTTCAATCCCTTATAAGCAGGACTTCAATCTATAGTTCAGTTGAAACTTGAAATGTCCCTCTCTGATTGTGCTTTCCAAGGATTCAGTCTGTCTCCTGTAAGTAGCACCTTTTATTTTCTATGTGTTGACCACTTGCTACCAGTTTGCCAGTTGCTCCATGTATACACACATGAGAGCAGGGTGGAAGAATCGAATTTGGGTCGGCCATGTTGGCTGCGTGCAAGTCAAATGCCCTACCCACTGTGCTATTGCTCCAGCCCGAGCATGAATTGAATGAATTAAATTAAATTAATTAAATCATACCATGAATTAAATGCCTCTGAAGGAAATCAACTTAAGTTTCTTTCTCAATTCCAGTTTCAATGATGGAATAGATTTGTATCCAGAAAATGGTCATTTAAAAAAAGTTCAGCTACAAGTTTTTAATACATAATTTAATTTATTAAAATACATTTAATTTAAAAAGTAAAAAAAAATGATGATGATAGAAAAATTTTCATGCTATACTACTAAATAAATAGAAGCAGACTCCAAGTAACATAAAGATAATATTCAGGGAAAAACGGTATAATAATTTGTTTATGTAAATATTTGCTACTGGAAGGACTCATCAAAACCCTCCAAGTGTTATTTTGTAACAGGAACAATAATTTTTGTCCTTTGTGATTTTATGAAAATGCTTTTTGTTCTTACATTGGATATTTTATATCTGAATGTTGCACACATAAATAACTTGTTGGGATTAAACAGTGCAAATTTGAAATCTTGTTCTAGAGAATATATTGCCATCTTGGCAATTTTTATTAAAAAATAATTACCTAAAACTTTGGGGGGTCATTATTTAATTAGTAATTAGCTTTTATTTTTTTGTCCAAATTGAAACACGTTGCCTACATTCATCAGTTGAGAAGGAAATTATCTCTAAAATTGTTTTAGGCAAAAATTAAGTTATAATATGTTAAGTCTGGTGCCCTTTGCTAATTGATACTGTAATAAAACAAAACTATGAAATACATTATCTTCTGATTTTCTCTTTCTCAAATGTGCCATCAAACATTTTGTAGACCTCCCTAGCTTATCTTATTTCAGAACACCAGATGGATATGGAAGCACACAATGTGCTTGAAACATTTACTCCTCCTACTCAAGATTTGTGTCGACAGATTCAACTCTAACTCCTCTTAAACTGAATCATAACCAGAACTATTATGGAATAAACTGACTGCCAAGAAATATCAGGTCAGTAACTTTTATTACAATGGAAATTAAGGTATGAATACTGACTGAATGAGAATTCTCAGAAGCCAGTTCTGATCTATTTGGACCCTTGCCGTATTTTCTATTATTAAGCACCAAATGAAATAAACTGTCATTTTTTAACCAAATTTCAGTTTGACATGAAAAAAGAAAGAAGTTAATAGAATTCTGCAGGTACTCTGTTGAATCTGATTAACATATATTGCTGATATAAATACTCATACTGAACTACAGATTTTCTCCAGAGTTGCATTTTCTGTAACTCTCTTGGATGTTGTTAAGAGTCTACTATGATTGGATGCTAACATTTTTTACATTTTTACTACTAAGTTATAAATTACAGAATATCCAAAATGCTACTTTTATGTATATAATTCATTAGGGAAAATGCATTGTTCTATAAAACTAGATTTGAAATGAATCAAGTACATATCATCTTTCCCAGAGAAGCATACTGTAGACAGTTTCACATACCTGGAGTCACTGTCCGTTTTTTAACCCAGCGTATAATCTATGGGACCTTTGGATCCAGAATACATTGATTTGTGAGTCATCATGAGAATAACTTCCCGATAAGACAATCTCTGAAAAAACTGTATAAACTCAACTTTTGGGGTATTCTATCAACATATTAATTACAGCATTTTTTTATTACACAACATTTGGGGGTTTCATAATTGTCCAACATAATAAACATATGCATTTGTAGCATATGTAAAATGTTTCATAGCATATTGTATGCAATATGCTTAGAAAAGTAAGTCAAGTGGAGCCAGAGTGATAGTACAGAGGGTAGGGCGTTTGCCTTGCATGTGACCAACCTGGGTTTAATCCTCAGCATTCCATAGATTCCCACAAGCACTGTCAGGAGTAGTTCCTGAGTTCAAAGCCAGGAATAACCCCTGAGCATCACAGGGTGTGACCAAAAAAAGCCAGAAAAAATAACAATAAATAAATTAAACAACATTATTTGGGGGTTATTATTTGAGAAATCCTCTGAAAGAAGCTTATTTTCACAATATTTCTCTAGGTATCTGTTCTTAACTTCTTACATATATATGCATATTTAGAAATACAGTGCAATTATTTAATTTTTGCTATATACAATGTGTAAGACTCACTTTGTGAACTGTGACATTTTGGAGAACAGGATTATTACTAGTAATATAATCCAGTTCTCTTCAGATGAATAAACTGAGACCTATATGGACTAATAATCTTCCACAGTCCATAAAAATGGCAGAATCTGCTCTAAAAATCCTTAAACTTGATTTCTTAGTAGGAAACTGGAAAGCAAGTTTGGCCCTGCCAGCAAGTAAAATATTCCTGAATCACTGAACTACTACTGCATTAAGTGGTTTAATCTCCTTATTTCTATATATACGAAACACAATTTCAGTAGTGGAGCCTTAATAGGCCTCAAGATTCACTGTAGATTCCCAAAGTGCCCCATTTAGTTCTTCAAGGAAGTTCACCTGCAAAAATAAATCCAGTTTATTGAACAATAATAAACAATAATAAACAATAAAAAACATTAAATATTTTGAATATGAGTGATAATTTACAAAAAAAGGCATCTGAAAGAAACCCTAAAACCCAAAACAGAAACAAAATACAAAGATTTATAACATGTTTTCTTTGTGCAATTATTAAAAATAATTTCAGCTTTACAAGGTTTTATTTAGTTTTCTCTAAGAGAGTAAGCATATCTAGAGTAGTTGATGAGTGGAATGCTGCAGAAGTCAAAGTATTTGTAGATTCCAGCCACGTATTGAATGACCTTGGATATACTAAGGGAAAAGACTGAGAACAAATTAGAGTAATATTTAGTTACAACTTGATTAAATTATATGAAAATAAAAGGATTTATGTCAACTAAAGATGTCATACAGTAAAGCTCTCTTATTGGACTTTAAAAAAGAGCGATAATTATTGTCAGTCATGAAAATTACTTATTTTTACTCTTAATAAATTTTACCAAAGAATTTTACCATAACTTACCTATATTTTTTTAAGTAAACATACTTACTTTACCTATACATCTATGCTAAATAAGGAAAACATTATTTAAACTAAGAAAGGGAATTGAAATCAAGTGACAAAAGTTAAGCACAGAAAAAAAGTATTCTAAATGCATACTATAAATGCCATTAATTGTCAATATATCATGAGAAATTTCATTTCATCTCTTGGGATATCAGGATTAAGAGAGTTTTAGAGTCAAGCACACAGGTTCAATTCCTCTATCTATAAAATCATCTAAGTAGAGATTTTAAAAGTACAGATGCTTTTTAAATATCTGTAACAAAGATATAAGTACAAAGAACCCAGTTGATACTCCATAAATCAACACTCACTTATAACATACATAAAATTGCTACAATGATGCTCTTTATTGATGCTTCATTATTTGACATATAAAAGATAGCTCAATAAGTGTTCACTGAATGAAAAAATTTCTGAGTTTATAATGGATTGAGAAATAACCAATTTAGAAAATCATATTTGAATACCCATAAACTTTTAAACACGTTGTAAATGTGGCCTCAACTTCCAGTAACAAAATAGATTTAGAACCTTGTAAATTTTTGTTTGTAGAAGTGAAAAAATCAATTACAAAATTAGAGGTTATGAGTTTTCCTAGGTTAGGCACAAAAGACCTAGAAAGGATAACTTTAGAAGATATTACGTGGCCAAACTTTCTTTCAAATTCTGAATATAACACTCACTCCCTTAATCCTGTACTACATTGACTTTCATATATGATGTGATGTTGATATGGTGTTTAGGCCACATCAAGAAAGATTGATAATGTATACTGTAATAAGACATGCTTCTTAAAAATATAACAGGTGCTCCTTTGGGTTAAGTGTGGTTCCCCCCCCCGCAAAAAAAAAACAAACAAAAGACCAACATATTGAATCACACAGAAGAGTGTCATGTTTTATGAGAACACTTAATAAGCAAAAGCATTTTGCATTTAGAAAAAATATTGAAAATTCAGTGGCTGTATAAAGCAGGGGCATGTGATCAATTTGGGGGGATATTGGAACATTATTGGTGGGTATAATGCACTGACATTGTATACCTGAAGTACAGACTTTGACACTATTGTAATAAAAATAAATTAATTAAATTAAATAATTAATAAATGAAGTTGAACCAGTTAGCTGTCATTGATACTAGTTGTCATTCAGGAAGCACTTCCAGATAGACTATTTAGGAATGAAGAGATGTTTAAGCCAAAATTCTTCTAAAACCTCTCTCTCCGACAAAGGGCAAAATTTCATCCATAAATTAATAAGTTTTCTATCACTGAAAATATCAATGACTTATGGACTTTCTTACCAGTAAATGAAGCCCATTTAGGATTAAATCTGATTTCTCAACAATTCACAATCTCCTGAATTCCTGGTTCTGAGTGAGGATTTCAAACTTCCTTCTCTGCTTATGTTTTTAGCTTCCCAGAACACTCTGATTCCAACTTGGGATATTTATTTGATTTTAGCAACTCCTTCAGCTGTAGGTTAAAGCAACTGATTTGCTGCTGACTTACTCCCAATATCTTCCCATGAGAGTTTTCTAGAGCAGAATAACGTCCTATTATCTTCTTTTTCAGGACCCACACTGCATGAAGAGGATGAGGCTGCATTTCCAATTTCTGAACCCCAACTGGTTTAAAACACTAGAATTTAAAATCCAAACTGTAAAAAATAAAAATAAAAACTGTCAAAAGATTGAATTAAAATTTTACCTTCTAACCACTTTTTTATTTGTGGGGGGGAGTGGAGTAAATCCTTAAAGAATCCTTCAGCAAAATGAGTACTGTATGTTTTAAAAGGCAGAGATATGGTTAAAAAAAAACATAAATGACATAGAACATAGCACTATAGCACTGTCCTCCCGTTGTTCATCGAGTTGCTCGAGTGGGCACCAGAAATGTCTCCATTGTGAGACTGGTTACTGTTTATGGCATACCGAATACATCACTGGGAACTTGCCATGCTTTGCCTTGCAGGTGAAATACTCTCCATAGCTTTCTGGGCTCTCTGAGAGGGGCAGAAGAATAGAACCTGGGTTAGCTGCGTGCAAGGCAAAAGCCCTGCCCTCTCTGTTATTACTCCAGCCCTAAAATGTAAGAAGCAAAAATTCCAGGAAAAGGTTTTTAGGTAGCTTAAGGATGTTCCTAAGTTGATTGTTTGTTTGCTTGTTTGGGCTCACAGCAAGCAGTGTCCAGGGAAGCTACTCTTGGCTTTGTGCACAGGAGACTATTCCTGAGACTGCTCAAAGGAGCAGACAGTGTTAGTGACCATACTAGAGCCTGAGACTGCTCATAGGAGCAGACAGTGTTAGCAACCATACTAGAGCATGAAACTGTTCACAAGAGCAGACAGTGTTAGCGACCATACTAAAGCCTCCCAAATGCAAAAACTGGGCTCAGCCATTGATCTGTCTGTTCTTAAGTAATCATGGTTAATATAGCAGAAATTCCTCAAAGAAAGGATTTAAGAACATGGATTTAAATATGTAAATTGCAAGTTAAATTAAAAATCTGGAATTTTTAAATGATAAGAGCAAAGATATGGCTCCCAGTACCATCCAGCCACCCCCCCCTACCCACTTCTGGCTCCCCTAGTCCTGCCCAACCATCAGTGCTTTGTCCCACAGGCGTGGCCCCTGAGCCAGGAGGCATGGCCTCTGAACCAGGGATGTGACTAAGGGGTGTGGCCTCCTCTGAGAGCGGCTGCAGTTATTTTCCCCTTTCCTAGAACTTTGGACTCATATCCCAACCTCACATAATTCAGGGGAGATTATCCCGGCCATCTCAAACACATTAGGCCAATAATCCACTAGTTTATGCCAATTGCACCATAATACCCGTAGATACAAGAACCTATACAAGTCCAATGTAAAAGGATACATCCTTTGAAGCATCACTAGAGGTCCCACATAAGCCACAGAGGAGCACATGAGAGGAAGCTGCAACTCCTGAAGAAGGAAAAGGCAACAACCTAGAATCCGTAGTCACACCAAGAGGGAAAACTGATAGTGAACTGGAAGATCCCACCTCTATACTACCACAACAACATGAAGAAACAGAGCAAATCCCCGCCAGGGAGGGAAGATGAAGAAAAAGGTCCAGATGCCCCAAAACAGGCTACTCACAAATATGATCTCTCTGATAAGGAATTCAGAAACAAAATGTTGAAGTTGTTCAATGAACTCAGAGAAACAGCGGAACAGACATCCAAAAAATTTAAAGAGGACTTGAATGAAACAGTGGAATGAGCAGTCAACAAAATATTTGAAGAAATGAGAGTAGAAGTAGAAAAGACACAAAAAGAAATGTCATGAATAAAAGATTCGATAGATGAAATGAAAAATTCAGTGGGTGCAATCAACAGTAGAATAGCTACAGCTGAGGGTAGAATAAGTGAGCTTGAAGATGAGCTGCGGAAAGCTTACAGACAACAAGAAACCATGGGAAAAGACCTCAAAATAGCCCTAGGGCGAATCAAGTCCTAGGGGATGAATCCAAAAGGAACAACACAACATGGGGGTACCAGGACAGGGAGGCAACCCCAATGATGAAGCCACAGTTAAAGATATCATTGCCTAAAAGTTCTCAGAGCTGGAGAATGCAGGCATTCAGATCCAAGGAGCCCAAAGGGTGCCACCTAAAAGAGACCCTAAAAGAAACACTCCAAGACACATCATAGTCAGAATGATGGATGATATGGATAGAGACATGATACTACAAGCAGCAAGATCAAAGAAGGAAATCACATACAAAGGAGCATCCTTTAGATTTACAACAGACATGTCAGAGGAAACCCTCCAAACCCAAAGACAATGGGGGGGGGGTAGTGAAAAAACTCAATGAAATGAATACCTTACCAAAATTACTCTATCTAGCTAAACTTTCACTCAAACTCAAAGGAACTATACATTAGTTTGCAGATAAACAACAGCTCAGGAACTTCATAGACTCAAAACCAAACTTAAAAGAAGGACTAAGGGGGCTTCTGTAAGACAAGAAAAAACCCTACAGCACAACAAACCTCTACAGAAAGATGGGACAAAACCCTCTGACAATAATCTCTCTCAACATCAGTGGTCTAAATACACCAATCAAGAGACACAGAGAGGCAAAATGGATTCGGAAACTGAACCAAACTTTCTGCTGCCTACAAAAAACACATCTGAATAGTCGGAGCAAACACAGACTCAAAGTCAAAGGATTAAAAACAATCATTCAAGGAAACAAACAACTAGCTCAAAAAAGCTGGGGTGGCCATACCAGTATCCAATAATATAGATTTCAGGTTAAAAAAGATTACAAGGGACAGCAAAGTCCTTTTTTTACTAATCAAGGTATATTTTCAGCTAGAAGATCACACACCTAAACATATATGCACCTAACGAGGGGCCAG
The DNA here is from genome assembly GCF_029834395.1 of Sorex fumeus. Lineage (NCBI taxonomy): Eukaryota > Metazoa > Chordata > Mammalia > Eulipotyphla > Soricidae > Sorex > Sorex fumeus. The sequence continues at coordinate 30,522,808 of NW_026606188.1, forward strand.
CTAAATACTTAAAACAACTTCTAACAAATTTTAAGGAGGACATTGCTAGCAACACAATAGTAGTTGGGGACTTTAATACTGCCTTATTACCTCTAGCTAGATCAACAAGAATAAAACTCAGAAAGAAAACACTAGCCTTAAAGAAGAAATAGAAGAGAGAGAGCTAGTAGATCTATACAGGGCTTTGCATCCCCACAAGAAAGAATACACATTCTTTTCCAGTCCACATGGAACATTCTCCAAAATAGACCATGTGCTGGGTCACAAAACATAACTCAATAGAATCAAGAAAATAGAAATTATATCAACTATCTTCTCAGACCACGATGTACTGAAAATAGAAGTTAACCATGCCCAAAGGCGGAGAAGCAAACCCAACACCTAGAAATTAAACAACTCAATGTTGAACAACAAGTGGGTCAGGAAGAAAATCAAGGAAGAAATCAAAAGATACCTGGAAACAAATGAAAATGAAGATAAAACTTAACAAAATCTATGGGATGCAGCTAAAGTAGAGTTAAGGGGAAAATGTACAGCTCTGCAAGCTCTTCTCAGGAAAGAAGAGAGAGCCCACATAGATAACTTGACTTCACAGCTTGAGATCTTAAAAAAGGACCAAGAAAAGGAGCCCAAACCAGGCAGAAGGAAAGAAATAATAAAACCTAGAGCAGAAATTAATGACATGGAAACCAAAAAAAAAACAATCCAAAAGATCAATGAAACCAAGAGATGATTCTTTCAGAAAATAAACAAAATTGATAAACCACTAGTGAGACTCACAAAGAAAGAGACAACTCTAATAAACCGCATCAGAAATGAAAAGGAGTACATCACAACAGAAACCAAAGAAATTCAGAGATCATCAGAGACCACTTTGAAAGTCTGTATGCCACGAAACAAGAGAAAATAGAAGAAATGGATAAATTCCTGGATTCCAAAAATCTCCCAAAGTTCAACCAAGAAGATCTGGTTCAGATCTGATTCAGTTTATACCTGAATAAATCAATTCATATCAAGGAAATTGAAACTGTAATCAAAAGTCTTTCCAAAAACAAAAGCCCAGGTTCTGATGGATTCACTATCAAATTCTTCCAAACATTCAAAGAGGACCTATTGCCAGTTCTCCACAAGCTTTTCCAAGAAATCAAAGACACAGGACCCCCCCCCACACACACACACCCAGTTCCTATGAGGCACATGTCTCCCTAATATCAAAAGGAAACAAAGATACAACAAAAATAGAAAACTGCAAACAGATATCCCTGATGAACAAGGATGCGAAGATCCTCAACAAAATATTAGCAAACAGAATCCAACAACTTATCAAAAAGGTCATACACCACGACCAAGTGGTATTTATCCCTGGGATCCAAGGATGGTTTAACATTAGGAAATCACGATCATGGTCACGATCATCCTGTTGTTCCTCAATTGCCTTGAGCAGCCCCCAGTAATGTCTCCTTCGTCCTAGCCCTGATATTTTAAAAAGTGCCATATTCAAGGCACTTTCAGGGTTAGGAAAATGAGACCCATCATTGTTACTGGTATTTGACATATTGGGTACGCCACGGGGAGTTTGTCAGACTCTGCCATGTGGGCAGGCCACATTCGGTAGCCTGCCAGGTTGTCCAATGTAAGAATAAGATAATAAGATGTAGTGTGGCTGCAAATGCAGCCACATGCTTCTGGGAGCTGGGTTTTATAGTCTCTGGTTCTTGGCTGTTGATGGGATTGCACAGTGCCAGGGGGCCAGTTGGTGGGTGTGAGCCCTGCCTACTGGAAGATGGAGGATCTGGATGGAGGATGATTGATTAGGAAATCAATCAACATAATCCATCATATCAACAAAATAAAAGAAAAAAACAATATGATCATATCAATAGATGCAGAGAAAGCTTTTGACAAGATTCAACACCCATTTATGATGAAAACCCTTGACAAAATGGGGATAGACGGGACTTTTCTCAAATATAGTCAAAGTCATCTACCACAAGCCTATGGCAAGCATCATCCTCAATGGGGAGAAACGAAGAGCCTTCCCTCTAAGATCCCAGATTAGACAAGGATTCCCATTCTCTCCACTTCTGTTCAATATAGTATATTGGAAGTATTTAAAATAGCAGTTAAGCAAAAAAAAAAAAAGATACTAAGTGCAATGAAATAGGAAAAGAAGAAATCAAGCTCTCATTATTCACAGGTGATATGATACTATACTTAGAGAACCCTAAAACCTCAACCAAGAAACTCATAGAAACAATAGACTTGTAGAGTAAAGTTGCAGGCTATAAAATCAATACCCAAAAGTCCATAGCTTTCCTATATACAAATAATGAGAGAGAAGAAAGTGACATGAAAAAAGCAATCCCGTTCACAATCATGTCTCAGAAAATCAAGTACCTCTGAAATAGCTTAACTAAGGAAGTAAAAGACCTGTACAAAGAAAACTAAAAAACACTACTTCAGGAAATAAAAGAGGACATGAGGAAACGAAAAAAATATCCCCTGCTTATAGATTGGGAGAATTAGCATTGTCAAAATGGCAATACTCCCCCAAAGCATTGTACAAATTCAATGAGATCCCTATAACAATACCCATGGCTTTCATCAAACAATAGAGCAAACACTCCTGAAATTCATATGAAACAATAAGCCCCCATGAATAGCTAAAGCAATTTTTGGGAAAACGAAAATGGAAGATAAAAACCTCCCCAACCTCAAACTTTACTACAAAGTGGTAATAATTAAAACAGCATGGTACTGGAACAAAGGCAGAGCTGTAGACCAATGGAACAGGGTTGAGTATACTGACACCCCCCTCCTCCAATATATGATCATATAATCTTTGATAAGGGAGCAAGAAATGTGAAGTGGAGCAAGGAACGCCTCTTTTAAAAATTTTGCTGGCAAAATTGGACAGCTACATGCAAAAAATGGGCTCAGATCTCTGCCCAAAACCATGTAAAAAAGTAAGATCAAAATGGATTAAAGACCTCAAGATCAGACTGTAATCCATAAGATACATTGAAGAAAAAATTGGCAAAAACCTCCACGACATTGAAGCAAACGATATCTTCAAAGATGACACGCAACTGGCCAAGCAAGTGAAAACAGATAGACAAATAGGACTATCTTAAACTAAGAAGCTTGTGCACCTCAAAAGAAACAGTGACCAAAATACAAAGACAGTCTACAGAATAAAAAAGGATATTCACCCAATACCCATCCAACAAGGGGTTGATATCAAGGCTATAATAAGTACTGGTTGAACTCAAGAAGAAGAAAACATACAACCCTATAAAAAATGAGGTGACGAAATTAACAGAAACTTTCACGAAGAAGAAATCCAAATAGAAAAAAAGGCACATGAGAAAATGCTCTACATCATTAATCATCAGGGAGATGCAGATCAAAACAACAATGAGATGCCATCTCACACCACAGAGAACAAAAGAACAAAAGTGTTGGCGAGGATTTGGAGAGAAATGGACCCTCCTTCACTGCTGGTGGGAATGCCGACTGGTTCAGCCCTTTTGGAAAACAGTATGAATGACTCTCAAAAAATTAGAAGTTGTGCTCCCATTTGACCCAGCAATACCACTCCTGGGAATATATCCCTGTGAGGCAAAAAGTATAGTTAAAATGACATCTGCACTTCTATGTTCATTGCTACACTGTTCACAAAAGCCAAAATCGGGGAAAAAACACGAGTGCCCGAGAACAGATGACTGGTTAAAGAAACTTTTGTATATCTACACAATGGAGTACTATGAAACTGTTAGAAAAGATGAAGTCATGAAATTTACATACAAGTGGTACTACATAGATACTGACATGCTAAATGAAATGAGTCAGAAAGAAATGGATAGACATGGAAAGATTGCATTCATCTGGGGAATATAAAGTAACAAAATAGGAGACTAACACCCAAGAATAGCCGAGATAAGTGCCAGGAGGTTCACTCCATGAGTTGGAGGCCAGCTGCACATGTTGGGATAAAGGAAGCTCAGATAGAGAAGGGAGAACCAAGTAAAGGGTGTTGGGAGGATCCTCCCAAGATCGGAGATGCATGCTTAAAGTAGACTATAGACCAAACATGACCGAACACTCAATGCCTCTTTTGCAAACCACAGCACCCAAAAGGAAAGAGAGAACAAAAGGGAATGCCCTGCCACAGAGGTGTGGTGGTATGAGGGTGATGGAGGGGTGGGAGGGATACTAGGATCATTGGTGGTGAAATATGGGCACTGATGGAGAGATGGGTACTTGATCACTGTATAATTGAAACCCAAGCACAAAAATTTGTAAGTCTACAACTGTACCTCATGGTGTTTCACTAATAAAAATTAAAAAAAGAAAATCAATTCTTGGCATTAAGTAAATTGCCGATAAATGTTTCTTGAAGCTTATAAAAATAAATAAATAAATAAATAAAATTGAATAAAAAAGATATGTGGGGCTGCAGAGTCAGCAGCACATCAACCTGTACCTGCAGGGTGAATCCATCAGCAGCCTGATGATGGTGCCTTCAGACTTCTGATATCCCAAAATTATGGCAATCCCTTTGACCAGACTTCAACAACTCAGAGCCAAATTTCACCAGAAATTAAATGGGCAAAATTTAGGTATGTGGGAGCCATACCCACAAACCACCTCTAACTCATCTATACAACCTTTTCATGAGCCTTGCTTCAGAGACCCATAAACAAATCTCAAAAGAGATCAAATGCCATAGTTAATATAAGACCCACTATTCAACAAGTCTGAACAGATCAGGGTAAATCAGTGGGGAGGTATGACCTTAAATATGACCTTAAATCTATGTGTATAGAATCAGGCATAAGAATGATGGAAAATTTTCTATTTGAAAACATGTGAGCAAATTTAACTTGAGACACAAAACTGGCTTTTCAGGACGTTAGATAACTTTAGAGCTAATTTTGTTAATTCATTGTCCTATTAGGGTGTTTATAAAATGTTTAGTTTTCTCGGAAGACAACATGATTCTTCTTTGCCCAGGAAGGAATTTCTGAAGCTTACTGATATGCCTAATAATGTCTGATATGTTTGTCCAAAAGGATAAAGACAGAACCATTGTCAGCCAGAATTTAGCACAAACACAAAAAGGGGAACGAGAGAAAGTATATGTTGATTGGTGACTATAAATCATAAATCACAGAGAGATAGTAGGTAGAAATATAGAACTTTTATTTTTATAAGCATATAGCAAAGCTACATTCCAAATATAGTTACAGTTCTGATACATTTCTGAAATATCTTTTCCTTTGGGTGAGGATAGCTCTGACATCTTTGATTAGATAAAGTGAAAACAGCAAATAAGTATTTGTTCTCTATCTCTCTCCCTCTCTGTCACCTTTGGGTCATCTGGAAAATTCACAGCAAACACTGTATTTCAGAAATTATATTGTCTTCTGAGAAAATTAAACATTTTATAAACATGCTAATAGGAGAACAAATTAATAAAATTAGCTCTAAAGTCATCTGACATCCTGAAAATTCAGTTTTGTGTCTCATGTTAAATTTGCTCACTTGTGTCTTAAAATAGGAAATTTTCAATCATTCTTTGACTGATTCTATATACATAGATTTAAGGTCATGCCTCCCCCAAATTTCCCATATATGAGAACTTTTTGGTAAGGTGGAAGGATCTGGGAAGATGAACCTGACTGTACTCAAGTTTTAACCCCGTTTCAGTGCTCATGAATCATTCCTGGAAGTGCTTAGGGGACCATATGAAGTTCTGGGAACCAAGCCAGGGTTGGTCATGTGCAATGCAAGGGCACTAATCCTTGCACTATCTCTGCAGTCCAGGGATGTTGCCTTTTTTGTCCCTCTGTAGAGAATATTTGGATATAGCTATTCATTATTACTTACTAATGATAGCAATTTCCCATTGTTAAATTTTCATCTTTGAGAACTATTTTATTTAGTTTTTCTTTTATTAATTTTTGATATATCCATTTCTAAATCACTAAACTTAACTCTAAAATAATAACCTTTTAAAGAAGAAATTTATTTTATTTTCTTACCCCATATCTGTCTTTATTTGAATTCAAATTTTATTTTCATTTTCACCACAGCAATCAAGTTTTCCTGAGAAATATAGGCAAACTTGATTTGCATCGATACTCTCCATACTGCAACCTGCTTAACTTCTTGTCAGGCAGTTTGTAACTATAGGAACTGTATATATTTACTTTGTTCTGTCTTTGAATACACAGGAAGTTAAGAGCTGAATTCAAAAATTAGAAAATTTGGAGTTGCAGAGATAGTACAGAGATTAAGTCTCTTGCCTTGCATGCACCTGACCCTTATTCAATTCCCAGGACTGCAGATGGTGCCCTGAGCACCACCAGGAGTAATTACTGAGCACAAATCCAGGAATAAACCCTCATCAAAATCAGGTATGGGCCAAAGTTGCCAGCACCCCCCAAAAATTAGAAAAATAACATCTTCTGGATTGTTATAAGAAAATCACCACATACTCTCTTATCTTGTCTGTCCACTCCAAAGTCTCTTACAACGTTGATAATGTGCATGCTGAACCCATAATTAGACGAACTTCATGAACTTCATTTGTAGATGTCTCTCAGGGACTTTAATGACATAGGGACTTTACTGGCTCACCCAGTGATCTGCAACCTGCACTTCCTAAAAATAGATTCCCTATTCTTTTCTTATGTAAAGAAGTTCTTGTGACTCTGTAGCCAAGAAGATTGTCTAGCACTTTCCAATCTGCTGGATTACTGCTAATGAAGTTCTTTCTTTTTTTTCATTTTTTATAATTTTATTTATTGAATCATCATGAGAGCAGTTACAAATATTTCAGGTTTAAGTTTCAGTCATACAATGAAATACCCATCCCTTCACCAGTGCCCATTCTCCACCAACAAAAACCTCAGTATATCCCCATTCCAACCCTCCCCCTACCTGTGGGGCAGATGATTTCCACATTACTCTCTCTCTACTTTGATTACATTCAATAGTCTAAAACCAGACCCATCATTATTTTTTTTTCAGAGATAATTTTTTTTCTTTTTTTATTTAGTGAAACACCATGAGGTACAGTTATAGACTTATAAATTTTGTGCTTGGGTTTCAGTTATACAATGATCAAGTACCCATCCCTCCACCAGTGCCCATCATACACCACCATGGGTCCCAGCATCCCCCCACCCCCCATCCCCCCCATCCCACCCTGCCTCTGTGGCAAGGTATTCCACCTTGTTCTCTCTCTCTCTTCTTTTGGGTACTGTGTTTTGCAAGAGAGGCATTGAGTGGCAATCATGTTTGGTCTATAGACTACTTTTAGCATGCTTCTCCACCCTCGGAGGGTCCTCACAGCACCCTTTATTTGGTGCTCTCTTCTCTATCTGAGCTTCCTTTTCACCTAGCACGTGTGGCTGGCCTTCAAGTCATGGAGCAAAATTCCTGGTACTAATCTCAGCAATTCCTGGGTGTTAGTCTCCCTTTTTGTTGCTTTATGTTCCCGAGATGAATGCAATCTTTCTGTGTCTATCCCGCTCTTTCTGACTCATTTCGCTTAACATGATACTTTCCATGTAGTACCACTTGTATGTAAATTTCATAACTTCATCTTTTCTAACAGCTACATAGTACTCCATTGTGTAAATGTACCAAAGTTTCTTTAACCAGTCATCTGCTCTTGGGCACTCAGGTTTTTTCCAGATTCTGGCTATTGTAAAGAGTGCTGCAATGAACAAACAATTGCAGATGTCACTTCAACTATACCTTTTTGCCTCTCTGGGATATATTCCAAGGAGTGCTAAAGCTGGGTCAAATAAAGGTAAAGGTAAAGGCCCTCCCGTTGATTGTCAATTTGCTCGAGCGGGCCCAGTAACATCTCCATTGGAGACTTTGTTGTTACTGTGTCTGGCATATCGAATACTCTCGGTAGCTTGCCGGGCTCTCCAAGAGGGGCGGAGGAATCGAACTCGGGTCGGCCATATTGGCCGCTTGTAAGGCGAACGCCCTACCCACTGTGCTATCGCTCCAGCCCCCAACTGGGTCAAATGGCAGATCAAATTCTAATTTTTTGAGAATCGTCCATACTGTTTTCCAAAAGTGTTGGACCAGCCGGCATTCCCACCAGCAGTGAAGGAGGGTCCCTTTCTCGCCACATCTGCGCCAGCATTGGTTGCTTTTGTTCTTGTGGATGTGAGCCAGTCTCTGTGGTGTGAAATGATATCTCATTGTGGTTTTGATCTGCATCTCTCTGATGATTAGTGATGTAGAGCATTTTCTCATGTGTCTTTTTGCCATTCGGATTTCTTCTTTGCGAAAGTTTCTGTTCATTTCCTCGTCCCATTTTTTGATGGGGTTGGGTGATTTCTTCTTGTGGAGTTTACCAGTACCTTGTATATCCTTGATATCAACCCCTTGTTGGATGTGTATTTGGTGAATATCCTTTCCAATTCTGTAGGCTGTCTTTGTATTTTGGTCACTGTTTCTTTTGAGGTGCAGAAGCTTCTTAGTTTAAGATAGTCCCATTTGTCTATCTCTGTTTTTACTCGGCCAGTGGCGTGACATCTTTGAAGATACCATTAGCTTCAATATCATGGAGAGTTTTGCCAACTTTTCTTCAATAAACATTATGGATTCCGGTCTGATGTTGAGGTCATAAATCCATTTCGATCTTACTTTTGTGCATGGTGTTAGGCAGAGATCTGAGCCCACTTTTTTGCATGTAGCCGTCCAGTTTTGTCAGCACAGTTTATTAAAGAGGATTTCCCTGCTCCATTTCACTTTTCTTGCCCCCTTATCAAAGATTAGACGATTATATGTTTGGGAGGAAATGTCAGTATATTCAACTCTGTTCTATTCAGACCCATCATTATTATTTGGGATTTTACCCCAACACTCAGATCAGCTGAAAAGGCAACCAACAGTAGATAAGTTGTTTTCTATTGCTGGTTATGAATAAAACATGATATCGCGTGGCTGCAGTAGTAACCGCACGATATTGAAATTCCAAAATTTTAACAATTAAATTTGGAGGGATTTCTGCCAAAAGCTGCTAGGTTCCGAGATTTGTTCCTGAGATTCTTGGATCATGGCCGTCAAGCAGCTTGATTAGGAGCCAAAAAAGCTGTTAGTGGGCAGTGACTCGGGGTCTCATTGGGACAGAGAGGAAAGGGCTGGCTCCACCCCCATCCCATGAGGCCCCACATGTCTCATCACTGAAAACCCAATCCTGACTGTCCAGTGGCTTTTGGAGGATAGCGGCCATTGAGCCACCTAGGGGGAGCAGGCAGAGGGACAGCACCCTTTTCCCCTGGAATGGCCCGGCAACAGTAACCTATTGTGGGATCTGGACGCGTTTCTACAAAAAGCCACTGGGTTCTGAGATTTGTTTCTGAGTCTCTGGGATCATGGCCGTTAAGTAGATTGATCAGGAGCCAGAGTGGCTGTTTGTGGGAGGCAACTCGGGGTCTCATTGGGGTGGGGAGGAAAGGGCCGGCTCCACCCCATCCCTGGAGGCCCTGTGTATTTCATCACTGTGGGCCCAAACCTGACTGTCCAGTGGCCTCTGGCAAATGGTGGCCTCTGAGCCGCCAAGGGGGAACAGGTAGAGGGACAGCACCTTTTCCCCCCTGGGGTTGGCCTAGCGACAGTAACCTACTGGGGGGTCCTGGCGCATTTCTGCCAAAAGACACTGGGTATCTAGATTTGTTTCTGCGTCTCTGGGATCATGGCCATTAAGCAGCTTGATCAGGAGCCACATGGGCAATAACTCAGGGTCTTGTTGGGATAGGGAGGAAAGGGCCGGCTCCACCCCCATCCCACGATTCCCCGCGTGTCTCGTCACTACGGGCCCAAACCTGACTGTCCAGTGTCCTCTGGCGGCCACTGGACTGCCAAGGAGAAGAGGCCAAGGCACAAAATCTATTTCCACTTGGGACGGCCCAGCGCCAGTACCCTACTGCAGGTACTGGACGCATTTGTGCCAAAAGCCATTGGGTTCCACGATTTGCTTCTGAGTCTCTGGGATCATGGCCAATCGGCTTGATCAGGAGCCAGAGAGGCTGCTCATGGGCGGTGACTCAGGATCTCATTGGGATGGGGAGGAAAGGGCTGGCTCCACCCCCATCCCATGAGTCTCCGTGTGTCTCTTGACTGCGGGCCCAAACCTGGCTGTCCAATGGCCTCTGGAAGATGGCGGCCACCAAGCCGCCAAGGGGGAGCAGACAGAGGGCCAGCACCCTTTCCCCACTGGGGTGGCCCAGCAACAGTAACCTACTGTGTGGTCTGGATGCATTTCTGCCTAAAGCTGCTGGGTTTCGAGATTTGTTTCTGAGTCTCTGGGATCATGGCCATTAAGCAGCTTGATCAGGAGCCAGAGGGGCCATTAGTGGGCAGCGACTCAGCATCTCGTTTGGATGGGGAGGAAAGGGCTGACTTCACCCACATTTCATGAGTCCCCGCGTGTCTTGTTGCTGTGGGCCCAAACCTGACTGTCCAGTGTCCTCTGGAGGATAGCGGTCACCAGGCCGCCAGAGGGAACAGGTCAAGGCACAAAACCTATTCCCACCTCGGGTGGCCCAGCACCGGTAACCTATTGTAGGGACTGGACTCATTTCTGCCAAAAGCCATTGGGTTTCAAGATTTGTTTCTGAGTCTCTGGGATCATGGCCATTAAGCAGTTCAATCAGAAACCAGAGAGGTCATGCCTCCAATTATATAGCTGAGCCAAAGGCAGTTTGTGGGTGTCTCTCCCACATTCCTAACTTTTGGCCATTTACTTTCTTGGTAAACTTTGCCCCAAGTTTTTGGGGTCTGGCCAAAGGCACAGCAGCAATTTTGGTGTATCTGCAATTCTGAAGGCACCATCAAGCTGCTGATGCAGTCACCTCACAGGTACAGATTGATCTGCTGGCGGCACCATACCCCTGATGAAATTCTTTCTATACCCACCATCTTGTCTCTTGCTTGACTGGGCCCTTAAGTTGCAGTGTAACTGAACCTTCATGGCTACAATACAATATCTCTCTAGTTCTCTGCTAATTATGCAAATCATGTTGTGATGGAATCCAAAAGTACAGACTAAATTTTGAACCCCCCAAATTTAGATACTGAAGTTCATTTTTATTTTAAAGATGTTTGAGACTCAAAACATATATATTTGTTTCTTTTTCTATTGGATCACCGTGAGCTACACTTACAAAGCATTCATATTTGACTTTCAGTCATACAATGATCGAACATCCATCCCTCCACTTGTGTACATTTTCCACCCCCAATGTCCCCAGTATTCCTCCCCCCTTTTGCCCCATCCCTCCCCCTGCCTCTATGGCAAAGAGTTTCCCTCTTACACTCTTACTACTTATGGGCATTATGGTTTGCAATACAGAAAATGAGAGGTCATTATGTTTGATCCTTTATCTACTTTCAGCACACATCTCCCATCTTGAATGATGCCTTCAACCATCATTGTCTTAGTGATCCATTCTCTATACCAGCTGCCTTCTCCCACAGCTCATAAGGCAGGCTTCCAACTGTGGAGGAATCTTCCTTGCCCTGTTTCCTTGTGATATTATGATATTTTATATTCCACAAATGATTCCAGTCCTTCTATGTCTGTCCCTCATATTATGATATTTTATATTCCACAAATGATTCCAGTCCTTTTATGTCTGTCCCTCTCTTTATGACTCAATTCACTTAGCATGATACTCTCCATGATCATCCACTTCTAATCAAATTTCATGACTTCATTTTTCCTAACAGCTGTGTAGTATTCCATTGTGTAGATGCACCAAAGTTTCTTTAAGCAGTAGTCTGTTCTTGGGCACTAGGGATTTTTCCAGATTCTGGACATTGTGAACAGTGCTGCAATGCACATATTGGTGCAGATGTCATTTCTACTGTGCTGTTTTGTATCCTTGACATATATTCCCAGATACTGAAGCTTTTATTCTTCAATGTAACTGTATTTGAGAGAGGTAAAATTAATTGGGGTCACAAGGGGGGACCTTGTTCCTCTAGAATTAGTCCTTATAAGAAGTAACACTATAGAGCTACTCTCTCTTTTTCCTGTCTTCCCTTTTCTCATGTACAGTCCTCCCTGACTTCTCTGTGTTATGTAAGAACATAGGGAGGAAGTAGTCAAGTTATGAGAGAACCATCATCAGGATTAAATCTTCTGCACTACGGGGTGAGGAGATAGTAAGTATGTCAAGTGTGTGCTTTGTACATGGCTGACCCAGGTTCTATCCCAAGCACTGCAAAAGGTCCCTGAGTACTACCAGGACTGATCCGTGAGCAGAGTTATGCATTAGCCCTGAACACTGTTAGGCCCTAAATCAAGAAAATAAACAAAAATCTACTGACCTTTGATTTTGATGTCTATCTTCCAGATCTGTAAGAAAATAAATTCTCACTTTTAGGCACCAGTCTGATATTTTGTTACAGAAGCCCAAATGGACTGATATACAAAAACTTGCCTGGCTCACATGCAACCTGGATTTGATTCCTGGTACCACATAATATCCCCCATCCCTACCTAGAATGATCCCTGAGTGCAGAGTCAGGAGTAAGTCCTGAGTACCTCAAAAACAAAAACAAAAAATTCTAGAGTTTACTTGAGCACACTAAATTTAACAGTCTCAGAGAAAACTTTCAAGAAGTTGGCTCTTTCAGTTAACCTTAATTAGATTATTAACAGATTAGGACTAGTGATCAAACATCACCACCTGGCTCCTATCTTCCACACAAAAGTTAGAATCACCTGTCCTAGGACTCTGAGGGTGGTGTGAATCTTTTCTGACTTTATAATATGAACTTTTGTCCTGGAATTCTAACTGAGAATCAAAAGAGAGTGCAAAATAAATTCAACCCATAAGTCGTGATATTTTTTAAATTAAATGTTCTTTTTGGTTTTGTTGCCACATCAAGCAATGCTAAGGGGTTACTCCTGGCTTTACACTCAGAAATCACTCCTGGAGGTGCTCAGAGAACCAAATGGGATGCTGGGAACTGAAACCAGATCAATCATGTAGGAGGCAAGTGCCCTATCTCTTATTCTTTTGCTCCAGCCTCAGTACTGATAAAGAAATAAATATAAAAAATATACAACAACGTGGGCCAGAGAGATGGTACACTTGGAAAGGCACTTGCATTGAATGCTGCCAAGACAGGTTTGACCACATGTTTGAATATCACTTTTGCATGTTCCCCCAACCTCTCTGACCCCGCCCCACTGGGTGATAATAGATGGCAAGTCAGAAGCAAAGCCTGAGGAATGCATGGTGTGTGACCCAAAACCTCAAGAAATAAAAAACAAAAAACAATCAAAACCAAGGTATAACAATGAACTGTATTTTCTGGTATTATAATTTGTCTTTTCAATAGGACTTGTAAATATTAGCTACAACTTGATGTGCTCACTGAGTAAATTTTTTTAGATGTAGTGTTCTGGGCTTACTCATGTCTTTGTGTTCAGTGATCACTCCGTGTGAAGCTTTAAAACTATATGGAGTGCCTGAGATCAAACCAGTTGGGCCGAATGCTAGGCAAGTGCACTACCCACTGTACAATCTCTCCAGAATCATTGAGTCATTTTTGTTATAACAGTAAAGCACAAAGGCAGGTGAGGGGCTTGCAGTGAGACAATTGCACCAAGATAAGATTTGAAATTGAGATCCTGTTGCCCACTGCAGCCTGAGGACACAAGTATATAATTACAGATGGTTCCTTGGAACAGAGATATGATACGGAGCGACACCAGCCCAGGCAAGCCTTGGACCCCCTTAAAAATAGAGATGCTTCCATGGGAACTGGACTCCAAAGAGTAGGAAAGAAGATAGCCTGAACTCAATCCTTTTTCCTCGATAATGCTAAGCCAGGGACTCTTAGCTGCACAGAAAGACTCAGATGAGGAAGGCTTCAAAAGACCTATATAATCAAAAGCAAGTCACAAGAATTCCCACTCAAGTCCTACAGCCCACTAGACCTGTATCATTCTCCCTAACTTACTTTATCCTATCATTTTCTCATTCTCTTTTCAGAGAAATTGCAATTTTTCTCTTGGATGTATTTCTTTTCCCCAACTGCTTCTTTTAATTATAAAGCTTGTTAGAAGTCTTTATGGAGGCAAAAATATAGTACAGTAGGTGGGGCACTTGCCTTGCACACAGCTGACCTGTTATTCAATCCCTGGTATCACATATGGTCCCCCAAGCCCACCAGACATGAACTCTGAACACTGAGACCAGACTGGGACTGCCAGCAATCATCACACTAGTCACTGTTTTCCTTCTTCCAAAATTCCTTCTGTGAAGATAGACAACAAATTTGGGAAACCAAGTGAAGATCAGAAATGACTCTTCCTTTTATTTGAAGAACAAAATCTCATTTTAGCCTGAGCACCACCGGTTCCTGGGCTAGAGCGATAGCACAGCAATAAGGTGTTTGCCTTACATGCAGCCAACATGGCCGACCCAAATTCGATTCCTCAGCCCCTCTTGGAGAGCCCAGCAAGCTACCAAGAGTATCTCGCCCACACGGCAAAGCCTGGAAAGCTCCCCATGATGTATTCGATATGCCAAAGTGTCACAATGGAGACGTTACTGGGCCCGCTCGAGCAAATCGATGAACAACGGGAGGACCTTGACTGTGACCACTGGTTCCTGGAACATTTGGGTGGAAATTAGAGACCAGTTCCCCTGCCTTGCAGAGATGCTGGTGTAGATCACCCTCAGTCTCTGTAGGGCTGGCAGCACCACCAGAGTGCCCATGTGCAGGAACTTGTGTGGACTTTCACGAGTCAAGATCTCTCCAGGAAATACAGCAGCAGTGTGATGGATCATGCAGGAAGAGAGCAGCACACTCTTTATTGTGGCGACCTTCCCATTCTGTGACTCACGTCAACCCCATCAGCAACAGCAATCTGAATATACTGAAGTCATCAAGATGCAGAGTATCAGTTTATAAAAATAGTCATTGTGCTAAGTTGCTAATTGACTTGCAGTTGCCAATATGGCTCTATTGCATTTTCAGATTTTTTAAATAAAATTTTTGGCTTTATTTATGTTTTAGCATGGATAAATGTAGCACCATATATTGGGGTTTTAATACTAAATAGCCAAAACTCTCCTTTTCCTAGGAATTCATTCTAAAAATATACTTATTTATTTATTTTTCATTAGAAAAATAATAACTCAGTTTTCAACAAATAAAGAGTACATATACCAAGATGTTAATAATTATCACATTAGAGTGATAGTTCTGTAGGTCTTCGTGGATTTTTTTAATGTTATACATTGAACACAATAATTTAACATGTTTTAAAAATAAAATCTATACTTATCCTAGAAAAAAAGTGCTTTAAATTTTTGGTAGTTTTCTTCATTACATTCCTTCAGTTTCAAAAAGTGAATTCAAATATTTTGCCTTCAATGGTTCTGACGAACAGCTTCAAAAGCTCTCTACTTGAGCTTTGGAAAACAATGGACTATCTGTGTCTAGCCAGATCTATGGTTATAGTTACAAAGTTATTTTCTATTAAAAGAAATGACTACGTAACTCAGATGAAAAGCCACTCATTAAACACATCCTATATGGCCACACACAAGTATTTGTGAAGCTATTTGATCAATTGATGCTAAATTACATTCTGTCATATGCCTTACTCAGAAATTCGTGTGATAATGAACACACAGAACAACAAAGGAGGATGAAAACTTAACAAAATTACACATTCTAAAGATATATTAAAACACTTCTTTAACAATCATATATAGAATATTGAAGAAGCAAAAGTAGAGAATATCACTGCCTATGCTCAAGTAACCTATCTGTGCTGACTAAGACCAGATGCACACAAACAACTGCATGCATTATTGCAGAGAATGAAATTCTAGAACAGACTAGGCAAGAAACATAAAATTCTGTGGAAAGAGAACTGAAAGACTTGGAAACTTCAAATATAAGAAAAACTGCATGGCTTTTTATTTATTTATTTTTGGACACCATTATGGCATTCAATAATAATGCAGTAGGCAGGAAGGAAGTGATCACACACTTTTGGTCAGGATAAAGAATACATGGCTTTAATCCATTTTGATCTTACTTTTGTACATGGTGTTAGGCAGAGTTCTGAGCCTATTTTTTTGCATGTAGCCGTCCAGTGATGCCAACACAATTTATTAAAGAGGCTTTCCTTACTCCACTTCACATTACTTGCACCTTTATCAAAGATTAGATGAGCATATGATTGAGGAGAAATGTCAGTGTATTCAACCCTGTTCCATTGGTCTGCAGTTCTGCCTTTGTTCCAGTACCATGCTGTTTTAATTATTACTGCTTTGTAGTACAGTTTGAAGTTCGGGAGGTTGATTCCTCCCATTTTAAAGACCTCAACATCAGACCAGAAACCATAAGGTACATTGAAGATAAAGTTGGCAAAACCCTCCATGACATTGAAGCTAATGGTATCTTCAAAGATGCCACGCCACTGGCCGAGCAAGTGAAAACAGAGATAGATAAATGGGACTATCTTAAACTAAGAAGCTTCTGCACCTCCAAAGAAACAGTGACCAAAATACAAAGACAGTCTACAGAATGGGAAAGGATATTCACCGAATACACATCTGACAAGGGGTTGATATCCAGGATATACAAAATACTGGTTAAACTCCACAAGAAGAAAACATCCAACCCCATCCAAAAATGGGGCAATGAAATGAACAGAAACTTTCTCAAAGAAGAAATCCGAATGGCAAAAAAGCACATGAGAAAATGATCTACATCATTAATCATCAGGGAGATGCAGATCAAAACCACAATGAGATACCATCTCACACCTCAGAGACTGGCCCACATTCAAAAGAACAAAAGCAACCGATGCTGGCGTGGATGTGGCGAGAAAGGGACACTCCTTCACTGTTGGTGGGAATGTCCACTGGTTCAGCCCTTCTGGAAAACAGTATGGACGATTCTCAAAAAATTAGAAATTGAGCTCCCATTTGACCCAGCAATACCACTCCTGGGAATATATCCCAGAGAGGCAAAAATGTATAGTCGAAGTGACATCTGCACTTGTTTGTTCATTGCAGCCCTCTTTACAATAGCCAGAAACTGGAAGAAACCTGAATGCCCAAGAACAGATGACTGGTTAAAGAAACTTTGGTACATCTACACAATGGAGTACTATGTAGCTCTTAGAAAAGATGAAGTCATGAAATTTACATACAAGTGGTACAATATGGAAAGTATCATGCTAAGCGAAATGAGTCAGAAAGAGAGGGATAGACATAGAAAGATTGCATTCATCTGGGGGATATAAAGTAACAAAGTATGAGATTAATACCCAAGAATAGCTGAGATCAGCACCAGGAGGATTACTCCATAACTTAGAGGCCAGCCGGGTATCCTAGAGGAAAGGGCTATTCAGATAGAGAAGGGAGCACCAAATAAAGGATGTTTGGAGGATCCTCCCAGGAGGGGAGATGCATGTCGAAAGTAGACTATGGACTGAACATGTTTGCCACTCAATGCCTCTTTTGCAGACCACAACACCCAAAAGGAGAGAGAGAACACAGGGGATTGCCCTGCCACAGAGACGGGGGGATGGGGGGATGGGGGTGGGAGGGATATTATCCATGGTGGTGGAAAATGGGCACTGGTGGAGGGATGGGTATCTGATCATTGTATAATTGAAACCAAAGCACAAAAAATTGTAAATCTACAACTTTAAAAAAAATAAAATAAAATAAAGGGGAAAAAAAAAATACATGGCTAACAGCTTTCCCTGCAATTATGTAGTAAAGCAGCCCCAGAAAAGGAAAACAACCTAGTACTTGGAGCTTCACAAGGATCATCAACTAGGGTGAGGCAATAATACAGTGGTTAGGGCTCTTGCTTGGCATAGCATAGATATGCCCCCCTCCCAAATCAAAAATTGACAACAACAACAAAAAAGAAAAATACCTTCGACTATACATTTTTGCCTCTCTGGGATATATTCCCAGGAGTGGTATTGCTGGGTCAAATGGGAGCTCAATTTCTAATTTTTTGAGAATCGTCCATACTGTTTTCCAGAAGGGCTGAACCAGTCGACATTCCCACCAACAGTGAAGGAGTGTCCCTTTCTCGCCACATCCACGCCAGCATCAGTTGTTTTGTTCTTTTGAATGTGGGCCAGTCTCTGAGGTGTGAGATGGTATCTCATTGTGGTTTTGATCTGCATCTCCCTGATGATTAATGATGTAGAGCATTTTCTCATGTGCTTTTTTGCCATTCGGATTTCTTCTTTGAGAAAGTTTCTGTTCATTTCATTGCCCCATTTTTGGATGGGGTTGGATGTTTTCTTCTTGTGGACTTTAACCAGTATTTTGTATATCCTGGATATCAACCCCTTGCCAGATGTGTATTCGGTGAATATCCTTTCCCATTCTGTAGACTGTCTTTGTATTTTGGTCACTGTTTCTTTGGAGGTGCAGAAGCTTCTTAGTTTAAGATAGTCCCATTTATCTATCTCTGTTTTCACTTGCTCGGCCAGTGGCGTGGCATCTTTGAAGATACCATTAGCTTCAATGTCATGGAGGGTTTTGCCAACTTTATCTTCAATGTACCTTATGGTTTCTGGTCTGATGTTGAGGTCTTTAATCCATTTTGATCTTACTTTTGTACATGGTGTTAGGCAGAGTTCTGAGCCTATTTTTTTGCATGTAGCCGTCCAGTGATGCCAACACAATTTATTAAAGAGGCTTTCCTTACTCCACTTCACATTACTTGCACCTTTATCAAAGAGTAGATGAGCATATGATTGAGGGGAGATGTCAGTGTATTCAACCCTGTTCCATTGGTCTGCAGTTCTGCCTTTGTTCCAGTACCATGCTGTTTTAATTATTACTGCTTTGTAGTACAGTTTGAAGTTAATGCCCAAGAACAGATGACTGGTTAAAGAAACTTTGGTACATCTACACAATGGAGTACTATGTAGCTGTTAGGAAAGATGAAGTCATGAAATTTACATACAAGTGGTACAATATGGAAAGTATCATGCTAAGCGAAATGAGTCAGAAAGAGAGGGATAGACATAGAAAGATTGCATTCATCTGGGGGATATAAAGTAACAAAGTATGAGATTAATACCCAAGAATAGCTGAGATCAGCACCAGGACGATTACTCCATAACTTAGAGGCCAGCCGGGTATCCTAGAGGAAAGGGCAGTTCAGATAGAGAAGGGAGCACCAAATAAAGGATGTTTGGAGGATCCTCCCAGGAGGGGAGATGCATGTCGAAAGTAGACTATGGACTGAACATGTTTGCCACTCAATGCCTCTTTTGCAGACCACAACACCCAAAAGGAGAGAGAGAACACAGGGGATTGCCCTGCCACAGAGACAGGGGGGATGGGGGATGGGGGTGGGAGGGATATTATCCATGGTGGTGGAAAATGGGCACTGGTGGAGGGATGGGTATCTGATCATTGTATAATTGAAACCAAAGCACAAAAAATTGTAAATCTACAACTGTAAAATAAAATAAAATAAAATAAAGGGGAAAAAAAAAAAGAAAAATACCTCCAAGTGTTGGGCCTAAATCCACCTTCTGTTTGCCCTAACAGTTAGTAATAATTTGTTTGTAAAGACTTATTTGGGACATTGATGAAGGTGGTGTTTTTTCAATTTATTTTTAAAGATAATAATGATATTCTCTCTTTCTTTGGAGTAGTCTTCTGATTGTGTATTGGTAATCTGCCTTTTCCTTCCAAAACTTGAAGAAGAAAGGCAAGGAGGGAATAGGTGGTTTAGTTAGGGAAGAGTATGCTAGGGAGGATGAAAGGAAAGTACTCATTTCTCTGGATTCTTCTCAGCATGCAAACTAAATTTTTTTAAAAACTTTCTATTTATTGAATTTTTTATATATATTGTAGGAGTACTGCTATTTATTCAGCCATTGATTAAGCTGATTGAATTGGGCATGAACTCCACGTTACTTTTTCTCTTCTTCTCTACAGAGGTTAGTGTATTCATGAATAAGAAAGAAACTCTACATAAATTTAGAATTTATGGCATGATTATATTGAAACAATCATAGATCTCTCTCTCTCTCTCACTTTCTCTTTCCCCAACAGTATGAGAACCCCTTCAACTTTCACAAGTGTGAAAGGAGTTTTTATACACAAATAAGAACCTGCTTTAATTAGTCAAGCAACTTCTATTCTCAATCCTTCTGTAATTATCTGTTGTTCTCAATTTGATAATAATTATTCCAATAGGATAATTTTGAAATAATTATCTCTTTGGAGCTGCTGAAAAATTGTGTTCTGTTGAAGGAGACCTCATTTTCCTTCCATCTCTTCCCAATGTCTAATCAACCATGACCTTAAAGTTGTCCAAAATTCTCTTAAACTTTACTGAAGGCACTTCTTTATCATAATTTTTCCTAGCATCTGAGAATTCCCAACATTCTTTTTGTCCATAAGCTAGCTGGCTAGTTGCTCTCTCTCTCTTTCTATCTCTTTCTCTCTTTATGTCTCTCTTTCTCTAATATGTGTTGTGAGTGTTGTGGGTGGAGGGTATGAGTGTGTGTGTGTGTGTATGTGTGTGTGTGTGTGTGTGTATGTAGTTCCCAAGAAGTGCTCAGAGAGTTCCTTAACCATACGTGAAGATATTCCGGTCTGCTGTGCATGTATGATGTTTCAGTGCTTAGGCAGACATGTGGTACTGTTACATTTTATTACTAGAAATAAAACGTGAATGTCTGCATACGAGGCATATGTATGCATTCGAGCTGACCCATGTTTGTTTTTTTCCTCTCTATACCTGTACACCTTGGCGACTCCTACTTTTAATTTTTCACATAGCTTTATGCTCTTACCTGTTGAGCACCCCCTTGGTTGGGGATTTTTTAACTTCACCCTTTTATTTTATTTTAAATTTTTAATTAAATGACTGTGACATAAACAGTTACAAAGTTATTCTTTTTTTTGCCTTTTGGGTCACATCCAGCCGGTGCTCAGGGGTTACTCCTGGCTCTGCACTCAGGAATCACTCCTGATGGTGCTTGGGGGACCACCATATGGGACTGGGAATCGAACCCAGGTCGGCCACGTGCAAGGCAAATGCCCTACCTGCTGTGCTATTGCTCCAGCCCCATAAAGTTATTCTTTATTTTTATTTTTTTATTTTTTAATTTTTATTAGTGAGACACCATGAGGTACAGTTGTCGACTTACAAATTTTTGTGCTTGTGTTTCAACTATACAATGATCAAATACCCATCCCTCCACCAGTGCCCATTTCCCACCACCACGGATCCCAGTATCCCTCCCACCCCCCATGCCCCCCACCCCACCCTGCCTCTGTGGCAGGGCATTCCCTTTTATTCTCTCACTCCTTTTGGGTGTTGTGGTTTGAAAAAAGAGGCAATGAGTGGCAATCATATTTGGTCTATAGTCTACCACAAAGTTATTCTTGATTGGGTTTCAGTCATCCAATTTCCAACACACTCTCTTCACTGGTGTACATTCCCACCACCAATGTCCTCAGTTTCCCTCCTTCCACCCCACCCCCACCCCCAGTCTGCCTCTACAGTAAATGCTTTTCTCTCTCTCTTTCTTTCTCTCTCTCTCTACCTCTCTCTCTCACTCTCTCTTTCCTTTTGGTCATTAAGGTTTGTGGTACAGGTACCGTAAGGTTATCATATATATCCCTTTGACTACTTTTAGCAATCAATTCTTATCCAGAGTGGTTATTTACAACTGTGATTGTTAGAGTGTTCCCTTCTTTATCCTAACTCTCCCCATTCCCCCAACTTGTGAGAAGCTTCCAACATTGGGCCAGTTCTCCTGACCCTCATTTCTATTGTCCATGTGTAATAGTATTATAATATATTTTTAATATCCCCAAAATAAGTGCAATCATTCTATATTATCCATCTATTTCTCATTTTTTTTACTCAGCATGATATTCTCCATGTCCATCCATTTGTAAGCAAGTTGTATGATCTCATTTTTCCTAACAGCTGCATGTTCCATTTTGTAGATGTACCAAGTTTCTTTATGTGGTCGTCTGTTCTTGGGCACTGGTATTGTTTCCAGATCCTGGCTATTGGGAATAGTGCTGCAAGGAACATAGAAGTGCAGATGGCATTTCTCCTGTGTGTTTTTGGCCCCCCAGGGTATTTTCCCAAATGGTTTTTCTGAGTCATATGAAAGCTCAATTTCTAGTTTTTTGAGGAATTCCCATATTGTTTTCCAAAACAACTGGACCAGTTGGTATTCCCACCACAATGAATTAGAGTCCCTTTCTTCCTGCATCCACACCAGCATTATTGCTCTTGTTCTTCTGGATGTGTGCTAGTCTCTGTGATGTAAGATGATAATTCAATGTTGTTTTGATTTGCACTTCTTGATGATTACCAATATAGAGTATTTTTTCATGTGCCTTTTAGCCATTAGTATTTCCTCTTTGAGTTTCTGTTTCTTTTCATTGAGTTTCTGTTCATTTCTTCTCCTCAGTTTTTGATGGAGCTGAATATTTTTCTTTTTATCTTGGCCACTATTTCTTTTTTTTTTTCAATTTTTATTAGTGAAACACCAAGAGGTACAGTTGTAGACTTACAAGTTTTTGTGCTTGGGTTTCAGTTATGCAATGATCAAATACCCATCATTTCACCAGTGCCCATTCTCAACCACCAATGATCCCAGTATCCCTACCACTCACCCCTCCACATCCCACCCTACCTCTGTGCCAGGGCATTCCCTTTTGCTCTCTCTCTCTCCTTTTGGGTGTTGTGGTTTGCAAAAGAGGCATTGAGTAGCAATCATGTTCAGGCTATAGTCTACTTTCAGCATGCATCTCCCATCCTGGGAGGATCCTCCCAACACCCTTTACTTGGTTCTCCCTTCTCTCTCTGAGCTGCCTTTTCCCCTAGCATGTGTGGTTGGCCTTCAAGCCATGGAGTGAACCTTCTGATACTTATCGAGACTATTCTTGGATATTAGTCTCCTATTTTGTCACTTTATATTCTGCAGATGAATGCAATCTTTCTATGTCTGTCCCTCTCTTTCTGACTCATTTCACTTAGCATGATACTTGGCCATTGTTTCTTTAGAGATGTAGAGGTTTCTTAGTTTAATGTAGCAAGTAATATGAAGTGGAGCAAGGGAAGCCTCTTCAACATGTGGAGCTGGGAAAACTGGGTAGTTACCTACAAAAAAAGAAAGAACTCAGACCTCTTTTTAACACCATGCACAAAGGTCAAAATGAATTAAAGACCTCAACATCAGACCTGAATCCATAAGGTTCATAGAGGAAAACATAGGCAGAACCCTCTATGACATTCATTGAAGCTAAAGGCGTCTCAAAGATTAAACACCACTGAACAAGGAAGTGGAAGCAGAGATAAAAGAGACTACATTAAACTAACAAACTTGTTGGGGATTTTTGTTTGTCATACTAAAATGCAATTACTGTACTTGCCTTTTTGATATGACTGCCGTAATTATAATCATTAAGTTTTATAACCAAAATTAAAAACAGGGCAATAATACAAACTATTTTTAAAATAAGTTATTTCAAGGAAACATCCTTTGCTGCATTTGCTACCAACAAACCATTTTTGTTCTGGCAGCAAGTTATGAAAGGATTTTTTTTAAATGGCTAAAATAAAATAGCTCTTAAAATAGCTCCCCAGGGCCTGGAGAGATCAGATACGGGTTGAGGCACTTGCTGGCTCTGGTTCTGTCCCTTGCACTTAAGTATTGCTGGGAGGAATCCCATAGTACAGAGCTAGGAGTTGGCCCTGGAAACTGCTGGGAATGACCCACAAACAACAAACAAAACTCATAATTTTAAAATATAATGGAATTTAAATTTGTTTTATTTTTTTTTGTAGGAGTACTGCTATTTATTCAGCCACTCATTAGCTGATTGAATTGTGCATGAACTCCACCTTACTTTTTTTCCCCCATTTTTTATAGTTCTATTTATTGAATCACCGTGAGAGCAGTTACAAAGCTTTTGGGTCTAAGTCTCAGTCATACAAAGAAACACCCGTACCTTCACCAGTGCCCATTCTCCACCACCAAATATCCCAGTATACCCCCATCCCACACCCTTCCCCTGCCTGTGGGGCAGATGATTTCCACATTACTCTCTCTCTACTTTGATCACATTCACTATTTCGACACCAGACCCACCATTATTTGAGATTTTACCCCAACACTCAGATCTGCTGAAAAGGCAACAATAGACAATTTGTGTTCTATTGCTGGTTATGAATAACATATGATGTCGTGTGGCTGCAGTAGGGCCATGTGGTTTTGAAATTCCGAAATTTTAACACTTAAATCTGGAGGGATTTCTGCCAAAAGCCACTGGGTTTAGAGATGTGCTCCTGAGTCTCTGGGATCATGGCTGTTGAGCAGCTTGATGAGGAGCCAGAGAGGCCGTTCGTGGGTGATGACTTGGGGTCTCGTTGGGGTGGGGAATGGCGGCCACTGGGCCTCCAGGGGGAACAGGCTAAGGCACGAAACCTATTCCCACCTGGGTTGGCCCAGCACTGGTAGCCTACTGCAGAGACCAGACGCATTTCTACCTAAAGCCACTGGGTTCTGAGATTCGTTTCTGAGTCTCTGGGATCATGTCCATTAAACAGTTCAATCAGGAACCAAAGAGGCCTTGCCTCCAATTATATAGCTGAGCCGGAGGTGGTTTGTGGGTGTGTTTCCCACATACCTAACTTTTGGCCGTTTACTTTCTTGGTAAACTTTGCCCCAAGTTTTTGGGGTCTAGCCAAAGGCACAGCAGCAATTTTGGGGTATCTGGAAGTTTGAAGGTGCCATGAGGCTGCTGATGCACTTGCCTCACAGGTACAGATTGACCTGCTGGCGGCACCAAACCCCCTGAATTTAAATTTGTTTTAATCTCATGATACTATTTATGTTGTTATGCTTTTAAAACATGTTTTACCCTTTTAGTTACTACTTTGATAATTATTTCTTGATTGATACTGGAAAACTCAGATTCAGGCTGACATTATTTTGTTGTACAAAATCAATACAAATTTGATATAATGGAGATAAGGGTTCACAAATGGCAAAAAAGAAAAGAACTCCTCAGAATTTATTCTGTCAAATGTGTGGATGATATGTGTTTACATTCTAGATTTTCAGATTCATTGACTTACCCTTTACATAGAATTGTATACCACCAAACTGTAATTTAGTGAACAATGATTTCATACAACCTTTATTCTTTTTATTCTTTATAAGTTCTAGGCATAGAAAATATACTTTGATTTTTTTGATTCTACTTTTTTTTTGGAGACAGGACACCATGAACAAATATCAGCTAATTTGTGGTCCTGAGGCAAAGAAATCATCACATTGATGCTCAGGTATCTCTTCAGTTGAAATGATATCAACTATATATAATGCCCTAACAATTGGCCAATGTTATTTCTCCTAGAGATGGACATAAAGTCAATAGGCATTGGGTATCTCCCAGGAATTTTATAACCAGAGCCAGATGGAAGAGTATTCTTGCCTTTTTGGCAGCAAACTATGCAAATTAAGTCCAAGTCAGTGAAAATTGCCTGTGGCAAGTGGAGAAAGTCTCATGGTAGTGGAAGAGAATAGAGAATGCGTGAGATAAAGAAGAAAATACAAAAGATGAGAGATTCCTGAGAATTCTGAGTCCTTGAATTAAATTAGCTACAAGATTAGATATAACATAGTCTTCTCTGATATTCAGCTACATGCATCCATAATCTCCTCCTTTCCAAGTCATTTTACCTACATTTTCTTTGTTTTCTATGACGTAACCAAAATCTTTCTGTAATATACTGTGTAAAATATTATACTAATGATATAAAAGCACCCATAAATAATGTGTTTATAACCAGAGTCTTGTTCATTTGGGTAGTGTTCAGGGTTGATTACTGACTTTGAGTTCAGGGATTATTTTTGGTGGGGCTTTCAGGACCATATGTAGTACAAGTGATCAAATCTGGGTCAGCTGTGTGAAAAGCAATCTCTCTATCCACTGTACTATCACTCTGGTCTAATCAGTATTTAAACTAGCCTTAAAATACAGGATTCAAGCTATGGTCTCACCCTGAACCCTTTAGGCCTTGGGAATAAAGTAATAGTGTTAATAATCTGTGTATTTAGACAAGCCTTGAAACACTTATGCTATGATCATACATTGAAACCCTAAAATATATCTCAATGGACTTCAAATCCATTTTTTACCTCTGCATAATTGCTGCCATCTGTAATTTAAAGAATGGGGTGATAATAAGGGTTTTCATAATCCTATCCTCTGTAGATATTCTGGGGCTTCACTACTTGAAGTCACATACAGTTCACCCATGCACACAACTCACTGGGGTTAATGGAAATTTGTAAATTTTGACTGGGAATTGGATAAGTTGAGTGATGGGTAATTTGTGAGGGGACACCGAAGATTTGTGCAGTACTAGCAGTTTAAAAGAATCAGGCCATGTGGAGTTGGTTTCATCTGCATTTTAGCTAATGTAGCTTCTATTCAATTTAGAAAATGTAGGCTTTTTAGAATGTCTTGTATCTGAAGAGAATGATCTCACACCTAAATAAGCACTTCTTAGTAAATGGCAAAATGTTCTCTTGATGAAGACAAAATGCAAGCTCACTCTATCAACAAAGAGAGAGATTATTTTGGAGTGGATCTCTGTTTTGCAAGGGATGAGCTAGATGTAATTTAAATAGAATCCATGATCCACTGTCCTTAGGGAAAGGTAGATACATTTTTGTGACCCAGAAAACTTTTTTTCTGTTGTATTTTTCTTAAAAAAAATTTGGGGAGTATGTGGATATATGAATCACTACTATATAAAAAGAGAAAAATCTAGTGTTTTGGGGAAAGAGACACAGCTCATAACCCTTTTTTTCACTGGCTTACAATTAAGGGAGACTTTAAAAATGACCTACAGTAAAAATAAGAGGTCACATGAAAAAAGAGAAGTTGAATATTTAAAAGAAAAATTATCTGGAAGAAACGAGTCAGTTTGGGTGATCCCAATTCAGAATAAGAGGACTCCAGAGTTGCTAAGGGTTGGATATTAAGCCGAAGTGTTTTAGGCTTCATCGGTGAATTACTCCTTTTCCTCCTCCCACAAAAACTTTCTCTTGCTAGCATCCCTAATTTAGTTAAAGTTTATCTTTAACAGTTCCTTTCTGTTTTACCACTCATCATCTCAACTCCCCAAGTTAGTCTTAATTACTTATAAACCAAGACTTTCTGGTAATTCTAAACTTTGTATTTGAAGTGTTATGCATTTGTATCTGCTTTTCTATTCCCCTACAGCCTTTTTATATTTTATGTTAGAGAAATGTTCTTTGGTTAAACACAGAAAGAGGGTTAATGCTATGCTCCTAACATTTGGGAATTGATTGATTCTGAGATATATCTACTCCTGGGCATTTGTCAGAATTACTTGACTTGGGCTTCAGTTGCTGTAGTTTGTAACACCCCAAAAGGGAGATCACAACCCATGCGACTGGGATGGACCTGGGGTAAGTGGCAAAGCCACCCCGGCATCAAAATAGGACAGTCTAGAAAACATAAATGCATAGTCTTGTTGGAAGCTGTTATGACTTAAGAGACAGTACCCCCATGGGGAAAGACAAGCTGAACTGGCCTGAGGAGACTTAGTCTGTGATTTATGGTAAAAGACTTGCTTGCTCTCAGAACCCAGAGAACTAAATGCTGGGATCTTTTTCTCTAACTGCGTTTATGCAAACAACTGCAAGTATTGATAACATATAAAAATCGAGGGAACGTTAAAAGCAATGTAGATGTCCCTGGGAGACAGAGTGTCTTCTTGAATTAATCTCCCCAAGAGAATTTCCTCCACACCAAATGTTTAATCTATATAAATGATCAATCATACCTAGGTCCTATACCTCAATCCCCCTTCAGATGTTCTATAAGTATGCTAGCAGCTCTGCATTAAATGTGCCATTTTCACCATCAGGCTATGGTACACTGTCTCTTTGTCTCTCTGTCTCTCTGCTGGGGAGGCCTGGATAGGACAGGAGGTGTCTCTCAGTCAAGTCTCTGCATGCATCATTGCAGCAGCCCACATAATATTTTGTGAACTCACAGCGAAGGAAGAGTTTGTTCTGGAGAATATGTCACAATAGTGAAAAGCCTCTCTAGATTTGTCCTTTTAATGGGATTGGCTTTGAAGAACAGAGGAAGAGCACATCATTGGGAAATAGATATTCTTATAACTTGGTAGTACCAAAACACCTACTGCTGCAGTCAATTCAGATGATGGAGAGAATCTTAACTGTCCTGAGTTAACTTGGGACTGAAGAACACCAGATTGTGGGAGCAAACAGAACAAAAACATCACAAGAAAATAAAGCTACTGAAACTCTCCTAGTATTGAAAATTGACTAAACCCTTTGAGCAATAAGTTAACCTCTGGGGTCCTTGGAAGCTCTAGAGTAGGGATTGGTAATCCATCACCTCAACGACCAAATCATATGCTTATATTGGAATACAATCAGATGCATTCCTCTCTCTACTCTGTGGCAGACTCTTTTAGCAAGAGCAAAGATCATGACAAGACAACTCTGAAATATTTGCTCTTCAGAACTTTAACGGAAAACTAATGGTCCCCTGATATTCAACAGCCTTTACAATATCTCTTCACTCCCTTTACTCTAATTTTTCCTGGTTCTTAATTTTCATCACAGTTTACTCAGCAATCCTTGTGGTTGAACTTCCAGTTTCGACAATGGACTAGGACTTTTATTTCAGATGCCATTTCCCACTAGTCTCTCTTCTGGATGAATTCTTCCCGTTCTACAGCATGTTTCTCAAAGTGAGCAACGCTACTCTTTCTCTTAGCGAAGGGTGCTAAAACAATCCCGAAATACTGAAGCTTTGGGAACAACTGGAAAATTCTGTTGTTTTCTCACTTAAAGGTAGATTTTCATGGAGGCACAGAATTTCTTTTTTCCTGTCAAGGTGGAAGTAGGTCACATAACTTTGGGAGCTAGAGTTCTACACCCACAATAATATCAGTGATCAACTCAAGTACCACCACTCATGAGATGTAAATTTACTGAACATAATTTTCCCTCATGACTTTAGGCTCAGGAATACATAGACACAAAAATAGAGTCCAAAGTTCATGTTTCAAAAATATCTCACAATTTTTAAAAACATTTCCTAATATACCATAAAAACTTTATAGTAGTGTTTCTAATATTACATTTAAATTTCAGACATTCATTTAAATTTGCAAATGGCATTCAGAGAAAAATTTAAACGCTAAAATGTCATAAAATGGCAAAAATCACATTATACAAATAACTTTAATTTGTTCAATCTGTGCTGAGTTCTTTCAAAGTTATTTAAAATGGCATGCAAATTAGAGTCAATTGACCAATATTTCAGAAAAAGCAGATGGAACCTTGGTCATACTGTCATTTCAACACGAAAACCAACTGCTGTCTTGGTTATGAAAGAAAAGTAATGACTATACTTAATGAAATAATGCTGCATTCCATTTTAATCAGTTGCTCATTGTCATTTTTTACAACACAATTTTACAAATGTGTATATATAAATATACACATAGTAATAACATGTGTATAGATGTGTGTATACATATGCTGTAGAAAAAGATATATTGTGTGATATACTGACTTAGCTACTGGAATAAAATGAGTTAATTAAGCAAATATTTACATATTGAGATACTACTCTGTATCAGGTATTGATCTAGGTGGTAAGGTTTCAGAGATAATTGACCATATTGTTTGATACTCAACAATTTAATGTTTTACTGACGTCATATATTAAATAATATACTTAGAAAACAGATACTAACCTCAAAATTCATTTTCACATATCTTTGAAAATAATTTGAAAATGCTTTTTCTTCTCTATTTTGTTAGTGTTTTTAAAATTTAACATATATATTACTTCAAAGAATACGATGTTGATGGGTTCTAAGCATTGTTAATATTAGATAATTCTGTTAGTTCACTTTAGGAACTAACTAATCTCCAAAGCAAACTAAACACTATTATGGTTTGCTATCTCTCTTCATTTATTAATAAAATAGCTGAAAAAGAGATGCTTTCATTAATGATGATTTAGGTGATTAAGACTCACATTAACATTACTACTAAGGAAAAGTTTCAAAAAAAGAGACAAAAATACAGAAAATATTCACTTAAAGGCATTAAACCTCTGACAAGTTAGTGAGGAAAAAGTCATTCATGAATGTAAACACCTCTAAGATGTGAATTAGAGTTGTTGACTCCAGGAGCATTTGCTAGTAGACATGTCACCTTGTACTAGTGGGCACTAAGGTAACTGATTGAAATGGGATAGCCTTTCAGTATCTGTATTGTAAACCATAATGTCCAAAAGTAGAGAGACAGTGTGGCAGAAATTGTCTTCCATGGAGGCAGGAAGGAGGGTTGGGATGGGATATTGGGGACATTTGTGGTGGAAGATGTGCATTGGTTTGAATTTCAGTCATCATTGTATGACTGAAATTCAAACATGAAAGCTTTGTAATTGTACTAAAAAACTTTAAAAGAAAAGATAACTAGTTGTACCCTCCAAGCAAAAAGATACTGGAGATGACTTTGTGGCACTGAATATGAGAGAGGATCCAACATAATTTATTCTAGTTATGGGAAAAGATGTTGGAAAAAATTGAGAACTCTTCATCCCAGTCTATGCACTTTCAGTGGAGTGACCAACACTCTAATTTTACCAAGACTTTAAATTGTGCATAATTTGAATGTACACAATTTTGTCTCTTTACATGGATATAGATATCAGTTAAAATATCATTTGAATGTCTATTCCCAGTCCTACTTCTGTGCAAGAATTATCTTCCTAGCAAAAATATTCTTCTTATATTCTTAGTCTTTACTCAGCAATACAAAACATTTTTTAAGATCTACTTACCTTTCCTAGCTATAATGCTATCCATTTACTGAGGTATCTTCTCAGTATTATAACGAGCAACCACCTAGTCACCTCATTCTGGGATACTGTGAAATCCTTTCAACAATCCTTTCAGAATCCTTCAACACTGTCACTGTCCAATTTTGACTCTAAATGATCGTCTTACTCTACTGCCAGAGTAATTTATCTAAAATGCAAAGTTGTGTATATCATACTCTGTAGGTCACATTTTAAGTGTTCAATTATTGTTCAGAAGTACTTGTCACATGTTTCCATTCCACAAAAATGAGACTTTTTTATCTACTTAAAATATAGTTTTGAAGTTTTAATTTCATTTTTTAAACTCATGTGCATGAAGATATTCTGTGATGCAGCTATATAATTTAATTTACTTACCATTTAAGTCTCACCTTTTCCTTGTTCTTTCATTGACCTCTTTTCTCCTTTCTCTATCACACAAGTTGAAACTTCAGGAAGGAGTCAAAAATTGAGCTGGATCCCTGGCTTATTATATTTATTTTTCATGTATGTATTTGTCAGTTCCAACCCCCACATAGTTAAGAAAATGAACCTACAAAAGAAAAAGGTGCCTTTACCTATATATGTAAATCACATTTAAAGTTGTAAAATATAGTACTTACATAGGAAAGTAGAGAAGACATATATATATACATATATGTACACATTTTAATAAATAACAGCAATACTATGTAATTTAAGGTAAAATGATATCAAGAAATATTGTTGGCACATCAGAAATTCTTTGTTTCTGATTTTGAATTTTCTTTCATTTTAAATAATTATTTTGAGACATTTGAGTATCATAAGTATTGTTTTGTTTTCTGTTACTCTACATTGTTATTATTATTGTTATTATTATTATTATTATTATTATTATGGGTTTTGATCTATGTCTGATGATGCACAGGGCTTAATCCTGGCTCTGTGCTTAGCATCAATCCTTGTGGGTTCAGGGGACTATATGGATCAAACATGGGCCCTACCCACTGTACTGGCTCCTTTACATTATTTTAATGTATAACAATACCTCAACTACTTTAGCCATAACAATAGTTTTAGATATTTGTTCCTATTTAGTTCTTGTTTTTGGTGATCACAAATATTACTTCAAATTGGAACTATAGCACAGCAGTAGGGCGTTTGCCTTGTGCGCAGCCAGCCCTGCCAAGCTGGGTTTGATTCCTCCGCCCCACTTGGAGAGCCCAGCAAGCTACCGAGAGTATCTCGCCCCCATGGCAAAGCCTGGCAAGCTACCTGTGATGTATCCGATATGCCAAATACAGTAACAAGAAGTCTCAAAGTGGAGAAGTTAATGGGCTCACTCGAGTAAAATTGATGAACAACGGGAGGAGAGTGTTATATTCCTACATGTATTTACGTTATACTTTTTAAAATTATTTATTTATTTATTTATTTATTTATTTATTGGTGAGGACAGCCAGGCACGGAGGCAGGAGACTCTGCGCTGTTCTCTTCTGGGAGCAGGGTTTTATAGTCTCTGGGTCTTGGCCGTTGATGGGATTACATGGCACAGGGGGCAGTTGGTGGGTGTAATGCCTAGAAGGTGGGGGATCTGGATGGAGGAGGCCCCAGTCCCAATCCGAGCAGGCTTGGAGATCTACGCCCCGGGTCCCACACACCTGGGTTCCTCTTCCGATCCCTTCATGTGTGAGGCTCATCCAAATGTGTGGAGAGTGGTCTTAAGCATGGCTGTGGCTGGAACTAGAGGTCTTTAGCTGCCAGGGCTCTGCTCGGAGTGGGAAGGGAAACTCAACTCACCCTCCTCCAAGGGGCCCTGCAGAGGAACCCAGGTATGTGGGCCCCGGGGCATAGATCTCCAAGCCTGCTCGAATTGGGATTGGGGCCTACTCCACCCAGATTCCCCACCTTCCAGGCATTACACCCACCAACTGCCCCCTGTGCCATGTAATCCCATCAACGACCAAGAACCAGAGATTATAAAACCCTGCTCCTGGAAGCATGCGGCCGCATTCGTACCGCACAGCATTTTATTATCCAGGTCTTACTCTGGTGAACCTGGCAGGCTACCAAAAGTATCCTGCCCACATGGCAGAGTCTGGCAAACTCCCCATGGTGTATTCAATATGCCAAAACCCAGTAACAATGATGGGTCTCATTCTCCTGACCCTGAAAAAGCCTCAAGTTTGGCACTTTTTAAAATATCAGGTCTAGGACGAAGGGTTCGTTACTGGGGCCTGCTTGAGTCAATCAATGACCAACAGGATGACAGCTACAGTGATTTTTTTTTTATTTTATTGAATCACCATGAGATAGTTACAAGCTTTCATGTTTGGATTACAATCACACAATGATCAAACACCCATCACTCCACCAGTACATATTCCCTGCCATCAATATCCCCAGTAGACCCTTCCTATCTCACCTCCCCCTGCCTTCATGGCAGACATGATTCCCCATAATCTCTCTACTTTGGGGCATTATGGTTTGCAATACAGACACGGAGAGGTCATCATGTTTGGTCCTTTATCTACTTTCTGCACACATCTCTCATCCCGACCAATTCCTCCAGTCATTATTTTCATAGTGATCTCTTCTCTATTTCAGTTGCCTTTTCCCCTTTGCTCGTGAGGCAGGCTTCCAGCTATGGAGCAATCTATTTGTCCCATGTATCCTTAGGTGTCAGCCTCATGTTATGATGCTTTATACTCCACAAATGAGTGCAGTCTTTCTATGTCTGTCCCTCTCTTTCTGACTCATTTCACTTAGCATGATACTGTCCATGTTTATCCATTTATAAGCAAAGTTCATGACCTCATCTCTCCTGACAACTGCATAGTATTCCATTGTGTTATGCTAGATATTATTCTGAAGTATAAAATTCCTGATTATAGAGAATGAATACTTCAATTTTATTACATAAAGCCAAACTATTTTCTAAATTAGTGGTAGAACTATCAAAGTATGAGAATTTAACAATACATGCTCTGCATTGTTAAGCTTCTTACATTATAATGGTATTGTTATTATATGATTATAATTAATCTATCATATTATAACTATAATAATTCAGTCATTATGATATATCTGTGACATTTCAATGTTAGTCATTTTCCCATGTTCTCTGGCAGCCAGTATACACGGAATGAACTTGATCTAAGCTTAGTGAAATAGATAGAATCAAGCAGCATTTGAACCTGGAGCTAATAATATAAAAAAAAGAAAAATAATGGAATTGTTATTTCTCTTGACTGTAGTGATGCCAGAGGTAGTCAGTGCTCAGTGAATTTCAGTTATTCCAGCATTAAGCCTGGTGGGTCACATTTCATCGGTGGCCTAAGCTATGGATTACAGTGTTTGTGGACACTTTCAAAGAGTTGTTATGCTATAATGATAGTCATACTTCTTTACCCTCCAGGGACTGGAGAGATAGTACAGTGGATAGGGGCACTTGCCTTGTACACGGCTGCCCCAGGTTCAATCCCCCTGCATCTCATATGGTCCCCGGTGCACTGCCAGAAGTAACTCTTGAGTGTAGAGCCAAGAGTAAGCTCTGAACACAGTGGCCCATAAACAAGCACAACAAAACAAAACAAAATTTTAAGGAAAACATTCTTCACCCTTCATCCACGTAGAACCCTTTGTGATATATGTTTTTAACCTTGCAGGGGTAAGGTAAGCCTGAATGTATCTTTCTGTTCCTTAAAACTAGATGACCTTGAGGCTTGCTTTGGCCAATCGGATGCCTCAAAAGAGATTCTGTTCCAATTCCAAACACAGAGCTTAAGATGCCTGGCACACTTCTTATTATCTTGGAACAGTTAAGAATCCTTATAGATAATCCAGTTTTAGCCTGCTGGCTGATGATAATTATATAGCCTTAGTGTATCTACCATCATCAGAAACAGAGCCACCTCCTCATTGGCAGCTGGTCACAGACCCATGCGGCAGCCCAGCCCAATTTGTCAAACCATAAAATTGTAAGCTAAACAAATGATTGCCACTGAATTTTGGGATGATTCATTACACAGTGTAAGTTATTTCATTGGAATGATTTAGTCTGGAATTCATGCTGCAAAATAGTTATCACTTCTTTTCAAACCTGATTCTCAGTTTAGCTGGTGATGCTGTGAGATTTTCAAATGCATTTTAAATAAATTATTCTTTCTTCTAAAATCAGAAATTCCTCCTGATGCTTGCAACTAAGAACTCTAACTGATAGATTTAGAATGAGCTAGAATTTTAATATTCTGATGTATTTTTATTACTCATGATTCATGTTTTCTTATGATCTTTTTTTCGATTCAGAAAATATTACCAAATATATATTTCAAAATACATATTTATTAGCAAATATATATAAGCAAATATATTATCCTAATTTATTTGAAGAGCATATTAAATGTGTTGTAGTGAACAAATAGTAAAGACAGTTTGGGGTGTAAAAAGAAATTTAGAATGAATAAGATTTTATAATTTTCCTTGTTTTCTATCACATTTGACATCTATCCATACCAAGCCCAGACAAAGATACAGTGGCCTTTGAAAAAATAAAAATAAGAATGGAAAAAAAATGAGTTTATTTATCATTAGTGACCCTAAATGATGAGACAAAATTTGAATCTCTCTCATCTGGTAAGTTCAGAGAGGTATCCTTATAAAACTTTCAGCATTCCAATGATTGAGCCAGGATCAGAAGAAATACCTTTGAGATAAATGAATCTAAATAAATGAACCTCACACAGTCTCCATTGGCTACCCAACCATCACTCCTCCTTTGTGCTACTTTAGCAGGAAGGACCTAAAACTATAGTTTTGCTTAGGCTTAGGCTATGGAGTTTCCGCAGTATTTATGACATTTCACTTGTTCACAGCAGCACATGGATGGAAGACTAACAAACATGTTTCAAGAAGTTTTGTAATCTTAATCAAGAAAGAGTCCCATCATAACCCATATAAGAATATTACTGATGAACAAGTGGGGCAAGAACCTCGAGCTGATAACAGAATGGTGAGGGGTCAGCCTTGATACAATACATTGATAAATGATGCATCTTGACAAAATTTGACAATAGAGAAAATACTCTGTAGTTTCTGAAACCAAGAACTTGCAATACTATATATCTAAAAACAGTCTGAATCTGTAACAATAAGGTCACCTAGTTAAATACCTGACATTCGGGGGGGTGGAGGGAGAGCCATAAAATTGTACTCAGTAATATTGTATGTAAATAGGCAAATAGTATAGAGATAGAAGAGGCCAAACATACGCAATCTACTGGAAATGACGATTATGTACAGGCTGAAAGATAAAAAGAAAGTTTTTAAAATGATGTTATACTTCAATACCAGGGAAACGCGGTGTCAAGTAAACATGGAAAACAAATGTGCCTATCTCCACTGATTCAATCATGATTACAGAATTTTGAAACTTTGGAGAGGTAGAGTGAGTTCATTAAGCCTGAATTCTCTTTAATTTTTCTTTAATAAAAGAAATTGTATTTTATTGCTTTTATTTATTGTTTTCTTGGCATATAAGTGATAACATAAGCAGTATATGTAGTCATTGATAGTGTCGTCTCTCAATGGAGAGAGTTTTAAATGATATAGAAAACTACCACTTTTTAGAAACACTGGTTTGTAAGAATGCAAGTGATTATTATGTGTTTTAGGGGGCACAGTGTTACACTGTCACAGCAAGTATCCCACTGGTTTTATCCCTCCACCACAGTTCATTGGACTCTCACCCACTATCTTCATCTCCTGCTAGACTCAAGTTTGTGTCAGAATCTAAGAATTGGTTTTCATTGAATATTATATGTTTTCTTTCATTATTAATTTATATCCCACACCCCAGATTATTCAGTATACGTCTTTTTCATGCTCTTTGACTTCTCTTGGTATGAGAAACTTCAGTTCCATATCTGTGGTAGCCAAAGGCAAGATTTCATCTTTCTGATGATTAAGTAGTATTCCACAGTATGTGCCACATCCTTCACTAATTTTTCTGTCATTGGACATGGGTATTTTTATGACTTGGTCCTTGTAGATAACACTGCAGTGAACTTAGAAAAGCAAAAATATTCATTATTTTTTTATTAATTTTGACTATATTGATCAGTGTGCAGAAGCTATTCCTGGATCAGTGTTTTTGGGGTCACTTCCTGCACTGGAAACCATGTGGTACAAAGTGATCTACTTGCAGTCTCTAGCATGGAAAGTATGAGCTTAGACAATATCTGATTTCTTTTGTGAGAGTTGTTTTATTAGATACACAGAAGTGTGATTTCTAAATCATATGGAAGCTACACATTTTATGTATTTTGATAAATCTCCTAACTATCTTCCATAAAACAGTTTATATCTAAATAAGGGTCCCTTTCTCTCTACATCTGGACCATTTCTTGTTGCTCATGATTTTTTTTTTAAAAAAATGTAGACCAGACTAATAGAAGACATCTCATTGTCATCTTGATTTGCAATTCACTGGTAAGAAATTATGATAGGAGATGCATGTTGAAAGTAGACTATGGACCAAACATGATTGCCACTCAATGCCTCTTTTGCAGACCACAACACCCAAAAGGAGAGAGAGAACAAAAGGGAATGCCCTGCCACAGAGGCAGGGTGAGATGGGGGGTGGATGGGGGTGGGAGGGATACTGGGATCCATGGTGGTGGAAAATGGGCACTGGTGGAGGGATGGGTATTTGGTCATTTTATAATTGAAACCCAAGCACAAAAATTTGTAAGTCTACAACTGTACCTCATGGTGTTTCACTAATAAAAATTAATTAAAAAAAGAAGTTAGGATAAATACTTTTGTTTGGGGAAGCACACCAGGTAGTGCTCAAAGAGTACTTGATTTTTTCTCAGGGACCACTCTTGCGGAACCTCCAAGGGGGCTGGGTTGAGTCTCCCCCCCCCACCCCCCCAAGCAGGAAAACCCAGGTATGAGGGAACCTGTGACTGAGATCTCCAAATATGCTTGAATGGACATTGGGCCTTCTCCCCCAGCTTCCAAGTTTTCCAGTAGCTTAGCAGTCACATCCATAAGCCATCCCCCCACCCCATCCCCGCGCCATGTAATCTCATCAACGGCCAAGACCCAGAGACTACAAACTAAAGCTCCTGGAAGAAAACGACACAAAATTTCCTGGACATTATATTCTATTCATAATAAGCAATACAATACAAATTGTCTAGCATTGCCTTTTTGGCAAGTTTGAGTGGTGGTGAGACTGGTGTCAAAATATCGAATGTAACCAAAGTAGTCGGAGAGCCCGACAAGCTACCGAGAGTATTCGATATGCCAGACACAGTAACAACAAAGTCTCCAATGGAGACGTTACTGGGCCCGCTCGAGCAAATCGACGATCAACGGGAGGGCCTTTACCTTTTTTTTACCTTTTAACCAAAGTAGAGAGAGAGTATGGGGAAATTGTCTGCCACACAGGTAGGCAAGGGAAGGGTTGGAAAGGGGTAGGAGAGGGGGAATATGGGGATTTTGGTGGTAGAAAATGTGCACTGGTGAAGGGATGGGTGTTTGATGATTGTATGACCAAAGCTCAAACATGAAAGCTGTGTAACTGTTTCTCATGGTGAATCAAAAAAAAGGGGGTGGGGGAAAATAATAATAAAATAATAAAATAAAATTACCATTCTGAATGAAAAAGGATGCACAAAGGGTTTCACATCCTTTGTGAAAAAGGATGCAATGACTTAAAAAAGTGAAATAAATAAAAGTCTATTAACAAGATAGTCATTGATTAATTAAATTGTAAATATAATTAGACAAAATTTCACATAGTGCTAGGATGCCAAGATTAGGGTTTTTTCTATGTCTATCCCTCTCTTTCTGACTCATTTCGCTTAGCATGATACTTTCCATATTGTACCACTTGTAAACACAGGGGATTGCCCTGTCACAGAGACGGGGGGATGGGGGGATGGGGGTGGGAGGGATATTATCCATGGTGGTGGAAAATGGGCACTGGTGGAGGGATGGGTATCTGATCATTGTATAATTGAAACCAAAGCACAAAAAATTGTAAATCTACAACTTTAAAAAAAATAAAATAAAATAAAGGAAAAAAAAAAAAAAAAAAAAAGAATAGCATTCCAAACAAGTCACATCACAGAATAAGTATTTGGGGTTAGAAATACTATGCAGATTTCAATAACTATGATCTACAAATATTTAATATAGAATACACTGAGATAACACTTTTAAATAAAAAAACATTTAAGACCACAAAAAAAAAAAAAAGATTAGGGTTTTTTAAAAAAATTCAATTGGATTATCAGACTTCATTTTTATTTTTATACACAGCATAGCTCTTGGAGACAATCTGCAGAGGTGGAACCAATTGTAGATTAAGTGTCAGGCTTATCTCATATTTATTTTTTTGGTTGTGAAAATCAGAACATAATTTTTGTTCTTAAACCACTAGAGACAATACCATGGTAAACACTGTCGTGTTTTTGGTAAAATTATTTTTTTTTACCATTAAGATAGTAGAGGACCATTTGTACAGTGTTACAGTGAATGAAAAGGAGTATCTAACTTAAGCTCAAGTATTTCTGGTGTTTTTTTTCCACATAGTGCACTATGTGAAATACTAGTATAGCATACTAAAGTAACTTGACAAGAATTTAGATCAGTTATTTAAATTTGAAGAAAATGATTAATCATACTTATGTATCATAAAATCATAAAGACAAGTAAGATTTTAGGTAAATATAATAAAGAAGCTCCAAGTAAAATAAATTTATGTTTTAAAATCAAAAACTTAAGCTTGCTTTCACAACTATAATTTGCACAAAGGATCTAACTAATTTCTGATAATATTTTAAATATTTTTTTTACATTATTGAGAAGCTCCATGAAAGAGATCAGAACAGTAAGTGATAAAAATATATTATTACCTTATTATCAATGAAATTACAGCAATTCTTGAAACTACATTAAAATGTTTGATAGCCCAGATTTCAGTGAACAAAAGTGTTGTTTAAATTTCTTCTGATAATTTGGATATTTTGTAATTCAGTAAAACATTCTTTAGGCAGTAGTTTACAGAACAGTTGAGAATAGGGTTTTAGGTATAGAATGTTTCAATACTAACCCCATTACAAGTATTCCCTCCTCCACTGACTCCAGGCTCTCTCCCACCCTCCAACCAAACAGATACATTTTGTTGTTGTTGTTGTTGTTGCAAGTGGGTTGATGCCCACCCAATTTTTTTTTGTTTCATTATTGTAGTTTGACTCACGACAGTGTTTAACCATAGTATTGGCTCTAGTGGTTTAAGAACAAAAATTATGTTCTGATTTTCAGAATTCTCATGTAGTTTGGGGAGCAGTTTCTATGCAAGTAGCTGGGATATCCCTTAAAAAGATACATGTTTATCAAGGCACAAAATTAACAGAAGAAAGACCATTAGTTACTTTCTTCTGCTGGGTGCCTGGAGGAATGTCACTGACCTCTTCTCTCTGATTCTCTCCCTCCCACCCCTGCCCCCACAAAAGGCCACGTCTGTGGTGTTCCCTGCATCACTGGATAGCTATGTTTAGTGTGTCTCTCAATGATGAATGCCTTCTGGGCTATATTCATTCAATGGCCTGAGGTGGAATTATGGTTCTGATATTCTTCTAGTTTGCAGAACTTCCAGATTTGTTATCACACAATATTCCACCTCAATGGGGATGCTTGCAACCAGGAAAAATCTTTACTAAGTTTTTGTATGAACCTACTGAAAAGAAAAGTAGTTTGTGGAATACTTGTAACTCATCCCTAACACATTTTTATTCCAATACACACCCAGAGCAGATCTCTGGCCCTGCCTTGCAGTTGTTCCCAGCAACTAGTGATATTTCTTTGGATACAAACTATTTCTACCATAAAGATGTATTTCTATAAAAGGAGCTTGTGGAATTGTGAAGAATCACCTTCTACCTTCTCCTGGTAAAGAATCACAGGGGCAAAACTCATTGAAAATAGAATTCAATTGCAAACCTTTTGCTGTCAGAAAAGAACTGTTGAGTATTTAACTGAAAAAGATTTTCAAGTTAATTCTTTATCAGATTAATTTCCTGTGATTCATTATATTAGTTATTTTTTTTTTTTGCTTTTGATTTTTATTGTCGTCAGAGAAACTGATCCTAGACAAATTAATTAAAAGTCCCACAAGGAGGAGGAAAGGGCTAAAGAGAACATGGGGTCAGAGAAAAGAATTTGTTTGGACAGCTGTTAAGGTGCAAAAACAAACAAGAAACAAGAAACATAAAAGTAAGATTTTGAAAGGAAAGAAACAAAGAAAATTCTGAGAACAGGAAGGCCAGTATTAATTGCTTTTCTCTCTGTTTCTGTCATGAATTAACAGCAATATATTTTTTGGTCTTGGTCATCAATCAGTTCTGAAACATAGTCCAAATGTTTGCATTTGGCTCCATAGTCTACGATTTGGTCAGTCTAAGATTGAAAATCTACTGTATAGACCAGTTTTGACGACAGGAGTGGAAGGGTCTGTCAATAACCTTTGGGGCCTGAGAGATAGTACAGCGGTAGGTTGCTTGTCTTGCACTCCGCTGACCCAACTTCGATCCCTGACATTCCATATGCATCCTGAACACCTCCAGGGGTTATTCCTAAGTGCAGAGCCAGGAGTAAGCCATGAGCACCACCTGGTGTGACCTAAAAACAAAACAAATAAAAAATTCAATAACCCTTTATAAGAGGTAACAGTGGATCTAGGCCAAGCAGAAACAATTGAAGTCCATTTTGCCATTCTAACTATGTTTTTTAAATGAAGAAATCCATTTCCTGAGTAAAATGCTCCTCTCCACAACATACAACTATTCAATAATAGGACCAGAAATAGAACATCACTTTTCCATTTTCTAGGACCTTTTGTAGCTCAGGACTTTCTTTCCTTCACCTATCTACATATCCAGTTCTTTTAAGTCTATTTCTGAAAAACAATTAAATCTTGCAGTGTCTCCTCAAAATAAAGTGGGATGATCTCTGAGAAATAGAATGCTAAATTAAATAATCTGTTTTTATGACTGTAAAGATGTGATATAAATATCCAGGGGCTGAATAGTTGCCACGAAGCTGAAGAAGAGTAATCCACTGAATACTCTTTGGCCTAAACCAATACATAGGAAAATGACATTTTTAGCTCAGGATCCTGACAGTTTTAATGATGATGTCAAATACATTTCAGATATTTTTTCCAGGTTATTTGTGCTGTGAAGTGCTCTGTCTTGTGAAATGTCAGACTGCTGACTTTTTAGTAAAGTCAGCAGTTGGTGCCTTTCTTTATTTGAATGCTCGAAAACAAAATTTCCACTGAAAATCTTCAATTTCTGTGGGGCGCATTAAATTTTTTTTAATGCACTATTATTCAAAGGACTGGGAACTAATGTCCTGGACCAACATTCAATGTACAAGATCTGATCTTGACCTCCACATAAATTTGCATAGTGGAGGAGACTTAGAACATTGTTTTTAGCTCAGAAAATTCCTCCATGAAATAAGTAGCCTCAATGGAACAAGTGATTTCAA
This sequence comes from Sorex fumeus, assembly GCF_029834395.1. Lineage (NCBI taxonomy): Eukaryota > Metazoa > Chordata > Mammalia > Eulipotyphla > Soricidae > Sorex > Sorex fumeus. The sequence continues at coordinate 30,565,350 of NW_026606188.1, forward strand.
CATCAACTCTTAAACCCTTCTTTGGCCACCATATTTAAAAAGTTTCCCACAGTGATTACTACTGCTTTGCAATAGTTTCTTTAGTAGTATACATCACAAAAATTGTCATTTGTTTATTTTGAGTGGCAGTATGTACAGTCTTTAGGATCACAGTTCTTGGAACAATCTACTATGTTGAAACTCTCAACTTCACAAAGTATCCCTGTCACTGTCACTGTCACTTCCTTCCGTTGTTCATCGATTTTCTCGAGCAGGAACCAGTAATGTCTCCATTGTGAGACTTATTGTTACTATTTCTGGCATATCGAACACGCCATGAGGAGTTTGCCAGGCTTTGCCCTGCAGACGGAATACTCTCTGTAGCTTGCTGGGCTCTCTGAGAGGGGTGGAGGATTCGAACCCAGGTCACCAGCATGTGAGACAAACCCTGTACCCGCTATGCTAGGGCTCCTGCCCTTAACAAATTACAGTCATTCTATTGCATCTAGTACTTTGTTCATGAGGAGCATTTTCTTGTTGTTTTGATTTCTACATACTCTGTTTATTTGACATGATATCTATGAGGGTGCGCTGGAGCAATAGCACAGCGAGTAGGGTGTTTGCCTTGCACGTGGCCGACCCGGGTTCGATTCCTCTGTTCCTTTAGGAGAGCCCGGCAAGCTACCGAGAGTATTTTGCCCACACGGCAAAGTCTGGCAAGCTCCCCGTGACATATTCAATATGCCAAAAACAGTAACAACAAAATATTATAATGGAGACGTCACTGGTGCCTGCTCGAGAAAATTGATGAACAACGGGAAGACTGTGGACAGTGCATCTATGAGAGTAAGAACAGTGTCTATCCTTTTCTCCAAATCTTATCAAATGGTAACTTTGTGGAAGAACAACTAATATTTGTGGGTTGGAAAGATAGGTGACCAGAAGGAAAATTTTACATTTTGCTAAATGCTTTTACATGAAACGTCACATTTGATCTATTGGGCATTCTGGTCAAGAGGAGCCTATCCTGTTTATGTTTTACATATCAGGAAAATGAAGCTCAGAGGTACTGAATGACTTGCTCAAAATATTGCAAACTTGTCAGGTCCTAAGCCTGAACTCAGCTTCTCTGACTCCAAAACTCATTCTTCCTGATTAACTTTTTATCTATTTAATTTTTCATCTCTAAATGCTATCTACAAATTTTTTCTGTAAATTTGGAAAAAATGTGCCTCTTCATTGCCTTATTTTACACATGATTTTCAACTTACAGTAGGTAAAGTGTACTCAACCATTTCCCCAATATAAACTATAAGTTATTACCATCATATTTACTCTTAAGGGACTGAGCAATGGAACTTTGTGACATGATTATTATAAAAAATGATAATGCAACAAAAGACTGGACAGGTGAGAAAGAATTTACAAAAATGATTGACTTTGAATTAAAAATATTTCTTAATCTCTGACCATGAAGTTGGAACAAACTAGTCAAACCAACTAAAGGGTACCTTTTGGACATATAGCAAGATTTTTTTTTTAATTCCTGTTTAATTGTACACATCTAAATTGAATTTTCTTAATTCTGTGTTAAGTTATAAATATTAATTTAAGTTTCTTAAATTATATATACAATAAAAGGTACTCTCCTTTTAGATACATAGTGAGAATTTCTTAAATTGCTGAGGTATCATGAGCATGTATTCACAATATTTTGTCACACATTTTCAGCTCTTATCTAATGAAGTTAAGGAACTATAGTCTTCTTTTTTCTTTTTTTATTGAATCATAGTGAGATAAAATTACAGACTTACAAACTTTCATGCTTACATTTCAGTCATACACCCATCCCTCCACCAGTGCCCATTCTTCACCACCATTGTGGGATATTGTGTATCCCTCCGAATAGTCTTCTTTTAAACCTCACCTCTGTATAGAAATACTGAGCTTTTAAGAAAATACATTTCAAAAATAATCTAGCTGACTTTAAATTCTGTAAAAAATTATAAATCAAGGTTCTAAGAAAGTTAAAATAAGAACAAATAATTGCAAAGTAACTTTGATGGTGAAGAGAGGCATAGTTATTAGTAACATCATAATTTACAAACAGAATCACTAATAATCATCAAACATTTAGTATTGCTGTCGGTGGATGGGTGGGCAGCCACAGGATATGAAGCTAGCTCGGAGAGAGTGGGGAGTAAGCCCTAGCGAGAGTGTTCCTGCCCTTTAGTTTGAACTCTCCTGCCTCTACTCCTCGTGAGCTTGCCTTTAAAGTCAGTTCACAACTCAGAAAAGTCAGCCTGAAGTGGTGCACAGGCAAGGATGTGAAAGTCCTGAATTCTTCTCAAGAACCCGATACAGTTAACGAAAGGGATGATGCCAAGAATGACGTACATCCGATCAAGCAAAGGAGAAAAGTTACACAACCAAAGTAGAGGGGTCTGGGTAACTCTAGGATAAGGAGCATCTATTGCTTTTGCAAAATGGTTTTGATAGGTCTTTCCTAGTTTCTTGGGGATTTCTGTGCAGTAAGTGTCTGTTCCTAGAGTGTGGACAAGCAAAACGATACTGAACTTTATTATCAGTCTCCTTTTTTCTGCACAGATATTTCTCCTCACTTATAGAGGCCCAGCCTTCTATATCCAGACTAGCACCATTCATGTTCTAAGGCCTTACTTCATGGAATCATCTCCAAGTGAACTTGTACTACATATCTTTCATGTTGGTTTATTTGCTCTTATGTTTTGCACCTCTTCAACTGGAGATAGGGTAAATCCTTTTCAGATTGCATCTTAGTTTTGTTACTTCCTTATACTTATATCTAAGGGCAATCCTTTCAGTATGTTTTTTTTTAAAGTGCAACATTATGGTGTATGCATCAGTTAATTTAGTTATTTTATGAATTTCTTCTCTTTTCTGAGGAGGTATGGTACTTGAGGCCATATCCGTGATGCTCAAGGCTTATCTCTTGGTCTACAACAGTGGTGACAGGATTGAACTTTGAAAGGCAACTTGCAAGCCTCATCTGATGGGTTATCTCTCAAGATCCTCATGAAGTTTTTCAACAGATATATTTTTTGGACACAAGCTATTTTCTAGGTCCAGTTTCAGTTATGACTGCTATATAATGACAACAAACTTTTTTTTCTTTTTGGGTCACACCCGGCGATGCACAGGGGTTACTCCTGGCTCTGCACCCAGGACTCACTCCTGGCGGTGCTCAGAGGACCATATGGGATGCTGGGAATAGAACCTCGGTCGGCCGCATGCAAGGCAAATGCCCTACCCGCTGTGCTATCTCTCCAGGCCCCACAACAAACTTTTTAAACTTATAAAGTTTGCAATCTAGTGGAAGAAAAAAGCAATGAACAAAAAACTGATTCAGAAATATATGATAAATATTAGACAGTATTATCTAACTAATAATATTATTAGATAATGTTATCAATTAAGAATATAAATATATAATATTAGGTAATATTACTAGTATTAGGTATTATCCAAATAATACTAAATATTAGAAAATATTAGTTGTGTGTCTATGAAGAAAAATAATACAACATGAAATAATAAGGAAGTCTGGGGTAACAAAATCTCCTTAAGTAGAGCCAGTTACTAAGGAAAAGATTCCTAAGAGTTTAAATTTGGTTTTGTTTTTTCTAGGGATGGAGACACACCAGCAGTGCTCAGGATTAATCCTGGCTCTGTGCTCAGGGATCATTCCTGGTTGGACTCAGGGGACACTATGCAATACCAGGGATGAAAACCAAGTTGCTCCTGTGATAGCAAGAGCCCTACCTGCTACACTCTCTCTCAGCTTCTAAAATGTAAATTTGAACAAAGGTGTAATTTACTTGAGAGATGTAGGCATGCAATATTGCTCAAAGAGCATTTCTAAATAGAGGCGTTAAAAAAGTGCTAAGCTAGGATTGACAGGTCATTGAGTTACAAAATTATTCATGACTGAGCTTTGAGGTGTCTTTTATAGGTAAGTAGATCTAGATGATGGTGATGATAATGGGGCCCTCACCATAACAGTTGTGCCTACATAAGATACCAGAAAAGTACCTTTCTCCAAAAAGCAAGCCCTTAGTACCACCTGATTAAGTGGTACCCTGGTCTCAAACTTGCAGCTTCTGAAACCACAAGCATCAAATGTTAGTTACTTGAGTTTCTAGTCTAACATGTTTGTTATAGCAGCTGAGCTAAGACAGTAAGCACATGAAGAAGTGTGCTACACAGTGGGGTGAGAATTTGCCATCAGTTTCTGGAAATTGCATATTTCCGGCTTGTTGGAAATCACCCTGGAAGAAGGTTATTTCATGCATGTCATGCGTGTTTTCTATTTACTGTTTATTTTCTTTTATATCGTCTGGCACAGCTGGGTTACCAAAATAACCACAAAATTCAGAACAGTTAATCAAAACACCAGCGAGATGAAGGATTTGAGCAGCCAATGTCTGAGGAAGGTCTTCCTTGCATGGATAATATTGGAATGCCAGCAAGGGTCACAGGCTGTGTGGGGTGGTGAACTGAGAGGGTGCTCTGCCCTTAGGGCTAAGGGACACTACCCACACAGCTGCCACCCAGAACACTGACACGAAGTGTTTGTCAGTTGGTCGGAAGGCACCTAGGAGGACTGTGAGCAGAGCCTCCAAGGAAGGGACATCATTCCTGGAAGCCCTAGACTTTCAGGAGTTCCCACAGGAGCCTACTTCTCGGGATGGTCTCTGTTTTCATTCCTGTGGCTCAGTGAGCCAGAGATGTGTCTCTTGTCCCCCAGCACCCCTCAAGTGCCAACTATTCCTGGAGGGCTTTAGGACGTTGCCCAGGGAGTTGTGGTGCTTCTAGAGCAGCTCCGATGGCTTCTGCTGCAGAATTCAGGGGTGCGTCCCCCTTTTTGAGTCTTGACGTCAAGCTCAGACACCCATGAAGCCCAAGCAAGGGCGGTGGAGAGCTGAGAGGGAGGGTGGTGGGGAGGGGAAGCCATTGCAGCAACAGCTTGGAGGAGGAGGAGACTGGGCTTCTCTCGAGGAGGACAGCGGGTGCAGGAGCCAGAGTCGGGGCGGGAGCCGACCTGCGGCTCGGGAGGCGCCGAGTTGCTGCAAAGAGGGGTGGGGAGAGGCGGAGGCGCTGCATGCAGCGCGCTGGCTCCAGCGGTGCCCGCGGGGAATGTGACATCAGCGGCGCGGGGCGCTGGCGGCGGGAGCAGAGCGCTCGCCAGGGCTACGCCGTGCACACCTCGCCCGGGGGCGGACGCGGGCCCCGGCCGGCAGCAGGCATGTCGGCGAAGGAGAGGCCGAAGGGGAAAGTGATCAAGGACAGCGTCACCCTTCTGCCCTGCTTCTACTTCGTGGAGGTGAGTTGGCCCCGCGCCTTGGCAATGCAGATCCGCGGGGCTGCACTGGTGGAGTTGGAGGCGCGCCGCTGTCCCCAGATGCCCAACCTTCTCCCCTGCCCCCAGTGTCTCTGGAGCTCTCTGGGAGCACGACTGCCAGTGTCTGCAAGCCCAGGTGATACCCGCTGGCGGTGTCGCTGGTGTCACTGGCTGTGGGTGGCTGGCCGGGAAGAGTACCTGGCTGGGTGGGAGCGTGCGGGTTAGTCCCTGCCCTCCTGGGTGCCTGCGTGCGCTTAGGCCCAGGAGGGGCAGAAAGGTATTTTGGGAGCCTTGTCTTCAGTCTTGGAGAACCCATCTAAAATTCGGTGAGCTTTCAGATGCGAATTCAAATGCACAGCTGCGGTGTATGAGAGTTGGGGATGTTTACATAGTGTAAGGGCTATGGACTGTTTCCACATCACCAAACAGCAACAAAATCCTTCCATTATAATTACTGTGGTGCTCACCTCTGCTTCTAAAATTGGGTCTAAGCTGTGGGCATCAGGCCCTCTTCCATGGTTAACGAAAATTAAATATACAACAATATATTCATGCCCATATGTCTTGCATACATATGCTTATGTCCTTATTTATGATAGCAGTAGGTGCATAATTTATCTAAATAATGCAGTGGTATTTTACATCATTTGTATATTGCCTACGTTCTATGATGAACAGTATTACAGATAGACAATTACATGTGTATTGTTCATAATGAATCTCCAACTTACCAGAACACACAATTTAAGGGAGAAACAATTTATGGGAAGGTTATCAAGATTGACAGGTACAGTCATTCCATGCCCTGTGCTCTGTTTCACTGGAAGACATTTTTAAGCAAGAAGCTTATTAGATCATAAGTGTCTACCTGAGATGCATTGTACAGGTTTCCTAAAATCAGATGTTTAGGCATAAATTGATGCTGTTTATTTCATCAGAGTCTTGGTTGTAAAGCAGTATAAGACTGTTGCTTAATTATAGAAGTCCTTCCCTGGCCGTCTTCTCAGCCAAATATGGAGGTTTAGCACTTCCAAGTACATATTGTAGATTCTGCAGATTGCTATTCTGTACTGGATGATCATAAGCTTGCCTGTGTTGTTAGATAGATATTGCCTCAAAACTTAGGGAAAGGAACATTGTTAGATTGTTCTTATAGAAAATATTAGTAGAAAATATTAGCTGTGTAATTATGTTAGGTGCCACACATTTTAAAAATATTTTCAGTTTTCAGATATGTGATTTGCATAAGTCTCAGAGAAATAATGGTACTGCTTTATACACTACCCATAGATAAGAAGAAAGACAGATCTGTTTCTTTAAAGTAACTCATTCATTCACTTATTTTGCCTTTCCATTTTTCACAGTGGTTTTTGATGCCAGAATTTAGGTAATTTTGTTGAAAGATAGAGAGCAAAGGAACAAAAACATGGGATACTGGCCTTCAAGTTCAATTCTGTCTGTCTTGATTTGTCTAATAGCTAATCTGTAGTTTAGTTTTGTACTAGTTTTTCATTCTTATCTGGATGGTGGATCTGTCTAAAGGAAATCAGTTCATTTCTGGGTTCTACCTCCAGGCTGAAGAAGCCTGAGCTAGAGTTGATTACATATGGATTGCAGCTTTATGGCTTCAAGAAAAGCACTTTCTTGAAAGACAGTGCAAAACAGTGAATTAAGCAGGTGCCTTTAAAAATATATGCATGAGGGCCAGAGAGATAGTACAGTGGGCAAAGCACTTGCTTCGTATGTGTTCTAACCTGGGTTTGATCCCTGGTAGTCCTTGTGGTCCCCTGAGCTCCAATAGGTCTGATTCCTGAGTACAGAGCCAGGAGTAAACCCTGAGCACAACCTCATGTGGTTCATCTCCCCACAGCCTCTAAAAAACAGAAAGAACAAAAATTGTGTGTGAATTTTGAGGTATATTTAACAGGAATATATGTACCTTCACCTCATAATGCATTTGAAATGCATTCTCATAAACAAATATGTCATACATATTACTTCTCTCCAAGGAGTATTGAATAGTCCAAAGTCATGTTATATATTACTTGATCTATTTAGATATATTTAGATCTATTTAGACATAACCTACAAACTCCTTCACAGGGTGATGCGTAGAACAATTATTTGAAGACTATTTTTGGTTTTAGAATGGCATTTATGACATTAAGTCTTGGGGGTAACAGACTTAATAGGGAGAGCCGTACAAGTGGATGCAAATCATCTCCCTGAAACTTAAATATATGATAAACCATGAAGAGGCACCTAGAAAATGGGAGAAAACATTAGTGCACAATTACTTAAGGGGTTGACAGGGTGCACCACCGATTTATTTGGAATGACTCATTTTGAAGCTCGGGAAAACGAGTTTTGCATATTCTCTGAGGAATGAATAAATATAGCATGAATTAATGTCAGTATAATGCTTTGGAGTAATGATGCTCTGTTTTACAGCACAGTTTTCTAAGACAGTGGTAACTAAAATGGATTAATGATAGATTAGTGAATCTTTTGCCATCAGCTATTGGTCCAAGGCACACATTTCGAACCTTTTATATTACTTCAAACAATATTTTATTTAACCAAAAAAAGGTGAAAAGAACCATATTTTCAGAACAAAACAGGCTCTGGGTTTAAAGTCAGCAACAACATGAAAAACTTGAACTTTGCTTTTCTTTAAAAAAGTCAGACTCCTTTCAATTGTTATTCAAGGCCAGGGATATAGCTCAGCAGCTCAGTGGTAGAACCTTCATGCCTTGCATGCGTGAGACTCTGAGTTTGATACCCAGCACAGCAACATATAATACTAAAAATAATTGAATGTCATGTAATATCACATGAATTTCTACTCATGATATGGATGCAATAGGAAGCAACTTTAACTAGGAAACTGAAGGGGAAACAATTCTCAGTGAGATCAAAAGAGGCTAACACTATGTTAGACAGAATTATGACAGGGAAAAGGTAGCATGATTTATTAATGAAATTCCAGAACTCACAATAATATTAGCCTAATTCAAATACTACCACTACAATATACTACCTAAGTAACTTTGGCCAAGCCACTTCTCTCATTCTTTGAGATATAGCAGAAATTGTACACTATAAAAACAAATACACATATATATCCATATAGAACAGAAAATTAACTCATAACTTAAAATATTCTAATAAAGCATGAAAGACATAAAGCAATATTCCTTACCTCAAATTGGCATTTGTGATGTATTTTAGCTTCTTTCAACTAAATTTCAATTTCAATTAATGTCCTTGATCTGAGTAAATATTTTCAAAAATTTACTTCTAGAATGATCTCAAGGAATTAAATCCTAACAAGGAATAAAGTTCCTAAAAACTCTTGGGAGGAGTTTTTATTGTTCAGAAGTTACCTTTTCCCAATTTCTAGAAGTAACTTTGGTTGCAAGGTTCATTTTCATCTTCATAGTTCTAAATAGAAGAGCAAATAATTGAGTGCTTTGTGCAAGTTGTACAACAATGACGTATGACTTTCTTTCATGAAACACTCAATGAGAATAAATCAAAATTCTTTACATGTACCATCTTGTCCACTCTTCAAAGATTCTTGGTAAGAAAGAAGCCATTATTATCCATGTTTCAAAGAAAACTGAATTGAAACTCATGAAAGTTAAGCATCTTGCCCAAGTTTACAAAAGAAATTTAGTAGCCAATGTGAACTCAGAGTGTATGCTTTTTACACTGTTTCTTTCAGCTTGTTGCAAAGTTACTTCCAGTAATTTCTCACTGGTAAAAATTGGAAGATGTAGATTAAGATAAGAGCACATTGACTAAAATTATAGTTTTTCCTGATATCAGACTAAACACTCGGTGTTGGTGGACACTACACATTCTCCCCATGCCGATTTGTTAGTTAGCATCAAGCTTTCCAATAAGTCCTGTAACCAAGTGCAGAGAAAGAACAGGACAGTGGCAATCCATTTGTGTAGTGACAGTAGGTGTCTAATTATATTCCTGTGGGCACTGGTGATACTCAACTTCTAAAATCAAGTTATCTTGTCCTTGTTCTTCACCAAATTGGATGCTAAATGAACAGTTACTGAATGAAATTCATTCCTTTTACACCTTTGGTTTATGCTGTCAGTTGTTTGCAGATAAAGGGGCATATAGTTGACAGTTACTAAATATATCACTATTTTAAATTGACTTTTTAAAAAACATGATTTTCAACACATCTCATTTTATAAGTTTGAAAATTTAGTTTTGTATTGCTCAACTTGAGGAAAGACAGATTGCGTTGTGAAAGAAACTCCCCATCAAGCACATTTAAGACCTTATGAGGTTGAACAGAAAAGTAGATCATAACAATGTGTTTGGAAAAAAATGCTTCATTTGCCTTTACAATTCCACTTTCTAAGTGATAGATGTATCACATATGGTGGCAATTCAAGTAAGCAGCATGGCTAGATTTAGTAAAAGGTCTTTCTAACTTAATAATTCTGCATTCCATGTGATAAGGTTGATTGCATATTTTTGCCTAATGCATTTCCACTGTGCAGAACATTGAAATGACCCCACATGTGTTCAGTTGCACAAATGTTGCACTCATTACAAAAGACTTAGGTTTAAGTCAATTAAGTATGCAGTGAATGAAACGTTACCAAGTATGCTAAAAAGATAATTTTTTTTTCATATGAGTCTCTCTGAGTGGAGCTGGAGAACTTGCAGTGTCAGGGATCGAATTTGGAGAATCATCATGCAAAACAAGAGCTCTCAGCCTTCTTAGAGTTATCTTCCCATTCCTAGATATAAATGCTTAATAAATAAAAAAATATGTGTAGATACTCTGGTTTATTAAATATATTTTATTATAAATCTGATATTTAATTTATTGAAGTCAAAGAGTTTTTAGTAACCTAAATGTAAGAATATATAATTTTGGATTATTTGGGGGTCACATCCAGTGATGCTCAGGGATTACTTCTTGCTCTGCTCTCAGGAATTATTTTCAGTAGCACTCGGGAGACCATATGGGGTCTCAGGGATTGAAAACAGGTTGGCCACAAGCAAGGTGAGTACCCTACCCTCTGGAAGGAAATATATATATATATATATATATATATATATATATATATACACACACACATAGATAGTTTGAACTTTCTTATTTTTCTTACATACATACACAAACACAGCAACAAGAATATCATCTTCATCTATCTCTCTTACTCTCTTCGGTTAGCATAAAATGAACAATATCAAGGAAACATGTGTGAGATGGAGTGTATAATGACAATAGTGTAGCACTATAGCACTGCTCTCCCGTTGTTCACCGATTTGCTCGAGCGGGCCCAGTAATGTCTCCATTTTGAGACTTGTTGTTACTGTGTTTGGCATATTAATACATCGTGGGTAGCTTTCCAGGCTTTGCCATGGGCAAGATACTCTCAGTAGCTTGCTGGGCTCTCCGAGACGGGCAGAGGAATTGAACCCGGCTTGGCTGGACTGGCTGCGCGCAAGGCAAATGCCCTACCACTGTGCTATGGCTCCAGCCCCATGCTATCGCTCAGCCCCTGCTATCGATCACGATCATGATCATCCTGTTGTTCGTTGATTGCCTCGAGCAGGCACCAGTAATGTCTCCTTCTTCCCAGCCCTGAGATTTTAAAAGAGCCAATGCTCTTTCAGGGTTAGGAGAATGAGACCCATCATTGTTACTGGTATTTGGCATATTGAGTACAACACGGGAAGTTTGCCAGACTCTGCCGTGCAGGCAGATACTTTTGGTAGCCGGCCGGGTTCTTCAAAGTAAGAATGAGATAATAAGATGTCTTCTGGGAGCTGGGTTTTATAGTCTCTAAACCTTGGCCATTGATTGGACCACCTGGAGCCGGTGGCAGCTGGTGGGTGTGACACCTACCTACTGGAAGATGGGGGATCTGGGTGGAGAAGGCCCAGTCCCAATTCGAACAGGCTTAGAGATCCCATCCCTGGTACCCCCATGCCTGGGTTCCTCTGCCGGTCCCTCCAGGCATGAGGCTCATCCAGACATGTGGAGAGTGATCTCAGCATGGCTGTGGCTGGATCTGGAGGTCTTCGGCTGCCAGGGCTCAGGTCGGGGTGGGGAGGGAAGCTCAACCCACGCCCCTCCAAGGGGCCTGGGTTAGGACAGCCAGGTGCGGGGGCAGGAGACTCTGCCCGCAGAGAACAAAGGAAATAAAGGAATGGGAGTTGAGCCCTGGAGAGCTTTGGAAGATCCAGCACGTGGGCAGAGTCAGTCTCCCAGAGTCACACCTGGTTGACTTTTGGTTGGTTTTTGATTGGAGGAGGCACACCTCACCTCATGTTCAGAGGTTCTGAGGTTATTCCTGCACTCAGGAGTCCCTCCTGATTGTTTCTAAAGTGCATTATTTCAAAATGAAATATAAATGCACAGAAATATGTTAAGAGGGTGGGAAATACATTAAATTTTAAGGCTAGATAATCCAGATCAATTCAAGCAGTTTTTATTTTATTTGGGAGATTGGTGGGTTGGGTCATACTGGCAGTGCTCATCAGTGACTCCCTAATCTAGAATGGGAATCTTTTTTCCTCAAAATTTTATTTTATTGAAAGATCATGATTTACAAAGTTATTCATAGTGGGATTTTAGACATATGATATCCCCTCACTGGTCCCACCACTAGTTGTCAACTTCCCTCCACCAGCATTCCCGGGTTCCCTGTCTCACCCTCTCTCCTCCCCTAGCCTGCCATCTCCACAGGTGCCTTTTAAAGTTTGGTTTTTAAAGTTTAGGTCTCATGATTCAATGTTGTTGACTCTGTGGTTTGATATTTAGTTCTATCAAGGAATCTTATTATTTGCTACAATTAAGAAATGGTGGGTACTTCCCAGAAGGAAGAAAACAAAACCTGTATTAAGTTTTTGTCAAACATAATAATATCAAGACATGGTGTTCAAATTGCACTAGCCAGGGTGTTGTTGCTTAAATCAAGATTTTTTTTTAACTTCTTCATGTTAGGATGATAGTAAACAGTGATTTTAACTCCTGAATACAATGCCTAGTTATTTACCCTGTAGTACTAGAACCCATTAAAGCCCTGAAATATAGTTAATTCTATATATAGCATTGAAATTAGTTAAAACCTCCAGTATAATTTCAAGTCAATTGCATTTAAGCTTTATGATTCTGTTATGCTGAAGCAGAAGTACTCCAGAAGATACTAATTGTATTAAGGGATTGCCTGAATATCTATCCCCATCCCCCTATATTTTTTTTAAATCTTCAAAATAGTAGCTCAGAGAGCTAAACATCTTTTTGGAGACACATGATAATTAAATCAAGGAGCTAAAATTGGAGTGGTTAACCATTTTGCTTTTCACTCCATTGCCATTGCACCATGCTACCTCACACATGCTTCGATAATGCCCAACTTAATGATAACATGGAATAAGGAGAGGAGCTTCTACCTTAACTTCCCTAAATTCATGATACCCGCAGGCAGGTTCTTGGAAGATTCTGAGTTTGTCTTTATTTGGCAACTATACTTGGTGTTGTTAGCACAATCTCCACATTCATCACGGTCATCAAGGTCCTCCCGTTGTTCATCGATTTGCTCGAGCGGGCCCAGTAACGTCTCCATCATGAGACTTGTTACTGTGTTTGGCATATCGAGTACGTCACGGGTAGCTTGCCAGGCTCTGCCGTGCGGGCGAGATACTCTCGGTAGCTTGCCAGGCTCTCCGAGAGGGACAGAGGAATCGAACTCGGGTCGGCCATGTTGGCTGCGTGCAAGGCAAACGCCTTACCCACTGTGCTATCGCTCCAGCCCAATCTCCATATTACCTTATTTAAATCTGACATGGATTAAATCAAAATTATAGAGAGGAGCTGGCAATGTTTTTGTTTTCCCTATTTAAAAAAATAATTTACTTTTTGGGACTCCAGATATCATACAGTGGGTAAGGCTGTTTGCCTTGCAAATGGCTGACCTGGGTTTGATCCCCAGCCTTCTATATGGTCCTGCATGTCTTCCGAGAGTGATGAGCCAGGAGTAAGCCTGGAGCACTTGGTGGGTGTAGTCCCAAAAATAAAATAATAATTTAATAATAATAATTTACTTTCAAATTATAGTTTAGGTAACAGGGTTGCAATGGTTCTGAATGCTTCTAATACATTTACTGTTGCCCCATCATTTTCCTTATGTCACCTCTACCCTCTCTTATTAGTCAATTTTATACTCCAAAATCAAGAGCTTTTTAAATCATACTATCATGTCTATTTTTTTTTGTTTCTCTACATTCCACAGATGAGTGAGAAAATCCAGCATTTTTTCTCTCTGGCTTATTTCACTTATTATGACGCCCTCCATTTCCATCCTTGTGGCGGTGAACTTTAAGACACCATCTTTTCTTAGAGCTGAGTAGTATTCCATTGTGTGTATGTATCACAACTTCTTTATGCACTCATATTTCTTTGGGCACTTGAGTTGTTTCTACACCCTGGCTATTATACTAAGCACTATGATAAACATAGGTGTGTGTGAATGTTTACAAATTAATGTTTTTGTATTTGGGAAGTATATGTAAAAAAGTGGAATGCTGGGTAAGATGGAAACTCAATTCTAAAAATTTTTGAGAAATCCCCATAGAGGCTGATATTCCCAACAGTGAATGAGGGTTTTTGTTTTGTTTTTTTTTCCCACCACTTCCCCACCAGCAGTTGTTATTTCTGGTATTTTTGATATGTGCTATTCTCATTGGTGTGAGGCAACATCTCATTGTAGTTCTGATTTTCATTTCCCTGATAGTAAGTGACACTGAACACTTTTTATATGCCTGTCAGTCATCCAAATGTCTTCTTTGGGGAATTATTTGTTTTTCTCCTCTCCCTATTTTTAATATGTATATATTTTTACTGTTGTTCTTGAGCTTTGTGAGAGCTTTATATTTGTTGGATATTAGCCCTTTATCTGATGTATTGTGTGTAAGTACATTTTTCCATTCGATGGGGTATATATTTATTTCAGCTGGAGTTTCTTTTGCCATGAAAATACACAAACTCCTTTCATGAAAAATAAAAGGAAATAAAAAAGAAAATTGTGTGTGTAGAAGACATGATGTTTGTCTACCTAAAAGGAATATGTTCTTGCATGCAGCTGACCCAGGTTTGATCCCTGGCACCCAATAAAGTGATGATCCCGTGTCACAGAGCCAGGAGTAAGCTCTGAATCCCAATGGATATTACCCCCAAACAAAACAAACAAACAAACAAACCACACAAAAATCAAAGTGCTTGCTTCACAGCACATATACTAAATTTGTGCCAGAGTGATAGTACAGTGGGTAAAGCAGATGCCTTGTGTATGGCCAAACTGTGTACAACATCTCGCAACCTATATGGTTCCCTGGGCTGTCAGAAATGATCACTAAGCACAGAACCAGGTGTAATCTCTGAGCACTAGTGAGTGTGGCACCAAAACAAACAAACAAATGGATGATTTCTTTGGGATAGCACCCATGACAACCAGGAGTATCCTGTGGAGACCGAATGAGGCAAGAGAGAGGGAATATTTGGAACAGAATGTTTAAGAAAGTAGAATGCATTGTTCTGTGAGAGTGGTGGAGTGTGAGGTAAAGAATCTAAAGAGATAATAAAAACAAAAAGGCCAATGTAGACTGGATTATGAGGGGAAAAAAACACTCGGAAATCGATTTCGAAGGAATTCTATTTCTAAATGTGTATATCCATGTTACAATGGAAGGGATTTAATCTGTGAACAAACCATAAGTGTGTGTAAGTGTGTGTTTTAGACTTGTCAAGTAGAAGGGATCTGAAATGGGATTTTTTACTCTTTCTTTTGGAAGGCATAGAAGATATTACAGTTGTCTTCCCCTCAGTATATGTGTCCAGCACAGGCTATTTTTCAAACAACATTTTTTAAAATTTAATTAATAGTTTAAGGTTTCCCCATGTGGGGCAGCTGTTAGTCACAACTTCATAAATTGCCAAGAGGTTAAGTGGTGTCATCCACTGAAGCATTTAGCACAGGACTAAACACTCAAACATGAGTTAGCGATTATTATCACCACCAAGTTGGTTGGAGGAGCGACAGCACAGCGGTAGGGCTTTTGCCTTGCACGCAGCCAACATGGCCGACCTGAGTTCGATTCCTCCACCCCTCTCGGAGAGCCCGGCAAGCTACTGAGAGTATCTTGCCCGCATGGCAGAGCCTGGCAAGCTCCCCATGACGTATCCGATATGCCAAACACAGTAACAACAAAGTCTCCAATGGAGACGTTACTGAGCCCGCTCGAGCAAATCGATGAACAACTGAACAACGGGAGGGCCTTTATCTTTTTATCTTATCTTAATTAATAGTTTAGTTAGGCTGTGTTTTGTTTGAGCACCACATCAGCAGTGCTCTAGGGATCAGGGTTTTCTCCTGGTGGTGGTTAGGGGACCACACCATCAGTCCCAGGAATAGAACCTAGGTTTCCTGCAGTGCAAAGCAGGAGCTGTGGCCCTTTGAGTTGTCTTTCCAGTTCCAATGTGTCCTTTATTTTTTCTTTTTTCTTTTTTGCGATTTTTATACATTTTATTTTCATAAAGTAGTTCACAATTATTCATTACAGATAATATTCAAACACCCATTCCACCAGCAAGTATCTTCCCACCAGAGTAAGAGGGAAGTGTGTGAAAGTTGTTGTATTTCATTCTGGAGCCATTTAAGCCCATATATAAGAGAATACAAGCAAGTATGTTAAAACCAAACAAATGTGTACTACTTTAGGTACATCAGTGGCCGAGCGCTCCAGGAAATACTGCATCACTCTCTTTCTGGAACTTTAGTTTATAGTCTCTGGATCTTGGCCGTTGATGGGATGATCCAGGGGCAGTTTGTGGGTGTGACTGCCAAGCTACTGGAAAACTGGGAATCTGGGGGAAGAAGGCTCAGTCCTGATCCAAGCGGGCTTGGAGATCTCAGCCACGGGTCCCGCATACCTGGGTTTCTCTGCTGGTTCCTTCATGGGTAAAGTTCTCTGAGTGTGTGCAGAGCAGCCTTGAGCATGGCTATGGCTGGGTTCTGGAGGTTTTTGGCTACTGGGGTTCTGCTTGGGGCAGGGAAGGAAACTCAATCCGTCCCCCACCAAGGTGCCCTGGTGAAGACAGCCTGGCACTGGGTCAGGACATTCTGCATTTTTTTGTTTTAAGTGAGGAAATTTCTTAGTTCCAGATTAAGTCTAAGAAAATCTCAGACCAGGTTTGAATCTTTCTTGTATCACAAATGAGAAAATTACAGCTTTAAACTATTAGTGATTACCTAAAATCACAATATAGGTAATACAAAATCATGAATAGATTCTTAGTCCCTTGACTGCTGTTCTAGCCCTTGTTCCTAATTATTTCTATTTCTAGAATTCCTAAAATTAGAGTTTCCCCTTGGATTATAACACTTAAAATGCAGGTCATTCTAATTCTACATATGAACAAATTGTGCTAGATGTTTGAAGGTTATCTGGGGCAGGGTAAACAGTCATGACACCACATTGCATTAAATAACATGCTAAACCAGTTATGAATTAATGGTCCTCCCTCGAAAATTGTTAAGAACTCGAAAAGTGTGATTAAAACTAAATATTAGAAAATTAAAAACACTGCCTTTGTCATTGCCTAACTGCCCACCTAGAGTTTTACAGTATTTTTCATTGTTGAGGTATCTGACAAACTAGAGGAAAGAAAAAATATTAGAAGGAGTATAAATGTAGTTTTCAGGAGAAAAAATAAAAGTAGTTTGCAGGATCAATAATAAAGTAAAATTAAATCAATAAAATTTCCATTGCATTTTAATGTTTTTACATACATTGTGTCATTTTATTCTTTAACTGACTTTAACTACAACTAAATAGTAAGTATTAACTCTTTCACAGATTAAGTAACAGATTCAAGGAAGTCCAAGAACTTGTCAAAACTCAGTAATGCTATTCTTTTTGATGACCCCAAGGAAAAAAACTTGTCTAAACTGTGAAATGTCTAATTACGAATACCTCAAATTTCTATGCTTTCTGTCTAGAATTGGCTTAGAAATGTATTTCTAAATAATTTTAAAATATATTAATTTCTTCATGATCAAGTAGATTTTTTTCAATGGGAAAACCAAGGATAGAAATGCTAATTTTGACACAAATATTATTGAGTTCTTTTTTCTTTCAGTAATTAGACACCAAATCAATTACCCTTTAGGTCCATTATAGTTTGGTTGTTTTATAATCATAAAACATTTATGTTACTCAACAAAAGACAGCTATATGATGGCTCTGTAGATACTATAAAACTGATAATTATATAGGTGGAAAGATAGTGCAGCAAGCATGGTGTTTGCATTGTATCCAACCAATGTGGATTCGATCCCTGACATCCTTTATCCCAAGCCTGCCAGAAATGATTGCTGAACAGAGGAAGGAGTAAGCCTAGGTACTGCCAGGTGTGGACTCAAAACAATAAAACAGAAAGAAAACCTTGTATTAGTATATGTGAAGCTCTGGTTCCAATCCCTGGCACTACTGTATATGTGTATATACAGATATAAGTATATATAGATTGATACAAAATAAATCTGATGTCAGTTAAAGAGAAAGTTAGCGATAGCACAGCGGGTAGGGCGTTCGCCTTACAAGCGGCCAACATGGCCGACCCGAGTTCGATTCCTCCGCCCCTCTCGGAGAGCCCGGCAAGCTACCGAGAGTATTCGATATGCCAGACACAGTAACAACAAAGTCTCCAATGGAGACATTACTGGGCCAGCTCGAGCAAATCGAGCAAAGGATAATATACATAATTATAATCAGCGCATTTTGATTAAAAGACCAACAAACTATTTTATTAACTTGGATGGAGAACAGTGGAAATACATATATATCATATATGTTGTCTGCAACTTAATGTCGTCATCTAAAGCATATACTGCATCTCAGAAGTAAAATTTCTATTTAATAAAGTCCTCTTCACGTTTCAGCAGTGAAGTCTTCATGAACTGTTTCCAAAAAGGTAAATTCCAATCTGGTATTAAGTACTTTCCAAGAAGCAATGCTAAAATGTGATTCCAGAATATCTGTATGTGCCTATGAAATTATTTGTTTATGGAGTAAGTATTATTTTTCATGTGCTTTTTGGAAATTAATAATATTTAACTATTACTGGCATTTTTTCCTAACCCTAACCCATAGTAGAATTTTAGCAAATTGTCACTAAATGCCTAGATAAGGATAACTTGATCACTTGATATTCTGTTACTCATTGATTTGCTCGAGCAGGCACCAGTAATGTCTCCATTCATCCCTGTTGTGTGATAGTATAGCCCAATGTCTTCTGCTCGTTCTAGGAACACGAAGAGCCTCAAACCAATTGTTAAGGGTCTTGACAAAGAAGTCTGACCATCTCATAGGTGGGCGGCCATGCGATCTTTTGATGTCCTGTGGAATCCAGTTGGTAATGGCTCCAGTCCAGCGTTCGTCTTCAAATCTCATTACGTGTCCAGCCCATCTGATTTTCAATGCCTTGGCAAATGAGACAGCATCCCTGATTCTTGAGCATTGACGGAGGTCGGAACTCCGGATTCTTTCTCTCATTTGAGTGAAGCATGATACTCCAAGCATAGCTCTTTCGATTCCTCTTTGAGAGACCCAAATAGTGTTCTCATTCTATTTTCATAGAGCCCAGGTCTCTGAGGCATATGTTAATGCAGGAAGAACATTGCAATCGAAGAGATGTGCTCGGAGCTGGAGGGTCTTTGTCCTCTTAGTTATTTCTTCGACGCTTTTGAAGGTGTTCCAAGCCACTCTCTTCCTCCTGTGCAACTCAGGTGCCAGGTCATTCGTCATGTTGACTTCTCGACTCAGGTACACATAACTGTTGCATTCAGAGATCGTCATTCCATAGAGAGAAGGGAATGTCAGGAGCAAGACTGTTTCTCATGAACATTGTCTTTGTGAGATTCAGCTGTAATCCAACCTTTCCACAATTACGGTTGAAGTCGGTCATCATTTGTGCTGCTTGGCTGATGTTTGGTGTTATTAGAACGATGTCATCAGCAAAGCGGAGGTGGTATAGACAGTTACACCCACCAACTGCCCTGTAACGCCATCAACGGCCAGGATCCAGAGACTATAACACCAAGCTCCCAGGCTTCTTATTCTCTAGTTCTCGCTCTCCGAGAACCCGGCAGGCTACTGAGAGTATCATACCAGCACATATGCCTGAATAGGAACACCTATAAAGTTTATTTGTGTTTTCAGGCTACTGAGAATATCCCACCCACATGGCAGAGCCTGGCAAGCTATTCGTGGTGTATTCGATATGCCAATACAGTAAATACAATGAGTCTCATTTCCCTGACCCTGAATATGGCAGCATTGAGAAGGATGTGGAAGGAGAGGCTGATAAAATCTCAAGGCCGAACTAGGCTGTCAAAATGAAGAAAGACAAAAATGACTGTTCTTCCAGTGCATGTACTCTGGCATCTGATGCATCCATCGAGGACCTGATGGCACAAGTGTGAAATGTCTGTACTATAAGATACTAATTGTATAAATTGTAGAAATAAGATCTTAGGTATCTGCCTAGATAAGGCAGAATTGATAATTATGAAAATAATTTTCCTGAACTTAATTTTTTAGTGGTCAGTGGATATTTTTGTTTGTAAAGTAATAGATTATGGGAGCCATAGAGATAGTACAGATAGTACAATAAAGCATTTGCTTTCTTAGCAGACTATTCAGCATAACATATCTATTCCCCTGAGCTTAGCCAAGACTGATCCCTGTGCACAGCAAGGGTGACCCAAAAAGAGAAAAAAAAACAATAGATGCTGAATGTTCCATTATAGATGTTGCTCTGCCTTGTTGATTTTTGAGCAAGTTAAGATTAAATAAGTCTCCAAGGCCTATATGAGTCGTCATTTCCTTATTATATTCATTTTATGATCTGGGGCATACTTACATATAATTTGAAATTTGAGAATTTTAAAAGTCATTTTATTTAAACAAAGACATAAATTTTTAATATTCATGGAAAAGCAGTTTTGTTTCACAAGGCCTAGTTTCTTAAGCTGTAGGTCCTGATCCCGTATAGAGTTGAGTAACAAAATGTGGGGGCAGCAAAAAATTGGCAACAGTAAAAGGTTTCAGAACTCACAACAACCAAAAATAAATTCAAAATCAACCATGTAATGAATCCTAGGTGTTTCTTGCAGTGTTTACTTATATTGAATTTCTTGGGTGAAACGAAGTTGCAAATGGAAATATTTTAAGAAGCCCTGGCATAAGACACACATAAAAGCAAAGGTCCTTTTATATTTATGATAGAATAAAACATTAAATACCAATGCCTGGGGGCTGGAGCGATAGCACAGCGGGTAAGGTGTTTGCCTTGCACACTGCCAACATGGCCGACACAGGTTCGATTTCCAGCATCCCATATGGTCCGCCAAGCACTGCCAGGAGCAATTCCTGAGTGTATGAGCCAGGAGTAACCCCTGAGCATTGCTGGGTGTGACCCAAAAAGCAAAAAAAAAAAATGCCTGGATTTTATAAAATAATAATCATTGATTTTTTTCCTAACTTGGCCTGCTTCTAGTTTTGTGATATTGTGTGCGTTACTCTCTCCAAAGTTCAGTTTTCTCAAAAACAGTGAAAATTGTGTTCATGCTATCTTCATGATCCTTTCATAGTATACACATTTTGTAATATGATCAACAATTTCTGATGCAAGTTCAATAAATGAATTTTCTTTTTCCCAACTACAACACCAATATCCCCTATTTTGTATAAAGTAAACATTCCCTGGGACTTTGTCATTTGTCACTTGTTATCCCTTTGATCATCAGTTTGCTGGAGGGAGTGCCAGTAACAACTCCATTGTCCTTGTCACATGCTAGTGTAACTCAGTGGTGTATTGGGGGCTCTTTCAGGGTCAGGGGAATGAGGCCTGTTATTGTTACTGTTTTGGGCCAGAATAAGCCATGAGTAGTTTACCAGGTTCTGCCATGCGGGCGGGATACTCTCGGTAGCTGATCACTTTGACTTCTTGTTACTCATCGATTTGCTTGAGCGGGAGCCAGTAACATCTCCATTCGTCCCTACCGTGTGCTAGTGTAGCCCAATGGCGTTCGTTCATTTTAGGAACATGAAGATCCTCAAACCGATTGTTCAGGATCTTGACCAAGAAGTCTGACTTACAAATTTTTGTGCTTGGATTTCAGTTATACAATGATCAAGTACCCATCCCTTCACCAGTGCCCATTTTCCACCACCACGGGTCCCAGTATCCCTCCCACCCCTCACCACCCCCATCCCACCCTGCCTCTGTGGCAGGGCGTTCCCTTTTGTTCTCTCTCTCCTTTTGGGTATTGTGGTTTGCAAAAGAGGCATTGAGTGGCAATCATGTTTGGTCTATAGTCTACTTTCAGCATGCTTCTCCCATCCTGGGAGGATCCTCCCAACACCCTTTATTTGGTGCTACCTTCTCTATCTGAGCTCCCTTTTCCCCTAGAGTGTGTGGCTGGCCTCCAAGCCATGGAGAAAAATTCCTGGTATTAATCTCGGCCACTCTTGGGTGTTAATCTCCTATTTTGTTACTTTCTGTTCCCCAGATGAATGCAATCTTTCTATGTCTATCCCTCTCTTTTCTGACTCATTTCGCTTAACATGATACTTTCCACGCGATCTTTTGATGTCTCATGGAATCCAGTCAGTAACGGCTCTAGTCCAGGAGTCATCTCCAAATCTCATTACTTGTACAGCCCATCTGATTTTTGACACTTTGGCAAAGGAGACAGCGTCCCTGATTCTTGATCGTCGACGGAGGTCAGAACTCCGATTCTTTCTCTCATTTGAGTGATACTCCATGGAAAGCTCTTTCGATTCCTCTTTGGGAGACCCGTATAGCATTCTCATCCTGTTTTCGTAGGGCCCAGGTCTCTGAGGCATATGTTAATGCAGGAAGAACAGTGGAATCGAAGAGGTGTGCCTGGAGCCAGAGGTTCTTTGCCCTCTTAGCTATTTCTTTGATGCTCTTGAAGGCATTCCAAGCCACTCTCTTCCTCCTGTGCAACTCAGGTGCCAGGTCATTCGTCATGTTGACTTTTTGACCTAGGTACACATAACTGTTGCATTCGGAGATGGTCATTCTGTTGAGAGCAAATGGAACACCAGGAATGAGACTGTTTCTCATAAACATTGTCTTCGTGAGGTTCAGCTATAGTCCGACCTTTCCACACTCACGAAGTCGGCCAGCATTTGTGCTGCTTTGCTAATCTTGGTGTTATTAGAATGATGTCATCAGCAAAGTGGAGGTGGTGTAGTTGCTGACTGTCTATGTTCACTTCTATTCATTCCCATTCCAGTAGTTGCATGACGTTCTCGAGGGTGGCACTGAAGAGTTTCGGTGAAATGGTATCACCCTGCAATACTCTCGGTATCACTCTCAGTACCTGGGACTTTAGATATTGGAAAGGCAAATCTCTAATTCCTAGAAAAGTCTCTAATTCCTAGACCTTTTTCATGGGGATCACATTGATTTGTTTAAAAAGTGCATATAACAATATGGTAACTAATTGAAATGTAGAAAGCATAAAAGAAAACCTTATTAGAATGTAGACTCATTATTTATATAAATGGAGTTGCACACACAAACACACTCATTTACAGAATGGAGACTCTGAGTCCTCTTACTTGACTTGTCAATGGGAGATAATTCACATATACTGAGCTTGTTAGTTATCACACTACTGCACGTCCTAGCTCAAAGGATTTAGTGAATACGTACTCTTTGAGACCCTACCAATCTTTATAGAGTTTAATGTTAGTTAGCGTGTTATCTCATTCCTACTTTGGACAAACTGGCAGGCTACCGAATGTAGCCTGCCCACACGGCAGAGTCTGGCAAACTCCCCGTGGCGTACCCAATATGCCAAATACCAGTAACATTGATGGGTCTCATTCTCCTAAAGAGCCTTGAATATAATCTCAGGGCTAGGATGAAGGAGACGTTACTGGGGCCTGCTCGAGGCAATCGATGACGAATAACAGCGTGTTAATAGCAGAAACTGTCCAAGTTAAATTTAACTTCTTATATCCCAACTTAGTCTCCAGGAAATAATGAAAATGACATAATCCAGATAATTAGGACAATATCAAAAGATATTCCAACTTGGTGAATAAATGACCTAATTTAAGCTGTTAGGGTAATGTTCACAAAAATCATTTTTTAAAAGGTTTGGGGACATACCCTACAGGGGTTTATCTTCTGAGTGATAATGCTAATGTTTGTGTTGTAGCAACTGACATTTGAATTATTCAAACATGTTGGACTTCGAAATGGCAATGATTTTGACATAAAACAGAAGTATTCATGGGAAAACCCTTATATAAAGATGGGCAACAATCTGTTGTGAAATATATGTTACAGAGAATACATATATATTGTTATATATTCATAAAAACATTGATATAAATTTATCCATATAGAGTCTTTTGAAACTCCTCTCTGCCCTAAATTATCATTTGGTTTTTTGTCTCTGGTTGAATTTTACCATGAATGAAGAAAATTTATTTGGCAATGCAAGATTCCTCAATATTTAAACCTATCATGTATGGTTACTTCATGGATAAATTTGGTTATAGTGACTATTTAGATGTTTAGATCAGGATATGATTAAGAGAACCTACTATTCACTAATCCCAACTGCTAAAAGCAAGAAAAAGAGTAGGGAGAAAAGAGCGGTTTAAAAAAATTTATGATGCACAAATTGTCATGTTAATCAAGAAATTGAGCAACTTCAATAAGGGAGGGAAGGAAATACAGCCTAAACTAGACGTTCACTTTTACCTTAACTTTAGATTTATTTTCTGACTGACCCTGAAAGCTAGTGGGAGTCTTTTCAGTTCTAATCAGTAATAGGGAAGAAATTGAAAAGACTTAAGTTGTGTGTTCCAACATATTTAAGAAGGACAAATGCTGCACCCTCTAGAAAATGCCTGCACAGTGGGGCTATAAAGTCTAAGAATCTCTCTTTTCAACATTCCTAGCAAGCTTGGTTGTGTCCTTTGTCACCATATTCACTTCATATGGAGATTACAGAGGTCAACACGGCATAGGATGGAAGTACAAATACCTTAGTAAGCTGAGTCTCAGTACCATGTTCTTTCCTGGATTGTTTTTCTTCCAGGCTGTATTAAAAATTGCAATGAAAGTATGAACTTCTAAGTTAGGTAAATCCAATTAGCATAATAAAGGAGGAAAGGACAGTTTGATCTTGAGGCTGGAGCTTCCCTCTTTTGAGAACAAGATCAGGTTACTTATCTCCACATGCCAGACAGCTAGGTTGTCAGTGTCTGAGGGTGCTCTAAGATTGGCGTATAGACTGTTGGTAAATAGTCGCCTAATTGATTTCTATTTGGGAAGACACATGCAACACTCTTCAGGGCTTGCTTGTGGCCCTGCATTTAGGGATCACTCCTATGGGATGCTGGATACAACAAGGATGGGCTGCGTACAAAGCAAAAACTACACTATCTTACCCAAGAACTATACTATACTATCTATACTATACCCAAGAACTATACTATCTCTCTGGAACCTTCTCACCCTGTTGCTTATTTCTCCCATATTTTCTTTCAGTTTGAAGGCCACCTCCATTCTATCTGGCCACCTGCCCAGCATTTGTGTCTGATATCAGTAGATATCTCCAAGAAAGACCTGGCAAATACAACAGTAGTTATATTTATTCATTAAAGAACTTAGTCATAAACAAGTGCTCTTTTAACAGATTTATCTATATCCTATTATGTTGTACTTTGTTTTGTTTGTATATTTATTCACATAATTTTTGACACTGCTCACAGAAAAACAGTAAAATTGTAGTTCACTTAATCCCAACAATTAGGATGTTGGAAAATAAGTTATTAATTACAATTTTCTTTCAGTATTTCTTTTATATGTATCAAGCTCTCCAAAAGATACATTTGTATAAATAAGTTTTAGTTGTCATGGAAAATCTTTAATCTTGAGACAAGATTAATAATGTTATCTAAGCATATAGGAGCCACGCTTAGGAAAAGAGACTGTCTCAGAATATCTGGTAGACTTCTCATCTCCAGATTAGACTACAAGGACTTTCTCTGAATTACTGATAGGTTTAAAGTGGCTTATAGAAGGCAGTATAAATCCCTGTTAAATAGAGTAATTAATGAATAATAGAAAATTTCAGCTTAATAGTGATTGGATTAAGTGATTTAATGATTTTTTAAAATGTACACATAATTTTAGAAAACTTGAGAAAAATAATTTCAAAATACTGATGCTTCTAAATCAATAATTTGTCCGTAGAGTGATATGACCACATTAGTCTCAGTATGAGAAATTTGCCTCTTTTAACCTGTATTTCACAAATTTTCAGTTAGTTTTTATTTCCTTGACATTACTATTCCTTTTGTTTTATTTTTTTAAAATTTGCATAATGTATTTTCTATTTAGTCAGCGTGAATTAAAAAACTATTCAGAATTCGGTTTCAGGCGTACGATATTTCAACACCAATATCTTGACCAGTGTACAATTCCTCCACCAACGTAAAAAAAAAAAGCCCACAGTTTTTGCACCATGTTCACAGTACTGCTGATGATATGTTCATTCATGGAACTTAATACCTTTCAGCACCTCTCTCCTCCAGGTTGAATACTTCCTCCACTATGGTTGTATTATTTCCTTCCCTGTCCTATCTACCCATCCCCACCCCACCAACACCCGATCCCAAGTAGCCAAGCTTCCTATTGAAGACTAGTTTGGTTCTGTATAAAGACATGTCTTAAATTCTAAAGGCACTATGTATTTCCCTGTAGGATTTTTTAGATAAAAATAGATGTGCTTTATCTAATGAATAAAATAATCCCACTAATAGTAAAATGCTATTTGATCTTAATGTGTTGAACATCTCATATTTATTTGCATGCATACTCTGCATGCAAAAATAAATGCATAATTCCATTTAGCAGAAATTGCAGAATAATATTGATTGTAAAGGAAAAGTATACAGTCATATTAATTTATTTTTGCTATTTTTTAAAAATACTTTAGAAAGGTAAAGTTTATTGAAAGAATTTTTAGGCAAGAGGCAGTAGATATAGGTACAAACATAAACTTGGATGCTAGATTTCTATTGGTATAATCATGCTCAGATCATGAAGTTCTTGTGTGTCTCAAGCCCGTCATATACACAAAGAGATGAGATAGTGCCTAATACAGTTAATATAGAATATAAAAGAGGTGTTGTGAAGAAGGTATGAGTTTATATACAAGGTATAACAGTACCTGGCAATTTAAGAGCAATTACTTTTAATAACTGAAATACAGGTTCCCAGCCTTAGGTGTCAGTTTCTAATTTGGTTTAAAAAGAAAAAAAAATACCTCCCAAGACAATGCACATATTTCAGAGTCTAATTATGTAAGAGGAACAAATCTTCAAGACCTGAGGTTAAATGTGGTGATTACAAAGCTTTACCTCAAGGCATATACAAAATCAATATCCAGGCAATAAAACAGCCATGTATCATTATTTTAGACATAACTATTAGAACAATGAATGATCACACCTAGGGTTTGTAGAACTGTAAAGATTTAGTTTATATTTGGGTAAAAAGATATATAGAAGAGGTTTTACAGATTAAACCTAACATGTATATAGTACGATTAGAGACTCTTTCCTATTTGTTGCAATTGCTGTCTGAAGACTCAGTTTTAGCTTCCTGTCTTCTTTAATTTTAAAAGGATATTGACATTTACTTTATCCACACATACATTACTTCATGCTACATTTTAAACCGTGGATATATATTCATTAGCCTATTTCTTTGTCTCTAAGACCTTACCACTGAATAGGAAAGAAAATAAAAGGAACATTTGTCACCTCCCTGCACCCCCTCCTACCCGACTCACACCCAACACACACACACACACACACACACACACACACACACACACACTTGCTCTGATAAGGCTTTTTGGGTTTACCTCTGAGTAGGGAGTAGCCAGAACAAGAGATGCAATGAAAATAGCAATTATAGAAATGCATCTGGAGTTGTAAATGCACCCATTTCCCAATATAGTATGTTAGAAAACAACCACAAAGTGAAGATAAAGGCAGATATCTTAGACAGAACCAACCAATGGTTCTTGAGATAGTTCTCTACAATTTTCAAAGTGCCCAGCTCCTTCACTCACTGCAGCTTAACCCCCTTGCATACAAGGTCATCTCTAGCCTCTGTTCTTGAAGAAGACATTTCCCATGCACCCTGGGGCCACTCTTTCCTGAAAAGCCCTAGAGTGGTGCCATATGGTAGTGCTAGGGAGACAGCTGTGCTTAATGGAGTGCTTGCTTCCAGGAATTTAAGAGCTCCGATTTCAATTATTGGCCTTGTATTCAGAAGCAAGGGATGCAGTTTAAACGATCTAAACCTGGGTCTTTAAATTTACCTGTAACTTCCCAAGGAGATTGGGAGTAACACTAACAATAAATCATGATCATTTATGGGGAAATGTCTTAATAGAAATGGAATAGTATACATATATGTACATATATATGTATATATTCTCTTTTTATTAGATATGTAAGTTGCTCAATAATTTTTTTTAATTGAAAGTGAAGTGAGCTTTAGAAAGCTAATTGGCATTAGCTTCACGCCCTACGGAGGTCACGGGTTGCCCCCCACGAGCGGCTCTCCGGCACAGCCATGGCTCCAGAGCCACAGAAACCAATCTTATAATTATCTGGCTCTCATCAGAAATACTTCCAGGCTTAATAAGTAAAATATCAGAAATCCAAAATGCCATTGCGGCTGCGCGACACCATTTGGTTCTTATAACCAGCTGTAGAAAACAAATTATTTCACAATACCTTTTCAGCAGGTCTGATTTTGGGGTGTAAACTCTAAACAATAATAGTGCATCTTTTGTCAAAGCAATGAATCTAATCAAAGTAGATAGAGTATTATTTAGAATTCATCTGCCTCACAGGCATTCAGAGGGTTGGGAGGGGAGGGATATTGGGGTTCTTGGTTGTGAAAAATAAGTACTGGCGAAGGGAAATGTATTTTATCATTGCATGACCGAAACTTAAACCTGAAAGCTTTGTAACTTTTCCCACAGTGATTCAATAAATAAAAAATAAAAATTAAGTAAATAAATAAATAAATAGAAAGCATTGGCATTATATCTAAGCAGAAGAAGCAATTTTTATCTATAAGTGGTTTGTCCACTTCTCCGTGGACGAAGTCCATGGAGAAACCAAGTGCTTATGGATTAGGAACAACCAAGTGCTTGTTTTGTTTTCTTTTGTTTTTGTTTTTCAAAACACATATGCTCTGTAATACCCTCCCTATTTATGAATCACAGTAGTTGTTGTAATGTTGAGGGCAAAAGCAGAATGAGACCCACTAGCAAGCAGATTGGAGTATATGTCCCGAGATTTAGGTACCTGAGGAGGAATCTGGGTTTTTGCACTTACCAGGTTTGTGACTAATGGGAGATTACTAGAACCTAACTCAGTCTCATTGTTCTATCTATAAATTGGAGATATTTGGGGGAATTACTTCTTGATACTGTAAAAGCTACAAATTGAATGCAGCAGCAGCCATTACCAAACATGAGATGGCACCTACATCTTCAATACAAACAACGCATTGTTAAGAAGTTATCCATATTTTTTGTTTCTTTAATAGTAATGCCCAACTTCCTTTAGATTAAGAAAGTCTTTGGCAGACATCTTAACACATTCAAAATTTATATTAGAGAGTTTTTTTTTAAAGTACCCAATCTTAAGACAGAGGTTGGTAATATAAAAAGAACCACAACACAAGGAATTCTAATTAGCCCTACAATAAAATATGTTAGTTATTTAATTTCTGAATGTAGACTATCAGGAGATTTAAGGGAGAAAATAGTTAACTCAACATTTATGAGGATTATTTTTATAATAATCAAAAATATGAAATATGGGTTCTCTGGGTTGGGGAAGTAGAGGACAAAATTAAGCAAGATTAGCAAGGCTAAGTATAAAAGGTCATAAATATGTAGAAAATTTTTACTTAATTTTGTTATTAACGGCCTGGAGCGATAGCACAGCAGGTAGGACTTTTGCCTTGCATGCAGCTGACACGGATTTGATTTCTCTGCCTCTCCCAGAGAGTCTGACAAGCTACCGAGAGTATCCTACCCACGTGGCAGAGTCTGGCAAGCTCCTCACGGTGTATTCGATATGCCAAAAACTGTAGCAAGTCTCACAATGGAAACGTTACTGGTGCATGCTAGAGCAAATTGATGAACGGGAGGACAGTACTACTGTGCTTTTTTATTAACAAGGAACTTTTTTGTTTCTTCACTGTGTGGTAATGCACAGCCTTACTCGAGGCTCTGTGCTCGGGATCATTCCTGTTGGCAATCCAGGGATCATATGTGGGGCCAGGGATCAAACCCAGGTGGGCCTCCTGCAAGGAAAGCACCCTGTCTGCTGCACTATCACTCCAACCCCTAGTGAGACACTCCTAAGGATGAAAGATGCAATTATTGCTGGATCATGGTAAAATCAGACTGAATGCATAAAAAGGGATTAAACCAAATGAGGAAAGAATAAAGAAACCAGAACATATTCTAGAGGGTAGAGGTAGAAATATGTGAGACATGTTTCTTAAATCAGGCAAGCATGTGGAGAATTTTAGGACTTAGAGCACAACAATATAATAAGTGACTTACTCACTAATCAAATGATTCTGTCAGGTCCTTTTAAGCCTTGTTGCAAAGCCCAGAAGCTAGTGTATAAATGAGGGAAGAAACTGGATTATCTTGCTCCTGAGGTCAGTCTTAGTTTCCCCAGCCACATTGTCCTTTCTGACTTGTCTCTATTCATATCATATATTTTGTTTGAGAAAACCAGTGTAGTTTTCTAGACTTTGAACAATGCCACAGACTATTTCTGACCTATCTTTTTCCTTTAGTAACACTACATGTGTCAGTGTGTTTCCTATCATTCTTAATTTTTGAGGCTTGTCTGGATATACTGCAATAGAGGTGGAGTTATTTTATAAGCAATAAAACCCCATGTTGGTTATTATTATTGCTAATGTTTCAAGTAAACATATCTATTCGCAAATAATAATGTGGGTTATAAAAGATTTCACACTATAGGAGGTGGAAAATTCTATCATCAGTAGGCATCAACCTCAGACAACCTTTCTTATGGTCAGATATTTTAATAAAATGGTTTTGGCTTGTTACTATTGCTTTCAATTGCAGTTTTAATATATTTTTTAAAAATTTACTTTCTCATAATTTGGAAATATTTATCAGTTCCCAGTTTCTCAATATTTTTGGTTTAGGGGGTCACACCCAGTGATAGTCCAGAGAAATTCTTGACTCAGTAGAAACTCTTGACTCAGTGCTCAGGGATCATTCCTGGCAGCTCTTGGGGGGATCACGCAGTGCCAAAAGTCAAACTTGGGGCTTCTTCAATCAAAGTATGCACTCCATCCCTTAGAACTATATTCCCAGTCCCTAGTGTTTCATTTTTAATACTTTATTTATTTATTTATTTATTTATTGTTTTGAATCATGCCCCACAGTGCTCAGGGTACACTCATGGCTCTGTCCTCAGGGATCATTCCTGCTGTGCTCAAGGGGAATCAAACCCACATCAGCCACAAGCAAGGCAATCACTTTAGTTGCTGTACTATCTTCCTGGCCCTTCAAAAATTTATTTATTGTAAAAACTGCTTATTTTATATTTTATATATGAGTGACATGCTTACCATTAAATACTTTTATACCTTGTGTAATTACTTATATCAAAACCAAGGAAATTAAGTTTTAACATTTTGATCCCAAGTGTTCTTTAAAAGTGGAGTGTTGTGTAAAGGATCCTATATCAAATTCTACAGATTTCTCCCTGCAAACTTGGACTCTCCATTCTGCTGCAGATTGACGTTCTTCTCTCTTCTTGACAGCTATTTTGATAACTTATAGACATCTCAATTTTCAAATTTCCAAAACACAAACTTAAGAATCTTTGTACTTAATCTTCTCTTTTCCATCCCAGTAAAGAATGCCAGAGCCCTAGCAGATCAAGTACCAAACTCTGGAAGTCCAGCTTTATTATATTCAGTCAATAAATCCTATCTTCTCAAATCTCCAAAATCACATGCAGAACCCACAAATTCCCACTACATTATATAGCACCCTAGTGAAAGCTAACATTAGCTCTTGCTGGATAACTGCTCATATCTACTATTCTGTCAGCTCTGTGTGCTGGTAGTTGTCTGTTGTGTTTGCAGCTATAACTATTCACACTCAGAATAGTGTCTAGCACATACAAGGTATGTAATACACATTTTTTGAAAAACCTTCCCATTTTCACATTCCTATTTTTCACCCATTGCAATTCATCCTCTGTGCAACAACTAGCAACTAAAATAAACTTTGTGACATGTAGTTCACATAATCTTAAATATCTGCTTAATTTCTCCAGAATGTTTCTAAATTATACTTCAGATAAAATACTAACTCTAGTCACAACCTTCAATTCTGTGCAATTTGACTTCAAATCTATTGTTCCTGACTTCACCTCTTATCACAATTCTTTGTGACTATGCTTCTCCACCTTTTATTGTGGTACTGTGATTTGCAATAGCATTAATGACAGCTCCATGAATATACCACCCAAACACCATACCCTTTACCAGAGTGCTCACTTCTACCACTTTCCCTAGCTTTTCACATGGTTTTAATGTGGTTGGGCTGGAGCTGTAGCACAGCAGATAGGGCGTTTGCCTTGCACGTGGCCCACCTAGGTTCGATTCCTCTGCCCGCACAGCGAAGCCTGGCAAGCTACTCGTGATATATTCAATATGCCAAAACAGTAACAACAAGTCTCACAATGGAGACATTATTGGTGCCTACCTGAGCAAACTGATGAACAACAGGAGGACAGTGCTACAGTGCTTTAATATGGTTAGTTTCTTCTTTGTCATTCAATCATCTATTGAAATGACATTAGGTAGGTCTTCTTCTAAAACAGCAACTCCCACAGTTACCAACAACTTTCTGTTTTGTCATCTTTAGTTATAATACTATTTTATTGACCTTCTTAAAGAAGGAAATTAGAAAAAATTTATTAGTGAATCACCGTGAGGTAGAGTTACAAACTTATGAACTTTTGTATTTCACTCATACAATAATTGTTTACCCATTCCTCCACCAGTGCCCATTCTCCTCCACCAATGTTCCCAATATCCTTCCCACCACCCCCACCCCATATCCCCCACCCCACCCTGCCTCTGAGGCAGGGCGTTCCCTTTTGTTCTCTCTCTTTTTGGGTGTTTTAGTTTGCAATAGAGGTTTTGAGTGGCCATTGTGTTCCGTCTGTAATCTACTTTCGGCACTCATCTTTCAACCCGAATGGGTTCTCCCAATATGCTTTAATTGGTATTCCCTTGTCTATCTGAGCTACCTTTTCCCCCAGCATGTGAGGCTGGTTTTGAAGCCATGGAGCAGACCTCCTGGTCCTTATCTCTACTACCCCTGGGAGTTAATTTTCCATTCAGTTACTTTATATTCCACAGATGAGTGCAATCTTTCTATGTCTGTCCCTCTCTTTCTGACTCATTTCACTTAACATGATACTTTCCATGTTGATCAACTTATATGTAAATTTCATGACTTCATTTTTTCTAACAGCTGCATAGTATTCCATTGTGTAGATGTACTAATGTTTTTTTAACCAGTCATCTGTTCTCAGGCACTTGCATTTTTTTCCAGATTTTGGCTATTGTAAACACTGTAGCAATGAACATACAAATGATGTCATTTCGATTATACTTTTTGCCTCTCCGGGGATATATTCCCAGGAATGGTATTGCTGGGTCAAATTGGAGCTCAATTTCTAATTTTTTATAGTCTCTGGGTCTTGGCCATTGATGGGATTACACGGCACGGGGGCCGTTGGTGGCTGTAAAGCCTACATACTGGAAGATGGGGATCTGGGTGGAGGAGGCCCCAGTTCCAATCCGAGCAGGCCTGGAGATCTACGCCTCGGGTCCCGCACACCTGGGTTCCTCTGCCAGTTCCTTCATGCGTGAGGCTCGTCCGAACATGTGGAGCATGGCTGTGGCTGGAACTGGAGGTCTTATAAAACCCTGCTCCCAGAAGAGAACAGCACAGAGTCTCCTGCCTCCGTGCCTGGCCGTCCTCAGTCCTCACCGGGGCCCCTTGGAGGAGGGTGGGTTGAGTTTCCCTCCCCACCTTGAGCAGAGCCCCAGCAGCTGAAGACTCCAGCCACAGCCATGCTTAAAACCACTCTCCACACATTTGGATGAGCATCACGCATGAAGAAACCGGCAGAGGAACCCAGGTGTGTGGGACCCAGGGCGTAGATCTCCAAGCCTGCTCGGATTGGGACTGGGCCTCCTCCACCCAGATCCCCATCTAGTATGTAGGCATTACACCCACCAACTGCCCCTGGCACCATGTAATCCCATCAACGGCCAAGACCCAGAGACTTATAAAACCCTGTTCCCAGAAGCCATCTTATCTGATTCTACTCTGGAGAACCAAAAATATCCTGCCCACATGGCAGAGTCTGGCAAACTCCCCATATCATATTCAATATGCCACAAACCAGTAACAATGATGAGTCTCATTCTCCTGACTCTAAAAGATCCTCGAATATGGCACTTTTTAAAATCTCAGGGCTAGGATGAAGGAGACGTTACTGGGGCCTGCTCGAGACAATCGATGAACAACAGGATGACAGTGATACAGTGATTCTAATTTTTTGAGAATCCTCCATACTGTTTTCCAAAAGGGCTGAACCAGTCGAGATTCCTACCAGCAGTGAAGGAGAGTCTCTTTTTCCCCACATCCGTGCCAACACTAGTTGCTTTTGTTATTTTGGATGTGTGCCAGTCTCTGTGGTGCAAAATGATATCTCATTGTTGTTTTGATCTGGATCTCCCTGATGATTAGTGATGTAGCGCATTTTCTCGTGTGCCTTTTAGCCATTTGGATTTCTTCTTTGAGAATTTTTCTGTTCATTTAATCACCCCATTTTTTGATGATGTTAGATGTTTTCTTCTTGTAGAGTTCAACCAGTGCCTTGTATATTCTTGATATCAACCCCTCATCAGATGGGTATTGGGTGAATATTCTTTCCCATTCTGTAGACTGTATTTTGGTCACTGTTTCTTTTGGGGTGCAGAAGCTAAAGAAGGAAAATTTTATGAAGATAAGGACCTGGATTTATCACAACATAGAACAATGTGTAGCCCTAGTGGACTCTCAGTAAATATATGTTGAGCAAATCAATTGACAATTAGTATCCTATGTGTTAATTAAATTTTCTTACCAGAGTCTCACCAAATTAATAAGATCTCAGAGAACTCTGATTTGTACTGTCTGTGACAAAAGAGAAAAAGGGAACATACAGGTACCACTCTGGCTAGGTTTTAAAGTGAAACCATTCAATCGAGAAGTAAAGTGTGTTCTTATTGTCAACATGCTAAAAGGAAATAAGTCACCTATGATAGACTGCCTATAATGTCTCATTTAAATTACTATCTAATGTAGACTTTACTTTTTTAATGTGCACGAGAGGTTTCAACATTATATTGCAAATGTAATCTTTTGAAGCACATTTCTTTTGTTGGCCCTATCTGCTCTAACTGCTAACATTTTTTTCTTTAAATATAGCTCTATTATTTGTTCTTACAAGTTCCTTAACAGATGGTAAGAAGACTCAATCTTTTCTTTCTGAAAAGTTTCCTTAATCCTTACGTAATCTCATTCCTCTAATAGTGCATAAAATTTTTCTTGACTACTGAAAAGAATTCCTGATATCTTATTATATAGAACTTTCAAAATTTCTTCTAAAGTCTTATTTTAAATGCAATCAAAAGATGCCTATAATTTTATTATGTTTATATCAATTCTCTATTTATACCAAAACTAGCACATAGAACTGGTAAACGTCTTACTTTAAAAAGAAAGTTCTGTTGCTGAGCACTTCAGAAGATACCTTCAAGGCCAAGTAAATTCGAAGTAAACATTGTAATTTAACTTATTATACTGTCTGGAAGTAAAATACAGCATAGGCAAGCAATGCATAAAATTACTGTTTTTTTCCCAATACAACTATTTTGGTCAAATAATTATTTCCAAAAACAAAATGATGTAAGAGATAAATTAAGAGATGAAGGGTAAGAAATGCTTTCAAATCAAAGAATTACCGGAACACCACTGGGTACAGTCGGGGTGGGCCTCCAGCTGTGACCCGTGAATACTGCCTGGGCAGGCCCTGGTGGCCTCAGTCTTCCTAGATCTGAACAGCAAATTGTGTCATCAGGCCCAAGCACTGAGCATGGCCTCAGACTCCCTAGGCATTGTTTTTTAAAAAAGAGAGAGAAAGAAGTCAGGGAAGAGGCATCAAAAGGAAAAGGGAAAATAGTGTGATTACTATTTTAAAAACAAATAGAAGTTTTAAAACATAAAGTTGAAGACAATTAAACACATGAATAAAAAATGCTAAAACTGGAAAGCCTGACAGCTTCAAGAATGCTAATGACAGAACAAACTAAGATGAAAATTATAGCACTGCACTGTTATCCCATCAGGCAGGCACCAGTAATGTTTCCATTCCTCTGTGTCCCGTGCTACTGTACAGTGGTGTCTGCTTGCCCCAGGAACACAAAGTGAGACTTGTTGTTACTGTTTTGGCCATATCTAAAATGAATAAAATTATATTATAAAATAAAATAAAATAAAATTATACTGCTACCTAAAGTTTTTTTTTATTTCACAAAGAGAAAAATGGCTATAAATAGTCTAAAACAGTTAACCATAGAAAAGCAGTTAACCACAGTATAAAATAGTAATTTCTTAAAAAGAAGTACAAGGGAATTGAAAGTGAGGAAACTGGTTTCAGAAAATATGATAAAGTATGGCATTATGAAATAAGTTATATTTGATGATATCATTATCAATAGTTCATTTCTAAGTTCACACTGGTGGTAGTAAGTGGAAGAACTTATACAGTATTTTCTCCACTATCTAAAAACGTATAGTGTCCTACACACACACACACACACACACACACACACACACACACACAGAGGTTCAAACTCAGTAGGAATAGTGATTTCATTCCATGTTTATATCTTCATTAAAATTGAACAAAATCTAATGTTTCACCAAAAATCATTGCTCTATAGTCACTGTCACTGTCACTGTCCTCCCATTGTTCATCGATTTGCTCGAGCGGGCCCAGTAACATCTCCATTGGAGACCTTGTTGTTACTGTGTTTGGCGTAAAAAAGCTATAAGGAAATAGAAAAACAGGTATAAACACACAGCACTTAAGATACAAACCTCTACAAATATAAAGTCCAGAATTACCAGAAAGTTTTGGTTTATAAGTAATCAAGACAGACTTGGGGAACTGAGACAATAAGAGGTAAAATACAAAGGAAAGGTTAAAGATAGACTAACTAAATTAGGGATGCTAACAAGAGCATGGTAGGCTTCTCTGGGAAGAAGAAAGGGGGCAATTCACAGATGAAGCCTAAAACACTTAGGGGTAATATCCAACACAAAGGAAAGGTTAAAAATAAACTTTAACTAAATTAGGGATGCTAACTAGGGCATATCAAGCTTCTCTGGGAGGAGGAAAAGGAGCAACTCACCAGTGAAGCCTAAAACACTTAGGGTTAATATCCAACACTAATGTATCTAAAAATTAGGATTTTTCATTCTAATGTAATCTAATACTTAATTCTAATTCCATCACCTCCAAATTCAGGGGTGAATAGTACAGGGAATATTTACTTAATTTTTAGATTACATATGTTGGTATGTTTTATCTTTCTGCAGACATCATCAAACTCACTTATCAAAGGTTCAAGCATTTAGAAATTAGTCACTCAAGTGTCAGTGAGGTAACTCAAAGTTC
Organism: Sorex fumeus; assembly: GCF_029834395.1. Lineage (NCBI taxonomy): Eukaryota > Metazoa > Chordata > Mammalia > Eulipotyphla > Soricidae > Sorex > Sorex fumeus. The sequence goes on from NW_026606188.1 coordinate 30,602,722, forward strand.
TGGAGCTTGAGGTCTCAAAGTCCAAGTGGCATAGTTATAGGAGCCTCATTTTATGCTCCTCATTTTTTTTTGTTTTTGTTGTTTTTTGTGTTGTTACTGTTGTTGTTTATAAAAAAAAACCCAAAGACCTAAAATGCAAAGTAAACAAATCAAAGCCGAAAGAAGGGGATCATTAAATCAAATTTAAATTTGAAATATTCTAAAATTATTGAAATATTTAAAATATTTAAAATTATTTACATTAAAATTATTTAGGAAAAACTTTTATGAATTTATGAACACCATATTTTAAGATCAAACTTATTCATGCTAGGTGATACATAGTTTGATTAAAAATTTCCAAATGGAACATAGTAGTTTTGCCAATCAATACTATAAATTAATGTGGTTGTATTTCATTATCCTAAAACACTATTACCATCTTGGAAAGAAATAGTAGAAAAATAATTATGATATGTGAGCTATAATTTCTGGGTTGAGAATCAGCCATTGCCACTGACTAAAGTAAACTAAATGTAGTCACCTGCAAAAGATAGTTAATAATAGCATGTCTTACATCGTAATAGAAAGATAAGCAAACAACTTTAATTAAAATATATAAAATAAAATTCAATGTAAAATATTACATGAAATATATGTTAAATTAAAACAAAAATACCAAATTGGATATAATGAGAGATTCTCAATTTTGCACTATGAAGTATTGATTAATTGGTTATGACTGAGAGTTGCTATTATTGCATTCCTGAAGAAAGAAGTGGTGAGGAAAAATGATCAGCTATTTGGAGTGATCAAATTAAGAGAAATGTAAGGCTTGTTTTTGTTTGATTGACTGGGTTATAGTTTGAGAGTCAGGCTCAGCAGCATTAAGGGGCTACTCTCAGCATTTATTTAGGAAATACTCCTGATGTTGCTCAGGGAAACTGTATATGTCGGGGAATCAAATATGTCTGGGATTCAAACTCTTGCATTCATAGAAAGCATGAACTCAGCACACTGAGCCCTGGAGATTTTTATGTACTTTGAATTCTTTGAGGGAGAAATATCTACATGCAAAACAGGAAGACAATGTCAAATTAATTTCACTTAGATGGGAAATGAAAAAAATCACCATAATAAACCAACAACAACAAACACAAATACAGGAAACAGATTGGTGAGTGATTAAGGCAAAAGAATAGGATGGGCAAAATGGATGAAGAGAATCAAAAGGTACAGATTTTCAAGTGCAAGTTAAATAAATCATAGAAAATAATATGGAGTATGTTAACTATAAATAATAATAAATCCATGATGTATATTTAAAAGTTGCTAAGAAAGTAGATTTTCAGTTTTCAAGAAAATTGTAACTATGTGGAAACAGATAGAAACTAGGCTAAGGGTTGGTCATTTAATAATGTATGCAATTAAATAATCATTATATTTTACAGATAGAATCAATGTTATGTGTCAATTATATATCAATAAAATAGAGTGAATACCAATAGAATTGTGGTGGTGAGTGTCTGGGGTGTGGTGTGAATGTTATATGAGAAGATGTAAGAAGCTGAAATAAGTGCCAGATTCTGTAGAAACCTCAAACTCCTTGTTGTGGTATTTGAAGTTTATTCAAGCAGAATGGCAACCAGGACTGCCATATGATAGCTAGTGAATTGATCTAAAATATTTTCAAGTGCCCAGTGGAAAAAAGATGAGAAAATGGATGGGGTGTGGGAGAGGGTGAAAGTAGAACATCAGTTAGGAATTAACCCAAGAGCAAAGGTGAAGGAGGCATGAGCTCATTGTAGACTGTGGAAACAGTGAATAAACTGAAAATACATTTTAAAGGAAGAAGTAATAATATCTATGAATGATTACTATTCTGAAACAAGAGAGGCATGATGAGAGAAGGGGAAAGAATTCTCATTCGTAACTGAATCCATGCATACGATAAACTGAACATCTTTGTCCTTTGTTCTCAGTTGCCTATTTTGGCATCATCGGTGGTCAGTCTGTACTTCCTTGAACTCACGGATGTCTTCAAACCTGTGCATTCTGGATTTAGCTGCTATGACCGGAGTCTTAGCATGCCGTATATTGAACCCACCCAGGAAGCAATTCCCTTTCTCATGTTGCTTAGCTTGGCTTTTGCTGGACCTGCAATTACGGTAAGAGTTGCCCATAAATTGTGTTTGCCAGTCCCTCTAAACCAAGAATGACCATATTTGTGTAAATAATATGAAAAAAAATGTGGTCTTGGCCTGGAAAATCCTTTGATATTTTGATAGCAATATGGGGGAAAACTAGATAGTTGAAAATTATTGGCACTAAAAGTTAAGATTTTATACACATATATGTATATATGTATATGATTATATATATATATACATATATAAATCATTGGCCAGCTGGTATGGTCAATGATTGGAAGCTTACCACAGGAGTGTCTGGGGGGGCAAAGGGCAGTTAGGATAGAGAAGGAACCAGTAGGGCAATAATAGATGGAAATGATCAGTTTGGATGAGTGTTGAAAGTAGCTTATACCTGATAACCTTCCAGTATCTGTATTGTAAACTATAAGAGAGAGAGAGAGAAAGAAAGGTGAGAGAGAGAGACAGAGAGAGAGAAGAAAAGTGCCCTACATAGAGGTGGGAGGGAAAGGAAACTGGGGGCATTGGTGGTGGGAAATGTACACTGGTGAAGGAATGGGTGTTGGAATATTTCATGACTGAAACCCAATAATGAGCATCTTTGTAACTTTATACATCACTGTAATTCAATTAAATTTTTTAAAATTTTTTAAAGGTTAAGATTATATAATAGCCAAATGCATATATCCCTTTTGCTTGGCTTTGCAAATAATTATGAAAAAGAAAAGTTTGTAACTGTAAATTTCTCTTTAAATAATTAATAAGACATTTCTGATATAATGAATCTTGTTGTTTGATCAAATATCTGAAAAACAGGGGCTATATACAGTGGACATTTTGACACCAAGTATAGGTTTCATTTGTTTCTTTTGTTTGTGGACCACACTCGGCTCACCCCAGATTTTGCAATTAGCGATCATTCTAGTCCTGATTTTGGGCTCAGGGCATTATGTGGGTGCCAGGGATTGACCCAGATTGACTACATTCAAGGCAGTACCATATTTTCTGTATTATCTTTCTGGTTCCTGTAGACTTCATTTTTATTATGTCAGCATTTTATATTATAATATGTATCATGTTAACTAAGCATTAATAATTATAATGTAAAGAAGGTGCTACTCACATTCCTGGAACACACACAAAAGACAAATTGAGATTAAGACAACCATTTGCAATGTAAAATCTGTAACAGAAATTCTCTGGAATTCAATTAAAAATATAGTTGCTTTTAGTTTGCTAAATTGTACATTTTTAACAACAAACTAAGACTAATTAATAGATAAGACTAGTTGAGCCCTTCCACAATATCTACTCCCAGAATCCTACTTTAAGAACCAAAAACATTTTATAGGTATAATAATATTTATTTCAGAGTTCAATAGGAACTCTTACTTTGTTTCTGAATGCTCATGAATGTTAGAAAATGTAGCTGTCAAATAAAAAGGTGTTTTAAATGGTTTTTACAAGATTACCTAATTGGCCTATTCTTATCTAAAATATTAGGTGTTTTAGAAAAGACTCTGAAGATACCTTCTAAACTCCATATGTTTACATGGCATGAATTTGTGTTTTCGTAAACTTTGTATATATCAAATACTTACACTACAATTATATAAAGTATTTTTGAAAAATAAATGTATAGTTAATTTTTGTAGAATTTTATCAGACTTTAATAAAATTCTACAGATACTTTAAACATTAACGAGTCAGGAGAAGGGGCTAATTCAGTAGGGGTCTAGTACAGCAGTACTAGTACTAGTAGCCTTGCACGTGGCCAACTCATTTTCAATCCCCTGAGCCCTGCCGTGAATGATCCCTGAGCACGGAACCAGAAGTAAACCCTGAGCACACCTGTATATAGCCCAAAAGTCAAAAACAATTTTTTTATTAGTGAGTCATTTGAACTATGAACTATTGGAATTACCCAGGGTGATTGTAACTTAATGACATACTTGAAACGGACTCAAAGTAACACTTTTAAAGTGCAATATTACTTACAATAGTGGCATTTTTCTGTCATTTATCCAAAGACATAACAAAACCTATATCACACAGCTACTTGACAAAAGAAGAAAGAATAAATTCTTAAATAGATTTTACCAAAAGTAATACTCCTAATTGGAGTATAATAATCCCAATTCATAATTTTATACTTTAAATAAAATGCATGAAATAATGTAGAAATGTTTATGACTTCTGAAAATATGTTGACATTTCATCATTTATTTTTATCTATGCGTAACATATAGATAAATGATAGATAGATAGATAGATAGATAGATAATAGATAGATAGATAGATAGCCAGAAATTTTTCTTCCTTAGGGCATTTTACTAAGTTGCTAGGAGAGGCAGTCTAACTGGCACTTTTTCAAGCATCATTTCTGACAAGTGTCCCCTTTGCTGACACTGTTTACATGTCCTGGGACAGTAACCTTGGCCTCATCACTATGTCCTATTTCTATAATTTCCCACAATAAGTTTTTAATATGCAATATCTAAAGCTGCTTTCTTGAGCACTTAAAAATGAAAGAACAAAATTTCCTTAGAGTCCAATTCGACCCATTTTATCTGGGAGCCAGCCAACACCTACCACAAAGGCATCACTTAATTCCTTTGTCTCTACAGGGCCTCCCTACTTCCTGCATGCCAAAAGACAAACTAGATAAGCATAACCTGGGGTTTCTAATTTCCTCCATATCACTTAAAGCTCCAGGACACTTATGAGATCAGCGATTCTTTCCTTGATTTCCTAGGTTTAAGGTAAATAAGTAACAGCTAACAGCATACTGCATGGCACACTTCTCTTCAAAGATTTTCTTTATTTTTTAAACATTATTGTTATTATTATTACTATTGAGGTAGCATCGGTTTACAACAATTTGTAAGTACTAGGAGTGACAGCTTCACACCATCACAAGCATATGTACTACCCCACACTTAGCACCAAAGGCCTAGTTACCAACTAATCCCTTCTTGTTTTTAAGGCCTTCTTCTCAAACATACATTTTTCTCAATGTTGATCCTATACTGTCTGTAGTTGCCTTGTTTTAGAATCATAATTCCAGCTGCATTCTAGTCACATTATTACTCTAACCTTTTTTTAACGTTTTATAAAAATAAAAATAACAGTCTGATACCTGACTCCCAAGAATGTTCTGTTTCTTTTCTTTCTTTTCTTCTATATTCTCTTTGGGGAGTCGTCCAAGTGCCATTCAGGAAGAATGGGGAAACTTCTAAAGCCCCTGCAGCCTTGCTCAGTAGGCCATCCTTGTCGTACTGGGATCAAACCACTGTACTGTCTCCTGACCCTGTTCTTTTTGTCTTCGTGGTGTTATAAGTCTGCTCCAGGTGGAGTGGGGGCAAGGCACACACTAAGATAAAAATTTAGAGAACTTATATTTGGAAATAGTTTCTAGATTTCACTTGTATGAGAGAAAAAAAAAAATCTCCCTGTTTTCATTCATCTAGAGAGAAGACAAAGCAAAACAAGATCTCCTTCCACCAACAGACTTTACATGGTGTTTTTTTGAACAAAAGCCCACCAATTTATTTAATAAAAGGACTTATATGAATTATTTAGTGGTTACTTCACAGATTCTGTGTTATGCTGTCAAATACAAAATAAATCATCCTGCACCCTTCTGGGTTCCTCAGAAACAGGTCAGGCAAACACTAAATGCCTGAAAGAACTATAAATGAACAACTTTATAAATCACCATTTTTAATAAAAATAAAGATTTGAATAAATAAATAAATTTGTTTCTCAAAGGTGATCTCCAATCTACTTCCAGAGTCCCCATCCAATTAGTAACCATTTACCAAAGACATATTTGGAGTGGCCGATTTATGTTTCCCTAAAATAGTCTGAGGGATATTTTTAAAATAATTTGTTGATATTATATTTGAAACTGAAGTTTGTTTCATCTCTTATTTACTTATTTTATGTTTTTATTTTTGTGAAAATTATTTTTATCTATGAAATATCTATCTTATTCTCTCTATAACTAGAGAGACATCATCTCTTAGATTGCATATTTTCATCCTTAACATTAAATTTTTATTTTTAAAAGCAATAAGAAAACATTTTGTTCAGTTCTTTGGAGATTATTTTTCAGAGAAAATAACAGGGTTTAAAATAAATCTTTAGGGCCTGGAGTGACAGCACAGCAGGTAGGGTGTTTGCCTTGCATCCAGGTTTGATTCCCGGCATCCCATATGGTCCCCATCGCCAGGAGTGATACTTGAGTGCGTGAACCAGGAGTAACCCCTGTGCATCGCCGGGTGTGACCCAAAAAGCAAAAAAAAAAAAAGAACAAAAAAAAACTTCATAAAAATTGACACGAAAATACAAGTATTTTATAGAAGAATGCTTTTAAAAAACTGTAGTTCCTAAAACACAACTTTAGTTTTAGAACACCATGTGGTCAAAATATAGAATATTTAATTGTTTTAGGATTTACAAAAACATTAACTGAAAATGAAAACACTGAAGATACTATTGTGAAAGTTACATTTTTTTGTTCTGTTGTTTTTATAAAACATTTTGGATTGTGAGTTATCCTTCTGGAGACTATTCTAAAGTCAGTGTCCTTGTAAAAATAAGCATTTTTTTTCCTGTCTACATCTCCCCTGTAAAAGTCACTGCAGAATTCTTAAAAAAAATAACAAAAAATCTGTTATGATATTTGACATGAAAAATAATTGTTTTTCTAGCTGTGTATGAGATAATCTGAATACTTTAAAAATATACATCTCGTAAATAGTTTCCTATTTACAAATGACAGTAACAACACAATTCTATATGGAGAACTGAACTCTGAAACTAATATCACAACATGGTAATAGGCAGTCCAGATCAAGGAAAGAAATAGGAATAATGAAAATATATAAGATAATGACTTCCTTTTAACTGAGGAGAATTCTATCTTAAAATCTAATATAACATTTTCAAACATCTATGGGCTGACTTATAGATCAAGATTAACTGAAGCAGTGATACAGGAGAAGAATTGATGTGTTTCTTAGAAACAGGGAAAGTTAGATGCTGTCAAAATATTTATAGAAAATTTCTGTTCATGTCACACAATCAAGTCAATGCTGGGAAGGTCTCCCTTAATATGTTTTGAGAATATTTAACTAAGAAAAACTAAAATCTAAAGGTCATTTGAGATAATGATGTTTGTGCTGCAGATAGGTACATTTCCCTAGTAGCACTGGATTAGTAACTTCTTATGATTTATCATTCATGGACAAGAATAATAAATGTAATTGGAAAGAACAACAAAAATTTTCACAGAAATAAGATGAAAGTTATGACTATAAAACCATTCTATTTTAATCATATTACAATACTTCAGGAACAAGTGGTCAATTTTTTTGAAATGATGAATTCGTCATAACTATTATTTTATTCTGTATGTGTGGTAGATCAGGTAGCATTTATCTGTGTAGAATATAGAACCAATTGTTTCCATGTCTAACTTAAAGTAATAGTGTAGCATTATATTGCATGAAATAATTAAGTCAATGTATAATCACTTGATCACTTTACATCCCATTATCCATCGATTCGCTCGAGTGGGTGCCAGCAAAGTCTCCATTCATCCCTGTCGTGTGCTAATGTAGCCCAGTGGTAAGAAACACAAAGAGCCTCAAATTGATCATTCAGGAGCTTGAAGAAGAAGTCTCACCATCTCATAAGTGGGCGGCCACATGATCTTTTGATATCCCGTGGAATCCAGTCGGTAATGGCTCTAGTCCAGTGGTCATTTCCAAATCTCATTACGTATCCAGCCCATCTGATTTTCAACACTTTGGCAAATGAGACAGTGTCCCTGATTCTTGATCATCGATGAAGGTGGGAACTCCAGATTCTTTCTCTCATTTGAGTGAAGCGTGATACTCCAAGCATAGCTCTTTCGATTCCTCTTTGGGAGACCTGAATAGTGTTCTCATCCTATTTTCATAGGCCCAGGTCTCTGAGGCATACGTTAATGCAGGAAGAACAGTGGAATGGATGAGATGTACCCGGAGCCGGAGGTTCTCATCCTCTTAGCTATTTCTTCGATGTTCTTGAAGGCATTCCAAGCCGCTCTCTTCCTCTTGTGCAACTCAGGTGCCAGGTTATTTGTCATGTTGACTTCTCGACCTAGGTACACATAACTGTTGCATTCGGAGATGTTCATCCCATTGAGAGTGAATGGAACGTCAGGAACAAGACATTTTTCATAAACATTGTCTTTGTTAGATTCAGCTGTAGACCGACCCTTCCACACTCACAGTCGAAGTCGGCTAGCATTTGTGCTGCTTGACTGATGTTTGGGGTTATAAGAACGATGTCATCAGCAAAGCGCAGGTTGTGTAGTTGCCGACCTTCTATCTTCACTCCCATTCCTTCCCATTGCAGTCGTCACATGACATTCTCAAGTTCATGACGTTCTTGAATGCACTGAAATATGGTTTGAAGCATGGGAACACCTGTCAGGGCAATTAGAGGCCGCCCTAAAAGCCTCTATCCCTCTCGGAGAACCTGGCAAGCTACTGAGAGTGTTTTGCCCACACGGCAGAGCCTGGGAAGCTACCCGTGTATTCGATATGCCAAAACCAGTAAATACAATGGATCCCATTCTCCTGACCCTGAAAGAGCTACCAATATGGCAGCGTTAACAAAGTCAATGTATAATAATTTCAAAAATTCATTTTGCCATTTTTCTTTTTTTGATCTAAAAGGAGTATATTACATGTGCTGCTTTACTTTTATGCATGTATGATCATAGGTAGAGTTCCATTAAAAATACTTGCATACAAATTAAGATTTTTTTAGACCTGGCGAGATAGTGCAGAGATAGTACAGATAGTACAGCTAATCCAGGTTTGATGCTCAGCACCACATATGGTCCCCAGAACACACAAGGAGTGACTCCTGATCACTGAGGCAAGGAGTAAGATCTGAGCACTGCCTTTCTGACCCAAAACTTTCCCCAACTGTTATAAAAGACTGTTTAAAGTTACACAAACACCATCAAGAAAGACATGAGGCAGACTGAAGATTCAAAGCAGAAGTTCATCAAAATGATGTCAGTTTTTTTTTCCTCAAAATCAGGGACCAGCACCAAAGCTCAGACCCCAGCAATGCCTAGTGCCAGAACCACTGGGTATAGCCCTGCAGCTTTAAATTAAGCACTACACAGGTATGGTCCTGATAGTCCCTAGCAGCTCAGTCACATCTTAGACGCCCATTATTCAAGCCATATGGCTTCATTGGCAAGTATCTCCTAGATTATCTCCTCAGCACTCCAAGCATGGATTGCAGTGTGTCCCTACACACTGACAAAAACAAACTGGTTTCAATATTTTATAAAGTAGATATCAAACAAGTCATGGAAACTTGGAAGTTTCTCTCAGAAATCTGCTTTCAGGCCTTAAACTTGGATTAGTGTTATGTTAAAGTGGCATGATGTCACGTAAATGCGTCTTATGTAACTCCATATTTCACACTACAGAGATTCAAATTCTGATTTCACAATAATATCTTAGGTATTATAACCCCAAATATTTTCATTGATTTTGGTTTTGAGCCATACTTGGTTGTGCTCGGAGCTTAATCTTGACTCTCGGTTTGGGAGTCACTCCTGGTGGAAATACGTGATGCTGAGGGATCAAACCCTGGCCAGCCACATGCAAGGCAAATGCCCAACTCACTATAAAATCTCTCGTGCCCCCAAATATTTGAATATATTTTATAAATAAAACTCAATTTAAATTTTTGCTTTTCTTATTCAGAACAACCGAATATATCTAAACCCACATGCCTAGAAAAGTTAGCCCAGGGAAATGTCATAGTGAAGGTAGCCAGTGCAGATTCTGCAGTGCTCAATATGCTTGTCAGTGCAGATAAAAGATAAATAAGAAATGGTTCTACCTTCAGAAGATTCCAGTCTAGTGAGAGATAAACAAACAAAAATTGGTGTCCTCTAAAAGCTATACTAGAGAAAAGAGTGAGTTGCTAGGGAATATAAAAGCAGATAGAATTCAGTTTAAGGTATAGAAAGGAGTTACATGAAAATTTTCTTGAAGAAAATGATGCCAAAAATATATTGAGTTCTCTCACTTATGTCTTACGTTCTGAAATACCACAGCAAATGTACTCTTCTTTGTCTTAAAATAATTCTTCTGATACTAGAGTATTGGATTTGGTTCAGTGTAAACACATTTTCTAAATATATCATATGTAGAAAATACTACTCTGTTTATTTTTATATTCTTTTATAATCTGTACTCTCCAGAGAGTATTAGCCATCTATGACTATTTCATTTAAAATACAGATTAATTTAAAATTTAAATAATTAAATATAAGGAAATGAAATTTAAAACTTAGATCCTCAGAGGCAGAGAGAGAGTATAGATGGGTAGGGCAATTTGGCCTCACCAGGCAGAACTTGGTTCAATCCCCAGTATCCCATATGATCTCCTGAGTCCACCAAGAGGATCCTAAACAGAAAGCCAGGAGTAAGTCCAAAACACAGCTAAGTGTGGCCATAAAACTAGAACAAACAAGCAAATTCCCCTTAGCACCTCAATTTCAGTAACTAAATAGAAAAAAATTCAATAATTGCAGGTGTGTGTTGGCTGCGTTATGGGTTTCTGTAAAATATATTGGTGAATGCAGAATTTTTTTAGATAAAACTGAATTTTAATATGTTTGGGGGGAACGGCTGTTTTGAATTAGAACTTTTCTACCCTTATGCATTCCTTTTATAAACTGATCCTTCTGTTCAATCCCCAAGGCAGTTTATTAAAACAATCTACTAAATGTTTCTGATTTTAACACTGGAACATTTTATTCCCCCAAACATTATGTTTTCCTGGTTTTAAGGATAAAAATTAGAGTCAATCAGTAAACATGTGATTACTCAATTAGGTGTTAGTGGGTGTGATTAAAGAAAGGGACCATGTGTCTTAACCACATTGAAACACCAGGATGCTGTCGCACTCTTAACTAATATGTTAGGAGTACAAAACAAGTAATGGTCTTTGAGGTGCCCTGATTGCCCTAGCTCTCTGCTCCTTCAAATGCTCAGGATATATTGCTCATAGCTTAGAATGTTTTAACAATAGCAATTTCTTCACCTTTGCAAAACTGATGATATGTTATGAGATAAATTATTCACTTATACCGTTGAATCCACTTTCTGAACCTCTCTATCTCTATCTTTTTTTTTTTTTGCAGATTATGGTAGGGGAAGGAATTCTCTACTGTTGCCTATCCAAAAGAAGAAACGGGGTTGGACTGGAGCCCAACATTAATGCTGGAGGCTGCAACTTCAACTCTTTTCTTAGAAGAGCTGTCAGATTCGTTGGTGGGTGTGGGGAGGCACAAAGAAAGGATTTTTTAAGTAGAAAGGTTATATTTAATTACAGATAGTAAGTTCTAAAAGCTATAGCTTAGAGGTATAATTTTGGGTACATGATGAATTTTACACAATACAAAAATTGTGAAAACATCAAAATTTTGCATTTTTTATATGAAATGTGTTATTTACTGTTAGACTCCTTGTTTTGAGACTGGAGGCAAATATTTTTCAGTATATTTTTTGTCCTAGCTCTGGTTGAAACATATATTTACTTTAAAATGGTTTCCGTGGATCCATGGTCATTTTTTAAATAGAGAACAAATGTCAGCAAGCCAAGAATGAATGAATAACTTTCAGAAATTACTTTTGCCACATTGGTGACTCCATTTCAACTCTTCTGAGGTGCTTTTGTCCAGAAATTATTATGTATGAAAATGTCACCATAGAGTGCGGTGTCATGACTATTTGTCCTTGATGACATCCTCTGCCATCACCTTCTATTCATATGAGATCTAAGGAGAATCCATAAACATGGCTGCCAAGCATCTGAATCAAGTTCATGCATTTCCTGTGATTAGCACAGGGACAATTTCAAGTCAGAGGTCTTTATCTGAGTTGAGTAATCAACTCACATTATATCATATCAATGGGATTGTTTTATGTTCATTATCAATATCAGTAACAGGTTAATTTTACCTGGAACCTTTCAACTCAAAGGAAGATATCATTTCATTTAGAGTCTAACAGATGTTTAAATTCAATTTTTGCTCCCTATAGAAAAAAAACCCATATATCTTAAATTGTACTTTAGACTTGACTCCTCTAAGCAACATAAGAATAGGCTAAATCACAAATAAAGGAAACTAAAAGCAATAAATAAAGAAAGAAAGAAATAAGGTGTATACGTCATCAGATATATACCAAACAAAAAATTATAGATAACGCGGCACTTAATCAAGTTGAAATGCCTGACTGAGGGTGGTGCAGAGCTAGAGGCCCCATCTTCTGTGGGAGTCCCATCTGGCAGCAGAAATAAGGGCTGGGCTTCTCTGCCTGGCCATATTCCTCTCCAACAGCTTGCAGTTGTTAGATATTAGAAATAAAGGCTGTGTGCTCTGAATTTCAAGTGAGTGAGTGGAGAAGGAATTGAGATTCTCTGATTGTGTGATAACAAGCAGTGAAGGAATGTGCAAACCAGGGTCATTTGCAAGCCTATAACCTTGGACTAGAAGAATCCACTCAAGGATTAACCGTGGTACCTCTCACAGAGGTTTCTCTGAGAAAATCATGAATGTGAACATAAGTGTGATCCTGGATGTTGACAAAGAGGGCATAGGCTCCTTAGAGATGATGAAGTGAGGAGAGTTAGACTCCCAAGGCTAGTCACTGAGAGCAGAGATGGAATCTGAGTGCCCATACAGGCAAGATTTGTGAATTGGTGGCTTTAAGGCCAGCCCAGGTGACAAAGAAAGTGATGGATTTGAAATAATTTTTTAAAGTCTATTTGCAGACATGCAAGAAGGTGCCACAGTCCTTGACCCAAGATATTATTATTTCCATAATAGGATCTGTTTGTGCTCTCTATATTTTAATTTGCATTCCTGTAACACTACAGCTTGGAGTGAATTAAAACTAATTTTGTAGTATTTTGGTAACTATGGCTAGAGTTGGAATCTGCAAGAAAGAAAAACCTCTGGAAGTTGAAGCAAGCTAACTAAATATTCTTAATATTTTAAGAATACTCAAACTTTTAAATATTTTTTAATTTAATTTTAAACTGCTTCCAGTCTTGCAACTCGAAGGTTTTTCAATCTCCACATTTTTATGCTTTAAAAAGTCATAAGCTTGTCATTTTAACATATTAGATATCTGACAAGTACCTTTGGTTATTCATATCAAAAATTGTCCCTTTTGCAACTCAACTTACAAAATGACACAAAAGAACTGCTATGAATATAATCAGTGACTTTATTTTGACATAAATTATCTGTTTAGAAGTTTAGGGATTTATGTTCCATATTCTCAAAATAAACTCCAAAAAAATGATCACAACAAATTGTTATAATAATGTACAATAAACATGATTGATGATGACATGACTTAAGCTTTTGGCACTAACTCGATAACACTTTCTTTTTACTTCTAGGAGTACATGTTTTCGGGCTATGTTCTACAGCTCTCATTACAGATATCATCCAGCTGTCCACAGGCTATCAGGCCCCATACTTTCTTACAGTGTGTAAACCAAACTATACTTCTCTGAATGTATCTTGCAAAGAAAATTCCTACATTGTGGAAGATATTTGCTCAGGATCTGATCTCACTGTTATTAATAGTGGCAGGTTAGAGATTTATATTTAAAAGCTCCTATGTCCGTATTTTCATTGCTTAGTAATAGCTATGGGTATCATAGTTACAAAAATTTTGTAACTGATCTTTTCAAATCAGCAATCTCTTTTGTGATTATAGCATAGGAGTTCATTTATAGCTCATTCCTGATCCTTCTCTCTGTCTCCAACTTTCAGCCTAACATTTTATCTTTGTATCATCAGGCTGCATTTTTGCTTTTTGTTTTTATCTCATTTAATCCCTCAATGTTTATTATCATTACGCATCTTGTAGTGACTTAAGTGGAACATTAAAACATATATGATATTTCCATTTCATTATATGCTTGTTGGAAAATGTGAATTTTCCTTTCAGTAGCACTGTCCTCCTGTCGAGATTTGCTCGAGCGGGCCCAGTGACGTCTCCATTGTGAGACTTGTTGTTACTGTGTTTGGCATATCGAATACGTCATGGGTAGCTTGCCAGGCCTTGCCTCGAGTGAGATACTCTCAGTAGCTTTCCTGGCTCTCTGAGAGGGGCAAAGAAATCGAACTCGGGTCCGCTGCATGCAAGGCAAACGCCCTACCTGCTGGGCTATCGCTCCAGCCCTTCCCCTTTCAATAAACTTGTTTATTGTGGGGGCAGGGGCAGGGAGGCAAGGAGAACACCTGGCTGTACTTCAGAGACATGCACATTGTTTGCCACTACATGGGGCCTCAAGCATTTCTAGGAGTTACTCCCAAGTCATGTGCAAAGCACATATTCTAGACCTTAGATTTATCTCTTTGATCCCCTTTTGATAGATTTTTGTTTTTGTTTTGGGGTCACACCCAGTGGTACTCAGGGGGGCTCTGGGACCATATGTGGTACCAGGAACCAAATCCAGTCTGACCCCGTGCAAGGCAAGCATCCTACCTGCTGCAGTATTACTCCAGCCCTATAGATTTTTTTTAAAGAATATTATCTGGCACTTCATGTATGTACCCTGTATAATCCATAACTGAACTAAGAAACAGAAAAAGTAAAATAAATAAATAAATACCCAAGGCAGCCTTTTTTCAATCAATATAAACAAACCTGTATGAAGAAATATAATGTCCAAGAATTTCAAGAAATATAATGTCCAATAAATAAATTACAGAAGAATAACAAAAAATTATTACTAAGGTCTACATCCTATAGATCCTCATTTTTCCTCCCGCTTTTATATTTAATTGAATGGTAATCTTTTTTGCTGGGTATAAAATAACTAGGAGGATAGCAATAGAACTGAATTTTATTTTTTCTATGCTCTGTGTGTATGTGTTGATGGGATAGAACCTAGAGCCTCATGGAAAGTAAAGCATGACCCTATTGCTGAGTCATATTCTGAATTTTTTTTCTCTTCTTTATTTTTATTTTACTCACTTAAGAAAAGTTCTCCTTTATTCTGTCATACTTTTAGAATTGCCCCCACTCTTCTCTGTTTAGCCTCTCTCAAACTCTCTCACCTCTCTGAGCCTCAAGATGATAATTAGTTCAAAGTGGAATATACAAAGATACAGTTCATTAAATTTTTCAGGGGGTTTTTAAAGTATAAGAATAAACTTGAACCCACTTCTGTGAAAACATAATTGCATCTTAGATTTTTCTGAAATTGAAACCATATACTTAAGAACATTTTTTTAAGAAAAAAATCTTAAAGCTTTAAAATTCCAGGCTTTATTAAATTTTAGTTTTAAATTATAGATTCTTATATCAAATAACAACTATAATGTTTTCTAATCCATTTTTTATCAGTTGTCAATCCAGAGGTGTAACAAAGTAATTCCTTATAGAGCTAGGGTTTTATATGAAAACTGTATCACATTTATTAACTAATGTAAATATTAATGAAGATCAGCAGTGATTACTGTATCCAGCTCTTTATCCAGAAAACTAAACAAATTAAAGTTATTATTGGTTGTCTTGTGGCTGTGAAGTTGAACATTTTAACCACCCTATGTACTTGATAGAGTTGTTAACAGTGTTTCTGAACAGAAAGAATAATTTGACTTTTTCTTTGACAGAAAATCATTCCCTTCTCAACATGCAACTCTCGCTGCCTTTGCGGCTGTATATGTGTCGGTAAGTAACTTGGTCTTTAAGCCAAACTGCCAGAAAAGCAGAGAATCGATGCTCTCCTCAGGTGTCTAATTATGGTATCCAACCATGCAGTAATAAAAAGTAAATGTTATTCCAGCAAACCTTGCACACAATGGCATGAAAAGAAGAAATGGGATGCTACTATAAAGAATATTTCAATAATTTTTCTATATAGTCAAAAATCTTGTTATCTACATAATACAATATTATACTTCATGAAAAGTACTGTAAACTACAAAGTGAATGATATAAACAAGAATTGCATTAAAAGTACACACCTTTTATTTTTAAGTGCTCTGTATTCATGTCACTTCATAGAGTAAATGTGATAATTGCTAATGAATCATCACATTATATTTACTACTATAGCCATGAGTGACATCTTATGTGAAAAAAAGAAACAAATTATTTAACAATTATAGTTATATATACCAAATAGTTACCCTGCTCACTGAACTGATCAGACTTTTCTTTTCAAACTTCCATGTAGATAAATGAGATGTCTGACTTGCTTAAAGCATTTGATCATACAGTTTCTTTTTGTCAAGTATAAAACATAATAATGGCTTGGGTATGATGTCAAGTGTAACAATCATTAGGATTTTGAGTTTAACTTGCTTATAACATAATAGGATGACCTTGCTAACGTACTTACCCTTTGTTTTTCATTTTTAAGATGTACTTCAATTCCACATTAACGGATTCTTCTAAGCTTCTGAAGCCTCTCTTGGTCTTCACATTTATCATCTGTGGAATTATCTGTGGGCTAACACGAATAACTCAGTATAAGAACCACCCAGTGGATGTCTATTGTGGCTTTTTAATAGGAGGAGGAATTGCTCTGTACTTGGTAAACAGTCTATGATTATTGTTGTTATTACTTGATAATGCTTAATATAGAAAAACATGCTATTTCATTCTATAATTTAGTCATATTCTAATTGCATCACTAATCTTAGCCAAAACAGGTATCCCACTTCCAAAAGGCATATGAGTGTGTAAATATATGTGTGTATGTAAATTTAATTTTTATCATGGATGAAAAACTGATATTTTAGAAGGATTAAAGTATTTTATCTTTAAACTCCTTCCCACCCAAAAAAGCCACTGATACTTTTAGTACAGCTTTATAGAAGAGGAAAATGAATATTATTAGTAGAAGTAAAATTAGTGAAAGTGAAAGTTTTGTAGACTATTATATAACATAGACAACAAAAAACAATAGTAACAGAACATAACTATCATCTACTAATCCTGAATTATTTACAAGTACTCTGTTTTCAGGCTTGATTTTCTTTCAAAGAAAATAGCTTCTGCAAAAGAAACTGAAAATATCCATCTCATTAACTCATGCATGTACCCATTATTTTTACATTGATTCAACAAATTATGGCATTGTTATCTTGAGTATTATAACATTGAGAATAAGACACATCCTCAAGTAGTTTACAGATTAAATACTAATATAAGTGGTTATAATGTATTAACTGATATAACAGGATATGGATGAAGTGCTTGTAGGAAAAAAAAGTTCAATTAAATAAGCCTTTGTAGAAGTGTTGTATATTTTAAAACATGAGAGTTTCTTGGTGTGAAGAAAGAAGGAAGTTCATTTGAGCATAAGAAAATGCACATTTTTCAGAAATATTTCAAAGATAAACATGAGATTTTAAAAAAGCAATGTAAGTGGGGCTGAGGGAACAGGAGGTATAAGAGAAAATGTCTGGATTTCTTACTTGAAGACTGGGCAGATGCTATGTGCATTGGCAGGCCATCCAAATGATGGGATGAAGCAGGTTGCAAAGGAAAGTGGATTGACAAGCTAGGTTTAAGTGTCAAGAAGCAGTTGAGTAGTTGAATCTGGAGTTCAAAGAGCAATCAGAAATAGATTTGGAAATGATGGACTTACTTGTATTCATGCTATTATGTTTGAAGATATATAAAACTGCCAATTCAAAAGAACTGAAGAAATCAAGGAATACCAATATACCAGCATGCAGAGGAAGAGAGAATATGCAGAAAACTGAGATGAACTGACAGAAAAATTAGTTCTTCTATAGCAACAATTCTCAACCATGTGGTCTGAGTCCACTGTGAAAGGCATCGCAAGAAAATGGATTAGAAGATAATATAATACAAGTTTAGAAGTATTGAGCAATGATTCCTTTTCTGTTTTCAAAATTAGCATAGTAAATATTATTACATCAAATCTCATGCTCCACTACTTCCTATAGTGGGGACAGAAATTGATAAAGTTTGTGCACTAAGAAATGTTCATAGAATTGAATTAACTATGGATGAATCATCAGTGTCTGTTAAAGAATATAAAAGCATTCAAAAGATAATACAACAGCATGAGCCCTACCCACATTCAATTCCTGGCACCAAATGGTCCTCCGAGCATCACAAGATGCAACCCTGAAGGCCTCCAGCACCATTAGGGTGGCCTGGGCACCACTGGCATCTCAGGGCTGTGCATCATCTCAGTCTCAGGCCCTTGCATTGAACCTCCTGCCAGCTTGACCTGGCCCAGAATTGCCCTCGGGACCCAGAACCTCTTAAGCAAACTTGGGAGCACCCTACACACATGTGCACATGTGTAGAGAGTGAGAACTGCCTACCATTGCCTTACAGTATCCATTCTTGACATCCTGGAACTTGCATGGGGTCTGGGAGCCATAATCAAAAGTACCATGACTTTTCAAGTCTTCTGTTGCTTAGCAAATTATGTGTCCTCTCAGAAATCTATATTTTCACATAGAATACAAAGTAGTAACTCTCTACCTTATATCAGAATAAAAACTAAACAACTGTGTTTTTGAAGCACAGTACTTGGTCCTGAATGTTGAAAAATTCAAGCGGAACTTATTTGTAGAGTAAAGGAGTAAAGTACTGGAAGATTTTTCTAAATTAATACCTTTAAGTACAATTTTAACATAACATTTGATTAGGACTGTTAATCCCGGAGATGCGGCAACCGAGTTTAGATACATATAATTTAGAAGAAGTTTTGAACAAGGGATTAAGTAATTGGGGAGTCAGAAACGAGTTCATTCTATTTCTGTTTACATTCTATGATGTGAAATTGGAAAGTAATCAGTTCACAGCCAATGCTGTTTATTCATGTTAAACTCTATAAAATGGCAAATCTATGGATTCTTATGGTTAGATCTTAAAAGTAGACATTAAGTTCCACCTACTGAACTTAAAAGTATGTCTACTTTAATATCTACTTAAAAGTAGACATCAAGTCCTATCTACTGAAATTAAAATGTGCCTGGAGCAATAGCACAGCGGTTAGGGCATTTGCCTTGCATCAGCTGACCCAGGTTCAATTCCTCCGCCCCTCTCAGAGAGCCAACAAACTACCAAGAGCGTCCTGCCCGCACAGCAGAGCCTGCCAAGCTCCCCATGACGTATTCGATATGCCAAAAACAGTAACAACAAGTCTCACAATGGAGACGTTACTGGTGCCTGCTCGAGCAAATCAAATTGATGAACAGGAGGACAGTGCTACAGGACAGTGCTACAGTGCTACTGAAGTTAACCAATAAGTATCTGCTGTTTGCACATCCCCCAAACAGAAAATCCAGCAGGGATTAGATGTTATATGTTCAAAAAGGGTAAAACTTCTTCATCAGAGCTTTGGCCTTATGTAAATGCTTATCTGTCTGAAAACAAAACTTTATATGCTGTGTCTAAACACAGAATTCAATAAAACTTCAAACTGTGTACTACTGCAGAACTACGAATTTAGTGTACAAGTACAGACCTATGATCAAATTGAAATCAGAGGGAAAAAATGAGTATACCAAGGTGACAACATTTAGTTGTGCAAAAGATGTAGAGGATGAGAGTCTCAAAATTATCCTGTCCACTGGAGAAAGGAAAGGAAAACCCAACTAATAATAATTAATAATCTACTCTGTGTTTATTGGTTCATGCTTTCTTTCACTTAGAAACTATTTCCTGAGTAATTCTCAGTTTACTTCTTGGTTATTTGTGGTGTTGGTGATGTGTATGGAGTCCATGGGTTTTTTTTTTTTTTACATACTTCTGTAGGGACACTGACTGTCTCTTGGTGCTTGATGTTGTTTCTCTTCAACACTAGGGTCTGTATGCCGTGGGGAACTTTCTTCCTAGCGAAGAGAGTATGTTTCAGCACAGAGAAGCCCTTCGATCTCTGACCGACCCCAATCAAGACCCCAACCGAGTTTTAGCTGCCAAAAGTGGTAGTGGCAGTGATGGAATTGCTCACACCGAAGGCATCCTCAATCGCAACCCCAGAGATGCTAGCTCCTTGACCAACCTCAAAAGAGCCAATGCTGACGTTGAAATCATCACCCCACGGAGCCCCATGGGGAAGGAGAACATGGTCACCTTTAGCAATACCCTCCCGAGAGCCAACACCCCATCTGTAGAAGACCCAGTCCGGAGAAACGCCTCCATCCATGCCTCGATGGATTCGGCAAGGTCCAAGCAGCTCCTCACCCAGTGGAAGAATAAGAATGAAAGCCGGAAGCTGTCCCTGCAAGTCATAGAGACGGAGCAGGGACAGTCCCCACCCAGGTCCATCGAGATGAGGTCAAGCTCAGAGCCGTCGAGAGTGGGAGTCAACGGAGACCACCACGGTCCTGGCAATCAGTACCTCAAGATCCAGCCCGGCAGTGTCCCCGGGTGCAACAACAGCATGCCCGGTGGCCCCCGAGTGTCCATTCAGTCCCGCCCAGGATCCTCGCAGTTGGTGCACATCCCCGAGGAGACCCAGGAAAACATCAGCACCTCCCCCAAAAGCAGCTCTGCTCGCGCCAAGTGGTTGAAAGCCGCGGAGAAGACTGTAGCGTGTAACCGAGGCAACAGCCAGCCCCGGATCATGCAGGTGATCGCAATGTCCAAGCAGCAGGGTGTCCTGCAGAGCAGCCCCAAGAACACGGAGGGCAGCTCCGTCTCCTGCACCGGCTCCATCCGCTACAAAACCCTGACGGACCACGAGCCCAGCGGGATCGTGAGGGTCGAGGCGCACCCAGAGAACAACAGGCCCATCATCCAGATCCCGTCCACCGAGGGCGAGGGCAGCGGCTCGTGGAAGTGGAAAGCGCCCGAGAAGAGCAGCCTGCGCCAGACGTACGAGCTCAACGATCTCAACCGGGACTCCGAGAGCTGCGAGTCCCTGAAGGACAGTTTCGGGTCCGGAGACCGCAAGCGCAGCAACATTGACAGCAACGAGCATCACCACCACGGCATCACCACCATCCGTGTCACGCCGGTCGAGGGCAGCGAGATGGGCTCCGAGACGCTGTCCGTGTCTTCCTCCCGCGACTCCACCCTGCGCAGGAAGGGCAACATCATCTTAATCCCCGAACGAGGCAACAGCCCGGAAAACACTCGAAACATCTTCTACAAAGGAACCTCCCCCACGCGGGCTTACAAGGATTGAGAGATGTCCATTCAGTAGTTTGGGTGACAGCCCCGCCCAACACCACCCCGCCCCTCTCCCCGCCCCCCAGCAAATCAGTGTCGATTTTACCTGTGCTCTGATCCAGTGGATCGGGAAACCTTCTCACCAGACTATTTTAGCCACCATCAGATCCCCAATTAACTGACTGTTGAGGACTACTTACATTCAAGTTCCTTGATTTCACAATGAGAAGGAAAAGCACAATGCAAGAACCTAACGTGATAATGTGAAGACACTTCTTCAGACATCATCAAAAAGAAAAAAAAAGTGGTTTCCTTCCATGTATACTATTGTTTCCTGAATGTGCCAACGTAAGGGATGTTTCTTTATAATTAGCTGTGGGAAACCAGAACAAACGTTTTCCGTGCAGCAGAGGCCATGCAGTATTATATATTCATTTTGCAAAATCTGCACCTCAAGTTCAAAGTGTCTGGTGCTGATTATTATAGTATATATAATATGTAAGCTCTCAAATTCTATTTAGCTGTGAAATAGTGGTGTGCAATTCCTTGTCAAAGAAATGCTACTGTTTTACGAAGAGGCTGGCTCCTTTGTGTTAGAATAGGACACCCCGCAGCTTCTCCATAGTGGCTCTGTCAAAGTCAAAAAGAATGAAAAGGTTCCATGCATTTCTTTCAAAGTTATGCTTTCTACCACAAAAAAATTGTAAGAATATTTTCAGTGAAAGAGAATAACTAGTAAGTTCTGAATATTTTTTCTGATTTTTTATTTTCGTATAGGTACTGCTAATGATGACTTTTTTTAGTGAGTAGATTTACATAACTACATATTGTTTTAAGAGCATCTTTTGAAATTATTGTGATCATATTTTGCATTTTGTGGCTTCTATTTTATTTATTGTTTTTAAAAAGATGTTGATGTTATAAATAAGTTATTCTATTTCTAAAGCAAAATAATAGTTGACATTCCTTGAGCAAAATATACCGCTGTAAATTTACAAATAAGAAATCTGAACTAAAACTTGACACTGTAGGTTATGTTGCCAGCTATGTTGGTCAAGTCTACCCTCAGATGTCTCTTATCAGCTGACTTGGGTTGCTATCTTAACAAGAAATCCAAAAATTCTCCTTGGTCCTTGTTATTAACATGTTGATATCATGATAACCAGCAAATTAGAGCCACTGGTTAGATATTACCTTCTTCCCTAAAATGTTTTTATTAGACACCAACAGAAAACATTCGGGAAAAAAAAGAATATTGATAAAGAAAAGGTATCATAATATTATGAATTAAGAATGTATTTCTTCAAAATATCTAAACTGGCACAATTTTAGTGCTTAGATACAAACACCAATTTTTGCTACCTATCCTAAATAAAGCCTTCAGCCTAAATCAAAAGAAACCAGTACTATCAATAATAAGAAGATACAAACAAAATATTTTGAAATGTTTACCAACTGGAAATTTTAAATACAAAGAAATATTTGGTTCCTAGAGTTTGGTATTGAACATTTTTTACATTGTTTCTTAATAATTCTAATATAAACTTGATGATTGCCCAGGGGTTCGAGGGGAACAAATAAAACTAGATGACAGGTTCTCAGGTTTTAAATGAGAAGAAAAATAAAAAATGCATTTAGAGCCGAAGAGAACCACATAATGACAGTAAAAGGGCAGAGCTTTCTAGAGTCACCGATCTCCCAAAGCATTAGGGATTTAGCTGAAACCAACAGAACTGAAAACTCTGGCAATAAAATACAGATTCAACTATATCCCTGAGGGCAATTTCCTTCTCAGAGATGGAAGTGGGAGTTAAATGTTGCCTTTCCCACTTACAACCATCACCACCACCACCACCACCACCATCACAACATTCCTGCTGGCATTTGCTAGTGTGTCGAGGGCCGGTGGACTGGTTTTAGTACTCTGAAGAACAAAAAAGCTGCAACATTTCAGGTGCAGTGTGTTATTTCCTAATCTTTCCTATTTCTAACAAAAGATTTTAAAATACTTCTCTAGTCATGGAAATTTTTTTTCTTTACATAAATATTGAGATATTCTTTTTCTACTCAAAGTGCCAAAGGCTACAGTTTTTAATGACTTAATGAATTGTACCACATTGTTAAGGAACTACGATAGTTGCTAGAACTCAGACCTCTGCATGTATATTTGATAACACATCTTTTTGTAAAAAAGACAAATACAAAAAAAGATTTGTTTACATTCCACTAGTACCTTAATTTAAAACGAATGAGACTAACAGATGGTGTCTCTTCTTAGTGTTCTATTGATCTTATTTGCTAATGAGAACACTTCTTCCTTTATTAGGCTGTGCTTTACTGAAGAAATCAAGTATTGAATATAGAGATCTAATTATCTTTTTAAAGTAAATAAAATTATGAATATATATAAATAATATATATAAAGTATTGTGTTTAATAAAATGTTATGCAATGTTTTCCAAACTGACAAAGTTTGTAAAGTGCTATAATGTATTTTGTTAAGTAAAAATCAGAGCTATTGTGTGAGTATATTGTGCTAACATCATAGAAATAAAGATTAGATTTCTTCATCAAAGTGGAACATTTGAGTACTTTTTCAGACAGGGTGTGAATGGGTAATGATTTGCCTTATAGAAAAGCAGCTGAAGAAATAACAATTAACCAGGACTTATTATATTCAAACTTATTTAGAAGAAAAAATGTTGCACTAAGGGAGGAAAGCTCTTCAAACCATTACATAATGTTTCCTTGTCATTTAGAAATTTTCATTTTGTACTTATTGAAAGAGCTCTTTAAATTGAGACAGATTTTTTCATGTACCAGTGTTCTAGAGTACAAAACTATGAGTCAGGTTTAAATGTTCCGAATCAATTTTGGTTAAGCATAGTTACAGTTCATATTTTCAAGTATTAATTTGTGCCAACTTTTCTTAAAAAGAAAGACTTATTATTATATTATTAATTCAGATACTGTTTTCTAGAGCTGGAGCTATAGCACAGTGGTAGGGCGTTTGCCTTGCATGCAGCCAATATGCCGACCCAAGTTCGATTGCTCCGCCCCTCTTGGAGAGCCCGGCAAGCTACCGAGAGTATCTCTTCGGCACAGCAGAGCCTGGCAAGCTACCCGTGATGTATTTGATAAGCCTAACACAGTAACAACAAAGTCTCCAATGGAGACGTTACTGGGCCGCTCGAGCAAATCAATGAACTGTTTTCTAAATCACAAACAGCTATATGAGTTTCCCTGCTGATACTTTGTTTGTATCATCAAAGGGATTAACAAAAGTCTGTAGACTATTACAGGAATAATGCTTTACTTAAATAATCTTCTAGTTATTCTTTGACCAAGTTTAGTATTTGCTATGATAGGAACCTCTATCATCCTCATGTGATAGTTGATACTTTTAAATTTGTGTTCCACTGAGGGAAAAAAATGCATCATTTTTGAATATTAGAATATTGAGTATTAGAAATCTAATTCATTCTATCCATAGCTAAACCTTTCCCATTAATGCATCAAAACTAAATAATGATACATTTCTGAAGGTATAAAAAGATAAATTTTCCAAAATTCACACAAAATACATAAAAAAATTCAAATGTAAAACTGTAAACTTTTACATAAAAGCACCAAAGAAAATATTTAGTCTCTAGCATTGAAACCAGTTACAAATTCGTGACTGGCTATGTGATTTGAAAATTTGTTTTCCAGTCTGAAATTTATCCTTGCATCCTTTTGGCTGGGTCTGCCAATAAGAAAAAGTAGTATTAATTCATCATAAAGTTCAATTTTGCTTTCTTATGTATAGTTCATGTATTTTTAAATACAGAATAGATAAAAAGTACTTAAAAACTCAACAGAAAGGGCTCAAGGGGATAGTGTAGAGGTAAGTCACTTGTCTCAGACAAAGTTGATTCCCAGATTTGATTCTCAGCTCCTACTACTATGGTCACCTGAGCACATACAGGAGTGATCCCTGAGCAGAGAGCTAGGAGTAAGCCATGAGCATAGTCAGGTGTGGTCCCAATCCACCCCTCCCCAAAAATATCAATAAGAAACAAGTTGACAGTAAAGAACAAAACAGTAAAATAAAAGTAAACAAGAATTTGAGCAGACATTTACCAAAGTGAATATATAAACAATAAGCACGTGGAAGTAGATGTTGGGTGTCATTTGGAAAATGCAAATTAAAACCATATTCTTACTACCTGTAGATAAAATGTCTAAAATACAAAATAATCGTCATATTGTTAGCAAGAATGTTGGAAAGCCAGATTGCCAGTGGGAAAATAAAATGATGTAACTATTCTAAAACTTTTAGCAATTTCTTTAAAATAAAATATAAATATAAACATTTATACAATCAGCAGTTGTAATTTTGAACATTTATCTCACAGAAATGAAAATATACATACACAGGTAGAATGCTACCTATATAACTATCTCAGTTTTATTATTCATAAGTTCAAATTGAAATAAAAACCTCAAATGTTCTTCAATGAGTGAATGATTAAGCAAAACAGAATGGAATAACTTCCATCAAAACAAATGAATCTATGATACACAGGACTCTCATGCATCTCTAGGGAATTATGCAGAATTATAAAACAATGGCCAAGACCCAGAGACTATAAAACCCAGCTCCCGGAAGCACGCGGCTGCACGACATCTTATTATCTCCTTCCTACTTTGGACAAACTGGCAGGCTACCGAATGTAACCTGCCCACACCGCAGAGTCTGACAAACTCCCCGTGGCATACCCAATATGCCAAATACCAGTAACAATGATGAGTCTCATTCTCCTAACCCTGAAAGAGCCTTGAATATGGCACTTTTAAAAAAATCTCAGGGCTAGGATGAAGGAGACGTTACTGGGGCTCGAGGCAATCGACGAACAACAGGATGGTTGTGGTAGTGGTCGTGGTTGTGATAAAACTAGTACTACATGATTTCACCTCATATTTCAGTACAGGTATGAACAGCTCATAGTTGGAGAAATAATTTTGCCATCTTTAATGCACGGTTTCCAAAGCTGCTCTTGTGATTTTTCAGTGGGAATTGGAGTGAGATTAATAAAGGAAAATCAAGGATAAGATCTGTCTTTATGATGACATGCAGGGTTGAAAAAATAGTTGTCTGAGCCATACTTTGCCTGCGGGAAATCCAGCTCCATCCCTGGCATGAAATGAATCTCTGAGCACAGATAGAAAGTACCTCCAAGTATGACCTCCATTTCTTACCTGGGATGTGCCCTCCTCTCATTGTGGTAATTAATATATACCTCCCATGTCTAATTTGTCTAATTATCAAAACAGAATCATCTTACTGAGAGAGAAACTAGAGAAGACACTTTTTAATTGAGAGTGTCTAGTCCTGGCTAAAGCTCTATCTTCTCGAACTACATAGAAAAACAAAAAGAAAAGGTGTGGGGATCTGATGACCAATCTCTGTCATACCACTTTCGAGACCTTTCACAATATGACTTACTTTCTATTTTTTTCATATAAATCATTTGTTAGTGTGTGGTAGGGGAAGGGGTGTTGTTGGTACTTCTTTGTTAGAAACTTACTGTTTGAATGTCTTTTAAGGCAAATTATCAGTCCTACTTTATGAAAAATTAATATCAAAGGGAGTAAGTATTCTTAATAGGAACAGTCACCTTAATTATCTGTAGTTCACAGAATTAACTTCAGCACACAACTGGTACCAAGAGGGTACTAGGATAGCTACTTGGTTATTTTTAAATTTTTAAATCTGCTCAATACACATTTGAAATGAATAAATAAATGTATGAATAAAATATTCTACTTAGATATTTTGATCATGATATGTTTTTCCAAAAGACCTAACGTAACTCAAATGGCTGGAACATACACAAGAGGCCCTTGGTTGGATCCCCAGCACAATATGGTCCTCTGAGCACTGCTAACAATAACCCCTCCCCAAGTGATGAGATGAGAGTAACCTTAGAGCAATGCCAAATTTGGCTCAATTAAGTAAAAACTGAAAATGTGAGCTAATCTGATAATCTCTCTGTTTCAAGAATATTTGTGGTTCTTTGCTCTGTATGACCAGTGTATTCACTTGTTCATCGATTGCCTCGAGCAGGCCCCAGTAACGTCTTCATCCTAGCCCTGAGATTTTTAAAAAGTGCCATATTCAAGGTTCTTTCAGGGTTAGGAGAATGATACCCATTATTGTTACTGGTATTTGGCATATTGGGTACACCACGGGGAGTTTGCCAGACTCTGCCATATGGGCAGATTACATTCGGTAGCCTGCCAGTTTGTCCAAAGTAAGAATGAGATAATAAGATGTCATGTGGCTGCAAATGCGGCCATGTGCTTCAGGGAGCTGGGTTTTATAGTCTCTGGGTCTTGGCCGTTGATCGGATTACACAATGCCAGGGGGCCAGTTGGTGGGTTTGACCCCTGCTTACTGGAAGATGTAGAATCTGAGTGGAGGATGTTCAGACCCGGGACCCGCATGCCTTTGTTCCTCTGCCGGTACCTTCATGCGTGTGGAGAGTGGTCTCAGCATGGCTGTGGCTGGTTCTGGAGGTGTTCGGCTGCCGGAGCTCTGGTCAAGGCAGGGAAGGAAACTCAACCCGCCCCGCTCCAAGGGGCCCTGGCAAGGACAGGCAGGCACGGGGACAGGAGACTCTGCGCTGTTCTCTTCCGGGAGCTGGGTTTTATAATTTCTGGCTCTTGGCCGTTGATGGGATTACACGATGCCAGGGGGGCCAGTTGGTGGGTTTGACCCCTGCCTACTGGAAGATTACTTAATCAAAAAAATTATACTATTAATCAATGTTACTACTGATTGAATTATGTTTTATAAGCAGTTATTAGTACAATAGATATTAAAGAATTATAATTGAATGGGTATAATATGTTCTATATTCTCTAAGTTTAAAAGAAGAATATAACAACAAAAGTATGAAGTAATTTGCAAGGGAAAAAAGACTGGTTGCTCATTTTGCCCATTTGATTGTTCTCTGAAGTGTCAGAATTCTCAGAAATATTCTCTAAGACTCTGACCAAATTTTTGTTGTTTCTATTTTTCTTTTTTAATTTGAAGCATCTTTTTAAAAGTGTTTATGTGGTATAAGCAATATTTCTTGGAACAAGCTGTCTTCTCATAATAGTCATGATTTTGCAACAGTTGTTTGTTCAAATGTTCCCACCTCCACAGCGATCTCTCTGAGAAGAAAAATGCCAATAAAGAATACCAACTCTGGGGCCAGAAAGAGAGATAAATGGGCTGGAGTGCATGCTTTGCTTGCAGGATGCTGGGTTTAATCTCCAACCCCTCATATGGTCCCCCAATACACAAAAAATGTAATAGCTGAGCACCACTGGTGACCCCAAAACAAAACAAAATATACATTGACTTATGCAACTTTTAAAGCCCTCTTTATAGTCAACATTCAGGTTCTAATATGTGGAGATTTTCATGATTTTTAAATTTCTGTTTTATGCACTGGTCTCATTGTCACCCCACCTACTATTAGTGAGTCACATTGTTTTCAGAATTATAGTGTCGTGAAAGAGGCTTTCACATCCATTACCAAAAACTTTACGTTGAGTGCCTCAGTTTACTGTACATGCCAAACACAGTAACAATAAGTCTCACGATGGAGATGTTACTGGGCCCACTAGAGCAAATCGATGAACAACGGGAGGACTGTGACTGTGACTGACTGTGAAGAATCATAACATGGGATTGCTCTGGGTATTCATTGAGTAAATATAAGAAAAGGTATTACTTAACACATTATAGGGAGATACATAAGCATTATCTGTGTTGTATGGCTTCTTTATCTCTAATCCTCAAATTTCCCTAGAACTGTGGACTCAAGTATTTAACTGCCTACTTGATTGATATCTCTATTAAATATATAGCACTGTAACACTGTCCTCCCGTTGTTCATCAGTTTGCTCAAGTGGGCCCAGTAAAGTCTCCATTTTGAGACTGTGTTTGGCATATCGAATGCGCCATGGGGAGCTTGCCAGGCTCTGCCCTGCGGGCGAGATACTCTCAGTAGCTTGCCAGGCTCTCCAAGAGGGGCAGAGGAATCAAACCTGGCTCGGCCGGGCTGACTCAGATATGATTATATAAAATTGGGCTGGAGCAATAGCACAGCAGTAAGGTGTTTGCCTTGCATGTAGCCAGCACGGCAGACCCGGATTTGATTCCTTTACCCTCCTCGGAGAGCCTGGCAAGCTACCTAGAGTATCTCGCCTGCACGGCAAAGCCTGGCAAGCTACCCGTGGCATATTCAATATGCCAAACACAGTAACAACAAGTCTCACAATGGAGACGTTACTGGGTCCGCTCGAGCAAATCGATGAACAATGGGAGGACTATATAAAATTGAATGTCTTTATAAAGAAATGTCCTGGTTAATATTCCAGGCCATATTCCTCCATCTTAGTAATAGCAAACTGTCTACCCAACTCTATAATAGCTAAAGCAGAAAACATAAACTACATACTTTCGGGGAGAAGTGGTGAGGGGGGACAGACACAGTTGTATACAAGGGGCCATTTCTGGCTTTGTGCTTAGGAGTGACCCCTGGTTGTGCTCTGGGAAATACATGCAGTGTGCAGCATGAAACCACAATCTACTGTATGCAAGGTAAGCACCGTAGCCCCTGTACTAATTATACTTTCCGAAACATTGTTCTTAATCCACTTCTTTTCCTTATGACTAATTTATAAAAGCAAAGTATTTTAGGTCTTCCTCGAAAACATAGCTGCACTCTTGGACAAGGATATGGCTCTATAGGATAGCGTATGCTAGACACGTTTGATCCTCAGCATCACATAGCTATCCACCAACAGTTCTGGGTGTGACCCCAATAACAATTTTTAAATATTATTTTTTTGCAGGGATGGGACTCACATATAAAGCACATGACTTGCATGTGGTGATGCTAGTTCAATCAGTACACCATATACACACAACAAATTACATCTTCAATATGTTCCATTCTCTTTTCTTCTGCCCTTGACCATCACCTGGTGAACTCTTAATACCCCCAGCCAGGCTTGAGGCTTCCATTTTGCTATTCATTTATCTCATGGATGCTAGGATAAATTTCTTAAAAGCACAATTCAGGTCATTTTGTTTCCTTAAGCCCTCAGACATCTTATAAGAATTTGGGTTCTCAAAATATGAAAATGTAAGACATGAGTCTTAATGAAGACTCAAAACATTTCTCAAAAAATGAAAATTTAAGACATGAGCGCATGTCGGCACTTGCATCCCATGGGGTCTGATCTTGTTTCCTTCTGTATTATTTACCATGCATTGCCTGCTACAGTCCTAGGACTCCTGGCATTGCTGAAAAAGCAAACCCGAATCTCTGGTGTCACACGAGCAATATAATGGCACTTCAAGCTTTGGAAAGAACATTTTCTCGTTGTTCTGTGAACTTTAATTAGCCCATATTCTCTTTTTTTTTTTCTCTTAGGGTCGGTGTATCAGTATTCTGTCTTGTCCACTTTGTTCTTTTCCTAAAGTAGTAGCTTATGAATTTTGTCTGCCCTGGCTTTGATTCCTCCGTCTCTATCAGAGAGCCCGGCAAGCTACCTAGAGTATCTCGCCTGCACGGCAAAGCCTGGCAAGCTACCCATGACGTATTCAATATGCCAAAAACAGTAATAAGTCTCACAATTTGCTGGGAGATGTTACTGATGCCCGCTTGAGCAAATCGATGAACAACGGGAGGACAGTGCTACAGTGCTACTTTTGCCTATAGAATGCAAGAAAATTATAAAAATAAATGATCACAGATAACACAGATAACATTTTCACTTTTATTTAAAAAGGCTAGAGTTGGAGATGTTAAATTTATTTTGACTATCCTATATTAGGTATTGGGCTGGAGCGATAGCCCAGCAGGCAGGGCATTTGCCTTGCAAGCAGCAGACCTGAGTTTGATTTCTCTGCCCCTCTCAGAGAGCACGGCAAGCTACTGAGAGTATCTCACCCACACGGCAAAGCCTGGCAAGCTACCCATGACGTATTTGATATGCCAAACACAGAAACAACAAGTCTCACAATGGAGATGTTACTGGGCCTGCTGGAGCAAATCGATGAACAATGGTAGGACAGTGCTACAGTGCTACATATTAGGTATTATACCATGTGGATTTTGTAGGAATTTTATTGTTAGATAATAAAAACATATTATGTAATCTTAACTCTCATATACAGATATAATTGTTTTCCTGTCATCTTGGTTTATGATGTAGTTGTCTAACTCTAAATCTTTGAGCTTTTAAAGTTAAAAGTGGGCCGGAGTGATAGTCCTGTGAGTCAGGAGCCTGCTTTTCACACACTCACTTCAGTTTTATTGCCAGCACTGCCTATGGTCCCTGAAGCCCAGCCAGGAGCCATACCTGAATGCAGAGTCAGGAGTAGTCTGAGCACTATAAGGTGTAGCACAAAAACCAAAATAAAAAATAAAATAAAAGTTAAAAGTAATAACAGAAGTAGAATAAGTAAAATTAGTTCTTTATAAAAGTAGAGACAAATGGGAAGTTCTATTATTGCTTATTATTTTGAGCAAAAACATGTTAAGCAGATGGAGGTGAAAAACTTCTGTTATAAGTAATATAATGGTATATTTTGGTGAATTTCAAATGAAAAACTTTTGGGCTTTAAGCGTTTCTGCAGAGTTGCCAATTTAAAAGCTAAAAAGTTGTGCTACATGGGAAGTATCAAGCTAAGCGAAATGATTGAGAAAGAAAGGGACAGACATAGAAAGATTGCATTCATCTGGGTAACATAAAGTAACAAAATAGGAGACTAACATCCAAGAATAGCTGAGATAGGTCCTGGGAGGTTTACTCCATGGCTTGGAGGCCACTCACACAAGCCAGGGGAAAAGGCAGCTCAGATAGAGAAGGGAGCACCAATAAATGATGTTGGGAGCACCCTCCCAGGATGGGAGAAGCATGCTGAAAGTAGACTATAGTCTGAATATGATTGCCACTCAATGCCCCTTTTGAAAATCTCAGCACCCAAAAGGAGAGAGAGAGAGAACAAAACGGAATGCCCTGCCACAGAGGCAGGGTGGGATGGGGGGATGTAGGGTAGGAGGGATACTGGGATCAGTGGTGGTGGAGAATGGCACTGGTGGAGGGATGGGCACTCGATTATTGTATAACTGAAATCCAAGCACAAAAATTTGTAAGTCTACAACTGTACCTCATGATGTTTCACTAACAAAAAATTTTTAAAAAAGGAAAAAGTTATAAAATGAGTTATAATGTATCAGTTGCGTCAGATGTTCTAGAGATGCTGTTTGTTGGTCTGCGTACTTCTTGAGACTGGTACTTTGAGGAGAAGCCTGTCAATTCTATGAGGTATTTCTGTTTTTTTTTTAACTAGTATCCACACAGAGTAGGTCCTGGGGTAAATATCTAGGAAAGAAATAAATGTTTACATAATAAATGAAAGATATATCAGGGACTGCACCTCACCTACAACCTCCACTCCTCCATTCCCTTTAAAATATTGTTGCGTAGGGAAAATTATAGGCCTTCTGTGTTTTAATTTGGGGCAGGTGGAAGGGAAAAAGAGACAGAAATGCATCTATTATACCCTTTTATTTTTTAACCTTTCTCTTTTCATTGCTGTTACTGTGACCAGTCACTACTAGTTTGAAGCACAGAAAGGAAGGCAAGGGATTATCTCACTGTTCATTCTCTTAGATTGATATTTCTGCAGTATTGATGGGTCCAGCAACAACAGCATTGATTTTTGGTTGTCAGTACCCAGTGTAACTGTACCGTGTAACCTCGTTGAAGACTCCCAGAGTGAGAACCTCACTTGCACTCCTTGAAATCCAGTAATCAGAGTGTGTCAAAGTTGCCTACCCTTTCAGATAGCAGTGCTGGTCTGTTGTAGGCCACAGCTGGATGCAAGTGGAAGACCGTGTCTGATTTCTAAATAGTATATTTTGTATCAGGCTTTAAGTATTTTACATGTGTTGTTTTAATCATCTCAAGTTTTACTGTTTTCATTTTGTAGATGAGAAGAGCCTCATAAGACTTGACTAACATACCAAAGTGATAGGCTGAAAAATTGCAGTCAAAATTTTATCTGAAATTCTTTTTAAGAGTGTACTGATTTGGAATCATTAGCCACTTCTAAGAGTGATATCAGCTTCAGAAATATTAGGACTTGAATATTGAGCACTTTGTTCATTGACTATGAAGTCAGAATTGATCTTTTTTAAAAACATTTCTTGGGTTGGAGAGATAGTATAGCTAGTAGAGCACTTAGCTTTGCATGTAACTGACGTAGGTTCCATCCCCAGCACGACATTTGCCTCCCTGACACAGAACCAGGAATAAACCCACAGCAGAGCTGCGTATGGCTCAAAAAACAAATAAAACTTCTCTTTTTATCTTTTTTTCTTTAGCCTTCAGGGATAATTTTGAACTTCTTTTTCGGTATTTCACTACCTTGATTTCCAGAAATCCTCTAGAGAGGATTTAATTTTTTTGCTTCCTGATGGAAAGCTGTGCCAGGGGCATATTAGAGATGCCAAATAGTTATTTTGGGGAAATAAAGTGATTATTTGTAGTTTTCTGTTGAGGTAGGGACTTTGAAGAAGGGTTGTGGGGAGAGCAAGTCCACTTGATTATAAGCCATGAACAGCATGATCAGATAATTGATAGATTATTGTTCCATTACAATATTGCCAAAGGAATAAATGGAATCTGATGTTGGAAATCTGTTAATATTTATAGAGACATCATTTGGTAGATTTTGTCATCCACTAACATTGACTCTTTTGGGGGAACTTTCCCTCTCATAAACTGGTAGAACCAACTGACCCTAATTTTAGTTTCTTCTTCTCACCTCTGCTTTTTGCTGAAAGTATGAGATGTCTATAGTTGGTAAATCAAGGGAAATCAAAAGTTGTGCCTTTGGAAATTTCTAGTGAGGTTCAGTGCTCTTTGTTTTGTGTAGCGCTCTTTGTTTGAAATGAAGGGATGTGCCCTTGGGATTAAATGGCCATTCTAGCTGCTAAAACCAAAGACGACATGTCATCAGTTACTTTTATAATTTGTGCAGTGTCTTACTGAGACTGGGCAGCAACCTCAGGAGCTAGTGTCACTCTTCTAACAAGAATGAAAGCTTAAAAGAGGTGATATAAGTTCTCTATCTCTATTGCTATTTCTCTATTTCTTATTGGTACGTCTAATAAGTATTTAAGTAAATGTAAACATGTACCACTGGAGATTCAGATTCAGCTGTTCAAATCATTCTCGTAAGAATTTGAAAATCGGATTAACTGTAATAAGTTTTATTTATTTTTTTGCTGGATGATGGGTGTGTACCCAGTAGAGCTTAGAACTTACTCTATCTGTGTGCTCAGGGGACCCTGAGGATTGAATGTGGGTTGTCTAGATGCAAGAGAAGTACCTTAAGCTTCCATATTCTCTTTCTGGGCCTTATAATAAGGCTTGAGTTTTTCAGTGTATGTTTGTTTCCCGAATGTATTGAACCACATTGTGTTTCTCCCTTTTCAGTTTTTTGGGAGCATTTGTGGTATTTGGATCACACTGGCAGAGGTGCTATACCTACTACATGCAAAGCATATATGTGCTCAGCTCTTTGAGCTACCTCTCTGCCTCCTGGATTTTCCTTTTTAAAAATGTTGCTGAACTTCTTGAGAAACCATACTATTTTGTGGACTATGATTATAAAATGTGCTGGAGTGCTAGCACAGTGGGTAGGGCATTTGCCTTACCCGTGGCCGACCCAGGTTTGATTCCTCCACCCCTCTCAGAGAGCCTGACAAGCTACCAAGAGTATCCTGCCCATACGGCAGAGCTTAGCAAGCTCCCTGTGGCATATTCAATATGCCAAAAACAGTAACTATAGTCTCAGTTTGTGTTCCTGAAGCGAGCAGATGCCATTGGGCTACACTAGCATGAGACAGGGACAAATGAAGTCATTACTGATACCCACTCAAGCAAATTGATGACAGTGACAGTGACAAGACATGAGTATCCAGTCCCATTCACTAGGGCTGATGGAAGTTTCTTGATGAAATGGCCCTAATGTCAATAATATTTCTAGTTATATGGAGAACTCAGGGGGAACTCAATCTGAGTAAAGGACCTACTATAAAAAGATCTCACTGTAATCTCCATTTCAACAACATAACCCATGAGAGCTAAAATGTCTAGTGACCTTCATCAGTAAGTCTACCTTACTATCATTATACCTCAAAATATTATGTCATTATTCTGTAGGGAAATACTATTACTCACAGCCAATAGGTGTCTGCTTTAGTTATTTTTCTAGTTTTAAGTCTTTCTTTTTTCTACATAAATCATCAAGGGAATGGACTTATGGAAGAATGGAAAAGAGGCTCATGACTGAGCACAGGGACATGGCATAGGACTGACTGTCATGGCTGACACCATGAAGGGAGCCAAATCAGGGATTTTAAGCCTTCACACACAGAAATTTTCTCACGGTTGCCAGGAAACATTACACTCAGATCCAGGAACTATGCACAGCCTGCTGCTCTGGGCACAACTGATCAGGGTTTGTTGCATATGGCTCCAAAGACTGGTGAATGGTACTACAGATGGCACATGCCCAGCAGACATCAAAGGAAGGTAGCCTCATTAAGATGGCAGAGTTGCTCAGTACCAAGGATGGGGTAGCAGGTGGACAAGCCAAGTCCTTGATTAGTGGAGGGATATTGGCACTTTGGTAGGGAGTGCCTGTGGTAACATCCCACCTCTGAAACATAAATGTTTACACTCTTGTAGTCATTTGTTACCTCAGTTATCAAAATAGATTAAAATATTTCAGTGTTTCATCATAGTGAGGAGAAATGTGTTTTCAAAGCTCCCAAATTTCACTTGTTTTATTCTGAAGGATAAATGAGTTATTCTATTCATATGACATCAGTGAATGTTTAAGATTATGTCTTAAAATCATGCTATTACAGAATAATGGTCTAAAAAATGCCACTTCCTTTCTTAAAAATCCAAGAAATGCCTCTTAATGGTTGACCATGTCTTAGAATTATTCATATCTAACTTTTCACTATTGAATACATAGAAAAATCAAAAACATACTTCATCTAAACAAATGTACAAGGTAAGGGAGGATACTATTTTCCTATTACCATTTTCAATCTGTCCTAAAACAGCATGGGAGTAAATTTTTTAAAAAATAAGTTGACATGCTTGTCTGTTATTTTTCTTATAAAATAGTCTCTCCTGGATAAAGCTTCTCTATTTTTAGGATTCCTCCTTTCACCTTATCCTGTCAAAGAACTAAGAGCCTTCTGTGAAAAGGGAAGAATATATTCTTGGTCCCTCCTTGACAATATCCCTTCTACAGAGGACCCACAAGTTCTCAACTCAGTGCTATTATGTTTTTCTTTCTGGACATATTTAGTAGCTTCTTATATCTACAAACCACAAAGAAGCCAATTCTCTTGGTGCACTTCATCTGACTCAACACTATGCTTTTATTTGGTCACTAACAGTTTCCAAACAAGCACGACACCTCAAGATTACAAATTTCAAAAAAGGTGGTATGTATCTGAAAAACTATCTGAGTAAAGAAGAGAAATAAACTAGCAAAAAAAACCTTTTAGTGAAGCCCAATATGTGACAATCCATCTCAGACTCTGTTTTAACTCTCAGGTGCCATGAGCCAGGAGTCCTTCCATAAAATAAGGCCATTTCTCTTTGTGGGAAGCAAATTCAAAATCGAGACATCTCTATAATTAGTCACATACAACTATGTAAATTGAAGCCTGATGATTTTTTTATCTTAGAATTAATTATATAAAGCTGCACTTATTCAATGGCCATCCAGAACTATTTAATTATAACAGGGTTTCTAAGGCTACTAGACAAATACATAATTAAGGAAGATAAAAATAATAAGACCAAGAATTCTAACCACATTATTGGAAATCTGGTCACTACAGGTGAAAATAACTTGTCAAATATCTTAGAATTAATGGACAATTTAATTTCAAAGATAAATGTGCTTACTCAAGGTAACTTATCTCAGGCTTCAAGTAAGTGAATTTTTGACCAAGGACCATAAAAATACCTTTATATTCTCTCAGAACTTTGGCGAAATCAAAAATAAAAAATTATAGGCATATTGAGATGACAGGTATCTATGCATCAACTTGTCAGCAGAAATGAAGGGCATACTTTGAGTCCAACTGAAAAGAATTCCTATGAAGGAACTATTTACAGAGGTGTGGGCAAAGTTAGAGTTAGGAAAACTATAAAAGGATGGTAAACTATGCAGAAATTAACAGAAATGGTACAGCTGCCTCTAATTTTTGAGAGAAGGTGTTTTCAAGTATTGCTAAATGATGCTTGCGCATCCCAAGTTATGGAAATTAAAAATCTCTACAGAACTTCTCAACCCTTGGATGTCAACATGTCAACATGTCCTTTTGTGTGTCTGTATGTCTATCTGCAATGCTTATTCATTACATCTTCATAATAGCTATTGTGTGTTAAATGTGTTGTGCCCAGATTTTTATGCTGAAGTCCTAATCTTTCCCCACACCGACTCCATCTCCAAACATGATCTTATTCTGAGATGAAAGGTTCCTCATAGAGGAAATTAAGTGAGCATAAGGTCACTAGGGTTGCTCCTAATCTAAAATAACTGATATGCTTACCAAAAAAATGAAAAATGGACGCATATTTAGAGGGAAGAGAAGATATAAGGAGAAGAGAGCTACAAGCAAAGAGTAAAACCTAAAACAGACCCTTTCCCTCAGTCCTGCCCAAACCTGGATTTGGTACTTCCAGCCTTCAGAACTGAGATAGCACTGCACTGTAGCACTGTTGTCCCATTGTTCATCAATTTGCTTGGGCGAGCACCAGTAAAGTCTCCATTCGTCCCTGTTGCACGCTACTATAGTCCACTGGCATCTGCTCGCTCCAGGAACACAAAGTGAAACTTGTTTCTGTTTTTGGCATATTGAATATGCCACAGGGAGCTTGCCAGGCTCTGCTGTGTGGGCGGGATACTCTTGGTAGCTTTCCAGGCTCTCCAAGGGGGATGGAAGATGGAAGAATAGAACCTGGGTCGGCTGCATGCAAGGCAAACATATTACCTGCTGTGCTATTGCTCCAGAACTGAGATAATAAACACCTTTTGCTTAAGTTACCCAGTTTTGGGGATAGAGAGATACTGCAAAGGTTAAGGCACATGCCTGGCATGCAGTTGACTTTGGTTCAGTCTCTAGCACCCAATATGGTCTACTGACAACCACCAGGAAGGATTACTGAGCACAGAGCCAGGAGTTATCCCTAAGCATATCATATGTTATAGTGTGGGTCCCCCTCCCATAAAGTCACCCAGTTTATGCTACTTTACATGGCATCCCACGCAACTGTGATTAGTTCACTATGCAAGGCACCGAACTCATTTTCCCCTGAAGTGCCTTATATAGAGATTCTAAAGAGTACAGATTAATTTATGAGTGACCAGAAACATACTGCCACAAATTATGAAAAGGAAACCAGTCTTTTTAGAAATGGAAACACTATTTGGACGAATTAAGCAACTTTTGTTTACCAAAATATTACTCCCTAACATTTCATTTGTTCTAATGTTCTAATAATGTCTAATTTATTACTTAAAATATTCTAAAACTCGATCTAGAATTCAAACTTTCAAACTCACTCCTCAATATAATGAAAACACAGAGCTTCTTAATATACACAAGTTAATGAATGAAATTCATACCTAAAAAAACATAGATATACAATATAGCAAAAATAGGACCAAATAAATATTGAAGGACTAATTATCTTTAAATAACAACACTAAATATAGTGATAGAAAATTATAAATCAATAGTTTTTTCACATATCAGATACAAGATAATCAATTACTTGTATCAGTCTAGCAAGCAACATCTCCGTAACTGTGGTCTAATCTGTTAAGAAATGTTTAATTCTTTTCTGAAAGTTTTCTTGACCTAATAGAATTCTAGATAAGCACATAATTTTTAAAATTGCATGAGGGGCCATTCCCAGTGATCCTCTCCTGACATTATAAGCATGAAGCCTTTGTGCATTGCTTGTAGACTGTCAGAATCACACACAGTGGTGCCAGAAACAAGGTGTCATGAGGTGCTAGGGACCAAACTCAAGGCCTTGGGCATGCTAAGTAATGCTCTAGCACATAAACTCTCCCACCAACCCAATACACATGATTTTTATAACATGGAAAACAATATATATGATCTGATTCTATCATAACTAAATTCTCTTAATCAATCAACATATTTAGCATAAGTTTTATTTGTAAATGTTATGATTTCTTACGGTCCTCATGTTACCACTTTTCTTCTAAGCTTTTGTAATAATGTATCACTCCCTCTTCCATGTTATACACTAAGCTAATAGATCTTGATTAACTGCTAATCATAGGTCACTTAATATCACTTTCCATTCTAATAAAAATTTAAAATATCAAACACTGTAGCACTGTACTGTAACACTGTCATCCCACTGTTCATCATTGCTTGAGCAGGCACCAGTAATGTCTGCATTCGTCCCAGCCCTGTGAATTTAGCAGCCTCTTCTTACTCATCTTTCCCAATCCTGCCATATTGGAGGCTCTTTCAGGGTCAGGGGAATGAGGTCCGTTATTGTTACTTTTTTTGGCATATCCGATACATCAGAATCAGGTAGACTGAGAATGTGTATTTCATTCATGTCTTTTCTTGCTATAGAATAAAATTTAGAATCAATAAATGATCCACCTAAACACTGGTCTTTTTTCACTGTGATATCATCATTACAGCTGGGAGATATTACCAAAGCAGGATACCATTCAGTCTTCTCAGATGTAGAGATCGCACTTACAACTTTTCCTAATAACTCATCATTAAGATGCCTCTTATCTTCATCTTCTTCTTCACTGCTTTCCTCTTCCTTTTAATCTTCAGTAATGGGAAGAGAAGTTTCTGTTGAGACAGAAGGCCTTTGATTCTGTTGAGACGGAAGCGGTCATTGAAGCTCTAGCCAATCAGGGCATTCAAGATCAATACATCAAGATCTTCTGTGAGCTGTATTACGGATTCACTACCAGGATCTCACCATTCTACAAAGAAGTAATCATTGATGTCAAGAGAGGGGTTCGGCAGGGTGATACCATTTTACCGAAACTCTTCAGTGCCACCCTCGAGAACATCATACGACAACTGGAATGGGAAGGAATGGGAGTCAAGCTAGATGATCGGCAACTACACCACCTCTGCTTTGCTGATGACATTGTTTTAATAACACCAAACATTAGCCAAGCAGCACAAATGCTGGCTGACTTTGACCGTGAGTGTGAAAAGGTCGGACTACAGCTGAATCTTACGAAGACAATGTTTATGAGAAACACCCTTGTTCCTGACACCCCATTCGCTCTCAACGGAACAGCCATCTCCGAATGCAACAACTATGTGTACCTAGGTCGAGAATTCAACATGACAAATGACCTAGCACCCGAGCTGCACAGGAGGAAGAGAGCGGCTTGGAACGCCCTCAGGAGCATCGAAGAAATAGCTAAGAGGACGAAGAACCTCTGGCTCCAGGCACATCTCTTTTTTTCCACTGTTCTTCCTGCATTAACACATGCCTCAAAGACCTGGGCCCTACGCAAACAGGATGAGAACGCTATTTGGGTCTCCCAAAGAGGAATTGAAAGAGCTATGCTTGGAATATCACGTTTCACTCAAATGAGAGGAAGAATCCGGAGTTCCGACCTCTGTCAAAGATCAAGAATCAGGGATGCTGTCTCATTTGCCAAGACATCAAAAATCAGATGGGCTGGTCACGTAATGAGATTTAAAGACGACCGCTGGACTAGAGCCATTACCGACTGGATTTCAAAAGACCACATGGCCACCCACCTACCAGATGGTCAGACTTCTTTATCAAGATCATGAACGATCAGTTTGAGGCTCTTCATGTTCCTAGAGTGAACAGACACCAATGGGCTACACTAGCACGCGACAGGGACAAATGGAGACGTTACTGTCACCCACTCGAGCAAATCGACGATTAACGGGAAGTCAAGTGATCAAGTGATCGGATACATCACAGGTAGCTTTCCAGGCTCTGCTGTGCAGGCAGGAAAAACAAATACAAGCATATCAAAATGAATCATTTCTTTTGCTATCTTGAACATTATATTTGATCACTTTTTGTCCCAACCACTCATGGCTTAATATTTAAGAACATTATTTTCTGTACACTGTCTTAAGAAAATGTCCACTAGAATAAGCAAGTTTTGCACTTTCCACCCACAACCCCACAATTAATTAAAAAAATCTTATGCTCCCCTCCTAATAATCAAAAAAGTTAATATTTTGTGATAGTCAAGTCTTTCCTCATAGAAACAGCTGCCTAAAACAATGCCCAGAAATCACAAAGAACATGGTAATTGCAGCAAAAAAAGAATATTTAAACAAGAATATTGATTATAAAAAGGAGCAGATTTAAGATGTAAGATACAAAATGGGACCTGTAAGAATTTCAACCTCTTTAGTTTCATATTTTTATCAGACTACTTCATCTAGCTAATGTAAAGTATTCCAGTTTCTTGAAGAGGAATGGGCTATTTGGTGCACTTTACTGGAGAAATAAACAATTCTATAAGAACTTTTCCCACGTGCTCATGGTGAATTTCCTCCTGATCTCTAGAGTATATCACTAGTCAAAAGCAATGCTCAGCCAGTTTTCAATCAACACCTTTGCGTTTTCCAGGAAATACGAATGGGCAACCATATATTGTTTGCTTTATGTTGAAAACTCCATGTGACAGATGGAGACCAAAATAACAAAAACAAAAATTTAGAAAATAAAACAAGTTAAAAAGAGAATAAATTTTGGTTTGTTTTTAAATTGTACTGACGTTGGTTTTATGTTTTAAGGGTATAATTTCATACCTCTTCCAAACGCACTGTGCCCCTTCTCAATGTATCAAAATCCCTCCATCGTGGCTTGCTCCCTCCCCCGCTGTTCTTTTGGCAATTTCACTTCAAAGGACTAAACTGCAGTTTCATGTTTAGGTTCTTTTTCTGATCTCTAACTTCTTTTTATCATACATGAGTGGACTCATTAAATTTGTCTTGTACCTTCTGACTTTTCTTAGCTCTCGCCATCCTGTTTCATTCATACTATCATTTTAAATGTCTTAT
Organism: Sorex fumeus; assembly: GCF_029834395.1. Classification (NCBI taxonomy): domain Eukaryota; kingdom Metazoa; phylum Chordata; class Mammalia; order Eulipotyphla; family Soricidae; genus Sorex; species Sorex fumeus. Next base: position 30,645,319 of record NW_026606188.1, read on the forward strand.
AGAATATTAACTGTGTTTATTTGTATTTATATAAAAATGGTAGATGTATCATGAGAAGAAAATTCTTTTTATTTTTTAACATTTAGGAAGAACTGGAGAATATGTGTTAATAAACAAGTGATAAAACTAGAAGATATAGGGTCTTTAAAGTCTAAGATGCAGAAACGATAAAGGAAATTTTTATGATTTTATTACAACAATGCCCAGAAATTACCTACATCACATTGGATCAGGGGGATGCAGGATAGCAGGAGAGATGTTATTGAAATCTCAATTCAACTGAATTTATCTGAAAATTTGAATATATGAAAAAAATAATTTGGCTGAGTTCAGATCATCTGAGGCAAAATTACCTAGTTAGAACTTTAGAGAAAAACTAAATAATTTTAAGAGATAATTAATAAAATTGGTGACTAAAATAGGGGGGTAGTATGTACATTTTTTAACTCTGTGGTAAATAAATTTTCCTTATGCTATACATAGTAATAGCCATGACCAATGATTTAACTGAATATCTGCAAAGGAAAATGTAATGACCTTATCAAAGAAAGTCTCAGAATACACCAAGGAAGAACCTAATTAGAGTTAATAATGAACAAATAAAAGGAGAAGAATTGCAGTTAACAATGTACACAATGATTTTACAGTTTCAGCAAATATTTGTTTCTGAAGCACTGATGTTGAGATTTCAGATTTCAGGTGTTTTGCAAGTTAGAATGAGATCTTCTGAAAAATAAAATTCTGAAAATACACATTTATATGTAAATATATGTGAATATATGTTTACATGTTCCTTAAAGGTTGTTCCAGAGCCCAGAAATAGACACATATAAATTTAATGAGCTGATCTTTGGCAAAGAAGCAGTAAGAAAACAATTCAGCTCCATTAAAATAAAATCAGTAAATGACCTTAGTAAACATTTCCTCATACTACTTGGTATGTTAAATAAGATTTATATACATATTGGGAAAAAAGCATACAAAAAAGTAGTCCAGATATGTCATCAATTAAAATTCAAATTAAAGTAGATACCACTACATATTTATTAGAATGACCAAATTTCAGAACATTGATGTACTAAATGTTGCCTATGATATGGAACAGCAGAATTTTCATTCACTGGTAGTAGGAATGCATATAGCTACTTTGGAATAGAGTGTGTCCATGTTTTACAAAACTAAACATTCTCTTATCATATGATTCATCTATCATATTCATCAGTGTTTATGAACACTTACATCCACAAAAAATACTGTAGATAGAAATGCTTATAAGAGCTTTATTTATAATTACCAATACTTGAAGCAACCACAACTAATTATTATTCTGTGTGTGAATAAATGAACGGTGGCACAATCAAACAATGGAAGATTATTCAGTGCTGAAATGTAATGAGCTGTGAAATATAAAAAAATGGAGAAAATTTATACATGCTATTAAATGAAAGAAGCCAATTTGAAAAGGCTAGGTATTACGTGATTCTAACTACATGACCTACTAGATAAATTATGATCACTTGATCACTTAACTTCCTGTTAATCATCGATTTGCTCGAGCGAGCACCAGTAACGTCTCCATTTGTCTCTGTCGCGTGCTAGTGTAGCCCAATGGCATCTGTTCGTTCTAGGAACACGAAGAGTGAAGAGCCTCAAACCGATCGTTCATGATCTTGATGAAGAAGTCTGACCATCTGGTAGGTGGGCAGCCACACTGTCTTTTGATGTCCCGTGAATCCAGTCGGTAACGACTCTAGTCCAGCGGTCGTCTACAAATCTCATTACATGTCCAGCCCATTTGATTTTTGATGTCTTGGCAAACGAGACAGCATCCCTAATTCTTGATCGTCGATGGAGGTCGGAACTCCAGATTCTTTCTCTCATTTGAGTGAAGCGTGATACTCCAAGCATAGCTCTTTCAATTCCTCTTTGGGAGAACCGAATAGCGTTATCCTGTTTGCTTAGGGCCCAGGTCTCTGAGGGGTATGTTAATGCAGGAAGAACAGTGGAATCGAAGAGATGTGCCCGGAGCTGAAGGTTCTTCATACTCTTAGCTATTTCTTCAATTCTCTTGAAGGCATTCCAAGCCACTCTCTTCCCCCTGCACAACTCAGGTGCCAGGTCATTCATCATGCTGACTTCTCTACCTAGGTACACATAACTGTCACATTCAGAGATAGTCATTACGTTGAGAGTGAATGGAGCATCAGGAACGAGGCTGTTTCTCATAAACATTGTCTTCGTGAGATTCAGCTGTAATCCGACCTTTCCACACTCACGGTTGAAGTTGGCCAGCATTTTTGCTGCTTGGCTAATCTTTGGTGACCTCTACTACCTCCACTACCCAGCCTCCACCAAGCTCCAGGATTCTTTCCGGACCGTGCAGCAGCACAGCGGCCGCATGACACATTATAAAACACTTAATACCCATCTTCCAGAATTGCCGCACCATATTTGATAGTGTTCAAATATGGTTTGAACCATGGGAACACCTACAAGGGCAATTAGAGGCTGTCCCAAAAGTCTCTATCCCTCTCGGAGAGCCTGCCAAGCGACCGAGAGTATTCCGCCTGCACGGTAGAGCCTTGCAAGCTACCCGTTGTGTATTCAATATGCCAAAACCAGTAATTACAATGGGTCTCATTCCCCTGACCCTGAAGGCATCACTAATATGGCAGCGTTGAGAAGGATGAGGAAAGGGAGGCTGATAAAATCTCAAGGCCGAACTAGGCTGCCAAAACGAAGGAAGACAAAAATGATGGTCTGTTGGGCACTGGTGAAGGGATGGGTATTTGATCATGGTATAATTGAAACCCAAGCACAAAATTTGTAAGTCTACAACTGTACCTCATAGTGCCTCACTATTAAAAATTAAAAATAAATAAATAAAATAATTGTTCTCATGAAAAAATGATTGTCTGTACTTTCAATGTGCATACACTAGCATCGGATGCATCCATCAAGGACCTGATGGTACAAGCCCGAAAGTACGACATCACTTGTCTCACCGAGACAAGAAGGCATCAATCACATCATGCCGTTTTCGACACTGGAGAATAATTGTTCCTCGGAACATGAGATAAATTATGAATCATAAGAAAATAAAACTTTGGAGGAAAGAAGGGAGGAAAGGTAGAACACTGCTTTGTAGGATGCTATAATGACTGATACAAGTCCTTGCACATTTATCTAGATCTAGAGAGTATACAACACAAGTATAAACCCTCAACTATAAAATCTGATAATGATATATAGTGTAGATTCAACAATTGAAACATAGTTTACCTTATGATCACCATACCTTGGTTTTAGAGTCTTAAAAATTGGTTTATAACCATTCAAGTAATCATCACCTAGTGTGATACTTTTGGACATTCCACTTAAAATGTAAACGGAAGAGCAATGTATTTATTCATAGCATAAGGGTTCTCCTTCGTCTTCTCACTCTGTGAACTAAAACCTTAGAATTTCAGCAAACCTGAAAAGTCTGTATATTTCTGAAAGTTGACTTGCATGGTTTTTTTAAAGTGCAAGAGTACGTGGTCTTAATTATCAACAAAATGAAGTCTGCTGACAAGTGGGCAGGTGCAGCCTGTTATTCAATCACATAATATGGTAAATTTTGCATCACTTCCTTTTAAACAGTACAGTTCAAGTACCTGTGATATACTGAAATAATAGCTCTGGGCTGTTAGATAATGTCCAAGGCTGCATTGTTACTTGAGTCAAGCAACTTCTTCCTGAAAATAAAACCCAACAGGGAGTCATTCCCTGTGACTGAACAGCCATTGGATGTATATGTAAAATAAACCCTTCAAATACCACTTACTCATGGTTAGACATGGAGAGTATCATGCTAAGTGAAATGAGTCAGAAAGAGAGGGACAGACATAGAAGGACTGCACTCATTTGTGGAGTACAGAATGGCATAACAGAGACTGACACCAAAGGACAGTAGATACAAGGGCCAGGAGGATTTCCCCATAGCTGGAAACCTGCCTCATGAGTGGAGGAGAGAAGGCAGATAGAATAGAGAAGGGATAACTAAGAAAATGATGGCTGGAGGAATCAGTGGGGTTGGGAGATATGTGCAGAAAGTAGATAATGCACCAAACATGATAACGTCTCAGTGTCTGTATTGCAAACCATAATGCCCAAAAGTAGAGAGTGAGAGTATGGGGAATATTGTCTACCACGGAGGCAGGGTAGGAAAGGTAGGAAAGGGTAGGAAAGGGGGGTATACTGGGGAGATTGGTGGTGGGGAATGTGCACTGGTGGAGGGATGGGTGTTCTATCATTGTGTTATTGTAATCCAAGCATGAAATCTTGTAGCTGTCTCATGGGGATTCAATAAAATAAAAAAGACCACTTACTACTTACCCACAGTGAGTAAATCATGAGCAGTGATCTGTAATTGATGCCAGCTGGAAATACCCATCTTGAACTCGTACATGTATGGATAATTAAGAATAGGAAACATCACATGGAACAGTCATCACAGCTTCAAAATATGAAAAATTACAACACAAGAAATGGATCTGAAGATTCTATACCTTGACAGAGTGAAAAGTAAACACATCTTATATGATTGGCATTGAGGAACCTTCAGCAGATAAGGAGAGATTGAAAGTAGTTCAGAATCTTTTTTTAAAAATTTTTGTTAGTGAAATACTATGAACTACAGTTGTAGACTTACAAATTTTTGTGCTTGGGTTTCAGTTATACAATGATTAAGTACCCATCCCTCCACCAGTGCCCATTTTCCACCACCATGGGTCCCAGTATCCCTCTCACCCCCCATATATATTCAACCCTCTTCCATTGGTCTACAGCGCTACCTTTATTCCAGTACCATGCTGTTTTAATTATTACTGCTTTGTGGTAGAGTTTGAAGTTAGGGAGGTTGATTCCTCCCATTTTCTTTTTCCCAAGGATTGCTTTAGCTATTCGTGGGGGCTTATTGTTCCATATAAATTTTGGGAGTGTTTGCTCCATTTCTTTGAAGAATGACATGGGTATCATAGTAGGAATCGCATTGAATTTGTGCAGTGCTTTGGGAGGTATTGCCATTTTAACAATGTTAATTCTCCCGATCCATGAACGGGGGATATGTTTTACATTTCCTCGTGTCCTCTTTTATTTCCTGAAGTAGAGTTTTGTAGTTTTCTTTGTACAGGTCTTTTACTTCCTTAGTTAAGCTGATTCCTAGGTACTTGATTTTCTGGGGCACAACTGTAAACGGGATTGTTTTCTTCATGTCACTTTCTTCTCTTTCTCTATTGCGTATAGGAAAGCCATGGACTTTTGGATATATATTTTATAGGGTGAAACTTTACTATACAAGTCTATTGTTTCTAGGAGTTTCTTGGTAGAGGGTTAGGATTTTCTAAGTATAGTAACATATCATCTGCGAATAGTGAGAGCTTGATTTCTTCCTTTCCTACCTGGATGCCCTTAATATCTTCTTCTTGCCTAATCGCTATTGCAAGTACTTCCAGTATTATATTGAACAGTAGTGGAGAGAGTGGGCATCCTTGTCTCATCCCTGACTTAGGCGGAAGGCTCTCAGTTTTTCCCCATTGAGGATGATGCTTGCTGTAGGCTTGTGGTAGATGGCTTTAACTATATTGAGGAAAGTCTCCTCTATCCCCATTTTGGTGAGGGCTTTCTTCATAAATGGGTGCTGGATCTTGTCAAATGCTTTCTCTGCATCTATTGATAGGATTATATGATTTTTATCTTTTCTTTTGTTGATATGATGGATTATGTTGATTGATTTCCTAATGTTAAACCATCTTTGCATCCCCGGGATGAATCCCACTTGGTCATGGTGTATGATCTTTTTGATGAGTAGTTGAATACTATTTGCTAGTATTTTATTGAGAATATTCACATCCGTGTTCATCAAGGATATCATCCTGTAGTTTTCTTTTCTTGTGGTGTCTTTGTTTCCTTTTGGTATTAGAGAGATATGGGCTTCATAAAAACTGTTTGGGGGAATTTCTGTTATTTCAATTTCCTGGAAAAGCTTGAGAAGAACTGGCAATAGGTCCTCTTTAAATGTTTGGAAAAATTCACTAGTGAATCCATCTGGACCTGGGCTTTTGTTTTTTGGAAGGCTTTTGATTAGAGTTTCAATTTCCTTTACGTTAACAGGTCTATTCAGGTACTCTATATCTTCTTGATTCAGCTTTAGGAGATGATAGGAATCCAGGCGTTTATCCATTTCTTCTAGGTTCTCTTGTTTAGTGGCATACAGACTTTCAAAGTAGTCTCTGATGATCTTTTGAATTTCTTTGGTTTCTGTTGTGATATCCCCATTCTTATTTCTTATTCGATTTATTTGAGTTTTCTCTCTCTGCTTCTTTGTGATTGTTGCTAGTGGTTTATCTATCTTGTTTATTTTCTCAAAGAAACAGCTCTTGGTTTCATTGATCTTTCAGATTGTTTCTTTGGTTTCCATATTGTAGATTTCTGCTCAAAGTTCATTGATCTTTTGGATTGTTTCTTTGGTTTCCATATTGTTGATTTCTGCTCTAAGTTTTATGATCTCTTTCCTCCTGCCTGATATGGGCTCCTTCTGTTGATCCTTTTCTAAGATCTTGAGCTGTGAAGTCAAGTTGTTTGTGTGCATCCTTTCTTTCGTCCTGAGATATGCATGTAGAGCTATAATTTTTCCCCTTAAAACGGCTTTAGCTGCATCCCAGAAGTTCTGGTAGCTTGTGTCTTCATTCTCATTTGTTTCCAAGTATCTTTGATTTCTTCCTTGAATTCCTTCCTGATCCACCCTTTGTGCTGCATTGAGTTGTTTAATTTCCAGGTGTTTGATTTGCTTCTCCCTGTCTGTGTGTGATTCACTTCTATCCTTAGTGCATCATGGTCTGAAAAGATGATTGGTACTATTTCTATCTTCCTGATTCATTGAGGTATGTTTTGTGGCATAGGACATGGTCTATTTTGGAAAATGTTCCGTGCGCACTGGAGAAGAATGTGTATTCTTTCTTTTGGGGGTGTAAAGCCCATATAGGTCTATAAGCCCTTTCTCTTCTATTTCTTCTTTCAAAGCCAATGTTTCCTTTCTGAGTTTTGTTCTTGTTGATCTATCCAGAGGTGATAAGGCGATGTTGAAATCTCCAGCTACTATTGTGTTCCTAGCAATGTTCTCCTTAAGATCTGTTAGCAGTTGTTTGAAATATTTAGCTATTCCCTCATTAGATGCATATACATTTAAGAGTGTGATTTCTTCCTGTTGTAAGTATCCCTTGATGAAGAGAAAATAGCCTTCACTGTCCCTTCTAATATTTTTCAACCTGAAGTTAATGTTGTTGGATACTAGTATGGCCATCCAAGCTTTTTAGAGGGAGCTGTTTGCTTACAGGATTGTTTTCCTCCTTTCACTCTGAGTCTGTGTTTGCTCTCACTGTTGAGATGAGTTTCTTGTAGGCAGCAGAATCTTGGGTTCTGTCTCTGAATCCATTTTGCCACTCTGTGTCTCTTAAATGATGAATTTAGACCATTGACGTTGAGAGAGATTTTGTTATGGAGTTTTGTGTCATCTTTCTCTAAGGGTCTGTTGTGCTTGTAGGGTTTGTATTGTCTTATAGTAGCCCCTTTAGACCTTCTTCTAGGTTTGGTTTTGAGTCTATGAAGTTCCTGAGCTACTGTTTATCTAGAAAATAGTGTACCATTCCTTTGATTTTGAGTGAGAGTTTAGCTTGATAGAGTATTCTTGGTGAAGCATTCATTTCAGTGAGTTTTTTTTTATTATATCCAGCCATTGCCTTTGGTGTTAGAGGGTTTCCTCTGATAGGTCTGCTCTAAATATAAGGGGTGCTCCTTTGTATGTGATTTCCTTCTTTGACCTTGCTGCTTGCAGTATTGTGTCTCTATTGACAGTATTGATCATTCTAACTATAATATATTTTAGAGTGTTTTTGTTAGGGTCTCTTTTAGCTGGCACCCTTCAATCTCCTTGAACCTGAATGGCTGCATTGTGGAGCTCTGGAAATTTTTCAGCAATGATTTGTTTAACCGTGGTTTTCTCATTGGGATTTTTTCCCTGAGCTTCTGGTCCTCCAATGATTCTAATGTTGTTCCTCTTGGAATCATCTCCTAGTGCTCTGATTCTCTCTAGAGCTATTTTGAGGTTCTTTGCCACTGTTTGTTGTTGTCTGTTCGCTAAGTGCAGCTGATCTTCCAGCTCACTGATTCTCTCTTCAGCTGCGGTCATTCTACTGTTGAGGGCAAAGACTGAGTTTTTCATTTCATCTATGGAATCTGTTATTCGTAATATTTCTGCTCTCATTTCTTCCCATAATTTGTCAATTTTTTCTGTCATGTTACTGGATATCTGTCTGATATTTTATTGAGTTGATTGAACATCTTCATGACTTCATATCTGAATTCTTTGTCAAAGAGGTCTCTTAGGTGAGCAGTATCTACAGAGGCTTCTGGATTCTTTTCTTTGTCCTCTCCATGTGGTTGGGATTTGCGTTGTTTCTTCATGTTGGTGTGTGGGTATGGAGACTAGGTTCCTTGGCATGGGTAAAGTACCTGCGTGAGCATTGGCTTGCCTCAAATTAGCCCACCCCCACTTCTACAGAAGCCACGTACACTTCTGAAAAGGCCACGGCCTCACAGGTACCTGGTGTGTGGTGGGGGGAGTAAAGATTGGGTAGGGGAGAAGATCGGCACAGCTTGGGGGATGAAGAGGCAGAGGCTCAGGGCTGCTTATGAACTGACCTGGGTTTGGGAGACGATCAGCACAACTGGGTTTGGGATAAGATCAGCACAGCTTGGGGGATGAAGAGGAAGAGAAGCAGTTCTGAATCTTTTAACAGAGTTGTTTAAATTTTTTTTCAGACCCACATACTTCTCAACATCACACTAAATTTTCTCAAGTCATTTAATACTTCAACTATAATAAATAAAACAATAACTATTGTGTTAGCTTTTATATCAGACCAGAGAAGGAAATAACTGACACTGCGATATGATACACACTAATTTGGACTACTCAATTTCAATATACACTCATGAGTATTCAGCAAATCTTGCACCAAATACTAGTTAGTAATAATGATTTTCAGGTGGTAACAGATAACAACACAACTTAGCGATAGCTTCACATAATGGTTGCTTCCCACGTTTTTGCAAAAAAAAAATGGCATGGAATCTGTGATGATTATGCCATGAAATACAGTAACAAGCCATTGTGATGGGAGATGTTGATAATGCAGGGGTTTATGTTAGTGGGGTGCATGAGGTATAAGAAAAAGTCTATTTTCATTTGAATTTTTCCTAAACTTCAAATTTCTCTGAAAAATATAAAAATCTATTTTGGACTAAAAATGTGGTTCAGAGTTCAAAGCTTGCTTGGCCACCGGGCACTACAAAAAATATAAATAATCTGTTTTATGTTAGACGCTGGCAATCAAACTATATAAGGCATAAACTCTACCACTGACACCCTTGTCTATTGTGTGAAGAGTTTATCTTCTTGAGAATTCTCATTGTATCTCCTCTCTCATCAGTACAGTTTGAGTTTTTCAATTTTAAGCATCATTGTACATATATAATAACCACTAAGTAGATATGATTAACTTAATCGATAATTATGCATTATTGGAATTGGCAGAACTCCTGCCCCCGCACCTGGCTATCCTCACCGGGGCCCCCTGGAGGGGTGGATTGAGTTTCCCTCCCCGCCTCAAGCAGAGCTCCAGCAGCCGAAGATCTACAGAACGAGCCACAACCATGCAGAAACCACTCTCCACGTGCATGAAAGTACCGGCAGAGGAACAAAGGCATGCGGGTCCCAGGGCTGAGATCTCCAAATGTGCTTGCATCGGAGCTGAGCATCCTCCAGCCAGATCCTCCATCTTCCAGTAGGCAGGGGTCACACCCACCAACTGGCTCCCTGGCACCGTGTAATCCCATCAACGGCCAAGACCCAGAGACTATAAAACCCAGTCCCGGAAGCACGTGGCTGTGAATGCGGCCGCGTGACATCTTATTATCTCACTTTTACTTTGGACAAACTGGCAGGTTACTGAATGTAATCTGTCCACACGGCAGAGTCTGGCAAACTCCCCGTGGTATACCCAATATGCCAAATACCAGTAACAATGATGGGTCTCATTCTCCTAACTCTGAAAGAGCCTTGAATATGGCACTTTTTAAAATCTCAGGGCTAGGATGAAGGAGACATTACTGGGGCCTGCTCGGGGCAATCGATGAACAACAGGATGATTGTGATAGTGATCATGGAATTGGTAGAATTCAAAGAATTAATAGAATTACTTATGAAGTCAGCTCTCCCTAGTCCTTACCAAATAGGTGGCCAAATTTTGCTATTCTGCAAACAAATACCAAATGAGTCTTTAACAAAAATTGTTTATTATTAAATGAATCTATAACAGAAAAGGTAATTCATTACTAGTCACTTTGCCATTAGAAAGTTAAAATTAATCAATTCAGGTTTTAGAATAGTTTTAGGTTGACAACAAAACTGAGAAAGAGGTATATAGATTTACTGATATATGTTAGGGTATTGTTTAAAATAGTAATAGTTGGAACTGGAGCAATAGCACAGCAGGTAGGGCATTTGCTTTGCACGCAGACGACCCAGGTTCGATTTCCAGCATCCCTTATGGTCCCCCAAGCACTGCCAGGAGTAATTCCTGAGTGCAGAGCCAAGAGTAAACCCTGAGCACTGTCGGGTGTGACCCAAAAAGCAATAAAGAAATTAATTAATTAATTAATTAAATAGTAATGGCTACTTACATGTTCGTAATGTCAGTAATAGCTAAGTAATGTCAGTAATAGCTAATTGTGATGATTTCACCATAAAACAAATTGGTTTCTTGAGGTTTTATCTCTCAAGAAATTAATATTTCCTTGTATTATCACTGTCACTGTCCTCCCGTTGTTCATCGATTTTGCTCGAGCGAGCCCAGTAACTTCTCCATTTTGAGACTTGTTGTTACTGTGTTTGGAATATTGAATACGTCATGGGGAGCTTGTCAGGCTTTGCCGTGCAGACGAGATACTCTCGGTAGCTTGCCAGGCTCTCTGAGAGGGGCAGAGGAATCAAACCTGTTTGGCTGGGCTGGCTGCGTGCAAGACAAACACCCTACACTGTGCTAATGCTCCAGCCCCTTGTAGTATATTAAAAGGAAATTAATTTGCCAAATTTTATAACTTGTACTTTGTGGTTGGTGTTGTAATTGTGTATCCACATTTTGAAATTAGTGTAAAACTGTATTTTATTGATGAACTTGTAGAGTGAAGAGAAACCGGTGATCTAGCAGAAAATTTGGACTCAAATCCCAAACTCTTGCCAGCCTCCAGAGTAATCTTGGGCAGTTTCATTTGATATCTCTGAATCCCCATTTTTGCCTCTAAAAAAAAAACTTAAAACCATCCTTAAAAGTTAGCTCAGAAAGATTTTGAGAATCAAATGAATGCTACATATATGTCACAGTCACAGTCACGGTCCTCCCGTTGTTCATCGATTTGCTCGAGCAGGCCCAGTTTTGATAGATTATTAGTATGAATATTAACTAGTAAATTCAGTTAGGATTTGCTTTTAAAAATTTACAACATAACTGCCTCACTACAAATAATTACTAATATAATAATCTTGAACAGATTCAAATAAATAAAAAAGAAAAGCCATTTTAGTGAATGGTTCAAGTTTGCATACTGGTAAAGTACTTTCTATGCCCAAGTACACCAATACATGTAATTCTATTATCTACATAAGAAAATAATACTGCTATTTGTGCTATAAGATGAGAATATAAGGTTTAGTTCTAATGTTTCATTATAGTAAATTAAATTGCACTAGCCATTTAATATTTATTGAAATAAAATAAATCTTATGCTCAAATATTTTATACTTATTATTTATATACATGTATATTTAATAATGTAAATAAATGGTATTGAGAGCAGTAATGTAAGATATACAAGCTCCAGCCATGAAGTAATGTTGATTTATCCAAACTTTATGTGAGTGACTACTCACCACATGGAGATCATAGAGCACACTTTGTTCTCCTGGGACATGTTTTCTAGTTCCCTGAAATCACTGCTGCCGGTACAATGTGACGCTAGAAGGGCTATCTTTTTCCTTTTTCAAAATAAGGGGTCTCAAGTTGCCTGAGAACCAGCTAAGTGCCATTCTTGACATTGCTCTTGATATTAAAAAATTGTGCTCCGTGCTGTGATGAGATACTAGATATTAGACATTTTGTGCTATGTGGAATTTCAGTACAAACTTACACATGCCTGCCACTTGCTGCAGCAGTGTCCTCACAAATTAGAGACTTTTATTATCCCCCCTTAAAGAAGAGGAAGTCAATCAATTGTTAGATAGATCATTTTCTCCAATGTCAGGAACCAAGACTATACGTTATAGGTGCAGGACCTGGCCCCAATATGACTGTCTAAACAAAATTTATCCCTTATGAGTTTTACTAATATTGGTTTAATATTAATATTAGAGGTTCTTAAAAATGAACCTCTCTTGGGGTTATAAAGTTAGCTCAAAGGGATAGTACACATGTTTTGCATGTTAGAAATCAATGTACAATTCCTTTTACCACATGGTCCCTTGAGCACCAGCAGGATGGAATTCAGAGAAATATGGTGGGAACACTGCCAAGTTGTAATTCAAGACCACACACACACACACACACACACACACACTAAAGCAGGTAATAATGAAAAAAAATTCAGCAACCAGTTTAGAATCCAAACGTAGAAATGTAAAAGACTTTTAAATTCACAAAACAGTTATGTACAGACCTCTTCCGGGTTCTGGATTTTATAGTCTCTGGGTCTTGGCATTGATGGGGTTACACGGCCCTAGGGGGCAGTTGGTGGGTGTGACCCTCACCTACTGGAAGATGGAGGATCTGGGTGGAGGATGCTCAGCCCAGATCTGATCAGGCTTGGAGATCTCAGCCCCGGGACCCGCATGCCTTTTTTCCTCTGCCGGTACCTTCATGCGTGTGGAGAGTGGTCTCAGCATGGTTGTGTCTGGATCTGGAGGTCTTCAGCTGCCGGGGCTCTGCTCGGGTCAGGGAGGGAAACTCAACCCGCCCCCCTCCTAGGGGTCCTGGCAAGGATAGCCAGGCACGGGGGGGGGGGGGGGGCAGGAGACTCTGCCTGAGTATATAACGAAGCAAGGAAAAGACTTCAACAAATGGTGTCAGGAAAACTGAATAATCCACATATAACAAAATGGTTCCAGACCTAGTACTAATCTAAAATGGATTAAATACTTGAAAGTATGACCTAAAATTCCGCAGAAGGTAATTTAGGTGGCATTACCTTTAGAAATGTCTCGATTTTGATTCCAAAGGCGGGGGAAACAAAAGCAAAAATAAATAAATAAAAGGTATCCTACTGAATTTAAGAATATATTTGCAAGCCATATACCCCAAAAGTGGTTAGAATTAATATTATACTTAGAAACTCATAATAAAACAAAGAAATAAAAGAACAAATGATTACATCATTTCAAAAAAGGACTGAAGATTTGAATAAACATTTCTCAAAAATAAAAACGACAAATGGTAAACAAGTACATGTAAAGATATCCAATATCTCTTACTATTAGAGAAATAAAATCCAAAACAAGAGTGAGATATGACCTCACACTTGTGAGAATTACAATTAACCAAATGACAGGAAGGGAGGTGGAGAGGACTGTTGATGGGGAGATAAACTAGAGAAAGCAATCAAAAGTTCCTCAAAAGATACCAATAGAAAACCTACATTATTTAGTTAGGAGATTTACCCAAAGACTGCAAAAATACTTAATGAGATAGCTGTCCACTGCAGATTAATTCACAATAGCCAATGATTGGAAACAACCTCAGGGCCTATCTTGAAAAAAAAAAGTATTAGCATTATAGTAATAATGCTAATAATAATAATAGTAATAATAATAATGGTAATACTTTGATGATTGAATAAAAGATTTTTTTAAAAGATGAAATTTTGCCATTTGCCACAGGTAAAGTGAAATGTCAGAGAAAGATAATTAACATAATGATGCTACTCAGATGTAAAGGTAAAAGGTAAAGGCCCTCCCGTTGATCGTCGATTTGCTCGAGCGGGCCCAGTAACGTCTCCATTGGAGACTTTGTTGTTACTGTGTCTGGCATATCGAATACTCTCGGTAGCTTGCCGGGCTCTCCGAGAGGGGCGGAGGAATCGAACTCGGGTCGGCCATGTTGGCTGCTTGTAAGGCGAATGCCCTACCCACTGTGCTATCGCTCCAGCTACTCAGATGTAGCAATAAAGAAACAAATAAACTCTTAGAGAGACCCATTGTAGCTACTGTCTTCATGTTCCCAGAGCGAACAGACGCCATTGGGCTACACTAGCACGCGACAGGGACAAATGGAGATGTTACTGGTGCCTGCTCGAGCAAATCAACGACTAACGGGAAGTTAAGTTACTAAGTGATTAAACTCTTAGAATATAAAACAGAATCAGTGTTTAGCAGCAGAGAAGGAGGAGGGTGATAGTAATATCTATTTGTAAAGGGTAAATTGGTGAAAGTATTAGACTTTCTGTGACAAACACAGTGTGGCACAAACAAATGTTAATTTATAATAGTTACGTTTGAAGCCCATAAAATGTCATAAACCAATGTTGCTTCAGTAAAAAATTTTAAATAACAAAATTTGAAGAATTGAATAAAAACTATATTTAGGTATTAGAGCTAAATCTGTGATGCTGCACCATGAAAATGTTTATGGGGGGATTTCCCTTGTTGATAGCAGACTCAAAAATATTTCTATTTGGAAAAAAATAAAGAATTCTGGTCAACAAAACCCCATTAAAAAACTTTAATCTGAAAAATTTCTTATCAGTAGCAAAAACAAAAAATGATTTTAAAAACTACACTTGGGAATTGAGAGTCCTTTCTCTAAAAGGAATTTTAATTGAAATTATTTGAAATGTTTATTTCATCTTTTTTTTAAAAAAAAAAAGAAAGAAAAAAAACACTCTTCTAGGGAACAGCTGACCTAGGATATATGCCTCGTAATTGCATGGTTCTGAGTTCAGTCTCTGAGTCTGGGCACTGTAGGGTCAGAACATTTGAGGGGTGACATACTGTAGGGCTACTGAGGGGTAACTCTCAAGCATGCTGAGCCCCCATGTTTTCTGAGTAGCCCCTTTAAAAAAATACATAGTTGTAGACTTAGGATGAAAAACAAATGGAAGTCTTTCCTAAAATCCCTGATCAACGATGTCACGAATGCTATCTGCAAACTATAAGTTATTACCAAAGTTTTTATTAAACAGTAGACATGGAGAACAGCAGGAACTTCTGAATTCCCAGTAACTGTTGCCAGCAAATAGTCTATTTATTTATTTATTTATTCATTCATTCATTTATTTATTTATTATTAGTGAAACACCATGAGGCATAGTTGTAGACTTATGGATTTTTGTGCTTGGTTTTCAGTTATACAAAGATTGAGTACCCATCCCTCCACCAGTACCCATTCCCCACCTCCAATGCTCCCAGAATCCTTCCCACCCCCCAGCCCCCCATCCCACCCCACCCCTGTGGCAGGCATTCCCTTTTGTTCTCTCTCTCCTTTTGGGTGCTGTGGTTTGCAAAAGAGGCAATCTCTTGAGTGGCAATCATGTTTGGTCTATATAGTCTATTTTCACATGCATCTCTCATACATGTGATACTACATGGAAAGTATAATGCTAAGTGAAATGAGTCAGAAAGAGAGGGACAGACATAGAAAGATTGCATTCATCTGGGGAATATAAAGTAACAAACTGGGAGACTAACACTCAAGAATAGCCAAGATAAGTACCAGGAGGTTCACTCCAGCAAATACGCTTTTAGTTCTGAAAATCCTGCTCTGTCCATTTACACGCATTCCCTGAGACCTTGCAGAAAGAGGAAGCCTCGGTTTTTCTTTGCCAGTTGCTACAAGCGCCTTTATGTTAATTACACCATCCTACATTTTAAAGACTCCTGCAAGTTCCGGGTTTCTTTCTGGGACTAAGGAAGTCTGCAGTTTCTCAAAGCCATAAATTCTGCCTCAGACCTTGGGCTCACAGGAGACTAAGGAACAAAGGAGAGAAGAGAGACCCAAGCATATGGGGAAATATAAAAAGGTCATAAATAGTCAGTTTCCACCAGCCTAACTGGGAATGCAAGATATTAATCTAATCTGAACAACAAGTGAGCCCCAAATTAACAATAAATCTCGGGAAACAAATGGGAACCCTCTAATACTTTGATCACTAACACAAAGACTCAGTTTTCCTATAAACACTCCACCAAAAAGCCCATACTTAATTAAAAAAATTAAGCTTAATTACACAATACTTAATATACTAAGGTCCGCCCCTGCTGGGGAGTTTCTTTCTCTTCTGCTGACTTTCGAAAAAAAGTTTCTATTTTCTAACTCTGAGTCTGAGCATCTTTATTTCTTGATATTTTCATTCTTGGAAATATTGAACAAACTGGAAATCACTACTTGTGCATCATCAGCACCTTCCTGACTTGCTTCACACACTGTCACTGTCACTGTCCTGCCGTTGTTCATCAATTTGCTCAAGCAGGTCCAGTAATGTCTCCATTGTGACAATTGTTACTGTGTTTGGCATATCGAATACGTCACAGGTAGCTTGCCAGGCTTTGCTGTGCGGGCAAGATACTCTCAGTAGCTTGCCGGGCTCTCCTTCACACAAGAGAGAATTTTTTTTCAGTCTGTGTTTTAGGTTGTTAAACACATAAATGTTTGTCTGGGTGGTGGGGGAGTTGTGCAAGTGTGTGCATAACCTTTAAGCAAAAATATACACTGAAAGTGTGTTAGCTGAAGCTTCTAAGAAGTAGTTAAATGAATGTTTTATATGTCTTCCTCGCCATTGTTTCTATAACATGTTTCTAAACTGGTAGAAAGAAGAGTACAGGGAGGTCAGTTTCCATAGGAACAAATATATCTATGGAAAAATCTGTCAGAACTGGCATAAGGCTTCCTGATAAATGGAACTTCACACTATTAATTAGGGGCAATGTATTTACCTAATTTAACTGGTTGTCAGAAGTCATCCCTTAAAAACAAATACATTTTCCCTACTTTTCCAGTATTAAAACAGATGATCCACCTCTGAAAATAAAATCATTTTTAAAAAACAAATAGAATTTGGTGATATTTTAAGTAAGAAAAATATCTAGTGGTCTGGTTATATTTTAATATTAGTGTGAAATACCTAAAATATACCACAAGTACATAAAGCTAAAGTATAATAGTGTCTAGCAGAAAATAAAATAAATACCAAGTACCTTTACTTTAATAGTAACATTGTAGTACAGCTACCTATAAAATACACTACTTGACGTTACTGGGCCCGCTCGAGCAAATCAATGAACAACGGGAGGACCGTGACAGTGAGTTTTGGTGATGTTAAAAGTTTCTGTTTCCTTATTGTTATTTTTTCCTGACTGTTCTAGATATTAAAAAATTTTAAATCCTAAAAGGTTACTATCTATTTAGAAAAAATGCTAATATTCTCATGTTCAATATAAGAAACCAAGGTTAATTTGCATTATATTTTAAGTACCTAGAGGAAAAAAATTCAGTTTATAAAAATTTGTGATCTTGCATAAATGTTAAATTTTCCTCGTTACAGAATTCTAAAAGGAATTTAAGTTACACTAATAACAAATCAATTCTAGAAACATTGACATTATACTGTAAAAACGCAAAGATAAGTAAAAGTCTGACAACCACGTACTGAATATTGGAAGTCTAACACTTCCCCACTGGGATCTCAAAATAGTGACTGGTAAAGTAATAATCTCCAGGTCAAAGATTAAAAAAAATTAATTTCAAGGAATATAACATAAACAAAAGACTAAAGTTACTGATATTAGAGAGTTAAATTAGTCAACCAGAAATCAAAAATCAAGAGGATATGCTAGTTCAAAGAGTTTGGGGATGGACCAAGATAAAGAAAAATCATCCCTGATCAGAAGAACTTGATGATTTTTTATTTTAAATTCAGCTTTCCATTTCTTTTGAACCAGTTTTAAATACTTTAAGACTTATTCCCTAGTATTTGGTTTTACCTTAGAGGTTGTTTTATGGTGGGTTTAAAAAGAGAATGCATTCTGCAGTTTTGTATGTGTGTACTAAATATCAGGTAATGTTTTGGTGATGGGCTGGAGTGATAGCACAGCAGGTAGGGCATTTGCCTTGCAAGCGGCCAACATGGCCGACCTGAGTTCGATTCCTCCGCCCCTCTCAGAGAGCCCGGCAAGCTACAGAGAGTATCTCGCCCGTACGGCAAAGCCTGGCAAGCTCCCTGTGACGTATTCGATATGCCAAACACAGTAACAACAAAGTCTCATGGTGGAGACGTTACTGGGCCCACTCGAGCAAATCGATGAACAACGGGAGGACCGTGACAGTGAGTTTTGGTGATGTTAAAAGTTTGTTTCCTTATTGTTATTTTTTCCTGACTGTTCTAGATATTAAAAAATTTTAAATCCTAATAACTATCACTTCTGAATACAGACTTAGTCTTGTTAATTTTTGTTTTACATATTTTAGTTTTATTAAAAGATACATGTAGGTTCAGACAGAGCAGAGGCTAAGGCACTTGCCATGCCATAAGGTTTACCCTCATTCAAACCTCAGTGTGTAGCCACTCATGGCTCATATATGGCGAGTAGGATGCTGGCATTCTGGTGATGGGTATGGTATAAAAGTGCTACAAGTATCTAATAATGACATGGGTACTGGATTTATACAAAACGTCCTAGCTTCTGAGTGGGTCCCGTAGTCCTATATACAAAATTAGCAGATGAAACTCCCAATGCTTATATTAAAGTTTCTTTGTTGTACACTGCGGTGTTCCTAATCTCTCCATGTTATCCAGTCTCTGTCTCCCTTCTTCCCATGTATAGCACCTCTCATCCTGTCCCTCACTGCTCCCTGACCTTTCCAGTGGACATCATCACTTGCTCTGTTCCCAAGCTGACCTTTCTGATGGGAGGCCTCCTGTGCCACACTGGTCTAGATGGCCTCCTGGGCCACAATGCTCTAAGATGTTCTGTGCCCTTCCCTGTCCATCTGGTGGGAGGTCTGGTGCTCTGCAGTAGTCTGTCCTGCCTCTTGGTCCCTTTGACTTTGCTTAGTTCTCAATATAGGTGAATAGGTGAGAACTGTGCTTTCTTTCTGGGAGGGAAAGATCAAAGAGGAAGTTGCATGACCCTTTTAGGTTGGCTATATCTACTCCTAAGCCATTTCAATGATCTGCCTGACTGGTTACCCTCAACTCAGAAGACTTAAAATGTTCAGTTGTAACTAGATTATCTGGCACCCTTCCCATTGCCCTCCATCTCTATCATAACACTGTTGTAATAAATAAATAAATTAAACAAAACAATTTAAGCAAATAAATTAGACTTTGGTCACATCTCTCCTCATCCTGCCACTCTGTTCAGGAAATGGAAACAGGGAGTTTTGCACCTTAATAGTTCCTCTATCTTCCCTAACTCAAACTAGAGGACAAGGCAAAAGATCAAAATCTTGCTTCACCAACCTGAATCCAGCCCAAACGAGGAAGTAATAGTTGACATGCCAATTTTCCAGACACTTTCACTCCACCTGGAAGATGGTTTGGGTTTCCTCCCTTGGAAATGGCATGAACTTGATCCCCTCACTCACTGTAGTCCTACTAGAACTAGCTGTAATTCTTACATTTTTATCAGTGAATCACAACTGAGTTCAGAAATAATTGTATCAGTGCGCCAAAGTAGGCTGACTGAAAATACCAACACAATTAATATCAAGGGATTTTATCACTTTGATTAAAAATATTAAGATTCCTGGATTCTTCCTCATTTTTGTCAATGTATTTACACAGTTTGAGTCATGGTACTTATAGAGTATGGGTTTGGGTAGAGATATCTGTCTCATCAAAGTGATTTGTACACTTCCTGATAGAGGAATGCAAAAAGAGAAATAATAGTTGTCTTAATATGTAAGCTTTTCAAGATATACTGAGGTTTTATATTTACCCAGTTTTCCAAAAATAGTCTATTTCTTTGGCAACATCTTAAAATCAAGCATGATTAGCTTCCTTTTATAGCTAAACAAACATACCAGTGGATAAGCCATCATCATAAATTATTTTTCCTTATACTTTTAAAAATCAATTTTGCATTTTTCTAATAATTATAAGGAATTATATGTTTTATGCTTTCTATATATAATATTCACATCATTACTTACACTTTTATGGTTTCTGAACTGATTTATCTCTTAGTTTCTATGGTAACTCTGCCACATTCTAATCTATAAATAGATATTTTACATGGCAAGCTTATGAAAGTTCAATTTTTGAATATTCTTCTGCAAAAGAGAATGTCTAGAAAAATAACAGGAATTAAGGTTCAGGAGAACATATATACCTAACAGAGTTTAAAAATAGAAGACTAACGCTGAAAATCTGTGTAAATGCATGCTTGCAAGCACGTGATGAAAGGAGAGAATATGTGAATATTTAAAATGGAAAATGTACATTAAGATTACCTTTCCATTTTAGTTCCTGTTGAAAAATTCCTGCTATATTTTAAAATAACATTTATTGCCCACATACAAACTGCATCTATATTTCCTTTTCTTAGGTGGGGGGGCATCCTGTAATAATCAGGGTTTACTTCTGGCTCTGAACTTAGGAGTCATTTGTGGAAGTGCTCAGGGGACCATTTGGAGTGCTGGAGATGGAACCCAGATGAATAATATGTAAGTAGATACCCTACCTGCTATACTATCACTCTGGTCCCAGCATCAATATGGCTTTCTGTAGCAACTAATCCTATTCTTCACCATGGTTTTGTAGAAATTTTACATATGGATATAATCCCTTGGTTTTATCCACCTATTTAACTTCCCAGACTATGTTATACCTTCTTGTATTGTACTTTAATTTGTTGTTTTAATACTATAGAGATATTTTAATTTATATAGTCAAATTTGTCCATTTTTTGTTCCATAATTTCTGTCTGGATAGAGGATGTATCAGATATTAAACTGATAAGAACAGATACTACACTTGATCTTAGCCAAAAGGCCGAGAAGCGTGGGCTGGAGCGATAGCACAGCGGTAGGGCGTTTGCCTGGCACGCAGCCAAGATAACCGACCCGAGTTCAATTCCTCTGCCCCTCTTGGAGAGCCCAGCAGGCTACCGAGAGTATCTCGCCCGCAGGGCAAGCTCCCTGTGACGTATTCGATATGCCAAACACAGTAACAACAAAGTCTCCAATGGAGACATTACTGGGCCCGCTCGAGCAAATCGATGATCAGCGGGAGGGCCTGCCTTTTTTTATAATTTCTGTCTGAATCTCAAGAAGTTTTTCCTATTTCAAGATTATAAAAGACATTCCTATAAATTTGCATTTTATTCTTAAAGAGACTAAATATGTAATGCTTTTAATATATCTGTAATTTCTTCATATGCTCCAGGTAAGGTAGGAATCTATTTTTATAGATAGTTGGTTCATCATCAATTATTCTTTCTCTACTTGTTTTAAGTGCCCTATTTAAAATATATTAGACTTCAAATATAGTTGGATATATTTTTGACACTTTCATTATCTCTTTACTTATTTTCTATTTCTTCCTATTTTAATAGCAAAGAACTTGCTTGCTTTAATACATCGTAGTGTATTTTAAATATGCTTAGTATTTTCTTCTATTTACTCTATTATATGAACTGTAGAAACAGTTGGAAGTTCCATAAAATCCACATTACCTTTTACATGTATGAAATTTTGAAATTAAACACAACTTAATACCATTTAAGTTTCCCATTCAGAAACATAGGGAAAATTTATATTAACTTAGTTTTTTTCTTTACCAGTAAAGTGAAATTTAGTCCTATTAGATAAATTTCTGGTTTTAGCATATCGAATACACAATGGATAGCTTGCCAGGCTCTTCCATGCGGGCGGAATACTCTCGGTAGCTTGCCAGTCTTTCCGAGAGGGATAGAGGGATAGAGGCTTTTGGGGCGACCTCTAATCACCCTTGTAAGTGATTAAGTGATTAAGTGATTAAGTGATAAATTTCAAAATTTATTGCTTCAAGCTACTGTGCAAATAATATTTTTCAGTTATTTTTCTATTTGGTTTTGCTATCAATAACTCTAATTTAGGATATATATCTTGTTTTCTCATGTAGTGTGCCCTTTTTAGTTCTATTGACTTTTTATTATTTTAAGTATATTGAAAGACTTACTAATATATGTTTTCATTTGCTACACATAATTCTTATAAATCTTAGAATTATTTTTAAGTATTTTGTACACTTTCGAGAATTTTATAAATAGTAATCAAAACCTTGTGGGAAAGTAAGTATAACTATATATACATATCTGAGTCTATACACATCTGCTCCATGTAAAACATAAATCACTAGAGCCCAAGTATAGACTATAATCCCACAAAATTAGCCACCGCTCACTTTCCTTTCCCTTTCCTTTCCTCCCCTCCTTCCCTTCCCCTCCCCTTCTCTCCCTTCCCATTCCTTCCCCTCCTCTTCCTTTTTCTTCCCTCTCCTTTCCTTCCCTCCCTTTCATTCTTTTCCCCTTCCCTCTCTCCCATCCCCTCCCCTTCCCTTTGTTGTTGCTATTGTTATGAACAGTGATTGCACAGTTGGCTGTGGTCCCACACACTTTAATAGGTAGTAAGGGCAGCACACCTGGACTTCTAGGAGTCACATACTTAAACTGTGGTGTTTGCACACAGATGGTATATCACCAGAGACTACCCATTTGGTAGTAGCAGCAGGGATCACAATCACAATGCCAGCAGAATTAGTCTCAGAATGTGGGCAGTGCTGAAGATAGAACTCACAACCCTGAGTCTACAAGGCAGGAACTCTAACATAGGGTCATACCCCCAGGCCCAACATTTCCCTTTCAAATTAAAAACAAAAATAGCATTTGCTGCTAGATTTAAGATGTGTGTAATCTTTAACTCTCTTTCCCTCTCTTTCTCTCTCTACATATATACACACACACATAGTTACATACATACATACACACACACACATAGATATGTGTATTAAATTGTCCTTCTAAAAGAAACTCTAAGATATGATCAATAGAACTGTGATCTAAGGCTATTCAGTGTCAAGACAGTCAAGGAATGAAGGTGGGTAAGAGGGAAGATACTTTGAGATTATGGGGGAGGAATCCTGGCACTTGGTGGTGGGCATGTCATTGCAATATTTCAAGTAAAAAACAGTCTTATATTGGCACTATTGTAAAATAATAAGTTAAAAATTGTCATCCAAAAAATTTAAAACAAAATACTAATATTTGTACAAATCTATTTTTCTTTTGAAATTTGATGGTAGCTGTCACATTGTTCTCTCTGATCAGATTTGTGATTCAGATCAATAAATAGCATTGTCTGCTCCCTTTTAATATGGGAAACATAGTGCTATAAGCCTGGCATTGTGATAGCATAAACAAATTAATCTTTGAAAGTTCAGATTTATGTCAATTATTCCATTTGAGATTTTTCCAGAGAATTATTAAAATATTTCAAATTAATACAAGAAATTAACTTGATTTTATTGAATTCCTTACAATATTCCTTTAGCAGAAGCATTTTTTATTAGTGTCAGAGAAGATTGTTTCATGACAGATATGACATATTTAATCTGCTTTTTATTTAATAGCATAAGCTGACCTTATAAGAAATCTAATAAGTGAAGTGATTCTACCTTGCTTTAATCAAAATATCTTCCATTATAACAAAAGTTAGGTTCAATTATATCAAAACATAATTCTTTCTTATATTCAATAGTTTTTTAATAAATATTTAGGTGCTAAAATAGTCCAGTCTCTTGGGGGTATGGTGCCACCAGCAGGTCAATCTGTACCTGTGAGGCGAGTGCATCAGCAGCATGATGGCGCCTTCAGACTTCCAGATACCCCAAAATTGCTGCTGTGCCTTTGGCCAGACCCCAGAAACTTGGGGCAAAGTTTACCAAGAAAGTAAACAGGGAAAAGTTAGGTATGTGGGAAACACACCCACAAACCACCTCCGGCTCAGCTATATAATTGGAGGCATGGCCTCTCTGGTTCCTGATTGAACTGCTTAATGGCCATGATCCCAGAGACTCAGAAACAAATCTCGAAACCCAGTGGCTTTTGGCAGAAATGCATTTGGTCCCTGCAGTAGGTTACCGGTGCTGGGTCAACCCAGGTGGGAATAGGTTTCGTGCCTTAGCCTATTCCCCCCGGCGGCCCAGGGGACGCCATCCTTCAGAGGCCACTGGACAGTCAGGTTTGGGTCCTCAGTAATGAGACACACAGGGCCTCACGGGATGGGGGTGTAGCTGGCCCTGTCCTCCCCACCCCAATGAGACCCCAAATCATCACCCACGAATGGCTTCTCTGGCTCCTGATCAAGCGTCTTAATGGCCATGATCCCAGAGACTCAGAAACAAATCTTGAAATCCAGTGGCTTTTGGCAGAACTGTGTCTGGACCCCACAGTACTGTCGCCAAGCCACCCCAGGGAGGAAAGGGTGTTGTCACTCCACCTGCTTCCCCCTGGCGGCTCGGTGGCTGTCATCCTCCAGAGGTCATTGGCCAGACAGGCTTGGGCCCACAGTGACGAAACTTGTTAGGCCTCATGGGATGGGGGTGGAGCTGGTCCTGGTCTCCCCGTCCCAATGAGACCCCAATTCATCGCCCATGAATGACCTCTCTGGCTCCTGATCAAGCAAATCAATGGCCATAATCCCAGAGTCTCAGGAGCAAATCTCAAAACCCAGTGGCTTTTGGCAGAAATCCCTCCAGATTTAAGTGTTAAAATTTTGGAATTTCAAAATCACATGGCCCTACTGCAGCCACGCGACATCATATGTTATTCATAACCAGCAATAGAACACAAATTGTCTACTGTTGCATTTTCAGCAGATCTGAGTGTTAGGGTAAAATCTCAAATAATAATGGTGGGTCTGGTGTCAAAATATTGAATGTGATCAAAGTAAAGAGAGAGTAGTGTGGAAATCGTCTGCCCCACAGGTAGGGGGAGGGCGTATGATGGGGGTATACTGGGGGTTTTAGTGGTGGAGAATGGGCACTGGTGAAGGTACGGGTGTTTCATTGAATGACCGAGACTTAGACCCGAAAGCTTTGTAACTGCTCTCACAGTGATTCAATAAACAAAATTATAAAAAATGAAAAAAAAAGTTAAGGTGTAGTTCATGCAACATTCAATCAGTTTCTCAGTGGCTGAAGAAATAGCAGTACTCCTACATTAAAATAAAATAAAATAAAATTAAATTAAATTAAATTAAAAAATAAATTAAAAAGTTCTGTCTTTTCTTCAATTATATTTGGTACACTTACATCAAAAATGGTT
The DNA here is from genome assembly GCF_029834395.1 of Sorex fumeus. NCBI lineage: Eukaryota > Metazoa > Chordata > Mammalia > Eulipotyphla > Soricidae > Sorex > Sorex fumeus. The sequence goes on from NW_026606188.1 coordinate 30,670,766, forward strand.
TAAAAATATATCATTGTTATCATTGTTACATGGAAAAGAAAACATGCTTCCAAAATTCAAATATTAGCAATGACTTTCATTTTAATTTTTATTAGTGAGGTACAGTTACAGATTTATATATTTTCTTTTTTTTGTGACTTTTTTTTATTATTATTATTAGTGAAACACCATGAGATATAGTTGTAGATTTACAAATTTTTGTGCTTGGATTTCGGTCATACCATGATCAAATACCCATCCCTCCACCAGTGCCCATTTTCCACCACCAGGATAATATCCGTCCCCCCTCATCCCCCATCCCCCCATCCCCCCCTGCCACTGTGGCAGGGCATTCCCTTTTGTTCTCTCTCTCATTTTGGGTGCTGTGATCAGCAAAAGAGGCATTGAGTGGCGAACATGTTCAGTCCAGTCTACTTTCAACCTGCATCTCCCCTCCTGGGAGGATCCTACAAACACCCTCCATTTGGTGTTCCCTTTTCTATCTGAACTGTCCTTTCCCCTAGAATACCCGGGTGGCCTCTAAGCTATGGAGTAATCCTCCTGGTGTTGATCTCAGCTATTCTTGGGTATTAATCTCATATTTTGTTATTTTATATTCCCCAGATGAATGCAATCTTTCTATGTCTATCCCTCTTTTTCTGACTCATTTCGCTTAGCATGATAATTTCCATATTGTACCACTTGTATGTAAAGTTCATGACTTCATCTTTTCTAAGAGCTACATAGTACTCCATTGTGTAGATGTACCAAAGTTTCTTTAACCAGTCATCTGTTCTTGGGCACTCAGGTCTCTTCCAGTTTCTGGCTACTGTAAAGAGTGTTGCAATGAACAAACAAGTGCAGATGTCACTTCGACTACACATTTTTGCCTCTCTGGGATATATTCCCAGGAGTGGTATCGCTGGGTCAAATGGGAGCTCAATTTCTAATTTTTTGAGGAACGTCCATACTGTTTTCCAAAAGGGCTGAACCAGTCGGCATTCCCACCAACAGTGAAGGAGTGTCCCTTTCTTGCCACATCTGCGCCAGCAATGGTTGCTTTTGTTCTTTTGAATGTGGGCCAGTCTCTGAGGTGTGAGATGGTATCTCATTGTGGTTTTGATCTGCATCTCCCTGATGATTAATGATGTAGAGCATTTTCTCATGTGCTTTTTTGCCATTCGGATTTCTTCTTTGAGAAAGTTTCTGTTCATTTTATTGCGCCATTTTTTGATGGGGTTGGATGTTTTCTTCTTGTGGAGTTCAACCAGTATTTTGTATATCCTTGATGTCAACCCCTTGTCACATGTGTATTCGGCGAATATTCTTTCCCATTCTGTAGACTGTCTTTGTATTTTGGTCACTGTTTCTTTGGAGGTACAGAAGCTTCTTAGTTTAACAGACAGAGATAACACAAAGAAAGAGAACTACAGGCCGATATCCCTGATGAACACAGATGCAAAGATCCTCAACAAACTACTAGCAAATAGAATCCAACTTCTCATCAAAAAGATCATACACCATGACCAAGTAGGATTCATCCCAGGGATGCAAGAATGGTTTAACATTCGGAAATCAATCAACATAATCCATCATATCAACAAAAGAAAAGATTAAAAGCATATGATCATATCAATAGATGCAGAGAAAGCATTTGACAAGATCCAGCACCCCTTTATGATGAAAAGCCTAGCCAAAATGGGTATAGAGGGGACTTTCCTCAGCATAGTTAAAGCCATCTACCACAAGCCTACAGCAAGCATCATCTCAATGGGGAAAAACTGAGAGCCTTCCCTCTAAGATCAGGGACGAGACAAGGATGCCCACTCTCTCCACTGCTGTTCAATATAGTACTGGAAGTACTTGCAATAGCAATTAGGCAAGAAAAAGATATTAAGGGCATTCAGGTAGGAAAGGAAGAAATCAAGCTCTCACTATTCGCAGATGATATGATACTATACTTAGAGAACCCAATAACCTCCACCAAAAAACTCCTAGAAACAATAGACTTGTATAGTAAAGTTGCAGGCTATAAAATCAATACCCAAAAGTCCATGGCTTTCCTATACGCAAACAGTGAGAGAGAGGAAAGCTATATGAAACAATCAATCCCGTTCACAATTGTGCCCCAGAAAATCAAGTACCTAGGAATCAACTTAACTAAGGAAGTAAAGGACCTGTACAAAGAAAACTACAAAACGCTACTTCAGGAAATAAAAGAGGACAGGAGGAAATGGAAAGACATCCCCTGCTCATGGGTCGGGAGACTTAACATTGTCAAAATGGCAATACTACAGAAAGCACTGTATAAATTCAATGCAATTCCTATAAGGATACCCATGACACTCTTCAAAGAAATGGAGCAAACACTCCTGAAATTTATATGGAACAATAAGCCCCCACGAATAGCTAAAGCAATTCTTGGGAAAAAGAAAATGGGAGGAATCAACCTCCCTAACTTCAAACTTTACTACAAAGCGGTAATAATCAAAACAGCATGGTACTGGAACAAAGGCAGAACTGCAGACCAATGGAACAGATTTGAATACACTGACATCTCCCCTCAATCATATGATCATCTAATCTTTGATAAAGGTGCAAGAAATGTGAAGTGGAGTAAGGAAAGCCTCTTTAACAAATTGTGCTGGCATCACTGGACGGCTACATGCAAAAAAATGGGCTCAGAACTCTGTCTAACACCATGTACAAAGGTAAGATCAAAATGGATTAAAGACCTCAACATCAGACCAGAAACCATAAGGTACGTTGAAGACAAAGTTGCCAAAACCCTCCATGACATTGAGGCTAATGGTATTTTCAAAGATGACACGCCACTGGCTGAGCAAGTGAAAACAGAGATAGATAAATGGGACTATCTTAAACTAAGATTTATATATTTTCATGCTTGTGTTTCAGTCATATAATGCTCAAGTACTCATCCGTCCACCAGTGCCATCCCTCCTACCCCTCCAAATCCCCCCACTTCACCTCTGTGGCAAGGCATTCCCTTTTGTTCTCTCTCTCCCTTGGGTGTTGTGGTTTGCCTTTCATTTCTTAATCTGTTCCCACAAGCAGCATGAATTTACAGCACAACTTCCCCCATCTCACTCTATACAAATGGTAATTCTTTTAATAGATCACCAGAAGAGCTATGAAAAAATATGCCACAATGCTGAAAACAGACTTTATTATCTGCAAAGAGATGATAGTTTTAGAAAATATAAATCGTATGACATGTCACTAATGGAAATTAGATTATTTGAGTGGTGCTATGTAATCTCTGATGCTATATTTGCAATGTTGCCAAGTTCTAGGTTGATCAATAGCTTCCCATTTGATTTCATTCTGATTCACTTTTGGACTGGTTATGTTCTGCTTAGTCTCTCCATATGCCAGTAAGAACAGTCTTTCCATAATTGAATCAATTCATTATACTTCTTTTCAGTGTGAACATCACTGTATCACTGTATCACTGTCATCCCGTTGTTCATCGATTTACTCAAATGGGCACCAGTAATATCTCCATTTATCCCAGCCCTGAAATTTTAGCAGTCTCTCCTTACCCATCTTTCTCAAAGCTTCCATATTGGAGGCTCTTTCAGGGTCAGGTGAATGAGACCCTTTATTGTTACTGTTTTTGGCATATCGAATATGCCACAGGTAGCTTTCCAGACTCTTCCATGCAGGCGGGATACTCTCAGTAGCTTGCTAGGCTCTCCAAGAGGCAGTGTAAACATATGCTCTTTAATATATGGTTCAAATTGTTATCTCTAAAATTCTAAATATATGGAAATAGAAAATCCTTAATAAAATTTTCTTATCTATTAGAGAAATTATACACATGTATACCATATGAGGTTCTCTTTAATGTTAAATAATTCACATCTACTAAAGCTTAGGTAATCTTTTGAAGCCTGATAGTACAGAAGACAAGGCACTTGACATGCATGCATCTGACCCAGGTGTTAACCCCAGCACCCCAATTGATCCCAGGAGACCGCCAGGGATGGTCCTTGAGTTGCAGAGCCAGGAATAAGAACCAAGCATAGCCAGATGTGGTCCAAAATCAAAACAACTTAAGATATCTTTCTAAAAACAGTTTTTACATATCTTATCCTATTTGAGTCTGTCCTTGTTCTAAAGTCAAGTTTTACCTTCAGTATTTGTACTCCTGCCCTCAACTCACTTCTCTCAAGCCTGATCTGATGCTGTTTCCCTGCAGAACTGCTTCCCTCTGCTGACCCTCACTCAGAATCCACCATTACAGTAGATGCTCAAGAAAGAAATACCCAGAGAAATCAGGGGAAAAGAGGCTGTGCTTCATGCTACACTGGGACATGTATAATTTGACAACAGTTTCTCTTGCTTCACATTACTCCTTGCTCGGCCTGCTATTCATGCAAGCTTACTGAAAGAAAGGAATAGTAATTTGTGCTTTCATTGCTCCCTTCTCTCAAGATGTTCCAACCTTGTCTAAAAGAAACATCTTCTAACTCTGAATAGAAACGTTGGATTCTGTTCCTGTCAATAGATGTGGATTCAGTTAAATTGTTGAGTCAAAGATTGTCTTTACTCTTTTTAGTCTCTGCCAGTCAGGTCAAGATCTTTAAGATCCAATTTCTCCTTGAAACACAGCACTGTTTAAACAGTCTAAACTTTGACTCATCCTAAATTCTATTTTGAACTTCTTCACATGGTTCATAGAGCTCTGGATTTTAAGATTTACTTGAAATTTGTATATGATTCTAATTTCTTATTTGCATGTTTTGTTTTGTTTTGTTTTGGGGCTGGCTCAGGGGTGGGGATGGGGTCACTCCTGGCAGTGATCAGGGGGACAGCATGCAGTGCCAGATTAAAACCAGACCAGCCATATGAAAATCAAGTGCCTTATCTGCAGGTCTATTTCTCTGGTCTCTTGATTTCTTTTCTGAAACTGGAGTAGTATAGGTTTATGGCATTATGTGGCTTCAGGTATATGACTTTTATATCAACATCTGTACATACTACATAGACCTTATTTTTGTCACCAGAAGTTTAGCTTCCATCCTGCAATTTACAGTTGACATCACTGATCCAATTTACCTCTTTCCCTTTCCCTTGCTTTTTGATAACCACTATTTTGTTTTTATGGTCTATAAATTTGTTCCTATGTGCTCTTTCCTTTGTTTATTTTTTTTGGCTACCTGTATGTAAAATCATAGCATCTCCTTTCTTGATCTAACTTACTTCACTAAGCATAAGACACTCCAGGTCTATCATGTTGTTGAGAGTAGCAGGAATTTTTTAATTCATTTTCATTGCTTAAAAAAGGAATTAACTGAGCAACTATTATATGTATCCCCAAAACACGCTGAATATAATGAAGTGTAGGACTTCGACCCTACTCCAAAGAAACTAACTTTTTAAAATCTGTGTTTCCTATGGAATATACTGACTTATGCAAGTATAAAAATTAATTGAACAGAGAAGGGAGATGCGTTGACCAATATTTTTTTTCTCTTTTATTTTCTAGTATGACTATTGTATGCTTCAGGACTAAAATTGAAAATTGGATAATCATTCATGTATCTAGAATTTTAAGTAAACTATTTTTAGATTGTGTGGGTGAAATAGAACTTAAATACAAGCACTATCTAAAATTATATCTGATTTCATTAATTTTTAACTTCTGTTTAATCTGTGTCTGTCTGCTAGATAAGCCTATATAAGCACAGAGATAAATGGCATGTGAAGAATAATCTGAACTACCTGCATCAGAAAGAGCCAGTAATAATAATAATTTTTAAAAGGCACAGGAGAGTCTAAAAACTATACGAGTCTGGAAAGAAAGATGGCGGCCACACGGGAGCCTTGTGGAAAGCGGGTTTGAGCCGGGCTCGGGGGAGCGGCGGGGACCTCATAGGAAGGGGGGCTTTGTGGGCCGTCCCCCACGCCCCACCGGGGTCGCCAGCTGCCCCCCACGAGCGGCTCTCCGGCACGGCCACGGCTCCGGAGGCACAAGGACTTAGCACAGAGAACCAGCCGCTTGGAGCAGAAAAGCAAATGGACTTGTGTTGATCCGCGCCACCAAGCCTGCCCGGAGGGGGAAGGGCGTTGACCAGCCCGCCTGCTCCTCTCTGGAAAGAAAGATGGCGGCCGCACGGGAGCCTTGTGGAAAGCGGGTTTGAGCCGGGCTCGGGGGAGCGGCGGGGACCTCATGGGAAGGGGGGCTTTGTGGGCCGTCCCCCACGCCCCACCGAGGTCGCCAGCTGCCCCCCACGAGTGGCTCTCCGGCACGGCCACGACTCCAGGGCACAGCAACCAATCTCTTAACTAGCTAACTTTTAATAGAAATTCTTCCAGGGTCAATAAGTAAAATAGCAGAAATTCAAAACCGCGCGGCCGCTACCGCAGCCGCGCGACATCATTTTATTCTTAAACCAAGTTGTAGAAAGCAAATCATTTCACAACGCTGTTTCAGCATGTCTGATTGGGGGGGGGGGGGGGTCGTAAACTCTAAACAATAATTGTGCATCTTCTATCGAAATAATCTATCTAGTCAAAGTAGATAGAGTATTAACTAGAACTCATCTGCCTCACAAAGTATTGGGAGGGGTGGGAGGTGGGGGTCTATTGGGGTTCGGGGTTAAAAATGAGTATTGGTAAAGGGAAATGTGTTTGGTATCTACATGACTGAGACCTAAACCCGAAAGCTCTGTAACTTTTCCCACAGTGATTCAATAAATAAATAAATTATAAAAAAAAATAAATAAATAAAAAATAAATAAATAAATAAATATTATGGAATCTGTAAAAAAAATAAATAAATAAAAACTATACGAATTACAATCCAAAAATATGTAAATCCTACCAAGTAATAGGTTTGTAAACAAGTAGGCAAACTAAGGAAAATCTGCTTCCAGCCCTTGTCAGGTAGAGGCATGAGACAATCTTAAATTACTATACAGAATTTATTTTTGAATGCTTAAGATTTTTTCACCTGCACAGAAAAGAAAATTTTAATACTGAATAACAATGTCTTTCCATGTCTGACTTTTTTAAAAAGTTTCTCATTTCTTTATGATATTGTTATAAGATTCTTAAACGAAAGGTTCCATGTCCTAAACTTAAGTGCATCTTATAGGAAAAGCAAAAAAGTCCATCTTATAGCAAAAAAGAAATCAATTGGAATATGGTTTGAGGGGAAAAAGGAGACAAACTTCTTTGGACGCACTTTATTTTTGAATTTAATTCTATGATTCTGGGTATTGAACCCAGCTCTGTCCTAACCCCAATCCCGAGACCTCATCATTTTAACTTTGCTTAGTTGTAATAAAAACTACACAAAGTTGTTTAGTAGAAATCCACAAAGAAGCAAGTGAAATGTCAATATTGGTCAGAGAGTGTTTAGAAGAGTGAGACTCTGTATGGACTTTAGAGACACACAGGCAAAATGAGTGCCTACTATCAGCCTAGACTAGTAAGCATTCCTAGTTTACAGTCAACACTGTTTTGCAGGTCCATTTTATCCTCACAATGGATCTGTGGAGAAGGAAAGAGTTGCCACTTTTATAAAAGAGAAAACACAGTTAAGTCTGAATAACTTGATAGAAATTACTCTGGTACTATGTAGTATGTAAAACAAACAGGAAAATTCTCAGACAGACCAGAACTTCTGAATCATGCTTTTTGTCATGTTTTTAGGGTCTGGTGGATAAACACAGATAACTTTTAGGCTATAAGCTACAATCACATGATTTATTGATTTGTTTTGTAAGTCAAACAACTATGAGATTAATTTTCTTTATATCATGGAAGAGCTTGAATACCCATGGTGTATTCAATATGCCAAAAACAGTAACAATAACGGGTCTCATTCCCCTGACCCTGAAAGAGCCTACAATACGGCAGCGTTGGGAAAAACGAGTAAGGAGAGGATGCTAAACTCTCAGGGCCGGAAGGAATGGAAACATTACTTGCCACCGCTCAAGTAAATTGATGAACAACGGGGTGGCAGTGATATAGTGATATCACAAATATGGATGAAGTTATGTCTATATATTGCAATCTTCCCATGACTAAATTGTTTTTTAATGTTATTTATGCAACAGTGCCAATAGCATGGCTAAATAACTGTAGAACTGATTAAAAACATCTAAAATTTGATAATAATTTACTAGGTTTCTCTTCACTCTGTGTTTTGGTGATTTGCTTATGTATAGCTTAAAGTGTCTCTTTTAAAGTCACAGTCCTCCCGTTGGTCATCGATTTTGCTCGAGCGGGCCCAGTAACGTCTCCATCGTGAGACTTGTTGTTACTGTGTTTGGCATATCAAATACATCACAGGTAGCTTGCCAGGCTCTGCTGTGCAGGTGAGATACTCTCAGTAGCTTGCCGGGCTCTCCAAGAGGGGCGGAGGAATCGAACTAGGGCCGGCCATGTTGGCCACTTGTAAGGCAAATGCCCTACTGCTGTGCTATCGCTCCAGCCCTGTGTTCTATTTATTCCTTTAATACACAGTAGTTAGTGAACTACAAAAATAACCAAATAACCTCTGTACTGTCATTTCTCTAATCTCTTCTCTAATCTCTTTCCAACAACTGCACAGTATTTAATGCAAGCACCAAGTTGATTCTCTTAGCATCTTTTTCTCTTTTGCTTGATAACCAGTGAGAAAACTCTAAGTTCCAACTGTGCTGAGTTACACAGGAAAATTTGAATTTATAAGCATTTATTTTATAATTGTTCAGATAAAAGAATTTTTACCCAGAAGATTTGATGGACTTAATTTTCATATTATCATACTAGAACATAAGTTCCATGATTGCAAGGGCTTTGTTGCATTCCTTGGTGCTTAGAACAGCATTTGCTAAATAATATTCAATATAGGAATAAATAAACAGCACTTCAGCTTTAGAGATAGCACATTCAGTAAACATGAGAAGCAAATGATTTATTACTCATTGAAGGCCTCACAAAGTAGCTGTGCAGTTCAAGAATTGGCCAACCACTCTGATAGTTAGAAATTTGAATCACACATTAAGGATATATCCTAAAGGCTAAAGTGCATGCTTTGCATGCAGGAATTCTGGGCTTGATCCTTACCACTGTAGGAGAAGCACCTGAGGACTGCACGAACATCTCCCAAACACACATATACACACACTCTATCTCTCTCTCTCTCTCTCTCTCTCTCACACACACACACACACACACACACATTACTTAACTACCTAATTTAAGGCTATCAAGATTGGAGGAACTTGCCCAAATTTGGCAATCCACTGATTGACAAATTACAATTATAAATTCATAATTTTTAATAAAGAACTTTCAACAACATGCAACCCAGAGTTTGTGTTCTTTCAGATGTATAGACTCTAGGAGTGATTTTAGATCAAGCCAACTATGCCAAGATTGTGGTGATCAACTTGCAGAAACAAAAGCTAGACTCAAATATGTTTGTGTTTTGTTTTGCTTTTGTTAGTCTTTTGTATTTTAAGATTCTATCTCAAGTGCTGTTCATTCAGTTATCTAATTAATTCATAGACAGACAAAGTTTATAACCTAAGTGAATCTTTTATGTTCTTTCTCTGAAGTGCCAACAAAGAACTGTTCCTTTTCTTTGAACATGTGATTTTCTCCAGTAGATAAGTCAATACACAAAATCTACTAACTCAAATATTTGGATGTCTGTCTTCACAGAGGAAATATTTAAAATATGCTTTGAACGTATTCCTACAGACAAAGACCAATTAATAAACAATCTTATTTCATGATCATCTGTTCACTTAATTATATTAATCACAACCAACAAGTATGTAATATAACCCAATGACTGAAGACTTCAAATGCCGGGCTAGGGATGAAATGCAAAAGTAAAGCACTTCTGAATGTGTGAGGCAAATTTCTAAGCCCAGCCTACTGGGGGAAAAAGAGCAGCAATTAACACTGAGACTACTGTAATTGTAATTGTCACTGAGGTAGGATTTCCACTAATTTCAACTTGTAAACTATTAATATCTTTAATGTCCTCTTCATAATAAAGTTTTCAAGTTATTGAAGTTATAGATGAAAGTTTACTTTTTCTGCAATACCAAAGGGAATATAAATGGGTTTTTCAGCACAACTGTCAAAGATATTAAAGCTATTATTTCCCCTTATACTGGACAATAATTACCAATTAGTCAATACTATGCTTTATTCTCTGATCATTTTAATGCTACAAGTGTAAGAAGTTTTCCCTTTCATAATTATGCTTTAAATTCTTGGAAAGTTTTTAATGATTATTAATTTTGACAAAACTATGAAAAAAGTTTTTGTAACTAGTACTTAAAAGATATATTCTGGTTCAGAAAAATAGTGCTGAGACTAGGATTCTTGCATTGCACATAGATGACGCAGGTTTTATCCATAGTATATAGTTCCCTGAGAACCAACAGAAGTGATCTCCGAGCTCCGAAGCATTAATAAACCCTGATTACTGCTTAGTGTGGCTAAAAAGTTTTAATTTAAAAAATGTAAGAATGTTCTACATTTAATTAACATTTGAGAGTATATTTGCTTATAATTAAAATTTTTTCATAATGTTCAATAGCAATGCTACAAATTTTAGGTGAGAGTAAAAATTGCTGTAGCATACATCAACATATGCAAATAACATTTTTATCTCACTGCCTAAACTGAATAGACCAGATTTAAGGTAAGAACATATTTTTAAACAGTTTGATTTTCAGTGAGCAATTTTTAATTTCAATGAAAAGCCATCCCACTTTTCAAATATACAGCAATCACCAGATGACAACTTACAGAACATACATGACAAACAAGACCAAAGAAAATGTTGTTTACTTATTCAAATATATGCATATTTAGGTTCTCTACCACTGTAAATTGCTACTCTTCAGTTAGGCTTAGAACATAATTAAGAATCAATAACCTGTATCTCTTCTTTATTAGCTTTTCTGCCAAGTGTGTAGTAGAATTATGTGCAATATTACTCCCATTCCAAAAGAGACCACAGGCAAATAAAAAAGGTGTTCATCATCACTGATTATCAAAGAAATGTAAATCAAAATGACAATGATAGGGCTGTAGAGATAGTACTATGGCTAAGGAATTTACTTGTCATGTGGTCAACTCGGGTTCAATTCCCAGCACTATATATGGTCCCCACATGAGTCACACCAGTAGTAATTCCTAAGGATGAAACCAGGAGTGAGTCTGAACACAGCTCAGTGTGTCACCTAAAAGTAAGGACACTAATGAGAATGGTCTATATCATAAAAAGGGCCGGAAACAATGACTCCTGGCAAGGATGTAGAGAAATAAAATCTCAGTTGACGTGGTTATAAATTAGGTCAACCTGTTTGGGTCTTCTGTGCAAAATCCAATCCCTGGGTCGCAGGCACTGGTGGAAGCAGACAGGGCAGGGTAGGGTGGGGCTCCTGGTTTTAATCCCTTGTCACCTCTGGTTGGTGGGAGCAAGCAGAGGATCTTTGTCCCTGGGTCTGTTGAGCCTGGAGTCCAAGGTCTCAGAGTTCCGCTTATCTGGTTCTGTCGGGGATTCACTCAGGCGTGAGTCTCAGCCGAGCATCCGGAAAGCATCCTGGAGCATGATGGCGGCTGGGTAGTGGAGGTAGTGGAGGTGGCACAGAATTACGCACAGAAGACCCACTTTACCTTACCAGATAAATAACTCACAGGCAGGCAGACCTCCACTACCTCCACTACCTTCACTACCGAGCTGCTACCACACTCCAGGATGCTTTCCGGGCACATCATAAGACACTTAATACCCATCTTCGAGGATTGCCGCACCATATTTGATAGGGTTCAAATATGGTTTTAACCATGGGAACACCTACAAGGGCGATTAGAGGCCACCCCAAGAGCCTCTATTCCTCTTGGAGAGCCTGCCTAGCTACCGAGAGTATTCTGCCCGCATGGCAGAGCCTGGCAAGCTATCATTGTGTATTTGTTATGCCAAAACCAGTAATTACAATGGGACTCATTCCCCTGATCCTGAAGGAGTCAGCAAGGGATAAGGATGAACGGAGATGTTACTGACACATGCTCAAGCAAAACGATGATTAACGGGAAGTCAAGTGATCAAGTGATCAGCCTGTATGAAAAACAATCTGGAAACTTATAAAAATAAATGAAAATAGAATTACCATACAAACCAGTAATTCTATAACTTGTTATATTTCAAGAAAATAAAATCACTTCTTAAAAAAAATATGTATACCAACATATTGCCATGATGTTTACAGCAGCCAAGATCTGGAAACAACCTTAAGTACCCAGCAAAAAATGAGTATATAAAGTAATTGTGGCATTTCTACACAATGGCCTACTATTTTGCTATAAGACAAAATTTCAACATTTGCTACAACTTGGATAGAATTAGTTTCACATTCAAATGAAATAAACTATAAGAAGAAATATCTATGATTTCACCAATATTCTATATATAAGACACAAAATAAAGAGATAATGACTAATAAAAACAGACTTGGACCCTAATAGCAGACTGAGATGAGAAAACTAGGGATGTGGAGAGGGAGGAGTGGAGAGAAGGGGAAGGAGCCGACTGAGAGTGTGGAGAGATAGTGGCACTTTGTTTGTGATATAGTAACATTCATTATTCAGTGAAACATAAACATTTACACTGTGGAAAACTACTATCACTTCAACAAATACGGAATGAAGGGAGGGAGGGAGGGAAGGAGGGGAGTAAGCTCAAAGAAAGGACAGATAACATGAAGAATTTAGCCGAAGACCTTAGAAACAGAAGCAGCAGGAGTAGGACCTGGGTTTCCTTTTCCCTAAATTCCAGAGTTCCCTGGCCTAACTAATTCTTTAATAGACCACACTGAGACCTAGTCATGTTCTAACTCTGCTATCTGGAACTTTTGATGAGTTTAGACAGTCAATGATGTTTTCTGGCAGGCATAGGGCCTTAGGTAAAAATACAAAACATATAAAATTCTCCCTTACATAAAAGAATACACAGAAAGGAGAAAAAACATAGAACCAAAACATTCAAAAGAATGTGAGAAGAAAAAATATTATTATGCATTAATTAATTCATTTAGACAGTAAGTAATCCTAACATGCTATTCAGGATCACTTAAATATATATTGTTCTTTATCTGAAACTAAGCCTAAATGACTTTTAAAGGATTATAGTTAATAAGATGAAAATAAAATTACTGCTCTCTCTCAGTGAGAAATGATTAAATTGGCCAACAATATAACCATCTTGGGTTACTTTTTGTCAAACCTAACTTTCCTAGAATGTATTTGCCTTTACAGAAAATGTAGGACCTCTTTTCATTATGTTTTAATTGACATAATCAACCATTATCACATCACTGAGGTTACTAGAGTAGGGATTAATCAGAAGGCAAGAGGGGTTTACCTGTGGTCTTGTAATACACAGTTTGAAGAGGGAGCCCTCTACGAAATTGTGTCCCCCAAACATACACAGTTTGCAAATTAACATTCTCTCAAAATAAACACAATATTTAAAAGTAGAGTTTCAAAATTTTTATCAAAATGATTTTCATAATTATCTATGCTGTCTGTTCCGTTATTTTAAAATTATTTATTAAAAATTTTAAAGCATCAATAAAACATTTTGAAAATATTACTTATGAACACATTGTCTCAATTTTGTATCAATCTTAGTATTATGGAACAAATGCATTTTTTTGATACTTGTAATGACAAGTGTTGGTATTTTCCCATGTTGACATTACTTATTTGCAGAAATTAATGTTTGTCTAAGTACAGAAAATATAAATGCAAATAGAACTTGAATTGTTTTAATTAAAAATATTAGTGAACAGATTGTAGTTTGTTTTCTTTAAAGATATGTTGCAATAATCAAGAGGAAACATGAAAGTTTCTTTTAACTCTCAACCAAAGGAACTACTAGAGTTTCCAGCCCTCTATGTCTTTCTAAATGTAGGAATGCTGAGTGCATCAGCAGCCTGATGGCACCGTCAGGCTTCAGATACCCCAAAATTGCTGCTGTGCCTTTGACCAACCCCAAAAACTTGGGGCAAAGGTTACCAAGAAAGTAAATAGCCAAAAGTTAGGTATGTGGGAGACACACCCACAAAACACCTTCAGCTCAGCTATATAAGTGGAGGCATGACTTCTCTGGTTCCTGATCGAACTGCTTAACAGCCATGATCCCAGAGGCTCAGAAACTAATCTCAGAACCTAAAAGCTTTTGGCAGAAATGCGTCCTGTTCCTGCAGTAGGTTACTGGGGCTGGGTCACTCCAGGTGGGAATGGGTTTCGTGCCTTGGTCTGTTCCCCTTGGCGGACCAGTGACCGTCATCCTCCAGAGGCCCCTGGACAGTCAAGTTTGGGCCTGCAGTGACGAGACACACGGGGCCTCACCAGATGGGGGTGGAACTGGCCCTTTCCTCCCCATCCCAGCAAGACCTCTAGTCGCCACCTACAAACAGCCTCTCTGACTCCTGATCAAGCTGATTAATGGCCATGATCCCAGAGACTCAGAAATGAATCTTGAAACCCAGCGGCTTTTGGCAGAAATGCATTTGGACCCATACCACATGGCCATGGCTCCAAGGCAAAAGGACTTAATCCAGAGTCCAGCAGTTTGCAGCAGAAAAATGAATGGACCATGCATTAAAATACGGCACCATGCCTCCTTGGGAGGGAAAGGGTGTTGCTCCCTTCCACCTTTTTCCCCCCCCGGCAGCAAGGTGGCCGCTGCCTCAGAGCTTATTGGAAAGCCAGGTATGAGCTGGCGGTGACAGGGCAACTGCAGTCTCATGGGAAGCGGGGGCGGCTCCAGCTCGTCCTTCACACCCTACCAAGGATCTGAGTTACCTCACATGATAGGCTCTCCAGCACAGTCATAACACCAGATGCACGGAAACCAATCTTGTAATTATCTGGCTCTTTGCAGAAATCCAAAATTGTGTGGCCACAATAGCATCTGCGCAACATTATATAATTCTCATAACCAGCTATAGAAAACAATGTATTTCACAATGTCTTTTCAGCAATTCTGATTGTTGGGTGGGAAATTCTAAACAATAATGGTGTATCTTTTGTTAAAATGGTGAATGTAATCAATGTAGAGAAGAGTTAAGTAGATATCATTTACCTCACAGGCATTGGGTGGGGTGACGGGGGGGTATATTGGGGTTCTTTGTGGTGAAAAGTAAGTACTGGTGCAGGGAAAGGTGTTTGATCATTGTATGACCGAGATCTAAACCTGAAACCTTAGTAACTTTTCACACAGTGATTCAATAAATAAATATAAGACGAAAAACTAAATAAATAAAACTAAAAAAAAAGAAATAAAAAAATGTAGGAATGCTTCTGCTATTAAAGGGAATTGAAAAAACTACAATCCTCAAATTTCTAAGATTAGAGAATAGGAAAAGAAAAATATAGTGAAGCTAATTTATATTCATCATCAAATATAACTTTTAGTATGCTAAGAAAAAGAATTCAATGAATGTTAATTTAACTCCTACTCTGAAGTAGGATTCTTTCTGTCAAATATGATATTAAATTTCATAATTTTAACATACCAATAGAAGGAACTAGGTAAGGTAAGGTAAAGGCCCTCCCGTTGATCATCGATTTGCTTGAGCGGGCCCAGTAACGTCTCCATTGGAGACGTTGTTGTTACTGTGTTTGGCATATCGAATACGTCTCGGGGAGCTTGCCAGGCTCTGCCGTGCGGGTGAGATACTCTTGGTAGCTTGCCGGGCTCTCCGAGAGGGGCGGAGGAATCGAACTCGGGTCAGCCATTTTGGCTGCGTGCAAGGCAAACGCCCTACCTCTGTGCTATCGCTCAAGTCAGAATTAAAATATTATAGAATTAATATAGAACTAGACTGCCAAAATGAAGAAAGGCTAAAATGAATGTGTACTTTCAACGTATATATGCTTGCATAGGAAGCAACCATTGAGGACCTGATGGTGCAAGCGCAGAAGATCATGTATGACAAGATTAGTCTGACTGAGACAAGAAGGCACAAACCACATCACGCCACTTTTGACACTGGAGAAGAACTGTTCCTCAGAACTTGTGACTATAGAGGCTGTGGTGGTGCGGGTGTCCTCGTCAACATGAACTTGATTCATGAGAATTGATTCATTCAAATGCCTAACATCCTGAATCGGACACTTAGGCTTGAATAGATGTGGCTCATTACCGGCTATTTCTATCTTTGTGGCTGGAGCGATAGCACAGCGGTAGGGTGTTCACCTTACAAGCGGCCAACATGGCTGACCCGAGTTCGATTCCTCCACCCCTCTCGGAGAGCCCGGCAAGCTACCGAGAGTATTCGATATGCCAAACACAGTAACAACAAAGTCTCCATGGAGACGTTACTGGGCACGCTCCAGCAAATCGACGATCAACGGGAGGGCCTTTACCTTTACCTTTTTTATCTATCTTTGTCGTCTATGCACCAACATCCAACTACAATGAAGAAGAAATTGAGAAATTCTACATGGAGCTGGAGAAGTTCTATAAAGAAGACCACACCTTCTACAAGATAATTGTCGGTGATTTTAATACCAAGATAGGATGGAGAAGATCGCCCAAAGAACTCCACATCAGGACCCATGGCATAGAATGGAACGAACAGAGTGAGAGACTGTCTGAGTTCATCATGTTGACCAAGACCATCCATGGTAACTCACAGTCCCAGAAGGCCGAATCTCAACATTGGACATGGGAGTTTCCCAGTGGACAGTTCCACAGTGAAATAGACCACATCATATTCAATCTGCGGTTTTGCCTAACCGATGTTGCTTTTGTCCCCAAATTCCAAACGGGATCGGACCACCGTCTCCTTCGTGCAAAATTCTACTTCATGGAGTGGGGAGAAAAGGCTTCAAAGTTTAAGAAGAGAACTCCCAGAACGACCATCAGGTGGGAGCTCTTTGGCACTGTTGTGGCAACATGGGAAGATGCCGTCGTTGACAACATTGACGAAGAATACAATCGACTGGTTAAGCACCTCCATGATTGTGCGAGGAATGCTGAGAGAGAGATAGCCACAAAAAGACACCCGTCTTTGAAAACTCTCGAGGTCATTTGCCAACGTAGGTTGGCGCAAGTTTCAGGCAACCACAAGCTAACTTCCGAGCTTGCAAAGCAGTGCACAGAAGCGATCAAGGAAGACCTCAAAGAGAGTAGAGCAGCAGTACTGGCAGATGCAGCAGAAGCCAGGAAAAGTATTCGCAACGCCCGCCTGTCCTTCACCAACCACAAGACCAAGAGGACTGCCCTCCGACTTTCTGATGGATCTATCGCATCTTCCAGAAAGGCAAAGGAGAAGATTATCCATGACTTCTACTCGGATCTCTTTGATAGCCATGTCCACCTGCCCACATACCAAATTCTGCAGGATGGATATGTCATTCCTAACAAAATTGCATCTGACATGCCATTTTGTTGGCAAAGAAGCGTACAGCAAGCAGTTCAGACAAGGTCAGACCCAAACACCTGAAGAACCTGCCGTCAGTACTCATCAATACACTGGCTTGGCTCTTCACATGCTACCTGTCTGAATGCAAGGCTCTGCAATGGAAAACCAGCAGGACTGTTCTACCATACAAGAAGGGAGACATTCATGACATTGACAACTATTGCCCGATCTGCCTGTTGTCCTTCGTCAACAAGCTGTTTACTCAAATCATCCTGAACAGGATTGGCAGAACACTAGATGAAGGACAACCATGCGAGCAGGCCAGGTTCTAAAAAGGATTCAGCAAGATCAACCATATCCACACAGTGACCATGCTCATTGAGTTCTCTTGGAAGTTCAAGATGCCACTCTGATTAATGTTCATCAATTTAAAGGCCTTCGATTTTGTTGAGACTGAAGCAGTCTTCGAAGCCCTAGCCAAACAAGGCATTCAAACTCAATACATCAGGATTCTCTGTGAGCTGTATTACAGATTCACCACCAGAATCTCACCATTCTACAAGGAAATGATCATTGACGTAAAGAGAAGCATTCAGCAGGGTGATACCATTTCACTGAAACTCTTCAGTGCCACTCTTGAGAAGGTCATGTTCTGATTGGAATGGGAAGGAATGGGAGTGAAGATAGACAGTCAGCAACTACACTACCACCACTTTGCTGATGACATCGTTCTAATAACACCAAGCATTAGCCAAGTGGCACAAATGCTGTCTGACTTCGATTGAAGTGTGAAAAGGTTGGACTGCAGCTGAATCTCATGAAGACAATGTTTATGAGAAATGGACTAGTTCCTGACATTCCATTTGCTCTCAACAGAACACACTTCTGCAAATGCAATAGTTATATATTCCTAGTATTCCATGTATTCAACATGATGAACAACCTGGCACCTGAGCTGCACAGGAGAAAAAGAGCAGCATGGAACACCCACCTTCAAGAGCATAGAAGAAATAGCTTAGAGGATGAAGAACCTCCGGCTCCGGGCACTTCTCTTCGACTCCAGCATTCTCCCTGCCTCAGAGGCCTGGGCCCTATGAAAACAGGATGAGAATGCTATTCGGGTCACCCGAAGAGGAATTGAAAGAGCTATGCTTGAAGTATCACGCTTCACTCAAGTGAGAGAAGGAATCCAGAGTTCCAACTCCATTGACGATCGAGAATCAGGGACACAGTCTCTTTGGCCAAAGTGTCAGATGGGCTGGAGACATAATGTGATTTGGAGATCACTGCTGGACTAGAGCAGTGACTACCGACTGGATTGATTCTATGGTACGTCAAAAGATCGTGTGGCCGCCCACCTACGAGATGGTCAAACTTCTTTGTCAAGACCCTGAACAAAACATTTGTGGTTCTTCGTGTTCCTGGAGCAAGCAGATACCATTGGGCTAAACTAGCATGTGACAGGAACAAATGAAAGCATTACTAGCACCCGCTCAAGCAACTCGATGATTAATGGTATAGCAAGTGATCAAGTGAATATAGAAAAAGACAAATGCATTATTTTAACATAATATATACTCCCAAAGTAGACCTATATTAATAAATAGAGTGAATGCTAGTGTTCATCCCTTGAGTGTATAAGGCCGTCAGCACCATGGGAGGAGGAAATATATTAATTTATATATAATAAGTAACAATGGCAGTAAAACAACTCAGTAGAGCAGTGATGATATGCCTTAAATGTCCTTTGAATAATCAAATACAGAAAAATTAAATTGAATATTTTCGCAAAAAATATTCAGTCTGCATTGGTTAAGTATACCTAGGTATAAATCAAACTCTCACTCAATACATTATAAGAAATTAGAAAATAGGATAAAAAAAAATAGCTCAGCAGGTAAAGCAGGAGTAAGTCCTGAACCCCATGTGTGGCCTCCAAACAAAAAACAGAAAAAAGTAAAAATAAAAAAGTAAACACAGTTAGCCAGAGAGATAGTACCGAGATTAAGGCTCTTGACTTGCATGCAGCAGGCCCCTGTTTGACCCCCATACACTGAATATGGACCTATGTTTACCACCAGGAGTGAACTCTGAGCACATAGGAAGGAGTAAGCCCTGAGCATCACAGGGAGTAGCATTAAAACAGAAAAAAAAATTTGAATAAAACGAAATGAATAGCTATAGTAGAAAAGTTTAAAAAAAATTTATCTCCCCCAAATAGCCAGAGTTAAGACAGATAATTATAAATCACACATACAAAATTTTTTAAAAAGTTTTAAAATTTAGTTGGATTATATGTTGGTGATTTTGTGGAATATTTGATGGTGTCATATATTAGTGGTTGGAGCATAAATTCATACATTCTTTTCTGGAAATAATTTCGAAGTATCACTAGAAATTAATTAGATATTACCTATGTATAGGAACGAGAAGTTACAATTTTAATCACCTTGCCTGTGACACTGAAAATGGAAAACAACCTAATATCAAACAACAAAATGATAGCATAAGCAATGTAATGTAGATTTTTAAAAGAATAACATATGTCAATATTTACACAACATAGAAAGTTTCCAAGGTACATTATTAGGTAAAAATGCAAGAGTTAATCTTAGAGTTAAATCATAGTACCATTTATTTTATAAAGTTATATAAAATTATATATTCTTTATGTAAACATATATGTGAAAAATATAGAGAAAAACACAATTTTGGATATTTGGATCTCAGCTTAGAGATTGCTGAGACTGAAGTAAATAGAAGTGAAACTACTATTTTATATAAATTTTATAAATGTTCATGAAAATGAATTCATCTAATATTCTATTGTAAAATAAATCATTTGAAAGAGACCACAGTGATTTTAAACACAGCAACTTGTAAAAAGAATGGTAATAAAAGTTGTCAGAGCCAACTCCACTATTATTTTTTATGTTCAACAATTAGAATATTTTTTCTATTAATTTTATTTTGAGGTTATTTTGATGGCTTGTCTTTTAAATTTTTAAATTGTACACTTCTAACATTAGCTTATCCTAACTTATCACAAGCTTATCCTAACTTATCACATTTATCATTAAATTATCTTCTGTACACTATATATAAGAAGATATATTACCCTGATTTTCAAGATATTTGTATTTTTGTCGATGTCAAATGAGTTTTTCATGCACTTTCTTTTTTTTTTATTAAATCACCATGAGATATAGTTACAAGCTTTCATGTTTGAGTTACAACCATACAATGATCAAACACACATTCCTCCACCAGTGCACACTCCCCACCACCAATATTCCCAGTAATACCCCACTTTACCACCCATCCCCTGCCTCCATGGCAGGGAATTTCCTTCATACTCTCTCTCTATTGGGGGGCATTATGGTTTGTAATACAGATACTGAGAGGTTATCATGTTTGGTCCTTTGTCTACTTTCAGCACACATCTCCCATCCTGACCAATCCCTACAACCATCATTGTCTGAATGATCCCTTCTCTATTCCAGCTGCCTTCCCCCCGTGCCTCCCAATCCACTCATTAGACAGGCTTCCAACTATGGAGCAATCTTCCTGATCCTTGTGTCTACTGTCCTTGGGTGTCAGTCTCATGTTATGTTAATTCAGACTCCACAAATGAATGCAATTCTTCTATGTCTGTCCCTCTCTTTCTGACTCATTTCACTTAGCATGACACTCTCCATGTGAGTCCATGAGTCTCCATGATCCCAGAGACTCAGAAACGAATCTCGGAACCCAAAAGCTTTTGACAGAAATACTTCCTGTTCCTGCAGTAGGTTACTGGGGCTGGGCCACTTCAGGTGGGAATAGGTTTTGTGCCTTGGCCTATTCCTCTTGGCAGCCCAGTGACCGTCATCCTCCAGGGGCACCTAGAGAGTCAGGTTTGGACACGCGGGGCCTCACAAGATGGGGGTGGAACCAGCCCTTTCCTCCCCATCCCAACGAGACCCCAAGTAGCCGCCTACAAACGGCCTCTCTGGCTCCTGATCAAGCTGATTAATGGCCATGATCCCAGAGACTCAGAAACAAATCTCAAAACCCAGAGCCTTTTGGCAGAAATGCATCTGGACCACATACAAGGTGGCAGCCGCCTCAGAGCTTATTGGAAAGCCAGGTATGAGCCAGCAGTGACGGGGCAACTACAGTCTCATGGGAAGGGGGGGGGTACCGACTCGTCCTTCACGCCCTACCGAGGTCATGGGTTGTCCCCCACAAGCGGCTCTTCGGCACAGCCATGGCTCCAGAGGCAAAAGGACTTAACCCGGAGCCCAGCAGTTTTGGGCAGATAAGTGAATGGACCATGTGTTAAACTACGGCCCCATACCTCCCAGGGAGGGAAAGGGTGTTGCTCCCTCCCGCCTTTCTCCCCCCCCCCCCCCCACCGGCACCAGGGTGGCTGCTGCCTCAGAGCTTGGAAAGTCAGGTATGAGCCAGCAGTGACGGGGCAACTGCAGTCTCATGGGAAGGAAGGTGGTACCAGTTTGTCCTTCATGCCCTACCAAGGTCACAAGTTGCCCCGCACGAGCAGCTCCCTGGCACAGCCATAACACCAAACATACAGAAACCAATCTCATAATGATCTGGCTCTTTGCAGAAATCCAAAATCATTATATGATTCTCATAACCAGCTATAGAAAACAAAGTATTTCATAATGCCTTTTCAGCAATTCTGGTTGTTGGGTGGGGGGAAATTCTAAACAATAATGATGCATCTTTTGTCGAAATAATGAATGTAATCAATGTAGAGAAGAGTTAAGTGGAAATCATCTGCCTCACGTGCATTGGGAGGAGTGGGAAGGGGGTATATTGGGGTTCTTGGTGGTGAAAAATGAGTACTGGTGAAGGGAGAGGTGTTTGATTATTGTATGACTGAGACTTAAACCTGAAAGCTTAGTAACTTTTCCCACAGTGATTCAATAAATAAATATAAGAAGAAAAATAAATAAATAAATAAAACTATGAAAAAAAAAGTAAGGTGAAGTTCATGCCCAAATCAATCAGCCCATCAGTGGCTGAATAAATAGCAGTAATCCTACATTAAAAAATATATATATTGTGATTTCCCTCTCTCCTCCCAAGCCAAAAAAATTCATAAACTTTATACTCAGTTTTACTATATGCAAAGAAATCTTGCATATATCATGGTCATGGTCCTCCCATTGTTCATCAATTTGCTCAAGCAGGCCCAGTAATGTCTCCATTTTGAGACTTGTTGTTACTGTGTTTGGCATATTGAATACATCACGGGTAGCTTTCCAGGCTTTGCCATGCTGGCGAGATACTCTCCATAGCTTGCCAGGCTCTTCGAGAGGGGCGGAGGAATCGAACCTGGCTCAGCCAGGCTGGCTGCGTGCAAGGCAAATGCCCTACTGCTGTGCTATCACTCCAGCCCCTTGCATATATAACCTGGAAAACAATTTTCAAAATTGTAAACCACTGGATTTATTCCTCAGCACATTGTTTACACATTATATTGTATCTCCTATTTTATTCTCTACCTCTCTCCCTCCACAAATACCCATAGAAACTAAATATAAGCTCTATGTGAAAAAATAATTCTTTGGTTTTCTTCTTTATAGAATCTCTGATGGCTAAAGTAGTCTTTACTGTAATAAATACTTAATAAAATTTTGTTCAATTAATTGTCTTCACAATACTTATATACTACTCGTTGAATGAAATTTGAGAATGAGAAAGTTAGACTTTGGGGACAATAAGAGGGCATCTCCAATTCTCATGATTTTATTAGTGATATTGTTTTGAAAAAAGAAATGAATGATGTAAATTTAAAAGAATAAAAACATTTCAAGTCCTATACAGACAAAACAGACCTCCCATGTTCTAGATGAATAGTTATTTGTATGCCTCAGTCTGTTTTATTTCACTTTATCTTTGTATATATCACGTTCAGGTCATCATAAATTGAAAGTGGGAGTGAAGGGGCCAGAGACATAGTATAGCATAGGGTGCTTGCACACAGCTGATTCAGATTCAATCCTCAGAACCTACCAGGAATGATCCCCAAGCGCAGAGGCAGGAGTAAGTCCTGAGCACTGCCAGGTGTGGCCCAAACATACAAAAGAAATTGGAAGCAGAGATGGGAAATGACCTTGTATTTGGTTATCGGGACCATCACTTTTCTTTGAGGAATTATAAAACTCCAGATGAATTTGTGTGAAGTGAGAATTTATGTAATGTGACATCGACTCAATACTGCCATGAAACAAGTTCTGTTGCAATTTTTTTTTTATGAAATGCTTCTGCAGCATCTATTTAATCAGATCCGTTTACTGGCATTACGCCACAGTTAAATTGATTCCTATTTGTGAGAATGTGTTGCATTTTTTTTTCATTCATTCATTCATCATCCTGTTATTCGTCGATTGCCTGGAGCAGGCCCCAGTAACGTCTCTTTCATCCTAGCCCTGAGATTATATTCAAGGCTCTTTAGGAGAATGAGACCCATCATTGTTACTAGTATTTGGCATATTTGGTACGCCACGGGGAATTTGCCAGACTCTGCCCTGTGGGCAGGCTACATTCGATAGCCTGCAAGTTTGTCCAAAGTAGGAATGAGATAATAAGATGTCATAAAAAGATGTCCTGATAAGATGGCGCGGCCGGAACCCGCGTGGCTTTGTCCCTCTGCCAGTACCTTCATGTGTGCGGAGAGTGGTCTCAGCATGGTGGTGGCTGGTCCTGGAGGTCTTCGGCTGCTGGAGCCCTGGTCAGGGCGGGGAGGAAAGCTCAACTTGCTCCCCTCCAAGGGGCCCCAGCGAGGAACAGCCAGGCGCGGGGGCAGAAGACTGCACCATTCTTGTCCGGGAGCTGGATTTTATAGTCTCTGAGTCTTGATGGGATTACACGGCGCCAGGGGGCCAGGTGTTAGGTGTGACCTCCGCCTACTGGAATTTGGAGGATCTGGGTGGAGGATGCTCAACTCCAATCCGAGTAGGCTTGGAGATCTCGGCCCCGGAACCCGCGTGGTTTTGTCCCTCTGCCAGTACCTTCATGTGTGCAGTCTCCTACCCCTGTGCCTGGCTGTTCCTCGCCGGGGTCCCTTGGAGGGGAGCAGGTTGAGCTTTCCTCCCCGCCCCGACCAGGGCTCCAGCAGCCGAAGACCTCCAGGACCAGCCACCACCATGCTGAGACCACTCTCCGCACACATGAAGGTACTGGCAGAGGGACAAAGCCACGCGGGTTCCGGGACCGAGATCTCCAAGCCTACTCGGATTGGAGTTGAGCATCCTCCACCCAGATCCTCCAAATTCCAGTAGGCGGGGGTCACACCCAACACCTGGCCCCCTGGTGCCGTGTAATCCCATCAGCGGCCAAGACTCAGAGACTATAAAAACCAGCTCCCGGAAGAGAACAGTGCAGTCTCCTGCCCCTGCGCCTGGCTGTTCCTCGCTGGGGTCCCTTGGAGGGGAGTGGGTTGAGTTTTCCTCCCTGCCCTGACCAGGGCTCCGGCAGCAGAAGACCTCCAGGACCAGCCACCACCATGCCGAGACCACTCTCCGCACACATGAAGGTTGCATTTTTAAGAGGAAAATTTGAGCTTTCTCTCAATTTAAGCAGACTTCCATCTACTTTGTGATCTCTTCACTCTTCCTTCAACTGAGTCAGACTGCTTCAGTAGATATTTGTCCATCATATGAACCAGATGCCTGTTTATGAAAGGATCACCATGGCAGTTAGTAGGATTGATTTCCTATGCCGTATTGGCTTCAATTCCCAGTGTCTCAGTTGATTGCAATTGTGACACTGAGAACAGTTTTAAAAATTCTATCTCAGCTAACTCATATAAAATGTAAATAATAATACCACATAGGATATTATAAAGACAACAAATGATGATGCATATAAGATAGACATACCTTGAAGGTTTTAAAGATTCAGGTACAGGTCATCAGAATAAAACAAACATCGTAATATCACAGAAATCCCAGAAAACAGCTTGGTTTTTTCCACTGCAGACAAATTCCAGTAAGTGAGCAGTTAAATTATGTCTAAAAATCATGTACTACCTTAATTGAAAAATATTTGTGTGTGTATTTTGTTCTGGGATTACATGTCCTCAGGTTTTATTTCTGGCTCTGTTCTCTGTAATACTCTCGGTGGTGCTAGAAGGTGTACAGTGTCAGGAATAAAACCCTGGTTTACTGTGTGCAAGGAAAGCACCCTCTCACTATACTATCTCTCTGGCCTAAGTACAGACCTCTTAGCAATCACTACAGATTCTGTTTTGTTTTTGTTTTGGCACCACATGCAGTATTACTCCTGGCAATACTCAGGGGATCATAGGTAGTGCAAGTGAAATAGGGTCAGCCACAAGCAATGTAAGTGCCTTAAACTCTGCATTATCCCTTAATGGCCCTTATTTTCACTTTTTGAAAAAGTCTTTATACTATTTTCTATAGAAACATAACCAGAGGACATTCCCATCAACAGTGAATAAGGATGACTTTTCTTAAACCACATCCCTGAGAGTTCAAAGAATTATGTATTTATATTGATTACAGTGCTAAATAATAAAATTTCTAGGAAATGGAAACACACCAATTACCAAGAAGTTGGGGGTTATATACATGATATAATACTATGCAGCTGTAAGCAATGATGAAACCATGCAGTTTGCAGCAATGTGGAAGAAACTGAAAGGTATCATGATAAGCAATATAAGTCAGAGGAGAAGAAACAGATGTCAGATGGTCTTACTGATATGTAGAATACAGACAGAAAAACCAAGGAACTCATCTTGGATTATCACCCACAAACAAAGGAGGTAGAGGTGAAAAGGAACGAAGAGCGATCACACTAGAGGTGGTGCAGCTCACATATGGAGGCTCACGGGCACTATAATGGGAGTAGGAGGCAGTCATTTTGCACACCAATACTTTAAATACTATTCCAAAAGTTGAAAATTTAAAAATTTAGTTCTTTAAAAAATTATTGCTAAAAAGTCCTACTAATAGTTAGCTGGAACTTTATGAGTTCTAATGTTTTTGTGGTAGAGGGTCTTGCCTTCCTCTGGATGGCTGCTGACTGATCAGGGCAGAGGTTGCTGAAGACTGAGGTGACCATAAAAATATTTAAAATAAGACAGCAGTGAAGTTTGCCTCACTGACTCTTCCTTTCACCAAAGTTTTCTTTGTGGCATATAATCCTTTTTGATATATCTATGTTGGAACTTTAAAAGTTACAATTAAATCTCTCAATTTCTATGCTAATTTATCAACTAAATTTATTTAATATTTTAAGTTTTCTTGCATTTCAAAGATGTTCACAGAATCTTTAGCAGAAGTATATTTAATTGGAATAAAATACTTACTTTGTTCATACAGAACAGACAACATCTTATTCATTGATGTTTTAGCATGAGATTACAGCCATTCAGCCTTATCTTTAGACCTTATATCTAATTCTAGTTCTATTGCTATGTCCATCACAACTACACTTATTTCCTCTGCTGGAGTCTTAAAGTCTTCAATGTCATTCATTAGAAATGCAATCAACATTTTCTAAATTCCTATATGGGTTAATATTTTGTCCCCTTCAGTAAGTCCCAAACATTTCTAATGGCGTCTAGTATTGTAGATCCTTTCCAAAAAGTTTTCAATAATCTTGCCCAGATTGACCAGAAGAAACACTATGGCAGCAATAGATTCACAAAATGCCTCTCATCAACAGAAGAATTTGAAAATGGAAATTATTCCCTGGCGTATGGGCTACAGAATAAAATTAGTAGGCATGGAAAACATCATAAATCTATACATCTCAATTAGTGTGCTTGGGTGTCAAAATAAATTATCAATGAGTCATCATGTTTTTTAGAAAATATTTTTGTCTCTAACAGGACTCAAAGATAAACTTGAAATATTTAATAAAAACAAATGTAAGCAGAGGTGCTGTCATATCTCATCTTTTGTTATGCATTAATAGACTCAAAATATATTTAACATTATTTGTAATAGTCCTAGGATTTTCTTTAATAAATGAGTACTGTCTTCACTTAAAATTATTAGCAACATTATCTCTTAAGAATAGAGTCATCCTGTTATTTGCAATCAGTTATTGAAGTGGTTTCCTCCAAAGTTATGAAAGTTCTAAATTGCACTTTTACCTAATATAGGGATATTTTATCTACATCAAAAATCTGTTGCTTAGTTGCCCATTTCATTATTGCATTAGTTGCTCTCCTGGATACCTTGCTACAGCTTCTACATTAACACTCTCTTATATTTGTACTTCTATGTTACAGGATGGCACATTTCCTTAGGCTTCACAAAACAACCTCTTCAAGCTTCTAATATTGCTTGTTTGATTTTATACAATGGCCAGGATCCAGAGATTATCACAACAAGCTCCCGGGAGAGCACAAGGCAGAGTCTCCTACCCTGTGCCTGACTATCCTCGCCAGGGCCCAACAGCTGAAGACCTCCAGGCCCCAGCCAAGGCCATACTGAGGCCACTCTCCACACACTTGGATAAGCCTCAGGCATAACAGAACTGGCAGAGGAACCCAGGTGTGTGGGACCCGGGGCTGAGATCCCCAAGCCTGCACGGTTTAGGACTGGACCTGTCAGTAGCTAGACAGTTACACCCTCCAACTGCCGTGTAACCCCAACAACGGCCAGGATCCAGAGATTATCACAACAAGCTCCCGGGAGCGTGCGGCCGCATTTCCCATCTCGCGACTATTTATTTACTTTTCTCTAAGTTTTCAGGGTACCTTTAAATATCCCACCTGCACGGCAGAGCCTGGCAAGCTATCGGTGGTCTATGCCAAATAGACCAAATTGATATGCCAAATCCAGTAATAAATGGATCTCATTCCCCTAACCCTGAATATGGCAGAGTCGATAAGGATATGGAAGGAAAGGCTGATAAAATATCAAGGCAGAAATAGGCTGCCAAAACGAAGAAAAACAAAAATGATTGTCTGTACTTTTAATGCTCGTATGCTGGCATCTGCTGCATCCATTGAAGACCTTATGGTACAAGCGCCAAAGATCAAGTACGACATCATTGGTCTGACGGAAACGAGAAGACATCAATCACATCATGCTGTTTTCGACACTGGAGAAGAATTGTTCCTTGGAACATGTGATAAAAGAGGCGTCGGTGGTGTCGGTATCCTTGTCAACACAAACTTAGCCACGAGCATTGATTCATTCGATTGCATAACAACCCGAATAGGACGATTACACTTGAATAGATGTGGCTCACTACCGGCAGTTTCTATCTTTGTTGTCTATGCACCAACATCCAGTTATGGTGAAAGAGAAACTGAGAAGTTATACATGGAGCTGGAGAAGTTCTATAAAGAAGATCACACCTTCTACAAGATCATTGTCGGTGATTTTAATGCCAAGATAGGACCAAGAAGATCAGTCAATGAACTCCACATCGGGACCCATGGCCTAGAATGGAACGAACAGGGTGACAGACTGTCTGAGTTCATCATGTCAACCAAAACCTTCCTTGGTAACTCACAGTCCCAAAAGGCTGAATCTAAACGTTGGACATGGGAGTATCCCGATGGACGGTTCCACAATGAAATAGACCACATCATATTCAATCGGTGGTTTTGCCTAACTAATGTTGCTGTTGTCCCAAAATTCCAAATGGGATCAGACCACCGTCTTCTTCGTGCAAAATTCTACCTCACAGAACGAGGAGAAAAGAATGCAAGGTTTAAGAAGAGGACTCCCAGAACGACCACCAACTGGGAGCTCTTTGGCTCTGTTGCAGCAACATGGGAAGATGCCGTCATTGACAACATTGATGAGGAATACGATCGAATGATTCAGCACCTCCATGATTGTGCAACGAATGCCAAGAGAGAGATAACCACAAAAAAACGCCTTTCTTCGAACACTCTTGAACTTATTCGCCAACGTGGCTTGGCACATGCCTCAGGCAACCACAAGCGAACATCCGAACTGGCAAAACAGTGCAGAGAAGCCATCAAGGATGACCTCAAAAACAGGAGAGCAGCAGTACTGGTAGATGCGGCAGAAGCTGGGAAAAGCATTCGTAATGCCCGCCTGTCCTTCACCAACTACAAAACCAAGATGACTGCCCTCCGACATCATGATGGATCTATCACATCTTCCAGAAGGGCAATGGAGAAGATTATTCATGACTTCTACTCAGATCTCTTTAATAGCCATGTCCACTTGCCCACATACCACATATCACATGATGGATATGTCGTTCCCAATGTTCTCCCTTCCGAAATCCAACATGCCATCTCGTCGGTAAAGAAACAAAGAGCACCTGGCCCAGACAAGATCAGACCTGAACACCTGAAGAACTTACCATCAGTACTCATCAATACATTGGCTTGGCTCTTCACACGCTACCTGTCTGAATGCAAGGTTCCATCCCAATGGAAAACCAGCAGGACTGTACTACTATACAAGAAGGGAGACAACCACGACATTGGCAACTATCGCCCAATCTGCCTATTGTCTGTCGTCTACAAACTGTTCACTGGAGTCATCCTGAATAGGATTAGCAGAACACTAGATGAAGGACAACCATGTGAACAAGGCCAGATTCCGAAAAGGATTCAGTACCATCAACCATATCCACACGATTACTAAGCTCATTGAGGTTTCTCGGGAGTTCAAGATGCCGCTCTGTCTAACGTTCATTGATTTAAAGAATGCCTTTGATTCTGTTGAGATGGAAGCGGTCATGCAAGTCCTAGCCAATCAGGGCGTACAAACTCAATACATCAGGATCCTTCATGAGCTCTATTGCGGATTAACTACCAAAATCTCACCATTCTACAAAGAAGTAGTCATCCGTATCAAGAGAGGGGTTCGACAGGGTGATACCATTTCACCAAAACTCTTCAGTGCCACCCTCGAGAACATCATGCGACGACTGGAATGGCAAAGCATGGGAGTGAAGATAGATGGTCGGCAACTACACCACCTACGCTTTGCTGATGACATCGTTCTAATAACACCAAACATCAGCCAAGTGGCACAAATGCTTGACCGTGAATGTGGAAAGGTCAGACTACAGCTGAATCTTACGAAGACAATGTTTATGAGAAACAGCCTTGTTCCTGACACCCCATTCGCTCTCAACGGAACCACCATCTCCGAGTGCAACAGTTATATATACCTAGGTCGAGAAATCAACATGATGAATGACCTAGCACCTGAGTTGCACAGGAGGAAGAGAGCGGCTTGGAATGTCTTCAAGAACGTTGAAGAAATAACTAAAAGGACAAAGAACCTCCAGCTACGAGCACATCTCTTTGATTCCACTGTTCTTCCTGCATTAACATATGCCTCAGAGACCTGGACCCTACGAAAACAGGATGAGAATGCTATTCAGGTCTCTCAAAGAGGAATAGAAAGAGCTATGCTTGGAATATCATGATTCACTCAAATGAGAGATAGAATCCGGAGTTCTGATCTTCGTCAACGCTCAAGAATCAGGGACACTGTCTCATTTACCAAGACACCAAAAATCAGATGGGCTGGACACGTAATGAGGTTTACAGACAACCGCTGGACTAGAGCCATTACTGATTGGATTCCATGGGACATCAAAAGATCACGTGGCCGCCCACCTACAGGATGGTCAGACTTCTTCATCAAGACCCTGAGTAATCGGTTTGAGGCTCTGCATGTTCCTAGAACGAACAGATACCATTGGGCTACGCTAGCACGCAACCAGGATGAATGGAGACGTTATTGGCACCTGCTCGAGTAAATCCATGAATAACGGGGATTAAGTGATTAAGTGATTTTATTACCTTTATTGGATCTCATTTAATTAAAGAAAATTAAATACAGTCTTTTAAAAATATTTTTATTGAAGCAATGATATACACAGTTACACAGTTACTAAGTTGTGCATGATTGTGTTTTAGTTATATAATATTCCAACACCCATCTCTTCACATCAGTGTACATTTCCCACCACACATCGTGTCCCCCCCCCACCCTCTTCTTTGGCAGGCACTTGTCTTCTCTCTGTCTATCTCTTTCCTTTGGGGCCTTATGGTTTGCAATACAAATAATGAAATATTATCAGATATATCCATTTGCCTTTCAACACTCAGTTCCTTTCCAAAATTATTATTTCCAACTATTATTGTCACATTGGGCCCTTCTCTATCCTAACTGCCCTTAGCCATCCCCACACTCTTGTGACAACGTTCCAACCCAACCATTGACTAGTTCTCCGGGCCCCTATTTACTCTGGCCTTGAATATTAGTCTCTCTCTCTCTCTCTCTCTCTCTCTCTCTCTCTCTCTCTCTCCTTCTCCCTCCCTCTCTCTCCCTCTCTCTATAGCTATATAACTGTCTTTAATTTTATAATTGTATATGTAGAGAGAGAAAAAGAGAGAGAAAGAGAAAGAGATCCCACAAATAAATACAGTCATTCTGTATCTGTCCTTCTCCTGATTCGTTTCACTCAGCTAAAGACTTATTCTTGATTAGGATTTGGTTTAAGGAATGTTGTCTTTGGTTTGGTCTTCTATTCAGACAACCTATTTTTCTTCATATCAGAAATAATATCAGAAACTTTCTTATCATTTTATGTTTTTACTTGAGTATCGATAGACTAGGAGGCAAGACGGCACCAACGCCGGTTGAACCCCTCACGCTCTCCCGAACCTGGCTCACCATCTTGCCCTGGTGTCACACAGCTCAGTGCACTGGGCATGGAGTTCTGTGTGTGATCCCTGCTGGAGCTCTGCGCGTGGTTCCTGCCATACATCGCCAGCTGCTTTGCAGGATTGGGACAGAGTGGCTTCGGTGGAGCAAGGAAAGACCGAGGCAGCGGCCGTAGCATCACTGCCTCCCCTAGCTGGGCCAAGTCATGGCACCATCGAGCATGGAGCAGTGACAGTGGCCCGCAGGGTGACTTATTCACTCTGGGATGCTGTCTTCCAACCACCGAGTGACTTGGGACTTGGTGCAGGTGTTCAACCTGGCACAGACCTTATGCAATGGGATCTTGATCTGCCAGCTATTCAACGACTTCTGGGTGAACTCCATCCACTTCAAGGAGATAAACCTGGGGCCGTAGATGCCCCAGGCGCTGCCCAGAAATGCAGGCAGGTGCGTGTTGTCAGTGTACAAATTGTTACAGCAGGCCGGTCATCAGGAGCTTACTTTAGGTACACTGGGAACACCTGCAGGGGTGATTAGAGATTGTCCCAAAAGCCTCCATCTTCTCCCCGGGGAGCCCAGCAAGCTACCAAGAGTATCCAGCCCCACAGCAGAGCCTGGCAGACCACTCACGACGCACCAAATATGCTGACAACAGTAGCTAAAATGAGTCTACTCAAGATCCGCCAGCTGCCGATCCAGAGGATGGTGCACAAGATCGAGTAGGACTTCAAGACCAACCTGCTCTCCCAGAGCTTGGCCATCATGGTGCTGCAGGAGGCATGCGAGGCCTACATGGTGGGGCTCTTTGAGGACACCAACCTCTGCACATTCCCCACCAAGCGTGTCACCATTATGCCAAAGGACATCCAGCTGGCATCCCACATCTGCGGAGAGAGAGAATAAGGTTTACAATGCTAACATCTCAGGGATGAGACAAATGGAGATGTTACTGGAGCCTGCTCAAGTAATCGATGATTAACAGGATGATAGTGACAGTGACAGTGACTAGAGTATCACTTCTAATTTCTTTGAAAACATTTGCTTTGTAATCATAACTTGGCTAATTGATGCAAGGTGCTTACTTTTAGGTACAAAATAGCTTTTGCTATGCTTAATCATTTCTAGCTTTTGGTTTAAAATAAGAGATACACATCCTTTCCTTTCTTTGAAAATGTAAAGGAAATTTTAGGATTGTTAGACTAAATTCAATATTCTTATACTGAGAAAATAGGGAGAATTTAAAGGGAAGGGGAGAAATTGACAGAGACAGAGAAAGAGGGATGGAGGGAGGCGGGGGGAGAGAGAGAGAGAGAGAATCAGAGAGAGAGAGCATGCTGGTTGTCAGAAACACAAACTACATGTATCATTTGTGTTCTTAAATGGCCCTGGTTTGTGGTGCCCCAAAATAGTTATAAAAGTAACATCAAAGATCACTGATCTCAAAGTCAGAGAGATGGTACAATAAGTAAGAATCAAACCCATATCAAACCCATGTGACGAGCCTGGGTTTGACCCCAGCACCACATAGCAGTTCCCCAAATACCACCAGGAGTGACCCCTGAGCACAGAGCTATGGAACATGCCCAGAGCACCACCAGCTGTGGCCAAAGACAAAAAACAAAAATCACTAATTACTGTTCACAGTAATAAATGTAATAGAATTGAAGACTTTGAATTACTGTGAGAATTACCAAGTTAAAACACAAGGATATAAAAAGAAATGCATGTTGTTGGGGGAAATTGAAGCCATAGACTTGTTAAATGCAGCAGTGCCACAAACCTGCAATTTGTATAAAATGAAAATATATGCAAGTCACAAATATACCAAAGCACAATAAAATTAGATTGCATAAAATTAAAAGGCTCTATACAATAAAACTCTATTGCTGTTATCACTGGGCATAAAAGGATTAAAAGACATGAATAGTGACTCCGTTCATAAAAGGATTAAAAGACATGAATAGTGACTCCATTTGGAACAACATCCTTATCTCTACATGATAATTTAACTCCATTACTCCCTTACCCCAGCATGCTCTATGATTTTGTTGCAGGGTGGTTTACTGGAAAGAGCAGTTCTAAAAAAATACCCTAAAACCTTGGTGTAGAATTTAGTGGAACCTTTATCATGTCCCATTATAGAAGTATCACCCTCTGTGCCCTGAGAACCAGGACCTCTCATCACTTAGAACAAGACAGGAAGCACAAATGCTCCAAGTGGCTCTTAAAATAATGAGGATTGGAGCTATTCTTCATTCTCTAGTCTTACAACAGCTCAACAAAACACTCCTCACTTTCGTGAAAGAAATAGAACCAGAATGATACTTTCTCTGACGGTGGTAATAATATGTCACTGAAAGTAAAAGCAGAAAACAAAAAAATCATTGCATTAGGCTAATGACGTAAATACCAAGGAGAGAATAATCATGGTGCAAAATGATGAGTACTGGATATATCTCTGGTTTATGCGTTTTTACTGATTATGATTTAATTTTCTAAAAAGTGCATCAGTTTCCCTCTATGGGACTAATAGCCTCTTACCTGTCTATCTTAGGCTTTACTGGATGGATGACAATTACAGAGTACTGCCAAATCATGATAACAGAATTCTTGATTTTTCACCCAGAGTTCTTTGCACAATTATCACCCAAAGCTCCCAGTGGCCCTGACACAAATAGTCCAAATATGATATGTTATGGGACTCTAGACCTAGTCATTTTACACAGTTTGTCGACCCTGAGTTCAATTAACAACACATTTCAGCTGCCAATCTGCATTTTGTGTTCCTCTTGGAGTCCCTGTGATCAAGAGGTGAATGTTCCCCATGACTGTGTATATACTGATGCCACTGTTAACCTCTGGCTGCAAGTAAATATGCTGTGAGAATCCTAGCAGTGTCTCCCCAAATGGGCCATACTGTTCCCGCGGGAGAGGGGATATGTAGAGGGCACCAGGTAACCTAGTTCCTCCCGTTAGTCGTTTGAAATCGCGCATGCATGTAGCAAGCATTCCGGCAGCAGAACCACTCCTGGTGAGATAATTGAGACGCTCTCACTACACACATGTGGACACAACAGGCCTCACACTTGTGTGGCCGGACAAGGAGGAAAAGCCAAAGGGACAAAGGCATGAGGAGGCAAGCCAGAGCAGGACCCCTAGTCTGAGCCCAGAACCCCATTCACAGGGAGGATCCTGGACTTGGTTTGGGAATAAGGGGAACCTGAACAAGGGCTACTGCCAGCAGCAGAAGAGCTCCAGCTAAGGCTGTTGGAGAAAATAACTGTAATATCAAAGAATGTGGGGGCTTCTGTAATAATACTGATACAAAATCCCAAAGGACCAGCTGGGAAAGCTAACTGAACTCTGCTCTATCAACACTGCCCCTTGGGAAGCTAGAATGATTCAGGGGAAGCTACAGAATCCAGCTGAGTCGGGGGACTGGTTTGCTTGCTCAAAGAAGATAATTTGCACTAAGGAGTGTAGAGAGGAGAAGAGAAGAAATAGAATGAAGGGGAAGGGGAGAAGAGATAGATGAGAAACATTGGGGACGCGCATTGTGGACCCTGAACCCACTTAACAACACATTTCAGCTTGGAACTTGGAACACATAGATGGTGTCAAGGAAGATAAAGTTAAGTATCCAAATCATCAAGTCAACAACACTGAAATCATGAACCCCAAATTTTAATACCCAGACTTAAGAGGTGTCTGTCAAGATGGCAGACTGGGGTTGAGTTGAGAGGGTGTCAGAGAGGGAATATGAGAACACTGGTGGAGGGAAGTTGACATGGGTGGCTGAGTTAGTGGTGAAACAATGCAAAAACACAACTATACAACTATGAACAACTTTGTAATTCATGGTGCTTTAACAATATAAAATTTCGAGGAAACAAAAAGACAATTTTTCAGAAGGACATTGTGCAACATTTTTTTTCTTGGAAAGACTGTAGTAGGTGAAATTAGTTTGGGAACTTCTCTGAGGTTGCCCATAGCTGGTACTTGCTTACAGGTGAATCGACTATACCTTTGTTTCATCCTCAAGCACTAAATCTTTCTGACCACTGCTCTGGAAACAAGATGGAGATTGTTGGCTCTGCATGCAGAGTGCCCCCCCAAGATCTAGAAATCTTTATCATTCACAGGAAACTTCTCTAACTACATACACTGACTACCCATAAAATCACCATAACTTTACTTATCACACACACACACACACACACACACACACACACATTCATCTGTCCCATGTAACTAAAAATAAAGAGAATTACACATGCCCCAAGCCAAATTGTAGCAACGCATGTTATTTTTTCACAGCTACCTCAAAAATCTTATGCAACAAATAGAATATAACCAAGCTTGGCCCATATTCAGAATGTTATTATAGACTATTCAAAAAGCAAAGAAGATCTAAGGTGGGGTGAGTATTGCAAAATCCCACAAGAGTAGCCCCATCAGTGCTTCTATCATTTAAACTCACAACACCATGGCATGTGGTTAGCCTAGGAATGTGGCTTAGCCAAAGACATTAAAACCACGAAAAGGTAAAAGATGTATCAGCAATCTGAAGAACAGAAATGTTAAGCACTGTCCATCTGGTACTACTACTACAGGAAAAGTATGCAAGCTAGAATTAACTAAAATTAGAATATTCAACCAGTACACTGGTTGAATATAGTGTAGCTTCCTCTATCTTAATAGTAAGCTAGTGTTATTAAGGTAAATGCATTCCTTTTATCATATAAATATTCAGAACATACATTAATATACTCTTAAGCATATCACCACTTATAGTGGTATCCAAAATGTTTAAATATTTTCCGTGGGCCAGAACATAATCATTTTTTATTCACACTAACGACTAA
This sequence comes from Sorex fumeus, assembly GCF_029834395.1. Taxonomy (NCBI): domain Eukaryota; kingdom Metazoa; phylum Chordata; class Mammalia; order Eulipotyphla; family Soricidae; genus Sorex; species Sorex fumeus. The sequence continues at coordinate 30,707,696 of NW_026606188.1, forward strand.
GTATATTTGTAACATCCATGCATCTATGCTAGAATATTTTTAAAGCCTAGACAAAATTAATATTTTAAATACTAAAATTAATTCCAATTTTAGTTATTCAAGATATATGTGAATAAAGTATTCAATTTTTTTCATCATCTGCAACTTTAGGTAGTATTTCAGATACCACATGCAAAGTTAACAAGATCTCTAATTTTATTTATTTCTTTATTTGGTTTTTGAGTCACAGTGTTTGGTTTTTGAGTCTGCAGTGTTCAGAGTGGGGCTGGATGGCAGGGGTGGGGGTTTGGGGGAGCCTTGGCCTACATGGTGCCCAAGGTCAGCGGCATGCAAAGCAAGCATCCCACCAGCTGTACTATCTCTCCAGCCCCAAGGTCTCTAATTTTAAGACACTAATCAAAACTGTTTATGTTCCAGTATTCTTGGAGTGGCATATATAATAGACAATTGTTGAGACAATTGTCCAATTAGCAAGCCCATTAACTCTGATTGCCAGAAGTTTTCCACACAAAAGTGGACACCTACTTCAAAGACACAAATGCAAAGACTGATAAAACTGTTCTGACTCATGAAGATAGGAAACAGCAGAAGTTTACTCTTTACAACTAAAATGCTTAACGCTCCAGGTGAAAAAAAACAAACAAATGTTCTTTGAGAAATGATTTGCTTATTCTTTTTTTTTTCAAATTGTGACAAAGTATCAAATTTTATTAAATTGTATTTATAGTTTATTATTTGTAAATAGTATTTATTAGTATCAATTATAATGTTATTTTTCCCCCTTTATTTTATTTTATTTTTTTTAAAGTGGTAGATTTACAATTTTTTGTGCTTTGGTTTCAATTATACAATGATCAGATACCCATCCCTCCACCAGTGCCCATTTTCCACCACCATGGATAATATCCCTCCCACCCCCATCCCCCCATCCCCCCTGTCTCTGTGGCAGGGCAATGTTCTCTCTCTCCTTTTGGGTGTTGTGGTCTGCAAAAGAGGCATTGAGTGGCAAACATGTTCAGTCCATAGTCTACTTTCGACATGCATCTCCCCTCCTGGGAGGATCCTCCAAACATCCTTTATTTGGTGCTCCCTTCTCTATCTGAACTGCCCTTTCCTCTAGGATATCCGGCTGGCCTCTAAGTTATGGAGTAATCCTCCTGGTGCTGATCTCAGCTATTCTTGGGTATTAATCTCATACTTTGTTACTTTATATCCCCCAGATGAATGCAATCTTTCTATGTCTATCCCTCTCTTTCTGACTCATTTCGCTTAGCATGATACTTTCCATATTGTACCACTTGTATGTAAATTTCATGACTTCATCTTTTCTAACAGCTACATAGTACTCCATTGTGTAGATGTACCAAAGTTTCTTTAACCAGTCATCTGTTCTTGGGCATTCAGGTTTCTTCCAGTTTCTGGCTATTGTAAAGAGTGCTGCAATGAACAAACAAGTGCAGATGTCACTTCGACTATACATTTTTGCCTCTCTGGGATATATTCCCAGGAGTGGTATTGCTGGGTCAGTCTCTTATGACCTTCCTCACTCTGAAATCGATGTGGTCTAATATAAGGATGGCTACCCCAGCTTTTTTATGGGAGCTGTTGATTTGCTTATTCTTAAAAGAAAAATTCATGGACACAGAGAGGTAAGCTCAGATATCATGGGCATGCCTTGCATACACAAGGCCCCAGAGTTCAATCCCTAGCACCCCATGTTTTCTGTAGCACAGGAGGCATTGCTCTGCAGGCACTAGAGCACCACCAGGTGTGAACCTGCTGGGTGCCCCCAAACATCTGGGACCCAGCTACACCTCTTTGCCTTCCAAGAACCTACCATTGAGGCATCTGTCCCAGGCAATTGACTTTGTGCCACTGGACATTTGCCTCTGGACCCTCTAAAGCAGTGCTTGGGAAACCCCTGCTCACCCACAAAAAAGGAAAGAAATTTACATTTTCAAAGTCAACATTAACATAAAAAACAACCTTCTGAATCCTTTCTGGTATGAGGCATGGAACTTGGGGGAAGTTTTTGTCAATGTCTGTAGGTTCTTAGCTCGTGGAACAAACTCTTTTTATCAGATTTAAATCTCATCCTGTTTTTAAGCTTTCCTCTTGCTATCTTTCAGTTGGGAATGATAAATCCAATATTAAGTTATTCGTATAAAATAATGTTTTCTTTCTATCTATTTTTATTTATTTTGTTTTGGGGCCAGACTTGGCAGTGCTCAAGGATTGCTCCTGACTCTATGCTATGGGCTGGCAGGGCTCAGGGAACCACATAAGGTACCAGGAACAAACCCAGGTCAGTCGAATGTGAGGTACATGCCATTCCTGCTTTATTATCTCTCCAGCCCAATAAGTTTTATTCCTATGTTGTTTATCTAAACTTTCATTTTTGCATAAAGACGTATGTTGCATAAGATTCATGTTTGTTACCATAGCTAATCCAATCTACTATCTGTTGTCCTGTTTTTCTTGTCTCAGTCTTTCTCCATCTCTGCTAGACTAGGAGCAAGAAGCCTTAGTCTTATCTCATGCTCACTAATAATAACCCTAACCTCTTCCAGGGCTATATTTAGACCTTTCATGGGCTGTACCTTATCACGGCATGTCTCCTCTTGAATTGCTCTTCTATTCACTTTTCAGTATTTTGCAAATTAGATCATGAATTGATTGTATTAATAATGATGGGTATTTGATTAGTGTGTGATTGTAACTCAAACATGAAAGCTTGAATCACGATGATTCAATAAAATAAAATAAAATAATGATGCTTGCCACTGGATGAAAATTAACCAAAGAATGATAGGTATTTGAAATTTGAAAGACTAAATTCTTGTATGGAACTACAGCTTGCAATATTCAGGGGTTTCTCCTGCCCCTGCACTCAGGAATTATTCCTGGAGGTGCCTGGGGGGGACTATATGGCTGAACCCCAGTTGGCCACATGAAAGGTAAGCACACTACCCACTATACTATCATTGTTCTATTTACAACCATTTTATGGAAGCAACTCTTGTTCTGTTCACAACATTTGTCTCTATTCTACTTATCCCTGATTACTAATCTGCCATAGTTAACTCAGAGCTCCTGGCATCAAAGCCAAAAATAGAGAAAGGAAGGCTAATTATGCACCTTAAATTTTCTTCTCTTCTTGCGACTAAATTTTCTTCAGGATGCTGACCCTGAGCCATAAAATCTTGGCTTTTAATGTTTCACAGTGAAAGTATTGTGCTTTGTCCTTATGTATTGCAGCGATTCGTGTGATCTTAAAGTAGATTTAGTGGAAAGCATGTTGGTGTTCAATTTTTTTTCTATTTTATCCAACATGGTCACAGGAAAAAATTAAGAGTAACCTGCATTTGTGTTGTCACACATTCAGTTTGACAGAATTTGCAGATAAGACGAATTTGGGACATATATGCTACTTTATTTTCTAAATTTCTTTCTTAGCAATGAGTTGGGGAAGATTGACCACTGTAGTCAGACAGATCCATTTTCAAAGGCTTCCTGAATAAAAGTCATTTATTCTTTTTTATTCTTATTTTGGATCCCCTTGTTATTTTTAATTCCAACCAGTTTTCCAAGAGCAATATGTATAAAATGTAGCAAGATGGTGTTATTCCCTAGAGGTCTGACATTTAAATAGATTAGGATTCTAAAGCAAATTAAATGCTTCATGGCATAGGGGCTTAATTTAGTTCTTATTAATTAACCATTCAGCACATTGATTATAAGGACCTTAGCTTTACCAGGAAAGAAAAAGGAAAGATACTGACTACAGAGCCCTCATATTTTGTCATATGTAGACTTCAGAAAAATGGCAGATTACTTAACCCAATCTGAAAATTAACCTCCTAAATTATCTACATATCTGAATGATGAATGTGAAGATTAGTAGTGATTCTATGTATTTAATGGGTTAAGTATTCAATATGATTCTTCTACACAAATTCTCTTCACCAACCTTCTTTGAGTCAACCTATTGATTTTTGTTATAAGGTTTGATTTTTGTTATAAGGCTTGATTTTTGTTATAAGTTTTACATTAATAACATTTTAATGATAGACAAAATAGTTCTTTTAAAAGTAACTCTATCATAGTGTATAGTGTCTTAGATTAATGTGCTGGTTTATGCCAGTGAATGATAGAGAGTAAAATGGAATGTCAACCTCAGATTTATACTGTGGTAAACCCATAAATTTAATGTGGGTATCATATTTTGGGCACACTAAATTGTTAGTTGAGAAAGATGAGTGGCATCGAGTGAATAATTTCCCCCCAAATTTACAATGGTCTGGTTACTAAATGATGTGTGTACTGGCACTAGCTATTGCATTCAAACTCTTTCTAAAAAGCATTTCCTTTTTTGTAACAAGTCAACAAATACACACTAATTTCCAACTATGCTCCAGAAAGTGCTCTAAGCACTGAATATTCATTAGTAATGCAATATTATCAACCACTCTGGCTTCCTCATAGATAAAGTACATTCTGGTTATAAAGTTAAAAGTAAATGACAGAGTTAAGAACAAATTTCTAGAGTTGAGGAGGAAAAAAGTCTTATGACTTGAAGAATGGTAGTACTTGTGGAGCTACTCAGATGCAATATAGTCGAGAATATGGCTTGAAGATAGAGCCAAAGGACTTAAGAGACTGGAAACATAAGTTTGAGACACCTAAGCAAATAGAAGAAGTATTTACAAAGATAGAGAGATTAAGGGAGTTTGGGGAAGACATAAAGAGTTTTGTATTTGAGATACTGAGTATAACGCCTAGAGTGCCAGTTAAATATGTTCAGAAATTCAGAAATGAGTTCCTGTCTGGAACAAAGGAAGATAGAAATAACTTCCAGGTGATTGGTGTATCCAAAGATGGGTCTTTAGACATTATCAACCAGAGAAGTAATATAAAAAGAAAAAAATCCAATTCAAGGCACTCCAAAACACAACATTGAGGATAGCACTGTCCTCCCATTGTTCATCGATTTGCTTGAGCAGGCACCAGTAACGTCTCCATTGTGAGACTTCTTGTTACAGCAGATAGGGAGCAGAAAAAAAAATAATTTTAAAAGACTACCTTGAAAGATAAAATGGGGAGTTTAGTATCCTGTAATCTCTGTCTCTGTCTTGTCTGTCTTTTTCTTCCTAAAAAATCTATTTTACTTTACTATTTATAATTTTATCCTGGAAATTCTTGACTTCCCGTTAATCATCGATTTGCTCAAGCAGGCACCAGTAACGTCTCTATTTGCCCTTGCCGCATGCTAGTATAGCCCAATGGCATCTGTTCGCTCTAGGAACACAAAGAGCCTCAAACCGATCATTCATGATCTTGATGAAGAAGTCTGACCATCTGGTAGGTGGGCGGCCATTCGATTTTTTGACATCCTGTGGAATCCAGTCGGTAACAGCTCTAGTCCAGCGTTTGTCTTTAAATCTCATTACGTGACCAGCCCATCTGATTTTTGACACCTTGGCAAACGAGACAGCATCCCTGATTCTTGATTGTCGACGGAGGTCAGAATTCTGGATTCTTTCTCTCATTTGAGTGAAACGTGATATTCCAAGCATAGCTCTTTCAGTTCCTCTTTGGGAGACCCGAATAGTGTTCTCATCCTGTTTGCATAGGGCCCAGGTCTCTGAGGTGTATGTTAATGCAGACAATCATAAAGACAAGAACTTAAATTTTGATAGATATTAATACTGACTCCTCTGATCAGTCCTGAACTTGGTGACTTAGCAGACACCCTTTCCCTCACTGATGACAAGGTATTAACTATTCCTTCAATAAGATGTAGTATATCATTATTTTGCCTTATCACATAGGCAAATTATTAAACACAGTTAACAAATAAAATGAAAAATAAACCTGACAAACCCTATCAGGAAGTTAAATTCTGGTGGATAATCCTGACTCATAAAAATAAAATCAAAGTGGGTGAGGCCATGTGGATGATTTGTGGGTAAGTATGGGATTATGTAGAATTGGGATACTGGTTTATACATGTCCAAAAATAAAGAATCTCTCAGATCTGTTCTTCTTCCCATAAATCCAGAGACAAGACATGCAAATGTCACTTTACTTTTACTTCTTTTATTTTTGCTCCTGTAACTGATAATGGAGTGAAACACATTTGGTGGAAAGATGATGCAATAAGAGCAAAACATACATGGTTCTGACTTTCTCTGTATAAGCTAAGATTTTTGGCTGCATTCTTCATTGTAAAAAGATACATTCATGAAACTTCTGCCAGGGCAAATAGATTGGCGCAGACATTATAAGAACAGAAAAAAATCTACCTTATGTCAAAGCTGGAGCAATATATGACTATTTGTGTTACAAATAGATAAATGAGTAGCAAATTCACAATTCCAAAAATGTCATTATGCACACACAAAAGAAACAGTAGAAAACATGAGACATATTATTTTTACATGAATAAATCACAGGTGGAAGCAATCATAGCCAAAGAAATAAGAAAGCTTTTCCTTAAAATATCTGATAAAATAGAAGGTACACAGATGATCACATCATGAATTCAGAGAGAAAAGACTTTAAAGATAAGACGAATGAAATTTTAAAACAAATTAGAAACTACAATGCAAAATGCAGACCTGAGATCTTAATTTCCACAGAGAAAGTCTGTGGAATTTATATATTACTAACCAGAGGATCACAACTTTGTTGAACGTATTTCATTAAGCAATTCTCCCCAAACATGTTTCCCCTATAAGTCAAAGAAGGTACAATATCATTTGTGACAATTATATGTGTCTTGTTCTGGATTTAATAACTCGAGTATTTAACAATACATTTATTTGGAATAAATGAATAAGGAGCTTGAGAAATTGTACAAGATATAAGGCAATGGTCTCTGAGCATCACCAGGTACATCTCTAAAGGTCCCCAGACAACTTCTTGTGTGGTGCTATAGGTTCCCAAGCACTGACAGCGTAGTCTGGGTTATCAATGGTGGATCTCATCTGTGGTCCTTTGCAATAAACCACCAGTCCAGTTGGCTAATACTCACCATGATGGACTCCCAGACCTCCAGAACACTACTTGGGGGGAACTCCCTTCTTATCTCCCCCCCAAATCAAAGAATAACATAAAAATCACTTGTTTAAATGGTGGTACAGAGGAATCCATAGGCTATCACATTAAACTCACGTGGAACAGATTTTCCCAAGAGAATGAAGCAATCTTTGTCCAACAAAAAATTCTAAAAAGAATGATATGAAGACAAAATATCAGAAAACTGCTATGATTTAAAGGAAGTAACTTCAAAATATATAAATTAAATTTGAGTGAGCCGAGGAAAACTTCTGACAAGTCCATGATCATAGTGAGACTATTTATGATGTTAATCTCAATTGTCAACAGGATAAATAGATACAATGTATAATATGTAAGGTAATTACAATAAGTTATTTAACAACATAATACAAAAATTTCAAAGATGGACCAATAACCATATTCTTTAGCCACAAGTTTTCAGTGTCAAAAAGTAACAGGGCTGGAGCGATAGCACAGAGGTAGGGTGTTTGCCTTGCACGCAGCCAACATGGCCGACCCGAGTTCGATTCCTCCACCCCTCTCGGAGAGCCCGGCAAGAAGCTACCAAGAGTATCTTGCCTGCACAGCAGAGCCTGGCAAGCTACCCATGATGTACTTGATATGCCAAACACAGTAACAACAAAGTCTCCAATGGATACGTTACTGGGCCCGCTCAAGCAAATCGATGAACAATGGGAGGACAGTGGCAGTGACAGTGACAGTCATACTTAGAGAAATTTTTGTAATCACCTCTCACAATAGAGAGAATTACCAATAAGTTTGAACTCATTATTATCTAGAGAAGAGACAAAAATATATAGAGGAATTAAAGCTGGCTCTTCTTTATTGGGTTTGATGATTAATTTTGTGTCAATTTCATTAGACTATGATGCCCAGTTGTTTGGCCAAACACGAGTCTGGATGATTCTGTGAGAATATATTTTAGATGTGACCAACATTTATAACCAAAAGCCTTTGAACAAAGCAGATTACCCTCTATAATATGTAGATGGGCATCATACAATCAATTAAAGGTATAAAGAGAAATACTGGAGTTTCTCAGAGAAAAAGCAACACGATTGCTATATTGCAATTCAGTTTGTCATCCTAATTTCACTGAGGCAACGTCACCTCTTAAGTGAATTTCTAGTCTGCATAGATACCATATAGATTTAACATTTCTAAACTTCAACAATTTCAATTTAATAAGCCAGCTATACACTTGATCACTAGACATCCGTTTACTCATCGATTTGCTTGAGTGGCGCCAGTAATGTCTGCATTCGTCCCTGTCATGTGCTAGTGTAACCCAATGGCGTCTGCTCATTATAGGAACACAAAGAGCCTCAAACTGATCGTTCAGGGTCTTGACGAAGAAGTCTGACCATCTCATAGGTGGGCGGCAACGCGATTTTTTTGATGTCCCTTGGTATCCAGTCAGTAATGGCTCTAGTCCAGCAGTCGTCTCCAAATCTCATTACGTGTCCAGCCCATCTGAATTTTGATGCCTTAGCGAATGAGATATCATCCCTGATTCTTGACTGTCGACGAAGGTTGGTACTCCGGATTCTTTCTCGCATTTGAGTGAAGCGTGATACTCCAAGCATAGCTCTTCCGGGTTATTTCTCTCATTTAAGTGAAGCATGATACTCCAAGTATAGCTCTTTCGATTCCTCTTTGGAAGTTCTAAATAGTGTTCTCATCTTGTTTGCCTAGGGCCCAGGTCTCTGAGGCGTAAGTTAATGCAGGAAGAACAATGGAATCAAAGAGATGTGCCTGGAGCCGAAGATTCTTCATCCTCTTAGCTATTTCTTCGATGCACTTGAAAGCATTCCAAGCCACTCTCTTCCTCCTGCACAACTCAGGTGCCAGGTCATTCATCATGTTGACTTCTCAACCTAGATACACGTAACTGTTGCATTCAGAGATGTTCGTTCCATTGAGAGTGAATGGAACATCAGGAATGAGACTATTTCTCATAAATATTGTCTTCATGAGATTCAGCTGTAGTCTGACCTTTCCACATTCACAGTCGAAGTCGGCCAGCATTTGTGCCGCTTTGCTAATGTTTGGTGTTATTAGAATGACATCATCAGCAAAGCAGAGATGGTGTAGTTGCCTACTATCTACCTTGACTCCCATTCCTTCCCATTCCAGTCTTCACATGATGTTCTCAAGGGTGGCACTGAAGAGTTTTGGTGAAATGGTATCACTCTGCCGACCCCCTCTCTTGACATCACTTCTTTGTAAAATGGTGAGATCCTGGTAGTGAATACGCAATACAGCTCATGGAGGATCCTGATGTATTGAGTTTGAACACCCTGTTTGGCTAGGGCTTCAATGACTGCTTCCATCTCAACAGAATTAAAGGCTTTCTTTAAACCAATGAACATTAGACAGAGCGGCATCTTGATCTCCCAAGAAACCTCAATGAGCTTGATTATTGTGTGGATATGTTCGATTGTGCTGAATCCTTTGCAGAAACTGGTTTGCTCTCATGGTTGTCCTTCATCTAGTGTTCTGCCAATCCTATTTAGGATGACTCAAGTGAACAGCTTCTAGATGACGGACAATAGGTAGATAGGGCAGTAGTGGCCAATGTCGTGAGTGTCTCCCTTCATGTACAGTAGTACAGTCCTGCTGATTTTCCATTGGGATGGAACCTTGAATTCAGACAGGTAGCGTGTGAAGAGTCGAGCCAGTGTATTGATGAGTACCAAAGGCAGATTCTTCAGGTGTTCAGGTCTGACCTTGTCTGGGCTAGGTGCTGTTCGCTTCTTTACTGACAAAATGGTGTGTCGGATTTCAGAAGGGAGAACTTTGGGAACGACATATCCATCCTGCGGAATTTGGTATGTGGGCAGGTGGACGTGGCTATTTAAGAGATCTGAGTAGAAGTCATGGATAATCTTCTCCATTGCCCTTCTGGAAGATGTGACAGATCCATTAGGATGTCGAAGGGCAGTCATCTTCCCTTGTAGTTGGCGAAGGACAAGCAGGCATTGTGAATGCTTTTCCCGGCTTCTGCCGCATCTCCCACCACTGCCGCTCTTCTCTCTGTAAGGTTTTACTTGATCGCTTCTCTGCACTGCTTTGCAAGCTCAGATGTTCGCTTGCGGTTGCCTGAGGCTTGCGCCAAGCCACGTTGGCGAATGAGCTCAAGAGTTTTTCAAGACAGGTGTGTTTTGTGGCTATCTCTCTCTTGGCATTCCTCACACAATCATGGAGGTGCTGAACTAGTTGATCGTATTCCTCATCAATGTGTCAACCAACGCATCTTCCCATGGGAGACTCCCAAGTCCAACGTTTAGATTCAGCCTTCTGGAACTTTGAATTACCATGGATGGTTTTGGGCAACATGATGAACTCAGACAGTCTCTCACCCTGTTCGTTCCATTCTAGGCCATGGGTCCCGATGTGGAGTTCTTTGGCTGATCTTCTCGGTCCTACCTTGGCATTAAAATTACTGACAATGATCTTGTAGAAGGTGTGGTCTTCTTTATAGAACTTCTCCAGCTCCATGTAGAATGTCTCAATTTCTCCTTCATCATAATTGGATGTTGGTGCGTAGACAATGAAGATAAAATGGCCGGCAGTGAGCCACATCTATTCAAGTGTAATCATCCGATTTGGGTTGTTAGGCATTCGAATGAATCAATGCTCATGGCCACGTTCATTTTGACAAGGACACTGACACCTCTGACTCTTTTTTTGTCTCATTTCCAGGGAACAGTTCTTCTCCAGTGTCGAAAACAGCCTGATGTGATTGATGCCTTCTTCTCTTGGTCAGACCAATGATGTCATACTTGATCTTTTGCACTTGTACCATCAATGGATGCATCCTATGCCAGCATATGTACACTGAAAGTACAGACAGTCATTTTTGTCTTTCTTTGTTTTGGCAACCTAGATCGGCCTTGGGATTTTATCAGCCTCTCCTTCCTCATCCTTCTTAATGCTGCCATATTGGTGACTCTTTCAGGGTCAAGGGAATGAGACCCATTGTGTTTACAGGTATTGACTATGCCACGAGCTTGCCAGGCTCTGCTGTTCAGGCGGGATACTCTTGTTAGCTTGCCATGCTCTCTGAGAGGAATAGAGGCTTTTAGGCGGCTTCTAGGTTGAATTTAAACATACCCCCATGACATACTACATTGCAGGGACCTTTTATATTTATAATATTGCCCTTGCAGGTATTCCCATGGTTCAAACCATATTTTAATCCTATCAAATATGGTGCAGCAGTCCTGGAAGATGGTATTAAGTGTCTTATGATGTATCCGGAAAGCGTCCTGGAGCATGATGGCAGCTGGGTAATGTAGGTAGTGGAGGTAGTGGAGGCCTGCTGGTTAAGGTATTTATCTGGTACCAGTAGGGTGGTTCTTTTTTGTGTAATCCTTGGGTCACTGGCAGTTGTGGAAGCAGACAGCGCAGGGTAGCTTGGGCCTCCTGGTTTTAATCCCTTGGTCACCTGTGGTTGGTGGGAGCAGGCGGAGGATCCCTGTTCCTGGGTCCATTAGGCCTGGAGTTCAAGGTCTCAGAATTCAGCTTACCTGGTTCTGTGGGGCTTCACTTGTGCGTGACTCTTGGCCCAATCTTCCAGAAAGCATCCTGGAGCATGGTGGCAGCTGGGTAGTGGAGGTAGTGAAGCAGTTGATAAGGTACATTTTGTGTTATTTTTATTTATTTTATTTTTTAAAAAATTTTTATTAGTGAATCACCATGGGGTACAGCTACAGGCTTACAACCTTATGTGTTTGCATTTCAGTCATGCAATTATCAATTACACATCCCTCCATCAGTGACCATTTTCCAACACCAATGGTCTCAGAATTCCTCTCACCACCCCCACCCAGACCCCTCCACCTTACCCCCACCTCTGTGGCAGGACATTCTGTTTTGTTCCCTCTCTCTTTTTTGGTCTTGTGGTTTGCAATAGAGGTATTAAGTTGCCATCATGTTCAGTCTATAGTCTACCTTCAGCCCGCATCTCCCATCTCGATCGGGTCCTCCTAACACCCTTTATTTGGTGGTTCCTTCTCTATCTGAGCTGTCTTTCCCCCCCCAGCATGTGAAGTTGGCTTCTAAGCTGTGGATTAATCCTTCTGGTACTTATCTCTACTATTTTTGGGTGTTAGTCTCCCATCCTGTTATGATAAAGTACATTTTAGAGAAAGATGGAGGTTATGGCTTTGGCTAGAATAATCCAGATGTACATGAGTGGGCATTCTGCTACTACATTTCAATATATCAAATTACTTATTGTTGCTAAATACCTTTCCAGTGAGTATCTTCCCAAATACCCTACAATACCTCACCAATTCGTGCCATCTGAAGCTCTTCATCTAACATTTGCCTAGAATTTTCTATACCTAAGTAAGCTTCCTTGAAATTTGAAACTCTAGTCAAACATATTTTATGTGAACTTTTCTATGTGTGCCCAGAGTACTTTCACCCATATCTTTACTATGAAATATATCTTTACTATTGCATTTAATTTCCATACCTATTAATTTCTTTTTCCATACATATGATAATTTGAGTTGTAAAAAGCCAGAAATTTATGCTCTTTATTTTTATCTGCTTTTAAATCTAAAATATTATTTGGAATTTAAGTTACCCAATGTTTTGTTGAATAAATCACTTACTGATTGGTGTAATTTATGTAGCAGTCTTGCTTTTCATATATTCAGTGTCTCTTAGTCTGGACAATCTTTCTGGCTCCATGGCAACAAAGTGCTAAGTAATTTCAAAGACTATTATTCACTGGCATAGCGTTCACTGGAGAAAGGGTCCCCAAAAGCTTGCAGAGAAAACGCAGTGGGAAATGGCTTACTAAATTCCATGTTGCTTATTTTAATAAAAAGCTCAAAGAAATTTTTCTAGAAAGAAACTATCAGACCTAAAACAATCATCTATTGAGTTCACATGAACTTTCTTCTACTGAATTTTAACTATTTGTAAGATTAAAACTTTCACAATCAAGTAAGGTTGAATTTAAACATACTCCCATGACATACTACATTGCAGGGACCTTGGGAAAGTTCCCCAACTTCTCCAAGTTTCACTTATCTCATCTATGAATCACAATTATAAATATCTATTACAAAAAATTCCATTTTACATTTATAAAATTATAGTATTGGTCATTAACCACAGGTATTATTGTTACAGCATATTGCTCAAACAATAATTCATATAGTCACAGTATATACTTGTAAAGAGAGATTGTTATAAACCATGGAAGCATTGCTAAAGTGCACATCCTATTATTTAGATACATAAATACATCCATTTCTTAATTCTGTGTGAAAATTACATGGTGAGATGGGTAATACAAAGTCAAAGGGAAATGTATTTATCATTTATTGAATTCATGATTAGAAATTATCCATCCTCTGAGGACAAAGCCATATTGTTTCATTAATTCTTGTAATAGTGTTGATTGGTTAGTGGTTAGTCTTATGTTTTTTCTCTACTAATGCATTTACATACAATATTTCATAGTCATTTACTTTAAATATCAGACACCAAAAAGCAAAGGCTATAGGGCTGGCTGGCTGAGGAAATAGTGTAAATGACTGGCACCCATGATTTGCAGTGCAATAGTTTGATCACTCATTACCACATGCCCCCTCCCCATCACCACCTGGTGTATCCTTAGAGACCTTCCTGCATCACTCAGCATCTTCATGACTTAGCACTGAATCAGTTGCTTAACTGGCTAGGTATCTTGGGGATTGGCCACCAAACTTTGACAAATGTATTTTCAACATCAGAAATGTAGGAGAAATAGACCAGGCAATCTTTTCCCTATTGTGAAGTTTTCGGTCTATTATTTATTTATTATCACCTTATTATTATCACATTATCACATTATTATTTATTATCACATTATTATTTATTTATTATCACCTCATTTGTGGTGACACGTAAGGACTACAAGAATATTTCCATCTCCACAACATCTGAGCTGAGAGTTATCATGCCATGGTTAGAAACAGTTGTATGAGCTAACTTAATTATGGTTTAAGGTATCTATCTTTTCCTTCTCCCCAAACTAAGTAATTTTAAAGCACACACACTGAAATTAATTACAACAGAAACATAAAGACATCCTCCTTCCGAAGAGCGAATAATAAAATTTTCTCACAAAGAAAAAATTTTATGTAAAACTTAAGTAGCTTAAAAAAATCATAAATCAAGTAACTGCCATATGAAGGACTAATGACACTTTTGTTTTTCTACACATAAGTCATTAGCCTAAAACCTTTCTCCTGTGAAAATTGATTGGCATGTTTTGTCCTCCTAATATTTTTTCCAGCTTTCTTTAATCTGAAGCTGGGTTGTAAAATATATTTGCCAATGAGCAAATATTCTGAAGATTTTTTTATTTAATACCTATTTGTAGGGTAAGTTGCAAAATTTTAATAATGGCAGAGCTAGTATTTAAGGTTAAATAGGCCTTGTTTTAGGTTTTAAACCTCAAATTTATGCTGCATAAATTTAATAAACCTATTGTACCCAGGTCTTAATGCTGAGAATTATATTTGAATCTGAGAAATAAAAAGTATCCAAAAATGTAAGGTAAAGAAAAATCATATTTTATGCCTTTCATTTAGAAGAATCTAAATGTTTGCTGATTAGGGTATAAGAACACAAAAAAGAACAATAAAATCCCCATATGTGATTAACATCTACCTTTTGCCATTTATGTTAAATACTACTTGTCTTTCTTTGAATATTTATCATTCTTCAAGCAAAAACAATTATCTACAATGCAGTACAAATGGTCTAATTTGACCATTATCATTGGATAAATAAATACAGTACAGGCTGAATATTGTGCTAAGTTATGAAAACACACTGATGAAAAAAATATGATTCAGTCCTCAAAGAGTTTACTGTTCAGAATAGGAGACTGATCATAACAAAACTAATTAAAAATTATTATTACAGTTAGTTTAAGAAAAGAGTTGCATGGTGCTAAGGAGGCATTGGATTATATGCTCATGGGTGATCAAGCCAAAATTTGAAAGAAAAAAAGCTGACTGGTTGACAAGAGAATGGAGGAGTAGTTGAGGCAGCAAAAAATTGCAAAGAGGCAGGATAAGAGAAGCTATTTGCTAAGTGTGAGGTGCTGAAATGTGGTGTAGAGAAAACAGGGAACCTTGGATCATTAATGGAGAAACAGAGACACTGATTTGGAGTTGGAATATTGCTGAAACCCTTTCATCACAGTTTTCAAATATGTGTCAATATTTTTTTCAACCAATCTTCCAACCTCCCTCCCTTCCTTCCTTTTTTCTTTCTTTCTCTCCTTCCTTCTCTCTCTTCCTCTCTTTCTCTCTTTCTCCTCTCTGTAAAGGGATAGAACCCAAGTTTCATACATTCAAAACATGTGCTAAACAAATGAGCCATATTCCATCTAATCCAGTTTTTATTTCAAAAAGAGAATTGTAACTACAGTATACTCGAGGAATTGGAAAAGGTCAACACTAAAGCAGGTAGCTAGCAAAATGTCCATTTTAGCAATCTCTCCTAGGCATTAGGTCATGCTTTCTGGTACTAACATCTTGGTGGGAGTAGAGGGATACTATATTTAAAAGGTATTATTATTATGTATTTAGGAGGTGCTGGATTGCATGTGAAGAAAGTAAAGTATCAAAGTTAACTCATAGATTTGTGGCCTCAAAATTGAGTGACAATGTCCCTACAGGATAAAAAACAATAGATGAGTGCTGTTTAGGAATAAAGCCATTTATTTTGGTGTTAAGATCAAGACACAGAAGAGAGGTCAAGTGATCTAGACATTAGTTTCATGTCACAGTATTTCTTGAGGAAATGATACAATGCTCAGAATTAATGTTTTTACTTTTAAAAAATATTTGCATCATAAAATTATTCAATCATGTCATTTGATATAAAATGAAAACTAACATTTCTGAGCTGTTTTGATGACATTTGGGGGTGAATTTGATTCAAATCCCCATAGTTTTTTATGAAATCACTTAGTTGCCTTAAAGTAAAATTCTCTCCTTGGTGGTACACATTAAGTTTGGTTTATAAATAGCTTAACTGGTTTTGTTTAAATCATTTACCTAGGCAATGAATCGGCACTAACCAAGAGATGAAATATTTTTTATAAATTAAAAATATATTCAAATCGTGCTGAGACCACTCTCCACACACATGAAGGTACCGGCAGAGGAACAAAGGCATGAGGGTCCCAGGGCTGAGATCTCCAAGCCTGCTCGGATTGGGGCTGAGCATCCTCCACCCAGATTTTCCATCTTTCAGTAGGCAGGGATCACACCCACCATCCGACCCGCAGAATCATGTAATCCCATCAACGGCCAAGACCCAGAGACTATAAAACCCAGCTCACGCATTCTAGGCCGTGCAACATCTTATTATCTCATTATTACTTTGGACAACCTGGCAGGTTACCAAATGTTACCTGCCCACATGGTAGAGTCTGGCAAACTCCCCGTGGCGTACCCAATATGCCAAATACCAGTAACAATGATGGGTCTCATTCTCCTAATCCTGAAAGAGCCTTGAATATGGCATTTTTTAAAATATAAGGGCTGGGACGAATAGATGTTACTGGGGCCTGCTCGAGGCAATCAACGAACAACAGGATGAACGTGATCGTGAAAAATATATTATTCAAGTTGTTATTAAAGGATATTTTCTAATTTAGGAACCAATCATCAAACTTTGTATTCACTCTCACATATCAGAGAATTTTGGCAATTAAAGACTTAACACATAGTTACTATCAATATAAAACATTCACTGTATCACTGTACCACTATCATCCCGTTGTTCATCAATTTACTTGAGCAGGTGCCAGTAATGTCTCTATTTCTCCCAGCCCTGAGATTTTAGTAGTCTCTTCTTTCTCATCTTCTCCCAAAGATTGGAGGCTCTTTCACAGTCAGGGGAATAAGACCTCTTGTCGTTATTGGTTTTGGGAAATTGAATACACCACAGGGAGCTAGCCAGGCTTTGCCCAAGAAGGCGGAATACACTTGGTAGCTTGCCAGCCTCTCTGAGAGGCATAAATTTATATATTTCTCTCTATGATTAGTTGCCTACTGTCTGAACCCCATCAAATATGGTATGGTAACTATGAAAAATGGGTTGGAAGTGTTTTATAATGTGTTTCACTGCCGCAAAGTGACCCCATGGTCTGGAAAGTGGCCTGGAGTATGGCGGTGGTTGGCTAGGGCTAGTGGAGGTCAGCTTCCGGGCTGGGTCTCTTGGGGCAGGAAGGGCTCTCACCCGCCACACTCTGAGTGAAAACAGCCTGGCACGGAGTCCAGTGGCATGGTTATGGGGTCCTCATTTTATACTCCCATCTGAGAGGAGCAGCTGTGAGTTCTGGAGGATGACTGATGAGATTATCTGGTACTGGCAGGGTGTGGTTTATGGGTGTGACCCCTGTGTCACTGGAGACTGGGGGAAGCAGGCAGAGAATCTCTGTTCCCAGGATCCGGGAATATAAAACATTAGCCATATTTAATTAGTGATATTTTGTTTGTTTGTTTATTTATTTATTTATTGAATCGCCATGAGAACAGTCACAAAGCCTTTCAGTTCAAGTCTCAGTCAGTCATACAATGATCAAACTCCAGTCCCTTCACGAGTGCACATTTTCCACCACCAAGAACGCCAGTATACCCATCCTCCCACCCACCCCCACCTGTGTGGCAGATTTCCACCTCTCTCTCTCTCTCTCTCTCTCCCCATAGATCACATTCAATATTATGACAAAAGACCCAACATTGTTATTTGGAATTTTCCCCAACATTCAGACCTGCCACAAAGACATCTTTAGAAAATTTGTTTTCTATTGCTAATTATGAAGAGCATATGATGTCGTGTGGCCACAATAGCTGCCACACGAATTTGGATTTCTGATATTTTAGTAATAAACATAGAGGGATTGCTGTCAGAAGCCCCTGGGTTCCAAGATTGGTATGTGTGCCTTCTGGTACGTCAGAAGCTGGAGGAGGCGTTTGAGGGTGGCAACCCGGAGCATTGTCATGACGGGGAGCAGGGCCGATTCCACCCCCATCCCATCAAGCCCCACGTGCCTCGTCAATGCAGTCTCATACCTGGCTGTTCATTAGGCTCTAAAAGATGCAGGCCACCATGTCGCCGCCTTAAAGGGGGACAGGTGGAGGGACAGACACCCTTCCCCTCTCAGGGCGGCATAGCACCATAGTTAAATACACAGTCCAGATGTATTTCGGTTGGGCATTATCTTTTGCTCAGATTTTCCCACCAGCACTCAAGCCTGATTTTCAGGACAAATGCTAGATCATTTACTTTCCATTGATTACTTTGCATATAAAGTTCGGAATATAGTCCTGGTACCTGCATGCCAGAGCCATGCTTGTAGAAGCTCATGGTCACTGGGATTCCCTCTGAAGAAGGCAGGGAGACAGCACCTACCTCATCTGGGATCTTTGGTGATATCGGCTCTGGATGGGGCCCAGAGAATTCTCCGGGAGCTGTGGGACCCTCCAGCCAGTTTTTTTTCTTCGCTGCTGTGTGCTGTCAATGATATTTTATTTTAGTTGTTGTTCATGTTATTTGTGAGGGTCCATATGAAACACTGCTCATGAGCTCCTAGAGCCCTACTAGCAATTCTTGGCCTAATGACCATCAATTCATCAATGGGAGGCCCAGAGGACACTGTGCTGCTCCGATCCTACAGTGTTTGGGTTACTCAAGCTACACCACCAGTGCTCAGGAACTTCTAGGACCACACTCAATACTGCCTAAAGGCCTCAAGATCTGCACTTTGCCATGTTTGGGTGTCCATATATTGCCAAATTTCTAGCCAAAGTCAGGTGCATGCTAGTCATATACTCTAACAGGTCATATGCCCTAATAGGTATATGACTAACAATCTGCCAGTGTCTATTAGTGACTTTTTCAAGTGACTGAACTTAATTTTACCATTTCAGGCAGTAATTTTTCAATAAGTACCACATAAAAGAGGGATGAGACAAGAGAAAGACCAATGCTTGGGGTCATCAGGGTTATATCCAGTGATGCTTGGCAGAGCCATGTGGTGCTGAGGATCAAATTCAGAACCCTCTGGGCACCTAACCAATAATGTGGGAATATCTATTATGATACTTCCAGTCTCCTTTAAGCATAAAATTATAAATGTAGATACTATATCACATTGATTGCTTAAGGCATTCATTATTATATTTAGTTGACATTAACTTGGAATTTGAAAATTCTGTCTCTCTTTGATATACTATTTTAGATTATGCTCTACCATTTTCTCTATCATTTAAATGGAACACAATTTGGCTAGGAAAAAAAGTGGCAGGGAAAAGTCTCTTAGACGTTACTGTTAACAAAAGAAAGAATAATTTAGAAAGATCTATAAAATATTGTTGAATAATTTGGATTATCTGTATTTTTGCTATGCTTAAGAAACTCAAAGTCTAGTTTCAGACTTTTAGATTGACTGTAGAAAATTATGTCCTTTTAAAATTCTAATTATTATTCATGTAATAGAATGACCTTTCACAAAGTTCTAGAGTGAAAAAGAATTTGTACTCTGAAATTATACAGGGGCTAAAGACACTCTTTTACTCTACTAACTTTAAGTCAGTCTATGGCAACCCATGTGATCCCTTGACCACCATTAGGAGTGATCCCTGAGTACAGAGCCAGGATTATGCACTGAGCACAGAGCCAAGAGTAAGCACAACCAAGCATAGCACAAACATAGAAAAAATACTCCCACCATTTTATCTATTAATTACACATTTTCTTAGGTCTCATTCTGTATACTTTTTATTTATCAGTACAGAAATCTTTATAGACTTGTAGGCTGACAGATCCCCACTGCAAATTCAAATAACCTTCAAGAAGTATTGGTAGGTAAGAAAAATAAGAGAAAGTAAGAAAATGTGTAAGAGGCCATAAACCACGTGTTATTTTAAGGAAACTCCAACTATTTTCACTAATCATCATCAAATGCTATAAAAGGCAATTCAGTGTGCTTCATCTGCAATTCTGTCAATCTTCTAGCAGAATGTTACAGCTCTCAATCATTTATTTAATATTTAATTATTTATTTAATATTTTATTAAATCAGTTCACATTTTCAGCTAATGTTTCTTCACACATAGGATGAGACAGCTGTGCATGAGATTCAGATGCTAAGATGGTGAAAAAGACATGGATTCTTAACTCAAACAGGAACAGGCAAAGAATAAAGACTCAGTAATACTGCGGGTGGATTGCAGGCAAAAGGTGCAGCCAAAAGAGCTTTCCTGTTGTGGAGAGTAGAGCAGGGCCTGAGTTACAAAAGAGAAGTTTACTTCACACACATTTTAAACTGGGGATAATGTGATGAGATTCTCATTTATAACAGATTAGTCAGGCAGCCATGTGGAAAAGGACAGAAGCTGAGAAAGAGGAAGGGAGCAAAGCCAGGAGAAAAATAACCTAGTGGAATCACAACTCGCGTAATGAGAAGGGAAATACTAATTTTTGCTGGAAACATCTCAACAGAATAAGCCATTTAATATGTTAATCTAGTCTAAGGAAGAGACAGGATCTGTATCTTAAGGTGTTGGCAGGTGCGGACATTCATTTCTCCTTATAAGCCCAACCTCATGGAGGCCTATGCAGGGAATGAAGAGCAAAATAGAGAAATACAGAGGCTGATATAAGTGACAAAGCATTTGTGCATCATCATATCTTTACAACTGCAAGGTCATTTCCTGGATAAATGAGCTTAGTCACCCTGGCAGAAGCTGCCCCAGGCAGGCAACAAAGAGAGCTCACCAAACACACGTATGGAATTTACCATCAAAATCAATGGGAAACACCTGTAACATAATAAGCTACCTGAATTCCAAATCAATCCTTTCTAAGGGAGGAAGTAGCTCTTTGGGATAAATACTTTTGTGTGGATTCACATGCTGAAGAAAATAAGCTTTTCTGCCAGCTCAAGAGATGTGCTCTTTCCAGACAGCTGTGGGCTACAATAAGGAAATATCAAGGCTTTCAAAACAACAAATCTCTATATTCATTTTGTACTAACAGTCTCGAAAGATATGCTGAATAGGGCAGTACAGCCTAGAAAGTTTTCACGCACACATCTCATTTCCCTTTATTTGTTTTTATCTTCAAATATGCTGAGCTATTAGTGATGGTAATGGTGGCAGTGGTAATAATCTGTGTGACAAACATCCCAGTATTGTAATACAAAATTCACTTAGGGATTTCAGAAAGCATGGGGCATAAAAAAAGAATGCAAACTTGAAGTTGAATAAAACTTCAAGAAAAGTCAAGTATTGCTCCTGTGCTTTTGTTGGATAACACTGCTCCTGCAGGGATCTTAGGGTTTATTGAGCCACTCCCACAACAGTGCGACTGAGGTACGCCTAATACCATCAGGCACTAATAATCCTAAATTGCTTTTCTGTTTTCTGGAACTAGACTCTAGGAAGGAGATGAAGACTAGATGCCAAGGACTACATGTTGAGGACAGAAGGTCCTCATTCTAGAAGCCAGTGTAATTTTTACAGGTTCCTTTGCCTCTTGAGTAAATTGAGTCATTAACTGCTTAAAGTTGGCTTAAAAGTTAAATGCAACACTAGCAATAAGGGCAAGGACAAGAAACTCATTAGATGCTACTTCCTGCAACATTTTTTAGATTTTATTTTGTACTTATTCCCAGCTCTATAAGTAGGAGACCGTATTCAGTGCCAGGGATCAAACTCAGGCAGGCTATGTGCAAGACAATCTCTTTATCCACTGAAATATCTCCCTGACCCTTGTAGATTTTAAATAACAGAACTAATATACCTTTTTACAGAATTGCAACTTTCACATGTCATGTCATTTTTAACCTTTATAGGGCTGGAGCGTTAGCACAGTGGGTAGGGCTTTTGCCTTGCACGCGGCCAACCTGGGTTTGATCCTCCTCCACTCTAGGAGAGTCCGGCAAGCTATCAAGAGTGTCTTGCCCGCTCAACAGAGCCTGACAAGATTCCTGTGGCATATTCAAAATGCCAAAAACAGTAACAAGTCTCACAATGGAGATGTTACTGGTGCCCACTCGAGCAAATCCAGGAACGATAGGAGGACAGTGCTAAAGTACTACAGCTAAATTTTTACATACTTATCACTACCAATATACACACATCTACACATGTAAATAATCAATGTTCCAAGGAAAAATCTCACTTTTTTCTTTCACTCTCACTTTTCTACCTGAAAGCTCTTTAATCGATCGTCACTAGTAACTCTTACTCATTCTTTAAAGAAAAACTCAGATTTCACTTTTTCTTCCAGTGAAACTTCCCACACCTGGCTGAATTCCTCCTCACTGCAGACTCTAAGCTCCCCAAAATTCATTAAATTGATATTACTCTTACAACATCATTAATAGAACACACCTAGGTAACATAGTGAGATAAACCACATCAGGGAAAAAACCTTAACCCAATCAGAAACCAACTTATATCTCATGCAATGCCTATCAGTTAGCTACCAGAAGGGATTTACTCAATCCGCACAACTCATTCATGAAAGTGGGTGGCCCAAAACCCATGGGGTTGGCAGAATTGTGACAGCCAATTCCAAGTGTTTTGGTAAGTCACAAATCAGTGGTGTGAGGTCTGAGATGCTACCACAGTCACAGAGAAGTAAAGAATTACAGAGGCATTAACCACAGACCAAGCAGGAAAAGGACCAGGACTTTGGGAAGCCAAAGTCTTCCCAAAGACTTGTCCAAGCCAGTCTCTAGGACCCTTGGGGACGCCTTCAAAGGAGAGAAAGATTCAAAGTCTACTTATCAAAGCAGGGTGCAAAAGGACCAGACACTGAACCCAAGGGTTTTTTTTTTTCCAGGCAAAACATTCAGACTGAATCATCTGTCCCCACTCCTTAGAAACCGAGGAAAGTTTGTCTTTGGAACAAGCTGCTACGGTTTGCAAATATCTGTCACTGACCTTGGAATAGGCTGTTGGGGGTAATGAAGTTACATGTATGTGGGAAATGGGCCAAGTTAGAAGGGGAGGGGGAATTTCTCACCAGGCTGTCCCTGCACACCAAGGACCATGAGTGAAAGGACCCCCTCACAGACTGGCCTCTCTTTACCCAAATTCGGGCAGTCCTAAAAAACAAAACAGAACATCAGGACTAGAGCCACTGAGCTGTCTACTGGGGAAAAAAACAAAAAACTAAACAAATGTAAAATGAATCTCTCCGGAGGGGTCTGGCCTACAGGCAACTCATGGAAGTCAATATTCACCACAACACAAAGAAGGCCAGTAGGTGCAGCACAAAGGACTTCAGAACCAAGACCCCCCCCCCCCCCCCCCCGACCTGCGGCTGTGGGTCAAGCTTGACCTGTTTCTGGCCAGAAGCCACACCAAACCCTCTATGCCCTCTGAGCGCACCAGAGGCAGAAGGACCAGCTGCAGCTTCAAAACTAACCTGGGTCCTGCTTCAAAAGGCGATTGTCAAAAATTTTGACCTCTTGCAATTTAATTTGTAAGATAATGGCAATAATACTCCTAACACCGCTCAACACTAGCCAGAGTTATTAGGCAAGATATGAAAGGAGTTCATATTGGAAAAGAATAAGTAAAACTATAGATATTTATAGATGACATGGATAATATAAACTCTAAAGATCACCAAAAATTATTCTGAGTATAGTAAAGAGGAGGATACAGAATCAATACACATAAAACAATATGTTTTATTTCTATGCACATTGAATTAGAAGAAAGACTTTAAGAAACAATTTTTATAATCCAATTAAAATATTTTTTATTTTAGATGTAATAACAGAATTTTATTTTTAAGAAAGGTAATTAGAAGAAGAAATTTTTTCAAAGAGGACATCAAAATGAACAATGGGCACATAAAAATATGCTCAACATTGCAAATCATCAGAAAATACAAAATCACAATGTACTATCACTTTATAAAAAAAAAATAAATCTCTTGGAGTAGCACTGTAGCACTGTCCTCCTGTTGTTCATTGATTTGCTTGAACGGGCACCAGTAACGTCTCCATTGTGAGACTTGTTGCTGTTTTTGGCATATCGAACATGCCATGGGGAGCTTGCCAAGCCCTGCCATGCAGGCGGGATACTCTCGGTAGCTTGCCGGGTTCTCCGAGAGGGACGGAGGAATTAAACCCAGGTCAGCCACAAGCAAGGCAAATGCCCTACCTGCTGTGATATCACCCCAGCCCATCTTGGAGTAAACTAAGAAAAAGATGAAAGGCCTGTACATTTAAAAATATAAGACATTGGAAAATAGAGAAAAGGTAAAAAAAGAAATGAAAGGATATATATGTTCATAGACTAGAACAAATATTTTAAATGATTATATTCCCTAAAGAAATTTATATATTCAACACAACAACTATCAAAATTTTAATGGGATTTTGAAGAAAGAAGAGAAAAAAATCCTAAAATTCATACAGAACCATAGAATACCCCAAATATTATATATTCTGAGAAAAAGAAAATAGAGGCATTTTATTCTTAACTTATAATTATATTATAAAGTAACTTTAATTAAAACAATATGATATTTGAACAAAAATAAACACAAAAACAAACTAAATATAACTGAGACCTCAGGAATAAGCCCACTGATATATGAACATTTAAATTCATGTATCACATTCCATATGGAATATAATATTGAGAATCCTTGTAAAGCAAAGCAAAATATGTGACTAGGTCAAGACCATATGATCCAGTATGACCACCTTTTATATAATTATCAAAATTATGAAAATACTAATTTAAAAACATATATGCACCCCTCTATGCAAGACATGGGAAAAATAAATACCCATCCAAAAATGAGTAGATAGTTTGCAGTTTATATATTCAATGAAATATTGCTCATCTATTTAAAAAAATGAAAACCTGCCTTTTGTAAAAACATGGATAGAATTAGATTTTTATGTTGTGAAATAAGTAATGAACTAATACAATACATCAAAAATAACTCAACTCTGGGGTCTGTAGAGATAGTACAGTGGATAGGGAATTTGCCTTGCACTCACCCAACCTGAGTTCAATCTCCAATGGCCATCTGGTTCCCTGAATATACTAGGAGTGATCCCTAATTGCAGAATGAGAAGAAAACCCTGAGAATAGCCCCAAAACCAATAAAATAAAATAACTCAATTCTTTAAAAAAGAATGTTGGTGCTGAAAGTAGATTACAGACTGAACATGATTGCCACTCAATGCCTCTTTTGCAAACCTTAGCACACAAAAGGGGAAAGAGAGAACAAAAGGGAATGCCCTGCCACAGAGGTGGGATGGGATGGGGATGGTGGGGGGGGGTGAGAGGGATACTAGGATCATTGGTGGTGGAGAATGGGCACTGGTGGAGGGATGGGTTCTCGATCATGTATAACTGAAACCCAAGCACAAAAACTTGTAAGTCTTCAACTGTACCTCATGGTGTTTCACTAATAAAAATTTTTTTAAAAAGAGGAATGTTGGTAGAGAAGTTTTTCTTTCCTGATAATATAAAAAGCAAAAACTTCACCTTCTTGTACTCAAAGTTGAACCCCATTACTCTTCCCCATAGCATTTGTCTGGACCCTACCTATAATACTTTTGAATGAAGTCTTGCTTTTTGAACAAGTATCAGAATAATTTTCTCTTTAACTTTGCACTATTCAGTTTGCAAAGAAACAGGAACAGGTGGAAAATATATTGTCTTTGCAGTCATGCAGAACTCAAAAGAGAACCAGAGGCAGCCAAAATGTGCAGATAGAAAAGTGTTAGAGGGCAGAGAGATGCCAATTTAACTAAATTAATTCACATTCTGCATGCACAGTGAGGCTCAGGATTTTTTTTATCCTCTTCTACCCTTATTATGCAATTGAGACAAATGGTAGAGTGCAACTTCAAATTTAAATGCCCAATATTCACTGAAGACCTACCAAATGCCTGGCACTAAGAAGAGTTTTTTGTTTGTTTGTTTTGTTTTGTTTTGTTTTGTTTTTTAATGTAAAACACAACCCTTATCATCAAGGAAACCATCAATCAACTAAATTCCACTTACTAAAAGATAATTAGTTAACCTCAAATTAGCTTGGTGAGTATTTACTCTGTGCTGAGAACCACACTTTAAGGCAATTCTTATATTAGAGAGACAGATGGGCCAGAGAGATAGTACAGCAGGCAGGGCAATTGTCTTGCATGAAGCTGACCCAACTTTGATCCCTGGCATCCCATATGGTTCCCCAAGCTCTCCAGGAGTGACTACTGAGTACAGAACCAGGAGTAAGTCTTGTGCACTGCACTGTGTGGGTGGTCCTAAAGTTAAAGAAAAGCAAGTTTGAAATGTAAGACAAGATCATGGTATAGAAGCTATTAAGATCTGCAATTTGACCATCACATGTCTAAACTTGAAATTTTGGGGAGTGATAACACCAAAGACATGGAAATAACTACATGAAGACTTCCTGTGCCTAAATTTCAATTTTGTTAATACTTCCTGGTTAGCACAGCGGGTAGGGCGTCTGCCTTGCACGCAGCCAACATGGCCAACCCAAGTTCGATTCCTCTGCCCCTCTTGGAGAGCCCGGCAAGCTACCGAGAGTATTCGATATGCCAGACACAGTAACAACAAAGTCTCCAATGGAGACGTTACTGGGCCCGCTCGAGCAAATCGATGATCAACGAGAGGGCCTTTACTTTACTTTACTTATACGTACTTTATTCTTTGTCACCAAACTAGTTCCATCACGTGATCACGTCCTGAAACTTAAATTTTCAGCGACCTATCTATCTTCCTGTATCAAATCCAAGAGCAAACTCTGTTATTCATATAGATGCACCTTTATCTTTTCAAATTACTGTTTCTGTGTTCTTGGAGTAGATGCCAAGAAGTGGTGTTGCTAGGTTTTCTATTTTGAGAAATCTCCATACAGTTCTAAAGGGAGGCTTAAACAGATATTTCCACTGAAAGTGGATGAGGGCTCCTTTTATACTACATCCCCACCAGTAGACTTTTTCTGGTCTTTTTTAAAAGAGATATTTTTTATAAAAAGAAAAACAATATATGTACAAAGACTTTAAACAGCAATCACCCATTCTTGCAGCAAGAGAACCTATTATTGCTTCCAGTAACTTGGTTTGGTGGTTTCAAATATCACTACAATTTCCAGAATTTTCAACTTTTAGACAAAACTATAGATGAAAGAAGCAGAAGAATTTCCAGCAATGACACAGAAACTAATTGAAGAAAAAGCTACATATTGGATAATATTTTCAATGGTGGTAACATATCTGCTATCAATGCCTGCCTTAAACTTACACACAAAAGACCCACCCTACTGGTACCAGATAAATACCTCACCAGCAGGCCTGCACTACCTCCACTGCCTCCACTACCCAGCCACCGCCACGCTCCAGGGCGCTTACCAGAAGCTCAGGCCAAGACTCACGCACGAGTGAAGCCCCACAAAACCAGGTAAGCGGAACTCTGAGACCTTGAACTCCAGGCTCAGACCTTGGACTCCAGGCTCAATGGACCTGGGAACAGAGATCCTCTGCCTGCTTCCACCAACCACTGGTGACCAAGGGATTAAAAGCAGGGGCCCCACCCTACCCTGCCCTATCTGCTCCACCAATCACCTGCAAGCCAGGGATTACACACAGAAGACCCACTCCACCGGTACTAGATAAATACCTCACCAGTAGACCTCCACTACCTCCACTACCCAGCCACCGCCATGCTCTAGGGCACTTTCAACCTTTTTATGAGCACTTATGATACATCATAAGAGACTTAATATCCATCTTCCAGGATTGCCACACCATATTTTATAGGATTCAAATATGGTTTGAATCATGGGGACACCTGTAAGGGCAATTAGAGGCCGCCCTAAAAGCCTCTATCCCTCTTGGAGAGCCTGGAAAGCTACCGAGAGTATCCTGCCCACACGGCAGAGCCTGGAAAGCTTTTCGTGGAGTATTCAATATGCCAAAGCCAGTAAATACAATGGGTCTCATTCCCCTGACCCTGAAAGAGGCACCAATACGGCAGCATTAAGAAGGATGAGGAAGGAGAGGCTAATACAATCTCAAGGCCAAACTAGGTTGCCAAAATGAAGAAAGACAAAAATGACTGTATGTACTTTCAATGCACGTACACTGGCATCAGATGCATCCATCAAAGACCTGATGGTACAAAGGTGAAAGATCAAGTACTAAATTATTGGTCTGACTGAGATAAGAAGGCATCAGTGACATCACACCGTTTTCGACACTGGAGAAGAACTGTTCCTTGAGACATGTGACAAAAGAGGCATTGGACATATTCAATCAATGGTCTTGCCTGACCCACCTCACTGTTGTCCCAACATTCCAAACGGGATCGGACCACCATCTCCTTCATGCAAAATTCTACTTCACAGAGCAGGGAGAAAGGGCTGCAAAGTTTAAGAAGAGAACGCCCGGAATGACCACCAACTGGGAGCTCTTTGGCACTGTTGCAGCAACATGGGAAAATGCCATCGTTGACAACACTGACAAGGAATACAATGGACTGATTCAGCACCTCCATGATTGTGCAAGGAACACCGAGATAGCCACAAAAAAAATGTCTGTCTTCAAAAACTCTTAAGCTCATTTGCCAACGTGACTTGGCACAAGCCTCAGGCAACTGCAAGCGAACGTCCAAGTTTGCAAAGCAGTGCAGAGAAGCGATCAAGGAAGACCTCAAAGAGAGAAGAGCAGCAGTACTGGGAGATACGGCAGGAGACAGAAAAAGCATTCGCAATGCCCGCCTGTCCTTCGCCAACTACAAGACCAAGATGACTGCATACTTATGCCTCAGAGACCTGGGCCCTACGAAAACAAGATGAGAACGCTATTCGAGTCTCCCAAAGAGGAATCAAAAGAGCTATGCTTGGAGTATCATGCTTCACTCAAATGAGAAAAAGAATCTGGATTTCTGACCTCCATCGACAGTCAAGAATCAGGGATGCTGTCTCATTTGCCAAGGTGTCAAAAATCAGATGGGCTGGACACATAATGAGATTTGGAGATGACTGCTGGACTAGAGCCATTACCAACTGGATTCCACGGGACGTCAAAAGATTGCATGGCCACCCACCTACGAGATGGTCAGACTTCTTTATCAAGACCCAAAACGATAGGTTTGAGGCTCTTCGTGTTCCTAGAATGAGCAGACGCCATTGGGCTACACTAGCACGTGACAAGGACAAATGAATACGTTACTGGTGCCCACTCTAGCAAATCAATGAGTAACAGAATGTCAACTGATCAAGTGACCAAATCTTAAAAGGCCTCCATCTCATAGGTGGAAATAAAAAAACAAACCACAACAAAAATCCAGGATGCAGGATTGAAGGTAATAAAAAATGGAGTGACTCTAGTGTTTAGTGCCAAAGCCCACAGGATAATAAACCAGTTACCCGCATCTGGTGTGGTCACTTTTCCACCTGGCTTCTAGTAACCCTCTTTGACTGTGCCTCAGGGACTAATAAGCAAGTGACCACTTCCACAAACATTAGGTCCTGTTTGACACAAAGTACAGTATTTACTAGAGCATTTAAACATTTTAATCACTGACTAAAAATAGAATTATTCTAACATTTTGCTAAATTTCCATGCTTTAAAAATAATGGTCAGTCAGAAGTTTTTTCAGAGTTGTGCCCTTATCATCATTTTTACCATAAACATGG
Source organism: Sorex fumeus (assembly GCF_029834395.1). NCBI lineage: Eukaryota > Metazoa > Chordata > Mammalia > Eulipotyphla > Soricidae > Sorex > Sorex fumeus. The sequence continues at coordinate 30,737,516 of NW_026606188.1, forward strand.
TGGGTTTTTTGTAATTCTGCATATGAAGGCAATATTAAAATACATATTCAAATTCTAGCAGAACTGAGCATATCTCATGAGTACTCATTGATATTTCTAATTCAAACTCATAAATAAGAGTTTTACTTATTTAGTCTGATCCAAAGTTCATCTACAGCTCCTTTCTACTTTTGGATATACCATTCTCACTGATGTGGAGCTATTTCATTTCCATTTTGATTTGTATATCCCAGACAATACATAGACATACTTTTTCATATGCTTATTGGTCATCTGTATTGTTCCTTCAGAGAAGTGTTTGTTCATCTCATCTATTTTGTTTTTTTTCTTAATTTTTAAATTTTTTAATTGAATCACAGTGAGATACATAGTTACAAGTTGTTCATGATTAGGCTTCAATCATAGAATTTTCCAACACCTATCCCTTTACCAGAGTACATTTCCCACCACCGATGTCCTCAGTTTCCCTCACTTCCCTCCTCCTCCTCTGTGTCAGGTACTTCTTTTCTTCTCTCTCAGTCTCTCTGTCTCTGGCTGTCTGTCTGTCTCTCTCTCTCTCTCCCCTCTCTCTTTCTCTTTCTCTCTCTCTCTCTCTTTTGGAGGCTTCATACCCCACTGTGCTTAGGGCTTGAAGTAATTCTCTGCTTCATTGTATAAAATTATGCAATCAGATGTTTATACATTTATGCCTTTTATTGCATTTATATTTCTAAAATTTATTTAAAAGTTTATAAAATTAATGTGACTTATGATAAAATTTGATAAAACTGGGAAAAGGGGAAAATGGAGTATAAAATTCAATCAAGATACCCAGGAGACAATTGAACAAACAAATTATGTATTTGCACAGTCTGTGTATTGGCTACAAATGAGAGAAAAATGTGTCTCTAAATTTTCCAACTCTACAGAGAGAAGATTACCACCTCTTAAGTATGTTATATTCATAAAAGAAAATACTTTGGAGCACAAAATTGTGAGAAAAAATCCTCCTTTAAAATTTTACAAGTGACATGTTCAACACTTTCAGTAAGACAAAAATGTTTTATTAATGTAGTAAAAGGGTACCTGCCAATGTGCAACTAAAATAAAAAATTGTCCACTTTTTTATTGATATGTCTTAATGGAGGGATATATCCTGGAATATTCCCAAAATACTCGTAATTTTTATAACTGAATTTTTCATAGACTCACTCATATTACTTCGTTTAGAAGAATTTTATATATTTCATAGATATATGTTTATATGTATAAGAATATGGTACATATTCAGAAATTAACAGATAACAGATCATGTAGTTTTTTCATACTTAAAAATAGCAATGTTTGCCCCTTTTCTAACATGTTTTTTTTTCTAACATGTTTTGACTCCTCACAACAATTGTCTTTAATTGCTTTCATCTCCAAGAACTTATATGTAGCTATTTCTTTGGCAGCAGGGGAATTTGCCACTCTTAAGGGAGCTCAGGGGCTACTCCTGGCACTGTGGTCAAGGCCAGTCCTGGTGCTGCTTCAGGGACTCCAACAGGGTTCGCTGCGTGCAAGATGAGCACCTTAACTGCTGTTGTATCTCTCCAGACACAACATCTAGTTTAAGTTACTCTGTTTCTCAATAGATAATTATATTGACTTTGTCTAAAAAATAGATTTGGTACCTTTTTTGTTTTAATATTTAGTGTTCATTTAATATGGAAAATTATTCATGCAGAAACCATGCATTTTCTTTCTTACACTACTTTTGTTGTCCATGAAATACATTGATTCTTAATATGTTTTGTTTTGTTTTTGAGTCACACCCAGCAGTGTTTAAGTCTTACTCCTGACTCTGTGCTCAGGGACCACTCCTGCAGCGTCCAGGCACATATGGTGCCTGAGATCAAACCCTGGTAGACCACATGGAGGCAAGCACCCTGACATTCTCTGTCCCATAACATTGATTCTTTTTCCTTTATTTTAAATTGAATCACTATGAGTTACAAAGATGATCATAATTGAATTTCAGGCACATACTGTCCCAACATCAATCATTTTATTGGTGCCCACTACCCCCACCTCAGTAGCAACTTCCTACTGCAGACCCATTCTCCTGCTCATCATTTCTATTGCTACTGGGCATATAATATTTCCCTATAAATTTTCTTTATGTCTCACATATAAGAAAGATTATTCTGAGTCTTTAACAAACAGTACAGCGGGTAAGGCACTTGTCTTGCACACACTGATCTGAGTTTGATCATTGGCACCACATATGGTCCCCTGAGGCCAACAGGAATAATACCTGGGGACTGGAGAGATAGTACAGCAGGTAGGGCGTTTGCCTTGCACGCGGCTGACGCGGGTTCGATTTCCAGCATCCCATATGGTCCCCTGAGCACTGCCAGGGGTAATTCCTGAGTGCAGAGCCAGAAGTAAGCCCTGTGCATCGCCGGGTGTGACCCAAAAAGAATAAAAAAGGAATAATACCTGAATGCAAAGTCATGAAGGATTTGTGTGTGCCCCTCCCCCCCCCAAAAAAATGAATTAATTCACAAATAACTTTTGGATCCCAGCACAATTCTTGGGGATAAGGCAAGTCAATAAAACATTCTACTAGTAAAATACAAAATTGACTTCATAACTGATATTAACATAGACTGAGTCTATGTTCTCACTCTTGGGGCTCTCTCTTATAGAATACACTTTACCTTCATGTTTCAAATATCCACAATTATGTGAGACATCTTGGTCACAGTGGAGCTACAGTACTCTCTGAGGAAGGGTTTTCTAATATCAATACAGCCAAAAATCAAGCTGAAGGGCAGTCTCATTTTCTCACTTTTCTCATTTTCTGAAGGACAGAAACCAGGTACAAACCACCAATCTGTACATTTTTAAAATCAGTGCTGGTGAAGTTGGTTTCTGCCTGTGTTTTACAGACTCTGGCGTCCATCTATATCAATCTCTATTTAGTACATTTCTTTTCGGTTTAGCCCCAGTTCAGCACCGTGTCCTGTTCTTTCAAACATAAGCACCTGGTGGAAACAGAGAAACTATTAGAGTAGGTACATGATCCAATCCCTGACCTTCAGTCAGACATTCAGAACTACATGCCACATTATTTCCACCACTTTGTCTGCATCATTCAACATTTATAACAAAGAATACACAAAACAAAGTATTAATTACTTGCATCTTCTAACAAGGGACTTTAAAGTAAATTTTCAATTTCCAACTATTCCAAAACAGACTTATTCATTACAGTATCACTTGACATATTTTTCTACACTGAACTTTATGAAAAAGATGGATAGACTGATTCAATAAAACAATTATATGATTATTAACAAAATATCTAGCTTTCATCAGTACAGATCATGTATAGGGGTTGATTTATTCTCCCATTAATTTATCATACAATCAATATACAATGCAATCAAATTTTTTATTAATTATATAAGCATTTATATTGAGTTAATAAAATGCTTGCAAAATAAATTCAAAAGATGAGACTTGTTTTAACTTCAACAAACTCAGTCCTTGAATATATGTTATCATGGGTTGGAATATGATTAAATAGTCAAGTTTAATTTTATTCAGATTTTCAAGTCTCTTGTGGACAGCACTATAGACCTTATTTTATATTAAACAGTATATGAGCACAGTTTCTAAAAGGTTTTATAATTGTATAATGCCTAGCTTTCCATACTGGGTCTTGAGGAACTCAAATATAAATATTGATATGTCCATGAAAGCATCTCCAGATAGGATTAAAACTTGACTGTGCATGAGTAAAACTGATTGTCCCCAAAATGTGGAAGGATATTGTCTAATGAGTTGAAGGCCTCCATAGAACAAAAAGGTTGATCCTCTACTTAATGAGAACTTCTTTCACCTAAATTCACTCAAACCGGTACGTTAGTTGTTTTCTGCCTGTGGATTAAAATACAGCATCTCCCTAATGATATTGAGACTGAAGCTACGCCTTTGGGTCTCCTGAGTCATATCATATTTTGTCACTGTTAACTACAGGCACCTTTTCAACAGATTATCACTTAGGGTAACAGTTACAGAGTGACCTGTTGCTCTGTTGTAGAATCAAGTCTTTTGCATAACTTCTGGAGGAAACAATTCATACAACCACCCTTCTAAAGAAAACCCTACATAAAATACTTACCTAAAAGATTGAAAATTAAAAAAGAATTAATCTAAGTACTCATTCAGTAATTTGATTCAGTGCTTACATATTATTGGCATGATTGGTACTCATTCAGTACACATATTATTGATCACTTGATCACTTGACTTCCTGTTAATTGTCGATTTGCTCGAGCAGGGCGCCACTAACGTCTCCATTTGTCCCTGTTGTGTGCTAGTGTAGCCCAATGGCGTCTGTTTGCTCTAGGAACATGAAGAGTCTCAAACCGATCGTTCATGATCTTGAAGAAGAAGTCTGACCATCTGGTAGGTGGGCGGCCACAGGGTCTTTGACATCCCGTGGAATCCAGTCGGTAACAGCTCTAGTCCAGCGGTCGTCTCTAAATCTCATTACGTGACCAGCCCATCTGATTTTTGATACCTTGGCAAACGAGACAGCGTCCCTGATTCTTGATCATCGACAGAGGTTGGAACTCCGGATTCTTTCTCTCATTTGAGTGAAACGTGATATTCCAAGCATAGCTCTTTCAATTCCTCTTTGGGAGGCCCAAATAGTGTTCTCATCCTGTTTGCATAGAGCCCAGGTCTCTGAGGCATATGTTAATGCAGGAAGAACAGTGGAATCAAACAGATGTGCACAGAGCCGGAAGTTCTTAGTCCTCTTAGCTATTTCTTCGATGCTCTTGAAGGCGTTCCAAGCCGCTCTCTTCCTCCTGCACAGCTCAGGTGCCAGGTCATTTGTCATGTTGACTTCTCGACCTAGCTACACATAGCTGTTGCATTTGGAGATGGTCATTCCATTGAGAGCGAATGGGCCGTCAGCAACAAGGCTAAACATTGTCTTCGTAATATTCAGCTGGAGTCCTACCTTTCCATACTCACAGTCAAAGTTGGCCAGCATTTGTGCTGCTTGGCTAATGTTTGGTATTATTAAAACAATGCCATCAGCAAAGCAGAGGTGGTGTAGTTGCCGACCATCTATCTTCACTCCCATTCCTTCCCATTCCAGGTGTCGCATGATGTTCTAGAGTGTGGCACTGAAGAGGTTCGGTGAAATGGTATCACCCTGACGAACCCCTTCTTGACATCAGTGATTACTTCTTTGTAGAATGGTGAGATCCTGGTAGTGAATCCTCAATACAGCTCACGGAGGATCTTGATGTATTGAGCTTGAATGCCCTGATTGGCTAGGGCTTCAATGACCGCTTCCGTCTCAACCAGAATCAAAGGGCTTCTTTAAATCAATGAATGTTAGACAGAGCGGCATCTTGAACTCCCGAGAATTCTCAATGAGCTTGGTTATCGTGTGGATATGGTCGATGGTGCTGAATCCTTTGCAGAACCTGGCTTGCTCACATGGTTGTCCTTCACCTAGTGTTCTGCCAATCCTATTTAGGATGACTCGAGTGAACAACTTGTAGATGACAGACAATAAGCAGATCAGGTGATAGTTGCCAATGTCATGGATGTCTCCCTTCTTGTACAGTAGTACAGTCCTGCTGGTTTTCCATTGGGACGGAAACTTGCATTCAGACAGGTAGTGTGTGAAGAGCTGAGCCAGCATATTGATGAGTACTGATGGCAGGTTCTTCAGGTGTTCAGGTCTGACCTTGTCTGGGCCGGGTGCTGTTCGTTTCTTTACTGATGAAATGGCGTGTCAGATTTCGGAAGGGAGAACATTGGGAATGACATATCCATTCTGTGGAATTTATTATGTCGGCAAGTGGACATGGCTATCGAAGAGATTTGAGTAGAAGTCATGGATAATCATCTCCGTTGCCCTTCTGGAAGATGTGATGGATCCATCAGGACGTCAAAGGGCAGTCATCTTGGTCTTGTAGTTGGCAAAGAACAGGCGGACATTATGAATACTTTTCCCGGCTTCTGCCGCATCTACCAGCACTTCTGCTCTTCTCTCTTTGAGGTCTTCCTTGATCGCATCTCTGCACTGCTTTGTGAGCTCGGACATTCACTTGTGGTTGCCTGAGGCATGCGCCAAACCACGTTGGTGAATAAGCTCAAGAGTTTTCCAAGACAGGCATTTTCTTTTGTGGTTATCTCTCTCTCTCTCTTGGCATTCCTCGCACAATCATGGAGGTGCTGAACTAGTCGATCGACTGTATTCCTCGTCAATGTTGTCAACAATGGCATCTTCCCATGTTGCCGCAATAGTGCCAAAGAGCTCCCAGTTGGTGGTTATTCTGGGAGTTCTCTTTTTAAACTTTGCAGCCCTTTCTTTTCACTCTGTGAAGTACAATTTTGCATGAAGGAGATGGTGATCCGATCCCGTTTGGAATTTTGGGACAACAGTGACATTGGTCAGGCAAAACCATCGATTGAATATGATGTGGTCTATTTTGTTGTGAAATCATCCACCGGGAGACTCCCATGTCCAAAGTTTAGATTCGGCCTTCTGGAACTGTGAGTTACCATGTATGGTCTTGGTCGACATGATTAACTCAGACAGTCTCTCACCCTGTTCATTCCATTCTAGGCCATGGGTCCCGATGTGAAGTTCTTCAGCTGATCTTCTCGGTCCTATCTTGGCATTAAAATCACCCACAATGATCTTGTAGTAGGTGTTGTCTTCTTCTCCAGCTCCATGTAGAACTTCTCAATTTCTCCTTCATCATAATTAGATGTTGGTGCATAGACAAGGAAGACAGAAACTGCCAGCAGTGAGCCACATCTATTCAAATGTAAACGTCCGATTCGGGTTGTTAGGCATTCGAATGAATCAATGCTCATGGCCAAGTTTGTGTTGACAAGGACACGGACGCCTCCAACACCTCTTTTATCACATGTTCCGAGGAACAATTCTTCTCCAGTGTCGAAAATGGCATGATGAGATTGGTGCCTTCTTGTCTCAGTCAGACCAATGATGTCGTACTTGATCTTTCGCGCTTGTACCTTCAGGTCCTTGATGGATGCATCTGATACTAGCGTACGTGTATTGAAAGTACAGATGATCATTTTTGTATTCCTTCGTTGTGGCAGCCTAGTTTTTGCCTTGAGATTTTATCGGTCTCTCCTTTCTCATCCTTCTCAATGCTGCTATGTTGGTGAAGCCTTCAGGGGAATGAGACCCATTGTAATTACTGGTTTTGGCATATCGAATACACAACGGATAGCTTGCAAGGCACTGCCATGCGGGCAGAATACTCTTGGTAGCTTGCCAGGCTTTCCAAGAGGGATAGACGCTTTTGGGGTGACCTCTAATCACCCTTGTAGGTATTACCATATTTGAACCCTATCAAATATGGTATGGCAATTCCAGAAGATGTGTATTTAACACATATTATTAGTACTCATTTTTTACTTCAGACCTTAATATAAATTATTGGGGTGCATCAAATTCCTTACTTCATATTAATCTTTTTAAATCTGCAAGAAACATCCCAGGTCTTCATTTTAAATAAAATAGATCACATAACCATTCATATGCTTGTCTGGTTTATGGCTAATCCTAGTTTAATCCCAAGAACTGTCTTCCAAGCACCCAGTAGTGACTGCTGAGCACTTCAAGGAATAGGTCAAAGACAAAGACAAAATAGTTTGTTTTAGCAGTCAAATAGCTCCACTTTTACTGGACTTAGGGTCAGCTTTATGAATTAATAACTCATGCATTTTTATAAGGCCCTGGGCTGAGAAGGGACACACATTTGGTTTGCTGATCAAATTCCTAATTAATTTTTAACAAGAAACTCTGCTTTCAATTTGCTCCAGGCACTGAAAGTTTTATAATATGTCTTGCATATATATGTAAATGCAGCTAATATATAATATCTCTTGCTCTTAGAAGGTAGAATGGTTAGTTTTTCATTTTAGCTTTATCTGTTTATTCTTTTTTTCAATAATTATTCCTCGTTTATCCTTTTGCCAATGATTTTTTGGGGGGTTTTTGGGTCACATCCAGCAATGCTCAGGGATTACTCCTGGTTCTGCACTCAGGAATCACTCATGGCGGTACTCAGGGGACCATATGTGATGCCAGGATCCACTGCGTGCAAGGCAAATTCCCGACCCGCTCTCCTATCTCTCCATCCCCCCTTTGCCAATGATTTTATTTTGATTCAGGCACTGTGGTTTTCAAAACTGTTATTAGTAAGGTTCCATACATTTCAGTACCACAATTTCTTGAGTGTCCACTTAGCTCTACCATTGTCTACCATCCTTTTCCTGTTTAAGCTTCCTACTTTAGACCAATTCTCAGTTTTGTTGCATTTGGGAATTTTTAATTCCCACACTATTATTATTTATATCATACATATGAGAGATCTGTCACTGATTTTTAACTGGGCCCCGCTGCTGTGTGTAGAACCATCACGTGCAGCAAGAAGAATGACTCATATCACTGGAAGTCATTCAAGGTTAGCAGAGACTTTATTTTCTCCCATTTCACCTCTTATATAACAAAATGTAAATGTTCATGAATACTTTAATGAATCTTAATTTGGGTGAAAAGGAAGCCCTCATCCCACCACTGTTCTTCAGATTTGAACAGCTTTATTTAGTAATCTTATCATTGTATCTTTGCTGATGACATCGTTCTAATAACACCAAACATCAGCCAAGCGGCACAAATGCTGAACGACTTTGACCATGAATGTGGAAAGGTCGGACTACAGCTGAATCTTAGGAAGACAATGTTTATGAGAAACAGCCTTGTTCCTGACGCTCCATTCGCTCTCAACGGAACCACCATCTCCGAATGCAAACAGTTATATATACCTAGGTCGAGAAATCAACATGATGAATGACCTGGCACCTGAGTTGCGCAGGAGGAAGAGAGCGGCTTGGAATGCCTTCAAGAGCATTGAAGAAATTACTAAAAGGACAAAGAACCTCCAGCTACGAGCACATCTCTTTGATTCCACTATTCTTCCTGCATTAACATAATGCCTCAGAGACCTGGACCCTACGAAAACAAGATGAGAACGCTATTTGGGTCTCTCAAAGAGGAATCGAAAGAGCTATGCTTGGAATATCACGATTCACTCAAATGAGAGATAGAATCCGGAGTTCTGATCTTCGTCAACGCTCAAGAATCAGGGACGCTGTCTCATTTGCCAAGACATCAAAAATCAGATGGGCTGGACACGTAATGAGGTTTACAGACAACCGCTGGACTAGAGCCATTACTGATTGGATTCCACAGGACATCAAAAGATCACGTGGACGCCCACCTATAAGATGGTCAGACTTCTTCGTCAAGACCCTAAATGATCGGTTTGAGCCTCTGCATGTTCCTAGAATGAACAGATACCATTGGGCTACGCTAGCACGCAACCGGGATGAATGGAGACGTTACTGGCACCCGCTCGAATAAATCGATGAATAACGGGGATTAAGTGATTAAGTGATTAAGTGATCATTGTATCATAGTTAGCACTGCCCTTCCCCAGGACTTTGTAATGCAGTGTAGATCCCAGCACTATATGATCAAGCAGAGAGAAAGAAAAAATCAAAATTTCACTCAAGCTCTTATATTAGCTCCCACCTTCTCTCCAAAATAATCCAACCTCCAAAATAATTCAATGTTATCAATAGTGATGCCTCTTTATATTATATATGTTGAATAAATGAACACTATTCATTTAATCTTGAGATCTAGCTATTCACTTATTCACAATACCTTGATGTAATAAACAGATATTTGATTATTCATTTCTGTCCACAGTCCATTTTTGGATGGTAGATGGTAGATGATCCACTTTTGAATGGTAAGGTAGATGGTCATTTTACTGTCTGTTATACTTGTTACCATAGTATTGTATTATTTCTGCAGCAAACTTATTGTCACTAAATTTAAAAGTTAAGACTATGTTACTTAAATTTAAAAGTTAAGACTATGTATTTCTCTGTTATTTAATTCTGAGCAAGGTGTCAGGACACCAGATATAAAAAGTCAAAATCACTGATTTCCAAAAGATTGTTTCTAAGCCAAAACTATTACATAAAGAAATAAATTCAATGCAAAGTTTCATCATCTCAAAAAATAGAATAACAAAATAGAATAACAATTTTTTTCAGAAACCAATACTCAGTCTATTAAAGTCAAAAATCACATATTCTGTTAAATGACGTACTAGTCCCCAGACCAATAATGTTTATGATTTTATTTAAGTATGTTGAAATCAAAATGAAAGCACCACTTAGATAAATGTTAGGTCATTAATTCCAAACACACGAGCTTTTTGATGTAGTCACATTGACAAGTACTGGAAGGACACAGAATCTTTTATCTCCAAGTCTTTATCATTTTCACTTCAAAATACTTTATATAGATTACTACAAATAATTAGAATGAGATAAGACAAATATCCAGGTATCACAAATCACAAATCATCCTGTTAATCGTCGATTGCCTCAAGCAGGCCCCAGTAACGTCTCCTTCATCCTAACCCTGAGATTATATTCAAGGCTCTTTAGAAGAATGAGACCCATCATTGTTACTGGTATTTGGCATATTGGGTACGCCGCAGGGAGTTTGCCAGACACTGCCATGTGGGCAGGCTACATTTGATAGCCTGCCAGTTTGTCCAAAGTAGGAATGAGATAATAAGATGTCATAATAGGATGTCCCGCGGCCGCAAATGCGGCCTTGCAGTTCCGGGAGCTGGTTTTTATAGTCTCTGAATCTTGGCCGTTGATGGGATTACATGGCGCCAGGGGGCCAGTTGGTGGGTGTGACCCCCGCCTACTGGAATTTGGAGGATCTGGGTGGAGGATGCTCGGCCCAAATCCGAGTAGGCTTGGAGATCTCGGCCCCAGAACCCGCGTGACTTTGTCCCTCTGCCAGTACCTTCATGTGTGCAGAGAGTGGTCTCAGCCTGGTGGTGGCTGGTCCTGGAGGTCTTTGGCTGCCGGAGCCCTGGTCGGGGCGGGGAGGAAAGCTCAACCCGCTCCCCTCGCCACCGGGGCCCCTTGGAGGGGAGTGGGTTGAGCTTTCCTCCCCGCCCCGACCAGGGCTCCGGCAGCCAAAGACCTCCAGGACCAGTCACCACCATCCAGGTATACATATACATATTTATACAGCTTTAAAAGAAGACTTACTGATTAATCAAAAAGAAAATGTGAAAGTTCAATGACAAATTTCCAGTTCGCTTGAAGAAATGCAATATGCACTTATTCTCTGCGAATAACTATTTATAAATTTTCCCTGCAAGTGTTTGGAAGGAATTCTAAGCTTCCCACTCTATAAAAGTGCTGACTGCACACCTTTAAGTTTCAAAAAATGCTTATAGTTGCTGTGCCACTAAGGAATACAGAGTAGAAAAATCTAGTTGGTGCACTGAAGTCCAGGATCTGTCTGGAGTAAAGGCAATTTTAATACACTCTCACAAAAACTAACATGCCCTTTCTGGGAGAGATGGATAACCTAAGTTGGACCTATCGACAAAGTTCACCTATACAAATTGGCACATCACTGATCCACACTGCATTAGGAGAGACCAAATTTAAACTAAGATGGCACAACAGATAACCTAACTTTTTTCCTTTGGTATTTGATTCTATTCAAATGTTGCAAAAATGCATTTTTCCTGTGTGTGCCTCTCAAGTTATATTTTAGAAATGAAAGAAAGACAAAATATTGTGTGATGAAAACCTGAAAAAAAATCAACCAAAATATTTTTATGTAGTTCTAAATAAAATGATCCATTTTAAAAATAACAAAAGTGAAAGTACACATTGAAGAATTCGTCTGGGAGATGCCGCCTACAGACAGCCCCTCTGACTGCTTCTTATGCTCCTTAATGGTCATGATCCCAGAGTCACACAAACAAATATCGGAACCCAGCAGCTTTTGGCAGATATGCCTCCGGACTTTGTATTAGGCCACTGGCGATGAGCCACCCCGTGTGGGAAAAGGTGCCGTCCCTCCACCTACTCCCCCTGGCAGCCCAATGGCCACCATCTTTCAGAGCCCAGAAGACAGTCAGGTCGGGTCAGTAGTGTCGAGACACATAGGGCCTCACAGAATAACAGTGGAGCTGTTCCTTCTCCTCGCCCGCCCCGATGATACCTGAGATGCTGCCTATAGACAGCCCCTCTGGCTGCTTCTTAAGTTCCTTAACAGTCCTGATCCCAGAGACACACAAAAGAATCTCAGAACCAGCAGCTTTTGGCAGAGATCTCTCCATACTTAGTTATTAAAATTTCAGAATTCCAAGATCATGCAACCGTGACATCATATGCTATTCATAATCAGCAATACTGCACTGCACTGTCCTCCCATTGTTCATTGATTTGCCTAACCAGGTACCGGTAATATTTCTATTATGAGACTTGTTGTTACTGTTTTGGGCATATTGAACATGCCACGAGGAGCTTGCCTGGCTCTGCCATGGGGACGAGATACTCTCGGTAGCTTTCTAGGCTCTCTGAGAGGGACCAAGGGATCAAAACCGGGTCAGCCAGGTGCAAGGCAAATTCCCTACCCACTGTGCTATTCTGATCAGCCATAGAAAAGAAATTGTCTAGTGTTTCCTTTTCAGCAGATATGGGCATTGGGGGAAAATTCCAAATAATAATGGTATGACTAGTGTTGAAATATTGAATGTAATCAAAGGAGGGGCTCCTGCCCTGGCTCCTGGCTATCCTCACTGGGCACCTTGGAGGGGGACAGGTTGAGCTTTCCTCCCCACCCCAAGCATAACCCCAGCAGCTGAAGACCTCTGGAACCAGCCACAGCCATACTTAAGACCACTCTCCACATGCTCCAATAAGCCTCAGTCATGAAGGAACCAGCAGAGGAACCTAGGTGTGTGGGACCCGAGGCTGAGATCTCCAAGCCTGCTTGGATCAGGACTGGGCCTCCTCCACCAAGATCCCCCATCTTCTAGTAGGTAGATGTTACACCAACCAACTGCCCCCAGTGCCATGTAATCCCATCAATAGCCAAGACCCAGAGACTATAAAACCAAGTCTGGAAGCGTGCGGCCACATTAGCAACCGTGCAACTTCTTACTGTCTAGTTCTCACTCTCATACAACCCAGCAAGCTGCTGAAAGTAGCCTGCCTGCACAGCAGAGTCTGGCAAGCTCCCCGTGGCATATTCAATATGCCAAAACCCAGTAATATTGATGGGTCTTATTCCCCTGACCCTGAAAGAGCCTCCAATGTGGCACTTGATAAAATCTCAGGGCTAAGATGAATGGAAACATTACCAGTGCCTGATCAAGGAAATTGATAAACAACGAGATGACAGTGATACAGTGAATCAAAGTAAAGAGAGAGCAATGTGGAAATTATCTGCGACACAGGTGGCGTAGTGGGATGGGGGATATATCGGGGTTTTTTGATGGTGGAAAATGTGCATTGGTGAAGGGATAGGTGTCTGATCATTGTATGACCGAGACTTAAACCCGAATGTAATCAAAATGGAAAGAGAGTAATGTGGAAATTATCTGCCATACAGGTAGGGGTTGGGGGTGGGTTGAGAGGTTTTTGGTGGTGGAAAATGTGCACTGGTGAAGGGATGGGTGTTTGATCATTGTATGATCGAGACTTAAACCCAAAAGCTTTGTAACTGTATAATCAGTTGGTATAATGGTATAATCATTGATTATGCCATTATATATGTATCATTTAATCACAACTTCCCGTTAATCGTCGATTTAATTGAGCGGGCGCCAGTAATGTCTCCATTTGTCCCTGTCGTGTGCTAGTGTGGCCCAATGGTGTCTGTTCGCTCTAGGAACATGAAGAGCCTCAAACCGATCGTTCATGATCTTGATGAAGAAGTCTGACCATCTGGTAGGTGGGCGGTCACGCGGTCTTTTGACATCCCATGGAATCCAGTTGGTAACAGCTCTAGTCCAGCGGTCATCTTTAAATCTCATTATGTGACCAGCCCATCTGATTTTTGATACCTTGGCAAACGAGACAGCATCCCTGATTCTTGATCATGATACTCCAAGCATAGCTCTTTCAATTCCTCTTTGGGAGACCTGAATAGCGTTCTCATGCTGTTTGCATAGGGCCCGGGTCTCTGAGGCATATGTTAATGCAGGAAAAACAGTGGAATCGAAGAGATGTGCCCACAGCCGGAGTTCTTCGTCCTCTTAGCTATTTTTTCGACGCTCTTGAAGGCGATCCAAGCCGCTCTCTTCCTCCTGCGCAGCTCGGGTGCCAGGTCATTTGTCATGCTGACTTCTCGACCTAGGTACACATAGCTGTTGCATTCGGAAATGGTTGTTCCGTTGAGAGTGAATGGGGCATCAGGAACGAGGCTGTTTCTCATGAACATTGTCTTCGTAAGATTCAGCTGTAGTCCGACCTTTCCACATTCACAGTCAAAGTCAGCCAGCATTTGTGCCACTTGGCTGATGTTTGGTGTTATTGAAACAATGTCATCAGCAAAGCGGAGGTGGTGTAGTTGCCGGCCATCTATCTTCATTCCCATTCCTTCCCATTCCAGTCATGGCATGATGTTCTCGAGGGTGGCACTGAAGAGTTTCGGTGAAATGGTATCACCCTGCCAAATCCCTCTCTTGACATCGATGATTACTTCTTTGTAGAGTGGTCAGATCCTGGTAGTGAATCCGCAATACAGCTCATGGAGGATCTTGATGTATTGAGCTTGATTGCCCTGATTGGCTAGGCTTCAATGACTGCTTCCGTCTCAACAGAAGCAAAGGCCTTCTTTAAATCAATGAACGTTAGACAGAGCGGCATCTTGAACTCCCGAGAAACCTCAATGAGCTTGGTTATCGTGTGGATATGGTCGATGGTGCTGAATCCTTTGCGGCATGATCGCATGGTTGTCCTTCATCTAGTGTTCTGCCAATCCTATTTAGGATATCTCGAGTGAACAACTTGTAGATGACAGACAATAGGCAAATCGGGTGATAGTTGCCAATGTTATGGATTTCTCCCTTCTTGAACAGTAGTACAGTCCTACTGGTTTTCCACTGGGACAGAACCTTGCATTCAGACAGGTGTGAAGAGCCGAGCCAGTTTATTGATGAGTACTGACGGTAGGTTCTTCAGGTGTTCAGGTCTGACCTTGTCTGGGCCGGGTGCTGTTCGTTTCTTTACTGACGAAATGGCATGTGAGATTTCAGAAGGGAGAACGTTGGGAATGACATATCCATCCTGTGGAATTTGGTATGTTGGCAATTGGACATGGCTGTCGAAGAGATTTGAGTAGAAGTCATGGATAATCTTCTCCTTTGCCGTTCTGGAGGATATGATAGATCCATCAGGAGGTCGAAGGGCAGTCTTCTTGGTCTTGTAGTTGGCAAAGTACAGGCAGGCGTTACAAATACTTTTCCCAGCTTCTGCCGCATCTACTAGCAGTTCTGCTCTTCTCTCTTTGAGGTCTTCTTTGATCGCATCTCTGCTCTGCTTTGCAAGTATATATATATATATGTATATCATCAGTGTAATGGTAAAGTCAGTGATTCAATAAACAAATTTATATAAAAAAATAATTCATCTGGATTGTTTACTTTTTTAACTAGTGGAAGTTGAAAGATTGCTTACTCATTTATGGAGAAATTAGTTGTATTTATGATTTGATAGCCAAGACCCTTGAAAATGGGAAATGTACAGATGTGAAAAAAAAAACCACTATTCCTCCTTTGAATAAAAATAAATGCCAAAATTCAGCACAAGAGGAGTGTTTCAGATACAAATGATATTAACAATGTCAATAAGGTGTTATTGAAGCACCTATAGAGTATATACGCTGGGCTTATCCTAGAAATTTTTACACCTTTTATAAGAGGCAGCTCAGCATCCCTCTCACCTGTGGGTTTTATTTAGATTATTTAGATTAGAGTATTTACAATTGAAGTAGGAAAATGTCTGAATTTTGGTACAGAAACAGAGGCACACTTGCTATTTTTCAATAAAGCATGGTTTGTAATTAGTAAACTGCCCTAACACCTAAAAATCCACACTGATGGGCCACGCAAACATCTAATACATTTTGATTCCCCCCACAAAACTTAGATTAGTTATGATTACACTGAACCATGAATAAAAGAAACAATCACTATGGACTCACGCTCTAAATTGCAATTCACTTCAACACATTTGGGAATGTACATGCATCAGAGAAGATTCTGAGTGGGAATTCTGGAGTTGATTCAACTCGACAAGTCCTCTGGCAAACCAGGTTCATTCAGGCCTTCCATTTCACAATGCCCATGTTTGTTTTTTGTGAGTATGGTGATCTCATAATAAAATGGCTACATGACATGCAGCATTTAAGTGACTGGAGAAATGAAAGGGTGAAATTTGATGATAAATGTCAAGTGCAAGCTAAATTCTTCTTAGAACAAGGTTCTTCATAGAACAAGATTCTTAGAAACTTCACACCCCAAATTGTAATTTTTCTTATTGTCCATCCCTGGCTGTAGAAAGTTGAGAAGTATAGTACTTTTGTTTAGAAAATGGATGTTAAGTTATTTGAATAAGATTGGGACTAAAGAGGAGAAATGGTATGAGTGCCAAATGATGTCATGACAGGCTGCAGCTAACATTAAGTCTCAACTAGGCCTCAGTTTCTGTTTCCTCGGAACAGAATCTGCAGTTTCTGGTAAACTCCCAGTTGAGTAATTCACCTAGATAAGAAACTGGGCAGCTGGATCTGGCCAGTCATGAGGGGCCACTGCATCCTTCTTGAAAAGAACCCTAAACCATTACTGGTACCTGCTGTGTAATTGCTGACCTCTGTTGTAATAGGGAAATGCTAAAAATAGACTAGCATATAAGCCGCTTCTTAACTGAACCCTATATAAACTGCTAGTGAGTTGGAGTTGGGGTCCTTTTCAAGACTCCACTGTGTTGAACGAGACTCAGATCCTAGCTCAGGCAAGCACTGGCTCGAGCTAGTGATAAAGTTCTTTTGCTTTTGCATTATCATGTGTGGAACTGGATGTCTCTGCAATTGGGGATCTGAAACTTCGGCATAACAATGGTATAATCAGTACAGAAAAATAATTTTCAGTTTTGCAACAGGTATATGCAGAAATGAAGACCAGAATTGGTGTAGTTCAAAGTTCACCTTGAGAGTTAGACTTCAGACATCTTCACTTTACTTCATCAACTTATAGGACTTTATTACCTTTGTTTTATTTATATCCTTTGTACTTTCAGGCCTTAACATAGGATGATTTCTGCTTCATAAAGTTGGTTTTTAAATCAACTACCATTTATTAAGACTATCATATATCATATAAATCATATAATCAACTACCATTTATTAGATTTATAACTTAATAAACATAACCAATATATAATTTATAATTACTGTGATTCAGTTATATATCTAAACATCTTATCTGATATTTAAATATCATCTCTCATCCAATGATTAAAACTTCCATTAATTAAATATTAATTTATTGTATGTATTTTGTTGCCTTTTGTCTCCCAGAGTATCTATGCAATATTTGAATAAATCACTACTTTTAAATTGGACACTCAAGGACTATAAAAGTACAAATATAGTTTAGCATATAAATTTAGAAAACTTCAGGCTCAGAATATAAACACACATGCTTGACTTTAGAACCCATGACCTTACTATGTGGCAGCTGATATAAAATAAAAAATAAAATTCTAATGGTAGAGATTCTGATTTACTTGACATTTAAAATCCTCAACTACTTTCAGAGAGCCCAGAAGTATCCTAGGTATCAATACAATAGGTACTTTCAATGAATTAATGATATAAAAAGTAAAAGATAATGACTAAGAGACCTACAAATCCCGACTTAATTACATTCTACAACAATATAAGAAGGTTGGTAACACAAGAAAATATTTTAAACATGCAATCAATTTAATCTCAGAATATAACTCAGTCTTTTTATAAGTTCCCCTTGCTATAGTTCGAGATCTCAGTTTCAGAATTAAAAAGAACAATTTCATGAAATATTTTAAATGATTAAAAGAATAAGAAATATTTTAGCTAAAAAACATTTAATATAAAGCCTTTTCTATTTCAAACCTTGACATTTGCTGTTTGACATGCCTAAAATTTTCTCCTACAAGATGTATCTTTAACTTTTTCTCTTGCTCCAGTTACCATATTTAACCTTGTAATCATTGCAGACTTGGGGAGGAGGAGGGTTGGCCACACTGGCAATGCTCAGGGCTTGCTCCTGGTTTTGTGCTCAGAGATCGGTAATGGCAGTGCTGGGGGAAACATATGCAGTGCCAGGTAGCAGCACACAAAGCAAATGCAGTTTTGTATTATCTCTTCAGCCCCCATTGAAGATTTTAAGCCTTAAAAAACGGATACAATATTTATTTTTTCAAAGGTTATACACCATTTCTGGAGCTAAGAAAACCAGAGTGTGCCAATTACATAGTGAAATCTGGTAGAGTTCAATTCAGACAGCATCCCTTATCTTGGAATTATTTTCCTTCACATTGCAGAGTAGAATTAGAGCACTTTACATTCATTTTGGGTTGTCATGTCTCCAATAAAAATTCTAAGGAGCAGAATCCTTATGTCATAATGATCATTACATCCCAGAACTTGGTGCTTAATATACTGTAGTACCACATTGATGATAAATACATGAATAAATGAAATTATTAAATAAATCCAAGAATGGAAGGAAGAAAACTGGAGAGAGCAGTGCAATATGCTTTACGTGACTCAGACATCATTCAAAGGTAACTAAGACAAACTGACTTTTATACTGATGTTAATATCAGTTTCAGCAACTAAACCTAATACACTTTTGATTTTTATCCTAAAATAAATTTCTTGTTTGTGCACTTTCTTCCTGTATAGAAAGAGGTTTATGTTGCTCTGAATTTTATCTTGTGGGTACCATGGAAACACACCGTTTTGTGTAATCAGTTACCCAGTTTAAGAAAATTTCTAAGATTGCCTAGAAGAAACAATCTCTATGGACTTCAATTGGTGCTACTGACATAGATATAATCCTGAATATTATTAACTTTAATATCAATAAACACAATGAGAATAACAAGTAATATGGCCATTCTGCCTTTGAGAAATAAAATTTTAATAATATACCAATTGTTCATTTTCTCACTGTGCAGAAAAGAATATAAGTGTTAAATTGAGTTTAGATTCACAAACTGGCATGAGAAAGAATTTGTTAATTCTAAAAAAATAAATTGGTACCAGCAATGTTACAGAATCATTAGCTGGAGGAATGTTTACAGAAGGCTTTTGCTCACCTTCGTTAGGAAAAATGTAGATATATCTTATTTAAAGATTGAAACATGTGACATATTCAGACACTAAGATGTTCTGAATTGGATTTCCCTTAATATTGAAAGCCTTATTTTCCTTTATGATCCAGTTTTATGCACATGGCAATAGCATAGTATATGATTTCAAGAGCAAAGGCAGAACCTTTGCCCAAATACCGCCCTGAGGAGAAAACAAATTCAGAAAAGGAACACTCATTTCCGTCACATACTACTGGTCAGTACACATCACAAGTCTAATCCAGATTCATGGAGTAGGGTAAAAGGTTTATCCCTTGATAGAAGGTCACACAAGAAAGAACTGGAATACAAGATCTTTAGTGGTGACTCTCAAATCACCCCATTAAAATTTTTGGACTTCCTGGAGCAACATCTCAAACTCTACAACACTGATAAACCTGGAGTAGCACATCAGATTGGATGGAATGTAATGCAGAAGGCAAACAATCTCAATTAACAAAATATAAACACAGAAGGTTTAATCTGTAACAGTATCTTAGAAATCTCTTATACAAGGGTTTAATATCTCCATGGGGAGATATAACAATCTTTACTAACTTTCTTCTAAGGAAACATTTTTTGATCATCCTTTTGCAAATTATAACAAACAATATAAAATACGTTATTGAGAGTCTGCTATGGAAGCAGGCTACAGGTACAGTTGGGAAAATTGGAAATAATAGTAGTGATAAGGTGTAATGGTAGTGGGATTAGTATTGAAACATTTAATGTTTGTAATTAAATTGAAAACTTAAAAAAGTTATGAAATCAAAAAAATTTAAAAAATCCCAAACAATGGATCCAACTGACCCATTTCCAATTAGAAATAAATCTTTGGACAGATCACTGTTATCAGCACAGCAGAATATATCTTAAATTTCATTCTGTCAGACTATGGGAGAACTCAGAGAATAAATACGTCTTGGAAAAAAGTGGAAAACACAATTTGGGGCTGACAGCAATACTTTTTTGCCCTCTCTTGAGGGGAAATTAATGTGAGACATTCAGAGGGCTAAGTATTGGTAGTCATTAAACAGGAAAACATAAATCTTTTTATTTTTTTTGCATTTTTATGTGTAGATATTAACTAGTTGGTCAAACTGTTCGATAATTTGACACTAGGCACAGTCATCATAGCTGCAAGAAACTCCTACAGGATTGAGATACAAAATTATCTTATGTTAAATCTTATGTTAATTATCTTACGTTAAATATTAATTCTTATATGTGTCAGAGCCTCCTGCCCCCGAGTCTGGCTGTCCTCACTGGGGCTCCTTGGAGGGGGGTGGATTGAGTTTCCCTCCCCGCCCCGAGCAGAGTCCCAGGAGTCGAAGACCTCCAGAACCAGACACAGCCAAGCTGAGACCACTCTCCACACGTCCGGACAAGCCTCATGCATGAGGAACTGGCAGAGGAACCCAGGCATGCAGGTCCCAGGTCTGAGATCTCCAAGATTGCTTGGATCGGGACTGGGCCTTCTCCACCCAGATCCCCCATCTTCCAGTAGGTAGGCATTATACCCATCAGCTGCTTCCGGCGCCAGGTGGTCCCATCAACGGCCAAGACCCAGAGACTATAAAACCCAGCTCCCGGAAGCGATATCTTATTACCTTGTTTTTACTTTGGAGAACCCGGCAGGCTACCGAAAGTATCCTGCCTGCATGGCAGAGTCTGGCAAACTTCCCGTGTTGTACTCAATATGCCAAATACCACAATGATAGGTCTCATTCTTCTAGCCCTGAAAGAGCATTGAATATGGCTCTTTTAAAATCTCAGGGCTAGGAAGAAGGAGACATTACTGGTGCCTGCTCGAGGCAATTGACGCACAACAGGATGATCGTGATCGTGATGTGCCAGACTATTGCATGGCTGTATTTTTCAGATAAAATAAGTGCCAACCAGTGCTCTGGAACACCTCAGACTTGGCAACCTCCAGCAATGATACATTATTCTAGGTCAACTAGCTCATCAAAGAAAACTCTGCTGCTTCTGGCTGACATATCCTTAAAATGAACAAACTAATGAAAAGCCATAGAGTCAGTGCTTATAATTAAACTAAGTTCAATACTTTTGGGGTGATTCTTTAACAGGATCTCACAAAGACTGCTCAAATGTGTTCCCTGAAATATCTTCAAACTTAGTTTAATAATAGCCACTCATCTCTTTAAAGAGTTCATTGTCCGATTTCTAATAGTTCACAAAAGCAGTTTCAAAAACTTTCTTCATTAAAGATGGGAACATACTGCCCTTGAGTCCTGAAATGAGAAAATTCCCTCCATTGTAATTGCTTCAAGTGAAATACCATATAATATTAACCTAGTTGGACTACCCTGAGAACATTTCAAGTGCTAATTACCTTTGAAGAGAGTCAATGAACTTCCTAATGTTTTCAAAACTTACATGTACAAAACAGGAAATGAAAGTGGAGAAGCACGACTCTAAAATAATCATAATATTTCTAGTCTCAACAGAATCTCAACATTTAATAAGCACTGAGTAAGCAAAAGGTACCAGAAACAATTAAAAGTCTTCATGATTCATTTAATTCCCACGGATGTTGTTTTTCAGATTTACCACAAAGAAAACTGAGGCCCAAGGAGAGATGATTATATGTCTGGTATCATATAGTAAGGAGAGCAAAATAACAAAACAGAGTACAGATATCCATATTGTAAGATTTTATATCATTCTCCTCTTTAAAACAATTCTGGCTTTCTGAAAATGACTCATACTAGCTTTCACAGCACTGTCTACTCTGTTAAATTGTACCCCTTCTGTAGGAAGAAGAGAGAAGGGCCCAGAACTGCTAATGGTGATTCTGTATCCAGAAAAGGAAGCATGCTAGAAACTGTGTCTCGACCACACAATTTCTCATTATGTAATACATGCTATAGGTGCTAAATACATTTCTACTTTATGCAGGAAAGTGTCTTTGACCTCTGTGATTCAAGGTGTGTCTTGAAGGTCCCTGGTGTTTAAGAAACATACACAATATGTAGAAAAAGCAAATTGGGGTCGTTCCTTTTGAGTTATGAAACGAATCCTCAGGTAAAGGACTCTATTCAGTTTGTTAAAATATTTATATTTTATTGATAGTCTATGCTGTAATACTATTAGTCATTTCATATGCATTATTTTGTTTAATTACCATGATAACACTACAAGGTTGTTATTATCTACATTGCATAGATGGTAACAAGTAAAATTTTATAGTGTCTGTTCTCATTCCAAGACAGTATTCCTTAGTTTCCCATAGAATTGAGCCTACATCTTTTCCTGCACTAACATAATTATCACTTTTTTTGGCATGGCAAAAGAAACTCAGATTAAAATAAAAGACACCTTGATTTAATTAATACATCCATACAAGACTTTATAACATACAAATTCCAAAAGTATTAGCAAAGCTCAGCAACAAAAAGCAAAAAATAACTCCAAAAAAATAGGAGAAGATATGAATGAACACTTCTACCCAGAGGATATATTGATGGCAAATAAGCACATGCAAAAGGTGTTCATTGTCACTTAGTATCAAGTAAACTTCAGTTCCACCCTCGAAATGTTAAGTGATGACTGGAATGGGAGGGAATGGGAGTGAAGATAGACAGTCGGCAACTACACAACCTCCGCTTCGCTGATGACATCATTCTAATAACACCAAACATCAACCAAGCGGTATGAATGCTGGCTGACTTCATTCGTGAGTGTGAAAAGGTCAGACTGCAGCTAAGTCTCACCAAGACAAAGTTCATGAGAAACGGACTAGTTCCTGATGTTCCATTTGCCCTCAATGAAATGAACATCTCCGAATGTAGCAGTTATGTATACTTCGGTCGAGAACTCAACATGACAAATGAACTGCGCAAGAGGGAGAGAGCAGTGTGGAACTTTAAGAGCGTCAAGGAAGTAATTAAGAGGACAAAGAAACTCCAGGTCCTGGCACATCTTTTTGACTCCACTGTTCTTCCTGCAATAACATATGCCTCAGAGACGTGGACCATAAGAAAATAGAATGAGAACATTATTCAGGTCTCCCAAAGAGAAATCAAAAGAGCTATGCTTGGAATATCACACTTCACTCAATGAGAGAAGGAATCCAGAGATCTGCCCTCCATTGACAATTGAGAATCAGGGACGCTGTCTTGTTTGCCAAGGCATCAAAAATCAGATGGGCTGGACACGTAATGTGATTTAGAGACTACCCCTGGACTGGATCTGTTCTGTTACCAACGGGATTCCACGGGACGTCAAAAGAACATCTGGCCACCCACCTATGAGATGTTCAGACTTCTTCGTCAAAACCCTGAACAAACGGTCTGAGGCTCTTCATGTTCCTGGAGTGAGCAGATGCCACTGGGCTACACTAGCACGTGATAGAGATGAATGGAGACATTACTGGCATCTGCTCAAGCAAATCGATGATCAATGAGATGACAAGTGATACAAGTGATCAAGTAAAGACAAAAAAAACAAGAATGAGATTTCTATCAATGATCTACCAGTGAGAATGACATATACAAAAAAAAAAACTAAAACAATTAAAACCAAAAAACTAGAAACTGAAAAAAAGTAATATTCAGTTACTGTTGATGGAAATGTCACTTGGACCAGCTGAGAAATGAAATAGAAATATCTAAAAAAGAAAACCCTATAATGAAGCTTCCATTTGAACCAGTTACCCCTATCGATGTATTTGCCTCAAAATCACAAAAACATTAATGCAAAAATATATAGGTATATAGAGAGGTATACACAGATAGAAAGATAGATAGATAAATAGATGATAGATAGAGAGATAGATAGATAGATAGATTTATGTATTGTAGTTTGTAGTACATTATCCAAGATATGGAAATAATCCGAATTTCCAACAACATATGAATAGTTAATAAGTCAAATACAGAATGATCTCATTCATTTGTGGTATGTGGAGAAACAGATCAAGGGCATGGAAAGCCTAATTAATACAAACCTTAGAGTGCAGGTTTTTGGGGAGGGAAGAAATTGGAAGTAACATGGGAACATAGAGAGTCTTCAACACTCGAGGTGGTACTAAGGGACAATTGTGCACCGGGAACATAGAGAGTCTTCAACACTCAAGGTGGTACTAAGGGACAATTGTGCACCAAAAGCATAGTTGTCAATCATAAAAATAAACGGGATCATGGGAGAGGGGAAGAAATGTCAGACCAGTGTGATATAGGAATGGGAGAGGAATGCTGTAGGCAGTACAGTAAATAGTGTAAAGTAACTTAATACATCAATACTAAAAACTAATCACAATTTTAACCCTACAACCTGAACTATAATTTAAAAATTTTATTTTACCCAACGACTATTGTGTGTTGGGCAGAGATGCAAAATACCACAGTTGCAAACATAGCTTGGTTGTCAGAGTAGTGTCAAGAGTGATAAAGCATTCAGACATAAGATAATGTGGTACAGAGATGGGAATCAGGGAAGGAGAAGCATCACAGGAGATGATACTTCAGAAAGTGCCCAAAATCGGATATCACAACAGAAACCAAAGAAATTCAAAAGATCATCAGAGGCTACTTTGAAAGTCTGTATGCCACGAAACAAGAGAACCTAGAAGAAATGGATAAATTCCTGAACTCCTATAATCTCCCAAAGCTGAATCAAGAAGATATAGAGTACCTGAATAGACCTATTAATATCAAGGAAATTGAAACTATAATCAAAAGTCTTCCCAAAAACAAAAGCCCAGGTCCAAATGGATTCACTAGCGAATTTTTCCAAACATTTAAAGAAGACCTATTACCAGTTCTTATCAAGCTTTTCCAGGAAATTGAAAAAACAGAAATCCTCCCAAACAGTTTCTATGAAGCCCATATCTCCCTAATACCAAAAGGAAACAAAGACACCACAAAAAAGAAAACTACAGGCCTATATCCCTGATGACCACGGATGTGAAGATTCTCAACAAAATACTAACAAATAGAATTCAGCAACTCATCAAAAAGATCATACACCATGACCAAGTGGTATTCATCCCGGGGATGCAAGGATGGTTTAACATGCGGAAATCAATCAACATAATTCATCATATCAACAAAAGAAAAGATAAAAATCATATGATCATATCAATAGATGCAGAGAAAGCATTTGAGAAGATCCACCACCCATTTATGATGAAAATCCTCGCCAAAATGGGGATAAAGGGGACTTACCTCAAAATAGTTAAAGCAAGCATCATCCTCAATGGGGAAAAAATGAGAGCATTACCCCTAAGATCAGAGACGAGACAGGGATGCCCACTCGCTCCACTACTGTTCAATATAGTACTGGAATTACTTGCAATAGCGATTAGACAAGAAAAAGATATTAAGGGCACCCAAGTAGGAAAGGAAGAAATCAAGCTCTCACTATTCGCAGATGATATGATTCTATACTTAGAGAACCCTAAAACCTCTACCAAGAAACTCCTAGAAACAATAGATCTGTATAGTAACGTTGCAGGCTATAAAATTTATACCAAAAAGTCCATGGCTTTCCTATACTCAAATAGTGAGAGAGAAGAAAATGACATGAAGAAAACAATCCCATTCACAACTGTGCCCCAGAAATTCAACTACCTAGGAATTAGTTTAGCTAAAGAAGTAAAGGACCTGTACAAACAAAACTACAAAACACTGCTTCAGGAAATAAAAGAGGACACAAGGAAATGGAAAAATATCCCCTGTTCATGGATCGGGAGGATTAACATTGTCAAAATGGCAATACTTCCCAAAGCACTGTACAAATTTAACACGATCCCTGTTAGGATACCCATGACATTCTTCGAAGAACTGGAGTAAACACTCCTGAAATTTATATGAAACAATAAGCCCCCACGAATAGCTAAAGCAATTTTTGGGAAAAAGAAAATTGGAGGAATCAACGTCCCTAACTTCAAACTCTACTACAAAGCAGTAATAATTAAAACAGCATGGTACTGGAACAAAAGCAGAACAGCAGACCAATGGAACAGAGTTGAATACACTGACATCTCCCCCCAAAAATATGATCACATTTGAAAGGAGCAATAAATGTGAAATGGAGTAAGGAAAGCCTTTTTAACAAATGGTGCTGACAAAACTGGATGGCTACATGCAAAAAAATGGGCTCAGATCTCTGCCTAACACCATGTACAAAAAAAAGATCAAAATGGATTAAAGACCTCAACATCAGACCAGAATCCATAAGGTACACTGAAGACAAAGTCGGCAAAACCCTCCATAACATTGAAGCTAATGGTGTCTTCAAAGATGCCAAGCAACTGGCTAAGCAAGTGAGAACAGAGATAGACAAACGGGACTATCTTAAATAAGAAGCTTCTGCACCTCAAAAGAAACAGTGACCAAAATACAAAGACAGTCCACAGAATGGGAAAGGATATTCGCCAAATACACATCCGACAAGGGGTTGATATCAAGGATATACAAAGTACTGGTTGAACTCCACAAGAAGAAAACATCCAACCCTATCAGAAAATGGGGTTACAAAATGAACAGACACTTCATCAAAGATGAAATTCGAATGGCTAAAAGACACATGAGAAAATGCTCTACATCATTAATCATCAGAGAGTTGCAGATCAAAACCACAATGAGATATCATTTCACACCACAGAGACTGGCCCACATCCAAAAGAACAAAAGCAACTGGTGCTGGCGCAGATGTGGTGAGAAAGGGACACTCCTTCACTGCTGGTGGGAATGCCTGCTGGTTCAGCCCTTCTGGAAAACAGTATGGATGATTCTCAAAAAACTAGAAATTGAGCTCCCATTTGACCCAGCAATTCCACTCCTGGGAATATACCCCAGAGAGGCAAAAAAGTAGAGTCAAAGCAACACTGCAGTTGTCTGTTCATTGCAGCACTGTTTACAATAGCTAGAATCTGGAAAAAACCTGAGTGCCCAAGAACAGATGACTGGTTAAAGAAGCTTTGGTACATCTACACAATGGAATACTATGTAGCTGTCAGAAATGATGAAGTCATGAAATTTACATACAAGTGGTACTACATGGAAAGTATCATGCTAAGTGAAATGAGTAAGAAAGAGAGGGATAGACATAGAAAGATTGCATTCATCTGGGTAACATAAAGTAACAAAATAGGAGACTAACACCCAAGAATAGCAGAGATAAGTACCAGGAGGATTACTCCATGGCTTTGAGGACAGCCACACACGCTAGGGGAAAAGGTAGCTCAGATAGAGAGGGGAGCACCAAATAAAGGGTGTTGTGAGGTTCCTCACAGGATGGTAAATGCGTGATGAGAGTACACTATAGTCCGAACAAGATTGCCACTCAATGTCTCTTTTGCAAACCACAACACTCAAAAGGAGAGAGATAACAAAAGAGAATTCCCTGCCACAGTGGTAGGGTGAGATGGAGGGAAGGGGAGTGGGAGGGATAGTGGGACTGGTGGTAGTGGAGAATGGGCACTGGTGGAGGGATGGGTATTCGATCATTGTATAACTAAAACCCAAGCACAAAAATTTGTAAGGCTACAACTGTACCTCATGGTGTTTCACTAATAAAAATCTAAGGAAAAAAAATAAAGTGCCCAAAATGGAAGTAATCCAGGATGTGCCAAGACCAGTTTACAGCTCCATGTTGTTACAATGTCCAATAACTTCCTTCTAGACTCAACCTGAATTCAGTCTTCAAGTTAGAGCTAATTTCTTCAAGTTCTTTCTTGTCACATCTACATATTGTTTCTAATAAAACATCCTTAAACAATTCTAAATTCAGAACAAAGCTCTTCAATAGCCTTCTCTTAGCAGAAAACTAAGAGAAGTTTAAGTAGTGCTTCTAAGAGATTGCTTAGTCTATCCCCTTATTAATGTTTCTTTAATCAATGAAACTTTACATTTCTATCAAAGAATGTCAAAATAATGGAAGATATGCCAATCTGAAAACTAGTATAAGCATCCCACCTTGTTTCAATATGGTAAACTAAAGCACAAAGTTTACGGTTTCAAATATAAATTTATATCATGTAGTAGATATATAATTACTGGATTCCATTGAAATTTATATTGAAATAGACACTAAATCATTATTGCTAAATAATGAAGGCATTCACTGGGGTTCTTCATTGAAAAAATAGAAAAATGAAACACAATATTAAATATAAAGGGAAAAATATTTTATTTACATATAGTTTCTTATAAGAACAGATACTACACTTGATCTTAGCCAAAAGGCCGAGAAGCGAGGGCTGGAGCGATAGCACAGGGCTGGAGCGATAGCACAGCAGTAGGGCGTTCGCCTTACAAGCGGCCAACATGGCTGACCCAAGTTCGATTCCTCCACCCCTCTCAGCCAGCCTGGCAAGCTACCGAGAGTATCTCGCCCACATGGCAGAGCCTGGCAAGCTCCCCGTGACGTATTCGATATGCCAGACACAGTAACAACAAAGTCTCCAGTGGAGACGTTACTGGGCCCCGCTCGAGCAAATAGTTTCTTATGGCTGGAGCGACAGCAGAGTGGTAGGGCATTAGCCTTGCACGCAGCCAACATGGCCGACCCGAGTTCGATTCCTCCGCCCCTCTCGGAGAGCCCGGCACGCTACTGAGAGTATCTCGCCCTCATGGCAGAGCCTGGCAAGCTACCCGTGACATATTCGATATGCCAAACACAGTAACAACAAAGTCTCCAATGGAGACCTTACTGGGCCCGCTTGAGCAAATCAATGAACAACGGGAGGACAGTGACAATAGTTTCTTAAACAAAAGTAATGTAAATAATGGCTACATCAAATTCTAGTTTCTAATTATCTCCTCCACTACCCAACCACTGCCACACTCCAGGCCACTTTCCATAGACTCAGGCCGAGCTTCACGCAGGAGCGAAGTCCCACAGAACCCACATAATGCGGAGCTTTATGACCTTGGACTCTGGGCTCAACGGGATCTGTGAGCTTAGATCCTCTCTCTGCTCCCCCCAGTCTCTGGTGACCCAGGGGTCACACCCATAAGCCACACCCTGATGGCACCAGATAATCTCCTCATCGACCACCCTCCAGAACTCATGGCTGCTCCTCCCAGATGGGAGTATAAAAGGAGGCCCTCATAACCATGCCACTGGACTCCATGCCGGGCTGTTTCTACTTGGCGAGCCCCAGAGAGGGGTGAGTGAGAGCCCTTCCTGCCCCAAGGGACCCAGCCCTGGTGCCGACCTCCACTACAACTGCCACCTCATTCCAGGTCACTTTTGACATATCATGGGACACTTTCTACCCATTTTTCATAATTATCACACCATGTTTGATGGAGTTCAGACAGTAGGCAACAGATCATGTAGAGAAATATATATATATATATATATATATATAACTGTCCTCCCATTGTTCATATATATATACATCATATATATACATCATATATATATATATATATATATATATATATATATATGCCTCTTGGTGTGTCTGGAAAGCTACCAAGAGTATCCTGCCCACACAGGCAGAGCCTGCCAAGCTACCCATGTCATATTCGATATGCCAAAACCAGTAACTATAATAGGTCTCATTACCCTGACCCTGAAAGATCCTCCAATTGTTGAGAAAGACAAGTAAGGACAGGCTGCTAAAATCTCAGGGCTGGGACGAATAGAGACGTTACTGGTGCCCGCTGGAGTAAATTGACAAACAATGGGATGACAGTGACAGTGACAGTAAAGTATCTATATATGTTGTTCTCCTCCCCCCTTCTTTCAGGTATCTTCTTCATATAATTGTACAGCTAAAAAGATGATGTAGTACATATGTCTACAAGAAAAATATTCAAGATTTCCTCTTCCTGCCTTATAAAATTTCCAGAAAAGTATATGGTTTGACCTAGTTGATTCATAAACATAAACTTCTTTGGACAAATGATGATTAATATAAGATTATTCTCTTTAAACCATTTCTTTTTCATAAAGAAGGGTATTTATATAGGAATTTTCCTTTTCAATTTCATTTTTCTGTTTACTGCATTTAGCATTCTGAAAAATATGAAGCATAAAAATTAAAGAGGAAAATAATCCTTCTATTATCTCATATACTGTAGTTTATACAAGCATTGTTATACTATCCTTTCAGAATAACAAGAAAAAAATATAATTTAACCGAATTATGAATATTTTATAATGAAATGAAAAGTTCTTCTGGGAAAAGAAAGGCAGCTCTAAAATTGTTCTCACATTGGTAGTGATATTCTGGACAAGGCTTTAATTTACAAAATTACATTGTAGAACCTCAAAACAGCAATTTACATGTAAATATATGATGTTAAAATAGTTTGCTTTATTTATTTCAGAATAGTTTTAGAAGTTCCCCATGAACAATAACTTTCTGGAAAATTTGTTATAAGACATATGTTTAAAAATTATGTGGTGGTTCACTCGAATGGAAATTCAACTGCAATTTAAAGCTCTACAATCTTAAGAATACTGGTAATTTTTGAAAACAGATGTTCTTCCTGGAATCTACAGTAATATTTTGCATATATAAAAGTTAGGAATATATTAGGATGATCAAATGATAGGATTTACTGCCCTTGAGGTCTACTTAAAGCTTGGAGAAAGTAAAAAAGAAGAAGTAATTTAGTATCAAGACTTACCAGAAACTAGAGAAAATCAATTTATTGTCCTTTATGCTTTGGAATGATGGCGATTCCTAGCCAGCATTTGTACATGGATCCCCAACTCATTTGTTGTAATTGCTCCCCGGTGCTCTTGTCAGGAAGACCTGGGATTTGTGGGATGCTGCGGGCGGCTCCTGGGGGATGAGAGGTGGATTCCATTCCTCTGTGGTGGCAGAAAAACCTGCTGGTGCTCCTCATTTGATTTCTTGGGCATAAATGTGAAATAAATGTGAAATCAGGGGCGGGAGTGGGGGAGAATGGAGTCACACCTGGTAGTGGTCAGGGCTTGCTTCCTCCTGACTCTGTGCTCAAGGATCATTCCTGGGGCTTCCCAGGGTACCATATGGAATGCCAGGTGTTGAACCAGGGCAGAGGCATGCAAAGTAAGCACCTGAACCTCTGTACTGCCTCTCGGACCTTATTTTATTTCATTTTATTTTATTTTATTTTATTTTTGCTTTTGATGGGCAGGTTAACAACTTTAAATGGTGTAGAAGGTGTCTTAACCAGATGTTAATGGTCTTTTATCATCACAGCAGAGCCTGGGAAGCTCCCTGTGGCATATTTGATATGCCAAAAATAGTAACAAATCTCACAATGGAGATGTTACTGGTGCCCGCTCGAGCAAATCGATGAACAATAGGAGGACAGTGCAGTGCAGTGCTATGCTTAGAATTCCACTTCAGCCATCATTTCAGAGTAACTCTAAAATTGAGAGTCATCACAAAAGATTTTTCCTGAACATATTTCTTTGAGGATTTTCTAGGTATGCTTTATGAAGACTCAAGAAACTTAGGTGATTACTTTTGCATGTCTATATTTTTTAATATTTTTTGTTTTGTTTGGGGTTCCATGTCCAGCTCACTCAGAACTAACTTCTGGCTTCAAATAATTTAAGGATTACTCCTAGCAGGACTTGGGGGAACATACATATGTGGTATCCAAGATCAAACCTGGGTCAGCCAAGTAAGGAAAGCACCCTACTATCTTTACATGTATTTTGTTGCACTATTCTTAATATCCTTATAATGTACCCTCTTGTACTGTCACTCCAATCCCTAAATGCCATGAAGGAGGAACAAAGGGTACGATATTTTACCTATGTGCAAGAATGACATTATGTTGTTCATGAGACAAATTCAAAGTATTATGATATACCTCCATCATAGCAAATTAAGTATGTTCTTTATGCTTTAGCATTTCAAAAACAAACCTATTCATCTATACAAATGAAAAATTTCAAATTTGTAAAGAGATATATCTTTGTTTGGGGAACAGATGCAGAAAATACAATGCAGGGAGATTTCCATATATTTAGAATAGTCATGCAACATCTAGTTCCTGAATATCTTTTATAAAAATATGTCATGCACTGCTTTAG
The DNA here is from genome assembly GCF_029834395.1 of Sorex fumeus. Classification (NCBI taxonomy): domain Eukaryota; kingdom Metazoa; phylum Chordata; class Mammalia; order Eulipotyphla; family Soricidae; genus Sorex; species Sorex fumeus. The sequence continues at coordinate 30,769,877 of NW_026606188.1, forward strand.
GGCATGGGTGAAAGCATAGAAAATAGTACCAAAAGCATAGTTAATAGAACAATGTTCCCTGTAAACTCATCATTCAAATGGCATTGACCTTCTTTGTCAAGTGGCTTTTCCAATGACTAATTTTAGTGCTATTATCAAAGAACCTTGTTGGTGGAGTATGAAGGGTATTATTGTGTATAAAAAAATTTTTTGGTATTTAAGCAAAAACATGTCAGAGGTAAAAATAGCAATGCAGATTTAATAATGATACTGGCACAATAAAAACACTAATTGTCAATTTTGATGTGCTTCTTTTAGATTTATCATCCTTTGGTTATGGTTTTTTGAAGTTTTAAATAAAATTTATATGAGAAAACTCACTCATTCTTTTAGTATCTTTTCATGTTCTTTAGTAAAGGATATATGGTCCTATTCTCTGTAAATATCCCAATAAACCATCAGATTCACTGATTTAGATCAATTCACACAAACCTACACATCAAGAAATCAGGGACTGTTTCCTTGTGTTGTATTTAAAAGGCAATTATACCCCTGACTTTGCTTTCATCAGACTTTAGATCCATGGTGGTGGAAAATGGGCACTGGTGGAGGAATGGGTAATTGATCATTGTATAATCAAAACCCAAGCAAAAAAAAATTTGTAAGTCTACACCTGTACCTCGTGGTGTTTTACTAATAAAAATTAATTTTAAAAAATTATAATAAAAAGACTTTAGGTAAGATTGATGCATATTTGGCAAATGGGAGATACTATGAGGGTCTCTGAGGTTCTCATTTTAGTGATTATATACTGAGGTGACAATGGGTGCTGACCACTAAGTCTCCTAGAGTTCTCCTGGGTTTTAGTGAATAATTCTTTTGCTAATATCTCAGAGGGCCTGAAAGAAGGGAAGCTATCATTTCCATGATTCAAAAAATTTTTCCTAGTAGTATGACACACACAGCCTGCCTTTTATTTCTCCAATGTTTCTTCAATTAATTCATCTGTGCCAGCTCAGCAACAACATCTCATTCTGTTGCAAAGAGTGTATAAGGACTAATGAGCGATGCCAACTCAAACTTCTTCCTGCATCCCAGTTCTTCTAAAAAACCATATGCAGAGCAGGAATTAATAAAGTTATTAGACCAGACTAGAACTTTTTATTTATTTTTTTTCAATGACCTGTCTGGGATAACTCCCTTAAAAGTGAAGATGTGGTAGAAAAAATGTTTTTAACACATCTGGAAACCACACAAATCAAGGGGATACTACTCATGGTGTTCTCTGTGATGAAAACCTCGGCATAAGGCAATGATGTAATATATTTACCAGCATTCATATTTTAGATCCACAGAATCAGGAAGAGTACCCATTCAAATAATATTATTTTTATCATCTTTGTGCATTAGAAATAATAATAGGAATGAAGCAATTATCCACTAAAGCTACCAATCTCTGGCAACATACCTACATAGCGTGAAGTGTCTGTTTTAAGACATTATGGTGAATATTAAATCAAGTGATGCGTTGTGCTGCTACATCAGACCCCTATGCAACTATGCTCTGTGATCCCATTTTAGATAATTCTTCCAATCTCTTCAAATTCTCTTTGAAATCATGTCATGCCACCAATAACAGTTATTCATCAGCTAATAATATACATTTAGTTAATATTTTCAGGATGTTTTGATGTTTATTATGTCTTTTAGAATGTGATCTTTAATTGCCTATGATATTTATCCCTTATTACTTTACTATTTTTTTCTAAATGGACTATATACACAATAAAGATAGGGTTTCTTATATACTTCACAGGTCAAATCCATTCAATAATAAAAAATATATACTATTAGAGAATCATTAAACTCAGTTTGGCTTATCAAAATGTTCACCTCTAGAAATTCTACTAGAAGTCTGCCATACTAATACTCACAGAATGGAAAATTACATGAATTAACTGGTACTGACTGTGAGCAGGAATGTAAATTAATCAAATGCTGTGCAGTTAAATTTGACAACATCTACTAAAATTGAATTTAAATGAACCAAACACTCCAGCAAATCCACCTTTATACATCTTGGAGAAACTAGTCCATGTTCAAATGATAAATAAATTAGAGTATATGTTTCAGTATTACTTTTATCAGTAAAACCTGGGAAGAACCTAACTACTGTCAAGTAATAATGATAAATTGGTGTATAGTTATAGCTATTGGAAAAAAAGAGAATTACTATTTACTGCGATAGGGAAAGCAAAGTATATAGATTTGGAAACATAGTAATACAAATAAAGCACCTTTAAGGATGTTCGCATCCTGGGGCTGGAGAGATAGCACAGTGGGTAGGGCATTTGCCTTGCATGCAGCCAACCCCGGTTTGATTCCCAGCATCCCATATGGTTCTCTGAGCACTGCCAGGAATAACTCCTGAGTGCAGTGCCAGGAGTAACCCCTGTGCATTGCTGGGTGTGACCCAAAAAGCAAAAAAAGGGATGCTGACATCCTAATAACTAATAACTACAAGGTATAAATATGTTACCCTAGGGTAACATATCTTGAATGGAAAAGAAGGTTCAATGTGACTAAGGAAGTTGACATGGGGAGGTCATATATTTTCCTGGGGAATCCAATAAAATATCAAGATCTTTTCATGTGAAAGCTAAGGTCAAAACTCAGAGTAGATATAGTAAAGAAAAGCAGAGGTCATAGTTAAGCTCTGATGATTGGAAGAGGACCAAGAAGTTCAGAAGACCTCTAAAATATTGAAAAGGCGAAGAATAGATACTGAGAGTTTTCTGGAGCAATGAAGCCTTATTTAAACATTTTTAATTTTTTTTCCAGTTAAAGAAATTTTTTTATTTTTTTTTTTTTAGTGAATCACATGAAGTACAGTTACAGACTTACAAACTTTTGCGCTTACATTTCAGTCCTATAATGATCAAGTACCCATCCTTCCACCAGTGCCCATTCTTCACCATCAATGTTCCCAGTATCCCTCCCACCACACCCACCCCCACCTCCTCACCCACCCACCTTTACCTCTGTGGCAGGCATATTCCCTTTTACTCTCTCTCCCCTTTGGGGTGTTGTGATTTGCAATACAGGTATTAAGTGGCCATCATTCTCGGTCTATAGTTTACTTTCAGCACATATCTCCCATCCCAAGTTGGCCCTCCAAGCATACTTTACTTGGTGGTCCCTGCTCTATCTGAACTGCCTTTTCCCCCAGCATGTGAAGCTAGCTTCCAAGATGTGAAGCAATCCTCCTGGTCCTTATCTCTACTATCTTTAGGTGTTAGTCTCCCATTCTATTGCTTTATATTCCACAAATGAGTGCAGTCCTTCTATGTCTATCCCTCTCTTTCTGACACATTTCACTTAGCATGCATGATACTCTCCATGTTGATGCACTTATACACAAATTTCATGACTTCATCTTTTCTAACACCATTTTTGAATTTTGACCTCCAGAGCTGCATTGATAATAACTTATCATTTTTAAGTCACTAAGTCTATGAAAAAATTTTACTAATAAAGGGGAATCAAGGGTTTTGTGTTGGATCTATGATAACAGCTGGGCAAAGATTACCAAAAAAAGTTGCCTATATAGAGACAAAAATGACAACTAAGCTTTGAATCATTGGCCTGGAGGTGATAGTCAACATATCCAAATTGGCAGAGACCATATAGGTCTGAATTCAGAAGCTATGTCCCAGGTCCAGACTTCTACATTTCTTAAATAGCAAAACTAGAACGCAAACTTAGATCACCCAGATTCTAAGTTCCAGTTGTTTAATGTTTATGGTTTATGCCAGGAAAAACTATAAACAACTAAAATATTTAATGAGAGATATGGTTAAATGCATTTTGCCACATTAAGTCTGTGGAGTAATATAGAACAATTAAAATATTAATTAAGCACAGGAGAGGTCGTGCTCTGCAAGGTGTGGCCCAAAACTAACAAGTAAAATTTAGGGCTGGAGTGACAGCATAGCAGGTAGAGCATTTGCCTTGCATGAAGCTGACCTGAGTTCAATTCTCAGCATCCCATATGACTCCCGGAGCACTTCCAGGAGTAATTCCTGAGTGCATGAGCCAGGAGTCGCCCCTGTGCATCATCAGGTGGGACCCAAAAAGCAAAATAATAATAATAATAATTAATTAATTAAATTTAATTTAATAAGATTATTCTAGTCTAGTAGTTTATTCTTTTCCTACAATGACTCAATGTTTCTACATTTTTAATGTATTTTTTGGCTTTTGGGGGCACACTTGGTGATGCTCAAGAATTACTCCTGGCTCTGTACTCAGAAATCATTGCTGGAGGTGCTTGGGGACCATATGGGATGCTGGGGATTGAACTCAGGTCAGCTGCACTCAAGGCAAATGCCTTACCCACTATACTATCACTCCAGCCCCTGTTTCTACATTTTTTTTCCTTTTTTATTAGTGAAACGACATGAGGTACAGTTGTAGATTTACAAATTTTTGTGCTTGGATCTCGGTCATACCCCGATCAAATACCCATCCCTCCACCAGTGCCCATTTTCCACCACCAGGATAATATCCCTCCCCCCCCATCCTCCCATCTCCCCATCCCCCCCTGCCACTGTGGCAGGGCATTCCCCCCTGTTCTCTCTCTCCTCCTGGGCGCTGTGATCAGCCAAAGAGGCATTGAGTGGCGAACATGTTCAGTCCAGTCTACTTTCAACCTGCATCTCCCCTCCTGTGTTCTACATTTTTAATGTAAGTATTATAAATGATAGCGTCACTTTACAATAAAAATATCTGAGATACATGCATATGGGTAACCCCAGTTCTGGTTAATCCCAGGTTCTACATACCACCAAATGTGATTCCTGAGCACAGAGCCTGGAATAATTCCTGAGTACTGCCAGGAGTGGTCCTATCAAAAAAAATATATACATATGAAGTATTAATTAAGAAAACAAAACATATGAGAGATCCTCATACATTAATGGTAATTTTTAAAGTTCTATTTCTGCTTTGATTACAATTATGTAAAAAGGATATATACATATTAATAAGAACTGTGAGGGAGCAAAATATTAAGCAATTTATTTTGTAGTGGGATAGGTAAATAATTAATTTCCATTATTGTTATTTAAAATTCTTATAAAAATTACATTAAAATGAGAAAAATAGTAGCATAGATAAGCTTATGCTACTCTGAGACCACATTTTAACCAGTGAGTATGCATAAAAACACAACTGCAACTGTTCTCATTTTTAAATGAATGTAATATGTTAGTGCTAAACAAGAAAGAATTAAGTTAAAATCCTGGCAGGTGGTTAATGCGGAGTGTTGAGTAAAACAGGAGAATCATAATATACCTAAGGCAGCAAAAAAGGGAAAGTTAGTAAGCCTTTCTTGCCTCCCTAAGAAGCATTTTAATAAGTGTCTTTTATATGTCTGCATCAGGTCTAGTCTAAAAATATTATTTTCTACAATCCCTTTTGTGGAGGGGCAGCGGTGGCAGGGGATCATACCCAACAATCCAACAATGCTCAGGAATTATTTTTGGCAGTGCTCAGGGCTTACCCATGATTGTGCTCAGGTATCACTCCTGATGCTGCTTGGGTGACCATAGCAACACTGGGGATTTAACCCAGGTCAGCTGAGTGAAAGGCAAGAACTTTAGTCCCTGTGCTATCTCTCCAGCCTTAAAAGTCTTTTTATGACACAAAATTCTAGGAACCATTCCCTTTATATCCACATCTTCTTCAGCAAGTGTAAATCAATAAAATGTGGCCTTCGTTTATAATTTTCAGGGAAAGGCATTCAGCATTGAACGGGTCATTACTATGCATTTCAATATCTGTCTTCATCCTCAACTTGAGTCTTTATTCTCAGTTAACACAAGTTTACATCATGGTATTCTCCCAAAGAAAACATCACTAGTAATAGATATTATCTGGGTATATATGTGGTGACAGCATTCTGTTTAGAGCAATTGAATCTGTTTCTCTATTTACTTGGAATAAGACATTATTTTGCTATCTTAAACTTTAGGTTGCAATAAGAAAACCATAATTGATCCAGTTTATGGATTATAGAAATGATTAAGAAAGTTATGATTGATCTGGAGATAAGGCTCAGGGAGCTGGAGTACATAGTTTGCATATGATAGCTCCTGGTTCAATTCCTGGAAACAAATGGTTATTTGAGCACCAAGCACTCGTCCAAAAAGGAAAAGGAAAAATCCTATCCCTTATATCACCTAGTGTTAATTAATATTAACTATTACTGCAATAATAAGTTCCTTATCGATGACCCTACAGCAAGATCTAGATACTTATTAAAGTCTTCTCGTCGGCTTTTCAAGCCCCTTACCATCTCATATTCTTTGGGAGACCTGAATAGCGTTCTCATCCTGTTTGCGTAGGGCCCAGGTCTCTGAGGCATATGTTAATGGAGGAAGAACAGTGGAATCAAAGAGATGTGCCTGGGGCCGGAGGTTCTTCGTCCTCTTAGCTATTTCTTCGACGTTCTTGAAGGCGTTCCAAGCCGCTCTCTTCCTCCTGCGCAGCTCGGGTGCCAGGTCATTTGTCATGTTGACTTTTTGACCTAGGTACACATAGCTGTTGCATTCGGAGATGGTGGTTCCCTTGAGAGCGAATGGGGAGTCAGGAACAAGGCTGTTTCTCATAAACATTGTCTTCGTAAGATTCAGCTGTAGTCCTACCTTTCCACACTCACGGTCAAAGTCGGCCAGCATTTGTGCCGCTTGGCTGATGTTTGGTGTTATTAAAACAATGTCATCAGCAAAGCGGAGATGGTGTAGTTGCCAAATTGAAAGAGCTATGCTTGGAATATCATGTTTCACTCAAATGAGAGAAAGAATCCGGAGTTCCGACATCTGTCGACGATTAAGAATAAGGGACGCTGTCTCATTTGCCAAGCTGTCAAAAATCAGATGGGCTGGTCACATAATGAGATTTAGAGACAACCGCTGGACTAGAGCTGTTACTGACTGGATTCCATGGGATGTCAAAAGACCACATGGCCGCCCACCTACCAGATGGTCAGACTTCTTCATCAAGATCATAAATGATCGGTTTGAGGCTCTTCATGTTCCCAGAGCGAACAGATGCCATTGGGCTACACTAGCACGCGACAGGGACAAATGGAGACGTTACTGGCGCCCGTTCAAGCAAATCGACTACTAACAGGAAGTTAAGTGATTAAGTGATTACCATCTCATCACCATATTATCATTTGTCTAATCTCTATTTCTACCCTCCTACCTATGTACTTTTAGATTACTATTTGCTTTTATACCCAATTAGTATTCACACTTGAAAAAGTCTTCATGAACTCTTAATAAATATAAAATTTATTTATATTTTTAATGGATGGATAAATTTGCCATCTTCTGTTTGATTGTTAAATTTTAAATTAAGATTTGATGTTTCCATTAAAATACAGAGCTTTTCTGAGTATTTTAAATTAGAATCCATTACAATGAGCTCAGGAGTAAAAATATATCATCTTTCATTGGGGATAACAGATTGTTGCCACAGTCATACTTACCAGATGTAGGAGTTATTGATTACTAGGTATGTCCACTTACCTGGCCTGTGCTAAATCCAATAAATCCTGGGAAATGAAAGTGGATTTACACAAGCATAATCAACGTTAGCACCAACACAGCTATGTTCTACATCAGATGTCCTTATTAAAGACATAATTCAGGCCCACTTGACTCTTAGATCAAGTCAGTGGGCATTAAATTACATCCTCTTGAACAGGAGACATGCTTATAAACTTATCTCATGAGTGTGAGACACTACTATCTTGTGATAGATACTACTGTGCTGGTCCCACCACCAACCTCCAAAATTGCTATAATCCAGCAGTCCTAGGGTTCTCTGAATACCTGTCTCTTGACATTGGTCTGATTCTTCATGACGCCCCTGGGATTGATGGCCCAAGTAATGGATCTTTGATGTCAGGGACACCACTACCCAATTGTGTATATTCATAGTGAGATTCCAAGTCATGTGATACCTATGCAAGTTCAGTGACACAACTGACTTCCTTCTGACCAGGATATGTCAAAAAATGCTAGAATTTCAGTAATCCCTGATAACATGACAGTTCCTGAGCCATTAACACCAGTTCCAACCAATTTTTAAGCTAAGTATCTGTGTTTGTCAGAGAGATGTTGATTTTTAAACTGAAGTTTATATATGGAGGGGAGGCGGGGCCGGGGGGGAAGTTCACAGATGATAGTTGATATCAGTCTTTGTGCAAAGGGTCCAAAACAATATGATGAGGGTCAGGGTAGTATCTTAGTCCTCTTAAAAGTTAGCACTGTAGCACTGTCCTCCCGTTCATTGATTTGCTCGAGTAGACACCAGTAACGTCTCCATTGTGAGACTTGTTGTTACTGTTTTGGGCATATTGAATACATCACTGGTAGCTTGCCAGGCTCTGCCGTGCGGGCGGGATACTCTTAGCTTGCCGGACTCTCTGAGAGGGGCAGAGGAATTAAACCCGGGTTGGCTGGGTGCAAGGCAAATGCCCTACCCACTGGACATTGCTCCAACCCATACCTCTTGGTCTGGTCTGGCACACCTCTTTAAAGGTAATGCCTAAAAATTCTGTGCCTCAGTCCTAGGTTGGAGGGAAATAAGAGGCATGGGGATTATGGGAACTGATGGTGCTATGCTAACTGTAATGGGGTTATGATAACTGTAACTAGAGGACTCAAATCCCAATTGTAATAATTAGGGACACAAATCTGGGGCTATTTGGTGCTCACACATGTCTGTGACCTAAATCTATTCTGCACTGAGAGCAATCTAAGTGGAGAGGCAATGAGCGGAGAGGCAGGATGAGCTGCTCCCAAGTGGCTGTGCCAAGATGCTTTCCCTATAGCACTAGCCTATTTCCTCCCACTCCTGATTCTAATGGGACTAGCAAAGAGACAAAGATCTCCTCAGAGCGGCCACCAAACTCCCACCCAAGGTTGGTTGCAAGTGGGCAGAGAGGCTGCACACTTACACAGCTCCTATGAAAAGAGAAGCTTCTGTGTGTTTTTTTCTTTTTTTTTTCTTTTTGTTTGGTTTAGTCAAACAGAAATCTCGGATGATGCTGTTATGAGTAATGAAGTATTTTATGAGCTGTTTGCCAGCAAATTGATCTTCCTATAATCTGCCACATTACACAGAAAGGCATGCACTAAGCAGTATTGGTACAGATAATCATTGCAAAAGGGGAAGTTATGCATCTTATATAGCACTGTAGCACTGTCCTCCCATTGTTCATCAATTTGCTCGGGCGGGCACCAGTAATATCTCCATTGTGAGACTTGTTAGTATGTTTGGCATATAGAATACTTCATGGGTAACTTGCCAGGCTTTGCCATGCAGGCAAAATACTCTCAGTAGCTTGCTGGGCTCTCCGAGAGGGGCGGAAGAATCGAACTCGGGTCTGCTGAGTTGACTGCGTGCAAAGCAAACGCCCTACCTGCTGTGCTGCGTCTTATATAAACCTTTTTTCCTGACTTTAAAAAAGAGCTTTTTTGTGCTCTCTGACCATGACCCACACTTCCTGATCTGCCTGAGTTATTCTTGATTTAAAAGTACAACTCCCTGAAGGAACCCTTTTGTGTACAAACTGTGATGGTTGTTCACTCACATTTAAACACCTGGATTGGAGACACCCTATATGATATATTCAATGTTCACTTTTGAACAAACCAGTTGATATACTAGATCTAATGTAAGGCAACGTTAAAACTTATAAAAAAGCAACCATTGCTCTTTTAATTATATCAGAGGTTCTTGATCAATAAATAAGCAACAACACTGAGCAAAACCAACCTAAAATCGCATGCATCCCTTGCCTCTCTCACCTCTGTCTTTTAAGAACCACAGGACAAGTTTTAAAAAAACAAATTCTAGTGCTCGCTTCGGCAGCACATATACTAAAATTGGAACGATACAGAGAAGATTAGCATGGCCCCTGCGCAAGGATGACACGCAAATTCGTGAAGCGTTCCATATTTTTAAACAGAAAACTAAATCAAACACCTGGAAATTAAACAGTGCACTATTGAACAACGAGTGGATTAGACAGGAAATCAAAGAGGAAATCAAAAGATTCCTAGAAACGAATGAAAATGAGAACACGAGTTACCAAAACTTATGGGACACAGCAAAGGCTGTGTTAAGAGGAAAGTTTATAGCTCTACAAGCATTCCTCAGGAAGGAGGAGCGAGCACACATAAGTAACCTAACCTCACAGCTTAAGAGCTTGGAGAAGGACCAAAAAAAGGAGCACAACCCGAACAGGAGAAAGGAAATAATAAAACTCAGAGCAGAGATTAACGAGATGGAAACCCAAAAAACAATCCGAAAGATCAATGAAACCAAGAGCTGGTTCTTTGAGAAAATTAACAAGATCGATAAGCCTCTAGCAAAACTCACAAAGAAAGGGAGAGAGAAAACCCTAATAAACCGAATCAGAAATGAAAAGGGGGTCATTACAACAGAAACCACAGAAATTCAGAGGATCCTCAGGGAGTACTTTGAGAAGCTTTATGCCACGGAACATCAAAACCTCGAGGAAATGGATAAATTCCTAGACTCCTACAGACTCCCAAGGCTGAACCAAGAAGACCTGGAATACCTGAACAGACCTATCACCATCAAGGAAATTGAAATGGTAATAAAAAGTCTCCCCAAGCACAAAAGTCCTGGCCCGGATGGATTCACTAGTGAATTCTTCCAAATCTTTAAAGAGGACTTACTCCCAATACTCTTTAAGCTTTTCCACGAAATTGAAATATCAAAAACACTTCCAAACAGTTTCTACGAAGCAAATATCACACTGATACCAAAAGCAGACAGAGATACCACAAAGAAAGAGAATTACAGGCCGATATCCCTGATGAACACAGATGCAAAGATCCTCAACAAACTACTAGCAAATAGAATCCAACTACTCATCAAAAAGATCATACACCATGACCAAGTAGGATTCATCCCAGGGATGCAAGGATGGTTCAACATTCGGAAATCAATCAACATAATCCACCATATCAACAAAAGAAAAGATAAAAAGCATATGATCATATCAATAGATGCAGAGAAAGCATTTGATAAGATCCAGCACCCCTTTATGATGAAAACCCTAGCCAAAATGGGTATAGAGGGGACCTTCCTCAACATAATTAAAGCCATCTACCACAAGCCTACAGCAAGCATCATCCTCAATGGGGAAAAACTGAGAGCCTTCCCTCTAAGATCAGGGACGAGACAGGGATGCCCACTCTCTCCACTGCTGTTCAATATAGTACTGGAAGTACTTGCAATAGCGATTAGGCAGGAAAAAGATATTAAGGGCATTCAGGTAGGAAAGGAAGAAATCAAGCTCTCACTATTCGCAGATGATATGATACTCTACTTAGAGAACCCAATAACTTCCACCAAAAAACTCTTAGAAACAATAGACTCGTATAGTAAAGTTGCAGGTTATAAAATCAATACCCAAAAGTCCATGGCTTTCCTATACGCAAACAGTGAGAGAGAAGAAAGCAACATGAAAAAAACAATCCCATTCACAATTGTGCCCCAGAAAATCAAGTACCTAGGAATCAGCTTAACTAAGGAAGTAAAGGACCTGTACAAAGAAAACTATAAAACGCTACTTCAGGAAATAAAAGAGGACATGAGGAAATGGAAAGATATCCCCTGCTCATGGGTCGGGAGACTTAACATTGTCAAAATGGCAATACTACCGAAAGCATTGTATAAATTCAATGCAATCCCTATAAGGATACCCATGACATTCTTCAAAGAAATGGAGCAAACACTCTTGAAATTTATATGGAACAATAAGCCCCCACGAATAGCTAAAGCAATTCTTGGGAAAAAGAAAATGGGAGGAATCAACCTCCCGAACTTCAAACTGTACTACAAAGCAGTAATAATTAAAACAGCATGGTACTGGAACAAAGGCAGAACTGCAGACCAATGGAACAGGGTTGAATACACTGACATCTCTCCTCAATCATATGCTCATCTAATCTTTGATAAAGGTGCAAGTAATGTGAAGTGGAGTAAGGAAAGCCTCTTTAATAAATTGTGTTGGCATCACTGGACGGCTACATGCAAAAAAATAGGCTCAGAACTCTGCCTAACACCATGTACAAAAGTAAGATCAAAATGGATTAAAGACCTCAACATCAGACCAGAAACTATAAGGTACATTGAAGATAAAGTTGGCAAAACCCTCCATGATATTGAAGCTAATGGTATCTTCAAAGATGCCACGCCACTGGCCGAGCAAGTGAAAACAGAGATAGATAAATGGGACTATCTTAAACTAAGAAGCTTCTGCACCTCCAAAGAAACAGTGACCAAAATACAAAGACAGTCTACAGAATGGGAAAGGATATTCACCGAATACACATCTGACAAGGGGTTGATATCCAGGATATACAAAATACTGGTTAAACTCCACAAGAAGAAAACATCCAACCCCATCCAAAAATGGGGCAATGAAATGAACAGAAACTTTCTCAAAGAAGAAATCCGAATGGCAAAAAAGCACATGAGAAAATGCTCTACATCATTAATCATCAGGGAGATGCAGATCAAAACCACAATGAGATACCATCTCACACCTCAGAGACTGGCCCACATTCAAAAGAACAAAAGCAACCGATGCTGGCGTGGATGTGGCGAGAAAGGGACACTCCTTCACTGTTGGTGGGAATGTCCACTGGTTCAGCCCTTCTGGAAAACAGTATGGACGATTCTCAAAAAATTAGAAATTGAGCTCCCATTTGACCCAGCAATACCACTCCTGGGAATATATCCCAGAGAGGCAAAAATGTATAGTCGAAGTGACATCTGCACTTGTTTGTTCATTGCAGCGCTCTTTACAATAGCCAGAAACTGGAAGAAACCTGAATGCCCAAGAACAGATGACTGGTTAAAGAAACTTTGGTACATCTACACAATGGAGTACTATGTAGCTCTTAGAAAAGATGAAGTCATGAAATTTACATACAAGTGGTACAATATGGAAAGTATCATGCTAAGCGAAATGAGTCAGAAAGAGAGGGATAGACATAGAAAGATTGCATTCATCTGGGGGATATAAAGTAACAAAGTATGAGATTAATACCCAAGAATAGCTGAGATCAGCACCAGGAGGATTACTCCATAACTTAGAGGCCAGCCGGGTATCCTAGAGGAAAGGGCAGTTCAGATAGAGAAGGGAGCACCAAATAAAGGATGTTTGGAGGATCCTCCCAGGAGGGAAGATGCATGTCGAAAGTAGACTATGGACTGAACATGTTTGCCACTCAATGCCTCTTTTGCAGACCACAACACCCAAAAGGAGAGAGAGAACACAGGGGATTGCCCTGCCACAGAGACGGGGGGATGGGGGGATGGGGGTGGGAGGGATATTATCCATGGTGGTGGAAAATGGGCACTGGTGGAGGGATGGGTATCTGATCATTGTATAATTGAAACCAAAGCACAAAAAATTGTAAATCTACAACTTTAAAAAAAATAAAATAAAATAAAGGGGAAAAAAAAAAAAAAAAAAAAACAAATTCTAGCAATAACTGAGTTTCAGAATGCTTTCAGAATGCACTTAATATGCATTCAAGGAGTAAATACCTTCTTATTTACAAATCTATTTGCTCATCTGAGACTTCTCCTGTTCCACCACCCTCTAGACTTCTCATTTCTCTGATAGAGGGTGGGTGGAAGCTAAGAAATAGTAGATAGAACATTACTCATAAAATAGAGAAATTAGCCATACCTCCTGATGGCTAATTTTATGAGTCAATTTGTCTGACTAAGGCCCATACGACAAATAAAATATTTCAGTATGTGTCTGTCAAAGAATTTCTGGAAGGGAGGAATATATGAATCAGCAAACTTAGAAAAAAATCCACTCACCAATGTAGGTAGAAGATTAGGTTTTTCTCCCACACTTCGGTCTGAAGGAGTTCAGCATTCCAGATCATCTTTGGGAACCCAGGACCAGCAGAAACCCTTGGCTGAAAAAAAAAACACAGAGTCTTTGGTTTAATCCAAAAAGGAGGACCTTGGGAACAGGACCCAGAGAAAACAGAGACTTTTGAATAGTTGGGTAAGTGTCTGGGCTTTGTTCTGTCTAAAATAAAGTCCCCCAAAACTGGGTGATGGAAGAAGTAACTTGAAATAACAGATATTCAAGGGCTGGAGCAATAGCACAGCAGGTAGGGCATTTGCCTTGCATGCAACTGACCTGGTTTCCCTTCCCATCATCCCATATGGTCCCTCAAGCACCGCCAGGAGTAGTTTCTGAGTGCATGAGCCGAGCGTAACCCCTGACCGTCTCCGGGTCTGACCAAAAAAGAGAAAAGAAAGAAGAAAGAAAGGAAGGAAGGAAGGAAGGGAGGGAGGGAGGGAGGGAGGGAGGGAGGGAGGGAGGGAGGGAGGGAGGGAGAGAAAGAGATAAAGAAAAAAAGAATATTCGTGCAATAGATAAGGGCTGCTTTGCTGCAACTGCAGATGCTTCCCCCAGCCACATAGATGAGCCCAGAGAGTTCCGGGAAGACAGAGGAGGTGACTGCTGCCTCAGACCACTGAGAGAGCACAGAGCTGTGCTGAAAACCATAGACTGCCCCTAGAAAGCCTCAGAGGCAGAGCAGAACTGCAACCAGGCCACAGTTAGCAGAGAGATCTGCTGTGAGGAGATTCAGAACCAGAGTAGTGTGTGGGAATGTATTGGAATTTATTGGAGCAGTTGCTCCAATAAAAGTTAGATTCCTTTCCTAACGTTGATCTCCTCTTTTGCCTACTTCTCTTAGGGACCCAGAGATTCCTGGGAACTGTCAGGGTTTCCCCAAGCAGTGAAGATAAGACAGAACCCACAAACCCAAAACACTAGATCCCCACTGGATGAGGGTCTGAAATCCAACAGCATCAGATAATCTATTGACAATATGAATAGAATAAAAGGGACAGGAATATAAAAAACAGAATGGTGGTCTGTATTAAGGGAGGAAGTTGGCATAGACTAATCAGGTAAAGAAAGTCACTTATAGGGGGATGATCAGGTATTGGACTTTGGAGAATCCTAATGTAACAAAGAAAGATATCAAATTATAATGCTATATATCTGAAGTCTATTTAATGTTATAATCCATGTTACTTTAGTTAATAAAAATTCTTTTAAGATGGAACCCTGTAAGATGCCTCAGTTTAGAGAGGCAAGCATATTTTTCTACCTTTGGATATCAGAGCTCCTGGTTCTTGACTACGAGGACTTATACTATTACCTTTCCCGCCTGATTTCATCTCTAAAACCCTATTGCCAAATAAGTTCACATTCATGAAAACCAGAAATCAGAAAATAAATCTAAATTTAAAAGTCTGCAACACAATCCACAACAGATATTATATGAAAATACTTAAAAACAAACAGAACAGGTACTTTAAGTAACAGTTTAACACTAAATGATGATGCAAAAGATCTCTCTTTTTTTAATTCTTAGTCTGTTTTGGTACTAAAAACAAAGTTTCCTTTAATTTGAAAATTCTGTTCAGAAGAATAAATGATACTGTTTCAGGAACATACACAGCTGAGACAAGCTCTAAAATGTCTGTGTTTCTTTCCCACAAAAACATTTTCCAGAATTTCTGCAGACTGCAAGAGAGTTTTAAAGCAAATTTTCTCTCATGCTGCTTACATTTATATTTTAAATTATTGGTTCCAAAATATTTTTGACACAATGAGTTGATTTTTCAAGCACAAGTGGGAATAGCTTTACTGTCATTATTCTCCATTTGGATGGGCCTCATGTACAAAAAGTAGAGAAAAAGAAAATCGTCAAATCTGATGAAAATCAAAACAAATACATACTGTTGGAGAAGAACAAAGATCTTCCTCATAAAAACAGAACTGTTTGTGTTATTACAGAGTGATTTAGAAATAAATACTATTTATTTGGAGAGTGTTTGCCAAGTATTTCCCTCTGTCCCTCAAAACTCACTACTTATAAGAATAAATATATTTATGAGCCTTTCCACATTAACAGTTTAACTTTATAAGAACCCTTGGATAACAAATTCCATTCATTGTTGTCTGCTTTGCACTTCGATGTGCCCTCCACACCTCTGCCTACCCCTTTCATTGTCATGAGTGTGACTTCTACAAGGTACAGACTGCTCAATTGTTCAGGTCCAGGTGGAATTATACAGACTGCCATTATCTTATTTACTCTAACGATCGTCTCCATTAAACTTCTACTTTTATAGATGGATTTTATTTTACATTATTTTTAATGTTTAGGTTTTATCTCTCTCTCTTTCTTTTTCCAAAGCACTGTAACTTACAATACTGCTACTGGTGGGTTTCATAGTGCAATGCTCCAACACCTCACTCTCCACAGCCATTGTCCCATTGTACCCTGCCACTCCCATCTCCTCCTTAGCCTATTCCCACTGTCCTCTACCCCATAAGCTCAATTTTGTAGACCTGCTCTCAAGTTCTGCTGTCTTTGGACATTTATTGTTTCCTTTATCTGTCTCTTTCTATCTCATATATAAGAGAGATCATTCTGTAGACAGCTTTTATGTTTTCTTTTTCTCAATTGCTTAAGGAAGGCATTTTCCTGCTTCCAAATCATATACTTTCGCTGAATGTGCTGCACTCTACCTTGGATCTGTCTTCTGGTAGAGACGCACATTTGGTTTGTACGCGCTTCGGATGATGTTCTCTCTTTTACTCCTCTCACGGGAAAGACTCTTGTGCTTCTTATAGCTCTGCTACACTTAAAAATAGTAACATATATTAATTCCCTCTAAATACACTAAAGGGTTAATACCATTTCTGGAAGACACGAAGAAAAAGATTTGCAAGTAAAATATGATCTTATCCCTAAAATTAAATTTTGCTATTCTCCCTGGTTGATTGATCACCCCCCACCTTGGAGTACTACTCCAAACATTTAAGAAACAACTCAAATTGCTGAAACAAGAAATAATAATAATAATGGCTTATTTGGTGAAAATTCAAGGCAAACTGGATTTGACTTTTCATATTGGGTTTAGGAGCTTGAACAGTATCACAGAATTCCAAATCTTAGCTCTGCTTTCTTCTGTAGACTTTAGGGTCTGCTTCTGAGGAAATGAGTGACTCTTTGGGACATAAATTGTCCTATCTGTTTGAAGTTTTGGCTGAAAGACCAATTTGAGTCACCTGAAGCAAATATTGTAGCCAGAAAAACCATGTGTTTAATGATGTTTAAACGTGCATTCATCTTGAGTAGTAATAGAAGTTATAGAGCATGATATATAAATAATGTCGCTTCCTCAAAGAAATGACAGACTACTGTTGCTATTTTTTAAAGAGTGAGAGATAGAGAGAAAGAAAAAAATCAACAGCATTAGGCACCAAATCTTCAAAAGCTTTAATATTATTAGTGTTTTTGTTTGTTTTTGTAAAGTGTGGTATGTTCAGCTAACTGGTGGGGAAGGATGACAGGAGTTAGTTTGCTAAGCATCTTACCTGATGCTCACAGCTTTGCATTAGCTGTTGCTATCCTGAGTTTTGCAGATGCTAAAAAATGATGGAAATGCTTGGTAACTTGACACCAATCTTATAACTAATAAAAAACAAAGCTAACACTGCATTCACAGCTCCAACTTCAAATTCATATTTCCCCTTACCATAAGACTCAGCATTCCTAGGACCAGAGTGATTAATACAGAGAACAGGGTGTGTGCCTTATATGTAGTCAATTGGGATTCAATCCCCAACACCACATATTTTTCCTGAGTCCCATCAGGAGTGATCCCTGAACCCAGAGTCACATTAAGCCCTGAGCACTGCTGGGAGTGGACCAAAATTCAAAAAATAATTGAATAAGGTTAGCATTGGAACATTGGATAATGTCAACAGTGAAGAAAGGTTATACAGAAAAGGGGTAAAGGGGATTGGGAGAGGGGCAGCTGGATTGTGGTTGATTTCCATCACATGACACCTCCAGCCTAGGAGGTTGGTTTTCCCAACACCCTCCCCACAAAGCAAAAATATGTATTTCGTGCATTGAATTGAAGAAAAATCCCATTTATAATCCAAGATATAAACAAAAAATAGTATTATATCATAATATCTTAGTACCCTATGTAGTTCCTTTGATGTCTGGGAGCGGGGGAAGGCATTTCTGCTCTTATCAACTCACATTAGCATCATGTGAATCAAGGAAAGAAAACAGAACAACAATCTAAAATAGAAAACGTTGATGGATCACGGGTTAAAATGTGCATGTAAGACAAAACATGGTTTTATTTTAAAACATTGCTGAGCCTTCTTGCTGTGCTTCTCTGCTTATGTGTTCTAAAAACATGAGGCCTCCCTCAGTACTTTAACTCTTGCTCCATATTAAATAATTTCCATGGGAACTAAACTAAAAGAAAATTTCTTATACCTCATTAAGCATTTGCCATTAAAACATAATCTTTAATTTCCTTTGTTCTCTCCTTTGTTAATCAATAACCACCAACACATATTTCTTAATGCTGTAACTCCTAGACAAGTCTAGGATGTCTGATTAACCTGTAGAGGTTTCTCCATAGAGAGAACTCATATGTTTAAAAAGTGATTCTTTTCAGCTCAGGGGAAGCAGGAAAAGAATTCAAATGATCCGAAGTAACTCAGCTCTTTCAGTCAAAGAAAACCCTGCACTCTGATTCCAGAATTTTTCTTTGTCTTGGTAATTTTCCAGCGTATGTTTTTACTCTTCCAAATGCCACATCAGAGTCACAGATGGCAATGTGATTTGAGCAGGCTTTAGCTTCTTTGCTTGTTAATCCAAATTCTCAATTATATGGAAGTTGATATTAACCTCTCAGCCTTCCCTGGCCCTGTCTCTCCTTTCTGCTCCTGGTTGTTTTCATCCCACTGAGCTTCCAATTGTTTGACCCTATCGGGTCTTTGGCCAACACAATTAAAGTCCCAGAGTCACAATGATGTCAGTACCATTTCCCAGTACCTAAAGTGCTTTCTTTCTTCTTTCAATTTGTCCGATCAAATTTCAGCTAATTGAGGTTACCAGCAGAAGGTAGCATGCACGGCTAGTGCTGCTCATTTATAAAAGCATAAGCAATGTTGATAATAGGTTGACACTTGGAATTTAATATTAAATTATTGCACCTTAGATAGTTCTACAGATGGCAAAAACAATCCTCCAATATGGAAACATTTGGCATATTATTTACTCCCCCAGTTTTCCCCTTTTTCCAGATTCTTAAAATGGTTTAAACATGACTGAAAATTGCAAAGCTACAAATATCATGTCAGTTCTGAGATTAAAAGATGTAATGCACTAAATTTCTAACCATGAGGTATGTTAATTCCTACCAAAATACATAGAGTACATATCAGTTAAACTACATTTTAGCTACATTTTAGAATTCAGTATAAATATATTGAATATCTACTGTATAAAAGGCATTGTTGACAGGATCAGAGAGCTAGTAAAAGGATTAATATGCTTGATATTACACTAGACCAACGCTGGTTTCATCCTCAGCACCACACATGGTCCCCTGAGCACTACTAGATGTGATCCTGAAAATGGGATTAAGACATGAGCACTGCCAGATGTGGCCTAAATGCCCCCAAAGAAGGCATTGTTCTGATATTTGGGGAGACAATAATAAGTGTGAATTTATCTTTCCTTAAGGAAATGTATGTAACTGTTTAACTGATCCAAATATATTATTATAGCATAGGTTACTTTGCTGTCAAAAATATCTCTACTGATCGATATTTTGATCTGCTTGTTATTTACTACTGGTTTCCTTATGTTTGTGCACAAGAGCAGAGCACTCTCTAGACTGGTTTTAATGAATTAATTCATCCAACAAAAACATACACACCTACTGCGTTCTAGACACAATCCATAACACTGGGAATAGAGACAAAAACATCTAATTACTCAGAATACATAGTCTAGTGGATGAGGTCATGCAAATAAATCCACAAGTGTAATGAAGCATAAAATGAACCATGAAGGCATAAAAATGTTTGGGTTTTTTTAGG
Source organism: Sorex fumeus (assembly GCF_029834395.1). Lineage (NCBI taxonomy): Eukaryota > Metazoa > Chordata > Mammalia > Eulipotyphla > Soricidae > Sorex > Sorex fumeus. The sequence continues at coordinate 30,789,945 of NW_026606188.1, forward strand.
GACAATAGAGACGTCTTTGTATTTTTAAGTTCCAAATAGCAAATTTTCTCCTTTTCATACTTTCTTCACTCAACCCAGGTCTCCCAATTATCTAACAAACAGCCCCTTGGAAAAACCACATAATCAGATTTACTTTTAAATCTGACAAGCTGCATGTCCTTGAACAAATTTGATTTCTGGAGTATGAATTTATGTCTATGAACATAAAGATGTCAACATTTCTGTATCTAGTAGATAAGAGTAAAAGGAAATAAGCTCTATAAGTGCTTACAAAGGGCCTGGACACACAATAAATGTGATCAATCTCTCCCCCGCCACCCAATCATAGTTTAAATAACCTTACTGGTCATATTGTGTGCCTGGCCGAAGCCTCATTAGCCAATCTGACTTAAAGTGATAATGACCAGTATTTATTTTGGATATATATATATATATATATATATATATATATATATATAATGAAGTAGAACTTGGTCTGTACAGCCCAACCAAATAACTCAACCTCTGTTTCCACAGTGACCAACCTGTTTTTTCCATACTTTCCTATTACTCTCTTGGAGCAGTATAGCCTCCCATCCCACTTACTAGCTATTGCATAGTGGCCAGCTGACTGACTTTGCCTCCATTGACTGCTTCATCCCCCCCCTCCCAATTACCCTTGATTTGACATCTTCTAATCCACTAGTGTGTAAGAGAAGTAAGAGTTGCCCAACAAGTAAGACCATATTGCTGGGAACAATAGACTTCCAACGCCACAGTCTTTTCCTGTTTCTCTCTCAAAATGTCCTCAGACCAAATGCTTCCCAACTGTTGCACAACAACTTGAAATCAAATTCTGATAAAATGCTGCAGGCTTGAATGAGCACATAGAAAGTCTTTAACTCTTCTCTCTCAGTGAAAATTTATAACATCATCTAGAAATCCCTGTGGGTCAGAGGTATAACTCAGTAATAGTTATTATTATTAAACTCAGCCTTTCATGTGGATGCAGGATACTGAATTTGATTTCTGGCATCATTAAAAACAAAAAAAAGGACTAGGAGATATTACAATGGTTAGAGCGCATGCCTCACATGTAGATGACTCAGATATAATTCCTGGCACCATATGGTCCCCTGAACAATTCTGATTATGGCTCTAAAAGCGTCCAGCACCACTAAGGTGAATCCAAGTACCCTCTGCACTATAATGTGTGAGCAGGATTTCATCCTTGTTGCCATAGGTTACTATTAAGAAAACAGGGCAGTGGCCGGAGTGATAGCAAAGTGGGTAAGGCGTTTGCCTTGTACACAGCCAACCAGGGTTCGATTTCCAGCATCCCATATGGTTCCCTGAGCACTGCTTGATGCAAGAAACAAAAGTAGTCTGCTTAAAATGAGAAGAAGAGAATAATGAGCATAGAATGTGAAGAACAATGTTTATAGACAATTCACAAGCACAACCTTTCTCCTTGAATATGCTCAACATACATTCTGTTGAAATAAATTATGAATTTAGATTATTGATTCACAATCCTATCAAATGTGTCTATATTTTAGTATTCTGATAGGCGTACTCACATACATAGACTAACAGAAATGTGACTTGACTTTTATAGGCAACATGGAGGGCATCCTTGATGTTCCTTGTATTTGGATTGTAGCACCACACCTATCCCTATTCCATGGGCTACTGTGCACTTCTTTCAGATACCACATCTGTCATCTTGGAGGACATAGAGAAAAATGAATGTTATCACAATTCTAAATGAAACCCAGAATGTGTTTTCCATAGGATAACAATAGTTTATCTTCACTTATATGGTGGACATGGGATATAAGTGATTGGGAGAGAGATTAGGACACCGTTTATCATATGTGAAAAGGATTTTAATTTGTTGGATATATTGGAGTTAAAATTAAGCAATAATTAACAAATCACACATTATTCTACTTAGAAACATAGTCTTCCAAATGGACAAACATTTATACTTCCTTCTTCCAGAACTAAGTTTAGGAAAAGATTTATCACCTTACTTTTTAAAGGTCACACAATAGAAAGAGAGAGATTGATTCTGACATAATTCTTCACTTGGATATCTTCTTAGTTTTTATTTTCCTAGAAGATATTCAGCAATTGTACTATGCTTGCAGAAGTTTCATTCAATTCTCTAAGGCTGCATATTGTCTAATAAATGGTTGATGCTAAAATAAAATCAAATAAAGAATAATCATTTCCTGGGAATTGAGATCTCCCTTAACTATAAACACTTGGATTTTGCAAAATGTGTTTTCTTCTCCAGTCATGAGGCCTATCTGAACTCTGGTAAAGCTCCTATCCTATAGGAATCATTCTTTTAAGAATAGTCCCCAGCTCCAGAAAGCACATTTGCTCAAGTAGAAGTGGGCCATAATTCAAGTAATTTGCTCCCTAACCACCCTGTGACAGCCTCATTTCTATTTCTTGTTTCTTCTCCACTCCCCCTCATACTTTGTCCCTGAAGAAAGATGCACCATTTCATCTGCTTTTTCAGAAATACACTTTCCTTTCCATATCCCATTTCTGATTAGCAGGCTACCTCCCAGTCCACTACGTCCATGGGTTAATCATCAGTTAAACACCTGTCATAGAAGCTGACTAATAGGTGGGTGGCAAATGGGGTTGGGGGAAGGACATTGGTAGAAGGAAGTGGACACTGATGAAGGGATCAGTGTTGAAACATTGTATGCCTGAAGTTCAATCATGAGTAACTTTGTGATTTTAGGATGGCTAAGTTTTTTTAAAGTCATTTTTCTTGCAACACACTCATACTCATCCCTCAGAGTAATCCTTAATTATTCGTAGTCCTATTTCAGAAGCTCCAGCCCTAATACTAAACAGACTAGGCCAGATTGCTCTGTTTTAAAATCTTAGTCTTTGCTACTAAGTCTGACATACTTCTAGCTTTAACTAATCTCAGTAAAGGGTCTGGAGAGATAGTACAGTGGATAAGGTGCTCTTCCTTTCATGAGCAGACCCAGGTTCGATCCCTGGTGTCCTAAGCTTGCCAGGACTGATCTCTGAGTGCAGAGCCAGGAGTAAGTCCTGAGCACCACACAACATGGTCCCAAAGTAAAAACAAAACAACCCAAACCTCAGTATAACAAAATAGAGGGCAAGCCTGAGTTATGTTCCCTGGCCATCATTCATATATACATATATCCTTCATCACTGAAAATGCCAAATTCCTAAATCAAGATATCTAGACTTCATTAAGTAAATTCCACTTAATACAACATATCTGTACAAAATCTTATTTCTACCCACCTGGAAAGCCAACTAAGAAATATTACTCTTTTATTCTAAAGGTACCTTAGCACATTCCAGAGGATCATTTATGTATTTAGTAAAAGATAAGCACTCACACAGTAGTGTATACATCTAACGTAGTAGTTAACAGTTGAGGCATTTCTCCAACCTCATCAATAAAAAAAAGTTTTTGGTGATACAAGGATTATGTCTTGATATAGAACTGAGTATCCAACTCACTTTCCAGTTGAATGCCACTTTGCAATGACCATATAACAAAGATAAAATCAGGTCACAGAGGATTATTAGAGAGAAAAGCAACATACAAGTATTCGACCATGAAATTGTAGCCAAGAATTTTGACATAAGTCAAATGGAAACAGCAAATCTGACAGCTGTTTGTGCATGCAAGAGTTGATATCTATGAGATTGTTGTTCACCCAGAAACGCTCTCTGTTTGCACTGGTCTGTTCCCTAGACGTGCCCTCCTGTTTCTGCACAACCCAGACCACTTGACCCACATTTAGCTTTAGTGCTACTACATCATTCAAAGCCAATTTTAGCCTCACCAATATGAAATTTGGGAAATTCTAAACAAATGCTTTATATAACACTCATTCCAGGATTGACCTCACCTCATAGAAAACATTCACAATTGCATCTGGCTTTCTTCTATTCCCTCAAACTTGATATACATGACTTTTTTGATCCTATAGGAATAAATTCTAGTCCAGTGTCCACTGGAGACATTTTAATACCTAGATTCTTGACTATAAATTGAAGATAAAATATTTTTGAGGGTTTTTTCCCTTTTTAAAATAAAAAAAATTGAATCACCATGAGATACACAGTTACAAAGTTTTTCATGATTGAACTTCAGTCATAGAATGTTCCAATACCCATCACCTCACTGATGTACATTTGCTACTACCAATGCCCCCAGTTTCCCTCCTGCCATCTCTCCATCTGCTCCTCCTCCCCATGCCAGCCTGCCTTTGCGGCAGCACTTCTCTCTCTCTCTCTCTCTCTCTCTCTCTCTCTCTCTCTCTCTCTCTCTCTCTCTCTCTCTCTCTCTCTCTCTTCCTTCTGAACATTATGGTTTGCAATCAGGTACTAAGAGGTTATCAAGTATATCCTGTTACCTACTCTCAGCATTCGGTTCTTGTCCAGAGTGATCATTTCCAATTATCATTGTCATAGTGGTCCCTTCTCTGTTATAACTGGCCCCACCTTCCACCTGTATCAAGCTTCCATCCGTGGACCAGTCCTCCTGGCTCTTGTTTCTAATGTCTGTGAGTTTTAGTCTCATAATACACTTTTTTATGTCTCACAGATGAGTGCAATCATTCTATGTCTGTAATTTGAAGTTTTTATAAGCAGTCATTAAGAAGGCAAATAATAATTTACCAAAGGATCCAGTACACGGTAGGTATATAACTCCATATTTTAGTAAATTCCTATGCTTACAGTTCTTGAAACTGTTTTCCAGTTTTAGTCTACTATCTTAGTTTTTGAAAATTTCAATATCTTATCTCAAAAATTTCAGTATTTCAATTAGTTATTCAGTCATCTAAGCACACAGGCTCCAACACAATAGCACTGGTCACATATAACTATTTTAACATTCATTTTAATTACTTGTTTTTAAATAAACTTTCTCAATGGCACTTGTCACATTTTGAATGTCTAATAGCCATCCATAGCTGTTACTATTGTACTAGCCAATATAAATACAGAACATTACTATTTGAGCAAAAATTACTATAAGGGAGCTCTAACATAGACAATACTTAAGGAACATATTAATGTATTGTGCTAATTAGCTCTGAAGCATTTCCTAACCTTTGCCTTAATGTGTCAACAGATAACAGATGGCCCACAGTCCATGTGCTTCTATAACACAAGATATTAAACTTAAAAATACTTCTTGATTATTGTGGTCACATAAATAACAAGATTTTCACTTTCTCCTATTCTTAATTTATTATTTCAGTGTACAAGTGGAATTGACTGTGGTTTAATTCAATACCTTTAAAAATATTCTTGAATTTCTACCCTGAAGGGTCTTGAAATATTTACACATATTTCTAAAAATCTGAATCAAGTTAAATATTCCTCAGTTTTGGCCTTAGATATCATTGTCATGTTTTATTTTCGATCTAGACTGTATTTCTATCTAGATTGTATTTACAATGACTAACAATAAGTCTATATTTGCTATACATGTTTTAAGTTATATTATCATTGATGATGTACAAGGAATTTACAAAGATTTCCTAAATTTTATCAATGCTATATTTCTATTCCAACTTTCCAAATACTATATGTTGTCTTTCAAAGAAAACCTTACTTTATATCAGAATTAATGGACCATCTGATACATGTCACCTCCGGATAAATTCTGGAGATGTAGTGATAAATGAAACCAAAATACATTTTTTAAATTTTAAATTTTATTTTTATAAGGTTATTCACATTAATTGATCACATTCACCAATCCCACCACCACTACACCTTCCCATCACCATTATTTAGAATTTTCCCACCACCACTAAAGCCTGCCTGCCACAGATAGATGCTATAAAATTTATTTTCTATTGCTTGTGATGAATATAATGAGATGCTGTGAGTCTGAGAAAGGGATTGCATACTCCTGAAATTCTAAAACTATAAATAACTGGGGTCCAGACATATCTCTGCAGCAAGCTAATCCATCCCGAGATTCATTTGTGAGTCTCTGGGTCAAGATCATTAATGTGCTTATATGGCACTCAGAGTTGGTTCATGGGCATGACAGCCAGGACCCCAAATGGCAGGGAGATGGAGAGAAACAGCTCATCCCCATTGCAAAGTGGCCTGGAGTCTTAAGTGCCTGGTCCTGCATACCTAGGCTTTTCTTCTGGAAGTTTGTGGTATCCGGGGGTTCATTTGCAGTAGGCAGAGAGATGTTCACCTATTCCATCTGTGCCTCGGTGAAATTGGCTCAGTACAGGATCCAGAGCAATCTCTGGAAAGCTGCTGCTGTCTTCCAGGATTTATTCCTCAGTCTCGAAACCAAGATACTTTGAAGGTGATTATTAATAAACATTCTAATTTATCTAATTTATCCTAGTTTAGATTCATTAAATTATATCAAAGTTTAATTGAACTATTTTTCTCACTCTCAGACTAAATGGTTGATTCTGTCAGCATGTCTACAGGAGAAAAGACATTCTGTTGTACTGCCACCTTTTTATTCAACTCCAAGTTACATCCTCCAAAACCACCTAATCCTGATCTTAGTTAACTAGCTACCCATTTGGGCTAAGTCAGCAAGATGGTCAATATTTTATCTCATAAATAAATTATTGTTATTTGGTATGAATTTTGGAGCTCTTTAATGAATTCACATAAGGTACCTGGACTATACTTGATGCAGCAGGTATAGTGATCACTATAGTGATCTATGAACAGTATCACCATGGGCCCCAGTATGACATGTATGCTCAGTTAATTGGACCATATGAACATGGTGGGAGGGGAGGTGCTATTTCAGGGCCATAGGACAAGCAAGGTCATGGAACCCGAGTGATAGTACAGTGGGTAGGGCACTTGCATTACACGTGGCCAAGCTGGATTTGATCCCCGACATCGTTTATGGGCCTCTGTGAACCACCAGGAGTAATTCCTGAGTGTAGAGCCAGAACCCCTAAGTATCAATAGGTGTGCTCCCCACTCCGTGCTCCACAAAAAAAAAAGGAAAGAAACAAAGCAAGGGTAAACATAGCAGTACGAAAAAGCATGAAGTTTAGATGATCTCTCCAAATTGTCCAAGTCCTCATTGGAGGTTCCCATTAATAGTTTCCACTATCAGTTTTGCTTTTAAGTTTCTCACCCTTCTGAGCTTCTTCCTAACCTGTTCACATACAAATCATCTTATCATTAACCTTAGCACTCTGAAAATTAAATGAACTTTTCATTTACAGGGAACTAAACTTCAAATAACTGAGTAAGACAAAGCAATTTGCATAATTACATCATTCACAGCAAGTTATATCCACAGTGTTTCGAACTCAATCAAAGCTGCATACAGCTCATTCAGGGTACGTTTTTGTTACAGTGAAGAATATGAATATATATGGACACAACTTCAAATATCAGGAATAAACTATGCTATGAAATCCTATGCCCCCAAAAGTGATTAGCTTTCCTTTCGATACCACAACTATCTATACATTCTTTAATTTATTATTAAAAAAAAAACCACAAAGTCACATTTTCTGCCCAACAACATTTATATGTATGTCCTCAAATACAAATGAAAAATGGAAACTAGTTGTAAAATTACCAATAACAATTGATTTTGATGTGTCTATAAAATTATTATTTTGAAAAGATGAGTTATTTTGTGCCTATAATTTGTGCTGTGGAGATCTATTCATCTTTTAAGAGACTAAACGAGAAGAATAATAAGACTTAGCAGATTTTAAACTGAATTGCAAATTACAAAGAAATTTATGGAAAAAATAATGATCCAAATTTAGCTCTATAAAAAAATGTTTTTATGATACTGAACTTTAGCAGCAAAAGAAGTGAATATTTGTCTATCCCTGCCCCCTTGTGGCAGTATGTGTCTTTCTGGGGAAAAAATAATAAATTTTTATTGGAGGAAAACAAACACTTCAAGTTTGAAGCAGAAGAAAAATGGTAAATATATAAATTATTACATTTAATGTAAATAATAATTTCATTTCCATCAATGTGTTGACACTTAGCATAACATGTATGATTAATTTTAAGAGCTACTAAACCAAATGGTCATAGAAGCAAAATGCTAAGTTAGTGTAAGGCAAATAAATGGCAAAATCAGGATTGATTCAAAATCTTGCAGAAGTAATTTTATAGTCCTACACTATACATAGTCTATATATTTATATATTTTATCCAACCATAAAAGTAAATGTTTATTGAAGAGCTGCTTTATGTCAGGCTCTTTGGAAACAAATAAGCAGTAATAAAAGTAGTCTTTAACTTCAGGAGTGTATGCTTTATTTTAAAAAGGAAATGTATGCTTTATTTTAAAAAGTCCATTACAAAGGAAATTGATGTATAGAACTAAACTTGCCATGGTAAGGGAGCAAGGGGAGAGTGAGTGGTTGGGTACACACTGGTGATGATGTGGAGTTGGAACATTGTATGCATGAAACACTCTCATTAGTAATATTGTAAATCATGGTGTCTAAGATATTTTTTAATATAGAGATATATGTATTAGAAGTAAGCCCTGACCATGGTCAGATGTGATCCAAGAAAAGCAAGAAAAAAACATATTCTTCAGTCTTTTAAAAAGCAGAATGGCTGGAGACATAGTACAAGAGTTAAGGTGCTTGCTTTGCATGCTGCTGACTCTGGTTGATCTCCAGAGCATATATAGTGTACTGAGCAGCTCCAGAAATGAGCCCTAAGTATAGAACCAGGATTAAATCCTGAGTCCCTCCAGAAAAAAAAAGCATACTGGGTGTATGGTGCGCCAGCAGGTCACTTTGTACCTGTGAGGCGACTGCATCAGGAGCCTGATGGCACCGTCAGACTTTCAGATACCCCAAAATTGCTGCTGTGCCTTTGGCCAGACCCCAAAACTAGGGGCAAAGTTTACCAAGAAAGTAAATGGCCAAAAGTTAGGTATGTGGGAGACACACCCACAAACCACCTCAGGCTCAGCTATATAATTGGAGGCATGTCCTCTCTTGTTCCTTATCGAACTGCTTAACAGCCATGATCCCAGAGACTCAGAAACAAATCTCGAAACCCAACGGCTTTTGGCAGAAATGTGTCCAGTCCCAGCAGTGGGTTGCAGGCACTGGGCCACCCCAGGTGGGAATAGGTTTCGTGCCTTGGTCTGTTCTCCCTAGCGGCCCAGTGGCCGCCATCGTCCAGAGGCCACTGGACAGTAAGGTTTGGGCCCACAGTGTCGAAACATGCGGGGCCTTACGGGATGGGGGTGGAGCCTGCCCTTTCCCCCCCAATTCAACGAGACCCAGAATAGCCGCCCACAAACGGCCTCACTGGCTCCTGATCAAGCTGCTTAATGGCCATGATCCCAGAGACTCAGAAACAAATTTCAAAACACAACGGCTTTTGGCAGAAATGTGTCCAGACCACAAAGTAGGTTATTGTGGCCGGGCCACCCCAGGGGGGAAAGGGTGGTGTCCCTCCGCCTGCTCAACCTTGGCTACTCGGTGGCCACCATGTCCCAGAGGCCATTGGACAGTCAGGTTTGGGTCCGCAGTGACGAGACGCACGGGACCTCAAGAGATGGGTGTAGAGCCGGACCTTTCCCTTCCACCCCAACGAGAATCCGAGTTGCCGCCAACAAACCGCCTCTCTGGCTCCTGATCAAGCCGTTTAATGGCCATCATCCAAGAGACTCAGAAACAAATCTCGAAACCCAGCTGCTTTTGGCAGAAATGCGTTCAGTTCCTGCAGTAGGTTACTGGTGCTGGGCCACCCCAGGTGGGAATCGGTTTCGTGGCTTGGCCTGTTCCCCCTGGTGGTCCGATGGCCACCATCCCAGAGGCCACTGGACAATCAGGTTTGGGCCTGCAGTGAGGAGGCACGTGGGGCCTCACAGGATGGAGATGGAGCCGGTCCTTTCCTCCCATCCCAACAAGACCCCGAATCGTTGCCTACAAATGGCCTCTCTGACTCCTGACCAAGCTGCTTAATGACCATGATCCCAGAGACTAAGAAACAAACCTTTAAACCCAGGGGCTTTTGGCAGAAATGCGTCTGGATCCCGCAGTAGGTTATTGTCGCTGGGCCATTCCAGGGGGGAATGGCTGCTCGATGGACGCCATCATCAGAGGCCATTGGACAGTCAGGTTTGGGCCTGCAGTGACAAGACACGCAGGGGCTCATGGGATGGGGGTGGAGGTGTCCCTTTCCTCCCCATCCCAAAAAGACCCCGAGTCGCCATCCACTAACGGCCTCTCTGGCTCCGGATTAAAAAAAAAATGCCTGTCTTCAAAAACTCTTGAGCTTATTCGCCAACGTGGTTTGGCACATGCCTCAGGCAACCGCAAGCGAATGTCCGAACTCGCAAAGCAGTGCAGAGATGCGATCAAGGAAGACCTCAAAGAGAGAAGAGCAGAAGTGCTGGTAGATGCGGCAGAAGCCGGAAAAAAGTATTTGTAACGCCCGCCTGTCCTTCACCAACTACAAGACCAAGATGACTGCCCTCCGACATCCTGTTGGATCTATCACATGCTCCAGAACGGCAATGGAAAAGATTATCCATGACTTCTACTCAAATCTCTTCGATAGCCATGTCCATTTGCCGACATACCAAATTCCACAGGCTGGATATGTCGTTCCCAATGTTCTCCCTTCCGAAATATGGCACGACATTTCGTCAGTAAAGAAACAAACAGCACCCAGCCCAGACAAGGTCAGACCTAAACACCTGAAGAACCTGCCATCAGTACTCATCAATACACTGGCTCGGCTCTTCACACGCTACCTGTCTGAATGCAAGGTTCCATCCCAATGGAAAACCAGCAAGACTGTACTACTGTTCAAGAAGGGAGACATCTATGACATTGGCAACTATTGGCCGATCTGCCTATTGTCTCTCATCTACAAGTTGTCCACTCGACTCATCCTAAATAGGATTAGCAGAACACTAGATGAAGGAAAACTATGCAAGCAAACCGAGTTCCACAAAGGATTCAGCACCATGGACCATATCCACACGATAACCAAGCTCATTGAGGTTTCTCGGGAGTTCAAGATGCTGCTCTGTCTAACGTTCATTGATTTAAAGAAGGCCTTTGATTCTGTTGAGATGGAAACGGTCATTGAATCCCTAGCCAATCAGGACATTCAAGCTCAATACATCAAGATCCTCCGTGAGCTGTATTATGGATTCACTACCAGGATCTCACCATTCTACAAAAAAGTAATCATTGATGTCAAGAGAGGGGTTCGGCAGGGTGAGACCATTTCACCGAAACTCTTCAGTGCCACCCTCGAGAACATCATGCGACAACTGGAATGGGAAAGAATGGGAGTGAAGATAGATGATCTGCAACTACAACACCTCTGCTTTGCTGATGACATTGTTTTAATAACACCAAGCATCAGCCAAACAGTACAAATGCTGACCGACTTCGACCATGAGTGTGGAAAGTTTGGACTACAGCTGAATCTTATGAAGACAATGTTTATGACAAACAGCCTCGTTGCTGATGCCCCATTCGCTCTCAACGGAACAACCATCTCCGAATACAACAGCTATGTGTACCTAGGTCAAGAAGTCAACATGACAAATGACCTGGCACCCAAGCTGGGCAGGAGGAAGAGAGCAGCTTGAACGCCTTCAAGAGCGTCGAAGAAATAGCTAAGAGGACAAAGAACCTCCGGCTCTGGGCACATCTCTTTGATTCCACTGTTCTTCCTGCATTAACATATGCCTCAGAGACCTGGGCCCTACGCAAACAGAATGAGAACGTTATTCGGGTCTCCCAAAGAGGAATTGAAAGAGCTATGCTTGGAATATCAAATGAGAGAAAGAATCCAGAGTTCCAACATCCGTCGACAATCAAGAATCAGGGACGCTGTCTCGTTTGCCAAGGTGTCAAACATCAGATGGGCTGGTCACGTAATGAGATTTAAAGATGACTGCTGGACTAGAGCTGTTACCAACTGGATTTCATGGGATGTCAAAATACCGCATGGCCGCCCACCTACCAGATGGTCAGACTTCTTCATCAAGATCATGAATGATCGGTTTGAGGCTCTTCATGTTCCTAGAGCGAACAGAAGCGATTGGGCTACACTAGCACACGGCAGGGACAAATGGAGACGTTACTGGCGCCCGCTCGAGCAAATCGATGACTAATGGGAAGTCAAGTGATCAAGTGATCCCAGAGACTCAGAAACAAACCTTGAAACATAGCAACTTTTGGCACAAATGCGTCTGGATCCTGCAGTAGATTACTGTCGCTGGGACACCCAGGGGAAAAAGGGTGCTGTCCCTCCACCTGCTTCCCCCTTGGTGGCTCAGTGGCTGCCATCCACCGGAGGCCATTGAACAGTCAGGTTTGGGTCTGCAGTGACTAAACACGTGGGGCCTCACAGGATGAGGGCGGAGCCGGCCCTTTCCTCCCCGTCCCAACGAGACCCCAGTTTGCCGTCCTCTGCCTCCTGATCAAGCTGCTTAATGGCCATGATCCCAGAGATTCAGAAACAAATCTCAGAACCCAGTGACTTTTGGCAGAGATGTGTCTGGACCCCGCAGCAGGTTACTGTCGCGGGGCCATTCCAGGGGGGAAAGGGTGCCCTCCCTCTGCCTGCTCCCCCTAGGCAGCTCAGTGGCCATATCTGGATTCACTTCTGCAGATTCACTCATGGGTGAGGCTTGTTCAAACCTGTGGAGAGCAGTTGTGAGCATGGTGGTGATTGGGTTCTAAAAGTTTTCAGCTGCTGGGGCTCTGTTAGGGCAGGGAAGGGAAACTCAACCTGTCCCTTCTGAATTGCCCCCAGTGAAGATAGCCTGGCACAGGGTATGGATGAGAATAGATTTTTATTTTAAGAATCGAAATGTATATTTGTGGAGGGAAGGATGTTGGAACATTATAAGACTAAAACGCAATCATAAATAACTTTGTAATTGTGTATCTTACTGTGATCAATTTTTAAATTAAAATTAAATAAAAATTTAAAAAATTTAAAACTATCGGGGCTGGAGCGATAGCACAGCGTGCCTTGCACGCAGTCAACATGGCAGATTCAGGTTCGATTCCCAGCATCCCATATGGTTCCCCGAGCACTGCCAGGAGTGATTCCTGAGTGCATGAGCCAGGAGTAACCCCTGAGCATCGCCAGGTGTGACCCAAAAAGAAAAAAAATTTAAAACTATCAGTAAAGAAAAAGATCACAAAATTTAATAAATTATTTAAAATAATAAAATAAGATAACACATTAAATAAAAAGAATATTTATTTAGAAGTAAACCCTAAGAGGGGAGGAATGAGGGAAGCAAAGTTGTGTTCTAATTTTCCTGAACTGAATACATTCAGTAAGTACCTACGAGGTATCACACTCTGTTTACAGCTTGTAAGAGAAAATTTTGACCTTCACAATATTATAAAGTAGGTAATAGACTATGATAATGGTTTCACAAAGAAATGATGGGAGCCTGGACTAGAAGGTGCCAATATAAAGCAGTGATTCACATTCACTTGGAAAATATACAGAAAAACCAGTGTTGAGTTGAATGAGAAAATGGATAAAGAGGGAAAGATGAATGCTTTCTTGGTGTCTAGATATGCTGTTGAAAGGTTTAACCACGTACTAAAGCACGAAACTCCAAAGTGGATCAAATTTGGAAAATTAGTTAAAAGAGGTAAGGATAGAAGAAAATACCTATCTTTGAAGTTGAAAACACTGAGTTATATCTGAGTGCAGTTGTAAAGTATAATCAACCTGATAGGGGTCAGTTCTAGAATGACAGATTAGTCCGGTCATCTCTTCAAAACAATGACCAAATTCATGACAAAGATTAAATTGCTAGGCTTACAAATTTTTGTGCTTGGATTTCAATTCTACAATTTTGCTCCAGTCCCCTTGAATTAAGATTTTATCACTTAAGTCATAAATTATATCTGTTATCATTTATAGTCTTTAATAAAATTAATCTTTACCCTTTAACAGTTTTTATTTGGTCCACTCTGATCATATCTTTTCATTGTTTTGGGTGCTTTCAAGGAAAATAATTTCCAAGGAAAAATTTCTTACAAGATTCTATTCTTTGGTAGAAATCTCATTTTCAGTTTCATATGTTGTGTGGTAGTTGTAACTAATTCTGATTTTTTGGAATAAATTTAAATTTAATTCTAAATTAAGCTTAAACATTTTTACAAATTTCAACTTAAAGTTCTCATTTATTTTTAGTGCTGTGAGTTTAATTTTAAAGTTTAATTTAATCTGAAACTTCAAATACCAGGTATATAAAAGGAAGCTGGTATGCCATTTGAGGAAATGACAAAAAGAATGAGGAAAATGATTAGAGTATATCAAAATAGAAAATGACATTCAAAGATAACTAAAAACATTTCAGAAGCTTACAAGCAGCCTTATTATACATAAAATTTTAAATTAAAGTTGGAAAAAGCTTTTCCTCTGAGAACCGTTTTAATTAATACTGATTCCATTTTACTCATCTTTGGCATTTATAGATTTTTTTAGTTTAAATAGTTAATATCTAGAAAATCAATTTTTCACTGAGAAACATACAAAAACGTACTAATAGTTTTAACTATTTAAACTATTTGGTGTAAACTGATATATCTGATCAATTTAGTGGACCTGATCTTTGGCAAATGGCCATTTAGTGAGTCAATCCTTGAGCAAAACAATGAGCAGTAAACTGTCTTAGGGAACTACAAGGTTCATAAGAGAAATGACAATATAAGTGATTTCTGAACAATTTTCCCTGACATAAAAGAGAGATAGAGGTAAAGTCCTTCTAAAAAGTATGGGGCTGGAGCAGTAGAATAGCGGGTAGGGTGTTTGCCATGCACACGGCCGACCCGGGTTTGATTCCCAGCATCCCAAATGGTTCCCCGAGCACCACCAGGAGTCATTGCTGAGTGTAGAGCCAGGAGTAACCCCTGATCAATGCTGGGTGTGACCCAAAAAAGCAAAAAAAAAATAGTGTGGAAGGGCATGCTATTTTCTCAAAAGAGTAAATAATGCATGCTTAGGAGGCCTGGATAATGGCAAATGATAGCACATGATGAATGAAGAAAAACCTAATGGACTAAGAAATAGAATTTTTTTCTTTAGTAACAAGACATAGAATTTGATTGGATTTTAAAGGATAAATGAAGGAACTGATCCCATTATATGCAATTCCTAACTTGGATACCAAAGCATAAACATTAGCAGTATAATAAACCATGTAACATCAGCAACAAATTTTATTAGTTAACCTTCTTTTTAATTTCAAGACAGAGAAATTTACAGGGGAAATTTTCCAAATGGATGATTGAGTGAGAGATTATAAACTTAGTTTTAAAATACGTTGAATCTAACCCCATCAAAAATGGGGTGATGAAATTAACAGAAACTTTCCCAAAGAAGAAATCCGAATGGCTAAAAGACACATGAGAAAATGCTCTACATCATTAATCATCAGGGAGATGTAGATCAAAACAACAATGAGATATCATCTCACACCAGAAACTGGCCCACATCCAAAAGAACAAAAGCAACCTGTGTTAGCATGAATGTGGTGAGAAAAGGACTCTCCTTCACTGCTGGTGGGAATGCTGACTGGTTCAGCCCTTTTGGAAAACAGTATGGACAATTCTCCAAAAATTAGAAATTGAGCTCCCATTTGACCCAGTAATACCACTCCTGGGAATATATCCCGGAGAGGAAAAAAAAATACAGTTGAAATGACATCTGCACTTCTATGTTCATTGCTGCACTATTCACAATAGCCCAAATCTGAAAAAAAACCTGAGTGCCCGAGAACAGATGACTGGTTAAAGAAACTTTGGTACATCTACACAATGGAGTACTAGGCAGCTGTTAGAAAAGATGAAGTCATGAAATTTACATACAAGTGGTACTACAAGGAAAGTATCATGCTAAGTGAAATGAGCCAGAAAGAGAGGGACAGACATAGAAAGATTGCATTCATCTGGGGAATATAAAGTAACAAAAAGGGAGACTAACACTCAAGAATAGCCGAGATAAGTACCAGGAGGTTCACTCCATGGCTTGGAGGCCAGCCACACACGCTAGGGAGAAGGCAGCTCATATAGAGAGGGGAGCACCAAGTAAAGGGTGTTGGGAGAATCCTCCCAGGATGAGAGATGCATGCTGAAAATAGTCTATAAACCGAACATGATTGCCACTCAATACCTCTTTTGCAGACCACAACACCCAAAAGGAGAGAGAGAACAAAAGGGAATGCCTTGCCACAGGAGTAGGGTGGGATGGGGGAGCAGGGAGGGATGCTGGGAGCATTGGAGGTGGGGAATGGGCACTGGTGGAGGGATGGGTACTCAATCATTGTATAACTGAAACCCAAGCACAAAAATTTGTGAGTCTACAACTGTACCTCATGGTGTTTCACTAATAAAAATTTTAAAAATAATAAAATAAAATAAAAAATATAATAAAGTACGTTGAGCTTTGAGGGGCTTAGCTAGCATATAAATTGACAATGTAAATTAGAAGTTGAATGTAAAAAGTAGAAAAATAGTATAGTCAGTAGATTAAAATGAACAAATTATTTATTTATATTCTTTGTACCTAAAAGATACTACACTTGTCATAGAATTAATTTTTGTAGCACTAATAGAATCCCTACCTGCTAATTTAAAACTTAAAAAAAAAATCTGAAATAATCCCAAATTGTTAAGCAAAAGCACAGAATTACAATTCCTGTAATAAGAGTAAAGAGGCAATTACAAATAGGAGATTATTTATAATACTACAGTTAGTTTTCAGTTTTTTTCTTCAATTATTAAAAATGGGTTGTATGCAATTAAATATCATGTAGCAAAGAAGAAACTACTGATTAATCTTTGTGTGGACTGTTTAGGAATCAAACCATAAACAGTTACTGAAACTACATAGTAACAATGTGAAGTCTATCCTTAACGTTTTCTTTTGTGTTTTAATCACTTCCCTGAGATAGAGCATTGTCTCATTGTTAATAAATATATAACCAAAAAATTTAAGCAAGCTAGAAGACAGAAACTCACAATCTTAATGAGAATAATGTTCAACCTAGCAAAATCATATCATTCTTCCAGATTTCTTCATGAGCAGCAACTGTGGTGAAAAGAGTATTAGACTCTGATTCTTATTTCTAGTCATTGCTTTGAGCAATTTGGGAAGAGACACTTTCTTTAGGGACCTCAGATTTTCTTTCTGAAAATGACTCAAGTGAAAACTAGATTAGATTCAGTTTGTAAAACATTTATTAGATGTTTATTGTGAAACCCTGTGCAAAGTGCTGGGAATACAAAGGTGATTATGATATTGTCCCTTTGGTAAGCTATTCACCAATAGCTCCTCTTTCTTCCTAGACATATGGAAGAATATACTCCCCAGGTACATGGTCAATAGACAGAATCAAATGATTAGTGATCGGCAACAAAATATGAACAACAAAGACTGGGGTCTGTTCAGTCTATGACATTAAAGCCCCTTCTCAATTTCGAACCTCTCTATCTTCTGCAATGAACATTGGAGAAAAACCCTCTATTGAAAATATAAAAACCACCTTCGAGTTTTAGAATCTCTCAGTTACTGAGTGGAATGTCAGAAAGCTGCCCTGAAACAGTTACCTAGATGTGCAATACTCTTAAACCAACAATAAAATGTAATCTTGATAGCCTGCATTCGTCACAGAATTTATCATTACCTACAAAATAAGCTAGTTTGACATAATGTATCACGTAAACGTTTTGCTACAGCAACAAATGCACTTGATAGAAAGAGAGGAGAGGAAATGTTTCTGAAGTCAGAAAAGGTTCATAAAGTAAACATGTGTGTTGAATCTGAGGGAAGCAATTATATATAGAAATATAATAGTGACTCAGAAGAGAAGACCAATAAGGGTGAGCTCAAGGGAATACTAATATTTAAGAATTTGAGCAAGAATTTTAGAAGTAAGAGGGTGGAGCCTTAGTACAGCAGGTAGGACACTCACTTTGCATGTAGCTCACCCAAGTTAGATTCCTGGAACCCCATACACTTCTCCAAGCCCCCCAGGAGTGAGCCCTGAACACAGAGCCAGGACTGACCACCTTACTACCCGACTACCTAACTACAAGTGTTGATACTACCGGGTATAGCTCAAAAACAAAACCTAAAAAATATCTTAGAGTTGAAAAAAAGTTAATAAATAAATAAGAGAAGACTGATGAGTAAGTATAAAACTAAAAGAAAATTAGTAGAAAAACTAAAAACTAAACTAAAAGAAAACTAAAACTAAAAGTAAACTAGAAAACCAAAAAATCATTCCAAGAAGAACCAATAATTATCTGTAAAGTTATTTATTAGAAATCATTATGCATTATTTGAAAATCCATTGAACTTGCAATTGCTTAACTCTTTAAGGTAAAAAAAAATACCATAGAGATGGTATAGCAGGTAAATATTTTTCTTGTGTGCAGCAGATATGGGTTCTATTCCCAGCACCACATATGGCCAACTGGAGTCTGCAAGAAGAGGTTCCTGAGAGCAGAGATAAGGGTAAACCCTGAATACAGCTATTGTTACCCAAAAATAAAAGAAAAGGAAAAAGAAAAAGAAAAAATTTAGATTGTAGTCAGCCGTGAGATGAAAAAGGAAATAAAATATGCTTATAGAAATTATAAGGCATATTTACTTAAATGTACTTTGGGAAATATTGGTTCTACAAAATGTGCCCTCCTGCCCAAGAGTGAGGGTTCTTGGCTTGTATGCTTTATATTTACCAAAAAATAATTATTAAAGATAAAATTTTTAATTTTTTGCTTTGAGAAATAAGGAAAGGGGGGAAACATACCAGTTGCTTATACACTGAGAATACCAAAGCAAGAAAGCAAATACTACATCTGATCACAATTTTGAAATTATAGAATTTGGTCAGTTTTCATAATTTCTATGGCTAGTAAAATGGATATAGAAATAACCTGAGACAGGGTGAACCTCACCCAAGAGCAGACCGGAAGGAATACCCAGGTATGCGGGAACCAGTGACTGAGATCTCCAAGCCCACTTGGGTGAGGTCTGGGCCTCCTCCCCCCAAGTCCCCAGTCACACACACCCCCCACGCGCCATATAATCTCATTAATGGCCAAGACCCAGACACTATAAACTAAAGCTCCCTGAAGAAAACAACACAGAATTTCCTGAACATTATATTCTATCCACAACAACAATACAAAACAAATTGTCTAGCATTGTCTTTTTGGCAGGTTTGAGCGGTGGTGGGACTAGTGTGGAAATATCTAATGTAACCAAAGTAGAGAGAGAGTATGGGGAAAAGTGTCTGACACACAGAAAGGGGAAGGGTTGAAACAGGTTGGGGGGGTGGCTAATACTGGAGATTTTGGTGCTGGAAAATAATACTCTGATGAAGGGATGGGTGCTTGATGATTATATGACCGAAGCTCAAGCATGAAAGCTTTGTAACTGTATCTCATGATGAATCAATAAAAAGAGGAAGAATAATAATAAAACAATGAAATAAAATTAGCATTCTGAATAAAAAAAGTAATGTGGAGTTCATGCCCAATTCAATCAACTTAATCAATGGCTGAATAAATGCCAGTACTCCTACATTAAAAAAATAATAATAATAACCTGCATTTTTCTCATGGTTCTGCTTTCTTTCTGAGAAATAAATGAGGTAGGTAAAACATGGAAAGCATTTAAAATGTTACCTGGGACATAAACAGTACTAAAAAATATTAGTGCCTTTCAATTTCATAACCTAAATTTCCTGTTCTCCTTCAGCAGCAGGCTGGCCTGTAGAACTAAACTAACCTGGGATCTATTATGAAGTAATTTTGATTCCACAGAGTTGGTCAGTTTAGGATTAAAATACAATTTTATGCTAATTATCAAGACTTGACAGAGAAACTATTATATTCTGATAATGAAATCTGTATTTGGGAATTAACTGTCAGTATACCATAAACCTTCAAGAAAAGATACATTTATGGAATTGCTTCAGGTAACTCACCTGATTGCACGGGAATGGAAATTTAAAGCTTATTTCTAGCAGAGGATCGTACCAATTCTCATGCACACATGTTCCAAGAACATGAGGAGTCTGTGCTTTCCTATCATTGCTCTTATCACCATAGCAGGTCATTCTTCAAGGAACCTGTTTTTGGAAAGGGTACTGCAGGATAATGTTCAACCATTTTCATAATTAAGAAGCAATTCTTTTCATCTTAACATGAGTTATAATTGAACATAAAATGTGGGGCTCTAAAGAAAACGTGATTATAAACACTGTGGCTGCCAAAGAATTCCCTTCCTGGAAATTTTTACAATGTGATAGCCTGGGCTGTGAACATCTAGGAGCTGTCCACTAAAATCTCCCAAACTTCATGCTGTCTCCCACATCAGGGTTTTTAATAAAAAACCAAACTAAACAAAACAACCATGGGATTGTAATCCCCTCTTACTTCTAATGCCATATTCATTGTGAGGCTATTTACAGAACCCACCATTAATCACAGAAAAAGGTTTGGGGTTTTGGTTGGTTGGTCGGTTGGTTGGTTATGATTTGAAGGCGTTGCTCAATGGTTGCTCCTAGACCTGCACTCAGGAAATATTCCTGGCCATGCTTCAAGCACCATAGGGGATGCCAGGGACCCAACCCAGGTCAACCATATGAAGGGTAAACGCACTACTCACTAATGTCCTCAGAAAATATTTTTTAAGTTTCATCTCCCCATACTGAAACCGTCTTAGATTGTATAGATTTTAAATTCTCACTCTGAGAGCTGCAGTTACTTATCCCTCTTCTGAATCCATAACCTCTTTCTTCCCTTTTTTCAAAGAAAAAAGTCACACCTCTGTAATTCTAGATCATTGATGGTGCCTGAAGTGTTTAGAAGAATTTCACATGTCAATTAAATTCTTTATTCTTATTATCTGATATTTCCAATTTTATTGCATTACCTCTAATCATCCAAACCTGAAGTAGTTAAGTGGATCAGATAGTTTATTCCCTACATGGAATATAAATAACCACACAAAAGTAAACTTGACTACAAAAATAACTCTTGACTCTGGAAAAACTATATATTTTTACAGGGTAGAATGGAGGTATAGGATCAATAAGATAAGAAGGAGAAATGGAGAAATTATCAGGTAAGCTTCTTTTTATCTAAATATACAAGATATTTTGTGTGCATGCATCTGTGTGTGTGTGTTTTGTGTGTGTGTGTGTGTTTTGGGAGAAGACTGAGAGTTTCAAGAAAGAGATTTTGTGCCTCTTATTTGGTTACATTTATGGAGATGTAAAGAATAGTTATGAATGAAAAGGGTAAACTAAATGATGGGAAAACTCAGGATATAAATGAGCAATTATACTCATTTTTATAATAAAATATCTTGTATTACTAAGCACGGTCCTCCCGTTGTTCATCGATTTGCTCCAGCGGGCCCAGTAACGTCTCCATCATGAGACTTGTTGTTACTGTGTTTGGCATATCGAATATGTCACGGGTAGCTTGCCAGGCTCTGCCGCACGGGCAAGATACTCTTGGTAGCTTGCCGGGCTCTCCGAGAGGGGCGGAGGAATCGAACTCGGGTCGACCATGTTGGCCGCTTATAAGGCAGATGCCCTACCGCTGTGCTATCGCTCCAGCCCTTCTTCAAAAATATTTAACACAATTTATAATTTTAGTTATAGGGTGACCTGTCTAGTTTCTTTTAGTGTTTCTCTCCCCCATTGTCTGGACTTGATTACTGCTCAGTGGCTGCTTGCTGAATATGTGGGTCATTGAAGATAATATCTTTGATTATAGAAGCAAGACTGATGAGATTATGGCAGTGCTCACATTTCAGTTATGAAACTGAGCCATAATGAGAGAAATGAGAATTTGTCATTGCTTCTCTTTGGCATTTAGGGAAGAGTTTAACTATAATTCATTTCATGAATATGGATCTTTAAATTTTGATTATAGCAAATAAACACATATTGGCATCGCCATATCCTTGGGAATACTATTTCTCCTGTTATTGTCCTCTATAACTGACCCAGAACATTAAAATGTGGTGTCTGTTTTGTAACCAATCACTTAGAGCACAAACTACCATGGTGAAATAGCCCATGGAGGAGAATAAAAATTTAGTACCATTGTCTCTGGGTCTCCCTGATCAATTGCCTCTAACGGCTACTCTGTGCTGTCTTCCTCTTGCTCTCTGCTGTTGATGTTTTTCCCTGCTTCCTCTCTCTCTGTTGGCATCTGCTCTGCACTTCACACATTTTGCCACAGGCATATGATTCACCAGAGGATTTTCTCATGTGGATTTCCCACTGTGTGGAAAATTCAGAGTACATCATTAACCCCAGACTGCTCTACTGGCATTTACAGCACTGCCTCGTACTACCCTCTCCCTTCATCAGTTGGTGTGTGCTCAGAAAATTCAAGAAACTTGAATACCTTCCTGAAGTAAACAAAATTAGGAAATCCTCAGAGAAAATAGTACCCCCAAACATGCTTTCCAGTGCTAAATATAAATTCTATATTAAAATGTTTTTCACATTAGTTGTACAGGTTGATTTTCAGAATTTAAAATCTCAAATAACATGTCTATCATTGGTTTTTTCCTTCCAGAGAAGCTCAGGTTCTCCCTTGAGGACATATATCGCCCTCTTTCTCTCTCCTTATATTTTTTCTGAGTAAATTTCTTTTAATAAAACTATTTTACTTCACCAAAACAGAAAAATTGAAATGTCAGAATTATAGACTCTGGTTTTGCTAGAAATCAAAATATCAAGGATAAATATATGCAGTGCAACAAGAAAGCTATTTTTCTCTAAATAAATGGAAAGTTTTTCCTTGCTGAATAAAATTAATGATGTAAGTAGATTTTGCTAAAAAATATTAGCAGCCTACATGAAAATCAATTGATTAAATGCTTCTTAGGTACCTAGAATATTTCTAGCTAGATTAAAAGTCAAAAATAAATAAATGTTTTAAATGAGTAAATCTTCAACTTCCTTATCCCCAGTATTCTCATCAATAAAATTGTAGTAATGGGTCCAGAAATATAGTACAGTGGGTAAGGTTCTTGCTTTGCACATAGCCTATCTGTGTTCAATCCCTGACACCCTACATGATCTTCTGAGACCACCGAGAGTGATCCCTGAGTGCAGAACCAGGAATAAGCCCTGAGTACAACCAATTGTAGCCACAAAACAAAACAAAAGCCCGTAGTATACTACTGATAACAATACTTGTACACTTGTTTTCTGAAATAAATGTAATAAGACATATAGCAATAAGGACGGGTACGTGTGTTCCTCAAACATACTCAAGGACGATAGCTATGATTTTTATTTACAAGGAGATTTAACCTAGCAGGAAAGAGTTAAATAGAAAGATATGAATGCAGATCTCATTGTAGTTGTTCTGGATGTTTCTAGTACAATTTTTAAAACCTCATTTGCATTGTCAGCACTACTTTGTGAACATTTGGTACAGATTTGACCCTGCATGGCACATATCTGAAACTTAAATCCTATAAAATAAGATCTAATCTGAAACATTCTGAAAAAAAACTTGAAAATACTCTCTGGGGGAAGCCTAAGTTTTTGAAAATACTTTCTGGGGGAAACCTAAATTTCCAGTTCAGTCATTTTTGATCACTTTTTGACAACCCTAATGTAAATTTATTTATCAGTATAATTCTTAATACAATTAGATTTGTGTTACTTTTTTCCTGAGGGTGGGGTTTTCTATATATAAAATTGGGATCAATATAAAATAATAAATTTGTATATTGCTGTGATTCAGTGACTATCCTAAGCACTGCTAATTATAAATTATAATATAGGCCCTTTAATTTTTGCTTTTTTTTTTTTTTTTTGCTTTTTGGGTCACACCCGGCGATGCTCAGGAGTTACTCCTATCTCATTTAATTTTCACCACAAAAATTATCCGCAAGATACTCATATGGAAATTGAGGCACAGAGAAGTCAAAGAAGTTGCCCAAACTCATAGTTAATTATTCCAAATTTACTCTAAGCACAATATACCACTGATTTTTACCCTCAGTTTATCCCTACCTAAATAATAAATAGCCTAAAGCCAGTTCAACTCAACTAATATTGAGTTTAATTCAATATTAGAAACAAGAAAACCTGCCTAATTAGAGATGGCTTAAAATGTTGATAGTGTTCCCGCTATATTTTCCTAAATGATAAGAGAAATAATTACTTGCATCACATTAGTAATGTGCCTCAGGGGACTAGTCCTAGTGATCAATCCAATTGATCACTTTGGTACCCTCCAGTCTTTAACCCACCCTTCATAAAAATGTGCTTCTCTGTTCTCTTTCTCTATAAAAACCCCTTCTGTGACCATGCAGACAAGGTAGGGTTTTGAGGTCATAAACCTGTAATCTTCTCAGGTTATTGAGAAAGATATTTTCCACATTAACTCTTGTCTTTTAATCTGCCACTGACCTTCAAATGATTTCAGTTGGGGAGTGCCAAACTGGGATTCTATAACTTGGCATCAGTATCTTGGTCCGGTATTTCAAGAATAGAAACCCCAGAACATCCTTCGACAAGAGGAAAAGCAGAGCAGCACTCACAACACAACAGCCACAGCCATACCTCCAGCAGATTCCATCACCTTAAAAATGAGCTCCACAGAGATATTAACCTCCTGAAAATTTCAGATACACAGGGGTTTTTTGGCAGAAACTCTAAGTCTTCTCAGAATGGGAGTGGGTGGCCTCTTCCCACCTCACCATACCTCTGGAATCCCCAACAGTCAAACCCACCACTTTTGCCAGGTAAGCTCATCTACTGGCTTTGTTCCAGAGACTCTCAAAAGAGATCAATTTGTTGAAAAATTCTCAGATACTTAGTCCTGGTTGAGCCCTTCAGAGTAATTTCAGGAGGGGGGCAAGCCATACCAAAGCCCAAAAACCCAAAAAGTCATTGCCATACCTCCGTCAGACTGCCCAGTTAAATATTCTAGATTTTCTGGATCATGTGGCTGATAATGCTCCGTGATCCTGAAGCTCCAAATTTTACAATACCAACATCCCAGTAAGAGCACACCAGATTAAATGGGAATGTAAAGTCGTAACCAATTAATCTCCACCAACAAAAACATTACCAAAGAAGGTTTAATGTGCAACAATAGCTAAGTAAATCCTCAGACGAGGACAAATGTCCCCTTGGTGAGATATAACAATTTTGAGAAATTTTCTTTTGCTGAAAAATTTTTTTGATTATCTCATTAGCCAATTAATGGTAATAAGCAATATAAAATGAATTATTTTGGACCTCCTACGGGAGTAGGTTTCAGGAGTGGTTGGGAAAATAGAGACCATGGTGAGGGAAGGTGAGAGTGGCGGTGGAATTGGTGTTTGAAGACTGGTGCCTGGAACAAATCATGAAGAACAGCTTTATAAACCAGTGTTCAAATAAAATGTAAAAAAAAAAAAATTAGAAAGAAAGAAAAGCGTTTTGTTTGTTTGTTTGTTTGTTTTGTTTTTTGTCCTGCTTAACTGTGAAGTTTCTATGACTAAAGTCAGAATATGTTAAGCTTGGCTCAGGACGTTTGTGCCTGTCCTCGTAACAGCTACAGATAACGCATTCTTTCACTTTTACTGATATCCCTCTTGATCAATTCAATTGTGTGTTCGATCTTTGCTTTATTAGATCTGAAATGGAAGGTTATACTCTCTCTAGAGGTGTTTCCCTATGATTTTTTATGTTTAAAGGTAAAGGTAAAGGCCCTCCCGTTGATCGTCGATTTGCTCGAGCGGACCCAGTAACGTCTCCATTGGAGACTTTGTTGTTACTGTGTCTGGCATATCGAATACTCTCGGTAGCTTGCCGGGCTCTCCGAGAGGGGCGAAGGAATCGAACTCGGGTCGGCCATGTTGGCCGCTTGTAAGGCCGACGCCCTACCACTGTGCAACCTTTAAAATATTTTGCTGGTTTTTCTTAAATTTGTCTAGCAGAGATTTCTGTCTTGAAAACTAAATCAATCTAAAAAAAAAAAAACTAAATCAATCTGTCTCAGAAGTTCCCTGGGAAAAGGACTAAAGAAGTCAAAAATTGTAAATTACCTTTCTGCACTCACACATCGGGAATGATAATACTAACCATTTTTCTGCTTCATTCTTCTATATAAGATGTGCAAAACATAGACTATACTTCCTTATTCTCCCTCTTTCCTGCTTTGGTCACGGACTGCTAAAGCTTCTTCGAAAAAGACATTTAAGTGTATCCTCATCCAGATACTTAGTCACTTTTGTTCTATTTTTTAATCTCACCTTGTCCAGTCATTAAGTAAAAAAAGACACATCCTGTTCTGATTCATCAAATGTCTAGGGTGACCTTTAAGATTCACATATATGTGGTGGGTATTTACAAGAAAAAGGTTCTTGTTTTCCACACTGAACATTTTCTGGTTCGGTTGTCCTTGATGCCACTTTGGTTGATGACTTCTACTTGTCTTTTCTTAATCCAAAAATAAATGAAACTCAATTATGCCATTGTTATATCCCTTCTGAATGTGTTCCTACCACTTACCATTGCTCAAAAATACGGAGTGATTCTCCAGTTACAGATAAGAAGTAAATATTCGACTAGAGTGCTCTCTTCCTCATCTCCCGGTGGTAAAATCTTACCTGATTTTCCTAACTGACATCAAATATCTTGCTGTCTGTGAATCCTCTAGATAGAACTAATTGCTACCCCATCTGTGATACTGCTGTTTTGTTCCTCCTATATCACACTTTTACCCTCAAATGTCACCTCCTTTCATTGTGAGCTCAGTAAGATCAAGGACTACCACTTATTCACTTTTATATGCTTCCCCTGGGGCCTAGAAAAAGGCCTGGAATAATGTGTATTCAGAAAAGGTTGATGAATAGCATTATAAAGTAGGCAGTGATTTCAATCTTCTATTTCAGCTCTACAGCAATCTTATAAAAAATATATTACTATAAACATCTCCATTTAATGCATGGGAAAACTGAAAAATTATGGGAAATAAAGGCTATGGGGAAAGACTGTAGAGACCACTCTATAGGTCTCTAACTAACCACATTTGTACAATCATTACATAGTAATTTATACTGAAATCATGTTAGTTTTCCATGTCAATAAGAATAATTTCTGGGTTGGTAGTGATGGCAAAGATGCTTAGGCTTTTGCCATTCATGGAAGGACTGTGGTTCAAGCCACAGTGCCACCAGGCACTACCAGGAGTGATCCCTGAGCACAGACCCAGGAGTATGTCCTGAGAACAGCCAATTGTAGCCCTCAAACCCAAGAACAAATACATACACAAAAGAATAATTTCAAAATAAGAGAATTTCTTTTATATTGCACTTGTGAGAGTTAGGGACTACTTTGAGTTACACTCAGAGGTGCTCAGTTTTCAGTCCTGTACACTCCAGCGACCATATGCAGTACGGTGTTGAGGTCATTGATATAAAACAAACACTTTGCCTCCTGTACTATTTCTCTAGCCTAATATTTGGGAACTTGTCTTCAGTGTCCAAAGAAGGCTTCCAAAATCTTCCCTCCACAGATAAATTATGCATTTCACTGTAGCAGCTTTATCTACACAAGATGTGCAAAATATAGGCTACACTTCAGAAATCATGGTAGTCAAAACTTGAAACTGCATTTCTTGAGTAATATTTTTATTTCTTTTAGAAGGACCTTCAGTACTGAATGGCCTCTACATAACAAACACTGACCAATCTTTTAGATGCCTATCTAACAGGAAAACTTCCAAAAAACAGCAGGGCACAGCCAACACAGTGCAGATAAGACTGTTCTCAGAGCACTGACAAAGTTCCTTTTGGAATGGTCCAATTCTTTTCACCCTTAAATCAGTCACCTACTTTTCTTTTGAAAGAGATAGAGAAACAAAAAATAAATAAACATTGAACTCAAATAACATTTACACTTGAAGTCTGATAAGGAAGTCAGGCAAATTTACACATGTATGTACACATATGTCCATGCTAATGACTGTTCACATTCTAGGAGCCCCTTCAAGAAGCAGCCTTGAGACATTAACCAACTATTGAGATTATCTAGACAGTATATGACTGAAAACTATTAAAACTTTCTTATAAATATCTAAGCTTCTTTCAACAATTGTAAGGATCTATGTGTCTTACTGATGTCCAAAATGCAAGCTCAGAACCGAAAGCCCAATGCAAGAGACCCAAAGAAGGAATATCCAAGCTCAGGCTTATGGAGTAAGGCAAAGGAGGAGGCGAGAGATGGAGAAAAGAGAAAATGGAATTTTGTATGTCTAGAGAGAGACAGAAACTAATGAGAGTTGAGTGTGGCATGTTTGCTCTCTGAGGGAGACTAAATATGGCTATTTGAATAAGCAAAAGTAATTAAGAACAAAGAGGGAGAGAGCCAAAGCCTGAGGAGCTAGAGAGAGTATAAATCATGGAATACCATGAGTGATTTTAAGGAGAACATTAGAACATTCAGAACAATGATATATCCATGTTAGGGCCAATAACAGGTGCCCCGGGATGAGGCATGCTGATTATTTTGAATTGGAAGAAATCAAGAAACAAGTGATTCAAGAAAAATAGGGTTTGCTTTGAGATTTTCTTTATTTCTTCCAATGAGTTATCACCCTTAAAATGGGAAATAAAAGTCTAGAGTGACAATGTAGTGGTTGAGGTATTTGCCTTGCATGAGGCTGACCTGGGTTTAATCCCTGGCACAATATGTGGCCCCCTGGGTACCACCTAGGAATATTTCCTGAGCACAGAGCCAGCAGTGTCTGAGCACTGCCACTCTGGCCCCCAAGTTTATTGGTAAGCTACAATGTTCTATCTGCGAACCTAAGAGCATACAGCTAAAAATTAGCCTTTTCTCTTATGTTTATTTAATTATTTTCCAGTTATAGAGGCACAAATGGTATGGAATGAGTAGCTTCCTTCCCATCCAGTCAAGTTTTAAATGGCTTTATAACAAGTTATTGACTATAATTTAAAACATAGATTAAAAGAAGCAGAAAACATTATAAGAAAATCACTACGACTTTATTACAGTTTCGATAAAAGAGGTTGTAAGTGTAGCTATAAATTAGGTCTCTACAGCTACTCACACCCCTCTAGTAGTACTTTGCTTCCCAGTGACTGAATGACATTGACAAATATAATGCAAACACAAGGCTTAAGGAGCACTTAAACCAGGATTTGTTCTCTCTTACTAAATCTGAAATCATGAGACCATCATATAGATATGCACAGGCTAGCCATAAGGGAAAGAGTAGGAAGACTAAAGCTCCCTGATAATTATTGTGTGTGTCATTTGGGGTCAAGTTACCCAACTTCTCAGAGCATTTTTGCCACTCGTAAAATGACAGAACAGCAAGTTACTAAGACAAAATTAAAATGAAATAAAATGCATGTTGTTTAAATCATCTGACATAGATAAGAACTAAAAAAAAATTCTGTTGTCTTCCCATAACTTACAATTCAGTAACACCATAATATTTTAGAGTTTATTTTGCTTTGTGCATTAAT
Source organism: Sorex fumeus (assembly GCF_029834395.1). Taxonomy (NCBI): domain Eukaryota; kingdom Metazoa; phylum Chordata; class Mammalia; order Eulipotyphla; family Soricidae; genus Sorex; species Sorex fumeus. The sequence continues at coordinate 30,819,489 of NW_026606188.1, forward strand.
TTCTGAATATTTGTGAATTCATGAGGGGTTAAATCCTGGGCAATAAACTAGATTCCTAATTATCCTTTTGACATCTTAAATAGTGTTTCTTAAATGCCATGCATCCGAATTACCTTTGGAAATTATTTAAAATGCAAATTCCTTAGCTCCACCCTTGACCTTCTGAACCAGAAAAGTCTCAAGGATAAGAAAAGTCTTCTGCATTTTTAATAAGCTCCCAAAGTAATTCTGTTCACTTACTCAAAAAGGTGCATAACCCAAACCTTCTCACTAATAACATAAAGATTAGCAGAAGGGAAATTTATATCTTGTTCTGTAAAATTCAGATAGAAGAGAAAACTTCCTAGTCATTTCTCTCTGCTACTACAAAGCCAACAATGTCCCAATTACCACTATCACCTGGTCAAACTCTACATATATTCCTTCAGTTCATGACTCTCACTAACCTTCCTGGAGATAGGAAACACCGGGTCTCTCTAAACTTCCCTGAGAACCATCTAGGTCTATTTTGAGAACAGAATCTTGCCCATTCTAAAATCCCAAAGCATCCCTCTTGGGCATTCTTCATCTCCTCCTGTTACATTCTACCTCATCACTCAGGCAGCTTTGTGCGTCTTAATATATAGTCACATACATTACCAAGTATTAGACTCATGAAATCAGTTGCTGATTAAGAATAAATATTGCCTCACAGCTGCTAGGAAGGTTCAAACACTTTAAATTGATTGCAGAAAGAAAATAGGTCCAATCTGTTCTGTTCTGCAAAATGTCAATAGAGACTGTTAAGCAGGCACGGTTGATACTTTCCTTTTGCACAAATTACAGGGTAGAATAGAAACCAGGATGACATGAATAGAAAGTCATATTTCAGGAGAATAAAGCATTGCCAAACCGGAGCTGCACCTCCCAGGTAGCTGCACGTCATAGGCTTCTGAAGCTAAGTTAATATCGAGAGAGCGTGCCACCCGCTTCCTCAGGCACAGCACAACCTAATCTCAAGGGACCCTTTCCTAGGCACATGCTTTTGTAAAGTTGCTTATTCACAGCACTTGGGATCTAAAATACAGGGTCCTTAAATACACTATATTTGTCTTTCTGGGAGTGATTTGCAGGTTTCTCAGCAGCTGGAGGACGCAGAAGGAGATAAGCCGGGGAGCCACACACATTTTCTAAAATAGCATTCGAGACCTATGATTAAAATACCTTTAAGTCTGTTCAATAGCAGCACATGCCAGCTCAAAATGCCTCCTTCCCGCCCTCTCTCAGTCTCAGCCCCCTCCTTCCTCCTGGAGCCTGCCTTTGGTGTTTGGCATACTCTCTGCTGTTTGAAACAAAGGAAAGATAATCCTTCTTTGAATAAAAACATTGAGAAAGAAAAAAAAGGCCCAATCTCTAGGTTCCTTTTATGAGAATGAATTTTATATTGCTGCTAGTGTGGTTTCAAGTATTTGCTTTTAAGTAATATGTGACCTACAGGTTGTTGATTTCCTCCCCCACCCCCATTTTAATCCTATAGCCCCCATCTACCTATACTATGGCACATGGTATGACTTACATGTGCTTTAACCCAAGAAATAATCACAGGTGAGAAGTGGTTCTTGTCCTCAAGCGCTCCTTTCCAGTTTCTATCCTCCTACTTATCAGGCATATGAATTTGGTGGGTATCTTTTCCATAGTTTGTTTTTTTTTTTTCTAGAAGCCAATGATTGTGCATGCTTTCCTCAGTCAGAAAAGGATCTACTCAAAAGGTGTTACATGCACCTCCATTAGTCTGTGGCTTGTCTTGACTCCACAAATATTAATGCCATGGAAACAAATGGTGCCCAGGTGCCACCCTCCAGCTCACATAGGGCAATTCGGCAGCAGTTTCCATCTCAGGAGAACCTTTATAGATCAGGTGAGAAAAGTGGGTTTGCTTATGTCTTTGATAAGTCTCTCCTTCCCCTGGCTAACCAAATCAGAATAAAAAGTAATGTTTCAGGCGCCTTAAAAACACACTCAAAAATTCCCTCCAAACACTGTGATTTAAATTAAACTCCTTCCAATGTAGCACTGTAGCACTGCCCTCCTGTTGTTCATCGATTTTGCTCGAGTGGGCACCAGTAATATCTCCATTGTGACTTGTTGTTACTGTTTTTAGCATATCGAATATGCCACAGGGAGCTTACCAGGCTCTGTCTGGCAGGTGGGATACTCTCAGTAGTTTGCCTGGCTCTCCAAGAGGGGTGGAGGAATCAAACCCAGGTCGGCCTCACACTGTCACTGTCACTGTCCTCCCGTTGTTCATCGACTTGCTTGAGAGGGCCCAGTAATGTCTCGATTGTGAGACTTTGTTGTTACTGTGTTTGGCATATCGAATACGTCACGGGTAGCTTGCCAGGCTTTGCCATGCGGGCGAGATACTCTCGGAAGCTTGCCGGGCTCTCCGAGAGGGGCAGAGGAATCGAACTTGGGTCAGCCATGTTGGCTGCGTGCAAGGCAAATGCCCTACCCACTGTGCTATGGCTCCAGCCCAATGTAGCTCAGTTAACCCTTTCTCTGTTCACACTTCTCAATGAATTACTCAAGTGTATTTTGAATTTTTCACACATAATGATGGCTTCACAACAAAATGAAGCTCATTCATCCTATTTTAATAGCATAGAAATATGAAGCTCAAAAACTCTAAGGAAATTTATATAAATTTTAAAAATCAGCTGTAAAATGATTCTAAACAACTCTTTAAAATCTATTATAATATTTAAGCAGTTATAATAGTGTAAATAATTATGTATTGATACACAAAGTCACTGCATCCCTACCACAATAGTACAAATGACCCTTCACCCATATGGCATTGTCACCTCTAATCTGCTCTTTCCCTCTCCTTCCCATCCCACTACTTGGTAAATGGTTTTGTATTCCAATGCAAAGGGTTTGTCATTGTTCAGTACTCTCTGTTCCCTTCCTTCCTCTCTCCACATTGTCCATATGAGTGAGATAATCTGTAAGCCAGTATTTTATTATTATAATGGTAATATCCTGCATGAAAGGTTAATTCTAGGACAATTTCTTAGACCATGTCAGCTGCTCTAATAAAATACTACAGAATGAGTGACTATAAACAACAAATATTTCTCTTAATTCTAGTAACCAAAGAGTTAAGAGCCAGTTTCTACAGATTCCACATCTATTGAGGAGTCAATTCTAGTTTATAGACAGAAACTTCTAGTTCTATCTTCACAGTGCAGAGAAGTAAAAATTATCTCTGAAGTCTCTATGAAAACACCATTTTTACTCCTGAGAACTCCGTCCTCATTACCTAATAACTTATCACAGGCACTACTTGCTAATACTACCAGCAGTTAGATTAGTATTATAGCATAGGAATTCTGAAGTGAGATACATATTCAAGCAATTGAAAACAAAATATATAAATTAAATGCATTGTTTCATGCTTAGGCTGGAGAGAAAATATTCAATCGATTCTTAGAATGTGTAAAAGGTAAAGGTAAAGGTAAAGGCCCTCCCGTTGATCGTCGATTTGCTCGAGCGGGCCCAGTAACGTCTCCATCGGAGACTTTGTTGTTACTGTGTCTGGCATATCCAATACTCTCAGTAGCTTGCCGGGCTCTCCGAGAGGGGCGGAGGAATCGAACTGGGGTCGGCCATGTTGGCCGCTTGTAAGGCGAAAGCCCTACCCGCTGTGCTATCGCTCCAGCCCTCACAGAAATAATGTAAGTAGGAAAAATCATTTTGGCTTCAAAAATCTGCCTTTTGATGCAAAAGTATATTTTCTGAATGTGTTTGATCATTATTACAATACAAATTTGAGTTGTACTGAGGAGAGATCTAAGAACAATGCTGTGTGCTATGCTTCTCTCTAGGCAAAGTATTCCAATAAATTTGTCACGTTTTTGTCACATGACCTTTCTATATTGGTCACAACTAGTTCAATCAGAATATTCAAAGCAATAGTCCACAGATGCCCATTGCTGAGTAGAGAACAAAATAATCAGTTTATGAGAGGTAACACGGGGTACTAGTCATTCAATCTTAAAAGATACCGCAATTCTTTACAGACCTGAGTAAAATTTGGAAAACAAGTTTTAATACCTCCTTATTTTTCCATGAATACTCAAAGTAACCACTCGGAGAAGTTAAAATGGCCATTATCAAAATAATAACAAAAATGAAAATTCAAATATCGCTAAGGAGATGAAGGAGATACTGTGTATTATTGGTGGGAGTACAAAACTGGTGCGGCAACTATGGAAGACAACATAGAAGATTCTCAAACAGAAATTCTGAGGAATTATTTATAATCTAGCAATTATACCCCTAAGGATTCATCCAGAGAAAATTAAAACAGTAATTCCAAAAGATATCTACATTCCCATGTTCAAAAATACATTACTGACAAGAGCAAAGAGATGAAATCAATGTGTTTATCAATACATGAATAAAGATGTGGTGCATACATGCATGCATACACACACAAGCGCATGCACACACTCACACACACACATACCTCTGCATAGACATGCATGCACATATATACATATTTATAAGGCCTGAATAAGCAAATGAAAACTTCCCATTTGCAAGAAAATACACTGACTTTTATTACATCATGTTAAGTGCAAAGAGTCAGATAGAAACAGAGAGCATATAGGTGACTTCTCCAATTGGAGAAAGGGAAAGACTAAATAGAAGGGGATTAAAATTTACCAACTTTCCATTATAAAGCAAACTGTGGGGGCCTAATGCATAGCATGGTAATTCTAGTTAATAAGATCCTACTGAATATTTTTAAGTTGCTATACTTTTTTAAAGTACTCAGTATGTAGAGATAGATAAATGGGACTATCTTCAACTAAGAAGCTTCTGCACCTCCAAAGAAACAGTGACCAAAATACAAAGACAGTCTACAGAATGGGAAAGGATATTCGCCGAATACACATCTGACAAGGGGTTGATATCCAGGATATACAAAATACTGGTTAAACTCCACAAGAAGAAAACATCCAACCCCATCCAAAAATGGGGCAATGAAATGAACAGAAATTTTCTCAAAGAAGAAATCCGAATGGCAAAAAAGCACATGAGAAAATGCTCTACATCATTAATCATCAGGGAGATGCAGATCAAAACCACAATGAGATACCATCTCACACCTCAGAGACTGGCCCACATTCAAAAGAACAAAAGCAACCGATGCTGGCACGGATGTGGCGAGAAAGGGACACTCCTTCACTGTTGGTGGGAATGTCTACTGTTTCAGCCCTTCTGGAAAACAGTATGAACGATTCTCAAAAAATTAGAAATTGAGCTCCCATTTGACCCAGCAATACCACTCCTGGGAATATATCCCAGAGAGGCAAAAATGTATAGTCGAAGTGACATCTGCACTTGTTTGTTCATTGCAGCACTCTTTACAATAGCCAGAAACTGGAAGAAACCTGAATGCCCAAGAACAGATGACTGGTTAAAGAAACTTTGGTACATCTACACAATGGAGTACTATGTAGCTGTTAGAAAAGATGAAGTCATGAAATTTACATACAAGTGGAAAGTATCATGCTAAGCGAAATGAGTCAGAAAGAGAGGGATAGACATAGAAAGATTGCATTCATCTGGGGGACATAAAGTAACAAAATATGAGATTAATACCCAAGAATAGCTGAGATCAGCACCAGGAGGATTACTCCATAGCTTAGTGGTCAGTCGGGCATTCTAGAGGAAAGGGCAGCTCAGATAGAGAAGGAAACACCAAATAAAGGGTGTTTGGAGGATCCTCCCAGGAGGGGAGATGCATGTCGAAAGTGGACTATGGACTGAACATGTTTGCCACTCAATGCCTTTTTTGCAGACCACAATACCCAAAAGGAGAGAGAGAACACAGGGGATTGCCCTGCCACAGAGGCAGGGGGCGATGGGGGGATGGGGGTGGGGGGGGGGGATATTATCCATGGTGGTGGAAAATGGGCACTGGTGGAGGGATGGGTATCTGATCATTGTATAATCAAACCCAAGCACAAAAAATTGTAAATCTACAACTGTACCTCATGGTGTTTCACTAATAAAAAAAAAATTTAAAAAAAAAACAGAAAAATAAATAAATAAATAAAGTTCTCAGTATGAGAAACAAATGTGTAATGACAGATGTTGAATATGGTGATTTACTTCACATATACACAAATATCAAGTTATTATGTTTTACACTTCAAACTAATATGATGCCCTAGATTAAGTATACCGAAATCTCTATTCCAGAATTTCCACAACATTAAGTTTTTACAAGAATTTTTCACCTTTCTCACTGCGTAGTCTGTAGCTACGCAGGATTTTGTTTTGAGTTTATTTCTGGTTTTGCTTTTACAAGACATACAAATTTGGACAAATTGCTTGTATCTGTCTGATCCCAGTGTTCTCACTTTAAAAGGACCATAGATTAGTTCTTTTCTTATGGGATTTATGAAGTGAAGTGAGATAATGCCTATAAAGCAGTTCTTAGAACAAGGTTAATATCTTTTCTTTCCCTTCTTTTCTCTGACTATTCAACAGTCTCCGTAAATAGTCTCTGACTATTCAACAGTCTCCATAAATATGTTCTCTGACACATAGCTCACTGCAATTTTCATTCTATAGCATATAAAAATAATCCTTTGTTCTTGAATTCAATGTCTACATTTCTAAAATGAGCTACAGGAGCTCAGAATGGCATGTATGCGTTTACCCAAAAGAAAACAAAAGGGGTAAGTTTAGGATCTGTTCATTCCATCACAGATTCATTCAGTCATTTTCTGAAGCTAGGTGTCCTTGTTTCAGCATGTGCTGTTTCCAGACCTATAAGCAGAGTTCCTCTTAAATGTGTAAAAATTATTATAACAATAAATAAAAGTTCAGCTACTCCTGGCTAGCAGTCTACCTAAAGGACATGGTCTGGCATAGGTAACAAAATTCTAGCTGACAGACTATCAAGGGATTATTTATTTTATTCTATGAATCTCTGAAATATGCCAATGTATACAGTAAAATAAATCTTTCCATTATAAGTTTGACTTTCAAAGCAATATAAGGGTTCTCCATCAAAATTAAACAATTTCAAAGAATCTTAAGAGATCAACAACTCAATGCCAGAAATTTAAGTGACTTAATAAAATATTCCAGATTTTATTCATAAGGACAATTTTTGCCTCACCACAGAAAATGGGTAGCTGAAAATCCAGTTATTAAGTTATGATTAAGACTATTAAGTAGCATCTCTAATTATCTTGAGATGTATATGATATGAAATAAAAGTCACAACTAAGTCAACTAAGTCTCAATGGGGATATAGGGGGTGGATTTGACCAGTTTCTCAATGTAGCAGAAATATCCTACTGATGCAAACGGAGAAACAGAATGAAGAAATCTATGAAAATTTCAAAATTAAAAAACAGGTAAATTTTCTTTGACTTGTTAAAATATAATAGGGTGATTTTTATAAATTAATCAACCTATATCAAAGGAATGAAAGATTTTCCACATACATCATTCAAATGGCGTTACTGTCCCATCCCTCCACCCATTCCTCCACCTGGGCACCAGATTCCCTTCCACATTCTAATATGACTAATGAACAGTTACATTTTAAAGTTTAAATGTTGTAGTTTGGGTTCCATGCTTACAGTTGTAGTGGGTTTAGTGATTTAACTATATACACATACCTTGATTTTACACCACATATCTTGCTTCTGCACCACAAAGGAGCCCAAGACCCCTGGCCCTTACCTCTTTGCTAGTTTCAGGACTCCTTCTAATTACACTTTAATTACATTCGCCATTGGGCTACACTAGCACTCAACAGGGACGAATGGAAATATTACTGGCGCTCGCTCAAGCAAATCGATGAGTAATGGGATGTCAAGTGATCAAGTGATCAAATAATCCTGCAAATAGTTTCTTTGAATTTTTGTTTCTTTGTAAATAAATAAACAGTTTTTATTGTTTTATTGTTGAAGACAAAAAGTATTACTAGAGTGTGGTTCACAATAGTTTTGAAGGAGTTCACTAAAATGTTTCTATCAAAATATCTGGTGGATTTATCTTATTCAATGCCTGTTATGACACACAAGTAAAAAGACAACAACAATAAATTGTGAGAGACAATAATGTAAAAATGATATCTACAAAGCCATTATTACGCATCAGGTATCATTCTTTTGTATTTGCAATTTAAAAATAGGGAAGCTAAAATACAGAGGGTTATAGAACCTGATAAATCCATATCGTTAATGAGTGTCGCAAGCTTGATTTGACTTTAGACTATCTGATTCTAGGGATTGTACTCTCCATCATAAATGTTAAAAAGTGGAACAGTGAAAGAAGGATGACACATCAAACTGAATTTCACTGTGAAGGGAGGGGGAAGAAAATTGTGAAAATGTAGCAAATGAGAGAACTGAAGGATCTTATGTTAAACAAGTCAGAAGAACAAAGGCAAATAGCAGATGTTCTCACTAAACTGTGGTATATAGATGACACGTCTAGGGAACGGTAGCTTTGAAAGGAGGGAAAAACACTGACTCTAGATTACAGAAAGAAAATTGCCAAGGCAGAATAAATGGAGGGAGAATGCAATTAGGAGTCTTGGAATTAACAAAGAGGCAAGGGCCAGGGGTCTTGGGATCCTTTGTGGTGTAGAAGCAAGGTATGTGTATATAGTTAAAGCACTAGACCCAACACAACTGTAAGCATGGAATCCAAACTACAATATTTAAACTTTAAAATGTAAAGCATTTGGTATCCCAGTTCAACCCTATAACATACAGTCCCCTGAGCAACAGTGGGTGTGACCTTGGAGGCTCCCACAGGGTAGCCCAGGTATCTGGCACTGCAGAGTTCCAGCAGCACCCATCCTTGGACCCTACTCCTCACTTGACTGAGAAACTCAGGGCCCCCCAAGCACCTCTTGGGAATAATCCTCTTCCTTATTAAATTTGGGGGGACAGGCTTTCTGGGTCACACCCAGTAATGCATAAGGGTGACTCCTGGCTTGTGTGCTCAGGAATTACTCCTGGCACTGCTAAGGGAACCGTATAGGATGCTGGGAATCAAACCCCGGTTGGCCAGGCAAATGCCCTACCCACTGTGCTATCACTCCAGCCCCTAAATTTTAAATCAAAAGGTGAATCAGAAATTAGAAACATGAATATAGATGTGGAGAAAATATCCAGGTCTTGCAATAAATTATTGTTATCCACATGCAGCTTATTTTTACAATTATTTCGCATGTAAAGTATGTGGGCATAGAGAAAAATTAAAGTTCAGTGAAAACTTTAGGACTCTTCAATGTTAATAGTATATAAGAAGAGGAAAAGAAACTGAAAATGAATGGTTGATAAGATTAAAGAGAAATCAAGACTATCATACCTGGAGGCAAAGAGAAATGCAGTGTCCTGAAAGAGGGAGTGATTAGCCTACAGATTCTGCAAATCACTTAAATCACTTAACTTCCCGTTAGTCGTAGATTTGCTCGAGCAGGGCGCCAGTAACGTCTCTATTTGTCCCTGTCGCTTGCTAGTGTAGCCCAATGGCATCTGTTCGCTCTGGGAACATGAAGAGCCTCAAACCGATCGTTTATGATCTTGATGAAGAAGTCTGACCATCTGGTAGGTGGTCTTTTGACATCCCGTGGAATCCAGTCGGTAACAGCTCTAGTCCAGCGGTGGTCTTTAAATCTCATTACGTGACCAGCCCATCTTATTTTTGACACCTTGGCAAATGAGACAGCGTCCCTGATTCTTGATCGTCGACGGATGTCGGAACTCCGGATTTTTTCTCTCATATGAGTGAAACGTGATATTCCAAGCATAGCTCTTTCTATTCTTCTTTGGGAGACCTGAATAGCATTCTCATCCTGTTTGCGTAGGGCCCAGGTCTCTGAGGCATACGTTAATGCAGGAAGAACAGTGGAATCAAAGAGTAACTACAACTGGTCCCATTCACCTGACAGATTCTGCAAATGTATTAATATAATGAGTTCTGGAAAGTAACCATTGGAATTTAAAACTTCGGAATCATCAGGAGAAGTTGAGTGTGATGGAAGCAAAAACTAATTGCATAGATTCATGAGAGATTAAAAAGAATAAAATTTAAATTAGTATTTCAAATATTTTTTCAATAAAAGAAAAATAGAACAAGGCAGTACTTTGAGACTAAAGGAGGTCTGGATATTATATCTGTAACCTAAAAGAAATTTAATATAGGTGAAAAGTGGTGCATTAAATTTTATAAAAATTTTAAGTTTCTTTGAAAATTTTATCTGATCTCTTTTGAATAAGTATTTCTCAAGTTTTCATATATTTTTGTTAATAAGAAGACGAAGTTATGAAAGCAAGCAATTCAATCTGAAGATGCAGAGTGGCGTTTCTATAATTCTAACTATATTCCATACTTTAATATTCCTTTCAAATAAAATCTTATTGATGCTTTTGACTATTCCTGATTATTAGATTGATTATTAGATTTCTCTTAACACAATACTATCGTGTTTATAAACATAACATAAACTGGGAAGAAAAGCAAAATTTTAGAGATTAAGACATCTAACAATAAACATATGTACTAAAACTGATCCATAATTTAATAAAATGTATTAAAAACTCCAAAAATAATAAAAAGTCAGTACTGTCTAAAACATTATTAGCTAATGTTTTCCTCTTGATCCTGTTTGTTACATAGGTAAATGGAAAAATATGTAAAGGCCATGAATGATTTTTTTAATATAATTAGGCTAAAATAGAGACCATAACTTACAGAAATAAGTATGAAATATATTTAGATAAGGAAATAAGTATGAAAATAATTATGTCAGATAATCAACTATTGTAAAAATTTCTTCATCTCCATTTTTCTAAAATATTTGCTTCTTAAAGCAATGATTAGAAAGATATCTGTCTTATTTAAGAGCCCATTCATGACCAGCTAACTCCATCTAAGAACAAATGCTTTATTAGTGCCTTATTCCCTGGATACAATAGATGACATTGTTCCTCCTGGTGGAATTTGGTGGCCGAGTAAAAGTAAAGCCATATATTTTGGTTGAACATAAGAATAGTTCTATCTTAAAAGACATTTGTTCAGCTATAATAGAGAATTCTATCAGTCTACTTAAAAGAGAAAAAAGTAGATAAAAGCTCTTACTTATAAAATGCCTTTGATGAAAGAAACATGAAATAGACAATACCATCAAAGAAGGAAATTAATGGTGAGTTTCAGACAAGAAAAATTCTGCGCCACATAATATATTTTGAAACACATAAATTAAAAAGGGACACAAAATTTAATGTTCTTTATAGCATACATTCAAATATTTTACTTTTCTTAATTTTATTGTTTTTAATTCAAAAGGAAAGCTGTTCTTTTTTTTTTAATATTGACCACTGATAGTGAAACAATGCTTAAATTTGGTATCTGTGTGAGTCTGAGAAGATCCAGGAAATAAGACGATTTCTCATTTGACTCCATTAAACATTAACACTGAAAATGGCAAAGAATGTTTTAGAGATCCTACCTTTCATAATCTTAACTCAAATTGGAAAGAAGACATTTACATCTCTATCAACCCCACTTCTCCTATCCCCAGATATACATAAAATTTTAAGATATTAAATCCCCATTGATATTTTCAAGAAATACAGATGAAATGAATTCTTGGAAAATAGTGGAACATGTTGGTCTTTGGTAAGCAAAAGCAGTATGTAGATACCAGGAAATGAAGTCGCAATATAAAAATCTTCATAAGAAGAAGATATCCTATTATAAAACGAAAAGGAGAACAGAAGAGACAGTACAGCTTGCCTTACACACAGCCAACCCGGGTTTGGTCCCAGCACTCCGTACAATCCCTCAAGCCTTCCACGAGTGATCCCTGAGTGAAAAATCAGGAATAAGCCCAGAACAATGCTGGGGGGTGATCCAAAAACCAAAGCCAAAAAAAAAAAGAAGAAGAAGGGGGAGAAGGAGGAGAAGGAGGAAGAGAAGGAGAAGGAGAGAAAGAAGAAGAGAAAGAGTAAAGAAGAAGGGAAAGGGTAAAGGAAAGAAGATCTATTACTACCTACCTGTGTTGAAATGCAGCAGCCAAGAAAAAATTGGAACTGTGTATCAAAGGACATGTAGTAGCAGTATTGTCTATGTTTTTTACACAAGCAGTAAATGGCAGAAAAGATGATAATACATAAATAAATTAATGCTTCTACCTTTCAGGTGTAACCATTAATAAGTTATTTTTGCTACCATTAGTTAGAAGTGCACAATAGTGAGAGCAGATGACTACTACAGGCTTATAACTAATAAAATTATACATAATTTATAATTAAATACTGTTAATCTTGGGTGAATGAGAAGCTCAACTAGCAAGTGACTGTGGAAAAGAAGATACTATAATAAAAGTATGTAAATACAATAAGAAATAACATTTATGGTAACCATAATAACAACAAAAGCAAAACCCAAACCCATAACTAGACTGATTCTATTCTAATTTAAAAGACTTCATAAGGCAAAAGTTGTAACAATTTTTAAGCTTCTTTTCCCATATTGCATTTATATCATTCTCTATATTCTACAAAATAATAATATCTTACGTGCAAAATAAATGATTCACATGAAGAAGTGCTATAAGAAGCACTTCTAGAAAAATCAATCAACAAAATTCAAATCACATTTAAAAAGAAGAAAAATTCAGACTAACGATCCAAACTTCTGGTTTAAGAAACTAGTAAAAAGAATGAATTCATGACAAATGATGCTTTTAAAAAGGAAGATAGAGAAAACAAAAATCAAAGGAATTGAAAACAGCAATGTCAACAGAAGAAATATATGAAACAAAAAGTGGTCAGCTAGTTTCAACGTCCAGCCGCCACTTCCCCTAATACTTGAGCAGTTTTATAGCAAGTACCTTCAGTGAGTCACCACCTAATGGATACCTTTTCTGGGAACTCAATTCAGATAACCAGTAAATTCTACCTGTATGCCAGCAATCCATGCTATCCATAGCTAGAATGATTCAATTTTAATTTAAAAGACTTTGTAAGGCAAAAATTGTAACAACCTTTGCCGTCTATAACTTTGTCTTCTCCAACATTGTATGTATCTCAGCCCTGGATCAAAGATATAGAATTCTTCTTGGGATTGCTCTATCTTGTTCCTAAACTGCTTCTTATATCTGCAATGCTTGATGTTCTCATTACTTTCTCTCATTATTATTAATCTCTCATTATTCCACGTTCTGTTATAGTCGACTATTATTTAAATTTAACATTACTCATCCACATTGGTAATTATTATGTGGTTTCTGTCTCCTGATGGAACACATATTGACACAATTATACATCATTTTGTCTCAGACCCTGTGGTTTGAATATCATCCAAAGGCTTGTTCTCTCCTCCCTCTGAGGATCTTCAAACCACTTCCCTACAGAATCTTTGCTAAACCACTGCACTCTATCAAAGGGGGCAGGGGAGAGGGAAGTATCTATTTTATTTTTCTCATCATGCAGAAAACTGCCAGCATGGCACTTGTATATGAGTCAGACACCAGAGAATCTTGCAAAAGTTTTTTGTCCCTTGAATTGAAGACAAAATTGACTGAACACTTGTGCCTCCCACCAATTCTTGATTAAATCCCTCCCTTAGGGCCACCCAGGCTGGGGGAAAGAATGGTTTAATAATGAACAAAGCTTTCATTGATAGGAAAGCACAGCAGGAGAGGAAAATTCCTTTCTTATTTCACATGCCACCCAAATCTTCATTACAACACTGTACTTCTCTCCAAGAGAAAGAGAGAATGAAAGAAAGAAAGAAAGAAAGAAAGAAAGAAAGAAAGAAAGAAAGAAGGAAGGAAGGAAGAAAGGAAGAAATTTTGTCCACAGTCCTCAAAAATTACACATGATTCTTTTGTATGCCTATATTCTTACACCTTACACATTTTTACTTAGAGGCATAATTATTCTTCCCCCATACAGGAAAAACAGAATAAAATAACTTGCCTTCAAAAGTTTATTCATTTGAGTTTGACATGTTTAAAATACTCTGGCTAATCAACAAATTTAGGGAAAGAAATGGCAGAATCACAAAAATAAGACTAAGGGTAATAAGGAGGTTTAGAATTAATTTATCCACATTATTCTTTGATAGCTTGAGCATGCTATAGAACTCCCACTTAGAACATTGCAATAAATTCCATCTCAATACAACTGTCCATTCCTTACATGTGTTACTGATTTTAAAGTTCCCTTGTTTTGAACTGAATGGAATTATCTTTGTTCTTTATTTCTTCCTTGGATTTGTGGAGTAGTTCTCAGTTCTTTTTCATGTAACCGTGTCTTTCAGATAAAGACTTTTGCCATTTTCTTCTATCATACTTTCTTTATATCTTTGTTAATGATAAATTTTGGTCTGAGTCTAGAACAAAGTTCCAAAAACAATTAGGACAATCATACTTATTATGGAGAAGACAGGAAGGAGTTTCCCACACCCTGTCCCACAATGAAGCTAAACAACTGGGTCAACTTCATTGAGTCAATAAGTACCACCAGTCCAGAATGCTTCTGAGAACAAGCCACCATAGACCAGAAATACTTCCTTCTTCCTAAAGCACTCAAGTCCAAAAATCTTTGTGATTCCTGTACTTGAGTAGACTGAACCAGAAGCAACAAGTGGTTTTTCATAAAAGACCCAAAAGTATACAACTAAGTTGTCTAATATAAGAATTAAAAAAATGTATATTTTACTTTGATATTTCATTAATGATTATATCTCATTTTAAATCATCTACTGCTTGATATAGCCCTAGTTAAAAAAAAACTCTAGTACTCAAAAGTAAATATTGATACTATACTATTTACAGATGTTGCTTAGGATTTAAAGGCAAGGTTTGGCTCTAATTTAAAATTGAGTCAATTTTCTTGCAACCCACAATGGGATTGGGTGCCACATGCTAAAATATACATTTGATTTTGCACCCATCAAAGAAGAGTTAACTGAATTCCAATTTTCCAATGGAAAAATGAGTGAAACATACTTTCACTATAAGCTGGATTTTAATTTCATACAAGGACTTCCATTCCTCAGTTCTGAAAAATAGGTTCTAATTACATGTGCCCTAACCCACAACATAATATTTCTTCTTTCCTAAATGTGTGCTAATGATTGCTATTATGTAATGTACATGATTTACTATACATATGTTTGTCTCCTCCACCCATCTCGGAGAGCCCGGCAAGCTACAGAGAGTATCTTGCCCCATCACCAAAGCCTGGCAAGCTCCTCATGAAGTATTTGATATGCCAAAAACAGTAACAACAAGTTTCACAATTTGTTGTGAGACGTTACTGGTGCCCACTCAAGCAAATTGATGACCAATGGGAGGACAGTGCTACAGTGCTACAGTGTTTGTCTCACAGGAAGTTCAAAATAAAAGATAAACTCACCTACATTCACTTTGTGAAACAGAATAGCTTGAACTCCCAGCATAATGTGAGTATCAAGGGACAACATGATACTAAATCCTAAAGCTGATCTAGGTAAATACCAACTCCATGAAGAAGCTCATTTTTTATGTTGAAAGGAAAAGGCAATGTTATTTCAATCCATGACAGAATCCATGCTGAAATAGCTTCTATACAAGAAGGGAGAGATCTTTGTGGGTTCTAGCACATATGAGACTTACCCAGAAAAAATTACCTATCCTAGGCATAAAGGAAAAATGATTTATCAATGAAACAAGATGCCATAGAGCTTCAGCTGGTAGGAACTATGTAGCACTGTAGCACTGTCTTCCTGTTGTTCATCGATTTGCTCAAGCGGGCACCAGTAACCAATCCATTGTGAGACTTGTTGTTACTGTTTTTGGCCTATCACAGGTAGCTTGCCAGGCTCTGCCGTGCGGGCAGGATACTCTCAGTAGCTTGCCGAGCACTCCAAGAGGGACAGAGGAAGGCTGTCACAGTGCAAGGCTGTGCTATCACTCCAGCTCGGTAGGAACTATATCAACAAAAATGCCAAGACAAGAGTTGGTAGACTACCCCCAACAACAATTAGACTGGGAAGAGGATTCAATGTAAAGTAGGTTTAGAAAGCAGTTGTGTCAACCACAGAGAGTAAAGGGGCTTAGATGTCTGAAAGGTGTACGGAATTTCAATTTTTAGGGACAAAGACATTTCCAAGAAGACTAATATTTTATCAGTGGCATGATTTAGAATTGCTGGTGAAATATAACTGACAGTATAAAAGCTGATTGATTTTAGTCAGCATTGAGTAGTCTTTAGTTCCCTAAAGATAAGCATCTCCTTTCTGTCTACAGAACCCAGCGATTGATTTCATGCATTTTCCCCTAGTTCCGGATGCTTTAAAATAAGTTATGGCGAGTTTCTTACAAAATATGATGTTAACAGTTCAACACAATTCTTTCTCTCCCTACTTTCCCCCATTTCCTCCCTTCTCCATTCCATGTATTTGTGTGTGTGTGTGTGTATGTGTAAGAAACTCACAATTTTCTAGGCAAATAAACCTTTATCCTACATTCTCCCTCGATACCAAAACAACAGCACGGTAACTTATTATCCCTGCTTTCAAATAGGAAACAAGACAGAAAAATTCATTGGTTTGCCTGAGTTCACACTGCCAATGAATCAAATATCTTGGGTTCTAGTGTATAATTTTCATAATAAAGATTAATTTACTTATATAATTGCCATCAATAATTACTTTCCTTGCAATTGTTTGCAACATATTCAAATGCTTTTAAAACTGTCATTGCTGAGTTTTTCTCACACATTCTCTGCTGCCATCATCTGGCCTCTTCTGAAATTTCAAGTATTTTTTTCTTGTCCTTTTCAGTTTTATCAAGAATTTTGCTTCACTGGCTGAAATTTAAAAAAACTGAATTTGTTTTCACTTAAAAATCATTCCATCTTCTCAATATATTCTTGTTTACTCACCAGCAATGCCCTTAGGGAATTCAAACTCAATACATCAGGATCCTCCTTGAGCTGTATTACGGATTCACTACCAGGATCTCACCTTCTACAAAGAAGTGATTATCCATGTCAAGAGAGGGGTTCGGCAGGGTAATGCCATTTCACCAAAACTCTTCAGTGCCACCCTTGAGAATGTCATGCAACGACTGGAATGGGAAGGAATGGGAGTGAAGATAGACGGTCGGCACTACACTACCTCTGCTTTGCTGACGAATAACACCAAACATTATTAGACCAAGTGGCACAAATGCTGGCTGACTTTGACTGTGAGTATGGAAAGGTCAGACTCTGGCTGAATCTCACAAAGACAATGTTTATGAGAAACGGTCTCATTCCTGATGTTCCATTCCCTCTCAACGGGACAAACATCTCCGAATGCAACAGTTACATATACCTAGGTCGAGAAGTCAACATGACAAATGACCTGGTGCCTGAGTTGCGCAGGAGGAAGAGAGCGGCTTCGAATGCTTTCAAGAGCATCGAAGAAATAGCTAACAGAACCTCCAGCTCCGGGCACATCTCTTTGATTATACTGTTCTTCCTGCATTAACTTATGCCTCAGAGACCTGGGCCCTACTCAAACAGGAAGAGAACGCTATTCAGGTCTCCCAAAGAGGAATAGAAAGCGCTATGCTTGGAGTATCACGTTTCACTCAAATGAGAGAAAGAATCCGGAGTTCCGACCTCTGTCAATGCTCAAGAATCAGGGAGGCTATCTCGTTTGCCAAGGCATCAAAAATCAGATGGGCTGGACACATAATGAGATTTGGAGATGACCGCTGGACTAGAGCCATTACCGACTGGATTCCACGGGATGTCAAAAGACTGTGTGACCGCCCACCTTTTGGATGGTCAGACATCTTCGTCAAGACCCTGAACGATCGGTTTGAGTCTCTTCGTGTTCCTAGAATGAACAGACGCCATTAGGCTACACTAGCACACGACAGGGACAAATGGAGACGTTACTGGTGCCCGCTTGAGCAAATCGACGACTAACGAGAAGTCAAATGATCAAGTGATCAATGTGTGAGTTAAATGTACTTTCCCTGGGTTGACAGTAGTCCTGAGTCAATTAATAGGGGAAAGTAGGCAAATACAAGAAAAATCAATAAGACTATATGAAGTGGTTAAAGGGCAGAAACAAAAATCAAGAAGAGATTTAGCATTTGTGTCAACTAGCTCTTAAAAGTTGATTCTTGAGTGAGTGACGATAGATCTCTTCAATTGGAGGTCTGTGCATTGTTAGTCAACAGCTGGTATTGTTCAGGTTCGATTTCGCCGTCCCTCTCTGAGAGCCCGGCAAGCTACGGAGAGTATCTCGCCCGCACGGCAAAGCCTAGCAAGCTATCTGTGACGCATTTGATATGCCAAACACAGTAACAAGTGTCACAATGGAAACATTACTGGGCCTGCTCGAGCAAATCGATGAACAATGGGAGGACAGTGACAGTGTCAGTGACAGTGTTTAGAGTGTACATCTCTACAAACTATGAAAGCACAGGTTCGGGACACCATCTTGGGAAATCTTCCTCTGTGCAGTTGGGCCTGGGGCCATTGCTTAATATCTTGGTGCATCAGTTTTCTCAACAGTCAAAGGCTTATTCGTGGCTCCATGCTCAGGGATCACTACTGGCAGGGCTCAACAGATCATGTGTGGTGCTAGGGATTGAACCTGGGTTGGCTGCATGCAAGGAGAGACAACTACTGTCTAGAATATATTTTCTACAATATAAGAAAACAACGGATTCTTCTGGTTGTTGCTGCAATGGCCAAGAATACAAATGAATTTCTTTTCAACAGTAAGTTTCACAGAGTCTTCCTGATAAGTTTCAGATTTTAATTTGTAGCCTTACTTTTATTTTTGGAATTTTTCTGTAACTAGTTACACATAGCTTCTGCTTAACAAAGTCACTTTCTATTTGTGGTAAAGATACTCTGATGAACTCTAAACTCTGATGGGCTTTGAATAAGGGTTTTAGGCTGAAACCTCTATGACAGTCATCTTTATAAACTCAGGACATAAGTTCCCTCTGGGGACTGCTGTGCCTTGCAAAAGGCATGAAGGGAACCAATATTTCTGAATTGCCACAGGCCAGAATTCTTTATAATGTTGATGGCTGGTAGGCCAGTCGCACAGGCTAGGGGAAAAGACAGCTCAGGTAGAGAAGGGAGGACTAAGTAAAGGGTGTTGGGAGGACCCTCCCAGGATGGGAGATGCATGCTGAGAGTAGACTATAGACCGAACATGATTGCCTCTCAATGCATCTTTTGCAAACCTTAGCACACAAAAGGGGAAAGAGAGAACAAAAGGGAATGCCCTACCACAGAGGCGGGATGGGATGGGGTGGGGGGGAGGGATACTGGTATCATTGGTGGTGGAGAAAGGGCACTGGTGGAGGGATTCTCTCATTCTCTGAAAAATAAAACACATTCACTTTTGTTTTATGTGAAAACAATAAAACTTTTGCTAAGAGTGTACCACTGTCTGGGTTCCTAAGCTATGTCTGGGTTCCACATTTGCCAGACTACTTATAGGATTAAATGATTATAGGTGGAAAAGGGAGAAGACAGAGAAGAAGATGATGGGAGAATGTCGTTCTGGTGTGGGAAGAGTAAGCAACAGAAGTGTGAAGTTATTTCCTACAGCTTACTGACCTCGTGACCAGTTCATGAGCAGTTCAATACATTGATCTGTGTGTCTTCCCAAGACTCATCTTAATTCCACTCTTTGCGCATCTAACTTAAGTTAGATGATATTGTGGTATATAAGCAGTAAAAGAGAAGTCAGCACATGTTCTAAGTCACTACTTCAGGCACCAGGTAAGAAAGCACAATTGTTGCTTCATTTTAACCTTCACAATATCATTTCTTCATTTGGTTAATCTTCACACAATAGTCATTGCTTCATTTTGTTAATCATCACAATAGTTGTATGAAATGGAGTTTGTTATTCTGACTGTACTGTCAAAAAGAAAAAAAAAAGTTTTTTAACTCAAGGATCAGGTACACATCCCCAAATCATGCAAACTCAGATTCAAATCAAGATTCATTAGAATATGTGATGAATGAAAACATGATAAAATTACTTTTTTAAATCAAAATAGACATTCTGATTTGCTGCACATTTTCTCACCAATCACTGGGTCAAAAAAAACCTGTTAATGTTTTAGTCATCTCTCAGTCCAATTGCAAATAAAAATGTATAAGTTATATTTAAAAGTTACCCATCACTCACTATAGATCATCTTCAACTAAGGATGGAGTCATCTCAAGATGCATTCGGTACTCTTAAACTATCAAATAGCATAACTTTGCTTACCCTCTTAAAGATGCTCAGAACATTTAATTGGAAAATAGTTGGTGAAAAAATTGTCCAACATAACACTTACTTTATAATGGAGTGTGGAATGCTATATGTAATTTCCTGAACACTGTACTAAATTTAAACAACCTTTACAGTTATGCCAATCACATAACTAACTGGGAGTCATGGCCCACAACCATTGCCCACATGAGTATCTGATTATATATTAGGAGCTCAGGAAGAGATCAAAATTCAGAAACAAAAGTATGATTTCCTTTCAAAAACTTTATTTTATTGCAGCATTAAGTTTATTGCAGCATTATTCATAATAGTCAAGATCTAGAAACAACTCAAGTACCTAAGAACAGATAACTGGATAAAGAAACTGGAATAGATACACAATGGAATACTTTTCAGCTATATGAAAAGGTAAAATCATGTAATTTGTTGTTACATAGAAGGAACTAGATGATAATATTCTGAATAATATCAGAGTGAGAGAAAAAAACACAAAATTATCTGTCCTATATATGGAATGTAAAGAAGCATCACAAGGGAATAGTAGTTGAACAATGGTAACGTACCCTTAGAAACATATTATGGAATTGTTTGCCAAGGGAATAGAGGGTATGGTGAGAAGAGACCCATCAAGACATTTTCGACGGAAGCTGGCACTCATGCTAAATGCAATGTTATTACCGTGTTATCGCACTTGCAATAGAAAATCATATATGTGAAGCCCTATTATTTGAGAGGGTGAGAAGAAATTTGGGCCACTCCTAGATTACTCCTGACTCTGTGCTCAGAGATCACTCCTGGCAATGCTCAGGAGAACATATGTGGTGTCAGAAGTTAAATGTGGTCTGCTTAATATAAGGCAAGCACCTAAACACCTATATCTGAAATTCTATTGTATTGCAAGTCACAATGATTAAATAAAAACTGAAGAAAAAAGTTTTATTACAGCTATATGTGTATAGCTTTTGTACCATCATAAAGTTAAGAAGTCTTTAGCTAATAACTGTTAGGAGGGACAGTCTGCTAATGTCAGTAACCATTCTAAATTTTCTCCAATAAATCTTGGCAACAGTCCTATTCGATAGAGACTATCTCCAAACCCATTCAACAGGACTCTGAAGTTGTGAAAGGCTTAATAACCTGACCAGGACCATGATTAGCTATAATTAGTAAAATTAGAACAGAAAGCTAGTGTCTATCTAATCCCAGACCCTGTGCTCTTAACTAATACACAATAACACCCCTTCAATACACATACTCCCTTCACATACAAATACACACATGCATACACATGCGTATTTTAAACATTAAACCCATGAGACTGTAGACAGAAGAGATAGCATGTTTGTATTTTCTGGGACTTATTAAACTCTCCATCATTCATAAAATCACACTATTTATCTGACTTGTAGTTACAGTAAATAGAAAAACTAATTACAAAAAATCGTGTATAATCTCTAGAGCTAGAAATCTCCCAGAAGGGTGAAGATGAATTTTGGAATTTCCATTGCTATGACTATACTGCATTAGTTTCCTAGAACTACTATAACAAAATACTAGAGACTGGGTGATTTAAAAAAGAGAAATTAATCTGTCGCAGTTCTGGAGACTGCATGTCCAAAATCAAGATACCAGCAGAGTTGGTTTCTTCAAGGTGTCCCTCCTTGACTTGCAGAGTTTTGCTTTCTTCCTTGAACTGACTTGGCTTTTCCTTTGTAGATTTGAGGCTCTTAACAACTCCATTTCATTTCATCATCTCCAGAGGGCCTCCAGATTCTAAGAAACTGCTCTTCAGCACACACATGCATGGGAAGGGAAGAATTCAGCCCGATGACCAAAGAATGAGTGACATTCTCAGACTTAATGAGTTAATTGTGCTCAAAGTGGATGCTAGAATAATGTCAATATAAATAGTCAAGACCAAGTGAATCTTACTATCAATCTTGTTTAAAGTTTCCTTTTTATCTTTTATTTCCATAACAGAGTAAGAGAGAACTGTAATACTTAATAAAATTAAGATCCATAAATTCTGAAATATTAATTTCATAAATATTCGATGTTGAGAATGTAAGCATTAATGTTGAGTTTTCCTCTACTGCCTTCAAATATACATATCTGCTATCTCTAAAAATAAAATTTCACTTCCTCCTTATAATTTTAAATCTAGGGCTTAAACTTTTCCAAAAGAAAAAAAACTTGGGCTCCATGACTTACGATTTAATATTCATTAGTTGTAAATATAGAAGAAATATTTTGATGCAAACTGGTTCTAAATATTTTTTCTAGTAATCACACACCCACAACAAGAACAAGTTATTTTTTATGCAAGTAACAGCATTATTATATCTAAACTATCTTAGCAACACCCTGAGAAAATTCATGTTTCAACATATTTAATAAAAGGTAAAAGGTAAAGGCCCTCCCGTTGATCGTCGATTTGCTCGAGCGGGCCCAGTAACGTCTCCATTGGAGACTTTGTTGTTACTGTATCTGGCATATCGAATACTCTCCGTAGCTTGCCGGGCTCTCTGAGAGGGGCGGAGGAATCGAACTCGGGTCGGTCATGTTGGCCGCTTGTAAGGCGAACGCCCTACCCGCTGTGCTATCGCTCCAGCCCTAAACATATTTAATGTTTGGAATAAATTCCCATTTTTAAAATAAATTTTAAAACTCCAGTAATCAGCTTTTAATTAACTCAAAACCTATGTATATAATTACCAGTTTCATTCATCTAGTATAAATGAAACCATTTCAATGAACAAGAAATGTCTAGTAGGTAGTAATTATAAATAATATACAAACATTTTAAGTTCTCATGACTAATACTACAAATAATAACAAACAGATCCTCAAAAAGTAAATTTTATCATAAGTTTAAATAAAATTAAAAAATACTTTCTTAAGCTAGAGATATACACAGGCCTAGCTATGCATTTAAGTTTCTCTGATTTGATCTCTTTATAGTAAAGTAAAGTAAAGGCCCTCCCGTTGATCATCGATTTGCTCAAGCGGCCCAGTAACGTCTCCATTGGAGATTTTGTTGTTACTGTGTTTGGCATATTGAATACATCATGGGGAGCTTGCCAGGCTCAGCCGTGCGGGCAAGATACTCTCGGTAGCTTGCCGGGCTCTCCGAGAGGGGAGGAGGAATCGAACTCGAGTCAGCCATGTTGGCTGCGTGCAAGACAAACGCCCTACCGCTGTGCTATCGCTCCAGCCCATAAAATAATAAGCACCTGTACAAAATATTAGGTGCTCACTTCAAAAGCCTAATTCAGTCTCAAGGAGCAAAGGGTGGGAATTCTTAAATACAACTAATAGGTAGTATAATTGTTCTCATGTTTCCTATTATTTGATGGAAAGTGGTGGGTGGTTTCCAAATTTGCTCAGGGTGTGTCGAGAACCCACAGGTGATTCTTAGTCAAATGGGCTGTTGTCAATGCAAAGGGAGGTAAAGATGCTCTGTGGTCCTGTGAGGCAGTGCTCAGCGAACTATGTGGTCAGGAATCTAACCTAAATTTAGTATATGCTCTCTAACTGCTGTACTCTCTCCCAGTCCCAAATTCTTTTCTCTATATAA
This sequence comes from Sorex fumeus, assembly GCF_029834395.1. Classification (NCBI taxonomy): domain Eukaryota; kingdom Metazoa; phylum Chordata; class Mammalia; order Eulipotyphla; family Soricidae; genus Sorex; species Sorex fumeus. The sequence continues at coordinate 30,843,397 of NW_026606188.1, forward strand.
TTATGTCAAATAAAATTCAACATAGAGAAAAAAAACCTTCAAACTATTACTAACCAAATTCCTGTACAAAGAGATATAATCTCAAAATCATATACTAGATGGCCACTATGTGTGTGGCTAGTACCGGAGTAAGCCCTGCATACTTAGCCAATGTTTCCTAAAACAAAAGATCTCATTCCAGTGATCTATGGGGAGAACCAAGGGAATCTAATTAGGTCTCATTTGGATGCACAGTGATAAATAACTAGTCTGTCTCTCTAAGACAAAGTAACTAATATTGGCTCTTAGAGTTAACATTAAGTAGAACTAGTTAATTGTCTTTTTTATTCAGAACTGATTAATGTTATAAAGATAAATAAAAAAATCAGAAATATGAACCAATAATTATAATTATAATGATTTGCTCGAGCGGGCCCAGGAACATGTCCATTGTGAGACTTCTTGTTACTGTGTCTGGCATATTGAATACATCATGGGTAGCTTGCCAGGCTTTGCCATGCAGGCAAGATACTCTTTTCCTATTGAAATAAAACCTACATCACTCATTTGTTTTGTGCTTTCTTTGGGGCTGGAGTGATAGCACAGTGGTAGGATGTTTGCCTTGCACACAGCCAGCCCAGCCGAGCTGAGTTGATTCCTCCGCCCCTCTCCGAGAGCCCGGCAAGCTACCAAGAGTATCTCGCCCGCACAGCAAAGCATTTCAATATGCCAGACACAGTAACAACAAGTCTCAAAATAGAGACGTTACTGTGCCCACTCTAGGGCTGGAGCGATAGCACAGCGGGTAGGGCGTTCGCCTTACAAGCGGCCAACATGGCCAACCCGAGTTCGATTCCTCTGCCCCTCTCGGAGAGCCCGGCAAGCTACCGAGAGTATTCGATATGCCAGACACAGTAACAACAAAGTCTCCAATGGAGACGTTACTGGGCCCGCTCGAGCAAATCGACGATCAACGGGAGGGCCTTTACCTTTTACCTTTACCGTGCCCACTCGAGCAAATCAATGAACAATGGGAGGACAGTGTTTGTTTATCTCATTTGTTTGACACAGTAATACTTTCCAGGAGCCCTGCAGAATATGGGATCTTCTTCTGATGCTATGTCTCAAGGACTGGCACCAGAGAAATAAAGTTATTGCCTTTAAAACACGAGAAATTGAGGTTGATATGTTATGTTTGGACAAAAACTAAATACAAGAGAAGATGGAAGCTTTCAATTTCAGGACAAAATATGAGTGTCTAGTTGCTGCAGAAACTGCAGTCCTCCAGAAGCTGAGGACTAGAATAAATTATGACAATTATTTCTTTGTCTGAGACAGTTTGCTGATGTATTTCTGGGACATATCAAGGAGTCTTAAGAAGGCAGTGTGTTGTGTTTCATAGCATGAACTTTCAGAGGTGAGGAGGAGCCAATCAGATCAGACACAGCACAGAAATAAGATAAGGTCATGCATATGTTAAAGCCTTAGATACAGAGAGCAGCAGTTAATTGTCCAGAAGAGGCACATGTCATGGTGAGGGTTGGTTGGGAGTTTTTGTTCTATTATTATTATATTCACTTCCTAATGGAGTATGAACAACATAAATTGAAGCCTTCATAGTACTCCCAAAGGTAAAACTCAGCTTCAGCTTAAAATTTCAAAAAATATTATAGGCCCACCATGTTTCTATTAGTACAGAGGTTAAAGTGCTTGTTTTGCATGCAACAACCTGATTTAATCCCAGGACCACATGGTGCCTGAACACAGAAAGAGAAAACATTCCCTTGTATGGAAAACACTCCCTTTTTTTCTCTGCCACTGGAAATGGCATTAACTCTAAATGCACATGATGCTGAAATGAAGCAGATATCACGTAAGCTTTGGCTATGAGATATGTTCATTTATAATCTATGTGGCACTGTTCCTACAATATCACATGTGGTTGTGAAATAAACAGATTTCTGGTTCCTGTCCCAGAAATCAGCACCTCTGTGTGTGAAATCCAGGCTTGCACATTTCCAACAAGTTCCCCCATGTTATATTACTGCAACTGGAGTTTAGAGACAATGGGTCCAATGAAGAGTAAAGTAGCACTAAATTGTTTAGCTCTGCCACTGTCTTGCCTTGTGACTTTGAGCAATTACTTAAAATGAGAATAATATAATCTACTCTGCTAGCCTACAAGATTAATTAATTTTGAAAAATAAGAAGGAAGAGCCCAAGGTGGCATGTCAGCTCACGGTGTAATTACTGGAAGAGATTAGTGCACAGAGTTAACATGGGTAAATGGCTCCGAGGCAGGGGAGTATGGGATGTACCATGTTAAACATGGATTTTTTTTTCAAATGTGCTATTGAAAAGCATTCCAATTCTATGAATTGTTGGCATAGCTTTCCATGTTTCATCTCATCTTCCCTTTATCTCAAAACTTTGATGGGGTCAATTAAAATCTAATATGTATTTTCATGAAAAGGAAGACAATCTTAGAAAGAAGCAATTTCCCAAAGATTTGTGTAGTCCTTCCTGTTCAATATATTCTGCACAATTAAAATGTCTGGGGCCAGAGCCTGAGCCATCCCAAATGAGAAATCATCTAAACATTTGAATGTTGCTACAGACTAAACTAATGAATATTTTACTCTCACCAGCTGCTTCATAATCCTTCTTCTGCCTAAAAGCCATGAGATTATAAAATCCAATTTCACCTTCTCTGGGGTTTTGTACCCCTGTATATACAACAACCAGATCCCTCTGGTATTTTCCTGACAAAACAATAGGCAGCAAAAAGCAGGCATAATTGAAGTCTATGCTTCTAAATAAATCCCCAACCTGTTCATTTGGGGTTTTTTTATGCTACAGTGTACAGTTTAGTACCGCGTCTGTGATCCTGTCCGTTTGATGCTGTAATAGCTCTTGGGACCAAGGAACAAAGTGGTGACTAAAATTAATGTAGGTAGGCTGAAGACCAATACCTTATTCTCATTTTAATGGATCACTAAAAAATATACCTGAACATAGTAACGCTAGCAGTAAGAGTAGAAATAGTAAGAATTACAGATATATACATATTAATTTTATCACTGACCTGTAAATACATCATTGAATGCAGTCCTCGCAAATCTAAGATGTAGCCTTTATTTATGCCATTTTGCTGGTGAGGAAAGTTGAAAAGCACTGGAGATCACATCATGTACAGTGCTGAAAATCATGTCAGATAGTCAGTCCAAGTTTACTTGGCTCCAAATATCACAGCCTCAGCCATTGCAACCATTGCAAGTAGGCAGTATAACTTGCAGGCTCAAATCTCTGTTAGCAAAAAAAAAATTATCGTTTGAATAGAAATCAGATTTCTGTTAGTCTTTATTATAATTTTTCTTTAAAATCTAGGAGTTATCCCAATTCACAGTACTGTGTCTTTAAAGCATATAATAAGGTGCTCAGTATATATTTGTTGAATGAGTGAATACTCTAGTTCTTAAGTACTAGTTAAATCCACTAGTTATTTCTCATGAATAATCATCATTAGGCTCTTCAAATTTGCAGATCTTCACAGGTAATACACAATAAAAAAAAGTTATTGAAGAACCAGAGCTTATAAATTATTTACCTCTTTTTAAGGGTGTGAATTTAGAGGCCACAGAGATAGTACAGTGGATAAAGTGACTATCTTGCACATGACTGAACCGGGTTTGATCCCCGGCATCACATATGGTTCCCTGAGCCCTGCCAGGAGTAGTTTCTGAGTATAGAGCCAGGAGTATAAGCCCTGAATGCTACTGGTTTAGGCCCAAGAACAACAACAAAAGAAAGCAGTGTGAAGTTAGGGGCTAGTCTGCCAGACCACCCTCAACTTTGACACTCTGCTGCCAGTTATAAATGTGGGGATTCCCAACACCTTTTCAGTTTCAACGATTCACAAGAAAGATTAAAAAAAGTACTGAAAGTCCTTATCCTAATGACTATGATTAGGATATAGATTTTGTTGGATTAAAAGATACAGGCTAAAATCAGCTAAGAGAATTGACATATTGAGCAGAATCTAGAAATGTTCCAAACGCAGAGTTTCACACTGTCTTCTTCCCATGGAGTTGAAGTATTACTTTCACAGCAACAATTTATCATGATATGCAGAGTTTTACCAACCAGGGAAGCTCAGACAAGCCTCGATAGACAGTTTTTCCCCCAGTTTCATGGTCTGACATCTGTTTCTAGAAATTCAGCAGGTTGAGCTAATATGTGACTTACAACTCTTACCATAAATAACATTATTAGACTACGTGGCTTAGCCCCAACCCCCCATATTACTGTTAGTCTTGGTGTTTTGAAGATGTGGCATTTTCCCAGAAGCTGAGGGGAGAGGGCAGGCTTTTGCTGGGCAAAGTTAAAATCCTTACTACAGAGTTTAAATCCAAGGTCTTCATCTCATGATTATAATTAATGATACTGATTAAATTAGGTCAAAAAGTATAGATTAAACATGGAGAACAGGATCTAGGAAATATGTTTAAAGAAAATCCAACGTTTTTTCAAGAATTTTATCTTGGATTTTGACATATTTTCTGGTGTAGGAGACCTGAAGATTCTTTTATAGGTCTGATGCCAAAAATGTGCACATCATTTTCCAGGCATATTATTTCAGAAAATACATTTTAAAAGGAAATGGAGCTGATTTAGGAGGTAGCCAAGTACTACAGTAAGTCCTCATTTAATGCGGTTAGTAGATTCTTGGAAACTGCAACATTCAGTAAATGAAGTCAACGAAAGTCATTCTGAATAATGTCACTTTGTTCAATGTTGTTTGGTCTCACAAATACTGAACAAAATTATTATTATTAGCATCAAACTACAGTGGAGACCAACATATAATATCAGTCATTTCACGGAAACAAATTAGGGACTCTAATAATACAGAGATAGATTTTGTTTACTTGTTTTGTGTGTGTGAGTATTTGTTTGGGGGTCGTAATTGACAGTTCTCGGGGGTTACTTTTTACTTGGACTCAGGAATCAGTCCTGGCAGTGCTCTGGGGACCATATGGGATGCTAGCGATCACACCCAGGTCAGTCACATGGAAGGCAAGCACTCTGTCCACTGTACTAGCTCTCCCACCCCAGAGAGTAGGTTTTAGAGTTCTTAGTTTAGGATCCAGTCTAAAATCAGAGTCTAATGGTAAGCCTCTTGCAAACTTGCCTTCTTCAAGAAATTCCAGACTCCTTGCTCTTCACTTTTCCACCACTACGTAAACAGTTCGTCTACCTAGAATTCCTGTTTATGCTCCAAACATATTGAAGTCTCAAAGGCTCATTTCCTGCTCAATTACCAAGTCATTGGGTTGGAAGCAACAGACTTATACCTTAATTTGGGGAAAAAATTGGATCCAGGGGCTCACAAAGGATGATCACCCTGAGGTGTCTATTACTTAAGTCACACAGCTTGCTACTTTGTTGCAGCACACTTAGCAAGGTACATCTCTGGTATTTTAAAGTTTGTTTCAGTGTTACCTCACGTCAGTACAATGGCCAAAAAATAATTTCCTCTTTTGTATGTAAACTTTAGTTTTGACTCAGATTTCACTGTCATTCATCAGTTCACACCACGAGTTTTATTCTATATGACCAGTAAATACAATTACCATGAGACTCTGACAAATTAGCTATAGGTCAGGCAGAAAAAAAAACCCTACATTTAACGATTTGACTTTGCACATCCAATCTCTATTAGGTTATTCTAACAGGTTGTAATTTAATGTTGTTAATCTCCATTTTTAATTCATTTTGACTAATATTCCTTCTCTTTTTTGTGGTCTCTTTGTTGTCTCTTTGAATTCTTAGTAAATCCCATATTTGCATCTAGGTTTGCCTTTATTTTCAATTTTATCTCTTGATTATTTGACAGGGCTGGAGCGATAGTACAGAGGGTAGGATGTTTGCTTTGCAAGCGGCCAAACTGGCCGACCCAGGTTTGATTCCTCAACCCCTCTCGGAGACCCGGCAAGCACCAAGAGTATCCCGCCCTCACGGCAGAGCCTGGCAAGCTCCCGTGGCATATTCTATATGCCAAAAACAGTAGCAACAAGTCTCACAATGGAGACGTTACTGGTGCCCGCTCAGGCAAATCAATGAACAACAGAAGGACAGTGCTATAGTGCTACTGTGCTACAGATTATTTGACATTTTTCCTGTATATTTACATGCATAATACTTTTGTACATGCTGGGTGTTATAAAATGTGCATCATAGATTTTCTAGGGTGTTATCTTCTAAAGGGCATTAATTTTCCCAGAGTTGATTTTTCTATTTCTGGGATGATTTTTATATTTTACCTTTCTGCCTAGAGCCTATCAGAGGCTTCCAAACCTGTTTGGTCTCCCCTTTGCAGGAGGGTGGGTGAATTACTCAGCACTCATTGTCACAGCCAGAAGTCTACCTTCCTTAAGCAACCCATAGGGAGTAAGGGGAGCAGGGGCAATTTTCACCCATTGGGGAACACTGGAACTCTAGAATTTTATCCTAGCAACCTCCATACCTCTAGTAACATTCCCAACATCTATACGGTGATATTTCAATGACAACAAAAAACAAGCCCAAGGTATTTACTGATTGAATATAAACTTGAAAGTTTTCCCAGAGAGCAGAGCAGAGACCTCACGTTCACTGACTTAACGTGCTCTTATCTGAGGAATGATAAATTTGTAAGAACAATGATATTAGGCATGAACTCACCTTCTCTATCTCCTCCTATCTATGTTCAGAACAAATATGCATTCTAAGCACCTTTCAGATTTACATAATTATCTAATGAAATCTTATGGATAAATGTAAATAAGAAAAGGCAAAACAAAGTGTACAAACACACGGTGAAGACAAATATCAGATTTCTTAGGTGAAAATTTGGACTGCAGAGTTCATGTACTTTCCCAGATTTATTTTCCTCCCTCCTCCCTCTTTCCTTCCTTCTTTCCTTCCTTCCTTCCTTCCTTCCTTCCTTCCTTCCTTCCTGCCTGCCTGCCTGCCTGCCTTCCTGCCTTCCTTCCTTCCTTCCCTCCTTCCTTCCTCTCCTCCGTCCTCTCCCCCAGTATTTCTCTATTTATCTGTGTCTTAGCTCAATGCTAATTCCTGGTAATGTGATGCTGAGGTAGCCTAGAGTTATTCAGAGCCTCCAAGTCCACATCCCATTGTGTTTGGGGGTCTCCATGATGTCTGTCAATGCTGGTGGAAGAGAGGGGATCTGAGGTGCCAGGAACCCAGGTCTGCAAGCCTAGATTCCTATTCCTCATGTCATGTGTGTGCCCCTAACTACTAAGTTTTGTTCCAGCCCTAGATCTTTGTTTTTTCTGAAGCCATATGCTTTGGATAAAAGCAGCCAGTTATATTTTGCTTTGTTCAGAAAAACGGACTGTGGTGCTTAAACGGGGTCCTCTTCTTATCTAAGAGAATGTGGAAAGAGACATCCAAACTGAAAAAGAAAGAGTCCTGGCTTTTGCAGCAGTCTTAACTGATTTAACACTAATTTCCCATTACTTGCATAGCAGCATATTTATACCAAGCAACCTTGCAGCTTTCCCTGATGATCTATCGGGTTGATTGAGAAAAACCTGACTGTCTTTTAAAGACAGACACTGTATATGGGTTATTATTCAAGGAGATCACAAAGGCCTTTTCCCAGCAGGGCCCTGGTTTCTAGTTAAAACACTACATCTAGGAGAAATATTACAGATTTCTCAGTATAAGTCAAAATGACGAATTTATTGTTTCTTTTGTGATAACTGATCTTGCTAATTAGAGACAGATGGTGGACCGAGTGCCATAGGCTGTAGAATAACACAAACAGGAGGTACAAAGGAATAGAAGAAACAAGTTTGGATGCCTGAGGAAGTAGCTTCAGAGATAGCAGATTGGGCTCCTACTGACATATCTCAGGGTCCAAATTGACATATTAAGAGAATACAGCTCTTCTGCCAAGTTGTAACCCATGGAGGCCTTCTGGACCTCTAAATGACAGATATGACTGAAAGAGTGGGCCCAAGGCCTTTCTTTCAGGATAAAAGCAAGTATCTCCAAACCAGGGGGGGTGTTTATAACTCTTGAAATTGAAGATATTTATGCTTGAGATAAAACTGAATTCTAACTGGGCAAGAGATGTGTTTACAGGTACAAAGCAAAGAAGAAAACAGTGACTCCTGGTAGCACACCTAACAAAACCAGAGCATCTGGGTAAAGGAAACTTGTGTCACTGAAACAATGGAGTGCTTTGAACCAAACTCTGAAGTATCCTTCCTACTAAGTCCATTGAACACAGAAATTGTGTGCTGCAGTACCCCTTGAGAATCTGATTTATTGAAAAGCAAATAAAATTCAGTTATAAAAAAATGAGAGGACATATGTGTATTCAAAAAATAAAATATGAAAGGCCACGCGACTTCCCCACCCCAGGGAGGCCAATGGCAATGGGTAGGCAAAGGAAGGAACAAGATCCAGGCTGGTTGGTGTCAGTTGCTGTTTATTCCAATCTCCTCTCCATTCTCCTCTGATTCTCCTTTTGCTTCTCTCTCTCTGGATCCCTCTCAGCTCACTCTTCCCCGTCTAGTTTCTATAGAAATCATGGAAGGTGGGGATGGAAAGGTGGGGTTGCACATTAACAAATCAACAAAGAGAGGTAAGGCCACTCCTCCACATGACTAACTCAAGAACAAAATCTCATCTAAGTAGATTACCCCAGATTACCAGAAGATCCACTGAAGGGTGGGATTCCATTCAGGGTGAGTTGCTTTCTTCTTTCTCAGCTAGTAAACCACTTAAATAGTTGTAGTAAATTTACTTATAATATTTCTAGCGATGTCATTTTGTATGAGCACAGTAAGAGATCTATCAAGCTTAAAGTTTGGCTCTTCCTGAGGACAGCTCACTATATGTTCCAGACCACAGTCCTCAGGCCAGGTTAATCTTCCTAACCCCAAGCGGGTCCTTATTCAGTTACATCTTTTGAGTCATGACAGAGTTTGTCCACAACCTTGTTCTTAACTTATAGTTAAGTACTATGACACTTGGCCAGGCCCATTTCAATGCCAGGGTAGCTCACAATTTGCCCTGGGTCCATTCAGTTCCTTGTCAGATCTCTGCTTTTGGGGTGCTAGGAACTAAGGGCAACTGAGGCTTAAGTAGAGAAAGCAGATGTCCAGGAGTGAGTATTATCCAGAGTTAACTCTTAACTTACAAAAGCTTAATATTAACTGTCCTCCTGTGTCCATACAAGAAGGACATTACAAAAGCTTAATATTAACTGTCCTCCTGTGTCCATACAAGAAGGACATTGCTTTAAAGTAAACTATGCAAAAGATGCAAGGAAAAGAGAAAGGCAATATTTCACTCATGAATACAATTCTAGTGTCTTTCGAAGGATCTGATCTTACAAGTTAACAGAGTCTGATTAGGGGAAAAAGGTGATAGACTGGTTGGGGAAAAAAACGCAGAGAAGAGGTTACAGATAAACAAAGGAATGGGAGTGTCCATCACAATGGGAACACTGTGATGGGTGTAACCCAATAAACCTAAGCTCCCTGTAGCAAGGGAGAAAGGACAAACCAATGTTATCCTACAGACATTAGCACATTGATACAAGTGATATTAAATATATCACTTAATCCAGTGGTGTTCTATTTGGGATGACAATAAAAGAATCATCTGAGGAAGTTATTATATTCTGGACATCCTAACTTTCCCCTAAGCCAATTATATTAGAGATTCAAGATGGAGCTCGAAGAGCTGTGACTTTTAGATCTCCATAGTTGAGTTCAGTAACAGCCCAGGCTTAAAATTCCTAACATAAATTTTCCTGGTTTAGTTTTTCTGTTAAAAACGAACATCACTGCATATCTTTCCAACCCAGGTTCTTTTACTTTTTGATACCACAGCAAAATTATAATACATATATATGATATATGTATTCTATATATTATATATTATATATAAATTATAATACATATATATTCCCTAAGGAGATTGAGAGATATTACAAGGATTGTTAAGGTGTTTGCCTTGTACATAGTCAACTCTGGTTTGATCCCTAACATCACATGATCCCCCAAGTCCTGCCAGGAGTGATCCCTAAACACAGAGCCAGGAGTAATCCCTGAGTGTCACTGACTACCAAACAGCCACTTTTTTAAAATGGAAAAAACTACAGAAAAAAAATAGCACCTTTATTCTTCAGGTTTTTTTTATTCTTCCCACACAAAAAAGACAAATTAGTGAGATCATTTTTTATTAGTCCCGTGGCTTTGGTGAACAAAAATGTCCTCTGCAATATATATTATCTCATAAGATGTTTGCCATCTCTGTTTACCTAGTACTCACCAAAGGAAAAAGGAGAAAAAGAAATTAGGTGTCTAAAGAAAAGCGCAACTCTGACACAAAAGGCACTATAAAAATATTTTTTGAAGTCAGATGAGCCCTTTTTGTAAAGATAAGGAAACATCTGCATATTGACCCCAACCTGTTTTTTTTCTCTACTCAGGGAAAGGAAGATAAGTGGAAATATTTTGATGCCTTTCTTTTTCTTGGGGTCCCGGGGCTGAGATCTCCAAGCCTGCTCGGATCCTCCACTGGGTGAGCATCCTCCACCCAGATCCTCCACCCAGATCCTCCACCTTCCAGTAGGCAGAGGTCACACCCACCAACTGACCCCCTGGCGCCGTGTAATCCCATCAATGGCCAAGACCCAGAGACTATAAGACCCAGCTCTGGGAAACTGATATCTTATTATCTCATTCTTACTTTGGACAAAATGGCAGGCTACCGAATGTAACCTGCCCACACGGCAGAGTCTGGCAAACTCCCCGTGGTGTACCCAATATGCCAAATACCAGTAACAATGATGGGTCTCATTCTCCTAACCCTGAAAGAGACTTTAATATGGCACTTTTTAAAAAATCTCAGGGCTAGGACGAAGGAGACGTTACTGGGGCCTGCTCGAGGCAATCGACGAACAACAGGATGGTCGTGATCGTCGTGACCCCAACCTATTGCAGAAACTATGTGTAAATATTTTCATAATTATACATCCATATCCACAGCTATAAAACAAACTGTATTCAGGACTTATATGACTTTGAAGACTCTTGTTTAAGCTCTGATGGTGCTCAGTATTCTGAGTACTTTCTCTGCCCAGAGCAGATGAATAATGAAAAAGATCATAACTGATGTCTCGGGCCTCCCAGAAAGTTTCTGGGATAGAATCTGGAACCAGGTTTGTTTCCGAAACATGATCACTGGCTTTCACCTTGGGACCCACATCAGGCTTTTCTTACAGAGCACATTCTACCCCAAAGATATGTAATTCAAAAACCATAGAAAGTGTTAGACACTCCAAGAGGCTGTGAAGCAAGAAACCAGATAAATATAGGATGTTTCTTTGGCCAAAAGCAGCATCTCAGCATAGAAGGTGAAGATGCAAAGCCCACATGCTAAGGTCAAGTCTGCTGTGAGCCCAAGCAGACTTGTGTCTGTTCCAGTTGGTTAACATCATCAGTCACCAACATATCTTCAGCACAATCAATGGCATTCTCCTGCAACATGCCTGTGGGTTTAGGCCTTCTGCTTTTTTATGCTTTCCTCCAGTAGCAATATCTCTCGCCTGTGTCTTCCTGTCCTATCTATTCTGCTCCTGCTCATCCTTCCCATGAAAATACAACTAATTAAACTTCAGATTAATCAAAAGTATCATTATTCAGCATTTGCTATCCAACAGTACTTAATCTGATTCACCTTACATGTTTCACCTAATTCAACATCTACAAAGTTTTGCTAAACTCCTTTAACGAAACACCATCAATGTCAATAACCTGATCAAGATCACAAAGCCAGAATTCAAAATCATCTCTGTCCTGATCTGAAGTTGGTGCCATTCTTCATCATATTGCACTGTCACTCTGACCAACTCTCTGTGAAAAGGTTTGTGATAATTCCCAGCAGAGCTTTCTTTCATCTACAGTAAATTCCCCCCAGCCAGGGCAAATTTTAGCATGATTTATTTTGTATTGATTCTGTGGGCTTTTATATGACTATTTCAGCTTACATAATTTTTCTTAAGTATATTATAAGCCTATTATAGCCACAGAAATATTCAAAGTTCCTAGCCTAATGCACCTTCATTCTGGAGGCATACATGAAAATTGATCTCATAGTCATGAGTAAATACTTCAAACACCATTTTATCACATACATATTTTTATGTACAGCAGTCTCACCCAGTCAATAAACCATTTCAATTTGTCAAGATTTCAAATGTAGTGTTTTAAATTACAAGGTATGAGGCTGAGTAGTTCATGAAAAGTATAATCATAGGTGAACATAGCTACTTCTGGGAATCATTGGTTATGATTTCAAAGTTTGTAAGAGTAATGAGAATTTTGAGGTGGAAGAGTTTGGACCATACTTTGGCAGTGTTCAGGGCTTACTCTCGGCTTTGTGATCATAAATCACTCCTTGGGTTGCTTAAGGAAGTATATGTGGTGATGGTGACCAAAACAGGGTCGACCACATATTAGACAAATACCTTAACCCTTGTGCCGTTTCTCCAGGCAAAACTTCTTTTTTCTTGCACTTTACATCTATTTTTTATTATTTTTTATATCTTTATTACTTTTTAATGAATCATTGTGAGATACAATTATAAGCTTTCATGTTTGATTTTCAATCATACAACGATCAAACACCCATCCCACCACCAATGTTCCCAGTATGCACACCCCCTTTTCAATCCTCCAAGTGCCTCCATGGCAGACAATTTCTCCCATACTCTCTCTCTACTTTTGGGCATTATGGTTTGCAATACAGATACTCAGAGACTATCATAATAAAACTTCTTTTTAAAAAATATATGGTATTTTGGATCAAACCAGTGTTCAGGGGTTAGTTACCTCCCTGTATAGTGCTTTGGGATTGAGCTGAAGGTGCTCAAGGTATCATGTGGAACTGAGACTCAAACCCCAGCCTTCTGCATACAGAGCAATGTACTCTGGTCCCCTGATCTATCTCTGGCCCAATGAGCCAGCTGCAACATGGTATTTATATGTGAATAAATACTTGGGTTACCTCCACCTTGACTACTGTAAACAAGTGTTGCTGTAAATGTAAGTGTGCAAATGCCTCTTCAAAACCCATCTTTTAAGTTGTGTATGTTGTGTGTATGTGTGTCTGTGTGTATGGTGTGTGCTAGGGGTGGAATATCCAGTAGAATTGCTGCATATTATAGTATTACTATTTTAAATTTTTGAGGAATTGCCATCCTGTTTTTCATGGTGCTTTCAACATGTTGCAAACTCTCTAACAATATAATAGGGTTCCAGATTTTTCTACAACCTCATCTACATCATCTGTTTTCAATAGGTTAATACATTGTATTGTGGTTTCAGTTTTCATTTCCCTAATCAACCTGGGAATCTTTTTGCATACTAAAAAATGACCATTTGTGTATCATCTTTAGAGACATGAATATTCAAATATGAGGCCCCACTTTTATTTATAATTTTTTTTGCTGGTTTTGGAGCCACCTGGTTGTGCTTAGGGGCTACTCCTGATTCTGTACTCAAGGTTACTCTGCTTCATGGACCATGTGGTGCCAAGGATAGAAATTTTCTCATATGTGGGGTATAACAAAGCATAGCAGGGAAATAACAAATGCCCAAAAGCAATAAAAGCAAAGAACATGAGAGCTGATCCTCAGTAGGAAGCTTGCCCCTAAATAGCAGTGGCAGTGTTCAGGGTGGTGACAGGACAGGGAAGAGAACACTAAAGCTATGCACATGATATTCTATCAGCAATAATATTGTTCATCACAGTACCTAAAAGGGAAAAGGGGGATATACTGCCTGTCACAGAGGTAGAAAGTGGGGTGGGAGGGAAACTAGGAACATTGTGGAAACTGTGGAGGGAAGTGGCATTGGTGTAGGAACTGGTATTGGAACACTGTATGCCTGGAACTCAATCATGACCTTTGTAAAAATAAACATCTATTTCAATTGGGGTAAGAGAGCTAGAGGAATAGCTTAAAGGGCTTGATTGTGTGCTTAGAATGCAGGATTCCTGCATTCTATCCCTAACACCTAGAGTAATAAGAATTTAATAAAGTATTTTTTATTTTTTGACATACAGAATACCACAGTAATTGATATTATAGAGCTCTATATACATACATGACTCATCATAGATCTCAGTAAGTTGTTAATAGTTATGAGCATCCTCTGGCATAAAATGTCTTTTAATATGCCAGAGTTCAAAGGTAAATCAAGCACGAAACAAAACTATTTAGAAAATTTAAAAGGGAAAAAACCCAGACAAACAAACATAAAATTAGAGGAAATTTCTAAGAACTGGAATTAAAGAGATAACTCTTCAAGAAAAAAGAGAAGGGTTGGAGAGAGAGTTCAGCAGTAGGATGCTTGTCTTGCATGTAGTTCACTAGGTTCAGTTCCCAGCACCACACATTGTCTCCAAGCACTTCCAGGAGTGATCCCCTGAGCACAGAGTCAAGGTAAGCCACAGTGTGTGCCCCCTTCAAAAATAGAAGAGTGAAATATATGAATGAGTACTTAGATAAAATTAAATAAAATCTGGTACTGAGATGAAAACATAATTGGCTCCCAGGATATTACTGATGAAATAAAATAAAAATCTGATACTGAGAAAGAAAATATTGACATTCAGGAGATACTTGACTCCACAAGAACTTCCTGTACCAGCAACACTATAGTCTTTCAAACGTGAGAGATATGAAAGTTATTTGCTACAGCTTCCTAGTATGTATAAAATTACCCCAGTGCTTATTTTTCTAATTCCAAAACTCTTGACTAAGAATGCACACCCTCTTACTTGGGACAACAAGATGGAGCATGGGAAGAAATTATTTTAGGGGCATGTCAGTGAACAATTCATTTGCTTACTCAGCCAATACCAAGCCCTGAGAACCTTCTCAGTAACACACCTTGAAAGGAGTGCTGAGACTATGAAGCCACTTCAAGACATAGAAGTCAGAAGCATGAGATTCACTTCAGTCTTGTCCACTCTTCCAGAGCATGGACAAAGGGCACTCTGCCCTTATTTGTTAGCTTGTTCCCTTTGTGTAGACTGAGATAATACCCACATACTTTCCTTCAATGGTGTAAGAGGTGACTTGTGAGAAAGCTCTTCAATTTCATCTGCACACTAAAATATTTTGAGTAATAATTTCCTTTAAGTTTGAAGAACCACGTATCTGGTATCAACTAGACTTTTACTGCAATTTTCTTGTAATTTTCTAGAATTGTAACTGTGGGTTTCCATTATTATCTGACCTCCATAGCTACAGGTTTTCTAGTCAAGTGATATTACAGACAACTTCGTTTAGATAAAGCAGTGTCAAATGACCCATGTTCAAATTTCAGTTCTCCTTTCATTATTCTTGTGACCTTCATTATACCAAACATCTCACTGAGACTCAATCCTCTACCTATTGAAAAAGAAAGTAAAATAATACCTATCTGCACTGGCCCATAGAGTTGTAGCAAATCTTAAGTCTGAATATATGCAAAAGTAAATCACTTCTCTGCAGCAGAATTTGTTCATACAATTTTAAGAGATTCTTGTAGCCCTTTTTTTAAAATCAGCAATAGCTACTAAAATTATTAATTCTGCTAAATTATTTATGAATTCTTCTAAAATTATTTAACTTTTTCAATCTTCTTAGAATATTGTATAATTACTTAATGCATTTTTATTATACAATATATTTTACATGTATATATTATTACATACAAAAATATGTACCACTTTGTTAACAAAAGTTCTTCAAAAAATAAAGCTTAATAAGTTCATCACATATCGTACACAAAGAGGTATCATTGCATAAATGCATTTCATGTCATTAACATTGTTTCCAAACATGATTAATATTGACTACATTAAAATATATGTTACTAGAGAGAGAGAAAGAAAGAGAGAGAGAGAGAGAGAGAGAGAAAGAGAGGTCCCTGACAGGGACGGGGGAGAGACGGAAGAGAGGGGAGAGAAATTGGAGACATTGGTGCTGGGAAATGTATGTTGATGGGTGCTGGAACATTTTCACTGAAACACAATCATAAACAACTTTTTAGCTCTCTCTCACTTTGATTCAATTAAAAATAAATAAATTTAATTTAAAAATTTTAAAAGTAAAAAATATGTAAATAAATTATATGCATGTGACTAACAGTTGTACCACAATAGTAAACTATGACTTTTATATGATCATTTTTCATATTTAAGTCATCAGAAATACTTGTTTCTAGGAATTTGTGGGGGGAAGAGGTTGCTATTTTGGTGGTGGTAGTTACTGGGTTTATTTTATAAACAAGTTTATAGTAAACATCTCTCTTTAGAAGTATTTTTATGAATATCTAATTCTGTAGCACTGTAGCACTATCCTCCCATTGTTCATTGATTTGCTCCAGCGGGCCCAGTAACGTCTCCATTGTGAGACCTGTTGTTACTGTGTTTGGCATATCAAATACATCCCGGGTAGCTTTTCAGGCTTTGCCATGCGGGCTGGATACTCTCGGTAGCTTGTTGGGCTCTTCGAGAGGGGTGGAGAAATTGAACCCGGTGGGTCGGGTCAGCCGCGTACAAGACAAACGCCCCACCGTTGTGCTATCACAGAGAGTTTTTCATAACTGAAATCACGGGATCAAAAGTCATGAACTTTTATCAGGTCTTTTCTAATATATAGTGAGAGTGTATTTCCGAGTTATTGTGCTATTTAGGCAAGGTAAAAAAAATCAATTTTTATAGCAGTCAACATAATTGCCTATTTTAATGATGAACAATTTTGTGCATAAAATGTACCTATTTATTAATTGTGTTTATATGATCATTGTAATGTTTAAATGGTGCCATATTTATTGATTCAATTATTTTTACCATGATTAATCTTTTTGTCTTTGCTCTGTGTTCAATATCTTTCTATTTTTTCTTATTGATTTATATTATTTTTACTTTAAGAGGATTAACTTCCCAGTTGTCATAGCTCATAAAATTTTCAAATTTGTTATTTGTATATTTATGATGCCTTTGAATTTTGGCATTATGAGATTGTTAGTTTTTGTCCAGCTTGATTGAGATATAATCAACATATAACATTTTATAAGTTAATATGCAGTTAATTGAGTCAATAAATTTTATAATGCAAAATGCTTAACAACATAGTACCATAGTTCCATAATCCATCACACCACATAATTGCCAATTTTGTGGTGAGAAGTATTTTTCAATCAAAGTTTTCTGACAATTTCTCCCACTGCTGAACATTTTTTACCTTTTGGGAAATGAGGAGAATCTCTACTACATTAATATAGCAGTGCATTCTTTTAATTAAAACCAGTATCTATGTTCAAAGACTTAGCAATTTAGAATATGGTTTAGGAATGATGATACTGATTAGGGCTGTTCTCTATTAGGAAGCAAGTTTCAAATCATCAGCAGGAGATTATTAAGTGTCTCTGGTACAGGGAGAGTTGGCACCAACCCAGACACAGCTCTATTTATAGGCCACTCAGATACCTTCACTGTTGAGGCATCTAGACAATGATGAGGACCCAGAATTCTGGCACTTGTAAAAGAGAGGGTCTGTACCGGCATGTCTGTAAGTCTGTGGGAACCAGGATCATAGCAGTGGACTGCAAGGAGTGGGTGGGAATAGGCAATAGGGTAATGCCAAATCCTAGTTCTATTAGAGAAGATTGCATTGCAAATGTCTGTGCTACAGAACCTATAATATAAAAGATAACTCTGAAGAGTTCAATTTAGCTCCTAATTCTTAGATTCTCTGTTTCACCATTCTCTATTTGGCTCTATGCTGAGTAAGAACAAGCCTCTAGCTTACCTTCCATTTAAATTCTACAATTCTGTTTTTAGAAAGACACCTGAGTAGGCATATTCTCCTCCTCTGCCCCCTGAATATTAATCTCAATACTAATCAGTAATTGGCACTTATTATGATGTACTTACTATGATCCATCCTTGTTCTAAGCTCTTTACGTTCATTAAACTCAAACTTTGAACTGTCAGGATCCAGCATTTGCTCTATTTCATAGTTGAAGTAACTATGACATATAGACATTACTGTGTTCAAGGTGCTAGCAAGAAAACAAGTCAGAATTTAATATCAGAAAATCTGGTTTGTGTTGGCACCTTTATAATATTCTGTTATATTAATATGAATTTTGAATACCAATGTTAAATTTAATATTGCATGTAGGAATACATACTTGGAAAAATATGTGACTACTTCTTTAGATATCTGTATTGATCTATTCCAGTCAAGAATGGAAAAAAAGAGTAGAAATTACTTTTTAAATTTTAGGATTTTCCTGGCTTCTAGCTTTCACATCTTCCAATGCTGCTACCAGAAAACAAATGACTAAAAAATAAACTCAAGCTTAAGATATTTTTGAGGTTGAAGTTAGTTCTGCCTGTGATTTTTTTAAAGGAAATTGAGGGTCTGAGAGAAAGTACAGCTTCACACAAACTTAATCAGTTCATATAAACTGAGTTCCAGGCTGTCTCCCCTGTACATTTATTGCATGATGTTGTAGCTGTCCATTTGTGTATCTGTCACATAATGTTCATTTGTATATCAACGGATGAGAGGGTAAGTAAATGAATGAGTGATTCAGTGAAAGAATAAGTGAATTGTATTTTATACAGTATTGATTTATTTATATATTTCCCCTCAATATTAGCAATAACATATAATATCATTAACAATATACGTAATGTCAACTAGACATGACAAAAAATCTCTGACACATATTTTACTGAAAAAGTTATACATAAGGAAACATGTTTAGTAAGGTTAAAAGATTCCTTCAGACAGCACACAAATATAGTCACACCAAAATTTATGACCTTTCAAAGTCACATTTCTTTCTATTAACACATTAGATGATTTAATTACGTGGTACACAGGCTCATAATTATAGAGCTCTCATCACCTTTCTTGAAAACAAAAACAAAAAATTGCTGATTCTTGGAGATATGGAATTGTTCAAAATAATATCATCCATTCGTGGTATACTTGAATCCTTATTCCAACTTTCTAGGTTTTGAAATGACTTTGGGTATGTTTTCCAAACTGCTGTGTTTCTCGATTTCTTAATCTGATAGACTGAACTGATGGTATCTCCTACTTCATTTTTTAAGGGTTTAAATGAGGTAATCCTAGGGAAACTCAAGTGGAAGTGTCTGATCTGAGACATAAAGTGCTGTGTAAATATTTGTTGTTAACTCTCATCCTTTCATTGGAATAGGCTCTTTCATTTTCATAAATCAGTAACAAACTAGTGCTAGTTTAGCAAGTGCAGTCACACTCAAATAAAAAAGTAAAGGTCAAAGAGCAATATTATGCAGATTCAGTAATCAAAAGAGAAATGCAAGAATAGAAGATATCATGGGGGACAGATAAACAAATCCCACATTGAAATCAGAGGAAACAAATTGTGTTAAGCTGTTCTTTATTGAAACTACCGATTTTCAAAGGTAACACAAATTTACATGAATAAAATTGCATGCTTGAAAGATAATACAGTGATTTTTTTTTCCTGCTTACAGATATTTCCCCCTTCAGATAATTAGTTTTCTTCCCCTTTCTGCTGATGGAAGTGAACAAACATATATATGAATTATAGCCAGCAGTGAGAACACTGTCTTATCTATTGGGGAACCATTAGCCCATTATCATGGCCTTCCAATTGAGTTCCAAACAGCTGGTTTTCTCTGAAGGCAAGTCTTTTTGACATTTCTCATTAATCAGACCAATCAGAATTGCATTTTATCTGTGATGTCTTGCCAAACCAGCTTTTAGTAGCAGTCAGATTAGGCAGAACTCTGCTGTTGTAACAAACAAAATTGCATTAGTTTTCAGACGCAGAAGTTTATTTCTCATTCAAGGCTCATGGCTGCCCCTCTGTTCCCTCCTTGTTCTGGACTAGCCTGAAGTCTTTGTATGCAGAGAACACAGAGGACTTCACTACAGAGAAAGAGAGTGTAGCAAAGTGCGAACTCATGAACTCTCTCTCTCTCTCTCTCTCTCTCTCTCTCTCTCTGATTATCTACTTGGATGAGATATACATTATGTCCAGTCACTTTCATTGTTTCATTGATCAAAGCCTGTCTCATGGTCAAGCCTTCCTTCAATAGCACTGTAGCACTGTAGCACTGTCCTCCTGTTGTTCATCAATTTGCTCGAGCAGGCACCAATAACTTCTCCATTGTGAGACTGTTGTCACTGTTTTTGGTGTATTGAATAAACCACAGGGAGCTTGCCAGGCTCTGCCATACTGGAGGGATACTCTCGGTATCTTGTGTTTGCAAGCAAACGCCCTACCTGCTATGCTACCGCTCCAGCCCTCTGTCTCCAATAGGGAGGGAATATTAAATCTACTATGCATTCTTATTGCTAGCATTATTGTTTTTTTTTCAGGTGGATTCTGTTTCCCCGAAGTTAATGTAAATTGCCACTACTATATTTGTAGCTTTTTTTCTATAGGACTCCTGAATAGCTCTCGGAAGTTTGGTAGGAATAATAGAAATTACTGTAACTTTTGTAAAAAGATTAAGGAGGTTTTTAAGTGGGGTTTTTTGTTTGTTTCTGCCAAAGACGTGTTAGCAATCACTCCTTGAATTCATTCTAAGCCAGTACTCAGTAGTTACTATATTTTTCCCAACAACATAGATACATATTACAACCAATGCAAATCAATGAATGCATTTTTCAACTAAAATTTTTGCCTTGTGGGGCCTTATGTCTTTTATACTTGAAAAAATAATTGCTAATAAAGTGATTAAAATAAACTGTGAGGATCCAGTAAGTTTGTTTGTTTGTTTTAAAAAAAAAAAGGTCTTTCATCCTAGGTCCCTTTCCAAACAACAGTACTAAAGAGTAGGGCTCATGGCGGTGACGGGACAACTTCAGTCTCATGGGAAGGGGGTCGGTACCAGCTTGTCCTTCATGCCCTACTGAGGTCACAAGTTGCCCCCACGAGCGACTCTCTTGCATGGCCATGGTTCCAGAGGCAAAAGGACTTAATCCAGAGCCCAGTAGCTTGCAGCAGAAAAGTGAATGGACCATGCGTTAAACTATGGCGCCATGCCTCCCCAGGAGGGAAAGGGTGTTGCTCCCTTCCACCTTTCCTCCCCTCCCCGCCCCCCCTGGCAACAAAGGTGGCCGCCACCTCAGAGCTTATAGGAAAGCCAGGCATGAGCCAGTGGTGATGGGGCAACTGCAGTCTCATGGGAAGGAGGGCGTACCGGCTCGTCCTTCACGCCCTACCAAGGTCATGAGTTGCCCCCCACGAGCGGCTTTCTGGCACAGCCATAACACCAGATGCACAGAAACCAATCTCGTAATTATCTGGCTCTTTGCAGAAATCTAAAATCATTATATGATTCGCATAACCAGCTATAGAAAACAAAGTATTTCACAATGCCTTTTCAGCAATTCTGATTGTTAGGGGGGAAATTCTAAACAATAATGGTGCATCTTTCATCGAAATTATGAATGTAATCAATGTAGAGACAAGTTAAGTAGAAATTATCTGCCTCACAGGCATTGGGAGGGGTGGGAGGGGGGTATATTGGGGTTCTTGGTGGTGAAAAATGAGTACTGGTGAAGGGAAAGGTGTTTGATCATTGTATTACTGAGACTTAAACCTGAAAGCTTTGCAACTTTTCCCACAGTGATTCAATAAATAAATATAAGAAGAAAAAAATAAATAAAATTATGAAAAAAAGTAAGGTGGAGTTCATGCCCAATTCAATCAGCTAATCAGTGGCTGAATAAATAGCAGTACTCCTACATAAAAAAAATATATATAAATAAATAAATAAAGAGTAGCACTCTGCTTGGGCTTAGAAAGTGATGATGTCAACTCTTAATGGAATTGGTGAATTTGGAGGCCGTTCATTATTTAATGACTGTAATGGGCTCAGAGAGCATTCTCCAGTTCCTTTGCCTTCCATTGCCAAGCCACCAAAATCAAGAAAATAAATGCCTTACTTTGGAAGGCATTCTCTCTATGAGTCAGGGAAAAAAAGAACTTTTGCATAATTTATGCAGAAACTTCACATGCAGTTTCCAAAATTCCATTAACTAAACTTAGATTGTAGAGTATTTTTTACTGAAATTGTTTAGACTTGCCTCAATTAGATACCTTATCTTCATAAAATGGACCATAGAGAGAACTTCAGTTAAAAAATATTGCTTTCTTCAATGGCCTCCATAAAGTTAACTATTTTGCAAAAATATAACTCCAGTAGTGTGTCTAAGCCTTCTTTTTTATCATCATCCCCTTAAGGAACCCTTTTAGATTTTTTTTTCCTAATCACACATTCAATTTAATACCACAACATATTGGATGTTTTATATATAAAAACCATTTTTTAAACTTCCTTGAGAATAATATTGCCCCAGTGAGAACACAAGATGTAAAGATTGATGTTTCTCCTCTCCCTCTCATTTCTTCTTATTTTACACTTGCCATAATTTTCAGTTTCTCCTCAGTCTTGCCCTTTGCATTTTCTCATCTCTGGATCTTCTTGTCTCCAGATTTTATATTATGTCTTTTTTAATAATGTCGTTATTTTATATTGAGCCCAATCTCTGCACAGGTGCAAGATTGATATTTATTCAGTATATTAATTTATGGCTCAATTTATTTCTGTTGGCACTTTATATTAAAAATTGATTTTAGTTGCCAAAAAGTTCTTGTCATTTATACAAATAAATAGACATAACCATATATCCACATGTATGCCAGATAGCCAGAGAAGAAAAAAAATAGGGAGAGGGGTTTATGTCTTTTACACTTTAACCTTTCATCCTCTGCATATCAAAACTGAAGTTCTTCTTTGAAAACTTCCTGGTCTATAAATAGACCCACCATTCTTCATATTAGGCTCCTAATAATTTCAGAGATAATTAAATTTTTCTTTCTTCTTTATTCTCCCATTTCTAATTTACCGTACTTAATTCTTCATTTTTCTTGGATCTTTGATTTTAACTTTTCTCCGAAATGCCATTGCCAACAACTTTTTTCTCAACCAGTGACATCTGCAATCAGCTCTCCACCATCTCTCCACATCACTGCTCATAACCATTCCGTTATTTTTGCATATAGTTATCTACCTGACACCTAGCCTGGGATCTGATTCTGCAGTTCAGCTTCTCAAGAACATGAAAATACATAAAATAAATAAAAACCATTCAGCATAACTCCTATTTGCCAAATTGTAACCCCAAAGTTTATTTGTTGAAGCCCTCACTCCCAAGGTGAAGATATTTGGAGAGAGGCCCTTTGGGAGATCATTAAGTTTAAATGAGGCCATAAGCCAGGGCCCTCACAATGTAATAAATTCTTTTGTAAGAGGAAACAGCAGGGTTGGAGAGATAGCACAGCAAGTAAGGAACTTGCCTTGCCGTTACTGACCTAGGTTTGGCCCCTGGCGCCACATAAGTTCCCCCGAGCACATAGCCAGGAGTAAGCCCTGAGTACCACTATGAGTAAGCCCTGAGCATACCCTGCCCCTGAATAAAGAAAAAAGACCAAAATCCAGCCATAATGGTACCCAGGCCTTGAATTTCCAGTATAAAATAAATTTATGTTATTTAAATCAACCACTTTATGGAATTTTGTTATTGTAACTGAGGAAACTAATATAGTGATAGTCAGGAATTTGCTTCAAGTCTGAATAGCTTCAAAATGGAATGTTCAGATCTAGCTAGGTCTAAATCTTTATATAAGCATTTTGAATGAAATCACCTTTATTTCAATTGTTAAAGTGATTTTTCAAAATAATGATTTCAATAAGGATTATTATTGTTAGATGTCTTTCTTAAGGAATACTCTTGCCAGAGCAAGAGTATCAGCCCTTGTAAAATATTTACATTTCAGGATATTTTCTAATTCTAAAAGAAGATCAACTGTGTCTAAATTTGAAACACTTTTGTTTTGCAGATCAAAAATAATATTAAGAGGGAATAATTTCATAATTAATAAATACTATTTACATATTATTTAAGCCAAGCCTGAGGCCAGATTTTACTAACACAATAGTTTTAGACTTACTGGATCCTGGCGGCTTAGCCTCAAGGATGAGTTCAGATCTTCCCTATATTCTAAAATTGCTTTCATTTTCATTTTCATTTACGAGTCTAGAGAAGCCAGCGATTTGCTCATTATACCTCCCTTTTATTTTTTCTCTGCAGACATCTGTGTCTCTTTCTCTAGCTTCTCCCTGCCCCTCCCTCATTCTTTTTTTCTTCTGCATAGCTGAAAAGGAGAAAAGTTCTTTCCCCACCCACACTGATTTTTTTTCAAATGTAAAATACCGAAGACACAATCCTTCAGTGCACTTTAATGAGAATATCCTGAGTCATTGGGCTTTCTGGAGAACTTAGAGCAGGAAACCAGATATGAAGCTAATGCAGGCAATCGGGTCTGAGAATTTACTTGTTTAAATTCTAAAGCAAATAGTCAGAATCTAGGAAGTTAAGCTTTGTCCTGTGTTCTGAAGGATAATTTTTCTTTTTCTAAAGTCGAAGTCTGTACTCTGCAAAATAAGTTTAAAGATAGCGTTTTAAGTTCCTTCTGGAGTTATGTGGATCTTCATTTTGGAGTTAGATGTAAAGTTCGAAAGATAGAATAGTGCTTTATTTTCTCTCATAATCATATGATTTGTGCATATTTCAAGTGTCCTGCAAAGTCACAAAGCAGCATTCTATTCATCCCAATGAACGAAATCTACTTAGTAGAATCTCATCCACACATTAAATGCTGAACTGTGAGAACCTTACATTGAGTCAAGCACAATTCCAAATACATCCTTAGTTTCAGACATTTACTCATACTGAAAGCAAGTACACCATTCCCTATGTTCCACAAATAAGGTCTTTCGTGGGGCTCATTCCTCTTCATCTGAGGTCACCCACATATGAGAAGTCTCCCTAGGCAGCACTCCTGTCATTTTAAAGTCTCAAATTAAACAAGAAGCACAGATCTTATGGTGCTCAAGATTAAAGTTTAACAAACTTTTTCTGGTAAAACGCAAAACTGAAAATTTGCTTCCCATAAAGCTATGTACCACATCAAAAAGAAGTGGCACATAGGTTACACAATCCTTAAGCACCCTGAATTCAGTCCTTGGCAAATGTTTTTGGTAAGGAAGTGGTGGGGAGCGAACTCGACAGTGCTCACTGGTTCTGCACTCAGGAGTCACTCAGTGGTAGGGCTTGGGGGACCATATGGGGTACAGGGAATTCAACCTGGGTAGGTGGCATGCAAGGCATGAGTCCTACCCACTACGCTATTGTTCTGGATCCTCTCATTGACAATTTTGTACATCATGCTCCTCTTTTCTAAAATAGAAATAATGAAATTTCTCATTATAAACTTTCCATCTAAAAGGAAGCCTGGGACTCTTTCAGAATAAAGATGAAGCAACTTGAATATTTTCTACAGATCATCATGGGCCCGCTCGGGCAAATCGACGATCAATGGGAGGGCCATCAATTTATTTAAGACACAAATCATAAATCATTAAATGTTTTCTGAGTGTTCAGAAATTTTGATTAAATGGTATGTGTGTGTACGTGTCTGTGTTTGTGTGTGTGTGTATGTGTGTGTGTGGCAAGAGGTGAGGGGTATCATAAACACTGCCCAGGATACCCACAGTGATACTCTTGCCAACAGAGCCAAACAGTTCAATGCTGGAACTGAGGATGATGAGCTAGTGGGCCTTGCAGTGCCAGGGACCAGCATGGTCACTGTGGTGGTGTTGAACATGCCAGAAGGTACTGTGGTGCCCTGAGGTACTCAAGATTCAAACTCAGGACAGATGCATACAAATCTATCCCTGATGGCTGAACTACATCCTCTGGCTATGCTATTAAGAGGGTATTTGATATTTATGGTGGCTCAGAAGCAAGATTTTTGGTACAAAGAATTGGCATGGTGTCCAAGTGGATCACCTAGAAGAGCAAAAAAATCCCAGAAGACACTTCACTCCAGTGGAGTGTTGGGATGGAGACACAAGAGGCCGTGCAATATAGAAATGAATCTGATAGGATAAGAAAACCTGAAAGTGGGGCTGGAGCAATGGCACAGCGGGTAGGGCGTTTGCCTTGCACACGGCCGACCTGGGTTCAATTCCCAGAATCCTGTATGATCCCCTGAGCACCGCCAGGGGTAATTTCTGAGTGGAGAGTCAGGAGTAGCCCCTGAGGAGTATCGCCCGTGTGACCCAAAAAACAAAAATCAAAAAACAAAAGGAAACCTGAAAGTGTGACGTCTGCAGAGAGAAGGATCTCAGAACAACCCACAAAACTGCCCCCTAGCGAAAGACTCACTTTAGAAATGTCCAGGCTCAAAGTCAATACTTGATTAGATCTGTATCCTTAATTACTGCCCTTTCTTACTGTTGAGGAACAGTATCAATATTAACCTCAAAAACTGGGATGAAAGACAGTGGACCAGAACAATAGAATAGCAGGAAGGACACTTGTCTTTTATGTGGCCAAGTATGTTCTCTACTCCCATGTTTCCCCAAACCCCAAGCATTGCAGGAGTGACTCCTGAGAGAAGAGTCAGGAATAACTCCTGAGAACCACTGGCTGTGGTATAATAAAAAATAACAAATAACACTGAGGATGATGATAGATGAGAATAAAGTTATATTAAAATTATGTGGTAGAGTCCTACTTTCTTCAGAAGTCACAACTAATCTCCCCCCACCCACCCCCTCTCTTCTTAATGAATTTACCTATGTCTTTATTTTTCTTAAGGAACTCTGAATTTGATCATTAAATGAATTTAAATTAATTTACATTATACAGCACCAAGATAAGCCAACAAACCAATTTCACCCTTTATTAATCAGTGTTGTATTGTATAAAGCAGGACTTGCTTATTCTTAGCCCAGGCAGCCCTCCATACATAGTAAGTGATCAATAGATTAAAATAATTATAACTTTAAACACCACTTCTAGGGCACAGCTGAAAGACAAGTTTCCTTAAGAATCACTCCCTTTTTCTCTAAATGCCACACTGCCTGCTGCTTACAAAGAAACGTATTGTATTATGTATGCTCTCTCAACTCCTACCTTTGTTTGCAGATACCAAGTCTTTTTCCAATCATTAAAAATAATAAATCGCACTTTCACATTCCAAACTCTGGAGAAAGTTAAATATTTACAAAGTACTGCGTGGCAAATGAAGAATAAGTCATTGACACATTCCCTGTAAGAATGAATTTCTATGCATTTCTGGAAAACTCGATCAGAAATTTGGTATGAATGTTAAAGCACTAAGTTCTCTGACATTTGATGTTATCATGCTTTTAACTTCCTCAGATCCATGTAAGAATAAAATGCAGCAAGACAAGCAGGAGCTGCTCATAAAATACTATGAAATACTGTACTCTCAACTTCTTGAACTGCCCATTGCAATCACCTGTAAGACCTAGAGTAGTAAAGACAATGTTTTTTCAATTTTTCTTCTGCCTTTCCCTGCTCTAAAGTCAAATACTAACTTTTTATCTATGCAATATTACTGGACAATGGTTGATTTTAAGAAAGCAGGCACCTATAAAATCAAACATCCAAATATTTTAAAAAGGAATAATTTTATAAACTGTGTAATCTCTGTAGCACTTGCACCCTAATCAATCTTACATTTCTTCCCTGCCCACATAAACTAGACTTGATTATTCATAATTTATAGATTAAGAAACTAAAGAAAAGTTCAACCAACTGAAAAGTACTAGGTTATAATCTCAACTACAGATTTCTGAATTTAAATTCTTTGATCCGCTGGGCTGGAGCAATAGCACAGCGGTAGGGCATTTGCCTTGCACGCAGCCAATGTGGCCGACCTGAGTTCGATTCCTCCACCCCTCTCGGAGAGCCCGGCAAGCTACCGAGAGTATCTCGCCCGCACGGCAGAGCCTGGCAAGCTACCCGTGACGTATTCAATATGCCAAACACAGTAACAGTAAGTCTCACGTTACTGGGCCTGCTCGAGCAAATCGATGAACAACGGGAGGACCATGATACCGTGATTCCTTGATCATTTTGGTACCTTATGCTTCCTCAGGCACTTCAAATAAAACTAATTCTTGCTTCCTATTGAAAGTTGGCCAACTCCAAGGAAGCAGTGATTCTATAATCAGGATAGCTAAGGAGAACAAAGCACAGCCCAATCCTTCATTTTTTTACATGACCAGCAGTTATGGCAAATACTCCCCGAGATTTTTTCCTATGAAATAGATATTCTCATCACCTTACCTAAAGAGTGGGAAGCAAATAGATGAGGAG
This sequence comes from Sorex fumeus, assembly GCF_029834395.1. NCBI lineage: Eukaryota > Metazoa > Chordata > Mammalia > Eulipotyphla > Soricidae > Sorex > Sorex fumeus. The sequence continues at coordinate 30,871,751 of NW_026606188.1, forward strand.
ATGATACATATAATGTGGTAAGCTCATTTTGCAAAGAAAGGATAAATTCTGACTTTCTAATGAGGAAGTTAATATAGACCTTATCTGATAAAAGAACAAAATCAGAAAGAATTTGGAAAAATGATTAGAATAATCCCAGCAGACCACCCAAAACAATATCTTGTTCCTGGAAAATTTACCAGTAAACAGAGCTGAGCAACTTCATACCTAAATGTATTGGTCAACAACCTCAAGTTCAACTACTGTTATAATAAGACTGAGTATGTCTAATGTCAGATATAAGTAGGGTTATCTGGGAGGACAGGGATTTAAGAAACCCAGAAAGTTTCTATGAAGTGCTTTGAGCTCTTAAAGACAAAGACTGCTACTCTGAGGTCCCATCAGTGATGACTGTGACCCTAAAAAAGACATATTAATTATGCATAATAAATAAATTTATTCTACTTAATAAGAAATCTGATTGGATTGGGGATGGTGAGGGGAGAAACGATATGTTTGGGCCATACCTGGTGATACTCAGAGATTAGACCTGGCAGAGCTCAGGGGACCATATGGAATGCCAGGGATTGAACCCCAGTCAACAACATGCAAAGAAAACTCCCTCTGTGCTATACTATCTCTCTGACCCTAGGCCTAGTTCTTTTTTTTCTTTTCTTTTTTTTAATTTTATTGAATCACTGTGAGATAATTATAAGCTTTCATGTTTGGGTTACAATCACACATTGATCAAACACCCATCCCCCCATCAGTACACATTCCCCACCACCAATATCCCCAGTATCTCCCCTTTTCCCACCTTCCCCGTGCCTCCATGGTACACATGATTCCCCAAAATCTCTCTGTACTTTTGGGCATTATGGTTTGCAATACAGAGACTGAGAAGTTAACGTGTTTGTTTCTTTATCTACTTTCTGCACACATCTCCCATCCCGACCAATTCCTAGGCCTAGTTCTTAACTTCACTTTCACTAGACAGAAAGAAAAAGTTTTATCTTAACAGGGTTATTCTTTCTATGCTATACTTAAAATATTCACCTTTATCAGCAACACTGAGTTACACTTTTTTTTATACAATGAAGCATTTTGCCTCCAAAAATGATTTTGCTCTCTTTCCCTTTTACCTACTACCTCACTTTTCTTTTATTGGACATCCCTTTCCCATTTTCACTCATACAAGTAAAAAGTGTGTACGTAGGTCAAGAGGTTAACACAACGAATGACCTGAGTTGTGCAGGAGTTAGAGTGGCTTGGAACGCCTTCAAAAGTGTTGACGAAATAGCTAAGAGGACGAAGAACCTTGGGCCACAGGCACATCTCTTTGATTCCACTGTTCTTCCTGCATTAACATACGCCTCAGAGACCTGGGCCCTATGAAAACAGGATAAGAACGCTATTCGGGTCTCCCACAGAGGAATCAAAAGAGCTATGCTTGGAGTATCATGTTTCACTCAAGTAAGAAAAAGAATCCAGAGTTCTGACCTCCATCTACGATCAAGGATCTCGTAGATGATTGCTGTCTCGTTTGCCAAGGCGTCAAAAATCAGATGGGCTGGACACGTAATGCGATTTAGAGATGACCGCTGGACTAGAGCCATTACTGACTGTATTCCACGGGACGTCAAAAGATCGCGTGGCCGCCCACCTATGAGATAGTCAGACTTCTTCATCAAGACCTTGAACAATCGGTTTGAGGCTCTACGTGTTCCTAGAACAAGCAGATGCCGTTGAGCTACACTAGCACATGATGGCGACAAATGGAGATGTTACTGGCACCCGCTGCAGCAAATTGATGAGTAACGGGATGTCAAGTGATCAAGTGATCAAGTAAAAAGTCCAAATTTAAATATTTCCATAATAAATAACAGAACTAGGAATCAAGGTAATAAGTGCTCTCAAATAATTCTTAAATTCACAATAGGTTGTCATAAAAAATTCCAAATATGTTTAAAATATATTGAATATGTTTTTAAGTATTCCAACTTGTTTTCTAATTACATAATGAGGTTCACTTTTATTGGCTTCCCTTATGTGGTCATAAGATAGGGCTGGAGACAAAGGATGCTTGCCTTACATGTAATGGGGCAGCAGATAAAGCACGTGCCTTACACGTGGCCAACTTGAGTTCAATCCCTACCACCCCATACAGTTTGTGAGCACTGCCAGGAGCGATTCCTGAGCGCATATCCAGGAGTAAGCTTTGAGCACTGCCATTTGTGGCCTAAAACCAAACAAAAACGTTACCACATTATAGTAAAAGTAAAATCCTTATAGAATCAAAATCAATCATCAATATTATCTATCACATTCTTGTATTATGTTAACCTAAGCACTATCATAAAATGGATACTGTTAGATTGTTTGTTTGTGAAAGTTGTAGCTAAATTTGCCTTTGGTCTTGACTACAAAGATAATTTCAGGACCTAATTACTTTTTGCCATGACAAAACTTATTATTTCCTTAAAATGTACTATTTAACACATCTCGTTATCTATAAAATGGGGTGACTAAACTTTTTAACACCCCACAGTTTATCAAAAGGACAACCAAGTCTACCCCTCCTGCAACATTACAAGTAAATTTTTGTGGAAAAAATATGCTGGAGGAAAAAGCTTTGGTTAGCTGCTTCCAAACTTTCCAAATCATAATATCCTGCTCCTAGAATTCCTTAAATATTCAAGCTAAACTTTAAAATGCACTTTTAAATTTGTCAGAATTCCCTCAGCAGGACCTTCTATCCGGGCCACAAAGATAAACTGCTATTTTCACACCACACCATTGGTGTTTCAAAAAGAGAATTACATTTGGCAAATACCTGATTTCTCTATTAAGCAAGCAGAAGAAAAAGTTATCCTCCTTACAAACGAAAAACTCATGTTTAATGTGGACCAACTTCATAGTCTCATTTTTATCTTCCTAATAAACATTAAAAGTAAGAAGCAAGGTATTTCAAATAAATTAAATACCAAAAGAAGGTGAATTCACTGTCTGGTATGAAGGAGATTCTTTGCGTCATTAGCACCAATGAATCATCTTTTCAGAAATCAGTTATAAAACCAAACCACACCTTCTTTCAGGCTCCAGATATATATCTATGGTAAAATTAATAAATAATGATGAAAATAGAAAGATGTAAAATACATACATAATGATAGATAATGATAAAATGTAATGAACATAGCACTGTAGCAATGTCCTCACATTGTTCCTTGATTTTGCTCGAGCGGGCCCAGTAACATTGTGAGACTTGTTACTATGTTTGGCATATCAAATATGCCATGGGTAGCTTGCCAGGCTTTGCCATGCGGGCAAGATACTCTCAGTAGCTTGCCAGGCTCTTCAGGAGGGGCAGAGGAATCGAACCTGGGCTGATCGGGTTGGCCGCGTGCAAGGCAAAAAAGCCTTATCTGCTCTGCTATCACTCATTGCATTTTCTAAAAATGTAATAATTCAATTAAAAATATCCTTCCTACCTGTTGAAAGGTGAGAAATGTATATATATAATTAGAGACCCCTCACTCAGTATTTATTGTATATGTAGTTAATTTTTTAAATGTAAGATAAAAAAGACTTGTTACTGGTGCCCGCTCAAGCAAATCAATGAACAATGGGAGAACAGTGCAGTGCTACAGTGCTAAAATTAAAAAAAAAGAGTATAACTTCACAGACTCAAAACCAATCGAAATAAAAACTCAAGAGACTAATGTAAGGCAAGATAAAACCCACACACACAATAATCCTCTAAAGAAAGATGGCACAAAGCCCATGACAATAATCTCAGTGTCAATGTTCTAAACGCATGGTGGCAAATTAGATTAAATGGATTAAAATATTGAATCCAACATTCTGCTGCCTACAAGAAACACAGTTGAATAGTCAGAGCAAACACAGACTCAAAGTGAAAGACTGGAAAAAAATTCTTCAAGCAAACAACCCTCAAAAACTCTGTGGTGTCCATACTTATATCCAACAACATAGATTTTAGGCTGAAAAAAGTCACAAGAGACAGTGAAGGTCATTTCTTAATAATCAAGGGGTACAAACATCAGGAAGAAATTACACTCTAAATGTATATGCACCCAATGAAGAACCAACAAAATATTTAAAACAACTGCCAATAGGTTTCAAGGAAGACATTGGTAGCAATACAATATTAGTTGGAGACTTCAATGCTGCCTTGTCATCCTTGATAGAGCAATGAGACGAAAGCTCAGCAATGAAATACTGGTTTTAAAGGATGAAATGGAAGAGAGGTGGCTAGTACATATATAAAAGGTTTTTCATCCCAAATAAGCCAATGTGCTTTATTCTCCATGGGGCATCCTCCAAGGTAGATAGATCATATGCTGGGCCACAAAATATACCTCCAAAAAATTAAGATGATAAAAATTGTACCAACTATTTTTTCAGACCATGACGCACTGAAAGTAGAAGTAAATCACATGGAAGTTGAGAATCAAATCAAACACCTAAAAAAAGAGATATAGATTAAATATAGGTGTCGTTGTAGATAGATAAATCAGGATATATTTTTTGTACTTCTACAAAAGTTCTAAACCACATAGATACATAAATTATTACTATTTCACTTCCTATATACAAATACTTCACTATTTTTGAGTATCTAGAAATAGTCAATATTTCAGATATTTCAGACAAAGCTTTCTTAGAATAAATCAATCATCCTCTATATTGATCTGAAATCTATTCAGTTCAAATGGATGCTTCTACACTCAGATCCCAAGTATGTCAAGTGTGGCCCACTGCAGTTATAACCACAATACATGGTAGTGCTTTTGTTTTCTTCATTGAACACTCACCAATTAATAATAGAATAAGCATATAGTCAAAATTGACTATTAAAAATTTAGAGTCAAAGTTTTCCCTTCCTTTCTACAGTTCACGTTAATCAGTCCTGTACTTTTCTCCCATGACCTTCCTAGACATTCAAATAACACATTCCCCCCACAAAACACTTTTTAAAGTTTCACATGCCTAGATGTTCTTCAGTAGTCTATGAGATATTTGCAATCTCAGAATGATGAGGTCAAGCAGACAAAAACAACTGTGTGGCATTTGATTAGCCCAGCAATGATTTGCTTGTGATGTGCTCCTTGGACACGCATTTTCATTATTAGCCATATGCCACAAAGTGCAGAACCGGCTTGAATTAGAAGGAAGGCAGAAATTTTAGAGCATTGTCTAGAAAAGTCATCTCAGAAAAAATATTCTGTTTTGACTCCTCATTCTCTTCAGTTGTACTTTGTTTTCTCCACTTCTGTTTATTCTGACTGTATTTTCTCTCCTCCTAAGCTTTTGGTGGTCATTATCGAATTCATGGCTGAATTTTTTCTGGAAATAAACAGGTTTACAGAAAAGAAAAGAAGTAAAACTCTTGGAAATACGTCCTTCAAAGGAAGGCTCTGAAGGGTTGGAATGACAGCACAGCGTGTAGGGCATTTGCCTTGCTGACACGGGTTCGATCCCCAGCATCCCATATGATCCCCGGAGCACCGCCAGGAATAATTCCTGAGTGCAGAGCCAGGAGTACCCCTGTGTATCGCCAGGTGTGACCCAAAAAGCAAAAAAAAAAAAAGAAGGCTCTGAAAGGAATGTTCTGCAGATCTTAGTATCATCATTGTTCTCAGATACATATAACATGAGTCATGAAAAATGTTAAGCAGAGTTTATACAGACATTTTCATAGTTTGCTCCACAGAGTACTGGAGCTCCCACAGAGCTATCTTCAGAATCATCCTAAAGAAAAAGATTAGGTTGCTCTAACCCAACTCCCTTTCTCTGTCTCTGTCTGTCTGTCTGTCTGTCTGTCTGTCTCTCTCCCTCTCTCTCTCTCTCTCTCTCTCTCTCTCTCTCTCTCACACACACACACACACATACACACATACACATACATACACACACCTACATCTAAAGTACACAAGTTTTATTTAATTTTTATGTAAGATTTTATTTGGGAAATATGCACTATTAAGGGCTAGAGAAATAATACAATGGGTAGGACACTTGCCTAGCACTCAGCTGTCCCAGGTTCAAACCCTGGCAAAACATATGGTCCTGAGTTCACCAGGATTGACCCCGGCATACAGATCCAAGAGTAAGCTCTGAGCGCAATTGGGTGTAACCCAAAACCAAATTTTTGAACGTACTGAGTGCTCCATTTTAATGCATTATTTTATTAAATGAAAATGCTATAATCTAAAGTGATTTAGTGACTTTTCTACAAGTTTACATAATGATCAAACAACAACTTGAAATTGGGTCTATCCCTACCCTCCTTCCAGAACTGTTACTTTTCTTCGTGTCAAACAGAAGTTTAGCAAATGGGTCCATTATTTCTGACCTACATCAGTTTATCCAAACCAAGATAAATTATGATTAAACTACTAAATTTTCTTCTCTCACAGTTTCTGAAATACTCTAAGTCTCAAGACATACCGTCTTTTAATTTTTTATTCCAAAAAAATGCTAATAAGGTCAGGAAAGAGACGTTGAAAAGACTATTTAGTTCCTACACATCTACTAAGGCAATGTGGTCAAAAACTGACCCTGATTCAGAATGGTTGTTTAAAATTTTAACAATAATAGGTTTCTGAAAGGTACACTCTTAAGGAGTTGGTGTGGGAAAATAATATGATTAAGATTTTGTCTTTAGTTTATCAATATTTATTCATGTAATGTAGCCTTGGAAAAGAAATACCCTCATGTCATAAGTCTATTCAGGGCCACCTTTTCTGGAAGTTTTTGCTTTTTTAGGAAAGAATTTGAGATTTTAAAATCATTACATACTGGGGAAAAACTTTCTCTGGTAAAAATGTCTCACATCTTGTATTATGATCCCAAAGGGCTGAGCCCTCGAAGTAAGAGTAAACCAGAAATAATTCAACCTTCACAGGGACTAAAACACAGCTTCATATCATATTAATTTCTATAATTAGAATGGGATGACATGGGACTTTTAGTGTCCCTAGGCCCTTACAAAATGAAAATGACTAATAACGTTAAAATGGGCACTATCATAAATTTCACATTAATTTTACAGTTTTACATGTGCTGTTAGAAATAATAAGCATAAAACGTATTTTAAAACTAAGATAAATAATAGAAAATAAATTTAGAACTGTAAAATATGCATGTTATATGAATTTTATAAATAAAGATTTATGAATATGTTCAAAAAGGCCCTCAAAAGAACATTTAGAAATCTAGCATAAAAATCATAAAATAGGGCTGGAGTAATAGCACAGCAGGTAGGGCATTTGCCTTGCATGCAGCTGACCTGGGTTCGATTCCCAGTATCCCATATGGTCTCCTGAGCACCGCCTGGAGTGATTCCTGAGTTCAGAGTCAGGAGTAACCCCTGAGCATCACCAAGTTTTACCCAAAAAAGAAAAAAAATCATAAAATAAAACCAAGTAAAAAGTTTGCACATACACAAAAACAGTAACATATTAAATCTCAATTATCTAAAAATAGATAATTTTATATACTTCAGAATACAAAACTAGTAAATTAGAATTAAATTGGAATAAAAATAATGGAAACACATGAAAACAGAAAAATTATGAAAATTAGAGAGGAGAGTGTACAAAATACAATAAACAGTGAAAAAATGCTGCAGCTGAAATTACAGAAGATTAGAGAGTGAATCAGACTGAATGAAGGAATTGCAATCTTACCCTTATTTTATATAACAACTTTAATGACACAATTTATATATTCTACATTTCATCTAAAGTACATATTTGATATTTTTAAATATACTCACAGAGGTGAATAATATCATAATAAATTTTAGACCATTTTCGTCACCTTGAAAGGAATTCCAACTCCCGTTTCCTCCTCAGCCCTAATGTAACAACTAACCAAATCTATGTCTAAATATTTGTCTTGTGAACATTCCGTAAGAATGAAATCACCCAAGCCAGTCTTTACTGATTAGCTTGTCTATTTTGACACAACGTTCTCAAATTTTATCCTTGCTATAGCGTATATCAGTATTGTATATCTCTTGGTGGATAAATTATATCCTATTGTTTGGATACACTACATTTTGTCTATCCATTCATCAGTTGAAGAACATTTGAATTCTCCTTTTTTTTTTTTGCTGTCATTCATGATGCCGATATGAACAGTTGTGTACAGGTTTTCTTTGTGGCCCCTTATTTTCATTTCTCAGAAATATATCTAGAAGAATTTCTAGACCCTAATTTAGCTTTGCTTATTTTATTTTAAAGAACTCTAAGTTTATTTTAAGGAACCACCATACTGTTTTCTAGGCATTGAATCATTTCAACATTGCCGTCAGTTGTATGTGAGAATCCCATTTCTCCGTTTATTCCATAAAACTTGATTTTTTAGTTAATCTTTAAATTTAACTTGTTTTTTCAATTCTCTCTTAACATCAATTTATTTTTTTCAAATGAAGTCACCATGATTTACATAGTTATTCAGAGTTGAGTTGAGTTGCAGATGTACTATGTTCTAACACCAATCCCATCAGTGTGGACTTCCCTCTACCAATGTCCCCAGGATCCCTCCCACTCCCCAGTCTGCCTCCTACATAAGGAGCTTTTAAAAGCACTTTTTTATTTTTGCTTTTTGGGTCACACCTGGCGATGCACAGGGGTTACTCCTGGCTCTGCACTCAGAAGTTTCTCCTGGCAGTGCTCAGGGGACCATATGGGATGCTGGGAATCGAACCCGGGTCGGCTGCGTGCAAGGCAAACGCCCTACCCGCTGTGGTGTCTCTCCAGCCCCAAAAAAGCACTTTTTTTAAGTTTGGTTTTTATACTTGAATCTCATGTTTACAGCACTGTTGGCTGTAGTTTATATACACACATACCATACATACACACCTCTGATGTGCCCAATGCCCCTAACTGCTACCCCTACTACCATCCATTGATCTTCTGATTCTCTCCCTTCTGTTTATTTCCATTCTGGTACTTCTGATTTCTAAAATCTGGGGTAAAGGATAATGTGGGTATCCCCCCCCCACTCTGAAACTTACTGTTTTCTATCTTTTATTAGTATAACCATCCTGGCAACAATTTTGAGACTCTCTTGATGTGCTTAATGACAATCTGCACAACATACCAGGGAAAATGTTTAGATCCTTTGCCCATTTTAAATACTGGATTATCATTTTATATTTCATAAGGAATTTTTTCATATTCTACATACAATTTCTTTATCACACAAATAAGTTGATATGTATATTGCATATAATCTGACTTTTTTCACTCATTTCCTAAGTTCCTTTAAACTGTGAACATTTTTAATACTTATGAAGCCCATCCTTCAGTTTTTACAAAATAAATTACATATCTGTATTTATTTTTTCTCAGTAATATACACAATATATGATCATTGATCTGTCTTTTGTATTATTTAATGAGTAAATAGCTAGAAAAATTTCAAGGATTCATTTTAAAATTTTCTAATAAATATACTGTGTCTGGCATATAGTCTCCAATGGAGACGTTACTGGGCCCGCTCGAGCAAATCGACGATCAACGGGAGGGCCTTTACCTTTACCTAATAAATATAATAACCATTATCTTTTGTCCTGTTAAGAAGCTTTATTTTTGAAGCTACTCATCTGGGGAAGATAAAGCAACAAAAAGGGAGACTAACACCCAGGAATGGCTGAGGTTAGTACCAGGAATTTTTCTCCATGACTTGAAGGCCAGCCACACGTGCTAGATGAAAAGGAAGCTCAGATAGAGAAGAGAGCACCAAATAAAAGGTGTTGTGAGGACCCTCCCAGGGTGGGAGAAGCATGCTAAAAGTAGTCTATAGACCAAACATGATTGCCACTCAATGTCTCTATTGTAAAACACAGTACCCAAAAGAAGAGAGAGAACAAGGGGGAATGCCCTGCCACAGAGGCAGGGTGGGACGGGGGGAGGGGGGGATGGGGCGTGGGAGGGATGCTGGGACCGTGGTGGTGGAGGATGGGCACTGGTGGAGGGATGGGTACTTGATCATTGTATAACTGAAACCCAAGCACAAAAATTTATAAGTCTATAACTGTACCTCATGGTGTTTCACTAATAAAAAAATTTTTTAAAAAAGTACCAACTTTATAACAATGCATGTTATTTATTTTATTTTGGTGTCAAGGATCTAATCCAGAACTTCAAATATTTTACTTTTTTGTTTAGTTTTGAGACAACAGCCAGTGTATTCGGGGGTTTTTTGGTTTTTTTTTTTTTGACTCTGTGCTCAGGAGTGAACTCCAGCAATGCCCAGAAGGCCCTATGTGATGCCAGGGATTCAAACTGAGGTTGCAGCTGCCACAGGCCAATAGTACTTTCCTCCTGTACTATTGTTCTGGACCTATTTTATTATTTTATTTGTTGTATAAATTTTCTCTGAATAGTTTTAGGACTGTCTCTAAATATCCTCAAAATGTTATTGTTTGTGTGCGCGACAAGACTATAAAATTCAACTGCCATGTGTCACACAGGAGAAAAATCTTGTCAAAATTCATCATCCGAGTGCTTTAGTGGTCACTCTGGACCAGGACTTGATGCTTTAAAAAAAAGGTAAAGTGGCAGAGGGAAGTGGACACTGGTGAAGGGACTGGTATCGAGGCATTTATGCCTAATAATTATTAATATGCCTAATAATCATTAATAACTTGGTTATTAATTAAAACTAAACTTTAATTTGAAAAAGATGAATAGCAAAGAGAAAAAGTCCTCTAGACAGAACTGATGTTATATAGATGACATTGATAAAGGTATAGACATGAACAAGAACATAAGCATAAACATACATATAGACTGGAAAAAATTATAAGATTTTTAATGGTTATGGAAGCCAAGAAGTGCAATGGAAATTAAGATGTTTCATAACTTTCCATGGTTATGGAAGGCAAGAAGTACCACAATGTCTTATCTGCGAACTAGAGAACCAGGTGAAACTTATGGTGCAATTCATTGCAATGTCCCAAGAATGGGGGAATCTGATAGCATTACCAAAAACTCATAAACCAGTAGTGCTGCTATCTGACAAGAGAGAAAATGGGCGGCTCCACTTGAGAGAAGAAAAGAGAATTTGGCTTTCTAAAATGTTTTGTTCTATTTATACCTTCAATGGGATTAATGCTATCCACTCACATTGGTGAGATTGCTCTTCTTTACTTGGTTTAAAGAAGAGTAGATTGATTTCTTCTTGCAGACATATGGAGAAAAAAATAATTAACCATTTAAACATCTATTTAGCCCCTAAGGTTGGCACAAAAAAAAAAATTCAAGAGGCTAATAGCAGTTAACACTAGCAGTATCTTTTACAATATTCAATTCAAGAAGAAAATTAAATGATAGACTCCTTAGCAATTATTGAAAAATATATTAGTCGTCTAATAATAAGAGTTATTTTTATAGCCAACAATTCTGACTACAATAAATTAGAATTGAAATGTATGTAATGTTTATATTAATATATTACATTTTGATGATAAAAAATGTTTTTATGATTTTTACGTTCAGTGATTTAGTGCTTATAAATATGATAACTTATTAACCTATAAAAATCCAAAGCAAAGTTTATCAAAAAATACTGTAGGAAAACTTTCAATAACTTAAGCTTAAAGCAACAAGATACAACAAATATTTGGTCTGCTCTTCAGTTAAAAATTCTTATCTAACCAAATGTCAAACCAGATTCTTATCAAACAAAGAGTTCAGACTCTGGGGAATTTTTGCTCAGGTATGTAGAACTGAGTAATCAGTTAGGAATAAAGCCAGTCCCTGGGGAAATTTTTAGTTATTGAGTTCAGAGTGTATGGTTCTGTGACAAACACTGTACCATTAGAGCTATATAAAATTATCACTAAATATTTATAAGAAAATATTTCTTGTGTCATCCCCATTAGAAGAGTCTCCTGCCCCCACACCTGGCTGTCCTCACCGGGGCCCCTTGGAGGGGGGGAGGGTTGAGTTTATCTACCCCTCCCACCCCGAGCAGAGCCCCAGCAGCTGAGGATCTCTGGAGCCAGCCATGGCCATGCTGGGACCACTCTCCACACGTCCGGACTGGCCTCATGCATGAAAGAACTGGCAGAGGAACCCAGGCCTGCGGGTCCCAGGGCTGAGGTCCCCAAGCCTACTCGGATTGGGACTGGGCCTTCTCCACCCGGACCCCCCATCTTCCAGTAAGTAGGCATCACACCCACCAGCTGCTGCCAGCGCCAGGTTGGTCCCATCAACAGCCAAGATGCAGAGACTATAAAACCCAGCTCCCAGAAGCATGCGGCCACATTCGGGGCCATGCGACATTCTATTATCTTATTTTTTCTATGGAGAACCTGGCAGGCTACCAAAAGCATCCTGCCCACATGGTAGAGTCTGTCAAACTTCCTGTGTTGTACTCAATATGCCAAATACCAGTAACAATGGTGGGTCTCATTCTCCTAATCCTGAAAGAGCATTGAAATGGTTCTTTTAAAAATCTCAGAGCTAGGAAGAAGGAGACGTTACTGGTGCTACTCAAGGAAATCAACAAACAACAGGATGATCGTGATTGTGATCCCCATTAGAATGATGTTGATACTGAAGTAGAGAGACTAGATATCTTGTCCTAGGTCAAAGAATTATTAAGTCAAGAAGTCAGAATTCAACAGCATGCATTTTGAGATCTTTAGCTTAAGCTTAGAGGGTAAAGAAAGGATGTATCTAGAGACAGTCCCTCTATTGGTCTCAGAGGTATAAACGAGGACCTTGATGAGAAGAGCTGAACTTAATCTTGCTCAGTGTCATAGCTAAAGTTGTCCCCATGAAATTTACAGATTGGATTCTAACCCTACTTTTCTCCTAATGTGAGAACAGTTAGAGAGACTGTATATTAAGGTAATTATTAAAATGAGGTAACTAAGGACCAGGGAGATATCTCATAGGGATGGAGCACCTGCTTCCCGTGTGGGATGACTGGCACCACATGGTACCTGAGTACAGCTGGGAGTAGCCCCCAGTCAGCTGGGTGTGGTCCCCTAAATTTTTTTAAATGAGGCAACTAAATAACAATGATCTACTATCTACAGTTTTTCTAAGAAAAGGACATTTGGACAGACATGTACAAAAATGAAACTGTGCTAAGACACAGAGCAAGCCACCACCTCTGCAGAGAGGTTTCGAAAAGTCAGCCCTGCCAGCTCATGACTCTGGATTTCTAGCCGCCAGCATTATGGGACATTATATGTCTGCTGTTCAATTCATGGAATCTGTGACCTTCCAGTCTGACAGCACTAGAAGACTACTACATTTAGCATTAATGTGTGAAAGGGACCTGGAATACACAAGGTTCAAATTAACAAAAGCAAATAAACCAGTCAAAGGTAAAGAGCTTCTTTCTTCCATGAACCTACCGTTGACAGTTATGCAACTTTTGCAAGTCATCCATTAGACAAAAAGTTTGTTTTTAAAGTGGAAAAATGGAAAAAGTTATCAAGACTTCCTTTGTTATAGGGAGAGGCTCACTCTCATGAGATCCCTGCTGAGACTAAAAATATATAATAGTTAAAGTTGGTGGTGGGATTTGGATTATGTCTATAGACTTAAGCATCAGATATTTCCATATTTTGAGTAAAACCCTTCTTTTCCATTTGCTATATGTCAGGTTCCTCAAATTATAAAGTAGTTTTTAGTATTAAAGTTATAATAAGTGAAAAATTGTAATAATGTAAAAATCACCTCTATTTTCAAGATCAACAGATAAGTGCCATTAAGAATATTTATAGGGGCTGGAGAAATAGCATAGCAGGTAGGGCATTTGCCTTGCATGCGGCCAACCAGGGTTCAATTCCAGCATCTCATATGGTCCCCTGAGCACCAACAGGACTAATTCCTGAGTGCAGAGCCAGGAGTAACCACTGTGCATCGCCGGGTGTGAACCAAAAAGAAAAAAAAATATTTATACTTGACCCTGGAATAACATATTTGAACTGTTAAGATCCCCATAGGTGGATTTTCTTTATTTTGTTTTATTTTTTTATTGTATTTTAGGCACTGTGATTTATAATATAATATGATTTCATACGCATCCACCCTCTTTCCAACATCACACCCTCTTCCAAAGTGTAGCACACCCTCAAATCCAAACTATCTCTCCCTTCCCCCTGCCCTGTTGTAAACTCAGTTTTGTAGATCAGGTTCTGGTGCCTTGGACATTGTTTATTACATAAATGGATTTTCTTAGGCCAAAAAGATGAAGGTGCTTGGCTTGCATGAAATAGACTATGGGTTGAACCCATTCACAGGTACTGTTAAGGGTAACTCCTGAGAACAAAAGAACCATAAATAGCCCCTGAATATGATGAGAAGTGACCCAGAAATAAAAGTAAATAAATGTGTGGATTTTCTTATAAACATATAGAATAAACTCACTCATTGTAGTACAATACTGAGAGTATGTTTTCTCTTATTTTTAATAACATTTTCTTTTCTTTGAATAACTTTTCAAAGAATATAGTATGTAATACATATACTGTCTGTAATAAAATATCTGTTACTCAACAGTTTGTGTTATAAGTATAGTTCCCAGTCAGTAGGCTAAAAGCCATAGCAAAGTGAATAGCAGAGGCTTAGGGGAATCAAAATTTTGCAAGAATTTTGGATTGCTAGAGGGATTATTTTCCTATTGTCTCTAACACCAAATTGTTCAAGGGTGAACTATGTGCGGATATGTATATTATATTTATAGAAGTTTATATTATGTATTTATTTTTTTAATTTTATTTATATTTTTATTAGTGAGACATATGAGGTACAGTTGTAGACTTACAAAATTTTGTGCTTGGGTTTCAATTACACAATGATCAAATGCCCATCCCTCCACCAGTGCCCACTTCCCACTACCACGGATCCCAGCATCCCTCCCACCCCCCATCCCTCCCATCCCACTCTGCCTCTGTGGCAGGGCATTCCCTTTTGTTCTCTCTTATTGGTTGTTGTTTTTAGAACAGTGCAGTCTCCTGCCCCCGCGCCTGACTGTCCTCGCTGCCGGGGCTCCTTGGAGGGGAGCCGGTTGAGCTTTCCTCCCCGCCCCGACCAGGGCTCCGGCAGCCAAAGACCTCCAGGACCAGCCACCACCATGCTGAGACCACTCTCTGCACACATGAAGGTACTGGCAGAGGGACAAAGTCACGCGGGTTCCGGGGTCGAGATCTCCAAGCCTACTCGGATTTGGGCCAAGCATCCTCCACCCAGATCCTCCAAATTCCAGTAGGCAAGGGTCACACCCACCAACTGGCCCCCTGGCGCCGTGTAATCCCATCAGCGGCCAAGACTCAGAGACTATAAAAACCAGCTCCCAGAACCGCGCAGCCACATTCGCGGCAGCGCGACATCTTATTATGACATCTTACTATCTCATTCCTACTTTGAACAAACTGGCAGGCTACCGAATGTAGCCTGCCCACACGGCAGAGTTTGGCAAACTCCCTGTGGCATACCCAATATGCCAAATACCAGTAACAATGATGGGTCTTATTCTCCTAAAGAGCTTTGAATATAATCTCAGGGCTAGGATGAAGGAGATGTTAATGAGGCCTGCTCGAGGCAATCGTCGATTAACAGGATGATTTGTGATTTTGTGATTGGGTGTTGTGGTTTGCAAAAGAGGCAGTGGGTGACAATAATGTCTGGTCTATAGTCTATTTTCAGCATGCTTCTCCCATCCTGGGAGGATCCTCCCAACACCCTTTATTTGGTGTTCCCTTCTCTATCTGAGCTCCCTTTTCCCCTAGAATGTGTGGTTGGCCTCCAAGCCATGGAGTAAAATTCCTGGTACTAATCTCGGCCATTCTTGAGTGTTACTGTCCTATGTTTTATGTTCTTTATGTATACTTTATGTTCTTTATGTTTATATATAAACATATATACTTTATGTTCCCAAGATGAATGCAATCTTTCTATGTCTATCCCTTTCTTTCTGAGTCATTTCGCTTAACATGATACTTTTCATGTAGCACAGCGGGTAAGGCGTTTGCCTTGCACGCAGCCAACATGGCCGACCAGAGTTTGATTCCTCCGCCCCTCTCAGAGAGCCCAGCAAGCTACCGAGAGTTTTCGATATGCCAGACACAGTAACAACAAAGTCTCCAATGGAGACGTTACTGGGCCCGCTCCAGCAAATCGATGATCAACGGGAGGGCCTTTACTTTACTTTACTTACCACTTGTATGTAAATTTCATGATTTAGTCTTTTCTAACAGCTACATAGTACTCCATTGTGTAGATGTACCAAAGTTTCTTTAACCAGTCATCTGTTCTCGGGGACTCAGGTTTTTTCCAGATTCTGGCTATTGTAAAGAGTGCTGCAATGAACAAACAATTGCAGATGTAACTTCAACTATACTTTTTTGCCTCTCTGGGATATATTCCCAGGAGTGGTATTGCTGGGTCAAATGGGAGCTCAATTTCTAGTTTTTTGAGAATCGTCCATACTGTTTTCCAAAAGGGCTGAACCAGTCGGCATTCCCACCAACAGTGAAGGAGGGTCCCTTTCTCACCACATCTGCGCCAGCACCGGTTGTTTTTGTTCTTGTGGATATGGGTCAGTCTCTGTGGTGTGAAATGATATCTCACTGTGGTTTTGATCTGCATCTCCCTGATGATTAATGATGTGGAGCATTTTCTTATGTGCCTTTTAGCCATTCGGATTTCTTCTTTGTGAAAGTTTCTTTTCATTTCCTCTCCCCATTTTTTGATGGGGTTGGATGTTTTCTTTTTGTGGAGTTCAACCAGTACTTTGTATATCCTCAACCCTTTGTCGGATGTGTATTTGGCGAATATCCTTTCCCATTCTGTAGACTGTCTTTGTATTTTGGTCACTGTTTCTTTGGAGGTACAGAAGCTTCTTAGTTTAATAGTCCCATATGTCTATCTCTGTTTTCACTTCCTTGGTCAGTGGCATGACATCTTTGAAGATGCCATTAGCTTCGATGTCATGGAGGGTTTTGCCAACTTTTTCCTCAACATACCTTATGGATTCCAGTCTGATATTGAGGTCTTTAATCCACTTAGATCTTACTTTTCTACATGGAGTTAGGCAACGATCTGAGCCCACCTTTTTGCATGTAGCCGTCCAGTATTGCCAGCACAATTTGTTAAAGAGGCTTTCCCTGCTCCACTTCACTTTTCTTGTCCCCTTATCAAAGATTAGATGGTCGTATGCTTGGTGGGAGATGTCAGTATATTCAACCCTGTTCCATTGGTCTGCAGCTCTGCCTTTGTTCCAGTAACATGCTGTTTTAATTATTACTGCTTTGTAGTAGAGCTTCAAGTTAGGCAAGGTGATTCCTCCCATTTTCTTTTTCCCAAGAATTGCTTTAGCTATTCGTGGGGGCTTATTGTTCCATATAAATTTCAGGAGTGTTTGCTCCATTTCTTTGAAGAATGTCATGGGTATCCTAATACGGATCACGTTGAATTTATACAGTGCTTTGGGAAGTATTGCATTTTAACAATATTAATTCTCCCAATCCATGAACAGGGGATATTTTTCCATTTCCTCGTATCCACTTTTATTTCCTGAAGTAGCGTTTTGTAGTTTTCTTTGTACAGGTATTTTACTTCCTTAGTTAAGGTAATTCCTAGGTACTTGATTTTCTGGGGCACAATTGTAAACGGGATTGTTTTCTTCATGTCTCTTTCTTCTCTTTCACTATTTGGTTCTCTGTGTCTGTGTGTGATTCACTTCTATCCTCAGTGCATCATGGTCTGAAAAGATGGTTGATACTATTTCTATCTTCCTGATTCTGTTGAGGTATGTTTTGTGGCCTTGCACATGGTCTAGTTTGGAAATTGTTCGGTCAGCACTGGAGAAGAATGTGTATTCTTTCTTTTTGGGGTGTAAAGCCCTGTATAGGTCTATAAGCCCTTTCTCTTCTATACCTTCTTTCAAAGCCAATGATTCCTTGTTGGTTGGAATTCCTTGTTCCTTTGTTCTTGTTGATCTATCCAGAGGTGATAAGGCAATGTTGAAGTCTCCAAGTACTATTGTGTTGCTAGCAATGTCCTCCTTAAAATCTGTTAGCCGTTGTTTTAAATAGTTAGCTGTTCCATCATTAGGTGCATATACATTTAAGAGTGTGATTTCTTCCTGTTGTATGTATCGTTTGATGAAGAGAAAATAGCCTTCACTGTCCCTTCTAATCTTTTTCAAGGTGAAATTAATGTTGTCGGATACTAGTATGGCCACCCCAGCTTTTTTGAGGGAGCTGTTTGCTTGCAGGATTGTTTTCCATCCTTTGACTTTGAGTCTGTGTTTTCTCTGAGTGTTGAGATGAGTTTCTTCTGGCAGCAGAATGTTGGGTTCTGTCTCTGTATCCATTTTGCCACTCTGTGTCTTTTAATTGGTGAATTTAGACCATTGACATTGAGAGAGATTATTTTTATGGGGTTTTGTGTCATCTTTCTGTAAGGGTATGTTGTGGTTGTAGGGTTTGTATTGTCTTATAGTAGCCCCTTTAGGCCTTGTTTTAGATTTGGTTTTGAGTCTATAAAGTTTCTGAGCTGCTGTTTATCTAGAAAATAGTGTACTGTTCCTTCAATTTTGAGTAAGAGTTTACCTGGGTAGAGTATTCTTGGTGAAGCATTCATTTCGGTGAGTTTTTTCACTATATCTCCCCACTGCCTTCGGGTTTGTAGGGTTTCCTCTGATAGGTCTGCTGTGAATCTAAGTGGTGCTCCTTTGTATGTGATTTCCTTCTTTGCCCTTGCTGCTTGCAGTATTGTGTCTCTATCGGCAGCATCAATCATTCTAACTATAATATGTCTTGGAGTGTTTTTGTTAGGATCTCTTTTAGCTGGCACCCTTCAGGCTTCTTGAATCTGAATGGCGGCATTGTGGAGCTCTGGGAATTTTTCGGCGATGATTTGTTTCACCATGGTTTTTTTCATTGGGATTGTTTCCCTAAGCTTCTGGTAATCCAATGATTCTAATGTTCTTTCTTTTGGAATCATCTCCTAGGATTCTGATTCTCTATAGAGCTATTTTGAGGTCCTTCGCCACTGTTAGTTGTTGCCTATTGGCTTGTAGCAGCTGATCTTCTAGCTCACTGATTCTTTCCTCTGCTGTGGTCACTCTGTTTTTGAGGGCACAGACTGAGTTTTTTATTATTATTATTATTGAAACACCATGAGGTACAGTTGTAGATTTACAATTTTTTGTGCTTGGGTTTCGATTATACAATGATCAGATACCCATCCCTCCACCAGTGCCCATTTTCCACCACCATGGATAATATCCCCCCCACCCCCAGCCCCCCCCAGCCCCCCTGCCTCTGTGGCAGGGCAATCCCCTGTGTTCTATCTCTCCTTTTGGGTGTTGTGGTCTTCAAAAGAGGCATTGAGTGGCAAACATGTTCAGTCCATAGTCTACTTTCGACATGCATCTCCCCTCCTGGGAGGATCCTCCAAACACCCTTTATTTGGTGCTCCCTTCTCTATCTGAGTTGCCCTTTCCTCTAGAATGCCCGTCTGGCTACTAAGCTATGGACTAATCCTCCTGGTCCTGATCTCAGCTATTCTTGGGTATTAATCTCCTATTTTGTTACTTTATATCCCCCAGATGAATGCAATCTTTCTATGTCTATCCCTCTCTTTCTGACTCATTTCGCTTAGCATGATACTTTCCATATTGTACCACTTGTATGTAAATTTCATGACTTCATCTTTTCTAACAGCTACATAGTACTCCATTGTGTAGATGTACCAAAGTTTCTTTAACCAGTCATCTGTTCTTGGGCATTCAGATTTCTTCCAGTTTCTGGCTACTGTAAAAAGTGCTGCAATGAACAAACAAGTGCAGATGTCACTTCGACTGTACATTTTTGCCTCTCTGGGATATATTCCCAGGAGTGGTATTGCTGGGTCAAATGGGAGCTCAATTTCTAATTTTTTGAGAATCGTCCATACTGTTTTCCAAAAGGGCTGAACCGGTCGACATTCCCACCAACAGTGAAGGAGTGTCCCTTTCTCGCCACATCCGCACCAGCATCGGTTGCTTTTGTTCTTTTGAATGTGGGCCAGTCTCTGAGATTTGAGATGGTTTCTCATTGTGGTTTTGATCTGCATCTCCCTGATGATTAATGATGTAGAGCATTTTCTCATGTGCTTTTTTGCCATTCATATTTCTTCTTTGAGCAGACTGAGTTTTTTATTTCATCTATGGAATCTTTGATTCGTGCCATTTCTGTGTGGAGCTTTCCAATTTCTGCTCTCATTTCTTCCTGTATTTTCTCAATTGTGCGATTGATTGTTTCTTTCATGTCCTCTTTCAATTTAGTGGATATCTGTCTGACTGTTTCATTGAGTTGATTGAACTTCTTGATGACTTCGTATCTGAATTCATTGTCAGAGATGTCCCTTAGGTGGCTAGCACTTACTGAGGCTTCTGGACTCGTTTCATCGTCCTCTCCCTGATGGAGTGGAGAATGGCGGAGCAGCGTTGGGGGCGGGCGGCAGGAAGAGGCTCAGGTCCGCTTTTGTTCCCGGGTCCAAAATCTCGGAACCCAAAGGCTTTTGGCAGAAATGCATCCTGTTCCTGCAGGAGGTTACTGGCTCTGGGCCAATCCAGGTGGGAGTAGGTTTCGTGCCTTGGCCTGTTCCCCTTGGCGGCCTGGTGACCACCATCCTCCAGAGGCCACTGGACAGTCAGGTATGAGCCTGCAGTGACGAGACACGTGAGGCCTCACCAGATGGGGGTGAAGCCAGCCCTTTCCTCCCCATCCGAGCGAGACACCAAGTCGCCACCTACATACGGCCTCTCTGGCTCCTGACCAAGCTAATTAACAGCGATGATCCCAGAGACTCAGAAACAAATCTTGAAACCCAGCAGCTTTTGGCAGAAATGCATCTGGACCGCATACAAGGTGGCCACCACCTCAGAGCTTATAAGAAAGCCACGTATGAGCCGGTGTTGATGGGTCAACTGCAGTCTCATGGGAAGGGGGGCGGTACTGGCACATCCTTCACGCCCTACCGAGGTCATGAGTTGCCCCCCACGAGCGACTCTCCTGCATGGCCATGGCTCCAGAGGTAAAAGACTTAATCCAGAGCCCAGCAGCTTGTGGCAGAAAAGTGAATGGACCATGCATTAAGCTACGGTTCCATGCCTCCCCAGGAGGGAAAGGGTGTTGCTCACTTCCGCCTTTTTCCTGCCTGGCAGCAAGGTGGCCGCCGCCTCAGAGCTTATTGAAAAGCCAGGTATGAGCCAGTGGTGATGGGGCAACTGCAGTATCATTGGAAGGGGGCTGGTACCGGCTCATCCTTCACACCCTACCGAGGTCATGAGTTGTCCCCCACGAGCAGCTCTCCAAAAAGCCATAACACCAGACACACAGAAACCAATCTCGTAATTATCTGGCTCTTTGCAGAAATCCAAAATCACAAGGCTGTTATTGCGGCCATGCAAGATTATATGATTCTCATAACCAGCTATAGAAAACAAAGTATTTCACAATGCCTTTTCAGCAATTCTGATTGTTGTGTGTGTGTGGGGGGGGGGGGGGGATTCTAAACAATAATGGTGCATCTTTTGTCGAAATAATGAATGTAATCAATGTAGAGAAGAGTTAAGTGGAAATCACGTGCCTCACAAGCATTGTGAGGGGTGGGGGTGGGGTATATTGGGGTTCTTGGTGGTGAAAAATGAGTACTGGTGAAGGGAGGGATGTTTGATCATTGTATGACCGAGACTTAAACCTGAAAGTTTAGTAACTTTTCCCACACTGATTCAATACATAAATATAAATAAATAAATAAATAAATAAAATTATGAAAAAAAAGTAAGGTGGAGTTCATGCCCAATTCAATCAGCTAATCAGTGGCTGAATAAATAGCAGTATTCCTACATAAAAAAATGACATATGCTCTAAGAATAAAATGCATACCAGGACCCCCAAAATTTAGAGTTTCAAAAAGATTTCACTGTCACTTTCAATCACTTAATCACTTAACTTCCCGTTAGTCGTCGATTTGCTCGAGCGGGCGCCAGTAACGTCTCCATTTGTCCCAGTCGCGTGCTAGTGTAGCCCAATGGCATCTGTTCGCTCTGGGAACATGAAGAGCCTCAAACTGATCGTTCATGATCTTCACAAAGAAGTCTGACCATCTGGTAGGTGGGCGGCCACGCGGTCTTTTGACATTCCGTGGAATCCAGTCAGTAACAGCTCTAGTCCAGCAGTCATCTTTAAATCTCATTACGTGACCAGCCCACCTGATTTTTGACACCTTGGCAAACGAGACAGCGTCCCTGATTCTTGATCGTCGACGGATGTCAGAACTCCGGATTCTTTCTCTCATTTGAGTGAAATGTGATATTCCAAGCATAGCTCTTTCTATTCTTCTTTGGGAGACCTGAATAGCGTTCTCATCTTGTTTGCGTAGGGCCCAGGTCTCTGAGGCATATGTTAATGCAGGAAGAACAGTGGAATCAAAGAGATGTGCCCGGAGCCAGAGGTTCTTCGTCCTCTTAGCTATTTCTTCGACGTTCTTGAAGGCGTTCCAAGCCGCTCTCTTTCTCCTGCACAGCTCAGGTGCCAGGTCATTTGTCATGTTGACTTCTCGACCTAGGTACACATAGCTATTGACTGCCCTCCGACGTCCTGATGGATCCATCACATCCTCCAGAACGGCAATGGAGAAGATTATCCATGACTTCTACTCAAATCTCTTCGATAGCCATGTCCACTTGCCGACATACCAAATTCCACAGGATGGATATGTCGTTCCCAACGTTCTCCCTTCCGAAATCCGACACGCCATTTCGTCGGTAAAGAAACAAACAGCACCCGGCCCAGACAAGGTCAGACCTGAACACCTGAAGAACCTGCCATCAGTACTCTTCAATACACTGGCTCGGCTCTTCACTCGCTACCTGTCTGAATGCAAGGCTCTGTCCCAGTGGAAAACCAGCAGGACCGTACTACTGTTCAAGAAGGGAGACATCCATGACATTGGCAACTATCGCCCGATCTGCCTATTGTCTGTCATCTAAAAGTCACTTTCAAAACGATGCAAAATATCTAATTAATATAATAACTTTATGTATGTTTCTTGTCAACATAATGATGTTTGGGAAGAATAGATACAAGGTGGGATGATTTGATCAGTAATTTGCTTTCTATTCCATATGACCAACACCTGCCCTAATTTGACTCACTGCAAAATGTATTTATTGTTTGTCATATTACTATTAATAGGTTAAGAAGCTCAGCAGTTACTACTAGATAGTGTGGAATGATCTAGTTAAAATCTTAAAAGGTTTCTTTTATGCCACTAACACCGTTGTGATAAAAGACTAAAAGGAGAGTTGTTAGTTAATGATTAGATTGTAATTGATGTAAGACAATACCAATGCAAAAATAAACCCAAAAAGTATATACACCTCCCTACTAAAAAAAAATCCTGGAGTATTGTCTAGCAATCTGAGCACTACAGTTTATTAACCACTAATCTTTGAGAACCCCTCCTACAAAATGATTTGAGACTATTCTTTCTGGAGGAAAATATCAACAGCATGGAATTGTCTAGATCATGTTAAGTATTTTTTCACTGGACATTTCCATGTGAAGAGTTTCATTTTTAACAAAATTGTTGATGAGAGGTGTACAAATAGCTTAATAGGCTAAGCATGTTTTATTTTCGGAAGCTATGGTGCAACCTCTGGCACCACATGGTCCCTCTAGCACTTCTGCGAGTGACTCCCCCCCCAGCACCAAACCAGGAGTAGCCCCGGAGCATTGCTGAGAGTGACTCAAAAACCATAAAAAAAAAAAATTATACACAAGCTATCACTGGAGCAAGAGGTTAAGTGAATCATATAATGCTAATGATTATAATCATATAACCATAATATATAATGAATTTGTAATGTAATAGTAATGATATAACCACAATAGTTGCACTTTATTTACAAGAGTGTGTAAGTGCTATAGAAGGGCTCAGTGGCAAGGTTATAAATCCTAGAGTTCTCGAAATGTGTCTTGAAATGTCTTGAGCTTTCTTATTAAATGACTTGTTAAACTAATCAGGCTCAGGCGGTTTCTATTATTTCTATCAAAATGCACAGAAAATGCAACACTTCTCAGATTTTTATGTTGCTACAAATCACCCATGAAATTGTTAAAAATGTAAATTCTGACTTACAACCTCTGAGTTTCTGCACTCTAGAAATCTTCCTGATAATGCAATCTGTAGTCTCTAGTTTAACAAGTAAAGTACCTCCAAGGCAGAAATTTAGAATCTAAATTTTCACTTAAAGTTTAGCAGTGATAAGTAGCGATTCAACACTTGAGTTTTACTTTCCAACTACTTAGAAATGTTGATGAAAATATGACTTCTTGGTCTTGAAGAGTTTGTAACAAATATATTAAAAATTAAGGGGTAGAGCCCAAGTAGACACAGATTTTTAAAAGATGAATCAAGGCAAGTAAATAAAGGAATAAAGACACTCAGTTTCTGACAGTAGAATGGTTAGTTACCAGATGGATGAAGGAAGGGGAATGAGTAAAAATAGTGGAGGAGACCAGAGAAGCAGTAAAGGGACCAACCCTATTTCAATCCCAGTACTGCATATGGTCTTCCAACCATCACTAGTTGTGACCCTTGAGCAAAGAAGCAGAAGTAAACCCTGAGAACCACCAGGAACAGAGGGTCAGTTAAATGGTGAGAATAGGAACTAGACTTTTGATTATTATTATAATATGTACATACATATGTTGAAATATAAAGCTTTACACCTGAAATTTATATGATATTATAAGCCAATACTATCTCAGGAAATAATAAAAGTCAAACAAAAATTCATCTTATGGTAAAAGAAAAAACAGCTCCTCAACAGTATTGATATACTAACACTTGGAACCTGTGATTATCTCACAGTGAAAGTGACTTTGCAGATGTAATTGTTAAAATAAAAACAAACTGAAGATCAGCTTTGTAAATTCTCTGAGTAGAGGAAATTAATTTTGTTATACAAACAAAGCTGAATTTAGCTTACTTTTAAAGATTAACTTGACCTGGGTTAATACTTGCCTGTGCTTCTGAAAATCATAAACAAAATTATTGTGTTCCCCGAAATAGATATGAGGTAACTAGACCTTAATCTATCATTGAAGAAAATTCTATTATAAACAATCACTGTGAAGGATCAAGATATCTGCCTTCTAACCATGTGAACTATTTTTATAACAATATATCTCTCAGTCTCATTTCGTATTTTGGTTTACATGCTCCAGTTACAAACTCTTTGATGTGTGCACAATGAACCAGCACTAATTACTACTTTGATTCACTGTGATTTGTTGGTTCTTACTGAGTTTTAGCTTGAGTAATCAAAGTGTCTTGCCATGGAAGATCTCCTTCATTCTATGAGTGGCCCAATGCCATCACTAGTGTTTTTAGAGCAGAGAATTCTGTTTCACAGCCTTAATCAGAGAGAACTGAAGACAAAAGAGAGTAAAACACACTTGAAGGTGGGCTCCCAACCCATTCTTACCCACTTTGAAAAGAGATTAGTAGGGTCATCAATTAAAGCAGTGATCTTCCACTGCCGGTCCAGTTGGGAGCTGGTGCACAGATTCAAGCAGTTGAAAACCACAGGGGTTATAGCTGCCTATAAGACCAATAAGCAGACAGATGCTGGTCCACAAGTGTAAATACATTAAATAATAATGCAGAACTAATGAACTAAGTAAGGTGAACTATAGAACTAAAACATGCAAAGCATTCTCTCTCTGGAAATCTCCAAACAAAAATTCATCTCTGCCAATCACCTTAGTTAAATCCTGTGACACACACTGCCTGAAATTATAACCAACGGAATAGTAAGATAAACTTATTTGGTTTGGGGGCCCTCAACACATATCAACTGTAATTAAAGAACATTTCTAATAATGCAAAAACCTTTCCATAACCATGATTGCAAACTAAATTATATCAAGACAGTCTCTTTGTTGTCGTTGTTTTTGTTGTTGTTTTGGTCACACCCGGCGATGCTCAGGGGTTACTCCTGGCTCTGCACTCAGGAATCACTCCTGGCAGTTCTCGGGAAGCTGGGAATGGAACATGGGTCAGTTGCATGGAAGGCAAAGCCCTACCCCTGTGTTATTGCTCCAGCCCCATCTCTCTTTTCTTCCTTTAAGTACACTGACTTTTTTACCCCTTCCTCCTTTTCTCCCATCTTGATCCTTCCTTTCAAGTAACTTTAGTGGTATCATCAATTTCCACTGGTTTGTATTTTTATTTCATTTTTTCTGTTCATTACTTTTTTTTTGCTTTTGGGGGTCACACCCAGAGACAGTCAGGAGTCACTCCTGGCTCTACCTTCAGGAATTATTCCTGGCAGTGCTCAGGGGACCATATGGGATGCTGGGGATGGAACACAGGTCGGACGCATGAAAGGAAAACACTCTACCTGCTATACTTTCACTCCATCACCCTGTTCATCAATTTTTTTATCTTCATATGACATGTTTGAAATTACCGAATAACTTTTCTGACTTTTGTGTTTTATATAATCCCATGAGCTCTTTCCATTTTGCTGTGAATGAGAAAAAAATGTGTTCTTTGTTTTAGCGGAATAGTATTCCATTATGTAAATACATCACTTCTTTATCCAACCACCTCTTAATAGGTGCCTCTGACTCTTTTATTTTAGCATTTCTAAATAATGTTGTAATAAACAGGCAGTTACAAGTTCGTGTGCTAATGTTTTCCTATGGTTGCGTGTGAGATGAGCCATTTTCACAGGTGAGAGGTAATAACCCCCTGGCAGTTTTCATGGTGAGATGTGGCATCTCCTGGCAGTTTTCATAGCAGGACCAGGACAGGGCAGGTCCAAATTACTCAACCTTGATTCCTGGGCAGAGGTTCTCTGGGAGTGGCACCCAGGCCACCTGAGCACTGCTTGAGATGTTCCCCGCCAAGGAAATACACAATAATTGAGTGAATAAATGCACTTTTTTTGTTTCCATATTTCTTTTTTTTAATTATTTTTATTAGTGAGACATCATGAAGTACAGTTGTAGACTTACAAATTTTTGTGCTTGGGTTTCAATTACAGAATGATCAAATGCCCATCCCTCCACCAGTGCCCATTTCCCACCACCACGGATCCCAGTATCCCTTCCACCCCCATCCCCCCATCCCACCTTGCCTCTGTGGCAGGGCATTCCCTTTTGTTCTCTCTCTCATATTGGGTGCTGTGGTTTGCAAAAGAGGCAATGGGTGACAATCATTTTTGGTCTATAGTCTACTTTCAGCATGCTTCTCCCATCCTGGGAGGATCCTCCCAACACCCTTTATTTGGTGTTCCCTTCTCTATCTGAGCTCCCTTTTCCCCTAGCATGTGTGGTTGGCCTCCAAGGCATGGAGTAAAATTCCTGGTACTAATCTCGGTCATTCTTGGGTCTTAGTCTCCTATTTTGTTACTTTATGTTCCCCAGATGAATGCAATCTTTCTATGTCTATCCCTTTCTTTCTGAGTCATTTTGCTTAACATGATACTTTCCATGTAGTACCACCTGTATGTAAATTTCATGACTTCATCAGTCATCTGTTCTCGGGCACTCAGGTTTTTTCCAGATTCTGGCTATTGTAAAGAGTGCTGCAATGAACAAACAATTGCAGATGTAACTTCAACTACACTTTTTTGCCTCTCTGGGATATATTCCCAGGAGTGGTATTGCTAGGTCAAATGGGAGCTCGATTTCTAATTTTTTGAGAATCATCCATACTGTTTTCCTAAAGCGCTGAACCAGTCGTCAATCCCACCAGCATGGCAGTACTTCCCAAAGCACTGTATAAATTCAACACGATCCCTATTAGGATACCCATGACATCTTTCAAAGAAATGGAGCAAACACTCCTGAAATTTATATGGAACAATAAGCCCCCACGAATAGCTAAAGCAATTCTTGGGAAAAAGAAAATGGGAGGAATCAGCCTCCCTAACTTCAAACTCTACTACAAGGCAGTAATCATTAAAACAGCATGCTACTGGAACAAAGGCAGAGCTGCAGACCAATGGAACAGGGTTGAATATACTGACATCTCCCCCCAAGCACACAACCATCTAATCTTCGACAAGGGGGCAAGAAAAGTGAAGTGGAGCAAGGAAAGCCTCTTTAACAAATTGTGCTGGCAAAACTGGATGGCTACATGCAAAAAAGTGGGCTCAGATCTCTGCCTAACTCCATGTACAAAAGTAAGATCAAAGTGGATTAAAGACCTCAACATCAGACCGGAATCCATAAGGTACATTGAGGAAAAAGTTGGCAAAACCCTCCATGACATAGAAACTAATGGTATCTTCAAAGATGTCACACCACTGGCCAAGCAAGTGAAAACAGAGATAGACAAATGGAACTATCTTAAACTAAGAAGCTTCTGCACCTCAAAAGAAACAGTGACCAAAATACAAAGACAGTCTACAGAATGGGAAAGGATATTCGCCAAATACACATCTGATAAGGGGTTGATATCAAGGATATACAAAGTACTGGTTGAACTCCACAAGAAGAAAACATCCAACCCCAACAAAAATTGGGGAGATGAAATGAATAGAAACTTTCACAAAGAAGAAATCCAAATGGCTAAAAGGCACATGAGAAAATGCTCCACATCATTAATCATCAGGGAGATGCATATCAAAACCACAATGAGATATCATTTCACACCACAGAGACTGACCCATATTCACAAGAACAAAAGCAACCGGTGCTGGCGCGGATGTGGTGAGAAAGGGACCGTCCTACATGCACTTTTGACAGTATTTTTCCCACTTGTTTAAAATTGGTTCTTTTCTATTCTATCATAATAAATCTAACCAAGTTACTTCTCTTATGTTTATTTACTGAAACAATAAACTATAACCTAATAAATGAGATGTTGCTAACATAATTCCTGGCACTCAATAATGACAGCCATGACCAAATCATGATAGTATTATGAACTATTTCATAATTCAATCCCTGGGAATAATTCTCTTGTTTTAATAATGAAATAAAAACTTAGCCTGATGTTTAAACCTTATAATCTATCATTTTACTTTACATCCAGAGAACTCAATAAATAATGACTACAAATAAATGTAATAACCTTCTTCATAAATTACTTTCCATGTCCTATATTCAGCTCCACCAAGTTATTTACAAAGTACTGAATAAGTTTCTGTATAAAAAGTACTTCTTCTTTTGTAACTGACAAATATTTTATATCCAATAACACTTTTATGCCATCATCTGTCTCAACTCAGATCCCATTCACCCATGTATTCATCTAAATCAGTACTTCTTGTTAGAAAATGCCACATGGCCCCAGTGGACCTCCAGGATATTCCAAGGGACTGCTGGTAAACAAACAAACAAATAAACAGAAAACACAATAGTTAGTGGCCATGGCAGGAGATTAGGTGTACAGTCAGTAAAACAGTGGGACCATAAAAAGGAACTAGGTCAGAACTAGGTCAGAGTTAGGACTAGTTTGAAAATAATGTTCATAGATATGATTCCTCAAGCATTCACTTATTTATATCTTTATCCCCAAAGAGCAGCATAGTGCCTGGAATTTAAAAATTCTCAGTATTTGTTAAAATAGATTGAGAGAGAGAGAGAAAAGAGTTAAAGCCATCCATTTTCAAAACTCCTGAAACCTGCTGTTTCCTTTGGAATGTAATTGTTATTCAGTGCCACATATAATGTTTGATAAGTGTTTGAATTTCTGAGTAGTAGGACCCTTCTAAAACTTTATAAAATGTTGCCACACAAGTTCTTAAGAAGCCCTGAGTGTCTGTAACCAAGAGATATTTAAATTGGGTGTGATTAAAAAAAAAGTGACACCCTTTAACTTCTATGTAGTCTTGTACTGGCCAGGACTCCCAAACCTTCATCTGAGCCCACATCCCCACCATACTTTTCTTCTCTTTACCAACAAAAATTTTAATCCAAGGGCCCTAGTCTCAGGAATAATACTATTACTTGGATGTCTAATGTAATTTAGACTTTTTTCTTCTGAATCTATTCCTGTCACATCATTTGAGTATGCAAGTACGTTGAGGTAATTCCTGATTAGATGTCATAAACCCCAGCCAGAAATTTTACCTCATCCTTCAAGTTACTGCCACCACACAGACAGAGCCAAGGATGAGAATATAAACTTTCCAGAACACAGACCAACTTGGGATAAATGACTTTGTTTCCAAAAATTAAAAACATCAGGGCTGAAGAGAGAGTATAGCATTTTGGACACACACCTTGTGCACTGCTAAGCTAATTCGATCACCAGCACCACGTGGTCCCCCAACAATTGAAGAAGCAACACAGGAGGTCCCCAAGTAATATAGAAAGGGCCTCTGAGGCTTTCTGAGCACTTCTTAGCAATCCCCTCCAATTTCAAACATTTATTTAAAATTTTATATTTACCACTAATTGAACCAAATGACAGAACAGAGATACAACTATCCCACTGTCAAGGCATCTATGAAACTACAAAACTTTTTTTTCATTTTTTGAGTAGTTAAATTTTCTGACATACTTTGACAGACATTTCTAACTAAATGTTCCCAATAGAATGTTTTTCCACATCTTTAGTGGATTCATTTATTTCTCATAAATTATCTCTTTGACTAAAATTGATCTACATAGAATTAGGCTGTACTTTTTCTACTTTTTTCTAACCCTTTCTAACTGTATCATTGTGATCCTCTACTTTTCTGACTCTTCATCTCTTTACCCATTAAAAAGTAAAATATAATACTCCAAAATTTAAATCTATGCCTTTGCCTTGTCTTGTTAATATAAATGATATGATATATAAATAAGCTTTCTTCTATAAACACATTTTCCATCTGCTACCTGAGCAAATTTGACAATTTCCCTTTATCACTTAATCACTTAACTTCCCGTTAGTCGTCGATTTGCTCGAGCGGGCGCCAGTAACGTCTCCATTTGTCCCTGTCGCGTGCTAGTGTAGCCCAATGGCATCTCTTCGCTCCGGGAACATGGAGGGCCTCAAACCGATCGTTCATGACCTTGACAAAGAAGTCTGACCATCTGGTAGGTGGGCGGCCACGCGGTCTCTTGACATCCCGTGGAATCCAATCAGTAACAGCTCTAGTCCAACGGTCGTCTTTAAATCTCATTACGTGACCAGCCCATCTGATTTTCGACACCTTGGCAAATGAGACAGCGTCCCTGATCCTTGATCGTCGACGGATGTCAGAACTCCGGATTCGTTCTCTCATTTGAGTGAAACGTGATATTCCAAGCAGAGCTCTTTCTATTCTTCTTTGGGAGACCTGAATGGCGTTCTCATCTTGTTTGCGTAGGGCCCAGGTCTCTGAGGCATATGTTAATGCAGGAAGAACAGTGGAATCAAAGAGATGTGCCCGGAGCCAGAGGTTCTTCGTCCTCTTAGCTATTTCTTCGACGTTCTTGAAGGCGTTCCAAGCCGCTCTCTTCCTCCTGCGCAGCTCGGGTGCCAGGTCATTTGTCATGTTGACCTCTCGACCTAGGTACACATAGCTGTTGCATTCGGAGATGGTCGTTCCATTGAGAGCGAATGGGGCGTCAGGAACAAGGCTGTTTCTCATAAACATTGTCTTCGTAAGATTCAGCTGTAATCCTACCTTTCCACACTCGCGGTCAAAGTCGGCCAGCATTTGTGCCGCTTGGCTGATGTTTGGTGTTATTAAAACAATGTCATCAGCAAAGCGGAGATGGTGTAGTTGCCGACCATCTATCTTCACTCCCATTCCTTCCCATTCCAGTCGTCGCATGATGTTCTCGGGGGTGGCACTGAAGAGTTTTGGTGAAATGGGATCACCCTGCCGCACCCCTCTCTTGACATCAACGATCACTTCTTTGTAGAATGGTGAGATCCTGGTAGTGAATCCGCAATACAGCTCACGGAGGATCCTGATGTATTGGGCTTGAATGCCCTGATTGGCTAGGGCTTCAATGACCGCTTCCGTCTCAACAGAATCAAAGGCCTTCTTTAAATCAATGAACGTTAAGCAGAGCGGCATCTTGAACTCCCGAGAAACCTCAATGAGTTTGGTTATCGTGTGGATATGGTCGATGGTGCTGAATCCTTTGCGGAACCCTGCTTGCTCACATGGTTGTCCTTCATCTAGTGTTCTGCCAATCCTATTCAGGATGACTCGAGTGAACAACTTGTAGATGACAGACAATAGGCAGATCGGGCGATAGTTGCCAATGTCATGGATGTCTCCCTTCTTGAACAGTAGTACGGTCCTGCTGGTTTTCCATTGGGACGGAACCTTGCATTCAGACAGGTAGCGAGTGAAGAGCCGAGCCAGTGTATTGATGAGTACTGACGGCAGGTTCTTCAGGTGTTCAGGTCTGACCTTGTCTGGGCCGGGTGCTGTTTGATTCTTTACCGACGAAATGGCGTGTCGGATTTCGGAGGGGAGAACGTTGGGAACAACATACCCATCCTGTGGAATTTGGTATGTTGGCAAGTGGACATGGCTATCGAAGAGATTTGAGTAGAAGTCATGGATAATCTTCTCCATTGCCCTTCTGGAAGATGTGATAGATCCATCATGATGTCGGAGGGCAGTCATCTTGGTTTTGTAGTTGGTGAAGGACAGGAGGGCATTACGAATGTTTTTCCCAGCTTCTGCTGCATCTACCAGTACTGCTGCTCTCCTGTTTTTGAGGTCATCCTTGATGGCTTCTCTGCACTGTTTTGCCAGTTCGGACGTTAGCTTGCGGTTGCCTGAGGCATGCGCCAAACCACGCTGGCGAATTAGCTCAAGAGTTTTCGAAGATAGGCGACTTTTTGTGGCTATCTCTCTCTTGGCGTTCCTCGCACATTCATGGAGGTGCTGAACCAGTCGATCGTATTCCTCGTCAATGTTGTCAACAATGGCATCTTCCCATGTTGCCGCAATAGTACCAAAGAGTTCCCAGTTGGTGGTCATTCTGGGAGTTCTCTTTTTGAACTTTGCAGCCCTTTCTCTCCGTTCTGTGAAGTAGAATTTTGCACGAAGGAGACGGTGGTCCGATCCCATTCGAAATTTTGGGACAACAGCGACATCAGTCAGGCAAAACCGTCGATTGAATATGATGTGGTCTATTTCGTTGTGGAATCGTCCACCGGGAGACTCCCACGTCCATCGTTTAGATTCTGCCTTCTGGAACTGTGAGTTACCATGGATGGTCTTGGTCGACATGATGAACTCTGACAGTCTCTCACCCTGTTCGTTCCATTCTAGGCCATGGGTCCCGATGTGAAGTTCTTCAGCTGATCTTCTCGGTCCTATCTTGGCATTAAAATCACCCACAATGATCTTGTAGAAGGTGTGGTCTTCTTTATAGACCTTCTCTAGCTCCATGTAGAACTTCTCGATTTCTCTTTCATCATAATGAGATGTTGGTGCGTAGACAACGAAGATAGAAACTGCAGGCAGTGAGCCACATCTATTCAAATGTAAACGTCCGATTCGGGTTGTTAGGCATTCGAATGAATCAATGCTCTTGGCCAAGTTTGTGTTGACAAGGACACCGACGCCTCCAACACTTCTTTTATCGCATGTTCCGAGGAACAATTCTTCTCCAGTGTCGAAAACGGCATGGTGAGATTCGTGCCTTCTTGTCTCGGTCAGACCAATGATGTCGTACTTGATCATTCGCGCTTGTACCATCAGGTCCTCGATGGATGCATCAGATGCTAGCGTACGTGCATTGAAAGTACAGACGATCATTTTTGTCTTCCTTCGTTGTGGCAGCCTAGGTCGGCCTTGAGATTTTGTCGGCCTCTCCTTTCTCATCCTTCTCAGTGCTGCCATGTCGGTGAAGCCTTCAGGGTCAGGTGAATGAGACCAGTTGTAGTTACTGGTTTTGGCATATCGAATACACATATCGAAATTTCCCTTTAGGACATAACAATGAACTTCTAGGACCGGACAAATACCAAGGGGTCAAAGTCCTACCCACCCATAGCACAAGGTCTTTGAGTTTGTCTAAGGTGATTGCCAATGAGGATAACTTTTTCTGATATGGGCTATGTCTGAGGGTGGGAATGCTCAGAGTTGTTTTTCAGATTTCACTGTTGAAGTTTTAAATGAAACAGATTTTTCTATTTTTATCTGTCCTTCTTCCATGTCAAAAAGCAAGCACTGCACTGTACATATCTAGAATCATTTTTCCATTTGATGTCGAAGTATCTGTGGTTTAGATAAGCATGAGGTGTGCTTCTTTTTGCTTTCAGAATGAAATTTCCACCACACTTGCTAATCCTTACATATAGTCTCAATTGTCACCTCTCACTTCACACTACAAGATGTATCCATCATGCCTCTGCTCTAGAACAAGAAAAATCCAAGTCCATGTTGATTCACAAGGATAGGAATAAATGAAGAAATAGAACAAAAAGTGGCTGTCTTGGGGGGCCAGAAAGAAATTATAGTGGGAAAGGCACTTATCCTGTAAATAGCCCCATCCGGGTTGAACCCCTAGCACCACACATGATCCCCAAGCACCATGGGGAGTGATCTCTGAGCAGAGCCAGGAGTAAGCCTTGGCACCAGTGGGTGTGCCCCAAAACAGACACACACACACACACACACACACACACACACACACATTGGCTGTATGCAAGGTAGCAACAAAGGACCAAAGATAACACACTGGCATACTGATTCACACAACAGCATTTATGGAACAAGGTTAAAAGCATCAGGGTCCTTGGGAAGGGTGGTACGGACACTGAAGATGGATGTGATGTTGGAATTATGTACATGGAAAACTATCATTAGCGTTTTTCTATTAAAAATTAAATAAATGCATAGCAAAACACAATTGCATGCTAAAAGAATTAAATCTGCTGTATGAAACTCTCTAGCAGATTCTTCCATTTAAAGAACATACCTGAAAGAAACAAATTGCTAAAAGTAAGACTCTCATAAGAAGTTCTCAGATGAGAAAATAGTTCTAGAGATTTTTATAATCCATGAATGTTTCCCAAAGTGGATGATACTGCTCCAAAGAGGGAGCAGAACCTATGCGGAAGGGGTAGTAGTAGCCGCTGTGCAACTGGGAGCCACTTTCTGCTTGTTCATCTAAAGGGAGATTTCCAAAGGGACTGAGTAGTTTTCCTGAAAAGACAGTGATAAGCCAAATCATTTGGACAACTGAACGGAACGACAGAGGGTCCATCCTCCAAAACTCCAAGGTTTTTTAAGCCATGCACAGGAAGTTTCTGAATGAGCATTCCTGGGTGGGACAAGCCTCCAGCCTAAGTAGCCCTGGTGCCATCCTTCCTCCAGGACACTCAAAGATTCTGCACACAGAAGTATGCTGGCTACCACCCGCAGAAAAAGCCCTCACCTAGATTTATTGTGGTAATTTTAGGATCCGAACGCAACCTAACAGTTACATTTGCTGGTAATTACTCTAAAAATCAACTCACTGTTGTTCAGTTGCACCTTAAATTTCTTTCACATCCACCCAAGCTTTCTTTTCAAGAGTCATTTCGCACCTGAAAGGTTTTGCTTTCCCTCTATGTGCATTTGTGACACTCTTTCCTCTAGATTCGAATTATGTTCAAAGTCTCTAAGTCTGCCCTCTATTCTTTTTTCAGAAGGCTTCTTTTCACAATAAAAGGCAGACCATACAGTTGCTAGATTGATCTTAACATGGCGAAAGGAGAAGTGAGGGCAATTATTGAGGATTATAGTGGCAGCTTTACAGTTGGGAAAGCCTGAAAGTCTCATAATTTCCTTTGAGGATAAGTAGTGCTACCTTCATTTTACGGATGGAAAAACAGGAGCACCAAGAGGTAAAGTAATATACTCAAGGTCATATAGTTCTTTTTTTAATTTTTAAAATTATAATTTTATAAAGTAGTTCACAATATTTGATTATACTTAATATTCAAACACCAATCCCACCACCATTACACCTTTCCACCACCATATTGGGGTGTTTCTATCCCGAACCCCAACCCATGCCCCAAAACAGAACGAAATAATTTGTTTTGTATTGTTTGTTATGAATAAACTGCTGAAAATGCTCCAAAAATCTTTCCTTAGAGGAGAGTGTGTGAAGATTGTTGTATTTCACCCAGGGGCCATGAAGTCCTTCTATAAGAGATTACTAAGATAGGTATCTGTAAAAATATATTTTCCTCTAAGATCAGTTGCCTCCTACTTTATACCCCACCAAATGGTGTGCGCTACTCTTGAAGTATGAGCGGTGTGAGGTGGTCATACAGTTCTTAAGGCACATTCTTGATCTCCAAGTCTATCAAACTGGTACCATTTTTTCCGCACATAAGTCAGAAAAGAGTTCCACAGACAGTTCTCTCAGAAAAAGGCAGTGTATTGATTTCAGGTAGAATAATCCTCTTCTCCACGCACCTCTACATGCATGTTCTTTTTGGTTTGGTTCAGTTCAGTTTAGCCGTGCTCAGGTCTTTCTCCTGACTCTGTGCTCAGAGATCACTCCTAGGTTATGCTCTGCTGGATATCAAACCCTTACCAGCTGTCCTATCTCTTTGAACTCTTCTGAATGGATATTCTTAATAATTTTAGATATTATTCTATCTTGTGTTTGCCTGCAAATACATGTCTCCATTATTTTTCTCATGTGTGCATTTCATGTCTCAGAAATGCACAGTTCTAGAATTAATCCATACTTTCTTACAAAGTCCTAGCCTGAAAATGCCCTTTCTCTCACTTTCTGTCTCTTCATATTCTTAAGTATAAAATTACTATATAAAAAGGTTAGATCCTGTAGTTCTCTGCAACTTTATGAATATAAAGTATATCATATCAAATGAAGAGAGTCAAAGGGAGAATACAAATACTAAATGATGTCACTTACATGCAGAGTGTAACAATATAAACAGGGAATTTTTATAAACAATATAAAAAGAGAATAAAAAGTAATCAATGAGAACAAATATAAAAGTCTGCCTGTGTTTCTAAGTTTGCTAAGTAATAAGGGGGGGCATGAAGAAAGACTAAAGACAATGGAAGAGCGATGCTAATACTGTTATATTACTTAATATAACAGTATTCAAATCACAGTGCTGGGGCCGAATGAAAGTACAGTGAGTGAGGCATTTGCCTTGCATGCAGCTGACCCGAGTTCAGTCCTCAACATGCTATATGCCCCCCCCAAACACCTCCAGGAACAATTCCTGAGTTCAGAGCCAAGGAATAACCCCTGAGCATTGCCAGGTGTGACCCAAAAAAGAAAAAATCGCAGTGCTAAAATACAATTTTTTTAAGGTAATGGACAGTAACCCTGGCAGTGCCTAGAGCTTACCCTTGGTTCTTGTTCAGAGATCAATCCTAGCAGTGCTCAGGAAACCATATGCAGTGCTTGGGATTGAGCTGAATTTGGCTACATGCAACGTAAGCATCTTAACCCCTGAACTATATTTCTGACTTGGAAATAAAATAATCTTTTCGAAGAAAATTTAGGATAAAGAGTTCATCAAAACATTGTGTGGTTATAAAAGATGAAATGACGCAGTTTGCTGTAACGTGAATGGAACTAGATGGTATGGTGTTAAGTAAAATAAGTCAGAGAAAGACAAATAACAGATGACCTTTCATCTGTGATCTATAGAGTGACAAAACAAGGGAATAAGCAGTCTCAAACAATGACAAATCCTTGGCCTTGGATGACAAAACAAACAACTAGGGATTGGAGTGGGGAAAGAGAGGGTGCAAAAGGGGGAGAGAAAATCAAGATCGGACAGAGGAGAAATTGGACAGTGGTGGAGGGTCATGAGCATTTTGATGGTGGTGGTGCATTGAACTTTGTACATCAAAACTATAAACAAGTACTAAAGTAATCGCATTATATAAACTATAATTAAAAAGCACATTTAGCTTAATTACAGTGTGGAAGGTTGTTGTTTTCAGAAATATTTGTTGAAGTATGAAAGATTCCAGATATTTTTTAAAGTATGAAAATTCTGTAATCTCAGACCTTGTTTTTGGATGGTGAAGACAATAGAGCCCTTCTTGGATTAGTTGAAAAAATTCCTTGATATAAGAAAATGTAGGCACAATACATTAGAAAAACTGCCTTAAAGTCTATGGCTTTTTAATAAGCTGCAATTAAATGGGAAATTAATGTTACTCTAAACTGGCAGACACCAATCTGACCTATTAGGTGAATGTAGACATAAAGTCAAATATTTGTAAAGTACGTGCCTGGAATTTCGGTTGTTTAATTTTCTTCTGTAAACTCTCCCAAATTTTGATTTGTATGTACAGCTCTGCCAAAGATTTTTATAAAGAAATGTTCAACTGGTGAGGTCACCTGAATTATTTGTGGAAAAAATAATATATATATAAAGATTATAAATAATTGAATCAACATCCTCTAGAGAAAACACAGCAGCTATGTACAAAGGCAACTAGATGATTTCAAAACCCTAGAGTAATTTACAATATGTTATCTACTACAATAGCCTACAGCAGCCTATTAAACATAATGACCCACACGTTGGATGAGGGTAAAATTTAGGTCACCTGCTTTGGGTTGCTCCGTATTTAAATAATTGAGTTCTCAAAGTCATCTTATTATTTAAAATAGTTATTTTTTCTTATTTTGCGAACAGATTCACCATACATCAGCATACCCATTCTTAGTAAAAACACTTCCCAAATTTCTCAGTCTTTCTTCTCTGGAAAATGTTCTTTGGGCAGGGAGGCGGGGGTGGGGTTAGGGGGCAGGAGGTATGAAGCAAAGATAGATTTTACAGAAACTTATTTAGGAAGATGTGAGGCGAGAGAAAAAGAGATGTACATGTTCAAGAAAGAACAGGGGGTTCTCCAGAGTTTCTCCAGAACAGAGGTTTCTCCAGGAAAAAAAAAAAGACAACAAGAGAGATGAGTGTTAAGGGAGAACACGGGCTTGAAGAACAAATCATAAAGCATTAATTTCAGGGGCTGGAGCAATAGCACAGCGAACTGGGTTCGATTCCCAGCATCCCATATGGTCACCCGAACACCACGAGGAGTAATTCCTGAATGCATGAGCCAGGAGTAAGTAAGCCCTGTGCATCGCTGGGTGTGTCGCAAAAAGAAAAAAAAAAAAGCAATACTTTCAGTTCCTAGAACTAAACTAAACTGATTCCCAGCATCTTTTTCAATTGCTGCTTATTGTGTATTACCTTATACCATTGCTGGTCTTTCACAACAGATTGTTTCTATCCTACATGCGTCTACTAAATAATAAATCCCACAATCCTAGAAACAGGCTGACTATCTGTCTTTCCAGTGCCTGAAGTGCGAGGCATGCTTTTCTACTATGAGTAGCTCAAAGCAGAACTGCCAATTTACCTGGCGGGGTTGTAACTTTAACTAAAGTTATGAACTACTTGAACTAAAATATTCTGTGGAAATCTGAGTCTATTCATAGTTTTTAATCCACATATCAATATCTTTAATGCGATTAATATCAAATATTTACCTGGAACTGAGATAGTCACTTATGAAAAGAAAACATCTAACATGAAAGAAATTGAGAAAACAGAATAAGCATTGAGAGATTGTTAAATCATTATTCATCAACATTTAATTATTTTGATAGTTAATTTCAAATTAAAGCATAAAAGCTATAATATCTAAAATTACTTTTCATCACAGCTTTGATGTATCATATATGTTATCCATTAATAACACCAGCATATTATTTCAACTGGAGTGTTTTAATAAATATTTACTGCCCTATAGTTGTCAGATAGTCTTGTAGTATAAATGATTTTTAAAATTTTGAGTCTTCCAGTAATCTATTCATTTTGGTGCCTTGGCAAATCTAACAAACATTCTTTAATTTTATTATTCCATTTTCTTTTCAGTGATATTTATATTCAGCCCTTTATATTTATTTATTTTGGCATTTTCATGAAAATTTTACTGACATTCACCACGCACTTACTTATAACTTTAAATAACCTTTTAGAAAACAAATATATAAGATTAACACAAAGTATCTCTAGGCATAAAATTGGATGTTTTTTGAAGAGTCAAGTTGAAAAGCTTACATGAAGTATAACTATTACAACAGTGTAAAAACACCACGAGCAGTTAATGGATGAAAATGACAAATTCCATTTTCTTCATTCATCAACCTTTAACCTAAAATTAAAATAAATGTTAATAAAAGCTGAAATCTTTTCCTTCCCTCTGTCCATTATAAAGTCAGAAAATGTCCAGTTTGTGAAATTTAACCCTTGGGTTATCTCAAAACCAGCTCTCCGGGTGCCAATCCTAAAACTCACATGGTAGATCTGTAGTGGCAGGAAATCTGGCATTCAACCTCTCGTGCCCAAAATCCCTGCCCAAACCTTGAGTGCAAAACCCCTCTCTGAAAAAAACTTATAAAACTTCTGCCTCACTGGAGCATTTTGAGGTAAGTCAGAGCTAGGAAGAACTTTATATTGTCTGTGAGCAAGCCTACCAGACAATGGTGAAGAAGGAACTCTGATCTCAAAATTGAACCACCAGATGCTGGAAGAACTGAGAGTGACTGACAGCTCTAACAGAGGAGAATTTCAAGGATAAATTCCAGTGTGGAAAGAGGAGTCACATGAAAAAAAAAAAAGAAGCAGAAAGGAGAAACAGAGTAAGGAACTAATGAAATGGAAAACAGAGGCAGGCCAATCTGATTGCTTTGCAGGAAGTTTGAGGCAGGAGGGCAGCCAATCCAATCTCCTACTCTCTGAAAACCCAAGCATGCACAGAAACATATACCACACATGCTTAAGAAAGATTAGATTACAAACATGTACTGAGGCTCAGCTAAGTAGAAGCAAGTGGCAAGAAAATAAGCTTTGCTCTGCCTGGTAAGGCTTAGAGGGTTGGTAAAGAGATCAAGACAAAAGAGTTAACTCTGAAAGAAAGCGTGGATCTACAATCAGAATACCTGTCAGCATCCTCTAATCCAGTATCTGCCTCCCTGACAGATTACAATCAACACAAGTAGGACTTCTGGTTGGTGGTGGCAAGCCATGACTCTTTGAGACAAAACTGTACTGCACGGGAAGACACCTGTTTGAAGGGAAGGACCCTCCTTTTCCTTTGGGGCCAGGTTAAAGAGGGATATTTTCCTGAGAGATTTCTGTCTAATTTTAACTCAGGCAAAGACTATCCACTTTCTTTTGAAAAATCTACCAAAAACTTGTTAGTAACTTTGCTAATATAAGTTAGAAGTGAGACGCTCCCAATTAACTTAAGTGATTAGATTGTTATGTTTCAGCGTTTTCCCTCCCCTAATAGAGCACAGTCCGCCCAAAATGCAGACTTTCAAGCAAATTAGGGGAACACGTCCTGAGAGAGTGCTATCAAAAATCAAGTAGTTACACTTCATGTAAGAAAGATTTTACTACCTGGATTCGATGAGCAGAAACTGGGTCCTATTAAATAATGAGAGATTTGCAAATTAGGCATTTCAGGAAAATCAAACATATAAGATCTATGAGTATATCCATAGAAAGAAAAATACAAATATGCCAAAATGCCAGTCACTACTTCAATAGAAAATATGAGTTTTTATTATTCTTTCACTTGTTGCATTGGCCGGGAATCGAACCCGGGCCTCCTGCGTGGCAGGCGAGAATTCTACCACTGAACCACCAATGCTCAACAGAAAAAAAATAAAAATACGCAATGAGCTTCGTGGACGTTGCTGTGCCGCGGGAGTCAGTAAGGAGGAGGCACCCGGACAGGCCCCGCCTCCTGGCTTTGGAGGCCGATTCTTTTTATTTTTTGCTTTTTGGGTAACACCCAGTCAGGGGTTACTACTGGCTTTGCACTCAGCAATCACTCCTGGTGGTGCTCGGGGAACCCTAAGGGATGCTGGGAATCGAACCCGGGCCGGTCGCGTGCAAGGCAAACACTCTACCTGCTGTGCTATCGCTCTAGGGCTGGAGCGATAGTACAGCGGTAGGGTGTTTGCCTTGCATGCAGCCAACATGGCCGAGTTCGATTCCTTCGCCCCTCTCGGAGAGCCCGGCAAGCTACCAAGAGTATCTCGCCCACACGGCAGAGCCTGGCAAGCCATCCGTGATGTATTCGATATGCCAAACACACAGTAACAACAAAATCTCCAATGGAGATGTTACTGGGCCCGCTCGAGCAAATCGATAAACAACGGCAGGCCTTTACTTTACTTTACTATTATTCTTTCACCTTTCAGTATAATTTTGAAAAATTTTTAATTTTTTGTTTGTTTCGGTGCTGCACCCAGTGATGCTCAGGGCTTAGTCTTGGCTTTGTGCCCAGGAATTTCTTCTGGGCAGGGGGTGCTGAGAGGACCAAATGATATTCTGGAGATTGAACCCAGGTCGGCTGCATGCAAGGCACTCTACCTGCTATACTATCACTTTAACCCTTTGAAAATTTTTCTAATAAATAGCTGACAATAAATCTATACAAGCTTACTTGCAAAATTTGAGCTTCCCCAAATTATTATATTCTGTGGTTTTGTGACTTTTCTCACCAACATTATCATGGATGTTTTTACACAAGAAGGAATCTATGTTTGTATAATTATGTTTAAAAGTTGTTTACTGAAATGACTTAACTTTTTTAAACTAATTGTAATTAGCATGTGAAATATTGGGGTGCTTTCTACTTATTATGATTTATAAAGCATCGATGTGCATCCTACGTACAAAGGTTGACTTGTCCGTGATTATTTCCTTAGATAAATCCTCAAAGTAGAAATACAGGATCAGAGAATACATTTATTTTATACTTTGAGATTATGGTTGCAA
This sequence comes from Sorex fumeus, assembly GCF_029834395.1. Lineage (NCBI taxonomy): Eukaryota > Metazoa > Chordata > Mammalia > Eulipotyphla > Soricidae > Sorex > Sorex fumeus. Next base: position 30,914,548 of record NW_026606188.1, read on the forward strand.
GATTGTCCTTCATACAATTTGTACTTACATATGCTCCCTTCCAGAGTGAGAAGGGCCTTTTCTTTGCTGAACTTTGTTACCAATTTTTGAAAACATGTCTTCTAGGCCCTCCCGTTGATCATCGATTTGCTCGAGCGGGCCCAGTAACGTCTCCATTGGAGACTTTGTTGTTACTGTGTCTGGCATGAGTCTTGGACATGGCTTGAGTGGTGAGTGCATGCATAGCACATGCAAGGTTCTGAGTTATTCCTTACATTGTGTGGTCTTTTGGGTGCCTTTGGGCATAATTCTGGTGGTCTCAAAGTATCTCTGGGTTTGGCGCTTATTTTTAAATATTTTCTATTAATTATGTTTATTTTTAAATTATATTTCTATTTCTATTTCTTTTAATTTGTGTTAATTTCATAGTGGGTACATCCAAACTTTATTTCATATGCTCAGTGTTTATTTGTATTTTGCCTTTTGTTGTTCTTCCCAGAGTACCAATTCAGCCACTTTTTAATTCAAAAAGTACTTATGGTACTACTATTTATGCAGTAACATATGAGGATATTCATACAAATTTCTGAACTTCTGAAATCCTGTTTCAAAACCAAACAAATTATCCTAAAGTATCCATTTACCTGATTCTCTCCTAACTGAAAAAAAAAACCTCTCTACTCAGCTGAGAGGTGAGTTAAGTAAAAGGTAACATTTTTAGCTTTCTGGGAGTTTCTCAAAATCTATGATCACAAAACAGTAACTGAAATTTCTCCTTTGACACTGTCACTTTACTTGCTCAACACATGTGATAAGACAGAGTATATAATTCCTTACAAGATAATTACATATTTATTCCTTACAAAGTATTTTTAGATCCTCTAATCATAAAAAGACAGGGAAAACTGCCAGTAATAGTAAAGAAAAGGAATCTATCTCACTACAAAAAGAATTTGGTGTGGAAGTGGGGGGACACCTGTCAGTGCTCAAGGGTTGTCTCTGGCTCTACGGGAATTACTCCTGGAAGTACTCAGAAGACCATATGTGGGTCTTGGGATCAAACCCAGGTCAGCCACATGAGAGGCAAGCACCAAGCACCCTTACCGGCTGTACTGTTTCTCCAACCCCAAAAAAGAATTGATCTCCTTTTTTCATTCAAGGTTATTTATAAAGTTGCCCTCTTCAACTGGAATCAGTCATGAGTCTTAATTTTCTGTATGCTTGGTAGAACTGAGAAAGAAAAGAAAAAGGCATATTTCTATTCTTACAGAATAAAGTTTAAAAACTTTTTCATTGTTTTTATAAAACATTTAAGGAAATACTGTGAAAAAATAGATTTCTGAGAAGCAGTCAAAATAAACTTTATGTTCTTCTCATTCCAAAACACAATGTCTCCATTTTCTATCTCATTTGAGAGCCAATAATCTCAGTGTCCACATCAATTAATTTTCAATAGAATCAGCTACATTAAGCCAAAAATTCAAAATTGCTCTTTAAGCGTTAATCATCAATTTAATTCATTTTATCCAAGCAGGTGACAACCTGTTCTGACAATAGCTTTCCCAAATCCTTTCCCACCAATTCCTCCAGGGAAACAGACATCATTCTTTCATTTGTTGACCTTTTGTTGTGTTTTCCCCTCTTACTGAAATAAGGATGACATCATCTGGTTAAACGGGTTTATTTCTTCCCAGTCAAGAAAAACCATGCCAGGCTTTTCCATAGGCTAGACGGACCATGAGCTCTGGTCACTTAAAGATCTATTACTCAGCTTGTGATATTTGAAATTGAACCAGATGGTTCTAGAAATAGTTCCTTATTCAAAAAAGTTTAATGAAAATAAGTACAAAGACTATAAAACTTAGATAATTAACTTCTACAACTGAGTTACATTCACAGAGTTGTTCATTTGGACAAGTATCTTCTGGACACAGAAAAGTTAACATAAGCTATTATAGCTCATAGTACATGCTTTTTTTAATCTATAATCCAACCCACCGCTTTCTATGCACCTGAACTTCTTTTTCTATTATCTGCCTCAACTGTCTGTCCAGATCTTCCTAAAAGATTGGCCACATTACAGGAGATAGTTGGGAGGTGCCAGGCTTTTTGAAAAACTCTGATTTAGCTATTTGGAATCCACCCTATTTCAGATAGGGAGCTTGCAGGCCTTGGCATGTTTTCTGTGCTGGTCTGCCAGCCTCCACACATTATGTTTTGAAAGTACTTCCTCCAACTGTCACTGCATTGGCAGGGTGGACCTCCTGTGGCTCAGTTTTTCCATTCTCTCAGTACTGCTTAAGCCTGGTGTGCTGTTGTCTCTCAACCATCTACCCTAGACTAGGCCCTGCCCTTGGCTTACTGAGAAACACGGGAGCTATTGGGAAAGAGGGCACTGATCCTTGTGTGAGCTAGTCAGACATTAGTAACTTCCCACCCCTCTGATCACATACAGTACTAGCTCTGGACTATAGTAGGCAGAGATACAATGAGGATGTATAACTCAGCTGATTGAAACCAGATCCTCTCATGAATGTGCACCAGCCTCCTCACATATATAGTACACAAGTGATTAGCAGTCAAAATCTCTTTTGCTTCTCATGAAGATCAGGAATCAATTCTCAAGAACCATGCAATATTAGTGATATGACATGAGATATATTTTGATGCATTGCAATGGAGGAATGTTATTTTTATAGCTTCTAAAGATGTGAATCCAATAATTATTTATTGAGCCCAGCATCTAGAGCACTCAGATTTTACATTTGTGGTTCAAAACATAATTCTTGTTCTCAAGGTACTTTATTAAAGAGGCAAGACCATACCAAGATCCAGATGAAAAAGCTAGTAATAAATTAGCACACAGTATAATAGAATTAATATAAAATATGCAATAAGATAATTTAGAAATTATGAGTAATTTGGGTATATTAGTAATAAGAATTTAAAGCCAGAAAATACATGAATGAAATGAACATGTTGGGAAATATATCAGAAAGAAGGATTAACTCAAAAGATTAAATGATAGTAATTTTCTTTGTAGGAAAACTTAGGAAAGTAGAAAAACTTATTACATAGTAATGAAAGACTGTATTGTTTTCAAGAGAAAATTGAATAGGAAGTGTTTTCTGACAAAAACTATATTTATGATGATAATAGTAAGAGTTACTATTTAATTAGTACTTACTATGTGTCAGGTACAAAGTATAATATGATATATTACATAATGCATAATGGCATTTAATCTGTGCAATGAACCCATATGCTATTATTAGCCTCATGTAAAAGATAATGAAAATAAAGTTTAAAGTGGATAAATAGTTTTCTCAATATCATATGGCATTATTTTTAACCAAAAAAGATAAATATGCATCTCTGGTTGTAACAGGATTCAGTCAGAGTGATTAGATTCTCGAGGTTCATAAAACCTCTATCCTTAAGTGGCATTAGTTAAGCAAACTGTGATAACAATTTGCATAAGAAAAGCACCAGATTCATTGCTCATGTGACTGTCATAGTAAATACACTGTAATGTCCCATGGGTAAAGAATGTGTACAAAGGAGTATGTAGAGATTTTAATGTCACTCACTACTGCCTAGAATATTCTCAGAATCTACAACCAATCAAATATAATAAAAATTTTGAAAACACTTGAGTTGCATAGGAATATCATTTACTTAAATCCCCACCAAGATCTTATAGGTTTCTTGACCTTCAGGTGCAAACTCTTCAGACCTATCTGCCAAATTTAAACCTCCCAAACTGCTCTATTAATCGACAAAGTCCCAGGACTATCCACCCCGTAAACCAGTTAGGAAAGGATTATATTTTTCTTTAACCATTTGTCCTCCATCCTTATTCAAGTCATATAATAAAAGTCATTATCACTAGTGAGTGGGGTGCTGGTTTATAGGAATTGCAATCTAATTATTCCAACTTTATTTTTTAGTTTTCCTAGAACAGGGACAAGATGGTTATCACTTACCTTGAATATAGCTTCATGGCAGAGGGTATCCAGAGATGAATCACAAGATATAAAGAAGGTTAAGAAGTTGGGGATAAAGAGAAGAGGATATTTCCAGTGTATATATACATATTTTAATTATATTTATCGATTTGCTCGAGCGGGCCCAGTAATGTCTCCACTGGAGACTTTGTTGTTACTGTGTTTGGCATATCGAATACGTCATGGGGAGCTTGCCAGGCTCTGCCGTGCGGGCGAGATACTCTCGGTAGCTTGCCAGGCTCTCCAAGAGGGGCGGAGGAATCGAACTCAGGTCGGCCATGTTGGCTGCGTGCAAGACAAACGCCCTACCGCTGTGCTATCGCTCTAGCCCATTATATTTATCATATAAAATTAAGCATTGTGACTTAAAAAATCATTTATGATCGGGCTAGAAAAATAGTGCACTGTTTAGGGTATTTGCCTTGCAAACAGCCAACCCATGTTCAATCCTCAGTACCATACATGGTCTTGAGTTCACTAGGAGTAATCCCTGAGCACAGAGCCAGGAGTTAATCTAAGCATCCTGGATATGGCCCTGAAAAACAAACAAAAACCCATCAACAACAAAAATCATTTATAATCACTCAGAGTATCCATGGGTAAGTAATGTACAGGGCATAGTATGAATGGTTAGTAACCCTCATGGCATTAGCCTCAGCTGGAAAACTCAAAGCATTTCACGTGACTTCTCACTGCCTGACTTTCTCATAACGTGGTTACTGGTTTCCCTGAGGGAAAAAAAAAGAAATACAGAGAGAAATTAAGTGAGAAGAAGATAGTGGGGAAGAAAGATAAGAGAGAAGGGAGAAGGCAAAAACTATATCCTCTTTATGTCTAGCCTCAGAAGTCACCACGCATCATTTCTGCATGCTTGAGAAGAATCTTGACTGACAGAAGGGGACAGACCATAATTTTTTGGTACCAAGGATATCAGTCATATGATAAGAAGAGTATATGGACTTGGATATACATATCTGTATGGTTATGTCTGAAAAATACAATCCACAAATGTCACCTATACCTGATACTAAACCCATACATATAGTACTAAGATTTTTTGTGCTCTCCCCAAAATGCCAAGTATATTGGCATTTTTGATAGTACACGATATTTATGGTACTGGACTAAATGCCTTTATATATGATGTAAAATAGTAAAGTAAAAGTAAAAGTAAAGGCCCTCCCGTTGATCATCAATTTGCTCGAGCAGGCCCAGTAACATCTCCATTGGAGACTTTGTTGTTACTGTGTCTGGCATATTGAATACGTCACGGGGAGCTTGCCAGGCTCTGCTGTGCGGGCGAGATACTCTCGGTAGCTTGCCGGGCTCTCCGAGAGTGGCGGAGGAATCGAACTCAGGTCGGCCATGTTGGCTGCGTGCAAGGCAAACGCCCTACTGCTGTGCTATCGCTCCAGCCCTGCTATCGCTCAAGCCCATGTAAAATAGAATTATTATTTTTATATCTTTCTATTCTCAATATCATTTAGCTGAAAATCAAGGTCTCCAAGGATCCTCTTTCCCATATGACTCCACATTAGAGTTGGAGAAAGTAATTATGTGATATTTGATAGCTGGAAGTAGTAGGCATTATTTTCTGAAAATTTTTGAAGTGATGCAGTGAGAAACCAGAAAGACCAGCAGGTTTTAGGTGGTCTTTGCTCTCCTGAGCTACACACCCAGCTCTTCCTAAGATGACCGGGTTTACCAGTGGTGATCTTACAATGCCCACAGGAGTCTTGGCTGTAGACCCTCACCGGAAGGAATTTTGCTGATCAGAAGCTTTTTGACATGATATTGATTCACAATCCTAGCTCTGCTTCAATAACTGGAGGTGTTAAGCTTCTAAGATTTTCCCTAAAACTTTAAGGTCCCACCTGCACACATGCTTTTAGAGGAAGATTTTCCCTTTTATTCTCCAAATACCCAATTTGGAATTTCAGTCCTTTAGTTCTTTCTACAGCAAGTTTTCAGAATAACTCTTTGATTCGACAGCATTCATGGAGGCTCTGCTTCTCTGGATGAACCCTGACTAAGAGAGTTGCGTATGAAATATTCATGGGTGCATCTGGACCAGGGATATTGGCAGATCGCTTTCTGCCTGCTAAGACGATAGGAACACTGGGGCACAAAAATTTTTTTAAAGGTTTCTTTATTCAGTTGTTGTGTGCCTATATCCTGCAAGAGAGTACCTGCTGTTTTTCTTAGCCTTGAACATAAGTCACAGGGAGAGAGTATTTTAACACATAGGTTACAAAGTGATTAAACTATTTTTTTCATGTATTTTTGCCCTGCTAAAAGTTTAGTACTTATATTAGCAACATTATATACATATATACTAAGCTGAGGATATTTATATACCTGATACCTATATACCTGATTCATGTTTTTCTTTTTAATAACAAGTTAATTTGATCAGAATTTATAAGGAACCTCTTTTTGCTCATCACTAGTAAAACTCTGTTGAAGTCAGATAAGGAGGATAAACAAGATCTGAATTCTGCTCTCTAACAATTTTCAATCTAGTATATAGATTATGCTAATTAAAGATCATGATCACTATCATCCTGTTGTTCATCGATTACCTCGAGCAGGCACCAGTAATGTCTCCTTCGCCCTAGCCTGGAGATTTTAAAAAGTGCCACATTCCAGGCTCTTTCAGAGTTAGGAGAATAAGACCCATCATTGTTACTGGTATTTGGCATACTGGGTACACCACGGGAAGTTTGCCAGATTCTGCCATGTGGGCAGGTTACATTCGGTAGCCTGCCAGGTTGTCCAAACTAAGAATGAGATCATAAGATGTCTTATATCTGTATTAATAAGCTTCTGGGCGCTGGGTTTTATATTTATATTTAGATGATATAAATAATCCTATGAGAGAAGTTCAAATGTAGTAAGAAAGATATTGGAACAGAAGGAATTATTTCTGTTGAGCGATAGCACAGCGGTAGGGCGTTTGCCTTGCACGCAGCCAACATGGCCAACCCGAGTTCGATTCCTCCGCCCCTCTCGGAGAGCCCAGCAAGCTACTGAGAGTATCTCGCCCGCACAGCAGAGCCTGGCGAGCTACCCGTGACATATTCGATATGCCAAACACAGTAACAACAAAGTCTCCAATGGAGACGTTACTGGGCCCGCTTGAGCAAATCGATGATCAACGGGAGGGCCTTTATTGGGATCAAGGAGTACTTTGTTGAGTATATGAGCAGGGTTGTAGAAATGTTATGATTTTCTATTGGTTTATCCAATATAAATATTTTATTTACATTAATTCTCTATTTAAGTGTTTTGATACCAACACAAAATTATTTTTATGTAAATAAGTATGACATTATTTTTCTGTTATCTACAGAAGTCAGACTTGTAAATCAGAACCTTTATCTTGATAAAGAGATATTATACAATCCAAAGAGTGAAGACAAGTTTACCCTTCAGACAATGGAGAAGGCCATCCTGTGCTAAACTTAAGTTTCTTGATGGATACATGTAGAGAGGCCTAGTTCTTAGTTGTTGGTCGGACTAATATTTTTTGTGTGTGTGGTTGCTCTGTTGTTAAAAATGTCATCTGGGACTTAAAGCTCTAGTAAGCTAGTAAAATAGAGAATTACATGCAAGGCATGTGGCACTGACAAATCTACAACAGGACTCCTCATCAGCAGAAAGTCTTAAAGGTCACAAAAGCCACACCTTGGTTCACACAGTCCATCTAACACTCAAGTGGAACAACACAAGCTAAATCCTGAGGGAAAGACTTGCCTAATAAGACAAGGACAACAGAGAGTGTCTGTTAGAAAGAGCTTTCTCTGAAAGAGTTAGACAATGGAAACAGAGCCACTTATGTCCCCAGGCCAGGACTGTTGTGTGACAGACATACCACCTTTGTTTTGCTACCTGTTCATTCCTCTTCCCTGGCAGTTCTTCCTTAGTCCAAACCAGAAAGCATCAGCCAACACCTCATCCCAGACATGATCCTGAGCACTCTGTCCTGTGCTTCCCTGCATAGAGTAACAGAGCATGTGTCTCCTCCTTACTCAGACCCCAATTCAGGATCAGAAGAGCCTGAGTCTTGGTCCTTTCCCAAAGGAAAACTGCTCTTCACTGCAAAATCAGACTCTTCTTTGGCCAAAGATAAGGCAGAGCATTAAGATTTTTGCCTTGTATATAGCTAACCAAGTTCAATCTCCTATAGGTAAGTTCATCAACCCCCACATGGACTGATCTCTGCAAACCCCACATGGACTGATCTCTTGAGCACAGCATCAGAAAACTTTTAACATGTCAAATTCAAGTTTCAGTCTTAGATTCCCTGAAAGAATGAGGAGAAACATTGGAAGAAGATACATTAGTGTACACAGACCATCACACTGCTGTTCTCTTAGCCCAGCCTGAATGGTGAGGGGATATGAAGACACTTTCTTGAAAGTCTTATCATTTGAAGTATTAGAAACTTAAAGCTGTAACAAATTAAACTGGCCAAAAAAAAATCTGCACAAATAAATGAAAAACAAAGATTAAATTTTTACATGATCAAGAATTTAATATGGAATAAGAAACATCAATTTATAAGAGTAGGAAGAAATAATTATGTAGCCCAAAATGCCAATAGTCGTGGACTGGAGAAATTCTGGACTAAAGCTACCCCAAATTAACTTTACACTTTTCAGCAGTCATAAATTTTAAAATAAAAATTAAACCTTCTAAATCAATGCTTTCAGATCTCATCATTGTTCTTTAACCCTTATTGTAGCCAAAGTATTGATTAATGATAGATGGTAAAAGAACATCAAAAGCATGAAACTATACAAATCAAAATAGTCATCTTGGCAAATCAGAACCAGATAGATATGTGGAGAGTTTTCATATTTGCTGACGGATATGGGCAGTAGTTTCTGGCTCCTTTATACTTTGGAGAAGGTGGGGAATGGAGCAAGTTTTAATGTATGAATCTACATTGTAAAATAAATTGACAAAACTTAATTTAACAACTCTGGTAATCAATGGAAGCTAGTTGTCCAGGAAGGTAATGGAAAAACAGATATTCTTGTGTTTATTTTTTCTTTTTGGGTCACACCCCGTGATGCACAGGGGTTACTCCTGGCTCATGCACTCAGGAATTACTCCTGGCGGTGCTTGGGGGACCATATGGGAAGCTGGGAATCGAACCTGTGTTGGCCATGTGCAAGGCAAACACCCTCCCTGCTGTGCTATCACTCCAACCCCAACACAGATATTCTTGACCAGCTACTGAGTTCGTAATTAAGTGCATACACCTGTGACATCCTTACTATCACTATGGGGAGGAAACTGAACATCCAACAGAAGACCTTGTTCTGGGTTTGAAGCTAAGGTCTTACTAACAGTTACTGCCAACAGAGAGTATGAGTGAATAAAATTACATCAAATTACACACAAACTACATTTTTAAGTTATTTTTAAGTCAATAGAGCATAAATTTATTTTAGATCAATGATTCTAAACTGGCACGTTGGCAATCAGTAGACATTTGATAACAGCTGGAGACACTTTGTTTGCCTCAATTGGTGGAAGTAGAGCGCTTCTGGCATCTGAAAGGTAGTGTGAGATGGTGGGAAATAACTTGGGTTCAGAGCGACCATCAACAGTCGTCTGACTCAGAAGCTCATAATGCCAAAATTGAGAAGCTCTGCTATAGATGAAACAAACATAAGGAAATGTCTGATGTCCTTGAGAGAAATGCAGCAATAACACCTATTAAAAGGAAAATAAAATTTTTTAAAAAGCTCAGAAAAAAATAGACAACAGATTGTAAAATTCATATGTTAGAATCTTAGAAATGAAAATGTAATCAATATTTAAAAATTAAAACTGATAAAATCTGCATAGCATATTAAATAAATATACAGTACTGAAAACAGAAAAATTCAGAACAGCAATTAGAAATACTTTACCATAAAAAGGGAGTTAAAAGTAGGTAAAGAATAAGTTATGAATCCTCCTTCTAAGAGTATTAGAGAATATAGTGTTGATGCAATATTCAAAGATAAGTGGTACAAATCTGTATGGTTTAAAATATTTCAGGTCAAAGTGATAGTACAGCAGGTAGGATCCTGCTTACATGTGGCTGACCATGGTTTGATCCCTGAGATTAGAGCCAAGACTAACCCTGAGCACTGTCAAGCATGGCCCCAAAACCAAAAATATAAAATAAAATAAATTTAATTAAATATTTATGTTAGAGCTGAAGATCCTCTCAGAGAGCCCAGCAAGCTACCAAAAGTATCCCACCTTCACTGCAGGGCCTGACAAGCTCCCCGTGCAGTATTCGATATGCCAAAAATAGTAACAATAATGGGTCTCATTCCCCTGACCTGAAAGAGCCTCCCATATGGAGTAAGGAGAGGCTGCTAAAATCTCAGGGCTAGGACAAATGAAGATGTTACTGGTGCCCACTCGAGCAAATTGATGAACAACAGGATGACAGTGACAGTGATGTGATGACAGAGCTGATGAGACAGTATAGGATGCAGTGTGCTTGCCTGGCATGTGGCTGACTGCTGTTCAATGCCCAGCACTGCATATTGTCCCCTGAGCATTGCCTGTGGTCACTCTTGAGCACAGAGCCATAAGTAACACCTGAGCACTGCCAGATGTGCTACAAAAGCCCTTAAAATTTATGCAGATAGCTGTGAGTACACAGTAAAGGAAAATTCTAAAGAGAAGCAGAACAAAGTAAAATAAAATTCATCTAGATGAATCAGAGAAAGTCAGCAGAAAATTAGTATGAAAAGGGACGAACTCTGGTAAAAGAATCTCTAGGTAATGATATAGATCTCAATAGTATCACTGTCAGTAGGTTTCTCATCAGTATCAATAGATTCTAGAAAATGAGTAATGCCTTGCTTACCTTAAGGAACTATAGTGTTCAAACTCCACACAGCACACCTTAGAGAATATGCACTTCAGGGTCGGTTCCAGACCATTGTGAAAAACAAATATCACATGAAAGGAACTACAACTTTGTTTTAAAAGTGAAATAGTTTTATGCAAGAAACTTAGAGAAGTGTACGGGGGTGGGGGGAGGGAAGAAGAGATAGACATGTTTAAGAGAGATCATGGGTTTTTTTTCAAAGTGGGAGAAGCAGGAAATGACTTTTGAAAGAACGTTATAAACAATTATTCTAAATTGTTGTGGCCTGGAGTTGTCTGCATACATAAACATCTGTGTGTTGTCACAGGGTAAGCCTTGGACAATTGATTGTCCCTTCATATTCTCCTAAGGACCTGTAGATTCTTCAGTAGCATCTCCTTTTCTGATGGGGGACATGTTCCACTGAGTGGTGTCTCATAACAATAATTTTTTTTACTTTCTCTGTGCATATAAAGGCAATGTTTAAGGACCAGAGAAACAGTACTGGGGTTAAGGCACTCACCTTGCATACAGTTGACCCAGCAGCATATCCGGTCCCCAAATAGTGCAAGATGTCATCCTTAAGTTTAGAAGTCCTAAGCACAACTAGGTATGAACACTCCAAAAACCAACCTGTAATCAATTTGATAATGAGGTGTAAGATATATACCAAAAAAAAAAAACATAAATAATGGAAACAATTCTATGTTCATTGTTAAAATGACTGTCTGGCACAGGTATTTATTATACAGATTTAGTGCAGTCCCCATTAAAATTGAAATGACATTTTTGAAGGACACAGACCAAATTCTGCTAACATATGTGGAAAATTAAACACCCAGATAGCCAAAGCAATACTGGGGATAAGGAAGTGGGAGCCTTTTCTCTCCCTAACTTTCAATTATACTATAAATTAAAACTGTTGTATTGGAATAAAAATAGAATCTCAAAACAATGGAATAGAATTGAGAACCCTGAGATAAACCCTCAACTACACGAACATCCATCTTAACACAACCTGGGTTTGTGAAGTTAGCAAGAAAAGCTGTCGGTAAAACCACATAGCCACATACGGGAAAAAAGCGTAAAAAGGAAAAGGAAGAATTTGAACCATTATTTCTCATACCTTTCACAAAAGTTAATTCTAACACAACCTCAAAATTAGGTCCAAATTCATGAAATGCATTAAGGAAAACACACACAGAAAGCTCCATGATATTGACTTCAGAGATATCATCAATGATTTGTGATGTCATTTTACAGAATCAAAAATAAGTAAATGGTGGACTATGGACCAAACACGATGGCCGCTTAGTACCTGTATTACAAACCGTAACACCCAAAGGAAGAGAGAAAGAGGGAGAGGGAATCTGCCTGCCACAGAGGCAAGGTGGGGGTAGGGGGTATGGAGTGGGGATGGTCAGAGGTATACTGGGAATATTGGTGGTGGAGAATGGACACTGGTGGAAGGATGGGTTCTTGATCATTGTATGACCGAAACATAATCACGAAAGTTTGTAAGTCTGTAACTGTGTCTCGAGGAGGAGGAGGAGGAGGAGGAGGAAGAGGAGGAGGAGGAGGAGGAGGAGGAGGAGGAGGAGGAAGAGGTGGAGGAGGAGGAGGAGAAGGAGGAGGAGGAGGAGGATTGGGAGAAAAAAAGAAATACAGATACTTAATAAGTTTTTAAAAAAAAAGGAAAGCAAATGGAAACTGCATCAAACTAAAACATTTGATGTACTTGGGAAGAAGTGATGAACTAGAATAAAAAGAACACCTCACTATGTGGGAGAAAATATTCATTCACCATACATCTAACAGAGGCTAATGTCTGTGATTTAAAAAACACGGAACGAAAAGTAAACACCATTAATAGAAAGAGAATAGGGAGAGAAACTCAACTTCTTCAAAGAAGCATACAGATGGCCAACAAATATAGGAAAAGCACTCTTACCGCTTGTTAGAGAAATACAAGTCAAAATGATAATGAAATATCACTTTATACCAGTGTGAAGGGTATATAAACAGCAAAAAAACTGAAAACAACTGTATAATCTCCGGGCACCTAGAGGAAGCCCCTGTGGCTCTCCCTCTCGCCACCCAGGCCACCCACGTTCAGTAGGCTTGGGCAGCTCCTCCTCCTGGGGTGGCCCAGGCCATGGGCAGACGAAGGAGAAAACCAAGGCCAGGCTGGTTGGTGATCAGTTCCCGTTTATTCCATTCTTCCCACGCGCCTGTTCCAGTGTCTCTGAGCCCCTCATTCTAGTCTCACGCTGACCCTCATTCTTGTTTCCTCCTGTCTCTCCCGCTCCTCTCTCCGCACTCACTCTCACAACCGCATCTCTGTCTCTCCATGCGCCTGCTCCTGCATTTTTCCCCTACGTTCTTGTCCTTCTGTTCCCCCTTGCTAATCTCTCCACTTTCCATCTCGCTGCCCTGGTCTCTCTCCCTCTTGTCTCTCTCCAACTCCCCAGCATTGTGGGTAGCCACCACACCCCATCTGTCAGCAAAATCAACTTATCTAAAGCCCTTCTTCTGCTCAAGGGCAAAACACCACTTAGGGGTGTTTCTGCTCTCCTTAGTCCAATAACTTAATTAACATCTTAATTGGCATCTTAATATTAGTTCTTTTGTATGGATACAGTAAGAGATACATTGAGCTTGTAAGGTGGCTCTTCTGGGGACATCTTGCCATAGATTCAGACCACAGTGCTCAGACCTGATTAATCATTCCTAACCTTAGCAGGGTTCAAATCTAGTTGTTTCTTTTTGGATCATCACCGCATTTATCCATGACCATGATCTTAACTTTTATTTAAGTACTATGGCACTTTGGTCAGGCCCATTTCAATGCCAGGGTAGTACATAGCTCACAGCTTGTCCTGGGTCCATCCAGTCCCTCATAGGGACCCTGCTTTGGGGGTGCTAGAAAGTAAGGGCAACTGAGGCTTAAGTGAAGAAAACAGATGCCCCTATTGGTAATATTATCTGGAGTCAATTAACTCCCATGTTACAAAAGTATAGCATTCACTGTCTTCTTGTGCCTATACAAAAAGGACATTGCTCTGAATTAACTATAGAAAGGACTTAAGGAGAAGAGAAAAACAGTATTTACAAGTCAACAGAGCACAATGAAAGAAGTTACAAGTAAGCACAGAGGAATGGGAGCACTGTGATGGGAGTAACCCAATAAACCTAAGCTCCCTGTGGCAAGGCAGAAAGGACAAACAAAAGTTATCCTACAACCAATGACACAGAGGTGGTAAAAAAAATAATACTCCCATCCATTGTTGGTGAAAATGTCTGGCTCATCTTCTTTGTCAAACAGTTTAGAGACTTACATATTTAAGAATTGAACTTCCATGTCACCCAGTAATTCCATGTCTTAACCTAATCTAAGAGCTTAAAAACATTTCTTAAAGGATATTTGTACTCCTGAATGCATTGCAGAGTTATTCACAATAACCATAATCTGGAAAATCCCAAGAGCATATGAATAAATAAAGAAATTTTGGTATAAATGCACAGTGGGATAGTACTCAACTATAAGAAAAGATGAGATCCTGCAGCTCACTGCTACATGGATGCAATGGAGGGTACCATGCTGAGCAAAATGAGTCAGAGAATAAACACCAAATGATTTAATTCATAGGTTGAATATTAAAAGAAGAAAAGAAAAAAAGTGAGAGGATAAACAATAGTCAATGATAAGAGATCCTGAGAGTCTGACTATAGAATTCAGTTTACTCAGTGGGGTTCTCTTATGAGGGAGGAGTGGCCAGATACTTAGACACAATAGTACGGTGATGCTGATACTCTTGGGTGGGAGTAGAAAGCAATATTGTATTTCTGAAGCACAATTATTAGTAGTGTTGTGAATCACAGTACCTAAATTTACAAAAATAAAACAGGACTTGCAGCATACTGATTAAGGTAATCCATGCTGAAGTTTGAGGTAATTCCTTAAAAGGAGACAATGAAGTTGGCCTCATCAATCAACTACTTCTTTTAAGAATGATTTCTCTATTGCATATAGTATTCTTTGATAACATTCTATCAACATAGAACTTCTTTCAAAATTGTAGTCAAACAAAACTGAGGTTCCAAAATTATGGAGCTAGTTGGAAGGAAGAACCAAACTAGAAGTGACAACGGGCAGTGGCAGAGAGGCTTAGGTACTATGGCAGTAGTGAAGGTACCTGAACTTGGCACATCAAAAGCATTAATGCCATTGTAATCTTATTACCTACACTATAGCACTGTAGCACTGTCCTCCCATTGTTCACTGATTTGCTGGAGCAGGCACCAATAACGTCTCACAAAAAACTGTGAGACTTGTTGTTACTTGAGACTTGTTGTTGGCATATTGAATACACCATGGGTAGCTTGTCAGGCTCTGCCTTGCTGGCGGGATACTCTAGGTAGCATTCCAGGCTCTCCGAGAGGGACCTACGCTATAATAAAAATTAATTAATTTTGTAAATGGTAGTCAACCATCTATGAGGAAGGAAGGAAGGAAGGAAGGAAGGAAGGAAGGAAGGAAGGAAGGAAGGAAGGAAGGAAGGAAGGAAGATCATTCCACACTGCCCCTGCTTTATCAATAAGTTTATAAATGTTCTAAATCCTTTGTTGTCATCCTCAACAATGTTTATGGCATTTTCACTGAGTAGATTGTCTCAAGAAGCTACTTCCTTTGTTCCTTCATAAATAGGAACACTTCATTCAAGTTTTATTTTTTTTTTGTTTTTAAATTTTACTTTATTTTTTTTCAAATTTTTAAAATTTTATTTGAGACATCGTGATTTACAATACTGCTAATGATAGGGTTTCATGCAGATAGTGTTTCAGCAACAAACCCTCCACCAGAATGCCAGCTTCCCTCCACCATTGTCTCAAAATCCCCTCCCAAACACACCATCCCTTCCCCACCCTTGATAAGTTCATTTCTTTAAATCAGTGTTCAGGTTCTGTTGCCTTTGACAATTCTTCATTACCTTGCTGTGTTTCTTTATATTTCACATACAAAGAGAGACTGTTGGGTAACTGTCTCTCTCCTTCTTACTGTGTTCAGCACAATTCTCTATAGTTTCATACATGTTGCAGCAAATTGCATGATTTCATCTTTTTTTTATAGCTGAGTAATAGTTCATTGTGTATGTACCATATTTTCTTTATGCAGTCATCTCTTCTTGGACACTTTGGGTTATTTCCAAATATGTCATTCAAGTTTTAATATGAGATTAAAGAAATTCATATACATGTTCAGGTTCCATTCTAATTCAAGTTATCTTGTTATTTCCAACGAATTAGCAATTCCTTCCTCCTCTGAAGTCTTGTACCCACTCAAAGTCACCTGTGAGGACTGGATCAATATCTTCAAAATTCTTTTCATGTGGTTATTTTAATTTTTTCATGAATTATAAATGTTCTTTATGTCATCCAGAATGATGAACCTTTCCAGAATACTTTCAGTGATTTCCCAGACCCATCAGAAAATTTACTACCTATAAAGTGTCTTACTTAGACAGTGCATTACTTAAAGCCTTGCAACAGGTACTACTTAAACAATAATATTGAAGATGGAAATATTACTTATCCATTGACTATAGAACAAATGTATTTAAAGACATGAAAGCAATATGGTCTCTGTGCATCTTCATCAGAATTCTCCAGGTATTGTCAATGAGCAGTAATATTTTGAAAGGAATCTTCGTTCTGCTCATGAGGCAGAACGCTTCCTGACATGGTATCTAGAGGCATCTTCAGTGATTCAGTGTTAAATAGCCAGGCAAACAGAAGCAAAGTCAAACAAATGGGTCTACTTCAAATTAAAAATCTTATGCATAGCAGGGCAAACGCCATACCCGCTGTGCTATTGCTCCATCCCTGAGAGCCTTACTCATGAAGGAACCGGCAGAGGAACCCAGGCATGCAGGACCCAGGGCTGAGATCTCCAAGCCTGTTCTGATCAGGACTGGGCCTCCTCCACCCAGATCCCCCATCTTCCAGTAGGTAGGCGTAACACCCACCAACTGCCCCTGGCACCATGTTATCCCGTCAACGGCCAAGAGCCAGAGACTAAAAAACCCAGCTCCTGTAAGCCAATGTGACCGTGGGACCTCTTACTATCTGTGAGAAGCTGGCCCTTTAACTGACCAAGAGCCTACGTGCCTGTGCAGCTGTCCTGACCTACATGACCCTCAGCAGGTGAAGCCTGTGGTATGGTAATCCTGACCTACGGGACCTTCAGCAGGTGAAGCCTGTCCTGTGTATGATTATCCTGAGAAAACAATTGTCATGGCTGTAACTGACAATGATTAACTTAGTATAAGCCTTGTAATGCATGGTAGGTTAAACTTATAGACTCTGTAACTTTCCTAACCACATTTTGAGCACGACCCTTTGTGTAGCTGCCTCACTAATATATACCCCCATCACCCTCAATAAAGTCCTGTCCCTTTTTCTCTCTGTTTCTGAGCTGCATTCTGTCTCTTGTGTCTTGTGTTCATTCGTTCAGTCCTTCCCTGCACCTACAGATCTTAGGGCCACCTCCGCGGGCCAGAGAGTCGTTTTGCAGGCCCCCCGCAACTATCTAGTTCTTACTTTTGGAGAACGCAGCAGGCCACCGAGAGTATCCTGCCCACAGAGCAGAGTCTGGCAAACTCCCCATGGCATATTCGATATGCCAAAACTCAATAAAAATGATGGGTCTCATTCCCCTGACCCTGAAAGAGCCTCAAATGTGGCACTTTCGAAAATCTCAGGGCTAGGACGAAGGAGACATTACTGGTGTCTGTTCGAGGAAATTGATGTACAACGGGATGACAGTGGTACAGTGATGCATAGCAAAAGAAACTATAACCAGATTTAAAAAGCACCCCAAATACTGAGAGAAAATATTTGCCCACCTCACATCTGCCATAGGATTAGTAAGATAAACAATGGACACTTACAAAACTTAAAAATAAAAAAATTAACCCCATTCAAAAATAGAGGAGATGAATAGAAACTTCCTAAAAGCAGACATACAACTGGCCAATAGATATATGAAAAATGCCCTTCATCACTTATTATCAATGAAATGCAAATCAAAGCAACAATGAGATACTACCTCACACCAGCAATTCTAGCACACATAAAAAACAAAAACAACGTAGTGTTAGCAGGGATGTGAGAGAAGGGGGCCCTCCTCCACTACTGGTGGGAATGTCACTGGTTCAGTCTTTTGGGGAAACACTGGACATTTCTTTTTTAAAAAAAAACTAAGAATTTTTTTAATTAGACCACAAAAAGCAATAAAAATATAAGTAGATACAAATTTTTTAAAAATACTAAAAATTTTGCTTTTTTGTGATCCAGCAATTCCAGTTCTGAAAAATCAACATCAGAATTTAAAAGAAAAAAAAAACTCCATTCAATACATATTTGTACTCCTGTGTTCATTTAGAGCACCATTCACAGTGACTAAAATCTGGAAACATCCCAAATGTCCAAGAGCAGATGGCTTATGTTGTATATACACACAATAGAATACTACTTGGATATAAGATTAAATTATGCAATTTGCCACTACTCGGGTGGAACCAGAGTATACACTGACTAAAGTTAATAAAGAGGAGAAGGACAGATACAGAAAAACCACTTTCATACGTTGGGATATAAAAATACATAGTAAGAGAATAACCAGTTTCCCAAGGCCACAGAATTTTGTCATCTTCTATAAAGCTGAGCTTATGATGGTCCCCAGCAGTGAGGATAGATGGGACACTGACGGAAGGAAATGGGAGTGTGCTGTTGGAATGTTGTATGCATAAAACCCTTTGTCATTTTAAATCACAATGTACTTTAAATTACAATGACTACAAATTAAAAATTAAGAAAAAAAAGTAAATCCATTGTTTTGTTCTGTTTTAAAAGTCCTTGTTCCATCAAAGCTACAAATATAAGAACTTGACCTTGTACCAGCAAGGCTGACACTCTATCACTGAACCTGGAAGCATTCTTTGTTTGTTGGAACACCAGGCAGTACTCAGGGGTCACTCCAGGCTCTGTGCTTGGGGGTTACCTCCAGAAGTACAGAGAAATTAATCTTGGCCTCCTGCTTGCAAAGCACATACTTTTGTCCAATGAGCTATTTATTTTCTGCCTAAGGCAGGCCATTTTAACCCTTTTCTTTTATTTTCTACCCACCTCAAAGATCAGAAAATTATGAACTCATTCAAAAAAGTCAGGTTGAATCATATGGGAAAAAAAGGAGTTCAAAGGCTTTTCTCTCTTTTCTCAAAGACAGTGGCAGTGGTACAGAGAACAATCTGGACATGAATTTGACCCCACCACTTTTCAATAGGCAACCTTTAACAAGCTCTAATGCTCTGAGATTCTGCAGGGAAAGATTCTTGTTTTCTTTTCATTCTATTTGCATCTACATCTAATATTATCAAAATATACAATACATGAGAAGAAACCATTGTGACCCAGATCTAAACGGAGGCCTTATCATATGGCTATATGCAAAACAGGATAAAATCTTTGCATCCTACAAGAAGTATGTAAAATGTTAATCTAACCTTCAGAATTTTAAAATGGAGATAAAAATTTAAGACAGTGGCTTATCATTTAGCTTGTAAATATCAGTCTATAATCATTAGCATCATACTCAAATAATAATAGTATTCAACTATGTTAGAAAAGCAAAAAGTAACCAAAAATATCAGACACAATTTAATTTTGACTTTGTATAACATGAAAGCCCCATTCACAGAAATATAGGAGTCAGGCTTTTAATTTGTTGGTTGGCTTATTTTTTTTCTTCATGATTGTTTGAAAAGATTCACACCAAAGATTTTTTTCTGTTTTCATTATCATGTTTATGTTTAACTAGAAAATACTTCCCAACACCTTCTCTCATTCCAAAGCAGCTGCCACTTTGAATCCAACATTTCCCCAAATCCCGATCCTAGTCTTAATTTAAAAAAAAAAATGATAGAAATATTAGTACATTATGTAAGCAAGTGAAGCCCAAGAGAAGTACATTATGTTGTCACTTATATACAGATTCTAACAAAAGTCTTTTTCTTTTTAAATTTAGTATTTTGTTCCTTGTTTTTGAGGGGGTGGGGGATACACATCTGGTAGTGCTCAGGACTTATTCCTGGCTCGGTTCTCAGTGATTATTCCTGGTTATTATTATTTCTGATTATTCCTGGCAGGGACCAAACCCGGGTCAGGTGCTTACAAGGCAAGAACTTTACCTATTCTACTAAAATTCCGACCCAAAGGATTTTTTCAAAAAGCGAAGAGTAAACAGTGGTTTTCAGGGAGAAGGGAGTTAGAGTGATAAATTTTATTGTATTTAGGGATATGGAATTAGAGTAAATAATAATCAACTTCACGGGAGCATACGTGTGTTTGGTTTTAACATACTTGCTTATATTCTCTTATATACATTCTCCATCCCTCAAGAGAACCTGACAAGCTACCGAGAGTATCCTGCCCACACAGCAGAGCCTGGCAAGCTCCCCGTGGTAGCTCCTCGATATGCCAAAAACAGTAACAATAACGGGTCTCATTTCCCTAACCCGAAAGAGCCTCCAATACAATGCCATTGGGAAGGACGGGTAAGGAGAGGCTGCTAAAATCTCAGGGCTGGGACGACATTACTGGCACCCACTTGAGCAAATAGATGAACAACGGAGTGACAATGACAGTGATACAGTGAATAATTAACCAAGAGATTTGATTCATAAAATAATAGATACTGGGACCCGTGGTGGTGGAAAATGGGCACTGGTGGAGGGATGGGTATTTGATCATTGTATAACTGAAACCCAAGCAAAAAAGTTTGTAAGTCTACAACTGTACCTCATGATGTTTCACTAATAAAAATTAAATTTAAAAAAAAGATAATAGATATAGATAGACCTGTGGTTTTCAATTGCCAAACTGCAGCCTGGTGCCAGTCTGCAGGAGTCAGAGGGGGAAAGGCAAGGTTATGCAAGTCAAATGCCTTAACCCCTATACTATCTCTCCAGCCCAGCCATCATTTGTGTCTTCATAGAGAAGATATTAAAATTGCAATATATGACTAATGGGAGCATAGTATAGCAGGTAGAGTGCTTGTCTTGATTTGATCCCTGACACCACATATGATCCCCAAGCCCTACCAGACTGGAGTACAGAACCAGGAGTAAACCATGAACAAATGAATGTGGCCCAAACTCCCCCTCCCAAAGAAGTTTAACATGTTCCCTTTACTTCCATTAAAATTCGATATTAATATCATCCTATAATGATGTATTCGGGAAAATACATGCTTCAGTGGTAGTCATATAAATAGTTACATGTATTGTCCCAATATGTCAAAACCTTAAATTTACAAGTGAATCAAGTCAAATGTATGCTCTCAATCTTGCTACTATTTAAAATAAAAGAAGAAAACCAGAAAATCTTTTCAATAAAAGGAATTATTTTTCCGGTTTTCCAGTAGTGCTTCGGGGGGTAGGGGGGTCATTCTTGCTGGAGTTCAGGGGACCATGTAGTGCTTGGGATTGAACCCAGCCTTCATGGATACAAAGCATGGGCTCAACCGTTAAGCTGTCTCTCCAACTCCCTCAATGAAAGCAAAAGAAACACATTACATTTCCAGTAATGTGAAGACAGAAATTATAGCTGTGTGTGCCTAAGAGATTATACAGAGGCTAAAGCACTTACCTTGCACATGAGTGACCCTACTTTGGTCCCTGTCATCATAGTACCCTGAGCACTGCTCAGAAATTCTCACAGAGCACAGAGGCAGGAAAAGTTCCTGAGCACAAGCAGGTGTGCCCCCAAAGCAAAAGCAAAACCAAAGAAAACATAAGGAAATGCCGATTAATACAGTTAGAGTAATAGCAGCATTAAAATAATAACACCAATAAAATTCTCTAATAGACTACAGAAAGCTCTCTGGCTTCTAAAAAGATGAAGGGATTTATTATCAAGTATTGGTGCTTTAAAATTTATTGTAAGCAAAGTCTCAGAAAAAAATTTTTCCTAGAATATTTCTTTATCTTGAATATTTCTCAGAATATTTCTTTCCCTGTGGAAAGCTACAAATGCAACAATTTACTAACCAAAGAAGCATATTGCCTCTGTCACCAAGCAATAGAACTGCATAGAACAGTGCAAGATACAGAATTTATTGTGGATATTTGACCTTACGCCTTTGTGAGAATGGTTAAGTGATTTATAAGACTGTTGTTCCTCAAACATGATAACCTCTAAGTATCTGTGATGCAAATCCTAAATGGAAAGAGAGATTGAGAGAGAGAGAGAGAGAGAGAGAAAGAGAGAGAGAGAGAGAGAGAGAGAGACAGAGACAGAGACAGAGACAGAGACAGAGACAGAGACAGAGACAGAGAATAAAAGTGCCTGCCATAGAAACAGTCTGGGAAGGGGAGACAGGAGGTGGGGGCAAGAGGAAAACTGGGGGCATTGGTAGTGGGACATGTGTATTGGGGGAGGGATAGGTGATGGAACATGCAGGATTGAAACCCGACCACGAACAGCTTTATAACTGTGATTCAATTTAAATAAATAAATAGCACTGCACTGTAGCACTGTCCTCTCGTTGTTCATCTATTTGCTCAAGCGGGCACCAGTAATGTCTCTATTGTGAGACTTGTTGGTACTGTTTCTGGTATATCGAATATGCCATGTGGAGCTTGCCACGCTCTGCCATGCAGACAGAATACTCTCAGTAGCTTGCCGGGCTCTCCGAGGGGGACAGAGGAATTGAACTCAGGTCGGCTGCATGCGAGGCAAATGCCCTACCTGTTGTGCTGTCGCTCCAACCCCAAAAAATAAATAAGAATCACTGTCACTGTCCTCCCGTTGTTCATCGATTTGCTCGAGCGGGCCCAGTTATGTCATTTTTGAGACTTGTTACTGTGTTTGGCATATCGAATATGTCACAGGTAGCTTGCCAGGCTTTGCCATGCGGGCGAGATACTCTCGGTAACTTGACAGGCTCTCCAAGAGGGGCAGAGGAATCGAACTCGGGTGGCCATGTTGACTGCATGCAAGGCGAATGCCCTACCCACTGTGCTATCGCTCCAGCCCAAATAAATGAGAATAAAAAAATAAAAAACAAAATTCAGAAGCAAAAAAAAGGGGAAAAAAAAGACTGTTCCTGCATAAGAACTTTGATCTTACAGGCCCAACAGTCATGGACTCAACCGAATGCAGAGCACGTAGAAACAAAGGATCAATGATATTTATTTTGTAAAAATCCATGTGTGTGTAAAAATCCAGCAGTTCAAATCCACATTATTGGTCAAGGGCCCACTATGCTTATCCAATTTACATTCCCTGCACACACCAGTGTTCCTCAAAGGCAGGCAGGACTGATGCCATTCATTTATCAAATGATTAACAATGTCTAGGGAAAATGGAGATTCAGAGTGAATCACAGCTTTTGCCCCACAGAGTCCTCTGACCCACACTCTTTGTTCCTTGGACAGTCTGGCGCCATGGCTGCCATAAGCACATTTGTAATTATGTTCACCTAGTGACATTGCCCTGGACTGTCCTGAGATTCGAGGTCCTGAAAACCAGAATACTTTTATATGTTGAATCAACTTATAATGGGTATGGGGGAAGAGGAAAGTGATATTTAAAACCAGGGAGCCTTAGAGATATTTCCTAAGGAAAGACTTCTTATTGATCACCAAATCAACTCCTGGGACATGTTGCATATGACCTTTTGGCTAGACTAAAATGACAAATGACCTGAAGCATGTGTTAGAATATTCAGTAGCATCACAGTTACTAAGTGAAGGGTCCCCACTGGAGATGATTAGATTGACAGTGCTATTTTATTTATGTTAATATCATAGCATCAGCTCACTTTACTTTTAATCAACACAGAGTGGCTGAGTACACAATTCTGTGATTTTATAACAGCAGTTTTTAAGATTTATCACCAACAGCCCACATAAATATACAGAATAATCTAGAATCAAAAAGTGAAAAAGAAGCCAGACCTCAAGCTTACTAAAAGAAATAAAATAAAGCAAACAGGGCCTAGCACAAAAATTTACTTATTATTATTCTTTCATTAGAAGAGTTATTAAGTACCACTGTGTTAAGTACATAAATATATTATGAAAATACATGCCCATTCTTACATCATTTTAGTAAATAAAATTATTCCAACTTCTTACCATTAGTCTATTTTCTCATATAACATCATGCTCTGATATGTCTCCTATCAACAAGAAAAATAATAAAGCATATTAAGTAGTTTCATTTACTGAGTATCAAATCCATTATCATTATCATGAAAACTTGGGTTAATCCAAATTCATCTGACCTGAGAAAGCCTAATAGCATTTTCATTAGATTTGAAAAAGCAAGTCTCTGTTTAGAAGGTAATTTGTTCACACCTGAGTGAATTGCATTTCTTTCCCCAACTCCAGCATCCGTTTAGTGTTCTTGTGCCCAGAAGTGTGCAAAGTTCTATATAGACTACAGTCTGAGGTTTAGACTAAGGTTCCTAGACCTTCCAGACTTTTACAATCCTTCCAGATATCATGGAAGAACCCCTGGACCCACTTGAGGTTCTTTACTAAGATCAGTTTTTCACTCATCAACTGTACTGTACCTTCCCACTAAACTCTTCGTTTTAGGAGTTGAGAGACTGGTAAAGTTTATTATATAGTTTACTGTCATAGACATTTTTTTTTCAAGTGACTACTTTAGAACAAATAAAAACTTAAGAAAGCTACGATACAGCTGTTAGAAAAAAATTCATGAAATTTGCTTATACATGGATGGACATGGAGACTATCATCACTTGATCACTTGACTTCCCATTAATCATCTATTTGCTTGAGCGGCCGCCAGTAACATCATCGTTTGTCCCTGTTGCGTGCTAGTGTAGCCCAGTTGCATCTGTTCGTTCAAGGAACACTAAGAGCCTCAAACCAATCGTTCAGGATCTTAAAGAAGAAGTCTGACCATCTTGTAGGTGGGCGGCCACGAGATCTTTTGACATGCCGTGGAATGCAGTCAGTAACGGCTCTAGTCCAGCAGTCGTCTCCAAATCTCATTACGTGTCCAGCCCATCTGATTTTCGATGCCTTGGCAAATGAGACAGCATCCCTGATTCTTGACCATCGACAGAGGTCAGAGCTCCGGATTCTTTCTCTCATTTGAGTGAAACATGATACTCTAAGCATAGCTCTTTCTAGTCCTCTTTGGGAGACCCGAATAGAGTTCTGATCCTGTTTTCATAGAGCCCAGGTCTCTGAGGCGTATGTTGTTAATGCAGGAAGAATAGTGGAATCGAAGAGATGTATCCAGAGCCAGAGTTCTTCATCCTCTTAGCTATTTCTTCGACGCTCTTGAAGGAGTTCCAAGCCGCTCTCTTCCTCCTGCACAACTCAGGTGCAAGTTCATTTGTCATGTTAACTTCTCGACCTAGGTACACATAATTGTTGCATTCTCATTCCATTGAGAGCTAATGGAACGTCAGGAACAAGACTGTTTCTCATAAACATTGTCTCCGTGAGATTCAGCTGTAGTCCGACCTTTCCACACTCACGGTCGAAGTCAGCCAGCATTTGTGCTGCTTGGCTAATGTTTGGTGTTATTAGAATGATGTCATCAGCAAAATGAAGGTGGTGCAGTTGCCGACTGTCTATCTTCACTCCCATTCCTTCCCATTCCAGCTGTCCCATGACTTCTTGAGGGTGGCACTGAAGAGTTTCGGTGAAATGGTATCACCCTGCCAAACCCCTCTCTTGACATCGATGATCACTTCTTCTTCGTAGAACGGTGAGATCCTGGTAGCGAATACACACGATAACCAAGCTCACTGAGGTTTCTTGGGAATTCAAGATGCTGCTCTAACGTTCATTGATTTAAAGAAGACCTTTGATTCTGTTGATCTGACTTTGACTGAGATCTCTAAGCCTGCACGGTTTGGGACTGGACCTGTCAGTAGCTAAACAGTTACACCCTCCAACTGCCGTGTAACCCCAACAAAGGCCAGGATCCAAAGATTATCACAACAAGCTCCCGGGAGCGCGCGGCTGCATTCGCGGCCGCGCAACTATTTATTTAATAATTTTCCGGATACCTTAAATATCCTTAAATATCCAACCCACACGGCAGAGCCTGGCAAGCTATCCGTGATCTATGCCAAATAGACCAAATTGATATGCCAAATCCAGTAATAAATGGATCTCATTCCCCTAGCCCTGATTATGCAGAGTCGAGAAGGATATGGAAGGAGAAGCTGATAAAACACCAAGGCAGACATGGGCTGCCAAAACGCAGAAAAACAAAAATGATTGTCTGTACTTTTAATGCTCGTACGCTGGCATCTGCTGCATCCATTGAAGACCTTATGGTACAAGCACGAAAGATCAAGTACGACATCATTGGTCTGACCGAAACGAGAAGACATCAATCCCATCATGCTGTTTTCGACACTGGAGAAGAACTGTTCCTTGGAACATGTGATAAAAGAGGCGTCGGTGGTGTCGGTATCCTTGTCAACACAAACTTAGTCACAAGCATTGATTCATTTGAATGCCTAACAACCCGAATCGGACGATTACACTTGAATAAATGTGGCTCACTACCAGCAGTTTCTATCTTTGTTGTCTACGCACCAACATCCAGTTATGGTGAAAAAGAAACTGAGAAATTCTACATGGAGCTGGAGAAATTCTATAAAGAAGATCACACCTTCTACAAGATCATTGTTGGTGATTTTAATGCCAAGATAGGACCAAGAAGATCAGTCGATGAACTCCACATCGGAACCCATGGCCTGGAATGGAACGAACAAGGTGACAGACTGTCTGAGTTCATTATGTCAACCAAAACCTTCCATGGTAACTCACAATTCCAAAAGGCTGAATCTAAACGTTGGACATGGGAGTCTCCCGATGGACGGTTCCACAATGAAATAGACCACATCATATTCAATCGGCGGTTTTGCCTAACCGATGTTGCTGTTGTCCCAAAATTCCAAACGGGATCAGACCACCGTCTTCTTCGTGCAAAATTCTACCTCACAGAACGAGGAGAAAAGAATGCAAGGTTTAAGAAGAAGACTCCCAGAACAACCACCAACTGGGAACTCTTTGGCTCTGTTGCAGCAACATGGGAAGATGCCGTCATTGACAACATTGATGAGGAATACGATCGAATGATTCAGCACCTCCATGATTGTGCAAGGAATGCCAAGAGAGAGATAACCACAAAAAACCGTCTTTCTTCGAACACTCTTGAACTTATTCGCCAACGTGGCGTGGCACGTGCCTCAGGCAACCACAAGCAAACGTCCGAACTGGCAAAACAGTGCAGAAAAGCCATCAAGGATGACCTCAAAAACAGGAGAGCAGCAGTACTGGTAGATGCAGCAGAAGCTGGGAAAAACATTCGTAATGCCCGCCTGTCCTTCACCAACTACAAAACCAAGATGACTGCCCTCCGACATCATGATGGATCTATCACATCTTCCAGAAGGGCAATGGAGAAGATTATTCATGAATTCTACTCAGATCTCTTTAATAGCCACATCCACTTGCCCACATACCACATACCACATGATGGATATGTCGTTCCCAATGTTCTCCCTTCCGAAATCCAACATGCCATCTCGTCGGTAAAGAAACAAAAAGCACCTGGCCCAGACAAGATCAGACCTGAACACCTGAAGAACTTACCATCAGTACTCATCAATACATTAGCTCGACTCTTCACACGCTACCTGTCTGAATGCAAGGTTCCATCCCAATGGAAAACCAGCAAGACTGTACTACTATACAAGAAAGGAGACATCCACGACATTGGCAACTATCGCCCAATCTGCCTATTGTCTGTCATCTACAAACTATTCACTCGAGTCATCCTGAATAGGATTAGCAGAACACTAGATGAAGGACAACCATGTGAACAAGCTGGATTCCGAAAAGGATTCAGTACCATCGACCATATCCACACAATAACCAAGCTCATTGAGGTATCTCGGGAGTTCAAGATGCCGCTCTGTCTAACATTCATTGATTTAAAGAAGGCCTTTGATTCTGTTGAGACGGAAGCGGTCATGGAAGCCCTAGCCAATCAGGGCGTACAAACTCAATACATCAGGATCCTTCGTGAGCTCTATTGCGGATTCACTACCAAGATCTCACCATTCTACAAAGAAGTAATCATCCATATCAAGAGAGGGGTTCGGCAGGGTGATACCATTTCACCAAAACTCTTCAGTGCCACCCTCGAGAACATCATGCGACGACTAGAATGGGAAAACATGGGAGTGAAGATAGATGGTCGGCAACTACACCACCTCCGCTTTGCTGATGACATCGTTCTAATAACACCAAACATCAGCCAAGCAGCACAAATGCTTGCGGACTTTGACCGTGAGTGTGGAAAGGTTGGACTACAGCTGAATCTTACGAAGACAATGTTTATGAGAAACAGCCTTGTTCCTGACGCTCCATTCGCTCTCAACGGAACCACCATCTCCGAATGCAACAGTTATATATACTTAGGTCGAGAAATCAACATGATGAATGACCTGGCACCTGAGTTACGCAGGAGGAAGAGAGCGGCTTGGAATGCCTTCAAGAGCATTGAAGAAATAACTAAAAGGACAAAGAACCTCCAACTACGAGCACATCTCTTTGATTCCACTATTCTTCCTGCATTAACATATGTCTCAGAGACCTGGACCCTACGAAAACAGGATGAGAACACTATTCGGGTCTCTCAAAAAGGAATCGAAAGAACTATGCTTGGAACATCACGATTCACTCAAATGAGAGATAGAATCCGGAGTTCTGATCTTCGTCAACGCTCAAGAATCAGAGACGCTGTCTCATTTGCCAAGACATCAAAAATCAGATGGGCTGGACATGTAATGAGGTTTACAGACAACCGCTGGACTAGAGCCATTACTGATTGGATTCCACGAGACATCAAAAGATCACGTGGACGCCCACCTATAAGATGGTCAGACTTCTTCGTCAAGACCCTAAATGATCGGTTTGAGGCTCTACATGTTCCTAAAACGAACAGATACCATTGGGCTACGCTAGCACGCAACCGTGAGGAATGGAGACGTTACTGGCACCTGCTCGAATAAATCGATGAATAACGGGGATTAAGTGATTAAGTGAAGTGATTTGATTCTGTTGATACAGAATCGGTCATTGAAGCCCTAACCAATCAGGGCATTCATACTCAATACATCAGGATCCTCCATAAGATGTATTATGGATTCACTATTTCGGAGAGTATCATACTGAGTGAAATCAGTCAGAGGAAGAGGGACAGACATAGAATGACTGCAATCATTCATGGGATATTTAAAAAAAAGACATAGTATGTAAGTGAATCCAAAAAGTAGAAATAGGGGCCAGGAGGACTGGTCCATGGTAGGAAGCTTGCCACACAGAGGGAGGGCATGCAGTTATGATGGAGAAAGAACCCCTATGGCAATGATAGTTGGAAATGATTACTCTGGACAAGAACTGAGTGCTGACAGGAGGTAGTGATATGCATGATATTCTTGCAGCAACCATATTGCAAACCACAGTGCCTTAAAGGAAAATAAGAGAGAGAGGAGAGAAGAAAAATGTTTACCCTTGAGACAGGCTGCAGGGGTGGACAGGAGGAAAAACCAATGGGGACATTGGTTGCAAGAAATGTGCATTGGTGAAGGGATATATGTTAGAACATTGTATGACTGAAACTCAGTCACGAACAACATTGGAACTAATATCTCACAGTAATACAATTAAATAAAAAGATTTCAAAACACTGTTACTGAAATAAAGCAATTTTCTACAGGTCCTATAACTAATCAGTTTAAGACAGCCAGTAGTATTACTTATCCCATTTCATTTAGGACAACCAACTTTTACTGAGGTGTGTTCAAGAAAAAGAAACAGGTGTTGAAGGAAAAAAGAAACAGCAAGTAGGGCATTTGCCTTGTACTCGGCTGACCAGGGTTCGATTCCCAGCATTCCATATTGTCCCCCCAAGCACTGCCAGGAGCAATTCCTGAGTGCAGAGCCAGAAGTAAGCCCTGATCATCACTGAGTGTGACCCAAAGAGAAAAAAAAATCAGTAAGTGGGGCCTATATTCTCTACAGTTATTTTTTCTGACTTTAAGATCTCGATTATTGTTCGGAGGATCCTGTTCCTGGAATGTCACCACCAGCAGTTTTCCTAGAGTGCTAGTCTCAGCTGAGCCAGGCAAATGCCTCTTGTGCCCCTGATGCCAGAGGGTTGCCTGAGCCCTTGGTCAGTCTCTTGCCC
This sequence comes from Sorex fumeus, assembly GCF_029834395.1. NCBI lineage: Eukaryota > Metazoa > Chordata > Mammalia > Eulipotyphla > Soricidae > Sorex > Sorex fumeus. Next base: position 30,944,740 of record NW_026606188.1, read on the forward strand.
TCCCCAGACTGCACTCTAACTGTCTGAGAAGCAGTTTTCTGGTGACACTGGAAACTTTCTCCCCCAAATCCTTTTCTTGTTATAGTTGAGGAGAAGTCTAGGCTTCCCTGCTCTCCAAAGATACAGCAATCCTATGAAACCTTTTATAAGTCAAAATGATAGAAAGCGGAATAGCTATCACCATTAATTAGGTCAGAAAAACATTTTCAAGCACCGGAAAAACAACCTGCCAGATCACTCAAAATAATACATAGAAGCTAGATTAACACTAACAAACAGGAAAATTAGGAAAGATCTGATAAACACAATTATGGAGGTTCTGAACCAGTCTATCGTATTCCTCTTCAATGTTGTCAATGATGGCATCTTCCCATGTTGACGCAGTAATGCCAAAGAGCTCCCAATTGGTGGTCATTCTGGGAGTTCTCTTCTTAAACTTTGCAGCCCTTTCTCCCCACTCTGTGAAATAGAATTTTGCATAAAGGAGACGGTGGTCCAATCCCGTCTGGAATTTTGGGACAACAGCCACATCAGTCAGGCAAAACCATCAATGGAATATGATGTAGTCAATTTCACTGTGGAATCGTCCACCAGGAGACTCCCATATCCAACGTTCAGATTCGGCCTTCTGGAATTGTGAGTTACCATGTATGGTCTTGGTCAACATGATGAACTCAGACAGTCTCTCACTCTGTTTGATCCATTCTAGCCTGTGGGTCCCAATGTGGAGTTCTTCAGCTGATCTTCTCGATCCTATCTTGGCATTAAAATCACCGACAATGATCATGTAGAAGGTGTGGTCTTCTTTATAGAACTTCTCCAGCTCCATGTAGAACTTCTCAATTTCTCCTTCATCATAATTGGATGTTGGTGTGTAGACAACAAAGATTGAAACTGCCAGCAGTGAGCCACATCTATTCAAGTGTAATCATCTGATTCGGGTTGTTAGGCATTCGAATGAATCAATGTTTATGGTCAAGTTCCTGTTGACAAGGACACCAACACCACCGATGCCTCTTTTGTCGCATGCTCCGAGGAAGAGTTCTTCCCCAGTGTCAAAAAGGCTGTGATGTGATAGATGCCTTCTCGTCTCAGTCAGACCAATGATGTCGTACTTGATCTTTCGCGCTTGCATCATCAGGTCCTCAATGGATGCATACGAGTGACTGGTTCAGCACCTCCATGATTGTGCGAAAAATGCCAAGAAAGAGATAGCCACAAAAAGATGTCTGTCTTCAAAAACTCTCAAGCTCATTCACCAACGTGGCTTGGCGCAAGCCTCAGGCAATCGCAAGCAAATGTCTGAGCTTGCAAAGCAGTGCAGAGAAGCAATAAAGGAAGACCTCAAAGTGAGAAGAGCAGCAGTGCTGGCAGATGCGGCAGAAGCTGGGAAAGGCATTGGCAATGCCTGTCTGTCCTTCCCCAACTACAAGACCAAGATGACTGACCTCCCATATCCTGACGGATCTCTCACATCTTCCAGAAGGGCAATGGAGATGATTATCCATGACTTCTGCTGGGCTCTCTTCAATAGCCATGTCCACCTGCCCACATACCAAATTCCGCAGGATGGATATGTTGTTCCCAACGTCCTCCTTCTGAAATTCGACATGCCATTTCATCGGTAAAGAAGCGAACAGCACCCAGCCCAGACAAGGTCAGACCCGAACACCTGAAGAACCTGCCATCAGTACTCATCAATAAACTGGCTCAGCTATTCACACGCTACCTGTCTGAATGCAAGGTTCCGTCCCAATGGAAAACCAGCAGGATTGTACTACTGTACAAGAAGGGAGACATCCACGATATTGGTAACTATCGCCAGATCTGCCTGTTGTCTGTCGTCTACAAGCTGTTCACTCGAGTCATCCTGAATAGGATTGGCAAAACACTAGGTAAAGGACAACCATGCAAGCAAGCCAGTTTCCAAAAAGGATTTAGCACAATCGACCATATCCACACTACAACTAAGCTCATTGAGGTTTCTCAGGAGCTCAAGATACCACTGTGTCTAACGTTCATTGATTTAAAGAAGGCCTTTGATTCTGTTGAGACTGAAGCGGTCATCAAGGCCCAAACCAAACAGGGCATTCAAACTCAATACATCAGGATCCTCCATGACCTGTATTGCGGATTCACTACCAGGATCTCACCATTCTACAGGAGGTGATCATTGACGTCAAGAGAGGGGTTCAGCAGGATGATACCATTTCACCAAAATTCTTCAGTGCCACCCTCAATAACGTCATGCGACGACTGGAATGGGAAGGAATGGGAGTGAAGATAGATGGTTGACAAATACACAACCTCCACTTCGCTGTTGGCATTGTTCTTATAACACCAAACATCAACCAAGCAGCACAAATGCTGGCCAACTTCGACTGTGAGTGTGGAAAGGTCGGACAACAGCTGAATCTCACAAAGACAATGTTTATGAGATACAGTCCCATTCCTGACATTCCATTCCTTCTCAACGGAATGACCATCTCCAAATGCAATAGTTACGTGTACCTAGGTTGAGAAGTCAACATGACGAATGACCTGGCACCTGAGTTGCGCAGGAGGAAGAGAGATGCTTGGAACTCCTTCAAGAGCATCGAAGAAATAGCTAAGAGGACGAAGAACCTCTGGCTCTGGGCACATCTCTTCGATTCTTCTCTTCATCCTGCATTAACATACGCTTCAGAGACCTGGGCCCTGTGAAAACAGGATGAGAACACTACTCAGGTCTCCCAAAGAGGAATCGAAAGAGCTATGCTTGGAGTATCACGCTTCAGTCAAATGAGAGAAAGAATCCGGAGTTCCCACTTCCATCAATGGTCAAGAATCAGGGACGCTGTCTCGTTTGCCAAGGCATCAAAAATCAGATGGGCTGGACACGTAATGAGATTTGGAGATGACCGCTGGACTAGAGCCATTACTGACTGGATTCCATGGGACGTCAAAAGATCGCATGGCTGCCCACCTATGAGATGGTCAAACTTCTTCATCAAGACCCTGAATTTTAGGCTCTTCATGTTCCTAGAACGGGCAGACGCTATTGATGAAGAAGTCTGACCAGAGATGAATGGAGATGTTACTGGCGCCCGCTCAAGCAAATCGATGAGTAACAGGATGTCAAATGATCATGTGATCAAGTGGGATAAATACACAGCCTACAGAAAGCAATTCTCAGGGGAAGCAACTTGGCAACGTCACCTTTGCACCACCTTCAGAAGCACTCTTTCAAAACAAATGCAAACTCACTTCCAGTTGCACTCTGAAAATGACAAATCCTCTTGGGATTTCTTTGGGCTTGCAAACTTAGGTACTATTCTTGTTTTGTTTTTGTTTTTGTGTTTAAGATGAAGTCATGTCATTGAACCTTCTAAAAGGCAGGAGATCAACCTTCCAAATGGCAGAAGATAATTACATTTGTGTCGATCTTGAGGTATAAAACTGCAAGGCTACTGCTCGGGTTGCTGGTAGTGTCCATATTGACTACAGTTTTTAAGTTCAAATGTGCAAACTCTTCCAGTTAAATCCAGGTAGAAGTCACCATTCCCTGCCATAGTGAACAGCTCTCATGTTGGATAGTTAAACGCACAGCAGTGAGCTCTGCAACATCACTGCTTACCTGTCCAGTGGGGAGGAAGCTTTAGCAATCTCTCTTGACACGATATTTGAATTTGTGTTGCCAAAAATAAGGTCCTTAGCAATCATTAGTGGCTTGGAGGAATTCAGTTTATTGAAGAATAAAATTAATTTTTTAAATAATTATATAATTAAAAATTATATAATTTATATATATATAAATCATATAAAGAGTCTCCTGCCCCCATGCCTGGCTGTCCTCACCGGGGCCCCTTGGAGGGGGGTGGGTTGAGTTTCCTTCTCCACCCTGAGCAGAGCTCCGGCAGCTGAAGACCTCCGGACCCAGCCACAGCCATGCTGAGACCACTCTCCACACGTCCGGATGGGACTCATGCCAGCGCCAAGTTGGTCTCATCAACAGCCAAGACGCAGAGACTATAAAATCCAGCTCCCAGAAGCGCGCGGCCGCATTTGCGACTGTGCAACATCTTATTTTTTTCCATTGGAGAACCTGGCAGGCTACCAAAAGTATCCTGCCCACACGGCAGAGTCTGGCAAACTTCCTGTGTTGTACTCAATATGCCAAATATCAGTAACAATGATGGATCTCATTCTCCTAATCCTGAAAGAGCATTGAAATGGATCTTTTAAAATCTCAGGGCAAGGAAGAAGGAGATGTTACTGGTGCCTGCTCGAGGAAGTCAACGAACAACAGGATGATCGTTATCGTGATGTATCAGATAGCTAAGTCATTGTAGACCAGACCAGCAAAAACGTACCAGGGTGCTGGGCTGAGAAACAGACAGAATTCATGTACAAAACCCTTGGGTATTAAAAAAAAAAGGCAAAAAAAAGCAGTGAACACAGAGAAAAAAGATCATTCCAACCCTCCAGTTTCAAAGAGAACAGCAAAAAAAGGAGATTCTGGGGGCAATGTACAGGGAAATGGAGAGTTCACTAAAAATAACTGGCTGAGGATGTTAAAGAGCAAAAGGCAAGAAACTAAAATCATAGAAAGTGAGCTTTTCTCCATGGATAAAGGACACAAATTTTTGGACAGATCCAGATCCAAAACTTCATATGGAAAAGCTTATTATTATTGTTTTTTCTCTCCTACCACACAACAGCCTAGCTGGAAAGCAATAGGTCAGCTAGAAAAACACAATGCAACAATGCAGCCTTCTGTACTAAGAGAAATAGGGTGGAGGTGGGGAGAGACCCGCGTATGCCTTCTTCTTACCCACTCTTAAGGCACATTTTTACACCATTGTTGAACTTTGTGGTTTCCCTCTGGTTGCCATGGCATCAGAGAGACAAATGCCTTGCTTCCATTTTTAAGCTGAATTCCCTTACAAACAAAATTGTTTCCATTTGAGGACATTCTTACCCTCAAATCCATTAGAACTGTCTTCAAAGAAACACATATTTATATTTAAAATATAATGAAATTCATAGCATTCTTCCAATAGCAATTGGCACACATTTCTCTTTTTTGTTAATTAGAAAATAAAGGAAAATAGTTTTTAAATGAAATAAAATTGACCTATGTGTCCTCTATCTTCAAATGTCTTTGATTCACATTTTTTAAATTTTCTTCAGGTCTTTCATTTGTGTGTGAATATATATATATATATATATATACACACACACACATATGTATGTATATATATAATACAATGCAAAGTTGTAGCCTCTATTACACAGAAAATTTTGCATGCTTTCATCTTTACTTCATATTCTACAGATGCACCTATCAAAAGCACAGCTACACAATCCACACACTCTTATAAAATATTAGCATTTTTCTCATTTGCATCTCATAAATTCTTATCAAAGAAGACTTCAGTAAGATAGCAGTCAGACCTTTATGTCCCAGTATCAAAGTTTTAAAGAAGTTAGCAACAGGGAATAATGAGTTAATTGTTAAGATAAGCATACAGTAGTTGTTTGCTTCCATTAACTAATCATGCTTATTTAAGAGAAAGTATAGATATTTGATGCACAATATTTTTCTTTGACTAAAGATACCTAAATATGTGAAAGCATAATATGGCATGATTTTCTTTTCAGGTACTTTTTGTTCTCTGTAAGTGCAAGATTTGCTTGTGCTTGATAATTCATTGTCCATTCATTCTTACAGAACAGATCAAGGCTACTAGAGAGCCTTCTAAATGAAACGAGAGACGGGTGGGCACAAAAATACTCATGAAGACTGTGTGCAACAGAGGAAATTGAACCAGTTTTGGGTTTTTCAAAAAGTGATAGTAAGTCTTGCAAATGAGTTGATCTGTGACCATGAACAAGTTATTAAAATTTCCTACATCTCAATTTCCTTACCTCTAACAATTTGGATTGAAAACTAGCTGACCATAAATATCAAAGAAGAAACTATGAGGATGAAATACTGAAGTGCCTTTCACCATGCCAGACACATAGTAGGCGTTCAGCAAAGTTTGATACCTTTTTTTAATGCCTTTTTTTCTGAGCTAAACTTAAGTCCACTTCAAAATTACATAATTTTATAAGCTATGGCATTGTTCATTATTATGTGATTAGTGATTCTGTGTTATTTTAGTTCTCTGTCAGCAAACATTCATGGTAAATCCTGCCTCCATTCTTCTCTTAGTAAATGTTCCATCATGTAAAACGGTTTCTAATGAAACGTAAGAGGCAGGAAGGACAGGAATGTTCATATTTCCAACAGGTTCCTTTTTCTGAATTCCCAGCAAATAAGAGGAAGCCAATTAATTTGTGTACCATCAAAAGTGAAAAAGGAAAAAAAAAGGCTTCCCCTGTTCACTGTGAAGAAAACTTAAAGTCTTTTACCGGGATTTCCAAAGTCAAGATTGAAAGAAAAGGGGTGGGGGCGGAGGCGGGGGATGTTATGCATCCATTTGATATCAATAGAAGGATGTTAAAATTCTGCTGGTAAACAGAGTAAGGAAGTGAAAACCTCATTAGAAATTAGTTGTTTTGTAATTAGCCATACTGAAAGCAAATACTAACCAGGGGTTCACTCAAGAGGGTTTTTTTAAAGATTATATTAAATTAATTATTTACTAAACACTCTTAAAAATATATATTAGGCACAATAACTCATGTCTAATTTTTTTAATATTGTCTAATTTTTTTAAATGGTTGAATTTGTCTAAATCCTAAGAAGAAAGTAAACCTTTTTCCCTAGAAGGTGAAAATGTTATGTATATAATAATAACTAATAAATATTCTTATTTAGCATATCTCAAAGTAGCCAAAAATCAAACCAGTATGTAGATGAATTAATATATCAATGAAAACCAGAAAAATTCATACTCCTGTATTTTTTTTGGTTTGGTTTGTTTTGGGGGTCGCACCAGGGCTGGAGCAATAACACAATGGTAGGGCGTTTGCTTTGTGCACAGTCAGCCTGGCTGAGCCAGATTCGATTCCTCCGCCCCTCTCTGAGAGCCCAGCAAGCTACCAAGAATATCTCACCTGCAGAGCAAATCCTGGCAAGCTACCAGTGATGTATTCAATATGCCAAACACAGTAACAACAGGTCTCAGAAAAAAATGGAGACATTACTGGGCCCGCTCGTGAACAACGGGAGGACAGTGCTCCAGTGCTACAGTGCTACCAGGTGGTACAAAGGGCTTGCTCTGGGCTCTGTGCTCAGGGGTAACTCCTAGTGGTGCTACAGGGCCACGTATGGTTCAGAGAATCAAACCAGGCCCCATTCAAGGCCTTTGTCTCCAACACCACACCCCGTATTTATGTCAACTCTAAGACACTATGACTAAAAAAGATGTGATCGGATAGATTAAAAGACAGGTTGGATTATAGTTTTGGTAAATGATAGATCTGATATGACAGCAAAATATTATTGTGGACCTCCTAAAATGTTAGAGAGAGAGAGAGACATACACATTCCATGTAGCTGAAATACTCTATACATTTCTGTGTGTTGATGCCATTTTACAACAAGGAAAACAATATTCAGAAATACTTTATTTTACTAATAATCTACATAGAGATTTGAAAATCTTGGATTTTGGATTTTCTTTCTGGAACAATGATAGGCCATTGACGCTTTTGATCATGAACATTAAACCATCACCAAGAGTCTAAGAAAAAATCATTTAGAAGTGCAAAAACTGAAAGAGAGAAATTGTTGGTAGTGAAGTAAAATACAAGATTAATGAAATAGACCTGCAAAGAAGTAATTTTTAAAAAGAATGTTATGTAACTGGGTTGGCTTCCACTAAAAGCAGTTTTATTTGGTTATTGTTTTATTTGTCTGTTTCCCCTTTCCCATAATAAATACATTTTCCATTGTCTTTTTCTTTAGAGGAAATCTGGCTTCTGTCCCACCACCTTCCTTCCCCAGCGCATTCATGGAAATTCCTGCCTTGTGACATTTCAGTCTTGCTTTAGATTCTAGTCTCTGATCCTAAAACTTCTTACCTCCAACTGTAGGAGCAGATTTCAGGACAGGCCGCAATGGCTCATATCCATATCTATCGCATCTCTCCATTAGAAGTACAAACTCGGACGTTCCAGAGAAACTATCTCCTTCTGATGATTATAATCCTTTGTGAAATACTCTCAGCAAAAGAGAGACATGAAATGTCTATCATTCACATTCCCCAGTATGTGCTGACTTTAACCCCACGAATTTTCAAATTGACATCAGTTTCTTTACAGTGAGAAATTTCAAATCCATGCCAAGTATTTCCTTTTGAAATGGTTGTTCCTGATGTTTTTGGGGAGCTTAGGTAGGCAGACTCAGCTTGGCAGTCAATCCCAGGAATTTGCAGTTCTGCATCCAGCTTTCTTATGAGATAATCAAGGTTTCTCATCCATTAGAAGGGTGCTACCTTAGGAGTACAAAGTCAGGAATGACTTTTAAAATTGAAAACGCCAAGTCTGTCCAATATATGCGCCAGAGCAATAGTACAGAGAGTAGAGCACTTGCCTTGCATGTGGCAGAATCAGGTTCAATCCCCAACATCCCATATTGTCCCTCAAATCCATCAGCAGTGACCCCAGAGTGTGGAGCCAGGAGTAAGCCCAGAGAATCTCTGGGTGTGGCCCCAAAACCAAAACAAAGTCTCTCTGATATATGAAAAGAGAATATTTATTAATTAAAAAATTATGATAAGCTATATGCCCTAATTTTTCTGATAAACATCTTCTAAAATGTATAGCAAATCATTCAGAGAGATTAGCCATTATGAAAACTTCTCAATGGGAGTGTCATTTGGGGGGCTATTATGTTTTCTATGTTACAGAATCAAATAAATTTATTAATTTCAATATAGAAGAAAAATATTAAACATATTATTAAACTTATTATTATGAAAAATATTAGTACTTTCTCAAAATGCTTATCAAATTATTTTGAACTTCTCTATTGCCTTTATTCATCATCAAACTATTTTCTCTGGGAGAGGGGTAGCATTTGACTTGTATATCATTATTATGTCAGTGAATGAAATCAGAGGCATTAGTCACTATTTCATGAAATCAATTAAACTACTAACTAATAAAATGAAAATCACTAACAAAAATGTTAGTGAACAAAGTTTTTAAAAGTCTTTTTAAACTTAAAAAAATATTAACTATTTTAGGTTTACAGAAGAGTTGTGAAGAGCAGAATTCCAGTATATCCCTCGACCTTACTGTGGCACATTTGTTAAAGTCAAGGTGTCAACACAATCCAGTTTTATGAAGTTAAACATATGTGCTATTTGAAATACTTTTGTTTTCTATAGTTAGTATGAGAATCATATAATGTCATATAATGATTTTGGATTTCTGCAAAGAGCCAGATAACTACAAGATTGGTTTCTGTGCATCAGATGTTATGGCTGTGCCAGAGAGCCACTCCTGGGGGCAACTCGTGACCTCGGTAGGATGTGAAGGATGAGCCGGTACCGCCCCACTTCCCATGAGACTGCAGTTGCCCCATCACCGCCAGCTCATACCTGGCTTTCCTATAAGCTCTGAGGGGGGGCCACCTTGCTGCCAGGGTAGGGAAAGGCAGAAGAGAGCAACACCCTTTCCCTCCCGGGGAGACATGGCACCGTAGTTTAACGCATGGTCCATTCATTTTTCTGCCGCAAGATGCCAGGCTCTGGATTAAGTTCTTTTGCCTCTGGAGCCATGGCTGTGCCAGAGAGCCGTTCATGGGAGGCAACTCGTGACCTCGGTAGGGCATGAAGGACGAGCCAGTATCGCCCCCTTCCCATGAGACTGCAGTTGCCCCGTCACCATCGGCTCATACCTGACTTTCCAATAAGCTCTGAGGCAGCCGCCATCTTGTATGTGGTCCAGATGGAGTTCTGCCAAAAGCCACTGGGTTTCGAGATTTGTTTCTGTGTCTCTGGGATCATGGCCATTAATCTGCTTGATCAGGAGCCAGAGAGGCCGTTTGTAGGCGGTGACTCAGGGTCTCGTTGAGATGGGGAGGAAAGGGCCGGTTCCACCCCCATCTGGTGAGGCCCCGCGTGTCTCATCACTGCAGGCCCAAACCTGACTGTCCTGTGGCCTCTGGACGATGTCGGTCACTGGGCCACCAAGGGGTACAGGCCAAGGCACAAAATCTATTCTCACCTGGATTGGCCCAGCGCCAGTAACCTACTGCAGAAACAGGACACATTTCTGCCAAAAGCCTTTGGGTTCCGAGGTTCGTTTCTGAGTCTCTGGGATCACGGCTGTTAAGCAGTTCTATCAGGAACCAGAGAGGCCATGCCTCTAATTAAATAGCTGAGCTGGAGGTGGTTTGTGGGTGTGTCTCCCACATATCTAACTTTTGGTCGTTTACTTTCTTGGTAAACTTTGCCCCAAGTATTTGGGATCTGGCCAAAGGCACAGCAGCAGTTTTGGGGTATCTGAAAGTCTGACGGTGCCACCAGGCTGCTGATGCACTTGCCTCACAGGTACAGATTGACCTGCTGGCGGCATCATACCCCCTAAAAATAATTTTTAATTGCAGCTTATGTAACATGGTTAGAATAGCATTAGCTTGTATGATTTTGATATAAAATCTCATCATCACCAAAATATCTAAGATCCTCCACCACTGTCCTTATTTCACTTCTATTTCTCTTCCTACTGTCCCCATTCACCCCACAACTGGTAATCTCAATTCTGCAACCAAAACCAAATTTTTTTATTTAATACTGTCTACTACCTTGTTCTATTTCTCTATATTCACAAATGAGTGAGATTATCTTGTTTTGTCCTTCTCTCTCTGAGTTAATTCATTAACTGTTACCCTCCAGTTCTAGGTTCCAACAAACTGCAGGACTTTATATTTTCTTGAACTTGCATAATAACTCATTGTGTATAACACTGTCACTGTCACTGTCATTGTCCTCCCTTTGTTCATCAATTTGCTCAAGTGGGTCCAGTAACATTGTAAGACTTGTTGTTACAAACTTTTTAAAAGTTTTTTAAAATGTAAATTTTTATCATTTATCTGTCGGTGGACATCTATGTTGTTTTTGTATCCTGACTATTATATTTAAGACTGTAATGAAAATAGATCTTTTTGGATCGATGTTTTTCTGTTCTTGGAATAGTTTCCAAAAAGTGATAGCTCTATTTTTGCTTTTTGGAGAAGTCTCTATACTGTTTTCCAGGGTCTGAACCAGATGATATTCCCACCCACACTGAAGAATGAGGGTTTCTTTGATGGCACATGCAAAAGACTGGCTGTTTCCAGTGTTTTGTATGCATGTCCATTTCATTGGTGAGAGATAATAACTCATTGTCATTTTGATTTGCATTTCTCTCACAACAGAGCTGATGAACACTTTTTCACCTGATTATTGGTCATTTGTTTGTCCTCCTCAGAAGTTTTTGTTCATCTCCTTTCTTATTTTTTGATGAGTTTATTATTTTTGTTGCTGGCCTTTGTGCTTTATGATCTTAGATATTAGTCATTTAACTGACATAGGGTGGGCAAATATTTTAATATTTTCTCCTATTCAGTAGAGTATCTTTAGCCCAAAATTGTTTGACCATGAAAAACTTTTTAGTTTGATGTCTTTCCATTTGTTTGTTTGGTTTGGTTGGGGACCACACACAGTGGTGTTCAGGGCTTGTTTCTGTTCTGTGTAGAGGGACCACTCCTAGTAGTGTTCATTGAATTATATGTGGTGCTGGTGATCAAACCAAAGTCAAAAGTATGCAAGGCAATGCCTTGAGTCTCTGTACTTTTTCTCTAGTTTCTATTATCATTCCATTTGTTTTTTCTTGGGTTCTTTTTGCCACTGAGAGACACCTGTGAGGTCCATATCCTTGAGTTATTCCTATATTTTTTCAATGTTTTTATGGATTCTGGTGTAATATCAAAGGTCTTTAATCCACTTTGAGTTATACTTTTTTGAGGGGGATGATGGATTACATCCAGCTGTGTTCAGAGATTATTCTGGCTCATTGCTCAGGGATCACTCTTGTGTTCCTGAGTTAAGGGGATTTTATGTTAAGTGTTAAGGGGACCATATGTGGTATTGGGGATTAAACTGGGTCAGCCACTTCTAGTAACCTTGTACTAACTCTTCAGTCTCCACTTTGAATTAAGTTTTATGTATGGTGTGAGATATAATACCAGTTTCATTTTATATGTAGCTGTCCAGTTTTCCCAGTACCATTTGCTGCACTTCATGATACAGTTTTTTTTCATAGATCTAAGTATTTGTTGCTGGAATCCCAATTCTATCCCATTTGTCTGAGAACCTGTCTTTATTTCAAAACCAAACCATTTTGAGTACCAAAGCATAATAATATGATTTAAAATCACGGAATATGATACCTCCCATACTCTTTTTTTTCTCAGAATTGCTTTGATTATTCAGGGAAACTTATGATTCCTAGTTTATTCTTCTATTTTTCAGACAAATACCATTTTCAAAATTTACTCTTTTCAACCCTCTCCTTACATCTCTTAGTGTAGTTGTCATACCTTTATCATAGTTAGATTCCTATGCTACTCTACATTCCATCCTAGGATCTCTAAGATGCTAACCATTTTTTAATATTTTTTATACACTAAACTTCATGATGTATGGTTTTGCAGTTTTTTAGGTTTTAGTACAATCACTAAACTATGCACTTACTACACCAGTGCCATAACAGAACATTTCCACCATCTTAAATATTTCCTGAGTGTCTCCACTGCAGTCAGCCACATATCATCCAAGAGCTCTTTGCAATTTCTGATGTGCTTACAATCTGTTAGTTCTGCTTTTCCCAGAATATCAGAGGAATAAAATGATACAATATGCAGTCCTTCAGATCTGGCTTGTTTCACTTAATAAAATATTCTTGAGGGATTTGGGGGGGGGGTGAAAGGGGGAGTGAGCCACACCCAACTGTGTTTAGGGCTTTCTTCCTGGTTCTGTGCTCAGGAATCATTTCTGGAAATGCCATATGTGGTGCTCAGGATCAAACAGATGTTGGCTGCATGCAAGGCAAATGCCTTAACCCTTATTGTTAACACTCTGTCTCTACAATGCTTTCAAAATTTCTCATGTTTTTCTGTCAATTGCTCATTTCTTTTTCTTACAGTACCACTGAATGGATTCCTCCATTTTTAATGGCTATAAATACATTTTCTATAAACATTAATGCAGAATTTTGTTTCAATATAAGTTTAATTCACTTGGAAATACCTAAGAGTGTGACATTTGGATCACAATGTAAATCTATGCTTAACTTTGAGATGCTGCCAAGATTTTATCAAGGATCTTTAAAAATATTTTTATCAATGACCTTTGTAAATATAAATTGTAGCTTGGAGATAATCCTTCAATACAAAATTTGGTTGTTGCATTCTTAGCTAATTATCATAACTTTAAACAATTTTTAAATATCCTTTAAAAATATCAATAATTTCTGGTGACTGGAAGAATCTTGGGCCAATCATGTGTGCTAACATCCTCTGTGAATAGAGTTAGATACTTAGCTACAAAAATTATCAGGTGAAAGCACTCTCTGTCTTAAATATATTTGTAGAAATAAAGGTGCTAATTCATGAAGACAAAAGGTAAAGGTAAAGATCCTCCCGCTGTTCATCGATTTGCTCGAGCGGGCCCAGTAATGTCTCCATTGGAGACTTTGTTGTTACTGTGTTTGGCATATCAAATATGTCACGGGGAGCTTGCCAGGCTCTGCTGTGCGGGAGAGATACTCTCAGTAGCTTGCCAGGCTCTCCGAGAGGGGCGGAGGAATCGAACTCTGGTCGGCCATGTTGGCCGCGTGCAAGGCAAATGCCCTGCCGCTGTGCTATCGCTCCAGCCCCAGTTTGAAATGAAGAATGTGGTCATTTTTCCAAAGTACAATAAAAATTCTGAATTTATTAATGTTTGTCTCACTTTAAAGCTCATGCCTCTCAAATACAAGAGCACTAGACTATGAGTGTTTTTTTCAATATGACTATTAAAAAAACTGAGATTATCTTTTATATATGACATACCTTACATGGTACGATTTCCATTGACTTCCAGATTTAGATACCACTGAATAGACTCCTAAAATAGAAATTATTCTTATATCATCTTCAATTACCTTCATTAAGTTCAATGATGCACTTCAAGTAATTTTCTAAATGGCTTTGCAAAATTCAAGCTACATCCTCAAATTTTTGAAGGACAAGTCTTTCTTTCATTTCTTAGCTTTTCCCTATAGCTCCAGAGTCAGGAGATAACTGACTCAGCATTTTCAAAGACTGAAATATGTCATTGTTGTGCAAGTCTGCATTTTACCCTCTCCTTCAAAAACAAAATGAAAATAGAAAAAGTAGTAGAATCTTAAGATAAATAAAATATCTTTTTGTATTTCTTTTTCTATGTCATATGAAGTTTCTCAAACAGTAAACTAATTATACACTCTACTCTCCTTTACTGATTGAAAATGAAATTTGCCCACTCTGGTTTTTGCCCCTACAAAAAAATAAATAAATAAAAGGCATAAAGGCAATAATTCTAGAGCCTGTCTCTATCTAGAAATCATGGAGATGAATTTTATTTTTTATTTCATATGACTTTACCATTTTTTCACATCATGTTTAATGAGGATAATCTGTTGATCTTTATAAAGCAATCTCGCTCCAAAGAGATCAATAAAAAGAAAAGGCATTTTTTTCATCTCTGATTTCAAGAGCCAGGACCAGCTTCACATGTGTGTGTCCATGTGTGACCTAAAGCCGCACATTTAATGCTTTATGCCCTGCTGTCTCTGTCTTGCAATTTTTAATACGTTTTGAAAATAAGATCCCTCATTTCCACTTTGCATTGAATCCTGAAAATTATATAGCAGTTCCATCAAGGCCATTACTTTAATCATTAGTCAAGGCATTACAAGGGCACTCCACAGATCTGTACATATTTTTTCTTATAATAGAAGCTATTTTTAGGTCCATCACCTTCTGAATCAGCCTACTTGGCTTTTCGAAGACTAGAGTTCTGTAAATCTCTCTCTTCTTATTTGTCAGGAATAAGGATAGGATGGGAGAAAAGAGTCAAATAGCAGTTTGGTATTTAGCACTCTTTCAATGGTCCTGATTAATTAAAAGACTTGTGATTTAAGGGAATCATCTAGTAAGCCCACCCGTTTGTAGAGATGAATCAAGGGAACAGAGTGTGATGAGTAAGACTTGGCGTGGGTAAATCTATATCTAGTAGATCAATATATTAGTATATCTAGAGAAAATCCATTTCCACCACTCAACTGGGATCTTGAACAAAAAACTTAAACACTGAGGGCCAGCTATTCATCTTTTTCTTTAAATGTTAGAAATAATGAAATCATTCTATAAAAATTTTAGCAAGGGAGAGTAAAATGTAGAACACTGTATTTTCTTTATAAAATTACACTCCTAAGTGTCTAAGTTTGAAGCTCTCCTCCCCTTAGATCATTCTTACTTTGGGGACTATTTTTCAGCCTTTTTAGGTTATCATTAAAAGCTTGTTGCATGTGTACACAGCTGAAAAATGCAAATGAATGAGAAGAGTTTCTAACGTACAGTTTCTCTCATATTCCATATGCTTATTAAATTGTTTTTAAATTAATAAAATTAAATAGAGGGATTATCAAGAGTGGCAAAACACCTTTTTCACAATTTTTCAAAACCTTGGCTTGGCTTACTCACCCACCCATGTCTTATAAACATAGGGCTCTCCATCCTGGGCTGAAGGCTTATTCTGTTTTCACTCTTTAAGAAGAGGGTTTTTTAATAAGCTTTGTATATAAATTATTAATGCTCCCTGAGAAAATTCATTCTTCAATTTCTCCTCATTCCTGAGAGCACTGAGTTGAAGTCACTTAAAAATTCTAACTTTTCAATGACATTATACGGGAGGCCAGATTAAAATTTCTTTCATGCCATTATCATCACCAAATAATGTACCAAAATGCCAGAAGTATACCATCACAGAGAAACTTCAATGTTCAATTTGTTCAGTGTCATTTACAATTAGGTTTCAGTAGATGGAGCACATAAGTAAACAATCCAGGTGCTTTATCACATCCCACCATCAGATTTTACCCAACCACAGTAATTTTTGTATTGAAACCTTTTTGGCTCAATAGCTTTCTTTGTGTGTGCCTGCTTATTGACTTTGGCAGTTGAGAGGAAATCGCATTAAACAAGAGACTAACCGGTGGGACAAGGTGCAGAGCTTAGACCCAGCCCTCCCATCCTTCTTCAGAATACTCCATTAGAAAGGGAAAAAGCTCATTTTATTCAAATGTGTCACACACCTTTGTTCTCTAAGATTCAGATATAGTTCTGAAACCTCCATGGATCATATCTATCTATTTTACAAATTGTTTCATTTCTAGTGTGATTTTTGTATTACTTCCCAGATTAAAGGTATCATTCTTATTACCTAATAAAGCTGTTTCCCATTAAAATTGTCACTGAACTTCAGACTTTGTACTTTTAGAATGATCTCAACCATGTCCTTTGTTTCAAAGACCATACCATTTAAGTGACTTGCTAAAAATTTGCAGCATTTTAATTGCAGGTCTGGAGTGGAGGAAGGCTCCTGACTCCTAGGTCTAGGGTACTTTTCATTTGGAAGGAGAGCAGTTCTAGAAATCATGGCATCTGTCTGTGTCCTTTGCTAAAAAAGTGTCTCCTACAACCTGCATTAAAACCTACCCACTCTGTCAGAGTTGCTAGAGGCTCAAATATAGGTGAAAATCTCTGAGTTGTCACAGACATGTAAAAATTAGAAAAGTATTATTTTGGGTTTTTTGTTTTTGCTTGGGTCACACCAGCTGTGCTCAGGGCTTACTCCTAGCTCTGCACTCAAGAAATACTAGTGGGCTCACAGGACCATATGGGATGCCAGGTATTGAACCTAGGTCTGCTGTGTGCAAACAAGCACCCCAATCACTGTACTATCTCTCCAGCCCAGGAAAATCTTGCTTTTTTTTAAGTATAAAACTACATTTCAACACGACCCCCATCCAGTGCTTATATCCCAAGTTTCTTTGGGGGATATTTTTCTCCATGGTTTTTTGTTTTGTTTTGTTTTGCAGAATGGGGGGATGTAGAGTGAGTCTTCAAAGAAGTGCTCATAACAGGAGCCCTTCCTGACAATTCTCCACCAATCAGCTGAATGTTGGACCAGTTGAATGCAAGGTCAAGAACCTGGTTCTCACTGCCATAAACGTGTAAAGGCTGTGTATCAAATTTACAGATGACTAAACTTAGTCGGCAATCTGACTCTTTTATCCTGATGCCTTATCATCTAGTCAAGGATCTGAATTTGCATTCATTTAAATATGCTTAGCTTCGTTTGTTCCAAAATCAAACTAAATGAAGTAATCCTAGAGTCATTCAACAAATCTTTAGAACTCCTTTGTATTTGGGGTAGGGAGTAGGTGCATGGGTAGAAGGGTATGAAGGGTAGAGGTACTTTCATTGCTTGCAAGACGTGTAAACCAGACCCAAGACAACCATTCAAATGTTTGCAATTAAAAGGGTATCTCCCTCCCTAAGCCCCACTATTACCCTGTTCACTCAGCCCATCCTGCTTCAAACTTCACCTTCTATCTCTAGTTTGCCACATGTGCCACTACCATCATGTAAGACCTTGTATAAAGTTGTCTTCTCACGCCCTATCTAGACCTATTACACCAGAAATACTGGAGTCATAGCCCCACTGTCCTTCACTTATAAAGCATAGAGGTAAGTCTCAGTCATACTAAGATTTCACAATCTTCATAAAGTTTGATGAAACCTTATCCTCTGACCACAAAACTAAGGTTACCAAGTAGGACACAGAAAGAAAGGAGGCTTAAACGGTCTGGTATAATGTGAGGAGAAATACATCCATGCTGGTGAGAGTGCAGTAGGGCTGCATTGTCTCCCAAGACACATAAACGGGTATAATCCAATATTATAAACCAATGTTATCTCAAAAGAAACATTATTGAAGAGAGTCTGATGAGACTATTTAAGACTAAAATAACTGTTAAATAATTCAGTGAAGACTAAATAGGAGCTGAACAAATAGAATGAGAAACAGTCTGGGATTCAACTGAATTGAGATAATTACTCAACCTGCCAAAACTTTGCATTTGTCGGTGCAGACAGTAGGGTGCTTGTCTTGAACATGACTAACATGGGTTTTAATTCCCAGCACTGCATGTGGTCACCTGAGCCCTGCCAGGAATGGTCCCTGAGTGCAGAGCCAGGACACAACTTGGTGTGATCCCAAAACAAGCAACCAAAACTTTGTAATTCATCTTGTGATCCTTGCAGCTAAGAAGAAATCAAAAATTTACGAGGGTCTGAAAAAGACAAGAGATAGACAGGGGTGGTGGGATAGTATTGGCCCATTTAGTTAGAGTTATAATCTCTTTCCCTACAAAAGGTCAGATGAGCCCAGAGCATGAAGAGATACGTGTTGCGACCTTGGAAGAATGAAAGAAGGAACAGTCATCTATCCTTTTGCTGGGAAGGACCTGAGCAGGCTAGAGGCTCTGTCTAGCTTCTAGGCTGCACTTTTGCACTGCACCCCTGGTTGAGCAGCAGCTGAGTACATAACTCTGAGCTTGTGCCCAATCTCCTGCTTCAGCTTTCCAAGGTCCCAGGCGAGGTGCAAGTTCTGGTCTGCCAAAGGAAGCCAACTTCTCCTGAAGGCCATACCCAGCACAAGAATGGAAATTTTCGAGTCAGGGAGGGCTGACAGGGTCCAGTGGTAGTCTGTCTCCAGTACCACTTTGTATTTCCTTCCCTTCCCAATACTGTGAACTTGGGCTCCATCACCAGACAAAGAAACAAAAACCTTATATAAATTGTGCAATCCTCTTCCACAGTTGCTTAAGGTAAAATCCCTAAAACAAATCCCTTTAATAGTATGTATGTATGTTGGTTCTTAGATAATAAGGGATATTGAGATAATTATAGATGACAGATACATATCATGATTCTTGAAACAACATCTAATAAATATATGTTATACATTGAAATGGGATACCAACGTGATCAAGTTTTAAACATGAAGGAGGAGCTAGTGATGAAGTGATAAGGTAAATGAAGGTATAAAAAGAAAATTAGTGTGAGACTGAAGGATTTGAAGAGACCGATTATAAAAATTGAGATGTTTTAAGAAGACATTCAGAGAGGATTTTAAAGGCATTATGGAGGCCAGAGAGATAGGACAGGGGTTAAGGAACTTTCCTTGCATGTTGCAAACCCTGATTAAGTCTCCAGCACTGCATATGGTCCCTGAGCACTGCCAGGAGAGAGCACCACCAGGTATGACCCCCCCCAAAAAAAAGTTAGCTATTAGTTAACCATTAATCCATGAAAACATGTGGAAGAAACTTTACTGATGCTAAGCAGAACTTAAAAGCAGACATAAAAAGTCTACATACTGTATAATTCTAACTATAAGACATCCTGGAGGTAAAAAAAAAAACTATAGAAACAATATGAAGAATAGTAATTCCCAGAGTTTAAAGGAAGAAAAGACAGAGTCCAGAGTATATTTAGGCTAGTCAACTACACTGCATAATAATATAATTATACAATATATAATTAATTATATTATAACACCATAAAATATACATTATATAATAGTTCAATTAACTATTGCCACCACGCCTGACTGTCCTCGCCGCCAGGGCCCCTTGGAGGGGAGCAGGTTGAGCTTTCCTCCCCGCCCCGACCAGGGCTCCGGCAGCCACAGACCTCCAGGACCAGCCACCATCATGCTGAGACCACTCTCCGCACACGTGAAGGTACTGGCAGAGGGACAAAGTCTCGCAGGTTCCAGGGCCGAGATCTCCAAGCCTACTCGGATTTGGGCCGAGCATCCTCCACCCAGATCCTCCAAATTCCAATAGGCGGGTCTCACACCCACCAACTGCCCCCCTGGCGCCGTGTAATCCCATCAACGGCCAAGACTCAGAGACTATAAAAACCAGCTCCCGGAACAGCACGGCCACAAATGCGGCCGCAACATCCTATTATAACATCTTATTATCTCATTCCTACTTTGGGCAAACTGGCAGGCTACCAAATGTAGCCTGCCCACACGGCAGAGTCTGGGAAACTCCCCATGGTGTACCCAATATGCCAAATACCAGTAACAATGATGGGTCTCATTCTCCTAAAGAGCCTTGAATATAATCTCAGGGCTAGGATGAAGGAGACGTTACTGGGGCCTGCTCGAGGCAATCGACGATTAACAGGATGATTTGTGATTTGTGTGATATAATAGTTGCATCCCATATAGCTATATATTATAGTTCTATATAGTCATATATATAATACTGATAATATATGGATACATTTATCAAAACCCATAGAGATCAGCTCACAGTGATCCCTAATCTCAACTATGATCTTTGTATGCCACTATGAGTGTAGTTGCATCATTTGTAACAAATGTCCCACTGTGCTGGAAACACTGAACATGTGTATGGATGGGGTACCAGACAACTGCCTGCCTTTTTCAGTTCAACTTCACTGTAAACCTAAGCCACTCTCCAAAACTTAAATCTATGTTTTTAAAAAGAAGAAAAAGTAAAAAATATTATCAAAAGCCAGAGAGAAAATTATCCTTATCATGTTCAGCAGAAAATTCACTTGTGCACTGACCACACTAATGAGCAAAGTCGAAAATAGCTTTAATGAGCTAGATGAAATACCTAAGGAGAGTTCCAGGTAAGGGCTAAACTTGCCATCTGGCTCCTTTTCCTTCTGAAAGCAAAATAGGAAATTGGAGACAAATTGAAAAAAAATCAACATAAAGAAGATAGGATTTTCTGAGTTCAAAACACAAAATGTCGTTTCACCCTCAGTCTTACTGAGAATCTCAAATTTTAAAATGACTTCAGAATAAAGATCAAATTTGGTGAGAACTAGATCTTTCCTGAAGACCTTAGAAAGATCCACAGCGGTACCTGAGAAAACCATTCTGGGGGTGGAGGAGGGAGACTCTCTAATGTCCAAACTAAGACTCACACTGAGACAAGATCGGAGGAGCAGACACTGTGGTGGAGGGTCTTGTGTTAGAACACTGACGCATGACACCCTATCACTGAAAAGCATTAGAAATCATGGCGGTCAAATGAAATTTAAATAAATAAAAGTAGACCTCACAATTGTGCTCCTCCCAACAAAAATTCCTCTAAGATATTTTAATTATATTTTCCATTCTTCTTGAGTATTAATTTGTTATGCCTTCAATACTATTAATAATGGTTTCTCATGGACTTAATTTTAACACCACCCCGTATCACTAGTGAAAACTAGGAGTTGAACAAATGGAGTGAAAAACGTTCTGGGATTCAACTGAATTTAGATAACTAACTCAACCTGCAAAAAACTTCGCATTTTGGGTTAGAGAGGATAGGGTGCTCGCTTTTCACATGATCCACTCCAGTTCAATCCTTGGCACCCCATATGGTCACCTGAGCCCGTCAGGAGTGATCCCTGAGTGCCCTTCCCTTCCTCCCTCTCATCTACCTCCAACCTAAACACTGTGTCAGATTCCCCTTTATGTTGTCCTTGGATCAGAGAGGTAGCAACAAAGTTCTCCAAAGATTCTTGAAGGTGCTAACTCTCCAAGCGTGTGGAGAGTGGCCTAGAGCATGGCTGTGGCTGGTTTCTGGAGGTTAAGTAAAAACAATTAAGTGAGTTCTATAAGGAAGTGGATGGGGAGAGGAAAGAAATCTTAGATTGTTGGTAGAGGAACACAGAGTATGATAAAGATCAGCAACATTCCATGGTTCTTTCCCTTGACAATATCCTAGCAATGGATTCTTACCTGCATAGTTAGCCCCAGGTGTGGTAAGTTTGGGGAAACCCTATAAAAGCAACTTTGTAAAGGCAAACCGTATACATTCCCCATCTTGAAGGTTGCTCACATCTCATCCTGAGGTGCACAATTCTTTTCTTTTACTTTAGGATGGAATTCCACACCCTTGACTCTCTTCCCCCTTTCTTTCCCTCCTTCCTCATATTTCTCTAAATATAACTGTTTTTATTTCAGCATTCGTCTCCTCCTAAAATTCTTTTCTGTGAGAAAAGACAAGTAACCTGGAAGTCAAAACTGATTTCCCTTTTCCTGCAAAGACCAATTCCTCCCTCCGGCTGAGGGCACAACTCCTTGAGAACTAGGTGATAGACACCAGTGCTTTTGTGGTGAATCAAGTGGATTTTGGTGCAGCTTGACAGCTGCCCAGTAGGGCTCGTGAGAAGTGAGTATCCATGTGTTGCAGGAGCTGAAGCGTATTTTTCCAGTCTTAACCTCCCAGGCATTTCCCCCAGGTTACCCAAATAGATCAAGAGGAAAACAGTAGTATTTTCCTCTCTAGGTCACTGTCTCCTTCAAGGTCACTTTTTCTCTAGCTCATCACTTTATGTGTCATATGCAACACTTTGCTTAGGTTTGTAAACATGACAGATCACATACCTCAGCAGATTAGTGTATGGAGTTATTCTTGTGCCCACCAGTCTGCTACCCACCCTATCCAAAAATATGCTTCCTTAATCTCTTTTCTCTATTCAAACATTTCCTTGAGACTGTGCAGGAAAAATGGTTCCTTTGAGAGCCCAAATTTGCCATCTTACAACCTGACAGCTTGTTGTCAATAAAGTTCTTCCTCAATCCCTCACTATGTCTCTTGAATGTCCTAGAGCAATGGTGGAACCACACCTTTCTGGTTACACTTCCCACACTTATATATTTGTTCAGTTCTCTTTGATGTTCACAGGTCTATTCATTGTTCCCAAAACATAACCTCATGCCAAAGCAGCTGGAGCCAAAAAGGAATCCACTAGACACCATTTAGAATGTCTTCCTGTTTTTAACCCCTGGTCCATTTAATGAACCAAGATCACTAGCCATTAGAAACATCCTTGTGGGATGCTAATAGGAGTCAACCTTAGGTTGTTCTGACCATAAAATATATCAATACATGCAAAGTATTTTTACTAGCTAGGGTTTAGCAAATTCCCAATAAAGAGTATTATCCCTATGAGCTTACTGTGTCTGGCATATCAAATACTCTCGGTAGCTTGCCGGACTCTCCGAGAGGGGCGGAGGAATCGAACTCTGATTGGCCATGTTAAATCTGGCATGCCTACCGGGTTGAAGAAGACTTCTCAGAGATGTAGCATTGCTTTATTTTTTTCCTGGAGAAACATTTTTTAATGAATCACTGTGAGATTCAGTTACAGAATGTAGCATTGCTTTAAAAATTAGTTCTAGCAAAAGGGAGTGCCATGCCACAGAGGCAGGGTGGGATGGGGGATAAGGGGGGTGGGAAGAGTACTGGGATCAGTGGTGGTGGAAAATGGGCACTGATGGAGAGATGGATACACTATCATTGTACAACAGAAACCCAAGCACAAACATTTGTAAGTCTACAACTGCACCTCATGGTGTTTCACTAATAAAAAA
Organism: Sorex fumeus; assembly: GCF_029834395.1. Taxonomy (NCBI): domain Eukaryota; kingdom Metazoa; phylum Chordata; class Mammalia; order Eulipotyphla; family Soricidae; genus Sorex; species Sorex fumeus. The sequence goes on from NW_026606188.1 coordinate 30,968,229, forward strand.
AAATTTTTTTCTTAAAAATGTTGATCTTTAAAAAAAATGCATATGAAGATGTATGTCCACACACAAAAGAACTGCATAATTATTTTATAGACAATTCACTCAATGTTAACAAAATCTGAAATCAAACATTCTTCTACTTACTAATAAGTAAACTGTAGTACATCTAAATTAATAAAATAGTATTCTTTTCTATAACTAAAAAGGAATAAACTATCTATCCATGAAAATGTATTAAGAAAATTAAAGCACATATTGCCAAGTAAAATAAATCATTATAAAGCTTATATGCTATACAATTACAACTACAAGGTACACTGGAAACAGAAAAAATATATTTAATACAAATCCCAAAAGTTACATCAGCTCACGGTGACAGGGATAAATATATAAAGCACAAGGGATTTTAAGTGCAGTGAAGATCCTCAATGAAGCATGTTGCATAATATAATTATAATTTTCTTCAAGGCCATAGCTTGTACATCATTAAAAGTGAACCATAAGATAAACTATAAAATTTGAGTGATGTGTTGATTAGTTTTCCTAGTTATAAAAATGTACCATCCTTTGGGATATTTTGATAATGTGTAAATGGAGAAGTATATGAGAAGTCTGTGTACCTTCCCCTCAAATTTCCTGTGAACCCAGAATCATTTTTAAAATAAATACTTAAAGTAAAAAAATTAAAAAATAAAAAAAATTAGTTCTAGCTTTCAGTAGTACCAAGGATTAAAACTTGGTTCCTATCCCTTTCTCATAACAAACTACACCATCAAGAGGCAAAAACTCATGCTAGGTAGTTATTTGGTGTGAGATTAGATGAGTCAGGATTTCCAATCCACGCTAAACTATAGATGTTATAAATAGTTCTTTTATAAAGTGAGCGATTCAGAGCAAGGCAGCCTCAATGAGGAAAAAGAAAAAAGATTGACAAAAGAGAAATGCTCTGGTGTTATAGAACAAGAGGTTGAATCACTTTTTGAAAAGAGTGTAAAGTGTGATTAAAACACAATGTGAATGTTCTGTGCTGATAATACAACACATATCCCCCTGTCCTACCCTCCAAACTTTTAAGTCCTGTGGAGTGGTGTGTGAATAAAAGGCAAAATGAAGTATCACATTATGCCAAGTACCTATAAAGCTAAAGCCCATAAAGAGTAGAATGGAGCAAGTTGTCTCAAAGAAACCTAAATGAATGAGTATTTCAGGCTACAGTGCTGTTCTGTATACACTGGCTTCGAAACAGCCCAGGTTTTATTTTTAATTACCATCTCCTAGTAGCTCAACAAAAGGTACTTCCTGAGGATTAACCATTTGGAGGCGGGGAGGATTTTCACAGCTATCAGCGTCTTCTCTTCCTCTTCAGGAAATACCAGGCCTTTTGAGAGATATTACTTACATGACTACTGCCAAAGTCATTTTATTTCTCATTAACCTCAACTCCTCTATTTTTTCCACACCACAATGTCATAATTGCACAAAAAACAATATTCTAAATTCCTTCTTCCCTTTCTCCCACATCCATTCATATCATAAAGATGTCAGGATTTCATGCAGAGAAAACTTGATCTAAATCTCTGTTTCTCTCTTGTCCATATCTATTCTTCCTTTGGGCTCTTCAGTGGTATGCCCTGACTGTTTTCTTTATTTTACCAGAATTCAATGATAAAAGTACCTGGTGACAGTGGAAGAAAATTCATAGTCCAGTGTGATTATAATATCTTCCGGTCACACATAAACAAAGAAAAGCTCCAGAAAATATCGTTAAACTGAAAGAGATTCCTCTGCAGGTAGTTTGCCCCTACGCCCCTAATTCCACTCTGTGAAAGCATGTGTATTCAGAAAACCCACACCTGTCATCCTCCCCAGTCCCCCCAATCCCTTAGACTCCGCTCCAAGAGGCTCATTATGCATTCCTGTGTCTGATGTAATCTGTCCTCAGTCCCTGCCTGCAACCACTGACCAGTAACTTAGAGGGATGATGATGAAGTGTGGAAGGTCCTGTCCTTCAGATGGTGTTTCAAATTCCAGGGAATATTTCTCAGCTGCAAAGGAAATGCTAGGGGGTCAGCCACAGACCATACACTCCATGCTGTCACTCTAGGGTGTCTGTCATCTAAGTAACAGGATTGGAATAGCTAGACTCCCTGGAACCAGAGGGTCAGATCCAGGCAAAATTAGCTCACCTTTTCTTTGGGGTAATGACAGTAATCTTTTGCAATCCCTGAAGTGCTTTATAGTTAGGAATCATAGGGAGAGTTTGCCAACAATTAATCCCAGCCGAGACCTGCAGGTTTCCAGCACAGGGACTCTCATTAACTCCTGCGTATGCTCTTACACAGAACTGTCCATGTGGGCTATTCTTATCAAACCACATGCAGCAGTAAAAGGCATCAAAACAAGTGGTCCTATCAAGACTCAGGGGTCCAAACTGAGTGCAAAAATGGGGAAGGTCATAGAAGAACCAATTAGTTCGAAAGCAACGCCTTTACCAAAGATGCACTAGCATCTGACCCATCAGCATTGCTTAGGGGCATAGAACTGAACATCTGAAAAGTCAGTCTAAGCCAGACATGTCTTCTGTGAAATGAGTTTTAAGTAGAAAATAATTCTAAATCATATCTTCTCTGACTAGAGAGTTTAAAAAAGTGAAACAAAAGGAATATTCCATAAGTACTATGAGAATTAGATCTTAGGAAAGTAGATAATCATCAATTTCCATTTGTCCAGAAAAGAAGTCACAGAATCGCAAAACTTTAGTGCATGAAGGAACACTGGATAAATTCTAGACATTTTCTTCCTTTAAAATAAATTAATTGGCAGTTACATTAAAGGTTCACAGGGGGCTGGAGCGGGTGGTTTGTCTTGCACGTGGCTGACCCGGGTTTGATTTCCAGCATCCCATAGGGTTCCCTGAGCACCACCAGGAGTAATTCCTGAGTGCAGAGCCAGGAGGAACCTCTGAGCATTGCCAGGGGTGACCCAAAAAAAAAAGCAAAAAAATTTAAAAATAATAATAATAAAAGCTGGACAGAGAGTGCAGGGGTGAAGGGACTTGCCTTGCACAGGGCCAATCCAAGTTCTATCCTTGGCACTGTATATGGCTTCCTAGACCCCTGAGTACTACCAAGGAGTGATCCCTGAGCACAGTCAGGAATAAGTCCTGAGCAAAGTTGGTTGTGGTCCTTCCCTCCCAAAAAACAACAAACAAAAAAGGAGTCAATGTCTCAGTTTCCTCATCTACCTTCAGCTGAACTCCCTCCTCCCCCTACCAGCAGCCTTATAAGAACAGGCTTGCATGAAGGTGAAGAAAAAGTCCTAGAACTATGGCATTTTCTGACATTAAATGAGTGAATAAAGACACTCAATTTGAAAAAAATAAGGGGCAGGATCCTATAAGTTGTACCACTTGAATTTAGAACAGTAAAATCTATCATTTATAATATGCACAATGTGACAATTAAACAATATAATTTCCCCAACTCTCTGAAGTGCTACAGTTTCACACAGCTTCTAAAAATTCCTTTCACAGTTGCCTTTATAGAAGTTTACATTCTGCACTATTCTTAGCTCATAGCTAGGTTTCCAGTTGGAGAATTCCGGGGAGTCCTCAATGCCAAATTCCAGGACGTGAAGCTAATACCACTTCTTCAAACTTTCTAAAATAAAGGCATGATTTTAGGTTTCAGTTCTCAAGAGAATGTTGATTTTAAATCTAGTATAGGCTAAGACAAAAATTGTTATCTGAAAAACTTTTAAAGTAATGATTTCAATAAAAGTTTATGACAGGGTGTCAATAGACGTGATAAATATAAAATTATATACATATATGTTTATATATCTTTCTAAATAAGAATCAAGTATCATAAATAATTCCAAGAAGACTCAAAGAAAATTGATATTTCACATAATAAAATAATGAGATCAATTAATTAATATAAAATGCATTTTTCTATTCCAGACTAATTTGCTGAGTACCTGCTATAAGTACACAATCAGTTATGATCAAAGCAGATGAAAATCCCAGACTGAATGGACACTTTTTTCTAGAGAGAAGAGCCAGATAACAAAAATTAAATTAAAAGTACATATGAGGTTCTGGGTTTGATATTCAGCAATCCCCCCATCCCCAACAACAAAAAAAATGTTCTCGGATAAATTATATAGTGTATTGGAATGTGACAAGCACTAGGCACAGACAGAACAGGATGAGAATAAGAACACAAATATGCTATATAATTTTAAATAGGATGATCTGGGTGTCACTTCCTTGCAAAGTGACATTAGAAAACGCTTGCAGCGAGGGACGAGGGGCTAGAGCGAAAGCACAGCTGGGAGGGTGTTTGTCTTGCAAGCGGCCGCCCCAATCCAGGTTAAATTCCCATCATCTGGTATGGTTCCCCCCCCGCCCCCACAGCACTGCCAGGAGTAATTCCTGAGCACAGAGCCAGGAATAACCCCTGTGCATTGCTGGGTGTGTCAGAAAAAAGCGGGGGTGGGGGGAGAAAGGAAGGAAGAAGGAAGGAAGGAAGGAAGGAAGGAAGGAAGGAAGGAAGGAAGGAAGGAAGGAAGGAAGGAAAGAAAGAAAGAAAGAAAGAAAGAAAGAAAGAAAGAAAGAAAGAAAGAAAGAAAGAAAGAAAGAACGCTTGCAACTATTGAAGGAGCTAGAGAACTTAGAGGAAGAAAATTTCTGACTGAGGTCTGTTGTAACCCTAAGTGTTTTAGATGTCATCAATGAATTGCCCCTTTTCTTCCTCCCAGAGCAGCTTACCATTGCAAACATCCCTAATTCCCTGAGTTTATCTTTAACCTTTCCTTTGTGTTTTACCTCTCATTATCACAGTTCCCCAAGTCAGTCTTGGTTACTTATAAGTCAAAATTTTCTGGTAATTATGGACTGTGTAGCACCATAGCACCATCCTCCCATTGTTCATTGATTTGCTCAAGCGGGCACCAGTAACGTCTTACAACAAATCGTGACACTTGTTGCTACTGTTTTTGGCATATTGAATATGTCATGAGTAGCTTGCCAGGCTTTGCTGTGCGGATGAGATATTCTTGGTAGCTTGCCTGGCTCTCTGAGAGGAGTGGAGGAATCGAACCTGGGTCAGCCATGTGCAAGGCATATGCCTTACCCTCTGTGCTATCACTCCAGCCCCTGGACTGTGCATTTGTAGTGAATTACCTGCTTTTCTACTTCCCCTATAGCCTTTTCATATCTTACTGTAGAGCAATGTTCTTTGCTTAAACACAGAAAGACCTTAATGCTATTCCCCCAGTTTGGGAGTTTATTGACTCTGAAATATATCTGCTCCTGGGCATCCATCTTAATTTCTTGACTCCGGTTTTGGTTTCCATAGTTTCTAACACCCTACAAAGGGAGATCCCACTTTGGGACTGGGATGGACCTGGGGCAAGCTGCAAAGCTACCCCACACAGAAATGGGATGATCTAGAATGCATAAAAGCACAGACTTGGTACAAGCTGTTATGACTTAAGAGACAGGAACCCCCCATAAGGAAGGACAAGCTGAACTAGTCTGAGGACTTAGTCTGGGATTTACTGTAAAAGACCTGCTTGCCTCTCGGAGCCCAAAGAACTAAGTTTTGGAATCTTTATCTCTTACTGTGTTTATCCAAACAACTGCAATTATTGATAAGAAGTAAACTTAAATGTTTAATATGTACAGCTAGAGGGAAAGAGAAAAAGCAATATTGATGTCCCTGGGAGACAAGAGTGTCTCTTGAGTTAATCCCCCCAAGAAAATTGCCTCCACTAAAATGCTTGATCTCTATAAATGATCAACCACACCTACATGCAGTCCTATACTTCAAACCCCTTCAGATGTTCTACAAGTATGCTAATAGTTCTGCATTAAACAAACCATTTTCACCATCAGTCTGTGGTCCCCTGTCTCTTTGTTCCACTGCTGGGAGGCCTAGGGAGGTGGCTCTCAACCACCAAAGGCAGCCCCACACTTTGTGAACTCACAGAGGTCTATAAAGACCCTGAGGCAAAAAACATATCTGCTGTAAGAAGGATCAGAAGAGTAATAGATTAGGTCAAATATTAGTATGGCTGAGTTTATGGGAGATTTTGTACATCACTGTTAACATTTTAATGTTTAACTTGGAGAGTCTTATGCTGAGGAATGAATGATATGATGCTTGCTTTAACAAGATGGAACTTTGCTGAAACAAATAGCAAGGAGCAAAGATGGAAGTAGAAAGACAAAGTAGGAAATGAGAGATGTTTAATAAATAAATAAATAAATAAATAACAGGGTCAGAGCCATAATACAGTGGGTAGGGCGTTTGCCTTGTATGTGGCCAATCTATGTTTAATCCCCAGCATCCTATATGGTCCTATGGTCCCCTGAACACCTCCTGAGCATTGCCAGGTGTGACAGCTGGAATAGAGAAGGGATCACCAAGTCAATGATGGTTGGAGGGATCGTTCAGGGATGGTTGGAGGATGGGAGATGTGTGCTAAAAGTAGATAAAGGACAAATGTGATAGTCTCTCAGTATTTATATTGCAAGCCATAATGCTTAAAAGTAGAGAGAGTATGGGGGAAATTGTCTGCCATGGAGGCAGGGTGAGGGGTTGGATGGGATGGGGGGAGATACTGGGGATATTGGTGGTGGAAAATGTGCACTGGTGGAGGGATGGGTGTTTGGTCATTGTATGTCTGAAACCCAAACATGAAAGTTTTGTAACTGTATCTCATGGTGATTCAATTAAAAAAAGAGAGAGAGAATAGAGAGGATGCTAGTGAGCATACAAATAAAAAGGATTAACCTTCTAAGAATGAAAAACAGAACCAAAGGCAGATGGTAGAGCTAATGGACACAGATGCTGAAAGATAGGTAGATAGTGACTAGAGTCTGAAGCATTTGCTTTCAGTGGTGATTAAGGTGATTAAATGGAGGAAGAAGGTATTAGAGATATAAGTGGAGGCATGACAAAAATAACTAGAAAAGTGGAAAAGTCATAGATAGAAAAAACAATTACCAGAAAATATCACAATTAAAAGTGACAGATTGGGACCTACCTAAGTATGTAAACTGTAATATTGCCTTAAATTTTTCAAAAAGAAAATAGATTTTCTTAACATTAAAAAAATAAATAATAAAGACTTTCTATTAAAGTCATGATGGTATTTTTAGAAAAGGAAAAGCAACATTATTTCCAACTGCAGTTTTCTCCAGTTATGAGTTATTTACTGTAATTCTTTAAAAAAAAAACTTTCTCCTCTATTAAATTTGTGAACTTACTAATATTTACATGGTGACAGAAAAACAGTGGGACTGGATAGAAAGAGCAAATAAAAAACAAATAAGTGTGACTGGAGTGGTAGGGTGTTTGCCTTGTATATACAACCTGAGTTCGATCCTCAGCATCCCATATGGTCCCCTGAACACTTCCAGGAGTAGTTCCTGAATGCAGAGCCATGAGTAACCACTGAGCATCCATGGGTGTGACCAAAATAGACAAAAAAAAATAATCAAATAAGTATTTTGTTCAATGCCATGTGTCTAGGATTATTTTAAAGGAATGTAATTCAAAAGGCAGTAATAGCGCAGCAATAGCACAGTGGTAGGGCATTTGCCTTGCGCGCAGCCAGCCCGGCCAGCTGAGTTCGATTCCTCCGCCCCTCTTGGAGAGCCCGACAAGCTACCAAGAGTATCTCGCCCACATGGCAAAGCCTGGCAAACTCCCCGTGACATTTTCAATGTGCCAAACACAGTAACAACAAAGTCTCAAAAATGGAGATGTTACTGGGCCCACTCAAGCAAATCGATGAACAACGGGAAGACAGTGTTTGACAGTAATTCAAAAGAATCTCTGAGTTTTCAGTTTGGGGTAATTCAAATATTCCTCACTTGACTGATCAGTCAAAATTATCTAAGGACTGCATTGCTTCCACTATGCCTGGGCATTTCACTTTGCAAAAAAACAATCTTAGATCTCAGGACATGTTGGCTACCATTTGATTCCCAACAACATGCTTGTAAACAAGATTTTGTCACTCCACATGAATCATTCTTTCCGGTCAGTCACAGACACCGTTGCATGACCAACTGACACAAAGGTGGCAAATAGTACAGAACTCCCACAACAGACCTACTGATTTAAAACTCATTTCTGATGAAAAGATCACTTCTGATTCCACTGGCCACTCAACAATGCATGAATATTTAAGCTCACCTTCTATTTAGACCATAAGAAGAGTCTTTCCCAACAAATACATTATACAGATCAATCTAAACCCTCACTTAGTAGGTTAGTAAGCATGCCTAGACTCATTTGCTGTGATCCATGTAAAAATAACAATTTCACAGTTAAATTGAGGATGATAAAAAGAGAAGGGACAGGAGGAATTTTATTTTTGTTTGAAAGGATGTGAACAATAACCTCAGATCTTTGCATTTCAGATGAAGGGAGAAAATAAAGCTGCTCATGCCATGGAACAAATTATGCAAACAGCTTGAATCAGGCTGCTGGCTACTAGTCCCAAATGTATTAGCACTCCTTTCTTTGGTGGAAAGATTCAAGAGCTATTGACAGAGAATGGAGGAAAGTGCAATAACATTGTCATAAACAAGGACAGCTATTATGTTTAAAATTTCTCAAGGTGACTTGATAAAAACCTATTTTCAACTTTTTATGTACATTATTGAACTTACATATTGGAATAGACATTTTGTGCTAGAAGATCTCCCCTCGTAACACCAGTCCTAGAGAACCCTGGAGACCATCAAGGATATTATAGCAATTACAATTATCATTGACCCCTGCATTGCTAATGAGGACAAACCACACCTGAAAGTCCAAGTCTACTCCCAATGCCTTGGTTCTGAGGGTATGGGGTGGGAGCCCCATGAGCTCCTGCTCTTCTGCTATTTGTCTGGTGACCTCTTCCATAGCATCTGCTAACTCAGTCCTGCTTATGCGTTCCTGGGCTTCGCTGTTCTCCCCATGCTCAGAGCTCAATTAGGTAGAACTCAGTCCTCTCCTCCTGAGTCTGTAGAGTTTCTTCTTAGACTGCTATTGACAGTATTATTTTTGATTTTTACAAGAGTTTTTACTCTGAATCTAAGGTCAGTGAAGGCCAGAAACCTTTGAATCATACTCACATAATTATACTCCCTGGTTAAAAAAAATAATCAGTATATATAATTTTTATGTATTTCCAACAATATTTTATATCTTTATAGCACTGTAGCACTATCCTCCCATTGATCATCGGTTTGCTTGAGCGGACACCACTAATGTCTCCATTGTGAGACTTATTGTTACTGTTTTTGGCATATTGAATACGCCATGGGTAGCTTGCCAAGCTTTGCCATGTGGGCGGGATACTCTTGGTAGCTTGCCGGGCTCTCCAAGAGGGATGGAGGAATTGAATCTGGGTCGGTCACATGCAAGGCAAATGCCCTACCTGATTTTAGATGGGTAGATAGAGAGAGAGAGAGAGAGAGAGAGAGAGAGAGATCAAGGTATGTTTACATGAAAGACCCAGTCTAGCAGTTTCTGGACTGCTCAAGTCTAATTACTCGACCCTTAGCTATCTACCCATCTTCCCTGAGCCCTGAAAAAGATTTCTGGAAACAATCTCATTGTGGGTGTTTGGAGGCTTTCTCATACAAACAACTGATTCTCAGACAACAGAAGTATCTAAGAACTGAATTTAACTCAGCTCAGTTCTGATGTTTTCTCCCTGGAGACAGCATCATGTTCCACAGCTAGAGGTTCTATAAGATTGCCCCCAACCCTACAAACTCTCATTTCTCTTGCCAGGTACAAGTTCAAATTACTATTAGCTGTGCTTCTGACCTATTACATCTTTAAATCAAAAGTTTTCCAAATCACTTACCTCAGGTTCAATTAATCTGCTAGAATGGCTTACAATACTCAAAGAAATGTTTTGTTTAGTAGATTAATTTATTATAAGGGGATATTATGCCAGAATAGCCAATTGGAAGAGATAAAAAAAACAAGAGATGTGAAAAAAAAGAGAACTTATTATATCCAAATACTATTCTTCCCAAATTCAGTGTGTTCGCAACCTTAGTAGTTCTCAAGTCTTCTCTTTTGGAATTTTATGATGGTTTCATTACATTGGTTTCCCTGTTTACTTCTTGGCCATTGGCAATTGATTCAACTCTCTCTCTTGATTCTGGGAGTGGATCTGGAGGTTCCAAACCTCAAATTACAAGACCGGTTTTCATGGCAAAAAATTCCCAACTCCAGCTGCTTTTAGAAGTAGATTTATGCACATAAGAAAGGATACGAAATTCTAAACTTTGGGGAAAAAATGTGAATCAGGAACTATTGGCAAAGGTAATTCTATCTATCTATGAGCTACTATACATGCGCATATGTATATATATAATATATATATTTCTTACAAATGGCAATATCTTGTCTACTTGAAAGTGTCCTGGGCAAATCACAGCATTCTCAAAAGGACCATAGATTAGGATTTCTCCTAGTTTGAACCCTCCCATTCTTCTCTGGCTAGAGTGCTATCTCCTTTTTTTTTTTTTTTTTTTTTTTTGCTTTTTTTAGAGGGATTACACCCAACGGTGCACAGGGGTTACTCCTGGCTCTACACTCAGGAATTACTCCTGGTGGTGCTCAGGGGACCATATGGGATGTTGGGAATCGAACCCAGGTCGGCCACATGCAAGGCAAATGCCCTACCTGCTTGCCATTGCTCCAACCCCTGAGCTTGGTATCTTTGAAGCAAATGGAAATGAAAAACTTTAAAGCTCAAATTAGTAGTTAAAACTCTTCTTGTTTATTGCAAAATCTAAACTAAAGGGAAGCTTTATTGTAAAACTAAACAATTTTAAAGGAAAGAAACTAAAGTTCGTAGGATGTGCTACAATAAGCACAGAGAAAAGAAAAATGACCTTCAATCAACTCACATTTAGACCTCTCTGTAGGAGTCTAGTATTTCTCCTAAAAGGAAAGATCAGTGGGTTGTCTTGTAATACCTATTCAATCAGCTAGAACATTTTGCTCTTTAGTATAATGAAGCCTGTAAATAAAGCTAAGCTTTTAGTTGACTCCCCAGGGGAAGATCATGCAGTTTGCTTTGGTAGAATGTCAAGACATAAGGGGAAAAAGCGATCATCAATAAACAATTGCACAGAGCAGAATCATTATGTATTTTTTTCTGGATAAATTCTTCTTTATTTTGAACCCCATATTAAAAACTGCTTTTCCTCTTTATAAATAACTTGGCATTGGGGGTCTACCATTTGTAAGAGCCTCTCTGTACATTTCACCAGTTGTGTACCCATTGTGTACTGTTGATTACACTCCACTTATCCATGTGTGTTTGTGCTTGGTATATGTGTGAGAAGTGTGAAAAGACCTAGCAGTCATACTCAATACCAAACTAAACATGCTTACATTGCTATGATGAAAGTGAGCTGACTCCCATCAATAGCTCCAAGAAACATAATATTTGGCTCGTTATAAAACACATTTCTTGCATCATCACATTTGCAGATTTTGGTAAATTCAAAGAAAGAAATGTATCTGCCTCTATACCATAAAATAATGTGATTGCTATTTCATTTCTGTCAATTTCCAAAAGAAATATAAATGAAGACATTAGGATGTCACTTTATTAAAAAAAATTCAATATCAAATAGGCAAATTAGTCAAGCATTGGGCAAAATGAACTAGAGATAGTCATCTAGTTTGACCTTTCTTTCTCAACTGAAGTACTATTCTTCTCTATTCAAGAGTAGTCTTTCAATAACTGGCTACCATTGTGGTACCAAAGGGCTTAGAATTTCATATTTGCAAATTCCAAGGTACTTGAGAACCATATAGACTACTCTGAAATTTTATAAAGGGAAATTTTTATTTCAACTGCTTTCTATTTCTCGTTTGAATATATTTTTATAAGATTAAATTAGACACATACAAAGAAATATTTTTTGTTCCTGTGTTTTTTTTTAATGGTATGAACAGCTGGTAGAGGTTAGAGTGGCAGGTATCCGTGTCACTATTTGAAATAGACCTTCAAATTTTACAGGAAATGGGGACTAATTAACCTCCAACCCTAACAACCCTAAGGGAGTTCCTACAGATCTGTTTGTGGCAAGTATACTTCTTGGAACTCAGTGTACTCTTAAATCTCACCCCACCCACACCCCTGCATGACCGCATAATGCAATTCTTTCAGTCCTTGCCCTGGGCACGCATTAAGCAATCTAACTCCTACAATTAGAATCTCACCAAAAGAGATGTTGAGGGTTGAGGGAAAAGGAGCGAGGAGAGAGCACAAAGCAAAGAAAAGGATCAGATCTAATGATAACAAATTGCGGGATAAAATAAAGATCTCTCATACCATGCTGAGAGTAAAATTTCTCAATGGAAATGTTAGGTTTTCTATTTATGTCATGTTTTTAAAGATTTAAGACGCTCAAAAATAGCTGGCCCTTATAAAGCTTCTGTCTCCTGCAAAGAAATACCCATTAAGTATTTTAGAAGTAAACTTCTTGCATGGCATATTTCAAAACACTTATTTCCACCAAAATATCTTCAAACTAGAACTACAATTGTTTGAAAGCCAATCTGTCAGTAAGTAAAACCTCAGAGCCTTCATTCTTGATAGGAAATGGAGTTGGGAGCAGATACACTGACAGCTGGCTCATTTCTTGCTTCGCCATGTAAATCCACTTTAACATAACTGGCTCACACCCTAGCTTTCAGAGTGATGACTATGCCTGGAGGACAATCTAATTGGATAAGCTTATATCGTATTTCCATAATGACAAAGAATCAGACAAGCCTTCTAATATTTCCATATACCATTTGTAGAAAGGCTACTGGACATAAAATGTTACCATTTAATGAATTGTTTACATGCCCAAATCAGTCAGACCATTTATGCCTCAGTTTCCCCATACTAGAAATTAATACATTTGATGGTTTCTTAGCTCACATAAAAGGATGCAACTCAGCCCTTAGTCATGTCAATTATAGCACTAAGATAGATGTATGTGTAAAAAGATTCATTCAGCCAGTGATACAATAAAAGAAGCAATAATGTGCCTATAAGATTTAATGAGCAATTCCTAAAAAATTTACTTACACAAAAAATAGACTACCATTTATTTTTTAAAAAAACTATTTTGCTTTAAGACAGCTACCTACTATTCACACAAATTTTCAATTTTTTCCTTACTTTAGAGATTTATGAGATGCTATTGCTATTACTATCAATTTACACTTGAAATAAAAGACTCTCTGAGCTATTATGACTTTTCCAAGTTAACTCATCTACTAAGTAAGTGCAAATGCTAAACAACAAGCCCATACCTGTCTGATTTCAAATCCAATTACATTTAAAATTTCTCTAATAGAGGACAATCAAGATTTTATATAGATGAGTTAGTTGAGCAATGTTAATAAATATAAGGAGAAAATAGAAACAAATATATTTATAATATGTACACACAGAAATACATGAATACCACCTAGTTTACAGAATAAACTGATTATAATCCTACCTGGACAATTTGGTAAAGTGGTCAGGCTATAATCTACTAAGATATCCATACTCTAGAATATTGCTCAGTTCATCTATTGTGAGCTAGTAAATTAGGGGCCATAATTGTACTCTTTAACTTTACTCCCCCATGTGCACCCTCATCCTTTCCCTCAATTAACTACATGCCCACATCTAAAAGGTACAGGCGCTAAACCCAGCTGTAATCTCTGTTTGGATGACTTTCCTGACCTTTCCATGGACAGAGTATGACTTTATGACCTAGAATGTTTCACATGGTGTTTGTATTCTGTTTGTCTCCTGACATTTCCATTAAAAAGAGTTCATTGTGCTAATCTCTTTCACATAATGCCATATTGGTTAAGTCACAAGATATTTAACCAATGTCTGATATATGGAAGGAAGATTGGACAGATAAATAATCCAAACTTTGAGTTTTGGGGTTTCCATTGAGTAGTGACATTTCTTCACAATTCCAAATCCTGTTCCAAATTGCATCCCTGTGACAGCCAAGTTGTTTCTCAAAAACATCTTAGGAAACATGGGTATTCCAGAAGTTCTAAATTCAGGAGTTCAGTAGAATTATTAAATCAATAATTTTATGAAGAAGAGAGCTCCTCAATGATCACTGTCAACTTCACTATTTTTATTTGTGATCCCAATATAGACATATAGATTACTATTTTACTATATCCAGCAAAAAGCAAGTGCTTCAGTAGGAACTTCAGTAAGGATGGGGGCCCCACTCAAGGAGTCTGTACAAATCTAGGGCAAAAATGTCCCACTTCTCAAATGTCAAAATTTGATCTCAGGTATTCTCTAAACTAAAATCAAAAACCTGAGAAAAAAAGAAGACATAATCTTCAAAACAAAATGAAGGAAAATAAAAAATTTTTCAAGTTCAAAAATCTCAGCCCAGAAACAATCTGGACAATTTAAACATACTTTGGTATGTGATTTCACATACTGTGAACACCATTAAAAACATTTTTGATTTGATTCAAATATTTTTAAGTAGTACATTGAATTAAGTAGTTAAAAATGAAAGTATATAGAGAAGGTATCAAACTGGAAAAGCACTTTTGAAAACACCCACACCCAAAAACAATGCTTAGGGAAGGGCTGCTTCCTTAAGCTGCGAACAAAGGAAGGAAAGTGAATAAGGCAAGCGGTCCTCACCAAAAGCTTGTACTCAAAACAAGCACGTTTAAAGTTCAGCCTAGGTAGTCCTTTAGTCCTTTCATCCTCTCTCTGTTCACACACTGTACAAGGGCATGAATGTCACACACAGCCTGGACATATGAATGGTAAATTGATAGAAGATAATATATTGTACTGAACTACATTACCTGATCAGGGTTAAATGAAAATTTTACTTTTTTGTTGTAGCTTAACTAATATGGGGACCCTAGTATTGAAGTTTATAGTACTGGTATACAAAGTTACTGACACTGACACACCAAATGTCCTGGCCCTCCCTCACTGTCTCTATGCCATCAATTTTCATTGACTCGATTTTCATTCAGCTCATCCTTTGACACACTATTTGTTAATAACTTTTGTAATCCAAGTTTTGTCACTGTTTGATAGCTCTATTCTCTTGTTTTATCTTTCCATTTCCACAGATGAAATAATGATTTTTCCTTAGCTTCTTTTTTTTGCCTGATTTAAAGTTAAACTAAAACATTTATGTTGCTGATTTATTTTCTTACCCACTTGTAAATTGAAGAAAAGAAAACTAAAATATGAGATCTCAACATAGGTTAAATACTAACTTCTCATGTTATGGGCACATAAGGGAAATGAATTACAGAACCCAATTTTATATGTCTCTGCTGGAGAGAAACGTTTTTCTGTGTTTGGTTAATTAATAGGTTTTGTGAAAGCTATGGCTATTTTTAATAGGATATTAAGTAACAGGTTATATTCAGAAAACAGCTGCGTCTTTTATCTCCAAAAAGTTCCACAATTGGTTTAACTGCTCCATTAAATCAAGCAGTTGTTTGACCTCCAGGAGACTCTGCCTGAAAGAGCTCTGTTAGGTTCAAAGAGAAAGCAGCATATACTTTTCTTCTATTTGCTAATGAACTCTGGAAGGGAATGGTGTACCTCTGGCACACTTCTCCTAGAAAAAAGTTAAAAGCGTTAAGAAATTTTCTAAGGAAAAATGATTATAAACTGAGTCCAGTCTTTAAAAAAAATAAGTGTCCTAAATAATCAATATGATCAAATTTGCTCGTCATGCACATATGCTATTCTAGGCAGATAATAACATGTGCAGTTAAACCTTATGGCATAGCATTTTTAAAACAAAAGGAAAAGGTAGAAATAGAATGATATAATGAACTGAAATGGACCTTGAGGACCACACAGTCCTAGATTTAAATTCTAGGTTTCACTGTGTACTGGTTATGTAACCTCTTGAGGGTTATGTAACTTTTTCAAGTGTCTATTTCCCAATTTATTAAATTGACATATAAAGTGCCTGACATCTATTGGATAATCAAGTGGAAGATGATAATAATCATCATTCAACAATAATGTATTAAATGCCTGCTGGGTATGGACATTAGCATTTAGAATACAGACAAAAGTCCTCACTTTGTGGGAGTTACATTCTAGTGAAAAAAGACAATAAGAATACAAACTAGAAGTGTTCTTAGAGCAAGAGTCGATTTAGCAGGATCAAAGAGAAGGGTTTATGGTTGTCTTTAATGCAGCTAAAGTAGTCTTACTGAGAAGGTGGTATATTGATAAATACCTAAAACAAAATCAGGCAAGAGAAAAAGCCAGAAGGCTATCTGGGGGACATAAGTTCTTGGCAGAGGTGATAGTCTAAGATAAAAAATAATTTAAGGTGTCATTGCATATAAACAACATTGTGATGATGCTAAGGAAATACACATTTACTAAGTAGAGAAGGAAAGAACAACAACTGAGCCCAAAAAAATTTCCAAAAATAATTTTCAGGAGGGACCATAGCAATAGTACAGTAGGTAGAGTGCTTGCCTTATACATAGCTGAGTAGGATTCGATCCCAGGCACCTCATATGGTGCCCACACCTGCCAGGATAATTCTTGAGTGCAGAGCCTGGCATAAGCTCTGACCACAGCTGGGTTTGACCCAAAACCAAAAGAGGAGAAAATAGAAAGGCTACATAGGTGAGACCAGGTTTCAAGAGTCAAATCGAGAGAGTAAGCAGTCTTGAAACTCAAGTTCCTAGGAAAGAAGAGAAGTATGAACTAGTGGGCCATGGATAACAAGCATCTGCATTATGGTCTCTTTTAAAACCTATTGATTTATATTCTAAGCCATTAAACTCTAATTACCTAACAGACAAGTGGGCACATGGTCAAATCATCCATATAGAGTCAGCTACTATGAAAATAAAACATTATCTATTATGTATTATGATAATAAAACATTATTATATGCCTATATGACCATATAACTTATGTGGTCATCCTATTCACATATTTGTCTGTTATTGAATAGCTTATAGGAATCAAATTCCATCTCAAAATCAATGAGAGAAGAAAATAATGAGGAATACAATACATTGATATGGGTGTAGTATGGAAGTTTAAGTTGAAGGTAAGTCTAGAGATCAATTAATTAGCACAGAATAAATCCGAAGGTATCGGTTCAATGATTCTTTTGGAAATATGGTGAGCAGAAGATTTTGTCCTTAGCAACTCTGTTCTCTATAGTTATGGAGAATCAGATGAAAAATAGATATAGAGAAAAACAGATAAGAGAGAGAAATCTAGATCAGAGAGATAGTACAGTGAGTAAGGTGCTTGGTTTGCATGTTGACCTGGGTTCAAATCTCCTACACCACCAGGGGTGATCCTTGAGCACCAAGTCAGGAAAAATCACAGAACATCACCAGCTATGCACTCCAAAAGAGAACGAGAGAGAGAAGTCAGAAGGAGAATGAATACCCAATTTTGTTTTAACCACAATTAGTTTGCAGTCCCAACTGACAATAACTCTCTGCATATGCATGTCAAGACTATTTATTTCCTGTCTTTGATTTCTTTCCATTCTCTTCCTACCACTATTCATTAAGATTTTATTTTTTATGTGATTTTATATCAAATTCTCTAACTTAAGCCTCTGTTTTTAACTTACTTTGAAATCAATCTAATTTTTATTCTTTTCTCCTATTTAATCCTTTTACTGAAACCTTTATTTTCCTCCTTTATGAATCATCCCCACAGCCACCACCATTGAGGTTTAAACAATTATATTAGTAACTTAACTCATCACTCTACTTTGTCCTGCCTATTCATCCACTTCTTGGTCTTGTAAATTTTAACCTTCTGGCCATTCTGAGAATCTTTCCTTTAATAGAACATCTACCCTTTGCATAGACTCTCACATTTCATCTTTTCTACCTTCTTAAAATATCCTCCTACCAAATATTTTTCTCTTTTTACATTTTCTGAGAGGAGCTAAGAGTTTCATTCTCCTAAAATATAAACATGATCTTCATCTCCCCCTTGCCCAATCCACTTTTTTTCTGAATATCAAATTCTATGCATGAAAGTGTATTTCTATGATTCTATCTAATTTCTCCTCTCTGCCTTAGATAGAACAATCTCCATTCTGGTTCTCATTGTTTCCTTCCTTCACACTTAGAAATCTCTTCTTGAGTTTTAAATTCTCCCTCCAGTGGCTCTTCTATAACTCACTGTACTCTCTCATAGGACTACATACTTCTATTATTCACCATTTAATACTATTCTTGTTTCAAAGAATGCAATAGCTAAGTTTGTTTTATCAAAATACATAGGCAGTTGATGATGGAGTTATAGTACCATGGATAAGGCATTTGCCTTGCATGTGGCCAACCTAGGTTACATCATTGACACCTCATATAGTCCCCCAAAGTCACTAGGAGTGATCCCTGAGTGCAGACCCAGGAGTAAGCCCTGAGCACCACTGGCTGTAACCTAAAAAAATACTTTGACAGTTGTATTCTTGTCCTATAAATGTTCTGATAATGTCTTACCTTTCAAATTAGGAAGTAAACTTCATTTTAAAAACGGTACTATTTCAGAATCTCATATATCCCAAATAAGAGAAAAGTTAGGTAGTTTTTGGTTACTGTTAACCCTTTCCATCTTTTTTACATTTATTAGTAAAATTGATTTAATAAAAAATTTGATAGCATAGCTCATTGCATATATATTTTATAATAATTGAATTTGACACAAATAGGCATTTAACATTTTTATGAGCCTTAGTTCACTAGATTTTTACTATTTTGTTGATTGCAATTCTAAGTGTTTCCTGATTCTTCTTTCTTCCATAGAAATAATAAATTTCATAAAGCCTGATGAGACTTCTTTCCTGAACTCCAAAATCATAGATTCAGGTATCTGCTCAGCATTTCCATGTGGATAAGTAACTGGTTTGCTTTAAACTAATTTTTGAACTCCCCATTTCTAATAATAACAGTAGTAATGATGATAATTTTATCAACTTCCCCATCTCTATTAATAACATCTATTCACTCTTTTTTTTAAATTTCTATTAGTGAAACACCATGAGGTACAGTTGTAGACTTACAAATTTTTGTGCTTGGATTTCAATTATATAATGATCAAATACCCATCCCTCCACCAGTGCCCATTTGAGTTATTGTTCATCCTCTTTTTCCTAACCCCATATTCAATCTTACAAAATCCTGTTCTTTCTAGTCTAAATGTATTCATGGTTCAATCAATTCCCTCAGTTCTCGAATTTGGCTTTTAGCCACCATCATTTCTCAACTGTGTTACTACAATAACTTGCTATCTACTCTTCCCTACTTCCATAACTATAAAAAGTGCCAAGTCATGTTACTTCTTCACTCAAACCATCTCAGTAATTTTTTACCCCACATAGAATAAAAGCTAAAGTCCTTATAATCTCCTACAAGACAGCATGGTTTGGTATCTGTTTTTAACCGTGTCTTCTATTACTATTCCTTCCCTCAGTCTTCCCACTCTAGCCACACTGGATTTGGTCCTAAAACATGTCAGATACAGTCCACCTGTGGGGCTTTTGATTAGAAATTTTTATAGGGGCTGGAGCGATAGCACAGCGGGTAGGGCGTCCGCCTTACAAGCGGCCAACATGGCCGATCCGAGTTCGATTCCTCCGCCCCTCTCGGAGAGCCCGGCAAGCTACCGAGAGTATCTCGCCTGCCCGGCAGGGCCTGGCAAGCTCCCCGCGATGTATTCGATATGCCAAACACAGTAACAACAAAGTCTCCAATGGAGATGTTACTGGGCCCGCTCGAGAAAAATCGACGATCAACGGGAGGGCCTTTACCTTTTACCTTTTACCTTACCTTTCCATTACTAACTTTATGACTAACTCCCAGCCTTCGTGAAACACCTTATTCCAATACTTCCTTCTCATTAGTGTTAGCGATAGCACAGCGGTAGGGTGTTCGCCTTACAAGCGGCCAACATGGCCGACCCGAGTTCAATTCCTCCGCCCCTCTCAGAGAGCCCAGCAAGCTACCGAGAGTATTCGATATGCCAAACACAGTAACAACAAAGTCTCCAATGGAGACGTTACTGAGCCCGCTCGAGCAAATCGACGATCAACGGGAGGGCCTTTACCTTTACCTTTTAGTGTTACCATCAATCACCTAATTCCAAATAACCATCTAAGTCCTTAACAATCTTTATTCTTTCTGTTCTACTTTTCTTCCATGGCAGTTATCAATGTGGCTCTCGAAAATATGCTTCTCAGACATCCAACTCCAAAAGCTTAATTGATGGAAAGTCCCAGCTGTTGTACTCTGAAATTCATCCCTGTATTTGCATTAAAACCATGCTTCTCAAAGGCTTCTTCTAGCCAATGATTGAGTATGGTAGGAATGCTAAAACAGAGCCATTGCTGGGAGATACAGCTCTGGTAGCCAACTTTGGTTGCAAAACTCTCTGATGACCTTGCCATCCTGCCCTGAAGATTAAACTGTTTCTACCTCAGTTTTCTTCCCTCTCTCCTTCATTCCAATCAGGCTTCCCCCACACCCTCACAATTTTTTCACAGCTCCAGTCTCTTCTGCCTACATTCCTGTTTTTATTTAAATATATGGCCATTCCCTAACAGAATTTTACATACTGTGTGTGTATGTCTGTGTGGTGCCAGATCTCAAACCCAGAGCCTCACATATGCAAAGCAAATGCTATACCACTGAGCCACATTATCCAGTCACCAAATCTAATACATTTAACTCAACTTGACATTTGTTTCTTAAAAATACTATTGATTATAGGTGATCAATAAAGATATGCATATTAAATTAAAATGCTTAAAAATATTAACAATAGGTATCATCAACAAATTGAATAAATACCAGATGATGCCAATCACTTGTCCCAACTCCCAACCCTTCTAACCTCACTGATCATTTTATTTTACTTAACCCTCTCCTACACATGAATATCCTTGGGTTTTCTCATGGCAGAATGAAATTTGAGAGGCAAATTGTTTTTAGGAAAAGAGCCAGACTATTAATTGGACAATTTCCCATCTGTTCTGGGCAGCAAATATATAATTCTGACTGAGATATTTATCACTATTGCTTGCTTGTCTTTTCTTTCTGCCAGAATATGCAGATAAACAAAGTCAGAAACATTTTAATGTTTGATTTTTTTTAAACAAATGTCCATCCAATAGTAATCAGACTTAGAATGATAAAGTCTGCAACTGCATAATTTCCCTGTCATTTGGAGATGTACAAATTATGGGCAAAAGTTACTGTCAAGTATACTTTCAAACTCTTGAAAGTGGGGGATTTCATCAAGATTTGCACACACTGGTAAGTGTTCTTGAATCTAAATATAAATGGAGACTTGGAGTTCAAGCCTTTCTCAAGGAAAAACTCATGGATGAGGCTCCAGTCTATTCCACATGCTTTCTTGGGCAAGCATTGATGAAGGAGTGGCTGTTAGAAAATTAGAACCCAGATTCCAGTCCTGGCATTGCTGCTGATTCTTCTTGCAATAATTTACTTCTCTTTTACTTAGTTTTCTCATGTTTTTAAAAGTGCAAATAACTAATGTGCACCTAGATGAATTGATGTATATTAACTAAAGTCACAATAATAATTTTATGTGTCTTTCAAGCCTTTATGTTACTCACCTGAAATTTATACAGGTATCATATCAATTATAACTCAATTAAACTGGGTAAATATGGATAGCAGCATATATCCCAGCACCTTATAAGAGATACAGGATGCATTGTTATTGTTATTAATGCATCTTATACCACTGATATCAACAATGCTGCATTGTAGCATTGTCCTCCCATTGTTCATCGATTTGTTCGAGCGGGCACCAGTAACATCTCCATTGTGAGACTTGTTACGTTTTTTAGCATATTGAATACACCATGGGGAGCTTGCCAAGCTCTGCCGTACAGGCAGGATTCTTTCCGTAGCTTGCCGGGCTCTCCGAGAGGGACGGAGGACTTGAACCTGGTTTGGCAACGTGCAAGGCAAATGTCTTACCTGCTGTGCTATTACTCCAGCCCCTCAACAATGCTAAGGAAAGTAAAGCATTCTGTCCAAGTTTGAGGTGTCCTTTTTCCAGTTGAATGTTGATGGAAGGTTCTTGATAGCACCTAACACAGCAATGAAGCTGATAGTAATTAGAGTTTACCATAACAAATTTTAATTAAAGAAATGCTAGAGGAAGTTGACATTGGTTGTGGAATTGGTAAGACTGACTAGAACATTATATGTCTAAAATTCAACTCCTAGTCATAACTCTTTGAGTAATTTTTGAAAATCATAATTCCTTAAATAACTTTTTAATGGCAGAGGAGAGAAAGGGAAGTCCCTTGAAAACTCCCCAGCCTCTGCCCTCACCTAAGAGTTTCACTGGCTTTCCCTTTCTTTCTTTCTTTAAGGGGCTAGGGAAGACCCACACAGAGAGAGACTGCATGCTTACAGACCTGCCTCAAACCTTTCAAAGGCACCCGCCTTTCTCTTGCATAACTGGTGAGGTCAAAATGGGCAAGTTCCAGAAAGAGCCAGAGTGTCATTTCTGAACATGGTCCAAGAAAGAACTGCATTCCATAAAATCCCACACAAGGAACAAACAGAGGGTGGTGTTTGGCATTTGAACCTCACTGAACAGTGCTGGTGGGCCAACTTCTTAATAGACTCACATTATCACCTTCGGTGTCTCCCCCGCCCCAGAAAGATGCCACAGTTTGCAATTCAAAACCTGAGAAACCAGTGGGAGAAGGAGGAGGAAGAGAGAAGGTAGCCTAAGATAAACGTAGAAGCATCTTGCATGTGAAAGTAACTGGAGAAGTTATCATTACTATCACTGAGAGGCAGAAAGGCAAGGGACTGGCTTGGCTCCGCCACCGTGAGACTCTGTTTGCTAGCTTCAGAGTGCAAGTAAACTAACTTTGTACAAGTGCACACAGACACCCAGCTCCAGAGAGGTGCTGTGTCTAGCCAGCGGAGGCTGATTAAACACTCAGAGCCGGGCTTCCTGTGCCACTCCTGAAAAAGAATGACTTGGGGAAGGAACGGTTAATAAGAAAATGTGCCTTGCTAACTGTGCACATTACAACAAAGAGCTGGCAGCTCCTGAAGGGAAAGGGCTTGTGCCGCTGCCGTTCAAACTTGTCAGTCAACTCGTGCCAGCAGCCTCAGCGTCTGCCTCCCCAGCACACCCTCATTACATGTGTCTGTCTGGCCTGATCTGTACATCTGCTCAGAGACGCTCCTGCCCGGCTGAGCCCGGGAATTTCTGCTCCTCTCCCTGGTGCAAAGAGTGACTTTCTCCTCTGCGTCTCTTCTGCCACCCCCGGGGATCCTCGCTCCAAGGAGGTTCCTGCTTATGGTCGCTTCGGACTTGCTCCACCGGCTGCTTGTCCTTGACTTCTAGAATGGAAGAAGCCGAACTGGTGAAGGAAAGACTCCAGGCCATCACGGTGAGTCCTCCGGCACTCCTAACTGCTGCTGGTCACTGTCCAGACCCAGGGCAGGAGCGCTGCCGGCTGCCCCTGTCGCCGAGCCCCAGTAAATGGAAAAACAGAACTGTCATCCTTCAGGGACACATCTCTGCTGCTCTCTTAACCCTCGTGACCCTCGGGGACTCTCGGCGGCGGGCAGAATCTGAGTACAGGGCAAAAGTGCTAGATTTTCGCAAACGTGCCGGTGTCCCAGTTTTCAAGCAGCTAGCAGAGGTTTTTAAGGCAGCTTGGCTCGTTGTCACTGACCCTCTATAAATAGCATTAAAATGAAGCTTTTCCTTAAATTTCTGTTTGACAGAACGGAGTTCCCCCAAATTAGAAACTTTTTTAAAAATAGCTAAAGTATCCAAAAAGGTTGTTGTTGTTTTTTTTTTACATCTTTTAAAGAGAGAGAGAAAAGAAATGACCTGAACTATTTTATCTGTAGTAGGGTAGAATGTTCCAGAAAGCCTGGCAAGAATGAAAAGTAATGTTGTACTTAAGCTAGGCATTAAACAAGAGAAAAGGCAGGTAAAAGCACGAATCAGATTAATTCTAAAGTATTACTTTTCAGCAGAGTCACAAGCTGAATAAGATTCTGATAAAGGAATGCAACGCATGAAATTCAATGGATTTGAAAAATATTTTGTTAATACTGGGAAAGAAAATGCTCCATTTTTTTTTAAATGTTTGTTCTGGGAAAGAGTCAAAGAAATGAACTTTTTTTTCCTTAAATGATCCAATTTTTATTTTAATTTTATAAAATTCTCTTTTTTGGCAATAGTAACCTTGAAATCTGTGGCACACTCATTTACCATTAGAAATAGTTTATAAATAATATTTTAAGCAAAAGTTTGGAGAGCAACATTTCAATTCCTCAGCATTTTCAGAGACTGTAAATAGCTGTCAGGAAGAAAAAAAATACTTTTTTAAAGCTAATGCTGAAGTGGGCAGGATATTTTTCTTTGCTCTTCAATAATGTAAATAGTAATGCTAATAGTAATACTAATGTAGGATTTTATTAACTAGATATAATGACTCAGTTCCACACAGAAAGAACGGAATAAATTGAAATATTTTCTCAGCCAATAGTCAAGAAGCAGAAGTCCTCCTGTAAAGTTGAAATTT
The DNA here is from genome assembly GCF_029834395.1 of Sorex fumeus. Taxonomy (NCBI): domain Eukaryota; kingdom Metazoa; phylum Chordata; class Mammalia; order Eulipotyphla; family Soricidae; genus Sorex; species Sorex fumeus. The sequence continues at coordinate 30,992,878 of NW_026606188.1, forward strand.
TCTTTTAGGACAATGCTCTTGAATTGTTTGGCTTCTAATTAGTACCTTCTACTTCCTTTAAAAAAAATTGTGTGGATTGCTGTTTGTTTTTTTGGGTTTTTTTTTTTTTTTTTTTTTTTTTTTGCTCTTTTCTGTTGTTAAACTCGACCACTGCTTCAGCTGTCCTGCTCAAAGGGGCAGGAACTCCGGCCTGCTCTGTTGTTTTTGGCCTGGACCTTTCACAGGACAGCTGTTGTCTAAAGGTTACTCGATTAGACTGTGTGAGTCGTGTGGGCACAAGCTCTGCTTTCCGTGGTGCCTCTCTCCTAATTAGCTAATTTAAATGATGGATTCCATAAAATGGACATGTAGCTCCTTGTTCCACTTTTTCCTTTTTGAACTGAATCCAAGTCTAGCTTAAGTCCTTGTTACCTCCTGAGTACCTGCTAAACACTGAATGAAGCAGCAAGTGTCCCAGTGGAATGCCCAGGCCAGCTATCCAGGAAATCCAGGAACTTTCACCGAGGTTTCCAGATCGAGAAAACAAATAAGATTCAAATGCATCACAACCAGACAGGATAGGAAAGAAGTTTCTGAATACACAGAAATGTGCTTTCATGGTGATCAAAAATAAAAATCAATGCTTTTTGACTTATTCTTTTGGCCCAAATATATCCCTTCTTTAAAAGATTAAAAGGGAAAGAGCTTATGGAAACAATTTTCCACTAGCCTCTACCTTACCAGGCTCAGTCCAGTCATATTCATCTCCAAAAAAAGGGAAAATCGAGTGATATTTCCATGGAAACAACACATTCTCTGGTCTGCCTCCTGGATGTCCTGGGAAATGCCAGTTTTCTCCACCCTTCACCTACCAGGAAGCCACCTCAGACACTGCCCTTCCCTCCGGGAAAATTTAAGCTGATGGCATCAATAGAGTTTTCTGGGTTTGGGTCTTTTTTTTTTCTCTTTTGGAAAACTTAAAAGTCTTCAGAATCACTGACCTAACTAAAACTTGGTGGCAAACATCATTTAACAATTTTCCTATCCACTGCACTGAAATAAATTTTGTATACTTAAAAAATATCCTAAAACACTTGCTTAAGGTATCCAGATTCAGAAATTCACAGGCTTAATTTTACCAAGAAAAAGAAATTTTTTTAGACTTCTAAGTCCTTTTAGACTTAATAGAAAATTTTGTTTTTCAAATTTTAGGCTGTGATACTATTGATTTACTCTATTGATTTACTCCAGCTAGTTTCTGATGATGTTAAGAAAGTCGTTATTTCCACCATAACTTTAAATGCAAAAGCAAATGTCTATGTCTGGTACTTTTATAGAACCAAGCAACAGCTTCCTTATTCCTATAAAAATATATTAAAATAAAAAAGATTAAATACAGTAAATACCTGGAATATGGTATTTGGGCTCTCAAATTGAATACAGAATCACTGTGATATGTCATTCATTTTTCATAGGAGTAAATTGAATTTTAATTAGTCAGAAGCCTTCTCAAAGACTTTTTTTAAAAAATTAAACTATGAAAATAAAGAAACAATTGTTGAAAAGAAGATACTTCAGTTTTCCTGCACCAGATATGAATTCTACTTTTGCCTATTTACTCTCGTATTCCTCCATATGACTTTCTCCACCTTCCAGCTCTTCCTTGTTAATAAGTTATTGGTCCAAGTATCTCTTAGTCAAGAATTCAGTTTTCAAAAAATAACTCAAAAACAGAGTTATTTCAAGCTGATTAAAGATTACATTAATTAAAATATCTCTTTAGGCTCTTTGTTAGTATACATTTTAACTAATAACTTTATAAAAATAGATTTAACTAATAGATTTTTTACATAGAAAGGGGTTATTTAAATGGACCAGTGATTTCTTGTTTCATTTTCTTTGTTTTGGAGTCATAGTCAATTGTGCTCAGGTACGACTACCTGCTCTGCGCTCAAGAATGGGCCCCCGGACTGGAGCAATAGTACAGCGGGTAGGGTGTTTGCCTTGCACTCGGGAGACCTGGGTTCGATTCCCAGCATCCCATATGGTCCCCTGAGCATTGCCAGGAGTAATTCCTAAGTGCAAAGCCAGGAGTAACCTCTGTGCATCAACAGGTGTGAGAAAAAAAAATAAATAAATAAAAAAAGAATGGGCCCCAATGCTGTTCTGAGGACATATGTAGTCCTGGAGACTTGAACAAGGAGATCCACATACAAGACATGTAACTTAACCCTTGTACTGTCTCTTGATCCCAAGACTGGTAATTTTAAATTGACTTTACTATCACCTAAACCGATGAACAATGTCTTTGGCATTCTGGAGAAAAGCAAGAAAAAGGTCCCACTGTTATATCCAGAAATTTCCAGTCTAGAAGTAAGCTTGTCCCACACTAAAAAACAATGGAGAGGACTGGATGAAATTCCCTCTGGAACAGAAAGATCCCCTTAGCATTAATAAATCTATATAATCTCTTGGCATCCTCTTCTCCAAGGAACACATTGTCTTATACTAACTTCTACAGTGACCTTAGGAAACACTACTACTAAATTTTGTCTCACCACTAGAGCTGAAATTCCTAAACTGTCTAGAGATCACAGTCTTACAAAAAGAGTAGTTTGAGGAGAGAGAGAGCTCAGGACAATTCTCCTAAGAGCTAAAATAAATTTGTACGCAGTTGGGGAGAAAATAAGTAAGGATCAAAAAAGTTGACAAGGTTTACCTGGAGCGATAGCACAGCAGTCCAGGGCATTTGCCTTGCACGCGGCCAACATGGCCAACCCGAGTTCGATTCCTCCGCCCCTCTCGGAGAGCCTGGCAAGATACCGAGAGTATCTCGCCCTCACGGCAGAGTCTGGCAAGCTCCCCGTGACGTATTCGATATACCAAACACAGTAACAACAAGTCTCACGATGGAAACGTTACTGGGCCCACTCGAGCCAATTGATGAACAATGGGAGGACCGTGACCGTGACCTTTAACCATTAAAAATGTCTGCTATTAATTCATTCTCTCATTCTCTTATTTAATTAAGAGTTACTGAGCACTTACTCTCAAATGCTCAGATATACGCTCCAAATGCACCAAATATACACTCTTAAAAGAGAAAGAGTGAAATAAGGAGAAGCAAAAGTGCCAAATAGGATGAGAGTGGGGTTCCATTTGCAGCAAAAATGTCATGATGGGCCTCAGAGACAAGGTAACTCTGGGACAGGAGGTAAACTTTATCAAAAACTGGACGATAGAAATAATCACAAGAACAAGTACCTGCCCTGCACTGACTTCACTGGGAAAGGAGCCACTGAAGTCCTGACTATGGAATTTAAGCAACAGCCACATTTGGCAGCCAAAACTGCTCCTGACGCAAAATAATAAGGAGCACTCACATTACCCCGATCTACTCCCTATTTCTTTCCATTCCTGAAGAATTTTTTCTGAATTTGTAAATTTGGGAATTCTGAGTACAGAAAGTTCTTTGGAAAAAAAAAAGCAACAAATCTATCCAACATGTAGATAAGCCTTTTAAAATAATAATACAAATAACTACAGGCTCTAGTTCTTTCTTCAGCATGTATGGCCTGTCACCCAGTCACCTCATCATACTTTTCTTCTGTCTGTATCTTAGATATGATTGGTAATGATCTCAAAACTGGAATTGGTAATTAATAATTTGAAGATTCTACTATGTAGAAAAACATGGAAACCCATATTTATTCAAGGGGCCCAGTGATGGCAGAACAGTTGGTCCAAGTCTAAGGTCTCTTTAAAGGAAAAGTAAAATGTTTAAATATCACAGAGCAACAGCAGAGTATGAAAATAAGTCTTTGCTCTCTTGAATGTGATTGTGTGCAAACTTTTCAGACTTTACAGGTAGCAAGCAAAGCTGGTCCACTCATATTTCCCAAGCTGGCCATATACATTTTCCCTTGTTCATTACATCTGTTGAAATGAAAGAACACAAGTGAGAGCAGGATTGTGACTAAAGGCAGAAACTTGCCCATGTTTGAAAAGTTGTATTATTGAGTTCTAAGGGCTCATTGATGTTAGAATAGCTTTGAACACACACACACACACACACACACACACACACACACACACAGAGTCATATTCATGCAGTGCATCTCAAGGATATGGCAGTATTATAGGAAGAACTTCCAATTTGTCATGAGCATCCAGTGATATTGGTTTAACAATGGTACATGGAGATGTAGGAGATAATAGAAACCCCAGGCCAGAAGACTCTAACAACAAAGCCTCTGTACAATTTTCCACAACACTGAGCTAAGATTACACATTTCTTCCAGAGAGGGAAAGGTTTCTTCAAACAAATGTGCAATGCTACATTTCTTTGCCAAACATAATAGCCCACCCACAAAGAAAACCATGTGATGAGGTATAATAATTATGATAGCTTATTAAGGAAACTCCTTTTTGATTACAGGGGAAGGTTTTTCCAGTGTGTTCCAGAATGATAATGCCACTTTGCAATGTTTTCTACTGACAAAAATCCCCATGAACTTTATAGACATTACTCGCTGTCAGAAAGGAGCTGCCTATTTAGAAAGCTGTGATTTAAACAAATCAAATGGAAGCCCCTAGCTAGAATCTAAACAAGGATAGCCTAACTCAGTGTGAGAATTCCAACAGGACGTACACTCTCTAATCTTCAGTCACAGGTTTCCTAGCTACTCTTAATATATTTATACTTACATAAATAGTATAATTTATCCCAGTGGAGGTGATGTCTGAGACTCTATGAAAATTTACTCTCTCAAGAAATGCCTTTACTAAAAACCCTGTGAGATATGTATTTTCCTAAAACACCCTAAAAACAGTTTGAATAAAATATCTACTTACTATCTTTAAGTAAAATCCCATGACTGAGTAGGTTCAGTCAAGACATTTAAGACACAAACCTGAAAAAAGAAATTTTAACATAGATCAGGTTACCCTGAAAATCACAATTCATGCTAATAAAAAGAAAGGACATTTCAGGTCTTTAAAAATTCTTTAAAATAATAGCATCTATTGTAATCTTTAAGCTTTGGAGAGGTACAAGCTTCCCATCACTGTCTCAGTTGTCAGAGACAGTCCTGAGTATTTTTAAAAGTAGATGCTAATATCTCTATTTTATAGGAAACTTAAGGCCAATTAAATTTGAGGGATTTGACATATAGTACAATTTCAATCCATCCTGTACATATAGTATAATTTTAATCCATCCTGCTTGTCAGATTTCTGACCACACCACAAGATCTAATCAATACCACAACGTTGCCCTCATTCCCAACTGTCTCTGTTGTTCACTCTTAGGAATGGAGTTTGAAGGGTAGCAGAAAACTACAAAGATTTTGCTTCACTTTAGTACATTTTCTAATCCAATCTAGTAATTCACCCCTTGCAATCTCCTTTCCCTTCCTCCCTTGGTCAAGAGGAGAGGTAGAAAGGAGAAGAAGGCAAAGCTATTTATTTAAGAATGCTATTCCTTTAATATAATTGGAATAGAATCAGTCATTTCAGAGCCTTTGTTACCTTCTCCCCATGCACTTCCATTACAGTCTCTTCCTTCCAACTAGGATTTCTTAAACTAGCAAAGATATCCTTACATCTCTCACTGCTCAATACTAGCTGGAGCATGGAAAAAAATTCACCACAAATGAGTGATAGATTGCCACCAAGCTGAAACAGGGGAAAGAAATAATAATTAGTTAACTTGCTAACAGATTTTTTTTCTACTAAAGACATAGCTAAATTTGTCATCACCTCAAATTATTAAGGGGGACTTGTTTCATGTTGACTTTTGGTCCTTGTTTTGTTTTGTCCTTATTCATTAAACCAAGCAGGAAAGGGTGAATAATAGAATAAAAGAATAGAAACAAATAGCATCCCATTTAGAGATCCATTAGAGTTACTATAAGACTGAGGAAAACTAAGTCAAATTGTGAATAAAATGAAGCTTAAGACGTGTGCTTTTTAATTTACTCTTAAGTATTTGTGATAACTATGTCCCATTCTCATGGCTAACTTAAGATTCTGAGTATATTTAAGCCATCTGCAAAAATAACTATAAAACCAGGAGAAATCTTAGAAGTTCTTTTTCCACATTCTCATCAGCTTTGCATCAGGTTCAAGTGATGCTCACCCAGATTCTCCTTGATCACTTCCAATATCAGGTGAAGCAATATCTCCCAAACATCACATTCCATTTGAGAACAACTCTCAGGGGTAAGATTTTGACATAATGCCCTAAAATACAGTTTCAATAACGTCTACCTAATCATCATAACTAACCACTGAAACTATCAGCTTTGTTTTCTCAATTTTAATCATCTCTTAGATTCCAGACTCATTCTAGACATCCTTAAATGTCAGGGTCACCCTTAAATTTTCGTGCTGAGAATTGAACAGAGTTCTCTGACCCATACAAAGCCCTTCGTGCAATAACATCCATTGTTTGGGAAATTGTATCCACTGACATACTTGGGAAGTGATAAGGTATAATATAAAAAATTTAACCTTTGGAGTTAGAGAAAATTAGGTTCAACAGCAATTCCAACATTGTAAAAACCATGTGATTTAGAAAGTTAATATACTTTTTGTTTCTCAGCTTCAGTGTTTATAAAGTTAAGGAGAAGGTTTAACAGAAAGTTCAGTAATAGGATAGCCAATAAATACACAAAAATCAATAACTTGAGAAACAGGAACCAGAAAAACGTGTTATATGAAAATATTTCATTTCTAATAGCTGCACTATTTTAAAAACTTTAATATATAAGTATAATCCTACTTAGGAAATATGTAGGATTTATAGGAAAGAAATTTTATACTTGTATATGTAGTGAGGAAATGTGCAGTATTTATGTAATGAAACTTAATTCTCAATATAATATATATGTCTAAAGAGTACACCATTCCATGAGGAAAAGTTAGAATACCACATCTGACAATTTCCCATATATTTCCAAGTTTATTTTAAGCTTAATTTCAACCAAAATCTCTTAAAAAGGCATTTTTTTTTATTTTATTGTTGAATCACTGTGAGATAAATCTTAACAAGGCTGCTCATAATTAGGTTTCAGTCTCATGCAGTGTTCCAATACCCTTCCTCCACCAGTGTATATTTCCAGGCACCAATGTCCCCAGTTTCCCTCCCATTTCCTTCCCCCACCCCCACTCCCTGCAGTCTGCAGGCCCTGTGGTTTGCAGTATAGATACTGAAAGGTTGTCATGTATATCCCTTTACCTACTTTGAACACTCAGTTCCTGTCCAGTGTGGTTTCCAGCTCTTAATGTCATCTCAGTTTCTTCTGTATCTTACCTCCCCTCTGCCCTCACACACTTGTGGTTGATTCCAACCAATGAAAGGAGGCATTCTTATTCACTATTGGCAGAAACATGAAATTGCTAAAACATAACAACTTGGCAACTGGTATAACAAAAAAACTTTATCCTATAACCAGAATTTTATTAAGAAATTTGTACTGAAGAAAAGGAACAAAAGCACACAAAATGCACCCCTAATATATCTATAAGAAAATGATTTATAGATCACAAAATTAAAGTAAACCCAATATTCAAAAATACCAATTCACTGGGCTGGAGCAATAGCACAGCAGTAGGGAGTTTGCCTTGCGGGCAGCCAGCATGGCCGAGCCAGGTTCGATTGCTCCGCCCCTCTCAGAGAGCCCAGCAAGCTACCGAGAGTATCTTGCCCAGGCAAAGCCTGGCAAGCGACCCGTGACATATTCGATATGCCAAACACAGTAACAAGTCTCACAATGTTACTGGGCCCGCTCCAGCAAAATTGATGAACAACAGGAGGACCGTGACTGTGACCAATTCACTAAATAAATATAGTAGCACTGTAGCACTGTCCTCCCATTGTTCATCGATTTGTTTGAGCGGGCACCAGTAACATCTCACAACAAATTTTGAGACTTGTTGTTACTGTTTTTGGCAGTTTACAACTTTACAAGGCTGATCCACTCAACATTTTCTTACTACTTCCTACCAATACAAAGGAGTAAATTAAATAAAATTATTTGTACATTGGGAAGCAAACACTATTTCAAAAAATTATCAGTACATAAAAAATATAGTATATATAAATAATTAGGTAATGAAATATCATGTAGCATTAAAAATTTTGCTTTTTTTCATGACCTGTTATATCATTATGAGCATTTTATAATAACTGACCAAATGACCAATCAAGTATAAGTCATATAGCAATTCTATTTTGGGAAGAGTTGATAACTCAATGTAAAGTACATGCTTACCATTCGTGAAGCCTTCAGCTCAACCCCATTGTCTTGGTCCTGCCCACCTCCAGCAAAACCAGGCATTTCTCCTTTAAAAATTTAAAAATTCTAATTTTATATAAAGTATATCATGCAGAAATTTTTCTGAATCTAATGTTCTCTAGATAATAATGCTTTCTATTAACAATAACTTTTAAGGCTGAGGATGTAATTTAGTGGTAGAGCATTTGCCTTCCATGAGTAAATTTGATCTCCAGCAACTTTTTATTACTGGTACCTTTATTAACATGCTTTATGTTTTAATATTATTATCAGCTTCATTTAGGGATCTTTTTAAAAATAAGCAAAAGTAGAGCTTTACATTTTTTGTATTTGATAACTAAATGCTATCTCTTAAGCATGCCCTGTTTAAAAACAATAGCTTAATAATTTATTCAAAAACTTTACCCAGAATTAACCAGTAAAATTGCTAGTCTTTAAATACTTATAATCCACTTTTTTCCAGCTTCAAAAAAATTAAGTTATTTGCCACTTCTTATTTTTTGATGTCTCTTCCCATCACCCAAGTTCAAGACGACTTGCTTAGTGTTTTCATCTATAAATACTTCTAGTTCATAATATTTAAGCCCTATTGGGAGTTGTTCTTCCTCTAACAGTTGATTTCCTCTTGGATTTCAATTTTCAATAAGCATATTTATTTTACCTTTCTAGGATCAAAATTATTCTCCTTAGTCAAAATTATGGACACAAATAAGAATTGGATGATTCTAGTCTTTATTAATATTGCAACATATTGCCAGCATTAGTCTAATAATTGGACTTATTGTTTGCTCTCAAACGTGTATGTTTGTTTACAAATAATTGACATCTTAACATCACCTTAGTTTTGTTATGGGGGATTTTTTTTTGTTCTTATTGTTGCTGTTTTTCACCTCATACTATTGAGGGTCTTTGCCTTGCGCGCAGCCGGCCCGGCTGAGCCAGGTTCGACTCCTTCACCCCTCTCGGAGAGCCCAGCAAGCTACCGAGAGTATCTTGCCCACACGGCAAAGCCTGGCAACCTACCCATGACGTAATCAATATGCCAAACACAGTAACAACAAGTCTCACGATGGAGACGTTACTGCCTTCGCTCAAGCAAATCGATGAACAAAGGGAGGATCATGACCGTGACTATTATAATAATAGTATTTCCTGCTAATTTTCACTTTTTTTCGCAAGGGTTCATTGGGAGGTTTCAGTGATACTAAAAAATTTGGTTTAGTTTGGTTTGTAGTAATTTTTTTCTTCTTACCTGATCTGAAACCATTTCAAACAGTAAATCCATTCAATTTTCCATTTGCAAATTTCCCCAGTCTCATAATCTGTCCTCCCTCTTGAAATAATTGCAACATTTTCAATAATTTATGAAAGAAATTTTCCTGTGGTGTTTTAAATATTCTTTTATTGAAAGATAGCATATTCTATCCAGGAATATTCTGTTAGCACATTCCTTTATTTTAGAGTTCCCATTGTTCACACATCACCGAGTAGGTCTTTAAATTCAAGTAAGGAAGTCCTATTATTATCTTTTGATTCTTTCAATGATGAGAATACCATAAGAATTCATTGTGAATAACAATATAATGAGTCTCAAACAGAATGAATCTGAAATCATTTGACTTCATGAATTATCCCATTATCCAGCTCTATACAAATAGTTATCTGACTCCAATGTTACATATAGATTCCCTTTGCTTTTTACCCCTAAAATGTAGGTGATTTATGAAGGATCTCTTCTTAGTGCTTTTTTTTTTTTTCAAAAAGTGTCTCCTGTCATGCTTTGAAGCAAAGATAGTCAAAAACAGGTTATAGTTACATAAAGTAAATATTTTGTAGAACTGAAATCGGGGTGCCAGCTGTTACAAGATTTTGTGTCAGACATTTAAAATGGAGACAGGACTGGAATGATAGTACAGTGAGGAGGACACTTACCTATATGTGACCTACCTGGGTTCAATCCCCTGCACTGACAGGAGTGATCCCTGAACCCCAAGCCAGGGCTAAGCCCTGATCACTACCGGGTATAGCCCAAAAATTAAAAATGAAATCAATATAATTTAGGCAATTGCCCATGTATTAAAAAAGTCTTTGTTAGGTGAACATCGAGGAATTTAAAAGTGAGGAGCGATTTATAATGTTAATACAAATTAATGTTGATTGTACCAAGTTGCAGCAGGTGTCAATATTCCAATTTCTGGTGAGTTCAGAGTCGACAGCTTTCATATATTTTTTCATAATTATTTTGGAAAGAATTACCCAGCGGTGATGACTAGTGAGATATAAGATACATAACAATAGTGTTGGGGGTGTTAGTTTTGGCTTTGTTGGAGTTTTTTGTGGGGACGGGAATACCCAGTGGATATCACGCCTAGTGGTGTTCAGGGTTTACTCCTGGCTCTGCACTCGGGATCACTCCCGGCATGACTCTGGTGGACATATGGCTTACTGAGGGTTGAATATGGTTTAACTGAAGGTAAGGTAGAGTCCTAACCACTGGTCTCTCTCTCTGGTTCTAAGGGTCACTCACAGTTTATTTTGCTGTAATGAATTTAGCAGTTAATTTATCAGGCAATTCAATTGCCACATTATTTATCAGTAGTGCTTCTGCTGATAAAACTTAGCAAAAGAATAATAACTTGCTCTTGATAAATATTTTATGAGGAAAAATTGACTCATTTTGTGTAGAGTCAATAATATCATAAAATTGCCTTCTTAACTATGTAGGTTGACAGAGAGGAGTCACATAGCTTCTAAGAGACAAATATTGGTAGTCCTTAGCAACCGTCTATAAGTCTCCTGTTGCCAAAACACTTCAGACGCTCTGCCTCTTCCCACAGCTTTCATCACATTATTACTAAACCCCAGATGAAACCAGTCCAAACAGGCCAACGACAGAGGTAGGGAAGTCTGGCTGACTTCAGCAGTCCCTGTCACACATGCCTAATGTGCTCTTCTACAGGGACTGTTGTGAGTGGGGACACAAAGTGAGGAAGATGACACCCCACCCTCAGGACTGAAAATGCTCCCCCATCACCAGAGGCCTGCTCCTGTCACTGGCCCACTGGGGCTGCCTGCAGCCTATAGCATCATGATGGAGAAGCTGGGCTCATTTCCCACTCGGGAAATGGCGTGGTCCAAGTAGCTCTCAGGGTGAATGCTGAAATCCAACTACCCAGATTCAAATCCTTGTTATTCCCATGTAATTGTAAGAGCTTGGATTGGTTAGCTAATTCCTATATATCACTATATCTTATTTTATAAAATAAAAATTGTTGCTCTGGCTCTTTTCTAGTATAACTATTAGGAGAAATATTTTAAATCTTTGCTTTTATGACTAATTAAAATAGTGGTGGCAAATTATTTATCAAAATGTTTGACACAATTCCTGCAAACTATTACTATTATTTGTGCAATGGCTATGACTATAGTGGGAATCCGCTCTCAGAAATCTTTAGTTTTTGTTCCCAATGAATGAATTTCATGCAAGAAAAGAAGTGTTTCTAAAGAATCATGCTTGTTGCTTAGCTATTTTTTTCACCAAAAGTGTTGTTTATGAAGCTTAAAAAACTAAAACTGATGAAGTCATAAATTTTTATACACAAACAGAGACACATGACATAAAGTTGGAGAACAACATGCTATTTTAATTCAACAAATGTACCTAAACTCATACATCAAAAAGGAGTTTTTATCTTCAAAGGAGTCACGTCAGAAGCCTTTTGCTTATTCAGTAATGCTGCCAAATATTTTCAAAACTCTTCCAAGCCACTTTGGAGACTGTTTCAATTTTTTTAGGTGTCTTTATTGGCAAATAAACAAGTATATTTGGTTATTTTTTCATTATCAAAGCATAGTTTAACAAATTCATAAATAAGATAGGGGACAATGTCACCTTTTTCAAAAATTAAAAAATAAAGGACTTTTGCCTAATTTGTAAAATGTCATAATTTCAGACAGGGATTCTCTAAAACATTTCAGAATAATAGAAGAATGAACATGTTGCTTTTTGTTTTATTAGCAGGTTATCTCTTTAAACAAACACAAAGCATTGTGTGCCAAATACAATTTTAGGAGCATTGCACTGCACTGCACTGTCCTCCTGTTGTTCATCGATTTGCTCAAGTGGGCCCAGTAATGTCTCCATCGTGAGAATTCTTGTTACTGTGTTTGGCATATCCAATACATCACAGGTAGCTTGCCAGGCTTTGCCATGCAGGGGAGATACTCTCGGTAGCTTGCCAGGCTCTCCGAGACGGGCGGAGGAATTGAACTTGGGTCGGCTGCATTTGCATATATTGACTCATTTAATGCTCATATCTTATGAGATACATTCTCATAGTAGCTCCACTATGCAGACACCATTGAGGCCCAAGAAAAGCGAAGCATTGGGGCTGGAGTGATAGCACAGCAGGTAGTTTGCCTTGCATGTGGCAGACCTGAGTTCCATTCCCAGCGTCCCATATGGTCCCCTGAGCATCGCCAGGAGTAATTTCTGAGTGAATAGACAGGAGCAACCCATGTGCATCGTCGAGTGTGACTCAAAATGCCAATCAATCAATCAATAAATAAAAAAAAGAAAAGTGAAGCATTTTTTTAAATTTTTATTAGTGAAATACCATGAGGTACAGTTGTAGACTTACAGATTTTTGTGCTTGGGTTTCAGTTATACAATGATCGAGTACCCATCCCTCCACCAGTGCCCATTCTCCACCACCACTAATCCCAGTATCCCTCCCACCCCCCATCCCCCCGATCCCACCCTGCCTCTGTGGCAGGGTATTCCCTTTTTTCTTCTCTCTACTTTTGGGTGCTGTGGTTTGCAAAAGGCATTGAGTGGCAATCATGTTCAGTCTATAGTCTACTTTCAGCAAGAAGCATTTTTTTAATTTTTTTTTTAATTAGTGACAGAGGTAGGGCGTTTGCCTTAAAAGCGGCCAACATGGCCGACCCGAGTTCGGTTCCTCTGCCCCACTCAGAAAGCCTGGCAAGCTACTGAGAGTATCTCGCCCGCATGGCAGAGCCTGGCAAGCTCCCCGTGACGAATTCGATATGCCAAACACAGTAACAACAAAGTCTCCAATGGAGACGTTACTGGGCCCGCGCGAGCAAATCGAAGATCAACGGGAGGACCGTGACCATGATCGAGTGAAACATCATGAGGTACAGTTGTAGAGTTATAAATTTTCAAAAAGTGAAGCATTTTGACCATAGCATGGTGATAAAATTATATTCAGGCTATTTACACCCCAAATACTAAAATTCAAAGGTACCAGCTATGTCTTTTTTTTTCCCTTTGAGGTAATGCAACTGAAGCTTGATAAATGATACTATATCACTCCGTGAAGTTTTAAAATTCAGTTAAACTGTCTTTTAAATGTTAGCAACTTTTATCTGGACATTCATTTCTTAGTCACTCTTATATCAAATTATACAAGGATGTCCTACTCTCTAGCAGTCTAGTATTCTAATGCTGTTAGGTATCCTACATAAGCAGAATTTATACCCAGAAATTTCTTCAGCCTTGCGTGAGAAACAGTCTCTCTCCTTGCAGTGTTTCCTCATGCCTGTTTCAAAATTACCTCAAAACTTCACTATTTTCATTGCATCACTCAGGAGCTATCAAGATAGTCTACTTAAAGAGAAGAGTAAGAAAGGAAAGATATTTAAATATTCTTTTTTTAAATTGTATTTTATTTTTATAAAGTTGTTCACAATAAGTTATTATACTCAGTATTCAAACGCCAATTCAACCACCATTATACCTTCCTACCGCCATTATTTTGAATTTTCCCAAGTCTGCTCCAAATAGCAGACCCTAAATAATTTACTTTATATTGCTTGTTATGTATAGTTCACTAAAAATGATCAAAAAAGATTTCCTTAGGAGAAAGTGTGTGAAGATTGTTGTTTCTCAGCCTGGAGTCATTAAGCCCTTGTATAAGAGAATATTAACATGTTATTAAAGGTTGAGCCTTGTGTGCTAATATTTTTTAGTCAATATTGGTTTCCTTCTATTTTTACATCCTGTCCAATGTGGTGTGCTACTCCTGGTACATCAGTGGTACAAGGTATGAAATGTTACTCTAGGAATTCTAAAATTTTAAGTAATGTCATATAGCTGGAGTTAAATTTTTAGATAGTGACTGTGAGGTCTGGAAACATCTCTGCAGCTTGTTGATCTCTTCTGAGATTTATTTGTGAGTCTCTGGGTCATGGTCATTAATGAGCTTATATGGCACCAGAAACAGTTTGTGGGTATAACTGCTAGGCTTCCAGAAGAACAGAGGGATGAGGGGAGGAAGCCCATCCCCCAACTCCATGAGAGTCTGGAGATTTAGGTCATAAAACCCACATACCTGAGTTTTTTAACAGATTCATTCATGGATGAGGCTCATTTGAGCCTGTGTAGGTTGGCTGTGATCATGGCAGTGATTGGGTTGTGAGACATTAAAATATTCTTAAATTCTCTCTGTCTTCTCTCCTCTCTCTCTCTCTCTCTGTCTCTCTGTTTCTCTCTCTGTCTCTCTCTCTTTGTGTGTGTGTGCATGTGTGCGTGTGTGTGTGTGTGTGCATGTGTGCGTGTGTGTGTGTGTGTGTGCTCTGTTTGCTCAGGGCATATCCTGTCTCTTTGCTCAGTGATCATTCCTCGCAGACTCAGGGGACATTCTGGAGTTCTGTTTATTGAACCAGGTCAGCCGTGTGCAAGGCAAGCACCTTGTGCTATCTCTCTGGCCTTTAAATTCTTTTTTAAAGCACATTGTATAGTTTTTCCACCAGTAAAATGCATTGAATGTCTCATTTTGCTCTTATTTCTTTGCCTTGAAATATTTGTTTCCAAAAAGTTTTCAGCAATTCTAAGAGCATACCACTGGCTAGTAATTCAATAATGACAACTCTCAAAAAAAAAAGTGTAATGAAGCAAATTTCAAAACTAAATTACTCTTGAATCTTTTTAAATTTCAGGATAAAAGAAAAATACAGGAAGAAATCTCACAGAAACGTCTGAAAATAGAGGAAGAAAAACTAAATCACCAGCATTTGAAGGTAATTTGTAACTACTTTCATTTCAGTGATCTCATATTCAAATACTCTAATGACCCTCAACACAAGAATAAAGATGCTTTAGGAAGTATAGTTTTCCTAACGGGCTGGAGCGATAGCACAGCGGGTAGGGCTTGCACACGGATTCAATTCCTCTGCCCCTCTCAGAGAGCGTGGCAAGCTACCGAGTATCCCACCCGCATGGCAGAGCCTGTCAAGCTCCCCGTGGCATATTCGATATGCCAAAAACAGTAACAAGAAGTCTCACAATGGAGACATTACTGGTGCCCGCTTGAGCAAATCGATGAACAATGGGAAGACAGTGCTACAGGACAGTTCTCCTAACCCTCTAATAACCATTTGGGGAGGTAAAGAAGCTAGTAGCATTTGCATCTGAGATTAATACCTTCTGGCAAATAAGGAAAATGGAAAACATGGCTTTATTTTATCCTTGGTTACTGAAATTCCTCGTTTTCTCAGGTAACCTTGAGATTTCAGTCTGGATAAATTGGCCCTGAACACAATCTTACTTAACCTCCCTAGGGAGCCCAACAAGCTAGAAGTCCCTTTTGAAATCAGTGAAAGGCCAGCCTTTCCCCAGGGGGTGAAGAGCAGACACTGTTGCTCCTCTCAAGGATGCCTGCATTTAAAAGCTTCATGCGATAAATCCAAGTCCTTGAGTACGGTTTGGGTTTTGTTTCATTTTGTTTCGACAGAACGTGAGATCATAACCAGAAATAAATCTCCATTTTTAAAATCAGGCTTTACATCTCTCCTGGGTGTGGTCATTTTGTAATTAAAGCTCATTGAGTTTCAACAGTTTATTACATTAGCTTAGTCACAGGATGCAACCAAATGACAAACAGGAGCTCCTTGTGAACCGGCCCAAGCAGGAAACGACTTATCTGGCAGGGCTGTGATCAGTGGATTTCAGGAGTCCCTCATTGAAACAATGCCTCACATTCCTGGGCTCACAACCTCAAGAAAAACTTGTTGCATTCAGCTAAATGCATCTTTCTGATGGATCAAGTAACCACCTCTGAAAGGAAATAGTAGAAGGTGCAAACTAGTGTTCATTCTTTGGATTTTGTTCCTTGCTGCTATGCAAATGGACCTGTCTGACAATTGATGGATAATCTCAAAGCCTAGGTAAACTAAACATTATGCCGTAACAAGAAGTCTCACAAGGAGATGTTACTGGGCCCGCTGGAGCAAATCGATGAACAACGGGAGGACAGTGATACAGTGACACAGTGCCGGTGTTATGGATAGAGAAACAGCAGTAGAGCAAATAGGAGGGGAAATAAAGGTTTCAATATCGTCTAAGTTCATTCTCGGTTGCTCTTAGGAAAACCTCCTGAAAGGCTCATTTCTCAGTAGCACCTCATTTTTTTCTGAACAAAAGCACTACAAAACACTTGATCGTCCCTTTAGATTTGCTTCCTGAAATCCAGGAGAGCTCTCCTCAGCCAGTCCAAGTCAATGCATCATGCTTTGAACTGCTATCTAGTTGTGCAGGCTGTATACTGCACAGAGATGCCCAAGGGAGACGTCCTAACACCAACTCAGGCTGGGCCATGGCACCCTGTGCAGAGGAACAGAACAGCTTCTGTCTGGAGATAAGACACTAGCGTGTCATTTCACCCACCCAAGCTATGCACTGACCCAAAGGAGTGGAGTAAGGAAAGTTGCTTTTACCTAAGTCTCACATCAATGCCCTAGATCCCAGCAGAGGCACTGGGGAGCTTCCTGCATATAGCTTCCTAGAGGAAGTTCAAGATTAAGGAAATGATCAAGGCAAGCAAATGATAAGAAGCCTTTTTTATTTTTTAAACTATACAACCTGAGCTATATAGCACAAAGGGTAGGGCATTTGCCTTGCATGCAGCTGACCCAGTTCGATTCCTCTGTCCCTCTGGGAGAGCCCGGCAAGCTACCAAGAGTATCCCGCCCGCATGGCAGAGCCTGGCAAACTTCCCATGGCGTATTCGATATGCCAAAAACAGTAACAACAAGTCTCACAATTTGTTGTGCAATGTTACTGGTGCCCACTCGAGCAAATCGATGAACAATGGGAAGACAGTGTACATGGAGCCTTTTTTTTTTCTTTTTGGGTCACATCCAGCAATGCATAGGGCTTACTCCTGGCTCTGCACGCAGGAATTACCCCTGGGCAATTGTGCTCAGGGGACCATATGGGATGGTGGGAATCGAACCCGGGTCGACCTTGTGCAAGGCAAATGCCCCAACTGCTGTACTATCACTCTAGCCCCTGTGCAGAGCCTTTTGATGAGCAAATATTTCAGAGCACCTATTATGTGTAACATGCAAATAGACAATAAATATAAGGTGTAAAGTTTTAATGTTGCCCTTAAAATAGTAATTGATACAGTGCCCCGTGAGTCCTGAGATCAGCATGTAGAAGTGCCGTCATCACAGCAATAACGAAGAAAGGAAGTGGTAGTAATAACTGATCCACATGTCCATACTGACTCTGACACTGTGATGAAAACTGTTTGCAATACATCAACAGCAAGAGGGACGCTGAATTAAAGCAACTGCTCCCAGAAAATTCTTCCAAGTTTTGCGAAAATTGTTGGTCATGCCAAACTGTACCCAGTTACCATTCCAAAACAGGGTTCAAACGTAAAGTAGTATTTTTAAAACCAGCTCCCCCGCATATGTGCCAAGTTAAAAAAAAAAGTCTATAGGCCAATATAACAGTGCTTGTTCTATTTTCTTGATTGATTTCATCCCCTGCTGGTGATTATCCTTGTTGCTTTACAATTACAAAGTACTGCATGACCCTTCAACTACCCACTTTGGACAACACAAATTGCAAACAGTTCAAAGATGCCCTTCTGTATCAGTAGTGCTCACATTTCAAAATAGTTGGATTACCTTCCTTTGATAATTTTTAGCTCCACAACCTGACAAGCTCATAGATGAGGTATACCCAAAGGTGTGTGAAAGGTCAGAGAAATTGTACAGGAGGAAAATGCTTGCCTAGCATGCACCCAGTTCAAATCCCCAGAACCATTCTGAGCATGGCCAGAGGTCACTCCTTGAGCACAGAGTCAGGAATAGACCCTGCGTACCAAGCGTGGCTCCACCATTACCAAAATAGAATCCATTGTTAATGTTCTAACTATAAACATCTCTGAGTTTTGTAATCTATTAATTTTTTGCTTTGAAACATAATATCGAAAGCTAAAAAAAGTCTTCGCTCTGGGAAGCGAAGAGATGCCATTGGGCTACACTAGCACGCGACAGGGACAAATGGAGACGTTACTGGCGCCCGCTCGAGCAAATCGACGACTAACGGGAAGTTAAGTGATTAAGTGAAAAAAAGTCACAGAACCTACTCAATTTATAGAACTCTGAAAAATCTATTTAATTCATGATATGAAAAACTAATCCTTTCCTAAACTAACCCTTTTTGCTGTAATTGTGTAGGATATAAAATTTTTTAGGAAAACTTTCCCTAAAAATACTGTCAAAATGCCCATTACCTGCATGTTACTCACATTTTTATTTAGTTAATCTGACTTTTTATTCTGAATTTCATAGTTGTAAAATATATTTGATTATAGTTATCAGTTACCTGGTCTAAAGTCTAAATCTAAACTGTGACCCAAAAAAGCCTAAATAACTCCTCTGGTGATTTTTTGTGATTATATGTTAGCATTTGGATTGCACTTAATTTTTTTTTATTTTATTGATTGAGGTTCTGTGACTTACAATACTGTTAATAATGGTTTCTCATGAACATCATCGATTTGCTGCACATAATTTGAACACCACACCCATCACCAGTGTACCCACATCCTTCCCCCAAGGACCCTAATGCTCCTCTAAAATCATATGTTTTATATCTAGTTGCAAAGAGTTTCTGGCAGAGGATGGCAATTCATGAATTATAATAAAGTTTTATAAAACTGAACTTAATATCATTTTTTCTACCTAGACTAGAGATCAAGAATATAACCCTAAATTAATCTGATCATGCCACAAGAATCACTCATTCTATGCTCTTTGCAACTCAGCATCATAAGACTCTCTCCATCTGACTGTTTCTTAGAATGATATAACCTAATTGACTGAACTATCCTTGTTGGTGGTTTGTAAGAACTATAATTTACTTTGATAGTTGTCATCTGTCTTCTTTACTATGATCACCTATCATATTTCATCAAATGAAAATAAATTAAAATCAAATAAAAGTAAATTAAAATTCTTAAAATGCTGATGCGTTAAGATTTTTCGACATCTTTGACCTCAGAAAAGAAATCTTGACCTCTGTCGATAATATTTACTGTGTCTATGGGAAAACAGTTTTTACAAACAGCTCCACAGCTATAATTAAAGGGTAAGATAACACAGCAGAAAAGAATCTCTGGCTACAAACCGGAATAACACAAACTGCCTTTACAGGCAAGTTGTCCACAAGCAATTGCTTGAGACTGAAAAGACCATCACAGAAATGATGGCATGGGTAAGGCCTTGACTTAATCCAGTGGTTTTCAAACTGTGTTCCAGGCATTCAGAGATTTTCAGGCCCCCCACAGCTTCAACTAAAGCAGCCCATAAGTTTCCTATTATACAATTACAGTTCCAAATAATATTAATTTGTCACCCATATAACCTTTCTTCCTGGTTTGAGAGTCACTATCTAACATAAACATCTTGGGCAATGATCTTACACATTGTCTCTTATTTATTTTTTTAATTCAGAGATATTTATGTTCCAGTGGTTTTCATTCTAGCACCCTTTTGGAAGAGACAAGAGGGTTTCTTACTTGCTCTCATCTTTTTTATACTGTCAGAAAAGTCCTAGAAAAAATAAACTTCCCATTCTTCTCTCTCCACATTGTATCCACTAACAAATTGTTGAAGTGGGGGTTATTTTTAATTCTTTTGTCCTTTTATATTTATTCAAAAGTAGCCTCACATCAATGTACTCCTGCCTCAGGGTGCTCTGAATCTGTCTCCATTGGCCTTCCCTGCTGTTTCGTCTTCATTCTTTTGTAGTTTAGCATGTCACTGGGTAGCATCCTTTCCACTTGAAGAATTCCTGAGAGCATTTCTTGTCAGACACGTTTAGTGATGATGCGATCCCTCACATCTCCACACCCATTTAGATGGCCAATGTCCAGTGAATAATTATCAAACTAGTCTTTTACAAAGGCAGATTGTCACAGTGTCTTTTCCTCAGGGAAAAACCGAGAAACTTGAATTCTGGATGTTCGGATATCCTCTCTTTTCAAAAGTTTAAGTCATACAATTTTCTACAGAACTTTTCTGAAAGACCTTCATTAACGCCTGATTTCTCTACCTAAAAGAAGCCCAAGAGGATTTTTTTCAGGAGTCAACTCAAAAAGTACCACCGAGCACTGCCAAGTGACCTGGTTGGTCCCTTACACTACATGATGAGAGCAGCACTTCCCTCAGACTCTCACATTGAACCATCCTCCCTATTGGCTGAGAATCATCACCCAGATCACAGCGTAGGAGGATCCCCACCCAAAAAAAAATCAAAAACAGTGCACAGTGCTTGTTTTGTTGCAGTCATTCTGAAAGCAGTGCCCTGCCCTGACCAGCTAGAGGATAAACAAAGCTCCTGCCCTAATAATTATTAGGTGGGCTGGGTATTTATATTATTTCAGCACTTACTTCATATTAGTTAGTAACATACTTTTTTAAAAATTTCATGTGTTATTTGGCGTGACTTTATCAGGTTACTTTTGGGGTCTGGAAACTCTCAAAAAAATCATGAAAATGAGTAAAGGGCTGGAGTGATAACACAGCCAGTAGAGCATTCGCCTTGCACGCAGCCGACCCTATTTTGATTCCAAGTATCCTATATGAACCCCTGAGCACCGCCAGGAGTAATTCCTGAGTGGGAGCCAGGAGTAACCCCTGTGCAACACCAGATGTGACCCAAAAAGTAAAAAAAAAAAAAAAGAATAGTAATTGCTACTTCACCTGGTGCCATAATTGTCACACTCTGAAAAAAAAAAAAAGCATGCTCTACTTTCAGATATCAGAGGAGACCTGAAACATCTCACAGTGTTTCACCTGGATAGGATGCCAGCTAAAACTCCTACCAAACTTGTAGGTGTCTTCCACTGTGTAATTATCAGGTGGCTAAGAAACTCCCGGTGGCTCTCTCACCACATATGTTTGGTGGTCTCGAGCCACTTCCCCACCCCGGCGTGCAGCTGCCGCCAACAGACACAAGAAGGAGGGAACAGGGCCACTAAGATGATTGACAATCAGTTGCCATTTATTCCATTCTCCCCACGTGCCTGTTCCAGTCTCACTAAGCGCCCCATTCTTGTCTCATACTGCCCCTCATTCCCATCTCCTCCTGTCTCCCTCACTCATCTCTCCATGCTCCCACTCACTGCCCTGATCTCTCTCTAGTTTCTCACCAACTCCCTGCATTGAAGATAGCCACCACACCCAGTCCAGTAGCACAATCAACATATGAAAGTCCTTCTTCCGCTCAAGGGCAAAATACCACTTAGGTGTTCCTCCCCTTAGTCCAATATCTTAATTAACATCTTAATTAACATCTTAATTCCACTTCTTAATATTAGTTATGTTGTATGGACACAGTAAGAGATACATTAAGCTTGTAGGGTGACTCTTTTGGGGACATCTCGCTATAGATCTCAGATCTACAGTGCTCAGGTCAGATTAGTTTTTCCTAACACTAGCAGTGTCTTATTCCAGCTGTTACTTTTTGGATCATGACCATGCTCTTAACTTATAGTTAAGTAGTATGATACTTTGGCCTGGCCCATTTCAATACCAGAATAGCTCAGAGCTTGCCCTGGGTCCATTCAGTCTCTTGTTTGGACCCTGCTTTTGAAATGCTAGGAAGTAAAGGCAACTGAGACTTAAGTCAAGAGAACAGATGCCCAGGAGTGATTTTCATTCAGAATCAATTGAAACTCCCAAGTTACAAAAGCATAGCATTGACTGTCTTCTTGTGTCTATACAAAAAGGACATTACTCTGAATTAACTATGACTTAAGGAGAAGAGAAAAGCATTATTTACAGGTTAACAGAGTCTGATTTAGGAGATAAAGGTGATTGACTTATTGGGGAAGCAAAGCACAAAGAAAGAGGCTACAGGGGCTAGAGCGATAGCACAGCTGGTAGGGTAGCATGCAGCCCACCCAGGTTCGATTCCCAGCATCCTGTGGGGTCCCCCAAGCACCACCGGGAGTAATTCCTGAGTGCATGAACCAGGAGTAATACCTGTGTATCACAGGGCATGACCCAAAAAGCAAAAACAATAAAATAAAATAAAAAGAGTTACAGGTAAACACAGAGGAATGGGAGCACTGTGATGGGATTAACCAAAAAAAGACCTAAGCTCCCTGTGGCAAGGCAGAAATGACAAACCAATGCTATCTTACATCCACTTGCTTTAAATTTTCTGAAGTTCAGGCATAAGAATATAATTTTTTCCATGCAAACTCAAGATTTTGTTTTCCCTAAGATGAAGCAACAAATGAATTTTGTTGTTGTTGCATTATAGTCAACAAAAATTCAACTCACAAATATTTAGACAGATCAGTGAACTTTTTGCATGGTACTATTGGAACATAAAGGGAGCTGAACCAAAAAAAAAGCTAATATCTAGGATCGGGGACAGTCTCAGAAATAAAAAACAGACAAGATTTGGGGTTGACAAAATAGTACATATGAACTGCATAGCCTAAGGCAATTTTCAATCAGTATGTGATAAAATTGTATCATTTTTTCCCACCATTCAAATTAATCCCACATAAGACATTTTGAATTTGTAACTATATGCTTTCCATTTTGATGAAAATCAAAATGGCTTCAGTAGTGATTCCATTTGTCAAGAATATAATACATATGCCTCATGCTCAGAGAACTCTCTACAAGTCACCCATGCAACATAGTAAACATGGGTGACTTGGAGAGAGTTCTCTGAGCATGAGAATGGGATTAGGGGTTACAAGTGGGGAGATAAAAGGTTAGGTGAGAAGTAGGACAAAGATCTTCATAAAAAAAAAAAAGCAAGGAGGAAAGATCTTCACTAGATCTTGAGGGATAAAGAAGACCTTAATTAAATTTAGAAAAACTGACTTTTTCAAGGCTCACCAAGGGAACAGTGGAAAATAACAGATTCATTCATGCAAGGCAGTGAGAAAAACAGTTTTTCTCCAATATGTTGACTGTTGAAATTCCTAGTATTTTAAAGAAGACAGAGTTTGCTGGTTGTTAGCTGATTTGAGAACCTGTCTTTGTTTCCTGCTACCAGAAAAAGGCCTTGAGGGAGAAATGGCTTCTAGATGGAATCACGAGTGGAAAAGAACAAGAAGAGATGAAGAAGCAAAATCAACAAGATCAGCATCAGATTCGAGTCCTAGAACAAAGTATCCTCAGGTATGGCCCTCAGAGATATTCCTCATCTATTTTCACTTAGTCTCTGCCCATGTGGCATGTAGAAGAGCCATTCTAGGCTCATAGTACAGTGGGGAAGATGCTTGCCTTGCATGCTGCCAACCCAGTTTCTATCATCAGCACCTTGCATGCTTTCCCCAAGCCCTGCCAGTAGTTATCCCTGCATACAGAGCACAGCCAAGTATAAATCAAAACTTTTACTTTCAAGTGAAGAGAAAAGGAGTCGTTTTCTAATTTTTTAGGCATAGAATCACATCCCCCACTTAGATTTGTAATAGAATTTGTACCATGAGTATCACATACACATAGCAACACAAGATTTTTAGATGACAAGAGGAAACTACATCCAGAGTTATTTAGGGGTTACTCCTGACTCAGTGCTCCAGATTCATTCCCATTGGTGCTTATGGGACTATGAGGTACCAGAGCTCTCACTTGCAAAGCAGAGTGGTAACTTATCCAGGGATCT
Source organism: Sorex fumeus (assembly GCF_029834395.1). Taxonomy (NCBI): domain Eukaryota; kingdom Metazoa; phylum Chordata; class Mammalia; order Eulipotyphla; family Soricidae; genus Sorex; species Sorex fumeus. The sequence goes on from NW_026606188.1 coordinate 31,017,115, forward strand.
CTGCACATATTTCTTTAGCTATGAAACAGTAATGAAATCATCTATTTTTTGAGATGTAGAGCAAGTAAAGGTCTAGTTGTTAAGTTCCTCGTAGCTTCCTGACAATGCACATGATCAAACAGCCCAACCCCCCACTGTCACCTTCAGACTCTGAAGGTATGTTCACACTGTCCTGCCATCACACCTTTCCCAGACCCTGCCCAGGTAAGAGATTTTAGGAGGTTCTTCACTAACAGTGACCCACTTCTACTGCTTGAATTGTTGGGTCACAGGTGTTGATTTTACTTACTATGCCTTTCTCCACTCAACATGCATAACTAGGGAGGCCCAGGTAAACCCAGTACAATGAGGCCTAAGCCGAACCACATCCTTAAGCCCTGCATTAAATCACTTGCCTCTTTGGATAAGAATCACCAGGAGGGCTGCAGGGTCTCCTGAGTACTGCTTAACAGGCCACTCCCACCTCCCCCAAAGACAGCATTAAATAAAGAGATATGAGAAATTTGAGAATCATTTCTGGCCTATGCCTGAATTAAAAAGATGGAATTTATTATGATAAGCTAATGACAATAAGTTAAAGCTTATGCTTCTTTGAAACACACATGTTAAAACCTAACTATTGGTAGTTCTTTGTTTTACTTTGTTTTAGATTGGTGGAGGGGAGGAACCACATTGTAGATGTTCAGGGGTTACTCCTGGCTCTGCACTTAGGGATCACTCCTGGTGGGTTCAGAGGACCACATGGGATGCTGGGAACTGAACCCAGTTAGCTACATGCAAAGCAAATACCCTACCCACTGTACTCTTGTTCTGGCCCCAGTCATTACTGGTAGCTTTTATTTTTAGTGAGAATTGCAGAAAATCTTAGAAGATGAAAATATCCAGTGGCAGCACCAAGAAGCTTGTCCAGGCATGTACTTTGCATGTGTTAGAGTACGGAGTTGACCACCCCTCAAGGACAGAGAACAGAGCTGATAATGCAAATCACATAGCAAGGTTTATTGTTTCAGCCAACTGGGGTCCAAGTATCTGCCCAGTGCAGCAGGTTTCAACAAGGACCCCAAGCACTAGGTTCAGCAAGTTCTTATACTTTCATTTTGGCAAGTAAGCATTACTCAGCAATTTTCTATTACCTACAGAGTACTCATATATTTTTGTTGTTTTTGCTTTGGCATGCAACATCCAGCCCACCTCCCTGACAGTTACATTTAGAGGCCTAATCTCATTCTGGGGATGTAATCTTTGACAAAAGCATCTGGTTTTGTTTCTGCTTTTCTTGTTCCTGGAAGATGCCTAAGTCACTCAGAGCCTGTCATGGCAGTTCTCTGGCTAAGTGGGTCCTAACACCTGCACCCATGTTTGATCCCAATACCAGTGTAGCCCTGGGCGCCCCTGGCACCTAAGGGCCGAGCAGTCTCCATTGCTCAGGCACTCACATGCAACTACTGCATCAGTTGGCCAGGGGGCCAAGAATTGCAGGGAGTAAACTACAAGTCCCAAGTACCACTTGGCAGGGATCCTTCCCCGCTTCCCCCAAATCAATTTAAAACTATCTACATGGTAACACTAGGCCTAATGTTGATCATGGAAAATGTTTACTTTTCCACTCATACTTATTCAGGTATTTTGAGTTAAAATACCTTAAATGTTAAATTTTATCATTGAAATGGAAAGGTTTGGCCACAGTTGGCAGTGCTCAGGTGTGACCTGTGGGAGTGTTTGAGGAATCAATATGCAACAGTTTTGTGGATTCTAACCTTGCCACATCTCCATGTACAGGCCCTAACCCTATACTATTTCACTGGCTTCCATAATTGAAACTTTGACCTTTATAAATCTATCAGTGTTCTCTCAAAGCTATGAACTGCTCCTGAGTGGTAGCTAATATTCAAAAAATCAATAAAGTATTCAAAAATAACTCAATGCATCAACTCTACAATTAGTATTTTTTAGCATGTCCCTTAGCAAGAATTCCCTACCAACATATGGATTAGCTATTACTTTGTTTATTCCTCAACACAAAACCCCTATCTCTGAAGAAGGCTTGAATTTAATCCCTATAAATTCTTTACTCAGCACAAACACTTCCTTACTTGCCTGGGAGTCCCCTCTGTAGAATCTTGGCACATACTAAACACCTATACTTTCTTAGCACTTGATGAGAATTGAAGTGGCTACATGGACTCAAACTCCATTAGCAAGTTTGGGCAGCAGTCTGAGTAATCCCAGAGAATTTACTAGGACTCTGCTGATTGCTTTTAGACCTTGCCTGAATGCTCTAAAAAGTACATTAAGTTTCCAGTAGCATGGATAGTGACTTGCCTACTTAGAGCTCCTGGCTCACAAGGGAGTGAGACAGACAAGACAAAGGCAGCAACAGAGGCAGAGATAGAGGAGGAGAGAGGGAAGAAGGAAGAAAGGAGGGAAGGATGGAGGCAGGGAGAGAAAACATATTTACTGAGTCTTACTATATGCCAGGCACATAACATGTATCATCCACTTTAATTTTCATGACCCCGGTGAGATGGAGAGTGTTATCTTTACTTTTTGCAGAGATTAAAGAAATGACACAATTGTAAAGTAGCAGATCAGTCTAACTCATTTGACTAGTTGCACTGCCTATAAGTGATGGCATACAACTTCTGCAGGCTTAAAGGGATTTTCTTTGAAGCATTTTCTGTCCCTTGATCCTCCCTTTCCAAACAGATCCTACCACGCTCCAGGCCTTTTCCTCTATACTTCTCTGATCCCTGTCTTGAATGACCAACTACCTGTGTCTGTATCATCTCATTTCTGGCATCTCACTGCAAATGTAGATCTTCAAGATGTCATTAACCCGTCTGTAACCCTTTATTAACACCTAGTGATTTTTTCTGCTATCTTGTACATATTATAGGATATTAAAATATCTATTTCTAGTTTTAAAACTGTTTTATAGATGAAAATGATACTTAGGCAGGTCAAATCCTACTAGTTTCGAAAGTGATATTACTTCATACCTGACAGAGTATTATATAATTAGATATATGATAGGTTGATATGATGATAGCTTCAACCTACAGTCATTTTTACTGGGCCAAATGTATACACCCTAAAAATTTCCTTACTATGTGTCAATAAGAAGTAAGTCCTATTTGAGGGGGGATACTGGGACCCATGGGGATGGATGACGGGCACTGGTGGAGGGATGGGCACTTGATCATTGTATAACTGAAACCCAAGCACAAAATTTGTAAGCCTATAACTGTACCTCATGGTTTTTCACTAATAAAAAAAGAAAAAAAAAGAAGTAAGTCCTATTTGAGTTTACTTATCAATAAGTGCCTTTGCAAAGGAAATATATGTGATGCTTTTAGGTAAACAGAGGAGAGAAAATATCTCTTCCTGTGTTGAAATTCTTTCAGTGGCATTTAATTTAAAATAAACCTTAGGGGATGGAGCAATAGCACAACGGGTAGGGCATTTGCCTTGCACGTGGCCGACCTGGATTTGATCCCTGGCATCCCACATGGTCCCCTGAGCACTGCCAGCAGTAATTCCTGAGTGAAAAGCCAAGAGTAACCCCTGAGCATTTCTGGGTGTGACCCAAGAGAGAAAAAAAATAAAAATAAATAAAATAAACCTTATGGACCAGACATGTAGCTCAAAGGTAGATTACATTCTTTGCATGTATGAAGCCCTGGGTTCGATTCCCAGCACTTCTAGGAAGGGGTAAATACGTACATATGAATGTGTGTGTATATATATATAGATAGATGGATAGATACAATTTGCTCCCCCATGAAAAAAATAGCCCTTAAAAAATAGCCCTTATAGCAAAATGGCATACTGGATGATTTTCATGCCCAAATAATGTAAATAATAATAACAATAATGGCTCTTTTTTAGTGGACATGTGCAAATCGTCTAAGCACTTGCATTTACACTATCATTTAATACAACAATCCTAGAAAACAAGCATTAAAAACTTCATTGCCCAGATGAGAAAGTAGGCCCAGAGAGGAAAAGACATTAAATTAAGGTCACAGAGGCAATAAAGGATAGACTTGGGTCTCAAGACATTCAGGTTCAGTGCTCTCCAGTTGTAAAATTAAAAGTGAGTAAAAGGGGCTGGAGCAATAGAATAGCAAACAGGACATTTGCCTTGCATGTGGTTGATCAGGATTTGATCTTCCACATCCTGTATGGTTCCCCAAACCCACCAGGAGTGATCCCTGTGTACAGAGCCAGGAGTAATCGCTGAGCACCACCAGGTGTGACCCCAAAACAAACAACAACAACAAAAAATAAAAACAAGAAATTGAGTAAAAGGAGTAAATGTTCTAGAAATGGTGACGCACCTTTTACCTAAAATACAAACTGCTTGGCTTAAGGAAGAATCCTAAAAAATATATTTATTTGTGAAAAAGCATCACTGTGACCCATAAGGTAGGTTGATCTTGTTAAAAATACGCAGGACACAGAATGTTCTAAAGCAATACACAGAGATCACCAAAAACTATCTCTACCTTGACTGTACCAAGCAACCTCAGCTGCCCCAAGCCTTGCAGTGAGCTCACGGCCAGAGCAACCTTACCAGGTAACTGAACATTTTCACTCAGAGATTGCTGTAGGTGCTGTAAAGTCAGGCTCATGGTTTTGAACTCAATCTTTTTTCCGAAACAACTACACACAGTGCTTAAGAAGCTTTTATTACCAACTACCTACACTTCATTTTCCTGTTAGCTCTTAATAGCCATCAAGCCACTTGATGACATTGAACCAGGCAAAACTACCCTTCCTTTGCTGAACAGGAAAAGGATCCAAACCTTGAATAAGATTTATCACTTGACTTATGTGCCTGCTCAAGAATGACATTTGCCATCTGCCAAGACCTCTCAACTTAGAGGATAAGATTTTTTAATGGGAATATCAAAATAGAAGGTTGCTATTACCTCAGAGGTTGTGGCAGTGCCAGACTTTGTTATGAAGCCTCCATTTCTTTCACTGCCATAGTTTTGTGAGGTGAACAGACAGAGCAAAGCCTTTGGCATTTAAAAATCCCTCTCACTTGACCACATTGTTCTTCAATCTTGATCCTCCCCCCAGTCTCCCACTGGGAAATTACCCCCCCCCCCCAAGTATAACCCAAAGGTCAGTATAGGACCCCAGGCAAAAACAGTGTAAGTCTTAGAATATAAACAGGCAGTAAAAGTGTACTCTGGGAAAAAGTAGAATAGAAATAGCAAGCAAAAAAATACACCCAGGAAAGAATAAAATTAAAAGGGGTTTTCTAGCTGCATAATGAAATATAGTCAAAGCTAGAATAAAAAACTGCCATGACCTTAGTTTATCCGTTAAGGATGCCTGCTGATTGGTTATGTAAAATATTCCAACCTCTGCTCTTAATGTTCTCATTGAATTTTGATGTGCTTACTAACTGCTGTTAATGTCTCTGGCATGGCAACTTAAACAATAAGTCATGTGATGGGAACAAAGAGGTGAAGAAATATTGTATTGAATAAATGACTGAATAAATGGTTTCACCTGGGCATTTTCCCTATCTGTAATAGTGCGGAAATGAGGGGCCAGAAAGATAGCACAGTTGGTTGAGCTTGCATTTGGCTCACCTGATTTCGTTTGATCCTCGGCATCCCAAGTGGTCCTCAGAGATGGTTGATAAATTTTCTTTATGACAAGAATGTTAAAATTCTATTAACAAAGATTAATTTTTTGCAGAGCATTTGTTACTGACCAAGCACTATGCAAAACTCTTCATATATATTAATTCATTAAATTCTCACAACCACCTTATATGGTCAATATCATTTAATAGATGAAAAAAATTAACAGTTGCAGGAATTAAACTTGCCCCAAATCATACAACTAAAACAACTAAGAACCAGGATTTAAAATCTAATTAAAAGGTCTGATCATAAAAATAGAATTATGCCTTAAATCCTGCAGAAAAATCTTATGAAAGCCTCAACCTATAAATGCTACCTTTTGACAACATTTTTATGTCTAATCCACGGTATTATTTATGTCAGATTCATTATTTTATATAGACACTTATGCTACCCTTTGCCATACTTAAGGCACTCAAATGTTCCCTGACTCACTTAACCTTTCAGTAAAGCAAGTTTGCTTATTCATCCTCTCATCTTTTCTTCCAAGGAAAGTTAACATTTCAGAAAATAGCTTAGTTTCCATGGTTTTTGTCCATAAACATTGGAACAATATTATTGAATATTATGCCTGGTTCTCTGATTAACACCTCAGGAGGGAATGCTTCCTGGACAGAAAATTTGAACAGCTCGTTTGTAGGACAGAAGATTTGAACACCTCATTTGTACCACTTCACTCAAACAAAATTTCCACTTGCTTCACAAATGAGCCCTAGACCCTGCTCTCAACTGTGGCTTTTGAAGCATCATATGCTGTGTGATTGTAGGCAGAAATACAAATCAGCACTTATTTTAGGTCATGTGTCCCAGGACACCAGGGCACAAGTTTATAGGCTGGCTTATATATATCCTGTTCTATCATGCCCAAGGTTTTCCCTCATCTTGCACCCCATATCATACCCCAAATTTTCTAAGAAATGAATCTTAAGAAGAAGCTGTATTTTTCCACCCTAGATTCTTCTTTCCTTTTTCAGCTGTCTGGAAGTTCTCTTTGACTCCCAAATCACTTCGCCTAACAGTCACCTCCAGGCACTTGCTCCTTGTTGAACCACGTCCAAAGACCTCTGACTTAAATTGGAGCATGCAGAGCGTCTGACAGAAATGTCATATGTATAAAATGCAAAATGTTAACTGCTAAGGAGAATGATGCAAATACATAGCATTCCCTTTAAGAAGGATTATCTACTTATGAGTCAGTGAAAATTCTTTTTCAATATTCCAAATACCTTCTGGCCCTCTGCCTTTCTTCCATGAACTTGTACGTAGTCAACTAGAAACTGACTTCTCATACTCTGGGGCAAAGCAGCTTGGGAATTATGGGATTTCTGTGTGATTGTATGATCTGAGAAGTGTGCTGTAACAGCCGCTATGACCACACCCCACATAACTTGAAGATAATTGTTCCACAAATGGAGATAGAATACTGAAAAAGACATTCTCCTCAATATCTCAAAAACAATGATCTACTCAGTGAACACCAAAAAATTAGGAGTCAAGATTCTATTTTTAAAAAGGAATGCAAAGCAGGCAGAAATATAATAGTTAATATGTTGTTGCTGTTGCTTCATATTATGGTTTATCAAAGCTTATCTCATGATGATTTCTATCCAAGTTCAATTCATACCATGCAGGAAAAGGACCAGGGTACATGCTTTGCATATGGATGCCAGGTTCCTTCCCTAGCACCTCATAGTTCCCTGAGCACCACTAGATGTGGCCTAAAAACAAACAAACGTTTCCAAGTTTAACCCATTCTTAATGCTCTTACTGACATGTCAAGGCAATTATACCTTAAGAAAGCAAATGTCTCTTCAAACACAGACAAGATATAATGCATGGAAATGATCAGATTTTAAATATTTCTGCTTCTTTGCTTAAACTTAACTAGCCACATCTAACATCACATCACGAGAGGAGATAAACTGCTCTTACATGACAACATATGAGAGAAAAGAAAGGGAAAAAATGGCACAAAAAAAAACACCGTTTGTTTTTTCTGAAATTTTCTGTTGCTTAGATACACTCAAGAAATTATTCTGAAGTAATTATATGAGTCAAAATTATTCCAAGCATGTTTTTCACTCTCTGTCATTGTCTAATTGGTTTACCAGATTCACAATATTTCATCTGTTGCTGTTTTTAATTTCCCAGATATTCTGATTATTTTCAATTCAGTATTTTTAATTAAAGAAAAAAAAAACTCAGTAAACTAAAGTCTATTTCTATCCCCAAAAAAGCACTGTCCTCCCGTTGTTCATCGATTTGCTCGGAGAGGCCAAGTAACGTCTCCCCTAACAAACACACATGCATACACACACACATACACACACACAAATATACCCAGTACAATGCCTAGTATGAATATAAATACTTGTGAATACTTAGTACATAAAAAATTTTTAGTAAGTTGATGTTTACTAAAATGAATGATGAATAGGCCAATACACTGTAGCACTTGTAGCACTGTCCTCCCGTTGTTCATCAATTTGCTCAAGTGGGCATCAGTAACATCTCCATTGTGAGACTTGTTACTGTTTTTGGCATATTGAATACACCACGGGGAGCTTGCCAGGCTCTGCCATGTGGGCAGGATACTCTCAGTAGCTTGCAGGGCTCTCCGAGAGGAATGGAGGAATCGAACCCAGGTCAGCCACATGCAAGGCAAACGCCTATCTGCTATGTTATCACTCCAGCCCTGGCTAAGATCAAGTGTAGTATCTGTTCTTATCAGTTTAATAGGCCAATGGATGATTTAAAATTACCACCTATTAATGATTCTAGCTAAAAAAAACTAGAGACTTTCAAAATATTCGACTATGAGTTGAATATTAATTAATTAATTAAAAGGAGAGTTCTGACATTTTCCTTAAATAAAGAATAAATATCCAACTATTTAAAGAATAAATATCCAACTACTTAAATAAAGAATAAATATCCAACTATTTACTTGCCAAGAGCAAAGTTCTGTGAAAATGGTGCTCCTGATTTTGATAATTGCTGAAAGTATGCTTTAAAATCACCACATTACTTTATTTTGTCACTTTTTTCCTCTATCATACATTCTTTTATTTCCTAATCTTCACCTCCCACTCCACCCCCAGTGTTTCTTCTTGCTCATCCTTACCAGCTTTATCTCATATGTTAATAGAAATAAGCCTTCAATGATTACCCAAAATAAATATTCCCCACATAGTACATTAAAATATAGATTAACACAATCTCTGAGAGGTCTTTCCTCACTCCATCAGTTCAATAATAACAGTTTGAGTTTTTTATGGATTTTTGTTTGGTTGATTGATTGGTTGGTTTTTGGTTTTTGGGTCACACCCAGCAATGCACAGGGGTTACTCCTGGCTTTGCACTCAGGAATTACTCCTGGCTGTGCTCAGGGGATAATATGAGATGCTGGGAATCGAACCCAGGTTGGCCGTGTGCAAGGCAAATGCCCTACCTGCCATGCTATCACTCCAGTCCCAGTAACAGTTATTTTTATGGAATATGTATTATACACTAAGCTTCATTCTAGAAATTGTAATAGACAAAAGCATAAAAAGCAATGTACATCCAGTCACTGCAAGTCCCATGTCACACATAGATTTTTCAGAGTTTGGGCCCTTTCCACCACCCCTCTTCTGCTTATTCTTGATTCAGTTCACTGGATATTTATTGAGAATCTGCCACATGTTAGTAGTTTTTGGTCTTCTAAAGGAGAATTGAGGTTCCTCAAAGCAAAAATTTTGTTTGTTTGTTTTAGATTTTTTAACTTCTCAAAGTTAAAAAGGACTGTTTTTACACTAGCCATCTCATTCCAAATAATATTCAATAACTTAAAACACAAGCTCAAGGTCATTTTTAGGGGTGTCATAGATCTTCAACTCTATTGACAGAAATAAGGGAAGGAACAAAAGACCGTTCGATGTAACAGTCTCAAAAGTTTCATTGACTGGTTGTGATCACTAGGAAAAATGTTCAAGGCCACAGACTTACTCTCTGTTGCTGTCACCTGTAACATCTGTTTCCCCGTCCCCAGAATAGCTCCCTCTACACACACAAACACACACACACACACACACACACACACACACACACACACACTTCCACACACCCCTTGGAGTGCATCTTTTGCCTACTATTGACAAAGGTAACTTAGTCTAGATAGACCAGCCAAGGCTAAATTGTCCTTGTTTGTTATTCTATTATAATGAAATTATGATTTATTATTATTGATCTTCAAATTATTAATAGAGTCCTGATCATGGTCATTTACACTGAAAATGAAGCAAAAATGATTTGTATAGAGACAAGAAAATAGTGATTTTTCTCTAATACTGTCAGTGATAAATATTAAGGTTGGCAAAGCATGAAATCAGTATGTATTTCTGAATAGCTCACACATCATTGAATATATTTTTCCATTCTGTTATACATTTATAAGCAGTTTATTCACTAAAGTTATTTTTCTGACAATTTTATCTTAAAGAAAAAAAATTCTAAAATCATGGATAAGCACATCTGCCTTGGCCATCACAGTACTTCAAGATCTTTTGAAAAACTCTTATCATCTCTTTAGAAATTAACTTGAATTATTTTGTTTATTTAGCTCTTAGTGTTTTTGTCTGTACTACTACAATGTTCTCCATAAAACCTAATTAAAAACTAAAGCATTTGAAAAGTCCATGACTGCCAATTTGCCATAGCACACCAGTCTCCAGGGTTTACATTTATTTGCATTCATTTGAAAATTCTATTTGTAGTTTGCACATGAAAGTGGTGATTCTTTGAAAACTAGTTTGGTTTCTTGTTTTTTCATGGCAAATGAAGGCTTTATTTTACAAAATATTATTCTGATTAAAAGGATTTGTCTTCTAGAAAATTGTTCTTTGTAGCATTACCTGTCTATAGAGTAGTTTCAAATCAACTGCCCATAAGGTAATTATTAATATTTATAGTGTTCTGTTAGGAAATGGGACCCACCCATGCAAAAGATGCTCACATGTAACTATAAATTATTCAGCTTTTCTAAACATCTGCTCTGTTCCCAATTATCAGAACAGACTAAAACTTGTAACATGTCACTGTTGGGGAGCTTTTGCGTCTCACTATCTTGAAGCTTCCGTATTGTATTCTAGTCCTGTCCTTCAATGCTCAGGATTAGAGGCAGTAGATCTGGCTCAAGGCAACTTTGTTGTTTGCTCTCTGCCAAATGCCCTTTAATTCTCTGGCAGGCTTCCCCACAGCATGTGATTGTTTATGCTGCTGGGTTAGGTCTTCCATATTACACACATGCCCATGGCAGGGGCTAATTGGAAAGAAACTCTTGTCATCTGTTTACATCTAGAAGAGTCCTTCACCCTCATTTAGACACTTCTATTTCAGATGGTGAATAAACTGTACCTGACATGTAGTTAGTGCTTAGTAAAAGTTTTTTTTTTTAAAATGTTTGATGAATTTTTCTGGATCCCAGCTCCAAAATAAAACAAACGGAATAGCTCACTCTCTGCAGACTACATAATCTCAATTTCATTAATATAAAATATACATTATTTTATTAATACTAACATAATCTCAATTTCATTAATATAAAATATACATTATTTTATTAATACTATTATAATAACCTAATAATATCATTGGGCTGGAGCGATAGCACAGTGGGTAGGGCGTTTGCCTTACAAGCGGCCAACATGGCCGACCCGAGTTCGATTCCTCCGCCCCTCTCGGAGAGCCCGGCCAGCTACCGAGAGTATTCGATATGCCAGACACAGTAGCAACAAAGTCTCCAATGGAGACGTTACTGGGCCCGCTCGAGCAAATCGATGATCAACAGGAGGGCCTTTACCTTTACCTTTTATCATTGGCCAAGTTGCCTATGTAGATAATATATCTTTAACCTCTGACCCATTAGAAATAATTTATCTACCCATAACATATGAATAGGGCCTGGAGCGATAGCACAGTGGGTAGGGCATTTGCCTTGCACACAGCCAATCCAGGTTCAATTCCCAGCATTCCATATGGTCCCCAAACACTACCAGGAGTAATTCCTGAGTGCATGAGCCAGAAGTAACCCCTATGCATTGCTGGATGTGACAAAAAAATATATATATGGGCTGGAGCGATAGCACAGCGGTAGGGTGTTTGCCTTACAAGCGGCCAACATGGCCGACCCGAGTTCGATTCCTCCGCCCCTCTCGGAGAGCCCGGCAAGCTACCGAGAGTATTCGATATGCCAGACACAGTAACAACAAAGTCTCCAACGGAGACGTTACTGGGCCCGCTCGAGCAAATCGACGATCAACGGGAGGGCCTTTACCTTTACCTTTACCTACATATTTCAGTTGAGATTACCTGATAAAGTCATCAGCTATGTGGACTCAATAATACCCATTATATTCCCAGAACTATACATCTAAAAGAGCTATTATAAAAATATAAAATTCAAAATTTAAATTTAAAAATTAAACATAGAATTAAAAATAAGTTTTTCGGTGCAAACTTTAACAATTTAATACTATATAACATATAAAACATGTAGGAGTTGCTTTATCTCTTATAAACAGTATATTCTTTAACCCTCAAGAACAAAGACTGATTCATTTTGTAATTTTGTAATTTTTATTGGCTAGTTATGTGAAATGCAAAATGCTACTAATGAATAATTCTGCAAGCCAATGAAAAGTTTATAGAGAAGCTCATAAAATTGATCCCACTGATCCTCCCCAATAAGGTTATGCACAATAGCAGGCTATTTGGGATGCTGTAAAAGACACTTAAGTAACTTAAATGAGATTGGAAAAGTTTCTTTTTCTTTCTCCCACAATATAAAAATCCTACCCAGTAGACATTTAAGAGCAGAAGAGTGAGGTGATCTTTATAAAGTGAGATGATCTGAAAGCTCTTTTCCTTTCTGTCTTGTTGCTCTGCTGCCTAGGCCTAAGTGATGGTCTCGATTTGGTGGTCAAAGGGCTTAACACCTTAGGAAGGAAGTTGGACAAAGCATCCTTACCTAAGGACCCGACCTGAGTACAGCAGTGGTCATTTCTGCTAATGTCTTATTGGTCAGAATTTAGCCACCTGTCATCATTTAAATCCAAATGATACTGAGAAACGTAAGCCAGGGAGACACATAAACCAGAGGCAAAAGAACCTTTGAAACAGATTTAAGAGAAGTTAGCAGGTTGTCAAAAGAGATTTACATAGTTCTTTTTATTAGTGGACTTGGGGGCTCCTAAGTGGTGCTCAGGGGACTTGGAGGTCATTCCCAGGAATGCTCCGTCTGGGCTATGCTATTTGGAACCTTCAGTGCTGGGTACCACAAAAGCCACCCTGGCAGTGCTCAGGGGACTTTCAGGTCATATCTGTAGATGTTTGGGGAGCCCCCAAAACTACACCAGCAATGTTTAGGAGACCATGTGCTTCCCATGACCAACCTAGATCTAGCACATGCAAGGTAGGTGCCCTCACCTATGGAATGCCTCCCTAGCATATAATCTTATATTTTTAATAGTAATAATTTGTTACTAGTAGTAATAATTTGTAAATATAAAACATGTATGAAATAGACATAATACTCCATAAGTATTAAGAAACATAATGCTAGAGCACCCTTGTTTTCTGTCTAGAACATCATTTTTCGAGACGATATGTCCCTGAAGTTCTTGTAGCACTATGCCTATATAAAATCACTGAGAGTAAAATTAAAGATCTTGAGCCATATAGTACAGCAGGTATGGTGTTTGCCTTGCACACAACTGATCCAGGTTCAATCCTCAGCACCCCATATGGACCCTAAATTTGACAAGAATAATCCTTGAGTACGGACATATGTGGCTCAAAAATAAAAAAAAAAAAACCTTAAAGATCTCATCTCCAAATGAACCTGTAGGTTTGCTTTTCACTGGAGTTATTAAGCATAGCGCTTCTCTCCCAAGCAGACCATGAAGAGAATGGGATGACTAATCATTTGATGGGAATACATCTACATAGAGTACTGTGTTAGAGGCTTAAAAACATTATCTCACTTACCACCTTAAGATAACCTTTCATAAATAATAGTATTGTTCTCTAAAAGCTGAAGGTTAGAAGGATTCATTCATCAAGCCAAGTATGTTGGTTTTCACAGGAACTTACTTTCTGTTTCCATATTAAAGCCATTACATTTGACTTTATGAGTAAATTAAATAGTTTGGAGTGGATTCAATGGACCCTCATACAAAAATTCACAAAATATAGGTAAATCACTAGCCTGCTCTGGTTGCCCAATATTCAATGTGTAAAACAGGAAGAATTTTTTTTTCCTTTTTGGGTCACACTCAGCAATGCTCAGGGGTTACTTCTGGCTTTGCACTCAGGAATTACTCCTGGCAGTGCTCAGGGGACCATATGGGATGCTAGGGATCGAACCCAGGTAGGCCATGTGCAAAGCAACCGCCCTACCCGCTGTGCTGTCACTCCAGCCCTAAAACAGGAAGAATTTCTAACTTAAGCCAAGAGTCAAAAGTTACAACTATTCACAGCTCCAGATATAATTCAATTATTCGAAAATCCTGTGAATTACTAAAAAAATTAAAATTCTCCTTTTGTTGTGTGTGTGTGTGTGTGTGCCCGCGCGCGCGTGCGTGCACGCATTGGGGGTGTAGCAGAGAGATCCTAATACTCCATCAATAAATCTCATACTTTTTCCTTTGGGAGGGCATGTAGCAGAGGGTGGATTGAGGTTACATCTGAGGTGAATTGAGGGATCACTCCTGGCAGTATACTGGAGAGGTGGGTTGCCAGTAATCAAACTCAAGCAGGCTACACACACAGCAAGCACTCTACCTACTGTACTATCTCTTCAGCATCCCACTAAGATTTATTGTCAATGATTTTTATGAATCAAAAACCTGCTAATTTAGCTGTCCCAAAAATGACCATTAATCTTTCTCTTTGGGAATAGTAAATCTTCCTGGATTTCAGTTAGAGAGTTTAGGCTACCAATACATAAGGAATTCATCTTTCCTCTGTAAGTGAAGAGCTATAGCTAGTCACAAACTTTATTTCAAAGATAGTATTGATGATTACATTTAAATTGCAGTATCTCATCAAAATGCATTATAAAGCTATACTGCTTTGAACAATATAGTCTTGTGACCAAGCAAAGAAGTGGGATTATTTTGAAAGCCCCAAAATCTTGGAAGGAAACTACTCTACGAAATTATACCCCCAAAAAAACCAACAAGATAACAACCTTCAAGAAATCAAATAAAAAATCCTGAACTTTTATGTTGAGCAGAATGACTGGTTCTGTAAGCAGAGAAATTCTCAGTATGACAAAGACACTCTAAGATCAAGAAAGAAAGAAATATCTTTTATGTCATGAGTCAGTGCTTTTGTCTGTTGATGGACCCCAGTGAGCATTTCAATCTTCACCATTTTTTATATTTGTAGATGGTAAAAATATTTTTATGCTACTGAGCAAAATGAATCTCTGTTCATTAGATTTTATTGTTTTTAAGTTTTATTCCCATGTTAGTTAATTAGAAAGGAGTTAAGAACTGAAGCTCTATAAGCAGAAGCTAGATTTCAAATCCCTTCCTGCAACAAGCTGCCTGTCATTGCCCTTCTAGGTACCCAGCTTGTTCATCATCAAATGAAACTGATAATGGTACTCACAGGGGTTGTTTGAGGACTAATTAGGCCAGAGCCTGATACAGTGTAAATACACAATCTATGTTAAGTACCATTATAACTACTTACAGAGAAGCGCTGTAAGGTAGCACATACACTTTTTTTTATTAGTGAAACACCGTGAGGTACAGTTGCAGACTTACAAATTTTTGTGCTTGGATTTCAATTATACAATGATCAAATACCCATCCCTTCACCAGTGCCCATTTTCCAACACCACGGGTCCCAGTATCCCTCCCACCCCCCCATCCCCCCATCCCACCCTGCCTCTGTGGCAGGGTATTTCCTTTTGTTCTCTCTCTCCTTTTGGGTGTTGTTGGGTGTTGCAAAAGAGGCTTTGAGTGGCAATCATGCTTGATCTATAGTCTACTTTCAGCATGCTTCTCCCATCCTGGGAGGATCCTCCCAACACCCTTTATTTGGTGCTCCCTTCTCTATCTGAGCTCCCTTTTCCCCTAGCATGTGTGGCTGGCCTCCAAGCCATGGAACAAACCTCCTGGAACTAATCTCAGCCACTCTTGGGTGTTAGTCCCCTATTTTGTTACTTTCTGTTCCCCAGATGAATGCAATCTTTCTATGTCTATCCCTCTCTTTCTGACTCATTTCGCTTAACACGATACTCTCCAAGCACATACACTTTTGATTTTTTTTGAGTTCCAGTCTGTTTGGCCCCTAATGACAAACTCCATCAGGTTGTTAGTTCTTGTTAACGCCACCAAAAACTGAAAGAGATAAATGGGCCCTTACTAGCAGAAAAATTGCTTCTGAAATCACTCTTTCTTGGTGCATCCAGCAACGATATGCTGTCTTTTTTTTTCCCCCTGGGAAAAAAAGTCCCATGTTAGAACAGGATTGGAGACATTATCTTGTGATGATTAAGGGAGGTTATTACTAGAACAGTGCATGAAATGAGAGCTACCTGCTTTCACCTACAAAGTTCTTGAAAATAATTTCTTTTCCCCAGAAGATAGGCTAGGAGAAGAAAGATTCCAATAATGGATAGCATTACAAATCCTTTTTCATGTAATCTGCTTATCTAAACTGGCATATGATGCCTGCCCACCATCTCTCAGAGAGGTGCTAACTCATCCATCAGGCCCCACCTGACAGTCAGGAGGCACCAAGGACATTTCCCTTTCTCTGCCACCTGTTTCACACCACACTGAATCAGCATTTCTTAGAGCTTAATTCCCATTCTGAAAGGTAATACCTTCTAAAGAAAGGATGGCAGCACTTATGGAAATTCTAACCCATCAGCTAAGGGAAAATCAGGTGAAGGGTAGACACTTATCTAACAGTCACCCTCAAACATTTTTCACATAAAAAAACATCAGTTTTTATTAGAACTTTGATCACCAAAGTGCTCCTGCCTTCACTATCAAAATGAACCTTTCCACCTCATATTACTCATATGCCGTCTTTTCCTTTTCCTCTGATGATCAAAAAATTTCCAAGAGTTAAGTCTAAATAGTTTAGTTTACACCTTTTATTGTTGTCTTACCAGTTCGTTTGTGGGTTTTTTATATTCCACATATAAATTAAACCATCCATCATTGTCTACAACTTTCAGACATGTTTCATTCCCCATCAATGTTGTTGTGAAAGGCAAGGCTTCATCTTTTTTTTTAATAGCTGAATTGTGAGCTGTATCCCAGAGAAAACATAACTTCTTAGTCGATTCACCTCCCAAAGGGTATTTTGTTTGATTCGTGTTTTGACCATCATGAATAATGCTGCTCTAAACATAAAGATGCAAATATCCTCATACTTTAGTGGCTTTATACCTTCAAATGCCTAGGGGTAGTGTCTGTTACTATATCATATATGATTCCATTTTTAGTTTGATAAGTAATCGCATACCATTTGTTATAGAGACTGCATCGGTCTGCATTCCGATCAACAATATAAGAACTCCTATTTCCAACTCCCCTTGTCAACATTTGCTGTTTCTAGTCTTTTCTTGCACAGGTCATTGTGAAACAATGATTCATTTTGGTTTTAATTTGCATTTCCCTGGTAAACAGTGAAATTGAGTGTTTTGCCCCATAAATTATGGGCCATCTCTTCAACTTCTTTGGAGAAGTATATATTTAGGTCTTTGCCTTATTTTTTTAATTGTATTGTTTACTTTTGTTGCTTTTTTTGTTTATTGTTTAGTAATTGGAAAGATTGCCTTTTATTTTGTGCTAGGTTTTTTTGTTTGGTTGATTGGGTTTTTTTCTATGTAAAAGATTCTTAATTTCATGTAGACCTATTGATTTGTTTTTGCCCTTGTTTTCCTTGCCCTCAGAACTGAATCTCCAATCCCTGAGGTCTAAGTTCACGAAATATCTCCTGTTTTCTTTTATATACTTTATGGTTTCAGTCTTATATCCAAGTTCTCATTCTACTTTAAGTCATTATTTTGTATACAATGTTAAATAGTAATCTAGAGTAAATCTTTGCATGTGACAGTTCAGTTTTCTCAGCACCATTTGTTCAAGGGGTTTTTCTTTCTCCATTGTACGATACTGGTTCCTTTTTAATAATTAAATGCTAAAAGTATGGCATTACTTCTGGGCTCTGATATCCATTAATTTTGATGGCTGTTTCTCCTTTCAATAATACACTTTTTTATTACTATAGCTTTGGAGTAATAGATAAAGATTTATAATAATTTGAAATCAAAAAATGTGTCTCTGTATTTCTTTTTTCTCTCAGCACTGCTTTGACTATTTAGGGTCTTTGTGGCTCCATTAAATTTTTGTGGTTCCATTAAATTTTGAGAATTAGAGAGTTCAAGAGTTGATGCACTTGCCTTGTATGTGGTCCACTCCTGTTCAATCCCTGGTACCAATATGATCCCCCAAGTGTCATTTGTTGTAGTCCTGAAGGCCCCCAATCACCTCTAGGTGGGCTCAGGAGGCCCCTGAGCACTGATGGGATGGCCTCGGTAATCCTCAGCACACAGAACTGCATTCTAGAGCTCATACATTGAATTGCCAGCTCAGTTGCCTGACAATCACTGGGCGTAGTCCCCAGAACTCCTGCACACCACTTGAGAGCCCCACACCACTCCAAAAATATTTAGAATTCGATCAGAGAGATATGTCAAAAGACTCATGTGCATGCAGCAGGTCCAAGTTTGATTCCTGGCACAGTGGTTCCCTGAGCAATCTAGTCATGTCTTAGGTTAGTGTTAGTTTAATATGACATGTTTTTCATCTTCTTTTTTAGGTTTACTCTTCATTAGGTTACTCTTATTTTAAGTACTTTGGTACAATTGTATATAGGACTTTACTAATGCATATTTTACTAATTCATTGTGATAGAAATGCAGATTACATATATTATATATTGCTTATGTTTTCAGCTACTGTACTATTGTCAGAATTTTTTAAGAGTTTATTTGTTTATTTATTTTGCATTTTGGGCCACATATCCAGCGGTGCTCAGAGGTTGCTCCTGGCTCTGCACTCAGGAATTACTCCTGGCAGTGCTTGGGGGACCATATGAGATGCCAGGGATTGAACCCAGGTTGTCCACGTGCAAGGCAAATGCCCTATCCCCTGTATTATCACTCTGGCCCTCAGCAGAATTATTCTTAGTTCTTTTGGTGGTTTCTTTGGGTTTTTGTTTATTTTGGTGGGGGCCACATCCAGGGTGCTCAGCGATCACTTCTAGAGGGGCTCAGGGAACCATATGTGATGCCAGAGATGAAACTCGGGTCAGCCATATGCAAGGCAAGTGTCTTCTCCACTGTTCAGCCCCCTCTTAAGGGTTTTCTATGCATATTATCATATCATCTATAAATAGTGATAGTTTTACTTATTTTTTAATTTGGTTTCTTTTGCATTTTTTTCTTGACTAATTGTCCTGTCTATGACTTCTAAATTATGTTAAACTACAGTTATAATTGTGGGAATCTTTGTTTTATTTCAGACCTTAAGGGGAAATTTTTCAGCTTTATCATAATTGTGTATGATGATGTCAACATGTTTGTCATAGATGGCTTTTATTATAGTCCCTCTTTTTGAATTTTTAGTGAAAAAATTGATATTGAATCTTTCAAAGGCTTTTTCAATGTGACTTTTACAGTCATGTGATTTTTCCTTCTAGTATAAAATTAAATTACTTTACTCCCATATGTTGAAGCATTTCTGCAGCCCTATGTTGAATCTTATTTAGTCATGAAGAATTGTTCTCTTGTTGCACTTCATCTGGAAAAATTTTATTGAATATTTTTCATCATTGTTCATTATAAATATTAGTCTGTAGTTTTCTTTTGTCTATACAATGCCTTTTGTTTGGGGATTAAAGTGGTACTGACTCCATAGAATGTTTTAAAGAGTGTTCCCACCTCTGATTTTATAGAAGAATTTGTCAGGGAAAGATATCAGATATTCTTACAAAGTTTGGTAAACATCACATGTGAAACTTTCTGGTACTGAGCTTTTGTTGGGTGAAAATTTCTGGCTACTATTTCAATTTCTGTGCTTGTGAGGGTTTGTTAGAGATACCTATTTCTTCCTGATTCTACATTGTTGTGCTTTCTAATTCAAAAATTTATTATTCTAGATTATCCAATTTGTTGGAAGTAGATTTTCATAATAGTCTCTTATGATCAGTTGTAACTCAGCAGTATCATTTGTAACTCCACCTAACTCATTTTTATTTTCAGGGTTTTTTTTTTCTTCTTTTTAGTGAGGGCTGAAGTGATAGCACAGCGGTAGGGTGTTTGCCTTACACGTGGCCAAACCGGGTTCGATTCCTCCACCCCTTTCTGAGAGCCTGGCAAGCTACTGAGAGTATCAGGCCCGCACAGCAAAAGCTGGCAAGCTACCCATGACGTGTGCTATTAATGAGCTTAGTTTCTATTTTATTGATCCTTTCAAAGAACCAATTGTTGATTTTATAGATTTTCTGCATAGTCATTTTTGTTCCTATTTTATTTCCACTTTGATTTTTATCATCTCCTTCCTTATGTGGATTTTGGGTTTTGAAAGTTCCTCTTTTTCTAGTCCCTTTGGAGAAATGATTAAATAGTTTAACATTTTTCACATTTTCAAGTGTGGGCCAGTATTTGCTTTTAATAATTTCCCTCCTGAATGTTGTTTTTGCTGTATCCTGTTGAATCTGATAGCCCATATTTTTATTTTTATTGGTCTTGTTTCATGTTGTTATTTTAATTTAGGGGTAGGGTTTGGGCCACACCTAGCTGTGCTCAGGGCTTAGTCTTGTTTTGCTGTTATTGTTGTTATTGTAATTTGAGGGTGGGATACGATTCCTGGCTTGGTTTGGGCCACTGCTGGTTGTGTTTAGGGTTTTCTCGGGACTTTGTGCTCAGGAATAAGTACTGGCAGTGCTCAGGAGACCATATGCAGTGTTGGGAATCTAACTGAAGTCACCCAAGTGCAAAGCAGAAACTTACCCATTGTACCAGATGTCTGGCTTTCTATTGGTCTTAAAGGTTTTACTTCTCCTTTGATTTTTACATTAACTCAAAGGCATATTGTTAAGTCACCACATATTCATATTTTTTTCCTGTGCTCTTCTTATTGTTGATTTTAACCTTGTATCATTGTGTTTGGAAAAGATACTTGATATCATTTCAATTTCTAAGTAAATAGTAAACTTATTTTGTGTCCCAACATATGAGCTATTCCTGAGATTATTTCTTAGGCACATGAAGACCATGTATTCATTTCTTTGTTATGGAACATTCTCTACCTGCTTATTAAGTTCATCTTATCAATTATTTTGTTGAATACTTTTATTTCATTGTGAATTTTTATCTGCATGATCTGCCCATTGTTGTAAGGAGTGTAACTGTCAATGTATTACTTAGATCTGTTCATTTTTTTTGTATATTTGGATGTTCCTATATTGAAAACTTATGTTACTGTTATATCTTCATGTATTAATTATTATATACTATCTGTTTTTGTTTATTAACCTTTGGACTGCAGTTCTATTTGACCATAAATAAGAATAGTAGTTCCTATCTTTCTCTTTATCACTCAAATGGAATATCTTACTCCAATCTTTTAAGTCAGTGTTTGTATTGTATCTTTTATGGGACTCATGCATATTATATATGGATCCTGATTTTTTTAAATCAATCTAGTCATAAATATATATATGTATGCTTTTTGGGTCACACCCAGTGATACACAGGGGTTACTCCTGTCTCTGTGCTCAGGAATTACTCCTGGTAGTGCTCGGGAGACAATATGGGATGCTGGGAATCAAACCCGGGTTAGCCACATGCAAGGCAAACGCCCTACCCGCTGTGCTATCATTCCAGCCACTCTTGTGTATATTTTGATCAGGAAGTTCACACCATTCATACTTAGGATCATTAGTTAGGACTTACTTACTACCATCATACACCTTTTCTTTAAAAAAAAATTGCTAAAGTTAATTTATTTTAGTTTTTGTATTTTGTTTCGGGAGCTACCCCTTGTGTAGCTAAGGATATACTTCTGGCTCTGCACTCAGCAATCACTCCTGGTATGCTCGGGGGACCATATGGGACCCCCGGGATTGAACCCTGATTGACTGCTTACAAGACAAGAATCCTACCCACTGTACTATCGCTCCAGCCCTTATATCCTTTTTTTCTGATTATATATTTCTGTTGCTATTTCTTTCACTTGTTTTTATCTGCCTTCGATTTGGGATGATTTTTTCTGGAAATTCTCACAACGTCATTATTTTTTCTTCTAAGTGCTCTGCTCCAGATATTTATTTTGTGGTTACTATCAGAATTACTCAAGCTTTTTATATCTAAAATATCTATATTTTGTGCTGATATCAACTCATCATTTGACTATACAAACTTTTATTCATTCCTTTGATGTTTTATAGCTCTTATATTATTGTTGTTTATGTTTCTAATTCTGTGTTATATTTTTCATCTTATACATGGTCTAATGGGGTTTCTATTTGGTTTTTTTGGTTGTTTTTTTTTTAATTTTTTTTTAATTTTTATTTTTATTTTTTTTTATTAGTGAAACACCATGAGGTACAGTTGTAGATTTACAAATTTTTGTGCTTGGATCTCGGTCATACCACGATCAAATACCCATCCCTCCACCAGTGCCCATTTTCCACCACCAGGATAATATTCCTCCCCCCATCCCCCCATCCCCCCCTGCCACTGTGGCAGGGCATTCCCTTTTGTTCTCTCTCTCCTTTTGGGTGTTGTGATCAGCAAAAGAGGCATTGAGTGGTGAACATGTTCAGTCCAGTCTACTTTCAACCTGCATCTCCCCTCCTGGGAGGATCCTCCAAACACCCTCCACTTGGTGTTGCACTTTCTATCTGAATTGTCCTTTCCCCTAGAATACCCGGCTGGCCTCTAAGTTATGGAGTAATTCTCCTGGTGTTGATCTCAGCCATTCTTGGGTATTAATCTCATATTTTGTTACTTTATATCCCCCAGATGAATGCAATCTTTCTATGTCTATCCCTCTCTTTCTGACTCATTTCGCTTAGCATGATACTTTCCATATTGTACCACTTGTATGTAAAGTTCATGACTTCATCTTTTCTAAGAGCTACATAGTACTCCATTGTGTAGATGTACCAAAGTTTCTTTAACCAGTCATCTGTTCTTGGGCACTCAGGTCTCTTCCTTCACTGTTGGTGGGAATGCCGACTGGTTCAGCCCTTTTGGAAAACAGTATGGACGTTCCTCAAAAAATTAGAAATTGAGCTCCCATTTGACCCAGCGATACCACTCCTGGGAATATATGCCAGAGAGGCAAAAATGTGTAGCCGAAGTGACATCTGCACTTGTTTGTTCATTGCAGCACTCTTTACAGTAGTCTATTTGTTTTTTGTTTCCAGAAATAAAACTACTTACCCCAGATCTAGTATGGAAGGTCTGGTGATAGTACAGTAAGATCCATTACATTTAATGAGTCTGAAAAAGGTTTTATTTAATTATCATACTTGAATGATGATTTATTTTTAAGGCATATATATATATATATTTTTTTGCTTTTTGGGTCACATCTGGCGATGCTCAGGGATTACTCCTGGCTCATGCACTCAGGAATTGATCCTGGCAGTGCTCAGGGGACCATATGGGGTGCTAGGAATCAAACCTGTGTTGGCCATGTTGGCTGCGTGCAAGGCAAACGCCCTACCCGCTATGCTATCGCTCCAGGCCCTATTTTTAAGGTATATATTCCTGACCAGCAGTTTTTACCTTGTAGTGTTGTGATAAAGTCATTCTACTCTCTAGCCTGTGAAGTTTCTAGTGAGAAGTCTGGTGAAAGCCTGATAGAGGTGACACTGCATATTGCAACATTTTCGCACCCTCTATCTGCCTTTAATGATTTTTTTTAACATTTACTTTTGATAAATTAACACAGTGTTTTATTGTAAGTCAATTTGCATTTATATTTTTTGGGCTATTTCCATTTCCAGATTATCTTTGACTTTGAGTGCTCCATTCCCTCTTGTTTCATCTTCTGTAAAATCCATTATCCTAAAATTTCCTTTTCTAATGGAGTCTGATCTTTCTTTTATAAAGTTTCTTCATCCTTTTTGTCTTGTTTCTCCTCTTCCATTACTACCATATTATCTTCAACTTGTTTCCTCTGCCAAATTGAGCCTGTTTATTATGCTTTCTATTATATATCTTCTTTTATTCATGTCGTTATCTTTGACTGAAACTTTCTAAAATACCTTTATTCTCATAAATAACTTTTCTGGTTGAATTCCTTTTTTCTTTTGGGTCACACCCAGTGATCCTCAGGGGTTACCCAGTGATCCTCAGGGGTTATTCCTGGTCCTGCACTCAGGAATTATTCTTGGAAATAATTTGGGGAACAAATGGGATTCTGGAGATCGAAGTCAGGTCAGCTATGTGCAAGGTAAACACCCTACCTGCTGTACTATTACTCTGGTCCCTGGTTGGAATTTTTAATATATTTAATATCTTTAGATATCTTTTAATATCTTTACATAAAATATGATGTTTTCTAAAATATAAAATATATTTTATCTTTGATGAAGAACTCTTTGTTCTTCTGTAACTCTTTTCTTTTTTCTTTTTGGATCACACCTGGCAATGCACAGGGGTTATTCCTGGCTCATGCACTCAGAAATTACTACTGGCAGTGCTTGGGTGACCATATGGGATGCTGGGAATTGAACCCGAGTTGACCACATGCAAGGCAAATGCCCTACCCGCTGTGCTATCACTACAGTCCCTGTAACTCTGTTCTAATATCTTGCATATGCATTCTGTATTTGAGATTCTTGGTGGGGCTGTGTTGGCATGCAAATGCCTGTGTGTGTGTGTGTGTGTGTGTGTGAGAGAGAGAGAGAGAGAGAGAGAGAGAGAGAGAGAGAGATTTGGGGGGCCCACACTCGGAGGTGTTCAGAGGATACTTCATATTTGGGGACCATACAGAGCTAGAATTGAATCTGGACCTAATCTGGACCACATAATCATCCTTCATGCTGAGTATGTGCTCCAGTTCCTGGGGCTATCTATCCAGCCCTTACTGAAACTCTTTCGTTTCATTATCATTAAGTTTCATTATTATGTCTCTTCTAAATTACTTACTGTCATTGTAGTTCTGTACCTATATGTTTGCTCTCTGGAAATTTCTTATTCGCAGACAGTGGGTGAACTAAAGTCAATTCTATTTTGTTCTTTTTAAAATGGTTGATTGCAAATCTGGTTAACTTTTCCCATGAGGTGGTTCTGTGACTTTAGTGTTGGAATCCTCTCTTGTTTATACAGTCATAGTGATTATGAGAGGGAGTTGGGGGACAGTCAGCCACAATATTGCTGGGTAGATGGGGGAAAGGGACCAGCCCAGAGACAGAGTTCTTCGTTGCCTCTCTACCTCCATGTCTATACCAGATCCAAGTTATAATTTTAAATAAAATGATGAATAATCAAAATCTATTTAAAAATACTGTTTGGGTGCTGGAGAGATCGTTCAAGGTTAAAGTACATTTTTTGTATGTGGCCTACCCTTGTATGCCAGGATACCCTTGTGTCTATCCTAGCACCACCTGGTACCGAAAGAATTGTCTGGCACTCCACCCACTGTCTGAGTGATCAGCACCCCAGATCCAGAGCAACATGGCATTTCAGCACTTCATATTGAACCACTGCTCCAGCTGCCAAAACTTGCCAGGAGGGGTCCCTGGGCCTTACCTAGCACAGCTTGGAAGGTCAAAAACAATAATAGCTATTTTTTTATCTATATTATGGCTAAATGGATGAAATAAGATACATTTAAGACATCAGAAATGTGCATATATTTTTTATTTTTATTGAGGCACCATGATTTATAATATTGTTAATGATAAAGTTTCATGCATACAGCATTCCAATACCGTACCTTCCACTAGGGTATTCATTTCCCTCTACCCATGCATATCTGCACATTTTTAAATGTAAATCACACATCAACCTCCTATACTATACCAGTCATTGTAGACATGCCCAGATTTTCTCAGCTTCAACACAACAACGCAGGGAAACCCCTCACTCTCTTTATAGGGAGGGGTTGATCCTGCATACTGTAACATGTTTTGCAACTTCTCTGCCTTCTCCTTGCTAGTTATCTGTAGCACACCTCAAGTTGTGACAACGAAATATGAGCCCCATGTTACCAGTGTCCTGTGGGTGAGGCAGTGAATGAATGAATCACCCTCCAGGAGACCTACTTGTGCCTCCCAACATCAGGTTTTCTGTAATGTTCTTTAAAATCAGTCAATTCTCACAAACTCCATACATGATCTGGTATGGAGGTTGTCAGTCTTTCCTTTTGCTTCTGGGCCTCCCACCCAGTGCTCCCGCCCCCGTAGATTTTTTGTTTGTTTTGCTTTGGGGTCACACCCAGCATGCACAGGGGTTACTCCTGGCTCTGCACTCAAGAATTACTCCTGGCGGTGCTCAGTGGTCCATATGGGATGCTGGGAATTGAACCCGGGTTGGCTGCATGCAAGGTAAATGCCCTACCCACTGTGCTATCGCTCCAGCCCTGCCCCTTTGATTTTTTATTTGTAGAAGAGAGTCTAGGGGATAAATTGAGGCCTTATGCTTAATTGTTGTTTTCTGTGTTTCGCATCATTCACACTCTCTAATCTAAAGATTTTTTCAGGTCCTGAAAAAGCTCTCTGACACCAGTTAATGACATTTATATTGTTTATAAATAACAAACAGCAGTATCAAATCAACATAGAAGCAGAATACTGAGGGGTTTTTTTTTTCCATTGAAGTAGAAGTTTTCAGAAATGCTCTATCAGTAAGCATCTCACAAAGTAAGAGATTTGTAATACTGGGTAATTAGCACCAAGATGCTTTCTTATTATCCTACTTATCCAGGAATTGACTGTTACTAAGTGATGAAGAACAAAAGGGAGGGGTTTGAGTGTTGTTCTTTGACTTTCACAAACATGGCGTGATGTGTCATCACTTGACTATAACCTCAAATTAATGTAGCTTTCACCCAGGGACTTGGAATTTTTCAAAATCTTTCATTAACTGATACTTTGATGAGCTTAGTAAGCTTTCTGTCATATTCTTACCTTATTAGCCTATAAACAGTGATGAGAATCATATGGCATTCCATTATCTATGGACTTCTCAACTGAAAAAAAGCAAAGTCCCTGAGATGTAATTAACCAGAATGAGCCAGCACCCTGGAATTTGTGGTCCAAGTGTAAAAGAAGGCAGAGACAGGAGCAAACCAGAATTTCTGAGTGCTCATAATTTTTTTTATTCCTTATTAAATCCTGTAAAGAAGTTAAACTCTCACAGATCTCCAAAGGTTCAATTGTCCAGGATTCAATCTTTGACTTCCTAGGAAATGTTATCTACTCTGATGGCCCAAAATACCAATTCCCAAGGGTATCTCTTCAAACTCAGACTTCTCAGAGCTCCCGACTCTTTTATCGAGCTGACTTCTCCCTACCATGACTTGACTATGGAACAGAACACATCCTTGAGTGATTCCATTTCTTATCTCGCCCAGGTTTCTCTTGGGTCAGTTGCATACACATTTTCTCAGCTATTCAGGTCACAAACACTGGACTCACCCTTGACATCCTTTCTTGCAGAGCTAACGTGCAGTCTACCAACAAATCCTGGCAGTTCTTCATTTGAAATATTTCCAGAGTTCTATCACTTCTCACCCTTCTCCCAGCAACCACCCCAGATTGAGAAATCTTGATCTGAATTATTGCGACAACTCACCTCCATGTTTGTCTCCTCCAGTCTATTCTTAATGCAGTCAATGTCATTGTTTAACTTTCATGCCCTGGCATGTTTCCCCTCCACTCCTATGCCACAGTGCCTTGCAAAGGCCTCGCAGGCCTACGGTCCAGAGTGATATGTGACCTGCCATCTCACTATTTTTATTTCTTACAGCACACCTCCTTAATCCTCCTGGTCCTGGTTCAGATTGGCCCTAACCACTCTCTATTAAACAATGTGCCCTCCATAGGAACACTCTACTCCCCATATTTTCTATTATAGCTTTATCCTCCCTTTTTATAGTTTTTTTCTTAATAAATATGTTTACACATTATTTAGTATAAATAGTTTTGTGTGTGTGTGTGTAAATTGGGGTAAGTTCTGGGCCTTTTTTTGCCAGCTCCTGAAAATTGATAAAAACAGGAGAAATCATGTGTATATGTATGTATATAAATAAAAGCTAGCAAACTATGACCCATAACCAATAGCTCCATTCCCTAGTTTAAACAGTCATAATCTGGAAATTCTCTTTGTATTAGCAGAAGGTGGTGAAGGGGAAAATGATGAACACGCAATGGAAACAATGTGTGAACTACAAAGACTAAATCATTTGCTATCTGACTCTTTTCTTCAGAAGGCTTTGCAAACTTATGTGTTAATGTATTGTTTCCTCACACTAGAATATAAACTTCTGAAGGCAGAGACTTCCATTTTTATTCAATATAATTTGCTCAGAACAAGGACAATCTGGTATAATGTAGCACTGTAGCACTGCAACGCTGTCCTCCTGTTGTTCATCGTTCATCGATTTGCTCGAGTGGGCACCAGTAACATCTCCATTGTGAGACTTGTTACTGTTTTTGGCATATCGAATACGTCACGGGTAGCTTGCCAGGCTCTGCCGTGCGGGCGGGATACTCTCGGTATATTTAACATATGTCACCATAAAAAAATCACCTTTAAGGATTTACTCTTATAGAAACTTTATAATAATAATAATAATATAATAATAATAATAATAATAATTCCTCCCATTGTTCATCGATTTGCTCGAGTGGGCCCAGTAACGTCTCCATTGTGAGACTTCTTGTTACTGTGTTTGGCATATTGAATACTCTAGGTAGCTTGCCAGGCTCTCCGAGAGGGGCAGAGGAATCGAACCCAGCTCAGCCGGGCTGGCTGCGCGCAAGGCAAATGCCCTACCGCTGTGCTATGTTTTACAATATTCTTGATTATTGCCACCAAAGTATGGTATAGCCTCATGACTTTTTTCCATAACTAGAAATCTGGATCCTTGGTCCTCTTTCTACTCCACAAAACTTCCTTCCATTATGACCATTTTGTTATCTGTATCATTGAGTTTTATGTCATTTTGTTTGGTAATTGTAAAATTATGTAGCATAGCACTGTAGCACTGTCTTCCCGTTGTTCATTGATTTGCTTGAGCAGGCACCAATAACGTGTCCATTCTGAGACTTGTTGTTACTGTTTTTGGCATATCAAATACGTCACGGGTAGCTTGCCAAACTTTGCCATGGGGGCGGCATACTCTCGGTAGTCCTATAATATGCAAGAAAATATCTTCATACTATTGTAATCATCTTACCTAAACTATAATACAAATTCTAAAATATTTAAAATTTTAAATCACCAACGAATTAAATAAATTCAATAAAATTTTTACAAAGGAAAGAAAGAAAAACTCTCAGCTACAAACAGCCAACCACCAGTTCCCAGAAGCAGCAGCCACGTCAGAACTTTGAAACTGAAGCGATGAGTACAAAAATGGTCAAATAGATCAAATCTTGGACTTTAATAGTCTGACAACAGCACAAGATTTTGAGGCTGCCAGATTCATAACCATCTTTAGAAGAGGAAGTCAGGAGAACTGACAATTATCTCAGCTGATACCCAGAGCTGTCATCTGGACTAGCTGCTGTATCTAATCAGCATCCTCTAAGGCCACTGACTTTAGGACTTAGACTAGCTGGCTGAGATACTACGTGTATTTCATAACAGCCAAGAGTCAGCCTTACTAAATGTGTGAATGCCAGTGGCTGTATGTTTTTATACAAGGTAGAGGTCATGGTTTCACACCCTGGGGTTAACCTAAAAATGACAAGCAGCTGTATGCCGGCCAGGATAACATGCTTCTTGCAGTTGAATTTCAAATGTTGATCTCTTTGTCTCCATAAGTTCTTATATACTTTGTCATGTCATCTTCCCCCCCCCACCCCAAAGAGTGGACTTTAAATAGCAACAATTGAGGCAAATATACTAAATTTTGGGTATTTCTTATCTCTTTACCTGACACACTATAATATCACAGAATAATTCCTAGGAAATTGTGAACTTATAGTATCATTTTTAATGTTAGACTATGTAAAGGGATAAAGTGTTAAGTAGCTGGCATTATATAAAGCTTAATTATTATAGGAAAATCA
Source organism: Sorex fumeus (assembly GCF_029834395.1). Lineage (NCBI taxonomy): Eukaryota > Metazoa > Chordata > Mammalia > Eulipotyphla > Soricidae > Sorex > Sorex fumeus. Next base: position 31,047,108 of record NW_026606188.1, read on the forward strand.
AGTATAGATTGGCTAGAAAAAAATAATTGCAATGTTTTCACCAAGTAAGTTATTTGGAGACTTTGTAAGAAAATATTGTGAACTGATAATAGTGAATACTATTCCTTTGGTTGAACTTAAAATACAAGTCTCTTTGTACAAGAATTCACTATATTTCATTTGGAATTAATTTTGGTAATTGCAATGAAAACTATTAGGGTAAAACCTTATAGTTTTAGTTTTTAGATTTAGTTTATATAGTACCCTTATCAACAGAATTTTTTTAACTTGCACTGAAAATACATAAAGTCAGATATTAGCTAGGTACCTTCTATATACTAAATGAAATGTTTAATGTATGACCATGTTCTTAGAAGGTATTTAAATATTTACATGCAATATTCCAAGTAGAGTTTTGAAAACTGTATTTTGTCAATAACACTGTGTTTTTGTTGTTGTTGGCAGACTTGAGAAAGAAATTCAAGACCTTGAAAGGGCTGAACTGCAAATCTCAACCAATGAGGAGGTAATTTTAAAGAAACTAAAATCAGTTGAGAGGACAACAGAAGACATAATAAAGGTGAGCAATAGACTGTTTTTAATTTGCTCTTCTCTCCAAAAATGAGTCCAAAAATAATATACAATTTTTCAAAGTATATCCACATTTAGGATTTAAATTATACCATATTAATCATGAAGAACTTTTTTTCTTGTAGTCTGTGAAGGTGGAAAAGGAAGAAACACCAGGAGGTATATTTATTTTTTGTCCTTTTTTAGTAAGTCTACTTTAATTTGTCCTATTATTATAAATATATTCTAACTATGTTTTTCATTTATATTAATTTTACAGTGTCAATTGAAGACATATATGCTAATATTCCTGACCTTCCAAAATCCTATATACCTTCCAGATTAAGGAAGGACAGAAATGAAGAAACAGAAGATGATGAACAAAACAGAAAAGGTATATGAGAAAAATGTACTTACTAGCAAGTTCTCTAAGTTTTTCTTAAATAGTATCAGCTATTAGCAATTTTCTATGACATTCTATGCTTTAAGTTAAGAAATGGCTCATTTCATAAAGTTGTATAAGCTATGAGAGCCATTTGTATAGGCAAAGTTAATGAGATTATCGTATTTATTTCATGCTTTCTATTTCCTAGCAAACTAGCAAGGCACAGAAAAGATAGACTTGAAGTAAACAGACACTCTCAAAAGCAGTGCTTCCTACTCAAAAATATCTCTCCAAATATATTCCATTGGTTGATACTCATTGGGCTTCAAAGATCTTTTATGAAAATATTCCTCTTGGAAAGGTTAAGTATTATTAACTCCTTTAAGAGTAATTTTTCAGACAACTTCAAAGTCTATGAAAAAAATAAATCTTGTACTAGAGGAAAGAGGAAATCTTTGAATCTGGCAAGCGTAACTACACTCTATTTTTGTAATAATATTCATTTGTTGCCCTAACAATATTCAGTGAATATCTACTATATGCCAAGTTCAGCTCTCATGCTAAAAAATTGTGAGAGGGAAAAAACAAAATAACAAAACTGTCTTCTCTCATGGAGTTGAAACTCTTGAGAAAATAGAGTCAAAAATAGGAAATAAATCAAATTACCATGTGAGGGTGTGAAAATGTTAGAGAAAAATATGAATCAGTGAAAAGACAATCATGGATAAGGATGTTTCAATTTTAGAGAGTCAGGAAAGTCAAAAATAATCAAGCTAGAGGTAGGTAAAATGGGGTTAAAAAAATGAAGGAAAAAATCCACAACAATGCTAGCATCCACACATTGTAATTTGCCTAGAATTCTATTAGCAATGATATGCCATTAACTCTGAGAATGTTGTCTGGGATATCAAGTGGATCTCAACTTCCCCCACCCCAAATCAACCAAGTCTCACCAGTCTAGTTAAAACCTGCTAACAGCTCTATTTTCAGCCCTTCTTCTGTTTGACAAAAGAAACAAACGAAAAAAGGAAAAGCATGTTATTTCATTTCTTCACCCTCTGTCTTCAATACCAATTATACATTTAAACAACAGCCCTGTTGTAAAAAGTTAAGAATAATGAATAATTTTAACAGGCTGCTGACCTGGAAAGTGAGAATAGAATTTAATGGGGCTGAAGAGGTAGCACAGCGGGTAGGGCGTTTGCCTTGCATGTGGTTGACCCGGGTTCCAACATCCCATGTGGTCCCCTGAGCACCGCCAGGAGTAACTCCTGAGTGTAGAGCCAGGAGTAACCCCTGTGCATCACCAGGTGTGACCCAAAAAGCAAAAAAAAAAAAATTAATGTACTGGTTTAAATCATTTATCCATTGTAATGTATACAATTAAAAGGAGGTTCAAGTCTTTCTGTTGAATGAAGAGTACAAATCTGTCTTGTTGGATTATCACTGAAAAGAAAGGACTGACCAGGAGCCCACCAGGAATGATTCCTTCTGGTGGGCTCTGAGGATTCAGGAGTAAACCTTGAGCACACCCAGGTGTGTCCCAAAACAAACAAACAAAACAAACAAACAAAAAAGATAGAAAAGAAAAGGAAAAAATTTAAAAAGGAAGAATATTCTTATTCCCAATGAATATTCTTACTGTTTGGAGTCTCTTTTTCAATTCTTCACCCTTTTCAGTAACTCTGTGTATCCATATATAAAACCCATGACATTATAACATTGTTAATCATATCATTAACAATATCAAAAAAAATTTAAAATAGACACCTCTCACATTAAGTCAAATATACTTAGCTAAAAATAGATATTTTAAGCAAGCTGGCTTAAAGGGAAAAGTTAACAAGATCAAAAATATAATTTGTCTCTTAACAGCTCTGTATGCGATGGAAATTAAAGTTAAAAAAGACCTGAAAACTGGAGAAAGTACAGTCTTGTCTTCAATACCTCTCCCATCAGATGACTTCAAAGGTACAGGAATTAAAGTGTATGATGATGGACAAAAGTCAGTGTATGCAGTAGGCTCCAATCCCAGTGAAGCACACAATGGCACGGACGGCTTGGCACCTGTGGAAGTAGAGGAGCTTTTAAGACAAGCATCAGAGAGAAACTCTAAATGCCCAACAGAGTATCATGAGCCTGTATATGCCAATCCATTTTACAGGCCTACAACTCCACAAAGAGAGAAGTTAACCCCTGAACCAAATTTTCAAGACAGGATAAAGATGAAAGCTAATGGATTAAGAAATGATATGAATGAATCTATACCTACTATGGACAATGGACTTTCCGAGGAGAAGCCCAACAGTTTCAATCATGCCAGCCCTGCACGGCCAGTGCCTCATCCCCGTTCGATAACTCAGCCAACAGAGGAGACATCCCATGCCCTTCAGAAGAAGCCAATAAATCCTCGGGAAGAACCAAATATGACCTGGGACAAGTCTGTGTCTTCTCCAAAAGCAAGACAAAGTCCCAGGGAAGCTCTCGTTGGGAAGTCAGAACTCCAGGGGCCTTATCCTACTGGCCAAGAGGAGGAGGAAGACGTCAGGTATAACATCATGCATGCCTTGCCTCCTGACGTGAACAGTACAGAACCTGTGACAATGATTTTCATGGGGTATCAGCAGGCAGAAGACAATGAAGAAGAGAAGAAGCTTCTGACAGGGTATGATGGGGTTATCCACGCTGAGTTGGTTGTGATTGACGATGAGGAAGAAGCTAGGGAAGAAGCAGAGGAACCATCCTACCACCCTATTGCTCCCCATAGTCAGGTCTACAAACCTCCCAAACCAACACCACTTCCCCGAAAGAGATCCGAAATTAAACCACAGGAAAACACAAACAACAGATCTCCTCACAAAAATTCCATATCCCTGAAAGAGCAAGAAGAAAGCTTGGGCAGATCTGCTCTCCATTCTCCCACTCACGTTCAGATCCCAGGAGATGGGACTGAGGATCCGTCCTTAACAGGTAATAAAAAGAATAAGGCTTGCCACTGCTGTCTAGTCATGTGACAATGTTCTCTTCGGGTGGGTAACCAACCCTCTTCTTTTCAGCTTTACTTGACCACCTCATAGACAGAAGCATCCATTCTAAGGGCTTTTTTAACGCTGATTTACCTTATCCTCCCCATAAGTAAAATTCAGAAAAAACTTTAATTGTTGCCTTATTTGGGTATTATACTGATCGATCTTAGTAACTTGAAATTGTTCCTCGGCCATAGTGTGGCACTGTGCAGGAATGTATTTAGATCATTAATATATTGGATCATCAATAACATATCTTTTCCAACCAGAATGCAACGCCAGCTACTTTTTGGAGCCGTTCTATGATTTGGACTTATTCCATAAGTTAATGAATTGCCTTAATTTTACCAAAAAAAATCAAATTAAAGAAAAAAACTAATTTTACTTTCAGGATATTTTATTACTTTGCTATATCTTGTTCTCTGTATATTTATAGTTTTATGGACTTTATTTCCTTAGATTATCTACATTTTTAATGTCAATTTTACTTACATTAAGCTATACAGTTAACTTTGCATAGTTTTCCCTAACTTAGATAATTTATTTTTTATATTTTTTCATTTTTATTCTTTATGCATTTTTCTAATTAGCTTTTATAGCTTTCAGTGAAAAATAATACTTTTTCTACAAAAGTGATAGATCATCAAGTTTAGATGTCATGTTATCACTTGGATACTGTATTCTCATGCATTAAAAAAAAAAGAATCCGACAAAATCATTCTACTTAATTTGGCTGAAGACAAAGTCAAATTACCCAGACACATAGGTACTGGATGTATGAAAGGAAGAGTAATTTTAAATGTCTCTAAGTGGACTGGAAGAATTCACATTATAAGCAATAATTATTAAACTCCAGTTAATCCAGCAAAAAAAAAAAATTCTTATACTTCTATAGAAATACGACAACACCTGCACAATTTAACAGTTTTTCTTGTCTAAAATCCATCAACCCAATCTTGGGTTGCCAATAATACAATCAGAAGAACTTCTTTCATTCTCTTAAGAATTTAAATTAAACACATTGCTTGCAAATATAATTATCTAATGAATGTCTAACCTCTTAATAAGTGCACTCTTTGATTATCTTTCTAAATCAAAATTGAATGGTGTGCCCCACAACGGAAACTTTCTGAAACGAAAAGTTCTTTTCTGTTTTGAGAATGAATTTTGTTTGCTGATCAGACTTGGCAAACACATTATTATGTGAAGTACAGTTACATTGTCCATTTAAAATCTTTTTTTTTTTAAGTTGAACCTTGGCCAGCTCCTCCTAAACACCCTTACTCCTTCTCCCCTCCCCATGTCAACACATTTACCCTGTAGAAAAAGACAGGAAGTGACTAATGTTTCCAGACAACACTAATCATGTCACTGAACTAAAATAATGAAAACAGGAAGACCTATTCCAGACAAAGTAACAATACAAAGTTCTGTACTATCAATCAAAACATCTTATAAACAGAATGCTCCAAATTCCTTCCCTTCCATCAAGATATTGTTTTACTTTCTTGTTTTCCAATTCAAGACATGGCTAAGAGAACTGATGTGGCTTTTATTTTTAAAAATTAAGTATATTATATTGACAAATGCCTTCCATAAACACAGAAAAACCTAATCGCCCTGATTTCACAAGTACCAGATAGCCTGAGCTTTGCCTACTAATCTCCACCCCCTCAAAAAACTTACTGATACTTGAAATTTGATCACTTCCCTCCAATTCTTTATGATACAGTTTCACTACTAAATATAAGTATTCCTGATTGGCATGATAATTTAAAATTCATAGTCTCATTTCTCTTGGTGTAAATATTAAAGTCTTCTCTAAGAACAATTTTTGACTTGGAAAAGAGCATGTAGGAGGAAAAAAATGATAGGATAGATGGACCTGGGGACCCCAAAGACAAGGTCTTTCTGTCAATATTACAGAGTAAGACATGAGGAGAAAATTTAGACAAAACTGCAGCCATCTGTTAATGAAAATTTTCCAGGTTCATATTCTAAGACATAGATCAGTTCTAGATATTTCCACCACCAAGTGGCCCCTGCATACTCTACCAAGATCCACAACTGTTGCCACCAGACAGTTGATTTTCTTCAGGGGTTCTTATTCTTGCACTCCTCCTCCTCCTCTGTTTTCTCCTCTTTCAGAAAGATGGCTACAACATTTCAGAATTAGGAGACAGGGAGCCTCAACTCCAGAAAAATCACAAGCTATAGTGCCAAAATTGGGAACCTGTGACCACCATTAGGAATCAAGGGGTTATTGGTAACAAAGAGAAAATCTCTCTTCCTCTGAATTCAACTACCCAGATTTATATAAAAGGTAGAATGCAGAGACGAGCAAGAAAAAGAAATAAAAGGAAAACTAATGACCCAGACACTTTAACTGCTCCATCTAGATGCCTTCTCACTGCTGCCTTGCTCCACTTGCCTGCTCTGCCACAGAGTTACTTGCCATAAGTCTAAGGTAAAGGTAAAGGCCCTCCCGTTGATCGTCGATTTGCTCGAGCGGGCCCAGTAACGTCTCCATTGGAGACTTTGTTGTTACTGTGTCTGGCATATCGAATACTCTCGGTAGCTTGCCGGGCTCTCCGAGAGGGGCGGAGGAATCGAACTCGGGTCGGCCATGTTGGCCGCTTGTAAGGCGAACGCCCTACCCGCTGTGCTATCGCTCTAGCCTGCCATAAGTCTACAGAAAGGAAATAAAGATTCTACTACCTAGAATGGGCTGGAGCAATAACACAGCGGATAGGGCATTTGCCTTGCACGCAGGTGACCAGGGTTCGATTCCTCTGTCCCTCTCAAAGAGCCTGGCAAGCTACCAAGAGTATCCTGCCCGCACGGCAGAGCCTGGCAAGTCCCAGTGGCATATTCGATATGCCAAAAACAGTAACAACAGGTCTCACAATGGAGATGTTACTGGTGCCCACTTGAGCAAATCCATAACAATGGGAAGACAGTGCGACAGTGCTACAGTGCTACTGCCTAGAATACTCCACCCACTCCCTTCAAGACAAGGGTCAGCGAGTTAACTGGATTTCCTAACTCCTGAGGCTCTCATACCCATGACATCCTTTATGAGTATCATAGTATCATATTATTAATATGCACTTGCCATGCATGCAACCAAACCCTGTTCAATTCCCAGCACCGCATATGCTCCCCCAAGGACTGCCAGGGTCACTCCTGAGGACAGAGCCAGAAGTCTCTGAGCACCACTGTGTGACAGCTGCTCCCTAGGAAAGAACATCATTGAATATCCACAGCACTTAGGATTGGCCTGATTTGCTGGAAGGGAAGAGGGACTATAAGAGAATTATGTCCTGGCCTTAAAGTGACCTTTTAAAATCCCTTAATTCCCATTACTCTCTTTGGTGAGGGCACGGTGGACGTACACAAAATCTAAGAGCAGAACCTTTGTGCATTCTTACCCTTTGCCTCCAGTTCACTTCCTGCTGTCAAAATATGGTCCTCACCTCAGGTTTCATCATCCCACAACTTCCAGAAACAGAGAAAAGGAAAGTCTCTGCGTTGGTCCTCAGTTGAAGGGAGTGCTGTTAGTCATGCCACTAGAAATGATTTTTCCTCTTAACGTATCAAGGGAACTAATGTAATTTGTCTTCATTTTAATGAAAATCTAATATGATTAGGTGATACTAAATATAACCATAGTGTTATTATAGTTAGGGCTGAAGTGATAGCACAGTGGTAGGGCGTTTGCCTTGCACGCAGCCAACCCCACCGACCCAGGTTCAATTCCTCCGCCCCTCTCAGAGAGCCCAGCAAGCTGCTGAGAATATCTCGCCTGCACGGCAAAGCCTGGCACACTACCCGTGACGTATTCGACATGCCAAACACAGTAACAACAGGTCTCACAATGAACATGTTACTGGGCCCGCTCAAGAAAATCAATGAACATCGGTAGGACAGTGACAGTGACAGTTTTTATAGTTAGATTTCCATCCTTTCTCATACTTGTGAAAAAGTGCTTCTCTCTGAGATCTATCCATTCATTACTAACAAACACCTAATGGACGACTGAGAAGTGAGAGGTTATGTCTTTTCTTTAAAACTGAAAAAAAAAATTTTGGCTTTGAAGCCACATCCAGCAGTGATCAAGGCTTACTACCTGCTCTGAGCTCTGGGGTACATAGGTGGTGCTTGGATTAAACTCAGGTAGACCATGTGCAAAGCAGGTGCCCTACCCACTGAACCATCTCTCCAGACACAACTTCTTCAAATGTTAATATCCAACAAAAGTGATTGTTGTGATCAGTGCCTTGAAAGTATCTCTCAACCTCTGAAATATGACTGAGGCAGCTATATGCTGTAGTCCCAAATACTAAGGGCATCATATTCAAACATCAAAGGAGTATTAAAAATTCTAGACCTGTTTTTTTAAAAATAATTCTATTCCCAATATATAATTATCAGCAGAAGATATATTTGCCACTTGACTATTTTAACAGTTATCTTATAATTACACCAGTTCTTAATTACTGATTCACAGGATTTTATTCACAATCTATTTCTATATCCAAGGTTAGAACCTCTTAAAATAACTGAGATGGACAACTTATAGAATAACTTAACCATCAATTAGAATGTCAGTCTCAATGCCTTTTTTTTGAGTAATGCCTACTTCAGAAATATGCACAAAAGCCAATCACTGACCTATAGAAACTGTGGCTAATAGTGAAAATATGCACTCAACCATTATTTATTCCATATATTTTATTTGCTCTGCTATTTTTTCTAATTTTTATAGAAACCGGTTCCTTCTCGTTCTCAACCTGCTTCTGTTCTAAGTTAACCATAGCTTATTATTTCTACTATCTTTTTATGCTACTAAACAATGCTCACATTGTTGGATAAAATCATCTGAGGTATGTTCTAAACTTTCCTGCATTCTATGAAATGGTCATTTAGAGTGAAAATTTAGACTTTTTCTAAAGTAACTTTTTTTTTCCTTTAATTTACAGCTTTAAGAATGAGGATGGCCAAGCTGGGGAAAAAAGTTATCTGAGACGTGTACCATCTATCTTAACATCCTCTGGAGAAGAAACTAACAATCTTTAAAAATATCTTTTCTGGATATTTTTTCTTGCTAAGTTCCAAAAAATGTATAATTATATTAAGCCATGTGAATACGCAGTAGTTATTATTTGTGAAAAAAATTGAAAAGGCAGGGGAGAATAACTATGTAACTTTCCTGTTTACTTGACAAGATTCAGTAGGGGTGGGTGGGGACCAGCATATTTTTATTGTATCTATACCAAAGCATTTCTTATAAGAGCTTATAAGCTTTAAGAATAAAGTTATTTAAAATAATATGACTACTTCTATTGACGTTATAACTTTGCTACTCCACAAATTGAAAGCCAATGCACTTCATTACAGAAATAGTCATTTTGACCTTGATTGGTAACCAAGATAAACAATGCTTTGGACACTTTTCTGGAACTGGAGAGATAACTCAAAGGAATAGAGTGCATTCTAGGCTTGCACAAGGCCCAAAGTTCAATACCCAGCAACGTACATTCCCCCAATGTATCGTCTTGCCAGGTGTGGCTGCGGTGACCCCCAGAGCTGTTAGACCCACTGCAAGAACACTGTAGTATCAGGCCTGTTCAGCTGGAATATGACCCCTGAAAACTGCTTAAGAAAAAGAGAGAGAGAGAGAGAGAATGAGAATGAAAGAGGGAGAAAGGGAGGGAGGGAGGGAGGGAGGGAGGGAGGGAGGGAGGGAGGGAGGGAGGGAGGGAGGGAGGAAGAGTGGGTGGGTTCTTCTAAGGACCAATTCAATTGATTTTATCGCATAGTCAATCCCTTAGCATATACATCCAGTGCCAAAATTACCTGCAACCATTGATCTCACATTTGAAGTCTGGATTGGATGACCTTGATAGTGGACGTGACTTTACACATAATTCCTGGCACAGTGGTTCTTCTTGAAATATCATCTTTTCTTTCATACATTACATGTACCTTTGATGCAATGACTGATTATGACCTAAGACTCCTAGATTGAGGCTCCCCATATTCTCAAAGAATACAGATCTGCTCCAATGTTTACATACACTCTTACTGAATATAATCTTGATACTTAAGCTAATTTTTAAAAATGTCGAAATCCTAGTAAGAATGTGTACCTCATGTCATTCGAGGTATTCTTGCCAGAATAGTAAATTGATTTGAAGGAGAATATTCCCATGCCAATAATCAGGTGATAATGAAGGAATAATAATAATAATATTCTCTACCCTACCTGATTCCACTGGCCTCTATCCAATACTCTCAAGATTCAGTCACCCGTATCTTCTGGATCAGGGCAATGCCTATAATTCCCCTGAATTTTCCTTTCAGTGAATAGTATTTTGTTTCCAGGGCAGAAACTGAACTTCCCAGCTGAGACTATGATAAGACCTTATCTTCATTACTAGTTTGTTGGTAGTGAGAGGTCAAACAATGAGAGGTCCTGGCTGGAGAAGGATTAACCCTTGAAGCATCTGCCTCAAGTGTTCACAAAAGGATGTTCTCTAGAGGAGAGACTACTTCTCTAGCATGGAATGTTCTAGAAAAACTGGAAGTTCAGACTTGAGAGGCACTCTTATATAAATACCTCTTCTCCTAGTTGATGGGACTCATTCCTTCCATTTCATAACTATTTAGCAAGTGGCTTGTACATTATTTTACAGTTCTGCCATCCTTGAGACTAAAGCTATGGCTTTGATTCGGGGCTTCTGCACACACACACACTAGTAAGAGGAAATTAGTTAGAAAATTGACATCCAGTAAGTGATCAATAAATGTATGGGCGGACAGTTCTGAAAGGAAAAGATCATCCAAAATGAAACTGAGTAATACCAGCCGGCCTTAGGCAGCATGAGCTGGTGTCTGGTGGGTAAGTCATCCATCAGCCTCCTAGGCAGACGGGAGGCTAGACAGGACATATAGGCTAGGGCTGGCTCAGAGGAGTGGCCCAGCAGAACCAAAAGACGTGAGAGACTAGAGCTGCCTTTTGCGCTGCGTTAGTGGGAAAGTGGCTGCCTTTTGGCAAAGTGGAGTCACAATGAAAAGCCAGAACTACGAGGCAGAACCACTAAGGTGAGGCCTGCCATCCACACACACCAATCCCCGTCTGTAGCAGTGAAAAGGAAGGAAAGCCAAAAGCCCAAGGGACGAGCTTTCCGGTGACTGTTGCCGTCCCTCCCCCTACTGACAAGGTCTAACAACGCAATAGCCGGCAAAGGAAAGAGCTGTAATGGGTTTAGGAAGATCAGCAGCAATGAGTGAGTATTGAGATTAAAGTACTCAGTGGACAACTGGAATAACCCACCTGTTTTTACTTATTGTCCATACTTAAAGGTAAAAGGTCTTTACCCGTAAAAGGCCCTCCCGTTGATCGTCGATTTTGCTCAAGCGGGCCCAGTAACGTCTCCATTGGAGACTTTGTTGTTACTGTGTTTGGCATATCGAATACGTCACGGGGAGCTTGCCAGGTTCTGCCGTGTGGGCGAGATACTCTCGGTAGCTTGCCGGGCTCTCCGAGAGGGGCGGAGGAATCGAACTCGGGTTGGCCATGTTGGCCGCTTGTAAGGCGAATGCCCTACCACTGTGCTATCGCTCCAGCCCAGTCCATACTTATACCTTCTAAATACATTTCTAATTGAAAGTCAGCTGTTTCCCCCAGCTAAGTGCAGCTATTCTTTACACAAAGATCTTTATCTCCAAAATGAGGACACAGATACTCCCAACAGTCACTGCAGCCACAGTTAGCAATAGTAAGCAGAATCTGTCTTGTTTGTTTGGCCTGTTCCAGGTTATACTTAAGTGCTACTCCCTGCTCTGTGCTCAGGGGTCACTCCCTGAAGTGCTCAGGGACCCTGCAGTGCCAGGGGTCAAACCCTGACCTTCTGCAGCCAAAGCATGTGCCTCAGCCCATTACACTGTCTCTCTGGCCTCAGTCTACATAGAATTGTTTTAGATTAATGGAAAAATTGAGAACATACAACATTCTCACACCCAGGTTTTCCTATTATCAATGCCTTACATTAATAAGGTACAATTGTTGTAATTAGTGAATCAATAGTGATCTATTGTTAAATGAAGTCTCATAGTTTGTTCAGAATTCCTTAGTTTTTTTTCTAATGTCCTTTTTCTCTTCCAGGATCTCTTTACCATATTATTTTGTGACATAAAGTCTTCCTTAAATGTGACTCTTAAATGTCTTAAATGTCACCTCTTAAATGTGACTTATAGTTTCCTTGTTGCTATATTTTCTTAAAACCTTGACAGTTTTGAAAATTATCAGTCATACATTTTTGTAGGATAGTCCTCTATTGCAAACTGTCCAATGTTTACTCAAGATTAGACCAGGGTCATGAGTCTGGAGGAGGAAGACTAGAAAGGAAAAGCACAATTTTCATCATGCTACATTAGTGGCACAAACTTTCAACATGATTTATTACTGGCATTGCTGACCCTGTTCACCTGGTTAATACAGTATTTGTCAAGTACATCCATAAGATTGTTCCTCCCCCTTTCTATACTGCATGCTGAGAAGAAAGTCATGATGTTCATCCCATATTTAAGGAGCAGAGACATAAGCTCACTCACCTTGAGGGCAGTTATCTAAGTGATTTCAATTCTTCTGCACAGATTTTCTTTGCTTATTGTGACCCATTTCTTTATTCAGTCATGGATCTAAATCACTTGGTCTGGTGGATATTTGGTTGTGCTAAATAATCTAATGCAAATGTTGCAATGTTGTGCAAATTACTTAACTTTGGGGACTTTCTAATATGTATCTTATTTTTATCTTCTCTAATACTCATCTTTGACTTTTCACTTAAGAGTTGACATCCTGCAAGTGTCTAAGTTTGTTATCTCTTCCTGTACTTGATCCTAAGTTGTTATATGCATTCTGTCTATATTCACTATAAATACTACAAAACAAGGTAAACATTGCTTTCCTGGGTCACAAACACTTATAAAATAATTTAAGTAGGAAAAGTCCAAAATGGTTTTATATTTACAATTATTTACAATTCTAAGTGGGCTGGAGCCATAGCACAGTGGTAGAGTGTTTGCCTTGCATGCAGCCAACATGGCCGACCTGAGTTCGATTCCTCCGCCCCTCTCAGAGAGCCCAGCAAGCTACCGAGAATATCTTGCCTGCACGGCAAAGCCTGGCAAGCACCCCGTGACGTATTCGATATGCCAAACACAGTAACAAGTCTCACAATGTTACTGGGCCCGCTCAAACAAACTGATGAACAACAGGAGGACAGTGACAGTGACAATTCTAAGTGTTCTTCATTCCTTCCTGATGTTTCATTTTTTAAATAAGGTCTTTTTCCTCATTCTTATTGAGATACAGTGATTTACAATATTGCTAAATGAGAAAGTTTCACTCGTACATTGTTCCTACACCACATCCTCCAACAGATTATCAGCTTCCCTCCCCCAATGTCCCAAGGACCCCTCCCAGCCCCAGATTAGCAATGTTCTGTACACTAACTCTGAGGCCTCTGGTATCACTTTTCAATCCCGACAACATCCTTTTGCATTTCTTGAAGTTATATGTGCTAGTAACAGACTCTTTTAGATCTCTTACCTAAAAATGGTCTCCGATTTCTGCCTGCATTCTTGAGGGAATCTTTTTCTGAATATAGCATTCTTAGAGACTTTTCTTTTTCCCTTTCCAAACTTTAAAAGATGTCATTCTACTCCAGTTACTGTTTATAGACTCCTAAAAGTCAACTGTTAACCAATCACTGTTCCCCTGGATGTAATGTTTCCTTTTTCTCTTTCTCCTTCAAATGCAAAAAGCATAGAGTACATTTTCAACAATAAGACTATGGGGGCTGGAGCGATAGCACAGCGGGTAGGGCATTTGCCTTGCACGCGACCAACCGGGTTCAATTCCCAGCATCTCAAATGGTCCCCCAAGCATCACCAGGAGTAATTCCTGAGTGCAGAGCCAAAAGTAACCCCTGAGCATCACCAGGTGTGACCCAAAAAGCAAAAAAAAAAGTAAATTAAAAGTAAATAAAATAAAACTATGATTTGCATAGGCAAGCTTCTTCATGATTTCCTGCTTGGGTTGATTTCTTATCAAATGAATCAGTCAAGGTAGGTCTTTGTTCAATCTCTACTCATTATTGCCTCAGATTCTTCTTTCTTGAGATAGGAACAAAAAGATTGCTATCACCTAGTTGTCAGCATCTCCACAAGGCTCTACTCAATTATTTCCAAAGACTTTTCTTTCCTATCTTCAAATATTAAATAACCTACAATGATCCATCTTCATTAGTTCTTTCTGATGTCCTGCCATTAAATAAATTCTCTCACATTATATTAATTCTGTCCCATTGAATTTTCAAACATTGTTTCAAGGAACCAGAGATAGTGCAGGGTTAAGGGAGATGCTTTACATGCTGCTGACCCTGTTTGATTCCAGGTACCTTATGCCCCTCCCCACACAAACACTCGAGCATTGATAGATGCAGCCCTGGAGCCCCCAACACTGAAAGATGTAGATAAAGAAGCTTCCGACCTAGGGCAACCCAGGAAATCCAGGCACTGTAGGGTCTAAACAAAACCACACTCTCGGGGCCTTAGCAATGAATCACCATCCAGGGGCAGTTTAAGAACTTCCAGCCGACTTCCAAGATGACCAAAAAAAAAAAAAAAAGGAACAATGGGCAAGCCAAAAAGGGCTGTGGACATGTGAACACCAACTGTGCCTCCCTCCACCCCACCCCCACCCCCGCCCCACCCCACCCCACTGCAGTTGTGTGGGCCATTTCTGAAGTTTTCTGACACTTATGTGCTTCCCAAGCTGTATGTGAAGTTACACTACTATGTCAGTTGTGCTATTCACATCTAAGTGGTAAGGAACCATTCTCATGCAAGGGCCAAACCCCACCACTGAGGTTCAGTGGGTGTTGCCCCAAGAACCCCACCAAAACCCATGTAAGGCAACTCCAGACCTTAAGGACTGAAGACAAACTCTTCTCGAGGAAAATAAAGTGGAAATGATACCTCGTGTAGCCTATTGAGTGTCTGTTGCCAGAAAATGGTGGGGCTGTATAGAGTAGCAATGGAGGTTGTAATTTTATGCCAAGTATCCAGATGTGGAGTTTCACAGACGTTTTTCAAGACCAAGAACTTAATGGCCCAGTTTCTTTTGCTTTACTTCTTATGGGCCACCCCCAGGTGTACTCTGAGATGACACCTGGGGAAGTGGGGTGAAACCATATAGGGTGCCAGGGCTTTTTGTGTTTTTTTAATAAAGTTGTTCACAATTTTTTTTAAAAAAAAACCCTGCCAGCAGAAGCCCAGGACCCCCAGCCACATCTTGGAAGGTCCATAAGTAAATAAATATTTTTTATCCAGTTTTCCAATTATTGTATTGTCTTTTTTGTATTCTTTTTTTTTTTTCTTTTTTTTTATTAGTGAAAAACCATGAGGTACAGTTATAGGCTTACAAATTTTGTGCTTGGGTTTCAGTTATACAATGATCAAGTCCCCATACCTCCACCAGTGCCCGTCATCCATCCCCATGGGTCCCAGCATCCCCCCCCCTCATCCCCCCCCCCCCCGTCCCATCCTGCCTCTGTGGCAGGGTATTCCCCCTTGTTCTCTCTCTCTTCTTTTGGGTACTGTGTTTTGCAAGAGAGGCTTTGAGTGGCAATCATGTTTGGTCTATCGACTACTTTTAGCATGCTTCTCCCACCCTGGGAGGGCCCTCACAACACCCTTCATTTGGTACTCTCTTCTCTATCTGAGCTTCCTTTTCTCCTAGAGCCTGTGGCTGGCCTTCCATTCATGGAGCAAAATTCCTGGTACTAATCTCAGCCATTCCTGTGTGTCACTCTCACTTTTTGTTGCTTTATGTTCCCCAGATGAATGCAATCTTTCTGTGTCTATCCCGCTCTTTCTGACTCATTTCGCTTAACATGATACTTTCCATGTAGTACCACTTGTATGTAAATTTCATAACTTCATCTTTTCTAACAGCTACATAGTACTCCATTGTGTAAATGTACCAAAGTTTCTTTAACCAGTCATCTGTTCTTGGGCACTCAGGTTTTTTCCAGATTCTGGCTATTGTAAAGAGTGCTGCAATGAACAAACAATTGCAGATGTCACTTTGACTATACCTTTTTGCCTCTCTGGGATATATTCCCAGGAGTGCTATAGCTGGGTCAAATGGCAGATCAAATTCTAATTTTTTGAGAGTCGTCCATACTGTTTTCCAAAAGGGTTGGACCAGCCGGCATTCCCACCAGCAGTGAAGGAGGGTCCCTTTCTCGCCACATCCGCGCCAGCACCGGTTGCTTTTGTTCTTTTTACTTCCATGCATTTTTTTATTTATAATAAGCATATTTTCTTTTCTATTATGGTGAATCATCACAATAGAGGTTCTAAAATTCTTGTCTTCTGAATCTAATCATCTAAGAAATCTCAAAGGTTGGTCTCCTTTGTTTTTTCTTTAAATCACAAGTTCACAAACTATGGCCAAAGGCCAAAACCAGCCCACAGATTGTTTTCCTGTGCGTCCATAAGCTATAACAGCTCTTATATTTCTGAAGAGTTGTAAAATAAAAAATAAAAATCAATGATTCCACTACAGAGACCATATGGGGTCCACAGAGCCTGAAATATTTTCTATCATGCCCTTTGAAGAAAAAGTAAGCCCAACCTGTTCTGGAGAATAGGTCAGAGTTTCCTGTTTCTTAGAACAGGCAGGCAGTCTGGAATTACCATCTATACTTTGTGAAAGATCCAAAGAACTGCATTTACCAAGGGCAGGAAGCAGAAGTGAATAGATGGGGCCACTGGGATAATGGTGGAAGGAAGCAGACACTGGAGGCCAAGTAGTGCTGCGATGCCGTATGTATGAAACCCTTTCATAAACAGTACTGTAAATCACTGTGTCTGGCATATCGAATACTCTCGGTAGCTTGCCAGGCTCTCCGAGAGGGGCGGAGGAACCGAACTCAGGTCGACCATGTTGGCTGCGTGAAAGGCAGACGCCCTACCCGCTGTGCTACTGTAAATCACAGTGACTAAGATGCTTTTTATTAGGTTAAAAAAAATCATTAGATTCTCTTCTCTTTTTTTCCTCCAATGAATGCTTAGAAAGTGTTAGAACACTCTCTTATGTGTCAACTTCAACTTCAGGTCAACTTTTTGTGTGGTCTACATGTTTTGTGCCCGCTTCACACATGTGTTCAGGGATCACCCAGAGTCAAGGACATAGGAAATGGGAAACCCCACTCTGGTGTTTTCCTCGGCGGGATCACTTCCTTCCTTCCCCAAGAACTGCACCTGCAAGTGCTGGAGCAAAAGTACAACAGGTAGGATGCTTGCCTTGCACACAGCTGATGCAGATTCGATCCCCAGGACCCCACATGGTCCTCCAAGCCTGCCAGGAATGATCCCTGAGCAAAGAGCCAGGAGTAAGCTTTGAACGTTGTGCCTGGTCATATAGCTTTCTTAAGATAAGCTTTAGGAACTATTTTTATTTTTTATTTTACAACTTTTACAATTTTTATTTTTTATTTTACAACAATTTTTTATTTTACAACTATTTTACAAGGTTGTAAAAGCATTGAACGTTGCTGGTTGTGGCCAAAATAAAGCTGCGGTTACACCAGCCGGCAAATGCCCCAGCCAATCTCTGGGTTCTTTCACCAGAAAGACTGGGTCCTAGGGCACCCAGCAAATGACACTGTTCACTGCAGCTGCCTTGAAACTAAATCCTTGGAAAGCAGAGAACTCGTGCCAACTGTTCTTCTCCCTGGGACTCGTCAACAGAACCTTCCAACTTCTATTCCCTCGAGGAGTGGTCAAGTGAGCTGACCACTTCATAATGCTGACTTGTTTTCAGGAGAAGGAAAGGGTTTGTTTGGCGGGATGGCGGGGAGCCATTATAATCAGGGGGAGTCTAAACATACATTTTGTCCAAACATATATTTTGCTTGCATGTTTTCAGGAAATTCTTATTGCAAGACTTTGATTATCATAGATCAGTGTCTGGTTTAGTATTTTAAAATATTTATTTATGTCATCACAAAACCTAGAATGCCCATAAGATGCATTTTATGTGTGAATAAAATAAAAGGAGAGGGTTTTTTTCTTCTTTAAATTTTATTGAATCACTACGAGAAAGTTACAAGCTTTCATGTTTGGGTTACAATCACACAATGATCAAACACCCATCCCTCCACAAGTGCACATTCCATACCACCAGTCTCCCCAGTATCCCCTCCCCTTCCCCACCCTCCCCCTGCCTCCATGGCAGACAATATTCCCCATACTATCTCTCTACTTTGGGGCATTATGGTTTGCAATACAGACACTGAGAGGTCATCATGTTTGGTCCCTTATCTGTAGGATAACACTGTTAGCTTAGGTTTATCAGGTCACACCCATCCCAATGCTCCCAAGTCACTCCCATTCCTCTGTTTATCTGTAAACTCTTCTCTGTGCTCTCCTCCCCAGCCAGTTAATCACCTTTTCTCCCTAATCAGATTCTGTTAGCTTGTAAGATCAGATCTTTCTAAGGACACTGAATTTGTAAGCAATGTCCTTTCTGCATAGCCACAGGAAGACAGTTAATATTATGTTTTGTAACTTGGGAGTTGATTGACTCTGAATAATATTTACTCCTGGGCATCTGGTTTCTTGACTCAGTTGCCCTTAGCTCCTGGCACCCCAAAAGCAGGGTCCCAACGAGAGACTGAATGGACCCAGGGCAAGCTGGAAGGTACCCTGGCATCAAAATGGGCCAGGCAAAAGCACCACTATACTCAACTATAAGTTGAGGCTGTGATCATGAACAAATGCTGTCATGATCCAAAAGTAAGTAACGACGAGATTAGGACCCTGCTGGGGCTAGGAAAATTAACCTGGCCTGAGCACTGCAGAATGTATAGTGAGATGTTCTCAGGAAGAACCAAACTGTAAGTTTATATCTCTTACTGTGCTCATACAGAATGGCATTGCTAGAAATATTAGAAGTAGATTTATTACAACTATTTCAGTAGATTATTAGCTGAGGGAAGAACACACCCTTGTTGGGATTCCATCCTTGAGCAGATCTCCTAGTAATCTGGAGTAATCTCTTTAGATGAAATTTTGTCCTTGAGTTAATCTCCTGGTGGAGTGATCTTACCTCTCTTTGTTGATTTGTTAATGTTCAACCCACCTTTGTGTCACTGCCTTACGTGATTGCTATATAAACTAAGAATGTAAACTTGGAGGGGGAAGAATCAGAAGTGAGAGAGCTCGGGCTCCAGAAATCCAGAATCAGAGCCAGAAGGAGAAAGGGTTCCAGATTGGGTCCCAGGAGAAAAGGAGGCAGAGAAGAGACAGGAGTGAAGAGGATTCGAATGAACTACAATTGATACTGAGCAGCCTGGCCCTCGTTTTTTCCTTCATCTGCCTTTAGCCAACAGCCATCCTGATCCAGGACACACACAGTGGCTCAAGAGCACCAAACGCGGGCGGTGAGATAGAGCCATCCAGAGAGCCCACGAATACACAACCTTCACACATCTCCCAACCCGACTGATTCCTCCAGCCATCATTTTCTTAGTGATTCCTTAAAGAAGCTTTCTTAAGATAAGCCTTAGGAACTATTACCTCCCCTAAACCAAAGGTATATGACCAGGCACAATATAAAATCACAAATTTCAAATCACAAATCATCCTGTTATTCGTCGATTGCCTCGAGCAGGCCCCAGTAACGTCTCCTTCATCCTAGCCCTGAGATTATATTCAAGGTTCTTTAGGAGAATGAGACCCATCATTGTTACTGGTATTTGGCATATTGGGTTCGCCACAGGGAGTTTGCCAGACTCTGCCGTGTGCGCAGGATACATTCGGCACAATATAAAGTCACATTAATTTCATGAATAAGAAAAAAGTAAGAAATAGGGGTTAGAGTGAGGGCTGAAAAAGGCTCAGCAGAAGCACAAACAGGACACCCAGGTTCAGACCACAGAATTCTGGGGACCACCAGGAGATAAGAGGATCCACTATGCACTGCAAAATAACACACTGGCCCAAAATAACAACAGGAAAAGGGTAAGAAGTTGACAGCAAATTTATGACCTACAAATGTCTTAGATCTTTTCACTTGAAGGAAAAAATCTAAGAACAGTAATTAGAAATCCAAACATGCCCATTATAAAATTGGCAATGCTGTGATCTGTCTTACATTTATGATGCTGTACAGTGCTGTACAACTACCACTTCTGTCACTCTAAAAACTTTGGGGGGGTCACACCCACCCAGCAATGCTCAGGTGTTATTCCCACTTCTGGTTCTGCATTCAGTAATTACTCTTGGCAGTGCTCAGGGAACCGTACGGGATGCTGGGAACCAAACCCTCGTCGGTCACGTGCAAGGCAAATGCCCTACCCACTGTACTATCACTCCGATCTCTCTACAAACATTTTCATCACCTCAAAATAAAACCTCTTACCCACTAACCAATTACTACTCAGTCCTCCTCCTCCAGTCTCAGCTTACTACCATTCTGCCATCTGCTCTAAGGCAGAAATATTCTGCTTAATCAGAATATTTCACAGCCATGGAACCACAAAGCAGAAAACTATGGGAACTTTTCTTACCAATTTCTTTTACTTAGAATCATATTTTGAAAGATTGTCATCAATAAAGCATTTATCAGTACTTCATTTCTTCTTCTGCTCATTCACTTTCTCTATATGTTTTATCTCCATATGCTCATCTATTTATCTGCAAATGCACATACCTCCATCATTTGGCTGTTGTAAACAATGCTGATATAAACATCACATTTGTTCTAGTTTTTTGTTTAATTGTGGCAAAACATACAAAACATAAAACCTGGCATTTTGAGGATGAGGGGTCCTGTATGCTGTGTTGGGAAGGCTTTTGCTCCTTCCTGGTGGCAACCAGGCAAAGAGGAACATAGACCAGTACCAGTGCCCAAGATGTGGTAATAGTTGGGCTCAGCAATGCCAGACACCACCAAAGGTCAGCCCAAGTTCGTTGGGGACTTCTAAGGTCACATCCAGCGGTGCGTGGGGGCCTCCAAGGCAATACCCAGCCATGCTCAGTAAGGCCATGTGGTGCTGGGGGGTGGAAACCATGTAATAGGTATGCAAGGCACGCAAGCTCACCCCACACCCAAATCTACCTAGTCCTGAGGCATGAAGTATACATTCAGTGTTGTGCAATCATCATTACTCTCCATGTCCAGACATTTTTCATCATTCCTAACAGAAACCATGGTATTAAGTAATAACTCTCTATTCCTCCCTAATCCCTATCTCCCAAGCAGACCCTGGAAATCACATCCAACTTGCTAAAAACATTTCACTCATCTTAGATACTGCAAATCAATAAAGTCAGACAAGATCTATCATTCTTTATCTGGCTATTTCATATAGCAGAAGATTTTCAGGGAGAATAAGAAATATTTTTATAAGATAAAACATCTACATTTTACAAGTAGAAACTGTCCAAATTGAAAAGCATAAGCGAAATCTAATGTAACCATCAAGCAAGAACACAAAGCAACTTCTGTGATGGTGGTGATCATGACGATCATGGTTGCCGCACCAAATCCCACCCAGTAGAGCCTATGGTTGCATCTAACAGAGAATGTGCCAGGGGCAGAACTCGAGGCATCACTCATGCAAGACCAATGCTCAACCCTGAGCCACACCTGATATCTCTTAGACATTCTCCCAGCTGCGCAGGAGATGGGCTCTGCAGACATACAACTTGTAAATAAGGAACAACCAGTCTCCCCAGACTCTTCTAACTTAGAACCACCTGATCTACCCAGATGGCAAGGATGCAGAGAAACCCAGGATGGAGAGTCAGGAAGAATCCAAGGAGCCAGAAATATTTCAGACAGAACCCATGACACTTGCTTTTGCCAAAGAAACGAAAGTCACCTCAGGCAAGTGACCAACATTGACCTGGGCTGACAGTCTGGGGGGTGCTGATCAGGGAAGAAAGAGGCAGGATGTGGATAAGAGCAGTGGATATCCTGATCTGACCTGAAAATAGCTGAGAAGAATCCTTCCTTTCACACCTGTCTGTAATGGATTATCTGAAACAAGGGTCTTTGTTCCTTCTTCTCTTCCTGCTTCATTGCAGTAAAGAGATAAATAGAGTTTCAGCCAAGAGCTATATGTGCCTCAAGCTCCCTCCTAGGTCTGCTACATCTGTCTTTTCCCACAGCCCCTGAGCCAGGAAAGGATGAATATCACTTAATGACATCAAAGCCAACGTCTTTATAAAAGATAAAGACACCAAAGGCAGAGGTGATTCGTTTATCTAATAATCCATGCCATAGGTTACATATGCCTTCAAGATTGATTGCCACAGACCAAAATAATAAGAACCAAGACAGTCTCTATTATGTATGCCACCTCAACCACAATTTTCTAGAATTTGTTCCATTTTTTTTTTCAGGAAAACATTAATTTTTATTTTAAGGAAACAATTTAGGAAGAAAAATTGTGATATTTTTCCACTGCTTTTGACAGTACTGATGAAATATAATGGTCACTGTCACTCTCCTCGCATTGTTTATTGATTTGCTCGAGCGGGCCCAGTAACGTCTCCACTGTGACAATTGTTACTGTGTTTGGCATATCGAATACGTCACAGGTAGCTTGCCAGGCTTTGCCGTGAGGGCGAGATACTCTCAGTAGCTTGCCGGGCTCTCCAAGCGGGGCAGAGGAATCGAACTCGGGTCGGATATGTTGACCGCTTGCAAGGCAAATGCCCTACCAGCTGTGCTATCGCTCCAGCCCAAATATAATGGTACCTAGTTTAACAATTACTTCTCACAAAAAATTATTTTTTCAACCAACCAGGTTTATTTATTACAGAAGTGCAATAAAGATATAAAAATTCTTATTCTAATAATTGGGCTGGAGCGATAGCACAGCGGGTAGGGCGTTCGCCTTACAAGCGGCCAACATGGCCGACCCGAGTTCGATTCCTCCACCCCTCTCGGAGAGCCCGGCAAGCTACCGAGAGTATTCGATATGCCAGACACAGTAACAACAAAAGTCTCCAATGGAGACGTTACTGGGCCCGCTCGAGCAAATCGACGATCAACGGGAGGGCCTTTACCTTTTATTCTAATAATTACCCCTATCAATTATTTTTTAAACCACCCAGTTTATTATAGAAATAAGAAGAAAAGGGAAAGAAAATAATTTTTAACTAGCCATAAGTAGAAGAATCAGTATTATTCCATATTTATAAAATAATTCAATAATCGACAATGGAAAATTTTTTTGGTCTATTAATGACGATAGTTCTCTGGAAAACCTCGCATGCCAATTGATGATATATCAAAATAATGCCAACTTGGAGCAATAGTCCAGAGGGTAGGGGCTGGAGAAATGGCAGAGCGGGTAGGGTGTTTGCCTTGCACACGACCGACCCGGGTTTGATTCCCAGCATCCCATATGGTCCCCTGAGCACTGCCAGGGGTAATTCCTGAATGCAGAGTCAAGAGTAACCCGTGTGCATCACCAGATGTGACCCAAAAAGAAAAAAAAAGGGGGCAGCTGACCCAGGTTTGATCCCTGCCACCCCATATGGTCCCCTGAGCCCACCAGGGCACAGAAAACAACACCAAAATAATGTCATCTGATGATTCAATGAAAAAGGAAAAAGTTAAGATGCCTTAGCCCTAGCACGGGAAATGTACCAAGTTTATCTATTTGAAAACCAACAAAGGCCCATCTTTTTCAGACTTAAGTATTTGTCATTGAAAGCTAGAGTAAAATATTTTAGCATACATTTATTACATATATGTATTACAGCAATGTAGACAATGTAGACAATGTGTGTGTATGTGTGTGTATATACATCAAACCGCAGGTCTCATACCTGAACGGTAGCCCTCTCCCACTGAGTTACAACTCAGACACCTAAGAAAAGTATTCTATGTACCAATCTTCAAAAGGAATATTGGCACTCACAAAACATAAACACAAAAAGTACCCTTATTATTTACTTAAAACACACATATAAGTAATACATTTCTGTATTATTTGCCCAGTAAAATATGTAAGATACATAGCTCGGACCATTAATACCATACAGAAATTAGGTCTTTGCAACTGAAATGATGAGCAGGAGAAGTGGTACTTAGTAGGAAGCTTGCCATTAAGGGGTGGGGATGGGGAAAGGGAGGAAGTGGGATGAGTCACCTCCCACTTCCCATTCTATGATAATGACAGAGGTAAGTGGTCACTCTGGGCCAGAACTGAGTGCTAAAAGGAAGTAAAGTGATATGCACAATACTCTATCAGAAACAGTATTGCAAACTGCAGTGCCTAAGGTAGAAAAAGAGGCGGGGGAAGCTTCACATAAAGCTAGGTTAGGGGTCGGGAGGAAAACTGGGAACATTGGTGGAGGGAAGTGGACACTGGTCCAGCGATAGGTGCTGGAATACTGTATGCCTGAAACTCAACCATGAATAACTTTGTAACTCACAGTGATTCAGTAATTTTTTTTAAAAAAAGAAAGAAGTTAGGTCCTTGAGGATCAGAGAGGTAGTACAGTGGGGAAAGTGCTTCCCTTGCACAGAGATGATTGGGGTTCGATCCTCGGCACCCCATATGGTCCCTTGAGCCCAAAAGTGATCCCTGAGTGCAAAATCAGGAATAAGCTTTAAGCACAGCTGAGAGTGGTCCTCCCCAAAAAAGAAAAAAGAAGTTAGGTCTTTGTGTCAAGCAGAAACTAGAATATAACCAGAAAAATACTTCAAGAAATAGAACAGATCTCCCTAAATGTTTTTAAGAATCTCCATCTTGCAGGGTCCCAGGAGAGTGCTCAAATGGAAGGAACTGATGCTTGGTACCCAGGGGCCCCAGCTGTCATCTCTGCCTGAGTGCCAGAAAGTGTGAACCCAAAAAAATACTTTCATTAAGAATCTCCAATTTAGGGAAGTGGGTACTCTGATGGTGGGTATTACGCTGGAACGATGTCTGCAAGAAACCATCAAAAACAGTATTGTAAATCACAGTACTGCAACAAAAACAGAGATACAAAGAGAAAAAATTCATTTAATTTTAAAAAAGAATTTCCATTTGGTTCTCTTGCCCGGTATCATCATATTCATTTGTTACAAGGTGAGAAGAACATAAAGAGAAATAGGAAACAATATCAAGTAATTACAATGGCTAGAATGCAAACAGAAACTAAACCAGAAAATAATAATACTGATCCCTAATTTTCTCTTAGTCCAAGACCTCAAAAGAAAAACACAGATTTTTCAAATGTATCTTAAGAATTGGTGAATCTTCAGGGAAATGCGTGGCATTACCTAAATACTAACAGAATCATAGCTCATGGGAACAAAACAGTATTTTGGTATTATGGTGCCATCTACTGGCTAGATGTCTTCATTGCAATTCTACAATCAGTAAGGTGTTTCATAGTTGAGGTTTATTTAACCATAAAATTCAAGCCCACCAAAAAAAAAAAATTCAAGCCCACCATGATTCAAGGCTATAACAAGTCTCACAATAGAGACGTTCCTGGTGCCCGCTTGAGCAAATCGATGAACAATGGGAGGACAGTGTTACCCTACATCATACAGTCAAAACAAATGTACATAAGAGGTATGATGTTGAACACGTAAACTTCTATAGTATTATAAACCAATGGTAAGAAAATAATATTTAATTAAAGAAATAATTAGCAAAAAATCCCATTTCAGCTGTGAAGATGAACATATTTTGGTCTCTGAGTAGAAGATGAACACTTGAATTTTGTTTCTGTCAAAGAAGTTATAATATTCATAATTTATTCACATATTTGTTAACCCAACAATGGGTAAAGCAAACTCCATTACCAAAGAAGTAATAAAATGCATATAATGAAGAGCATGTAAAAACCTGAAATGAAAACATCATTTCTCCTGAGATCCTAAGATAGACTGTTCAGATCAACTACTAGCTAAAAAAAAATGTTTTCTTTACGGTACTTTTTGAGCATTTTGTAGTTCTAAATATATTTCCCTTCATATATTTCCCTTCCTTTCCCTTTTTTAATCTAATGATAACTTTTTGTTTCCCCCAATAGTTTTTATTTATTGTCATAAATGCTAACATTCTTAAAATCTCTGCATACATAGTTGAGGGTCATCTCTCAAGGAAAATTTTCACTCCAAGACCAAATTGCATGTAAAGGCTTGACATCCGTTGACAGCCCTGCAGAAGGTTGATTTCTAGTGACCAGGCTTCCCAATTCCTCTGTGGACCTCAGCTGGACCTCTCCTAAGTTCAAGTTCACAAGTTTGCTCCAGGTAGTCCTACATGTTTCAGTTTTCTTCGGTTTGAGGATAATTATCCTCCAGTCTTCAAAAGCCAAGGTCTTTGCCTCCTCATAGATAGTTGATTGCAGATAAGAATATAATGAGAAAAGTCACATTCCCGCAGATATAAATTGCTAACAAAAACTTTTTAAAACCATGACCCTGAAAAAAAAAATTGCATTGTCAAGGGCTGCTCGAGCAAGGGCTACTACTCTCATTAAGGTCTCTCTCAAAAAAATAAGAAAAGGAGAACTTACTTCTGCTTCAGCTACAGTAAATGATTGCATGATCTGAATTCTGGTATCATCCAATATTTCAGCTGTAAAAAACAATAACAAGTGTATAAAGTCAATGGCACGTAGGCAAACTATCTCAAAACAAAACAAAACACTAATATGTAGTATTCACAGATTTTCAGAGTTTGCATTCTCAAACTGGAACAATCAAATTATATAGCACACTCCTGTCAAAGGACTTAAAATATGCCCCTTCTTCTAATCAACAAACACCATGATCAGAGTCTAACAGTAAAGTTTCAAGTTCATCTTTTAAACAGCAAGATAATTCAGTGATCCTCAAAATCCCGTGAATGTTATCCTACCAAGAACTGAAAATAGAAAATGTTCTCATTTTCCACCTTGAATATTAGCTCAAATATGGATGTGAGATATGTATTCTCAGCTTTTTTACAAGCCCTTCCTCTCTCCCTCTCCCTCTCTCCCCTTTCTCTCTCTCTCTCTCTCCCTCTATCTCTCCCCCCCCCCACACACACACAGCTGGCTCAAAGTTTGCTCCTGTCTCTGTGCTCAGATGTCAAACCTGGAGGTGCAAACCAACAACCCAAGCCACTGTCTTCCCTGTACAGACCTGTGTTCTCTCTTAAACATGTACCTCTCTTTTTCTCTCCACTCACACTTCTTTAAATAAATTCCTTTAAATAAAACTATTTTACTTCACAAAATAGGAAAAAAATGGTAGGAGAGAATATTTGCTATTCAGCTTCTAAAAAGCAACCCATTTTCTTAAACGTTTCTAACATATATGCTAGACCAAAAAAAAGGTTTAGCTTTTGAAGGTCCTTTATTCTCATTTTAGGTGGAAACTAAAGAAAATTTGGGAAATTTAAACTAGCCTAGAATCCAAGTGAGTTTAAAATGTAATGAAACTTCCTCAAAGAAGAAATACAAATGGCCAAAAGGCACATGAAAAAATACTCTACATCTAATCATCAGGGATATGCAAGTCAAAACAATAATGAGATATCATCTCACACCACAGAGACTGGCACATATTCAAACAAACAAGACAACCAGTGTTGGTGCAGATGCAGAGAGAATGGGATCCTTATTCATTGTTGGTGGGAATACTGACTCATCTGGCCTTTTAGGAAAACAATATGAATATTCCTCAAAAAGCTATAAATTGAGCTTCCATATGACCCAACAATACCACTTAAGGAATATATCCTAAGGGCCCAAAAACACACAGCAGAAACACCATCTGCACTTCTACGTTCACTGCAGCACTATTCACAATAGCCAGAATCTGGAAACAACACAAGTGCCCGAGAACAGATGACTAAATAAAGAAACTACTACACAATGGAATACTATGCAGCTGTTAGGAAAATGGAGTCATGTAATTCACTTATAAATGCATGGACATGGAGTGTACCATGTTGAGTGAAATGAGTCAGAAAGAGAGAGATATGAATAGAATGATTGCACTCATTTGTGGGATATAAAAAAATATATATAGTATGAGACTAATACCCAAGGACAGTAGAAACATCGGCCAAGAGGACTGATCCACAATTGGAAGCCTGCATAAGCTACTGGGGAGAGGGCAGTTGGGTTAGAGAAGGAACCACTGTGGCAATGATAGCTGAAAAGGATTATTCCAGATAAGAACTCCGTGCTGACAGTAGAAATGACATCTGCACTTGTATGTTTACTGCAGCACTATTTATAAGAGCCAGAATCTGGAAAAATCCCGAGTGCCCAAGAACAGATGACTGGTTAAAGAAACTTTGGTACATCTACACAATGGAATACTATGCAGCTGTAGAAAAGATGAAACCATGAAATTTGCATATAAGTGGATCAACATGGAGAGTATCATGCTACGTGAAATGAGTCAGAAACAGCGGGACAGACACAGAATGACTGCGCCCATTTGTGGAATATAAAGTTACATAATAAATAACACCTAAGGATAGTAGAGATAAAGGCCAGGAGGGTGGCCCCATGGCTTGGAAGCAGATCTCATGTGCTGGGGGAAAAGGCAGGTGGGATGAGAAGAGACCACTAAGCAAATGATGGTTTGAGGGATTACTCGGGACAGTAGATGTGTGCTGAAAGTAGGCTATGTACCAAACATGATGGTTGCTTAAGGCCTATGTTGCAAACCATAACATCCAAAAGGAGAGAGAGTAAGAGGGAATGTGTCTGCCACAGAGGGAGGAGGTGGGAAGGGGTGGGGGTGGTGGGAGGGACACCAGGAACATTGGTGGTGGAGAATGGGCACTGGTGGAGGGATGGGTACTCAAACATTGTTTGATTGAAATGTCACTGTCACTGTCCTGTCCTGTCCTCCCGTTGTTCATCGATTTGCTCGAGCGGGCCCAGTAACGTCTCCATTTGGCATATCGAATACATCACGGGTAGTTTTCCAGGCTCTGCCGTGCAGGCGAGATACTCTCGGTAGCTTGCCGGGCTCTCCGAGAGGGGCGGAGAAATTGAACTCGGGTCAGCCATGTTGGCTGCCTACAAGGCAAACGCCTTACCGCTGTGCTATCGCTCCAACACGAAAATTTGTAAGTCTGTAACTGTGTCTCATGATGATTCGTTAAAATTTAAAAAATTAAAAAGAAAAAAAAGAACTGTGTGCTGAAAGTAGATAAAGAAACAAACATGATAACCTCTCAGTATCTTTATTGCAAACCATAATGCCCGAAAGGAGAGACAGAGAGACAGAGACAGAGAGACAGAGAAGAAAAGCGGCTGCCAACGAGGCAGGTTGAGGATGGGGGTTGGTGGCAGAATACCGGGGTCAGTGGTGATGGGAAGTGTACACTGGTGGAAAGACAGTTGTTGGAACACTGGATGACTGAAACCTGATCATGGACAGCATTGTAACTGTGTATCTCACAGTGAATCAATAAAAAATTAAAAGAAAATAAAAAAGAAAATAAATAAAATATATGTCATCCATTGGCACCAAGACCAAAATGGATATTGTCACTAAAGGGTGCAGTCAATGTATGTCCTTCCCTATACAGTGACATAAATGAGCTGACAGTCATTTGTCCATTAGGTATAGTTTTATCCACATTCTACCCTGTATTGACGTTGAACATCTCTTCTTTATCCAGCTCAGACATTCAGGTTATGTGGCAGCCTCAAGTCAGACCAGCACTCAGAGAAAAAGCAGCACAGCGGGTAGGGTTTTTGCCTTGCACGTGGCCAACCTGGGTTCAATACACAGCATCTCATATGGTCCCCCAAGCATAGCCAGGAGTAATTCCTGAGTTCAGAGCCAGAAGTAACCCCTGAGCATCACAAGGTGTGACTCAAAAAGCCCAAAAAAAAAAAGAAAAAGAAGACAACTTATACCCTAAAACTTCTCATTTTTTCCTTGTATTTTGCCCACAAATTCTAATAAATATCTAAAATCAAATTATCTAAATAATAATAATAATAATGGCAGAAAAAAATTTACAATTTCATCTACACACTGAAAGATCACAGTAGAAATGTTTTGTGTATTACCATATAGAGGGTAGTCATTACTATCAAAAAGCAAAGTAAAGGGCTGGACAGATAGTAAAGGGAGTAGAGTGTTTGCCTTGGATGTAGCTGACCCCAGCATCCAAGGCACGGATGATCCCCAGCACTCCATATGGTCCCCGAAGGCCCACCAAGAGAGAGCCCTGAGCACAGAGCCAGAAGTAATAAATAATGAGTACAGCTGGGAGAAAGAAAAAAGGGAAGGATGGAAGGAAGGACGGAAGGAAAGAAAGAAGGGAGGGAGGGAGGGAAGGAGGGAGGTTCAATAATTTATACAAAGGTGTGTCTACAAACATCGCTTTGCAAGGTGGTTACCTTTCTGAGAGAGTCGGTAAGCATGTATCTCCAAAATAATCTCAGTCCCAACATGCCAGGCTACAAATCCAATCATTGTATAGGTTGTCCAAGGGTCAGGGAGATTTAATCCTGATAAATCCATTCCCAGGAATATTGTAGTCACTGAGTTTATAAGAAAAACATATTATATATCTTATCACCAACAACCAAATCAGTGCATGTGTGTACTTGTGTGTATTATGCCCAGTAAAACCTACTAAAAGAGTTTCTGAAATTAGTAATATCAATATTTAAGACCAGATCATTTTTTTTCAGTGTAAGATGAGAAAGGTAAAATGGGAAAGTGTTGTTGTCATCTCAAGGGATATGGCTCAATGACAGAACACATGCCTCGTATGTATGAGGTCCTGGCCTCAAACTGTTTACATATCCACATATACTCACAAAAAGGAAAGCACACCCAAATTTCCCCCAAAAAATTTTAATCTGCAATGTAGGAAGGAAAACACGCATAAAACCTATTAATAGTTATGTTCTCCTTTTCCTTGAATTTTTACAAACTATAGAAATGTGAGGCTAAGAGGTCTCAGCTTAAGGACTTAGTGGTCAAGCACCACATAATATTTCAAGAAATAAGAGACCTCGAATACAATGGTGACCCCTAAATTCATTTTATCATACTAGGTATACAGGCAAACATACCATCAAGGCTTGTTTCCATACAAAATGTGCTATGTGTATATATATATATATATATATATATATATATATATATCTCATCCACACAGGGACAAAAATCACTCAACAAGGCATTTCTTGTGTTGTTAAGCAACACAATTGTCCAAGGAATCAAAATATATTGCACAATCATTTCACTTTCAAAAACCTCCCTTTCCTGAAATGTACTTATTTTCTCAAAAAGACCAGGAGACAGAGAGGGCCGGGACCCCCACATCTCAGTCCAACTCGTAAATGACCCCCAAATTATACCAATGAAATGCTTGACTGCCAGCCCTACTTACTCTGCTGAAAAAAAAAAGCAAATCTGGAAGAGAAAACATCTTAAGAGAAGAGTTTTTAAGTCATTAAAAAAAAACTTAAACTTAAAACTGAAATAATGACTTAAATAGTTACCTCTAGAAATTACTTTCTAGATTTCAATGTTTAAGGCTGATTTCTTCTCAACAACCAATTACTCCAATTACTAATGCATCTAAAAATCATTTAAGCCAAATTACAACTTGCAATTTAAACAACCAGCAATTATATATGAATAAGTGGCATCACAATTACTTACCTGCTATTATTCGAGCAGCTGTTCCAATACTCCAATGAGTCCAGTTAAATACTTGTCTTCTACCAAAATAAAGAACCAGTCAGTATTTTTTAAAATGATGGAACTACAATTAATTCCCAGGAGGAAAAAAAAACATGCAATTACCCTTATTACCTAAGAGGCAGATATCTGAAATTCATTTTAAAAGTCTTTCAAAGTAAACAACTTATCACCAATTTTTATAAATTGCAAAATCTTTCCACTTGAACTGGGATTAGTTTGACAAGTAACGATCCCCAAGTTGAGAGTTTTATATATAAAAGCTGTAAGTACCTGGGGTGTTGTAAAGGTGGTCTGAAGGTTGCCAGGAGAGGCTGAAGAACTGCTAAAACCATCACTACACAGCCAAGGTAGGGGTGATATCCTGCATGCTAAGCAGAAACACATCATTCTAATGTCCTGATCTCCCCCCATCACTTTCATGGGTGAAAAATAATACACACAGATAAGAGTCTTGATGTTTTTCGGTAGCATTCATCATTTGATGATCGTGGCAAGCAATGTTTACTGAAAGTCTGCTTTCTACACATCATCACTAAGGCTCAACCGTCAAACCAAGCTTGACGGTTGGTTATCAATATCCCAGCTTGATGAATGAGAGAATCGAGGCTCAGAGCTATCAAGTAAGATGTACAGGGCCCCAGTGTGCAGATGGTGGTGGCAGAATCCACACGCAGAATGCTGCCACTGCCCAACATGTGATCACATGAGAAACAACACCAGACCTGGGCAGCCACAGGCAGGCAGCCCTCCTTGGACTCCTCATCCACACCCACAAGTGATTATCCCAACCTCCTGCCCGACTGAAATTATGATGGTAGACCACTGCATCTGCCTGAGCGGCGGGCTCTATGCAATCCTTCATGGCTCTGAGGCTTAACAAATGACTCAATAAATGTTTGTTGTTGTAGTGAGTAACCTGCAAAGCCAAGATAATACAAATCTTACCTCACCAGTTCAAAACAAAGTTCTAATCAAAACAAAAAGCAACAACAACAATAAATATCTTAACAATTTTGAAACCACTCTTTTAGGGGCACTATCTGTCCACTCAAATAGTAGATGGGGATACTGGACCTTCTTATATAATTATTTTATTTAGCAGTCAGCTATGGGAGGCAATGAGCTATAAGATGATGGGCAGAGGTGATTAAACTAGAGAACAACCAGATACAGAGTCAAAGAGAATGCTGGGAAAACCTTAATATTTACTTTGAATCAAGATGAGAGACAATAGACAGACCAGTTTAAGACATGGCAATGACATTCCTTTAAAAAAATCACTCTACCTTAAGTGGAAAACAGATCACCCATAGACAATGAAGTGGAGAGAGCAGCTCTATTGCTATTACAATAACCCAGGTAAAACATGAGGAAGGCTGGGCCTTAATAGTACAGGCTCATCTACAACCCAGATGAGCTCAATTCCCAGCACCACATATGGTTCCCCAAGCACTGCCAGGAGTGCTCCCTGAGCACAGAGCCAGGAGTAAGCCCTGAGCACCACTAGCTGTAGACCTAAAAATGATAAAGGTGGTTCAAACCCACTGTGGCCAATGATTGTGATAAGTGTTGCATTTTTAACACTGTATAGACAATGGAACTTCCTGTTGGATGTCTATAAAAGAGAGAAGAGTTCAAAAGCATTCCAAGGGTCTGGCCAACAATGGATGCGGGGATAGTAGCAGGTGAGGCAAAGCTGAAGGGATGATTGGGAATTTTTTTCTGGACTCTCTGGGTTTGGGATATGCAAGGGGGGTTACCATGAAAATACCTGAATGTGAGTCTCAAGCCAGCAGAGAAGGTCAGGCTGGAGATAAAAGATTTGAGAAAAAGCCCGTTTCTTCATTGGTGACCCAGGATTATGACCAAGAGCTACTTAATTTGAGGTTTAACTGTGATGACACAAAAGTCAGAGCTGTTCAGAGAGCAGAACTGCAGCTCATGGAAGAGCAGTGACCCTAAGGCCAGAGAAAAGCAGGATGCTCGTGCTCATTAAAGAGCACTCTTTGAATTTTCACCACTCTACAATAGGAAAAAACACAAAGGGCAGGAGATGGCCTAGCAGGAAGGGCACTGGCATGTAATCCCAGGAATCCCACATGGTCTCCGAGGACTCCTACCAGGAGTGATCCCTGAGCACAGGTCCAAGAGTAAGCCCTGGGCACAGGAAGTATGGCCCAAAACCAAAATAATTAATAGTAAAAGAAAAATATAAACACTAAAACTATGCAGTGAGGGAGTGGAGAGATAGCACAGCAAATAGGGCATTTGCCTTGCACGTGGTCGACCCAGGTTCGATTCCCAGCATCCCATACGGTACCCTGAGTGCATGAGCCAGCAGTAATCCCTGATCATGGCCGGATGTGACCCAAAAAGAAAAAAAAATACTATCCAGTGATAATACAGCATCCTAAAAACCCAGCCCACTTCCAAGTCCTTGACATTCTCACTCCACTCCTGAAACCAGTCACTTGAAATAGTGATCAGACGATTCAAAGGGGAAAGAGAATCTATCAGCAATCTCCTCCACATCACAATGGATTTATAATGACATCCTGTTAGAGGTCTACTCACCCAGCTCCAGCCTCCCCTGTAAACAAAAGGCAGAATGACAGCAATGCAGGTGAGCGCAGACGTGGTGATCATGAGCAGTCGATGCACCTGCCAGGGGGAGATGAGAAGGTGGAACAGAGCTGGTTACATAAGAGAAGGGAGCTGGTGTGACAGCGGAAGAAGAATCACGGGTGGCAGGCATCCAACTGGCATCTACTCATAGTCTGCGGTCAGTCAAAAAAAAAAATATATATATATACAAACCTTGTACCCCATCAAACTTTAGAGAAACCTTAAATTGCCACCCTGCTCTTCTACAAGCATTTACCCAGACTTCTGCCACAGAAAGTATAGAAACAGATATTGATACGCATATCCAGAACTCAGACTTCTGAGTCCTTCATTTCCTTTCAAAGATACTTAAGTTCCACCATCACACAGTGCTATGGTGTTGTTATACCAGACTTGAAGAGAAGACAGAGAGAAAAGAAAAAAAATATTGTCTCCTAAAGAGTTTGGATTATAATTCAGGGTTTAAGAGAAACAAAAACCAAATACATTTCCTAATCCAGAGAATATAGAGAATGAAAATGGCAGTGTTAGTTTTGCCAAGATAACTGGTGCAAACAGAAATAATTTCAGGAAAAGGAGAAACCACAGTCACTCTCAACCTGCCTATGTGTACCTACACACATGTATATTTAAGATGCAACACAGGTTTAAGGGAAGTGGAGAATTTGAGTGAGAAGGAAAGAAGAATCAGGAAGAGTTTCCAAATGTGAATAATCCCATGAGGAGATGATAGAGACAGAGTGAGCAAAGGCAGAGACAAACAGGAGAAGGCATGTAGCAATCATGAGAACGCATTCAACAGGCTGACCTTGTCAGCCAATGGTGAGCAACTGGGTTAGTTAAGCTAAACCTCTCAGGCTACAATTCTGGGATGGAGACAGCTGAAAGGATTACTCCACATACAGAAGATCTGGGTTTAGAACCAAGTTCCCTGAGTACCAGAGCAACCATGGCACTACGCCAAGAACAGTCCCAAGCACCACTGGGTGTGCACCTCACCAAAATAAAAGACATCATCATACAAATGTGAATTTTATGGCTAACCTCTCTCATGTAGTTTAAACTGTTCAAATAAGCAGCACTGTTCCCTACCTCAACACATGCGCACTGATCTTGCAGTATGCGAGCAAATGTCTATACTCTAAGACACAGGAAGAGTGAGGTTTGTTTTGTTTCGTTTGAGAGGTATGTAATGTCTTTTTCTCACGTTTCAAATAATAAAACATCTTCCCATCTCTCAAGAAGAGGCTGAAAATGAATGCTTCCCACCCACAGGAGACAGATGATCTTCACCCGGAGAGCTGGAGATAGTTCAACGTTCATTGATTCATCAACCAGAGGACTGAAGCCTGCTTTAAATGCAGCAAGCACTCTCGAAATCTGTCTGGCTGTCCTGCATTCCTTGACCTATCTGTACTAAGAACAGTACCTGAATGTTCTTCCAGCCCTCTCTGAAATTAGACAGGTAAGGCAAAACAACTTGAGTCACAAAGTCTATCTTATAAAGAGACATACTTGGTCCGGACACAGTCCCTGGGCCCTTTGTAAGGCTGTCTCTATTTTGAAGTTCATCTTATGTCTACTCTGAACTGGCTGAGAAATAAAAAGGCAAAATAGAAATTAGTAGGAACCCAAGAAATATAGACACACACTATATGATTTCATAATTGCAAATTTAAACAATACGAAAATTCCATTAAACTTTTTCTCCTACCTACCTGAAACCAAACTGCTTTCCCAAAGAAAATCTGTGACCAAACAGGTTTGAAGAACCGGGCAGTGAGTACACCTATGCTAACAGTCGTCATCCATGCCACAAACATCAAGGCACCTATAAGTCAGAAAATACAGTGGTTGTCATCACAACCTAATGAAACTGCTTCTGAAATGACCAAGTAAAATGTCTCAGACAATAGAAACAGCCAACAAAATACACTCAACTGACACCAGCATAACCTAAAAGAGCTCTCTATAGCGTAGCTTGTTCCACTGCACTGCTAAAAGCTAACACTTCCCATGGCTCTCTTACATGTCAGGGACCAGAAGCGCCCTACATCCTCTGATCTAACCTTTATAGGGATCTTATGAAGTATTAAAATTGTTATTTCATGGGGGCTGGAGCGATAGCACACTGGGTAGGGCGTTTGCCTTGCATGAGGCCTACCCGGGTTTGATTCCTCTGCCCCTCTCAGAGAGCCCGGAAAACTGCCGAGAGTGTCTTGCCCGCATGGCAGAGCCTGGCAGGCTACCCATGACGTGTTCAATGTGCCAAAAACAGTAACAAGAAGTCTCACAATTTGTTGTGAGACGTTACTGGTGCCTGCTCGAGCAAATCGATGAACAACGGGAGGACAGTGCTACAGTGCTACTAATATTCTACTATAATATTAACTACTTTCCCTATTTCCCTCAACATTTTTGGAACCACTGTGAGATACACAATTACAAGGTTTTTCATGATTGAGTTCCAATCATACAATGTTCCAACACCCCTTCACCAATGTCCAATGTACGTATGTATATTTCCCACCAATGTCCCCATTTCCCTCCCACCACTTACGCCCAGCAATATTTCAATCTCTCTCTCTCTCTCTCTCTCTCTCTCTCTCCTCTCTCTCTCAATCCTCTCTCTCTCTCACTTACTCCTGGTTCTGCACCCAGGAATTATTCCGGGAGGTGCTCAAGGGACAATATGGGATGCTAGGGATCAAACCCAGGTCAATGGCATGTAAGGCAAATGCCCTACCCGCGGTACTATCTCTCCAGCCCTAAACTTCCACTGTAATTTTAATGTGCACTCAAGATTAAAACTAATGAATTAACCCTACTCTTCATGTTTTAATAAAAATTTCCAATCATTAAGATAGATAATGCAACATGAAAATATTAATGTTTAAGCATAGATTATTTGTTAAATTACTCCAACACAGCTAGTAATCCAGTCAATACTGAGTCAACTGGTGAGTTTATTCCATAAAGAAGTATTAATACTACACAAGTTACTTACCATGAGCCTTCAGAAGGAGTACAGAATGCGAGCCACCTACGTTCTTTGGATTGTCTGTCACATTGTACTTTTCGTGTGTAATCAAAGGTTGCTGAGAATGCTTATGAATTCGACCTGGATTTTTTTTAAATGAAAAAAGAAAATGAGAATCAATGAAAAGACGTAACATAAGATAAGAGAGCCCAAACAGGGAAGTATAAGTGCTTGCCTTATACTTGGCCACCATCACTTTGGTTCCTGACATCACATACAGGGTGCCTGAGTACTGCCAGGAGTGACCTCTGAGTACAGAGCAAGAATTAAGTCCTGAGCACTAGCAGATGTGCCCTCCAAAAAAAAAATCCCTCAAAAAAAGTGACATCAAAACAAGTTTCTGAAGGTATTAAAAATAAATACTACAAGATCAACAGATAAAGTCATTTCTAAACAAAAACTTATATTCTCTTTTAAAAATTAAAGACGTCATTTAGCCAACTGAAAAATAAATCAAAATAAGATCTTGGTACATCTGATCTCCTCCATGTGATACATAAAGAAATAAATCTAGAGAAAAGATAACATTCAGTGTGTAAACTCAAAAAAACAGCAGCGGCAATCTATCTCTCCCGCTGCCCTTGTTCGGTAGTCTCACGCTGTTCCCCCACCCTGGGGAGGTCGATGGCGACGCGCAGGTAAAGGAAAGAATGAGGGCCAGGCTGGTTGGTGTCAGTTGCAGTCTATTCCATTCCCATCTCCATTCTCCTCTGATTCTCCTGCTTCTTCCTCTCCCATGCTACTTCATTCTCATCCTCGATCCCACTTCATCCTCTTTCTGGCTCTGGAATCTGGATCTCCCTTCTCCTTCTCCTTCTGGAGTCTGGATTCTGATTCCCCAGCCCACTCTTTAGTCTAGTTTAAGTCCCAAAACCATGAGAGATTGGGGTAACAATTACACCTAGGTGTGGTCACAATCAATAGGGGTAAAGTTCTTTCCTTCGGGGAAAGCCACTTCTAGGACAGATACTCTCTCAGCAGGATGACCCACCCTAGAACGGAATCCCCTGGATGTGTTTCTCCTCTCTTTGTCCAACAAACATATAAGCATTCATAATATTAATCATTTTGTATGGACACAGTAAGAGATACATTAAGCTTATAGATTTGCTCTCCTAGGGCCATCTTGATCTCAGACTACAGTACTCAGGCCAGATAGTCTTTCCTATCCCTAGTCTCATCATTACTCTTGTATCATGACAGCATTTGTCTATGACCATGCTCTTAACTCATAGTTAAGAATCGTGGCACTTTGGCCTGGCCCATTTCGATGCCAGGGTAGCTCACAGCTTGCCCTGGGTCCATTCAGTCCCTCGTCATGACCCTGCTTTCGGGGTGCTAGGAACTAAGGGCAACTGAGGCTTAAGTCGAGAAAGCAGATGCCCAAGAGTGAATAATATTCAAAGCCAATTAAATCCTAAGTTACAAAGCATAATATTAACTGTCTTCCTGTATCTATACAAAAAGGACATTGCATTAAAGTAAATTATACAAAAGACATAGGAGAGGAGAAAGACAATATTAACTTATAATACAATTTCAGTCTCCTAGAAGGATCTGACCTTACAAATTAACAGAGTCTGATTAGGGGTAAAAGCTGATTAACTGGTTGGGGAAGAGAGCAGAGAGAAGTGGTTACAGATAAACGAAAGAATGGGAGTGACTCGGGAGCACTGTGATGGGTGTAACCTGATAAACCTAAGCTCCTTTGGCAAGGGAGAATGGACAAAGCAATGTTGTCCTACAATCCAGTGGAAAGAAATCCTGAGATTCTAATTGTACTACTGAGTTTAGCGAAGATGGCAAGAGGGAGAGGAGATGATCGGGTCCTGTGGACTATGGTAGGAGGATTTTGTCACCAGCATTTTGTTGGTGATGTGGCATGGTGCCATCGTACTTCTAAAACATAGAAACATCTACGGTTTTGTAAACCACTGTCTCCTCAATAAAGTGAACAAATAAATAAGGACCCAGAAGGGGAGAGGTCATGGTAAAAGAACAGCTATAAGCAATAGACAAGTTAAGGAAGTCAAATAATCTTAATGTGATCCCAAACAAGTAAAAATGTTCAATATGATATTTTTAACAAATACATATTTTTTAAAAATCTAGCCTTTCTCCATGCAGCACTGCTGTTTTTACTTTAGTTAACAGTTCATCGCGACTCCATCAGGGATAATCAGATCCAGTCCACCCAACCACATGAAGCTGCAGAAAATGTGGATCCAGAAGCATTGAGTATGACAAAAGCGCAAAAGAAGAAAAATAATGAGACTGAATGGGATTTTGACAGCGGGAGAATGCCCCTTAGATCTGAACAAGACTTGAATCCTTTCCAGGGATTTCTGATGAACACTGTGCCCTCCAATCTGGCCTCTGCCTTTTGAAAACCACCATCATCAAGAAGTCCCTCTGACTCACAGGATGCCCGTGCCAGGCTCAGGCAGCACAGACAGGGATAATGAAGCTGGCGACATCAGAGGTGGCTGCGGAGCCCAGGATGCCACCCATGTGTCATTAAATTTTAATTTTTCTTCATTTGTTTTTTCTTATATCACTTGTATAATCTATAGCCTCCGGCTTATCTCCCGGCCTTTAAGGGCTGATAAAATAGAGGCATAATCAAAAGAAAAATGTTTTGAGCAAGCCAGCCAGCAGCATATGAAACTGTTGAACGCAGAAGGCTCCCTGATGTGTACGACCATTTTTACCGATTTGTATGGCCTTAACTCAACAGTCTCGCAAGGCAACACATGTGCCAACATAGTTACTGAACATTGCGCATCACATTCCTAACATATTCGTCTTCCAATATAAAACACCTCTTTAATTATAGGAAGTGTAAGACACTTAGAGACAAACCCTACTTTCTGCACGGATTGGAGGTGGGAATTTATATATATAATTTTTTTTTGTCTTTTGGGGTCACATCCAGTGATGCTCAGAGGTTACTTCTGGCTCTGCACTCAGGAATCACTCTTGGCGGTGTTCAGGGACCATATGGGATGCTGGGAATCGAACTTGGGTTGATCTCGTGCAAGGCAAATGTCCAACCCACCGTGCTATCACTCCAGCCCCAGGAATTTATATTTCTGGGCCAGAGAGATGTACACTAGTTTTGCATGCAGCTCACCCAGGTTTGATCCCCAGCACCCTATATGGTCCACCAAACCTCACCAGTAATGATCCCTTGGCACAGAGCCAGGAGTAAACCCTGCGCACCACCAGGTATCACCAAAAACCAAATGTATAAAATAAAATGTATCTTTCTGGGCCCAGAGGAATAGCTCAAAGGCTTAGAGTACCTTCTTCGCTGTACAGTCACAAGTTCGAGTCCTGGTAGCCCCGCAGAAAGCCTGGTAGGCCTGCTTGCACATGGCAGCTCTGTGATCCCCACTGCCACAGAAATTTCCAGCAAAGGGCCATGGCCCCAGCAAGCACTGCAACTAGTAAGAACTGCAAGTGCTGTGGCCAGGAAGTGCAACCTGTAGTTGCAACCTGTGGTGGGGATATGTGAGAGCACCACCACCAACACAACTCAGAGTACAAGCTCCAACATGCGCTAAAGAAATGCAAGCCAACCATAATGCCCATAAGCAGAGAGAGAGAGAGAGTAAGAGGGAAAATGTCTGCCACAGAGCTAGGAGGAGGGGTGGGAGGGATACTAGGGATATTGATGTTAGAAAATGTGCACTGGTGGAGGGATGGGTGTTTGATCATTGTATGACTGAAATTCAAACATGAAAGTTTTGTAACTGTAGCTCACGGTGATTCAATAAAAAAAAATTTTAAGTAAAATAAAAATAACAAAGAAATGCAAGCCTCAGGGAGCACCAACTGCACAAGCACTGTGATCTACATATCCTCTGCGCATGACAAACACACCCCCATCATCTCATCACATCAGCAAGGAAGGAAGGGGGAAGGGGAAGGTAATAATTCATTGGTAAATAGATAAAAAATGAAAATAAAGCCTATCCTTTTTCTCTTGGAATGATGACAACTGTAATTGTAGGGGTAGTTTGCTGTTGTATCTTATATAAAAATCTATTGACACTTTTGGCATACCTCCATGAATGCAATACCTGCCCAGCACATGGATAAGATTCACTGTTGTTGTTTTTATTTATTCATTTTAGAGAAGACTCATAGATCAACCTTACCTCAAACATCAAGTTTTAATCTAAGCACAAGAAAACTGACAGGAATCTCTCTAATACTAACAACTGAATTAAAATGGATTCAAAGTGCTGGATCTTTCCTAATAAAGTGACACTAACCCCAAAATATGAATAGTTGTGGAGCCTATGAGACAGGAGGCAGAGCACTTGCCCTGGGTTAGACCCCAGCACTGCATATCATCCCAAGCCTGGAGTGATACCTAAGCACAGAACCAGGAGTAAAGTCCTGAGCACAGTCAGGTATGGCTCAAAACCAGACAAACAAAAAAATTAATGAATGGTTGAGTTCAATGTTAAAATTTAGAAAACTTCTCTGGGAAGGGACGGTTGAAAATGTTGAGAATGTCCCCTTAACTTGTCCTAAATGATAAGATGGTTAAAACCTCAACCAGAAATCTTTATTTGCAGTTCATAGTGTTATGGTGGAAGAACCTAGTGCCCATTGGTCATTTTAAATCTCACCTGCATGGGACAGAGGGAATAACTCAGGGCAGAGATAATCAGGGCATAAAAGAGGGCACAGTCACACACTCGGACCCACACTCGTGACATACATACAGCAGGAAGATACAACAGTTCTCTATGACCCCTCTCCTGTACCTGAGGGGAGGACAGAAAAAGCAGCAGTTCTCACACACAGGAGCTTGGCTGGAGAAGAAAGGAAAAGCCAAAGAGCAAAGAGCATCAGACACCAGCAGCGAGAGACAGATCACAGAGCCAAGTGACAGAGCAGCAGGCTACCAAGAGTGCTGGAAAGTGGAGAGACAGACTAACTTGAGCACACGGGGCCAGGACCTATGTGGAATCTGGACTTTATACATAGGACATCAGAAGACTGGAGATCACCGCCAACAAAAAAAAAAAAAGCATCTCTACCTAAACTATGAAATAAAGGAATCATATTATCAAACCCACCTGGGGTCTGTGTGCTGAATGTGCATACTGTGTATCCAAGGACATATTTAGGAGCTGTTAGAAGCTCACTACACAACAGGAAGTGTGTCTCAGGGGATAAGCCCTGGAGTGAATTTCTCACCAATGTGTAAAGCTCTAAAAAATGTGCTTCCCTGCTCTCTTCCCCTATAAAAAACTTTCTCTTGTGAACACGCTGACAACTTTCTGAGTGGGTTAGCTCCAAAGGAAACTAATTTTCCTCCTACAATGTTTATCTTTTGAATACTGAACCTGGATTTTGGAAAGGCAGGTTCTGAGTCCATGGATATGAGCTGGTCATGATTCACAACTCACTGTCTGAATGTCTGACCACGGTGTGAAGGGGAAATGAACTTTGGCACAGGAAGGGAATTTGCAAAGGTTTTTAAGTCAGTTGGAGGGGAGGGAAGAGGGGAGCGGGCAACTTTCTCAATTGGGCTGCCAGAATTCCTGCCTACTTCCGTCTTGCAGCAGCTACTTAGAGAGATCAGCCCCAGATGCAGTCACCCAGACGCCACACAGCCACAGCCACAGAAATGTTAGGGTCTCTGACATTTCCTAATGGTTTCCAACCCAGCAATGCTTCTCTCTGCAGTTCACGTGGAACTTCCTTGCTCAATCAGGATGTTAGCAATAACTGTATTTGCATCAAACAAAAATGCTTTGTTACTCATCTCTTTTGACTAAATGTTCTTCCCCCACCTCCACCCCTTCTATTCCTTTTGATATTATTGTTGGGATGACTAGGGATTAAACACACTTAGTTGTGGCGATCATCAGGGGTCACATACTTTGACCATGGAGCCAAGGATCACAACAGCACGCTGGAATCTGGCCCTGCTCATGTCGGTCATGCAGAGCATGGGACTGGAGATCCGATACTACTGACCCCACCACCTGGGCCCCAGCACTCTGTTACTTTAAATGATTATCTTAATGTACAGGTTTCCTCTTCTGAGAAGTTCCACCTGTCCAACTGCATATAAA
Organism: Sorex fumeus; assembly: GCF_029834395.1. NCBI lineage: Eukaryota > Metazoa > Chordata > Mammalia > Eulipotyphla > Soricidae > Sorex > Sorex fumeus. The sequence goes on from NW_026606188.1 coordinate 31,090,621, forward strand.
TTGGAACCTACCCAATTTGGATGTAAGGCAGGAAAGCAGCTATTTAAGACTCTGCTGGATTCTTCCTTTGGGCAGCCCTCAACTTAAGTTCTTTGAAATCATTTTTTTGTGTCTTCCATGCAGCAGCAATATTTTCTTTTAATTAACTCTCATCATAGAGAGCAGGGTGATTCTTTGTGGACCATATATAATCCTGCACAGAACCGGTGTCTGAATTACAATGAGAAATTACCAACTAGAAATGTTTTCTCTAACTCTAGTATAAATTATGGGGCAGCAATGTTTCTACTAAAAACATCTGTGATCTGAAAATTATGATAGGATTATTTTCTCTCTTGAAGTGAGGGAAACGCTTAACAAAAAGGCTATTTTTATAATGGCATGTCAAATAGTAGCTGTTAAAATTGAATGTATTGTGTGATAGGATATTTAGCTTAAAATATCCTAGTATCAGTTTTAAAAATCTCGACCTGGGCAGATTTTGAGACTGTAAGATTTCCCTCAAAGAACTGAGTACAAAAAAAAAAAAAGAACTGAGTACAGGCTTTGTAGGTAGAAGGTCTGGGTTCAACCCCCAGCATCACACGGTCCCCAAACACTACAAGGTATTGTCTGTACCAAAACAAAAAGTAAAGACAAATAAGCCAACAAAAATCTACTACTACAATTCATAAAGTCAATAAGATTTCATAATCTTATTGTATCAGATTTTAGTATCTATCATTTACTAACTTGGCATTATTATTACGAATACAAAAAAAACAATTTCTAAACTAAAAATAATCCAGAAACTAGATTATACTAAAGGAAATTGGGCGTATGAGAAGGGTAGGAACAGAGAACAAAGAAAATCATTTTGAGGGTATGTTATTTGGCATAGGAGCAATTCAAACTCAGTTTGATTAACTGTCACTGTCACTGTCCTCCCGCTGTTCATCGATTTGCTCAAGCAGGCACCAGTAACATCTTCATTGTGAGACTTGTTGTTACTGTTTTTGGCATATCGAATACAGGCTTGACAGGCTCTGTCCTGTGGGCGGGATACTCTCGGTAGCTTGCTGGGCTCTCCAAGAGGGACAGAGGAATCGAACCTGGGTCGGCGACGTGCAAGGCAAACGCCCTACCCACTGTGCTACAAATAAAAGTATCAGGGGTCGAAGCAATAGTAGACTGGAGAGGCCATTTGCCTTGCATACAGCCAACCCAGGTTCGATCCCCGGCATTCCATATGATCACCCGAGCACTGTCGGGAGTGATTCCTGAGTGCAGAGCCAGGAGTAACTCCTGAGTGTCACCGAGTGTGACCCAAAAAGCAAAAAAATAAATAAAAATATCAAATAAGAGTGGTGTGAATCTGAGAATATATTTAGAAATTCAAAGTTGTTTGTGTATGAGGACATGCAAGTATGAATGTTTGTCTTAGAATCTGTCTTACAGAAATACTCATCTTTCAGCATATATAGGAATGTTTACTGGGGCCAGAGAGAGAGCTTAGCAATGCGCTTTGTGCTTTGCAATGTACTATGCATGCAGGAGGTCTACGTTCAATCCCCAACAACACATAGTTCTGCAAGGAACAGTGACAGTAAGTACTTGACCAGAAGAAGCCATAGAGCACTTCTGGATGTGAAGAAAAAGAAAGAAAAGAAAAGAAAAGAAAAGAAAAGAAACCTGCAACACATTTTTATGCTGTCAAAAAAAAAAGTAAACAAGCTAAATGTCCATCTGTTTTTTCTAACTTATATACTTATAAATTCTTGTCCTAAACAAATATTAAATATAAGGCAACAGCTCAATTACAACTCAATAATCTCCAAAAAGAAATAATTATATAAAATAAAGTTATATTATCTACCCAGTAAGCAGTATTAAAATTAACCAAGGAAAAAAACTATGGGCAAAAAAAAAAAAGGTCCACCTGGATATTTATAAAACTGCTCTTTTAAATAACCCTTAGGTTAAACAGGAAATCAAAATGAAAATCACACATCTTAAAAATGAATAACAATGAAGACACTTCATATCAAAACACGTGTGATGTAATCAAGGTACTATTCAAAACAAGATTTTATCATCTTAAAATAATTTCCTCAAAAAAAGACTTAAAGTATTGAAGTAATCATTTCATTCAAGAGAGGAAAATCACCCAAATATAACCTAAGAAACTAGGAAGGAATATTGATTAAAAATAAAGACAGGCATTAGAAAACTATTAAGTAAAAAATTAAAATCTGTCAAAGGAAAATAAAATCAACTGTCTTCTTGACAAGCCTAACAACATCACAACAAGAGAACCAGAGAGCTAGTACAGATGCTAAGGTGCTTGCCTTCCATGCAGCTAACCCCAAGCAAATTCCCAGCATTACACATGGTCCCCTGAGCACTACCAGGAAAGTTCTTGAACACTGCTAGTTGTGCCTTAAAACCCCCTCTCCTGAAAAAATAAAGAAAAGAAATAGCATGGGCCCATGGGTGGAGCTCAGCATCAGAGCATTCGCCTTCCATATGAGAAGTCCTGAGTTCCTTACCTGGCATGAAGAGAGAGAAATGAAGAGAGAAACAGAAAGAGGGAAGGTAAAAGAAGGAAATGTTTTTAAAAGGACCAGAGAAATAGCATAGTGGGCAGAGTACTCGCCTTGTGTCTGGCTTACCTGAGTTCAATCCCCATTTCTGGGAAGTCTAACAAAAAAGGATCAGAAAAAGAGTAACTCCCAAAAATAATAAAAAGAATTTTACCTGAGTCAAATATTTTCATCCCAAAAGGCTCAGACTGTAATGTGAAGGAACTCCACCATTTAAAAAAAGTCTCTGGAGCCCAGGGTCTGACTCAGTGGCTAAAAGTGCCTCCTTATAAGCATCAGGCCACAAGTTCTAACTCCAGAGTCATCCATACATGCCATGTGAAGTCCCGAGTTCTGCTACCTGGGAGCCCCAGAGCCATAACAGTGTGTGATCCCAACACACAGCCAGACATCTACAAGAATCTCATTTAAAGTGTCATCTCTGAGGAGCACCACAGAAAAAAGCTGTGGAGGGGGTATGGTGCTGCTAGCAGGTCAATCTGTACCTGTGAGGCGAGTGCATCAGCAGCCTGATGGCACCGTCAGACTTTCAGATACCCCTAAATTACTGCTGTGCCTTTGGCCAGACCCCAAAAACTTGGGGCAAAGTTTACCAAGAAAGTAAACGGCCAAAAGTTAGGTATGTGGGAGACACACCCACAAACCACCTCCAGCCCAGCTATATAATTGGAGGCATGGCCTCTCTAGCTCCTGATCTAACTGCTTAAAGGCCATGATCCCAGAGACTCAGAAAGGAATCCGGAACCCAAAGGCTTTTGGCAGAAATGCGTCCTGTTCCTGCAGTAGATTATTGGCGCTGGACCACTCCAGGTGGGAATAGGTTTTGTACTTCGGCCTGTTCCCCCTGGCGGCCCGGTGACTGCCATCCTCCAGAGGCCACTGGACAGTCAGGTTTGGGCCTGCAGTGACAAGACAGACGGGGCCTCACCAGATGGGTGTGGAACCGGCCCTTTCCTCCCCATCCCAACAAGACCCCGAGTCACCGCCTACAAACAGTGCTGATCAAGCAGATTAACGGCCATGATCCCAGAGACTCAGAAACAAATCTTGAAACCCAGCGGCTTTTGGCAGAAATGCATCTGGACCGCATACAAGGTGGCTGCCGCCTCAGAGCTTATTGGAAAGCCAGGTATGGCAGGCAGTGACAGGGTAACCACAGTCTCAAGGGAAGTGGGGCGATAACGGCTCATCCTTCATGCCCACCGAGGTCATGAGTTGCACCCCACGAGCGGCTCTCTGGCACGGCCATGGCTCCAGAGGCAAAAGAACTTAATCCAGAGCCCGGCAACTTGCAGCAGAAAAGTGAATGGACCATGCGTTAAACTATAGTGCCATGCCTCTCTGGGAGGGAAAGGGTGTTGCTCCCATCCGCCTTCCCCACCCCCACCCCCGGCAGCAAGGTGGCCACTGCCTCAGAGCTTATTGGAAAGTCAGGTATGAGCCAGCGGTGACGGAGCAACTGCAGTCTCATTGGAAGGGGGGTGGTACCAGCTCGTCGTTCACGCCCTACCAAGGTCACAAGTTGCCCCCCATGAGCGGCTCTCTGGCACAGCCATAACACCAGATACACAGAAACCAATCTTGTAATGATCTGGCTCTTTGCAGAAATCTAAAATCATTATATGATTCTCATAACCAACTATAGAAAACAAAGTATTTAACAATGCCTTTTCAGCAATTCTGATTTTGGGGGGGGGGGGGATTCTGAACAATAATTGTGCATCTTTTGTCGAAATAATGAGTGTAATCAATGTAGAGAAGAGTTAAGTAGAAATCATCTGCCTCACAGGCATTGGCAGGGGTGGGAGGAAGGTATATTGGGGTTCTTGGTGGAGAAAAATGAGTACTGGTGAAGGGAGAGGTGTTTGATCATTGTATGACAGAGACTTAAACCTGAAAACTTTGTAACTTTTCCCACAGTTATTCAATAGATAAATATAAGAAGAAAAAAATAAAATTATGAAAAAAAAAGTAAGGTGGAGTTCATGCCCAATTCAATCAGCTAATCAGTGGCTGAATAAATAGCAGTACTCCTACATAAAAAAAAGAAAAGAAAAGAAAAGAAAAGAAAAGAAAGAAAGAAAGAAAGAAAGAAAGAAAGAAAGAAAGAAAGAAAGAAAAAAGCTGTGGAAGCACCATGACCGGGAGCACGACTTTCCGGGAGCACATGCATTAGTGTCACAGCAACCCCCAGTGATCACAACTACCAGGACATGCACAAGTTCCACAACTGAGTGTGCTCCCGAGCAGTGGACTCAGTGTGAAGACACCACAACCACACATGCAGCAACAGCAGTGAAGGGAAAGGAAGGGAGACTATGTCCTCAACTTTAAATTCTTATTGAAACTCATTCTGTGAGATTAGCAAAATACTAAAACCAAAACACACACACAATCCTCCAACCATACACATACACACACACACACACACACACACACACACACAATCCTCCAACTATAGACTAACATCATTTAGGAAAAAAGACGCAAAAATCTGAAGGTATCAGCTCAAAGGGCTGGAACTTTGCGTGCAGGAAACCTTAGTTCAATCCCTGGCACCACATAGACCCCGAAACAACTTCCCAAGACACAAGCCAGGAGAGGCCCTGAAAATCTAATGGCAGGGCTGCAGGGAGCTTTGAAATATTTTAGAATAAATGAAAGTGAATAAAAATAACTGAGAGAATAATGAAATATGACCAAGTTCAAGCTTAAAGGACATTAACCTTTCGTAAGTCTATAAAGTAAAAAACAAAATGTCATTAATTGCTGAAAGATATTACATAAAATTCAGCATACATTCATGACACAATCTCTAGCAAGTAATATTTCCTAAATAGGATTTTTTCTTAAATCCACCACGGGGGTGAAAGATAGCACAGTTGTTTGGGCATATGACTAGCATGAGTCTGACCTGGGTTGATTCCAGCACCACTTGATTCCTTCCATATCAGCAGGTGCAACTCTGGAGACCCCACAGCATTTCCAAGTGTGACTCTGGAGGCTCCTAGCACTGTCTGGATGACCTGAGTATCTCTGGCACTAGAGGACCCAAGCACCAGTACATCCTAAGGCCTTGGACTGAAAGGCTAGTCTGGTTGACTGAGAATCATCAGTAGAAGTCTCAGGTTTCCTGAGCACTGCTTGAGAGACCCACCAAAACAAAAAACAAAACACTAACCCAAAACAAATGAACCAAAGAGAAGAAGAAATAGATGACACTAAACACACACTACCAGATGCATTCCTATCAAAGTAAGGTATAAGATAAAAAAGCTTGCCTTATTACCACTGCAATTCCATGGATCCAAGGAAAACTAGAAAAAATCTTTATGAGAGGAGACTCTGCCACTGCCACTGCCCACTGTCCTCCCGTTGTTCATCGATTTGCTCGAGCAGGCCCAGTAACGTCTCCATTGTGAGACTTCTTGTTACTGTGTTTGGCATATTGAATACTCTCGGTAGCTTGCCAGGCTCTCCAAGGGGCAGAGGAATCGAACCTGGCTCAGCTGGGCTGGCTGTGCACAAGGCAAACACCCTACCGCTGTGCTATCACTCCAGGCAAAGGAGACTCTACAATTAAATAATGAAAATGAGAACTATTAAACCTGTCATTATGAAGACTGGATGCTATGTTCATCTAAAACACACAAAGGCCAGAGGTAGCTCCATGACTTGAACATTTTCTTTCCAGGCAGGAAGCCTGTGTTTGATCCTTGGTACCTCATGGTCCCCGGAGCAATGCCAGGACTGACCCCAGAGCATAAATCCAGGAGTAGTCCCAAAGCACTAGCTGGTATGACCCAAACTACCAACCCCACTCACTCCCCAAAAATATATATGAAGACAATCAACTGAAAAAGTAGATGGCATCATTCAAGGTTAAGAATAAAAAAAAAATTTACTTTTGTATACACCAGCAAATTCAAAAAAGAAAAACGGAATAATTCCATTCATGATAGCTTGGGAAATCTATTTTTTAGAAACAAAAGAAAAACTACATGAGCCCTGTTAAAAGCACTATAAAATTTACCTGAAATACATGCATACATAGAATTTGAATAAATGTAATTTACTGTGTAATATCGCAATATACTTCTAAATAGGAAAACACATTATCACAGATATGTCAATGGTTCCTTCAGATTAATTTAAAATTTCACTTCAATTTAAATTACAACCTAATAAGATTTTAATGGAATTTGACAAATCAATTATTAAATTAATATCAGAAGAGACAATGAAGAGGCAAGATTCCTGAAAAAAAATGTCCTGAACTATAACATGTTCTATCAAAATTCACAACCTATTCTAAGGCTAAAGTAGTTTCAACCAGAAGAGGAATAGACAAATAGATCAATGGAAAAATAAATTAGAAATAGTTTGATTCATTAAAAGAGTTTTGTATATGATAAAGACATTTTTGAAGCAGCAGAAATAAAATAAACTGTTCACCTTTAAAAAAAAACTCTATTAGGACACCTGGTCATTCATTTGGCAAATACTATTATACCATGGCTTACTATAACTGAGAAGATCAGAGATAAAGCAGAAAATAAGAACAGTTATATGTAGTGAAGATCCATTAAGAGCTGTCAAGAGGAAAGAGATGACCACCACGTGAGCTACGAAAATGTCAAAAAGAAAAGAACAAACAAAAACTATTATAAATGACCCAAAAGTTATTTAATAATTTTTCAAAATCTGCATTAGTAAAGTGACACTCATGAAAACCAGAGCTCATTCCACACAGAATCATGTCTAAGAAAAAGTATTTGTAATCTTTGATTCACTATAGAACTACGTGAACTTAGTCAATAAGGAACCTAATTTTCATTCAAGCACAAATCCATTATAATTTTTTATATATGTAGAGTTCTACTGATTGGAACCATTAGTTCTTCTCTAAGGGAGGTTGCATTCAGGCTGGAGACAAGGTTCTACATAATCATGTGATCTGCGATATTCCTAAACTGTTCAAATGACAAGTCATGAGGGATCTCTAACTTTGTTAATTAACTAAATTGGTAGGTTTCTTAATTGTGAATTACCTAGTCAGTTCGATCTTTCAGTTCAAACTCTCAGCATTTTATCTAACTGCTTATCTTACGAGAGGGCAATGGCAGTGAGTCTGAGTAGAAAATAGCCACTGGAAGAGGATTTTAAATGGGTTTTACTGAAACTGGGTACATTTTACATTTATATGGGCTTCAGGGATTATATGACTGCTTTGAAAAATAGTTTCAACCTCGGAAAACCTCACTGCTTTTAAGTGGAGCACAACTCATAAATGATCCACATACACAGGACTAGATAACAAAAGAATGATTTATGCTGTAGTTGCACTTAGTCCTCCAATACAAAGAAACTAGAAAGTTAATTTCTTGGAGCAGTAATCTCTAGGTATGTTTCCCAGACATTTTGTTTTGTTGTTTTTCTTTCCACCAAGTTTTTTAAAAGGGTTCCCCCCAAGCCTGGTGGAGAGCAGGTCTGAGCCGGGGGTGGGGGCGCGATGGGTACCTCATGGGACGGGGGGCGCTCCGGCCCGTCCTTCACGCCCGACCGAGGTCACCAGTTGCCCCCCACGAGCGGCTCTCCGGCACGGCCACGGCCCCAGAAGCACAGAAACCAATCTCTTAATTATCTGACTCTCAGTAGAAATACTTGCAGGGTTAATAAATAAAATAGCAGAAATCCAAAACCGCGTGGCCGCTATCATGGCCACGCGACATCATTTAATTCTTGAACCCAGCTATAGAAAGCAGATCATTTCACAATGCTTTTTCAGCATGGCTGAGTTTGGGGGGGGGGGGGGTAAAGTCTAAATAATAATGGTGCAACTTTTATCAAAACAATGAAGCTAGTCAAAGTAGACAGAGTGTTAACTAGAATTCATCTACCCCACAGACATTGGGGGGGGTTGGGAGGGTTTATTGGGGTTCTTCGTGGTGAAAAATGAGTATTGGTAAAGGGAATTGTGATTGATGTTTGCATGACTGAGACCTAGGCTTGAAGGCTTTGTAATTTTTCCCACAGCGATTCACTAAATAAATAAATAAATAAAATTTTAAAAAAAAGTGTTCCCCCCAATATATGTGCATTTTTGTTAATAAGCATATTTATATGCTACTTTTAAATTTTTATATAGACAGTGATCTTCACACATTTGTTTACAATATGTTCCAGGTATACAATATTTCTACCTTCAATCCTGCCACTCCATGAACCCATTTCTCTACCAGTGACCCCAGGTTCCCTCCCACCCACCCCCAACCTGACTCCTTGAGTTGGGTCCCGTGCTTCCAGTAGTGTAGGGTCTAGATACACAGATACTTTGCCTCTACACCACAGAGGAGCCCAAGGTCACATGCCCCTATGTTACTTCCAGATCTCATCTTCTTGCTTTCTTCCCCCCTCTCCATATCTCTCTTCCTTCAGCACTTAAGTTTCTCTAATATAAAAAAAATATATATAAAAATATAATATAAAACTAATGTTTTTCTACTGTTGATAACTCCCATTCCACCATCCCATTATTTCCTGCACCACAGATTAGTGAGAATATTAGCTATGTGTCTTTGACCCTTTAATTTACTTCACTTAACATGATATCCTTGAGTTCCATCCAAGATGCTGTAAACTGCATGATTTCCTCATTCCTTGTGGCTGCATAGTATTCCACTATATTACAACTTCATTATCTTCCTTCTGTCACTGAACAACTGGGTTGTTTCCATGTCCTGGCTATTGCACTAAGTACTACAATAAACATAAGAGTGCATATATCTTTTTGAATGAAAGTTTTTGTGTTTTGGAGTAAGATACAAAGCAGTGGAATGGCTGGATCATATAGGAGCTCTATTTTTAGTTTTTTTGAGAGATCTCCATATTGCTTCCCATTGTTTTAATATAACATGAATATCATAAAAGATTAAAATGAAGATTTTTTATGAAATAAAATAAACCAAATCCAAAATTCTACTACTGAATCCTAGACCACAGTATAATTTCATGGCATGATGGAGGATTCTTGTTCTACAGGAGTAATTTATCAAGATAAGGTATACAGAAAAATCACTTGAAATTCTTGTTTAAAATGCTTACTCCGGGGATTTAAGAGACAGGACAGTGGATTGGGAGCTTGCCTTGTACATGGCCAACCCAATTCAATCCACAGCACTCCATATGATTACCTGAGCTCCTACAGGAATGATCCCTGGACATAGATCCAGGAATAATCCCTGAACACTACCAGGTGTGTCCCCCTCCCCCCCCCCAAAAAAAAGAAAGAAAAAAGAAATGCACACTCCAGAAGAGATAGCACAATGGTAGGACACTTGCCTTATACATAGCCAACCCAGGTTGAATCCCCAGCACCACATATGGTCCCCAGAGCCTCTCAGGCATGATCCTGACTACAGAGACAAGAATCTGAGCATCTAAGTACCACCTGTGATAACCTGAAAATACAAAAACTATAATAAGACCAGGAATAGGTGCTCAGAGGTAGAGCATTTGCCTTATAAGTGCTTACAACTTGCCTTACAAATTCTGGGTTCAATTCCCTGAATCAAAACCAAAATTCTGTTGCTGTTGTTGTTGTTGTTGTTGTTGTTGTTGCTGTTGCTGTTGTTATTGTTGTTGTTTTGGGAACACATTCAGGTATGCTCAGGGCTTACTCCTGGCTCTGTACTCAGAGATCACTCCTGGTGGCCTCAGAGGCCATAGTCGGTGTCAGGAATTAAACCCAGGTTGGCTATGTGCAAGGCAAACACCCTACTGGCTGAACTACCTCTCCAGCACCCCTTCCCCACAAAATTAATGTATATTCCACGCACCAACAACAGAAATTTATTATGCATATGACGAATCAAAGAAACTACCTTTTTAGCTGTTTTTCAGATTCTGAAGTAGATTGTTTGAGCACCATATTTAAAGACTACAAAAGACAAGGAAGTAATTCTCCCTTCTATTACAACAATGTCGCACCAGAAGGAGATAAAACAATGCCCTATCCTGCACAGATATTATCCATGATCTAGTTTTTTATGGGGGTAATGTTAGAACTATCACTTAAGATGTTATTCCTAATAGAAAATATATTCCAACTTTTACAATGCTGACTCAGAAGAAATTTTTAGCATTGTCATAAACCGCCACACATACAATTTATTGTACAACAGAACTCATCCACTTCAATAAAAATTGCTTTTTAAGGAGCCAGAGATTGAAATCAGAAGAAAGTGATTCTCAGGTTATACTTGTCACCGGTACAAATAAGAATGTATGATTTATCTTAAAATAACTGCATATTAGCTGCCGTTAAATTCAGAAGTTTTCCTATTTCTTCTCTAACACTGGTTAGAAATTTTAATTTTGCCACATTTGGATCTCCATTGAATCTATATATAGCACTGTCCTCCCGTTGTTCATTGATTTGCTCGAATGGGCCCAGTAACGTCTCCATTGTGAGACTTATTGTTACTGTGTTTGGCATGTTGAATACGTCACAGGAAGCTTGCCAGGCTTTGCCGTGCAGGCAAGATACTCTCGGTAGCTTGCCGGGCTCCCTTAGAGGGGCAGAGGAATCGAACCCAGCTCGGCCGGGCCAGCCGCATGCAATGCAAACGCCCTATCGCTGTGCCATCACTCCAGCCAGTGTCAGGATGGCCGAGTGGTCGAAGGTGCTAGACTCAAGCTCCACTGAATCTACAGTTATGAAATCTAAACCTCATAATAAAAGATGCAGTTTTTCACAACTGCTTGTGCAAAGGTTTTTTTTTGTTCTTCTTCCTCCTTTACCACACTTCTTAACCCTCCTGATCTGATGCCCAACTTTTTTTTTTTTGATGCCCAACTTCTCACCAAGTTCTAAGTAAGCTATATTCTCCGAGATTGGAGTTATCAGTGCCAGAGAGCTCAAGTCACTAATAAAATTATCTTGGTACTCCTAGCTACCTAGGACATCATTACTCAATACTTGAAAGAAAACCAAATCATTCTATGAATGTATGCTCCACTAGGATAATCTTTTTAGTGATAAAGTCAACATTCAAACTTACCAACTGAATTTGGCAACATCTCACCTTCCCCTAGAATAAGGAGAGAAAGAAAGCCACACCTACAAGGGCATCAGGAGACCTGCTTCAAGGATCCCTCTGCCCACAGTAGCTGGTTTACTCAGCTCTTTAACAGCTATTCTCTTTAGCTCTCTCCTCCCCTCTCCAGGCCCTGGGAGACAAGAATCCCTCTGAATTGGACAGGCTATTCCACAAGAGACACTGCCTCTTCCAACAAGCACAACATGGCTGCTTCAAGGATCCCTACCAGGGATCTGCCAATGTCTTCAACTCAGAGACCCAAAAACAAAGTTTCTTAGTAGGTATTTACAGTTCTTTCTCATCTGAATGCAGTTCACCAGCATTTTTTTAAATGAAATAGCTCTACAGAAGCTATAATCCTACTCTGGTTTTAGTTGTTTGTTTGTTCATATGAATTCACCCATTCTTACTGTAATGTGTATGATTTGTGTGAATTATCTCGTGCCTACTTTCATCATGAGAATGACTAATTCCATCTTCAAATCCATTTTCCCCAAATAGATTTTTCAGGAACAGCCTTGGGATCTAATCTAAACAGAGTAATCCCAGCTCCACCAAGGAGCTGCTGGAAGACGTTTTTGTGTCATTAGAGTCTGTGGCATAGGGTATGAGGTCAGTAGCTGCAGCAGGTAATCTGCTGTCCACATGAAGAACACACTGTTGTTATAAGCATGTTGCCTTAAAATTAGTTGATAACCACCTTCATATAGTTTCCAGGGAAATAAAGCTAGAAGTCCAACAAAATGTCAAACTGTCAAGCAAAAAATGAAAGTTGGTTTCTACAACTTTTTACCCAGAGATGAATTTCTTGAAAATAAGCAATTACACTTGTCATACCAGATAAATACAGTGGGAAAATGAATGTGAAAAAAAACTAAGAAACATCATTTTTATCAATATACGTACCATCAGCAGTAGCACCATTTGCTAGAAATATGTAGTAACTTGCGTTTAGATCAAATCTATTGTTAAAACCAGGAAGGGTAATGTTTCTTCTGAAGGAACACTGCATAAAACCATCCGCCAACCTCCAAGCCATATCCTCAAGAGAAACCTACAAATACACACAATGGGCCTTTTCAGTACCTTCCAAAACTTTGCTAAAATTAGATCTGATCAAAGCCCAATGTTGTTGAATTTCCTTTCTCTAAGACCCTTTGTGCATGTTTTGTCTCTAGAATCATTGTTTTTCCACATCCTCTTTGAAGTGTCAAAAAAAAAATATTTTCTCCTAGTTTGTTTTCTCATTCCACTTGGTAAAAATATTATTTTTACTTTGAGTCAGGACCTCACAATTTCTCTACCCAAATCAGAAGCTTGAGTAGATTGACTAACTCCATCTGGCCATTATCACACAGTCAGTAAGACTGAAGAAGCAATTAGCAATACTAGTAGCTAATGCTACTAGGACTAAAAAAAATAAATGCTGAACTACTAGGGGCAGGAGTACTAGGGGCTGGAGCGATAGTGCAGTGGGTAGGGTGTTTGCCTTGTCCCTCTTGGAGAGCCCAGCAAGCTATCGAGAGTATCCTGCCCACCCAGCAGAGCCTGGTAAGCTACCCATGGCGGATTCAATATGCCAAAAAAACAGTAACAAGTCCCAGAATGGAGACTTTACTGGTGCCCACTTGAGCAAAACGATGAACAATGGGAGGACAGTGTTACAGTGCTACAGTAGCCCAAATGCCATATGCAAGGAGGGAAAAGCTCCAACCCAGCTTGGGAGTCAACCCAAGGAAGCTCTGCAAAAACTATCACTGTAAATAAGAACAACTCTGTTTGCCAGAGCTCACTTGCTTGTCAACTGTCAGATGAAACACAATTTCTCTACAGAAAAAAAATCCTTTTTGCAAAAATAGGCCACCTTTGGCACAGCTACTAAAAGACACACTCAAGCAACTGGCAAGACCCTGACCAGCCTCTAGCATATGCTCCTCTTTCTTCAACAGTCAAGAAATCCCCTGTGCCTCTTTCAACTAACATGTGCCGCTTTTAGAAATGTGTCTGTAGCTTTCAAAAAGGTGCTCTGTCACTTAACAAAATACAAAATCTTTTCTGGAAGATGCCAAAAGCACTGAAGTAACACAAGCATGAATCCATCCTTTCCTATATGAGAGACCTGTCTTGTGATTTATAGAGTGTAAAAGAAAAAAAGGTATGATGTGGGTTAAAGGGCACCGAGCTGCAGTGATTTAGAATGAACACGTCCAGAAACATTCACAACAGGAATGACCACAGTTAATGACGCTGTTAACTGTTGACTGTTAATTGCAGAGTTGATTTCAGACACTACAACCGCACACGAAAAATGTTTGTCAGAAGGGAAAATAGCTAATTAGCTAGTCAGAATAATCTTTTAACTATAATCTTTTAACTATGTATATGAATAAGAAAACAACCTGTTGTGTACCTTTAAATATATACATAAATAATTTTATTAAAATTTGCATTAACAAAGATAGTTGAGGGGAGGAGATGAGGGGAGAGGAGAGGAAGAAAGAGAAGGGGAGGAGGAGACAGAAAAGAAGGGGAGTGGAGAGGAGAGGAGTCAAAGTAAGGAGGGAAGGATCAGGGAGGGAAAGGGAGAGAAAGGAAGGGCAAGAGAGGTGGGAAGTGAGAAGATGAGTAGAGGACAGTCAAGGGGAGGAGATGAACTGCCCAAAGAGAGGGAGGTTCTCCAAGGCAGGTGGAGGCTCTCAAAATTTTCATACTTACCTCTGAGTCCATAATAGGATGCTCTCGACCTGTCAAATGGGAAGGTTTTAGGTGCACAGTCTGATCTTCACGAATACACATATACGCATCATCATCACCCTGGAAAATAATTGCAAACAAGAAAAGTTCAAAAGTATTTCAACATTCATTTTAATATCCCCACTGAAATAAAATAGTATTTGATGCTTTTAAAACATCCTGTCTGGAGAAACAGCACAGTGAGTTAAAGCACTGCTTGGGTGATGCCCACCCATGTTTGAATTTTGGTTCCCTATGGTTCCCTGAGCCCTGACAGGAGTGAGCCCCAAGTGTAGGGTGGGGCCAAATAAACAAAACAAACTAAAGAAATCTATTTTACTGACTCAAGATTTTGTTATGGTGGTATATTAGTGGTGGAGGCATACCTGTGCAACTTCAAACCTACTAAAGGGTGACCAAAGATCTAGACATGACCTGAGACCATCTCACTTGCATCTGAAAAGAGAATGCAGGTACCTGTTGAAGGATGGAAAGAAGGGGTGTGGGGAATAATAGAGAAAAGTGGACTTGTGAGGAGTTATGGCAACAGCCCAGAAAGGAGACAACAAAGGTATAATGAGCCAAATCAAAGGTAGTGGCAAGGCAATGCAGAGAATGAAAGACATTATGTTCAAGAGATAATCAAACGTATCAGGAAGATCAGTGGCAGTATGCATATTAGCATCCATATCTGAGCTTCTGAAAACCGTTCCTGTGCTAAAAGAAAACAAGAGGGCCAGAGCTGTGGCTCAGAAGTAGAATGCCTGCCTTGTATGTGTGGGGCCCTGGGTTCAATTCTGAGTATCGTTTAAAAAATTAAAAAAAAAAAAGAAAACTGACTTCAACTGAAAAATGAGGTAATTATTAAAGTATAAGGTTAGCGAACAGCATCAGAACACAAGACTATGCTCAAAGACTAATAGTAATGCATCAAAAGATCACTATAACCACCTAGAATTGGCTGCCCCTGGCTACATCGGAGTCAAAATAAGTATCTTAAATAATAAGGTAATAAACTATCACAATAGACAAAGATTACTTTAATCCATAGTGTTACTCTTAAGGGGAAAGAAAGATGCAAAGAAACACTCTTCATTCAGAAGATTCCTGGCTAATAAATAAATTCAAAAATTACCATCTTATAACTACAACTGATTCAGGTGATTTGAGTTATTCAGGAAAGCAAATACTGACATCACTTGGAAAAAATGTTACTGAGAAACAGAATATTCATGCAAAGTATCAACCAACAGATTACATACTAATTAAAAAGACAAACTTTACCTATACAATGGAGAAATCTGACAGATATTAATTATCACTGATGATTAATTATCATTGATGATTAATTAAGAATCATCAATGATCACCACTAATGATCATCAATTATCAGAGGAAAAATCTAACATTATATACCTTTGGGTATGATAGACTGAAACACATGCTTTATGCAGTATTTCTGTCAAAAATTCTTAACCTGAATCTTTGTACAAATTATGGGTAGTTCTATAAAACTAGAAACTAAAGCAAAAAAAGTGCATTGAGGATAATCACACAGATCTTAAAATCAGGGGAAAAATTGTTTTAAAGAATTTCATTAGGACTAGAGAAATCAGAAAAAAAGAAATTAACTTATATCAGTATAATAAAGTACGATGGGAACATCAGGAAAATATTTTTGTTCTTAGTAAACATATGCTGTAGACTTGAAACACAAAATTTCATACTATCTGCAACTAAATTTCAAACAGTTCAAGAAAAAATGTGTTTAGAGATGCCTACTAAGTCTATGTACACATGCATACACAGATGAGAGAATCTGTCACTGTCACTGTCCTCCCGTTGTTCATCGATTTGCTGGAGCAGGCCCAGTAACATCTCCATTGTGACAATTGTTACTGTTTGGCATATCGAATGCATCACGGGTAGCTTGCCAGGCTTTGCCATGCAGGCGAGATACTCTTGGTAGCTTGCAAGAGAAAAATTAAGTAGTATATGTAGGGCAATAGTGTATGTTGTAGAATCCTTTCAGCTCTCATGTAGGCTTAAAACTGAAGTGAGAAGCTGGAAGTGGGAGAGTGAGGAAGAGAAAGGACCTCAGAGGTGAGGAAAAGTGAGTTTTCAAAAAGCTAGAGAAATAATACAAGGATTAAGGCACTTGCTTAGCAGGCTGCTAAAACCCAGTTTGATTTCCAGCACAACATATGACGCCCCCAGCACCACCCAAGTGAACGGCTCCTAAGCACAGATACAGGAATAAGCCCTGAGCACAGCCAGAAATGACGCAAAACCACAGGGGGAAAAAAAGTGAAGAAAAGTGTACAATCCAAACAGGGGAGATGGCTCAAAGGGCAGGGTATACTTTACATGTCAGAAGCCTTGGTTCGATACCCCTATGACGCCAATCCCACCCGTCTCCCCCACACTGCATGACCCTTAAGCACTACTGGGAGCAACCTCAAGTAACAAGCAGAGAAGAGTCCCTGAACAAGCTGGAGGGGGAAAAGGAAAAAAAAAGGAAATCTAACCAGACAACCAAATTTCCCCTGATAGCAATGAATAGTTGATTAACTGATAATTTAGATATTAACAATACCTAAAAGGAAGCAATAAATAAGAACTGTCACTTTTTATTTTATTGTTATTGTTTTGCTGATCACCAAGAATAGGGAACACCAGGAAAAAAGACACACACACACACATATATACATATGCATATATATACACATAGATACATATACATGTCAGTTTCATAGATAATGGTTGATTGTGTCCAGAAATCAGCCCTAAATGAAACCAGTCTGCAACTGAAAATCCTAACCTGCAGTTTAAGTCAGGATTGGGAATATTTTAGAATTTTAGTATTGAGAAATAAAGTATAAAACAAGAAGTTATTGGGCATAGGGAAGGAAGAAAATAGAAGTTAATGTAGTTTGCATATTTAACATACTTTCTTAATATATTTTCTATGATTTATCAAAATAGCGTGGATGGAAAAGATGTATGCGCTTTGAAACTGAGTTAAAATTCAGACATTAGCAAGCCATTGTTAGTGGAAATACGAAAAATCATACTTTTCATCAATTTTAGTGATGTGGTCTAATTCTGAAACAATTGCTATCATTAATTTATAAACCAAATTGAAAAGGGCATATAATTTAGGTTACCTAATCAGTATTCATAACATCAGGTTCCTTCAGTATTTAAATTTACATTACATACTAAAAAGAAATAGCAGATCATAAAAATATCCTCAAATTTTAAAAATAACAACTAAAAATAGAAATAACCACTTCAAAAATATTTCTGAGGATGATTTATTTCCCCAATTTAAGCAAACAGGTGTAAAGATGATTTTAATGATTAAGTAGAATTGCTCTGTAAATCAACTGCACCTGCATAATTAAATCTTTTTTACAAACATTTTTGATGAGTGCTATACTAGAAACATAAGATTTCTAAGTAAGATAAATATATCTTGAATTAGAGATAAATGCTTTTGTGCCAGCTATGCCTACAACTTAGAAATATCTGGTCTACCTGTATACAACCACTCACCACACTCAAAGCAACAATATAGGACACTCTTAATGACAGAATTTACATGACCAGAAAGGAAATGTGTTAAAGGAAATGTATTGCATGGCATCTGACTTATAAAGAATTTTAAGCATGGGTGACTAGCACACATATCTGTATGTGTACTGCACCTCAGAGTTGAGCCCTAATGAAACTAAACATTTATGCCCATAAAGCTACCACTGCTCATCCTTGTTAGACTCATCTTCATACTTGGCTTTCCAACCAATTCCAATCACATTCACACAACGAGCACTACCATCATCTTTCCTTATTACTTTATAGTCACATTTTATTTTTAACCCAATACTTTGTACACCAAAACTTGCTCCATTTTCCCAGTTAATACTGTTCGGCATCATTACTGACAAATTTAAAATAATATGTTAGAGAGATGGCTCAAAAGCTGTAGTTTTACATGTGGAGTGTTTTACATGTGGAGCTTCAGGTTCAATCCTGGCACTGACCAAATAGGAGTTCAATCCAAAGAACCACCAGGTGTGGTCCCCAACATCAGAAAAAAAGGGGGGAAGTGAGGGGTATGGTTTAGTAATTGCAATATCATAAGTATAAATTTTCCCACAAAAGCAACTTCAAAGGCCAAGAGTTATATGCTTTCCTACACATTCATTTTAAAAGCATATGACATACACTGTTTCTAGGTTTAAGAGATAGCCTTTGTTTACTGAAAGAGGATAAGAACTGCATTCTAGAACTCTATGGTAGAGAAAGTACGTCACATGCATAGATTTCAATATCCGCCCCTACAAAAAAGTCACACCTGGCTTCCTGTAATACTTGCAAACAATGTACAAATACCAACATTAGCAGAGCACACTTTTAGGGGAAAACAGTTCTATCACAATATCTCCAGTTATTTCACTTTGTTTTAGAGAAATGAAGTTCAAAAACCTGAGAGTAAGACAGCTCCAAAAAAGACTGCTTGCCTTCTTGATTTTACTAGCTGGAAGTAAAAGCTATTCTCTATTTCTGCTTCTCCCTGTGTGTCCCTTTTCTCCCCCTAAGATGGCTTGCACAAGATTCCCACATGTCCTGGGCACAAAGCCCTTCTTCCTTCTCCTTGGGAAATCAGGATACGTAGGCAGCACCTCGCTCTTCCACGCCACAGCACAAGACTGCCACCTACAGAATCAGTGCCATTCAGCAGGACTGAAAGACAGAAACAGCTTCAAACCAAGGCTGCCTTCTCTAGACGTGATAAAAAGAACCTACTAATAATAAAGAACAAAAATATTGCCAGGATATTACAGGCTAAGTTCTCTGTTGGGAAAATATAACAATAACTGCTATCATGGGACGCCCCTGCTTTCCTTGCTGGCTACTTGAGAAAACAACCAGAGTTGAAAAACCCTCACAAACTACATCAGATTTGTTGTGCAGAGCAATTTTTTAAAAACAGCACTTCCTCAAAGTAGGTAAAGGAACAAACATGATAACGTCTCAGTACCTATATTGCAAACCATAATGCTCAAAAGGGAGAGAGAGAGAGAGAGAGAGAGAGAGAGAGAGAGAGAGAGAGAGAACGAGGGAGGGAGAGAGAGAGCTACCTTAGAGAAAGTCTCTGGGGGGCGGGGGGGGGCAGGAAGAAAACAGGGGACATTGGTGGGAAATGTAGGGACGAGTTGATTGAAGACTGTTTGATGAAACCCAATCATAAACAACTTTGCAACTGTGTATCTCACAGTGATTCAACTAAAAAAAAGATAAAAACAGCACTTCCTGCTTTATCACAGAAACAGACACTGGCAGATAAAACTGCAAATCTACTGGAAATAAAAATAATTTTCCTAAGGACAGTTATCTCTTATAAGTATATAATTGCCCACTTGTTAAAAATATGAAACACTCAAAGCTGTTTAACTTAGAATAAGCTCAAGTTAATTTATCCTGCCCTTCCCTCCCCAAACCCCTCACAAGTAGGATAATTTGAATCTGCAGAAAACAGGTAAAGTGCTGTTGACTAGAACTTTATGCCAGTGATGCTCATGCCAACAGTTCTCCTTTCATTACCATTAATGAAAGTGAAAAGTACAAACCATCCATCGGTCATGAGAAAATGCGAAGGATAAATAGCCTTCACTGGGACCACTCATTTCGATCTTCACTGACTGGTCATCTCGAGTGAAGGACAAGAAGAGGCAGGTATGATCCTTCTTGGGGTCACAGTTCAGAGGACTTCTGATGCAGAATTTTTTCTTCCCACAATCTGAAGCATTGAACTGAAAAAATGACATGGGGGGAGGGGGTCTTAATTAGCAAACAAGAAGTTCATTTCCAGTGACAGAGAGCTGTTACCCTGAAATACAGCTTCAAAGAAAATGCATATCATATTAAAGATTCAAATAAGGGAACAAAAGAGGCATCCCAAATTAGAAATGATTAGAGCAGCAGTTAGGCTGTGAACTTTTAAACTTATTCACTTTAATTAAAATTTGGTTTGGTGAGGGGTTGGGGAAGCCTTGGGGGGTACATCCAGTGATGCTCAGGGGACCATGAAGTTTAGGGGATCAAACCCAGACTTTCAGTATGCAAACCATGCACTCAGTCTGATGAACTTTTGGCTCCTTGTTTAAATTTTGGAAGTCAATACTAGTTTAGCTCTAACTGTGAATGAATATTAAAATCTATTTAATATATAAAATCTTGGCACTGAAGAAATACCTCAATGGACTGGGTGCAGGTTTGGCATTAAGGAGGTCTGGACCATATCCCTGGTATCACATGGTCCCCCAAACCCAGCCAAGAGTGATTTCCCAAACACTGAGCCAGAAGTAACCCCTAAGCTGCACTAGATGTGGCCCATAAGCAAATAAACAAATATCCACAAAAGACATCTCATAACTTATGTTCTGGAGCAAAATTTCATGTAAGACTGGAGATCCCTCTTAAGAATATACAAGTCCTCACTGACATTCTTACCTTAAGTGTATTGTTAGTTTGCCAAAACGGAACTTTAAAAAAATAAAAAACTTATACAGGTGTTTATACAGCACAAATGCTGGCCGACTGCGACCGTTAGTGTGGAAAGGTCAGACTGCAGCTGAATCTCACGAAGACAATGTTCATGAGAAACGGACTCGTTCCTGACATTCCATTTGCTCTCAATGGAACGAACACCTCCGAATGCAGCAATTATGTGTACCTAGGTCAAGAACTCAACATGACGAATGACCTGGCACCTGAGCTGCACAGGAGGAAGAGAGCGGCACGAAACGCCTTCAAGAGTGTCGAAGAAATAGCTAAGAGGATGAAGAACCTCCAGCTTCGGGCACATCTCTTCGACTCTACTGTTCTTCCTGCATTAACATACGCCTCAGAGACCTGGGCCCTACGCAAAAAGGATGAGAACGCTATTCGGATCTCCCAAAGAGGAATCGAAAGAGCTATGCTTGAAGTATCACGCTTCACTCAAGTGAGAGAGGGAATCCGGAGTTACAACCTCTGTCGATGATCGAGAGTCAGGGACACTGTCTCGTTTGCCAAGGTGTCGAAAATCAGAAGGGCTGGACACGTAATGCAATTTGGAGACGACCGTTAGACTAGAGCCATTGCTGACTGGATTCCACAGGACATCAAAAGATTGGATGGCCGCCCACCTATGAGATAGTCAGACTTCTTCAAGACCCTAAATGAATGGTTTGAGGCTCTTTGTGTTCCTGGAGCAAGCAGATGCCATTGGGCTACACTAGCACGTGACAGGGACAAATGGAGACGTTCCTGGTGCCTGCTCGAGCAAATCGATGAGTAACGGGATGTCAAGTGATCAAGTGACACAGGTGTTTATATTTACATTCTGGACCCTGCTAGAATTTAGTTTCAAATTTGATATTAAAAGAATATAGGAAAAAGCTATCACTCCTATATATGTCACCATTCCAAATAATAGTGATAACAAGTTAGTGAAGAAAAACAAGGGCAATAAAAGATTTAATTTAAAGCTTTTTGGTAAGGTAAAGTTTCAAAAGTGTCAGCTCTACCATCTTCGAGATGACTATTCAATTGCCAGGGCAGTGATCTTAGTAGAAGGGCTAGAAACTCATGTCTAAGAACAGATCTAAACATTTATGTAACAACATTTATTAAAAACCATACAGGAAAAACTTCAACTTCTACTCTACCAATACTTCTGGTGACCAAGTAAGAGGCAAGTGGGAACTTCCCCTACAAATAATGTGTGCAATGCTCTTTGGATGCTAACTAGATGTTCAACAACCCACTCCATTCTGGTACTGTCTGAAATTAGGTCCAGATCCCACAAGGTACAGACTCTGTCCCACAAGACTAACCCCAGGCCAAATGTACATCATAACTTCCAGGCTGGCTGTCAACTGTATTTCTGACCAATCAACTATCAGTTGGGGGTTCCCATACTGCCCACAATGCCTTTCTCAGCCGAGAGTGTCCGCAGAACCCAGCATACCAATCTCATGTGTTTATTTGTTTGCTGAATCTCCTCCATCCTAATCTTTTCAGCTTTGGTGACTATCTTCTCAGTCACTGTTAAGGATATTTTTCTGAGGCTGATTAAGTTTGGTCTGCAAAATTACCAAAATCTCCTGCCAATACTACTATACCAGACAGGCTCTTACACTTCCAGCAATGTTTCTTTTTCATTTCTCTATGTGCATTTATTACTGCTTAAGCATCCTCAGGGGTTTTAAATCTAGCACTCTGTGTCTCCTTCTAGCCACTTTTAAGATTGGGGCCACAGGGGATGGAGCAATAGCACAGTGGGTAAGGCGTTTGCCTTGCATGCAGCCGACCCTGGTTCAATTCCCAGCATTCCATGTGCCTCCTGAACACCGCCAGGAGTAATTCCTGAATTTGAGAGCCAGGAGTAACCCCTGTGCATTGCCAGGTGTGACCCAAAAAGCTAAAAAAAAAAAAGATTGGGGCCACAGTACTCCTGATATGTTTCCCACCAGGCAGATGCTCAGTACTAAGGATTTTCACAGCCATGACACTCAAATTGTGATCCGACACATTAACCGTCTCCCAAGATCTACACTCCTCACTGCTGGCTAGTTCCTGCTTCGTTCCAGATTTATTAGATACTGCATGTTCTGTTTCCATTTCTGACTCCAATTTTATTCAGGACATTGTTTTCTTTAAGAAGCGAGAATGGCTTTTTTGCAGTGCTAAATAGCCCTTTTTTTCAAATTCCTCCCTTCACTCTTGGACAGCACTTTGGATGGTATCATCTCTTCTATTTTATGTCTCTCTTTATTTTTCTTCTTACAATTCATTTTTGTTTCCAAGAGTGATCATCTTTTTTTTTATCTCTTGTATCCTTTCTCTCTGCAGCATAAACTTCTGAATCTTTGTTTTCTTTGGAAACTTCTGAGGTTACATTATTAATGTCATCTTTTGAATCGTTTTCTTCCCTTTTGATCTGGGACTTAGTTCTGCATCCTTGGCGCTGCCTCTGTTCCTCTTCCCCGTTTTGTTTAGAGGTAATCTGGTTATTTCAGCTCTCTGTTTTCATTTTGTTTCCTTTTTTTTTTTAATGTGGCTTTGGGAATTCAGTAGTCTCCACTTCAAAGCACTCAGACGTGGTCCTAAATCTTTATATTTTATAGGCACTCTCCTTGTTTATGTCCATATTTTGATGCAAGTCAATATATTGTGTTCCTTCTTAATTGGGCCTTTCTTCTTTTTTCTTTTTCTTCTGCTACTCTTGGGTGGCTTATTTTTCACTACCTTAGGAAATACACCAGGTTTCCTTTGTTTCTTATTGCGGATTCTTAAGACACTCAATAGCTTTTGCTCCTTTTTTTTTTTTTTTTTTGCTTCAAATTCCACGAAGGAAAATCCCTTTGGATCTCCTACAGACTTACAGTGTGCTATACTTACATAAACAACATTGCCACATTTTTCTAATGCTCTTTCAATCCAGCTATGATTAACAGAAATTACTTCTTTTGAAAGTAATTTCACAGACACTGTCCACTCATCTTCAAGGGCCATATATTGTACAATGTGGAAGAGAAGGAAAACAAAAATAGACATTACATAAGACAGCTTTACTTAGTCTCCCTTATGAGACCAAAGAGTTATTTTTAAAGCTATCAGAAAGGGGGACCAGAGAAATAGCTCAGTGGGCTTGAGCACATACTTTGCAAGCAGGAGGCTTGGATTTGATCCCTGGTCCTTATATGGTTTCCTGAGTACTGTCAGAAGTAGTTGCTAAACACCAATGGGTGTGGCCCCCAAAACAAACACATGAAAAGATAGGAAAGAAAAGAAAAGGAACTAATATTTTATTTACTGGATATATGTTAAGCGCGAAACAGTTCAAAGCTTTAACTATTAGTTTATTCTATTGTTAAGTTCTCACAGTGACAATAAGAACAAAATAAAATTATTTCCCATTTTATAGGTAAAAAAGTGGAGACTTTGAGAATCACATCAACATCACAAATGAAAGCAGATGAGTCAGGTCCTGACAGGGCTATGAGGCTGCAAGTTCAAGCCCTTGCACTGCCCACATGCCAAGTACAAGACTGATCTTTTGTACTACACACATGCCATAACCCAGCGGCACTGCTGTTTGTGATTTCTGATGCCATAGCAAGGGGTGAGACCCTCATGAGCACCAAAACCAAGTGTGACTGCACCATAGGCAAGGTTTGAGGAAGTCGGGAGCACAACAACAGCGGCACAAGGAAAGAAAGGGGAGTGATATTATTATTTTTAAAAATAGCAGACAACTATGCAGCTGTCAGGAGAGATGAAGTCATGAACTTTGCTTATAAATGGATAGACATGGAGAGTATCATGCTAAGTGAAATGAGTCAGAAAGAGAGGGACACACACAGAAGGACTGCACTCATTTGTGGAGTATAAAACAATGTAACATGAGACTGACACCTAAGGATAGTAGATACATGGGACAGATAGATTGCTCCATACCTGAAAGCCTGCCTCATAATCAAAAGGGAGAAGGCAGCTGGAATAGAGAAGGGATCGCTAAGAAAAAGATGGCTGGAGGAATTGGTCGGGATGGGAGATGTGTGCAGAAAGTGGATAAAGGATCAAACACGTTAACCTCTCAGGGTTTGTACTGCAAACCATAATGCCCAAAAGTAGAGAGGGATTATGGGAAATCATGTCTGCCATGGAGGCAGGGGGAGGGTGGGAAAGGGGGGGTACACCGGGGATATTGGTGGTGGGGAATGTGCACTGGTGGAGAGAATAGGCGTTTGATCATCGTGTGATTGTAACCCAAATATGAAAGCTTGTAACTATCTCACGGTGATTCAATAAAATTTTTAAAAAGTAAAAAAAAGATATATATATATAAGACAAGTCAAAATTCAAGTCCAGGTGTGTTCTTTCAAATACGATAACCTGCCTTAAGACACTTTTTATTGCATTCACTTCTGAATTAGCAAGTCTAATGGTCAGAATTGCCTCCAGAAAAGCTTTTCTAAAGTTTCTAATTTTCCAAGATATATTTATTTACTAGTAATTTATTTGAATCTAGAGACAAAGTGGAATTCTTGCTGATGAGCTTTTAAAAGAGTTTCTAGGGTCAGTACAGAGAATTCACAACAGTCCAAATGAAATAAGATCAAAGAGTTATGTCACCACTTAAAGATTCTCCTCCAAATCTTCTCTAAGTTTAGTTTAAGTTTTACGTTTCCGTTCCATGTTTGGGATTGTTTAAATAGAGAAAGAGACAGAGGGGAGATAAAAGCTCTTGCAGCTTCCTCAAATTCTCTTTTGCTGTCTCTTTTGTTTGGGGCGACACCAGGGTACAGGGTCATTCCTAGCAAAGCTGTTGGGACCACGAGGCACTAGAGGTAGAACCTATATAAAACCTTTGAGTCATCCCCTTGGCTGCAAATTGTCTTTCCAATAAAAACATAGCTGGGAATGTACAACCATTCACTGAACAAGCAGTGTTGAACATTCCCTTTATTCTAATTTATAATGTTATAATAAAGACTTCTTTAGGTATCTTACAGGGAACCCAAAAACTTGTTATCTAAATCCAGTGAGCTACTTCTTTAGTACTTCACCAAGTATTTTGAACCAACATTTCCAGAGAAGCTTTTATGCCGTATTGCATTTGGTGAAGCCATACCAATGTTACTCACTGATTCGGTTAAATGGGAGACTGGAGCTGATGTCGATAAAGGTAGTCTTGTAGCTTCAGGAGTTGTAAAAGGAGGTGCATCCGGCTGCGAGATGATGGGACCAGGAATCTTAACCCAGTAGATTTTATACTTCTCAACAACTGTAGCTCTGAAATGCAGTACCAGTGACATTACACAGTTGTGATCCATCATAATCAAACCAAAACCTTAAAGGAGAAAAATAAGCAATAATCTACAAATACATGAATTAAGAGTGCCTCACAGTACTACTAATTTTGTGCAAGGCAAACCTCTAATGCCTCTCTTCCATCTCATCATTAAATGATCTTTCATTCTGTTCACACCCTCCTTTTCTTGCTCTAAATTCCCTTCTCTTAATAATGTGCTCTTTATTTATTTATCCATTTGTTTATTTATTTGCTTTTTGGGGTTACACCCAGTGATGCACAGGGTTTACTCCTGGCTTTGCACTCAGAAATTACTCCTGGCAGTGCTCAGGGAACCATATAGGATACTGAGAATAGAACCCGGACGGCCATGTGCAAGGCAAAAGCCCTACCCACTGTACTATTGCTCCAGCCCCAATAGTGTGTTCTTTGGGTATATTCACACTAGTCAAAAAATACCATGCTCAAGGTTTTTAACCTGCTGGCACATAAAGAATATAGTACTAATTCCTTCCATAGCACACTGTTCAAAGCATTCCAAAGTGCATGTGGGGCAGACAACTAGGGCAGGAAGCTGTACAAAGACTACACCAGCAAGTCCCTTCCTAGCATCATATTCCCATTTCCACATTCCACACCACACGCAGGTACAAGGCTGTGTTACTGCATGTATTGGTGCATTGTGCCCAAGGTGAATCATAAAATAAAAATGTGTTAGGAGAGAAATGTTCCCCCTTAATCCATAACATCACTCAGGACTCATTAGATAGTCATGACATAACTCAGAAAGCATTAGATAGTTTAATGATAACGATTTCCTTGGTGTACAGGTCTAAGGGAGAAGTACTACTCTAATTCTACTGAATTTTATCATTCCAAGCATATATAAAGTCTTTCCAGCTAACTATTCTCAAGTTGTAACAGATAAAAAAAACAAGTAAACTTCCGGACTATCTTTGGTTTTTAATCTTTAACACTCTTCTTTTGCTAGGGAAAAAAAAAATTTCCTTAGTCAGGTTTGAGTGATAGTCCAAGACGGCTAACCTTAGTTCGATCCCCAGCACCATATATGATCTCCTGAGTTCTACCAGGACTTAACTCCTGAACACACAGCCAGGAGTAAATCCTAATCAAAGCCAGATATGACCCAAAACAAACAAACAAACAAAAAGTATTAGTCTAAAACTTCTCTATATATCACATAGACAGTATTAATCGATAGTTCTTGGTTTTTTGTGAGGCATTTTTCTTTTTGATTTTTTGGTTTGCTTGAGGACCATATTAGTGCTCAGAGCTTATTCCTGGCTCTGTGTTCAGGGATGATTTCTGGTGGGATCAAAAACTATAAGATATGCCAGGGATCAAACCCGGGTTAGTCACATAAAAGGCAAATGCCCTACCCACTATACTATCATTCTGGCCTCTAATTGATGGTTCTTATAGTGTGAAGACAGTATGGTATTTCATTCACTCAACAGTGCCTATCCTATAAGGTTTCAGGTTCTATGCTTGGTGCTGAGTATATTACAGTGGCAGGGAGAAAAAAAACACATCACTAAGGTGGTATCATTATTATATCAAACCTCTCTTCTAACAGTCCAGTAAGTATAAAAAATGATAGATAACGTTTTTGTTATCTATACTGGTTACAGAGCTATAAATTCTACTCACAAAAACTGTATGTGATTTGGGGCACTGCTTGGAGCATTCCAGTCAACATTAATTTCTGTTTTCTTGGATGGGCTTGTATGACTCACAGCTGATCCCTAAAATAAAAGAAGAAAGAACTATTGTTCAGTTGCTCAATAGCTAGCAAGCATGCATAAAACTACTATCATTTTGCAAAGTAATTACTCATTATATGACCTGGGTATCCTAGTTCATATTTAGAACAGAGATTCAAATTCTCAGTAAATACATGTGAGCTGACTGATACTGTGTCAGTACCTGAGTGTCAAAAAGAAAAAAAATGGAATTGGCACAAATTTAAGAACTGAAGAAAGTGACAAATACTGAGTGTCTGGCTATACAGGGTACAGAGTCTTTTCATTATTTTATTTATACTATGAGAGTCTATCTATTGATAAACTATAGCTAGAATGCATAAGATTCATCAAAAGAAAAAAGTCCTGCCTCCAAATGTGTAACTAGGTCATATTTTGATAATTCCTTTCTCTTGAACCACCTTGTTTCCTACTTTCAAACACCTGGTAACTTTCTGCTTATTCATTGTGGGGGGACTTGCTCAGATCATCTCTTCCAAGAAGTTCTCTCAAGTCCACCATCCTATGTGTGGCACCCCGCTGCGTGCTTCCCACCTATCCCATACTTACTCTACTCTAAATGATTTCTCTACACACTATTCTCCTTATACTGTCTTATTGTTACACACATGTATTCTTATGTAATTATTTCATGCCTTCAAATGTCTTACTTCATGTAAGTCTATGAGTTCTTCCAGAGACAGGAAAGTCTTACTAAGAACATTATCTTTGGCACCAAGGACAGTTATTGGCATAATGTTCAATGAATAAATGAATGTCAAAAACTGGACTTCAATCCCTTTCTCAAACTCTTGTTTTCTCTTTTCTGTTCTTTTTTTCTTTTGCTGTTGGGAATCAAACTATGTGTTCTGAGACACATCCCATCCTGGCTTTCCACTCTAAAGCTCTCAGCTTCAATATGTATCCCCTTTAAAAATCAACATATTAAGAATCAATATAATGTAAAATACAAAAATCTATGAATTCTTACAGCTACTGTCCTACTATTCCTGGGATGATTAGATGTAGCAATATATTGCTAGTGTTAAAATGAGAGGGAAAGTTTGAGTTTTAGGAGTCAATTTAGATAACTGCAGCACATGGGCAGTGTTTATCCTGCAAATACCATTCCATAGTAAAGACCCAGAGAAATGGGCAGAAGCCACTTCCAATACACATACTGACCTGTACATCTTCACAAGTAAGAAGCTGTGCTTCCTGACTGTCAATCAATGTGAAAGAGCCAATAGGAGGGCCATTCAAATCCTCAGCATTTCGTGCTTCCAGGAGAAAGCCTTTAAAGGGGGGCCCTGACAACGTGACTGAGAAACAGAAGGAAAGAAGCAGTGAGACGGTTAGCAGTATCTCAAAAAGATAACTGTGTGGAGGGGACTTATTGTGTAAACTCAAAAAAGACAGAAGCGGCGGCAGCAGTCTATCTCTCCCGCTGCCTGCGTTCAGTAGTCTCATACTCCTTCCCCCCACACGGGGAGGTCAGGGGATGGGCAGGCGATGGGCAGACAAAGGAAGGAAATAAGGGCCAGGCTGGTTGGTCTTAGTTGCAGTTTATTCCATTCCCATCTCCATTTTCCTCTGATTCTCCTCCTGCTTCTTCCTCCCCCATGCTACTTCATTCTCCTTCTCGATCCCCCTTCATCCTCCTTCTGACTCTGGAATCTGGATACTGATCCCGATTCCCTTTCTCCTCTTGCTTTTAAGTCTGGATTCTGATCTCCCAGGCCACTCTTACAGTCTAGTTAAATCCCAAAGGGATTTATTCATGAGGGGTTGGGGTAACAATTACACATAGGTGAGGTCACAATCAATAGGGGTAAAGTTCTTTCCCTTGGGGAAAGCCGCTTCTAGGACAGATACTCTCTCAGCAGGACGACCCACCTAGAACGGAATCCCATGGCTATGTTTCTCCTCTCCTTGTCCAACAAACATATAAGCATACATAATATAAATCATTTTGTATGGTTACAGTTAGAAATACCTTAAGCTTATAGAATTACTCTCCTAAGGCCATTTCCATCTCAGACTACAGTGTTCAGGCCAGATAGTCTTTCCTCTCCCTAGCAGGGTCCTATTCTCGTTGTTACTTTTGGAGCATAACAGCATTTGTCTATGATCAAGCTCTTATAGTTAAGAATCGTGGCACTTTGGCCTGGCCTATTTCAATGCCAGAGTAGCTCACAGCTTTCCCTGGGTCCATTCAGTCCCTCGTCGGGTCCCTGCTTTGGGGGTGTTAGGAACCAAGGGCAATCGAGGCTTAAGTTGAGAAAGCAGATAACCGGGAGTGAATAATATTCAGAGCCAATTAAGTCCTACGTTACAATGTATAATGTTAACGGTCTTCCTGTATCTATACAAAAAAGGCATTGCTTTAAAATAAATTATTCAAAAGACATCAGGAGAGGAGAAAGACAATATTAACTTAAAATACAATTTCAGTGTCCTAGAAGGATCTGACCTTACAAATAATTAACATTCTGATTAGGGGAAAAGCTGATTAACTGGAAGGAGAGCATAGGGAAGAATTTACAGATAAACACAATGAAATGGAAGTGCTTCAGGAGCACTGTAATAAACCTGAGTTCCTCGTGGCAAGGGGAAAGGGCAAAACAATGTTAAGCCTAAATATTTGGAGCTATATTCCAACAACATCACAGATTCCGGAAAGAAAACAGTAGTAATCACCCTATAGACAAGGAAGTTCTAAACTTTTCCACAAAACATTCATTCTGTGAAAATCTCTAACACTTTCACAAGAGCAAAAGGGAGTGATGGTAGTGGGTTCATATTATTTTGTTCTTTGCTTTGATTTTTGTTTTTGTGCTGGGAGTGGGGGGAAGCTCCCTCCTTGGTGCTCAGCAGTGCTTGGGAGGACCTGGAACGACTGTGCATGCCAAACACACACTCTGATCTGTGAGCTCAAATGAAATTACTTTGGAAAATGCAGATGAAAGTAAATACTTGTTTTTTTACTGAAAATCCCTCATGGCTTTTAACATCTACTGTGCAGCATGAAACTTTATTAGAAGTGTGTGTGTGTGTGTGTGTGTGTGTGTGTCAACCACACAAAACACTGAAAACATA
This sequence comes from Sorex fumeus, assembly GCF_029834395.1. NCBI lineage: Eukaryota > Metazoa > Chordata > Mammalia > Eulipotyphla > Soricidae > Sorex > Sorex fumeus. The sequence goes on from NW_026606188.1 coordinate 31,121,768, forward strand.
TCTTTCAATATACTCTTTTAGTTCACAATCATGATCACAACCATCCTGTTATTCGTCAATTGCCTCGAGCAGGCCCCAGCAACATCTCCTTCATGCTAGCCCTGATATTTTTAAGAAAGTGCCATATTCAAGGCTCTTTAGGAGAATGAGACCCATCATTGTTACTGGTATTTGGCATATTGGGTACACCACAGGGAGTTTGCCAGACTCTGCCATGTGGGCAGGTTACATTCGGTAGCCTGCCAGTTTGTCCAAAGCAGGAATGAGATAATAAGATGTCTTATTAGTTAGAGAGAAACTAATTGGCTCAATTAGGACTTAATTGACTCTGAATATTATTCTAACTCTTTTTAGTTAGAGAGAAACTATTAACATTTTGCATTTCTAGAGTTGTTGGAAAATACTACAGTAGAAATACCTTTAATAGTCAGTCTATTTTGCCAAAAGAACAAGGTATTAAAGTATATCACAAAGCATGAAGGTCTACCAAAAACCAGATAAAATAAACTTGATTTTCTTTTCTAAGAGTATTACTATCAAGTACTTTAATGAAGTCATTTTAAGTAACAGTAAAAAAAAAAAAAGACATTAAAACCTATGTGAATACAGAGAGCAGACATACTACTTAAAAGTTATAGTTATCTCTAGTAGTTAAACACAAAAGTAGAAAATTTAAGACAATGGTGCCTTCTAAAAATGGGTGAAGAGATTTCACAGTTACATTTCTCCCATAATAACCAAAATTCAATGGACAATGAAAAACAGTGAAACGCAAATAGCAGTTAATTCCAGCAACGTACCTTTAATCTGATCTCCTGGTCTGAATGTTGCTTGACTCACTGCAATGTTGTGAATGGGATCGAGGAGTGGATTATGACCATGTATAGGCATCATTCCATGACACGAGTTTGTCACTTTTCCATTGGGATAATTAGTCACGGAACTAATGTGCAACAGGAGAATGCAGACAACAAGGATAAATCCAGGAACTGCCATCTCAAATAAAGAAAATTAAAAACACGTTATTTTCATTTTTTCTTTTTTCTTTTTTTTAAAAGAAAGGTATTTTTATTGGGATTTATTTAGAAAGATGTGAGGAGACAGAGGGTAAGAACACAGTTCGAGTAAGAACACAGGCTTCTCTAGAGTGGAAATAGGCAGGCAAAGAAACATCAAGACAAACAAGCGAAATACCCATTCCAAGGAGAACATGGGCTTGAAGAGCTAGGCAATCACGACCGAATCACGAATCACGACCATCCTGTTATTCGTCGATTGACTCGAGCAAGCCCCAGTAACGTCTCCTTCATCCTAGCCCTGAGATTTTTAAGAAAGTGCTATATTCAAGGCTCTTTAGGAGAATGAGACCCATCATTGTTACTGGTATTTGGCATATTGGGTACGCCACGGGGAGTTTGCCAGACTATGCCATGTGGACAGGTTACATTCGGTAGCCTGCCAGTTTGTCCAAAGTCCTGTCCTGTCCTGTCCTCCCGTTATTCATCGATTTGCTCGAGCGGGCCCAGTAACGTCTCCATTGGAGACTTTGTTGTTACTGTGTCTGGCATATCGAATACGTCACAGGGAGCTTGCCAGGCTCTGCCGTGCGGGCGAGATACTCTCGGTAGCTTGCTGGGCTCTCCAAGAGGAGCGGAGGAATCGAACTCAGGTCGGCCATGTTGGCTGCGTGCAAGGCAAACGCCCTACCGCTGTGCTATCACTCCAGCCCAGAAGAGCTAGGAAAATCATATTATTTTCACATGTACTAATAATATATGGTTTCATATCCAAACACAGAAACAAGAAGTCTCACAATGTTACTGGGCCCGCTCGAGCAAATTGATGAACAACAGGAGGACAGTGCTACAGTGCTACATATCACTGAATAATAATTCTAGAAAATCAGTCGTTTTCATTCACCAACTATACTCAAAAAATGCATAATTTTTTTTTAACCCTGAAGTTTGTCTTGGATTTGACTCTCGACTTGACAACTGCCAAATGTGAGGCTTTAAGAAAACCACTTAAGCTTTCAGTTTTTACTTGAAAAATGAGGAACTTCTCCTTTCAAAGTTATTTTAATTAAATAAAGATAATCTCTAAAGTTTGACAAGGAAGATATGTGTTAGGTTCCATTTGCATGATTGAAATATAAGAAACTAGTCCTATAAAAGCAAACACTTCTCTGCTTCACCTTAGAAAAGCTAAAGAATAATACCAGAACCGTGTCTCACCTGACAAAGCATGGCTAGCATCTGCAAGAAGTTGAGTTTTATCCTGGACACTGCATGCTCCTCTCCAAAGTCACACCACTAGCTGTGGTCCCCACAACAATTTTTTTAAAAGAAGATTAAAAATCAAACTAAATATGCATCTCCAGAATTTAAATGTCATCATCTCTTGGGGGCCAGAAAGATAGTACAATAGGTAGGGTACTTGCCTTGCACACAGTCAAACTGGACTCAAGATTCTGCACCCCACCTGTCCTCTCAGTTTTGCACTATTTCACAAGTTTTTAATATCCATACACAATAGAGAACAAAACAAAACTTGCTTTCTGCATCTCAGAACAGAAGTAGGCTTAATACAAAAAATTAAAGCTATTACCCTGTTTCTTGGGCTGGAGCGATAACACAGTGGGTAGGGCGTTCGCCTTGCACGCAGCTAACATGGCCAACCCGAGTTCGATTCCTCTGCCCCTCTAGAAGAGCCCAGCAAGCGACCAAGAATATCCTGCCCGCACGGCAGAGCCTGGCAAGCTCCCCGTGGCGTATTTGATATGCCAAAAACAGTAACAAGTCTCACAATGGAGATGCTAGTGGTGCCCACTCAAGCAAATCAATGAATAATGGGAGGACAGTGCTACAGTGCTACAAAATTCTTATATTTGGAGTAATATATAATGATCTTTATATTTGTGGGTCACACATACATAACTGATAGGGCTGGAGCGATAGCACAGCAGGTAGGGCGTTTGCCTTACAAGCGGCCAACATGGCCGACCCGAGTTCGATTCCTCCACCCCTCTTGGAGAGCCCGGCAAGCTACCGAGAGTATTCGATATGCCAGACACAGTAACAACAAAGTCGCCAATGGAGACGTTACTGGGCCCGCTCGAGCAAATCGACGATCAACGGGAGGGCCTTTACCTTTTACCTTTATACATAACTGATATAAATTTAAACAATGTATTTGTTATAACACAAAAGAATTCAGATAAAAATTAGAATTCAATTGAAAAACATTTCAGTAGAAGAAATGAAGTACATGTTGTTTTTTTCATTTTTGGTGCCAAGGGAACAAATCCAAAGCCTCACATAGGTAAGGCAAGTGCTTGCCCCTAAGCTAAGGCACCAATCCTAATTAAGCATTTTTAAGTGAACTGATGATTAAATGTCTTTATTGTATGATTCTAAGAACACTGAAATAAAGACAAAGAAAATACATTTTTTTAAAGGCTGGAGCGATAGCACAGCGGGTAGGGCGTTCGCCTTACATGCGGCCATGTTGGCCGACCCGAGTTCGATTCCTCCACCCCTCTCGGAGAGCCCGGCAAGCTACCGAGAGTATTCGATATGCCAGACACAGTAACAACAAAGTCTCCAATGGAGACGTTACTGGGCCCGCTCGAGCAAATCGACGATCAACGGGAGGGCCTTTACCTTTTTAAATCATGGAATTAAGCTAGCAAGTAACTAGTTGATTCTAGTCATTTGGCAATAAAGTTCTACCTCTGATTGTTAGTCACTAATTTTAAATTAAGGCATCAAAGGAGTTCAACAGTTCACAAAACAATAATGCAAACTCATCTCAGTAACACCCACCCACTTTACATCACCCAAGATGTGAGTTTCAGCACTTGCTAAGAATCTTCATTGATGCACAGGGATGAAATCACAAGCATTTCTTAATTGTGAAAAATTAGCCGTAAAAGAACAAAAATTTAACCAGAAGTGTTCACAATAAAATATATTAATAAATTGAGAGGCAAGGGCTCTGTTTATATGCAGTGGGTTGATTTCATTTTTTTAGCAAAATCAAAATAAATATTTTTATATTATAACTCAACAAGTATTTCAAGATACTGGTTGCCTCTCTCACCTGTAAAAACTCCTATCCCATACCTTTGATATGCCAAAAACAGTAAAAACAATGGGCCTCATTCCCCTGACCCTGAAAGAGCCCCCAATACCGCAGCATTAAGATGTATGAGCAAGGAGAGGCTGCTACATTCTAAGGGCCAAACTAGGCTGCCAAAACAAAGAAGAACTAAAATGACTGTCTGTACTTTCAACGCACCTATGCTGGCATCAAAAGCATCCATCGAGGACCTGATGGTGCAAGCACAGAAGATTAAGGATGATATTATTGGTCTGACCGAGACGAAAAGGTGTCAACCACATCATGTCACTTTTGACACTGGAGAAGAACTGTTCCTCGGAACATGTGACAAGAGAGGCGTTGGTGGTGTCGGAGTCCTTGTCAACACCGAACTTGGCCATGAGCATTGATTTATTCGAATGCTTAACATCTGAATTGGATGCTTACACTTCAATAGATATGGCTCACTGCCAGCAGTTTCTATCTTCGTCGTCTACCAACATCTAACTTTGATGAAGAAGAAATTGATAAATTCTACATGGAGCTGGAGAATTTCTATAAAAACACCACAACTTCTACAAGATCATTGTCGGTGATTTTAATGCCAAGATAGGACCAAGAAGATCACCCAAAGAACTCCACATCAGGACCCATGGCCTAGAATGGAACGAACAGGGTGAGAGACTGTCTGAGTTCATCATGTCAACCAAGACTATGCATGGTAACTCACAGTTCCAAAAGGCCAAATCTAAACGTTGGACATGGGAGTCTCCCGGTGGACAGTTCCACAATGAAATTGACTACATCATATTCAATCAACGGTTTTGCCTGACCAATGTCACTGTTGTCCCAAAATTCCAAACGGGATCAGACCACCGTCTCCTTCATGCAAAATTCTACTTCATGAAGTGGGGAGAAAGTGCTACAAAGTTTAAAAAGAGAACTCCAGAACAAATACCAACTGGGAGCTCTTTGGCACTATTGCGACAACATGGGAAGATGCCATCATTGACGAGATTGATGAAGAATGCGATTGACTGGTTCAGCACCTCCATGATTGTGCAAGGAACAGCGAGAGAGAGAGAAAGCCACAAAAAGACACCTGTCTTCAGAAACTATCCAGCTCATTCACCAACGTGACTTGGCGCAAGCCTCAGGCAACTATAAGCTAACATCCGAGCTCACAAAGCAGTGCAGAGAAGTGTTAAAGGAAGACCTCAAAGAAAGAAGAGCAGCAGTGCTGGCTGATACAACAGAAACCGGGAAAGGCATTCACAACACCTGCCTGTCCTTCACCAATTGCAAGACCAAGATGACTGCACTCCAACATCCTGATGGATCTATCACATCTTCCAGAAGGGCAATGGAGAAGATTAACTATGATTTCTACTCAGCTCTCTTCGATAGCCATGTCCACCTGCCCACATACCTCATGTTGTTCCCAATATTCTCCCTTCTGAAACCCAACACACCATTTCATTGGTAAAGAATCAAACAGCACCCGGCCCAGACAAGGTCAGACCAGAATACCTGAAGAATCTACCACCAGTAGTCATCAATACAATGGCTCAGCTCTTTACACGCTACCTGTCTGAATGCAAGATTCCGTCCCAATGGAAAACCAGTAGAACCATTCTACTGTACAAGGAGATATCCACGACATTAGCAACTATCACCCAATCTGCCTGTTGTCCATCATCTATAAGCTGTTAATTCGAATCATCCTGAATAGCATTTGCAGAACACTTGATGAAAGACAGCCATGCAAGCAAGCTGGGTTCAGAAAAGGATTCAGCACAATCGACCATATCCACACGGTAACCAAGCTCTTTGAGGTTTCTCAGGAGTTCAAGATGCCGCTCTGTCTAACGTTTATCGATTTAAAGAAGGCCTTTGATTCTGTTGAGACTGAAGCGGCCATCGAAGCCCTAGCCAAACAGGGCGTCCCAAACTCAATATATCAGGATCCTACATGAGGTGTATTACAGATTCACTACCAGGATCTCACCATTCTACAAGGAAGTGATCATGGATGTCAAGAGAGGGGTTCGGCAGAGTGATACTATTTCACTGAAACTCTTCAGTGCCACTCTGGAGAACATTATGGGAAAGAATGGGAGTGAAGATAGACGACCGGAAACTACACCACCTCCGCTTTGTTTATGACATCGCTCTAATAACACCAAACATTAGCCAAGAGCACTAATGCTGGCCAACTTCGACCATGAGTGTGGAAAGGTTGGACTGCAGCCAAATCTCATAAAGACAATGTTCATGAGAAACGGACTTGTTCCTGACGTTCCATTCACTCTCAATGGAATGAACATCTCTGAATGCAGCAATTATGTGTACCTAGGTCAAGAACTCAACATGATGAACGACCTGGCACCTGAGCTGCTCAGGAGGAAGAGAGCGGCATGGAACAGAATGCCGACTGGTTCAACCCTTTTGGAAAACAGTATGGACAATTCTCAAAAAATTAGAAATTGAGCTCCCATTTGACCCAGCAATACCACTCCTGGGAATATATCCCAGAGAGGCAAAAAAGTATAGTCGAAGTGACATCTGCACTTGTTTGTTCATTGCACCACTCTTTACAATAGCTAGAATATGGAAAAAACTTGAGTCCCCGAGAACAGATGACTGGTTAAAGAAACTTTGGTATATCTACACAATGGAGTACTATGTAGCAGTTAGAAAAAAATGAAGTCATGAAATTTACATACAAGTGGTACTACATGGAAAATATCATGCTAAGTGAAATGAGTCAGAAAGAGAGGGACAGACATAGAAAGACAGCATTCATCTGGATAACATAAAGTAACAAAATAAGAGACTAACACCCAAGAGCAGCTGTGATAAATACCAGGTTGTTCACTCCATGGCTTAGAAGTCAGCCGCACACTGTAGGGGCAAAGGCAGCTCAGACAGAGAAGGGAACACCAAATAAAGGGTGCTGGAAAGATCTGCCCAGGATGGGAGATGCATGCTGAAAGTAGTCTATAGACAGAACATGATTGCCACCCAATGTCTCTTCTGCAGACCACAGCAGTGAAAAGGAGAGATAGAACAAAAGGGAGTGCCCTGCCACAGAGGCAGGGTGGGACGGGGGATGGGAGGGGTGGGATACTGGGATTGGTGGGGGTGGAGAATGGGCACTGGTGGAGGGATGGGTACTCGATCATTGTATAACTGAAACCCAAGCACTACAACTTGTAAGTCTACAACTGTACCTTAAGGTGTTTCACTAACAATAAAAAAAAAAAAGAGTGTCAAAGAGGGGCTGGAGTGATAGCACAGCGGGTGGGGCGTTTGCCTTGCATGCGGCCGACCCAGGTTCAATTCCCAGCATCCCATATGGTCCCCTGAGCACCTCCGGGAGTGATTCCTGAGTGCAAAGCCAGGAGTGGAAGCTGTGCATCGCCGGGTGTGATCCAAAAAGCAAAAAAAAAAAAAAAAAAAAAAAAAGAGTGTCAAAGAAATAGCTAAGAGGACGAAGAACCTCCAGCTCCAGGCACATCTCTTCAACTCCACTGTTCTTTCTGCACTAAAATACACCTTAGAGATCTGGGCCCTACGAAAACAGGATGAGAACACTATTCAATCTCCCAAAGAGGAATTGAAAGAGCTATGCTTGGAGTACCATGCTTCACTCCAGTGAGAGAAGGAATCCGGAGTTCCAACCTCCATCGAAGATCGAGAATCAGGGACACTGTCTCTTTTTGCCATGGTGTCAAAAATCAGATGGGCTGGACACATAATGCAATTTGGAGACGACCGCTGGACTAGAGCTGTTACCGACTGGATTCCATGTGACATCAAAAGATCTTATGGCCACCCACCTAAGAGATGGTCAAACTTCTTCATCAAGACCCTGAACGAACGGTTTGAGGCTCTTCATGTTCCTGGAGCGATCAGACACGATTGGGCTACACTAGTAACAATGGAGATGTTACTGGTGCCCGCTCAAGCAAATTGATGAGTAACAGGATGTTAAGTGATCAAGTGATCCATACCTTCTACTCCTTCCTCATTTTATTCAGCAAACAATCCTACTGAAATTTTGGGGAGTAGGGTCACTCCCAGCGATGTACAGGACTTACTCCTGGTGGTGTTCAAGGACCATATGGGAAATCAGGGATCAAACTGGGTCAAATGCATGCAAGACAAATACCCTACCCACTTTCACAATGCCCTCCACCCTTTTTTCTTTTTTTCTACTGAATTTTTTTTTAAGTTGACAAAGGATCTCCAATGGAGGGAGGGAAGTTGCGCAAGCAGTGTGCTCAAAGGACCTGGGGTCATCCCAGTAGCTCCACACCCAACCATTCAAATGCATGGGGCTGTCCTGGGGCTGTCCTAAAAAGAGTTACACACAGGGCTGGAGCCATAGCACAGCGGGTAAGGCGTTTGCCTTGTACGTGGTGGACCTGGGCTCGATTCCCATATGGTCCCCTGAGCACCGCCAAGAGTAATTCCTGAGTGCAGAGCCAGGAGTAACTTCTGTGCATTGCCAGGTGTGACCCAAAAAGAAAAAAAAAGGAGTCACACAGTGCCCAAGGATGGAATCCAGGGCCCAGCACATGCAGGGCATGTGCTCCAGTTCCTTTAGTTCCCTTTTCAGCCCACTACCAATGAATCTGCAGATTCATTACAGAAAATATTACTTACAACATATATATATAGACCTATGAATTTCAACCATGTTTAAATTCTAAGTTAGGATTATCAGGATTTACTTATAAGAGAAAATGTATTGGGGACAGATAGTACAGGAGATAAGGCACTAGCTTGTATGCAATTAGATGGCAGTTTAGATTCCCAGCAAATATATAGTGCCCCAAGAAATGCCAAGATCTCTCCTGAGCACAAAGTCAAGATGATCTTTGCTGAGCAGTGTAGGAGGTGGCTAAAACCCCATACTCCCACAAAAGGAAGAATTTCCTTTACTTCACAGAACTTTAAAAAAAAAAAAAGTCATAAAGGAATTTAGTGACAAAAGATTAATTTATGCAAATGAAATGTCTTATTCTCATTCATTTCATTTGTGACCCCAAGCAAAAACTATTAATATGGCTAACTGGTATTCTTATAGAGACCTTCTGTATGAGGGAGAAAAGTATTAACTATAATTTAAAAACCTTCAATTGCTAACACATAAACAGTCATTTCAAAATTTCTATCAACTACATCCTAAAATGTTCAAGGAAGAGAAGAAGCTACTTGTTATTGAATATTGTTTTCCTTTCACCATGCCACTGAACTTGGCTACAAGCATAAATATTTCCATTAATCCACGGTCCACAGTCCTCCCGTTGTTCATCGATTTGCTCGAGAGGGCCCAGTAACGTCTCCATCATGAGACTCGTTGTTACTGTGTTTGGCATATCGAATACATCACTGGTCGCTTGCCAGGCTCTGCCGTGCGGGCGAGATACTCTCGGGAGCTTACCGGGCTCTCCTAGAGGGGCGGAGGAATCGAACTTGGGTCGGCCATGTTGGCTGCGTGCAAGGCAAACGCCCTACCGCTGTGCTATCGCTCCAGCCCGAGCATTTCCATTAATATAAGAATTTAATGTACTTTGGCTTCTTGGTTTTTGATCCAAAAACAAAGCCACTATTTACAGTATTGCTTCTAACAGAAAAAATAAAACTGAAATTCTAAACAGAATTATAAATTATATTTGGGATTGGGGAGATAGTTCAAAGGTCTAGAGAACAACTTTTTTTAATGCAGGTGCCCCAGATTCTATCCCTCATATCTCAGGGTCCCTGGGCATTGCCAGGAGCTTCCCAGAGTACTGAAACAGAAGTAGCCCCCACGCACCACTAGGTGTAACACAAAATAAAAAAATTTTTAAAAATACATGACTGCGATAGCACAGCGGAAAGGCGTTTGCCTTGCACGCAGCCAACAAGGCCGACTCGAGTTCGATTCCTCCGCCCCTCTCGGAGAGCCCGGCAAGCTACCCAGAGTATCTAGCCCACACGGCAGAACCTGGCAAGCTACCCGTGATGTACTCGATATGCCAAACACAGTAACAACAAGTCTCATGATGGAGACGTTACTGGGCCCGCTCGAGCAAATCGATGAACAACGGGAGGACCGTGACCGTGACCATGACATGACTAAATGCAAAATATTCCCATAAAATAATAAAACCTAACAAAGAATATGATGGGGGAAGGAAAATTAGTTTTACTATAAAGGGGGAAGGAAAGGGAAAAGAAAGTATAGGGAAAATGAAAAAGAAAAGACACTTGGAACCCAGATGACAGCTAAGAGATTTAAAACATTTGTTCAAATATTGGTGCCCCCTAAACTCACCAAGGTAATCCTGGAAGCCCTCCAGCAAGGATGAATGGAGGGTGGAAATTGGTGAGAATCTGGTATATACTATAATTAACAGCAACAAGTTATGATTTTCATCCTAGAAGTGCAAGAAACTGAGAACAGGAAATGGATGCTAATCCCATATACTTGTGAGATTAGAACCTAAATCAAAGCCCAACATCTATGTGCTTTTTGCTCACCATCACTGCTCCCTCCTAAAGTCACAAGGACATGGGGAATGAAAAGAGTCCCCAAAATATCTAAGTCCCCAAAATATCTAAACCTCACAACGGAAATATGGGAGTGGGGCATTTCATAAGAAAAATTAAAATCAGCAATAGTACAGCAGGTAGGGCACAAGGCCGACTCGGGTTCAATCTCCAGCCTTGTAAGAGGCCGACTTGTGTTCAATCCCCAGCATCCCATATGGTCCCCCAAGTACTAACAGGAGTAATTCCTGAGTCTAGAGCCAGGAGAACCCCTGTGTATCACTGGGTGTGACCCGAGAAGCAGAAAAAGAAAAATTAAAATAAAAAAATAGCCCATATAATTCAGAATGGTGAGTCCACTATATAACTGGGGGAAGCAACATAGTGATCTCTCTCCTAGAACCAGAGTTCCTGAAAGAATAAAGTTCAAGGTCTAAAAATACCGCCAATGCATGGTAATTCATCACCACTAACTTTCTTACTAACCTAAAAATTCAGAAAGACAGTAAAAGGCAAAGATACTTGGAGTCAAAGAGCTGCAATCTGGAATCCACATATTCTGACAGAAACTTAAAATATGTCCCAAGGGGAAACAAATTTGGAGTTTTATGAGAGGAAAAGATGACGCAACTAATTTGGGGGGAGGGGAAGCTTGTTCTTCAAGCCCGAGTTCTCCCGTGAACACATATCTAGCTTGCTTTTCTCTTTGCTAGTTTTTTTCCACTCTGGAAAAGCCTGTGTTCTCTCTTGAATAGGTACTTCCTCTCTTTCTCTCCCCTTAAGTCTTTCCAAGTAAGTTTTAATCAATAAAAATTGCCTTTTGTCTTGCTCCAAAAGAAGAGACAGAGAGACAGAGAGAGACAGAGACAGAGAAGAAAGTGTCTACTTTTAGAGACCCAGAATCACTGGTGAAGCAACAGGTTTGGAATATTGTATGACTGAACCCCAATCATAGACAACTTTGTAACTTTACCTCACAGTGATTTAATTTAAAAAGAGAATATTTTTTAATTATCTTGGGCTGGGGAGATAGCACAACGGGTAGGGCTTTTGCCTTGCATGCAGCTGACCCGGGTTCAATTCCCCCGTCACTCTCGAAGAGCCCAGCAAGCTACCGAGAGTATTCCCCCCCCCCCACACACACACACAGCAGAGCCTAGCAAGCTCCCTGTGGCATCTTCTCCCCGTGGCATATGCCAAAAACAGTGACAAGTCTCACAATGGAGACATTACTGGTGGCTGCTCGAGCAAATTGATGAACAATGGGAGCACAGTGCTACAGTGCTTCACCAAAAATAAAGGAAGTGGACCTGGAGCAATAGCACAGCAATAGTACAGCACATCTCTTTGATTCCACTGTTCTTCCTGCATTAACCTATGCCTCAGAGACCTGGGCCCTACGCAAACAGGATGAGAACGCTATTCGGGTCTCCCAAAGAGGAATTGAAAGAGCTATGCTTGGAATATCACGTTTCACTCAAATGAGAGAAAGAATCCGGAGTTCTGACATCCGTCGACGATCAAGAATCAGGGACGCTGTCTCATTTGCCAAGGTGTCGAAAATCAGATGGGCTGGTCACGTAATGAGATTTAAAGACCGCTGGACTAGAGCTGTACCGACTGGATTCCACGGGATGTCAAAAGACCGCGTGGCCGCCCACCTTCCAGATGGTCAGACTTCTTCGTCAAGATCATGCACGATCGGTTTGAGGCCCTTCATGTTCCCAGAGCGAACAGATGCCATTGGGCTACACTAGCACGCGACAGGGACAAATGGAGACGTTACTGGCGCCCGCTCAAGCAAATCGACGACTAACGGGAAGTTAAGTGATTAAGTGATTAAGTACAGCAGGTAGGGCTCTGGGCCTTGCACATGGCTGTCATGGTTTCGATCCCCAGTACCCCAGATGATCCCTCGAGAACTGCTAAGCTTAATTCTTGACTGTAGAGTCAGGAGTAACCGCCGGGCACCTCCTGGCATGGGCCCAAGACAAAAACAAAACAAAGTTCACTAGTGTTAGGCCAGAGAGAAAGTTCAAAGAGCATAAATTCTTTGCCTGCAGGGAGCCAAGTTTGATCTCTGGCACCTCTGGGAGAGAATTTCTAGCCCAGAATATTTTTCATGCAGTGCTGGATATGGCCCCTCCCCCCCAAAAAAAATGAAAAGTTAGTGTTAACTAGCTTAAATAACTCGACTATACATAATTCGTAACTGGGTCTATTATTCTCTGACAAAAGTCTAAAATATGATCAGTTCTCAAGTCCCAGACTTAAAATATTGTTTGCTTAGTGATTTCTTTTATTGGGGGTTGGGGGGAGGGAGCAAACCATGCAGTGCTTAGAGCTTACTCCTGGCTCTAACCTTGGGAAATCACTCCTGGCAGTCCTGGGAAACCATATAGTACCAGAGATCATCCTGGATCAATCGCTTGAAAGGCAAAAACTCTACCCACTACACTATCACTCATTGCTTTATAGTTTCTGAAAGAAATTCCTTTCTGAGCCAATCCAAAGATCTCTGACTAGTTCATAGGTGACAAGAAATGCAGTTTCTCCATAATACTGCACAGTGAGAGTGAAGTCCAAAGAATGGTTTCAGAGAGGCTGGAGATATAATACAGAGGCTAAGACTCTTGCCTTGCATGCAGTCAATCCTGGTTCAAATCCTGGCACCACAATATCCCCTATCACTACCAGGAGTGACCCCTGCATTCATGTGTGATTCTTCCCAGCCCCCTAAAAAATCTCCACAAATGTCACTTTTTATAACACATAACAGCATAGACTAATTTCTTCTGAATTTTGTGAGGTTAAGACAATTAAAATTTTTCACACATTTCTTTCATCTGCCTTTAAAAACATTAAGAAAATGTGTTCCCCTTTCTAGCACTTTAATTTTACCTTCACAGAAAACTTCCAAACCAAGAATTAAATTGGCTTTGAGAGCTGAATCCCAAATTATAGAGAAAAAAATTGAAAATTAGGTCAATTATTTCCAGTTTCTCACAGATAAAAAAAAAAGTTCCAGAATTCATTTTCACAGCAGGAAGCACAGAGCGAAAAAGATTTTTAAATTAATGAAGTTATGACATTTTTAGACAAGTTTCTTCAAAAAATAAGTATTTTTAAATGGCATATCGAATACCAATTTGAAATTGTCAGGTTTGACAACTTCAACTGATTGAAAACACACCAAGATGTCCAGAAGGGCTGGAGCACAGTTTTGCATGTGCGAGCCCCAGATTTGAACCCCAGCATCGCACGCTCCCTCTACCACCACCACGTGGTTCCTGAGCACTGCATCAGAAGTATCCCCCAAATACAGCCAGGTGTGACCCCAAAGTACAAAACAGAGAATGACTAAAGGAGCAAGTAGAGCAGTAGCCTTGCACACAGCCAGTGTGGGTTCAATCTTCAATCCTTGACACCCATATGGTTCTCTGAGCTGGTCAGGAGTGATTCCTAAGTGCAGAGCCAGGAGTTACCCCTGAGCAACACCTAGTCCGACATCCCACCCCGCCCAAAAAAAAATGACAAAACATTTTTTAATGGTACACCTGTACTAAGTTCATTTTGTTCTTGACAAAAATGTCTCCATTTCAGTTTAATACTACATCAACAATTACTGTAGCCTATGAAACAAGGAACAGGGCTGACTTTAAAATCACAGGCTAGGACTGAAACCAGTCCGCACCACTTTAGTGACCTTCAGCAAATCAGTTAACCTCACCAGGTCTTCCTTTTCTCATTCTATTAAACAATGCCCCTCAAACCAAGGACTTTTGCAAAGTAATGTCTACGAAACATCTAGCACGGTATACACCACAAAACACCAAAAAGCACAGGAACAGGTGAATAGAAAAGAGGGGCTTTCCTGGTAAAGGACCGGCTTACACAGGGGCACATGTCTACCAGCACAGGCCCCAGAGAAAGTTTGCAAGAGAGGAACTAACAGCCTAGTTTTATAACCAGCAGAGCTCGGGGTGTGTGTGTTGGGGGGGGGGGGGGGGGGGAGGAATGTAAAAGTTTATACATATTCTAGCAGTTTTTCAGAAAACTCATACATATTCATGAAGGTGAAGGATAGGCAAGGGCAGGTAAGAAACATACCACAGACATAAGTGATACATATGGCAAACGGACAGAAATGTCACAGGGTGCATTTTAAATAGGTGATGAAAGAGATAGATGACTGACGGTCAGGAAGGGCTCCACTTCACAGTCTCCACTGGCCAGCAGTATGTGGCCAGGTATCTGAGTCCTTCTCAAAAGGGTCCCTGAGATTCTGTTTTGGCCCAGCCATGGCAAAAGGAATGTAACCAGGTCGCTTTTTCTAGAGTAACAGTGATAAAACTCTCCAAATGAGTCAGCCTGGGATTTTCCTAACCTAGCAAGTACTTCCAAGATTCAGGAACAGGAGTGGGACATGAGGGAGAGGAGGCGGGGTTGGGGACAACCTGGCAAAAAGTTTTAATTACTTAATTACAAAATTAACTTCTTTGGTGTCTTGCCTACTTTGCCAACCTTATAGAACTGCTTTTCCCAGGACTTCCAGAGCTTCCACTTTTAAGGAACCGAAAATTGTATCATGTTTTTCCACCACAACTGGTGACTCATCTTATGAATAGCTCCTGGAGACCACAAAGACATCCTACTCACCGTCTCCGTTCGCACGGACATCCTTCACTTGACAACAGTACTTGGACAATGTGGTTTCCAAAGAATCTGACAAGCCCGAAATGAACAGATATGAAGAGCCAGCCAGCCTAAAGAATCAACAGGTTCTGAAACATTAACATTACCAGTGCCCTCAATCATGGTGACTCAATAAAAATATATAAGTAAATAAATAATCGAAAATCAGATGGGCTGGTCACGTAATGAGATTTAAAGACGACCGTTGGACTAGAGCTGTTACTGATTGGATTCCACGGGATGTCAAGAGACCGCGTGGTCGCCCACCTACCAGATGGTCAGTCTTCTTTGTCAAGATCATGAACGATCGGTTTGAGGCCCTTCATGTCCCCGGAGCGAACAGATGCCATTGGGCTACACTAGCACGCGACAGGGACAAATGGAGACATTACTGGTGCCCGCTCGAGCAAATCAACGACTAACGGGACGTTAAGTGATTAAGTGATTAAGTGATTAAGTAAATAAAGTTTTCAAATAAATATCTGCTGGGTGAGACAGTTCAACAGGCTGAAGTGCATGCTTTGCATGCAAAGAGCCCACCTTGATTGGGGCCAGAGCAATAGTACAGCAGGTAAGGTGCTTGCCTTACACACAATCCACTGGGCTAGATCCCCGACATCCCATATGATCCTCCACAGCCTTCCAGGAGTTATCCCTGAGTGCAGAGTCATAAGTCAGCCCTTGAGCACCAACGGGGGTGACCCAAAAATAAAACAAAAACCCACGTTTGACTAGGCCCCCACAATACTGACTTCCAAGCTTAGAGTAGAGCTGATCATCCTTGGGTATAGCTCAAAAACCCTGGAGAAATAGGATAGGAGTTAAAGCACATGTCTTGTACACGGCAGATTCTGGTTCAATCCCCAGCACATATCGGGTCCCCAGGAACCCTGCCAGGACTGGTCCCTGAGTGCAGAGTCAGGAGTAAGTCCAGAGCAACGCTGGGTGAAGTCCCAAAATAAACAAATTGATGTCATCAAGAATGAGAATAAAAAAGAATTAACACACTGGTTTGTTAAACAACTCAGCAACAATTCATGCCTTTGAACAATACCATATTGAAAATGTCTTTTAGAAGATGGGGCTAAATCTCTCAAAAAAGATGGGGCTCAATCTCTCTCTAAGAAAAGATGGAGCTCAATCTCTCTCTCTCTCTCTCTCTCAGAAAATATCCAAAAAGGTCTTGTAAACTGACATTCCAGATAACACTTTTCAAATCAAAGATCCCGGTTCTTCCTAAGGGAAAACTCACAAAATCCAGGGGCCGGGGGGAATGAAGGACAGCGGTAAGACAGTGGCAACGGGCCTTCCTGGCTCCCTAAGAACACATCAGAAAGGACAGAGAGAAAATTTCTCAGAAAAGGACAGGGAGAAAATTTCTCCAGATGAAGAAGAGGCACTTTGGAAACACCAGAAACGATGGAAAGCACTGGGAGCTCAATTCTCCAAATGAAGATGAGACACTTTGGAAACCAAGGGAGAGTCTTGAGTTGTCAGTAGGTTTCCACATGAAAGAAAACTTTGCTGCTTTGAAAATACCTTTTAAGTTTTACAAAACAGGGATTTTAAAACCGGTATGAACGAAAGCTCTGCTTTTCAGCAATTCAAACACGCCTCTATTTACGATCGACCTTATTTGCGGGAGGGAGTGGGGGAGACTAGAGGTGAATTAAAGCTCGTGGATCAAAGTCACGAGGTAATCCATGAGCCTAGAGTTGGCGAACAGGTCTGGGAAGGCTCCAGACCAAGTCGCTCAGACGCATCCCTCCAAGCATCGCCTCCCGCTCTGGGTCGCCCCAGGTGCCCGCTCTCACGGTCACCTCCCTGGCTTCCCTGTTTAGGTTTCTGAAATAGCTGGGACAAAAAAAAAGAAAAGAAAAACGAGAAAGCCCGAGACACTTACTTCACTCCCGAAGTGAAGGCAGCGCGGCTAACTTCCGCCTTTCTGAGCACTTGTATCCAGTTTCAGCGCGGGGTGGAGCCAGCCCCGCCGCAGAGATGGGATGGGTTGCCCAGACTGCGGCCAAGCTGGAATCCCAGGACCGGTAGGACGGGCCCCCGCCTGCAGAGACACTTTCAGAATCTGTTTTCCTCGGAGGAAGGTCTTGGTTGTTTTGTTCGTTTGGCTGGTTGGTTGGTTTTGGTTTTGGTTTTTCCAACGAGAAATTGTTTCACGAAGGAAACTGTGTTTTGTCTTTATCTGCAAAATCTTTTGAAAAGTCATCACCCGCACTCTATGATGCTGAGACAAACAAAGGCGCTACCTACTTGAGGTTAGGAAGGCTTGTGGAAATAAAATATAAGGTACCCCATGAAGTTTGTATTACAGATAAAGAGCTAATCGTTCTTTTTTTGTAAATATTGCCCTATGCAATATTTGGAACATAAACCGGGGGGGGGGGGGGGGGGGGGGGGGGAAATGATCCATTGTCTTTGAAAATTCAAATTTACCTTCGGTGTCCTTTATTTTATCTGGCAATCCTTTCTATTTCAAACAAATACAGAAAATGCAAAAGAATCAGATTGCATGGAACTTAAAACTTGGAAAGTGTGAATGACATAAATGCACAAGCCATATTTTAACAAAATGAAACATGAAATTTAGGAGTTTAGTTTGCTTTTGTTTCTTTTTAATTAAATCTTTAATCATGGTTTTTTACTAAATTCTTTTACGGAAGAAAAATTTTAGGACTAGAGGGAAAATTGGGGATCTGAAAATGTTATTAAACATTTCCTTCAAACTCAAACAAGTGTGCAGAATGGAGTAGACCACGTCATACACACATGGCTTGTCTGAGATCATGGTTGACAATTAACATTTGCCAATTCTCTAAAACCACTTGTATTTCAAGGGTTCTTTTTTTTGGGGGGGTGGGGGGAGTTGCGCAGGAGTGCTTCTTACAAAAGGAGAACAACAAATTTCTAAATTGTGTTATCTTAAAGCCCAAAACTAGATGCTATCCAAGACTGGAGGAGTAAATCTCTCGGCCCCTCAAATATGTCTTTTGACAGAGATTAATTTCATGGAACGGGACCTAAAAGACAGATTGGAGACAGCCTTTGAAGAGATCTTTCCATATGAATACCCCACCTAAGGCCTTCTCCCAGGGAAGATGTCATTAATGGAGAAGGCAGAATTTAAGTTGTAGCCTTACCTTTCTTCTTTCTAGAATCAACAGCCTTAGCTAAGCAGCTTTAAAATGGAATTTCAGCTTTGTTGACTCTCCCATCTGTTCAGGAGGTAAATATTGACAAAGTTTTCTTGACTTTTTCTCTTATCTATCTGTCTCTTGTTTATTATATTATTGCCCAACCTCTGAAGAACCCAGAATGATGCAACATGATTTATTTAGTGACCAAGGAATCAGGGTAGTAGGACAAATCAGAAACTGATCCAAAATGCTTTAAAAAAAATAGAGCTACAAAATACAAAGCTAAATTTCTATCAAGAGATTCTTCTGACAGGATCTAGAGGGATAATACACTGAGAAGGGCATTTGCATTGCATGTGACACCTGGAGTTTGATCTCCAGCACCCTATGCTCCCTCCAGCACTTCTGGGAGTGAGACCTGAGCCCTCAGCACTGTCAGGTGCAGAGAAAGTGTGTGTGTGGAGAGAGAGAGAGAAGAGAGGGAGAGGGAGAGAGGAAGAGGGGGAGAGAGCAAGAGAAGAAAGAAAGAAAGAAAGAAAGAAAGAAAGAAAGAAAGAAAGAAAGAAAGAAAGAGAAAGAGAAAGAGAGAGAGAAAGAGAGAAGGAAAGAAAGAGAGAAAGAAGGAAAGAAAGAAAGTCCATCCTTACAACTGTAGCTTGTCTCATGGCTTACCACCCTCTCCTCTACATTGTAACAGTAGGACTTATTGCAAACCAGTTACTCCACTACAAAACATGCCTTACAACATCATTTTGAAATACATGCATCTACCTGCAGAGCTCAGGAACAGAACGAGGCAATTAACCAGGAAATAAGTACAAAATTGCAACAAGAAAGCCCCTCAATAGAGGATAAAGATCTGTCAAAAAAAACCTCCTGAATTGAAAGAACTAGAGGATCAAAATATATATATATATATATATATATCAAAATATTAAACATGACTGAGTATCCGAGACTTGGTTTTAAGGTTTGCTCTGACCAAATGGCGATCAGTAGATGAGATAGCAGCACTATCTGAATGGAGGATCACCCTGCCTCCAGCGCCTAGGGCCCACAGGCGTCAGGAAGCAAAGAGGCTGCATTGGATTCTTCCTCACCTTGACTCCCTACAGACAACACAAGCCCAGGCCATGCAGGTTCCACTGGTCTTTGTTCCCTTTTCTTGCCCAAGACAACTTAAAAGCCCCCTTAGTCTTTCCCAGGGTGTGGCTCTACCCAAGCCTTGCCAGGGGCTGTGGCGAATTTTCCACCTGGGAGCACATCTCTCTATTTCTCCACTTTATAATAAACTTCTCCTATCCCTTCACTTTGTTGTCTCTGTGCCTCTATCTGCACCAGATAGGGTCCCCAAATCATCAGTTTCAGTTAATATATGGGCTAATTGGATAGTTTAAATGCCTATGGCTAAACCCATTTCTCTATTTGTGTAGATAAAGTTGGCAATGTACTATTAACAGCTACCAATTTACTATTTTTGTCATTAGAAAAGTGTTTAGGGGCTGGAGCAATAGCACAGCGGGTAGGGCGTTTGCCTTGCACCTGGCCTACCCGGTTCAATTCCCAGCATCCCATATGGTCCCCTGAGCACCACCAGGGGTAATTCCTAAGTGCAGAGCCAGGAGTGACCCCTGTGCATTGCCGAGTGTGACCCAAAAAGCAAAAAAAAAAAAAGTGTTTAATTTGATAACAGGACTCATAATACTAGTGTATAACAAAGAAAGTCCCAAGTTATGAAGTTATGCACATCCACGTGGGGTCTGGACAGTTGGGGTATTTGGGGGATCTCTGCTTTGTCCCTTAAGACCTCCCTAGAGAGGGACAGACATAGAATGACTGCACTCATTTGTGGGATATGAAAAAACATAGTATAAGACTAATACCCAAGGACAGTAGAAACGAGGGTCAAGAGGTTGGAAAACAAGGGTCAGGTCTGTGGTTGGAAACTTTCCATAATTGCAGGACGGCGGGGGGGGGGGGGTGTCAGGGGGTCAGTTAGGACAGAGACCACTATGACCATGAGAACTGAGTGAGAGAGAAGAAAAGTGTCTGCCACAGAGACTGAGGGTAGAGGACAATAGGAGGGAAACTGAGGACATTGGTGGTGGAAAATGTACACTGGTGAAGGGTCAGTTGTTGGAATATTGTATGACTAAAACACAATCCTGAACAACTTTGTAATTATGTAATCACATAGTGATTCAATAAAAAAATTGAATAAATGAACTTCCCCAAAACAAATTCAAAAAAGAGAAGAGAAGAAAAAGAACACCAGCACTTGAATCTTTCTTAAGAGCTAATTATCTCCTTTAACAAAAGTTACAGGATTTGAGAGAGGCTTTAAACAAAGACCACCAGGGGCTGGAGAGATTGTACAGTGGATAGGTACAGGGCTTGCCTTGGATGAAGGCAACCTGAGTTCAATCCCCAGCATCCCTTATGGTCCCCTACACCCCGCAGTAGTAATCCCTGCCACATATGAGCCAAAACAAACCAAGAGAACAATAGATAAAGACAACCAGAAGCTGGTCTTATAACCTAAAGTTGCTTGGAAAGAGAATAGATTTATTTCATTCTGTTGACCTTCAGTCTAACAGAAAAACCTCAGGAGGTTACATAGTTTTGACCATTTGCAGCAACAGTCCACAATGGAAATTTTTCATTCTAAATAAACGTTAATCTTTAAAACAAATGATTCATGAATATATTTTCTTACTCTTGCATCCTGGACTGGAGCGATAGCACAGTGGGTAGGGCGTTTGCCTTGCACTTGGTTGACCTGGGTTGGATTCTTCTGTCCCTCTCGGAGAGCCGGGCAAGCTACCGAAAGTATCCCGTCCTCATGGCAGAGCCTGGCAAGCTCCCCGTGGTGTATTAGAAATGCCAAAAACAGTAACAAGAAGCCTGATAATGGAGATGTTACTGGTGCCCGCTTGAGCAAATCAATGAACAACAGGGAGGACTTGCATCCTAAAACCACTGTAAGGAAGCAGTATGGCAAGTGGAAAGAAATGAACAGCTCTAACTCTGACCAAAACCCCCTTTCTGAGACCTCTCATTTTCCTAGAATTTCTCTTATCACTCCCTGCCAGAAGTTACTTCCCCCATGCTCTTTCTTCATCAGTCCTTTTCATGTCTGCTGTCACAAAAGAAAGTCAACTTCATGAAAATATCCACTGGAGCTTGGACTCTAAGAAGTTGACATTACCATCCTGTCATTTCATGTCTCTAAAGGAGCAGTTCACAAACATTTTGGTTGCAGAACCCCTTTACAGGGGATAAACATTATTAAACTTAAAACATTATTGTAAGCCTAAAGAGATGTTTGTTTAGAAGAATGCAATCAATATCAGTTTTACTAGACATTAAGACAGAAGTAGTTCAATACTCATTTTAAATGACAATAATTCAATATGTTAATATTTCTGCTGTCACATTTTATGGTTGTTTATCAAAAATAAGAATTCGGTGAAAAAGTTGCACTGTTGACAGTTTTGCAAATTTCTGGAGTGATAGTCAGTGGGTAAGGTGCTTGCCTTGCACATAGTTGACCCGGGTTTGATCCCAGCACTTCATATGGTCCCCCAACCCCTGCCAGGAGTGATACCTGAGTGCAGAACCTTGAGCACAGCCAGGTATGGCCCCAAAACAAAAACAAAATAAAAAATAGATTATTGGGTTAAAAATATATTGTACAGTTATATGTGGAATACTATTTAGTTACAAAAAAAGATAAGACATTGCTTTACTTTTCATTAACAATATGAAAGTTCAAGGGTATTATATGAAGCAAATAAATTCAGAGAGCAAATGAAAGTGTTGGTTGATTTCCCCTATGTATATGTAACATTAGAATATGAAATCACTTGATCACTTGACTTCCCATTAATCATCGATTCGCTCGAGTGGGTGCCAGTAACGTCTCCATTTGTCCCTGTCGCCTGCTAGTGTAGCCCAATGGCATTTGTTTGTTCTAGGAACATGAAGCGCCTCAAACCGGTCATTCATGCTCTTGACGAAGAAGTCTGACCATCTGGTAGGTGGGCGGCCATGCAGTCTTTTGACGTCCCATGGAATCCAGTCGGTAATGGCTCTAGTCCAGCGGTCATCTCCAAATCTCATTACCTGTCCAGCCCATCTCATTTTCAACACCTTGGCAAACAAAACAGCGTCCCTGATTCTAGACCATCAATGGAGGTCGGAACTCCGGATTCTTTCTCTCATTTGAGTGAAGCATGATACTCCAAGCATAGCTCTTTTCATTCCTCTTTGGGAGACCCGAATAGCGTTCTCATCCTGTTTTCATAGGGCCCAGGTCTCTGAGGTGTATGTATGCAGTCATCTTGGTCTTGTAGTTGGCGAAGGACAAGCGAGCATTACAAACGCTTTTCCCAGCTTCTGCTGCATCTACCAGCACTTCTGCTCTTGTCTCATTGAGGTCTTTTTAATCACATCTCTGCACTGCTTTGCGAGCTCGGACATTCTCTTGCAGTTGCCTGAGGCATGTGCCAAACCACATTGGCGAATAAGCTCAAGAGTTTTCAAAGACAGGCTTTTTTTGTGGCTATCTCTCTCAGCGTTCCTCTCACAATCATGGAGGTGCTGAACCAGTTAATCGTATTCCTCATCAATGTTGTCAACGATGGCATCTTCCCATGTTGCAGCAATAGTGCCAAAGAGCTCCCAGTTGGTGGTCGTTCTGGGAGTTCTATTCTTAAACTTTGCAGCCCTTTCTCCCCACTCTGTGAAGTAGAATTCTGCACGAAGGAGACAGTGGTCCAATCCCGTTTGGAATTTTGGGACAACAGCAACATCAGTCAGGCAAAACCGTGAATTGAATATGATGTGGTCAATTTCGTTGTGGAACCGTCCACCGGGAGACTTCCACGTCCAATGTTTAGATTCGGCCTTCTGAAACTGTGAGTTACCATGGATGGTCTTGGTCGACATGATGAACTCAGAAAGTCTCTCACCCTGTTTGTTCCATTCTAGGCCATGGGTCCTGATGTGGAGTTCTTCAGCTGATCTTCTCAGTCCTATCTTGGCATTAAAATCACCAACAACGATCTTGTAGAAGGTGCAGTCTTCCTTATAGAACTTTTCCAGCTCCATATAGAACTTCTCAATTTCTCCTTCATCATAATTGGATGTTGGTGCGTAGACAATGAAGATAAAAACTGCTGGCAGTGAGTCACATCTATTCAACTGTAATCGTCCAATTTGGGTTGTTAGGCATTTGAATGAATCAATGCTCATGGCCAAGTTCGTGTTGACAAGGACACCGAAGCCTCTGACACCTCTTTTATCGCATGTTCCGAGTAACATTTCTTCTCCAGTGTCAAAAACAGCGTGATGTGATTGATGCCGTCTTGTATTGGTCAGACCAATGATGTCATACTTGATCTTTCACACTTGTACCATCAGGTCGTCGATGGATGCATCTGATGCCAGCCTATGTGCATTGAAAGTACAGACAATCATTTTTTGTCTTTCTTCATTTTGGCAGCCTAGTTTGGCCTTGAGATTTTATCAGCCTCTCCTTCCTCATCCTTCTCAATGCTGCCGTATTGGTGACTCCTTCAGGGTCAGGAGAATGAGACCCATTGTAATTACTGGTTTTGGCATATCAAATACACAACGGATAGCTTGCCAGGCTCTGCCATGTGGACGGAATACTCTCGGTAGCTTGCCAGGCTATCCAACAGGGATAGAGTCTTTTGGGATGGCCTCTAATCGCCCTTGTAGGTGTTCCCATGGTTCAACCATATTTGAACCCTATCAAATATGGTGTGTCAATCCTGGAAGATGGGTATTAAGTGTGTTATAATGTGTCACGCAGCCACAAGGCGGCCGTGCAGTCCGGAAAGCATCCTGGAGCATGGCAGCGGCTGGGTAGTGGAGGTAGTGGAGGTAGTGGAGGTCTGCTGGTGAGGTATTTATCTGGTACCAGTAGGGGAAGGGTGGGTCTTCTGTGCATAATCCAATCCCTGGGTCTCTGGTGGTTGGTGGAAGCAGACAGGAAGATCCACTCTCTAATACAATAGACATTGATAAAAATTTAATAGTAGTAATTGGGAGGGGGTTTTAGGGCATTAGTGGAGGGAACCGGGCACTCTGATGGTGGGTGTAGTCTTGAACTCCATGTCCATAAAACTATCCTTAATAACATTGTAAATCATAGTTTCTCCCTAAGAATGTTAGGGGGGAAGAAGGGGAGATATCATATGCCTATAGACACACAGTTCTATTTGTTTTCCAAATATTTGATTTGAGCATGCCCTTTGTCCAAAATCCACATTTTATGTTTTTAGGGGTTGGTTTGTTTATTTGTTTTGAGGCCATGCTAGGAATGCTCGGAGCATTGCACTGTTGGACTTCAAACCTAGGGCTGCTTCTTGAAAAGCAGACATTCCAGTTCTTTAACATCTTCCTGACTCAGCAGTATGTTTTATGATGAGGACTTTGGTTTGTACTCCCATAAGCTCATCCACTTTCACAGCTTCAGCTGTCTCCTTGATATAAATAAATGCTTAATATATAATTACAATTCTTATCTTCTATCAGTTCACACCCTGTTTTCCTAACTACTTCTGTGATAATTAATGCCTCACCGTTCGATTCCAAACTTGCTATTTTTCTTCTATGTCAACGTTTATAGTAGATTGAATAACGACCACCAAAAGAACAGCCAAATCCCTGGAACCTCTTCAGATTACCTTACATGGTGCGGAAACAACTTTGAATCAGTCTCTAACTACCATGTTCAGACTTCTGATTGAATTGCCAAGGAGCAAGACTCAGCAATAGACAATTACCAGTGAAAGAGACCACTTACTGAATGTTAGAACCAAACCAACCTTCAGTCCCAAGACTGACCGACCAATCATAGAAAGACAAGTGAACTTCAAAACCCTCCAAAAGTTTTGAAACAAATGACCTAAGCACAGACCACTCCCCTCCTGTCACATCTCTCCCCCCACACCCTCACACAGGTGAATTACTCCTTGCAATTGTCTCTTGGTTGTGGACCCAGATCAAGATTCCTCTTCTCCAATAAATGTTTATTGATTATGTGATAGCATGATTATTTCCCAGTGGATAGTTGCATTCAAGTTTTGTGGAAATCTTTAAAGTAAGGCTTTCGGGACATAGGAATTATTCTGGACTATCATGGTGGATCCTAATACACTTACAAATATCCTTAATAAAGGCAAAGGTAGAGTACTCACAAAAGATAAGAAAAACAATGTGACCATGAAACAGGAATTAGTGATGACACAAACACTATCCAGAGAATGCCAGAACACCAGCAGCCACCATAAACTGAAAGAGACAGAAACAGACGGTTCCCAGAGCCTCTGTGGGCAGGATGGTTCCAACACTTTGGCCAGTTGATACTGAGTTTGGACTTCTAGCCTCTAGAAGAATGAAATAGTAAATTTGTTGTTTAACTTTGTGCTATTTTGTTACTTAGCCACAGGAAACTAACTCCCCTTTCCAACCTCTTTATTTTTAGCAAACCTTGATACTCTCTTCAATACTAAAGCTAAACCTAGAGAAGACTTTTGATCCCTTCCACATCTTCATGTTTCAATGTGAAGCTACAATCCACTTACTAGTAACAATGTAGCACTGTAACACTGTCCTCCCATTGTTCATCAATTTGTTCTAGAGGACCAGAAACATCTCCATTGTGAGACTTGTTACTGTTTTTGGCATATCAAATAGGCCATGGGGAGCTTGCCAGGCTCTGCCATGAGGGTGGAATACTCTAGGTAGCTTGAGTATTCCCTCTCCGAGAGGGACCGCTTATTAGTAAATTATAAAATGTCTAGTGGATCACAGAAAAATATTTTAATAAAATCAATTAGAAAATATCAGCATATATTATAGAAGATAAGGGTAAATATGCTGCTTCATGAGTTTAGTCTGATCATACTTACATTCTGATATGTCTTATTTGTGAGATAAGTGCATTTCTTACTGTGGATGGCAGCCCAAAATGTTGAAACCAAATCTTTTTTTTTATGGCAAACTTTTTTAAATTTTATTTTTATAAAGTTCAGAATATTTGATTACATTTAATATTCGAACACCAATCCTACCATCATCACACCTTCCCACCACCATATTTCAAATGTTTTCATCCTAAGTCCCAAACCTTGCCCCCAAAGCAGAACCAAAATAATTTATTTTGTATTGTTTGTTATGAATAAATCTGCTAAAAATGATCCAAAATTTTTCTTAGAGGAAAGTGTGTGAAGATTACTGTATTTCACTCAGGAGCCATTAAGCCTTTCTATAAGAGATTCTTCTATAAGGCTGTTTTCACTTGGGGCATGCCAGAGGGGGGCAGACAAGAGCCCTCTTCGCCCCGAGGGACCCACCTCAACCCCCACTACCCAGCCACCATCACACTCCACGTTTTCTGAGCTGACACATCATAAGACACTTCCTACCCATTTTTCATAATTTTCCATATATTTATATATATATATATATATATATATATATATGAGCCCAGCAAGCTACCAAGAGTATCCCGCCCACACGAGCAGAGCCTGGCGTCCGCTCAAGTAAATTGACGAACAATGGGATGATAGTGATAGAGTGATATAGTGATAAGAGATTAGCAACATGTTGTTAAAGGTTGAGCCTTGTGTGTTTATATCTATATCTATATAAATATATTTCCACCTAAGATTGGTTGCCTTCTACTTTAATCCCAATCAAATGTGGTGTGATCCTCTTGGTATATTGATGGTGTAAAGTACGAGATGTCAAGCGGCCTCAAATGCAGCCGTGTGGTCCAGAAATAGTTTCACTCATGAGTGAGGCTAGTCCTAGCATGTGGAGAGCAGCCATGAGCATGGCAGCATTTTGAGTTCTGGAGGTTTTCCAGCTGGGGCTGGCTCCAATTGGGGTGTGAAGAGGCCTCAACCACCCCTCTCTGAGTTGTCCCAATGAAACTGCCTGGTGTGAGGGTCCGGTGCCATGACTATGGTGTATCGTTTTATGCTCTTTTCCAAGACATTTATATTGAGTCTCTGGTCATTGATGATGTTATATGGCACCAGTGGTAGCTTGTGGGTGTGACTGCCAAGCTACTGGGAAAAGGGGGGATATGGGGTAAGGTCATCCATTCCCTGTTCTGTTGAGCCTGGAAAAAACCAATTGCTTTTATTATCTCATCAAGTCAATTTTCAATTACTCCTTTCTGAATATTCATTCATCTGTAAGCTTGCTTTCCACTTTATTTGTTCTAATCTGGAAACAAGGTGCTTTGCTATACATTTGCTCGGGGTTTGAAATTCAGCTCTACATTTAACTTGGTAAACTGAACCTCTTTGAACAGGTTTCTTCATTTCATTTCTTTTTTTTTAAATTTTATCAATTCATCGTGATATAGTTACAAGCTTTCATGTTTGGGTGTCAATCACACAATGATCAAACACCCATCCCTCCACCAGTGCACATTCCCCACCACCAATATCCCTGATATACTCCCCTGTCCCACCTTCCCCCTGCCTCCATGGCAGACATGATTCCCCATAATCTCTCTCGACTTTTGGGCATTATGGTTTGCAATACAGACCCAGAGAGGTTACTATGTTTGATCCTTTATCCACTTTCTGCACACATCTCCCATCCCGACCGATTCCTCCAGCCATCATTTTCTTAGTGATCCCTTCTCTATTCCAGCTATCTTCTCCCCTTTGCTCATGAGGCAGGCTTCCAGCTATGGAGCAATCTATCTGTCCCATGTATCTACTATCCTTAGGTGTCAGTCTCATGTTATGTTGTTTTATACTCCACAAATGAGTGCAGTCCTTCTACGTCTGTCCCTCTCTTTCTGGCTCATTTCACTTAGCATGATACTCTCCATATCTATTCATTTATAAGCAAAGTTCATGACCCCATCTCGCCTAACAGCTGCATAGTATTCTATTGTGTAGTTGTACCAACGTTTCTTTAACCAGCCATTTGTTCTAGGCACTTGGGTTGTTTCCAAATTTTGGCTACTGTGAACAGTGCCTCAATGAACATTTAGGTACAGATATCATTTCTACTTTTTTTGCATCCTCGGAATATATTCCCAGAAGCAATATTGCAGGGTCATATGGAAGCTCAATTTCTAGTTTGTTTGTTTGTTTGTTTTTTTGAGGGACTGTCCATTTTGTTTTCCAGAAAGGCTGGTCTAGTGGGCATTTCCACCAACAGTGAAAGAGCATCCCTTTTTCCCCACATCCACACCAGCACTGGTTGCTTTTGTTCTTTTGAATGTGTGCCAGTCTCTGTGGTGTGAGATGATATCTCATTGTTGTTTTGATTTGCATATCCCTGATGACTATTGATGTGGGTTTCTTCATTTCAAAATGAAGATTGTAATCACGGGGCTGGAGAGATAGCACAGTGGGTAAGGCGTTTGCCTTGCACGCAGTTGACCCGGGTTCGATTCCCAGCATCCCATATGGTACCATGAGGACCGCCAGGAGTAACTCCTGAATGCAGAGCCAGGAGTAACCCCTGTGCATTGCCGGGTGTGACCCAAAAAGAAAAAAAAAGATCGTAATCACGGTCATGGTCATGGTCATGGTCATGGTCATCCTGTTGTTCATAGATTTACTTCAGCGGGTGTCAATAATGTCTCTATTTTTCTATTCCTCCCAGCCTGAGTTTTAGCAGCCTCTCCCTACTTGTCTTTCCCAATGATTGGAGGCTCTTTCAGGGTCAGGAGAATAAGAATATGAATAAGAATAAGAATAAGCCCTGTTATCAGTACTGTCTTTGGCATTTGTTATCGGTACTGTCTTTGGCAAGCCATGGGTAGCTTGCCAGGCTCTGCTGGAGTGGTTCGGATACCCTCGGTAGGTTGCCGAGCTTTCTGAGAGACATATATAAATATACTTTTCTCTATGATTTTGTTGCCTCCTGTCTGAATTCCATCAAATATGGTGTGGTAATTATGGAAAATGGGTAGGAAGTGTCTTCTGAAGATCGTAACAGTTTCCTCAAAATGTTGCTATGATTAACTAAGATAATAAATGTCAGGTGTTTAATTCAATACCTAAACATAAGAATGTTCAATAAAAAGGTTTATGCTATGGTTATCTCTGCTAAATTTCCTCGAATGATGTAGACATCTGATATCATCTTTCTTGAACCTTGCTTCCTGCCAATAGTACTCCAGTGTTCTATTAATCTTTACAGTTTTTTTCATCTGGGTTAGGGTCATCCTGTCTCCTCCTTTCTGTCACTACTAAATACCAGACACTCTTCCCAGTCATTAGCAGAATTAATATTAGTTCCTCCATTGTAAAATGGTGAAGTAAAAGTCCAGGTTCTCTCTGATTTATCACCAAAATCTACACTGAAATCAAAATCCCAGCTCTGCTCTTTAATAGTAGATTGATTTCAGGCCAGTTACTTATCCCCATCAATCTCACTCTCTCCATTTGCATAAAGAAATAATGACTTGTAATCGTGCTTGTTGTGATGTTTTCCTGAGATAATACATCGTGAAAATTCCCATCCACTGTAAGAAATTTGTTATTTTCAATTTTTTTCCCAGAAACTGAAAATCAATAGATGATATATGTAAGGTCATAATTGTAGAAAGATAGAAAGCCTTTTGTTTTACTCCTCTTCAAACCCAGTTTGAACTCCAACTCATTTTAAAACCAGATTATTAGCTAGAACAAAAGCACAGTAAACATTCTTCACCCTCTTTAATTACGTTATTTTCTCTTGTACATTTTAATTTAGTGGAATACAGTATTAAAGCTTGATAATTATATGCCACAGGCAAGACACCACTGATCAAAGTAAAATATTGAGAGGTTGTCTCAGTTCTACCAAATCATAATAAAAATCTCCACTGATCACCTAGAGACATGCTATAAAGTCAAGTTTTGATGATTACAATCAGAGGCCTCCATTATTTACTGCCAGTTATGGTTATATTACAATTAAATTCAACCATACCTGCTATTAAATAAATTAAATTTTAAAAGAAACTTTTTAAATCAAGGGAAAAAAGAAATGGCATCAATACCTTACTTAGTAAGAACCTATATCTATTAAGTAATAACCTGTTTTTTATTTGCCAAAATTTAGTAGTGAAATAATATTGGAATGTACTATAGAATTTATTTTAGTATCTCTTTGTGACTTTTTAAAATGCTATTTTCTCAATTGCTTTTTTGGGAGGTCACACTCCACAGTACCCTCAAAGCTACTCCCAGCAAAATATTTGAGAGATCATGCAATGCCAAGGATCAAACCTGGGATTTCTATATACAGAGCATCTTTTCTATCCCACTGAGTCATTTCCCCAACCCAGACTCTTTTTATCAGAATATAGGTTTACTCTATTAAATGACAGTCTTACATCTATCTATCTATTTATACATACATATATATATATACAGAAAGTAGTCTTAATTCTAAAAAACTATATTCTCAGAATGAGAAGCAATAAACATACTGATTAGGTAAAACAGCATTAGTTTCTTCTATGCAAAGGACATTACGAAGTCTGGATAACCTTTTTTATTTTGTCTATGTGAGTCACACTAGCTCTTTCTCAGAACTTACTACTGACTCAGTGCTCAGGAATCATTCTTGGCAGTGCTCAG
This sequence comes from Sorex fumeus, assembly GCF_029834395.1. NCBI lineage: Eukaryota > Metazoa > Chordata > Mammalia > Eulipotyphla > Soricidae > Sorex > Sorex fumeus. Next base: position 31,152,897 of record NW_026606188.1, read on the forward strand.
GGAACCATGTGTCATGCCAGGGATCAAACTGGTGTTGCTGCATGCAAAGCCATCTCCTTATGTGCTATACTATATCTCTGCCAAGAGTAATATTTTTAATGAAAGTTGTCAGCTCACATAACCATTGTTACAAAAACTCCTTTTCCTCTAGTGGGTGAAACACCAGTGTTGTGTGTTCCATGTTTTGGTTTTGTTTTTCAGTTCAACAAACTTAAAGTAATCAATAAGATAAATTGTTATGGTGATGGTGGTGAGGTAAACTTGCACATAAAAATCATCAACATTAACAGTGGTATTAACAATTTTACCTCAATGACATTCCTGGGTGTGCTTCCCCCCCAAAAAATGAGAGCTTTGGTTTTGTAATAGAATAATGTCCTTGATAATAAATGGTTCTAAAATTCATTGTTAATGTCACTATCACTGTCCTCCCGTTGTTCATCGATTTGCTTGAGCAGGCCCAGTAACGTCTCCATTGTGACACTTGTTACTGTGTTTGGCATATCGAATACAACACGGGTAGCTTGCCAGGCTATGCTGTGCGGGCAAGATACACTCGATAGCTTGCCTGGCTCTCCAAGAAGGGTGGAGAAATTGAACTCAGCTCAGTCTGGCTGGCCACACGCAAGGCAAACGCCCTACCGCTGTGCTATTCATTTTTATTTTATGTTGCATTATTTTTCTTTTCCTTCTACATAAAAGAGACAGATGTTAGATCATCAAGATACCAGGATATGTGTAAACTCAAAATAAGGACAGCAGCAGCAGCAGTCTATCTGTCCCGCCGCCAGCGATTGGTAGTCTCGGGCCGCTTCCCCCACCCCGGAGAGGTCGATGGTGATGGGCAGGTGAAGGAAGGAATGAGGGCCAGGCTGACTGATGTCAGTTGCAGTTTATTCCAATCCTCTCTGTCTCTCTCCTCTGCCTCCTGTCCTGCTTCTTCTTCCCCCATGCTACTTCATTCTCCTTCTCTGGAGTCTGGATTCTGATCCCCTTTCTCCTCCTTCTCTGGAGTCTCAATTCTGATCCCCCAGCCCACTCTTACAGTACAGTAAATCCCAAAGCATGAGGGGTTGGGGTAACATTTACACATAGGGGTGTGATCACAATCAATAGGGTTAGAATTCTTTCCCTTGGGGAAAGCTGCTTCTAGGACAGACACTGTCTCAGCAGGATGACCCACCCTAGAGCGGGAATCCCATGGGTGTGTTTCTCCTCTCCTTGTCCAACAAACATATATGCATTCATTATATAAATCATTTTGTATGGATACAGTAAGAAATACCTTAAACTTATAGAATTGCTCTCCTAGGGTCATCTCAATCTCAGACTACAGTGCTCAGGCCAGACAGTCTTTTCTATCCCTAGCAGGGTCCTAGTCTTGTCATTAGTTTTGGATCATGACTGCATTTGTCTATGATCAAGTTCTTAACTTATAGTTAAGAATCGTGGCATTTTGGCCTAGCCCATTTCAATGCCAGGGTAGCTCACTGCTTGCCCTGGGTCCATTCAGTCCCTCATTGGGACCCTGCTTTTGGGGTGCTAGGAACTAAGGGCAACTGAGGCTTAAGTCGAGAAAGCAGATGCCTGGGAGTCAATAATATTCAAAGTCAATTAAAACCTAAGTTACAAAGCATAATATTAACGGTCTTCCTGTAGCTATACAAAAAGGACATTGCTTTAAAGTAAACTATTCAAAAGACATAAGGAGAGGAGACAGGCAATATTAACTTACAATACAATTTCAGTGTCCTAGAAGGATCTGACCTTACAAATAAACAGATACTTATTAGGGGGGGAAGCTGATTAACCGGTTGGGGAAGAGAGAATAGAGAAGTGGTTACAGATAAAGGAAGGAATAGGAGTGACTTGGGAGCACTGTGATGGGTATAACCTGATAAACCTAAGCTCCCTGTGGAGAAAGGGAGGAAGGACAAAGCAATGTCATCCTGCAAGGATGTACCAAGGAAAGGGGTGAAAAGAGAAGCATGAGCAGCTCTTTGGCTTCAAGGACTCTAGTTAGCCAGCCTTACTGGCTCTCTTTAACTACTGATTATTCATTTATTCTCTCTCCCATATTTTGAAAACGGGCCTGAACTCCTTTGTTTTCTTTTCTTCTCCTGACCAAATCTAAATCCACAAAGTCAAGATACTAATTTTTGTTTCCACAGGACGGAGCTTCAGTAGTAGTGGGGACAGACTTCTGGCATCCTAAGCTGTATCATCAGTCAGGCAGTGTGGGGTTGATTGGGCCCTGCAGAGCTGGAGGGCCACCAGGGTCCACTGGGGCTCTCAGAGGTCACCACGGTCAGAGCCAGTGATATTCATGGGAGCCGTGTGGTGCTAGGGTCAAATTCAGGACCTCACAAATGCTAGGTATATGCTCTACCACTCAAGGTGTCTTCCCACTAAACACCCCCCACTAAGACTTTTTTCATTTGGGGAATAGTTTAGTTTACTGATAAATGGTAGGAAAACAAGGTCCAGAAAAGGAAGGTATGAAGAAGAGTTTATGAATCCTTTATGAATCCTTGGAGCTTACTTATGTTATCCTAACCATTCCTCAATTCTCTCTCTTTCTCCCTCTCTCCCTTCCTCCCTCCCTATCTCTCACAAACACACTCTTTCTCCCTGTCTCTCTCTCCTCTCTCTTTGTCTCTTTCATGCATGTATTCCCTTGCTCTCTTCTCTTTTACTGTATCTCTAGATGTCCTCTTTCCTATAAATAGATAAAACTAATACTAGTATCATAAACTCCTTCACTCCCTTCCCTCTTCCCCCTTCCATCACTTGATCACTTGACTTCCTGTTAATCGGCAATTTGCTTGAGCGGGCGCCAGTAATGTCTCCATTTGTCCCTGTCGCATGCTAGTATAGCCCAATGGTGTCTGTTCGCTCTAGGAACATGAAGCGCCTCAAACCGGTCATTCATGCTCTTGATGAAGAAGTCTGACCATCTGGTAGGTGGGCGGCCACGCTGTCTTTGGACATCCCGTGGAATCCAGTCGGTAACAGCTCTAGTCCAGCGGTCGTCTTTAAATCTCATTACGTGACCAGCCCATCTGATTTTCGACACCTTGGCAAACGAGACAGCGTCCCTGATTCTTGATCGTCGACGGATGTCGGAACTCCGGATTCTTTCTCTCATTTGAGTGAAACGTGATATTCCAAGCATAGCTCTTTCGATCCCTCTTTGGGAGACCCGAATCCCCCTTCCATACACACTCCAAACATCATTTCACATGTTAACTTCAAAATCAAATGTGACCTTCGAGGCTGAGGCTGTAGCTCTGTGGCAGAGCACTTGCCTGTGTGTGTGAGACTGGGGCTCTACCTGACACTGCAGCAAACAAACAAGCGCCCTACCTCACATAAGCATCAAGAACATAGAAACACTGTCCATCTTATTTTGCACTCTCCGCTTTGCACTAAGGCCTAAATCCAGGCCAATGCTTGATTTGCGCCTGTTGGAGATGAGTCGGGAATTACCGATGCAGTTCCCACTCTGTGGCACTTTGTCCATTGCGTGGTCCTCCTCACAGAGGAGCTATACTAAAGAGATCAGGCACAGGAAGCTGATTCTATAACAGCTTTCATAGGAGGGGAGGGACAATTCTGAGCACAGTGTTATTTGTCATGTTTATTTTGAAGAACAAGCCTGAAAGGATTTATATTGAAGCCCTGTCCAAAGAGAAGTGATTGACATAAAACAAACAAACAAAAAACTAGATATTAATCATCCAGGGCTGCATAACAAATATCACATATTTAATGCTGAAAACCAACCATGGGAGCTGGAGGAATGGCAGGGACTGTGAGTGGCCCCTATCCAATCCCCGTGGAACATGAGTACAAATCCTGTGTCCCACACGGGTTCAGGCAGTTCTGCAGACACAACAGACAATTTCACACACACCAGAGGTGTGTGTGTGTGTGTGTGTGTGTGTGTGTGTGTGTGAGCATCACTAAAAGATGTATGACCCCAGTGATTGTGCCACAAACAAACAGAAGGGCCAACACCATAACTGTGAGGTGACACGGCAGCAAGCACTGCAGTGTGCCCTGGTGACCCCCAGAGCCACCACCTGGGTGCTTTAGCTAAGAGCTCTGGAGAGCACTGTGCAAGTAGGTGACTCAAGGTGTGAGAACCTCCAGGAGCACCGTGGTTGAGCCCCTGGCAAGCCCCCAAGTCCTTGGCCCTCACAACAATAAAGGGAAAGGGGTACTGGGTTAAAAGTAAACATCTGGGGGAGCTGGGAGATAGCACAGCAGTAAGGATGCATGGGCCTGGGTTCAATTCCCAGCCCCCTCTGCTCTCATGAGTATCCCAGGGTGTAATGTCGGATGCCCCCAGCATCTCCAGGATGGCATAGGCACCATGCCTCCCCACACACATCAGGGCCTAAGTGGCAGCATATCTCCACACCCTTGCACTGAATCACCAGCCCAATAGGCTAGCAGGACCCCAAGTTCTCCTGGGCTGTGGGGCATGAAGGGTTGAGAGAGAGTGAATGAGGAGAAAGGCGGAATAGGCAGAAAACAGGAAGCTAAGATCCATAGAGGCACTGAGGCAGACTGGTGGGCCTCTGATCCATCCTTATTCTCTTCTTTCTGTCTCATTTTATTACTGTCCCATTCGCCAGGGCCCGCTGAGTCTCTGCTCTTCTGGGCTAGCCCCTGTGGAGGTTTGTCTCTGTATACACTGAGGCCCTCAGATGTGTAAAGTCTAGCCTGGATAGATTAGAAAAGCTGGGCAGTCATGGCATGCTGTTCTCTTCAATGACGGCTAGCTCAGAGCAACGAGCATCGGACACGAAGCACCATCGGGGCCAATTCCATCCTTATTCTCTTATTTCTGTCCCCTTTTAGTACTGCCCCATTCACCAGGGCCTGTCCCCAGCACCGAGCACTGCGCAGGAGCCTCCCCTCTGCCAATATGTACTTATTCTCTCACAGACCAGGAGCACAAAGTAAGCCAATCTTCTTTGTCAGGTTCTTTCTTGAGCCTGTCCTCAAGGCGTTGGCAGGGACTGGCTCTCAAAGAGAAACCCAGCGTGGGCGCCTCTGGAATTTGCGCGGTGGCAGAAAGAGCGCGCCTGAGCCTCCTGATGCAACTCGGAAGCTCTGGTGTTCCACGTGCGCCAAGCATATCCTGGTTGCTCTGTTGTTTGTGATCCCTGTGCTGCAAGTGATTTCCAGACACACCAAGGCCAGGGATGCAACACACACACACACACACACACACACACACACACACACACACACGGACTGCCAGTCCCAGTTAGCACAGCAACTGAAAAAAAATTGCATGTCCCACAGCCAGGATGTACACCCCCTGAAGAGCAGCAGCTGTGTGAGCCCAGCAGTGATCCCCAGGGAGCATCGCAACTGTGACTGATGCATGCCAGCAGTTTGTGCCCGTGTGAGCAAGCGTACATGCACAGCCACCAAAGAAGTGCACTCCCCCAGCAGGCACCAGGGTCAGGCACCCCCCACCCCCGCCCCTCATCATCACATCAATGAAAAGAGCAAGAAAGTGGAGAGAGAGAATGAAAACTACTGATAAAAAATAAAGAGCGAAGAAATAAAAATCTTCTAGCAATTTGGAAGTTCCTGTGCACCATCAGTGTAAGCGCGGAAGTATCCCTGACCTCTGCCATTCGCTGCTGGCTCCAAAGCAGCGAGTCACAGGTGTTTCTCACGGTCAAGGTGAAGAACTACGCGAGCGTAAATACCAGCAGACAGATCAATGGAGATCATTCTAGAATCTCTCTGCCTCAAATTGATTTATCAAAAACCTAAAAGCCACTGGGGGTATCAACCAAATGACTTAGCAGGTAGAAAATGCTTTAACAGAGTGAAACATGGAAGGAGTTAATAATGGAACCTCATTGTGACTCTGCAGAGTACGGAGACGGAACAGACTAGGAGCTCATCTGAAGCTGAAGGACACTGAATGAAAAGTGTACTTGGACTGAGGATCTGCTTTAACAGGGAAGCACTAGCGTTTGGCGTTAATGAATGTAAGTAACCACACGGTGGCAGCAGATACCCGAGAATTCTAAGTATTATGAGCCCCTGAAGGCACAAAAGGGCAAACTGATCTCTGATCTCCTGCACCCGCCCACAGTATCTTATTGTCTGGTCACTGACAGAGAAATAGACAGAGAAATAACTCGTATATTCTACCCACCCACTCCCAGAATAATACCCATAAGTAATTTCCCATGAAGAATGAGGACTGAGAACAGAGGGGAATGCCTGCCACAGAGGCAGGGGGGGAGGGGGGAAATGGGGGGTGGGAGGGATACTGGGATCAGTGGTGGTGGGAAAATGGGCACTGGTGGAGGGATGGGTATTTGATCATTGTATAATTGAAACCCAAGCACAAAATTTGTAAGTCTGCAACTGTACCTCATGATCTCTCACTGTTAAAAAATTTTTAATTAAAAAAAAAAATGAGGATTCACACAATTCACCCTATTTGCCCAGTTGCTGGATTGACAGAAAGGTCTTAAAGGGCGTCAGGAGGAAACAATATGAAATAGGTGCATTTGAGGACTTCTGGCAGTTACACTCAAATATTAATTTAAACAGTGACATATTTGGTACAGACATGACTGGAGCTAGAGCGATAGTACAGCGGCAGGGCGTTTGCCTTGCATGCAGCCAACATGGCCGACCCGAGTTCGATTCCTCCCCCCATCTCGGAGAGCCCGGCAAGCTACCGAGAGTATTCGATATGCCAGACACAGTAACAACAAGTCTCATGATGGAGACGTTACTGGGCCAGCTTGAGAAAATCGATGAACAACGGGAGAATAGATAGGATAGATAGATAAGATAGATAGATAAGATAGATAGATAGATAGATACAGATAGATAGTGACATATTTAGTCTGCTGTTAATTAAGTCTTGCTCAGAGTCGAAATCACTTTCAGAGTGGAACAGAGCAGAAGAAATGTTAAGTTCACGAGGGCTATTATTTCTACAAGGGATCACATTAAGAGACATAGGTAATACCAGTATATATGCCCATGTACACACACTCGCATATTCACACACTATACAGAGATTCGTGATCAGCAATACCCAACCAGAGAAGTAGATCTAGCATTAATTTAGTGGGGGAGGGGATAAGTACAGAGTGCCAAGAATGTTGCACAAAGTTTAATTGTCTAGACATCTGTATAAACTCAGAAATATTTTTTCAAATTCATTTTGTATTAAGATATTGTGATTTGTATTAAGACAAAGTTATACATAGTTGAGCTTCGGGCATACAATATTCCAACACCAATAACATTACCAGTATCAGTGTCCCTCCACCAAAGTCCCTAGGTTCCCTCCTTTCCTCCAGCTTTGGGGCACATTTTTGTGCCTTGATGGGCACATTTTGAAGTTTAGTTGCTGCAGTTTGGGTCTCGTGATTGCAAGTGTTGATGAATCTGCATCAGGCTCCCAAACAATTTCTTTCTAATACCTTTAGACACAGCACCAATACATCCAGGGTTGTGAGTCTCTGCCTATGTGGTTGGCACCCACAACTGACAGCAACAAAAAAGACAAGAAATTGGTCATCAGATGGCAATGATAGGACCCCAGAGGTAGGAAGGAGAGGAGAAGTTACATAGGTGGGATTTAAGCCCTTCACTCCCACTTTGAGTAGTTCTAATTTTATGTGAGTAAGGCATAACCTGTCACAGTTTAGCATTAAAATTATTACCCTTTTTTTTTGGAAAAAAAAATAAATAAAAGAAACATCCCATGGGACTCAGAGAGCCAGGTCACTGCTCAACCTTGCAGTGTGGGCCTGGCAGTTCATGCTGGGGCCCACTGCAGGAGGACCCACCAGTTCTACACTCAGTGGCATTTGGGAAGTCACGATGTCCTGGGAATCAAACTCAAGGACTCACACGTGCTAGGCAGGTGCTCTGTCTCTTGGGCAATCTCCCTGGCCTCCTTCTAGTGCAATAACTTGGTAGCCTCCCACTTCGTGAATATGAGAAAATAGAAGAGGAGCTTCAAATTGGAGGCTTGTTAAAGAAAGACAGTATTTTCTCCCCCTCCTGCAAAGTTGATTGACTTTTCATTTGCATCTCCTCAGCTCTGGATAAAAGTGGTGTGAGAGCTAGGTAGGAAAGTCAATCTCTCCTTCTATCACCACAGAGATGAAAATTTTGCTTCAGGAGACTTGAAATTTTCCTCAATTGAAGACACCAATATTCTGCTCCCTTTTCTGTGAGATCCTGGGTCATATAGACTCTGACCTGTCAGAGATAGAGCTTAGCAGTAAAACGCGTGTGTGCAATTCATGAAAATTGGGGTTGATCCCTAATGGTGAAAAAAGTGTGTGTGTGTGTGTGTGTGTGTGTGTGTGTGTGTGTGTGTGTGTGTGTGAGTTCAAGCTAGTCATAGGAAATTCAATGAATTTTATGAAATAAAGTTATTATGAACATATAGGGGAGAATAATGTCCAGCACTGAACCCAGTTCTGACCAAGGGAGGGGAAACCTTTAAGAGGCGAGGACAGTGTATGATGGAGTCCACCCAAAGCCAGTCTATCTTGGTACAGACATGACTGGAGGAACCACGGTGCAGATTCACTAAAGTCTTGTGTCAGGATCCTGGCTTACGGCAACAGCAGACTCTGTCAACCAAACCTGCTCTCGTGAATGACTACTTGGTTCAAACTCTGAGAAAGTAGGCAAGGGAAGAAATGAAAAGATTCTTTAACTATGGTAAGTTTGAATGGGCTCTTTTAAGAGCAGCACAGTGTGGAACTCTGGTCAAGACAGCAGCAGCTGGGGGTGGGAGGGATATTATCCATGGTGGTGGAAAATGGGCACTGGTGGAGGGATGGGTATTTGATCATTGTATAATCGAAACCCAAGCACAAAAATTTGTAAATCTACAACTGTACCTCATGGTGTTTCACTAATAAAAGTTAAAAAAAAAAAAAGACAGCAGCAGTGCAGAGGCAAGTGCCAGTGTTGATGGAGGGATGGCAGCTCCCAGTGCTCTGAAAAGCCGATGGGGCCATAATATTTCTGCGTGAGTCAATGTGGGTGCCCTTTGGATATTCTGTCTCAAGGAGACAGCCATTGAGCAAAACTGTCCTGTCGCCTACCACAGAGCACCTGTTTGGAATGGACTCTTGAGTCGGGATGGGCTACCTACCCTCATTTCCCAATACTCCTGGAAGCACTGGCAGTCATCCCCATGAGCCAACTCCAGCACCACCATGTAAGCTCTACTACTGACCTCATTTCAGAGACCCATAAATAAATCTCAAAAGAGATCAAAAGCCACAGTTAATCTCAGACCCACGCAAGGCTGAACAGACCAGGGTCCATAGGAGCGGAGTGGGTTAGTCAGGAGCCTGCCCAAAAAATGCCCCTGAGAGCTACTTACTCCCACAATCCAAAATCGCTGCCATGCCCCCAGCAGGACTCTACCAACTCCACACTGACCTGATGGAGATATTAACCTGCTGAAAATTCAGGTATGTGGGTTTTGTGACTGAAATCTTCAGGCTTTTTCAGGGCTGGGATGGGCTACCTTCCCCCACCTACCTGTACTTCCAAAAACCCCCCAGCAGTCATGTCCTTACTTCAAAGACGCCACACATTAAAATAAACAGTTATGCCAGCCTTACTTTCCCAATAAAAATAATGAACAACCTGAACAAACAAGACATGATACAGAAAATAATATTCTTAGTACCTGTATTGCAGTGGAGGCATGGGTTTTGGAACATTGGATAACCGAAACCCAATCAAAAGAAGCTTTGTGATAGTCTATCTCACAGTGACTCAGTAAAAAAAAAAAAAAATCAAGGCAGTCATTAATAAGGCTTATCTTTAAAATCATAATAGAAGAGATTAGAGATTCTCTCTGGAATAAGTGTTATGTAGTCATTTTGTAGTAAAGTAAGTAAAGTAAAGTAAAGGCCCTCCCATTGATCATCAATTTGCTCGAGCGGGCCCAGTAACGTCTCCATTGGAGACTTTGTTGTTACTGTGTCTGGCATATCCAATACGTCACGGGGAGCTTGCCAGGCTCTGCCGTGCGGGCGAGATACTCTCGGTAGCTTGCCGGGCTCTCCGAGAGGGGCGGAGGAATCGAACTCGGGTCGGCCATGTTGGCTGCGTGCAAGACAAACGCCCTACCGCTGTGCTATCGACATTTGTAGTAAGCTAAAGAAATTTGCTTTCCATCATATAAAAATAGCATAAAAGAATGTTTGTAGAAAACCATACATATAAGTAGTAAGAGTTATGGGAAAATGAAAATTCCAAGTTAATTTTTTTAAATAATAAGGTCCTTTGGTAATGAAGCCTGTAATTAGTAATGTGTATTTACAAAATTTATGTGTATGTGTTTAGTAATGTGTATTTAAATGTCAGTTAAAACATACTTCAATAAAACTGTAGTGAATAAAATTTTATGGTGATGATAATGGAAAATCAGTATGTGTGGTGGGGAGCAGGGAGAACAGTTAATGCAGGCCAGAAAGATGGACTGAGCACATGTTATGCAAGGCAAGAGCCAAGCTTTAATCCTCGCATCACAAAATGTGACTTTAACACTGAAAAAGACAGGCGTATGGTGCCACCAACAGGTCAATTTGTACCTGTGAGGCGAGTGCATCAGCAGCCTGATGGGACTGTCAGACTTTCAGATACCCCTAAATTTCTGCTGTGCCTTTGGCCCGACCCCAAAAACTTGGGGCAAAGTTTACCAAGAAAGTAAATGGCCAAAAGTTAGGTATGTGGGAAACACACCCACAAACCACCTCTGGCCTAGCTCTATAATTGGAGGCAATGGCCTCTCTGGTTCCTGCTCTAACTGCTTGATGGCCATGATCTCAGAGACTCAGAAACGAATCTCGAAACCCAAAGGCTTTTGGCGGAAATGTGTCCTGTTCTTGCAGTAGGTTACTGGCACTGGGCCACTCCAGGTGGGAATAGGTTTCATGCCTTGGCCTGCTCCCCCTGGCAGCCAGGTGACCGCCATCCTCCAGAGGCCACTGGACAATCTGGTTTGGGCCTACAGTGACGAGACACATGGGACCTCACCAGATGGGGGTGGAACCGGCCCTTTCCTCCCCATTCCAACAAGACCCTGAGTCACCGCCTACAAATGGCCTCTCTGGCTCCTGATCAAGCTGCTTAATGGCCATGATCCCAGAGACTCAGAAACAAATCTCGAAACCCAGTGACTTTTGGCAGAAATACATCCAGACCGCATACAAGGTGGCCGCCACCTCAGAGCTTATTGGAAAGTCAGGTATGGCCAGCAGTGACGGGGCAACTGCAGTTTCATGGGAAGGGAGGCGGTACCGGCTCATCCTTCATGCCCTACCGAGGTCACAAGTTGCTCCCCATGAGTGGCTCTCCAGCACAGCCATAACACCAGACGCAGAAACCAATCTTGTAATGATCTTTGCAGAAATCTAAAATCATTATATGATTCTCATAACCAACTATAGAAAACAAAGTATTTCACAATGCCTTTTCAGCAATTCTGATTGTTGGGGGGGGGGGGGGGAAATTCTGAACAATAATGGTGCATCTTTTGTCGAAATAATGAGTGTAATCAATATAGAGAAGAATTAAGTAGAAATCATCTGCCTCACAGGCATTGGGAGGGGTTGGAGAGAGGTATATTGAGGTTTTTGGTGGTGAAAAATGAGTACTGGTGAGGGAAAAGGTGTTTGATCATTGTATGACTAAGACTTAAACCTGAAAGCTTTGTAACTTTTCCCACAGTTATTCAATAGATAAATATAAGAAGAAAAAAAATTATGAAAAGGGGAAAAAAAGTAAAGTGGAGTTCATGCCCAATTCAGCTAATCAGTGGCTAAATAAATAGCAGTACTCCTACATAAAAAAAAGAAAAAGAAAAAACACTGAAAAAGAATAGAGTAGTTGAAAGTGAGAGTAACAGGAAATACCTTCAACTATCATTGATAGCTCCCAGCCAGTCCTACAAGGGATTTAGCCTGAGGTATGCAGGGAAGAGCTTTTGAACTAAAGACAGACCACTGACAGTGCAGATTTGCCAAAAGGATGCATCAAAGACCAACTCAGTTTCTCCCAAATTCTCACTTGTTCCTAAGTACTGAAAAGAAATGCACCAAGTTTTCCTAGACAAACTAGTGGGTGGCCTTCGAGGAAATTGGCCAGAACTGCACATGGTATAGACATCCAGCGCTGCATGCCTTTTCCCATATTACTAATGAAATTTATTTCCACCGAACACGAAAGAAAGTTAATCTCAATTATTTTTTATAAGTATTAGGTCTTAAAATAAGCAAACCAGCCCAGTGTTTTTCCAGACTCCAGTCTCCACCCATTTGATACAGCTGTCCACTGAAATCTGCTAAAAATAGAAGGCTGAATCCTTAAAGGAGCCATGAGTGATTTACATAATTTTCCATTTTTATCTGCCTAGATCATTTGTCTCTTTGGTCAAAATTTTTAGGATTATGTATCCATCACAATTTTTTAAGTTGACCCCCTAATATTTTAATATGTTTAACGATTTACTTATTCATGGGTTTCTATGACTTCATTGATAAACTAAATCAAAATTTAGCTATTCCCATTTTTATTTACATTTGTGGCACAAAAAAAAACTCTTCTATTTGTACATCAGTAGGTGAAAATTGAAGTTCTACTAAAACTTGAAGTACGTTAAGTATATATTATACATTCATTAGATTAACATAGAGAGGAAGGAATTTATCTTCATTTAACACAGCTATTTTCTAAAGTTTAGGACATATTACAGTTAGGATTTTTCTGCACCCATATACATTAGTATAGTTTTTTTTTTTTAGAGTAGAAAAAGAAGTGGGAAAAAAATAAAGACATAAAAACAAAAGATATCTATTACTGGGGGTCGGAGCAGTAATACAGCAGGAAGTGCATTTGCCTTATGTGCAGCCGACCTGAGTTCATATACCAAGTCCCACCTGGAGTGTTCCCTGAGTATAAAGGCAGGAGTAAGCCCTGAGAACAGCCAAATATGGCCCAATATCTGCATACACCGTCTGCAGTTTTTAATCACCTTTTAAGATTTTTTGGGGGGTGGGGAGCTTCTTAAGTGTGCCCAGGAGGTCCAGGAGCCCCACTGTTGTTTATCGGCCAACCAAGATGGCATTGCAGTTCAAGACCCTAAGGATTCCAGGCTGTATGGGACCTGCTGTGCCAGAAATTATCTGGGTCAACTCATGGGTGCTCAAGGGACATTGTGGTGCCAGGACCTGAACTTGGACTGGGTACATACTAGGCCTGTTCCCTAACCACTTTACTGTCTCCTGGCCCTGTATCTTTCAAGATTTTTAATCACCTCCTCAAATGACAATGACTTTTTTTTTTTTTATCATTTTCTAGGAAGGAAAAAAAATGAAGACATTTGTCAACTTTTTAAAATTAGTGACAATTTAGGGAACTTTTCTGTTTTTCTCATTATTGGCCATTATTGGTTAATACTTATCATTTCCTTCCAGCTTTTTACTCTGGAACTGTGCATTCTCCAGTGCTGTGATTGGTTAAGGGGGGAGATGGGACATCAGCACCAGCAGAGCATCCATCAGGGCCTCCCTGACTGCTTCTCACCCCACCTGAATGTTTTGCTCGGATGTGACTGTTTCAGATAGTCAGGCCAAACTTGTCATTGCTCCAACCTGCTAAATTTGGAACCTCCCAACAAGGATCAAATTACCCCCTTTCCAATGCCCTGACTCACTCAACATATTCACAAAGGACAAAAAATGGCAGTGACTTGTGAAAATTTATGATTTTCCACAAATGTATTAAAATACTTGTCCCTGTGGAGCTTTTATATCCCAAAGTGATATGTCAGAGATTAAGGATGGGTAGGAAAAATTCTTTTCTTTTGAAAAGTGGAAATATGATCACTATAAAAGGTAATTTAAGAAGAACCTGCATTAACATATATTTTATATTTGTTGGATTAATTATCCCCTGAGACAATACTAGTTTCTGACGAGAGCCAACATTAAAATAATTATTTGTATTATTCAGATCTCCTATATCTTTAATAGGATTTTATCTGTTTAATATATATTTGTAAGAGATGAGACATTTCACTTTTATTATGAGTTTGTTAATTTATCAATAGATTTATATAATTGGGCATGTTTTTAAGTATATGAAATATAGAAATGTGTGATAAATTTAATACTATTCAAACAACTTATTTCATTGTATTATAATAGTTCATTCATTTGTACATTTCCTAATAGACTGCTAGCTTGTTGAGGAAGGGTCAGAATTTGACTCATTAGTGAATAGCTGGTGTTATTATTATACACCAGACTTATGGTACCACTCTCCTTCCTATTTTAACCTTTTAATAAAATCAGCACTAAACAGCCAATTTTAGCCCCTTGAAGTCCCTGTTGGACTGATCTTTGTAGAGAACATCTCTTATCTTATCACTCTTTCTAAAATTGTGGGTTTCGTTGAGCACAGGAGAAGGTACATGGTCCACAATTAATCTTTAAATTTTTTTCCCATAAAGAAAAATGCAGGGGTCCAAGCCATATAATGGACTTTAAGTCCAGTATCCAAGAAAGTGACCTCACTGCACTCTACCTCTATTCTTAGAGAGCCAGCATGAGAGCCACCTTATCCAAAAAGAGAAGTTGACATTTGAATGCTATGTAGCTTTGTAGTCTGAATTACATGCTCTTTGTTTAGAAAAACTCACTGGAAAGATAGCTGCCTGCAAGGAGGATTGCCAGATACCACAGAAAGTCTTAGTTTTAGGAAGCCTGTACAATAGTGCCATTATACTGACATAACGGAGAGTTCAACTGTGACTTCTCCCAACGATAATTTCTCATTCTAGCTGGTTTGTTGTAACTTAGAATGCGTTCTGAGAGTCACTTTCAGAGCATTTTATTTCCTGTGTCATGAAATTCTATCATTCAGTTGATTACATTTAGAGTGGCTTGTTATGTTTCAGCAGACCTCTTTGACTGTGTTTCTTAATCATCCTGTGTGGGGTTTTTTAGAGGAAAAGAAGAAACAGAGGATATGGTTTCAAAGCAATAGGGTCTTACAAAACTAACCATAATGTTGTTAATACCAACTAAGAAAATTTCATTGTAACCTACAGGGTATATTTCTTTTTTTTTCTTTTTGGGTCACACCCAGCGATGCACAGGGGTTACTCCTGCTCATGAACTCAGGAATTACTCCTGGGGTGCTCGGAGGATCATATGGGTTACTGGGAATCGAATCTAGGTCGGCAGTGTGCAAGGCAAATGCCCTACCCACTTTGCTATCACTCCAGCCCCTGCAGGTTATATTTCTAAGCATGACTTCTGTAAGTAAAAAATACCATATCTTTCAAAATGTCAGCAAATTCCATGAGGAATTTTTCCCTTCAATAACAAAGGAAAAATAGATAAACAAAGAGCACAGAGAGGATTAAGTGTTCAGTGAAGATTTTCCTTAAGATGGTCTGAACTTTTAGAACAAAGTGTTAGAAAATGTATGGGTAAGACATAATAAGTAAGAAGACATAAGAAGACTTATGGGTAAGACATCTTGAATTTCAAAAATTTCTGAAGTTCAAGATGTTGAAGGCAGGAGATAGATAGGTAGCAGAGAGCAGAGCACTTGCCTTACAGGGACTAAGCTTGGGTTCACTCCTGCATACCTAATATGGTCCCTTGAGAAACTTTCAGGAGTGATCCCTGAGTTCAGAGCCAGGAGTAAGCCCTGAGCACTGCAGGATGTGGCCCTAAAACAAAACAAAAGTTTAACATAGCAAAACGGTTATAAAGCAATCTTTTTGGTGGCTTTTTTAAGTGAATTTTTTTATTTAGAAAAGATGATGAGAGAGAGAAAGAGAGAGAGATAGCAACAGAGACAAACAGAGAGAGTCAGAGAGAACACAGAGAGAGACATACACAGAAAGAGAGAGAAGAAAGGAAGTCCCATACAGAAATTTTACAACCCCTGAGCTGGATAACAGGCACCTCCAAAAGGGAGTGTGCTTAAGAGCCTTTACTACGTGTTTTGCATTGTTTGTTTTTGACCCACACCTGGTGGTGGGCTCAGCCCACAGTGCTCAGACGAATATTCAGTGCCAGGGATCAAACCCCTGCCTCTTGCATAAGGGCATGCCCTCAACCCACTGAGCAATCTTTCCTGCTTCTGGGGGCTTTATTTCTAAAGTGTGTGATACTGATTTTAATAAATGCTCACCTTTGGGATAGAATTTAACAGCAAACAGTGATCTCCATTTAATTGCAGAAGATGCCAAGGGGAAAAGTCTTCAAGTTGATCCAAAAGAAAAATAGATCACCTAGAAGTTAGATATAATGCTTTGCCTACAAAAAAAATCAATTCAAAAAGGTGGAGAATATAGGAATGCAAAAAAAAAAAGTCTTCTTTGTTTGACGAAACAAGGAAGGAACAGCTTAAGACATACAGAGTTGGGCCACAGAGATAGCTCAAAGAGCTGGAGCATGTGCCTAACATGCACAGGGTCCTATGTTCAATTCCTTCTTGCCTGAACCCAAAGAGTCTCCTGAGTATTGCTGTGGTAGCTCTGATGGCTGGGTGATCCTGCCCAAACGAACAGGAAGATATGCAACACTCAGGAGGCCTGGAGGTCTACTGCTAGGTCTAGATGCTGCATTCCTAATCATTTCTCACTTAGGTGGTACTGATTTTACAGGTCTTTGGATCACATTTTGAAAAGCAAAGTGCTGATGATGTTTCTGATTAAACATACTATCTAGGGAACCCAAATAGAAACTCTCCACATAGCCATCATTTAGCTTTATGATCTTGACCACATTAGGAAATTGGTGGCCTAGGGAAACAATCTGTTACCTTTGCATATGAACTGTTAATTTAATTTCTGCTTAGCAGTGCAATCAGGAGAATATCAGTGCTATTTTTCAGATAATCCCAGAAACACTGAGAAAATAATATAAGTTTACTTGGCAGAAAATATTCCTGGGATTTATTATAAAATGCAGAAGCACCCATTTACACAGGTAATGTGTGGAAACTTTATACTTGTGAATCTGTGGATATCTGTAGGCAGAATATTTCATTTTGAACTCAGGCAAAGCACATGGTTTGTAAGCTGAACCAGGTTCTCAAGTGCTAAAAAGGAGTAGCTTCTTGCTCTTGCCCAGCTGTGTCTGTCCATCAAGGAATATTAAAGATACCCAATCAGCAGGGTTGGAGAGATAGTACAGCAGGTAGGCAGTTGGTCTTGCACACAGCCGACCTAGGTTTGATAGCTGGCATCCCATATGATCCCCTGAGCACCGCCAGCAGTAATTTCTGAGTGCAGAGCCAGGAGTAACTCCTCAGCACTGATAGGTATGGCTCCCCGCCCCCCACAAAAAAAATGAGATCAGGAGATTGAGTCCTACTAGTGCGAATCATGCCTGGAATCTATTAAAGGGTCTAGAATTGGTCTTTTCTTCCCATCTTCACTGATAAGCTGAGTCTTCAGCCCATTATAGAGCAACTACTTCCTCTTTAAACACCAGACCCAACTCATACAGTTTCCCCAGTGTTTTGAATATGCAGCCTCAATAAATCAGCCCCAATTTTGACTTGTGCACCACCTCTGAAGCTAAGATTTGAGCCTAGAAAATGATTCTAAGTGTCATGATTTCTGGGACCCTGGCGTTGTAGTCCTTTGCCAGTTAACTCCCCTTCACTGTTTATATCTCCTAGCCAAGGCCCAACTTCAATGTAGTTGGAGAATGATTCTTCCATTTGATTCAAAGTATTGTGATTAAGGCTTCTATTACCATATCTCAACCAACTAGATTGAATCTGTGCCTATTTATACCAGCCTGGTTGAGATCCATATACCATCTCTGAAATTCTACAAAACATTGGTTCTCTGGGGCCAAGTATGTGGGACCTGTGATACAATGCATATCTTGTGTTTAAGAGGCCCGGATTCAAACCTTATTTTACTACAAGAAAAACTATTGATTTTGTGGCCTATTCTGTGTCATAAGTCTTTGTAACCCATAAGTCCTTGTGGCCCCATTTAGAAATTTTAAAAGCCTAGAAATCATTTCCTTTTTATTGTTGACTAATAAGACTATAATACCCAGATAACTTTACATTTCAGGACCTTATTTTAAATCTATAGCATGGAATTAGTGGGCTGGAGCCATAACACAGCGGTAGGGCATTTGCCTTGCACTCAGCCAACATGGCCGACCCAAGTTCGATTCCTCCACCCCTCTCGGAGAGCCCGGCAAGCTACTGAGATTATCTCAACCTCACGGCAAAGCCTGGCAAGCTACCCGTGACGTATTCGATATGCCAAACACAGTAACAAGTTTCACAATGATACTGGGCCTGCTCGAGCAAATCGATGAACAATGGGAGGACAGTGACAGTGACAGCATGGAATTAGTAAGCTTTCCTTCACACACAAAAACATCACTTTGACAATTGAGTGGAATCACAAATATTGCAACACTTTGAAAATCTATACAATACCAACTATGCAAAGCTACCAGATACTATCTTTGACATTGAAAGTTTAACCTGGCCGGTGAACAACTACTTTTATTCTTTCGGTTGGCGGCATTCCCAGCAAGCCCAATGAGGTATGCAGTGCCAGGAATCAAGCTAGGGTACTTGGGATGGTGTCAGAGATAGAATCCAGGGCTCCCACATGCAAAGCTTACATTCTAGTTCCTTGAGATATTTTCTCAGCTCTCAAGCTACTTTTTAAAAGGATTTCTCAGGATATGGTAGAGATTATCTCTCAAAGTCAGGAGTAAAGAATGAAAATTTCCTCCTCTGCCTCGTCTTTGTCCTTGTCCTCCTCCATTTTTCAGCTTTCTGCTTTTCAAACCCTAAGGATATGGAGACAATTTGTACCATAATCATGCTGCCAAATAGAATATAATTAACTTGCATGATTTAAGCAATCCTCTGGGTACTAGTTAATGAAGCGTTACTATTGAACTTGTAGTTGTCATAATATCCTGTGGCTCACTTCTTTGCATAAAAACTAATTCTGTTATTTTATGACTTCTATATCCCTTTCTGTATATTATGAATCAATTAATCAGTTATTATCAGACATTTTCAGACAATTAGATTGTCTTGCATTGAGCAGATTTCTACTACTCTAAATAGTGAAAAATGCAGTGAACTGTGTCAACCCAGAGATGATGCAATTTATAGTACACTTGGGGCTGGAGCGATAGCACAGCGAGTAGGGTGTTTGCCTTGCATGCGGCCAACCCAGGTTCGATTCCCAGCATCCCATATGGTCCTCTGAGCACCGCTAGGAGTGATTCCTGAGTGCAGAGCCAGGAGTAACCACTGTGCAATGCCAGGTGTGACCCAAAAAGCAGAAAAAAAAATCTATAGTACACTGGATGACATAAATATTTGACTCGAAGAATTATTCAAGGGGCTGGAGTGATAGCACAGCAGGTAGGGTGTTTGCCTTGCTGCTGACCCGGGTTTGATTCCCAGCATCCCATATGGTCCCTTGAGCACGGCCATGAGTAATTCCTGAGTGCATGAGCCAGGAGTAACCCCTGTGCATCACTGGGTGTCACCCAAAAATCAAAAAAAAAAAAAATTAAAAAATTATTCAAATAACCTGTACTCATTTTCCAATATTTGGAGAATAAAGGGACCAGCAAGATCGTACAGCAGGGAAGGCACTTGTCTTACACGTCACTGACCCAGGTTTGATCTCTGGCATCCCAGTAGACTTAAGCACCACTAGGAATGACTCTGAGCACCAAACTTGGATTAGCTCTTGAGCACTGGCAGATAGAACCCCAAAAATAAACCAAAAAAGTAGCAGCAGCAGCTAGGATCAACCCAACTAGTGACTTGGCAGGGTACGGTTATCTCACTTGACATATACTCTAAGTTATTTCTTTTATGTTACCTTACCTCCTAAACAATCAAAAATTATGAACTCAAGAATGTGTAATATAGTAGCACTGTCCTCCCATTGTTCATTGATTTGCTCAAGCAGGCACCAGTAACATCTCCATTGTGAGACTTGTTGTTACTGTTTTTGGAAGATCCGCAAAGATAGCTAAGCTGAAACTCCAAGCTTTATCCCATGCATCCCTTGCACTGCTGAAATGACCCAAAAAAGACTACCCCAAGAAAGTATAATTTTTAAAATATAGACTACAAAGATTTTTTTTAATTAAATACAAAATTAAAGACCCTAAAATTGGGGGCCATCCCAACAGTTCTCAAACCTTGGTCTCTTGAGTTCAAAGCAAGCAATCCCACCCTCTGAAAGCAATCTTTTTAAATATTTTAATACCTAAGAGTCAAAAAATATTGGGAAAGAAAGAAAAATAGAATTCAAGATGTATCTTATGGAGTATATTAAATGAACATGAAATAACTTTGCAAAATCAACTCAAAAGCTAAATGTTTGAATTCCTCCTGAATTTTTTCAGGAGGACTTTTGTGTATTTTTATGCTTGAACTTCAAAAGTACCTTGACTATCAGATTAAATAAGCATTTAAATATAAGTTTAATATATTAATCACTAGTTCTTTTCAATAAAGCAAAAAAAAGTGCAAGCTTATCAGTATTTTGGATTACAATCATTTGCCGTGATAAGACATGCAACCTATACTTATGGAATAAACTTTCCAAAATACTTATTAATTTTAATTAACCTTGGAGTTTTGTTGGTTATCTTCTGATTTTTCATGATATACAATCCTTTTATCTCTTTGTAAGCAGGAAAATGACTCCCACAGTAAATGGAGAAGAAAGCTTTTTTTAAACCTTAGGCAATTAAAATAGATTGGCCTTTGTAGTTATACTGTTGACCTTTCCTCTCAACTTACTTGACTAGCAGTGAAATATTTCTGTCAAGTGTTCTGGTAAAGTTGCTTGTGTAGGTCAGAAAACTGAGAAGGTATAATGAAGTTATAATTCATAAACCATATGTGACCGAAGTTTTCCCCCACACAAGGTACTAGAATGTAAACACCCATTTTGAGTAGTCAAAATACCTTTACTTCAATTTTGACTTGATACTATATTTATATTAATATCAAACAATCAACTTAACTTTTGAGAATTGAAAAATGTATGAGTCTACAGTGCTTTGAAATGAGAAAGTAATCAATAATGGCACAGTACAGAAGAGCATACACTTGTCAGTTCTAAAATCGAAATATTTCAGTTCAACAATTGAGTCAACAACATTGAGTCAAATGGAATAATTTCTCAACTTGCATTTCTCTGCAGAACCTACTCACTTTCATGTTTATACTTTTTATATGACTATATATTAGTCAAATACTATATGTAATCAATCTGTGTAATCATAAGAACCCTAATGGTTCCTAATATTGGATTTGCAGTGATTCCTAGCATAGGACCTAAAAGGCACAGAGAATGAAAAAACACTAGGAAAAACACTTGGTTTACATTCCCAGTATCCTTCCCCAAGCTAAAAAAAAAAAATTGGACTTCTGATAATTAAAATTTTCCTTGTATCAGAGAATACAATCACAGAATAAAAAGGCAAGTGCAACACACAAAGTGGGAGAAAATATTTAAATATCTTCTATCTGGTATGAAACTCCATGAAGTATCGAGAGAACTCATGAATGCAAGCTCAATCCAAAAATTGGCAAGGATGTTCTTTGCCAAAGAAAACTTTTAAAATTATTAACATACACCTGAAATGGTTCTCAATATTATTCATTTTAAGGGGATTGAAATAAAAACCACAGTGAGTTGTAGCCCCTCATAAACATAAGATGGTTATTATCAAAAGATGAACAAGTAACCAGTGTCAGCAAGTATGTGAAGAAATTTGAATGCTATATGTTACGGGTTGGGCTAGAAAATAAAAGTTACAGCTGCTCCTAAAAACTGTAATATTATTCAAACAATTAAAAATAAAATTATAATATGACTCAGGCCAGAGAGATAACACAGATAACAGAGATAACATTCTTGCTTTGAATGTGCCCTAACCTGATTTGGTCCCCAAGTCACAAGGTCCTCTAAACACGGCCAGTACTGATCCGTGAGTGAAGCCAGGAGTAAGGCCTACATATACCAGGTGTATCCTCCAAACCAAAACCAAACCAAATTACCAACTCCATTAGCCTAATCAATGGCTGAATACATAGCAACACTCGTACATTAAAAAAAGAATAGACTTACCATACATATGATTCAGCAATTCCACTTCAGAATATAAAGCCAAAATAATTGAAAGTAGAGTCTCTCTGAAGAGGACCCTTTACTCCATGTCCACAGCAGTGTTTTTACAAAAGCTGAAATGAGAAAGCAACCCGTGTCCACTAACAGATGAATGGATCAACAAAATGTGGTGCATACATACAATGAATTATAATTCAGTCTTCAAAAGAAAGGAAATTCTGACATGCTATAACAAGCCTAAACCTTGACAATATTATGCTAAAGGAAATGCTAGGTCAACCACAAAAAGACAATTCTGTGATTCCTCTTTTTTGTTTGTTTGTTTGTTTGTTTGTTTGGTTTGGGGGACACACAGTGGCATTCAAGGTTTACTCTGTCTCTGTGCTAACAGATCAGTTCCAGCAGGGTCTGGGACCATATGCAGTGCCAGGGATAGAACCTGAGTGGGCCACATGTAAAGCAAGTGCCTTATTCACTGTACCTTCTCTCTCTCATATGAGATGCCCACAGTAGTGAAAAATCATAGAAGCAAAAAAAGTAGAATGGTATTTTCAAAAGGCTGGAAAGATTGGGAATGGATAGTTCATTTTTCAATGAGCATACAGATTTCCAAGATTATAAAAGCTCTGGAAAAATGGCACAGAAACATGAATGACATTCCTATCAACTTTAAAATGTCTAAGACTGAACTGAATAAATTTTATAATGGTTAGGCTTTGCAATGCATGCAGTTGACCCATGTTCCATCCCTATACCACAAATGGTCCACAAACCTGGTCAGGAGTTATTCCTGAGTGCAGAGCCAGGAGCTCTGAGCCTACTCAGGTGCAGCCCAATACCTCCCCACATAAAAGAAATTTTTAAATAAAATAAAATGCCTAATGACCTCCAGGACCAGACACCACCATGCTGAGACCACTCTCTGCACACCTGAAGGTACCGGCAGAGGGACAAAGCCACGTGGGTTCCGGCGCCGAGATCTCCAAGCCTACTCAGATTGGAGTCGAGCATCCACCACCCACAGATCAGATCACAGATCATCCTGTTATTCGTCGATTGCCTCGAGCAGGCCCCAGTAACATCTCCTTCATCCTAGCCCTGAGATTATATTCAAGTCTTTTTAGGAGAATGAGACCCATCATTGTTACTGGTATTTGGCATATTGGGTACGCCACGGGGAGTTTGCCAGACTCTGCCGTGTGGGCAGGCTACATTCGGTAGCCTGCCAGTTTGTCAAAGTAGGAATGAGATGTCATAATAAGATGTCCGGGAGCTGGTTTTTATAGTCTCAGAGTCTTGGCCGCTGATGGGATTACACGGCGCCGGGGGGCCAGTTGGTGGGTGTGACCCCCGCCTACTGGAATTTGGAGGATCTGGGTGGAGGATGCTCGACTCCAATCTGAGTAGGCTTGGAGATCTCGGCCCCGGAACCCACGTGGCTTTGTCCCTCTGCCGGTACCTTCAGGTGTGCGGAGAGTGGTCTCAGCATGGTGGTGGCTGGTCCTGGAGGTCTTCGCCTGCTGGGGCCCAGGCCAGGGCGGGGAGGAAAGCTCAACCCGCTCCCCTCCAAGGGCCCTGGCGAGGAATAGCCAGGCACAGGGGCGGGAGACTGCGCTCTTCTCCTCCGGGAGCTGGTTTTTATAGTCTCAGAGTCTTGGCCTACTCGGATTGGAGTCGAGCATCCTCCACCCAGATCCTCCAAATTCCAGTAGGTGGGGGTCACACCCACCACCTGGCCCCCTGGCGCCATGTAATCCCATCAGCGGCCAAGACTCAGAGACTATAAAATCCAGCTCCCGGACGAGACCAGTGCAGTCTCCTGCCCCTGCGCCTGGCTATTCCTTGCCGGGGTCCTTTGGAGGGGAGCGGGTTGAGCTTTCCTCCCCACCCCGACCAGGGCTCCGGCAGCCACAGATCTCCAGGACCAGCCACCACCATGCTGAGACCACTCTCCGCACACATGAAGGTACTGGCAGAGGGACAAAGCCACGCGGGTTCCGGGACCAAGATTTCTAAGCCTACTCGGATTGGAGTTGAGCATTCTCCACCCAGATCCTCCAAATTCCAGTAGGTGGGGGTCACACCCACCACCTGGCCCCCTGGCGCCGTGTAATCCCATCAACGGCCAAGACTCAGAGACTATAAAATCCAGCTCCTGGAACCTGACATCTTATCAGGACATCTTTATATGACATCTTATTATCTCATTCCTACTTTGGACACACTTGCAGGCTATCAATGTAGCCTGCCCACAGGGCAGAGTCTGGCAAACTCCCCGTGGCGTGGCGTACCAAATATGCCAAATACCAGTAACATTGATGGGTCTCATTCTCCTAAAGAGCCTTGAATATAATCTCAGGGCTAGGATGAAAGAGACGTTACTGAGGCCTGCTCGAGGCAATCGACGAATAACAGGATGATGACTGAATGAATGAATGAATGAGTCTTGGCCGCTGATGGGATTACACAGCGCCAGGGGGCCAGTTGGTGGTGTGACCCCCGCCTACTGGAATTTGGAAGATCTGGGAAAGGGAGAACAGATAAAAAGAGAAGAGAAAAAGATAATAGGAGAAAGAAACCTATATACACCCCCTCCACCCAGATCCTCCAAATTCCAGTAGGCGGGGGTCACACCCACCAACTGGCCCCCTGGCGCCGTGTAATCCCATCAGCGGCCAAGACTCAGAGACTATAAAAACCAGATCCCGGACATCTTATTATGACATCTCATTCCTACTTTGACAAACTGGTAGGCTCCCAAATGTAACCTGCCCACACGACAGAGTCTGGCAAACTCCCTGTGTCGTACCCAATATGCCAAATACCAGTAACAATGATGGGTCTCATTCTCCTAAAGAGCCTTGAATATAATCTCAGGGCTAAGATGAAGGAGACGTTACTGGGGCCTGCTCGAGGCAATCGACGAATAACAGAATGATCTGTGATCTGTGAAAATGCCTAATATTACCAATGTTATGTGCATTCTACAAGAGTAAAAATTGGGAGCCAGAGGTGGGGGATAATGTAGTTCAACATATTAATTTTGGAAGCCTTAGCTAATGAACTAACCAACTACTTACACAATACCAAGATAATAATGACAATAATGCTGTAAATAATAATTCCTCAATAAAAATGGGAAAGGGAGAACAGATAAAAAGAGAAGAGAAAAAGATAATAGGAGAAAGAAACCTATATACACCCCCTCCCAACTGCTAGAAAAGGCTCCCTACATCAGAGCTGCTGTTGGATGTCTGTGCAGTGAGTCGGGGGAACTCACTATAAGTGAGTGGGGATACTCCGGTGGGTTTTCACAGGCACTGGGCTGAGTCTAAGTTCTCACCCCACATTAGAGGGAAAGGTGCTTAGTGAACACACGATGGTAGAATTCCCATCAGGTTTCACTTGAGTTAGTGCATGTGGAGTGTGTCTGTGGGCTGATGGTGGGTTTGCTGAGGGGCCGGATGAGAGGATCCTGAGGCACATTCACAGAAGCGGATGCTCTCTGGTTGATGGTCACAGAGAAAATTTGAGAGATTTTGACAGAAAAAGTCCTCACAGAATATTGTTAAAGGAAAAGCATATTTGCACAAAAGATATCTGTGACTAAAAAGAAATAAAAAATCCTCTTGGTTAAAAAAAAAAAGTGGGGCTGGAGCGATAGAATAGTTGGTAGGGTGTTTGCCTTGCATGTGGCCGACCCGGGTTTGATTCTCAGCATCCCATATGGTCCCCTGAGCACCACCAGTAGTAATTCCTGAGTGCAGAGCCAGGAGTAGCCCCTGTGCATCGCCAGGTGTGACCAAGAAAGAAAGAAAGAAAGAAAGAAAGAAAGAAAGAAAGAAAGAAAGAAAGAAAGAAAGGAAGGAAGGAAGAAAGGAAGAAAGAAAGAAAATGTTATGCAAGATAAAAGGATTTAAGATGTCAAAAAACCAATTGAAGCAAGTTGCTTATTATCTTTACGTATTTCTTTGTCTTTTCTGCATAATGCATTATTAAATGCCTTCAAGTGCACTGTATCACACAATGGACACAGATGCAATGGTACAGGGCTTGGGGGGGGGGGGGCGGTGGCCTCCTGAGATGTTCTCGGGAGGTTTGGGATCCCACTGATGATTCTCAGCTAAGCGGGCTGGGGGTTCATTGCATTGAACCTTGTGGTGCAGGAATACCGTGGCCCCCTGTGAATGCTGGGGGTCTCCACAGCTGCTTGGGTCAGGGGTCCCTGCAGCTGTATCCAGCTGTGATCAAGGACCATGTGATACCAGGAACCAAAGCCAGAAGTGGGCGTGTAAAACATCCACCCTAACTGACGTGCTATAGGTTAAGCTATTAACCTATTAATGCGCTTTCTCATTTGTTTGTATTACATGCAAGACTTTCCCCATTTAGCCTAAGACATCCATCTACCTCAGCAGGGGACTTGGATTATTACAGAACAAAGGGTAAGAGAAGAGTGAGAATTGAACATTTGACATTCAAAGTAAGATTTTGTAGCAAGACTATAGACACTTTTAAGGGGGCAGAAGAGTATGTGTTGTTTTATCTCTCTCACAGAATAGCCAAGAGAAATGAATTTGTTTCTGCCTGGTACAAACACTGGGCACAATGCGATATTCTAGGCAAATGGAGTATCCCACCTTTCAGGCCCAGCACAAACCTATGCCTCCCATATGCAAAGCACATACGCAAAACACATTAGCTCTGTAAGAGATCGATAGAAGGAAAGTCTGAGAATGAATGATGCGTGCGAGAAACCATTGCTAACAGTACTATGAAATACAGAATCTCAATCAATCATATAATAAAGAGAAAATAGAATGAAGTTAAGATCTGCAGAGATGGTGCCTTGCAGGTGGCTCACCCTGATTAATCCTTGGCACCACATATAGTCCCTGAGCACCTCCAGGAATAATCCCTGAGCACAGCGAGAAGCAAGCTCTGAACACTGCCAGATGTGGTGAAATATGCTGGGTTTACAACACACTATATTAGTCAGCACAACACACTATATTAGTGAGAAAACAGGTCTTCGAAGATCTAATCTCACTTAAGAGAGAAAGAAAGATAAAGATAAACATTATATCACTTATATGTATCACTGTATCACTGTCATCCCTTGTTCATGGATTTACACGAGCGGGCACCAAGTTACGTTTCCATTCGTCCCAGCCCTGAGATTTTAGCAGCTTCTCCTAACTGTCTTTCCCAACACTGCCATATTGGAGGCTCTTTCAGGGTCAGGGGAATGAGACCCGTTATTATTACTGTTTTTGGCAAATCAAATACGTCACTGGTAGCTTGCCAGGCTCTGCCGTGTGGGCGGGATACTCTAGGTAGTTTGCTGGGCTCTCCGAGAAGCATATATGTAGAATCTTAAATACTTAAATTCCATAAAACATAATAGAATGCTGGCTATCTGGAGTTGGAGTTAGGAAATTTAAAAAAGTTACTTTTACAAACTTGCAAGTAGTAGATAAACAAGTCCTAAAGATTTACTACACAGCATAGGGATAATAGACAGTAATCCTGTGCTATAAATGTTAAAGATGCTGAGAGAAGGTAATTTTGTTCCTACAAAAGAAAAATGATTATGTCAGGATAAAAGTACAAGCTAACTTTGTAAGAGTAATTATATTTATAGATAAATGTATCAAAACCTTATACAAATTAAACTTAAACAATGTTCTGTGTCAATTGTATCTTAATACAATTGTATCTTAAAACAAGTTGTCTTTTTAACCAAGGAAACTTCTTGAGAAAGTCTCACAGCCAAAATTACTCCATGGAAACAGGCCAACTAAATGCAGTGTATACCCTGCTAGGATCCTAGAACAGAAAAAGAACAGTATGTAAAACTAAGGAAGTATGAACAAATTAAACTGTAGTTATTGGCATCTCCATACTGGTGCATGATTTTTTTTGATGAGTTGTTGGATTCATTTTGCTAATATTTTGATGAGGATCTTTGCATCCATGTTCATCGGGGATATCAGTCTGTAATTTTCTAGTATCTCTGTCTGCTTTTGGTATTAGGGTGTTATGTGCCTCATAGAAACTGTTTGGGAGTGTTTCTGTTTCTTCAATTTCCTGGAAAAGCTTGAAAAGGACTGGCAATAGGTCCTCTTTAAATGTTTGGAAGAATTCACTAGGGAATCCATCTGGACCTGAGCTTATGCTTTTTGGGAAGACTCTTGATTACTGTTTCAACGTCCTTGTTAGAGCTAGGTCTATTCAGGTATTCCAAATTTTCTTGGTTCAGCCTGGGAGTATTATAGGAATCCAGGAATTTATCCCTTTTTTCTAGGTTCTCTTGTTTTATGGCATACAGACTTTCAAAGTAATCTCTGATAATTTTTTGAATTTCTTTGGTTTCTGCCTTGATGTCCCCCATTTTCATTTCTGATTCGGATTATTAGGGTTGTCTCTTTCTTTGTGAGTCTTGCTAGTGGTTTATCAGTCTTGTTTATTTTTTCAAAGAATCAGCTCTTGGTTTCATTGATCTTTTGGATTGCTATTTGGGAATCTAGCTCAATGACTTCTGCTCAAAGTTTCACTATTTCTTACCTCCTGCCTGATTTGGGCTCCTGTTGTTTGTCATTTTCTAAGATCTTAAGCTGTGAAGTTATTTATGTGGGCCCTTTCTTCCTGAGAAAGGCTTGCAGAGTTATAAATTTTCCCCTTAACATTGTTTTAGCTGTGTCCCACAAGTTCTGGTAGCTCGTGTCTTCATTCTCACTTGTTTCCAGGAATCTTTTGATTTCCTCCTTGATTTCCTCTCTGACCCATTCATTCATTCAACATTGAGCTGTTTAATTTCCAGGTGTTTGATTCTCCATTTCTGTAAGTGATTAATTTTTATCTTCAGTGCATAGTGGTCTGAAAAGATAGTTGATACAATTTCTATATTCCTGATTTTACTGAGGTATGTTTTGTGGCCCAACATATGGTCTATCTTGGAAAATGTTCCATGTGCACTGGAAAATAATGTATATTCAGGTTTTGGGGGATGAAAAGCCCTGTATACATCTACTAGCCCGCTCTCTTCCATTTTTTTCCTTCAGAGCTAATACTTCCTTGTTGAATTTTAGTCTTACTGATCTATCCAGAGGTGGTAAGGCAGTATTGAAGTTCCTTACTACTATTGTGTTGCTACCAATGTCCTCCTTAAAGTCTATTAGCAGTTGTTTTAAGTATTTTTCTGATCCCTCGTTGTTTGTGTATATGTTTAGGAGTGTGGTTTCTTCCTGATGTTCATAACCCTTGATTATTAAAAATAATTATCATTAACATCTTTTGCTGTTCCTTCTAATCTTTTTCAGCCTGAAATCTATGTTGTCCGATGCTAGCATGGCCACCCCAGCTTTTTTGAGAGAGGTGTTTGCTTGAAGGATGGTTTTCCATTCTTTGACTTTGAGTCTGTGTTTTCTCTGACACTGCAGAATTTTTCTTGAAAACAAAAGTAACTCTTCCTGAGCCATCTGTTGTGCTCCATATTGTTTTCATAACAATTAAAATAAATATTAAATTACCATGCCTAATATGTCTCTTTGTTTTTGTTTTGTTTGTTTTGTATTTTTGGGTTTTTTTTTTCTTTTTGGGTAACACCCAGCACGATGCTCAAGGATTATTCCTGGCTCTGCACTCAGGAATTACTCCTGGTGGTGCTTGGGGTACCATATGGGATGTCATGGATTGAACTCTGGTCAGCTGTGTGTAAGGCAAATGCCCTACCCACTGTACTATTGCTCTGGGCCCTAATTTGTCTCTCTGAATAAGGAGAAAACTCAAGATTTTATTAATTTCATTGATACCTTGACAAAAGCTACATTTGTCTGTACCGTGCTACTAGATTTTGTTTAATGAGATGAGTAAAAGACCTTTTGATTTGTCTTTTCCCTTCTTTGGATACCCCACCTTCATCTGATTTGTCTTACTGCCATCCTTGCTTGACTCATGAAAGATAATTATTCATCTCTCTTTCGTTATTTAAGTTATCCTTTATTAAAAACCTACTGTATACTAAAGGTAATGTTAGATACTCCAAATGCTTTCATTATTTCATTTAATCTTCCAGAGAGTAGTCCCTTTGAGAAAGGTATTGTTCTCTTTATCATAGATATGAATCAACTGTGATTCGGAGAGATTAAAACTCATCCAGACTCAAGATTAAATATCTAAAGAGATGAAAGCCAAACTGCTAAAATTCAGGCTGAAACCCTGGGTCACCCTTGGGAAGGGGACAAGCAGATTTCTCACCTTGCCAAAGCCCCAGCAGCTGCACTCACACCTCACAGCTGCCTCGATGCCAATGTTCCAAATCCAATGCTTCATGATTAATCTCTGCAGAGATGCCAAACTGATGAAAATACCAAGTACAAAAGTTTCCAGGCTGAAAACACTGGGATCTTCTCAGAGTGGAGTTGGCAGCATTACCCCAGGCTATCAGAAGCCCAGACCCCCATACTTTCAGAAGCCACACCCACATCTCACAACCATGTAAACTCAGAGCCTAGTTAGAGATCCTGGAGTTTTTGGAGTGTTCACACCTCCAAATTCCACAATACTGATGACATCCCAGTCAGACCACACTAAATTAGATGGGAAAGTAACACAGATGCCACCTAAACTCAATGCACAATAACACAAAAGGCTCAGATGCAACAGCTTAGTAAACCCTAGACAAGGACTTAATGACCGCATGGTGAGATATAATAATTTTCATAAATTTTATTTTGCTGAAGTATCGTTTGTAATTCCATTAGCCACTTAGCTGTAACAAGCAATATAAAATAAATTATTTTGTGCTGGCTAAGGGGGCAGGTGTGAGGAAGTGGTTGGGAAAATAGCAACAAAGGTCACATTGGTGGTAGGATTAGTGTTGGAACATTGAATGCCTGTAACAACTGTATTATGAACAACTTTATAAACCACTGTGTTTAAATAAAGGGAAAAAGCTCATCTAAGGTGTGTTTGTCTCTAAGGCCCGTTATCTTTATATTGTACTAACTCTCACACTGTCTTGAAAAATCTTTCTGTTTCTCCACACCTCATTTTGTTCAGGTCCTCCTAATTCTAATTTCAACTTCAACCTTCCCTTCTCAACAGCTCTAACTAATGTTTCCCAAAGGTCAAAATAATAAGCTGTTCACCTTAGAAGAAATTTTGGAAACATAATTAAAAATTTAAAAAAGTAAAAATATATGTCAGCATATATCCTAGAAAGTTAAATACACAGAAAATATGAAGAACATTAAGAAAATAAGGTTCCATCCTTTCACATTTAGATAATAAGACCTAATTATACATAATAACTTGCAAATAACTTTTTTCCCTTGAGAAAACATACACATAGAACATAAATCTGAAATCACAGGACTATAGTTCTTATCCTCCTCCCCAAATGAACTAATCTCAATGTATTAGACATTAAAAATCACTGTAAAACAGCTAAGATTATCCAACAGATGTTTCTCAGGGATTCTTCATCTGACATCTCTGGCATGAAATTATAGTGTGTACATATAGATTACTGTCACGCTAAGGACAGACACATGACAAAAGTCCACCAAAATGAAAGCTACTGGTGTCATCACTGCAGTCCAAGAACTTCACAAACAGCACACTAGCGTGACTTTTTTTTTTCTTAAAGGACGCTATGTAACTTGTAAAATTAATTTTGGAAGCATTAAGTCACAATGTCTCCATCAACATTCCCTTATAAAACCTCCACGATGGGGGTAGGGGGCAGAAGCAATAGTACAGTGGGTAGGGCCCTTACCTTGAATGCAGCCAACCCAGCTTTAACCCTCTGTATCCACATGGTCCCTAGAGCCCAACCAGGAATAATCCCTTAGTGCAGAGCCCAGGGCACGTGTTGAGCACCGCTGGTATGACTCCCTCACCAAAAAAACAATAACAAAACAACAACAACAAAAAAAAACCTCTACCATTAAGTCATTTTGATTAACAAATTTTCTTTTAAGATTCAAATCTCCTTGGAAGAATAATTTGCTACAAAAAGAATTTGTTTCATCTGTCTTTTTCATTCCTTATTTCTAGCTGAAAGATCAGCTACCAAAGTGGATGTTTTGCTAAAGTAAGAACAAAAGGAACGACTACTTTGCTGAAGAGTGAGCAACAAGAACGTGATACAAGACTGATTGTGGAAGGAGGAAGGAACGAAGAGTCTGAAGGCCGCGGATGTGGCTCAGTGGTAAGACACATGCTTTATGTAATTGAGCTCCTGAGTATTTTGCTCCTGAGTTTATTTTGCCCAGCAAAAATAAAGACAAATATGTATGTATGGTTTTTTTCCCACATGGTCAGAGCCTCATTCTGCTCTGTTTGTGTACATACATACTGGTATGTGCAAGACAAAGTTGTAGGTAAAATTTAACTTGTGGTAGGCACTATTTTTATCCTTGTTTTACATTTGAAAAATTCAAAAAGCAAAGAGCTTGAGTGTCTTTCAGAGTTTCACAGCAGCAGAGATAAAATTCAAAGTCAGCCAGTATTTCATAACCATGGATTATGATTCTATGTTTTACACAGCATCTCTTTAGAGCTGTGGCTCTCTAGCCCCTGATTCACAGATCATATAGTAAAAATATATGATCCAGTACATCAAAATATAGTAGGAGGAAAATTTGGCAAAATATCGCTCTTACCAGGTACAGCACAGTTGATTTTTTTTCTCTTTATAACGTGTGGTTGCAACTCATAAGTTGGTTTTATTTACAATCCTCCTGTTGATCACAGTGACTTCACAATTCAAAAAAACACTGTTTTAGAGACCAGCCACTTTTCTCATGAAGCTACTGCAAACTTGAAATGTAGGTATATGTATTGAAACATTCTGTAAGAGCAAATGACACACCAGATTTTCAAGGCTCAGTATGAATAAATAATATGAAATGTCCTAGTAACAACTTCAAATTGATTATTTATCTTAGATATATTGTTTTCATAAGCAATATATTATATATTTATATTTAACATGTTTTAGATTACATAAGTTAGATATATTGAGTTAAGTAAATAAATTATTAAAACTAACTTCCTATTTTTTAGAGTGGCAACTTGACATTTTAAATTATTTATATGGTATTTTATATTTCTATTTAATAGTCCTGATATGGCTAATCAGGCTAAAAACCTTGGAATCATCCTTGACGTTCTTTCTCTCAACAGGCAAATATAGTAAGTTCTATCTTCAAATGATCCAATGTCTTCACTGCTATGGCTTTTTCTAACACACACACACACAGAGACACACACATCACTGTCACACATCACTCTCTCTCTCTCTCTCATACACACATGAATACATGTATTACATGTGTGTACCAATTACTAGTGTGGGTCTTTAAGATAGTTTCCTTACTGGTCTCTTTACTTCCTTATCACACCCTACAGTTTATTTCTTACAATAACCTGTAGTTTGTTTGCTATTTCCTGTAGCGTGCAGAGTGATCCATTGAAAAGGTCAGACTGTATCATCCTTAGGTTAAAATCCTCCAGTGGCTCCTCTTTCTAGGATTAAAGCAAGCCCAAGTCCCTGCAATAACTTACATATGTGGCCAACAATTCCACCCATTGATCTGGTCTAATTTCTTGCTCCTCCTTTTCCTTCCCTCTGCTGCTGTTGTGATGATTAAGGATCACACACCTAGCTGTGGTGCTCATACATTGGCCACAGTGCTCATGCTTTCATTTTAGTTCTGGGCTCCAACATTGGCACCTGGGGTATCACACTCATATGAGTATGGTATCCTTCCTCATGGTGCACAACTGTAGTGGTTGTAGTGCATGCCCAGGGGCCGCTGCGGTACATGCTCTGGTGCATATTTGGCATGCTCACCTGCATTCCAGCCGCAGCGCTCATCCATCGTTAGTTGGGTGCTCGCACACTCCTGGTGTAGTGCTATGACTGGACCAGGGTCCCAGACAGCAGAGCTACTTGGCCTATCTGAGCACATAAGAGCAGTGCCAGAGACCAAAAATCATGTCCTTAAACTTTCAAGGCTGGAGCGATAGCACAGCGGGTAGGGCGTTTGCCTTGCAAGCGGACAATATGGCCGACCCGAGTTCGATTCCTCCGCCCCTCTCGGAGAGCCCGGCAAGCTACCGAGAGTATTCGATATGCCAGACACAGTAACAACAAAGTCTCCAATGGAGACGATACTGGGCCCGCTCGAGCAAATCAACGATCAACGGGAGGGCCTTTACCTTTTTAACCTAAACTTTCAAGGCAGTCATTCTGAGTCACCAAGACATCCCCTATACCAAGGATGGGGAACAATTTTTCTGCCAAAGGCCATGTAGATATTTATAACCTCATTCCCAGACCCTATGATACAAGCAGATACTTGTGAGCAGCTGAGGAGACGCACATGATCTGGCTGTCATAGACGAGGGTCAGACATCATGGTTTGGCAGACCTTATACTGATGGCCCAAGGTACCACATCATGCCCTGGGCCTTGGCCTATTCCTACTACTCTCTTCTTCATTCAGTTATAGTGGCCACTATGAATTCTGAGTATGCTCCAACTATAGGGTTTTTGCACTTCTGCTACCTCTGAAGTAATCGTCTATCTCACATACTCTCTTGAAACTTTGTATTAAATTTCCATTTACCAGCAAGTTTTTTATAATTGTACTGAGAACTGTAAATCCCTCTCCTGACATTTCTCCCTTCTCTGCTTTCTTACACTTTTTTCTTTTTCTTCTCTTTTTTCTTTTTTTTTCTTTTTGGGCTGGAGCAATAGCACAGCGGGTAGGGCGTTCGCCTTACAAGCGGCCAACATGGCCGACCCGAGTTCGATTCCTCCGCCCCTCTCGGAGAGCCCGGCAAGCTACCGAGAGTATTCGATATGCCAGACACAGTAACAACAAAGTCTCCAATGGAGACGCTACTGGGCCTGCTCGAGCAAATCGACGATCAACGGGAGGGCCTTCTTTTTGGGCTACTGGCTGATGCTCAGGGGCTACTCCTGGCTCTGCATGGGGCCATATGGGACACTGGGAATCGAATCCTGGTTGGCTGCATGCAAGGCAAGCACCCTACCTGCTCTACTATGGCTTCAGCCCCACACATTCTTATCACGTACCACTGTAGCACTGTTCTCCCGTTGTTCATCGATTTGCTTGAGCGGGCACCAGTAACGTCTCACAACAAATTGTGAGATTTATTACTATTTTGGGCATATTGGATACGTCACAGGTAGCTTGCCAGGTTTTGCCGTGCGGGCGAGATACTCTCGGTAGCTTGCTGGGATCTCCGAGAGGAGCAGAGGAATCAAACCCGGGTCAGCCGCATGCAAGGCAAACGCCCTACCCGCTGTGCTATATCTAATTAAATAACTTAATCCATTTGTTTATCTATCTCCCACCCATAAAATGGAGACTTTCAAGACAGATCATTGACTCCGACTCACTATTATGCTGCCTCCCACCTGCATGTCTGGCAACTACGAGTTGAATGAATGAGTCAGGTCCCCAAACTCAAGTTTTGGCTTGTTTGTAACTTGCCATTCTCTACTGAAGCAAACATTTCAGATTTTTAACATTTCAGATTATTATTCTTCCTGAATCTCTAACTATTTCACAATAAAGACAGAGAGATTTTTCTCTTCACTCTGCTTTGTACATTATTGTTTTTCATGCTTCTTTAAGGACACTTTTAAAAAAAAGTACTACAGGAAAATATTCATTCAAAGGAATATGCACAACATTGCTCATTGCAGCACTTGGTACAATAGCTAAGGTTTGGAGTCAATCAGATGTCCAACAACAGATCAGTGAATCATGAAGATGTGGTATATCTAAACAATAAAATACTATGCAGCTACAAGGAATGATGAAATCGTGCAATTCACTGCCACATACATGGAACTGGTAGATATCATATTAAATGAAGTAAGCCAGAAGTAGGATAAACATAGGATGTTACCACGTATATGTGGTATTTAGAATAACTATATTAGTGCATGCAAATAGTTTAAAGGGGGGGGGATGCCTAAATCGTCCTTGGCCCCAGAGTATAGGGAGGAGAAGGGAAAAAAATAGAGGGAAGAAGAGGGGACGAGAGAGATGAGCAGCAGTGGGAGTGTGTGTGTGGGGGGGGGGGGGGGGACAGAAGCAAAGGGGTCAAGGGGATTCAGGTACATCCATGGTGTCAAGGAATGATAGAACTAAATATCCAAACCATGAAGTCAGCAACACTGGAATCATGAGAGCTAAACTATGATCATGATCATCCTGTTGTTCGTTGTTTGCCTCAAGCAAGCACCAGTAATGTCTCCTTCGTCCTAGCCCTGAAATTTTAAAAAGTGCCATATTTAAGGCTCTTTCAGGGTTAGGAGAATGAGACCCATCATTGTTACTGGTATTCGGCATATTGGGTACACCACAGGGAGTTTGCCAGACTCTCCTGTGGGCACATGGGCAGTTGGTGGGTGTGACCCCTGCCTATTGGAAGATGGAGGATCTGGGTGGAGGATGCTCAGCCCTGATCCAAGCAGGCTTGGAGATCGCAGCCCCAGGACCCGCATGCCTGTGTTCCTCTGCTGGTTCCTTCATGCCTGTGGAGAGTGGTCTCAGTATGGTTGTGGCTTACTCTGGAGTTCTTGGGCTGCTGGGGGCTATACTGGGGCAGGGAGAGAAACTCAACCCGACCCCCTCCAAGGGGTCCCAGGGAGGACAGCCAGGCGTGGGGGCAGGGATAGGGGATAGGGGAAGGAACCTGGAAACATTCTGGTGGAGGGAAGTTGACACTGGCGGTGGGAATCACTTCTGAAACAGTGTATGTCTAAAATTCAATTATGAATAACTTATAAATCACAGTGCCTTAATAAAACTTTTTAAAAAAATTATAAGTCCTAGAAGATGGATTTTTCTTTCCTTGCAGGCATAAAATCTTGACTTTAGACAGCTGTGCGTCTTTCTGCATTTCTAGCAAAACGATCTGCAACGACAGCCAATGCTGATCCTATGCTATGCCTACATTAATTACAACCTGCCGCTGTAAACACTAATGGTGTCTGCACGCTCATTTGGGGACCTGCCACACTTCACCTCCCTACCCATGCTGCTTCTGTCGTCAGAAAGATGCGGCCTTTCAGTGTTACTAGTAGAGATAGGGGGCTCGCGCTGCATCACACCAGGGTGTATAGCCAGTCCCTTTAGGTCAGATACAGAGAAGTCAAGAAAATTTAGGCCAAGAAAACACTGGCCGCCTTTAGGAAGAAGAACATCAGCTGGAGAGAGCGCAGTGGGGTGGACGCATGCTTTGCACGTGGGGAGTTCTGACTTGAGGCACAAGGTGCAACTTTTAGGCATACTGTGTGTCGGGGCGGGGGTGGGGGAGCCCTGAGCAGCGTGGGTGTAGCTTCCCTGGGTGGGGGAAGAAAAGAAAAGCAAAGAAAGTGCAAAGCAAGCGACCCACACATCGTTAGTGGGAAGAGCAGGGAGTCAGGGCGCTTGCTTGACACCATACAACCCTGTCTTCAAACCCCCCGGCCGGCTCCAGCTCCATCCAGCACGCAGCCTGCTACTGCGGGGCTCCCAGGCTCCTGCGCGCGGCCTCCGCGGGTGTGCAGGGCGCAGGGTCCCCGCGGGGCGCACCGCAGCCGGCACAGCCCCCCACCCGGGAGAGCACACTCTCGCGAGACTAGCGGTCCTGGGCGCGCGGGGCCGGAAGTGGGCGAGGAGGGGCCGTGACCGCTGCGCCCCGGAGCGTGGACGCGCGCGCGCGGGGGGCTGGGGTCTCCGGGGGCGCGCGCGAGGCGGAGTCAGCGAGCTGCTGTCCGGCGCCCGGGCCGACGCCCCGCCCCGTGTCCTTCACGGCGCCCGGAGCGTCCGGCCTGTTTCCCCCCCCACCACCACCACCACGCGGGGCGTTCCCCCGCGCCCCCCAGCCTCGACTCGGCCTCGCGGGAGCCGGGGGGTGGCGCCGAGTCCGGAAGCGGCGGCTGGACTTGGTCGCGGGTAAGGGTCAGGGACGCGCGGAGGCGGGGGACGGGCTGCTGTCGAGGGCCCCGTCGGTGCTTCGTGGGTGGGTGACAGCTCCTCCGGGGTCAGCAAGTCTCCCGATTGGTGGCCGCCGACCCCGGGGACGGGGCGATCTCCCACCTGTTAGCACCCAGCACGGATTCTCGGGTTAGAGCGCGTGCCGTGGGGGACGCTCGCAGCGCCTTTGGCTCTGGGACTGGGAATGTTTCTTCCCCGAGACGTTTCCAAAATGTATTGCTTTCCTCTTGGAATAGGAAATCGCTATAGGATTTTTCGTTTTTTGTTTTTAACCTTGTTGTGTGTGTCCCTTTCTCGTAAGGATCTGTCATACCGCAATTTTTATTTATTTTTATGATGATGATGTTCTTTTACCTTTGGTCTCAGTGGTGATCCAAAGAATGAGGCAGCTCTTAAGTTTGTCTTCTCTCGTTTTCTTTATCAGATTTGTTTGGTGTCCTTTATTCTTGCACGGTGATCAAAAGACACGTAGGACGTCTTCAGCGCGGCTTGTCAGTCCTAGGGAGGTGAAGGTCAATGTTTTCTTGTCCTAATTGCTCTTTGTTTCGCAGGAGTGACTTCGGAGTTTTCGTTCTTCTGCAAGATTCCAAATCCTCTAGAAGCCAAAATGGGACACAGTAAACAGACTAGAATCTTACTTCTGAACGAAATGGAAAAGCTGGAAAGGACTCTCTTCAGACTTGAACAAGGTCAGCGAGTAATTTTAAAGACAGAGCCAGCAAGTCGATTTGCTCTGTCTTTAAAATTTTCTGTCCACTGACTGTCATAAACTTTTGAGATTTTGAATATAATTCCCGTGGACCTTTCCATAACTTGATTTGTTCAGAGTTGATTCAGTGCTCTAGGAACGAAATGAAAGTGATGTTAGCGGAAAATATTTTTTTGCCTGCCAGGTTAGAATGAGGATATGTAACTTCTACTTAAAAGCAGAAGTTGACTCTATGATCAGAAGAGTCACTACATTATTTCTAAGACCATGATGTATTGGTAAATTTCATATGACTTACTTTGGATACATATAGTTTTGCTTTTTTTTTTTAATAGCTGTTTTCCTTTTTCTAAAAAAAATTTTTTTGCAATGCCCAGGATCAAACAAAAGGTCCAGTACATGAAAAACATGCACTTTGCCACCAAGCTTCATCCTGCCCCTTTCCTGGTATTTGGGATTAGATAAATAGATCCTAACAGAAAAGCAAACTGTACTTTATGGTTAGCAAAATTTTTTCAGATATAGAGAAATTAAAAGCAAAAACTGGTTGGTTTCTTGTTTTCTTTGTTGTTACTGTTGTTTCACAGCAGTACAAAAGATGAAATAGCAGATCAGGTCATGTTTAAATGCATTTGAGGTGTGATTTAAAAGATTTCAAGGAGGCTGGAGTGATAGCACAGCACATAGGGCATTTGCCTTGCACACAGCCAATCCTGGTTCAATTTTCAGCATCCCATTTTGAGCACCGCCAGGAGTAATTCCTGAGTGTAGAGCCAGGAGTAACCCCTGTGCATCACCAGGTGCGACCCAAAAAGCAAATTAATTAATTAATTAAAATAAAAGATTTCAAGGACCAGAGAGGTAGTACAGCCACTCAGCCGACCCGGGTTTTATCCCTGACACCACATATTATCATTAAGTCCCACCAGGAGTGATCCCTGAGTGGAGAACCAGGATCCCAAACTAAAGCAGGTTTTTTTTTTAAATAAAATATTTATAAAATACTTTTTTTGGCTTTTAAAAAAATTTATTGAATCACCGTGAGATAGTTACAAGCTTTCATGTTTGGGTTACAGTCACACAATGATCAAACACCCATCCCTCCACCAGTGCACATTCCCCACCACCAATATCCCCGGTATATTCCCCTTTTCCCACCCTCCCCCTGCCTCCATGGCAGACATGATTCCCCATAATCTCTCTCTACTTTTGGGCATTATGGTTTGCAATACAGACCCAGAGAGGTTACCATGTTTGATCCTTTATCCACTTTCTGCACACATCTCCCATCCCGACCGATTCCTCCAGCCATCTTTTTCTTAGTGATCCCTTCTCTATTCCAGCTGCCTCTCCCCTTTGCTCATGAGGCAGGTTTCCAGCTATGGAGCAATCTACCTGTCCCATGTATCTACTATCCTTAGGTGTCAGTCTCATGTTATGTTGTTTTATACTCCACAAATGAGTGCAGTCCTTCTTTGTCTGTCCCTCTCTTTCTGACTCATTTCACTTAAGCATGATAATCTCCATGTCTATCCATTTATAAGCAAAGTTCATGACTTCA
Source organism: Sorex fumeus (assembly GCF_029834395.1). Lineage (NCBI taxonomy): Eukaryota > Metazoa > Chordata > Mammalia > Eulipotyphla > Soricidae > Sorex > Sorex fumeus. The sequence goes on from NW_026606188.1 coordinate 31,193,426, forward strand.
TCTCTCCTGATAGCTGCATAGTATTCCATTGTGTAGATGTGCCAAAGTTTTTGGTCACATCTCGTAGTTCTCAGGGCTTAGTTCTGGCTCTGAACTCAGGAATCACTCCTGGCATTGTTCCGGAGACCATATGGGATGCTCGGGGATCAAACCCGGGTTGACCATGTGCAAGGCAAATGTCCTACCCACTCCAGCATCCAAAAAGACTTTCTTTAAACTAGTGTCATAATCAGAAAATTATTTCTTAAAAAATTACAACCCTCAAATGTGTTGCCAGATCTTAATCATCTTCAACTTTGGTGTTTGGGATCACTGGGTACACACTCCATTATTGACCTCCATTATTGATTTTCCTGACTATGCCCTCTTTTGCTCTTCTGGTATTGATTTTTTTGGGGGGGTCATTTTTCCCCTTACTCTCTTGAGTACTCCTGGTGGTGTGAGCTCTCACTTCCATGTTTTAATTTTATGTGATTCTGCAAGAAATCCCATTTTTTTGTGCTTCAAAAAGTGTACATTTGTATGGCCTCAGCATTGCCTGCATGCTGGTGACCTGTTTTGAAAGAAGATTTGAAACACTATAATTGTAAATGTAAGAGTTGTAAACACTATAATGTTTAGAGCTGTAATTCTAAACATTTCTTCATTTGTGCACTAAAGTATTGATTTCTGGTTTTCTACCTAACTGAATGTTGAAAATCTAAATTAATGTTTCTAAATAGATATAAAGCATTAAGAGGTTACCTAGTCTCACTCTGGTTGCTTGGCTTCATCCCAGCATAAATCTATAGAATAGTTTCAGGACAGCTTCACGAGGAAGATTTAAATCTAACAAGTCCAAAACTGTCTTCTCATTCCCAACCCTTTGTTTTCTAATTCCCCTGTTTGGTGACATTTAGTGATACAGTTTCGAAAGTTGGAACCTACTCTCATTTATTCTCTTTTACTGCCATCTCTAAACTCTATAATTTCTTTCCAAAGTTCTGCTAGTTGGTTACTATGTTCCTTTCATATGCCTAAATAAATACTGTATCCCTTTCACACCAAAAGAGGAAATAGTCTTATAAAAATCTCTCCCTTGTTTATTAACTTGTATCTCAAATTTAAACAACTCTTCCTGACAGCCAAGACATTCTGTTTTGGAATTCTGCCTTCCATAGCCAAGTTTGTGTCTCTCTGTGTTCTTCACTACTAGCATCTTTCATCCTTTAATACCTTTTGGAAACTCCCTTTCCATTCCCAAACTAGTAGTTTTTCTCATGTCTGACACCTCCATTAAATATCTCATGGCTGATACTGCCATTAAATTCCACTTTTGTTGTCATTCTTTGTGTTACCTACCACTGAGCAAAAGTTCCACCTGTTCCATGGAGTCTTTCCTTAATTTTCCTTTATTTCATTTCATTTCTTTGATTTTTCATAATACAATGATTACAGACATTACAGAATAATATAATAGTGTCTAAAGTTTGAGTCTCAATACTGTCTATTTAGAGCTTGTAAAGATAGCACAGTATACTTGATTTAATACATTCTTGTTTATTGATTCCTACAACTCCAGTTAAAGCAGAGAAAATAATAAAGTCAGCCATGTATTTGGAACCCTGTGGAATATTTAAGAATGATATGGTTGACTCAAACTCTAGTTAAACCAGTAAATTCTTCCATATGACTTGATGAGAACATGTCAGATATTTTTGTGTGTACGGTATAGGAATGGTGTGATCATGTTATTTTATAGTACAAAAGACAAAAAGATGGGAGACTAGAGAGAAGTCATTGAGAAGACTTTTTAATTCTTCTTTTAAAAACTTGTCTGTTAAAACTACGAGCTTAGTTCAGTGTTTGAGACATTTTTAAATACTCAGGACCTGGTGATCTGATAATACAAAGAAAAACTGACCTTTTATTGCTTTCATATTTAATTGACAACTTTTTATTAAAAGACCATATAAAATGGCCAAAAATGCCATTATTTTTCTTTTCCAATTACACACAAATACATTTGCATAGATTTCAGTTTAAGATATGATTTCTTTTCCATTTTAAATATTCTCTTTATAGATTCTTCTAAGTCAGGAAGTAGAAGAACAAATTATTGTCATTTCTTCCCAGAGTTGTGGCCTTTTTCTATATGGAAAGAATAATGAACAAACTCAGTAGTTTTCAAACGTGGAATTCTTCCATCGTTTATACACACTAGTAAAATTTCAATTTTACATTTTCTTGAGTCATACCTGGTGATACTCAGGGTTTACTCTGGCTCTCCCTCCACTCAGGAATCACTCCTGAGGTGCTTAGGGGACCATAAGGGCTGCCAGGGATTGAAGTCACATCACCTGCATGCAAGGCAAGCACCCTTACTTGCTGTACTATTGCTTCACCCAATTTTACCATTTTTAAAAAGAAAATGTTTACATATATAAAGTGTGTGTGTGTGTGTATATATATACATATATGTATATATACATATATATAAAGCGTGTGTCTGTGTGTATGCACATACACATATATAAGATCCCTTGAATTAGGAGCTCAAATTTATGTAAATTGAGTGATGGAAACAAGATAGAAAAATTTAATTAACAATAGTCATATAATCACACTTGATCACTTCCGGTTAATTGTCGATTTGCTCGAGCAGGCGCCAATAACATCTCCATCTGTCCCTGTCACGTGCTAGTGTCGCCCAATGGCATATAATCACAGATCTTAAAAATATAATCACAGATCTTGCTAGTTTCCTATTGGAAGAATATGGCAAATCTCAGTAAAGTATTCCCAGTATTAATATGAGGAATAAGATAGCTACACTGTGTACTGATATGGTTTAAGCTAATTTTATCAAACTCGGCAACTACTTATGAAACCAGGCATACTCTAGATATTCTAATATTTCATTTACTGTATATAAACATTTTAGGTTCAGTGACTTAGAGGTATATAGAATATGTCTTTGATAGTGTGCTATGATCTATCTGAAAGGCTATAGAAAGAAAAGATTCGTTTCTTAATTTTCATTTATTAATTTTTATTTTTAAGAAAAGATTTCTTTTTCTTGCCTTTGTCGTGGCTCTGCAGTGATCAGGGATTACTCACACATATGGTCATCCTGTTTGACAAGGTTGCACACATACTCACCGGGAACCACACTCCTTTAATTGTCATTTTTATCAGCAGTCACTGTTACTTGGGTCATACTCCTGACCATAGTGTTTGTATATCTTTAATTTTGATGCTTGCTAGAGGTCACATACTGTAGTTGCAATACTCGTAACTAAATGCACCCGGTTGAGGTGTGCACAGATCACACATTCTGTGGCCACACTAGGGGTTTTAAACAGCAGAGTCACCAGGACCCATGGCACACGTGGGAGGAGTCACAGGGATGAGCTCAGGTCTGTGAGCCAGGGACTTTTTTCATTGAGACATTCCTTGGGCTCCAGAATTTCTTTTTCTCTTTTTTTTCTATGTTTATGTCTATTTATTCACTACTTTTCTGCACATTTTTAGTTTTTTAAAAGTGAATATAGGGGCTCGGGAACTAAGTCAGCAGCTGGATCTCATGACTTGTATGCTCAAAACCCAGGTCTGGCACCACAGGGATCCCTGAGTACCTCTGAGTATAGTGCTGGTGGCCCGTGAGCATCAGGGAGTCCCCAAAAAAGGATTCTGTTTTGCTGAAATAGTAGCCTTAACATCAGTAGATTCTGGGAAAATGACATTGAGCAAACGGATATATAACCAAAGTGTGATTATATAAAAGGCTAAATTAATGTAAATGTTACTTAGTTCTGCAATTCATTTCTAGTCACAAAACATCTGCAAATGTCTAAACAAAGATCCAATATACTTTTAATATCACACAAAATTTTTGTTCCTTCACTATCTAATCCCCTTATTCCAGTTCAGTTCACAGCAGATCACTGACATAGTGGGACAACCCTGGGCAGGAAACCCTGCAGAACTCACACACATCCTCACTCAGACTGGCACAATTACAGCTATCTGTAAGCCTCAGTCCCCATTTGAGGGATGTAGGAGGAAACTAGAGTGGGAACCTATGAAGACACAGGAAAACATGCAAATGCACTGATTGGCCGCTGCCAGGAAGTAGCTTACTTTTTCTTGCTAGTGTTAAAATGTTGTTCAACGAGCTGCTGTATGTCAACTGACATTGGTGTTCTCAGTTTGCAGTCACATAAGTTATAAAGAAAAAATAGTGAAAGAATTAAGATCATAGAACTAGGGCCAGAGTAGTAATTCAGTGGGTAGGGTGCTTGTCCTGCATGCAGCAAACTCTGGTTTTGATCCCTGGTACCACATAGGTTTCCCTAAGCTCCACCAAGAGTGATCCCTGAGCACAGAGCTAGGAATAAGCCCTGAGCACTGCCGGTTGTGACCAATCCCTCACTTTGCACTCCCCTCCAAAAATCAGCAAAAAAGAGCTAATGAATATATATAAATATATAAATATAAATATATATTGAATATAATGAAACTAAAATGTTTCCATAATTCTATTAATAAAGGTTTATTAAATGTGTTTCAGAAAATACAAATAAGAGGGATGTGGCTTAGTGGCAGATTTCATCTTTCATATGTGTAAGACCTTAAGTCCCAGCACTTCATAGAAAAAGGAAAACAAATTCATTGCATCATATTGCTTTCGGTAATATGTTTAGTGAGAGCCAAATTATTTTTCCATCCATTGAAAAATAAATTTGGTTATTTATTGTTTTATCACTTAATTTTAACATTTTAATGGGATTTGTTTTCTTTTGTTGTTTTGTTTTATTTTGGGGTCACTTCCCAACAGATCAGCAGCTCACTCCTGATTCTGCGCTTAGGATCAGTTTTGGTGGGCTCAAGGGACCCTATGGCAATCAGACTTAGGATCAAACCCAAGTGGGTTGCATGCACGGCAAATACCCTACCCACCCTGACCCCTGATGTTTAATAATTTACACAACCCATTAAACTGTCATACAAATATAAGAATAATTATGTATGTTTAGGGTACATTTGTCATTTTTTTTTTCTAATGTAGACCATTGACCCAAATGTTTTAGAGGTTTTGGATGAGTTTTGACCTTTGTACTCCTAGTTCTCTGAACCCTTGTGTAATTAAAAAAATTTTTTGAATAAACTTATCACGGGATAGGTTATTTAAATAGGCTTAAGCCATAATCTCTGCTATCTATATCAAAATAGCATCATTTCATCTATTACAAATTTAATCATTTTAATTCTCATTGTCATTAAAGTTTTATAGCTATTAAGTGTTTTTATTCATGTTTCATTTCTTCGTGTAATTATTTCTTAATCTCATAATTATAGCTCATTTTAAAATGATGTCTTCCTAATTATAAAGTTAGAAATAGTAAAAAACCCTTTTCCGTCCTTTTTATTTCAAATAGATTTGGATTTAGACTGTCTAAACAACTTGGAAATCTGCTCACACCATATTTTGGTGTCTGACTTCTTCCCTGATTATTGCTCCATTTAGACATAGTGTCTTCTAGAAATTAATTTCAGGAGAGTTATATAGATACATAAATTTTAACAATGTAGAGTAAAAAAATCATTGTTATTTTCGATAATTCTGACTGGCTTTATGTTTCAATTTAGAAAACATCATCATTTCTTTTTCTTATTTATGTATTTTTGGCTTAGGGGCCACACCCATAGGTGCTTGGGGGCTACTCACAGCCCTGTACTTGAGGGGTTGATTGCTCCTGGTGGCACTCAGGGGCCATGTATTGCCATGTGTTGCCAGGGCTCAACCCACTGGCTCTACGACTCTCTTTTGCCATTTATTTAGTCATTCCCAGTAATTATATATTTTGATTATTGTCATTTTAATTATAAATATGGAATCTGTGAACATCCTACCTATTATAATCTATGTATGTCACTGATTAATTCCTTAAAAAATATGTCTGAAATTATTGGGTTTAAAAATATACAACTTAGGGATCGAGATGAGAGCTCTAAGGACTGAGATGTATGCCAGGCATATACCAGGTTCCATACACAGTTCTCAGCATGACATGGACCCCAGTCATTGCTGGGGGCAGGGGTCACTCTGGTAGTGCCCAAGCACCACTGGGGTAACCTTGGTATAACCCTCAGCCCTGTTGAGTCAGAGCACCACTGCATTTCCAAACCTGAACATTAAAAATCTGCCTCACACAGCTGGGTAGAATATCACTAGGATAGCCCTGAAATCCTCCTGAATACTGCTTGTGAGGTTCCCACCCATTCACCACCGCAAGCACAGTGGGTAGGGCGTTCGCCTTACAAGCGGCCAACATGGTCGACCCGAGTTCGATTCCTCTGCCCCCTCGGAGAGCCCGGCAAGCTACCGAGAGTATTCGATATGCCAGACACAGTAACAACAAAGTCTCCAATGGAGACGTTACTGGGCCTGCTCGAGCAAATCGACGATCAACGGGAGGGCCTTTACCTTTACCTTTTATAAAACTTATTAATACTCAATGTATTTGTGCCAAATTGTTTCATAGAGAAAAATTTGTGTTTAGCTAAGTAGTTGAATATGAGAAGTGAAAGTGAGTTCCTGGATTTTTGCAAATACTTAGTAACTTAGTGACTTTATTTCCTATAGCCATCTACTAAGAATAAATTTGTATTCCTATGTTAGCCAATCCAGGAATCAATTTAGCATTGTTTATCATTAGTTTATCATTTTTTCAGAATTTTTATTTCTTCATATTATCCATACTGCAGTGTACAAAAGGGGCCATTCATGCATTTATAGAAAAATGTACATTTAATTGGTTTAGAATAAAGTGGAAGAGACTACCCTTATCTTAATGTCTGTCTGTCTGTCTGTCCTCCCGTTGTTCATCAGTTTGCTTGAGCAGGCCCATTAACTTCTCCATTTTGAGACTTCTTGTTACTGTGTTTGGCATATTGAATACGTCACGAGTAGCTTGCCATGCTTTGCCGTGCAGGCAAGGTACTCTCGGTAGCTTGCCGGGCTCTCCAAGAGGGGTGGAGGAATTGAACCCGGCTCAGCCGGGCTGGCTGCACACAAGGCAAACACCCTACTGTTGTGCTATTGCTCCAACCCTCTGGTTTCTCTTCAGATTGTATCTTAATGTATTTTACTCAGATCTTTTGTTTTGCATACAATGCCTTGGTGTGTAATATTGTGATGTAGAATCTACCTGCTATACAATAATGGCTCTGAGGAATTTTCTATTCCACAAAGAGCAGTTTTAGTCATAACAAATATATCTATGTATCCTTCATTTCAGGAAGTGGATGAACCAAACTGACATCTCTTTTTATTTAAGTAATTATCTTTTAAAAAATGTTTATTTAAGCACTATGGTTTGCAAAGTTGTTCATAAATACAGTCGTTACAGGCTTTCAGTGTTCCAACAACATTCCCAGCACCACAGTGACCTTTTCTAAGTAGTTTTATTTAAAGAAATTTGCTTAGAGAAATATGAGGAGAGAGAGAATGACAGATAGATGTTCAGGAGAGAACATGGGCTTCTCTCTAAGGGTGAAAGCAAGAGTACACATCTCAGGTCAAGATACAGGCCAGTGTCCAGGGTGGAGAAGGAGCCAACACTGACATTCTTCACATAAAAATAGAGCAGTTCCTGCTGACTTCCCAATTAATAACCACCCAGCCCAGTTCACTGTGGCTTCCCTTCCTCCTTGCTTATTTGTAACATCAGATTAGGGGCTGGGAGCGGTGGAGGGGGGGAGGGGAAGCATTCTCCGGAGCCTTTGCTTTTGAACCAGAGCTTCAGCAGGGGTAAAAATCTTGCTGACGGTTTTATTCTTTTGGAAGTTTTAAACATGTTGCATCATAGTTGTGCGTTTGTTTCTCATGAGAAATCTGGTACTCTTTCTTATCTTTGTTCCTCTAACACACTCTTTCTCTTTCCTTCTCTCTGGCTACTTGGAAGATAATCTTTTTGTCACTGGACTTTCAGCAACTTGAATTTGATATTCCTGATATAATTTTATTAATGTTTGGGCTATTTGTTTAACTGTGTGCTGAAAGGTAAAGGAATAAACATGATACAGACAAACATGATAACCTCTCAGTACCTGTGTTGCAAACTATAATGCCCAAAAACGGAGAGAGAGAGAGAGAGAGAGAGAGACGAGAGAGAGAGAGAGAGAGAGAGAGAGAGAGAGAGAGAGAGAGAGAGAGAGAAGTGCCAGGTGCCTGCCATAGCGGCAGGAAGAGGGGTTTTCAGGTGGTGGGAGAGAGAGGGGCAGGAGGGAAACTGGGGACATTGGTGGTGGGAAATATACACTGGTGGATTTAGTTCTGAAATAGAGTTGTTCCTTAGCAATACTTTAATCCTTTCAGTTTTTACTTAATGATTTGTTGAGCCAGTCTAAAGCTTGGCAGGCAGTGTTAGGACTTTGCTTGATTTTCTGTCTCTTAATATTCAGAATCTTAAAAAAAAACCCAATAATTTCCATTGGTATTGTTTTAACTTCAGGATGAAGAATAAATCCTTTTTTTTCCAATGCAAAAGTCTTAGATCATTTACAATTTCTTTTTTTTTTTTGTAATGAATCACCATGAGATAAAGTTACAAACTTTCGTGATTACGTTTCAGTCATACATTGATCGAGTACCCATCCCTCTGCCAGTAACCATTCTCCACCACCAATGTTCCCAGTATCCTTCCCTCCACCCCCAACTTATCCCCCTGCCTGCCGCTGTGGCAGGCACATTCCCTTTTACTCTCTCTCCTTTTCGGTATTATGGTTTATAATACAGGTACTAAGTGGACATCATGTTTGGCCCATAGTCTGCTTTCAGCATCTATCTCCCATCCTGAGCGAGCCCTCTAGTCATCTTTGTGGAATGTTTGATAACAGATAGTGTGTGATCAATTCCTGGTCCCTTTTGGTGGGACTTTTTTTTTTCTGAATGCTGATTGTTGTATTTTGTTGTCCAACTTGAAAGGAGTGGTAAGTTTTGCTTCAGCAACCATTTATGTTATCTGTGTATCAGTTTAGACTTTTGAGAATTTGTTTTTAAGCATTGGTAGGAAGCTTTATAGTAGTTTTTACTATAAATGTCATGCTTTAAGTATAAGAGCATGACATATGAATACTTTAGGTCTTCAACAGAGTCTTTTCACTATGCCTCAAAAAAACGTAATCCCTGGACTGGAAATGTGGCTGAGTTATAATGTATAAGGCCCAGTGTTCACTCCTTGGCAACACACAGACACACACACAGACACACAACACATACACAGCGTCTCATGCAGGTGCAAGACAATCCTGGTTAAAGTTCTGGAGCTCTGTCTTTGATAACTTTCTTCTCTTCTGTGATCACAAATCACAAATCATCCTGTTATTCGTCGATTGCCTCGAGCAGGCCCCAGTAACGTCTCCTTCATCCTAGCCCTGAGATTATATTCAAGGCTCTTTAGGAGAATGAGACCCATCATTGTTACCGGTATTTGGCATATTGGGTACGCCACAGGGAGTTTGCCAGACTCTGCCGTCTGGGCAGGCTATATTCGGTAGCCTGCCAGTTTGTCCAAAGTAGGAATGAGATAATAAGATGTCATAATAAGATGTCCAGGAGCTGGTTTTTATAGTCTCTGAGTCTTGGCCGTTGATGGGATTACACGGCACCAGGGCGCCAGTTGGTGGGTGTGACCCCCGCCTATTGGAATTTGGAGGATCTGGGTGGAGGATGCTCGGCCCAAATCCGAGTAGGCTTGGAGATCTCGGCCCTGGAACCTGCGTGACTTTGTCCCTCTGCCAGTAGCTTCATGTGTGCGGAGAGTGGTCTCAGCATGGTGGTGGCTGGTCCTGGAGGTCTTTGGCTGCTGGAGCCCTGTTCGGGGTGGGGAGGAAAGCTCAACCCGCTCCCCTCCAAGGGGTCCTGGCGAGCGAGGACAGTCAGGCGCGGGGGCAGGAGACTGCACTGTTCTCTTCCGGGAGCTGGTTTTTATAGTCTCTAAGTCTTGGCATGAATGGGATTACATGGCGCCAGGGGCCCAGTTGGTGGGTGTGACCCCCGCCTACGGGAATTTGGAGGATCTGGGTGGAGGATGCTCAGCCCAAATCCGAGTAGGCTTGGAGATCTCGGGATCTCCTGTGATATGCCCTAAAAATTTCAATGTCTTCAGCCTCCCTATACTCTGAAACTCCTGTCTTTTCAGTTCAGGAAGATCACTTTTCCTCTTCCCTATGTGACAGCCCAGAGATTCCCCCAACTCTTAAGAGTTCATAGAGATCGCCCTTTTTTTTGCATGTCTATTGATCCTCACTTTCTCTCTCTGAAAACATTTGCTTCTAATTTGTTTATAATTTTTCAGCATAATGCAAGTTCTGGAGCGATAGCACAGCAATAATTTTTCAGCATAATGCAAGTTCTGGAGCGATAGCACAGCGGGTAGGGCGTTCGCCTTACAAGCGGCCAACATGGCCGACCCGAGTTCGATTCCTCTGCCCCTCTCAGAGAGCCCGGCAAGCTACCGAGAGTATTCGATATGCCAGACACAGTAACAACAGAGTCTCCAATAGAGACGTTACTGGGCCCGCTCGAGCAAATCGACGATCAACGGGAGGGCCTTTAATGCAAGTTCCATACCAATTACTCAGTAATTGTGGCCAGTAGCAGAAATCCTCAGAGTAATGTATTTTGGGGTGAAGAAAGATGAGCTGGGGGCCTTTCTGCCAGTACTCAGGAGTCACCAGGACTACAGCCTGTGTTTAGAGAGGACATGAGGTATCATGAACCCAGGGCTTCACATTTAAAAGGCATGTGCCCTGCCGTTTAAATTACATCCACAGACAGTGACATTTTAAACACATTAAGTCATGTCACACCTTTGCTCAAAACTGTTCATTCACTCCTCCTTTCAATTAGAATACTTTAGATGCTTATAAGTATGGTCTGCTTCCCCTGTGAATTCTACACTTCGCCCAACTTACTCCATTCCCGGCATTCTGAGCTTCTTGTTACTACTGGAACCATCAAGCATCCTTGACCTAGGTTCTACATCCTCTCTTTTTCCTTTCCTTGGTCAGCACTTGTTCTTGATAGGCATGGGTAGCCATGGGCAGCCTTTCTCTCAGACCTTTCAACTTCTTAATAACCTTTCCTTTTAAAATGTCTGTCATTTCTTTACAGTATCCAAGTATCCAGCCTTTTTTTTTCACATCACTCTGATTTTTTCCCCTAAGCATTTGTCTCTTCCTGACATACTATATTTTTCTTATTTTTCTCATTCATTTCTTTTCCCCCCCCCCACTTTATTTAAACACTGTTATTTACAAAGTAGTTCATGATGTGTTTGTTACAGGCAATACCTGTATATACTGTGTTTGGTCAGTATTCAAACACCAATCCCACCACCAGTGTGACCTTCCCTCTAACATTGTCCCCATTTTCCCAACCATCCCTCAAGTCCATCCCCCTTAGCAGGCCCAAAATAATTTATTTTATGTTACTTGTTACCATTAAATGACTAATTTAAAAATTGTTAATTAAAAATAGTAAAAGAAAATTTGTGAAAATTGTTATATCTCACTATGGGGACCTTACATGCTTGTCTGAGGGTTTACTATGCTATTGTTGCTATTTGAGCCTTCTGTGTTAATATTTTGTTAATTGAACTTAGTTGGATGCTATGTTACTTTCCCATCTAATTTTGTTTGATTCTCCTGGGATGTCAGTATTGTCCCATTTGGAGAAGTCCTGCAGCCCCATATGTGGCCACATGCTCCAGAAACACCAGAATATTTAATCGGGCTTGTGCTTACATGGCAAAAGTTGTGGGATATGGGTGTGGCTCCCGGGGCTTCCAGAAGTATGAGGGTTTGAGGAGAGGAGGCCTTCTTCCCCCACTCCAAGAAGACCCCAGAGTTCTTGGGGTGGGAGTGGGGAAGGTGTACCTGGAAATTTTGGCAGTTTGACCAATCTGTGCCATTCAGTCATGAGGTGGTGGGATCTGGCCATTAGGAAGGCAGCAGCTGTTCCGGTATGAGTGCAGATGCCAGGCTTGGGCAGGTCAGGACATGGCCCACTCCCCCTTCCAAGAGGGAGTTATTTACAAAGTTACAGTTTTTAACAGTGTTTACTTTGTAAATAACAGTGCCCCAGAGTTCTCAGCTGGAAACTGCATATCCATGAATATTTGGTGGCTAGTTGATCTCTTCTGAGATTTGATTATGAGTCTGTAAAGTTGGGCCAGTAGATGAGCTTACATGGTGGGTGATGTGGGATGTGGGTGTGTCACACTCATTTCTTACTGCATTCTGCCTTAAGAACCAAGCTTCACAAAGCCAAGGATCATTTGTCTGTCTTGTTCCCTATTACATGGTATATACTGAGTATATTATTTTATTATTTTATTTGATATTTTTTAAGTTAAACACAGAAAGTTAATATTAACATACTGCATTTTTCCTCAAAAAGTCCCTTAAGAATTCAAGATATAACTAGCTAAAACAAAATTTCTTGCCCATGATTAAGTGAAATTTCTCACTTACGTTTCAAGTTTATATGCCTTGCTTCTTCCTTCCTTCCATCTTTCCTTCTTTGTCTCCCTCTTTGCCTCTTTCCTTTCCTTCCTCACACTTTCAAGACAAGCGTTGTACTTCTGAGCTACATCCCAGCCTTTAGATGATTCATATTTCCAATAGACTTTTCTATAGTTACAATTTCCATGTCTAATAATTGCATTGTTTAAAGTCTGCCTTTAACCAATCAAATTTTTGTTTAACATTCCATTTGTAAATGTAGTATGTTAATCCTCCCCCTTAATGACATAATAATTGCAATACTGGACAGCGATCTCAGATTTCAATAGAAGAAGCCCAACTTGCACCAAAGTTTTTCGCTCTCAGAATTTCAGGAAAGGTTCAAGTAACTGAACCAGGAGGAGTAGGGGTTTAGATAGTTGTGAACTGGAGATTCTTGGGCTGACTCATAAAAACTGGTTGTATAGCTCTCTTTTCAGTTCCACAGTCAGTGATGTTATATTGGTTGCTTAAGTTTCTCTGTGGTAATACTCTCTGCAAGAATTAGATAGACACTGGAAAGAAAGGCCTCTTCACCACTTCTGTTCTCTTCCCTTATCCCCACTTGCTGTTTGTTAACTCTTTTACTCCACCACTAAATTTGAGCAGATAGGAAAAATGAAAGCTGGTGTCAGGGGCTTATAGGTCTTCAGAATTTTGCTGAGAAATCTGAGTTCTTCGCAGAGGTTCTTTTCTCAGGAAGGCTGACACCCTCTAATGAGATAGGCCTCCCGTAATGCCTCTGAAGTTAATGTTACTGCATACTCCAACACCATAGAGAAACTCATTTTCTCAGTTACAACATGCTAGAGAAGGTCCTTGGTTAGATTGGCACTGCTGAGTTTGGGGGACAGGAGGAAGACAAAGAAATTGAGGGCATCATCACAGATGGGCTATATTTATCCCAAAATTGCCATTTGAAGTCTCTTTCTTGAGGGAGAGGGAAGGGACTGTACAGACTTGATGTCTTTACTATACTTGCTCAAATATAAACTAAGTACAAATGCAAAATAGCTCACCAATAACATTTTAGTTTTGAATTTATTTTTCAAATAATTTTCATCATGCTTTAAACATCTATCTTGATAGAATTATTTCTTGGCGATAGCACAGCGGGTAGGGCAACTGCCTTGCACGCAGCCAACATGGCCGACCCGAGTTCAATTCCTCCGCCCCTCTCGGAGAGCCCAGCAAGCTACCGAGAGTATCTCGCCCGCACAGCAGAGCCTGGCAAGCTCCCCGTGATGTATTCGATATGCCAAACACAGTAACAACAAAGTCTCCAATGGAGACGTTACTGGGCCCGCTCGAGCAAATCGATGATCAACGAGAGGGCCTTTACTTTACTTTGGAAATTGTGTTTCCCCTTTCTCTCCCTTTCCATTGTTGTGGTGGTGGGGATGAGTGGGTTGAGCTCTTGATTGTGGTGCCCATACAGCTGATTGCAGTCTGCTGGTGGTCACACACTGGTTTTGTGGCCCAGGAGACTCAACTTAGCAAGAAGTTCAAGATCTCACTGGCATGGGGGCATAGGAGACAGGGCCCAGGATTGAGGCCTCATTTGCCTGCAAGTAAGGAACTCTGCCCCTGAGCTATGTCTGAGCCTCTAACGTGGTCATTTAAAATGTTGAGATGAGTTATTTATTTATCTTTTAGGGTTTGAGCTACAGTTTCGATTAGGCCCAACTTTACAGGGAAAGTCAGTTACTGTGTATACGAACTACCCATTTCCTGGGGAACCATTTAATCGAGAAAAATTCCGTTGCCTGGAATGGGAAAATCCAACAGAAAGAGAAGATGACTCTGATAAGTATTGCAAACTTGATCTTGAGCAAGCTGGATCATTTCAGTATTACTTCCTTCAGGGGTAAGTAGGATGTTCTGTTTGAAAAAAAGAGTTTACTTATTTTATAACTTTTAAGTTATCTCACTTACAAGAATGGAGCAATAGCACAGCAGGTAGGGCATTTGCCTTACACGTGGCTGACCCGGGTTTGATTCCTCTGTCCCTCCCAGAGAGCTTGGAAAGCTACTGAGAGTATCTCACCCACACAGAAGAGCCTGGCAAGCTCCCCATGGCGTATTCGATATGCCAAAAACAGTAACACCAAGTCTCACAATGGAGATGTTACTGGTGCCCACTCAAGCAAATTGATGGACAGCAGGATGACAGTGCTACAGTGCTACACTTATAAAAGTTACCTGAATCACAGCAGTGGATTTTTTACTAGAGTTACTTGAGATGCAAAAAGAATATAGCTGTGTTTTGGAGGTTGATAACAAAGCTAATTTGAGACAGTATTTTAATTTTTTTAAGTAATGCCATTATTATTATTCTAGTTTTATCATACAGGCTAATTATAGGGTGGTATTTATTTGGGTCCTCTCATTATTATTAAATGATTTTAGTATAATGATTTTTTCATTAAACTAACATTGTTATATACTTTATATATTGTATTATATAATTACATGTAAAATAGAAAAGGATAAAGCTGGATTTGTTCATTAATTTGTATTGCAACATTTTTGTTGTTGTTGTTGGGGGCCACACCTGGCACTGTTCAGGGTTTACTCCTGGCTCTGTGCTCAGAGCTTTCTCCCTGCTCTCTGTTCAGGGTTTACTCCTGGGCATGGGGGACCTTATGGGATACTGGGACACCTGCTGGCTTCTCTTGGTGGATTGGGCACTTGCAAGGCAAGTGTCCTCCCTGCTGTAATATCGCTCCAGCCCCTAACAACATTTTAAATAATTTTACATGCTTATAATATGTGGAATGCATTTTAAAACAGGACAATTCACCTTCCAGTTAAATAGAACTGATAGATGAGAAATTTTTTTTTGCCATTAATTGAAAGGTTTTTGTTTCGTTTTTTTCCCCTTAGAAATGAAAAGAGTGGTGGGGGTTACATAGTAGTGGACCCTGTTCTACATGTTGGTACTGATAATCATGTGTTACCCTTGGACTGTGTGACTCTCCAGACATATCTAGCTAAGTGTCTGGGACCCTTGGATGAATGGGAAAGCAGACTCATGGTCGCCAAAGAGTCAGGTAATGGCAACTTGCTTTCTTTTTCTCTTTCTTCTCTTAAAGATAATATTGTTTCCTGTCCTTTGTTGTACAGATTTTAAAGCCTTTTATTTTCATTCTGTTTCTTACATTATTAATAAGTTTAGCTTAGAACCATATGAAATTTTTGAAATGAGATCAATTGACAAGTTATATGATTCAACTTAACACTAATAAAATAAAAACATTTTTTCCCAAGACATTGTTCTGATACGGTTTTACTCTGACACATGAAAGTTGGTAGTAAACTACTCACTGTGTTAGAAAAACATGAAATCAATATATATATATATATATATATAATATTAACTTCTCCATGTGGAAGGCATATGCTTCATTACATACCAAGCGTAAAATGCAAATTAAATTGGAATTTACCTTTTTTAAGATTAATATTAATTTTACCTTCAGGTTAAATCTACTGTGAAATAATAAATGAGAACTTCATTGACTTAACTGTAACAGAATATAAAAACTATGGAACATCAAAAACAAATATGCCATTCAACAAATATAAACTGAACTCAGTTTCTAGACTGTTATTTTTTTGTTGCGATATTATATCATTATCCCTACCTTAAATTTGAAGACCCTGATATCATTACCAGTTTCAGTAACTTTATCCACAAATGCTCGATTAATCAATTGCATAATGTCATTTGTGGTAAAGCCAGATTTGAACCAGTCTTTGATTACTTTTTTAGCTCCATAATTGTCTTGCTGCTTAGAATTAGAGCTAAAATTTATATTTTGCTTAATTCTGTATGACTTGGTTTTTCAGTAGTCTTTATTTTCTTATATTACAGGTTACAACATGATTCACTTTACCCCACTGCAAACTCTTGGCCTATCTAGGTCATGCTACTCCCTTGCTAATCAGTTAGAATTAAATCCTGACTTTTCAAGACCTAATCAAAAGTTTTCCTGGAATGATGTTGGACATCTAGTGGAAAAATTGAAAAAGGAGTGGAATGTTCTTTGCATTACTGATGTTGTATACAATCATACTGGTATGAGATTAACTATTTTTATTAATTTTGATGAGTTTTTTACTCTAATTATTACATTTTTGTTTCGTGTAACTTCAGTTTTGAAAATATAAGTGTTGTTTAAATATTCTTCAATTTAAATCACCTTATGTAGCAAACCAATCTTTCAAAGAAAACACTAATAGTTGAAGATAAAATCAATATTCAAACATTTCCTATATTATATTTATAAACATAGGAAAGTGATCATTAAAAGAGCAGAATTAGGGGGTATGGTGCCTCCAGCAGGTCAATCTGTACCTGTGAGGTGAGTGTATCAGCAGCCTGATGGTGCCTTCAGACTTCCAGATACCCCAAAATTGCTGTTGTGCCTTTGGCCAGACCCCAAAAACTTGGGGCAAAGTTTACCAAGAAAGTAAACAGCCAAAAGTTAGGTATGTGGGAAACACACCCACAAACCACCTCTGGCTCAGCTATATAATTGGACGCATGGCCTCTCTGGTTCCTGATTGAACTGCTTAATGGCCATGATCCCAGAGAATGAGAAACAAATCTTGAAACCCAGTGGCTTTTGGCAGAAATGGTCCGGTCCCTGCAGTAGGTTACCAGTTCTGGGCCAACACAGGTGGGAATAGGTTTCGTGCCTTGGCCTGTTCCCCCAGAGGCCCAGTGGCTGCCATCCTCCAGTGGCCATTGGACAGTCAGGTTTGGGGCCACAGTGACGAGACATGCAGGGCCTCACAGGATGGGGGTGGAGCCGGTCCTGTCCTCCCCACCCCAAAGAGACCCCAAGTCATTGCCCACGAACGGCCTCTCTGGCTCCTTATCAATCTGCTTAATGGCCATGATCCCAGAGACTCACAAACAAATCTCGAAACCCAGTGGCTTTTGGCAGAAATATGTCCGGACCCCACAGTAGGTTACTGTCGCCGTGCCACCCCAGGGGGAAAGGGTGTTATCCCTCCGCCTGCTTTCCCCTGGCAGCTCGGTGGCCGCCAACCTCCAGAGGCCACTGGACAGTCAGGCTTGGGCCCACAGTGACGAAACTTGTTGGGCCTCATGGATGTGGGGGTGCCGGTTCTGTCCTCCCCGTCCCAACGAGACCCCAAGTCATTGCCCACGAATGGCCTCCCTGGCTCCTGATGAAGCTGCTTAACGGCCATAATCCCAGAGACTCAGAAACAAATCTCGAAACCCAGCGACTTTTGGCAGAAATGCGTCCAGACCACGCAGTAGGTTACTGTCGCCGGGCCACCCCAGGGGGGAAAGGGTGTTGTCCCTCCGCCTGCTTTCCCCCGACAGCTTGGTGGCCATGATCCTTCAGAGGCCATTGGACAGGTTTGGGCCCGCAGTGATGAGACATTTTGGGCCTCAGAGAATGGGGGTGGAGCCGGTCCTGTCCTCCCCACTCCAATGAGACCCCAAGTCATCATCCACGAACGGCTTTTCTGGCTCCTGATCAAGCTTCTTAACGTCCATGATCCCAGAGACTCAGGAGCAAATCTCAGAACCCAGCAGGTCTTGGCAGAAATCCCTCCAGATTTAAGTGTTAAAATTTCAGAATTTCAAAATTGTGCGGCCACTACTGCAGCCACATGACATCATATGTTATTCATAACCAGCAATAGAAAACAAATTGTCTATTGTTGCCTTTTCAGCAGATCTGAGTGTTGGGGTAAAATCTCAAATAATAATGGTGGGTGTGGTGTCGAAATATTGAATGTGATCAAGGTAGAGAGAGAGTAATGTGGAAATCATCTGCCCCACAGGTGGGGAGAAGGTGTGGGATGGGGGCATACTAGGGTTATTGGGGGTGGAGAATGGGCACTGATGAATGTACGGGTGTTTCATTGTATGACCGAGACTTAGACCCAAAAGCTTTGTAACTGCTCTCATGGTGATTCAATAAATAAAATTATAAAAAATTAAAAAAGTAAGGTGGAGTTCATGCACAATTCAATCAGCTAATCAGTGGCTGAATAAATAGCAGTACTCTTACATAAAAAAAGAAAAAAGAGCAGAATTATTACATCACATATTTCATCTTACAAATCCTATGTTGTCATAGGCTGCAATTGTGTTATATAATTTTAAAAAAAAACTAGGGCTAGAGAGATTGTTCGAAAAGCTAAGCAAGTGCTTTGCATGTAGGAGGCCCAAGTTGAACCTCATGGTCCCCTGAGTGACCCCTAAGTACTACGAGATATGGCCTAACTCCCCCTATGACTGAGTAACTAT
This sequence comes from Sorex fumeus, assembly GCF_029834395.1. Classification (NCBI taxonomy): domain Eukaryota; kingdom Metazoa; phylum Chordata; class Mammalia; order Eulipotyphla; family Soricidae; genus Sorex; species Sorex fumeus. The sequence goes on from NW_026606188.1 coordinate 31,212,276, forward strand.
TATTTAAGAAGGGGAATTATTGGTAAATTCTTAGAATGGAAAGCTGAACAAAGAAATGTTTTTTTCATACTAAAAGGGTTCATTAAAGTTGAACTTTTGGAGACTGAGATTCCTCAGCAGTATATAAGTCTATAAAATATATCACAAGCTTTCCAATGGTCATTTTCAGGAAGATTATTGTTCCCTTCTCAGTCAGAGCAGCAGGACCTGGAGAATTTTCTAGCATTGATCAGCTTTTAGTTTAACTCAGTATACCTGGAGAATATTCTCTTCCACGTCTATACAATATAGAGAAATCTGAATACATTTTTTTCTTTTTGAGTCACACCCGGCGATGCACAGGGGTTACTCCAGGCATTTGCACTCAGGAATTACTCCTGGAAGTGCTCAAGGGACCATATGGGATGCTGGGAATCAAACCCTGGTTGACCGCATGCAGGGCAAACGCCCTAGCCACTATACTATCCTCCAGCCCCGGAAGTCTGAATACTTTTTGTGTTTTCTTTTTGTTTTTTTTAGGGCTACACTCTAAAGGTGCTCAAGGGATACTTGTGGCTCAGTGCTTGGAACTGAGAGTCACAGTTTGGGTACCTGTGCTGCTGGAACTGAACCCTGGACCTCCCAATACAAAGCTTGCACGCTAGCCCTTTGAGTTATCTCCCCTGGCCCTGAAAAACACTATCTTTTATCAATATTTATTTAAAATGTCATTATCTCAAATTCTTCCCAGTATCTTGCTTTTATTTATTAAAAAGTCTGGGAATCTACCAAGTAAACTGGTAAACTACCTTAGCTATCCCTTCCTTCCTTCCTTCCTTCCTTCCTTCCTTCCTTCCTTCCTTCCTTCCTTCCTTCCTTCCTTCCTTCCTTCCTCTCTTCCTCCCTTCCTCCATTCCTTTCTCCCTCCCTCCCTCCCTCCCTCCCTCCCTCCCTTCCTTTCTTTCGTCACACCCACCAGTAAAAGATGGTTGCAATGTACTTGTTGCTTTGTCAGTAATGTATACAACTAAACCTCTGGAGGTTTGTTACTAAAGAAAGAAAGGTGAATAAGGGGCCAGAGTGATAGCACAGCACATAGAGCGTTTGCCTTGCAGGTACCTGACCCGAGTTCAATCTGTGACATCCCAAACACTGCCAAGAGTAATTCCTAAGTGCAGAGTCAGGAGTAATCCCTGAGCATCACTGGGCGTGACCGAAAAAGCAAAAAAGAAAAAGAAAAAAAGGAAGAATAAAAACCAGGAGACAGAAGCCTCTGCCAAAGACTTTTTTCTGAAATATCTAATACATTTTGTACAATATAAGAGAACTAGTCTTTGCCTCAACCTAACTTATGAGTATTACAGATGACAGTGTGCTTTCTGTAAAGCAGATAATTTATTTTAAAAATTATCCAAGGCGAAATAGTTCAGTAAGATGAACACATACTTTGTATCAGGAAATCAGTTTGGTGTCCATCACTGAATGACCCCCTGACCACTCCTGGGAGCAGCTCCCTGAGCACCATCAGGTGTGGCCCCAAAACAAGAATTATCATAGGAGAGTCAAAATCCAGAATGACAGACGAGGACTTCACAGGCATACCCAGAAAAACAGCCATAATTGGCGAAAATTATTTTTTTAAACAGCCATCTAAAAATCTATGGAAATTTCCCTAAGTGCTTTCAGCTTATGGAAAAGCATTTATTCAAGAATATCAACTACTAGGCCCAAGGAGATGGCTTATTCCTTGTCTTGCCGACATAAGGCCATGAGTCCAGTTACCAGTGAAATCCAGTTACATATGCGGAGCCTGGTCTCCAGCTCTGTCATGTGGGACCCCCAACACCACAAAGAGTGTTTGATCTCCAACGCATAGCCAATTGTGAGCAGTCACTATAACCCAAGTGTATATACTGTAACGAAAAGATGCGTGAGCACTGAGGCCAGGAGTGTTACCCTTAGCCAGCACCACAGCTAAGTGAGCTCCCAGAATGCACCCAAGTCAGACATGCAGTTCACCAGGCACCCCACAAACAAGTATGTTCGACAACCCCAGTCACTCCCAGAACAGCAAAACGAAAGGAAAGGAGCAGAAAAGAAGGGTGTCCTAAGTGATAGTACAGTGAGCAAGGTATTTGCTTTGCCTGCAGCCGACCTCAGTTGGATCCTTGACACCCCATATGGCTCCCCAAGCAGCGCCAGGAATAATTCCTGAGTACAAAGCCAGAAGTAACCCTGAGCATTGCTGGGTGTGACTCAAAAAGAAAAAAAAAAGAGAAAGGAAATCTTCTAAGTCTCAGTAAGACCAGTGAGTGTCTGTGACATTGGAATCACAGCCCGCTTTCTCCTTCCACCCCGCCCTAGCTCCGAGTAGCAAGTCTACCACTAGCTGGCACAGCCAAGCATAGGCTCTCTCCAGCCTAAAGTTATTAGACTTTAACAATTGCAGTCTAATTAACAGTTGTATGGAGCAAGCTCTCAACATTGCTCATTCCCCCAGTGCTCTGTTGCCAGAACTCTGTATTCTAGGTAAGAACAGCTGAGAAGTCTGGGGCTCACTTACTCTGCCTATTCCCCATACAGTGAGGGATACCTCTACCCTCGGCATGGCAAGTCAGGAATACGCGGCTCCAAACGCCTTTGCTTCAGATTTCTTGTGAGGTGGAGATTCCACACCTGTAAAGGCAAGCCAGGAAAACCAGAGACTGCTGTCTCCATCACTAGTTTGTAGGGCAGTGACAGGGAAAAGATGAGTGTTGATATCTTGTTTCATCTTTAAACTTAACATAGGTACTAACTTCAGTTTATTTACAATTTTTTTCTTTTCTTTTTTAGCAACTAATAGTAAATGGATCCAAGAGCATCCAGAATGTGCGTACAACCTGGTGAATTCTCCACACCTGAAACCTGCCTGGGTCTTAGACAGAGCATTCTGGCATTTATCCTGTGATGTTGCAGATGGAAAATACAAAGAAAGAGGAGTCCCTGCTTTGATTGAGAATGACCATCAAATGAATGTCAGTATGTATAGAGGGGTACCACACTAAAATGATAAAATTTTAGTAAGCGTGTGGTGGAAAATTATTCAGAATCTTTTAAAATTATATATAATATTTACTAAAATCTATATATTTATGTGTAACTATTAAAATTTTTCAGTGCATTCGAACAATCATTTGGGAGGATATTTTTCCAAAGCTTCAACTCTGGGAATTTTTCCAAGTTGACATTTACAAAGCCGTTGAGCAATTCAGAGGACTTCTTTCACAAGGTGAAGTATCTGTGTGTATATACCAGAATGTTCGTATCAGTTAAAAAATTAACATGACTCTTAAGTGATAACTATATCTTCTTGATGAACAATTCAATATTTTATTGTATAAATAAAAATAAAATTTTAATTAAATTTTATTACATATTTATATTGTTGATTCTGTAAATTATCTGAGAGTTAGCTGTTCCAGACAGCTAAAGGCATAATTGAGATCTTGAGATCTTGAGACCTTTTCTTACTACTGGTTCCTTAATGCAGTGCTCAAAACACAGTAGAGTTCAATGTATGTTTCTTAAATGCATGAATGGAAATTGGACAGTGATTTTATCAGCTGACAGCAGGCTTGGAGGTGAGAGCTCTAATAAAGTATGTAGCCTGCAAACAGAGAGCATTTTGTGGCTATTCAAATAAGGAATTATAGAGCTAGAATAGATCCCAGAACTACTGCCTTCAAAGTAGGACCAGTATGGCGTCTTGGGTCAGATTCACGTGTTACTCTTAATACATGTATCCTTGGGGCCAGAGAGGTATTAGGTTCTTGCCTTGCTTGTGGCCAACCTGAGTTCAATCTCCAGCATCCTATGTGACCTTCCCTCCCCCTTGCCCCGCCAGGTGTGATCCCTGAACACAATAAGCCTTGAACATCACCAGGTGGTGTGTCCCCCAAACAAAAAACCATGAATGTTTTGACATTAATTTTTCCTCATGTCTCGTTTTGCTTTTAAAGGCCCTCTGTGTTCCCTTTCCTCTCATGTCTTTTCTCTTTCTAACCTATGTTTTATTATGCAGTAAAGAGAGGGAAAGTTAAATAATGCACAAATAAGACATGTCACTTCTTTTCCCCAAAATTTTCTTAGAGAGGACTATTAATAGGTTCTTTGCTACCCTTTGATAATTATGTTTCTTCTCAGACTCTTTCAAAGATACTAACATTAATGTCTTTTATGTAATTATGTGTGTATAAAAGATACGCATACACGACTACAACGTACTATTTAACAACATGCTCTTGTAGTTGACAGGAAGATTTTATTACAGCTAATTTTTTTCTTTTACCTTCTGGGTAGCAGCATGCTATTTTAAAATATTTAGATTCCTTTAGTCTGTTCGATAGATTGTATTCACTTTTTTCATTGCTCATTCAGTTGGTTTGAATGGAACTGCCTCTTCTGTGTTAGGGACTCTTCCAGACCTGGGCCTTCGGTGGTCAATGTAGCAAGGTCCTTGCCCGAGCACAGTTTCTATTCTTTTTGTCTGCCATGGGGCCACACCCACTGGTGCTCAGAGGCTCCTCTAGGCTCTGTGCTCAGAGGCTTCTCCTACCAGTGCTCAGGGACTATGAGTACCAGAAGTCAAACTGCTGCTTCCCATAGGCAAAGCGTGTACTCCCCGCCTCCCCCCTCATCCTAGAGAACTTGCTGTTTTGATGGTGGGATGGTCTCCCCACTGTTGGTGCCAGCTGGGCTATCGCCAGTGCTGCTTGGAGGCTCTGCAGAGCCAGGGCGCAGAGCAGAGCACTGTGCCTGCCAGGCCTGGGCACCGCCTTTGAGCCAGCTCCTCAATCTTTAATTTCTAGAAGCCAAGCTAGAGAATATTCATCCTCCTACCTGTATTACTCACCTGAGTAGTCAGGTATAACAAACTGTTAGGCAGAATTACTGGGTCCCAGAACATACAAATCTGGTCAGAGACATATCCAGGGGTTAAGGTGTGTGACTTGTACGCAATGGAAACTGCTTCAATTCCCAGTCCTACATGGACCCCCAGACATCCCCAGAGCTGTCCTGGAGTCCTCCCAGCTCTCTTGGGATGGCCGAGGGATTCCTCGGCACCACACTGACCAAACAGCACCATCTTCTTGGGCCTTAGCCTTGACCAAACAGCTTTCTAATAAAATATGTATCAGTTCACTAAGTCTATACCCTCACCAACAATAGGTATCACTGATTTTTATAAGTTTTGGCAATCGGGTAAATATTCTTTAACTTTTATTAGCTAAATGTATTTTCACTGGCTAGCTGTCCATTTAATTTATTCCATCAATTTCTTATTAATGTGCTTTTTCGTTAGAAAATTGTGGACTCTTAAAAATATATTGATTATAGTTGTTGGTATTAGTTTTTTCATCTTCACTTAGATGTACTGTGTTGCTTTTGATCTTCCAAATTTTTTTGTGATAAAGCTGTCTTTTAAGGCCATATCCAGGAGTGCTCAGGAGCTGTTCCCAACTCTGTGCTGTGTTACCCCTGGCAGTGTTCACGGCCATGCAGTACGGGGATAAACCTGCCCCTTCCTCATGCAAAGCATGTGCTCAGCCCATTGAGCTCTCTCCGGCTCAAAGCATTTTTAATGTAGTCAAATGTGTTCTTCTTTTCTTTCATGACTACTGATTTTATTTATATCATGCTTAGAAAAACCTTCCTCTATGTTTTCTCCTAATAATTTTGTGTTTTACATTTTACTTTTTTTTCTTAGCTTTTGGGGTCATACCCGGAAATACACAGGGGTTACTCCTGGCTCTGCACTTAGGAATTACTCCTGGCAGTGCTCAGGGGACCATATGGGATGCTGGGAATTGAACCCGGGTCTTCCTCGTGCAAGGAAAACACCCTACCCACTATGCTATTGCTCCAGCCCCACGTTTTACTTTTAACATTCCCAGAATCTGTTGTTGTGTTATATATATAAACATATAGGTGACCTTATTTTTAAATGATATTTAGTTATAAACAATCTTTTTACACTGCTTTCCAGTTCTAGCATAATATTTCATAGTGTGTGATCATATCACTTTCACTGTCACTGTCCTCCCATTGTCATCCATTTGTTCGAGCGGCCACCAGTAACGTCTCCATTGTGAGACTTGTTGTTTGGGGCATATCAAATACGTCACAGGGAGCTTTCCAGACCCTGCCCTGCGGGCAGAATACTCTCCATAGCTTGCTGGGCTCTCCAAGAGGGGCAGAGGGTGTAATCATATACTAAGTATAAATTCATCTCTGCTAGTCTAGTGATTTGTCTGTCCTTTATTTGACTATTAATTAACACTTTTATGCTTTACATTGATTACATAGCCTTTTCTCTTTTTTTAAGTCTCCTGGAAAGCTTTTCATTTTTATACTCGTCCATAAGAACTGCAGATACTAGATTTTAAGATTTTGTATTTTATTCGATTTTATCTTGCTTTTATAAACCATTTCAAAGTCTCTGAAATAATCCAGATAAGGGTGACCTCCCAAATAAACAAGTTCCTAAAAGAAGAATAAAAATTTCTCCTACATATCATTACTTTTTTAATTACTTTTCAAAGAATGTACTATTTAATGAAAAGGAGAATATATAAAAATCAGGCCAGTTTGCCTCTTTCATAGCAAGTCAGGTTCTGGATAAAGTTCAGTTTAAATAAATGCAACTTGAGGCAAAATTAAAAAATTAGTTCCTACTTGGGCACATCAATTAAAAGAGAATGTGTACCACTAAACATCCTCAAGGTACTAAAGAATATATAGAATAATAAGTGCTAGCTCAGGCTGAAAAGTGAGACTGGGATTGAACTGGTAAGAATGCCTGAGCTTTTCTTCTGTGTTCTTTTATCTCCATTGTTCAATTGGTCTATCTTTCTCTTTCCCTTTTCCTCGTCTCAGTTTGTGTGTGTGGTGTGCATGTGTGTGTGTGTGTGTGTGTGTGTGTGTGTGTGTGTGTGTGTGTGTGTGTGTGTAGAGGAGGATGGAGGAAGAATTAGGAAGAAAGCTTGTGAACTAATACTTGTCTTTCTGTCTGAAAAAAATGAAGACAAATAATTGAGGAATAGTAATAACTATAGTTTCTCTCTGAGATGTTTGCACTTAAAATATCATCTTCTTTTTCTTTTAGGAAATAGGACAATAGCATCCAAGCCTGATCCAGGGCAACACCTTCAGATAATTCAGGATCCCCAGTATAGACGGCTCGGCTGTACTGTAGATATGAACATTGCACTTGCGACTTTCATACCACATGAGTATGTCATCTATTTTTCATGTAAATAAATAAGATTATTACTTGTAAATCTTTGTGTTTAGTATATGTTTACAATGTTGATTCAGAGCCTGAGTAGAAAATGAAGTGACTTACCAGAGAGTCTACTGTTTCAAACTCCTGACATTTTCTCTTTGTCATATGTTAGTCCAAGTTCTTAGACATGCATTTAAAGTTTTTACAATTTGAGAACTTCCTTACCGTAATTGAGGTACTGATAGCTGAATTTATAGTTTCTGTGGGGGACTGAGAGATACTGTGGTGGCTGGGGAGGATGCCTGCCGTGCGTGCTGCCAACCTGGTTCAGTTCCTGGCACCACATCTTACCTGTAACACTGCCAGGAGTGAGCCGCCTGGTTGTCAACCCCAAAAAAGAAAATAAATTAAGTTTATATGACCTTTATTAAAAAATTACTAGATGTATAATTTGTAAAAAAAAAAAAACTAAACTAAAATTGTATTGTTCTATCTGCTGTAGCAGTGGACCAGCTGCCATTGAAGAATGCTGTAACTGGTTCCGTCAGAGAATTGAGGAGTTAAACTCAGAGAAGCGTAAAGTCATGAACTATCATCAGGAACAGGTTTGACCCATTTTTGAATGTATGTTTTCTTTTGGATTTTGTCATTGTTGTTGTTGATGATGATGAAGATGATGATGACGTAACACTTCATGTTTCCTAGGCAGTGAATTGCCTTTTGGGAAATGTGTTTTATGAGCGACTAGCTGGCCATGGTCCTAAACTCGGACCTGTCACAAGAAAAGATCCGTTAGTTACGAGGTATTCCATTTTGTTTTCATTTCATTAAAGGTTAAGAACTGAACATTGTATTTTCAAATTAATCCACATTTTCCCCTTAATATGTGACCTTTGGGCCAAAAAGTCCAATACAGTAGGTCGGGCTCCTGCCTTGCTTGTGGCTGACCAGGGTTCAGTCCTCAAAACCTCATCTAGTCCCTCAAGCCCTCCAGGAGGGATCCCTGAGCACCAAGCCAGAAGTAAGCTGGGTGTAGCCAAAAAAAAAAAAAAGTGACTTATAAGTTTGCAGAATTGAAATAGGACTTTTTATTTGACAATAAAACTTAATATTAATTCATTTTGTTAGGCAAAGGGGTAGAGCGATAGCACAGCGGGTAGGGCGTTTGCCTTACAAGCGGCCAACATGGCCGACCCGAGTTCGATTCCTCCGCCCCTCTCGGAGAGCCCGGCAAGCTACTGAGAGTATTCGATATGCCAGACACAGTAACAACAAAGTCTCCAATGGAGACGTTACTGGGCCTGCTCGAGCAAATCGACGATCAACGGGAGGGACTTTACCTTTACCTTTTGTTAGGCAGATGCTTAGGGAAACTATCATCACATGAACCAATGTACAATTGTATCCATTGTTTCTGAAGGACTGTATACTGAATAAAAGCTCAACATCCATGAAATTGAGCATTTATCACCTTTATAAGTAGTACAGCTTAGACAACTGAAGTATAGTAAAAGTATAGTTATCTACCTTTGGAAGGTAACATCTTAGTAATTAGTTATAATATAAGATTTTTAAGTACTATTTAAAATGTCAACTGAATATTAATGTTAACTGGATGTACTCAAAGCTAATTTCCATCCTGCAAATCCTACTATATTTAATAAAGTCCATTGATAATTTTTTATCTGTATTAGTTTGTTTTTTAAATAAATGACAACAAACTAATTTTTTTATTCCATTGTTAGGGAAGAAGTTTAATATTAATTTTAATAGTGATAATTCAAATTCTCTTTCAAGAAGTTAATATGTGTATAATACTTAATCATGTCTTTATAGATATTTTACTTTCCCTTTTGAAGAGATGACCCTTTCTGCAGAAGAATCTTTGATTCATATTCCAAATAAAGCCTGTTTTCTGATGGCACACAATGGGTGGGTAATGGGAGATGATCCTCTTCGAAACTTTGCTGAACCAGGTATGTCATTTTCACTAATTTATTTATGAGTAGGAAAAGAAGAATATATGACACGCACTGAAGTATAAGAACTGTATATAATTTGGAGATAGAGAAGAGATTGAAAGATAGCATAGTATTTGTTTTCTCCGTTCTCCTTTCCTTTATCTCCTCAAACAGAATAACTGTATTTTAATTTATTGAATTACTGTGAGATACAAAGCTACATAGTTTTTTATGATTGAGTTGCACGCATGTGGTGTTCAAGCAACCACCCCTCCACCAGTGTCCCAATTTCCCTCCTGCTCCGCCCCCTCCAGCCTGCCGCTATGGCAAACACTTTTCTTTTTCCTCTTTTCCTTTTAGGCACTTTGATTTATAATTATGTTATTGAAAGTGTACCACACATATCTCTTTATCTTCTTTCAGCACCCAGTTTCTTGTCCAGAGTGACCACTTACCATTATTATTGCCACAGCAGTCCCTTCCCTGTCCTGTCTGCTCTCCCCTCATCTTTATAAAATGATTTTAGGAACCATATCAGTTGTACAAGAGATAAGGCACTTCCCTTGCACGCAGCTGTGATGACTGATCTGGTTTTGCCCTCATTGCTGCTCCAGAGCACTAAGCCAGGATTAGTCCCTGAGCACCACCAGATGTGGCCCCAAAACCAAAAAAAAAAAAAAAAAAGAAGTTGAAAATATCTGCTATTACAATTATATTGTACAAGAGAAATTTTTTTTTTTTTGCTCTTTGGGTGACACCTGGCAATGCACAGGGGTTACTCCTGCCTCGTGCACTCAGGAATTACTCCTGGCGGTGCTCAGGAGACCATATGGGATGCTGGGAATCGAACCCGGGTCAGCCGCGTACAAGGCAAATGCCCTACCCGCTGTGCTATCGCGCCAGCCCCATACAAGAGATATTTTTATTAATTTTTATTTTTATTAATTGGCCAGACGGGTTATTTGAATGGCAGTTACAGTCGGAACCAATTGCTTTTAGGTTTCTTTTTACTTAATCCTAGACATGAAAAATATGAATAATAGTATGAATATGAATAATAATATGCTTACTTTGCATGCTGCCAACCTGGGTTCAATCCCTGGAACCACATATTTTACATAATCATGAAAAATATGGTTTTTCATGGCCAGGAAGAATTTTTCATGAGACCCATAAATGTGTTAAGTTTTCAACACTAAAATACTAGAAATTTGTTCTATTGCCATTAAATTTAATTCAGAAACCTCACTTTTTATAAGAACATGGCTTGAATTCAGATATCTCTTCTCTCTCCTTTCTCAACATGCTAAATGTAAAAGCCATTCTGCTCTCTGCCATAGCTTTGTTGTTTTCATTACTATTACCTTAACTTGAATTTTGACATTAAGCGCACATCTTTACAAGAGACGATGGCAGAATTTTTTTTTATTAGTGAAACACCATAAGGTACAGTTGTAGTCTTACAAATTTTTGTGCTTGGGTTTCGATTATACAATGATCAAATATCCATCCCTCCACCCATTTCCCACCACCACTGATCCCAGTATCCCTCCCACCCCCATATCCCCCATCCCACCCTGCCTCTGTGGCAGGTCCTTCCCTTTTGTTCTCTCTCTCCTTTTGGGTGTTGTGGTTTGCAAAAGAGGCATTGAGTGGCAATCATGTTTGGTCTGTAGTCTTTCAGCATGCTTCTCCCATCCTGGGAGGATCCTCCCAACACCCTTTATTTGGTGCTCCCTTCTCTATCTGAGCTGCCCTTTCCCCTAGAATGCCCGGCTGGCCTCTAAGCCATGGAGTAATCCTCCTCGTACTGATCTCCATGGCAGAATTTTAACAGAACATTCGTGGTATAAAAAAAATTTCCTCTAACCATATTAGAAATAATTTTTAAATATAATTTTAACCAATATTGTTTGTGGTAGAAATTCTTTTGTGATTTAAAAACAATTATTTCTTTTATTGAAGTAATTAACTGAATGGAAGTAATTGTTTTTATTTTATTTCTGGAATGATTATAAGCAAACTCCTTTCTTAACAGGTTCAGAAGTTTATCTAAGAAGAGAACTTATTTGCTGGGGAGACAGCGTTAAGTTACGCTATGGAAATAAACCAGAGGATTGTCCTTACCTCTGGGAACATATGAAAAAATACACTGAAATAACAGCAAATTATTTCCAGGGAGTACGTCTTGACAACTGCCATTCAACACCACTTCATGTAGCTGAGGTACAGATAAAACAAATTATGTACATTATGAAATTGGCTGTTCTTTCATAATTCACTTTAAAGCATAATAAATCATTTCCAATTGCTAGTTGGACACTGCATTGACTTGGTAGTGGTATTTAACACATGCATTGTTTGCATGGTTCCGATAGACTCTTTTAATGCAATAGTTATGGTATATTGAGTGTTTAATAGTGATATTTTTTCCAGTTTGTTTTGTTTTTGTTTGAATTTTGGATTTGGGTTTTTTGTTTTGTTTTGTGGCCAGATCCGGCAGTGCTCAGGGCTCACTCCTGGCAGAGTTCAGGGTATCCGTTTTTGGTGCTAGAGACTGAACCTGGGTTGGCAGCATGCAAAGCCAACACCTAACCCACTGTACTCTTTCTGTGGCACATATATCATATATGTATGGTTCAAATTGTCTGGAAAAAATTTATTTGAATTAAAGAATTAAAATTAAAGTGGAAGAGCATTTTTAGTTTCCCAAAATGGCAGAGGCCTAAAGTGTGTATGTGTGTGTGCGTGTGTGTGCATGCATGCACATGCAACTTTAGTGAAAGCAAATATATATGTATATATATAATTGTTTTAATATATAGCAAACAATACTAAAACTTAACTTTGCTTAACTTTAAGTTACACAATCCTTTAGGAACCTACCTGTTAGCAGCTTAGATGTCAAATATTTTATTAGGGTTTGTCCAAACTTGATGTTAAGAATTATTTTTGAACCTTTCTTATTTTAGAGTAATATTCTATTGAGAGGATGAGTTCTAGTCATTCAGACTTAATTTTTGTAGTACCTAAATGAATTCACCAGCAGTAAATTTATCAATAATGGCTTAGCTGTTTGTTACTTAATAGTGATATTAGATAATTTACAAACAAACTACATATAATATAGCAGGAAACCTAGAAAAATTATAGAAAACTAAAAAAAATTTCATTTTCTAAATGACACTAACATTTTTTTCTTTCTATTTTTTCCTCCCTTGTGTGCCTACATCTTTGCAAATATGATTTTTCTTTAAACTATTTTATTCTCTTTATGAATTCTTTTGTTTCTTGTGTGTATGGGTCTGCTTTATTTTTCTTAAATATGTGAGTTGTATTTATTTGGAAATTCTTGGATTTCCATTTTGTCTTGCCACATGAAATTTTCCTGTGTCAAATCTATGCCTAGTCTTGCCTCCTCTCCTTCCCCACCTCCCACTTTGCTTTTCTCTTTCTGTTACATTTGTGACTGTACTTTTTGCAGTACATGTTGGATGCTGCAAGAAAATTGCAACCCAATTTATATGTAGTAGCTGAACTGTTCACAGGAAGTGAAGAGTTGGACAACATCTTTGTCACTAGACTGGGCATTAGTTCTTTAATCAGAGGTAAGCTTGTTGAAACATATTTTCTTCCTAAACCCTAACTTTTAAGATTACAAGTTTAATAGTTTTACGTATACTAAATAGTAATTATTGACATGTCATGTCTTTTTTTTTCTTTTTTTGGGGGGGGAGCCACACCTGGCGATGCATAGGGGTTACTCCTGGCTCATGCACTCAGGAATTACTCCTGGCGGTGCTCGGGGGACCATATGGGATGCTGGGAATCGAACCCGGGTTGGCTGTGTGCAAGGCAAACGCCCTACTCGCTGTGCTATTACTCCAGCCCCATGTCTTTTAAATATTGTACACAATTTTTCTAATATAACTCAGTCTGTTATTAGTAATGTTTTTTCCACCATGGCATGATTTATTTTAAGTTGAAAGACAAATGTAATGAATTGATGACTCGTGACGAAAAGTATTCTTGCTGTTGTTGCAAATATATAAATCTGAGAAGGAGATAGTACAAAAAGCTAGGGTCATGCATGTGGAAGCCCAGTTTTAACAGTCCCCCCAAAACTGTAGCTGCCAGAAGCAACCCCCAGGCAACTCTAGGTATAGCTTCACCCCCAAAAAGGAGAAACTATTTTCACCTGCTTTATATCTCCTGCTTGGATATATGATGTAATCTTTATATCTTTCCCATAGATTTTTATATAATGTGATCCCAACAACCAGGTATTTCTTATTACCTTTGTGAGTTAATACCTATAGTTAAGTTACAGAAAAATTTTTTGTCACATAAATAAATAGGTTTGTTTTTAGACTAATGAGTAAATGGAAATTTTTTGTATTGTTTTATTTGTGATAACATTTATGATTTGGGAGAGCATAAAATAAAATATTTAAGAAAAAGAGAAAGTAGCAAAGAGCAAACATTATTGCATGCTTGGGGAGTAAGAGCTCGAGGGGAAACACCAATATTTGTGTCTTTAAGTCACTGATGATAAGAAGCCTTGGGCATTAACAATGAAGTTTGTTAAAATATTTTCTCATACTTTGTAGAGGCGATGAGTGCATATAACAGTCACGAAGAGGGCAGGTTGGTTTACCGATATGGAGGAGAACCTGTTGGTTCCTTTGCCCAGCCCTCGCTGAGACCATTAATGCCAGCTATTGCGCATGCCCTATTTATGGATATCACCCACGACAACGAGTGTCCTATTGTGGTAAGCATGTCATCTGTTTCTGACATTCATTTTGCCAATCATGGTATTTAATTTTCTGATAGTGACAATAATATTCACATACTTCAGAACAGTACCTTCTATTTTTGTTAGTGATTGTGTAGTACATCATTTTCTGAATGTCTTATCTCTTGTTTTAAAACAAACACTGTATCTTATAGAATGTATTTATATAATTATCCCTTTAATTTATTACGCCATCAGGTGCTCAGGTTGCTCTTGAAAGAAGTAAACTCTTGTGTCCTTTGGCTCTTTTCCAGCATAGGTCAGCACATGACGCTCTCCCGAGTTCTGCAGTCGTTTCTATGGCCTGCTGTGCTAGTGGGAGTACTAGGGGCTATGATGAACTCGTGCCTCACCAGGTGTGTTTGTGCTATCCTGTAATTTTTTCATTTTTATAAAGTTGTCCAAAACAGTTTGTTACACTTAATATTCCAACACCAATCCATCACCATTGCACTTATCTACCTCCATATTTCAAATGTTTCCACCTAACCTCCAAACCCTCTCCCCAGAGTCGGATCTAAATAATTTATTTTGTATTGCTTGTTTTGAATAATCTACTAAAAATGATCCAAAAAAGTTTCCTTAAAAGAAAGTGTGTGAAGATAGTTGTGTCTCACCCTGGAGCCAGTAAGCTCTTGTATAAGAGATTACCAACACATAAAATGTCATGTGGCCAGAAATGCAGCTGCATGCTCCAGGAATTCTAAATTTTTAAATATATAAAATATACAGCTGAGGTTAATTTACTTTTTTTTTTAACTAAATGGTGACTCCGGGGCCCAGAAACTACTCTCTGGTGTATCATTCTGTATTTCTCCCTTCCAAAAGCTTTATTTGTGCATCTCTGTATCATGGCCTTTAATTAGCTTAGATGGCACCAGAGGCAGCCCCTGGGCATGACTGACAGGCTACCAGAAGCACAGGGAGACAGAGGGGAGGTCACCCATTCCCAACTCCATGAGAGCCTGGAGATTTCAGTCACAAGTTCCACATACCTGGGTTTTTGAGCAGATTCCCTAATGGATGAGGCTACTTAGTAAATTTTACAACACTGGCCACTTTGTATGTTTCATAGTATCCAAGTTCACCTTGTAATTAAAAAGCATATGCTGCTAAAAGTTTTTAAATATTAATAGGTGGTCTGTTGTTTACAATGCTATTATAATGCTCATATTTTTTACGATTTAACATCTTTTATTGATTAAAAATCTTGCAATGAGTTAGGTATAGAATAAATGTACATCAAAGGTTATATTTAAGCTCTCTGGAAAGAAAGATGGCGGCCGCACGGGAGCCTTGTGGACAGCAGGTTTGAGCCGGGCTCGGCGGGAGTGGCGGGGACCTCATGGGAAGGGGGGCTTTGTGGGCCGTCCCCCACGCCCCACCGAGGTCACCAGCTGCCCCCCCACGAGCGGCTCTCCGGCACGGCCATGGCCCCGGAGGCACAAGGACTTAGCACAGAGAACCAGCCGCTTGGAGCAGAAAAGCAAATGGACTATGTGTTAAACCGCGCCACCAAGCCTGCCTGGAGGGGAAAGGGTGTTGACCGGCCCGCCCGCTCCTCTCTGGAAAGAAAGATGGCGGCCGCACGGGAGCCTTGTGGACAGCAGGTTTGAGCCGGGCTCGGCGGGAGCTGCAGGGACCTCATGGGAAGTGGGGCTTTGTGGGCCGTCCCCCACGCCCCACCGAGGTCGCCAGCTGCCCCCCACGAGCGGCTCTCCGGCACGGCCACGACTCCAGGGCACAGAAACCAATCTCTTAACTATCTAACTTTTAATAGAAATTCTTCCAGGGTTAATAAGTAAAATAGCAGAAATCCAAAACCACGCGGCTGCAATAGCGGCCGCGCGACATCATTTTATTCTTAAACCAAGTTGTAGAAAGCAAATCATTTCACAACGCTGTTTCAGCATATCTGATTGTGGGGGGTGGGTCGTAAACTCTAAACAATAATTGTGCATCTTCTATCAAAACAATCTATCTAGTCAAAGTAGATAGAGTATTAACTAGAACTCATCTGCCTCACAAGAATTGGGAGGGGTGGGAGGTGGGGGTCTATTGGGGTTCGGGGTTAAAAATAAGTATTGGTAAAGGGAAATGTGTTTGATATTTACATGACTGAGACCTAAACCCGAAAGCTCTGTAACTTTTCCCACAGTGATTCAATAAATAAATAAATTATTAAAAAAAAAGGTTATATTTAAGAACCATATTGACATCAGGCTTAACAGTGAAATTATTTTTTAAATTTTTATTAGTGAAACACTGTGAGGTACAGCTGTAGACTTACAAATTTTTGTGCTTGGATTTCAATTATACAATGATCAAATACCCATCCCTCCACCATAATGCACATATTTTAAATACTATAGCAATTACCAATGCATCCCTCCATCCCCCAAGGACCCAAGTGCCCCTTCCTTTCCCCAAGAAACCTGAGGAAAGGAAACATTCCTTTCCCCAAGAAACTCCTCCCTTCCAAGCTCCCCCTCACTCAGTTGTATGGATCAGATCTCCCAATATGTTGCCTTGAGCCTTTGTTGCTTCCTTTGCCGTGTATCTTTAAGTCCCTACTATGAGAGATCATTCTACATCTATTCCTTTCCTTCTGACTGACTTTACTCAGTATGATACCTTCCAGTTCCATCCATGCTACTGAAAATTGCATGATCTTGGTTTTTCCCATTCTGTATACTACAAATTATTGACCCATTCACCTATAGCTGGGCATTGAGATTGTTTCCAAATCTTGGCTATTGTACTAAGTGCAGCAGTGAATATAGGTGTGCTTATGTCCTTCTGAATTGATGTTTTTGTGTTACATGGCTAAGTTTTAACTTTGTTTAGATTTCAGTGGTTTCTGAGGAGCGGTTTTACACTAAGTGGAATCCTGGAGCTTCGCCATCAAATTCTGGAGAAGTTAATTTTCAAAGTGGTATTATTGCAGCCAGGCGTGCTATCAACAAACTTCATCAAGAACTTGGGGCCAATGGTTTTATTCAGGCAAGAAATAAAATTTTCTTAATTTCTTTTTAAATTTATATTTTGTTTTGTTTCTTTTCTTTGAGAGGCTGTTTTTTCTATGGGGAGGGCACCATACCAGACAGTGTTCAGTGCATACTACTAGCTCCGCACTAGGGGACCACTTCTGGTGAGGTTTAGGGACCATACGGGATGCCAGATATCAAACCTCTGTTGCCCGCATGCAAGGCAAGTGTCCTACAGGCAGTACTTTCTTCGGCCCTCTCAGTTTCTTTTGTTTGATTTTAAAAGTTTTTTATTTTCCTCTATGAAAATAATTAAAAAAATTTATTTATTGAATCACCACGAGATATAGTTACAAAGCTTTGGTGATCAGGTTTTACTCATACACTGTTCCAACACCCATCTCTCCACCAGTGTACATTTCCCATAGTATCTCTTCTGCCACCACCCCCTCCCCCAGCCTACGTAAATGGCAGGCACTCTCCCTCCCTCCCTTCTTTCCTCCCTCCCTCCCCCTCCCTTCCTCTCTCTCTCTCTCTCTCTCTCTCTCTCTGTCTCTCTCTCTCTCCCTCCCTCCCTCCCTATTATGATTTGCAATACAATACTGAGAGGCCATCATGTTTATTTCTTTACTCACTTACAGCACACATCTCCCACCCAGAATGATCCCTTCCAATCATCATTGTCATAATGGTCCCTTATCTATCCCGGGGGTATATTCCCACAGTTGGTATTACTGGGTCATATGGAAGCTCAATTTCTAGTTTTATTTTTTTTTCCTGGCAATTCTTTTTTTTTTTTTTTTATCAGTGAGGCACCATGAGGTACAGTTGTAGACTTACAAATTTTGTGCTTGGGTTTCAATTATACAATGATCAAATACCCATCCCTCCACCAGTGCCCATTTTCCACCACCACGGATCCCAGTATCCCTCCTCCCCACCCCTCCCCCCCATCCCACCCTGCTTCTGTGGCAGGGCATTCCCCTCTGTTCTCTCTCTCCTTTTGGGTGTTGTGGTTTGCAAAAGAGTCATTGAGTGGCAATCATGTTTGGTCGCTAGTCTACTTTCAGCATGCTTCTCCCATCCTGGGAGGACCCTCCCAACACCCTTTATTTGGTGCTCCCTTCTCTCTCTGAGTTTCCTTTCCCCCTAGCATGTGTGGCTGGCCTCCAAGCCATGGAGCAAAATTCCTGGTACTAATCTCGGCCACTCTTGGGTGTTAGTCTCCTATTTTGTTACTTTATGTTCCCCAGATGAATGCAGTCTTCCTATGTTTGTCCCTCTCTTTCTGACTCATTTCGCTTTAACATGATACTTTCCATGTAGTACGGCTTGTATGTAAATTTCAGAACTTCATCTTTTTCTCGAGCAGGCCCAGTAACGTCTCCATTGGAGACTTTGTTGTTACTGTGTCTGGCATATCGAATACTCTCGGTAGCTCGCCGGGCTCTCCGAGAGGGGCGGAGGAATCGAACTCGGGTTGGCCATGTTGGCTGCGTGCAACGCAGACGCTCTACCCACTGTGCTATTGCTCCAGCCCTCCAGGGTAGGGCGTCTGCCTTGCACGCAGCCAACATGGCCAACCCGAGTTCAATTCCTCCGCCCCTCTCAGAGAGCCCGGCGAGCTACCGAGAGTATTCGATATGCCAGACACAGTAACAACAAAGTCTCCAATGGAGACGTTACTGGGCCCGCTCGAGCAAATCGATGATCAACGGGAGGGCCATCTTTTTCTAACAGCTACATAGTACTCCATTGTATAGATCTGCCACAGTTTCTTTAACCAGTCATCTGTTCTCGGGCACTCAGATTTTTTCCAGATTCTGGCTATTGTAAAGAGTGCTGCAATGAACAAACAAGTGCAGATGTCACTTCGACTATACTTTTTTGCCTCTCTGGGATATAATCCCAGGAGTGGTATTGCTGGGTCAAATGGGAGTTCAATTTCTAATTTTTTGAGAATCGTCCATACTATTTTCCAAAAGGGCTGAACCAGTCGGCATTCCCACCAGCAGTGAAGGAGGGTCTCTTTTTGCCACATCCACGCCAGCACCGGTTGCGTTTGTTCTTTTGGAGGTGGGCCAGTCTGTGAGGTGTGAGATGGTATCTCATTGTGGTTTTGATCTGCATCTCCCTGATGATTAATGATGTAGAGCATTTTCTCATGTGCCTTTTTGCCATTCAGATTTCTTCTTTGAGAAATTTTCTGTTCATTTCATCGCCCCATTTTTTGATGGGGTTGGATGTTTTCTTCTTGTGGAGTTCAACCAGTATTTTGTATATCCTGGATATCAACCCCTTGTCAGATGTGTATTCGGTGAATATCCTTTCCCATTCTGTAGACTGTCTTTGTATTTTGGTCACTGTTTCTTTGGAGGTGCAGAAGCTTCTTA
Source organism: Sorex fumeus (assembly GCF_029834395.1). Taxonomy (NCBI): domain Eukaryota; kingdom Metazoa; phylum Chordata; class Mammalia; order Eulipotyphla; family Soricidae; genus Sorex; species Sorex fumeus. The sequence goes on from NW_026606188.1 coordinate 31,231,661, forward strand.
GTTTAAGATAGTCCCATTTGTCTATCTCTGTTTTCATTTGCTTGGCCAGTGGCGTGACATCTTTGAAGATACCGTTAGCTTCAATGTCATGGAGGGTTTTGCCAACTTTTTCTTCAATGTACCTTATGGATTCTGGTCTGATGTTAAGATCTTTAATCCACTTTGATCTTACTTTTGTACATGGCATTAGGCAGAGATCTGAGCCCATTTTTTTGCATGTAGCCATCCAGTTTTGCCAGCACAATTTGTTAAAGAGGCTTTCCTTACTCCACTTCACTTTTCTTGCCTCCTTATCAAATATTAGATGATCATATGCTTGGGGGGAGATGTCGGTATATTCAACCTTGTTCCATTGGTCTATTGCTCTGCCTTTGTTCCAGTACCATGCTGTTTTAAGTATTACTGCTTTGTAGTAACGTTTGAGGTTAGGGAGGCTGATTCCTCCCATTTTCTTTTTCCCAAGAATTGCTTTAGCTATTCATGGGGGCTTATTGTTCCATATAAATTTCAGGAGTGTTTGCTCCATTTCTTTGAAGAATATCATGGTTATCCTAGGGCTGGAGCGATAGCACAGCGGTAGGGCATTTGCCTTGCATGCAGCCAACATGGCCGACCCAAGTTTGATTCCTCCGCTCCTCTCGGAGAGCCCGGCAAGCTACCGAGAGTATCTCGCCCGCACGGCAGAGCCTGGCAAGCTCCCCATGACGTATTCAATATGCCAGACACAGTAACAACAAAGTCTCCAATGGAGACGTTACTGGGCCCGCTCGAGCAAATCGACGATCAACGGGAGGGCCTTTACTTTACTTTACTTTATGGTTATCCTAACAGGGTCAATTTCTAGTTTTTTGAGGAGTGCCCATATTGTTTTCCAGAATGCTGGAACAGTTGGCATATTCCCACCAACAATGAATGAGATTCTCTTTCTCTCTGCATCCACACCAGCACTGGTTATTCTTATTCATTTTGATGTGTGTCAGTCTATGTGGTATAAGATGATATCTCATTGTTGTTTTGATTTGCATCTCTTTGATGATTAGGAATGTAGAGCTTTTTTTCATGTGCCTTTTAGTCATTTGTATTTCTTCTTTGAGGACATTTCTATTCATGTCTTCTCTCCATTTTTTGATGGAGTTGGAGGTTTTTTCTTATAAAGTTCTGTCTGTGCCTTATATATCTTGGGTTAATATCCCTAACCATCAGATATTAATCCCTTATCTGATGGTTATTGGGTAAAACAATTTCCCCTTTCATGGGCTGTCTCTGTACCTTGGTCACCATTTCTTTTGAAGTTTAGAAGCTTTTTAGGTTAATGTTTGCTTTTTGTTCATTGCATTTGGGCTGGAGCGTGTAGGGTATTTGTTTTTCATGCGGCCGACCTGGGTTGGATTCCTCTTTCCCTCTCAGAGAGCTGGCAAGCTACCGAAAGTATCCCGCCCACACGGCAGAGCCTGGCAAGCTCCCCGTGTTGTATTTAATATGCCAAAAACAGTAACAACAAATCTCATTTTGTGTTCCTGGAGCAAGCAGACAGGGACGAATGGAGATGTTACTGGAGCCCACTCAAGCAAATCAATAAACAACAGGACGACAGTGCTACAGTGCTACAATGCATTTGTTTATCTTTGCTTCCACTTGTTTGATTAGTGGTGGTTCATCTTTTTTTTATGTAGGAGTACTGCAATTTATTTAGCCACTGATTAGACTGATTGAATTGTGCATGAACTCCACCTTACTTTTTTTTCCATTTTTTATAATCTTATTTATTGAATCACCATGAGAGTAGTTACAAAGCTTTCGGGTTTAAGTCTCGGTCATACCGTGAAAGTGGTGTTTCATCTTTAAAGTTGCCTTTAACTCCAGTGTCATGGAGGGTTCTGTCTACATTTTCCTTCATTACCTTATGGATATGGTGTACTTGATATGCCAAAAACAGTAACAATGATGGTCCTAATTTCTCTAACCCGGAAAGAGCCCCCAGTATGCCATTGGGCTACACTAGCATGTGACAGGGACAAATGGAGACATCACTGGCGCCCGCTCGAGAAAATCGATGAACAATAGGTCTTTAATTATATTTGAGGTCTTTAATTATATTTAATTATATTTGATATTGAGATTTTTAATTAATTTTGGTCTGACTTTTGTGCCTGGCATTAGACAGAGGTCTGAGTTCATTTTTTTTTTGCATGTAGCTGTCCAATTCTCCCGGCACCACTTATTGAAGAGACTTTCCTTGCTCAACCTCACATTTTCTTCTCATTTTTCTTTTTCCTTTTTTTTTTTTTGGCTTTTTTGGGTCACACCCAGTGATGCTCAGGAGTTACTCCTGGCTCTGCTCTCAGGAATTACTCCTGGTGGTGCTTGGGGGAACATATGAGGGATTGAACTCGGGTCATATTCAGTTTCTTTCTTTTTTTTTCCTTTTCGGGTCACACTCGGCGATGCACAGGAGTTACTCCTGGTTCATGCACTCAGGAATTATTCCTGGCGGTGCTCAGGTGACCGTATGGGATGCTGGGAATTGAACCTAGGTCAGCTGCGTGCAAGGCAAATGCCCTACCCGCTGTGCTATTGCTCCAGCCCCTCAGTTTCTTTTTATAGTTCAATTTTAGAGTAAATATTTGCAGTTTAAGCACTGACCTTTCTTTCTTTTTCTGCTTCTCAGGTTTTTGTGGATCAGGTTGATGAAGACATAGTAGCAGTAACAAGACATTCACCTAGTAGCCATCAGTCTGTTGTGGCTGTGTCTAGAACTGCTTTCAGGAATCCCAAAACTTCATTTTACAGCAAGGAAGTTCCTCAAATGTACATCCCTGGTAATTCAATTTAAAAATTATTGCTGAGGGGCCAAAGTAATAGTATTGTGGTTAAAGCACTTGCCTTGCATACAGCTGACATGGATTCAGTCCCCTGCACTCCATTTGGTTACCTAAGTCGACCAGGAGTGATCCCTGAGCACACCGTCAGGAGTAAGCCCTGAGTACCACTGGTTGTGTTCCAAAAATAAAAGATTATTACTGTGATTATAATATATTGCTCTATTAAACTTTGTCACAGTAGACTATTGTATATCATCTGTAATAATAAATTGTAAGTGCAGATGTAGTTAAGAAGAGAACTAACAATTTGGGGTGACGTTTTTTTAAACCAATGGAACAAACCCTGGACATAAATATTCTAAATGTCAACATTTTCCCCTACTCCTCTCCCCTCTGTTGACATATGTTATTGTGATGACATGGGACTTTTCATAAACACTTGGTTGTGTGCTCACACATTTGGTTTTGGTGCTTGCCATAACCACAGTGCTCACTATGATTCACACTCCTTCAATTGAGGGCTGGAGAGATAGAACGGGGGTAAGTCGATAAGTCACTTATTTTGCAAGTAGTCCACCTAGTAGATCCGCTCGCACTCCATGTGTTTCCCAAGCACCACCAGCAGTGGTGAGCACAGGAGTAAGTCCTGAGCACAGCCAGGTGTAGCATAAAAACAAAGCAAACAAAAAAAAATTGGTGTTATCTGGTGAAGGGAAGGTGGCACTGGTGGTGGGACTGGTGTTGAAATGGCATTTGCCTAAAACTCAACTATCAATAACTTTGTAAATTACAGTTCTTTAAAATAAAGATAAAAAGATAAAGATAAAGGCCCTCCCGTTGATCGTCGATTTGCTTGAGCAGGCCCAGTAACGTCTCCATTGGAGACTGTTGTTACTGTGTCTGGCATATCGAATACATCATGGGGAGCTTGCCAGGCTCTGCCGTGCGGGCGAGATACTCTCGGTAGCTTGTCGGGCTCTCCGAGAGGGGCGGAGGAATCGAACTCGGGTCGGCCATGTTGGCCGCTTGTAAGGCAAACACCCTACCGCTGTGCTATCGCTCCAGCCCCATAATTAAAAAATTAAAATAAAAATTATTTTAAATTAAAAAATAAAAAAAACTCATCACAAGAGATAAAAAGGTGTTGTTCAGGGAAACAACATATATGTAGTAAAAGAGACCAGAGGAAGCCCAGAAATACAGTTTAGGAGTTAAAGCAATGCTTGCCTTGCACATGACTGACCCTGGTTTGAGCCCCTGCAGCACATATGGTCCCTCAAGTACCACCAGCCGTGCTCCCTAAGCATATAGCCAGGAGTAAGTACTAAGCACATCCAGGTATGGCACAAAGATAGATAGATAGATAGATAGATAGATAGATAGATAGATAGATAGACAGACAGACTAGCTGGTAATTACCTCTGAAAGGAAAGCAAGAGTATACAGAAACTCCAGTTGTATTTGTAACTTTTTAAATCCTTTTAAATCTGAGTATTAGAATTTATTTGGTGATTTCTTTCTTTCAGAATTTCTGATACTTTGCGTTTCTAAAGTAAAAGTCAAGTGATTTACTTATTCTCTGTTCAAAATTAGGAGGATTATGTATTGTTTACTCAAGCTTAGCCATTTTATTACTTGATTAGATATCTCCTCAAATAAATCTTTATTTATTAGGTTTTGATTTTAAAAAGAAAAAAGAAAAGAAAAACTGGGACTGGAGCGATAGCACAGCGGGTAGGGCGTTTGCCTTGCATGCGGCCAACCCGGGATCAATTTCCAGCATCCCATATGATCCTCCGAGCACCACCAGGAGTAATTCCTGAGTGTATGAGCCAGGAATAACCCCTGAGCATTGCTGTGTGTGACCCAAAAAGAAAAAAAAAAGAAAAAGAAAACCTTTGTCTGAAAAATGTATGTCTTAGAATCCTGTTTTCAGATTATTTTGGTTTGGAGTCTTTGTTTGTTTGGTTTGGGGACACAGACTGCAGTGTGCAGGACTTCCTCCGGGCTCTGCATTCAGGGATCACTCCTGGCTCAGAGAATCACGTGGGATGCAAGGAATCAAACAGGGGTCAGACACATGCAAGACATGCGCCCTACCTGCTGTATATCTCTGCAACTCCAGTTTTGCATTTTTAATTGATATTTTGTATTCAAACTTATGCTTAATGATTTAAAACCTCTTCATCAATGCCTAATTTTGGAGGGTTTATAGTAAATTGTGTGCAAAATTGTACGTATTCCCAGGCAAAATTGAAGAAGTAGTTCTTGAAGCTCGAACTGTTGAGAGAAACACAAAACTGTATAGAAAGGATGAGAGTTCAATCAATGGAATGCCAAATCTCACAGTCGAAATTAGAGAACATATCCAGGTATGTGGGATTCTCTTCTTCCTGCTATGTTGAACATTTTAAGGAATTAGAATTATTTTTGAGTGGTTTTGTATTTTTTCCGAAGCTTAATGAAAGTAAAATTGTGAAACAAGCTGGGGTTGCTGCAAAAGGACCCAATGAATACATCCAAGAAATAGAATTTGAAAACTTGTCTCCAGGAAGTGTTATCATCTTCAGGTATGCTCTGACTGTTGATGTAGATTAAAGTAAGTCAAATAACCTGTCTATTTCAAACAAATTACTTCTAAAAATTTTTTTCTTCATTAATGTTTTCAGAGTTAGTCTTGATCCACATGCACAAGTTGCTGTTGGAATTCTTCGAAATCATCTGACTCAATTTAGTCCTCATTTTAAATCTGGGAGCCTTGCTGTAGAGAACCTCGATCCTATATTAAAAATTCCGTTTGCTTCGTGAGTATTATTTATTGTATATACTTGCCACTTTAATAACTGATATGTTACACTGTTCAGGTTTAAGTAGTTTTATGGCTCCTGCACATGCTATGTGCTATTTAAGAACCAGCAGTAAGAAGCGAAGCTATTAACATTGTGCCCTACTGCTTAATGACTAGCTCATGTATTTACGTGTATACTGTCCCATTCAAGTACTCTCTCTGTGAATATATACATGCATGCATCTACACACATGTATATACATACGTGCATACAATTTTTCTTAACTATCAATTTAGAAACAATTTAATTATTTAATTAGAAACTGAATTGCATGCATAATACCTTATTTTGTCCTTTGTGGACATGGGTAAGAGGGGGCAGTTCTGGTTATACTCAGGTAACACTCGTGGTTTTGTGCTCAGATATGGCTCCTGATGCTATTCAGGGATTACTCCAATTCTGTACTCAAGGATTACTACTGGCAAGTTCAGGGGACCATATGCGAGGCCGGGGATTTGAACCAGTCAGTGGTGTGCACAGCAAGCCCCTTACCTGCTGTACTCTCTGACTTATCATTCTTGAATACCAACATACAATCCTATATTATAGTTACATTCCTATATTATAGTTACATTATAATATATTTAATATTGGTCCTTTGTCTTTGGACACTTAGATTGCTTCCTGATCTCTGTACTGTATGTCTTAATGCATTCCTGTTTTCCTGTTTGTATACATTGTTACTAGCTGGTACCACATAGTACTGAAGAATACTGTGAAATTTAGAGTTGTGTTTAATGCCAGTACAGCACTGTCAAGTGTGGAATTTTTCCTTTCTTTTTCTTTTTCTTTTTTTGGGGGAGAAGGGTGGTGGTTCTGGGTCACACTCAAGAGTGCTAAGGCTATGTGCTTAGAAGTGATCCCTGGCAATGAACTGTTCAGGGATCATATGTCATGCTGGATATTCAAACTAAGCTGTTCTGCATGCAAAGTAAGCATATTACCTCCTGTGCAAACTCTCCAGTCCCTGCCAAGGTGATGTTTGACAAATCATTTAGACATTCATTGTCTGTTTCCTCACTTGGAAAAACAGAACTTCTAATAGTACAATTTCTTATATTTTGTAAGAATTAAAAAAAACAAGCTAACTAATTCCTACCATAGTAATTTAATGTATGGCACATAATAAGATTCAGTGTATATTTTCTATCATGAATACTAGGGTAAATTTCCAGAGATAGAGTTTTTGTAATAACTATTTCTATGTTCGTCGATTTCAAGCTTTTAATATTGCTAACTCCTTTTTCAGAAAGATTATCGTATTATTTTCAACCATACATCCTTACCAAATTTATATATTATTATAATGTAATGTATCAATTACAAGAGTATAAAGTATGAAACCTGGCTACTTGGGTTTGAGTCTTAGCCTGTACAACCTTGGCTAAGTGCCTCTCTATTAGAGCTGTGAGAATTAATTACTTAAAAAATTTAGAAACAGTGATTGACACAGTAATGTTTAACCAGGTAAATAACAATGCAGTCTCAGAGGGGAAAAGAACAGAAGTACAAAGGCAAGAGTACTGTAGTACTTCTCTGATTGTTTATTGTGACTTTTGTCAATTCCTTTATTAGTCCTTTGGTAATATTTTAAGATAATATGTCTCATAGAAGAATATGCAAAGGAGGTTTAAAAACTATGCCCAGACTAGAAAGGTTAAAAGAAAACAAATATGAGAACAGGGTTATAACTCAATAGTACTGCATCACCTTTCTGCCTTTTTGTGTGAGGTCTAGGTTTAATCCTAGGAAAGTGGGGACACACACACACACACACACACACACACACACACACACACACACACAGTAGGATAAAGGATCTAAGGAATCCAAAGACTTTTGTTTGTTTGTTTTTGACTTTGGAACCTTCCCACATGGTACTGAGGGCTACCCCTGTCTGAGTTAGCAGGTCATATCTCTCAGTATTTGAGGGAGGAGGGGGGAGAGGCTAGAAGACTCTGGAAACCAAACCTGGACCTCCTGCATGCAAAGCATGTGCTCAGTCCATTAGGCTCTCTCTCTCTCTCTCTCTCTCTCTCTCTCTTTCTCTCTCTTTCTCTCTCTCACTCCCATTCTCCCATTCTCTCCCTCCCTCTCTCTCTTTCTCTCTCCTTTCTCTCTCCCTCTCTCTCTCCCTTTCTCTCTGTCTCTCCATTCCCATCTCTCTCTCCCTCCCCCTCTCTCTTTCTCTCTCCCTCTCTCTCTTTCTCTCTGTCTCTCCATTCCCCCCCCCTCGCTCGCGTGCTCTCTCTCTCTATTCCCAACTCCCCCCCACCCAAACTTTCAAGGATAAAATTTGGCTCCATTTGATTTTTTGCTTTTAGAGAATTTATAGCATATCTTATCCTTTGTTACTTACAGTGTATGTATACTACTTATGTAGCACTGTCCCCCCCCCCCCCTTGTTCATCGATTTGCTCGAGTGGGCACCAGTAACATCTCCATTATGAGACATGTTGTTACTGTTTTTGGCATATTGAATACGCCATGGGGAACTTGCCAGGCTCTGCCGTGTGGGTGGGATACTCTCAGTAGCTTGCTGGCTCTCTGAGAGAGATGGAGGAATTGAACCCGGGTTGGCCATGTACAGGGCAAACGCCCTACCTGCTGTGCTATTGCTCCAGCCCACTGCTTATATAATATATATTTGATATTATATATATACATATACACACAAAAAATAAGATATTGGGAGACTGGGTTTTTAAAATATACATTGCTGGAACCAGAGAAATAGTTCAGGAGCTGAAACCCTTGCCTTGCATGGGGCCAACTCCAGTTCATTCCTAGCACCAAATATGGTCCCTGAACACTGCTGGGAGTGATCCCTGAGAATAGAGCCAGAAGTAAGCCTTGAGTACCACCAGGTATGCCCCCCAAAATAATAAACAGATACATATATACATGGCTAAGATATTCTGTGCTCATATTCTGATTTTTTTGTCTTGATTGTTACTGATAAATTTTCAATGTATTTATGAATTGTATTTTTCTAATTCTTAGTATTGCCTCTAAGTTAACTTTGGCTGAGGTGAACCAGGTACTTTACCGATGTGAATCAGAGGAACAGGAAGATGGAGGAGGATGCTATAACATACCAAACTGGTCATCACTTAAATATGCAGGTCTCCAAGGTAGGAAAATATAAATATAATGAAGCTTTCTGGTGTTTTACTAGGGTCATATGTTGTTTTCTTTATAGAACTAGAACTGTAGATTTGTATTTTATTTTATTTGGTAATGGTTTGGAGTTTTTTCTGTTGTGTTAAAATGGAAAGGAAATCCATATGGGGTATCCCTGGGATCTGGGAGAGGCATGCAGTCATGCCCAGCAGGTAGGCGCTGGAGGTGGCGGGGGGGGGGGGGGGGGGCGGTTGGGAAGGGTCCTAGAGTTACCCACGTCATTTACCCCTGAGCCGCAACCTTAGCCCAATAGAAGTATCTTAAAGTTGGAAATTATTTGATTAGTAATAACAAATTTCATTTTTCATCAGACTAGCAGGATCTGCTGCATAAACATAGGAGTTCTAATACTTCTACTTGAATATTTGTTGAGGATATACCTATATACTTCACTTTTAAACTGTTTGGGTCCCAGTATTTCCTTCATATTTCAAACATTCTTTTAGAAGAAGAAACTTTGGTACATCTACACAGTGGAATACTTTGTAGCTGTTAGAAAAGATGAAGTCATGAAATTTACATACAAGTGGTACTACATGGAAAGTATCATGCTAAGTAAAATGAGTCAGAAAGAGAGGGACAGACATAGAAAGGTTGGATTCATCTGGGGAACATAAAGTAACAAAATAGGAGACTAACACCCAAGAATAGCCAAGATAAGTACCAGGAGGTTTACTCCATGGCGTGGAGGCCAGCCGCACATGCTAGGGGAAAAGGCAGCTCAGATAGAGATATAAATATAAATAAAGGGTGTTGGGAGGATCCGCCCAAGATGGGAGATGCATGCTGAAAGTAGACTCTAGACCGAACATGATTGCCACTCAATTCCCCTCTTGCCAACCACAGTACCCCAAAGGAGAGAGAGAACAAAAGGGAATGACCTGCCACAGAGGCAGGGTAGGATTGGGGGAAAGGGGATGGGAGGGATACTGGGATTAGTGGTGGTGGAGAATGGGCACTGGTGGAGGGATGGATACTCAATCATTGTATAACTGAAACCCAAGCACAAAAATTTGTAAGTCTACAACTGTACCTCATGGTGTTTCACTAATAAAAAATTTTTTAAAAAGAGGTGACACCTAATGGATTAATATACTTACATGTTATACAATATTTAAAAAATATCAGACATTCTTTTTAAAGTTAATTTTACTCATACTTTCTTCACAGATGTTCCTTTTTTTCCAGGCACAAAATAATTTGTTTATATTGCGTGATACAACAAAATTCTAATGGAATTATAAAAATAAAAATAAGTTTTTAGTAAAAGAAACTTTGTGAAAGTTGTTAAATCTCACCATGGGGTCATTAAGTGATTGTGAGGGTTTACTAAGCTCTTTGTTGCTAGTTGAGGCTTCTGTATTATTGTTTTTGTTTATTGAGCTTAGTTAGCTTCTGTGCCATCTAATTTGGTGTGTTCCTACTGATATGTCAGTGTTGTGGAATTTGGAGATGTTACATGGCCACACATGAAGCCGCACACTCTGGGAATTTCAGCATCTGTAGAACTGGGTGGATGAGTTCACATGGCTGCAGCTGTGATATGTGGTTGTCACTGCTGGGGCCTGCAGAAGTTGGGAGAAATGGAGGCTGTCTGCCCTCACTCCAAGAACACCCCAGAAATTTCAGCCTAAAAGCTAGTGTACCTGAAATTTTTGTGGTTTGACTTCTCTGCAGAGATTAGTTGTACATTAGTGGAATTGGGCCATTGGCATGTTGGCGTCTGTGGGGTGTGGGTGTGGGTGCGACTGCTAGGACTTCAGCAGAGCAGGAACATACCCTCCCCCTCCCCAGGACACCCCCTCCATAGGTGTTCTTGCATTTTAAACACTTCTGTAATTCTATGAGAATCTGTCGGAATGTTAATTGTCTTTTCAGCATAAAAAGACAAGCATCACTTAGGCAGGGAAAACACTTGTTACCTTTGATTATTGTGACATTAATGTCCAAAGGAGTAAGGCCAGTCTCACAAGGTGGAATCCTGGAAAGTTCTGCCTAGCTCCTGTGGTAGTAGCTCCTACTCTCAGTTGACCTAAGTAACATGGCTCATTCATGGGAAGTGCTACTCACTGAGGATCATGTGATCCTTTGCAGGCAGCCCCAATATCTATTTAGCCCACATCAGTAGAGACTAGCAGTAGCCCAGACCAAGGGAACAAGTCGTCTCTACCAATAACATAACAGGATATCTTTCTAAACTTTCAGGATTAATATCTGTACTGGCAGACATAAGACCAAAGAATGATTTGGGCCATCCCTTTTGTGATAATTTGAGATCTGGAGACTGGATGATCGACTATGTTAGTGGCCGACTTCTCACGAGACCAGGCGCTATTGCTGAAGTAAGAAAAAAAAAACTATACTTTAATCCAAAAAAAAAAAAAGGATACAATAAGAACTGAGTTGCATGTGGTATTTGCAGTCTTTTCTAACATGGACCATTTTCCTCCCTTATCACTTTTTAATTCTAATAAATGGAAACCTGGTTGATAGATTGCTACGTGGTATCTTTGCTTGTTTGGATTTGCCTCTTATAATGCACCTAGCCTGTAAACACACCAAATTAACTTTTAAAATTATCTTTGTAACAGGTCGGTAAATGGTTGCAGGCTATGTTCTTCTACCTGAAGCAGATCCCACGTTATCTTATCCCATGTTACTTTGATGCTATATTAATTGGTGCATACACCACTCTTCTGGATATAGCATGGAGGCAGATGTCAAGGTATAACCAAAAAAGCTTGAATGAATAGGCATTTTTTTCAGAAACCATATGCAAAATCAGGCTATACACCCTTTGAAGACCAATACACAAGGTTTTGTCATAGATTCAGATGACTGAAAAACGTTTGAAAATGAACAGCAAATTAATTAACTGTCTTTGATCTGGTACATATTTTTTAGAGCTTAGTGAATTCTGTTCTATAACTAATGAAAACTATACTGATGAAAAATTTTAATTATTTTATATTTTATTGACTTACATTACTTTGTATAATATTTAAAATCACTGTCACTGTATCACTGTCCTCCCATTGTTCATCGATTTGCTCAAGCGGGCCCAGTAACATTGTGAGACTTGTTACTGTGCTTGGCATATCAAATCATCATGGGTAGCTTGCCAGGGCTCTCCGAGAGGGGTGGAGGAATCAAACTCGGCCATGTTGGCTTCGTGCAAGGCAAACGCCCTATCTGCTGTGCTATTGCTCCAGCCCAATATTTAGAATATACATATGTAATTTTTGTAATTATTCACTAAGACAAACATATTTTATCATCATGAATAAAACTTATCTTTAAAAATGAATTTCCCTAAAATGAAACTAGAGATCTGAATGTATCAGTGAGGAGACACTAAATTGATTTGGGCTTATTTGTGCAGAAAGAACAAAACATGAACCTCGTCATTTATTTTGTAACATGCCTTAGACTTAAAACCTGTTAGAATATTGAGTGAAATTAAAACAACTCTGAAAACTATCTAAATTGAAATTTTTTCAACAGACAGTAACACTATCACACATTTGTACAGTCTATTTGAAAAGAAACCAAGTAAAATAAAACTTCTAAAATATTTTAATCAATGGTTATGAAATTTTAATTATATACTTAATAAAGTTTGGAGATCTGCTTATTAAAAAACAGCATGCCTGTATGACATTACTGTATTGGAATCTGATAAAGGTATATCTCAAGTTACACCTTCTGACCACAGTTAAGGATTTTTAAAATATGTACTACAGTTTTTCTAATTGTTATTAGTGTAATTGCAATTGATAATATTTTAAGTGCTATTACTTTTGTTGCAGTTTTGTTCAGAATGGTTCTACTTTTGTGAAGCACCTTGCACTTGGTTCTATCCAAATGTGTGGTATAGGAAAATTCCCTTCTATGCCGCGTCTTTCTCCTTCACTTGTGGATATACCATATAGACTAAATGAGATCACAAAAGAGAAGGAGCAGTGTTGTGTGTCTCTAGCAGCAGGTAAGAAATTGTACAAAATGAAAATATGTGAGTATTTTTCAGAGGAAAACTTGCAGGGGAGGATTACTTTTTTTAAAAAAATGATGTTGTAATAGAAGTGGTAGTATAGGGGTACAGAAATTGAGGCATTTTGATCCACAGCACCCTGTATTGCCCTCTGAGTACCATGAGAACTGATCCCATGAGCATAGAGCTAGAAATAAGTCCTGAGCACTGCTGGGATGCCCAAAAACAAGTTTGATGTTACCCCAGTGTGAGTCCACAAAATTGTGTGGGCTGTGGGATATATGTGCGTCTATGGTGACAGAGAGCTGCCTTTCATCTTCCCCAGGCTTCCTTTCAGAAGGCTGTTAACCAAAAGGTCGGCGGTACAAGCCCACCCAGGGACTTAAGATGTGAGTTCATAAAATTGTGTGGGCTGTGTGATACAGCATTGCATCTGCATTAGGTGGCAAAGAGCCACCCCCCATCCTTGCCAGGCCTCCCTGGAAGAGAGACAGAGAGACAGGCGGGCAACCACAGCCTGATGGTGGAAATGGCCATTTATTGCAGAGCTACTAGCATACTTACAGAACATCTGAGGGGCGTTGAGGTATTAGACCTAGGTGTCATTGATCATTTACATAGATAAAACATCTGGAAATTTTCATAGATCATTTACATAGATAAAACTTAGGAAATTCTCTTGAGGAGATTAAGGCAAGGAGACATCCTGTCTACCAGGGACATCTACATTGCTTTTATCTTTCCCTCTAGTTGTATATGTTTTCAGTACTTGCAGTTGTTTGGATAAACACAGTAAGAGACGAAGATCCAAACAGTTCTCTGGGCTCTGAGATCAAGCAAGGCTTTTTAAATTTTATTTTATTGCTTTTTGGGTCACACCCAGTGATGCTCAGGGGTTACTCCTGGCTGTGCACTCAGGAATTACTCCTGGCGGTGCTCAGGGGACCATATGGGATACTGGGAATCGAACCCGGGTTGGGCACGTGCAAGGCAAACACCCTACCCGCTGTGCTATCACTCCAGCCCTGCAAACAAGGCTTACCATAAATCCCAGACTAAGTCTTCTCAGGCCAGTTCAGGTTGTCCTTCCCCATGGGGGTCCTGTCTCTTAAGTCGTAACAGCTTGCATCAAGACCATGCATTTATGCTTTCTAGACTGTCCCATTTCAATGCCAGGGTAGCTTTGCCACTCGCCCCGGGTCCATCCCAGTCCCATAGCGGAACCTCCCTTTTTGGGTGTTAGGACCTATAGCGACTGAAGCCTGAATCAAGTAATTATGACAAATGCCCAGGAGTAGATATATTTCAGAGTCAGTCAACTCCTAAATATTAGGAGTGTAGCATTGACGGTCTTTCTGTGTTTAACCAAAGAACATTGCTCTTTAATATAAAATAAAATATAAAAAGGCTATAGGGGAAATAGAAAAGCAGGTACTTTTCTGCTTTTCAGAAACGCTTACACAGCACTTCAAATTCAAAGCACTAGAAATACAAAGTTCAGTATTACCAGAAATTTTTAGCTTATAAGTAATCAAGACTTACTTGAGGAACTGTGACAATGAGAGGTAAAATACAAAGTAAAGGTTAAAGATAAACTTTAACTAATTTAGGGATGCTAGCAAGAGCATAGTAAGCTTCTCTGGGAGGAGGAAAAGGAGCAATTCACTGATGAAGCCAAAAACACTTAGGGTTACTATCCAACACCCCAGATTTTATATTACTGCTTAGTAAAATTTCATAGATATTTATGTAAAAAAACATGTTTACTATTTTAATTATTACTGCATCAGCAATTAGGGGTGTATATGTTTTTTGGACCGTTTCTCTTTTACAGTTCTTCATGTACTCTACTCTCAGACCACATTTATATTACTATCCTTCCTATAGCATTGTGTTACATTTTTTCCAATTTTTAAAAATTATCCCAACTTTGGAATTACCAAGATATCAAATAAAGGTTCTCTGTCAAACAAACACTGTCCTCCCGTTGCTCATCGATTTGCTCAAGCGGGCCCAGTAACGTCTCCATTGTGAGACTTCTTGTTACTGTGTTTGGCATATTAAATACATCACGGGTAGCTTGTCAGGCTCTCCGAGAAAGGTTCTCTACAAGTTACAATATTAAAAGCAAATATCAAACAACTTTTTGTTATTAGTGTAATTGCAATCAAATGCTATAAACTATATTTAACCCCATTTTCTGCAGATAGCTATAGAGCCTGAATTGAGTAATAAATCTAAGTAATAAAAAATAGACTAAGGACAGCTTTTGTTTTCTTCCTAATTTGAAGCTGTTTCTAGAAAGTACTTAGTATTTGAGGCCTCTGAAATTTAGAAATTTCAAAATAAACCAAAAAAATACATAAACTGCATGATGAAAATAATATCATCTGTGATTTCCTGTTCCCCTTAACTTCACATCCACTCAGACCTAAATAAATAAGATGGTGATCCAACAAGTTAGAAACTAACTTTTCATCTAGAATGATTAGACTTTTCTGAATGTTTCATTTCATAGTGTTTTAGAGTTTTATACTTCTATTTGATCTCCTTCTGGTACTTACCTTTCTGCTGTGAATCCATGCAGATACTCATAAAAAAACTAAAGTAGTAGTCAGGAGCTAGTAGGCATTTTGGGCGCACGCCTGGCATGCACCTGACCTGGGCTTGACCCCCACCACGTGGTCTCTTGAGCACATTACAGGGAACAGCCCTGGAGACCTGGGAGCATTATGGGGTGACTCCAAACCCAAAATGATAATGGTAATAGTAAGAATTAAAGCTAGGGTCTTTTCAAATATATCAATGGTATCTATTATTTTGAATATTTCTTTACATGTTAAAGGTTTTGTTTTTCTTTAAATCTTTTACTAATTTTTACTGAGATTTGGCAAGGCCAAATGAACTTGTCTGCGTGCCACCCGGAGCTTCAAGGTAAAAGGCTAGTCCTTGACTTCTGTATTGTTGTTAGCTGTGGGTCTACACTGAGCAGTACTGTGAGGAGGGCATTCCGGGGGACTCAAGTGGGACCCAGGGTCACACCTGGAGTGCAGGAGTAGAAAGGGGCTCTGTTGTGCCTGGGAGCAAAGCTGGGATCTTGCATCCATGAGGAATGTGTTCTACCACCTGAGCCATATCCCCATCCCTACTTTTTTAGGGTTTTTCAAAACATTTTTAGTTTTTAGGGGTTTTATTATTTTTAAAAATTCTTTTTGATTTTGAAGGAACCTCCAGGAGTGTTCAGCTTTTACTCCTGAATCTGTGCCCAGGAGTCACTTGTAGACAGTGCACAGGGTACCATGTGTGGTGCCAGGGATTGAGCTCAGGTCAGCTACATGTAAGGCAAGTGCCTTATCTGCTGTACTAAATTGTTGTCCCCTAGCTTTAGAGCACATAGTGAAATGAGTCAATAAAATGTGAGATCCACTAAGTATGAAACTACCTTTTCATCTGGAATGATTAAGTGACATCTCTGAACATAATTGTGTTTTAGATTTTTATACTACTATATAGATTTTATACTAATTAGAGTCTATAGATTATATACTATATATTATATAAAATTATATATAATATAAGGGCTGGAGCGATAGCACAGCGGGTATGGCGTTCGCCTTACAAGCGGCCAACATGGCCGACCCGAGTTCGATTCCTCCGCCCCTCTCGGAGAGCCCGGCAAGCTACCGAGAGTATTCGATATGCCAGACACAGTAACAACAAAGTCTCCAATGGAGACATTACTGGGCCCGCTCGAGCATATAAAATATTATTTACTATAATATATAATTATATATAATATAGCATAATATATTATAGTATATAATATAGATTATATACTAATTAGAGTCATTGCTATATAATAGAGATCATAAACTTGAGAATATTATTAAGATGATGAATAATGTTACTTTTTTTGTTTTTTGGTAGGCTTACCTCATTTTTCTTCTGGTCTTTTCCGCTGCTGGGGAAGGGACACTTTTATTGCACTTAGAGGCATACTGCTGATTACTGGACGCTACTTAGATGCCAGGTAGGAGAAACTTTAAATACTTTTGCAACTCATTACATGTCTGAATGAAACTCTTTAAACCTTCCTTCTTCTTCACCTGTTCTCAGTGTTTTGGGAGCTATGTTTTCCTTAGGCTGGAGCGATAGCACAGTGGTGGGGCGTTTGCCTTGCACATGGCCGGCCTGGCCAACCCGGGTTTGATTCCTCCGCCCCTCTCTGAGAGCCCAGCAAGCTACCAAGGGTATCTTGCCCGCACGGCAAAGCCAGGCAAGCTACCCGTGACGTATTCGATATGCCAAAACAGGGTACAAGTCTCACAAGAGATGTTACTGGGCCCACTTGAGCAAATTAATGAACAATGGGAGGACAGTACTACAGTGCTATAGTTTTCCTTAGATATCTTGTTGCATTTATATATTCATTTAATAGTATCAATGGAAATTTAAAAGCATCAGAGTTTTGCCAAGTTCTCTAGCATTTCAAGGTCACAAATGAAGTTATCTTCAGTATTTTCTGATTTATTTCAATGAAATAGAAAAGTATAACTACATACTGTTAGCATTATTCACTAAACGGTCAAATTTATATGGTCGCATTAAATATAAGAATTTAAATGGTAAAATTAGGTAAAATTTTAGTTCTACCACCTTTTATTCCACTACAATGAGGGTATTGCTGACTCTGGAAGTCACAGAAAAAAATGTATCATGTTTTTCTCTGTGTATTGACCTTTCAAGCTACAGTTTTATATTTTATAGATTTAAAATGAGGTTTTGTTCATTCAGAACAGCATGAATGAATTTAGCAGAGCTAGAAAAGATAAATTCTTCAGCGTTGCCATTCAAAGTGTTTAAGACACCAGCAACGTGACTGTTAACTGAGAGCTTGTTAGAAAAGCAAAACCTTGGGGAATCAGAATCTGGCACTAGTAGAGCAGGTAAGGCACTTACCTTGAATGTGGCCAGTCCGGGTTTGATTTCCCCAGCATCCTGTTTGCACCGCCAAGCCTGCCTTGACTGATTTCTGAGTGCAGAGCAAGGGTAACCCCTGAGCACTACCGGGTGTGACTCAAACACCCAAAACAAGGAAAAAAGAAATGCAGAATCTTGGGCAGAAGAGAATATTCTGGCTAGGAGACCAGAGGACATGAAGTGGGAACCAGGCACCACAAGATCCCCCAAGCACCACGGGAAGCAAACCCCTCCTCCAGCACTGCAAAGTGCTGCCCTCGCCCCCCAAAAAGGACAAAATTTGGTGCCTTTAAACGTTAGGTTTTCTTAAATCCAAACCCTGTGGTAAGGAAGACAGAGTTAGCAAAAGGAAATAATCTGTTTTCACAATGGCTCAAAAGTTCGAGTGCACAGCTCTATAAGGTAAAACTTTCATGGGACAGGAAAAAAGCACCATTTACTGGTTTACTGTTTTGACATCAGAAAAATAACTGAAAATTTCCTCTTCAGATGACAAAATGTATGTTTTGGGGCTGAAGCGATAGTACAACGGGTAAGGCATTTGCCTTGCACAAGGCCGACCGGGGTTCAATCCCCAGCATCCCATATGGTCCCCTCCACTCAGGAGTAATTCCTGAATGCAGAGCCAGGAGTAACCCCTGACATTGCCAGGTGTTACCCAAAAAGAAAAATAAATATATAAATTTTTTTTTAAATAAACGAACATGCTTGTGTCATTCACATCCTTTTGCCTAGAATTTAGCCATCTGACCTTAAGCAGCTCTTCAGTTATTTAGGAAATGTAGGACGTCATTTTGGTGCCTGCCTGGCTGTCTCTTCTGCTTCTTTCTGCACATGTATTCATGGACTGGGACTTTTTATACAACCTTCAAATATAGAATTTTTTTTCTAGATGGTTAGGTGTGCTAGCACTCTGACCTTTTATTTTATTTGAAGTTTCACTGGCCATAATAGTACTTCTACACTGTAGAAAATAAAACATTTCGCATTACCCTATTAAGAAATGGGTATTAAACTGAGACATAGAATTTATAAATTTGTCAGTGATTTATCCAAAGCACTGAGGCCTTAATTTCTTTAATCACTTTTTCAAGGTCATACAGATTGCAAAACAAGAAATTAAACCTTTATTTTAATTTCTTGGTTTCATGTTTCTTTTAGGATTCCAAGCTATCTATAAATTACATTGTCATTTGGTATATGACAGAATAATGCTTTAAAAATTAAAGTATCCTTTTTCAGTTTTTAAAAGGAAATCATATTTTTGAACTAAGAGACAGGACAAACTAAGAGGTGTGAGGTGCTTCCCTTGCACATGGCTGACACCAGTTTGATTTCTGGCACCCTATATGGTCCTCTGAGCACCACTAGGAATGATCCCTGAGCTCAGAGCCAAGAATAATCCCTCCTTGAGCACTGCTGGGTTTGCCAAAAAAAAAAAGTAGAAGAAAAAGAATTATGTTTCTAAGATCAGCTTTTACCTATTTCTTTTCTTAAATGATTAGTTTCTTCTTAGCACCCACCTAAAATAATTCATGTTTTTAGTTACTTAGAGCTTAAAATATCAGAGATTTCAAAACTAGAATCTAGAGCTATGAGGGACTTAAAAAAAATTACAGGATACAATCCTTGTTGGAAAAAAAAATCACAGAGAGTAAATCATACCACTTGCTTTAAAAAATGCAGAGGATAGGGGCTGGAGAGATAGCACAGCCGTAGGGCGTTTGCCTTGCATGCAGCCAACATGGCTGACATAGGTTCAATTCCCAGCATCCCATGTGGTCCCCCCGAGCACCGCCAGGAGCAATTCCTGAGTGCATGAGCCAGGAGTAACCCCTGAGCCTCGCAGGGTGTGACCCAAAAAACAAAAAAACAAAAAAAAAATGCAGAGGATAGAATCAAGGATTCTTTGTTTAATTGAATCGCTATGAGCTACACAGTTACAGGGTTGTTCATGATTCGGTTTCAGGCTTACAATGTTCCAGTACCCTTCCCTTTACCAGCGTACATTTTCAACTACCAGCATCCCTAGTTTCTGCCCTCCCTGCTATCCTCTCCCCCATCATCCCAACCTCCCTCTATGGCAGGCACTCTCCTCCTCCTCCTCCTCCTCCTCCTCCTCCTCCTCCTCCTCCACCTCCTCCTCCTCCTCCTCCTCCTCCTCCTCCTCCTCCTTTTGCAAGGTACTGAGGTTATCATGTATAAGGGATTCTAACTTTTAATTCAGTGCTTGTTCTATAATTCACAAAAACTTTCTATGGAAACAATTAAAAATAAGGATAAAAAATGTTTCTGAAATTTTAAAAGTACCTTTTTTGTTGACAATTTTTCAACGTTTGTTTTCCTGTCAATGATATGCCTGACTCTGTTGTTGCAGGAATATTATTTTAGCATTTGCTGCTACCCTGAGACATGGTCTCATTCCCAATCTCCTGGGTGAAGGAACTTGTGCCAGATACAATTGCCGGGATGCCGTATGGTGGTGGCTGCAGTGTATTCAGGATTACTGTAAAATGGCTCCAAATGGCCTAGATATCCTCCAGTGTCCCGTGTCCAGAATGTACCCTACAGATGATTCTGTTCCTCTGCCTCCTGGCACACTGGTAAAGACTATTTCTTAAAATTAACTTTTTCTTAGAAAATAACCTTTGGTTTCTAATATCCCGGTACATGAAAGTAGAGCCCGGGGATGGCTCTTAGGACTGGAGCATGTGCCCAAGTTAGTCCCCAGCACCGCCAAGTGGAATCTGGAGACCCCTGAGCACTACACAATGTGCTCCTGGTGACTCAGCATCACACACTCAGGCCCAAGTAATGAACCTTTGAACTGGGTTGGCCTGGGTCATCGGGAGTGGCCTGGATCCCCTGAACATTGCTTGGGAGCCCCTATTCCCCCAAACCATTTAATTAAAAGTCCAAATCTTAAGAATTCTGCACATATTAATTTTATTTCACATCTTTTGATACTGTGAATAATTGGAGACATAAGATTTGTTTCTTTCTGGGGCCACAGCAATAGTGCAATGGGTAAGACACTTGTCTTACACGCGGCCAACCCACATTTGTTGATTGGTACCCCCATA
The DNA here is from genome assembly GCF_029834395.1 of Sorex fumeus. Taxonomy (NCBI): domain Eukaryota; kingdom Metazoa; phylum Chordata; class Mammalia; order Eulipotyphla; family Soricidae; genus Sorex; species Sorex fumeus. The sequence goes on from NW_026606188.1 coordinate 31,252,569, forward strand.
TGGTTCCCTGATTCCTCCAGGAGTAATTCATGTGTACAGATCCAGGAATAAGTCTTGAGCACTGCCACATGTGGCCCCAAAACAAACAAACGTTAAATACTTGCTCCTTTCTTAGAAAGCTAGCAATCTGGTAGAAGTAGATAATATGAATATTATGTTCTTTAATAATGTTATTACCAAAAGAGGAATACGGGAAATAATATATAATTTCAGAAAAGGGAGAGAGATGTAGTGTCTTGGGAAAGATTTCAGGAAGTACTAAAATTTCACCTAAACTGAACCTCCAAAGGTGAGTCGGATATCATCAGGGATGAGGGAATATATCAAAAATAAAAAATAATGGGCCAGAGCAATAGTACAGTGGGTAGGATGTTTGCTTTGCACACAGCTGACCTGGGTTCAATCCCCGACATATCAAATGGTCCCCCCAGCACCAGAACCAGGAGTAACCCCTCAGCATTGTTGGCTGTGAGCCAAAAAGAAATAAATAATGATATAACACAGGGTAGGTTGAAGCATAGTTTAGGATGCACTGCCCAGTCCCACCTGACTTGCACTGTGGGGCAACCGCAGAGCAGTCTGAGACTGGAAAGGGGGAGCCCGGGTGTGAAAAAGCCTTGACATCTTGAATTTATCTTATGAATGGTGCACGGTAAATAAACATCTGAGTGTTTTTCTCCACTCAAAAATACACAATAATACTATAATCATGTCACTTCTGACCTGCTCATTAGGTTAGTTTGTTTGGTATGTAAGGAGATTTCTAAGCTACCTCAGATCTAGCATATATTTGCATCCCGTGATACATAGATTGCAAGAATATTTGTCCACTGAAGTTCCACTTTATTTTATCATAATTTGTGTGTGTGAATAAATAAGAATAGTAAGCCAATTTAAATTCAGATTTCTGTATATTAATCTAGATTCACTTACTAGCTGTACAAGTCAGTCTAACAGAAACTGTGCAAGCTCAAAGGATTTCATATCCACGGTCAGTAATGTTGCATATTATTTCATGCCATGTATATGAATAGACTAAACTACAGCATGTTAAGTATTCATATGGTAAAGTTCAAGTGTATTATTTGGTGTGTTAGCGATGCTGCTTTTACCAGGTTCACCTCTGATTGCCACTTCTCCAAAAAGTCTTCACAAAATTTCAATTGTGGCATTTAAAGGAAGAAAGAAAAAAGTAGTTTTTAACAGAAGTAACATCAATTATATCTCAAACAGGATCAACCATTGTTTGAAATAATACAGGAAGCTATGCAGAGACACATGCAGGGAATACAGTTTCGAGAAAGGAATGCTGGTCCACAGATCGATCGAAACATGAAGGATGAAGGTACTTAGCTCTAGGTTCTCAGTAAGGATTTACTTCAGAGGCAGAATTAAGCCTTCTAACTACTATTTTGTCTGTGTGTGAAACTTCACAATGTAGCAGCAAAAAGAAATACATATATATATATATATAAATGCACAGTTAAAGATTTCACTGGCTCAGTTTTAATTTCTAAAAGAAATATATGTTTTCTATCCTTTGTCAGATAGTTTGCAAAGTAATTTTGTAATTTTAGAATCACTAATAATTGAGTACTCACTATGTGCTAAGTAACATGTTAACTACTTACTGAAACACCATTTAGTGTAATGAGAATATGAACGTCAGTTATATCTCATTGAATACATTGAATACTCTGAATAACACTGAGGAGAATTTATACTTTTCTCATTGTTATTATAAGGATTACTGAAACAGTAATTTGTCTAGCCATCTAGCTACAAAATGACAGATCTAGGATTTCTCTAGACTATTATAAGATGCCTATTATGAAAAAGGCTAATCTGGTATGCAGAGGTAAATTAGATATACTCTTTAACCTATTTGAAGTTTATCACATTCCTATTCATACAACATACTCCCTTTACTAGTCAATACAAGAGTAACAGTTACTTTGTCTATTACCCTTTACTCTTAGAGACATTCCTGTGGCCTAGTACACAGTGATGATTTGTTTTATGTGGTTATAGATTTTTTTATCTTTTCATTTTTAAGGAACTTAAAACTGATTTTTAAAAAATTGCAAAAATGATATATCAGAATACTTTTAATATTTCCCCCAGTTTCTGGTAATGCCATCTTATATAATTATAATCGAATATCAAAGTTAGAAAATAAACATTAAGCTAATACTGTTAACTAGACTATAAACCATACTCAGTCCTTACGTTTTGCATGAATTTGTGGGTGTGTGTGATTCTATGCAGGTTTTCGCTATTTATAGCATTCTGTAATCACTGCACAGTAATAATACTTTTGGATCAACATAAAGTTTGGCTACAACTTTGTAATAATAATACCAGCCATTCCTGATCTCTGGCAACTACTACTCTGTCATACATCTCAGTATTTTTATCATTTTGAAAAAATACATAGAAATGGAATCATATTCTATGTAATCTTTTAGAACTAGCTGTTTCATTAAGCAATGTTTTCCTTGAAAAACATGCTCTTCACTGGATGTAGCAAATCATCATTTCTTTTCACTGCTCAGTAACATTCCATGTTATAGATCCCATGTATCTGCTGAAGGATGTCTGGGTTGTTTCCATTTTTCAGCTAGTACAAATAAAACTACTGTGAACATTCATATGCATGTTTTGTGTGAACATTATACTTTTATTTATTTTGAATAAATATTCAAGAATTTGATTATGTCATATGGTAAGTGCATATTTTGTTTTGTAAGAAACTACAAACTAGTTTTCATAAAGATTGTTCTACTCCTATCAGCAGACTGAAAAGAACCAGTTTCTTTACATCGTAAAGGTAAAGGTAAAGGCCCTCCCGTTGATCATCAATTTGCTCAAGTGGGCCCAGTAACGTCTCCATTGGAGACTTTGTTGTTACTGTGTCTGGCATATCGAATACGTCATGGGGAGCTTGCATCAGGTTTCTTTACATCAGGTTTCTTTACATCAGGTTTCTTTATCAATCTTTGGTCTTTGCATTTTAGAACAAACAAACAAAAACCTATTCTCATAGTTTTCTAGACCACTACACATTGAAATTACATTTCCCTAATGGCCAATGGGTTTTTAATTTCTATTCATGCCATTTACCGTTCGTATTCCTCTAGTGAAATGTCTTATCTTTCACCCATTTGCCAGTTGAATTGCTGTTTTTGTTATTGGTGAGTTTTTCTTATGCTCATGTTTAAATTCACATATGCTTACAATTTTAATCATGAACTATTTCATTTTAACCATATTGAGTGAATAAATTCAGTGACTCTAGGTACATTCTCAGTGTTTTGCACCTGTTCTCACCATCCGTCTCTAGAACTTTGTATCACTCCAGAGTGATACCAAGTGAAACTCTATACTCAGTAAGCAGTAGCTCCTCACTTTTCCTCCCCTACCTTCAGGTTATCACTATTCTACTTTCTATGAATTTGACAATTCTGGATTCTTCGTATGAAGGGAACCATGTAACATTCAGATATTTTTTTATCTGGCTTATTTTACTTAGTATTGCTATCCCAGAACTACATGTATACTTAATGGCCTTTGATTGAATACCACATTTCTTTTCAGAATTACTGCACCATCTATATTTCTGCAGGGCTGGAGTGATAGCACAGTGGAAGGGCATTTGCATTTGCCTAGCATGCGGCAGGCCTGGCTGAGCCAGGTTCGATTCCTCCGCCCCTCTCAGAGAGCCTGGCAAGTTACCGAGAGTATCTCGCCCACACGGCAAAGCCTGGCAAGCTCCCCGTGGCATATTCAATATGCCAAACACAGTAACAGTAAGTCTCACAATGGAGACGTACTGGGCCCACTCGAGCAAATCAATGAACAACGGGAGGACGGTTTTACAGTGCTATATTTCTACTAACATTCAAAGTATTTTCCTGGGGCTGGAGAGATAGCACAGCGGGTAGGGCGTTTGCCTTGCACGCAGCCGACCCAGGTTCAATTCCCAGCATCCCATATGGTCCCCTGAGCACCGCCAGGAGTAACTCCTGAGTGCAGAGCCAGGAGTAACCCCTGTGCATCGCCAGGTGTGACCCAAAAAGAAAAAAAAAACAAAGTATTTTCCTTTTGTCTTTTTTAAATTAAATTACCATGAGCTACACAGTTGCAGAGTTGTCCATGACTGGATTTCAGTCATGCTATGTTCCAACACCCATCCCTTCACCAGTGTACAGTTACTACAACCTGTGTCCCCAGTTCCCCTCCACCCCCAGTCTGCCTCAATGGCAGGCACTCGAAGTACTTTCTTACGTGCCCATGTGGCAACCAACACATAGATTACTCATTAATCTCGTGGGTGGAAAGCAATATATAGATATATATTTTAAATCCTTCTCAGTGATGAATTTGAGAATGTATTCATGTTCATTGCCCTTTTGGGAAAGTTTTCTTTTCTGTAAATTGTCCATTCATATTATTTGCCTTTATTGGTCTAGCTTTGGGCACTTAAGTATTTTTCTTGGTTTTCATGATTCCTTGTATGTTCTAGAAATTTGTCCATTGTGAGATTTTAAACAGTATTCAAGCCTTTCTTTCCAATCCGCCAAACAATTTAATGTGATCTGTGATATCCTGCACCAGTTTGAGGTATCAGAGATTAGGATTTCCAGTATATTCATTGGAGGGTTACATAATTCAGTCATAACAAATAGTAATAATGATGGTTTCTAGTTTTGACTGGTATTCATTTACTCCTGATTGCATTGCAGATTTACTCTTTAAGGTAGAAGCAATTTTGACATATGTCCAAATATATATATTTTTTAATTTTTATTAGTGAAACACCATGAGGTACAGTTGTAGACTTACAAATTTTTGTGCTTGGATTTCAGTTATACAATGATCGAGTACTCATCCCTCCTCCAGTGCCCATTCTCCACCACCACTAATCCCAGTATCCCTCTCACCCCTCATCCCCCTCATTCCCCCCTGCCTCTGTGACAGGGCATTCCCTTTTGTTCTCTCTCTCCTTTTGGGTGCTGTGGTTTGCAAAAGAGGCATTGAGTGGCAATTATGTTAGGTCTGTAGTCTACTTTCAGCATGCTTCTCCCATCCTGGGAGGATCCTCCCAACATCCTTTATTTGGTGCTCGATCAGGGTTTACTCTTGGCTGAGCACTTAGGGATCCCGACTGGGCTCAGGGGACCTTACGATGTGCAGGATTGAACCTGGGTTGGCCACATGCAAGACAAGTGCCTTACCCTCTGTACTATTTCTGTCCTCCCCCATCCTCAAAGTCTTTAAAAAAAGAACAAGGGGCCAGAGAGATAATACAGCCGTTTCCTGGGCCCATTTTTACTTGACTGTCAAACAGCAGATCCGTCAACTAGCTCAGGTGACAGTTTCAGCACTCAAGGCCTTGTTCTGGCCAGGCAAATGCATTAAGCCACTAAGCCGTCTTCTAGGTTCCCCAGTTCATTCTATTCAAATGGTATGGAGAGTTTCTCATTGGACATGTAAGGTGTGGTGTTTATTTGTTTTTATACTCAGCAGTTATATTCATTTCTTGCTAATATAAGCAGTGTTCTCATGAATATCCTTGTACATTTCTCCAAGTACAGAGTTTCTTTTAAGTTATAGATAACATTACTACGCATAGATTATACACATCTTCAATGTTTATGGTTTTATTAAATTGCTCCACTGAGCAGTTGGTCTAATTTATCACAGTCCTTTGTTTTCTTCTGCATTTTTAGGTTTTAATATAACTGCAGGAGTTGATGAAGAAACAGGATTTGTTTATGGCGGAAATCGCTCTAACTGCGGCACATGGATGGATAAGATGGGAGAGAGTGACAGAGCTAGGAACAGAGGAGTCCCAGCCACACCCAGGTGGGGTTTAGTGTATAGTGCTCGTAGCATTTTGCTCTGTTAAAAAATCAGTTTAAAACTCATTCACTTTATGTCTGAGTAGTCTTTAATAAATCAGTCCATATTTTCCTCATTCCTTCCACTCAGCACTTTCTCTCCCCCATTACAGTCATGTACCAATCCTCTTGTTGTCAGTCATCAAGAAAACTACTCTCTTCAGTTACTCCTCATGAGTTGGTTCTCTATAAGCATAACAAAGAAAAATCTCATGATTCATTAACCTGAAGTGCTTTTATTATAAACATCTCAATATTATTTTTTAAAAATCTATAAAAAATAACTAATTGTTCTGTCAGACTGGAGCAATATCGCAGCGGGTAGGGCATTTGCCTTGCACGCGGCCAACTCGGGTTCGATTCCTCCATCACTCTTGGAGAGACCAGCAAGCTACCAAGAGTATCCTGCTCACACAGCAGAGCCTGGCAAGCTCTCCGTGGATTATTAGATATGCCAGAAGCAGTAATAACAAGTCTCACAATGGAGACGTCACTGGTGCCAGCTCAAGCAAATAGATGAACGGGCGGACAGCGCTACACTGACAGTGCAATTGTTCTGTTGTTTATGATATCCCTTCACTTTTGAACCTTTTTCCCCCTTAATTTTTTGATATATATTTAAATTTATTGTAAGAGGTATTTTTTATAAATATTCATTGTAATTTAGTAGCAAGTTTACTAAATGTGCCTTAACCTCTGTTAACGTTTATGGTTTTGATGCACAATTCCTGAACCTCCCCACCATCCAAGTACCAATGACCAAGTACCAATCACCAGTGACCAATGTTACTTCTGGTCCATCTGTTTATTCCTACTTTCTCTCTCCACCAGCTTGGTAATCTCAGTTTTGTAATCTGCAGCCAGAGTTTGTCATTTTTTGATACTGTCTAAGCCTATTTTGCATCTCAAAAATCGCGGATGAGTGAGATCATCTGTTTTTTTTTCTTCTCCCTCTGATTCATTTCACTTCGTCAAATAAAACACTAATGTCCAAGATACATAAAGCACTCACAGACATCAATAATAAAAACCCAGTAGCCTCATTCAGAAATGGGAAGAAGATATAAACAGACACTTCCCCCTTAGTTGTATTTTTTCCTTTTTATTCACTTTTTAAAACAGCATCACCATTAGACACACAGTAATAAAGTTGTTCATGATTGAGTTTCAGTCAGCCAATGTTCCAACACCAGTTCCTTCACCAGTGTATATTTCCCCCCATTAGTTGGTTTTCTTCATCCCATTCCATCCTTTTACAATTATGATGTTGGATACAGTATCAAGTCTGAGAATCTGATCTCGTATTCTTAGTTCTATCTTCAGTCAGAATTGAAAAATATATATATTTATTTATATATATAATTGTAAAAATACACACACACACATATATAATACTAGATGATGCTACATGCTTTGCTGATTCTTTGGGGGTGGAAGTGCTCCCAGGCTGTGCTCAGGAAGCCCAGAGTCCCTGCGCAGTGATTCTCAGCCAACTGTCTCAGGGGCTCAGCACGCGGGCTCGAGGATATGGTGCTGTTTGGTCAGCTTGTGCTGGTTGGGAGCCACTGGAGCCACACCTGATGGTGCTCACAGGAGACCAGGGCTCCACTTGGCAATGTTTTCAGGCCACTGTGATACTGGGAATCGAACTAGATTCCAACCAGGCCTGGCCACATTCAAGCCATCCATGTGCCTTAACCCCTGTCCTGACTCTCCAGCCCCTGCAGATTATTTTGAAAACCTGTTTGTGGTACATTATTAGACTATTTTCTTTCTTCTGTCTTCCCAAAAGATGAGTTTTGGGTCCAGGAAGTTGCTCAGAGGCTGAGCACATGATTCACACGTGTAGTCACATGCTCAGTCTGCAGCACGGCATGGACGATTGCCCAGGACCGAGCCAGGAGTGACTCCTGAGCACCACCCAGTGTGACCCTAAAACAAAAAAATTAACTTAGAAGTGAGCTTCCAAGGTTTTGTATTTCTTCCCTGACTTTCTTTAGTCTAATATTCTTGTTTACTCTCTTTTCTCTGGTACTTTTCACCTCATCATTTTCTGATTTCTTACTCCTGCCTTTTCTCAGCTACCTCCTTTAACTCTATCATCCCATTTTATTTCATAAAACATTTTTAATATGTTAAGACAGTAAGCAATGGAAAAACAGTAAAATAAAAAAGATTCTTATATGCAATACACATTTCTATAAAGTGAGATTTTATATATAATTTTCATGATAGAGGTTATATTGTTTTCAGAATCATTTATTTCATTGCATGTAAATTTATTTTTTAATTTCAGGGATGGATCTGCTGTAGAAATTGTGGGGCTGTGTAAATCTGCCGTTCGTTGGTTGCTTGAATTATCTCAAAAAAACATTTTCCCTTATCGTGAAGTTACTATTAAAAGACATGGTAAGCTCTTCAGTTCATTTATTTAAAAACGTCAAATGTATTGTCTAAATTCTTAACCTTCATAATCATTATTTGACTTAATATTTAAAAAGTCTTAAGATTCAAATGAAAGAAAACTATTAATTTACTATTTTATACATACTATTAATGTATGAAAATAGTGGCACTCTCGATTGCTAACCATATATTTTTTTTTTGCTTATGTTTTGTTTTTTGTTTGTGGGCAATACCAGGTGATGCTCAGTGATTACTCCTGATTCTGCACACCTGGTGGGATAGAAATGACTCATGATGTTCAGGGAACCAGGTGGGATACCGGGGATCAAATGTAGGTGCTGAGCAAGCACCCTACCCATTCATTGTACTATCACTCCAGCCCCCTCTTAATAACAACTTTAAAATAAGATGTGAGAAGCATCATAATTATTGCCTTGTGCATTTCATTTTCCTTAGTATGGCTTTGAGCAAGTTTCATTTTTGTTAAAAGTTATGAAATCTTTACGTCTCTTTTTCTAGAACACTGCTGCTCAGTAGAAATATAATGTGTGCCATTCATTACTTTCAAATTTTTCCCACCCTTATTAAAAGTATAAATAAAGAATGGAAGTATGATTATTATGTTTTAATAGCAAAAGAAATGCTGAATTTTATTTCAACATATAATCAATATGAAATTGTTTATGGGACATTTAATATTCTTTTTATGGGGCGCTCGGTACTTGAAGTCTTTGAAAACTTCTGACACTGAAGGACCAGCCTCACTTTAGGGCTAAATAGTGCTATGTGTAGGGCGCCTGCCCTGCATGGTTTAATTCCGTGCTCCACATAGGGTCCTCCACGTGCTGCCCCGAGTTATCCCTGAGTGAAGTGCCAGTTGTGGTCTCCCCCAAAAAATCCAGACTAGCCCCAGTTCAAGTGCCCAATAAATAATATTAAATATATTAGTAACACAAAGACAAATCACAGGTTATTTAGAGTCTAATCCTTTTTTATATATATAATGTAAAGAAGGATTACTTTTAATTTCAGGCTAGAGGAGATTATTCACTTTATTTATAAGTGAATAATTTGTTTTCTACTATCTTTGTTTATAACTAATTGTATTGATTTATTTGCTAAACCTGTCAAGTTTTTTCTTATATTTCAGGGAAGACTGTGAGTGTGTCATACGATGAGTGGAACAGAAGAATACAGAAAAATTTTGAAAAACTGTTTTTTGTGTCAGAAGATCCCTCTGACGTTAATGAGAAGCATCCTCACTTGGTTCACAAACGTGGCATATACAAAGATAGTTATGGCGCCTCCAGCCCTTGGTGTGACTACCAACTCAGGCCTAACTTTACCATAGCAATGGTTGTTGTAAGTCACTTGTTATTTCAAATGTTTTTTTAATTATAATATGGTTTACTTAGCTCTTTATTTCCATTTGTTTTCAAATTCATGAAGTTGCTTAAAACAGTCTTCCTTTGCCAACAAATTGTATGTCTTTTCTAATTAATAAAATCTATGCCTATGTCTCATATCCTAACATTCAATTTCGAAAAAAATAGAAACTAATGGCGGGTGGCTCATGAAGTCATTCTTAACGTTTTTCATATCAGAGCACACATAGAAAATGTTGGCATTTGTACAGCACACAGAGTTTATATTAGCCTGCTCCACCAAAGCTGCCTCATCTCTGGCCCCAAGTGCCTTGAAAGCGGGCGATCTGTGCTAGCACACCTGTGCTTTGACTAGTACATCCTCTTGCAGGTTGGAAAGCCCTGGACCTAAAGTGGGTAGCTTAAACTCACTTTCTGTTTTCTTTGTTTCACTCTAATTTGTTGTATCTATCCAAGAATTCTACTATCTCGTTGTCTCTGTCACTGTCACTGTCCTCCCGTTGTTCATCGATTTGCTGGAGCGGGCCCAGTAACGTCTCCGTTGTGACAATTGTTACTGTCTTAAACTACAAGGATATTAAGCATCTAAAAGAGTAGTAAGATTGAGCCAGAGAGTGGGTGCAGAGGGGAAGGGCTTCCTTGCCTTTCATCAAGGCAACACAGGTTCAGTCCCCAGCTCCACATATGGTCAGTCCCCTGAGCACCACCAGGAGTGGTCACTTTACAGCTACAGCAAAGCAAGAAGTAAACTCTGAGCACTGCTGGGTATGCATCCCCCCCCCACCCCGAGAAAAAGCAGTAAGGATAGGACCATTTTATCAAAAATAAAACAAAACATAGAGGCTAGAGAGATAGTTACAAGAGCAAAGGTGCTTGCCTTGCATATGGCTGACCAGTACCCCTGAGCAGAGCCAGATGTAAGCCCTGAACACCTCTAACTGTGTGTGTGAGGGCGGGGCGGGAGGGAAGAGTACTAAACATAACTATGCATTATAACAAAGGTCACTTTTGCTCACTGTGCATTTGATTTCACTTAATCATGAAAATGATTGCACATTCTTAATCACCAAAGCTTTCTCACTTTATTCTTTGTATCAGAAACGAATTTACTCAAGCTAATGAAGTGGAAGCCCTTTGGTGTTTTACTATGACCCCAAGAGTGAAAAAAAATGGTGGTAGACATATTTTAAGGGAGCTATTGTAAATCCTATGACAAACGAATTCCTTGGATTTCAGTGTGCTTTTCCATCATTGTAGCTGGCAGCTTCCTTCTGAAACCAGTATATGTTCTTGAGTGACACCAGCATTAATCACTGAGGTGTCAGATAGCTTTCCTCACTTCTGAAATTAAGAACCAGTGCTTCCAAGTCAGCTCCTTAGTTTTAGATCTTATTAGACATTGTCACCAAGTTCCAAATGTCCCACAGCAGGTCAAATATCATAATTTTATGATCCTAAAATGTTTTTTTTTTTAATGTACTAGGCTCCTGAGCTCTTTACTGCAGAAAAAGCATGGAAAGCTTTGGAGATTGCAGAAAAAAAATTGCTTGGTCCCCTTGGCATGAAAACTTTAGATCCAGAGTAAGTTGTGATTTAAGTTCATTATTCATACTGTAGTTAGTATATAGTTACATTTAATCTTGGTATAAAAACTTTAGAGCCTGAGTAAATTGGAATATATATTGTAAATGTGGATATTGAGCCTGGCATGAAGTTTGGTGGTAGAGCATGAGCAAGACCCTGGGTTTGACCTGTAGCACCACTAAAAATATACATATTGATATTATATGACCATAACTTGCTTATCAGTAAAATCTCTTCAATTGTGTTAAAACTTTTTAAATGCTTCTATATTTTCATTCACTGAATATTGATGTTTGAATTATCTTTGACTTGTTCTACATTTAACAGTAAAACTCTTTAATTCATAAAACAAATATAATGAATATTTCTAATGTCTATTTTTTTTCTTTTTTTTTTTATTGAATCACCATGAGACACAGTTACAAAACTTTCATGCTCGAGTTTCAGTCATATAGGGTTCCAACAACCACCTCTCTACCAGTGTACATTTCCCACCACCAATATCCCCTGTATCCCTCCTGCGACCACCCCCAGCCTGCCTCTATGGCAGCACTTTTCTTTTCTCTCTCCCTTTCTCCCTCTCTCTCTCACTCTCTCTCCCTCTCTCTCTCTCTCACTCTCCCACTCTCTCTCTCAACGTCTGTTTTTTCGATTGTAAAAGTTATTGTAGACATTGCAAGTATAGACATACTGTCTTCTCAGTGACAATTTGTATCTTCTAATTTGTTACTCCTAGATCTTACTACATTTTTCTATGTGACATATATGCATATGTATCACATATATATGATGTATATACACACAGCTACTTCGTGACTTTTAAAATTTTATACATTAGTTGCTTACTTCGTGTGATTCTAGATTAAGATTTTACTCTATCCTTTCCACACCACCATACCTTCCTTGCCTTCCTATATAAACATAAAATTCTTTAAATTTTATGGTAGGGGCCTTTGGTGCCTCACACACATACCAGCCCTTTGAATTATCTCCTGACTTCCACTTTTATCATTTTACCCAATCATTTTTTACCTCATAATTTTATGTTTTATAATGATATAAAACTATGTTTTATTTCTTTTCAACTTTTGTTTTTTCTTGAGTTTTGAGTGAACTTTTGGTTTTCTTTAGCTGTCTTCCTCAAAACTTGATAATTTTATCAGTTTGTTTTCTATACTAATATGGGTCTAGTTTGTAGAGATAAGATCTCTTACAGGCTCTCTTCGTTTTTGATGTAGTCATTTCAGTCTTGAGATCCAAAGTTATATGTGTCTATTTATCTGCTTGGTGAATTAACTTGCACGTTTCTGAGGAGCTAAGAACCACTGAGCAAACTCAACCCCTCAGATAAGGAGCTCACTCATGTGGGTAAACAGCTTTCTCTCTTTCAGTGAATTGAAAGTCATAATGTAAACTGATTCTAGATGACTGTCATATTATCTACTACGATAAGGTTTGTAATCCTTTATGAGAGTGTCTAAATTCTCTGGATATTTTCAACTGATATTTATAAACTGATAACGTACCAGATAATTTTAAAATATTGGCCAAGGGTACGGCGCAAGTAGTAGAAAACATGCTTTTCAACATGTGAGATCCTGATTTCAAATTTGAGCACTGCATTAACCCCCTCAGTACTGTGCAGTGCCCCAGATAACATAGGTGCACCCCCCACAACCAACAAAAATAAATAAATTCATGGAGGAGCTTTTTCTTTGTGTGTTTTGGAGGGAGTTTGGGCAGTGCTAAGGGCAACCCCCAGTTCGGTGTGCCCAGCCACGTGCAGGGGAGTCTGCAGAGCTAGGGATCAAATTAAGGCCTTCCACATGCAAAACAGGAACTCAGTCCATTGAGCCATCTCTTTGACTTCATAGAGAAGTTTTTAATAATGCCTTCCAATATGTAGTAGCTATAAAAACTCATATTTATTTTTACATTACCTTACAATAAGAGCCTATGCATACCAGCTCAAATTTTATGTATATTTTAATTGTTATAAACATTTTAAAGATCTAGAGAAAAAAATTACTTTTTGCTTTAAACTAACCAGTACTTAGCTTCAGGCTAACTCCTTGAAGATAATATATGTCTGTGTTTGTGTTTGTGTGTGTGTGTGTATGTGTGTGTGTTAACTAGTAAGTTTTTATTGATTATTCTCTAACACATTACAGTCATGCATCATTTAGTGATATTTTGGTAAATGACATACAACAAAGTTTCCAATGAGTGGTCCCCAATACATTAGATGTGTGCTGTGTTTGTATAATCAACATACTCATGTTATTGTAATTTAAGATTAAATCAATGATGACCTTATTCTATAGATTAGAAGACAAAAAAATCTGATTATTTTTCCTGTCTTTGCTGTTGATAAGCTTCCTAATGATTCTTGTATCTGATTTTTTTAACCTGTACTTCAATCATTTTTGCAGTGATATGATTTACTGTGGAGTTTATGACAATGCATTAGACAATGACAACTACAATCTTGCTAAAGGTTTCAATTATCACCAAGGACCTGTAAGAATTTTATCTCTCTTTAACTTTTCTATTTAAGTTGTCCAAGTATTTTTAGACATTCACAGTCCTTTGTTTTCTTTACTTTTAAATCATGTTTTTTAGGAATGGCTGTGGCCCATTGGGTATTTCCTTCGTGCAAAATTATATTTTTCCAAAATGATGGGTCCAGAGATAAATGCAAAAACTATATTTTTGGTTAAAAATGTACTTTCCCGACATTATATTCATCTTGAGAGGTAAGTTGTTGGAGAAATGTAATTTATGTGAGTAGCATTTAGTCACTTTGTTATATATCAGGTAAATGACAGTAACAACAAAGTCTCCAATGAAGACATTACTGGGCCCGCTCGAGCAAATCGATGAACAATGGGAGGACAGTGACAGTGACAGTGACATTTCCCTATCATTCATTTTTATATTTTCTAGAGGTATCAATGAAATTTGAACAGTTTATTCTTTAATACAAGTTGTATAATGTGATTTCCACCATTCTTTGTTTTAGTTTTTCTTTTTGTTTTTGTTATTCACAGAGGGTGGGGAGGGCACACACTAGGTGTGCTCAGGGCTCCTCCTGGCTCTGAGCTCAGCACTACTCCTGGTAGTGCTCAAGAGACCATATATAGTGCCAGGGATAGAACTCAGGTCAGTCACATGTAACGCAAATGCCTCCCATGCTGTGCTATCTCTTTGGCCCAGTATGCAATGGTTTTTTATTCAGTCATCTGTTCTTGGACACTTGGGTTCTTCCAGAAAACTACCACTGATAGTATGAATAGTCTTGTTAGAATAGAGTTGGGGGCTTTTCAGGTTGATGCCAAGATGCAGAATTGCTGGGTCATATCAATTCTTAGGGATTTTCTAGAGGTGTTCATGTTATTTTCCAAAAAAGATTGAACTAGTTGACATTTTTATATATTTTTTAAATATTCTTAAGCTTTGTTGTTAAACATAGTTAACTTGGAAAGAGTTGATCCTTCACCTCTTAAGTCTAAGCTTTATTAGACCTGATTAGAAAAGGTTTTATTGTAGGATTAAGTATTTTCCACTCTAAAATTCCCCATGCCACTGTCCTAAAATTGTGAATTTTTTTAAATGTAACTGGTGAGAATAAGTAACTTGATCTTGTGTGACCATCATAGTTCTTATAAAGACTGAATATTATTGTTTTCATTTTTTATTTGTAGCACATAACTAAACAATTGTTTTCTAATTTAAAATTAGTGGGTACACTGCCTGTTTTGTTCATCTAACAAAAATATGTTTTACAATAGAATTCACAAAATATTTTTTTCTTTTTTTAAGATCCCCTTGGAAAGGACTACCAGAACTGACCAATGAGAATGGCCAATATTGTCCTTTTAGCTGTGAAACACAAGCCTGGTCAATTGGTTGTATTCTTGAAACACTCTATGACTTATAGTTAACTCACACATATTTATTAAATAGCAATCACTTGTATTATGGATGCAAGATCTTAAATGCTTTATATGCACAGGCCTTAATCATTTAAAAATCTCCTTAATATAAATACTTAATTAGACTATTATCACTTTTTTTTGTCTTAGTTGTGTGTGTGTTATGTGCAAGCTTTTGATTTTAATCAAAAGAAAAATTATCATCAGGTCAGAGTGATAGTACAGCAGATAAGGCATTTGCCTTGCTGAGCTGGGTTCAATCCCTGGCATCCCATATGGTTCCCTGAGCACCGCCAGGAGTAATTCCTGAGTGCAGAGCCAAGAGTAACCTCTGGGTATCACCGGGTATTACCCAAAAAGCAAAAAGAGAAAAAGAGAGAGCAAAGAAAAATTATCATGAGTGGGATGTTTTTCTTTTGAATTCAAGAAGTATTCTTTAAATGCCTAGAAATAGAGATTGAAATCCAGAGTTTGCAAAGAAGATTCATATAATCTTTTACTTGCACATAAGTGAAAAATTAAATATGAATAGGTAATAAAAGAAATTTTAAAAGATCTTTAAACCATGATGTACATTTTCATTATAATATATACCTGATTGACTGGTTAATGTTTTCACATTTTACTCTGCTATTCCTAGCATCTTTGTACTGCATTCAATAATTAAGAACTGAATCATGGAAGTGCCTACCTTTAATATATGTTCATAAATGCAGCTCAGATATTCAGAATGTGCTTTTATCTTTTCACTGCTATAATAATGACTTAATATTGTGAGTATTGGGCTGGAGCAATAGCACAGCGGGTAGGGCGTTTGCCTTGCACTTGGCCGACCCCATCAACCCAAGTCTAATTCCTCCGCCCCTCTCGGAGAGTCCGGCAAGCTACCGAGAGTATCTCGGCCCGCACAGCAAAGCCTGGCAAGCTCCCCGTGGCGTATTCGATATGCCAAACACAGTAACAACAAGTCTCACAATGGAGACGTTACTGAGCCCGCTTGAGCAAATCAATGAATAACGGGAGGACAGTGCAGCATGGTGCTAATGTGAGTACCAGTATTATATTTAACAAAATTCACTGTGCTAATGATACATAGGATATATGAGGAGGGGAAAACAAAGCATTAGGAATTTCTTCCTAAAAACAGTTTTATAAACTTAATCTTCAATTCCAGTTTTTTTTCCAGTTCCAGGTTCTTATGATATAGTTTACATTTTTGTGAAGCAAATTGTTGAGATATTTCTGAGAATCTCAAAGAAAAAATTTTTGTTTTCCAAAATTTGACAACTATTTTTAGTTTGTGTGTAAAGATCATCATAAATACTTGTTTTCTATTAATCAAAACTATAGTGACACATTTACCTTTGAAGAAAATCTTAATTTAATAAATGTATAATCATGAATTTTATAGTCATCTTGAATTTAGCAAAATTATTTGTAAAGACTTTCAGGTTATTTTAAGATATTTTAAAGCTGAACAAGTCAAAAAGAAAAGGGATTTTTAATATTTACAACTTGATATTTTTTAATAATACTTATTTTCTAGACAAATTCCTTTTTACTCTTGTCTCACGAAAACACTTAGATCATTATACTTTTAGTTCAAAGAATGTAGTTGCAAAGACCCTTTTATTTAATTAAATAAAATAGATATTAATTAAATATCTAATATTAGTCAGTGGTATACTTAAAGTTAAAAGTGATGTTACAACACTTTTCTCAGTTAAAGGTCACATACTGAACAATCTTAACTATGCTTACAAAATAAGAATAAAAAAGTAAGTCAAATGAACTAAACTCTGGATAGCAAAAATATGTAACTGCTTCAGATGTCATATACTCTGCCTGAAGTTCATACAGTTTACTAGAGGATTGCCTGCAAACTCTCTGACACTGCTTCTAAAATTGTTTTAGACAAATTAAAACTTGTCTGTTTTCCCAATCCAGAGCAGACTCAATCCCACAAAGTTAAGGGCAGTTTTGGTAGTAATCTGTAAGCAATTTGGTTTCCAAGTTTTCCTTCCTTCATTACTCAGTATACAGTCTTTTAGAAAAATGTCCTTCCTTCCTTCCTTGGGAGAACCATTAGTCATCAGAAGTTTGTGTAGTTATGTTTCTCTATTTTAACATCTGTATCAAAGGTGGAAAAAAATGAACAGAAAACCAGCATTTTTAGCAAAAGAAGTGACTGAAAGTTAGATATGATGATATAGATAGATAATGAATTGTTACAAAACAGCTATATTGGATTATCTATAGGACAACAAAATTCCTAATAAGGAATAGTAATGAAAGAACATTGTTTTAATCTGCATGGTTGTTTTAAAATTTAAGAAGGCATGCTATACTTTATTCCATCAAAATGAAGTAGTTAAGATAGCAGTTTCAGATTTAGAGGAATAAATGTCAGTTGACTTAAGAAAGTGTAATAGAATGTTATTTCTTACTTTTGTTGCATTAGGTACCATTATGTTAGAGTTTAACACTGGTTCTCTGCCTTAGTTTTTTCCTAACGCAAATCAGTCTTACTCTCTAACATGAGAAGTTTGTTATTTTAACCAGTATGTTGTGATAATTTAATAAGTTTCAAAGATAAGAAAATATGTCATTATTTCTATGACCATTATAACATGTGAATTATAATCCATGTGTTAATGACTCCAGCTGTTCTACCTAGGGGGCAGATTGTCATTTTTATGTCTGTGCCAAGAAAATAAAAGTCTTTTCTGAACAACTTTATTCTGCTTTCATTCTATTAAATTTGTCTAATTTGTCACTCTTCATCATCACCTTTCATTCGGGGTATACTTATTTTGGTTGTTTACCATTTTGTTGAATGTATGAGCAAAGAACTTAAGCATGGGTTGGAGGCCTGGCACCACATATGGTTCCTGGACCTCTGCCAGGAATGATCCCTGAACACAGAGTCAGTTTCAAGCCATGAGCACAGCTGGCCCAAAAACAAAAACATATATTATTAAGAGTGATAATATAGGGATTAAGACATCGGCCTTGAACGCAACAACATCTGTGATCTCTGGATCCACATACGGCCTCTAGAGCACAGAGTCAGGAGTAATCCCCGAGCAGTGCTGGGTGTAGTCAAAAGTCAAAAATAATTTTTTAAATACAATAAAATATAAGTCATAAAATATATCTCGCCAACTGGGAATATGGCTCAAGTGGTCAAGCATGTGGCTGGCATGTTCCAGGCCTCAGTTTCCATCTTCTGCACCCCTGAGCAAAGCAGTAGGTTGCTCTGACATCTCAGAACTGGCCCCAGGACTCCAACTGTCAAGCCTCCACCTACAAGCTATGCTTGACAGGGAGTAGCTCCAGCTTCCCATCACTGTAGCTGGGGCCCTCATAGAGCATGAATTTGGTCACACCTTGTGGTGCTCAGGAGCTTCTCCCAGCTCTGTCCTTGAGATGGGTTCAGTGGTGCCAGGGCAACCATAGGCAATGTCAGGATCAAACCAGAGTCGGCCACATATAAGGCAAGGGTCTTTCAGTGTCTTTGGCACATGTTAAAACCAAACATTTGAGAGAGAGAAGAAAAGTGCCTGCCATAGAGGCAGAAGGTGGCAGGGCTGGAGGGAAACTGGGGATATTTGTTGTACGAAATGTACATTGGTGAAGGGACAGTGTTGAAACATTATTTGAAACCCAATCATGAACAACTTTTTAACTGTGTATCTCACTGTGATTCAATTACAAAAAATATTTTTTAAAAAAACTAAAGATTTTTAAGGATCTGGAGAGAAAGTACAATGGTAGGGTGCTTGCCTTACATGTGGCTGACCCAGGTTCAATCCCCAGCACCACACATAGTCCCTAAGCACGGAACCTGGAGTGTCCTGAGCCCTGAACACTTCTGGGTATGGCCTAAAACCATAAAATTTGAAATAATAATAGAAAATTTTTAATGAAATTATGCTAAAGTCTCCTTCTTTGTGATATAGATGGGTCTTCTGTTTCTCTAGACCAGATTCCTCTTTTTTTTTTAATTGAATCACCATAAAATAGACCCTTACAAAGCTGTTCATGATTAGGTTTCATCATACAGTGTTCCAACACCCATCTCTCCACCAGTGTACATTTCCAAGCACCAGGGTCCCCAGGTTCCCTCCTATCACCCCCTCCAACCTGCTTCTATAGCAGGTGCTTCTCTCTCTGTCTGTCTCTCTGTCTCTGTCTCTCTCTTTGTCTCTCTCTCTCTCTCTCTCTCTCTCTCTCTCTCTCTCTCTCTCTCTCTCTCTCTCCCCCTCCCTCCCTCCTCACCTTTGGGCATTGTGGTTTACAATACTGATACTGAAAGGTTATCAAGAATCACTGTATCACTGTCATCCCGTTGTTCATCGATTTCCTCGAGCAAGCACCAGTTACGTCTCCATTCGTCCTAGCCCTAAGACTTAGCAAGTGCCACATTGGAGGCTCTTTCAGGGTCAGGGGAATGAGACTCATCATTGTTACTGGGTTTTGGCATATTGAATACGCCACGAGGAGTTTGCCAGACTCTGCTGTGCGGGCAGGATACTCTCGGTAGCCTGCCGGGTTCTCTGAGAGCGAGAACGAGACAATAATAGGTCATTTGACTGCTTCCGAGAGCTCGGTTTTATAGTCTCTGGGTCCTGGCCGTTGCTGGAATTACACGGTGTCAGAGGCAGTTGATGGGTCCAACACCTAGCTACTGGATGATGGGGGATCTGGGTGGAGGAGGCCCAGTCCCTTGGAGATCTCAGCCGGGGATCCCACACTCCTGGGTACCCCTGCCGGTTCCTTCATGCATGAAGCTCGTCTGAGGATGTGGAGAGTGGTCTTAAGCATGGCTGTGGCTGGTTCTGGAGGTTTTCAGCTGCCGGGGCTCTCTCTGCTCAGGGTGGGGAGGGAAACAGCCTGCCCCTCTCCAAGGGACCCCGGTGAGGACAGCCAGGGTGAGGACAGACAGGCGCAGGGGCAGAAGACTCTGTGTTGTTCTCTTCCGGGAGCTCGGTTTTATAGTCTGGGTCTTGGCCGTTGATGGGATTAGGTTATTCTCAAAAATAACCTAATAATAATAACCTAATAATAATAATAATCAGAGGTTATACCAAGAATAACCTAATAATAATAACCTACTTATAATAATATGATAATAAGAGGTTAAACCAAGTTCCTTTTATGCTCTCACAGGGCTTGGTGAAATTTCTTTGTTGTGTTCATATGATCATAATTCTTTAGTATTTATTACAGATTTTCCCCTCCTAGACTGAAAAGTCTGCCTGATAACATCACTGCACAAGTGCTTAGAACTTGGGTTCAGGACCTGCTACCCCAAAATAGGGCACCTGACACATAGAGGTTTATAGCACTATAGCACTGTCTTCCCATTGTTCATTGATTTGCCCGAGTTGGCCCAGTAACGTCTAAACTGGAGAAATTTGAGAAGCAGGAGGCTCCCTCTCCTGCAAGGTGCCTCTATATGCAGAGGAGAGGACTGCATTCCAGTTTCCCAAGACAGAAGAGCACCAAGACATATTCTAAGAATTCAGTTCCCCCAGTTTTTTTTTTCTTTTAATAATGTAGGAGTACTGCTATTTATTCAGCCATTGATTAAGCTGATTGAATTGAGCATGAACTCTACATCACTTTTTCTTTTATAATTCAGAATGTCAATTTTTATTATTTTATAATTATTTCCTGCCACCCCCTCCCCTTTTTTTTGATTCACCGTGAGACAGTTACAGAGCTTTCATGTTTGAGCTTTGGTCATACAATCTCAAACACCCATCCCTTCACTAGTGCACATTTTCCACTACAAAATCCCCAGTATTTCCCCACCCCCCCCCATTCCAACCCTTCCCCTACCTGTGTGGCAGACAATTTCCCCCGTACCCTCTCTCTACTTTGGTTACATTTGATATTTCGACCAGTCCCACCACCACTCAAACCTGCTGAAAAGACAATGCTAGACGATTTGTTTTGTATTGCTTGTTATGGATAGAATATAATGTCTAGAAAATTCTGTGGCACTCTCTTTGGGAGCTTTAGTTTATTGTCTCTGGCTCTTGGCTGTTGATGAGATTACATGGCGCTGGGGGCTGTTTGTGGGTGTGACTGCCGAGCTATTGGAAAGTGGAACCTGCTGGGAGGAGGCCCAGTCCCAATCCCAATGGACTTGGAGATCTCAGTTACAGGTTCCTGCATACCTGGGTTTTCCTGCCGGTCCTCAGTTCCCCCACTTTTCTACTCTGTTCCTTTCACATCTTCCTGTGACTTTCCAGTCTCATCACATTTACCACAGAAGCCCTTGGGTTTAACAATTTCTTCAGTTCTTCATTTTCTTCTGAAGATGCCCAGGTCACATAAAATTAAAATTAAATTCTATGCTTAGCTCCTGCTGTTCTTTGTCTATTTAATTTTCAGACCTGCCATGCTCTAAAAGAAAAACATTTTTCTCCCCTACATTAGCAACAACTCAGTAATCATTTGAATACTGAGTTAAAGCTTTCTGAATTTAATAAACATTCTATGGTTCACTACACTCAAGGGAAGCTGTTTAATTTCAATGCCAAATCTAAAGCTAAGTATTAAAATGGGCTCAAGATTAAGGCCTACAAATAGGTCAGTGACTTTTTAGCATGACTCAAAAATATTTTTAAAGTATGTTGCAGTACTTTGCCTTCTGGTGATCAGTGTCAATATAATCCTGAAATATGTTTAAAAGCCACATCATTTGTGATGTAGATGCTGGAATAGGTGTTTGAAAAGTGTATGAAGCTCATAGTTGTATGAATAATTTTCATGTACTTCAAGATACCCTCTTAATTTTTATATTCGAATGAGAAATTATTTTTCTGAAATTAACACTCCATATTAATAATGTCAAAGTCTCAGCTTTTAAAAACAAGGGGCCAGAGAGAGAGCTGCACAGCTGTGGGCATCTTTGGTATGTCAAAGTTCCAGGCTTGACCCCCTGCACCAACATTGTTCCCCCAGAACCCTGGGGAAGCAACCCAGCACACCCAGGAATAGTCCCTGAGTACTGCTTGGTGTTGCCCAAAATGAAAATATTAAAAGAGGAGTGAGAGTGGGGGGTAATACACTTGCTGTTGGAACGTCGTAAGTCTGAAACCCTATGATTGACAGTATTTTAAATCTCGACGCCTAAATAACTTTTAAATAAGAAATAGATACAAGCCAGGAAAAAAAATATTTATTTGAAGTATTTGACTTCCATGAAACCTTTTTCTTTTTTGTATTCTAAAGGAGAATACCAGTTAAAAGAATAGCAGTTAAAAGCACCTGATAATCATTCCAAGAGTATCACCAAAAATTTTTCTCAAAGCTTTCGTGCATTTAGGCTTTTGGGGGGTGGGCAAGGGCATAGATTCTTTAACCAATTATTCATTTGAAAAAGTTCTTCCAAAACCTTTGCCAGGGCTCATGAAGACCACCCCTGGGTTCAGCGGGAGGCTTGTCCAGTTGGCGACCCGCCACCGTCAGGCAGCCTGGCCCCTGTCCCGGACACACACACTGACCACAGCAAGGGCTTGCTTGAACTTCTCGACTCCTACCTGTACCCACTGAAATCAAGGCGTGTGTGCTTTCTTAATGTCGCTATTAAATCAAACTTTACGGTAACTTTAACACACTAACTCATACTCTAGGGCCTCCCGAATAGCTGAGCCAGTGGTAAATGCCTGACCTGCATTGGCTGATCTGTCATCCCTGCTCTTCCACAAAGTGCGCATGCGCCCCACCACAACCCCACTAAAGCGATCATAAGCAAGTGTGTGCCCACCACCCCCATCACTACCGCGAAGGAAAAGGAGAAGCAAAGTTAATAAACAGGTTTATAAGGCCCCGTGAATTTTTCACAACTGATAAATTTTTCGTTTTAGATCAACATTGAGAATAGTTTATTTCTCTTAGGAATCCTTTTGTTTTGTTTTTGTTTTCAAGGACCACGCCCTTTGGTGCCTGGTAACGTCCAGGTAACTGGGGAGCACTCAGTGCCACGGTTGGAGCTCAGTCCTTCTGCATTGATTAGACATTCGAAATAAGAGAGGATCCTCTGAGCGACACTCCCGTTCATTGCGCCGTCTCTCTGCCCAGGAAATCCTCTCTTATATCTAATGTTTAATCAACAACTACATTATAATTTGTTTTTTTCTATGGAAGCTCAAATTCAAACATACAGAGTATGCACACTATCACTGCACTGAGCTACATCCCTGACCCCATAATTATTTCTGTTCCCTCCTGTTACCTTTTATATCAGCCTTCCCAAATATTTCCAATCAAATTTCCCAGTAGCTTTCTGGGATTGGTAATCATTGCCTTTGACATGAAATAAGTAATTTTAAAATTAATGACTTTCTGTTCTTAAAAATTAATCATAGTTTAGGTAGTGATACAAGTGTTAAAGTATATGGCTAAAGTATATGGCATCAAAAGACAAAAATACTACATCACCCCACCACCAAAGTGCCCACATATTCTCCACCACAGTCCCTATATCACCTCTAGTTGTTCCCCTCCCCACCAACTCCTTTCTGCCCTCTACTGGTAATCTGTTTTCTTATTCCAATGTCAAGTGTTTGTCATTGTTTAGTACTGTCTACTCTCTTGTTTTGTCTCTCTTTATTCTACAGATATGTGAGATCATCTGGTATTTGTCCTCCCTCTGACTTATGTCGCTTAATATAATACCCACAAATTCCATGCATCTTGCAGTGGACTACAAGATTTCACCTCTAATTAAAGTTGTATGATAGTACATTTTGTATTTATACCACTACTTTTTTGGGTGGTGGGGGATACCAGATGTTTAGGATTTACTCCTGGCTCTGTGCTCAGGGACCACTCCTCATAGAGGTTCTGAGGACCATATGGAGTGCCAGGGATCAAAACCCGATCAGCTACATACAAGGCAACCACCCAACCTGCTATACTATCACCCCAGCCTCC
Source organism: Sorex fumeus (assembly GCF_029834395.1). Lineage (NCBI taxonomy): Eukaryota > Metazoa > Chordata > Mammalia > Eulipotyphla > Soricidae > Sorex > Sorex fumeus. The sequence goes on from NW_026606188.1 coordinate 31,276,734, forward strand.
TAATACCACAACTTCTCCACCCATTCATCAATTGTTGGATATTTGGTTTGCTCCATATATTGACTGCTGTACTGCAATGAACATATTGTGAGCCTGTATGTTTTCAAATTAATGTTTTCATATTTAGAGTGTAGAAGCCAAGAATTGGCATTTCTGTATACAAATGAGAAACCAAGAAATCAAAAAGACAATCCCTTTCAAAATAGTGTACCTTGGTACACTATTTTGGTACATCAAATTCCATAGAATCAATTTTGCAATGAACATGAAAGATTTATACATCAGAAACTGCAAGTCTCTTTTAAAAGAAAGAGAAGGAGACACCAGTAAGTGCCAATATTTCCCCTGGTCATGGATTGGAAGAATTAACATTGTGTAAATGATCGCTCTACTTAAAGCATTTATATAAATTCAGTGCATAATTCTCCACAAAAATTCTGATAATTCTCTTAAGAGACTTAAATAAGACTTTTTAAACAAATCACCCAGTAAAATATGCTTCCTCAAGTGTACAGAGGTCAAGAAGCCCTACAATCTGCCTTTTGCAAGCTGCAGAACCTGAAAAACTGGTGGTGATATTCAGTCTCAGTACAAAGACTTTAGAACCAGGAGGCTACAGAGACAGTCTCAGATGTATGGACAGTTAATCTTTGATACAAGGAGGGGGAAAATGAATGAATGAAGTAAAGTCAGAAAGCCTCTAAAAGAAATGGTGCTGGGAAAATTGTTTGGTCACATGTACAAAAGATGCATCACACCATGCACAAAAGCCAATTCAAAATGGATTAAAGACCTTAGTGTCAGATCTAAATTCAAAAATTATGCCAAGAGAAACAAAGACATAACCCTTCTTGATATTGAATCTACAGGCATCTTAAATGATTCTGTATTAGCCAAGCTAACAGAAGCAAAGATAAACAAATAGCACTACATCAAACTAAGAAATTTCTTCACTGCAAAAGAAATGATGACCGGAATAAAAAGACTCCCCCCAAACTGGGAGAGAATATTTATCCACCACTCATCTGATAAAGGGTTAATACCCCAGTTATATAAAGCACTGGTAGAACTTTACAAGAAAAAAAAAAATAGAAGAGGGGTTAGAACAATAGCACAGCGGGTAGGGCGCTTGCCTTGCATGCGGCCAATCCAGGTTCCATTCCCAGCATCCCATATGGTCCCCTGAGCACCACCAGAAGTAATTCCTGAGTGCAGAGCCAGGAGAAATCCCTGAGCACCGCCAGGTGTGACCCAAAAAGCAAAAAAAAAAAAAAAATGGATAGAAAAGATGAACAGAAATTTCCTCAAAGAAGACATATAGAGGGACAAAAGGTATATGGGGAAAAAAAAATACTTAGCATCACTTATCATCATGGAAATGCAAATCAAGTAATGAGATATTATCTCACGCCAATAACACTGGTACACATAACAAAGAACAAAAACAGTCAGTGTTGATAGGTAATGTAAGGGAAAAAGAATTCTCTTTAATTGCTGAGGGAAAAATTAGCTGGTCCATTCTTTTTGGAGAACAATATGGACACTTCTCGAAAAACTAGGAATTGAGTTCCCTTAGGATTCAACCTAGATATATAGATATATATATATGTATGTATATATATACATATATATAGTCAACCCTTTTCAAACACCCACACAAATATTCCCAGAAATCTTTGATTTCTTAGCTGAGTATCCCTTTGTCCCATCAAGTTGACACATAAAATTCTTCATCAGTTTCCCTCAGGAGGCAAACTTCTAAGCTCAGTTCCCTGGTCATTAGACTAAGAACAAACGGAAGGGGTCTGTTTGCTGAAAGGAAAAAGTTTGGGAGGATTTCTTTTCTGTTGTTTAAGGGCACAGGGCTCATGTAGAGTTCAACATTGTCAGTCCTTTATTCAAGATGAATGAAAACCATTTCTCACAGAACAGCTGAAGGCTGGAATAACCCTCCTGAGCTAAGTCACGCAAGGTCTAAGAAATAGCCTCTTAAGATCTTTTGGCATTATGACTTCAAAATCAGTTGTACTATTTATGGTGAGGTGATGGAGAAGGTCAGTTGCTTTAGTGTCCTAGATATCTGAGGTACCTTAAAAAGGGAATGCCTGAAATGTAAAAGGGAAAGGATCAATGTGAAAGTTTGTACAAAAGTAAATAGACTCAGGAATTGAATCACAAAGTAACCAGTCCACTGTGTTTCCAAAGTGAGTGTGTTCCAGTGAGTTCCTGAAAGTTATGATGTGGGAGGTGATCTTGAAGACCTCTTGATTAAATGCCTACATGGCAGCAGTCTGATGATGCCTTCAGGCTTCCTGATACCCCCAAATTGCCACTGTGCCTTTGGCCGGACCCCAGCAAATTGGGACCAAGTTTACCAAGAAATTAAATGGCAAAAAGTTAGGTATGTGGGAGCCACACCTACAAACCACCTCTGGCTCAGCTATGCAAGCTCATTTATTGGCCTTATTTCAGAGACCCATAAATAAATCTCAAAAGAGATCAAAAATTGCAGTTTATTTCAGACCCGTGCATAGCTGAACAGACTGGGGTAAATGGGAGGGAGGTGGGTTGGTCTGGTGCCCACCCAAGCAGAGCCTCCAGCAGCTACTTGCTTCCACAATCCAAAATTGCCACTATACCCCCAGCCTGACTCCACTGTCTCAGGATGGACCTCACTGAAATATAATCAGCTGAAAATTCTGGCATGCAGGTTTTATGACTAAAATTCCCAGGCTTTCTCGGGGTTGGAATAGGCTACCTTTCCCCACCTCCCTGTACTTCTAGAAGCCTCAGCAGCCACAACTACACCTCAAAGCTGTCACCCAACTAGAAAGCTACTTCAGCTTTACCGTCACAATAAAAATACCGAATATCCTGAATAAACACCATGACCTCTTAGCACCTGTATTGAAAACCATAATGCACAAAAGGAAAGAGACAGAGACAGAGAGAGAGAGAGAGGGAGGGAGAGAGAGAGCGCAAGAAGGAAAGTGTCTCCCATAGAGAGAGGTTGGGGGTGGGAGTTGGGGTGTTGGGGTGTTGGGGGAGTGGTAGGGAAACAGCGGACATTGGTAGTTGGAAATGTACATTGGTAGAGGGATTAGTGCTGGATCATTGTATGATGGAAACCCAATTATGAACAGCTTTGTAAATAAAATTTTATTTTAAAATTATTTATTTTATTGTAACTGGACAAAATTTTAAAATTTATTTAAAATTTTAAAATTATTCATTTTATCATAAATAAAATTTTTTAAAAAAAGTAGTGTGGAGTTCATGCCCAATTCAATCAGCTTAATCAATGGTTGAATAAATAGTAGCACTTCTACATCTTTTTTTAAAAGGCTACATGACCCAGTATTTTGGCAAGCTTCTGAATTATCCTGACAGTACCTTGTTCAATTATCTTTCCATCCCTAACTGGTCCTTTTCCTCAAATCTCCAAGACAGTCTATATTTATTGAACTTTCTTCTAATACTCTGATTTTTTCATGACTTTACTTAACAAGTATTCATAAATTAGCTCAATACAGAGTTAAGATCAATCAATATCTTTTCCAATCTATGTGTTGTTTTCTTTGCTTGCAATAGTAACATAGTCCCAAGTCATTCAAGGCCAAAGTGACTGTGTCCCAATTTAGCTCATCAGGTTTCTTCAGGTCCTTGGGGGAAAGGCCTGCACAACATGTGTAAGGGACCCTTGTTATCAGGGTTTAGGACTTGAGGATGCAGAGTTAAGTAGTAGGAGGAAATCTAGAAAATTGGGTCAGAACAGTAGCTCAAAGGACCTTCTCAAGCATAGTTTATGGGGCACAGGGACCTTGCCAAGCTATACTCCATCTGGTCCTGCTCAAGTCCTGCAAACTGGAGTCAATAGTGCTACAGTAATGGGATTTGGGGGAATCATGTGACACTGGGAATTGAATTTGGGGTTGCCACATGCCACGCAATTTCAGTCCTTTATGCTATCTTCCTGCCCCTAAGAGGTCCTTTTCCTCAAATCTCTGCAACAGACTGTCTTCATTTATCTGTCTTTTATGCTTTTTATGCTTTTGTTTTTTGTGGTGTGAATATTCATTCAGTCGGAGGTGCTGAGGCAAAGAACGCGAGAGAAATTATTTTCATGAAGGATTACGAGTTCGCTCAGACCCTGTGACAAAGGTAGAGTGTCCTGAAATCTCCTTTTATTACCATCCTATTGTTCATACCTCTAAAGGACTCAATACAGTGAGATCATCAATAAAGAAGTTACAGGAAGAACATGCAAAGCCGAAAGCTTTTCTGCATACTGAAAAACAGTACCTGGGATATGCATACTACAACAAACAGGCTAGGAAAACACCTGGGATCTGTGAAAAGAGGAAGACTGACGCCTTCAGTATGTTGAAATTAATGTTATTTACTGAAGGAAGCTCAGGCTGGAACGATAGCACAGCAGGAAAGGCTGCACTTGGCCGACCCGGCCGACCCGAGTTCGATTCTTCTGCCCGTCTCGGAGAGCCCGGCAAGCTACCAAGAGTATCTCACCCGCACAGCAAAGCCTGGCAAGCTACCCATGACGTATTCGATATGCCAAAAACAGTAACAAGTCTCACAATGGAGATGTTACTGCGCCCGCTCCAGCAAATCGATGAACAACGGGAGGACAGTAACAGTGACAATGACTGAAGGAAGCTTAAAGAAAGAGATGTTCAGCCTCATCCAAACCAGTCAGGACACACGAGTAATCTCACCCATTTTCATGGGACCCTTGTTCCTGCCCATTTGCAGGACAGTCTACAGGGGCTCATCCTGACAGCCTAGACTGGCCCCAACAGTTTTTATTATTTTATCTAAAAGCATCCACTAATTGGCTCCAAGTAGAGCTAAAATCAATCAATATGATATTTTTTTAGTGTCAGGGATCAAACCCAGGGCTGCCCATATGGAGAAAAGTACACCTACCACTAGTCTAAATTCCCAGCCTTAATAAATAATTTTCAGTTGCCTAAAGATTTTGGAAACTATTTCCAAACTAGCATTCTACAAAACAAAATTATTGTTGAAAAACATTTTGCCAGAAAATGATTAAATCTGTTAAACACTAAGCTGTGTTTTTCATAATCTTGAACATTAGATATAGTACTAGTTTGATTTATAAATTTATAATGAGTTTAGTGAAAATATACCCAATAGATAACATATATCATTAATTTTCAAAAGACATCCTTATTTTCACAGTCAACCTTAAACTAGTCTTATTTGTCAAGGATTTACCTAAATAATATGAACAGTTCTTAATGATTTGAATAATTTTCTATTATAATTTTGTACATTGAAATATTTAGAAGATAAATTTTTAAGCTTCTGGGAATTTTAAGAATTACGGAAGGCTCAATTATCTCTAAATTATCTTTAAACTAACCCAACAAAACTCTTTCTTTTGGGGCAACACCTGGCAGTGCTCGGGACTTGCTCCTGGCTTTGCACTTAGAAATCACTTCTGGTCGTGCTCGGGGGACACATGGGGTGCTGGAAATGAAACCTGGGTAAGCTGTGTGTAATGTAAACTTCCTTCCCAATGTACTAATCACTGCCCCACAAGCAAAACTCCTTTTTAAATATTTTGTATCTAATTTGGCCGTGACATAGAGAAGTTCTTTTTTAAATATATATATAGAGAGAGAAGCTCTATGGTCTGAACGTTGTGTTTTCTCTGACTCCAAATATTGACGCAAACTGCCCAATTTTGATAGCATTGAGGTAATCACTTTAGGAAAGTGCTTTGTCTTGAGCTTGGAGCCCTTATGAGTGGGATTAATGATTGTATTTTTGTTTTGTTTTAATTTTTATTAGTGAAACACCATGAGGTACAGTTGTGGACTTATAAGTTTTTGTGCTTGGGTTTCAGTTATACAATGATCAAGTACCCATCCCTCCACCGGTGCCCATTCTTCACCATCAATGATCCCAGTATCCCTCCCACCCCCCACCACCGCCCCACCCCCCATCCCACCCGCCTCTGTGGCAGGGCATTCTCTTTTGTTCTCCCTCTCCTTTGGGGTGCTGTGGTTTGCAAAAGAGAAATTGAGTGGCAATCATGTTCGGTCTATAGTCTACTTTCAGCATGCATCTCCCATCCTGGGAGGATCCTTCCAACACCCTTTATTTGGTGCTCTCTTATCTATCTGAGCTCCCTTTTCCCCCTAGCATGTGCTACTGGCCTCCAAGCCAAGGAGTGAACCTCCTGGTACTTATCTCAGCTATTTTTGGATGTTAGTCTCCTATTTTATTACTTATATTCCCCAGATGAATGCAATCTTTCTATGTCTGTCCCTCTCTTTCTGACTCATTTCACTTAGCATGATACTTTCCTTGTAGTACCATTTGTATGTAAATTTCATGACTTCATCTTTTTTTAAATTTTTTTTTTTTTGGCTTTTTGGGTCACACCTGGCAATGCTCAAGGGTTACTCCTGGCTCATGCACTCAGAAATCACTCCTGGCGGTGCTCGGGGAACCATATGGGATTCTGGGAATCCAATCTGTGTCAGCCATGTTGGCTGCGTGCAAGGCAAATGCCCTACCCACTGTGCTATCACTCCAACCCGACTTCATCTTTTTTAACAGCTACATTGTACTCCATTGTGTAGATGTACCAAAGTTTCTGTAACCAGTCACCTGTTCTCGGGCACTCAGATTTTTTCCAGATTTTGTCTATTGAAAATAGTGCAGCAATGAACACAGAAGTGCAGATGTCATTTCTATTGTACTTTTTTTGCCTCTCTGGGATATATTCCCAGGAGTGGTATTTCTGGGTCAAATGGGAGCTCAATTTCTTTTTTGAGAATCGTCCATACTGTTTTCCAAAAGGGCTAAACCAGTTGGCATTCCCACCAGCAGTGAAGGAGGATCCCTTTCTCGCCACATCCGTGCCAACACTGGTTGCTTTTGTTCTTTTGGATGTGGGCCGGTCTCTGTGGTGTGAGATGATATCTCATTGTTTTGTTCTGCATCTCCCTGATGATTAGTGATGTAGAGAATGTTCCCATGTGCCTTTTTGCCATTCAGATTTCTTCTTTGAGAAAGTTTCTATTCATTTCGTCGCCCCATTTTCGATGGGGTTGGATGTTTTCTTCTTGTGGAGTTCAACCAGTACTTTGTATATCCTTGATATTAACCCCTTGTCGGATGTGTATTGGGTGAATATCCTTCCCCATTCTGTAGACTATCTTTGTATTTTAGTCACTGTTTATTTTGAGGTGCAGAAGCTTCTTAGTTTAAGATAGTCCCATTTGTCTATCTCTGTTTTCATTTGCTAGGCCAGTGGTGTGACATCTTTGAAGATACCATTAGCTTCAATGTCATGGAGAGTTTTGCCAACTTTGTCTTCAATGTACTTTATGGATTCTGGTCTGATGTTGAGGTATTTAATCCATTTTTATCTTACTTTTGTGCATGGTGTTAGGCAGAGATCTGAGCCCATTTTTTTTTTTTGCATGTAGCTGTCCAGTTTTGCCAGCACAATTTGTTAAAGAGGCTTTCCTTACTCCACTTCACATTTCTTGCTCCCTTTTCAGAGATTAGATGATCATATGTTTGGGAGGAGATGTCAGTATATTCAAACCTGTTTCATTGGTCTGCAGCTCTGCCTTTGTTCCAGTACCATGCTGTTTTAATTATTACTGCTTTGTAGTAGAGTTTGAAGTCAGGGAGGTTGATTCCTCCCATTTTCTTTTTCCCAGGAATTGCTTTAGCTATCCGTGGATGCTTATTGTTCCATAGGAATTTCGGGAGTGTTTGCTCCATTTCTTTGAAGAATGTCATGAGCATCGTTATAGAATCACACTGAATTTGTACAATGCTCTGGGGAGTATTGCCATTTTGACAATGTTAATTCTCCCGATCCATGAGCAGGGGATACCTTTCCATTTTCTCGTGTCCTCTTTTATTTCCTGAAGTAGCATTTTGTAGGTTTTTTTGTACAGGTCTTTTACTTCCTTAGTTAAGCTGATTCCCAGGTACTTGATTTTCAGGGGCATGGAATTTTTTTTATGTCACTTTCTTCTCTCTCACTATTTGTGTATAGGAAAGCCATGGACTTTTGGGTATTGATATTATAGCCTGCAACTTTACCATACAAGTCTATTGTTTTTAGGAATTTCTTGGTAGAGGTTTTAGGGTTCTCTAAGTATAGTATCATATCCTCTGCAAATAGTGAGAGCTTGAGTTCTTCCTTTCCTACCTGAATGCCCTTATATCTTTTTCTTGCCTAACCGCTATTTTAAGTACTTCCAGTACTATACTGAACAGCAGTGGAGAGAGAGGTCATACTTGTCTCATCCCTAATCTTAGAGGGAAGGCTCTCAGTTTTTCCCTATTGAGGATAATGCTTGCTGTAGGCTTGTAGTAGATGGCTTTAACTATATTGAGGAAAGTCCCCTCTATACCCATTTTGGCGAGGGTTCTCATCATAAACGGGTGTTAGATCTTGTCAAATGCTTTCTCTGCATCTATTGATGTGATCATATGATTTTTATCTTTTCTTTTGTTGATATGATGGATTATGTTGATTAATTTCTGAATGTTAAGCCATCCTTGCAATCCCGAGATGAATCCCACTTAGTCATGGTGTATGATCTTTTTGATGCGTTGTTGAATTCTATTTGCTAGTATTTTGTTGAGAATCTTCGCATCCATGTTCATCAGGGAAATCAGCCTGTAGTTTTCTTTTCTTGTGGTGTCTTTGTTTCCTTTTGGTATTAGAGAGATATGGGCTTCATAGAAACTGTTTGGGAAAGTTTCTTTCTTTTTTTTTCAATTTTCTCGAAAAGCTTGAGAAGAACTGGCAATAGGTCCACTTTAAATGTTTGAAAAAATTCACTAGTGAATCCATCTGGACCTGGGCTTTTGTTTTTGGGAAGACGTTTGATTACAGTTTCAATTTCCTTGATGTTAGTAGGACTATTCAGGTACTCTAGATCTTCTTGATTCAGCCTTGGGAGATTATAGGACTTTGACCGTGAGTGTGGAAAGGTAGGACTACAGCTGAATCTTACGAAGACAATGTTTATGAGAAACAGCCTTGTTCCTGACGCCCCATTCGCTCTCAATGGAACGACCATCTCCGAATGCAACAGCTATGTGTACCTAGGTCGAGAGGTCAACATGACAAATGACCTGGCACCCGAGCTGCGCAGGAGGAAGAGAGCGGCTTGGAACGCCTTCAAGAACGTCGAAGAAATAGCTAAGAGGACGAAGAACCTCCGGCTCCAGGCACATCTCTTTGATTCCACTGTTCTTCCTGCATTAACATATGCCTCAGAGACCTGGGCCCTGCGCAAACAAGATGAGAACGCCATTCAGGTCTCCCAAAGAAGAGTAGAAAGAGCTATGCTTGGAATATCACGTTTCACTCAAATGAGAGAACGAATCCGGAGTTCTGACATCTGTCGACGATCAAGGATCAGGGACGCTGTCTCATTTGCCAAGGTGTCGAAAATCAGATGGGCTGGTCACGTAATGAGATTTAAAAACGACCATTGGACTAGAGCTGTTACTGATTGGATTCCACGGGATGTCAAGAGACCGCGTGGCCGCCCACCTACCAGATGGTCAGACTTCTTCGTCAAGATCATGAACGATCGGTTTGAGGCCCTTCATGTTCCCGGAGCGAACAGATGCCATTGGGCTACACTAGCACGCGACAGGGACAAATGGAGACGTTACTGGCACCCGCTCGAGCAAATCGACGACTAACGGGAAGTTAAGTGATTAAGTGAAGTGTTCCGTGTGCACTGGAGAAGAATGTGTATTCTTTCTTTTGGGGGTGTAAAGTCCTGCATAGGTATATAAGCCCTTTCTCTTCTGTTTCTTCTTTCTAAGCCAATGATTCCTTGGTGAGTTTTGTTCTTGTTGATCTATCCAGAGGTGATAAGGCAATGTTGAAGTCTCTGGCTACTATTGTGTTGTTAGCAATGTTCTCCCTAAAATCTGTTAGCAGTTGTTTTAAATATTTAGCTGTTCTCTCATTAGGTGCGTATACATTTAAGAGTGTGATTTCTTCCTGGTGTATGTTTGTTTCCCTTGATCAATAGAAAATGGCCTTTTATGTTCCTTCTAATCTTTTTCAACCTGAAATTGATGTTGTCGGATACTAGTATGGCCACCCCAGCTTTTTTGAGGGAGCTGTTTGCTTGCAGGATTGTTTTCCATCCTTTAACTTTGAGTCTGTGTTTGCTCTGACTGTTCAGATGAGTTTCTTGTAGGCAGCAGAATGTTGGGTTCTGTCTCTGAATCCATTTTGCCACTCTGTGTCTCTTAATTGGTGAATTTAGACCACTGACGTTGAGAGAGATTATTGTTATGGGATTTTGTGTCATCTTTCTGTAAGGGTTTGTTGTGCCTGTAGGGTTTGTCTTGTCTTATAGTAGCCCCTTTAGCCCTTCTTTTAGATTTGGTTTTGAGTCTATGAAGTTCCTGAGCTGCTGTTTATCCAGAAAATAGTGTACTGTTCCTTCGAGTTTGAGTGAGAATTTATCCAGATAGAGTATTCTTGGTGATGCATTTATTTCAGTGATTTTTTTCACTACGTCCCTTCATTGCTTTTAGGCTTGGAGGGTTTCTTCTGATAGGTCTGCTGTGAATCTAAGGGGTGCTCCTTTGTATGTGATTTTCTTCTTTGACCTTGCTGCTTGCAGTATTGTGTCTCTACCCATGACATCCATCATTCTAACGACGATATGTCTTAGAGTGTTTTTGTTAGGGTCTGTTTTAGTTGGCACCCTTCAGGAGGCTCCTTGAATCTGAATGGCTGCATTGTCCAGCTCTGGGAACTTTTCAGCAATGATTTGTTTAACCATGGCTTTGTTAATGAGATTGTTTCCCTGACCTTCTGGTACTCCAATGATCCTAACGTTGTTCCTCTTGGAATCCTCTTCTAGGGCTCTGATTCGTTCTAGAGCTATTTTGAGGTCCTTTGCCATTGTTTGTTGTTGCCTGTAGGCTTGGTGCAACTGATCTTCCAGATAACTGATTCGTCTTCAGCTGTGGCCATTCTACTGTTGAGGGCACAGACTGAGTTTTTTATTTCTTCTATGGAATCTTTGATTCATGACATTTCTGTGCGTAGCTTTCCAATTTCTGCTCTCATTTCTTCCCGGATTTTCTCGATGGTCTGATCCATTGTTTCTTTTATATGCTCCTTCAATTTACTGTATAACTGTCTCAGTTTCATTGAATTACTTTAACATCTTCATTACTTCATATCTGAATTCTTTCTCAGAGAAGTCCCTTAGGTGAGTAGCACCTAATGAGGCTTCTGGACTCTTCGTTGTCCTCCCTTGTAGTGGGGATTTGCGTTGTTTCTTCATGTTGGTGTGGAGGTATGGAGACTGAGACGTTACATAATATTGCTGGGTATAGGTAAACTACCTGCAGCCGTGTGAGCATTTGCTGGCCCAAAATTAGGACACGCCCACTTCTGAGGAGGCCACGCCCCCTATGGATACCTGGTGTCTGTGTGGGGTACAACCTGAGAATGGAAAAAGATGGGGCACAGCGTTGGGGACTAACAGGAAGAGGCTCAGGGATGAGAGCATCCCAGGGTCCTAGAGGATGCCTCGGGTGCATTCGCAGGGAAAGTTAAGTTCTGGGTTCAAGTCACTGGCCTGGGGGTGGAAAAAGCTAATGATTGTATTAAAAGGACTACAGGCTGGGGATTTGGCTCAGTGGTAGAACATGTGCCTTGCAAGTGTGTGGCCTTTCTTTCTCCAGCACAGAAAGATAGACTTAGAGAGAGATACTCCCTAACATAAAGCTATTATTAAGGCACTTCTGTGAACCAGAAAGCAATGCTTTGTCCAATACCTAATCTGCCTGATGGAACCCAATCATGGATTTCAATCCTCCAGGAGCAAATTTCTGCTGTTTATAAGCCACTCTGCCCACAGTATTTTGTTATAGCAACCTAAAGTAAGACAAACAATACACACGGAAGAATTTACAGTTGGAGTTGTTTTGCAAGCATGGCAAGTCTCAGTCGGTGAGCTGAACAGAAAATAGTTTTCTTTGTGGATAGCTATTGGAAAGAGCTCAGACCGTTTTCATCTCAGCGAATTAATCGTATGACAAGAAATAGAAAGAAGGGAAGCTGACGTGCTAGGTGTGTGCATGTTGCTAGGTTCACATAAAAGAAACTGGTCACAGGTGATGGGAAATAAAACCATCTGTGAATCAGAGGTAATAAAGTCCTGTGTAGGTCATTAAAACTGTTGGTTAGAAAAATCGTATCTAAGTTTCAAGGTGCAAAGGGGAGTTGTCTTATAAATAAGCCATTTTTTAGAACAGAATAAAGTTGAAGAATTATGTTATGTAGTTGCTATAACAGTATTTTGTTATAGCAACCTAAAGTAAGACAAACAATACACAAGGGAAGAATTTACAGTTGGAAATTTTTTTGTTTTGGGGGGGTTGTTGGTTTTTTTTTTTTTTGCTTGCTTTGTTTTAGGGTCCAACCAATTGTGCTCAGGGCTTACTTCTAGCTCTGTGCTCAGTGATCACTCCTGGCAGGGCTTGAAGGACCATATGAGGTATGGGGGACCGAATCTTGGTTTGCAGCCTACAAAGGCAAGTGTATACTGTCTTTCACTCCTCTATACTATCTTTTGAAAGACTCTAGGAAGAGAAGAAATTGAGGCTTTTTTTAAATTTTTGGGTCATACCCGGCGATGCATAGGGGTTACTCCTGGCTCTGCACTCAGGAATTACTCCTGGTGGTGCTCAGGGGACCATATGGAATGCTGGGAAATGAACCCATGTGGGCTACATGCAGGGCAAATGCCCTATCCATTGTGCTATTGCTCCAGTCCCGAAATTGAGGCTATTTTATAAGCACCAGTATTATCTGGGAGCACAGGACTTGATAAAGTTCAACACTGTCACTAGTAACCTGTCTTTGGGCATAACACCATGGGGCCATTCGGAGAATTTTTTGTAACCTGGAGTGGGGACAGAAGTTGGGAACCAATGTTGAGAGGTTGCCTGATCCTTTCTGTCTTCTCTTTGAGGAGTGTGTGTGAGGGGGAGAGTTAGCATAAAGAGCTAAAGGAGATTTGTGACTGTTTGAAATGAATATTGTTAGAAAAGTTTCTGACTGAACATAACGGAAGATCAACATAGGTAACATCTTCTTTATTATGAAGACCATATATTTCCATGGTCCCTCAGGTCACTTGCCTTGATGTTCTAGGAGAGGCTCATCCTCACCCAGTTTTTTCTTCTCTTCCTTGGCTGTAACTGAAGTGAACTTCAGAGAAAATGCACTTTGTTGTGGCTTGGTGGTGCCTAAACTTGTTTCCTGTGTATGAAAAGCTAGAGGTTAGGGGCCAGGGAGAGAGCACTAGAGGTCCTTCTGGCACCCAGGGTGTGGCCCTGATGGCCCTTGAGAGGCTTCCCCATAAAACAAAACAAACAACTGGAGATCAAATGGGATGGGATGTAGGTCAATAGGAAAGCACATGTCCGGCCCATATAAAGCTTTGAGTTCACTCACTGGCACCATAATAAAAAGGGAGGGAGGGAGGGAGGGAGGGAGGGAGGGAGGGAGGGAGGAAATAAAAAGGAAGGAAGGATGGAAGGAAGGAAGGATGGAAGAAAGGAAGGAAGGAAGGAAGGAAGGAAGGAAGGAAGAGAGGGAGGGAGGAAGGAAGGAAGGAAGGGAGGGAGGGAGGGAGGGAGGGAGGGAAGTAGGAAAAAGGAAGGGAGGAAAAAGGAAGGAAGGAAGGAAGGAAGGAAGGAAGGAAGGAAGAAGGGAGGGAGGGAGGGAGGGAGGGAGGGAGGGAGGGAGGGAGGGAGGAAACTGGAAAGGCATTCTGCGTTTTACGTGGGCTCTAATATTTGTCAGTACAATTATCTCATAAATGTAACTGACTTCCTGTGTACCTAATTACAGTGAGTTGCATTCACTGATTAAACAATCCCTTAGATTATTTCCTGATATATCTTCAATTCTCTCCCTACTTAATTCAGGTACTGGGAACTCAAACTTGGTGGAAGAGGAATATCTTTATTTCTCCAGCCCTTTTTCTTTCCATTTCTATCTAGAAACTAGGCAATTAATTGAACATTTATCTTTTGTGAAGCATCTTGTCAAATGTAGACAACATTAATATACATTGTTAACATTAATTACATTTGTAGTTTTTCTGGAACTTCAAGCATACTGTGTTTATTATTTACTTTCCAAGATATTTTAGGTGTCAATTTTAGCAAATATTCTGATGTTATTACTGTTATTGTCATCTGTTCAGCTTCTAAAATCAGTTTAATTTTCCTTCAATATAATAAAATAAATTTTATTTACCCGAATCCAAAGCTAAAAATGTCATACTTTTTAAAAACATACCCCAGCTCTGGTCATCAATTTCTGTTTTCAGTCAATATACAGTAAGCTTTGTTAAAATCTTTATGACATGAAGATTGCTGTACTTTAAGGCAGACTGGAGGGACCAGTGGTAAAGCACTTGTTTCACATCTGTAAGACCCTGGCACTGACTGGCTCCCCAAAATAATCTTTCTTGGGACCTGAGAGATTTTACAATAGGTAAGGTATTTGCCTTGCATATGGTTGACCCAGTTCTATCCTTGGCAACCCATAAGGTCCCTGAGCCCTGCCAGGAGTGAGCCCTGAGCTCAGAGCCAGGAGTAAGTCCGGAGCACAGCCAGATGTGACCCAAAAAACAAACAAATAAATAAATAAATGTAATTATTTTCTTGGCTTTGGCAAGATAGCTCAAAGGGCTGGAATAAATCTTTGCATGCCAGAACCCTGGATTCATCCCCAGCAATGTATGGTTCTCTGCGCACAGCATTGGAGGTGGACGCTGAGCAGGTGTAGGCTGCCACCCTCTGAAACCAAACCAAAACAAACAGGAAAGACATTATGACAGACTGGAAAGTTTTTGTCCTTTATATTATAAGTAGCGCAGGCCTTCACTTTATATCCTATCTCTCAATCATGATCTTAAACATCGACTAACTCAAAGGCAGAGAGAGAGAGAGAGAAAGAGAGAGAGAGAGACAGACAGACAGACAGACAGAGACAGAGACAGAGAAAGAGGGGGGGAGAGAGTTGTCGAGGGTGACAAATGGGCAATTAAATGCCATGCATGATAGCTCATGTGATAAACAAGTTGACATCTATTTGATTTGGGTTTTATTTTGTTTGGTGTTGGTTTGGGGGCCACACCTGGTTCTCAGGGGGTTATTCCTAGCATGGTGCTTAGGGATCACTTGGTGTCTCTGATGTCAGTGGGCCCCACAGGTGACTTAGGCGAAGCGGGGAGGAAAAAGACGATCACTTTCTCCCGATCTGCCTCTGCCACACGAGATCCAGGTTACTGGGTTCTTGTCTCGCTCGCAGAAAGGGACTTCAGGAGTAGACAAGCAGAGAAGTAAATAGATTTGATTTGAAGGGTTTTTGACGGGGAGTGAGGGAGAGAGAGAGTAACATGCTCAAGAGAGAATGAAGGCCTCTCCAAGGGTGAAGAGAGCCCCTAGGCCCCTAGACACATCCCAGCATTAGATAGGAAAGCATGAAAGCACACATCTCGAGAGGGGAGAAGTGGGTGACACGTGCTCAGCCACATAGGCACAAGCAGCACTTGGGCTTGGGTAGCATATGCGCGCCCTTTCTTTGTTTAAGGTGCCTTTTATAGGCTCTTTGAGGGTTGTCTTGATCGGAAGTTCTGGAGTCTTCTTGGGGCTGGATCACAGTTTAATCAGATTAAGGGAGAGGTCTGAGGGTTTGAGGAACTTCATGGGGAGGGGTCCAACCTCCTCACGGTCTGCTGAAAGCCTTATCAGGTCTATTTTCTGTATCCACAGGGTGGATCAGTCTTAGGATTTCCTTCCCAGTTCTGTTGACCTAAGTTTTATTGCCGAGGGCCTTTCCCTGTCTTCTCTCTACGTTACCTCCTCCATGAAAAGCATATGCCACAGTCTATAGAGCTATTTCCCTACCCCAACATCTGTATTATCTTAATGAGCTATAAACACAAGGAAAATTATAAGAAAATTGTTCCAACTGAGATAGCCAAGTTTACCTGAACAGAAAGATATAAACCAAATTGGAGCAAATTTTATGTTTTCAAAAACCCTATTCTTCTCATGAATCATGAATGTTTTGTAAAATGGTACTGAGAAATAGTTTTGAAAGGCCCATCTTTTATGTATTTTGTTTTGTTCCATAGAAATCCTCCAAAAAGTTCTTACACAAATAACATTTGAGTTTTGTAGCACAGGCTCCTAAAATAGTTTCTAGACTTAGTTGGTAGATTGAACAGAACTAATTTGTCTTTATATTTTATTGTTACGCAAAAGTAAAAATAACCCTACATATAAAATATTTAGAAGCAACTTGCTAGTAATACAATATATTCATAAAATATCTGATTTCAAGTCAGTTTTTTTTTTTTTTAGTATTAAACTCTATCTCAAAGCAAAAAGGATCACAGCCTGTTAAGCTACTAATGATGTTGTTGAGTTCATTCAATGTCTTTGAGGGCTAAATGATGCACAAGATAACCTTTGGGTATTCTTTGCAATTTTCTTTGCATATGGGTTCTTGGCTCTGAAGTTCTAACCCAAATAGTTTGGCAGCTTGCAAGAATAGACTGGTTTTTCCTGGTCATGAGCTGTTATTCTAATTCGATAGCTTTGAGAACTGTAATTACATAGGAGCAAAGTCTAAGTGATACCTGGAAACCTGAAGTTTAATTCTCTAAGAATTGAAGGTTTGCATTTTCACTGTTCTGGACAAAAATACATACATATCTCTATAGTTCCAGCTCTCTTACTGTTTTTTGTTTGTTATTTTGTTTTCCTAATGTTTCTTAAATCATTTAAATCTCTAAACCACCAGACTTGGCTCTGCCTATGTATACATATTTGAGGAAAGTAACCTTATGTACTTGATGCTTGTAGTGTCAATTGTATCAAATATAATTTGATTTGGTCTTTATTTTTATGCAGCCCCACTGGGAAACCATAGTTAATTTGCAATATTATATGTACGTTTGCTTTCAAAGGGGGTTACCAGATTTAGCAAATAACAATATAGAATATTCAGTTAATTGATTTCTGACGAAGGAATTTTTTGTAAGTATAGTCCCACTATTTCATACACTAAATAATTATTTATTGTCTGCTCACATTTAACTAGTTCTTATATTTTATCTGGAACCCTAATCAGTACCACTGATTACAATCTGCTCTTATACAGACATGTTGTTCTCATTTGTCTATTTTTAGGGAATCAAAGTTTGATATGAATTAAGGAACCAGTAAAACTAAAGGTCAAATATATGACACCTACAAATGATATAACCATATAAGTACCAAACTGATGACCAAAATTAGCCTGTCCTAGCTTTACAATTTATATTCTAGCAATATAAGAGAAACCCAGACTCAATGAAGTTCCCATAAGGGGATTTAAATTCTACTTGTCTGCCCTTGAAGTGCCCACTTTAAAACACTATTCTTGGGCTAGAGAGATAGCATTAGTGTTAAGGTGCTAGTCTTATATGCAATCAACCCCCACACGACATACAGGTCCCTGTGCACTTCCAGGAGGGATCCGTGAGCACAGAACCAAGAGTAATCTTTGAGCACAGCTAGATGTGGCCTGAAATTTTTTTCAATTAAAAATTAAATATAAAATACACTATACTTCCCTGTCACAGGAAAAAGAAATCGTACAGAAATGCAGTGAGAAAGAACGTGCACAGTTTAGGGAAAAAAATGGTAGACAGAAGTAGCAATGGAAATAAAATAATAAATATGAGGGAAAAAAGAGATGGCCATGAAATTTTTTAAAAACCCTAGTAATTTAGGGGCTGGAGCAGTAGCACAGCAGGTAGGGTGTTTGCCTTGCACGCGGCTGACCCGGGTTCGATTCCCAGCATACCATATGGTCCCCTGAGCACTGCCAGGGGTAATTCCTGAGTGCAGAGCTAGGAGTAACCCCTGTGCATCACCAGGTGTGACCCAAAAAGCAAAAAAAAAAAAAAAACCCTAGTAATTTACAGGATGGTTTTTCTGCCCACAACTTCAAACTATACTGTCACTGTCACTGTCACTGTCCTCCCATCGTTCATTGATTTGCTCGTGCAGGCCCAGTAATGTCTCCATTGTGAGACTTGTTACTGTGTTTGGCATATCGAATACGTCACAGGTAGCTTGCCAGGCTTTGCTGAGCGGGCAAGATACTCTCAGTAGCTTGCGGGGCTCTCCAAGAGGGGCGGAGGAATCAAACCTGGGTCAGCTGGCTCGGCCGCATGCAAGGCAAATGCCCTACCCACTGTGCTATCAATGCGATAGCCTGGCATTCTCTCCGTGGTGTATTCCATATGCCAAACACAGTAACAACAAGTTACTGTGTATTCGATATGCCAAACACAGTAACAAGTCTCACAATGGAGACATTACTGAGCCCAGTGCTACAGTGCTACAGTAATCTAGAGACAATAAATGGAAAAAAAGCCATTGGTGGCCTCTCTATTATAATAGATTTGAAAGGCAAAATTTTGGTCATTTTCAATTTCATGCCTGTCTAAATTGCTCAGTGTTGATGTTTCATAGCTCTAAGTGCTTCTCATTTTAAAGCTTTCTGGACATACACACAGGATTCTTTAGGATATTACGACCACAGAGATGTAGTTCAGCTTGTATACTTTCTGATGAACTTAAATCACAAAGTATGTTTTTTTCTTGCTGATGTTACTGTCACTGTCACTGTCATCCCCGTTGTTCATCGATTTACTCAAGCAGGCGCCAGTAACGTCTCTATTCATCCCAACACTGAGATTTTAGCAGCCTCTCCTTACTTGTCTTTCCCAACTATTGGAGGCTCTTTCAGGGTCAGGGGAATGAGACCTGTTATAGTTACTGGTGTTGGCATATTGAATATGCCAGGGGAAGCTTGCCAGGCTCTGCTGTGCAGGCGGAACACTCTCGTCGGTAGCTTGTCCAGTGCTCCGAGAGGTGTATATATATATATATATATATATATATATATATATTCTATGATTTGTTGCCTACTGTCTCAACTCCATCAAACATGGTGTGGTAATTATGGAAAATGGATAGGAAGTGTCTTATAATGTGTCGGTCCAGAAAGTGGCCTGGAGTGTGGTGGCAGTTGGGCAGTGGAGATTGGCTGTTGGGGCTGGGTCCCTTGGGGTGGGGAAGGCTCTAAGCCCGCCCCCCTCTGGGGTGCTCCAAGTCAAGTGAAAACAGCCTGGTGCAGAGTCTCAGGCATCTTTTCTTACCGATGTATATTTAAAATATTTGAAATCTTTCTACTTAGAACGACACATAATTGCTAAATACTATTTTTAAAAATTTTTATTATATACATACAAATTCATGTAAACATTGTCATTGTCATCCTGCTGATTATCAATTTGCTCAAGTGGGCAGGCGAAAACCTCCAGAACCCAGCCACAGCCATGCTCAAGGCCACTCTCCAGATGCTTGGATATGCCTCACGCATGAAGGAACCGACAGAGGAACCCAGGTAAGCGGGACCCAAGGCTGAGATCCCCAAGTGAGCTCCAATCAGAACTGGGCCCCTCCACCCTGATACCCAGTTTTCCAATAGCTTGGCAGTCACACCCACAAACTGCATGTAAACATGAGAATATTTTTATATTCTCATATCAAGCACATTTACTTAATTTTGTTTTGGAGTCACACTATTTTAGTGCTCAGAGACTACCCGTGGCTCTGTGCTGGGGGCCCATGTTGAGTCAGAAACCAAACCCAGGGCTCCTGAATGCCAAGTGTAAACTTAGACTGGGCTGTGTCCCCTTACAGTAACTTAACTACATTCTCCTACTTGTCTGCCACTTCCTCCTACCTCTGGTGTTTCCCTTGTCTTTCTCCTTCCCTCCTTCCCTTCTGTGTGTGTGTCCAATGTCTTTCTGGGACTTTGTCTTAATCATTCGCAATTTAAAGAGATAGTAATGAGGAATTGGGAACGTGGATTTGAAAATCTAGATTTCCTGGACCTGGGCCACCTGTCCTTCACCAGAATGGACTGCCATGGTTGGGCGGTTTCCAAGAAAGGATTATTAGCTCTTTGGAAGCCAGATCATCTGGTCTTCCTCCCGCACCCCTCCTGCACGAAGGTACCAGGCCTACTGGTGGCGCCCTTTGGGGTTCGGCTTGGCCCCCAAGTCTCAGCCCAGGAGGGACAGGCAATCACTCGCAGTGGGAAAAGTCCTCCTGCAGCCCACGGGTGGACGTACGGCGCCCGAGTTCGGCTCCTTTCTTCTCCGCGTCAGAGACCTGCATCCGAAAAGTGGGTTCGCTGCTTCCTGGGGCCCCTCCCCCTGCCCTTTGGGGTACTTTGCCCCTTCCAGACTTTGCCCTTTTTGCACCCGGGCACCCTGGCACCGTCCGCAGCGCGGCAGCCCCCGGAGTCGGTCCGTCCGCTCGGCCTCCGGAGGCGTCTCGCAGGAGGCCGTGCGGGGAGGGGGTCGCGCCCTGCCCCGGGTGGGCTGCCCCAGGTGCCACTAGCTGCCCGCGCCGCCGACAGGGGCCGAGCGGGAACGGCGTGCGCCCGGGCCCGGGCGGAAGTCGGAGCGTTTGGGCGACGGGACCGCGGGCACCCGGAAACGCATGGAGCGCGGCCGGCGGGCGGCGCGGCCGGGACCTCGGGGCGCCAGGCGGGCCGCGGCCGGGCCGGCAGCCGGCGGGGCGGCGCGGGAGGTGAGCCGGACGCGCTGGCGGGAGCGGCGGGGCCCGGGGCCGGCGGGGCGGCGCGGCGCGCCCGGGGAGCGGCCGAGCGGCTGAGAGCCGCGCGCGCCGCCCGAGAGCAGCGCCAGCCGGGCCGGGACGCGGCGCGGCCGGGGAGCGCGCGGAAGGTGCGCTCGGGCGCGGGAGGAAAAGGAACCGGAGCGGAGGGGTGTGTCCCGGATCCCGGGCCCGCCGCCCCTCCTGACCCGCCCCCGAGTCCCGGCGGGCGCAGCGGGCGCAGCCGGGCCCCCAGCTCAGCGGCCTCGAGACGGGAGAAGTGGCCCCGTGGGGGTAAGGCTGGCTCAGGCCAAGGCGGGGGGGATTCCTGGCTGCAAAGGGGGCGAGGAGGGGGCGCGGGAGAGAAGTTTCGCGGCTTCCTTGTCCCTCGGGAGACCGGATTCTAATTTCCCCGTCCGTTTCGAGCCACTCAGCACCTCTCCGGGGTGTTAGTTGAGATGGTTTGTAAAGAGCATGGGGACAGGTAGTAATGCTCAGGCGTCCACTTCCATAGTTTGCTACTAGAAAGCTGCCTTGTAAGTTGCCACTTGCAGGCAGCTTTAAAAAGGGCACCAGAATCCACATTCAGCGTGGCTAAAAGCGCAGTTTGGAAGACTCAGGGGCTTGGTGCACGTATTCCACGTTCACTGATGAAATGCAGGTTGTTTTCTGGAGCAGGAAGGCTTGTAAGTAGTTTTCTAATCCCTTTCCTCCAAGTTGTGGTCCTGCTTCGTTTTCGTTTCTTTGCGCTTCCTCCACCCGCATGTACCCCCCAGGTACTAGTGACCACGATTTTCTGGTTCTGGTGTTGCTTGGTTTCTGGTGTCCTCTCTTGATAGGGTGTGATCATCCTTACTTGGTGAAATTCTTCTGGGGAGGAAGTACTGAGGAGCATGTTAGGGGACTTATCAGTAGGTGAATAGGGAAATTCAGATTAAAGCCTCTCTTTGCATTTGCTGTTTTTCAAGAGCCGTAGCTCCAAAGAAGCGATACGTGGTAGTGGTCATTTATTTGGAGAGGATGTGTGTTTCTCTCCACCCCACTTTATAGATGAGAACACAAGAGGTCAGATACTCAAGTAATGCACTGCATGCGATCTTTAGTCTTCTTCAATTATCTTTCCTTCTCTGCGACCCAGTATGCTTAAGAATGACTAGGTAAATTATCGAGTCAGCTGAAATTGTCAGTTGAAGTCTAGCTTCTTATTCAGTACCTGAAGTGTAACTTTTGAACCTCTTTTCCGTGCTTGAAAATTTTAGTGGGAACTTTCTATTTGATTTCAGTCTGCTTGGGAATGTCTTTGTAGGTGAAGTTGCAAAAACTTTAAGAAAATTGTTTATCGGCAACAAGATGTTTCAGATTTATCAAACCAGCCGTTAGTAATATCATTTATGTGTAGAGTTTGTACTAAAAGTCAGATCACTGAACCAATAGCTAGTTAGATTTCAGCCCTTAAAACCGCAAGTTACACTTGTACATTCAGCTTGTCTGCTTTTATGAAGGAGTATAGTGCTCTTCTTACTTTAATAATTGGTCTTTGGATGTTTTGCTATGTAAAGTTGAGCGTTTTGCATTAAGATAGTGTGTTTATGTGTTTTTAGTTTATAAGCTTAAATGTTGGTGAGATAATCTTTCCAAATTGCGTGCCCAGATTGCTTTTATGTTATCCATATTGGCGGTACTACCTGAAATGCCACAAGACTATGAGGAACATAGTGTTGTTTGCATTCTATAGAACAAGGAAGAGGAGGAACAGCGAGATTAAGTAATTTCTCCTTGTTATCAAATGGTGGAGACAGAAAATAAACTCGGGCTATTTAGAGGTTTAACCTAAGGTTTATTGTTTACTGTATTAACTTATCCTCTAATAATTAAGATGTTCTTAACTTATGCTTTACTTCAAACACCATGCAGAACTTTCCTGCAAAATTAATAACTTTTTTAAGAGAAATCTTGTTTCAAATGTGAACTCTGACATTCATGTCAAGTTATATACTCAATATCTCAGAACAGTTTTTTTTCAGTTGTAAAGTAAGTGGAGCCTTTTTCTTTTTGAATCAGCCTTTTAAAATTTGGCTTTTCCCCCTCTTTCTTTCTTTCTTTTTTTTTGGGGGGGTCACACCCAGTGATGCACAGGGATTGCTCCTGGCTTTGCACTCAGGAATTACTCCTGGCAGTTCCTCAGGTACCATATGGGATGCTGGGAATCGAACCCAGGTCGGCTGCGTGCAAGGCCAATGCCCTACCTGCCCCCAAATTTGGCTTTTTTTAAATGTAAGTTTGCTTGGGTTTTTTTTTGTTTTGTTTTTGTTTTTGTTTGGGGGCCACATCTGGTGGTGTTCTGGGCTTATTCCTGACTCTGCTGAAGGATTACTCCAGGCAGGACTTGGGGCACCATATGGGGTGCCAGGAACTGAACCTAGGTTGGCCATGTGCAAGGCAAATGCCCTTCCCTTTATCGCTCTAGTCCCAAAGGGTACTTTATAAAAAAGAGGCATATTTGATTAAGGAATGCACAAAGAGACAGTAGTTTATTGCAGAACATATGAAGGACTGTTCTATGTAAAAGAGTTTTTACTTTCTTTCTTTCTTTATTTATTTTGGTGGGGAATCTCTTGAACTGTACAAATAAAAAAGCAAAGTGGTCAGATCTGTGTTTTGTTACGATACCTGCTTAAAAGAGGACTAGATCTTGTAGAAGATTGTCGTCTTTAGTAGCGCGACCTGAAACTTGAACAGTAAATATTGAGCAAGTGTAATTAAAATGAATTCTCATTGTATGTAAAGTTAATAAGCCCAGAGTATATATCATTTATGAGACAGCAGGTTTCAGAGTGGTTGTAGTTTCCTGTTTTAAAAGGGTGTTGACCCAAAAGGAGAGCGAGAACAAAAGGGAATGCCCTGCCACAAAAGGGGTGGGGGGATGCTAGGATCATTGGTGGTGGAGAATGTGCACTGGTGGGGGGATGGGCACTCCATCATTGTTTGAGTGAAACGCAATCACAAAAGTTTGTAAGTCTGTAACTGTACCTCACGGTGATTCACTAATAAAAATTAAAAAAAAATATTGCACAGCAACAACAACAAAATAAAATGGTGTTGATTTGTAAAAATAGCACAGGGTTTTAAATTTTCTTTTTTTTTTTTTCTTTTTGGGTCACACCAGGCTATACACAGTGGTTACTCCCGGCTTTGCACTCAGAAATTACTCTTGGCGGTGCTTAGGGGACCATATGGGATGCTGGGAATCTTACCCGGGTCAGCTTCGGGCAAGGCAAACGCCCTACCCGCTGTGCTATCGCTCCAGCCCCCAGGGCTTTTAAATTCTAACCCTAAACTTTTGTCCTCAGGGGAAGGTGCAGTCTTCCATTAATTACCTAAGCACAGTTAACATCAAGGATTGTAGAAAGTTTAAAAATTCCTGGCAGAAACCCAACACAAAAATGTCTAAGTCTGCAACTGTACCTCATGATGTCTCACTATTAAAAATTTTTTTAATTAAAAAAAAAATTCCTGGCAGTAGGAGGACTGGTCAGTGGTTAGAAACTTGCCACAAGAGTGTGTTTGGGGCAAAAGGCAGTTAGGATAGAGAAGGGAGGGGAGCAGTATGACAATAATAGTTATAAGTAATCTTATGATAGTTGTAAGTTTTGGACAGGGACTGAGTATTGAAAGTAGATAATGGGATATATCTGATAACCTTTCAGTATCTGTGTTGCAAATCGTAAGGACCAAAAGGTGTGTGTGTGTGGGGGGGAGGAGCGAATGAATGGGAGAGAGAGAGAGAGAGAGAGAGAGAGAGAGAGAGAGAGAGAGAGAGAGAGAGAGAGAGAGAATGAAAGAGAATATAAAAGTGCCTGCCATGGAGGTGGAGGCAGGGATGGGCAGAAGAGAAACAGGAGATACTGGTGGTGGGAAATGTACACTGGTGATGGGACAGGTGTTGGAACATTATATGACTGAAACCCAATCATGAACAACTTTGTAACTGCGTATCTCACTGTGATTCAATTTTTTAAAAATAATTTTTATCATATCACAAATCCCTAAGTACCAACTCATTTACAGATGTTCTGTTAAATTTCAGTGGAACTACTTTTATTGATAAATATATTTTCCTAATTTCTTTTCACTTGTCAATAATCTAAAGAAATGATTCAAGATGATCCTCAGGTTGAATTAAATATTGATCTTGATTTTCTTTGTATGCTTTAGTACTTGAGTGTTAATAAACTCATCAGAAAATATCAGAGCCTTCTTATTAAGCCAGAGAAGCAACACTAGCTTTAGAGAATAATTTTGTCTGACCGTGCAACCATAGATATGATTCAGATGGTGTGTTTTGACACATGTAATATATCCAAAACTGGGCAGTAAGTCATGTTTAAAAGAATACAGTAGAAAAGGCACTTGGATTGCAGTCAACTAGGGTTTACTCCCTAGCAATGCATCAGATCCCTGAGCACCCCTAGGAGCACAGAGCCAGAGGTAAAATCTGAGCACTGCCAGGTGTGGCTACCCAAAAATCAAGACAGAACAAAATGACAGGAAGCAACTTGAGAATCGTCTCATATGAACAGAAAACTTAAAATGGTCAAGCTTAGAAACCTTATCAAGCATCTGCTATTAGTATTTTAGTTCATCAAACAAAGATACTAACAGAAATAATAACAGGCTAAACTTTCTTTGACCTTTTAAGTCCTTTAAAGTAGCAAAGAAGGGGGGGGGATAAAGCTCATTGTTAGAGCTTATATCTTGTAGGTGTGAGGCCCAAGGTTTGATCCCTGGTACCGCAAAAAGTAAAATCAAAATAAAGTAGAAGAGAATATTTTCTAAAATGAAGTTATAATATTTATTTCATAACATTGATCAGGTTCTTACCTATGGAAATATTATTGGTCATTTAGTTCAGTGAACATAGTGGATGGGCTTCGTATTTTTCATGATGGAAAATTGTTGGAATAATATTTATTTGGTATCCTTGTTTTGTTAGTGAGTTTGGTAGTTATTAAAATAACTTCTGAGTGCATGTTATATATCAAGAATTGTTCTGTGTACCCTACAGCATAACCCAGTTTTCCTGATAACATTTTGATTCTCCTAAGTACTAAAGCAATCTTCTTCTCAAACACTTATCTTCAGTAATTAAAAAAAAAAATAGAAATGGATTAACTAAGTCTCTGTAAGATATGTAAACACCAGTGTGTGAGGATCAGCCCCACTCGCGAGAGTAAACAGAGTTGGCCCTGGAGCTGGGAATAGTTTTGATTATTGGCAAAATCTGTATTCCACGACTTTCTGATCAGCCTACACTGCTGGCTCTAATCACAGGTTCCTCTGTTTCTGGAGTCAGAGATCTTACCATCCCGATGTCTGGGTTACATAGCTGCTGCTGCTTGAAGCAGCTATCAGGGAGGTCCTGGGGGATTTTTATGTCACTCAGACTACTTTTGGTAGTATTAACAGTGACACATTTCAGTATGTTTCGTCAAGGGACAAAGATCCAGTCAGAAGTACCAAGCCAGAAGTTAGAATTCCCCTTTTGCATCTGCGTCTGCAGTGAGGGTGGTCAGAATATTTCCAGGAGTCATGCTGGATGGAAGTTTTCTCTTATGCAAACTGAAGGGCTTTTGCCAGGGCCCTATACTTTTGAGACACAGCTTTAGGCATTTTGCCAGCTTGACTCACACAGGTACCACTATTCCTGTGGCCACTGTTAGCTTTTCCCTCTTCAGTTCTGGGCTTAGCTGCCGAGTCTTTCTTCGGAGTCCTTCCTCTGGGGCTCTTCTGGAAAGCAGAGCAGATTAGAAATATCTGCCAGCCCCTGCAGGACGTGATGGTGGCAGCCTTGGGGCTTCTCCATGTGTATTTTGCTGATCCAGACATTTACATGTTTTCAGCCTGAAAAGTCAGAGTACAGGACAAGAATCAAATAGACTGAAATCCTATAGTGACATGTGACTACAGATTTGGTAACTGAAAGCAGAAGTGTATTCTCTGATAATCTGGTAGCCAGAAACCTGAAATCAGTGTCAACAGACTGATGTCAAAGTGTCAGAGGGGCCAACTTCTCTCGAGCATCTAAGGGAGAATCTTTTCCCATCAATTTCTTTGCTTTGTGGATATAATATTCCATTCTTCAAGGCTAGCATCTTCAAATTCATATTTTCTTCATCTTCACATTGTTTTCTTTTTGTGCGTCCGTTCTCTTTATAAGGACTCTTATGTTGTCATATAGGGCTCACTTAGCTAATCATGAATAATCTTATCAAACCATGCTCTTAATTTAGTTCCATCTACAAAATTGCCTTTTCCAAAGTAACATTTGCAAATTCTAGGGATTTAGGAGCCCTGATTCAGCCTACCATCATTCTCAAGCGTGTTTTACATCTGGCCGTATACTAGGATATAAAGATGGGGGGAATATATAGAATATGGGATCCTGCTACATTCAATTTTCTTTTTATTTCAGCCTTCAGCAGGATCAGACTTTTGGATTTTGTTTTCAGAAATGTTGGTTTTGCAATGAAAGGAGATAAGGGGTTGTTTAAGGGGTCAGTGAGCAGGAGAGCCTTGCCTTGTGTGTGTTAGGCCCTGGGTTCAATCTCCAGTATGGCGCCAGAGGGATAGAACTACAGATAGTAGTAGGTCTTACTGTTATGGTTGTTAACCCTGGAACCACGTTTGGTGTCATGTGTCAGTTAGGGTTCCACAGAGTAACAGAATGTTTTCCTGTTGTGGAATAAGGGCTTTTATCACAGGAATAACACTTCCCTCAGTTGAGGGAGAAACTAGGGAAGTAAAAGTTAAAGAAAAGAATGTTGGAAGATTACTCCAAAGTCCTTAAGCAGCCATGCCCCGCAAAGACCATTCAGTGGAACTGGTGGACAATCTATGGAAAGATGTCACCTTGTGTAACTTTGTGTCCAGTTGAGAGTCTGGTGACAAGCCTGGGAGAGGAAACGCTGTTGTAGATCAAGAAACGTTATGCCATCTTGATCTGCCAGCTTCCACTTATGTTTTACATTGAACCCTGAAACTCCTGAGAGTAATGGCTCCAGATTCAGGGCTACCTTCTGACTCTTCTGCAGACTTTGTGTCTTTCCACCTATAACCTGACATCATATAGACATCAGATGGAAGAGAGGATTTATCTGTCAGGTAGAATGGAGGATTTATATGCTTTACGATTCTTTATTACATTCCTTGGGTAATGTATCCTGTGTGCTAGAGGTTCAACTCCATGAACAGTGAAACATCCTTCTTGTTCCTCTCGTTCCCAGTTGCTCATCACAGTACTTGATGTGTAGGCCTTTGTTCGCCTTCTACCACAACCTCCTTAATCTTAATCTCAAAGAGATTATCCTTAATCTCAAACCTTTACCAGTGGTAGTGCCCAGAGAACCTCCCTCCTCTTCTCCTCTTCCTCCTCTTTCTTCCTCTTCTTCCTCTTCCTCCTCTTCCTGCTCCTCTTCCTCTTCCTGCTCCTCTTCCTCTTCCTCCTTTTCTTCCTCCTCCTCTTCTTATTCCTCTTCCTCTTCTTCCTCTTTTCCTCATCCTCCTCTTCCTTCTCTTTCTTCCTCTTCCTTTTCCTCCTCTTCCACTTCCTGCTCCTCTTCCTCCTCTTCCTCCTTGTCCCTCCTCCTCCTCCTCCTCCTCCTCCTCCTGTTCCTCTTCCTCCTCCTCCTTCTCCTCCTCCTCCTCCTCTTCCCCCGCCCCCATCAATGCACAGGGGTTACTCCTGGCTCTGCTGCACTCAGGAATTACTCCTGGCAGTGCTCGGGGTGACTATATGGGATGATGGGGATCAAATCCAGGTTGGCCTTGTGCAAGGCAAATGCCCTGCTCACTGTACTATTGCTCCGGCCTCCTACCTGACTTTTATATTAGTCTCTGTTCTTTGTGGAATATACCTTTCACTTCTACCTTTAGTTGTAGTTGGTGGGCAATGACCATCACAGCTCATGGCTGATCAGAACATTGAAGTGGGGGAATGGGAACGAGAATAGTACATTTTTACATGGAAGCACACGTTCAAAGGATTTTTAAGCCCTTATTGAAGTTTTTGTGTTTTATTGATTGTCATTGTGTTTCCCAGGTCACTGACTTTATGTTGAGTACAGTATACTGAAGAGCTTTTAATCAAAAGATTAGAAGGAATATTGGCTTTATGTTTGTATAGTAAAAAAAGTATTTGAACACTACCGATAGTACCTGAAAATAGGATTGGAAAATTTTCAGATTGTGAAAGAACAAGTTAAAAATTTACAGTACTGTAACTTAGGGACCAGTGATATTGTCTTAAGTAAACAGACACTTGACACCTTGAGGAAGAAAGGAAGGGAGAAACAATGAAACATTGTTTAACCTAGACTGTAATAGAACCATAGATGTTCCGGAGTCCAATAGTTAAATATTCCTCTGAGCAGGAATCTGCTCTTTAAATACTTAAGAGAACTTACTGTAAATTACTTTTAACTCAGTTTCTTTCATTTGTATCAAAAGCAAGAAATTTGGATTTTCCAAAGGACCGAGGATTTAAAATACAACATATTGTTGCTTAGGTAGTTTGAAAAGAAGAAATAAGAGACTTAACCAGTGTCAGAAGCAAAAACCAGTTGTAATGAATTTTGTCATTATTTAGCATATAAAGATATTGGTTGAAGTTTTAAAGTCCTGGCATCATGGAAGATAAAGAACAAAAAATTGCAACAGCGATCAACATTTCTGTATGTATTTTTTTCTGTTTAATTGGGGAAAACCTTGAAAGATTTCTGTTTCTGACTGTTATATAAAGTAATGTATGTTTCTGACTAAAATATAAAGTAAACTTATATTCATATAGTACTTTATAACTGTTTTTCTGTGTTTTCCATAATGTTACTGAACTATTAGGTTATTTAGGGAGTATATTTCAAGCCTCATGTGTAGAAAATATGAACGTAACTTAATTTAAAAACAATTAAAAATAACAAATGTGGCCTTTTTAAATTCTTTATTTATTTTGATTTCTGGGCTACATCTGGCAGTTCTCAGGGCTTAACTCCTGGCTCTGTGCTCAGAGATCATTCCTGGTAGGCTCAGGGGACCATATGGGGTGCCGGGGATCAAACCCAGGTCAGCCCCTTGCAAGGCAAATGCCCTATCTGCTCTACTGTAACTCCAGCCCCCAAACTGCTTATTTTTATGGTAGAAGGAAAATTGACTTGTAGAATTTCTTACTTAGTAAACTTAAAAAATATTTATATAAATTTCTGGCGGATTCAATCCCAGTACTGCAAAAAGAAAATTAAAGCAAAGCCATCAGAATAAAATAATGTCATTTACTCTAGTATCAGATAGAATGTAATTTTGGTATCTTTTCTGTTAGAGGTGAAAGTTGAATAT
Source organism: Sorex fumeus (assembly GCF_029834395.1). Taxonomy (NCBI): domain Eukaryota; kingdom Metazoa; phylum Chordata; class Mammalia; order Eulipotyphla; family Soricidae; genus Sorex; species Sorex fumeus. Next base: position 31,306,899 of record NW_026606188.1, read on the forward strand.
TTAAGCATCTTGACTTTTGTGGCCACTTTGTAATAATATGAGCCTTGAAAACCCTCAGGAGCTGAGTCACCAGGTCCTTAAAAGAACATTGCAATAATTTGTTTACTGGCTCACATGATTTTTGATAGTAAATCAAATTAGGCTGTATTTTTAAAAGAACTCAGAACAGTTTCTTGTTGAGTAACAGCTTCTGCATTTCCTAGAAATATTTATGAAACAAAGATTAAGCCTGGAAATGAGGACTCTTATGAGCTGAGATGATTTTTTTAAGATGTGGAGGAATTGAGTAGTAAGAAGAAAAGAAATCCAGTGCCGAACTTATATCTTAACCATGTTTATTTGGTCTTTAGTCATAGAGGGAAATATTAGAAATTAATTTAAACAGATAATGTAAGTAGAACACAATCTTCATTTTGACTAATTCAGTATTTATGGATTGGCTTCACATTATTAGATATTAAGTGAAAGTAGTTGTACTTCTATACTCTTAAAACCAAACTATATAATCTTAGCATTTTTATTTTTATGTTGCCCTCAAAATAATTTGGTATCTATTTTATATTTCTCCTTTGAATGAGAAAACCCACTGTATTCTCTACTCCTGTGTATCCCCAGATTCTTCTGATCACCAGGCTCTTTTCTGTGATAGCATCTTGGGATCCTGTAATTTAGCTCAGTTCTGCACTATCTGAAAATAGGTGTCCCCCAAGACTTCCTCCTCTGGTTTGGTTAGTTGCTAGAATGGCCCAGAGAATTCAGGGAAATATGTTTATGCTTTATTAAAGGCTATAATAAAGAGTTTAGTAATAAGAGTTTATTTGAACACACAGATGAAGAAAAACATAGGAAGAGGTCTGGGAGGGCCCCACTCCGGAGTTTCTGTTCCCTTGCAGTTGGGGTGCCTTCTCCCACTGAGGCTGATGACATTCAGCAAGCTGGAGACTCTGAACCCCAAACCATTGGCATTTTCATGGAGACAGTGAAGGCATGCTCAGTCGTTCCATTTTTAGTACTTCTCCTTTCTCCCCCAAATCTAAACTTCTCTGATCATGGCTTTTAAAACTTTTGATAACCAGCCCTCATACAGGAGCCTCTCCAAAGTTGCATCATTAGAACAAAAGGCACTTATATCACCTAAGAAATTACAGCCAATTAGGATAAAGACCAGTGTCAGAGTTGGAGTCTGACTACATGTTTATTTTATTTACAGTTTTCTACTATCACAGATTTTTTTGTTTTAAATTTCTCTTTCTTTCTTTCTTTCTTTCTTTCTTTCTTTCTTTCTTTCTTTCTTTCTTTCGTGAAACACCATGAGGTACAGTTGTAGACTTACAAACTTTCGTGCTTGGGTTTCAGTTATACAGTGATCGAGTATCCATCCCTCCACCAGTGGCCATTCTCCACCACCACTGATCCCAGTAACCCTCTCCCCACCCCACCCCGCCTCTGTGGCAGAGCATTCCCTTTTGCTCTCTCTTTCCTTTAAGGTGTTGTGGTTTGCAATAGAGGTATTGAGTGGCCATCGTACTATCACAAACTTAAAAAATACGTCGTATAGGGACTAAAAGTATTAAAAACCTGCATTAATCCTTAAAAACCTGTATTATATGAGAGAATCTTTATATTGAAACTGCGTGTACTGGGCTGGAGAGATAGCACAGCGGGTGGGGCATTTGCCTTGCACGCGGCCGACCCGGGTTCAATTCCCGGAGTCCCATATGGTCCCCTGAGCACCGCCAAGAGTGACTCCTTAGTGCAGAGCCAGGAGTGGCCCCTGTGCGTCGCCGGGTGTGACCCAAAAAGCAAAAAAAAAAAAGAAAAAGAAAAGAAACTGCATGTTTGGAAACGGAAGAGGAAAATAGTGAAAATAGTGCATCATGACCTAGAGTCTGATTTTTGAGTTTCACGTTAGAAGGGAAGCTAGAGCAGTGCTGTTGTAACAGGTGCATTATGGTCTTAGTTGCATATAATAAACAAAAGACTTCCTTGAATAGATCTGAAAGCATTGTTTGACATTTTCCAGGAGAATCAGAGTATGTGCCAAATGCTGATTGCTGCAAAGTTGCATTCCTTCTATACAGAGATAAAGACTACGATTTTCTCTGGAAATCTATGGTGACATTGAGGGGGAATTATCATATTTGACTGTATTATCTAATTTTGTTTTGTTTGTTTGGGGGTCATATCCAGCAGTGCTCAGGGCTTACTCCTCAGCTATCACTCCTTTTGTTGCTCGGGAGACCGTGTGAGTGCTGGGAATTAAACCTAGGTTGACTGAGTGCAAGGCTATCTCTCCAGCCCTCTATTATCTAATATTTTTTACCTTTACTAGTTAATTACAAGTTAATTCTAATTATTAGTTATTTAACCTTGAACAAAGTCACTCAAGGCTTCTTTTCACTCATTTTAAAATGAAGAGTTAGAACATGTGTTAGTGTATGTTCTAAAGCATCTCCCAGTACTGAAATGTTTTGATTTTATTTTAATTAGTTCTTTTGCTAGTGAATATTTACAGTGATAATGTAGAAGTTTGATTGGTGTCTTTGTTCTAAATTTGATCTTCATTTTATATGCAATGACTGATTTTCTCTTCACTCCTCTCCCTCTCCTGGCAAGCTACCCGTGATGTATTCGATATGCCAAACACAGTAGCAACAAGTCTCACGATGGAGACGTTACTGTATGTTCTAAAGCATCTCCCAGTACTGAAATGTTTTGATTTTATTTTAATTAGCTCTTTTGCTAGTGAATATTTACAGTGATAATGTAGAAGTTTGATTGGTGTCTTTGTTCTAAATTTGATCTTCATTTTATATGCAATATACTGATTTTCTCTTCACTCCTCTCCCTCTCCTGGCAAGCTACCCGTGATGTATTCGATATGCCAAACACAGTAGCAACAAGTCTCACGATGGAGACGTTACTGGGCCCGCTCGAGCAAATCGATGAACAATGGGAGGACCGTGTCACTCTTACATACTAATTTTATTCTTATAACCACACTGCGGTGCATTGTTTGTACTATAGGGTCATATTCAGTTGTAGAAAGGAACTGTTAAATTCAGTAAGCTGTGCTTTATGCCTTAGAAAATAGGCCCTCTTTGCATAATACTTAGACTGGTATAGACTCTGATTACTGAACCTGTTTGCATGTATCATATACTATTGTAATAATTATGAAGAAAGAAAAGAAAAAGGTCATGCCTTAGAAAATAGGCCCTCTTTGCATGATACTTAGACTGGTGTAGACTCTGATTACTGAACCTGTTTGCATGTATCATATACTATTGTAATAATTATGAAGAAAGAAAAGAAAAAGGTCATATCTAGAGCTGTAAATTGTGGCTTGGTTGTGAGAGCTCTGAGAAATAGACCTAACCAAAGTTCATATTAATAAAAGTTAGTTTAAAAGAAGTTGAAGAACAGACAACACTATCATTGTAATGCCTTATTGGTAATGACCATGTCAATCCATATCAATGTAAAGGTAAAGGCCCTCCCGTTGATCGTCGATTTGCTCAAGCGGGCCCAGTAACGTCTCCATTGGAGACTTTGTTGTTACTGTGTCTGGCATATCGAATACTCTCGGTAGCTTGTTGGGCTCTCCGAGAGGGGCGGAGGAATCGAACTCGGGTCAGCCATGTTGGCCGCTTGTAAGGCGAACAACCTACCCACTGTGCTATCGCTTAGGGCTGATTACATATCAATGTAATCGAAAGGAATCAGAGGCAGAACAAATGCTCTGAAGAAAGCCTACTGAGGAGTGCAGCTTTAGAACATTCCTCAATTTCTAGTAAAAGGGGAACTCTATAGACATTAAAATGTTCTTATCTTAAATGTACAGTTCAGTGAGTTACAATAAACTCATACAGTTGCCAAACATTTTCACAAAGTGGAAGATATTCTCCATCACCTCAAAAAATCCTTGCTGTACCTCTATAGTCCAGTGCCCTACACCAGCCCGACTCCAAGTGAAGAATGCCCCCCTGTTACTACAGGTCAATTGCCCTTTCTAGAAGCTCATGTAATTGGATTATATAGTATATACAATTTTGTGTGCACTCTTCTGCTCACTCTGCTTTGGAGTCAATATTTATTGCATACCAGTATTACAGTTCTTTTTATTATTGAGCAGTACTTCATTGTTCGTGTCATTGTGTGTTTAATAATTCATCTGTTAGTGAGCATTTCCATCTTCTCCACTCTCTGGCTTTTAGTAATAAAGCTCTTGTGAATAATAATTTGCAAGTATTTTTATGGACACATATTTTCAAATCTCTTGGGCATAACAAAGAATAAAATTGCGAGGTAATCTGAAAAAATATTAGGGTATTATTATTGACTTTGTTTTTTAAAGCAGTTGTACAAACTTTTATGTTTCTACTAGCAGTATTGGGAATTCTTTTTCTTCCAAATTTCTTTTGACACTTGGTAGCTACAGTTTTGGGGATGTTTGAATTGGTACCTATGCTATCTCATTGTGGCTTTAATTTACATGTCTCTAATAATTATCCACCATTCATTTATCTTTTTGGTGTAATAGCTATGGAAATCTTTTACCCATTTGAAATCGTGGTTTCTCCTACTAATCATGTTGTAAGCATTGTCAGATATTAAAGTAAGAATTCTTTCTAGGGTGTGTTTTCCCTTTTATTTCATAATATGTTTATTTAGTTAGATAGTTTTGGGCTACACTTGGTGGTTCTCAGGGTTTTTTCCTGGCTCTGTGCTCAGGGATCACTCCTCGCAGGCTCGAGGGACCATAGGGGATGCTGGGGATTGAACCTAGGTTGGCTGCATGCAGGGAAAGGGCCCTAACCACTGTAATATTGCTCTGCCCCATATTTTATCTTACTTTTAGAAAATGCTTTTAATTTTCATGATGTTTAGTCTCTTCCTGCTTTTTTTGGGGTTTTTGTTGTTGTTGTTGCTGCTGCTGCTTATTTAAGAAGTCTTTTTCATTGTGGTTATTGTTTCCTCTTGCAAATTAGTAGTTTTAACTTTTATCACAAGTCTATTATCTATATTCCTTTGGGGGAACAGAGCTATAGTTAGTGGTTAGGGCATTTGTTTTACACGCAGCTGACCCAGGTTTGATCCTCACCATCCCATTGGTCCCCTAAGCACCACCTGAAGTGATTCTTGAGTGCAGAGCCTGGAATAACTCCTGACCACGGTCCATTGTGGCCCCAAAGCCAAATACGTGTGTGTATGCATGTATATGTATATGCATATACATATGTACATATGTATTACGCATATATTACATGTTTCTATATAATAATCGGTATGAACGAATAGTGGTGGAAGTTCATTTAAAAATAGCTGTTTACTCTTTAGGTAAGTGTATAGGGATGCAGAGATAACTCAGTGGCTGGTCCGTGTTTTGCATGTGGAAGGCTGGGGTTTCATCCCAGCATCCCTTGGTTCCTGCCAGGCCCTGCTGGCAGCAGCAGGATTCAGGCCCCAGAGTCTGTGTGGCTGCAGCCCCCTCTGCTTGTTTCATGGGTCTGTGGTCAACAGTGCTGTGTCCCCAAATTACCCTGTGCCCAGGGAGCATTTCCCCTGTCTGACAGCCTGTTCTCTTCCCGTGTATTAGCTTGGGAAGTTGGGGGAGGGGGGTTCACCTTTTTTGTTATTGTTACTGATTTACAACTTTTGGTGCTTTCAGGTTTTAAACTACTGTGGCACCCGAGAGTATCTCACCCGCCCAGATATAGACGAGGAAAAAAAAAATCTCCAGGGAATTTATTGCTAAGACATCCACTGAAGACTGATATTTATAGCCATTTTGTCTTAATTCCTTCACATTTGAAACCTTCTTGTCATAGCTTTTTAGTTTGGGACTAAAATCAGTAGTTAAATTTAGGAAAATAAGAGTGGAATACACCCAGTGCATCTTCTGGGGAATCAGAAGTCCCTTACTTGTTTTAGCTTCTGTTATTTCCTAACTTTTTTTGCCCTGTTTGTTTTGTTTTTCAGGCAAATGAAGAAAAAACAATGTCCGCCAACCTAAAATACCTTTCCTTGGGAATTTTGGTATTTCAGACAACCAGTTTGGTTCTGACAATGCGTTATTCTAGAACTTTAAAAGAGGAGGGACCTCGGTATCTGTCTTCTACAGCAGTGGTTATTGCTGAGCTTTTGAAGATAATAGCCTGCATTTTATTGGTCTACAAAGATTGCAGTAGGTATTAGGGTTTTTTTGTTTGTTTGTTTTTTTAAGTTATTGTAATTTGTTTGATCACTGTCACTGTCCTCCCGTTGTTCGTCGATTTGCTCGAGTGGGCCCAGTAACATTGTGAGATTTATTATTACTGTGTTTGGCATATTGAATATGTCACGGGTAGCTTGCCAGGCTTTGCTGTGTGGGCGAGATACTCTCAGTAGCTTGCTGGGCTCTCTGAGGGGGGCGGAGGAATTGAACTTGGCTCAGGCCACATGCAAGGCAAACGCCCTACCCGCTGTGCTATTGCTCCAGCCCAATTAGTTTGGTTTTATTTTAATGTTATATATTAGTAACTATACATCTCATGCATTTTCTCATGCCCTAGTATAAGAATATTTAATATTTCATATTTTTAAAGATTTTATAGGTAGTAGTATAGGAATTTTAATATAGATTATGAGCACAAATCCAGAAGTAAGCCCTGAGCACTACCAGATCTGGGCCAAAACAAACAAAAAACACTACTTCCTTGACTTTCCAGATACATTTTCACAGTTGTCTCCCCACATCTCCTTCCATCTCTTAATTTTGTTGCTGTTGTTAATCTCCCTTTTCAACATATTCTCTGAATGTTGAATATGATGTTTGGCCTTCCTTTCTGGAAAAATACACTTATCTCACCTAGTCCTTGATATTAAAGCAATATATAAGCCAGTAAGCACATGAAAACATGCTCAGTGTCATTAGTAATCGAGGAAATGCACTTCACATGCACTTCACATGCACTTCACATGTCAAAACTACAGAGACAGCACTCTTCCTCGCTCCCAGTGGCTGTCTGCTTACAGAAAAGACTTCTCTGGGGGCAGAGAAATAACTTGACAGGTGCTAGAGATCACTCCTGGCATGGCTCACGATCGTATGTGGTGCAAGGGATCAAAACTAAACAGGTACATTCAAAGGCAAATGCCTTACACACTGTTTTATCTCTCCAGCCTCAGAAAGTAGTGTTTTTGTTGCTAAAATCTGGAAGATGGAAATAGCCACTCATGCAGCATTATAGATCCGATGGTATCTTAAATATCAATAACTGGCATTGTAGAGAGATGTAATGCAACTAACAGTGAACAAAAACACAAATAGATAAGACTACACACAAAAATTAAATTACAGGTAAATTAAAATTTGATATTTAAAAGTATGTTTTATGCTATGAAGGTTTGGAAACAAGTTTCTAAAATAAAAATAAAGCAAACATAGATCCTTTTTGTTCAGTAAATCCTTTTTTAATATTGTTGACATTTCCCAGAACTGCAACTTTAAGCAAAATGATCTCTAACAAACCAGTTTTACCATAGGCTACTTGATATAAGTAAGAGCCAAGTTCCTAGGTCATATTTCTGGTCACAAAATCATACTCTTGGAGCCAGAGTGATAGTACAGGGTATAGAGTGTTGACCTTGCACATGGTCAACCTGGATTCAAGCCCCAGCATCACATATGGTTCCCCAAACAGCCAGGAGTGATTCCTGAGTGTAGAGCCAGGAATAACTGTGAAAACCACCAGGTGTGGTCCCCACCCCCAACCCCCTGCCAAAAGAAATCACTTAACTTGTATAAAAGGTCCCAACGATTTCTAGTATAAAATTTATTTGTAAATGAATAATAGATCTCAAACACTTCTAATATGAAAGTATTATTTTAATTGAGTAAATAATCATTCATTTTTCCAGCCCTTACCCCCACTCCCTTATTCCACTTCAGGGCTACAGGTAACTGAAGTCTGTCCCAGAAACTTAGGGCAGCCCTAAACAGGATGCACCTCCACACACCCACCTTCATTGATGTCAGGACAGTGAAACACACCAGAAAACACACCAGTGCGCATGTCTTTGGGAGGAGGGAGGAATGCGCTGCAAACATGGGATACTGAAAACCCCACACCGATCATAGTCCTAGTGAGGAACTTCTTTTCTCATTGATGATGTTATGAAAGGGCGACTGAAATGACATCATTCAAGGACCTTCTGAAGGTTAGAATGAATATGCCTATATTTCAAACCTAATGAAAAGACAAAGCTACACATTGAGAAAATTTATTTACATCATATGAAATCATCGGTGCAGTCTAGTATATACAAAGAACTTCTGCAGCTCAATAAGAGAAAGACCGGCAACTCAACAGAAAAGGGGGGGAAAATATCAAAATTAAAAACACAAAAGAGAAAAACTGTGTGACCAATAAATGAAAAGATGCTCGGCTGCACTTAGCCGTTAGAGAAAATTACAAACAGAATGCTCCATTTTACTACCCATGGCAGTGGAAACAAGAAGTCTGGCAATATCTGAATTGGTTGAAAATGGAATAAGATCTCCCTCTGCTACTTCTGAAAGTAAAAATCTAGTATTATTTAAAATTTAATTAAAAATAGTAGAAGGGGTTTTTTTCCTTCCTTTTGCTTTTCTTTTTTGCCCCTGCAGTGTTAGGAATTGAAGCCACGTCTCTTGCATACAGAGCATTCACTTGACCACTAGCTCCCTTTTTAAAGGAACTAGCATTTTACGCAGTATTTTGCTAAAAAAAGAGAGAGAGAAGAAACTTAAATTAGTTCATTTCTTTTTGGGACTCAGGGCCACACCCATTGGTGCTTGAGAGCTATTTCCAGCTTTCTGTTTAGAGGTTGTTCCTGGCTGTGCTGGGGGTGGGGGGATAAAACCGCATGCAAAGCATGCCCTGTGGCCCACTGAGCTATATCTCTTTGGCCCCAAGATTTTTTGTTTGTTTCTTATTATGATGCCCAGGATAGAACCCAGGGCCGTGCGTGTATAAGGCAGATGTTCTGCTGCTGAAACCACATCCCTGGCTAGTTATATAGTTTTTTAAAGTATTATTTTAGTGTGAAGAAAGGATGAATATCTGGGAGTAAGTTTTTTTAAATAAGAGCCATGCCTGTGTATACCATGTTGAAGATCCAGCTCCAGGCCTCAAGAACATTCTAGGCATGTGTTCATCACTTGAACCGTACTCCCAACCCCATGAGATCTCTCATTAAGATTTCTTTTATTTTGTCTTCTATTTGTGGAGGCCACATTGATGGTACTTAGGGGCTATCCATTACCTGAAATGAACTCAAGTCTTCATACAAATAAGACATTGCTTTTAAACAGTTTTCAAGTGTTACGTCGAGAGAGGGAAAAATTATCTTTAAACTGTTATTGTTGAGGAAGTGTTAGGGTTCTGTACAAAATGTAAATCTTTTCGGATCCTCATTCATTGCTAGTAGGAATATTGACTGGTCCAGACTTATGGTAAAACAATACTTTCCTTAAAAAAAATCACCAAGGGGGCCGGAGCGATAGCACAGCAGGTAGGGCATTTGCCTTGCATGTGGCCGACCTGGGTTCGATCCCTGGCATTCCATATGGTCCTCCAAGCACCGCCAGGAGTAATTCCTGAGTACAGAGCCAGGAATAAGCCCTGAGCGTCGCTGGGTGTGACCCAAAAAGCAAAAAAACAAAAACAAAAAAAAATCACCAAGTACTTGAGCAATGTGACCCAGCAATTCCACGTCTGAACGTTTACCACAGGGGCCCAAAAATTACCTTCAGAAAATATATTTGGGCTATTGATTTGGTATGTTCGTTTCTGCATTATTCACAGTTGCCAGTATCTGGAAATAACACAAGTGTCCAAGAACAGATGACTGAATATATAAACTGTGGTACAATACATACATGCTTTGGAATACCACTTGACTATAAGAAAATATGAAGTCATGCAATTTGCTGCGAGGTGTATGGATCTGGAGAGTGTCATGCTGAGTGAAGTTCGAAGAAGAGGGACAGATACAGAATGATCTCTTCCATGTGGGATATAAAGAAACAGAGTAGGGAGATAACAAATGCCCAAAGACTACAGAAACTGAGAACTGGTCTTCAGTAGGAAACTTCCCATTGGGTGAACACTGTGGGAGAGATTGGTTCTGGATTATGTCATGAATCAAACCCTCCCATTAACAGTCTTGTAAACCATTATGCCTATAATTTTTTTAAAAAAATGAACAAAAAACATAAGCCCTTCCTTAGGAGTTTTTGTATTGCTTAGAAGTTAGAACTTTTAAAAATAAATGATACTGAAGTTCGGCTAACAAAATCCCTTGTCCTCTCTTATGTCTAACACGCATGCAAGGCAATTGCCCTACTCACTGTACTATTCCTTCAGCCCCAGTCTTCCAGATCGCTTGAAGCAAGAGTTTTTTTTGCCACACAGTGCAGGCGCAATGAGAGCAAAGAAAATACTTGAAAAGGAGTATTTTCTCCTTTGCTCCTCTTCCTACCTAGAACAAGAACCAGAGGTGCAGCAGACATTTGGTGACTTTTTTGCAATAGTCATGTCATGTAAACAATACCGGAGAAGCATATATTTAAGCTTCATCAGTCTTATAACTACTTATATATATGTGGGGGGAAGGAGCATACACTCAGGGCTCTGATGTCATCACTGAGCTGCTGGAGGGGGTATCACTGGATCTCTGGAGCTGGTTCAGGATATGAGACAGATCCCTCTAGGTGCAGCCAGTGTTGGGTTGGGCGTTTTGTTGTTTGTAGCAAAGCCTCCTCCTAAACTGATCTGTCTTTTTATCATTAGACTCTTGCCAAATGTTAAATGGATATTTGATAATCAAACAATGCACAATGTCAAGTTTTTTGTTGCTATAATAAATTTTTAAATACTTGACTGACAAATTCATACTTTTGAATTTTGGGGGCATCGTAAATACGTATGTGTGAATGTTTGAGCGACACATATTCTTGATTGTATTTCTCACTGAAGTAATATAAAGATAATGCTTTACTTTATTGCTGCCTTACAATATCTAACGTAATGAAGGGTGTATTATAGACCTAAAAGTATAACATTAAGATTTCCTTTTTTTACAGATGAGAAAACTGAGGCCTTGAGAGAGGGTACGTAACTTAGAGTTACTTAATTACTGATTTTGCCCATTTCGTGTTTTTTCTAGAATGTAGTCTAAGAGCACTGAATCGAGTACTACATGATGAAATTCTTAATAAACCTATGGAAACGCTTAAACTTGCAATTCCATCAGGGGTATATACTCTTCAGAATAATTTACTGTATGTGGCATTGTCAAATCTAGATGCTGCTACTTATCAGGTACTTAAAATATATTTTCAGTTATCCTTTTATGAAGCAAATAAGCAAACTTTAATAATATTGGTTATTTTCTTTTTCAGGTCACCTATCAGTTGAAAATTCTTACAACAGCATTATTTTCTGTGTCTATGCTTAGTAAAAAGTTAGGTGTGTACCAGTGGCTCTCCCTAGTAATTTTGATGACAGGAGTTGCTTTTGTACAGGTAACTATTCAAGATAAGTATATCTTTCATTTTGGTCACAATTTTAAAACCTTTAATTTTAAAACCTAGTATATATTATTTATTGAGACCACTAAATGCTTATTCTCAGAACTGACTCTTGGGGGGTGGGGGTTCTTTGAACAAGATTCTATGTAAAGATTACATTATCTGCTGTAAAAATAAATGAGCTAGTGAAGGAATTAAGACAGTGCATGTCAAATGAAGCTGACTTTTATGGAGTATCTGGAGCTTTGAGTTATCATTTGTTCCTATTTCACTGTCTTCTCACTTCCCTGGTGCAGGTGTTTCCTGGCTTTTCTCCCATCTTTCTAGTGGTCCCTTGTTGGTTTCAATCCCAGGGTTCTCTTCTTGCTATTGCATTTAGATTTTCAGGTGCTCAGAGACTTGCTCTTTCTCTAAAGTTGGGCTCTGATTTTTGGAGATTTTATTCCTTCTGGAGGCTTTAATTAACACATGTGCTATGGCTCTGTCATCTGTCATCAGCCCTGATCATTTCAGATTTGTATATCCAAATTCTTAGACTTTGTTGCTTATTGGTGACGGGTCTGGCAAACTCAGTTTACCCAACACTAACCTTTATTATTTTTTCCACCTAATCTGTTCTTGTTTCTCTCGGTCATTATTTATTCAGCCTGGGGAATTATTCAAGATACGGTACATCTAATCGCCAAAACCTTACCTTGTTTACTTTTTATTGCTTCTTGATTTGCCCTTGTCTGTCACTACTGCAAATCATGCCTTCTTGATTTCTTTCAATGTTTGTCTTCCCAATTTTTTTTTTAACTACAGTTTTATCTTTAGCCTCAAATTAAGCTTCTCCCTAGTCCCCACAGTGATCTGTTTAAAAACAACCCAACAACCCAGTTATACCTGTTTTTGCCATCTAGAAGGATTCCCAGTCATATTTCCAGGGTGTGATGTGTATGGTTTTTTCTTTTTTTTTGCTTTTTTGGGTCACAACCCAGCGATGCATGGGGGTTACTCCTGACTCTGCACTCAGGAATTACTCCTGGCGTTGCTCAGGGGTCTATATGGGATGCTGGGAATCAAACCCAGGTCGGCCGCGTGCAAGGCAAATGCCCTATCCGCTGTCCACTGTACTGTTACTCCAGCCCCTAATATGTATGTCTTGAATACAAAATATTTTACATCTTTATTTTGAATGGGCGTTAGAAAACTATAATGACTTATCGAACTTTTAGGCCATTGTTTAAACTTAACTAGCTATTACAATATAAGTAGATATTCTTAATTTAAAATATTAAAGTAATGGGTCATTTAGGAACATTGCTCTACAGAATTAAGTCTAGAATGGTTAGCTAGCAAGGCACCAGACGGCCTCGGTGCACCAGCAGCTTCACTTGTTTTCCTCTGCGCTACACTTCACATTCCACATTTCTGCAGCTGAGCTACTTGTCAAGGCCCATTCCCTGCATCTGTGCACTTATTCATTCTCTCCTTTTGTTAGGAAAGTTTTTGAAGTTCTAACTTATAACAGGAACGTAAGTGTGGGGAATATATACAATGATTCTGAGATTTCCTTTTAGAACCCCCAAGAGTGTTATTGCTCACAGTTTTGCCTTCAAGTTTGAATGGAGACGCTGAACAGTGCTGTAGGAATTAAGCTTGGCCTTCATTTCCTTCCTCTTTGCTCAGTGGCCCTCGGATTCTCAGGAGCTGGACTCTAAGGACCTTTCCGCGGGCTCACAGTTTGTTGGCCTCATGGCAGTTCTCACAGCTTGTTTTTCAAGTGGCTTTGCTGGGGTTTACTTTGAGAAAATCTTAAAAGAAACCAAACAATCAGTGTGGATAAGAAATATCCAACTGGGTAAGTTTTAGTGCTTTCTCTGTTATTTTCTACAGGTATTGTTATGATTAAAAACTTCTATGTATCTTTAAATAAATAAACCTTTCATAAAATCAGCTATTGATAAAATAACTGTCAAGGTTTTGCCTTTCAAAATATATGATTTCATTTCTTAGCAGTGCCAGGGGTGACCCTGGGTCTCATATGTGCAAAGCATGCTGTGCTATTGAGCTACATCTTAGCCTAAAAATTCATATTTATATTTTACACGAAAGTCTTTTATTCAGTAATACAAGAATTTAGGTCTGTAACTTAGAGTATATGTATCTTTTTGCAATCTTAATAACTATCTCTGGTTATTTTTTTTCTGAGAGATGGTATAAATAATTGAGATATTTTCCCTTTCTGGGAAAAGAGATTAAGATATTCAGCAAACTTTATATGATAACAGTGTTGTCAGCTGTTCATGTTATATGTTTATCAAATCTCCATGATATACACTTTAAATATCTTAGAATTTTGCCAAACATACTACAACTGAAAAAAATACTTAAAGGAAGTTTGAAATAGTGTTTCATCTGTTTTAAAATATTAATAGAACTTTTTTTTTCTCTTGATTGAGGTTCTATGATTTACAATACTGTTAATGATGGTTTCTCATGTACATAATTCCAATACCACATCCATCACCAATATATCCACCTCCCTTTCAAAAGACTTTTTATTTCAATAAGTTATGGTTCATTTTTTAAATTTATTTTTATTAGTGAAACACCATTTAAATTTATTTTTATTAGTGAAACACCATGAGGTACAGTTGTAGACTTACAAATTTTTGTGCTTGAGTTTCAATTATACAATGATCAAGTACCCATCCCTCCACCAGTGCCCATTTTCCACCATCACGGATCCCAGTATTGCTCCCCCCCTACCCCCCATCCCACCCTGCCTCTGTGGCAGGGCATTCCCTTTTGTTCTCTCTCTCCTTTGGGGTGCTGTGGTTTGCAAAAGAGGCATTGAGTGGCAGTCATGTCCTATCTATACTTTCAGCATGCACCTCCCATCCTGGGAGGATCCTCCCAACATGTTATGGTTCATTTTTAATCTTACTGTATTTTGGTTTGGGGGCCTCACCTGGCTGCGTGCAGGGCTTACTCCTGAGTCTGTGCTCAGCGGTCTTTCCAAGCAGGTTGAGGGGACCATATTGGGGCTCCTGGGATTGAACCTGGGTCAGCTCTATGGAAGGCACAGGCTTTACCCCCTGTACTGTTGCTCCAGCCCTTCATTCTTTATTTTAGCTGAATGTAGTTTATTCTTCTTAAAGTAGACTAAAAGAAAAATCACTCCACACGTTGAGGATTGCCCTTAAACAAATATATAGATGATTTATGTATAGTATTATTATATCTCACACGGTTTCCACCACTTAGTATTTCTGGTATATATTTATTTTGGAATTTGCTATGTGTGAGAAGCAACTCAACTGCAAATCAACACATTCTATTTTAAATCTCTGTACTTGTGATTTTTCAGCTCATCTTTGAAGCTGCTGCTTTTTTCTGCTCAAATCATTTTAGTAAGTACAGGTTCCTCTTCCCCCTATCTGAAACTTGACTACTTGACTGTACAAGGAACTCCCAAATCATTCCAGATAGACCCTTCATGTATTTCCCTGGGGCATCCATTCTACCACTGTGCCACGTCCACTGCCCTCATCCTTTTAGGGACTTGGGCAGACCTGTCACAGTGTCTCTTGAGAGCAGTCTGTGATTTGTACTCCTAAAGGCCTGTATTTTAAGCCAGACCGTCCCACGAACGTCCCAGGTTTCACATTCTAATAATGTGAAAAGAAATTGACCTTCATTTTTATCACATTGTAGAACACTCAAGATAATTATTTTTTCTTTTCCTTTTTTTTTTTTAATTGGAGTGTGGGTGTGGTGTTTGCATCCTACCAAGCATTGCTCAGGGATCACTCCTGGTGCTCATGTGCCTGAACCGTATATGGTACTGGGGATTAAATTTGGGTCAGCCGTTTGCAAGGCAAGCACCTTACACAGCTGCACTATCTCTTTGGCCTCATATTTTTCTTTTTTAAATGCAGTCAATTATTTTTTCATTGGTGTGTTAAAACAGATTGATTCCAGTAGTTTCTAGTACTTTTGTACCAAAACAAATTCATATTTTTAATAGTAATCTTATCTGAATCATTGCAAGGCAGTTTATATCATCATATATTATTTGCCAAGTGTAGGATTCAGACAAAATAAGAGAAAAACCTAAAAGCTATAGAACCTGAAAGTATTTGAATTGTTTTATTTATTAATTTTTGAGTTTTTATGCCACACTATTGTCCTCAGGGCTTACCTCTGGCTCTGTGCCTTGTGGTCACTCCTGATGTCCTCAGGGGACCATGTGTGGTTCCAGGGATCAAATTACTGTTGACACATACAAGGCAAGTCCTAAAACCCTGTACTATCTCTCTGGCCCCATGATTTGTTGCTTTTGTTGTTGTTGTTTGTTTATTTGCATTTAGACCACACCTGGCAATGCTCAGGACTTACTTCTGACTCTGCTCTCAGGAATCACTCCACGCATTTCTCATGGGACCCTGGGGGGTGCCGGAAATCGAACTTGGATCAGCCATGTGCAAGGGAAGAGCCCTTCCTGCTGTATTATGTCATCAGCCCCTCTGGTCCCGTGATCTGAGTTTCAAATATTAGAAGTCACCATTCAAATGTATTTTAAGTAGAAAAACAGGGGCCAGAGTGATAGTATAGTGGGTAGGATAGTTGCCTCGCACACGGCTGACCCAGGTTCAATCCCCGGTGTCCCATATGGTCCCCCAAGCATTGCCAGGAGTAATTTGTGAGTGCAGAGCCAGGGGTAACTCCTGGGCATCACTGGTTGTGACTGCCCGCCCCCCCCAAAAAGAAAGAAAGAAAGAAAGAAAGAAAGAAAGAAAGAAAGAAAGACAGTTTTGCTTCTTGCAGTGCAGAAGGTAAAAGTAAAGAAAAAAATGAATTAATAGTTTTGTTCAGTTTATTTAGAGAGCAAGTTAAGAGTAGTTAAAAAGCATTAATCAATTAAATTCATCATTTCGGAAAGAATGTGTTTATAGTGTAGTGGTTAAGAACACTTTGTATTGTGGTCAGACTTCAGATGCTTGGTATATCACGATTTATATGGCTGTAAGGAATTTTTTTTACTTTCACTTTCCTCATCTATAAATGTAAAGCATTTCATATGTAGCTATGATGATTAAATGATACATATATAAAGTGGGTTAGAATGAAAAATCTGGCATACCATAAGCACTAATAAGAGATATTTGTATAAATATATAAATTTAAGAGAAGAAATATTCAAATTTGGGGCCAGAGTGATAGTACAGTGTGTAGGTAAATGTAATACCATTACATTTATTAATGGTATTAATGATAAACTTGCTCAAGATATTGAAAAATATGAATAAATATGTTATAGATCATTCTGAAAACAGACATTAAGTTAAGAAAATCGGACTGCTCACAGTTAAAGTGATTATTAATGTATGAAGTTTATATATGCTGCCATTCTTTTATCCCAGGTTGTTTTATAATTCTGGTTTTCCTGTACCTTTTTTATTTTCCAAAGGCATTTCTATCTGCTTTTTCATTTAGATAGTTTTTCCTAGTGATTCTCTAAGTTTCATCATTTTTCCTTTGTCACCATGAGCAGTATATTGCAAAGATAGTGATTTTTATTTTGTAGTAGTCTTTCGTGTGTGTGTGCAGGTATTGATTAGTTTTTGGGGGGAGAGTGGGGCACACCCCTGAGTGTTCAGTGGTTGCTCCTGTCAGTGTTCGTGAACCATGTGGTGCTCTTGCATCCAAACTACCCTCTTGCCTGCAAAGCGTGTGCTACAGTCCTTTTCTCCTCCCCAATCCTGATTCATCATTTTTATATTAAACAGATTCTTGTCTGCTCTGTTCCTTTACTGAGTTGGGGTTTTTTGTTTGTTTTGTTAACTCATTTTATGGTTTATGATTCTTTATCACTATTTATTATTATGTCCAAGGTTTGCTGTTATTTTTCTTTGTCTTTTCTAGTACAAGGACTCCTTTCTTTCTTTTTGGCTGTTTTTGTTTGGCTACTCACAGGACAGTACCTGCTTTGTGTTCCAAGGTCCCTAGCAGCAGTGCTCAGGGGGGATGCAGTTCCGGCTCCTGCCTGTGCAGCATGCACTCGACTGTGCTCGCCCTCATCCTTTCTCTTCTGGGAGGGAGGCAGGAGAAGGGTCCCCCTGGCAGGTACTCGCCAGCTGGCCCGTGTGCATTAGTGTTAAAGTTGCATGCGGTGCAGTGCTTGGGGCCTCAGCAATACTCCTCCCAGTCCTGGGGCCAGGGGCTTTGAACCCAGTCCCATCACACGCTTATCACTGCATGCTTCCCGCCTCCTGGCTCCTTCGCCCCAATCCTTCGGTGCTGCTGCAGATGTGGTAGTGGTACTCCATTAGCTTTTGTTTATCCAGGAAAGCCTTTACTTATCCACCATATTTGAAAGAAAATTTCGCAAGATATTACTCTTGCTTAGAAGTTTAACCTTTCATAATGGTGAATAGATGGTTCGTCTCTTCTAGCTGGTGGGGTTTATGCTAAGAAATCTAATGATAATCTGACGCTGAGGTGTCTTTGAACATTACCTTATTTCTTCCTAAGTAGCCTTTAATATTTTCTTAAAATTTTTTAAAAATTGGGGCTGGAGTGATAGCACAGCAGGTAGGACGTTTGCCTTGCACACGACCGACCTGGGTTCATTTCCCAGCATCCCATATTGTTGCCAGAGCACTGCCAGGAGTAATTCTTTTTTTTTTTTTTATTTTTTATTAGTGAAACACCATGAGGTACAGTTACAGACTTACACATTTTTGTGCTTGGGTTTCAGTTATACAGTGATCAAGTACCCATCCCTCCACCAGTGCGAGCATGAGCCAGGAGTAAACCCTGTGCATTGCTGGGTGTGACCCAAGAAGCAAAAAAAAAAAAAAAAATTAAATATTTTTTCCTTTGTCATTGACAGTGGAATTTTGTAGCCAAAGGCTCTGCTGGTCAAAAATGCTTCTCAGTAATGGGCTCAGAGAGGCCATTGTCCTTCTGGCCTGCTGATGTCACTGGCACCTTTGTATAGACAAAGATCCCTGCTGGAGCAGAATCCTGTTCTCCGCCCTGAAGGATTCTGCTGGTGTCCCAGACACCTTTATGTTCCTAGGGTCCAGGCACTTTCCTTGCTTGGTTTGAAAACCTGTCCAGCCCCCTCAGCTGCACTAGGAGATGTAGACCAACGTTTTTAGTTGGAAGCTTAGTGCAGGTGTGGGGTTCCTGTCACACTGTGCCAAAATTGCCAGAGTTCAGAGATGGGTCGCAACACTCAGCCTCTGGCAGCCAAATGGGGAGTTCCCTTCCTGCGCTCCCACTGAGTTCCTGGAGTCTGCGTGCCCCATGGTGCTTTCCTTCCCCCTGCTTGGTCTGTAATTCCCTCGGGGCAGTCCCCATCACCTCCTAGTTAGTACACAGTACCTAGCCCTGACCCAGCCCACACCAGAGGGTTTTAGTCACCCTCCTTCAAAACTGAAGGTGCCAGGTGCTCAGAAGCCCTCTGGGGTACGCTCATCAAGCTGTGTGAGACACAGAGATGCTTTCTGCTCTTTTTCCAAGGGGATTTTCCCTCGTTGAGGTCTAATTCCTTCATGTTTCATGGGTGTCCTGTTGTTTTTAAATGGATGAAGTATTCCCTTTGAAGTATTTATTTTCATAAGTTTGTGTTGTGCTACAATTTTTAGTTCATAAGTAGTCATATTAAAATGTAGGGCTGGCATAACTAAAATCTAGAAAAAAATTTTATTTCTTTTTGTTTTCATTTCCATGTGGAATGCTTACTTTTGGGTTTTACTAGATTGACCTTCACCTTTCCCTCTTCAACTGCATATGGTACCAGAGACTACTTCTATGAGATGGCCCCTGTTCATATCTTCCTTCAGAGTTGGAGATTGTTCTTGGAACTCCTTTAGATTTAGTAGTAAGATGATAAACTCTGAGGCAGAGACAGCCACTGCTGTCTTTGAGCAGCTGGCCTTCCCCAGCAGATTTTATTAAGGTCAGATTCTGATGTTACCTACAACTTATTAGCTCTTAATTCTGACGTTTTTGGATACTACATTCAAAAAAAGTTTTTTTTTCTTTTTGGGTCGCACCCAGCGATGCTCAGGGGTTACTCCTGGCTCTGCACTCAGGAATCACTCCTTGCGGTGCTCGGGGGACCATATGGGATACTGGGAATCAAACCCGGGTCATCTGCTTTCAAGGCAAACACCCTACCTGCTTATTGCTCCAGCCCCCAAAATTCTTAAAATAAAAAGTGCTCTGTCACATACCTGAGGTTTAGTATATGCATGTGTAATGCAAATGCATGTAGATCTACCTACCAATAGAAAGATTGAATGAAATATGCCCAGAGTTAGCATTTTACAAATATTTAAATAGGCCAGCAGCTTTTAGTGATGTTTATGCATTATATTTTTAAATGCCCCAAGGTTGGTAATTTCTGTTGCTTTATATTCTCATGTGTTTGACTACATCATTATATACAACTATATCTTTAAAATTATATGACAAAGTAAAAAAAAATTATGTGCTCAAATTTTATCAAACAATAAAAGTTAAGCATCAGTTATTTGTAATATAAATAGAAATTCTTTAGAAAAACAGAATGGCATATGACATAAACCTTTTTTTTTTAGGTTTCTTTGGTAGTATATTTGGATTGATGGGTGTATACATTTATGATGGAGAATTGGTATCAAAGAATGGATTTTTTCAGGGATATAACCGGCTGACTTGGATAGTTGTTATTCTTCAGGTAAAGCATTTGAAGTTTTATGTTTAGTGCTAACAAACTTAATTTTGATATAAAAATTCAAAGTAGCTATTAATACACTGATGTAAGCAGAACACACCCCTCATGTTAGTGCTGTTAACATGTTCGTGTATTTAGTTTCTTCAGGAACACTAACATTGGGGCTGGAGAGAGCACAGCCTGTAGGGCCAACCCAGATTCGATTTCCGGCACCCTATATAGTCTCCTGAACCACGCCTGGAGCTATTAGCATTACTGGGTGTGATAGAAAAAACAAAAGATAAACAAATTTGAACGAGTTTGGGCTCTGGAAGATGGTGCAAAGGGCAGGAGTACATGCTTGGTATGCAAAGGCCCCAAGTTCAATCCTTAATAGTTATGAGATGTCAAGAAAGATCACTCTCAGGCTGGATTGATAGCACATTGGGTAGGACTTTTGCTTTGCACACGGCCGACCCGGGTTCAATTCCCAGCATCTCATATGGTCCCTCAGCACCGCCAGGAATAATTCCTGATTGCAGAGCCAGGAGTAATCCCTGCTGGGTGTGACCCAAAAAGAAAAAAATAATCACTCTCATTAAATTTATAGAACAAAGCTTAGAACTATTGAATAATGAGATTATTTTTTAAATAATGAGATTATTTTAAAAGCAGTTTTATGTATGTTGGTTTTTTTAAAATAATATTTTAAACTCTGCAGGCACTTGGTGGTCTTGTAATAGCTGCTGTTATTAAGTATGCAGATAATATTTTAAAAGGATTTGCAACCTCTTTGTCCATAATATTATCAACGCTGATATCCTATTTTTGGCTACAAGATTTTGTGCCGACCAGGTAATCCTCTTTTCTATATCATTCTTTATTGGTCCCTTTTCTGAGGTACTGTGATTGCAATACTGCTAATGATAGTTTCATGCATATGTTGTTCCAACACCACACCCATCACCGGAGAGCCAACTTCCCTTCACTAGTGCCCCAAGACCTTTCCTATCCACCTACAACTCACCTCCCCCCCCCAGTAAACTCAGTTCTGTGGATCATCTCTTCAGTTCTGTTGCCTTTGGCCATTTTCTCTTCATTTGTTGTGTATCTATATCCCACCTGTGAGAGATTATTCTGTATCTCTTCTTTCCTTTCCTACCACTTTCAGGAAGATACTCTGCTTCCATCCACGTAATGGCAAATTACATGATTTTATCTTCTCTCTCTCTCTCTCTCGCACACACACACACCTTTTTTTTTTTAGTTTTGCCCATATCTTTTTTTTTTTAATTTTTATTAGTGAAACACCATGAGGTACAGTTGTAGACTTACAAATTTTTGTGCTTGGGTTTCAGTTATACAATGATCGAATACCCATCCCCCCACCAGTGCCCATTCTCCACTACCACCAGTCCCAGTATCCCTCCCATCCCCCACCCTCCCATCCCACCCTACCTCTGTGGCAGGGCATTCCCTTTTGTTATCTCTCTCCTTTTGAGTGCTGTGGTTTGCAAAAGAGACATTGAGTGGCAGTCTTGTTCGGACTATAGTCTACTCTCATCACGCATTTCCCATCCTGAGGGGAACCTCCCAACACCCTTTATTTGGTGCCCCCTTCTCTATCTGAACTGCCTTTTCCCCTAGCGTGTGCGGCTGTCCTCAAAGCCATGGAGTAATCCTCCTGGTACTTATCTCGGCTATTCTTGGGTGTTAGTCTCCTATTTTGTTGCTTTATGTTCCCCAGGTGAATGCACTCTTTCTATGTCTATCCCTCTCTTTCTGACTCATTTCGCTTAGCATGATACTTTCCATGTGGTACCACTTGTATGTAAATTTCATGACTTCATCCTTTCTGACAGCTACATAGTATTCCATTGACACACACCTCTTCTTGATGCATTCATCTGTATTTCTTTAAATCTCTAAGAGTATAGGGAAATGAAAAGAATTCAAAAGTTCTAGAAAATCTGATCTGAACATTTTTCTATTGTAACTTTTAAGCGATCACGGAAATATAGTAAAAGATCCACTTAACCATCTTTTTGAAAAAATATTCACGCTAAATACATGAAAAGATTTCTGACTGGAATGAAAAAAATACAAATAGGCTAGTAGATCTGAATGGGTTCTTACCCCAAGTTAAAACTTATATTAAAAAAGTTTATGTAGTGGCCAGGAGATGGTACATGGTCCCCCTGCATCACCAGGTGCATATTGCAAATCCCTCAAGCACCACCAGGCCTGAGCAGTACCTCATCTTTGTGCCAATCTGCCCTACTGACCGGCCATCGCTGGGGGTGGGGGTGGGGGTGAGGGGGTGGGGGGCTCTGGGCCTCCTAAGCATGGCTTGGGAGTTAGTGTCCCCCCCCCCCCCAACTTCCCCCAGTAGATAAAGTCACAAAAACCCACATTCCGCAGTACTAAGGGGTCACTTCAGGTGGTGCTTAGGGAATCATGAAGTACCCAGGATTGAAACTGGGGTCAACCTCCCAAGTAAAGTACAGGATCTATATAGCTAAAAAGGACAAGATGGGTTACATTTTTGAAGAAACCGGTGATGTTGCTTTCCTTTCTTTTTTGTTGTTTCTTTTGGGTACTCATAGAGGGACTCAGGGAGCATATGTGATGCCCAGAACCATTTCAGGCTCAGGAGTGCCTTATCCCCATCATACCCTCTCTCTGGCTCCTCCTCTTTTTGTTTTTAAAGCTACAGTGACCTCTATGCTTGGTCTTTGACTCATCCTTCAGTTGCCTTGGAATACTGACTTCCTGTATGCTCACATAACACACTCCCTTACTTCTTTAGATCTTGGCTCAACTGCCACCATTATCAAGAGACTTCAAATTAAAGAGAAAAAAAAAGGACCCCTCCCTCTAGTCTAATTGTCTTTCCCTCTTTATTTAGAATATTTACTAGTATCTGATAAAGGAATGTCAGAGCTAACTCCTGAGCATTGCCCGAAGTGTTCCACAAACAAAAGAAAATATATATGTGTGTATATATATGTATATATATATGTCTTTTTTGGAGAAGTCTGTTTCTCTTCTTAGGCTCTTCTTTGAAAGAAACTTAATGTGTTCATTATGTATATGCTTGTCACTGTACTGGATCCTGAAAAAAATACTTGTTTTTTTCAAGGAATTATACTTGTTTTTTATAATAAAGAATAGAAGGGATTTGTTTTGCTTTTTATCTAATTTTCTTTTTCATTTTTTTTCTTCCTCTGTTTAGTGTCTTTTTCCTTGGAGCCATCCTAGTAATAGCAGCTACTTTCCTATATGGTTATGATCCCAAACCAACAGGAAGTCTCACTAAAGCATAGTTGAATACTGTCGTTAACTGGTTTTTCACAATGGTGCGCTGGGATTCTCAATATTAGTCTTACACAGAGGATACCTACAGATTCTAAGAAGATATCACTGTGCTGAATTTGATCATGTTATTCAAATGGTTTGAAAATATGTAAGTTTATAAAGAAAATGTGTATATTTAACAAAATATCTATTGCATCTAGAAATCAAAACTTGAAAGTATTTCCAGGGATTAAAATTGTTGGAAGAAACTAGAAGTTTGAATCTTAAAGAGATTTTAGCTTTTCTGATTGCTGCAGAAATGTCCTATGCACACTGTAAGAGCACATAACAAATGTTCTATCAAGTATTGCCAATTAGGTTAATTTTGTATTTTTAAAAAATTTTTTTCTGATACAGCAAATCATAAGGCATATTTAAAGTTCATCAATTATAATTAACTATTATGCTGTGAAGAAGTAGATGTATGATTTGAAAGACATTTTAGTGTACCTGAGATTTTTATATTTATACGAAAGATTACTAAACAATGAATTGCAAATTGCTGTTGTTCAACTACATGAAAATTGAGAAAAGTGATGTTCTGGGTCTGATTTGTCAGAGGATGAAATTCATGTTTAAATTTAACATAGAAAAATATAGACATTTCTTTCTCCATCTACATTTTAAGATCTTTTAATGCTATGAAACTGGTGAAGGCAATCCATTTGCCACTGTGCTTGATTGTAGCCAATGACTTTTATACCAGTGGGGTTTGTCTTTAATCTCATAATTATATTTTTTTCTGTAAATTAGAAAAAAATTTTTTTAATATTGCTTTAACTTAAAATTTTGTGTTTTCACTGTATTGAAAGAACTTAAGGATTTAAATATTCATGTAATAATTTAAAATAAAATTATTATTATTATTGCCTAATATCTCCATTTGGAGATTTGAGATTTATCAAAGTATATGCTGTATGTAACTAGAATGTTTATGAATCGTTTATTCATTAAGCTGTATGAATTTCCTTTATTTTGTTACTGTTGAAAAAAAAATACTACCAAACAATAGTAGTACAAATGTCAGTGAATTGAGACCATAATGACTTTTCTTGGAGACATTCTTGATTGCTGTGTTTTATTATTTTTAATGGCACTGTAACTGTAAGCCCAAGGCTTCTCGGAGAATTTTTCAGACCTCTGTTTGGTCTGGAAGAGGTAGTGAAATTTGAAGTTCCCTTAATGTGCCCTATAAAAGCCATTGGGTGGGAACCAACATTGCTTTGAAACAGTGGTTTCTTGTTCTTTTTTTATTAGCACTGGAGGTGAGGTTGGAAATTACGACTTATTTTGTAAGTTGATTCAAGGAAAAATATATATCAGAAAAATAAGATGAACTGGTGAGCAAAAAAGATACTTTGTAAATTTGGACATGGGTCTAATAATTAAACACAGAAACAAAATAGTTTACTTATTCTTTTCATTTATACTTAATTTTTAAAATTACCCGTTTCTATAATACAAAATTGTGAAAAAATAATAAATATTTTTATATGATTCTCCTGGATTTTGTTGAAGAGAATTTGGCTGAAAACACACTCTCTCTCTCTCTCTCTCTCTCTGTCTCTCTCTCTCTCTCACACACACAGAAACACACACACAGAAACACAAACACACACACACAATCTAAAAAACACTATCTCTTTCTCACACACACAAAATCTATTGGGTTCTCTTCACAAACTAGTGCTGATTATGTTACTTTTCTGATACAAAATACCTTTGTAGGACACAGGCCTAATCTGCTCCATCCAGAGTTTAAGTGTGTTTTATGGTAGAAAATATTTTAAGTTAATTTGCTGGAAATTCCAAATTGTCATCAAGCAAACTTTCTGAGAGTTAAGGCTTTTCAGTGATCACCTTTAGATAATTTAGCAACTTTGTCATATTTAAAATCTTTCTTATTAGTATTTTGCAGGGGGGGTAGGGCTTCCTGGCTATTCCTAGAGGTATTAGGGAGGCTCTGTGGTACCTGGGCTGAACCTCGGTATTGGGCAGGCCAGGCATATTGCCGACCTTAGAGCATGCTCCTCAGTGCCTAATTACCACTTCTTGAGCATGACATTTTTTCTTTTTTTTTCTTTTTTAAATTTTTTTCTTTTTTTTATTATTATTTTTAGTGAAACACCATGAGGTACAGTTGTAGATTTACAATTTTTTGTGCTTGGGTTTCGATTATACAATGATCAAATACCCATCCCTCCACCAGTGCCCATTTTCCACCACCATGGATAATATCCCTCCCACCCCCATCCCTCCCATCTCACCCTGCCTCTGTGGCAGGGCAATCCCCTGTGTTCTCTCTCTCCTTTTGGGTGTTGTGGAGCATGACATTTTTAAGCTGTAGTTATCGTCCTTCAGACTTGCATCTCTTCATGCCTACTGCTAAGTGAAATCTGAATCTTGCAAATGAACAGAATTCAAAGTTAACTGTAATGATTTATGTTCAACTTATATTGAAGTACTTTATAAGATGGCTATTTATTCATTCAGTATACACATAATTTTTATGTCAGGTCTACTCTGCACTATTTTAAATAATTATACACATGAAAATTATTGGATATCAGGTATTACAATATTAATATATTTTTGGGTGCCCAAAGTAATATAATTCTCAAGATTCCCAGTAAAGTTTATAAAAATATAATCAGAGAACCAGAGCCATGGTACAGTGGGTACAGCACTTGCCTTGCATGCAGCAGACCCCCATTTGATCACCTGCACCTCATATGATCCCCTGAGCCCTGCCAGGAGTGATCCCTGAGCACTGCAAGGTGTGGTCCAATAATCAAAACAAAAAATTTATCTATATCCACGGTCCACGATCCTCTCGTTCATCGATTTGCTCGAGCGGGCCCAGTAACATCTCCATTGGAGACTTTGTTGTTACTGTGTTTGGCATATCGAATACGTCACGGGGGGCTTGCCAGGCTCTGCCTTGCGGGCGAGATACTCTCGGTAGCTTGCCGGGCTCTCCGAGAGGGGCGGAGGAATCGAACTCGGGTCGGCAATGTTGGCTGCGTGCAAGGCAAACGCCCTACCAGCTTTGCTATTGCTCCAGCCCATCTATCTATCTATCTATCTATCTATCTATCTATCTATCTATCTAAAATCAAGAGTTATGTGAAAGAAAAAATATATTTTCAAGGCAAACACTAGGGATCGTTTATAGTTTGCTTTTATAGTAGATTAAAAATGATATGAATTAATCATAATTGATAATTGATAAGCTGGATCTTGTAGACTAGGTCTATGTCTTAAATAGATAATGCATTCTTTGTGTGTGATCTTTGATAACCTTCAATGGTCTTATTAATATTTTTAGAACCATGACTTCTTGATTATTTAAGTTTTTAACTTATAAAAGTTACCTGTTATCTGTCAACTATTTTATCATAAATATGTGCGAATTCATGGAAAGAAAATGCCAACCGATGGCTCCAATAAAAATAAAAGAGTATGAGGGCCAGGCAAATATATGTGGTCCTATGCCCAGTCCATAGCACCCAAATTAAATTTAAGCAGAGCCTGGCAAGCTACCCGTGACGTATTCGATATGCCAAACACAGTAACAACAAGTCTCATGATGGAGACGTTACTGGCCCTGCTTGAGCAAATCGATGAACAACGGGAGGACCGTGTCTACCATTTATAGAAATAATGAAAGTTTGAAATATGACATATAGCTATTCAATACAGTAATATCTGTTTTTTAACAAAAATTTTGAAAAGTAAACTATATTTAGGGATGGAAAGTTTAAATGTTTACATCAATTCATATAGAATGTCAAAATTCATTGAAGAAAGGTTGAAGTCTAGGAAGACAGAGTCTAGAAGGAGATTGACTTTTGTTCAGTAGATTTAGGCTAGTGATGACAACTGGATGTGTGTGGGAAGTGGGAGAACCGTTCCTGCAGTTCCTGGACTGAACCTTGGGCCCATCTAACTATCTCAGTCCCTGTTCTTAAGAATTGATATATTTTTCCTACATATCAAGCTAATGAACTTTTAAGATGTCATTCTATAGTCATTTAACTGAGTTTTTCTTTTTCAAAAAAAGGTTTAGCATGACTCACTTTCATTATATTGCATCTAAATGTAATGTGTTATATAAAAAAGGTTTATAAAAGTTATTTATGCTGTATTGAAAGTCATCTTAAGAATCTCCAGGTCATGGGGCTGGAGCAGTAGCACAGCGGGTAGGGTGTTTGCCTTGCATGCAGCCGACCTAGGTTCGATTCCCAGCATCCCATATGGTCCCCCAAGCACCACCAGGAGTAATTCCTGTGCATCGCTGGGTATGACTCAAAAAGAAAAAAAAAAAGAATCTCCAGGTCAGGGCTGGAGAGATAATACATGGCTAAGAGTCCTTGGCTTGTACTCTTCCTACCTGAGTTTGATCTCTGGTATCATATGATCCTTTGAGCACAGCCCGGAATGATCCCTGAAGCACAGAGCCAGAAGCCCTAAGGACAGCTGGATATGGCCCCAAAACCAAAACAAATTGAAAAATTTGAGGGGGGAAAAAGTCTAGGGCACATGTAGCAATTATAGGACCAAAGAAAAAGCATCTTTTCAAAATGTGGTCATTTGTGCCTTGCCAAAATACCTGACTCTTCTGGAGGATATTACTATAATTCACAACTTTAAACACATGCACAAAGGTCGGATGTTTCAAGAGTAGCTTTTTTTCCCCCTGTTTTTAACCAATGTTTCTTTAAACCTATAATGTTGGAGGTGGGAATATAGCTCATGAGAAGAGTATTTGCCATGCATATGTGAGGTGTTGAGTTCAATCCTTAGTACCTCACTCTAAATACATAAAATACTGGACAATATTAAATTGGGAATATACAAAAACAAAAGGTATTTAAATGGCATCATTGTTCCATCACTGAATTTTTGGAACCTTTAACAATTGTATATAACTGTCATTTTCTTGTTTTATTTTTTAGTGTGATATAATTTAGTGGACTTTTTAAAGCATTTTTAATGGTTTGGATTCTGAATTTATAGGTCTTTGTTTTGGAAGATTCTTTTGGGTTTGAGAATGTAATTTTTATATTTAAAATTTTATGTATGTAATTCAAAGGAATGTATAAACTGTTTTTTGTTGAATAGTTTTTTTAAATTGAAGAATTTCTCTGTCAGTTTTTAGTATCCACTTATCTAGTGGATTTATGGAAATAGATTATTTTCATAATTAACTGTAAATTTCTTGCTATATATTTGTTTCCCTGTTTACCTGTGTCTGACTTAGCCTGTGAATCACTCTCATCTTTTTCTATAAAATATAACTCACAAATCTTTTTCCTACTTCTTTACATGATGCTGCTTCTTTTTTTGTGTGCTCGGTGCTATAGTATGAGAGACTAGACTTTATATTAGAATTCCTCTACCAAATGATGGTATAAGCTTAAAATTTCTGTTTTATATAATCGTTACTAGCCTCAAGGGTAAGTAATTAAACTAATTGATATTTTCCCCCTTCAGTTTGAATTTAAAAGCTTCTACTGTGACTATCCTTTCAATGTATAGAGATCAAACTGTAAGCATTTTTAAGGTTTAATTCCTGCCACTAATACTTAAATGTAATCTGCTGTAAAATGCTCTTTTTAATTACTAAAAAAGAACATTACCTTTTTTTCCCACTTATTTTATGTTGGGGTTACACATAGCCAGCAGTGCTTGGAGGACCGTGTGACTTGGGGACTGGATCTCTTCTTTTGAGCCTCCCAAGAGGTGCTCAGGAAGCCTGCTGCACCTAGAGATGCTCAGAAAACCACATAGTACATGTGACCATTGTGTACCCTAGCCCTGTCTCTACCTCTCTGCCTCTCTTTGTAGTTCTTAGAGAATTCATCAAAGCAGAACTGATCATATATACACTGCAGGAAAGAAAAGAGCCAAAAGGGAAAAAATTGCCTTCAAATCCCAAAGACTTGAAATTCAGTGTCTTGGTAACTGGAGATTTAGGGGTTTGCCAGGGGCGGAGGGATAGCACAGCGGTAGGGCATTTGCCTTGCACAAAGCCAACATGGCCGACCCAAGTTCCATTCCTCCTCCCTTCTCGGAGAGCCCGGCAAGCTACTGAGAGTATCTCGCCGGCACGGCAGAGCCTGGCAAGCTCCCCGTGACGTATTCGATATGCCAGACACAGTAACAACAAAGTCTCCAATGGAGACGTTACTGGGCCCGCTCGAGCAAATCGATGATCAACGGGAGGGCCTTTACTTTTACTTTACCTCAAACTCAACAACTACAAAGACAAACACACCAAAAATAATCATTCTCACAAGTACATTTATCACAGAGAAAGAATGCAAATTAGAACCACCCAAAGGAAGCGTTAGGGCACATTCTAGGAGACATCTGAACTTCAGTAGTTTGTAGTTTCCTGCCCCTCCCCCCACCATGGAGTAGCGTTTACTTCTGACCACAGGTGCATGGTACCTCCCAACTAGAAATGCTCACCTCGAACTGTGTTGTCAAAAAAGCCATGTTCCGAAGGACTGGAGGCAGTCCAAGAATGAAGGGACTAGAGACTTGTGCCGGTAATACTCAGCCACTCGGTAATGCTTGGCTGATAATGTGACACTACTCAGGCCCAGTGCTACTCAGGGACCTTGCAGTGTGTTGGGGGCCACTATGGTGCTGGGGATGGAACTGGAACCCTTAAAGCTATGTCACCAGCCCAAGGTATCCAGATATCTACTAAAGTTTTATTTCTTGGCATGCTTGGTTCTTGACCCAGGTGGATAAACACACCTCCAGGCCAGCCTTTCCCTGGAGATCTCAATGACATCAATAGTCTTGACCCAGGAATCTTGTTAGCATAAACTATAATGTAGTCTTGAGGGCCCTATCATAAATTATAAAAATACTCAAGATTACTGAGACCTCCCGGAGTTTTGGGACAAAACTCTTTGATGATATCAAAGTAATTCCTTACTATTCTGAAATAAAGCGGGTGGCACAAATTGGGGCACTTGTTTATAGAGACCTTTATACACTCATTTTTAATGTCATAAAATCTTGTCAAATTATTCTGAACGAAATATGACTTAGGGCTAGAAAACATGTTTATGAATCTCATACAATACTATCATGTGGAGCATGTGGAGTATTTAATCTTATATTTAACAACAACTAGTAAATGCTTATCTATTTTAATGAGCAATTTTGTAAGGTTCAGATGAAGAAATAAGGGAATAGACAGTATTAAATCATGATAAACACTCGGCCTTGGATTGAAAAACAGATTACCAAGCAAAGGGGGGGAGTTGGGGACTAGAAGTGACAGATATGCGTTGGCAGAGTGTCACTTTGCCAGTAGTAAATACTATAACTATAACAAAATCATAAACATTAATACTATTGTTGCCTAAACTATAAAACTTCTAAATATGTAGTTTTTATTTATGCTGTATATTAGTGTATAGTTTTGAGATTATTTTAAATGACAACTAATCTTTTTAAGAAAAAGTTAATAGACTAAAACTTATGAATAGTTTTTTGTGTTGTTTGGTGTTTGGGTCACTCCTGCCTTTGTTCAGGGATCACTTTTGGTATACCGGAGGACTTTGTGCAGTACCAGGGCTAGAACTTGGATCAGATGCATACAAGGCAAATGGCCTAGACAAGTACGATCACTCTGGCCCCTAATCTTGTTTCTTTAAGAATACTTAGCTTTGGTCATTGACTTTCTCACCCAAAGAATTTCACTTCTTTCCAAAGTGCTTCTCGATCTGTTGTCATGAACTTTTGAAACCCTGGTTCTTGCCTTTTTTTCCAGGCCCAATTCTTGGCCTTCTTATTAATTTGGGAGCTCCCAATATTCTTTCAAAGGCATCTGAGCTTGTTAGCCAATGCTAGTTTCTGTTGACTGTAACTAAGAATCCCAACTGACATATCAAACCCTCGAAGTAAAAATGGTGACTATTCACAACCCTAAATCTCATATCCACAAATAAATGGGCCAAAAAAAGAGCTTAGCAGATCTCTCATGTGAGGGGGCTGAGCTTTGATCGCTGGCACTGTTGGGAGAAACCCCTGAGCACCATCTGTTGCAACGAAAATAACCAAACTGAACGACAAAATACAAAACCACAAGTTTAGACACATTAAGCCTTTCAAACTGGCCTCCCTTGTTTGCTGTTGCAGCTTTTCTGGCAAAATCTGGGACACTGTACATTCAGTATGTTAAATTTCGCTTTAATACATTGCTTCTAACAGCACTCACCAAAACTGCAATTACCTTGTTTTGTAACTGTGTCCCCCAGTTTGTCCCCTGCATGCAGACAAGCGGTATCATTTCTGATGTATTCTCCATGTCTAGTAAAGGTTATAATTGTAGGTGGTCAAAGGATTTTTTAATAATAATCTGTTAATACAGACATGCGGGTCCCGGGACTGAGATCTCCAAGCCTGCTCGGATCGAAGCTGAGCATCCTCCACCCAGATCCTCCATCTTCCAGTAGGCAGGGGTCACACCCACCAACTGCCCCCCAGCGCTGTGTAATCCATCAATGGCCAAGACCCAGAGACTATAAAACCCAGCTCTCGAAAGCTCCTGAATCTTATTATCATATTCTTACTTTGGACAACCTGGTAGGCTACAGGTTGTAACCTGCCCACAGGGAAGAGTCTGGCAAACTCCCCGTGGCATACCCAATATGTCAAATACCAGTAACAATGATGGGTCTTATTCTCCGAACCCTGAAAGAGCCTTGAATATGGCACTTTTTAAAATCTCAGGGCTAGGACGAAGGAGGCGTTACTGGTGCCTGCTCGAGGCAATTAACGAATAACGAATGATCGTAATCTGTTAATGAAGATGGGAGATGGATGTAACTGGATGAAGTATAATTGTATGGGGCTATGAAAAGTTAAAAGTATATTGTTACACAATAAATTACCTTAGAATTACCTTGATATCCATCAAAGTTAAGTTCCTGGGCTGGGAAGATAGTACAGGACTTGGGGTGTGTGCCCTGTATGTACCTAAACCAGGTTTGAAGTCCAGCATCACATGGCCTGAACATCTGGTATAGGTTGCGAGGTCCCCTAGCACTGCCAGTATGCCCTGGTAATCCTGTACTACTGCTGTGTTCTCAAGCCTGAACTAACAGTCCTCAGGTATTGTGGGGAGTGGCTCCCTGCCCCTTTGAGATCGTTTCCGGAGATTTTTTCTTTTTGGGTCACACCTGGTGGCCCACAGGGGTTACTCCTGGCTCATGCACTCAGGAACTACTCCTGGCAGTGCTCAGGGGACCATATGGGATGCTGGAAATTGAACCCAGGTTGGCCATGTACAATGCAAATGCCCTATGCCCCCTGTGCTATCGCTCCAGTCCTCTGGGGAATTTAATTTTTAAGAAATAGTACAGTTGCCTTGTACACAGCTAACCTCAGCTTGATCCCGAGAACCCAATATAGTCCTCCAAATGCCAACCTGAGCACTACTGGGTGTGGCCCCAAAATCAAAACCAAAACTAAATAAAATGAATACTCCCCAAAGCAGAACTTCTTATATTTCTCTAAACATCACATTTGTAATTCAACTAAAATACTTTGTTAGCAAAAGTGTTTTCAAGTGATAAGTTTATTTGGTGATGTAAAGGTATAATCAAGAGCTGGGGGATAGGCAGTTGGGATGGAGAAGGGACCACCAAGTTAATGATGGAGGGATTGCTTGAGATGGGAGATGTGTGCTGAAAGTAGACTAAGGACCAAACATGATGGCCCGTCAGTATCTGTGTTGCAAACCATAAGGCTCAAAAGTAAAGAGAGTAAGAAGGAAGGTGCCAGCCACAGAGGCAGGGGGCAGGATGGGGTTGGGGTGGCTGGAGGGATACTGGGGACATCGGTGGTGGAAAATGGACACTGGTGGAGGGATGAGTGTTTGATCATTGTATGACTGAAACTCAATCATGAAAGCTTTGTAACTGTATATCATGGTGATTCAATTAAAAAAAACTTTTAAAAAAGTGTTGAATCAGGCTAGAATGCCTTCTTTCCATGAAATTTGTTAATTCTAGTAAATAGAAACAAGGAAGAGAAAATCATATTTTTAACATTCTGAAATTAAACATTTTAAAATTTTCAAACTAAAAAGTTGCAGGAATAGTAGAAAGAACTCACATTTTTGTAGCTGTGTAGCATGACCAAAAAGCTTAGTTACAAATTTTTTTGGGGGGGGGTGGGGGAGGGCGGGATTTGATGGATTTGGTGGGGTTGAGGGGATGCCGGGTCACATTCGGTGGTGGTGCTCAGGGCTTACTCCAGGCTCTGCGCTCAGGGACCACTCCTGGCGGGTCTTGGGGAACTGGGTACCGGAAATCCAACTGGGATCAGCTGCATGCAGGCCTACGCCCTATCCATGTACTAAATCTCTCCAGCCCTTCACAAACGCTTTTATCTCGGTTTCGGAGTCAGGAGATGAAGGCTTTGAGCCGGATGGTCCTCCTGTGAAGGAGCAGAGGTGCCTGGCCCCCCAGCACTGTTGCAAGCCGGGCCGCAGAAGCCCCGCGGGGCTACCGGGACGCTGCAGTAGACTAACGGCCGCTTCGGGGTAGGCGATCTCGCCGGTGGGAAACCCCGGTGCGGGGGACCGAGGCTGGCGAGGATCCGAGTTGGGCTGGCGCGGAGGGAGGGAAACCCTAGCTGGCGGGAGACCGGGCGCGTTTCAAGTCCTCCCCTCAAGTCCGCGCTGCCACGACGCCCAGCCCACACGCGGGGCCCGGCGCGTGGGGCTCCACCCGCGGGGAACCGCACGGGTGAGTCTGTGTGAGCTTATTTTACAAACCACACGCGGGCCACGTCTTGCCATTGGGCGTGGCCAAACACTCAGAACTCCCTCCCTCCTCGGGTTAGCGTCTTTCTCAATGAAACAGCTGGTCTCCTAGGGCAGTTGTCCATTTCCCCATCCTCTCCAGCAATCCCCCAACATCCCCCTCCACCCCACCCCACCCGCGCGTCATCAAACGGATTCTTTAGGCAATAATAATCCGAAACGGGCCGTGGGCCACAACGCGAGACCGGAAAACGACGTACACTTTTATTGGCAGGAAATTAAAAAAGATCCCCAGGTTGCAGGGCTGCGAGAAACAGGCTGATGCTCGCGTGGAGATCCAGGGAGGGCCCTCGCCGCCGGCAGGACGGGAGAGTTCCTGACAGATGGGCTTCTCTTGACCCCCTCCAGGGTCCGACTCCCTGGGAGCAAACTTTCAACGGTTCTTTTCGGTTTGGGTTCAGACCGACCGGGGAAAGCGCTACTAAGGAAGGAGGCCGCATCCGAGCCGCTGTGCGAGCGTGCACCAACGCCAGCTCCACGCTGGGGTCACTCTCGGAAACCTAAACTTGCACTGTCTCCAGCGGGGACAGGGAGAGCGCGGGCGAGGGAGCCGGCCAGCGGCACCCAGCGCCGCGCGGACACCAGGGCGCAGGGCAGCCTGCGAGCCGGGGCGCCGGGGTGTCACGTGGGCGAGGCGGGGCGGGGCGGGGCGGCACGGCATCACGGGGGCGGGCGGGGCGGGGCGGGGCGGGGCGGCGCGTCGGCCGATCGCACGATGTGACGCGCCGCCCGAGGCAGGCCGGGCCCTCAAGATGGCGGCGGGAGCCCCGAGCGGCTCGGCCCGGCAGTAGTGGCGGGACCGCACTAGCCTCGGGGGCCGGCCGCCCCGGGAGTGGCTGCAGGAGCGCCCGGAATCGAGGATGGTAAAATGACCCAGGGGAAGAAGAAGAAACGGGCCGCGAACCGCAGTATCATGCTGGCCAAGAAGATCATCATTAAGGACGGAGGCACGGTGAGCCGGGGGACCCCGCCGGGGGAGCGGCCCTGGCCCGCGTCCCGCCCGCCCCGCGCCCCGCACCCTCCTCGGCCGGCTTCCGGGCCCCCGGACGCCGCCGCCGCCCCCGGGGCCCGCCGGGCTCCCAGCCCCGGGGCCCCGAGCCGCGGCTCCCGGGCACCGGCCTTCCCGGGCCCGGCCTGCGGCCTCCCGGGCCCGAGCCCTGCGCGCAACCGCTCGCCGCGCCCGCACCTGCCGCCCGGCCCGCGGCCTCGGCCCCACGTGCGGGGCGCCCGGGCTTCGCGGCTCCCCGGCTCCCCGCCGCCCGCCGCGCCTCGGCCGGGCCCTCCCATATGCTGCGGCCGCGGCGGCGGCGGCGGCGCTGCGCGGGCCCCGGAGCTGCCCCAGGTGGGCTCCCCCGCCGGAGCGGGACCCGGGCCGGCCTGAGCGCGGGGCGGCTGCTCGGGGACCAGCAGCCCCCCGAGGGTGTCGGGACGTTTCTCTCGCCAGGAGAAATGCGGCGGAGCGTGGTCGGGAGCTAGGAAGGACGCCCGACCCACGGCCAGACAGTTGTCAGCAGCCTGAACTTTCTGCACCGGGCTGAAGTGACACCCGCAGGGAACGGAAGCCGGGCTGGGCTTTGAGTTTTTCTTTTAATAGAAAATAACTTCATATATATATATATATATATTTTCCTCCTCCATGATGACATTTCTCCGTCGCCCACCGCGCGGGTCTTGCTTGCATGCTTTTGAGGGTCGCGCTTGGAAGTGTGACGTGCGTGGTTCGCTTTTCCCAGAAACGGCGCCGTTCTGGGCCCCGTGGGTTTCTTAGTTGGTCAGAGCCTCCCCGGCAGCCCCAGTGTGACATGTGTTCGTAGGTCACTTCCGAGGATCTGACGGATTCGCGTGAAGTGGACAACTCTGTGCCGACGCTTCCGAACCGTCAGTATGCTAGCCACTGTATGAGAGCCCGGCCCCCGGGTCGCACCGTTGGAAGAATTGTAGTTCATTGCCAGGCTTGCTTATTATTTGCCAGAAAGGAAGGTCCACAATTCAGATTCCGAAGATCTTCTTGTACTTGATTAGTCTGTGCGTTGAGTAAATCAGTTATGAGAAGACCTGGCACTTGACCAGGGCCAGGTTGAGAGCAACGTGGAGAAATCACCGTGAACACTCGTCAGCCGCAGGGGACGTGGTATTTTTCGTGCTTAGAATTCACAGCCAGAAGGCAACAAAAAAGGGTCAGACTGAATCAAAGCCTGGCCGCGGCTTTTAGCATTACTTTCTTTGCCTAAGTAAGGCAATGAATCCGATCAGAAAGCGCACCTTCCAGTTCCTTGCGAAGTTAAGTATGTTACAGCTTGTGGTTTTGTTTAATTCTGTTTACAGCAGATGCCTTGGTTCCGGATCCCGTGAGATCTGCCAGAGGTTGACTTTTACCGTCTTTTAAAATCTCAGTTGCTCTTTAAAGTTGTAGTGAATTCATGGGTTGCTTCTGGACACAAGTTTCGATTTTTTCTTTTTTGTGGTTTTTTTGGTTGTAGTTTGTTTCGGAGGCTCATCACTGAGTGATGCTCAGGGCTTCCTCCTGACTCTGCACTCAGGAATCACTCCTGTTGGTACTCAGGGGACCATCTGGGGTGTCAGGGATTGAACCTGGGTCACCCGCGTGCTATACAAGCACCCTAGCCCCTGTACTATCCCCAGACCCCACAGTTAAAATTTTTTATACCAGTTCTATATGTTTTCAGTGGGCAAACAAAATATAGGCTGCATGCATGGGGGTATTGTCATTTATCATCTGTGTACACTTCTGTAGTATTTTTCCATTCCTAGGACACCAGGCACTCGGAAGAGTATGATCTTTGTTTATGCATCTTTGAGTCCTCTGTAAGTTTAGAATGATTACACATTTAAAGTGATTAAAAATGTGTACTCTAGCACACTCTAAATGATTTTTAATTGTTCTTTTTATTCTTGTATCTAGTCAGGGATTGTGTTCTGTGTCAGGGTAGTTTTTTGTGTTTTTATTTTTTGCCATGTTAAGGGAATAAGATTGCCATTTGGTATTGTTCTGTTCTTCATTTGTCTGTGTGTTTTTAAGGTTCACCAGTGAGTGGGTGGGTTCATTGGAGTCAGGTCCTTAGGCTGAATCCTCTTTCACATCTCTGGACAAGAATGGTACAGCCCTGATCTCCTTCGGTTTTCTACTTAGTGTTGAAGAATTTTAATAAAGTGATCTTGCTTTATTCTGTTAATGACATCTTGATAAAGCCCACTCATCCAATTTTAATGTTTGTAAAATGTAATGATAACTTTCGTCCAACAGATTTATCATAGTTTTTGGCAGTTGTAGGTTAACCCTTCTAAACCATTATCATGAAATACTAACTGGTTTTCTTGAAGTAGGCTCTGAAACCAGAGTCAGGCTTACTAAGATATGAGTAGTACATAATTAAGGCAGATTACACAGAGGTGTGTGGTTCTTTTAACATGGGCCTCTTAACCCTGAAGTTGTTGACAAAATTCTGACTGCATATTTTTCTAGGAGAATACCTCAAAAGATTTGTACTTTCCAAAGTTCAAGAAAGTTTAATTTGCATAAGTGTCAATATTAAATACACATTGTATACTACATTCTGGAGTCACCTACGACCCAGAGAAGGGTGGATAATTTTCCTTATGGGATTTTGATTTTTCTCTCTCTTCCCTCAGCTTTCCTAAATAAAGCTATTTTGCATAGTAAATATTAATCTATTAAATGGCATTTTATTGATCAAAACAGTGACAGTTGATGTGAATTTCCTTTCTTTGAGACGTGTAGGAATACAACTTTTACAAGTTCTAGCATATGAAATGTTTTGATGTCTCTCTTTAGGTGTAAACCTTTTAGGGCAGTCGACTTAAAAATGCATCCTGACATTTTAGAATCCTTCCAGTTTTGTTAAATCATTATCATGTGTCACCAGATTATTTATAACCATATTGTGAGAGGCTAAGAACTAGAATTGTTTACATTAGTGTTTTGTGTAATCAAAACTATACTTTTTCTATGAAAATCATTCTGTGATTTTCAAAAAACTTTCTCATTTCTTAGGAAAGTTTTTTTTTTAAATACAGTTGTGAAACTGAATAATCTGACAAAGTTAAAATATGCAGTTGTTTTAACAAGAGAATGGGTAAAAATGACTTTAAAATTAGATAGAGAACTGGGAATACAGTTCAGTGGCCCTTGGTGTATGAATTTCTTTTCTTTTGGTTTTTGGGTCCATACCTGTTAATGTTTAGGGGTTTCAGAGATTATTCCGGGTGCTGTGCTCAGGGATTACTCCTGGCAGTGCTTCAGGGGCCATATAGGATGCCAGGGATTGAACCCGGGATGGCCATATGCAAGGCATCCACTCTTCCCACTGTACTATCTCTCCAGCTGCTGAACACGTTTTTACTTGCAAGAACCTCAGGTTTGATTCCAAGCACCCTGTGGTCCCCTGAGCACTGTAGCCCCTAAGGACTGTTGGATATAGTCCCCATACAAAAAGACAGTAAATTAGATACAGAACCAGGCATGTGAATTGCTTTGTTGGATGTACCTGAAAAAATACTACTGAGCACTTCATTTGTAGAATGAAATATTCACAGGAGGAAGGCATGAGAGTTTTATTAACTTGATTACAGATAGGAGTCTCAAACCATTTCATTAGTCTATATTCAAATTATGGTTCTTTGCAATCTTTCTTGGATGGGTTGGAGAGGGCTGGGTAGGAGAGTTGCTGCATAGTTCTTTCAGCCCCAGAAGCTACTAGCTGAATAGCTACTGGTTGCTGTGGGGAAGGGTCCGGAGCCAGTCAAAGAGCAGCTGTTCTCTGAAGTCAGGTTCAGGCTGAGGAAGCTTGTCTTGCATGTGGCCACCCTTTTCCATCTCCAGTATCACATATGGTTGCCCAAGCCCACCAGTAATAATAGTTCCTGAGTGCAGAGCCACAAGTGACTCCTGAGCATCTCCAGGTGTGGCCCCAAAACCAAAACAAACAACATTATTACAAGAATAATCGGTGAGAGTACTCTTTTTTCCCATTTTATAGATTTAGGATTCACTTAGTGTTACTGTTTTGTTGCACTCTTTATTTTCGTTCTATATATTCCACTTTTTTCCTGAACCATCTGTAAGTTGTAGAGATCACAGCACTGTCCCTAAACATTCCGAATTTCTTACCTGGGAATCAGGATGTTGCCTTTCCCATATAACCACAATAGTCACCATATTCAGAAAGTTTAATACTAATGAAAATCTGATGTTTGCAATTTCCCAGTTGTCCCAAGTGTACTCAATAGTTGTCTTTTTTCTTTCTTTCTTTCTTTCTTTCTTCTTTTTTTTTTTTTTTTTTTTTTTTTTTTTGCTTTTTGGGTCACACCCGGCAATGCACAGGGGTTACTCCTGGCTCTGCACTCAGGAGTTACTCCTGGCGGTGCTCAGGGGACCATATGGGATGCTGGGAATTGAACCCAGGTCGGCCGCGTGCCAGGCAAACGCCTTACCCACTGTGCTATCTCTCCAGCCCAGTTGTCTTTTTTCTTAATGCAGAATTTAATCAACACATTTAGCTGCCATGTCTCTTTGGTTTCTTTTAATGTAAAAAAGGCATTTTTTGGATAGAGTTGACTAGTGCTTTAAGGACAAACCTAAGTTTGATTTTCATTGTTTTCTCAGATACATCCTAATAAATAGGATTGATTATAATAGCCAGTTACCTGATGGAACTATTTTGTTTTCTGTTGAACCATCCACATAAGCCCCTGGTTTACTGATAAGAATGCAGAGTATTATTGGTCTTATTAGTTTGTGGCGCTGAGGAATAGCTCAGGGGTATAGAGTACCTATTTACAAGTGTAGGGCCACATGCCATCATGTTCTAGCAGGATCCTGGAAGCTCTCTGGGTTTCCCCAATTCTGCATAGCTGTATCGGGACACACCACAGCGGCATGTGTATAAATCCCAGTGAGCATCCCAGTTTAATAATGCGTGCCCTGCCAGGAACTACAACCTCTGGTGAACGCCACCAGTTCCC
Organism: Sorex fumeus; assembly: GCF_029834395.1. Taxonomy (NCBI): domain Eukaryota; kingdom Metazoa; phylum Chordata; class Mammalia; order Eulipotyphla; family Soricidae; genus Sorex; species Sorex fumeus. Next base: position 31,347,369 of record NW_026606188.1, read on the forward strand.
CTTCTCCCGCCAAAATAAAGGGGAGCAGAAAGAGGGGAGGAGAAAACTTGAAGAAATCAGTACCTAGCATTAACCGCTGCATTCATACACTCATATCAGTTGGTCAGTCATCACTATATCACTAGTATCACTGTCATCCCGTCGTTCATCGATTTTCTTGAGCAGGCACCAGTAACATCTCCATTCGTCCTTGTCCTGAGATTTTAGCAAGTGCCACATTGGAGGCTCTCTCAGATCAGGAGAATGAGACCCATCATTGCTACTGAGTTTTGGCATATCGAATATGCTGCAGGGAGCTTGCCAGACTCTGCTGTGTGGATGGGATGGATACTAGCGGTAGCCTGCCGGATTCTTCTGGAGCGAGAACTAGAGAAAAAGAGGTCTAGCTTCCGGGAGCTTGGTTTTATAGTCTCTGTATCTTGGCGGGATTACACGGCTCCAGGGGTAGTTGGTGGGTGTAATGCCTAGCTACTGGAAGATGGGGGATCTGGGTGGAGGAGGCCCAGTCCCGATCCGAGCAGGCTTGGAGATCTCAGCCCCGGGTCCCGCATACCTGGGTTCCTCTGCTGGTTTCTTCATGTGTGAGGCTTATCCGAGCATGTGGAGAGTGGTCTTAAGCATGGCTGTGGCTGGTTCTGGAGATGTTCAGCTGCTGGGACTCTGCTGGGACTCGGGGCGGGGAGGGAAACTGAACCCTCCCCCCCCCCCCACACACAAGGGACCCTGGTGAGGACAACTGGGCACGGGGGCGGGAGACTCTTGGGCAGTTGGGCAGTCATAGACTTAGAATTTGATTATTAGGATGCATTAATAATCTATCTACCCCTTACAGGTGACAGTGGTAAAATGATTAATTTAGGTTACCTAGCAATTTGTGATCTTCATAATTACAGCTGATTAGAATCAGCTGATTAGGAGCTGGAGGGATAGCACAGCGGCAGGGCGTTTGCCTTGTGTGCAGCCGGCCCGGCTGAGCCGGGTTCGATTCCTCTGCCCCTTTTCGGAGAGCCTGGCAAGCTACCGAGAGTATCTCGCCTTCACGGCAAAGGCTGGCAAGCTACCAGTGATGTATTTGATATGCCAAACACAGTAACAACAAGTCTCAAAATGGTCGAGACGTTACTGGGCCTGCTCGAGCAAATCGATGAATAAACGGGAGGACAGTGCAGTGCTACAGGATCAGCCAGTTCAGTGGCATTAAATGCCCTTCTTTCCCAGAGCCGAGCCGTGCATTGGAATACTGGAGTGGATGAGACTGAATACATCCCTGTACTTAAGTAACACGTAGTGGCAATTTTCTGTGGTGTCACCACTGCAGCCATTGTAACGCCAGATTTGGGTTCTGGTAGTGCCTGCCTTGACTGCTACAGCTCTTACTTGATGAACTCAGCTGTAAAATGAAGATAATAGTATCTAGCTGAAAAGGTTGCTGGGAAGAACCAATAAGATTATGAATATAAACCATTGTAAATCTTTAGTCATAGCCTTCTAATCTAGGGTATGTGTGTAGTAAATCCATGATAGGTGATAGGTAGCAGTGTGAGATGTCAGTATAAAGGAGGGAGTTTATAAGAGAAGATACAGTCTTATAATGCTGTTTTCAAAATGAGAAGATGTGATAACTACTGAGTACCTATACTGATGGAAGAAATTTGGAGAACACTTTAAAGTAGTTCTGCAAACATTCATTGAACTCCTTTGTGCTATTTTTTGTGTGTACCACATACTCCAGATCAAAGAAGAATAAAGTGCAGGGTCTGCATCAGAGCATGAGCTTGAAAAAAAGTTCAGGTTAGATAAATAAGAACCTGACATAGCAAAATTTAACTATAGGATGCTACGTAGTGTTGCAGGATAAAAGAAAAAACATACAGATTTAAATAGGCTTAGTCGAAAGCCTTGTTAATGAAGCCATAACTCTAGTATTGTAGAAAGTATGATTTGAGAAACAGGAAATAGGAGTGTGGAGGGATTAAAGATTATCCCTAACTTTTGAGGTTGAAGATAGAGGTGGCTGCAATGGAATCATCTCTAGCTTCCACAATAGAGAAATTGCTCAGCTGAATGAACTTTGGTAGAGTAACCGTTAGGATTTAAGATGGCCTATCTTTGCCTTGGGAATAGGGTGTGCACAAATTTTTTTTTGCTTTTTGAGTCACACCCAGCAATGCACAGAGGTCACTCCTGGCTCATGCACTCAGGAATTACCTCTGGCAGTGCTCAGGGAACCATATGGGATGCTGGGAATCGAACCCAGGTTGCCCGCATGCAAGGCAAACGCCCTACCCACTGTGCTATCACTTCAGCCCAGGGTGTGCACAAATTTATGCTCTGATTTGTCTTCTTCAGGATTTTCTACTTTGTACCTATTGAATTCTCTTGAGCATCTCACGCAGGTCACCTGTGGATGGTCTCCTCATCGTAGGATCTCTCCCTCCTCTTGGTGCCACAGATTGCTCACTGGGCAGATACTTTGTTATCCTACTTTTTCTGCTCAGTCTCGACCTTTGTAATCTATCTCAGATTGTCCAAGACTTTAGCTTATAAGTGTTCTATTAGAATCTACCAAATCATGCCACACAAAATTATCTGTGCTTTATAACAGTATTTCCTCTGGGTTTTTTTTTGGGGGGGGGGTAACACCCAGCGATGCACAGGGGTTACTCCTGGCTCTGCACTCAGGAATTACTCCTGGTGGTGCTTGGGGGACCATATAGGACGCTGGGAATCGATCCCGGGTCGGCCGTGTGCAAAGCAAACGCCCTATCCGCTTTGCTATCACTCCAGCCCCGTTTGTTTTTTTTTAGTATAATTTTCTTCCCCAATTCTGGGAGGTAATGGCTGTGGAACAGTGTGTCCAGCTACCTATCTTGTTTTTTGTCTAGTTTTATATATAGTTTTTTTCTTAAATATTTCCTCTTTTATTAAAGTATAAAAATACCTAATAGAAAAGACTTAGAAAACTCAGAACAACATAATAAAAGGTAAAGGTAAAAGGCCCTCCCGTTGATCGTCGATTTGCTCGAGCGGGCCCAGTAACGTCTCCATTGGAGACTTTGTTGTTACTGTGTTTGGCATATCGAATACTCTCGGTAGCTTGCCGGGCTCTCCGAGAGGGGCGGAGGAATCGAACTGGGGTCGGCCATGTTGGCCGCGTGCAAGGCAAACGCCCTACCGCTATGCTTTTTTTCCATCAACAGTTTCACATGACTTAAAATTGCCCCCTAATGGGAGCACGTAAGTTCTGTACAGATTTGCTCTCAGCCACGGGTCCTTGGTTTGGGCGGCCTCTCGCACCCGCCCCACCTCTGCTCACTCCGCTTCCTTAGCTTCAGCATCTCCTCTGAGGGAGTGCAGAGATATCTACGTTCTGTAAGTTGGGAGAAACATCTCTTTTTTTAATGATGATGATGATGCAATAACTATTAAAAATGATATAAAATCATTTTAGTACTATTTTTAGCTTGTAGATAAACCCAAACTAGTAAGAATTTCCAAATTTGGCTGTTGAATATAGTTTAATACTTAAAGTATGCCATTGTAACATTGATTACAATTACATATAACAAAATTCAGTTCTGCATTTCTGTTACACAAATTAGTGGAACTGAGTTAATATCATGGGCCATTTGCTTTTCCATCAATTTACTATCACTGTTAGAAACAGGAAATGCAGCTGCTCCGGTTATTGCTTTGTTTTTGTGGTGCTAGGGTATCAGCCTGACATTTCCCCCATGTGTGGCTTGCATGCACTCTACCATTGCACGTCTCTGACCCCTAAAGTCGTAAGATATGCCCTTATATTCTTAAGACTGTAGCTCTGTAGCCCAGTCCTCCCGTTGTTCATCAATTTGCTCGAGTGGGCCCAGTAATGTCTCCATTGTGAGACTTGTTGTTACTGTGTTTGGCATATCGAATACATCACGGGGTGCTTGCCAGGCTCTGCCGTGCAGGCGGGATACTCTCGGTAGCTTGCCGGGCTCTCAGAGAGGGGGGAATTGAACCCTGGTCGGCTACGTGCAAGACAAATGCCCTACCCACTGTGTTATCGCTCCAGCCTCCCCCCCCCCCCCCTTGGGTCACACCTCGCGATGCACAGGGGTTACTTGTGGCTCTGCACTGAGGAATTACCCGTGGCGGTGCTCAGGGGACCATCTGGGATGCTGGGAATCAAACCTGGGTTGGCCGCGTGCAAGGCAAATGCCCTACCCATGGTGCTATTGCTCCAGCCCCCTACTCCAGCCTATTCGTAAGACATGCCTTAATAATATTTTAAACTTAATTTTACTTTATTTCTTAGGTACCATGCCCCAGTCTCTACTTTTTGGGGGAATTTGGGGACAGGAGAGACTTGGCCAAACTCAGGTACTTAGGGTCTATTCCTGGCTCTTGAGTTCAGGAGTAACCCCTGGCATTACTTGGAGGGGAGGACGGGAGTGGAGGGGCATATGTGGTGCCAGAGATTCAAACCAGGGTAAGCAGGATGCAGAGCAACCCTCTGTGGCCCACACAACTACTACTTTTTTGTTTTTAAAGGGCATACAGTGCTGAGAGTGGAGAGGGATGGGGGTCTCTCTTTGCAGTGCTTGGTGCGGAGGGCCTCCCAGTGACATGCTTGGGCCACAACGATGCTTCTTGGGGGCCCTTCAGAGCTAGAGGTAGGACCTGGGCTATGCTCAGCATGTGTGCTCTCTCCAGAGCTCCCTCCCTAGCCTCTGTATTTGAATAGTCATTCCCGATTCATGTTGATAACTGCTACAGCACTTGTCACAGCCTCGGTTGTTTTAGGCTTAATCTGTGGCTGTTCCTTTGTCAGAATGATTAATAACTTTCATCAGATCATGGGTCTTAACTTTTTCTGCAGTGGCTCCCACTTGCCTTCAGAACTGGAGGCCCCTCAACACAAGGCTGGTCATCTCTCACTCATCTTTCACTCTTTCAGCAGGTGAAGTCTCCCCACAGGAGACATTGTGGCCATCCACAAGCCAGATAAAGCCGCAGGTAGAGCTGGCAGGACACTTTATGTTTGTACACTTAGAGTAGCTTTCCAGTAGTTCCAAATGATTAGAAATGGACAGAAAATGATTAGAACTCCCATATAAACCAGTGATTTCCCTTCCTGGACTCTTCCCCAAGAACACCAAAACATGAATCCCCAAGGACGTCTACACATCTGCGTTCCTTGCAGCTTTGTTTACCGCAACAAAACTCTGAAAACCCAAGAGCCCACAGCAGATGAGTGGATAATGAAATTGTGGCATATATGTGTACCATGGAATATTGCTCAGCTTAAAGAGAAGATGCAATCTGTGGATCACTGTAGCATGGATAGAATTGAAGGGTATCATGGCAAGTGAAGAGAGTTAGAAAGGAAAAGAGAACTAAAAATATTAAACATGAAAACAAGTTTAAAAGATTTTTTAAAGAAGGAGGAGGGAGAAACACCAGAAACTCCCTCTCATACATGGAGTGTAAAGAGACTAAGCAAGGGAAATGAACCCTGAGATGTGGCCACAATGAACTGAAGGTGCAGAAGCGAGTATAGGGAGAGAAGGGACTTGAGGACTGTGGTGGAGGCATATTGACACTTGATGGGAGGGTGGGTGAATAGCATGTCAAATATGAAACCACATTTAGTCAGTGACAGTTTGCAGGGGAGGGGTGTGTAATAGTTTTTTGTTAATTTTCATTAAAGCAGACTTTTAGGAAGGCACTGACAGGGTTTTGTTTTTTGTTTTTTCCCTGAGAAGCAGGTGATCAGCCAGATAAATTCGGGAATCTCTGTTCTCTTAGTTGTACAACCTGTGCCGTGAGTTCTGTCACGCTCCCTGCCCTCAAGTGTCTGCGGGCTGCTGCCGTGACGGTCACTCTCAGCCCCCTTGCTCCTGGGTAACGCCTTCATATTCTTCAAACTTCCTCCTGGAAGTCGAGCTTTCCGTCTCTCTCTCTCTCTCTCTCTCTCTCTCACACACACACACACACACACACACACGTATGTTTCCCTCTTCCTGTATTCAGCTGTTTGACATAATGCCCTGATAATACATATTTTCAGTGAACATTTATTGACTATTGCTGTCATTGTTAGTAATTTTGAAATGCATCACTAACTTTTAAAAAAATTTTTTTTTTTTTTGCAGCCTCAAGGAATAGGTTCTCCTAGTGTTTATCATGCGGTTATTGTCATCTTTTTGGAATTTTTTGCTTGGGGATTATTGACAGCACCCACCTTGGTGGTAAGTAATCTTTGCTTCTCTCAGTTTCGTGGGTTGAGAGCCCCCTTTCCCTCCCATGATAAGACTCAAACCAGTATTGTTAACCTTTCGTTACTGTATTTTGCTGCTTTTTGTTGTTGTTGCTTTAAAATTTTTTTTTCCTAAACAAGGGAAAGTCAAAGGAAAAGCAAAGGCCTTACCTATTCCCTTATGTAGAATTTATGTGGTGAATCATGTGTGTGATTTTTGTTAATGTATTTAAACAAGGTCACAAACACTTTGCCTGGGTAGAATGAACTTAAAGGATTCTTAAAGCAGGTGTAGAAAAGATGATGCCCATCATCCTGATCACTGCATTATTTTGAGACTACACTCACTCAAGCAGTTCTTTTAGTTTAGGCCAAGAATTTGGAAAAGTATTTTCCAGATCACCCATAGCGCTGAATATTTGGGTAAAAAAAAATCAAATCAATTGATTTGATTAATATTCCTCTGGAGCGATAGCACAGCGATAGGGCGTTTGCCTTGCACAAAACCAACATGGCCGATCCAAGTTCCATTCCTCCGCCCCTCTTGGAGAGCCCGGCAAGCTACCGAGAGTATCTCGCCCGCTCGGCAGAGCCTGGCAAGCTCCCCGTGACGTATTCGATATGCCAGACACAGTAACAACAAAGTCTCCAATGGAGACATTACTGGGCCCGCTCGAGCAAATCGACGATCAACGGGAGGGCCTTTACCTTACCTTACCTTACCTTACTATTCCTCTATTTAAAATCTTAGGGAAAAATCTCTCTGCCTGATTAAGCAATTCAGGTGATGACTAGTTTCCTCCAGTTGGTTTAAATGGTGAAAGTAATGAAATGAAGAAGTGGTTAACATACATGTCTCTGTCATGAAATGTTCAGTTAGGGTAAATGTGCAGCTCAGCAAATCTCAGAAGAATTTTAAAGATGTAGTTTTATTTTTTTCATGAACTTGCTATATAAAACTTCATATTAAAATACTGAATCATATAAGTATATTAAGCTAGTTATAATATGTTGTATTTCTACTTTTGACATGTTTCATGGATGCGTACCATATTTATGTAAAATGGATATCTGAATATCTTCATAAGTACTCTAAAAAGAGAATTCATAATATATTGCTACTTTTTACACCATTTTTTGTAAACCATGCAGATTAGTATAATTATCATAATAGTTTTCTGAAATATAGCTATACTGTGGCTTTGATTGTTTTGATAGAGACTCTCCTGTTTTATGAAGGGAGCAACAGCACATTTACCGCTAATGAGTTACTAGTTTTACAAACATTAATTTTCAGGGGCCAGAGAGATAGATACAGCGGTCTAGGGTGGATAGGGTGCTAGTCTTGCACATGGCTGACCCAGGTGCAGTCCCTGGTACCGCAGATGGTCCCCAAGCACCTTTCATAAGGTCAGCGGGCATCACGGTAGCAGCGTGCACGGACACTTGAGAGGAGGGACGTTACAGAACTCACAACCCAGCTTGTACAACTAGTAGAGCAGAGGTTCCCAGTTTATCTGGCCAATCACCTATTTTTATTTTCCGGGAGGGTGGGGAATACACTCAGCATCTTCCTGAAAGTCTAACAACTTCCTGAAAATTAACAACTATTGCGCACCTCCCCACCCCCCCATTTTTATTGACTTAATGTGGTTCAGAAGTTTTCGTACTATCTTATACTTGACATGCTACTTAATGAACTTAAAAGCAGAGCTTGGTGTGACTCAAAAACAATTCAAAATAAATAGTGAAGACTTCTAAAAACCTTTTTTAAAAGACACTTTCTGTGTCAGCATCTTAAATGATTATACACATTTTCTGCCTTCGTTAACCCAAGTACACTGAGTTGGAGCTTTAAGGTGATTCATGTTCATTGTGACATTTGTAACTTCATTATAGTGTAATAACCTGATGTCAGGGCTACTGAGTTACTGTGATAACTGTGTGACCTCACACCTTTATATTGCCTTTTATTATGTTCCAGTGTGCTATTTATAATCCACTATCAATTTCATTCATAAATCTGCCTGATGGATCATTGATCCTGTAGTTAAAGTGTTTGAGATTTGTGCTAGTAAATAGTTCATAGAGTTGATTGCTCCTGACACATTTTAAGCACCTTAACTATATTATCACTTTTAATCCTCAAAACTACATAATGCATATGAGAAAAAGTTGGGAAAAGCTAAGCAACTCGCTTGCTAGTGCGATAGTAAACCACAGCATCCGTATTTGAACCATCGTTGTTTAAAAATGGAAGTACTAGAGAGAGTACAGCGGTTAAGGAGCTTGCCTAGCAGCTGAGCACAGTTCAGATTCCCTGGCATATGTATATTTCACTGAGCACTGACAGTTCAGTCCTGAGCAAAGAGCCAGGAATAGCCCCTGCGCACCATTGGGTGTGCCCAGCCTCCCCCCCCCACCCCCAATGGAAAGTGCCTTTGTGCACTGCTTTCTTTTTTATTTATTTATTTATTTATTTATTTATTTTTGGCTTTTTGGGTCACACCCAGCGATGCTCAGGGGTTACTCCTGGCTAATGCACTCAGGAATTGCCCCTGGCGGTGCTCAGAGGACCATATGGGGTGCTGGGAATTGAACCTGTGTTGGTCATGTTGGCTGCGTGCAAGGCAAACGCCCTACCCGCTGTGCTATTGCTCCAGCCCCTGCTTTCTTTTTTAAAAACTACTGAATTGAATTCTAGTCAGAAAAATTAAGGATGCTTATGTGGAGGGATTTTTTTTTCCCCTTTTCCTCTGCATGGCTACATTGTTTTAGACAAGCACTGTAACATCATTGGCAGCTATTGATTTATAGCAAGATGGCCCCCATGGTTATCTTAACAGTTACTCTGACATGTTTTTTATACTTGGATTTTAAAGCGGCAAGATGATTGAGCTGTGGCTTTCAAGGAGAATAATCATTCATAACTCTTTATAATTTATCATTACTGGATTATTTAAAACTCAGACTGCCTTTTTGAATAAATTTGTAAATGTTGTGGGCTGGGGGGGTGTGTGTTACCACATTTGGCAGGCCTCAGGCTCCCTCAGTGCTGGGGGTCAGATTGGGACTGATGGCCTGTGAGGCAAACATCAGGGTTATTAATATTAAGTTCAGGGTTTTGGGGTTTTTTTTTTTTTTTGGCTAATTCTTGTCTGATGTAAACATGTTACTTGTGATACATGCTTTTCTTTTGTGTGAAGAGAATTAAGGCAAAGTTGAAGCCAACCAGGATTGAGTTGTAGAGATTAGATCGTCTCTAATTCCTTAGATTTGTTTTGTTCGGGTGTCTTGGCCTTTGGGCATTGAAATAGCAAAGTGCTGAAATATGATTAAAGAAAACTATGTAGAAACATGTGTAAGTCTGTATACTTCTTATACCCTTCTATATATCCTATAATTCTATTTTGTTGTTGTTGCTGCTTTGGTTTTGGTGTTAGTGCCCCAGACCACACCTTGTGGTGCTCAAGGCTTTTCCTCCTGGCTCTGCTCAGGGATCATTCCTGGTAGTTAGTTTTGGACGTTCCTATGTGGTGCTAGGATTAACCCGGGGTCAGTCATGTGTAAGGCAAGCACCTTAACCCCTCTGCTACTTCAGTAGCCCCCATATTTGCCATTTCTGTTTCTTTAAATAAGGCCATCGGGGGCTGGAGTGATAGCACAGCGGTAGGGCATTTGCCTTGCATGCGGCCGGCCCCGCCGACCCTGGTTCGATTTCTCCGCCCCTCTCGGAGAGCCTGGCAAGCTCCTGTGACGTACTCGATATGCCAAACACAGTAACAAGTCTCACAATGGTGATGTTACTGGGCCTGCTCGAGCAAATCGATGAACAACGGGAGGACAGTGCTAAGACCATCAGAGTTTTTTGGACTTTTATCTTCTTCTCTATCAACTATAAACATATTTTTTTGGGTTTTTTTGAGCGGGGGCACACCCAGCATTATTGAGGACTTACTCCTCACTCTGCTCAGGCGGTTTTGAGGAGTTGCCATGTGGGTGTCAGGGATCCAACCTGTTTGGACTGCAGGCCACAGATGCTCCCGGCTGTTGTTCTGGCCTGAGAACTAGTATATTTGATGTGAGAATTTTGTTGTTGTTGGATTTTTTCAGGTTTTAGTGACTTAAGGCTTGCTCGTTTGCTTGCTTGTTTCCTATTATTTTTTGGGGTTACATCTGGTGATCGCGGGCTGGAGTGATAGCACAGCAGGTAGGGCGGTTGTCTTGCATGCGGCCAGCAGGGGTTTGATTTCTCCACCCCTCTTGGAGTGCCCGGCAAGCTACCAAGAGTATCTCGCCTGCATGGCAGAGCGTAGCAAGCTACCCATGACATATTCGATATGCCAAAAACAGTAACAAGTCTCACAATTTTTTGTGAGTCGTTACTGGTGGTGCCTGCTTGAGCAAATTGATGAGCAATGGGAGGACAGCGACAGTGACCTGGTGATGGCAGTGCTCAGGCATCAATTTCCTGGCTCTGCACACAGGAATTACTCCTGACAGTGTTTAGGGAACTATATGATGCCAGGGATCCAACAAGCGCCCTACCCACTGTACTATGCGTCTGGCTCTCCTCCCTCCCTCTCTCACTTTCTGCCTTTCTCTCTTCCTTCCATTCTTTCCTTACTTTTTTTTTGCTTAAAGATTGTAGTTGTTGGTTTTGTTGGCAGTTCTGTTTTCTGTCTTTAGGACTTCTGCATCTCCCCTAATCCCACCCTTGTGTTGGGTGAGGGGCCAGGTGGGTTTCATGGTAGAGCAAGGATAGCAAATGGAGCAAGTTCCCTTCTTCCTAAAAGTCTGTTAACGTTGAACCATTTTATTTCTTTCATGTGTCTTGAATATTACTGTAAAGGATACTTGCTAAAGAATCATAGCTCTTAACATTTATTTAAAAAGAGAAAGGGAAGATGAAGGTAAAATTTGATCTATTTGTGTTTAAGTTGGTTCCTATGTAGAACGCTAAAAAATTAGAGTTTGTTTAAGCATTTGAAATTTCCAAATAGTCTTAATTAAATTATTTGCTAACCACTCTTAAGACACATTAGTTATAATGTATTTTTGATTTGTGTTTGTCTTAGAAGTATAAATGAAGTAAAAATATTTATATTTCTTTATGTGGTTGCAGTAATTTTTGTTTGAAGCTCACTGAGCTTATAGAACACTGTGTTCTCATAATACACAAAGAACAAGAACAAAGTCTGTGCTGTGTATGGAGGATCTGCCCAGGGAGGCTGGTGAAGTCCCCACTAGCAGAGATTTCACTACAAACAGGAATTTTGTACTGGCAGATATTTTTAAGGATTGCAGCTGCACACTGTGGCGTGGGTAGATTAGGACTTGTATGGCTGGTTGGTTTGTAGCGGGGGTCAGTTAGTGATCCTTCTATGAGGATATATCATGGTAGGAAGTATATCCACATATTTGAAAAAATCTATGGTCTAGAAATGGTAGGTCAGTGTTTGATGGTCCAGGCAGCTAGGTGCATTGTCTATGTTGTAGACCAAGACTGGCCTGCATCTCTCTACACAAATGGCATGCATCCGTTGCTGTTGAGCTAGTTCTAAGGCATTTAATAACTATTTACTCTTAAAATGTTAAAGTTCTCCATAAAATTTATTGACTGTTTTTTTCCTGTTAAATCCCAAAGTCAGATACTAAGGGTGTCTCACAAATGAAAACTCCTGATATTAGTTGTTTTGATTTATATTAGTTGTTTATGTTTGTCTTGATTTTTCTTCATTTTTGCTTTGTTTTGGGGGTCATTCCCAGCAGTGCTTGTGGCTTATTCCTGGCTTTCTATTCAAGGGTCACCTCTGGTGGAGGTCAGTATAGAACCAGGGTAGACTGCAAGCAAGGCAAGTGCCTTTTGCCTGTACTATTTCTCTAACTCATGACTTGTTAAAAATTCAAACATGGGTCTTATTTACCTTATTTTACTATATTTCTTTGGGGAAATTGTGACTTTTTTATTTTGTCACATGAGCTAAATTTTAGGTATTGTCTTGTTATATTAATAAATTTTTTTATTAGGGAAATGGGGGTGGGCCACACCAGGTGGTGTTTAGGACTAAAGCCTTACATGCAGTACTCTCTCTCCGACCCATATTATTGCGCGTGTGTATATGTGTGTGTGTCTGTAGCAAAATAGAGTTAAAGAAATTTACTTAAGGGAATTGTGAGGTGAGAGAAAGAAAGATCAGGAGAGAGCACAGGCTCCTCCAAATGGAAAAAATCCCATAGCAATTTTTGCAAAGAAGGGCATATCCTTACCATCATTTAGTGATGCTACTACATGAAAGCATTCTAGGAGGCACTAAAACTATGTTAAATTCTTGGGATAGTGGTTGTAGTAGCTTTCTTTTGTAAGTTTGAATAAAGCTGAAAAATATTAAGTACATGCAAAACTGAGTAATAGCAGAGCAAAGTTATTTATCAGTATTGTTATTTAAGGACTGTCACAAAACTGTATGTGATTGCCATGAAAGGCAGTGTGATCTTCCTGAGGGAGAAGTCTGCTTTGATCAGGGAAAATTGTTAGCCGAGGAGCAACAGGGATAGTGTGGGGGTTGCCGACTCAGAAAGAGACATTCAAAATGGACCAAATGTCGTGTCTGAAAGTGTGGCTTTTGGAAACGGAGGAATATATATTTCTAAAGTAATTTAGAGCACAGTGATTGGAATAGAATAAAACTTGTAAAGTGAATCTTTAGAATAAGATCTAGCATATTATAAAACTTTTTGTAGGCATTCCTTACGTTGTTCTTGATTCTTAACATCTTGGTCAGTTCTAACATGATTGGTCAATTGAGTCATTTGCTCCTTAGTAATGAGTGGTAGAAAAGTAGATACAGGGCTCCATGGTTGATTTTATATTGGAGGCCCTAAACTGGGCATTGCACCTTTCTAGCTGCATTCCTGACCCTTATCTGCTAAGATGCTAGAGCATCTTGCTCTTGATTGAGAAATATTTATTTAGGCAAACCAGTGCCTCAAAAACGTAATTTTGGACTAGAGGGATTAATACAGCTGGTAGGGTACATGCCTTGCACGCAGCCAACTCAGGTTTGATCCCCAGCATTCTGGATGGTCCCCCCAGAACTGAGTGACTGCTGGAGTATAGAATCAGGAGTAAGCTCTTGAGTACAGCTGGATGTGCCTCCCAAACATAGACATGATTTTCCCTCAGGCTTATGCTTTTCTTTGACAGCTGTACATTTTGTTTCCAAATTTCCCCCTCTTTTTCCATATGCCATTTTTTGTGGAATTTTGTTATTTGATAGAAGTAGGGTAACTGAAGGTTATTCTAATCCCTCTAAAGGTTTTTCTTGTAAAATGTCAGAAATGTACTTCTCATCATAGTTTTTCTTCTTGAATAGATTTCCCTGCATTTATTTCCTGCATTGCTGCTCATAGCAGGTAGGGCATTTGCCTTCTGTGTGGTGGACCCAAGTTCTCAATCCCTTGCATTCCATATGGTCCTCTGAGCACCACCAGGAGTAATTCCTGCGCGCAGAGCCAGGAATAGCACCCCTGAGCATTGCCAGGTGTGACCCAAAAAGCCAAAAATAAAGAAAGGTAGTTGCCTTTAAAGCAGCAAAGAACTCGTTTACAAAGGCTGTAAAAATTGTGTTGCCACTACTTTTTCTTTTTCACTTATCTTTCCTTCTAATTTTTTTTAGAATTCCCAGTGGTTTGTTGCTCGATGAATATTTTCACTTGTGGTTTGAAACCAGGAAAGGATAGTATAACATGTTTTTCTTAGGTAACAGTTTTATTTTCTTTGTGAAATTTTTCTAGAGCTACCTTTTGGAATCAAAATCTTATTCTCTTAGTCTGCTACCCTAAACAACATCTGCCTGTCTCTAAAGGAGTTGTAAGTTGCAGTGAGAGGGCAAAATGATTAAAAGTCTGAACTTTGAAAACAGACTTCCTGTTTTCTGTTTCAGTTTTCACCACTTAGGAGTTACATAATCTTGCTCCGTCAGATAAGCTATTTGGCCTCTGTCAATTTTCTGATAGAATTGTGAGGAAATAAAGGACATGATATATGAAAAGTGTACAGTTCCTTGCTTTTACGACATAGCAAATGCTTATGCATACATAGTCTCATGTAAATATGAAATTTCATATTAAATAAGTTACTGTATTTTGAGGAGGTGTTTTTAAGTGCAAATGTTGAACTTTTATCAAGACTGAAATGTCGAATGAGCTTTTTCTGTTCTTTAGGTACTACATGAAACTTTTCCCAAACATACATTTCTGATGAATGGCCTAATTCAAGGAGTAAAGGTGAGATCATATTCTGCACATACATGTACACATGTTCACACACATGCCCGTACACTTGGGTATATCATTATCATTCTTTCATTATAACACGTTTATTGACTAGTCCATTTTATAACTCTAGTTTATATAAAGAGTTATCTTGAAGAATTGCTTAGTGCTTTTTAAATTAACTGGGTTTTAAATATGATTTGACTCAATGTAGCCGATTCATTTAAATTTTTTTAAATTTGGGGGGGTTTTGGAGCCACAGCTTGTGGTGCTCTGGGGTTATTCCTAAGCTCAGGAGTGATCGTAGGCATTGCTGGGGCCACCGTATGCAGTGCCAGGAATCAAACCAGCATTGGCTGCCAGGAAGGTAAGTTCCTTAACCCTAGCTCTAGCTCTCCGGCCACTCTGTATGGCCAGTTATATGTATACATAACGTATACATATAACTCAGTGTAGCCACATAATTTATAACAATATACCACGTCCTAATAGATTTCTGAATGCTTTTGTAAACTAACAGTAAAACATATATTGTAGAGAAAATAACTTTAAAAAAAATATATCAGTAGGTCTGATATGGCTCAAGTGGTAGAACAGCTGTGGAACTTGTGAGACCCTAAGTCCAGTGTCCAGCTTGGCAAGCCCCCACCCCAGAACTGCCAGGCCTGGCCCTTCTTGGTGAACCTGGAACACAGCTTGTGCTGGTATATAAAAAGTACCTAAATATAAAACTTTTATCAATGTGATAAATCTTGATTGTCCTACATAATCTTAATTCCATTTGACAAGGTTTCAGAAACGTAATTAGCATGTGGATAATTATTAGCTGAATGATGTATGCTTTCTGATATTGCTACTTTGGAGTTAGCATAGTTGAGAATTCATTAGAGCATTTCGTATGTAGTGCACAGACAGCACAGGAATTGATCTTAGATAGTCTTGAGAATTTGAAGTCGTACCTAGAGAAGTATTGCGTATCTTTATTTTAGTGTTGTCTGTATTTACTTTATAAATGTCTTTAAAATTCTTCTGCGGTAATAAAGCAGTTTATTTTTAACTCATAAAGTACGCGTTTTTTTTCTTCCCTTCCCCTTTCCCCCCTTTTTTAGGGTTTGTTGTCATTCCTCAGTGCCCCACTTATTGGTGCTCTTTCTGATGTTTGGGGCCGAAAGTCCTTCTTGCTGCTAACAGTATTTTTCACATGTGCCCCGATTCCTTTAATGAAGATCAGCCCATGGTATGTGCATGCTCAGTTTATAACTGCCAGATATCATTTCCTGTCCACTGTGTTCTGGATATTCCCTTATTTCACTTTCTAGGCTTTAACTTTATTCTTCTAATAATCTGTTGTTTGATGCAGATATGTGGGCCATAAGAAACTAAGCCATTGTTGATAAAGATTTTAGCTCTAGATGCTGCTTTTAAGAAGCATATACACTTTGGGATTTAATGGTCCAACTTTTAAGACGATGTTTTAACATAGAGTTAAACTTTTAGTTAGCAGATGTTTGGTGGGAATTTGGGAGTTCCTTTAAAGAGAGGCAGTCTGTTCTTACTACCCCTGTACCTATCCACCCAATCTCATCTTGCTGCCTGATGTGTGAACAGGAGCCTAAGGAAGTGCTTTAAGCACCTAAGAACATTAGCAGAGGATGGATAAGGCACTGACGTTTTTATTTCTTAGATAGAAAGTTAGAAATCAAAGTTTATCATGGAATAGGTTATGTATCACGAAAACCCAAAATACTCAAAATCAAGGGAACATAGTCGCTCTCTCCAGATGGAGCAGTCCAAAGTGGCTACATTTCCAGGGAACGGACTTCTCAGTCTTTGCTCCACCATTCTTTGCTGTCCGAGATGTCTTCGGGCTCCTGCTCACATCACACTAAGGCATCGAGATGAAAGAGTATTGCCTGCTTTTAAGAAAATTCTGGAAAAGGCCAGGACAAAAGTTCCATGGTTGGAAGCCTACCTTGATCAAGGGCTGGGGAGAGGGCAATTGAGACAGAGAAGGGCCATTATGACAGTGTTGGTTGGAAGGGATCTCTGTGATGGGAGATGTGTGCTGAAAGTGGACAAAGGACCAAACATGATTTTATTCCCTGCCAGGTGTTTTGAAATTATGTGTGGTGATAGTAAATGTCTCTCAGTTTCTATATTGCAAACTGTAATATGAGAGGGGGGTGGGGGGTGGGTAAGGGGAGGGGGAGGGGGAGGGAGGGAGGAAGAGAGAGGGGGAGGGAGGAGAAGGTGAGAGTGGTAGGAGGCAGCAAAGAATTTGCTATGGAAAGCAATGTATTAGAAAAAATTTGATAAGTAGTAAAGTCCTGGTAGAATGATTATTTGGGGACTTTGGGGCCAGAGTTATAGTAGTGGAAGGTTGTTGGCCTTGCACATGGCTGACCTGGTTTCAGTTCCCAGCATCCTATATTGTATGCTGACCACCACCAGGAGCAATTACTGAATGCAGAACCAGGAGAAAACCCTGAGCATTGCTGGATGTGGCTCAGAAACCAAAATGGAAGAAAAGATATTTGGAGATTTTATAATGATTATGCTTGATTTGAAAAACTAAATTAGAGTTGCAATAGAAACATTTTATTCCCTGCCAGGTGTTTTGAAATTATGCATGATGAAATCCAGGTTTCTAGATAGTAAATGTCTTTCGGTCACTTTTTATTGTAACCTCTCAATTTTAAGAAAACTGCCATGCAGATTTCTTTCCTGTGAAGACTGAGTTGTTCTGCTGACATATGAAGAGCAGAAGGACCAGGGGGTCTAGCTTCATGGTTGAGTGTTTGTCTTATGTGTGTGAGGACCACCAGCAGCACAAAGGGGGAAAAATTGACTGTCTGAAGAACCAGAGCTAATGCCCAGAAACGCGCTAGTTTCTGTATGCAGACTTGCCATAAATACACAGTCACTTAGTCTTTAGCTTTACTTACTGAGTTTTGACACTTACACTTTACTGTGGTAAAAATTAGGAGATGACTTTTGATTGTTACTCTTTTTAGTTGAAACAAAAACTATGCAACTAATAATTCAACAGTTGGGTAAACAGTTGGCCTGAATACATTAGCTGATTTTAAATATTTCTACATTATGTCTTAATTGCTATAAAAGCCCTGTTCTGTCCTGTATTTTTTTGATATCTGTGACTGTGATTTATAGAATTAATCTTGCTGTGTTTATACAAAAGAACAAGCCAGGTTTGTTCTAAGCCATCTGGCAAAGTTTTAAAATGAAGGTGGAGAGAAAACTATGTTTCTATAACTTGCTTTTTGTAAGAATCAGATTCTAATTCTACAGAGGTGATTGAATAAATGTATTAGCACAGCAGGTAGAGTGTTTGCCTTGCTTGCGGCCAACCCGGGTGAACCGAGTTCGATTCCTCCGCCCCTCTCGGAGAGCCTGGCAAGTTACCGCGAGTACCTCGCCTGCACGGCAAAGCCTGGCAAGCTACCCATGACGTATTTGATATGCCAAACACAGTAACAATAAGTTACAATGGAGATGTTACTGGGCCGCTCAAGCACATCGATGAACAACGGGAGGGCAGTGCTACAGTTCTATAAATTACCAGTAAACTTGAAGCAAGTTAGCTGTTCTTTAATTCACTTTAGAGGTAAGTGGAATTGAAGTATAATAATCATTGTTTTGACCATTTCTTGTTAATTATCTTTCAATCTTAGGTGGTACTTCGCTGTTATTTCTGTTTCTGGAGTTTTTGCAGTGACTTTCTCCGTGGTATTTGCATATGTAGCAGATATAACCCAAGAACACGAAAGAAGTATGGCTTATGGACTGGTAAGTATTTATCCTACACCTTTGTATCTGATGGAAAGATGTAGAAAAAATGTTTTATGACTTAATGTTTTGTTGAGAGCGGGGGTTTAAAGCCACACCGGGAGTGTGGAAGTGCTCAGGGCTTTCTCCTGGTGGGGTTAAGGGACCATATGTGAGGCTGGGGTCAAACCTGGCTTGGCTGTGTTGCCCTCCCCACTGTGCCACCTCTCCAGCCCAGGATACCTCTGCATTCGGATTGGACTTTCTTAGCTCACTGTCTTGCACCTGTGACCTTGCATCCCTCCCTGGCCTTTGCACTGAGGGTCATTGATCACCTCCTTCCCAGCTGGGAGCCCCAAGTTGTGCTCAGGTGCAAGATCCTCTGAGACCCCAAGTCGCCGCGTGTCGCCGCGTTTCATTTGCTAGGGCTGTCCTGCTCAACTGTCTCCAGGAGAGACCGTTTTAACCACATTTCTGTCAGCCCCCAACCTCTCCAGGGCCTGACCTTGGGCAGACACAAAGCCATTGTCTATCTCAGTAGTTGGCAGGACCTTCACTTAAATGAAATGTAGTCTCCGTGTCTGGCTTCTTGAACACTTAGTCTTTTGAGGTTCAATCATGTCAGTACATGTGTAAATTGTTCCTTTGTTGTGTGGTTTTTTCGTTGTCTGGTATATGGATACATGCATGAGGACATACACCCTCATGTTATTCTTGTGTTATTTTTTCTCAAATGTTGCCTTTTCTTTTTTTTTAATTGGAGCCATTCCCACATTCCCAGCAGACCAGCCTGAGTTTTGTGTGTTGGAGCTAGGTACCTAACTAATCTATTCACCGTGATTTTTTTCAGGTCTCAGCAACATTTGCTGCCAGTTTGGTAACCAGCCCTGCAATTGGAGCCTACCTTGGGCGAGTGTACGGAGACAGCTTAGTGGTGGTCCTGGCTACAGCCATAGCTTTGCTGGATATTTGCTTTATCCTGGTTGCTGTGCCAGAGTCACTGCCTGAGAAGATGCGGCCGGCATCGTGGGGAGCGCCCATTTCCTGGGAACAGGCTGACCCCTTTGCAGTAAGTTTAGGCTATGTCCTTCTCTGCCAAAACTGAATGATAATTTAATAGGGCACTAATATTTTGTTGTAGCTGTTCTTTGGTGGAAACAAGTTGGTGATCGGAGGGGAAAATGTTATTTTTAAATCCATTTAAGAATAGCTTGGGAAAGATGTGTTTAAAAAAAAAAAGATAACTAGCTACTTGTATATACACTGCTGAAAAATATCACTGCAATTCTTGAGACTGGTCAGTATTTTGATATAAAACCTTTTATCCGATCTTTTTCTTGTTCTAGTCCTTAAAAAAAGTGGGCCAAGATTCCATAGTGCTGCTAATCTGCATTACGGTGTTTCTCTCCTACTTACCGGAGGCAGGCCAATATTCCAGCTTTTTTCTATACCTCAGACAGGTAAAATTCTACTCTGTCAAGATGGACTTTTCTTACATTGTTTAGTGCCATAATAGCAAAATATTTAACTTTGAATGAGCTGTTATATTAGAGTGGTACCATTATTTAAAATCGCAGTCTATTGGAATTAACTTTGTACTTAATGCTGCTGATGTTCCTTATGCTTTTCTGTTAAGACTTGGGCTTAAGCAAAAAGATAGTTTCCCCATAATATATGTGGTTTGAGTTTACTTGTATATTGTTTATAGTTACTGAAATTAATTCACCTGCTCCAGTCTCTTTACTCCTATTTAGAGTACGTATTAATAAATCAGCTAGCCAAAATGAGAGCATTTGGCACTAACCTTACAAAGCAGAGATCAAACTTTCATCAGTAAGAAGCCCAAAATGGTATATAGTATATAAAATGAATTCTGAATGCTGTTAGCTGTCTGTAATTTAATCAGTTTGATTTAAGTGATTTAGACTTAATCTTAAGTTGAATAGAAATTTTTTTTAGGATATTAGTAGTTCTGGCTTATAGTGGAAGCCAGATACTTCCTCCTATGCATTCTTGGGTTATCAAGATTTGTTTTTCTTGCCAATTTTATATAGTCTGTTAGAACAAATCAATATTAGGACAAAACAGTAGCTTCTTTTGTATTCTGTTTGTTGTACTTTTTCATTTATTGTTATTTTTTCTGAAAACCTTCTAGATAATGAAGTTCTCCCCGGAAAGTGTCGCAGCGTTCATAGCGGTCCTCGGGATCCTCTCCATCATCGCACAGGTGGGTCCCTGCGTGACTGTGTGTGGCACAGAGGGTGGCCTGCTGACTGTGCTCGGTGAGCAGATCTTAGTGGCATCACTGGTGTTTGTAGGTTTAGAAACTCGATTGTTAGTATGATAAGATTTGGGGGACTTACATATTAAACAATAAACGATGTATAAACAAGAGTTTAATATTTATCCTATTCTGCTATTTATTCATCCAGCAAATATTTACTTAATACCTCTCATGTGTCCAAGCACTGGAGATATGTAGTAAATTTTTTTAATACAGTTTTGTGGGATAGAAAATGAATGTGTGTCAGTGCAAACTTAGCAGTTGTAATGAAAATGATGAAGGGCTCAGGGGGCTCTCATGCGATTGGGGCAGGGTTTGTTTTATCTGGCAGGGTTCGGAAAGCCTTGTTGACCAAGATAACTCTTGGGCAGAGACCCACAGGAAAGAGGAAGCCTGGGACTGTTTGGGGGATCAGAATCCTCAGCAGTGAAAAAGGAAACTCGAAGTGACTGTGCCTGACTTGTGGAAGAAGTAGCCAGGGGGCCAGTTTTAGTGTGTGGTATGACGGGAAATGGGGTCTGGGTTTGAAGAGACAGTGGCCCTGAGGGCCTGCAGCCTGTGGCTGGCGGGGAGGGTTTGGAGTCAAGGAGCGAATGACATCCAGCTGTCCTGGAAATCCAGTGGTGGTTTGATGAAGCAGAGGTGAATTAACAAAGGAAGTTAAATTTTCTTCAGAGGTATTTCTTCTGCCTCTAAACAATCTCTACTTCACAATCAAAATTTTTTTTTCTCAGTCTTCTTTCTGTGAAAATGCCCATTTCTGCTATTTAGCTTTTGCTTTTTTTGCAGTGGTGCAGATGATATATTCTACACCTTCTATCCTCTCTCCTACAGAGAGAGAGAGAGAGAGAGAGAGAGAGAGAGAGAGAGAGAGAGTGTGTTTGGTTTTATTTAGCTCTTCGGGATGTGGGGAGGGATAGCTGTGGGCACATCCAGATTGCTTCGTGCACAGGTGATTCTGTGGTGCCGGGCTTGGCCCACAGAGCTGTCCCCGTGACTCCTGATAGTTGCAGTTTATGTCATTAGCGCAACTAAAATATTAAGTAGAACAGGTGTTAGAAGGCTAAGAAATGACCTAAATTCTTGTTTGTGACACCATTGACCCCCCTCTCTCAGGATGGTCAGTGTCTTCACGCTGCTTCGCAGGACAGGGCTGGCCGTGGACCAGTTTATGCCTCTTTTCCTGCTTGTCCTTGGATCTTCATTTCTGCTACTGCTTCCTGTTTGTTCCTCTACTCTAATTTTCCCTTCTCTGAGCTCCCAGAGCACGTGGTCATTTCTGAACTTGTGCAGAATACAGTGTAGGCAAAGTTTTTACTTATTTATTGTTATTTTCCCCATGGTCGACTGACCACCCTGTAGAGCTCTGAGTAGGTTGTGAGTCAGGCTTATATCACATTCTCTGGAGTCAATGTAGCACCCTGCCCTGTCCCGGCAGGTGCTAAACTAAAGTTCAGAGGGATTTTTCTGCAGGGACTAGCAGTCACACACTTGGCCTGCGGTGCTTGCATGCAGTTGATTGCATTGCAAACTTTCCTGTCGTGCTGGGAATCCCAGACGGATGAGAACTGCCATCTCGCATTTCCAAGGCTGGCACTTGGCCCCTGAGCGATCCCTGGGCCCATTACATAGTGTTGGAATGCTTTAAAATTAGCATTTAAAATGGCCGGTGTGATCCGAAAGTGCAGATGTGCTGGTATTAGGTCTAGTAACACTGCACAGACCCATCAGTCAGAGTCAAGTATTTCCTGTCCCCGTTTGGGCTTTTTGGTTTGCCTTAATTCCTATCACTTCTTTGTCTCTAGACAAAGAATAATAATGCATCGTAGTAAACCAGGGTTTACTGATTGCATGGGTTTAGTGCTCCACATTCCTCCATGCTCTCATTTGGGGTGGTGGCTCCCAAGTAGAAACCCTCCGGCCAACCCTGAGCTGACGCAGCTGCTGTGCACTCATATGACCAGAACACAGGGCCTCAGGTAGGCTGCCGAGGTCTCCGCTGAGCCGCCCTGTCTCCCGGAGTGGCCTCCGTGGTTTCTTTCCCGCCACGCCATGCCACGCCACGTCCAGTATGCCCATGCAGAGTCTCGCCTGTCAGCTGTAACCTCAGAATCAGTTGTGAATCCAGGCGTTACTCTCCGCGTCTGCTGCAGGAGCCCAGGTCAGCCGTGGGCAGTGGACTCAGGTCTGCTTCCGTGCTTCTCACTCAGTCTGCCAAAGTGACAGTGTCACCGTGGCTCTTGTTTAAAATTTACTTTCTGTTGTAACTAAGATGAGGCTCTTGCTGTGACCTCATTTTCCTCCACCCCACCTGCTGCTGAGCTGGTTTGGGACCTTTGAACTTGCTGCCCGGAGGGCGGGAAGCGGGGACGCCCCCCCCCTCCCCGCTTTGGGCCCTGGAGCAGCAGTGTGCCTCTGACCTGCCCCCAGGCTTCCACTGCCCTGGACTCCAGAAGCTTCGCTCCCAGATCCCCTTCCCAACAGCTTGAACCCGAAACTGCGTGGTTCCATGAGTACATTTCTGTGTGTCTGCCCTCACCTGTCAGGTCATCTTTTTTGCTGACATACCTTTGACCTGTTCTCTAACCTTTACGTCAGTGTACTCCGAAGCTCGAAGTTGGATATTGTAGAAATTTGGTAAATACTTGACTGACTGACCACAGCGGATGACAGTTCATGGTTTGTTAACTAGCTGACTCATCTTAGTTATGTCATTTAGCCATTGGAATTAGTTCTCTCAGTTCCAAAATCGAGTTATCTTAAGCTAAGAAACACTGAATCTTTTCGGCCTTGCACACTGCGTATATTGATTTCCTCCGTGGCTGTGGTGGCGGGAGGGCGCAGTCCAGCAAGGCTCCAGCCTAGGACAGCTCAGTCTGATGACAGCTTACGTGATGGAAGAGAAAATCTCAGAGAACAAAGTTCAGCAGCTTGGAAAAGACTTATTTGGGCAGGAAAAATAGTACAGTGGGTAGTAGAATGCTTGCTCTGCACCCGGCCAACCTGGGTTCCATCCCCAACATCCTATATGGTCCCTCAAGCATCGCTGAAAGCAGAGCCAGGAGTAAGCCCTGAGCATTGCTGGGTGTGGCCCAGCACCCAACTATGCATTCCCACCCCCATGCCCCCAGCATCTGCTTTCCACTGGCTTGTGATCAAACCTTATTAAACCTGTAGACTGTCTCAAAGATTTTTCTTTTTTTTTTTTTGCTTTTTGGGTCACACCCGGCGATGCTCAGGGGTTACTCCTGGCTCATGCACTCAGGAACTGTTCCTGGCGGTGCTCAGGGGACCATATGGGGTGCTGGGAATGGAACCTGTGTCGGTCATGTTGGCAGCGTGCAAGGCAAACGCCCTACCCACTGTGCTATCGCTCCAGCCCCTGTCTCAAAGATTTTTAACCCTGCTTTTGACAGTTGTAAATTTACAGTATCAGCCAGTCATCAAATAGTGATTCTCAAGTGATTTTTGTTTCTTCCTCTATGGATTTATAAGTTTATTTTATATATTTAACGTTGTTGTTGTTGTTGTTGTTGTTATTATTACTATTGGGTTTGAGTCACACCAGAATGCTCAGCTTACTCCTGGTCAGTGCTGATCGTGATCACTCCTGCTCTAAAATTTTAATTAGAAAGGAACAAAATATTTTTATTGATCCTATATCATTTCTTAACGATGGAGCGATAGCACAGCGGTAGGGCGTTCGCCTTACAAGCGGCCAACATGGCCGACCCGAGTTCGATTCCTCCGCCCCTCTCGGAGAGCCCGGCAAGCTACCGAGAGTATTCGATATGCCAGACACAGTAACAACAAAAGTCTCCAATGGAGACGTTACTGGGCCCGCTTGAGCAAATCGACGATCAATGGGAGGGCCTTTACCTTTACCTTTTAGCATTGAGAGAAAACCCACCGGTTCATAATACCCTATTAAATTCAAAGCTCACTGCTAAAGTCTTTATGTAATTCTCTAATACATATGACAAACTTGTAGATTATGTTTATCACCATTTGTAAGAGACAGAACTAAGTGTCAGAGTGAATTGTCTTGCGTAGGCCTGGCAAGCTCCCCGTGACGTATTCGATATGCCAAACACAGTAACTGACAAGTCTCACAATGTTACTGGGCCCACTCTAGCAAAATCGATGAACGGGAGGACAGTGACAGTGACAGGATTTATGATCTGCTCTGTACAAGGCTGTGTTCTTAGTTATATTGTATTGCCCCCCCAGTCATTTATTAAACTGATTGTAAAAGCATAATAATCTCATCAAAAATTAAAAGCCAGAGTGATAGTCCAGGAGGTAAGCACTTGCCTTGCATGCTGCTGACCCCAGTTCCATCTCCAGCTCTGGGGTTACTCCTGAGCACAACAGGGACTGGCCTGGTGCCTCCTTTCCAGAAGGGAAAAAGCCGCCCTCTGAACTAGACAGATGGATAAGGGATAAAGTGCTTGCCTCGCAGGCCCAGGCAGACTGTGGCTTAGTCCCCAGAGCCAAACACCCTCCCTTTCCCTTCCACCCAACCTGTTTGCAGAGAGACAGGAGAAAGCCTCCAGCAAGATGGGTGTGGCCCTAAAAGAAAGAAGAGAAAAATGTCACTTATCTTTTCCTCTTGGAAATCTGCCTTTTGCAGGTGAACATACACAAAGTGTCCCCTTGCGGTAGCCAAGGCAGCTGCCACCTCTGTCACTAGCTATCATCCTGCGCTGCTGGAAGGGCGGGGGGCAATGTGGGAAATACTGATTAAACAAGGGATAAATGTGTAACTGGTGAACTCGTTGAACTTTCTCCAGAAGAATCAGTATTTTTCATTTAATTTAATATAAATTCCACTGTCCACTGTCCTCCCGCATCGATTTGCTGGAGCGGGCCCAGTAACATCTCCATTGGAGACTTTGTTGTTACTGTGTCTGGCATATCGAATACGTCCCGGGGAGCTTGCCAGGCTCTGCCTTGCGGGCGAGATACTCTCGGTAGCTTGCCGGGCTCTCCGAGAGGGGCGGAGGAATCGAACTCGGGTCGGCCATGTTGGCTGCGTGCAAGGCGAATACCGCTCCAGCCCAATAGAAGTATATTGAATGGAAATTTCAGACTGTTTTCTTTTTCTCTGAATTTGTGTCAGTAGAAGACACAGAAATGGTCTCAGATGCTCAAGTAGTATAGCTGAAAAATCAAAATATGCAAAAATGTAATTGTCCTTTTATATTCTAGATCGAAAGAAGTCGTCAAATAATTTATAGTCTTCTGAGATTTCAAATGTTTGATGAACCATTTTGATTTTTTTTTTCTAGACCATAGTCTTGAGTTTACTTATGAGGTCAATTGGAAATAAGAACACCATTTTATTGGGTCTAGGATTTCAAATATTACAGCTGGCTTGGTATGGCTTCGGTTCAGAACCTTGGTAGGTACATTTTGCTCTTTTTCATACTCTATTTTGAAAGGTTTGAGGTATAATTGACAAAAACTTTTGCTTTTGTTTGCTTCACAATTCAGGCATATTAACTTCACTTTTTTATCTCAAAGCATCCACAATATAAATCTCACTTTTATACTTAACCATTCTAGAATGATTGGAGGATTCAGAAAGGGACATTTTATTCCTAAGGTTGGGGTTTTGAATGAGATTATTAAGCTTTGAATCTCTGAGCATTTAGTCTAGATTTGGTATTGGGGGGAAATGTGCGATTCTGTAGCAACAGTTCCCTGAAAGTTAGAGCCTTTCTTGCCTTTCATGTTTTTCTGGTGAGAGAGAGTTAAGTACCTACCATTAGTGCTCATTACCGAAACCAGCACACAAACCAGGAGAGAGAAAAGCTGTTCTGTGGTTCTGGCTGTCTGCCAAAGAAAGTCTGCCAGTTTGGCTTCCTGAAGGCACCAGGATGGACCATGCTGGTGCCCGATGGCTCCTCAGCTCCCGGTGCTCAGGGCACAGGTCTAAACAGCACAGTTGATACTGCTCCACGCAGCTGAATGCCTGTCCATGGTTAGCTGGGAGTAAACACCAAGTGTGTGTACAGCTGTGTGTGGTTTTGCGTTATATTCTGCACCTCTCCCCACCCACTCCAGACTGTAGTAATTCCCACCACATTTTACAGTTTGGAACATGGTAGTCCAACATAAAAGCTCATCATTTCTGTAAATAGACATTACAAGAAAATATCTTGTCACTAGAATTTCTTGTATTTCTGTTTCTAGAAATTTACTGAAAATGGTTCAGTAAGAAGTAACACTTTTAAAATGAGTTGCCCAGAGTCACACAGTAGTAGGAGACAAGTACAGTGTTACCTTTTCCTCTGTAAAACCCTTTCAACAGTTAGAGTTCCTTGATTTTAAGAATGTATTCTGACCTTGACATACACAGTAGAGAATAACCACTCGTTGTCTTGCATTCCATCTCTAGGATGATGTGGGCAGCGGGGGCCGTGGCCGCCATGTCCAGCATCACATTCCCAGCTGTCAGTGCCCTGGTCTCAAGGACTGCTGATGCTGACCAACAAGGTATGTTTATGAGCATAGCCAGGTGTGGCCCCCTACAAAGTAAATCAGTTAAAGCAAAGAATATTTTGATCCTATGTTCTATCACTAGATACTCTCCCTTTGCCTCCCTTAAATCCTGAAACATTAAATTATGTATCATCATGAACAGAGAGAAGTCCGCTCTGCGCAGGAATG
Source organism: Sorex fumeus (assembly GCF_029834395.1). Classification (NCBI taxonomy): domain Eukaryota; kingdom Metazoa; phylum Chordata; class Mammalia; order Eulipotyphla; family Soricidae; genus Sorex; species Sorex fumeus. The sequence goes on from NW_026606188.1 coordinate 31,374,635, forward strand.
TCCCCTTCAGCTGGGAATAAGGAACCCCTTCACTCCGGGGTTTCCCTTTTCACTTTCATGATTCCTGAATAAAACAATTTTACTTCAAAAACTTTAAAAGCAAAAAAGAAAGAAAAGCAGATTCTAGGGTGTTATTAATGGACAATATATAATCTTGTCTCAATTTGAATATGAGGTGCAGCTTATCTGTTGAAGGGGAGAGACAGAGGGTTCCTCTCAGGCAGTGTTGAGGCAGCCAAAGGGCCCCCAGGGGGTTCTAGGCAGTTCACCCTTGGGGATTGAGCATGTGGTGTGGTGCCCTGCAACAGTGCTAGAGGCTATTTGTGCCAGGGACACACGGGGATGCTACTAAAATGTAGGCACTGGCCCCAGGACTTGCTCACTCTGGCCTCCCAAGTGACCTTTTGCTAGAAAATTTAGTGATTAAGATTGGCTGTCTTCCAGACCCTCGTGTATTCCTGTCAAGGGAGCGGAGTGGGGGCTCACCTGACAGTGCCCGGAGGCATTCCTTGGCCCTGGGCTCAAGCTCACTCCGGTGCTGCTCCAAGACCACGTGTGGTGCTGGGGATTCAGACCCACGGTTGTAGCTGCACACACACAGGCGAGCACCTTAGGCCCTGTATTCTCTCTCTGGCCTTGTCCCCAGTGTTTTGACTGGGTCAAATATTTTTTAAAATGCTATCACAATCAGCTTATGACTTATTAGCAGGCCTTTTCTCAAGCCACTTACCACTTAAGTGTTTATTGCCGTATGCTGGACATCTTTATATATACTCAGACATTTTTGTAAAATTTTTTGGGCACCACACCACATGAACAGCAAACATGTCTAGATGCAGTTTTGGTGGGAGCATTTGGTTATTGCAATAAGTGACCAGTCATAATTCTCAAAAAAAATCTGTTTGTCTAGTCATGAGAAAAAGGAGCACAACGGTGGCCACCTGTGTGACAAAGAAGAAAAAACTAGTGACCACAACAAATTGCCTTTTGAATTTGACAGGTCCTTAAGACAAATTAAAACTCACCTTATTAAAAGCTCCTATATTTAAATGGAAGTGAGGGCTTTGGGGGGTAGGAGGGAGGCGGGGTTGGGGAGGGGTCCACCCAGCCAATGCTCAGGGGTTACTCCTAGCTCTGCACTCAGGAATCACTCCTGGAAGATTTGGGGGGGAAACATGGCATGCCAATGACCAAACCAGGGTCAGCTGTGTGCAAGGGAACTGCCTTACCCTGCTGTACTGTCATTCCAGCTCGTAAATGGAAATGTTTAACAAGATCATGCTGATTTTTAGGCAGGGAACTTCTAAAAGGTGAAAATAAAGTGCTTTTGCCTACTTGATTTTTTTTCTGAATCACCATGATACACATTTCAGACTACCACTGTCTCTAGTTCTTCCCTCCCTCTCCCCCCCCCCACCCCCCGCCTCTAAGGCAGGAATCTCTCTTCCCCTCTTCCTCCTCCCCCCCTTTTGGGCATTAAGTTCTGAAAGATTATCGTTTGTCCCTTTACCTACTTCCACTTTATTTGTGTGTGTTGGAGCCCCAGCTGCTTGTTATCATGGCTGACTCCTGGCTCAGCACCCTGGGTCGCTCCTGGTGGGCTTGGGGGACCATATGTAGTATCAGGAATTGAACCCAGGTCAGCCACATGCCAGGTTAAGGGCCCTTCTCGCTGTATTATCTCTCTGGACTCCTGCTCAGTTAGACCTAACTGAGTTCACCTCCACCCACACCTAAGCTTCTAAGTAATTTTGGTTTTGGTGTTTTGGTTTGGGGGCACAGTGATGTTCATGGCTTACTCCTGGCTCTGCACTCAGAAATTCCTCCTGGCGGTGCTCAGGGGACCATATGGGGTGCTGGGGATCAAACCTGGGTTGGCCATATACATGACAAATGCCCTACCTGCTACACTATCACCTGGATCCTCTAAGTAATGTGTAATTCCATCACAGTAAGTTGCTGGTGCAGATACAAACTTTGCATTCATATTGTGATTAAATACTTACCCTGTGGTAGAAAAAAGAAAAGTTGTGTCCTAAGGCCATAATTTATTTTTTTTAGGTGTTGTTCAAGGAATGATAACAGGAATTCGAGGGTTGTGCAATGGTTTAGGACCAGCTCTCTATGGATTTATTTTCTACATATTTCACGTGGAACTGAAAGAACTACCAATGACAGGAACAGACTTAGGAACGAACACAAGTCCGCAGCACCACTTTGAGCAGGTAACTTCATCTGTGACAGAAATGGAATTTATTTGACCCAGCTGAAAGATGTTAGTGTTTGCTCACTGAAGCTTTTATGAATGCTTTACATTTGATGAAACGCTTGAAAAAACTCACCATAGGAAACTGTATTCTCCTGTTTGCCTCGTTGTGAAGTTGGTTCCGCACATTTCATTTTTCCCTTCAAACTAAAGCTGACTTAGATGCCTTCGTGTATACCTAAGGTCACAGAGCATTGTGCTGCCATTGCCCTCCTCTGTGCAGCTCTGAGTAAGCTGCCTTCTGTGTGAGGACCAGTTCGCTACACCGCCCCACCCACCAACCCCCTTACAACTGAAAAGGGGGTTGGTTTTATTCTTTTGTTTAATCCACTTTTATTTCCACATTTGAACTGATGATCAGTGACAAGGAAACTACAACTGAAAATGTTAACGGCAAACAGCCTTATTTTAGCCAGTGCAAACAGCTTCGTTAGCTTCCTTGTTTATTTAGAATTCTACCTAACCCTCAAACCAGCTAAGACTACTTTTAAATAAAACAGAATGTGGGTTATATACAGGTAAAACTGGCAGTGCAAGTTTTGCCAAGCATGTAATTTTGGATGGAGCAGTCATTGTTTACCTCTTCACATGGTAATAGGAATCACTTTCCTTTAGTCACTAGAGATATAATTATCCTAGAGAATATAAAACAAGAAAATTGGTCCTTGATTCGGCTGCGCACACTTAATATTGTCTGCTACGTCGCTGCTGTTTAGACCTTTCTGTTGAGACCAAAGGTGTAGTACAGGGTTCCAGGCCTTGCATGTGGCAGATCAGCTGCAGCAAGCCCCAAGTACCATCGCCAACCTGCTGGGCAGAAGCTCCTTGAGTTTCCTGAGTACTGTGTGGAGGCTCCCCTCTCCCACCCCTTCGACCCCCAAACACTAAAACAATAAATTTTCTACTTTCCTCTTGAAAAAAAAAAAACCTCGTAAGATCAGATTTGTACCATGACAAATTTAGTATTTTTGCGTAGACTGTTTAAAAAATAAAAAAAAAAACCCTTTTGGTGCTATTCTTTTAGTTATTATTAGTGCTGGAATTGTATCTTGAAAAGCATGTATGTCTCCTTTGTCCTGGAATGGGAATGCTTTTTCTGTGATTTTGAGAATTGCCGCTGTCTCATAATTCACAGCAGTTATTACTAAAAGATAAGCAATTTCTTTTAAGATGTCTGCACAGAAATTCTGTTTCTTCTTCCTCAGAATTCCATCATCCCTGGCCCCCCCTTCCTCTTCGGAGCCTGTTCAGTCCTGCTGGCCCTGCTTGTTGCCTTGTTTATTCCGGAACATACCAATCTAAGCTTACGGTCCAGCAGCTGGAGAAAGCACTGTGGCAGCCACAGCCATCCTCACAGCACACAAGCACCGGGAGAGGCCAAAGAACCTTTACTCCAGGACACAAACGTGTGATGCCCGAAATCAGGAAGACTTTTTTATCCATGCCCAGGTCTTAGTTTTCACCTGTAGTTCTGGATGTACATTCCATTTCCATCTAAAATACACATTACGGTTGTCTTAAGAAATGTATCTGCATGAACTCCGTGGGAACTAAAGAAAGAACCGGTCAGTTTTCCAAAGATGTTACAATTTCTTTTGAAAAGAAACCTTTTGTTTATGAGCACCAATTTCTTGCCACTAAACTATTTGTTTTATTATATACATCCTTTAATTAAAAACTATATATGTAACTCCTTAGATCCTAGCAATGTCTCTGCTACCATTTCCTTCAGGTGTTGAGCTTTAACTCTATGCTGACACACAGTGAGACAGAGTACATGATACGGTTGTGGACTAGCTTAACGTTTTAAAATACTGAGTCAGATTTTAATATTGTAAAATCTTGGGTCAAATAATTCAAAGCCTTAATGCAGATGCACTAAAGAAACGGTAAATGAATTGTTTGCATTTTAAAAAGAACTCTTAAGAAAATAATATTAATCTGAATCATGTTTCAAGCTCATTTGTAGTAATTTTGTGTTACACATTATTCACTACTATTTTTGAAATGAAAAAAGTATCAGCCATTTAGAATTTAAATGGGGGTGTTTAAGAGCCTATGAATTTAATGCTGGCTCAAATTTGTCCCCCAGCTACTTACACCACTATTTTTTTCATGTTTGCATAATCATAAGAGCCTCAACACTTGAATACATAATCTGGAATTCTATAGTACAGCTGGTAGCCTTGAAACCGTTGGTGTGATCTCCATAGTAGATGAATATACATATACATATAGTGGCCTTTGAGGACTGCTGTCACAGTAACACTTTATTTACCCAGCTAATGTTTGTCCTAAATTTTCAGGACCCTAGGAGAGAGCTTTATACAATTACTGATGTGAATTTCTTCTCTAAAGTGTATATTTTTGTGTCCAGTTATATTATTTAAAAAAGTGTTACTTTGTAAAAATTGTACATAAAGTATTGTATAGTTTACACTGTTTTCATCTTGTGCGTGGTTATTGCTTAATGCTTTTTAAACTTGGAACATTCACTATGGATAAGGTCTTAAATGTAAATATTCTGTTAATAAAATTAAATATTTTAATGATTTTTTAAAAAAGAAAGTCTTGATCTCTGAGTATCTCTAGGGCTGAGTCTGGCTTTGTTTGTTACCTAATAGTTTTTGCAGTAACAAGTCAAAGCTTGATGTTTTCTCCCTGTGAATCCATTTCCATTCCCTGACCATTTCTTCCCCAACTGAAAAATAGGAAGACAAAGCAAAGAAAATAAGCCCAACAACCTAGTTCACAATTAACTGAAACAAATTTATAGGCAGAAAAGAAAAATTGTTGATTATGATGATGTTTTATACACTTTTTACATGTCATATTTCCCAGATATTAACATTTTATTAATATTAAAGCTGTTTACAAAATACATTAAATGCAACATTCTGATTATTAACACATGTACAATTTTACACTGTAAAACAATTTCAAATAAGTTTAAGAGGTAGAGCACACTTGTATATATGCATATATATATACATACACCCTTAATACAAAAAAAACAGTCTAGCAGTTTTATAAAAATTATCTCCATCCCATCTTCTGGAACATTCCAGTTTTTCGTGTTTGGTTGTGGAATGGAAAGAAAAATTATGGGGAGGGACTGCACCCCAGAGGGGCTCTCACTCCGGGCCCACTATAGGGAGCAGATGTGCTGGTGATGGACCTGAGTGCACAGCAAGCACTTTACCTGCTGGCATGCTGCCCGGCTGCAAAAGGAATTCTTTAAAAAGGGAAGAACTACTGCATATTAGTTGTCTTCTTCAAACCCTGTACTCATTTATATTACAGCTATTTACAAGAAAGCTGATTCTAGGTTTCTTTGCAGAACACAAGTGCTTTTACGTCACTGTAACCAAGTATCCTTACGAATAAGATACATCTAAGTGAGGAAAAAAGAAAATGCCTAATTGTGGTTACTAACATTTTAGTTTAAGTCCACTTGAAATTACCAATAGTTTCAAAACAGTATGCTGCAATGTCATAACTTAAAATTTTAGTCAGGATTCTTTGTCTTACTGGGAACTTAGTAACAGGAATGTTACTTGAAATACTTTCCTGTTTTAATATGGTCCTTGAAAATAATTATTTAAATATCGTGAGCACTAGCCATCTATGCAAAGACAGAATCGATTTAGGAATTTCTTTTCTTTTTTTTTTTTTTTTTTTTTTGCTTTTTGGGTCACACCTGGTGATGCACAGGGGTTAATCCTGGCTCATGCTCTCAGGAATTACTCCTAGCGGTGCTCGGGGACCATATGGGATGCTGGGAATAGAACCTGGGTCAGCTTCATGCAAGGCAAATGCCCTATCCCCTGCGCTATCGCGCCAGCCCCCAGATTTAGGGATTTCTCAAGAAGCCAAGAAGAAATAGGGCCTTTAGCAATTCTGGGTGAATTTTTAATAATGCCTAATTTTCCTCAAGGAACAATTCTTACTTGAAATTTCCAGTTACAGAGGAAGAGAAGAATATTTTAACAGTCTTTCATTTTGCCTGCTTCAGTAACTATACTTTCAAATGAGCGTGTCTGGGGCCAGAGAGATGGTATAGGGTTAAGGTCCTTATCGTGCACACCACCTTCCAGGCTGGATTGTCCGTACTGCCTGACCACCACCAGGAGGGCACCGCAGTGGGCACAGCCTCTCAGTACCAAGTGTGAATTCCCAAACAAAGCGAAAACCACTTAATATATTAAAAAAAAAAAAACCCACAATGAATGTTATGTTCTTAGAGAAAAGATTTTGGTAGCACAGATTCTTCAAGTTCCACATATTCAGATTTAATTGCATAAAAAATTAATGAAATGCCAATGAAAACTAAAAACTGGATGTGTGTGCAACAACAGGGGAGGGAAAGAGCCACTCTGAAGCAAAAGGCGGTGCCGGGAGGGGCCAGGGAAACATAGGAAGCACCACAAACGTGCCTCAGGCAGGCAATAGAGTCTGGCACAGAGACCAGCTGGGGGGTGGGAGGGACTCTGGGGCTGGCATCATCTAGACCCTGGAGAAAGAATCGTGTTGGAATATTGTGTGCTTGAAACTCAGTCACGAATAACTTTGTCAATCATGGTGCCTCACAAAAATATCTTTAAAATATATATAAATAAAATAAAGTTCTCTAAAAAAAAGTTTGGATGTGTAGGCTTTCAAGAAGCTTTAAAATCTTTGTAACTCAGTTTACTGAGTTAAATAGCTAAATCAAGTTATACACCTAGTCACACATATGCATTGCAATATAGTGATTAGAATTTAATCAAACATAATAGTGAAGGATTTTGTTTGGTTTGCGTTTTGGCTTTTGGGGTCACATCCAGCATGATTGCTCAGGGGCTACTCCTGGTTCTGCACTGAGGAATTACTCCTGGCAGTGCTTAAGGAACCATATGGGATATTGAGGACTGAACCTGGATCAGTTGTGCACAAGGCAAAAACCCTCTTCGCTATACTATTGCTCCGGACCCTAGTTGAAGGTTTTAAAAGAAATACTTGGTATGAAAAATTCATTTCATTTAAGGTAATTTCAGTAAGTACCCTTTACAGTAAATAATAATATAGTCCCCTGAAAAGATAATTTTTATTTTACCAATGAAAATAGCATTCTTTGGCTTCAGATTACTTCTGTGCAGGTTTTAATTTACCTGCATAGTATGATTAGAAAGTCTCTTAAAGGTAAAGACTCTTTCCTTAAAATTTCTAAGAATGTGTAAGGACTAGTTTAGTAACATTTGTACCAGTCCACAAAACATTCTAAGCTCACAAATTAAATGTGTTGGTTACTCAGAATCCTCACCAATCTCCAAGCACAAATTTACCTTTCTAAACTTCTACCATCAATGACAATATCCTGAAGGAGCCAGCGGTCTACCAGCGGTCTAATCCAGTAGCTCCAGTAAACACGGAAAGATGCTTGTTTCGATTCCATCAAGTTAATATATTCAGAAAGCAGCTGAATTTCTCTACTAAGGCAAGACGATACTCAGATCAGCTGCTGGGTGGCTGAGCGGGAAAGTAGGCGGACGCTGGGGAGGGGAACCCCGCTGCTTTGGCGGGCTGCAGTGCTGCTAGCGTGCATTCTTTGGGGTGCTCTGCAAAGGAGGGCAAGGACACTTGATTTCCCCTGGTCTTTACACGCATGTAATTTTAAACAATGAACAATTCTTTTCAGAAGTGTCATTTTACCTGGATTACTGAACAGATTTTGGCTGAGCCCGCGTAAAGGAATGCTATCTTCCCTCTTCTTCAGATACTTAGGTTCCAGCCCTGAACTTTCACCACTACAAAGAAAAAAAAGTAATTCGCTTATTTTAATCAAACGTTACTTTTTAAATAGTTGTTCTGATTGTCATCTCATATATAGATACTATATATAACGATGCTAATACTCGACATTTGCTCAAAAACAAATCACATACTTAATAAGTTTCTTATACAGATAAGTTAGCAATACTTTACCAGGAAGGAGTAATCTATAGAGTCAGAGAAATGGCACCGGGACTGAGGAACCTGCTATGTGTGTGGCTGCTCCTGGTTTAGTCCCCGGCGCCACATGGTGCCGTGAGCACTGCCAGCTGTACCCCTGCTGGCCCCCAGAGAATTAGAGGGGTTGCCTGGTAACCCCACCACTGACCAACACTCCAGAGCTGGATCTGAGCACTGAACTGTCTGTACCCCTATACCAGACAGAGCATTCCCAGAAACGGGCATCCAGCCCCCTTAACAATACTTGGGAGGTCCCAAATAATAAACATTAAAAGAACCATTTTAATAGTATCTCACCCTTTCCTACCGTCTTTCTAAAGTTGATTTTCTAGTAGTGATAATAAAATGTTAAAGGCTCTTGCAAATCAATAACATTGCAGACTTAGAATTATTAGTGACTTTCCCCCCCAATTTTTAGAAAGCAAGTAGTCAAATAGGTGTTTTAAAATTTTGACATTCTTTTCAAGCTTTATTATGCACTGCCACTTTTCTCCACCAATAACCAGCTCTAATCAAAAAAACCTAAAATAGTTGAATGGTCCTAATTTTAGACACTCAGTTATGTTTGATTTTGTACTACATAAAATCTTCTGCAAGTAAAACTTATCAGTGTATATGATATACTGAAATATATAATCATTATGGTATTCTACCAATAAGAATTTTCTAGGTGTACAGCTCTCAAAATGAGAAAGATGACAAAAGGGAATGCCCTGCCACAGAGGTAGGGTGGGATGGGGGATGAGGGGAGGGAGGGATACTGGGACTGGTGGTGGTGGAGAATGGGCATCATTGTATAACTGAAACCCAAGCACAAAAATTTGTAAGTCTACAACTGTACCTCATGGTGTTTCACTAATAAAAATCTAAGAAGGAAAAAAAAAAAAGAATTTTCTAGGTGTTCTTCCTCCTGAACAAGTATGAATTAAGTAAAACAATTATGTATGGGCTGGAGAGATAGTACAGTGAATAGAGCACTGGCCTTGCATACGGCCAAACTGGGTTTGACCCCTGGGGTCCCATATGGTCCCTGAGCACTGCCAGGAGTAATTACTGAGCACAAACTCAGGAATAAGACCCGAGCATTGTCAGGTATGATACAAAAACAAAAATCAATTATGTACATATCAGAACTTCAAAACAAGTTTTTGTTTTGGAGGCATATCCTGAATCAGCTGTATGCAAGTCAAATGCTCTACCCACTGTACTGTTTGGCCTGCATAAAGAATGTTTTTTTAAGAAAGGAGGCTCTTGGGGCTGGAGTGATAGCACAGCAGGTAGGGCCTTGCATGCGGCTGACCCGGGTTCGATTCCCAGCATCCCGTATGGTTCCCGGAGCACCGCCAGGAGTAATTCCTGAGTGCAGAGCCGGAGTAAACCCTGTGCATCACCAGGTGTTACCCAAAAGGTTAAAAAAAAAAGGAGGCTCACAATCTATTTCAAGGTGCACCTTTGTGCCAATTTTGAAGAGCCAGTGAACAATGGCTAGGCAGTTGGGATAAGCCTCTGTGAACCCTGTTAGTAATTTAGTCTGTAATATACTGGAATGATGAGAGCTCATCAGGATAGATGCCAGCAGACAAGCCCTAAACACCACTATTTTAAGTATGAAGGCATGACAATGAAAACAGTATTACAGTCATGGAAACTCACCAGAGACAATTCTGCATATGAGTTAATAGTGCCACAACTCACTGACTGAACAACCTTTTCTGAGTCAAAACCTGTTTAAGGTCAAACTTAGAGGCAAGGAATCTCTTAGGAGGCAAAACAAGTCACAAGTAGATTTAAAAGCTTATTCACATAAGCTATGGCACATCTACAAGCCTATTTACCGAAGAATTTTAGCAGTCTCACTAGTGGACTTGCAGATGGAATAATAATTATTATTAGAATAAAAAAAAAGAAAGCTTGACAGCCAGACAGACACAGAAAACCAAAGTTAACTGACAATGAGGCATTAACAAGACTATACTTGTCCGAGAGTATTTGAAAGGGCAATTCAGCTTTGTAGGAGAATTTCCTTTAAAAAGTAAAAATTTACCATATGGGGGCCAGAGCAATAGAATAGTGGGTAGAGCATTTGTCTTGAACATGAAGGACCCATGTTCGATCCCAAGCATCCCATATGGTCCCTGAACACCACAAGGAGTAATTCCTGAGTAAGTAATAAAATTCCCAAAGACTGATTAAAATGCTTGACAATTTTTATTGATTTTACACTGTTTCTGGAAAAAAAATCTTTATGATGACTTAAAATTGCAAATATTAAATGTTATGTCAACAAGTACTTACTTTTCCTTATCGCCTGAGCCAGGCACACTAAGAGCTGTTCCTGGATGGATCTCTGGTGATGCATTTGGTTTTGCAAACTGCAAGTTAAACTGGACCTGTACAAGAAAAAGCATATCATAAAACTGAATAGTGCAAACTGAGACAGATGGTAAAAAAATATTTCTTTCATAAATCTAGACCAAATAAGCTTAAGTCTCAACCTATATCTTACAACATAAACACAAATTGTAATGAAGGTTTCATTTAATTTTAAATTTAAAAATAATAAAAGATCTGATTTCTCCCTGCCAAAAAAGTTACTGACCTAGTCAAGATGAACACAACAATTTTTAAAATAATTGCATTGAAACAAAAACATGAACACAAATACATTCAACAAATGTAATAGTCTTAAAACTAAGTACCACAAGGAGTTATTTACCTTTGCATAGTCTTTCCATCCTGTAGCTAGTCATACATACTGGCTTAAAATGTAGCAAGGAGCCAGGAACTAGGTCAAAATATGTTTTATCTGCACAAAAGAGGCCCTGAATTGCATCCTATAAGCCACTTTCCCAGTTACTACCACTAGGGAAACCCCTAAAATTTTCACATTTGCTTGGTTGTTTTGGGGTCACCCCCTGTGTTACTCAAGGGTGCTCCTGGCAGTGCTCAGGGCAACATGTTAGTATCAAAGGCAGGGCCTGCCATATCCACTCCTGGCTCAAAGAAGACACCCTACTAACAACTTTTTCTTTTAATTTTTTTTTTAAAAAAATATGTATTTTGTCTTTTTCCTCTCTGGAGAAGCCCTTATTCTCTCTTGAAATTTACTCTCTTCCTTTCCCCTCACACCGCACTAAGTAAATTTAACAAAACCATTTTCTTCACTGAAAAAAAAAAAGTTATTTTAAATGTTCCTCAGATGTAGGAGGAAACTCAATTTAGACCCAACGTTACGAATGAAAATTAAATCAAATGCCTAGTCAGTACATTTTCTATAAATTTATGTACTAAACATTCAGTAACACATCACCTAAAATGTTTTAGCATCTGAGGATGAATTTTTATTCATCAAAGAATCAATTATACTAAACATCTAAAGACACAAAATATTTGTATTTTAATATATTGTTCTATTTCTAAGAAAACATGTTTTCTGAAACATTGATCTGGTTATGTACCTTTGGTCCAGAAGCTGGGTGGATGGCATTCTTTGCAGCTATAGGGTGAGGAAAGGTATTCTGGAATGCAAATGCCGAGGACACAGGATAGCCTATCCCACAAGCTGGGTAAGTGAGTCGACCATCAACCTAAAAAAAAAAAAAAAAAACATGAAAAATGGTTCAGGATGAAGTCAGCTCTAAATCACATATGCTTAGCCAAGAATAATTATCATACAGTAGTAATTAAGAGCATTGTGTCATGGTGAAGGGCCTGGTATTTGTTAGCACATTGCATACCTGAAACTCAACAATTAACTTGGTAGCACAGTGATTCAATTTAAAAAAAGGAAAGAGCACTATCCCAGAGACTGATTTAATTTATGACAACACAACTCGCAGCATAAAGATGGGACAGTTCTGGCCTGGAAAGTTTTTCAGTATCTATGCAGCTTAGATGAAACAGACCACTGGGTCTTCCTCGAAATAACAAAGACTCGGTCTCAGTTCCCCTTGTTCTTGGAAAGGGGAGACGGGTGTAAGGATGGGAGTCACAAATCAATAGGCCCATCAGTAATAAAATAAAAAATATTTTCCGCCAAACTTAAATTAAAAACAAAATAGGTTCTTCACTGGACTGAGGCAATAACTTGCTTCGCCAATAATTTTCAATATATTGTCTATACAAGAAATTAACAAATGTCATAAAAACAGCTTAGATGAGGCTAGATGAACACACATCTTTTTGTTGTTTTGAGAGGGTGGAGGAAGGGGTGGCTTGGGTCATGTCCAGGAAAGTTTCGGGTTACTCCAGGCTCTGTGCGGTGGGTTCCTCTTGGGGTATTCTGGGACAGACCCAGGTCTGGCTGCATTTAGGCAAGTGCCTTCATCCCTGTACTATCTCTCTGGTCCCTGAAATACAAACATTGAACAATGCATACAGTAGGGGCTGCCTATCAGAAAGTATCTATCACACAGCTATTTATTAATCAGTCATCAATCAGTCATAATAAATCTGTCATATACAAGGCAAGTGTCTGTCTCCAGCTGCTGCTTTGAGATTCTAATTCAGAAACAGGTATTTCTCTACAGAACATTTTCTAACTAATCAGAAATTCGTTTTCTTTTTTAAATGCCAAGTACTATCTGATTTATTAGGGTATATTAAAAATTCAATTAAGCATTTCATGTTTAGAACCTCTGTCAATGAACCGCAGTAAATGACTACCCACACATACCTACAGGTGTACAGGCTTTATGAGTCCTTGCACTGAGAGAGACTGCAAACCACCAAGGGGCTCGAGCAGAGGGTATATACTAAAAAAATGGATGTTTCAGGCCTTGGCATATGCTAGACGATTCGAGGAAGAGTTTAAGAAAGTGGAGCTTTCAGGAACTAATACACACTTAATATTTGTCATGTGTCAAGCACCTGACCTCCTACTGAGGCACAGCACACACACTCAGCCTCACTTTTGTGGGTACTTAATAAATTAGTCATATCATGCAAAAAAAAAAAGGGTGGGATTTTGCTGTGAGTTAAATACAATTCAAAAATGAGAATAAATTTATGACAAAGTAATTCAATAAATTTTACTTACAACAGCAGAATGTGAAAGTATTAAGGGCAAAGCTATAATTAGTAATGGAACAATAGTCACTTATGTTAGCCAGGATAGAAACTGTTTTTGTGGTTTAGTGATGTTCATATTTATTGTCTGTTTTGAGACAGTATGGAGTTTTCTTTTCGTCATGATTGATCAGTTACTGAGCAAACTTGTGCGATGTTAATGTTCTGTGAAACTACTGATGTTCAAAAGGAGAGCAATAAGACCCAGGTCTGAGGCTAAGTTCCTAGCAACACCTAAGCTGATCTGAGAGTACCAGATGTAAGAAATTGCTTTTGTTTTTTTACCATCCCTCTCCTGTTTCCTGAAAGGGGAAAAAAAATAAAAACAGCATCTTGGGAGCTGAAAAATACATGTCTTTGAACCCATTTTTCTTAGAATTTGCAGCTAACAAGCCCAAGGGGATTTTCTCAGTCTTTTGTCTTCTTGCTTTTTCTCTGAGGGCACACCTGGCAATGACCAGGGGTTATCCTGGCACTGTGTTCGGGGATCATTCCTGGTGCTGTTTGGGGGAGCAAATGTGGTGCCAAGGTTTGAACCAGGGTCTACAGCATTCAAGGCAAGTGCCTTCATCCCTGCACCATCCCTCTGGTCCTCTTCTTTCTCTTCACTGATGGAATCCCATTTAGGCTGCTTCCACTGTAGTTCCAAACTGAAGCCCCAAGTCCTTCAGTGCCCTAATCTCGAAGTTTCCTAAAGACTTTGTGTTGTGTATATGCAAGCAAGCATGATTGTATCTTAAAAATCTTCAATGCGTTTGGCAGTACTTTAATACTAAATAATTTGTGTATCATTAAAATTGCACAAAACAGCATTCCCTTAAAAATGGCTTCTTCCTAGAATCTACTCATATTTCAAGTCTATGTAATAGCTTTTGGGTGGGAGTGATAGCACAGCAGGTAGAGCATTTGCCTTGCACGCAGCCGACCAGGCCAACCTGGGTTCGATTCCTCCGCCCCTCTCAGAGAGCCCGGCAAGCTACCAAGAGTATCTCGCCCGCACGGCAGAGCCTGGCAAGCTCCCCGTGGAGTATTCGATATGTCAAAAAGAGTAACAACAAGTCTCACAATGGAGATGTTACTGGGCCTGCTTGAGCAAATCGATGAACAACAGAACAGTGACAATAATAGCTTTTAAGTACACGTAAAACACTATTTCAGGGATCGTAGAGAGTGCAAAGTTAGAACACATGCTCTGAATGAGGACGCCCCAAATCTGACTGCCGGCACCATGCGATCTACTAAGCACTGCACTGAGTCAGGAATATCTTTGAGTACTGTTGGGCTTGGTTGCCAGAAAACCTCTACTTCAGTGCCTTCATTTGTAGGGTTCCCATTGTATTAGTACCAGCATCTCAAGTCGTAGAGATTTCAGAAAAATCTGGGAGTACTTTTTGTTTCAGAAAATTTACTAAGAGCTCTCACATCTTAACTTAAATCTTACCATATTGGGGTTAGTAGAAATTCCACTTCTGATTGTGTTGCCAGCAGGATGTAGAGATGGAGTGGTAGCAGGTCCTAGAACATCTTGCTTTCTCACTAACTGATTCTCATTTAGTTCTTTATTTAACCATGTGATTACTTAAATGAACAGAAAACAATGTAACGAAATTAGACTTTTCCCCTAATAATTCCAAACATTTAAAAAATACACTGAGACTGGAGCCAGAGTGATAGTACAGCGCTAGGGCGTTTGTCTTGAACACAGTCAAACCTGACACCCCATTTGGACCCCCAAGCACCTCCAGGAGTGATTCCTAAGCACAAACCCAGGAGGAAATCCTGAGCACTTCTGGGTGTAGCCAAAAAACAAATAAACAAACAAAAAATTACACTGAGACACTTTTAAGTTTTTACAACCACTCTATCACTGGAGAGGCAACATAGCCTCATTTAAATGTATATCATTCAAGACTCTTATTTTGGGGCTGGAGCAATAGTACAGCAGGTAGGGCATTTGCCTTGCACGAAGCTGACCCAGGTTCGATTCTCAGCATCCCATATGGTCCCCTGAGCACCGCCAGGAGTAATTCCTGAGTGCAAAGCCAGGGGTAACCCCTGTGCATTGCTGGGTGTGATCCAAAAAGAAAAAAAGAAAAGAAAAAAAACCTCTTATTTTAGCAACTGTCACATAAGACTGTTCTATCACTATGAGAAACATTTTTTATTAGTAACAGATCTTTTTGAAAGATTTTTCTCTTTATAAAATCTTTATAAATGAATTCTGAAGTTCACACATCTGATAAACAATACTGGAAATCGAGAAAATGTCAGCTATATGTTTAATCTTCTATTATAGTTCAAATAACCAATAGTTACTCTTAGGAAAACAGTAATTTAAAAATAGGAAAATAAAATTTTAAAGTAAAAATTAAACCAATATTCTCATAGCTTTTAATTTTGGGGTGCTGCCATTTGTTATGATTTTCTTTATAATGATGGTAAGTTTCACAGATGATGTAACCAACAATATAGCAGATATTAAGACAGGATGTGGGGACCAGAGTGATAGCACAGCGGGTAAGGCATTTGCCTTGCACACGGCTGACCCGGGTTCGATTCCCAGCATCCCATATGGTCCCCTGAGCGCCACCAGGAGTAATTCCTGAGTGCAAAGCCAGGAGTAGGCCCTGGGCATCACTGGGTGTGAATCAAAAGCAAAAAAAATAAAAAGGACGTTTCAAACTCAGAGATGAGATTCAATGGTGCAACACTTGCCTTTCATGCAGGAGGCTACAAGTTCAATCCAGAGAATGACCCCAGCCCACCTGCCAACAGCAATCCCAGTGGCACTGCTGAGTAAGATCCCGAGTCCAAACAAACCACATGATCTCAGCTCACCTCAATAAAAGGCACCACAACCCAGTGTGCACCTCCAGCATGCACTGCAACCACTGTATGCGCAAACACCACAAATACAGTCGACCTCCGCAAGAGTGGGAGCACTGCAGCCAGGGGTGTGTGAGCTGCATGATTGCAATGACAAAGTGTAGAAAAGACGGTATATACCAAACAGAACTTCCTTGCACTGAGCAATATTCTGGTATGTTCAGACTTTTATGAATTCAAATAAAGATTTCGATTAAAATACAGCTACAGAGCTGGAGAGATAATAGAATGGGTAAAGAGCTTTCCTTGCATGTGCCGACCCGGGTCCAAACGCAGGCATCCCACATGGTTCACCAGGCACCGCCAGGATTAATTCCTGAGGACAGAGCCAGGAGTAACCCCTGACCTTGCTGGGTGTGGCCCCAAAACCAAAACAAAACAAAAACAAGAATATAGCTACAGAGCCAGGATATGGCTCAAGTGAGAAAGCACATGGCTGGAATCATGAAGCCACAAGTTATATCCCCAACAGGGCATGGCCAAGATAATATACTTACACTTTTCATTATTTTTTAGAAGCTGTTTGCTCTCTTCAAGTTTTTCAACTGTAGCTTCTAACTGCTCTTGTAATTTGCATACCTGAAATATGTTAATCCCATCAGTATAATAAAAACTAGAAAAACTGAAGATATGAATCACAGCTAGCTGACTTTTTTTTGCTAGTTGTCTCAATAATGAATTGGTTCACCTATGTAAGAAAATATATATACACATATATACAAATGCCCAAGACACGAGTCATAACTTATCGAAAATAGGCTAACTTCTACTGAATCTCAACCTATTCTTTTGAAAATAAAAGAAAAACGTTTTTTATTTTCTAATATAACAAAGTGAAAAAAATTTTAATTACATCTGGAAGAGGCTAAGAAATAGAATAGCGATTTAGACACATGCATAGGAAAGCTGACTTTGCCAAGTGTGGTCCAAGAGGTCCCTGAGAGCAACTACAGTGGCCCTGGTGGTCCATGGCACCCCAGGGCCCTTGCAGCACCATGTCCTTACGGACTGTAGCATTAAGCCATCAGCTCAGTTGACTGAGGACCTTCCCTATGGCCCACATGCCCACCGGGAACACTTAGCAAACTTCTCCTCAAAAATTCAAAATACACCTAAGGAAATTTTTCTACCTTGTAAATAAACACACAAACAAAATATTAGCTACCTCTTGTTCTTTAAGTCGGAGAGACTGTCCAACGTCTTGTAATTCTTTTTGTTCCTTTTGTAACTTTTCTTCCTTCTCAGCCAAGAGTTTCTCTTGTTGAATAGTAACTGTGTTTTTCAGTTTCAACTTACCCACTAGACTTTTCATATCCCCTTGTAACTTCTTGATAATTTCATTTGCCTGTAAAAGAATTTCATATGTATATTCTCATATGCTCCAAATAAACTGTTCATTATTTTAATAAAGTATTCAAAACAAACCTTAAGAAGTTCTGCTGATAATGATTTTATTGTAGCTTCAAGTTTTCCTAGTTGCATCTGATTTTTCTCACCATTTTCTTCTAAAACCACCTAATGTGGGCAAACAGAAAACATTAGGGCATTTGTATTTGCTTAGAAAAGTATCACTTGTAAATGTCATCATTAATTTGTTTAGAAAGTTTTAAAGAAGACCTTTTGTTCCTGAATTGTATCAAATGCTTCTTTTGTTCTTAACACAAGCTGGTCCTTATCCTTGATTTCCTGTTCTAAAACTGCCACCTTTGTTTGTAGCTGATTAATATGTTTCTCTTTTTCATGGCATTCAGCATCCAATGCAGAATTCTCTCTTCTCAGAGAGAGGACTTCTTGCTTGGTCCGCTGAAGGTCCTGTGAGGTCGAGGGGCCAAGAAAGATGAATTATGGTCTAACTTCTACTGAATCTAGTCCTATTCTTCTATAGAATTACAGAAAAGAGAAGCAGGCTCATCCGGCAGTTTATCATTAAAATGTTTTAAATATTTTTTGAAATCTAATAATGTTTTAAAGTTTTACTACCGGTTTTTTTTAAGGATCTAAAAAATTCTCTTTATAGTTGTAGGTAACTTGTGGATTTAGAATATATATAATTATAATTTAAGGCAGAGCGATAGCACAGCGGGTAGGGCATTTGCCTTGCCATAGCCGACCCGGGTTGGGCTCGAGGCCCCTGTCGCTCTCGGAGAGCCCAGCAAGCTACCAAGAGTATTCCGCTTGCACGGAAGAGCCTGGCAAGCTCCCTGTGCTGTATTCGATGTGCCCAAAACAGTAACAAGTCTCACAATGGAGACGCTACTGGTGCCTGCTCGAGCAAACTGATGAACCACGGGAGAAGAATGCTTCAGTGCAACAGTGCATAATTGTAAAATGCACTAATACCTAATTTAACTGCTGTAAGGGAAGAAAAATAAATCTTGATTAATGAATAAATGACTGTAACTTTTCAAAATTAGTATAATCAGAGGAGCTGGGGAGACAGTCCAAAGGGCTGGAGCATAAGCCTGGTATGAGGAGGCTCCCAGCTCAATCCCTCCACAGTGCCAGGTACAACCCAGGTGGTCCAGCACAACTGGGTTTACACAGTGAACAGCCTGGCTCAACAGCCTGGCCAAGGACTGCCCCGAAGCACTGCTTGTGATGAGTCAGAGTGAGAGACAGAGAAGCAAAAGCAGAGCCATGACAGGCTTAAAAAGAAGCCAGAAGAAGCTAGGCCTAGGTTTTGGTTCCAGAAATCCTGGAATTGAGCATAGATACCTGGAATTGAGACATGATTTCCCCGGAAGTGAGATAGCCATGGTGAGGTCAACTAAGGGTTACCAATCAGGTGCAGGTAGGGAGGTAGGGAAGCCTCCCCCGACCCATAAGCTTATATAACTCTTATGCAACCCTTATGTAAGAGGTGGACAGACTACGGCAAAAAGGGTGGTCCACTCATTCCAAGAAGGCTGCCACTGTGTCAGTGAGCTGGATGAGGGCCCTAGCTCAAGGTAGTCAATAAAGACCCTTTGCTTATTGCATGGTAACTTGTCTTTGTGAGATTCCTCTGGGGAGATCTCAGCCCAGTTTAACAAAAGCCATGCTCAAAAGCAACCTTTTCCTCTCTATTGTCCACCTCAGTATTTTCCAAGTGTCAGTGTTGGCCCAAAGGTATAGAAAGGTTAGAAATCAGGCTGGAGATTTGACTCAACAGTAGAACTCCACATTTCTGAGGCCCAGGTCCACGGCCCAATACTGAGAGGAAAAAAAAAAACCTGGAACTCACTGGTCTATACAGAGATTTGGTTTTTACAAAGAGCTCATACTATGCAGGTTTACACTTCTTTATGTATTATAAATATATTTCCATGTCAACAATAATCCATTTTTGATTATTTTTGTTCATTCCTTAAAGCAAAATTCAAATAATTAAAAATAAATTTTAAAAATCTAGATTACTTCCTAGTGAGTTAACTTGTATACCAGTACACAAAGGTCCAACATATATATTCCTAGATAGGTTTTTAATAAAAATTTTATAAAATAATTTTATAGTATCATATCAGAGTGGTTTTAGAAGTAAAGAATTTGGTATCACATAAATGTGGGTTCATTTGAATGATCTGAGGAATAACTTAACTTCCCTAAATCTCAGTTACCTCATCCGTCAAATAAAGAAGACCAACACTTAATTTTTAAAAAACCCTTTGTAAATACACAATATAATTTCTTGCATATAATAAATATTCAGTATCTAGAAATATTGTAAACAATAACAACAATGTTTTGGTGGTGTTAGAGATTGACCCTAGGGTCTCACATATGCAAGGCCTCTATAAATGAAGCAATTATTCTTAGCATACCTGAAATGTACAAGTTCATTTAAATTAAAAGAAATATTTTAGATTAGGTAAGTATCGACACAATGGAGCACTCTTGTTTATATACTGACCCATTTCAGAACGAAGAAATCACACAGCACTTTCTAACAAAACATTTCAATTATACAAGGTACTAGGTTTGCAAAAGGTAAAGCAGGTAGGCAAAAAAAAAAAAAAACTGAAGGCAATTACTGTGGGCAGAATGCTGTGAGAATCAACATCAACTCCATCAGGTTTTAGTTTCTATGCTTTAGGGCCAAGGGCAGCTCAGTGGTAGAATATTACTAGCATTGCATATGTTAAGATCCTGGGTTTAATTAATCTCTAGCACCTGGGGAAATGGAAACAGTACGTAGCGTTCCTACACATAAAAGACGGGTGAAATGGCACTGGTAGTCTCCGTATTTACATGATACAAATATGATAGACTACCAAAGCATCAACAAATGTGCCCCTATAACAAGACTATAAATATCCTTGCTTGAAAGAACAAAGCAGTACAAAACACAGGAAAATAACAGAGGGTTCCAATCTTATTCTTCCACCTACCTATTTTTGACCTTGGGCAAGTTACTTAACTCCCTGAATCTTTGATTCATCATCTGTAATATGAGGACAATAACAGGACCTACTTTAAAAGAACTGTTTTATGAATTAAATGGGACAGAGAAATCAAGAAGGATGCATGCCCTGCACATGGCAGATCTGGGTTCAATCCCTAGCGCCCCGAGCACACCAAGAGTGATCTTTGAGCACCGCCAGGAGTGGCCCCAAAACAAACAAAATAGAATTAAATGGAATAAGATGTAAAGAACTTAGAAGTGTCTGTCACTTCTAAGTACTGCTTAAGAACTGATTGATATGAATGCTCTCATTATTAGATGACACCAGACTTCATCTATTTGGTGTGCTAAGCAATCTGGGATATGGAACTAGCCCTGTCAATAGTCAATACCTACTGGTACTACACTAAAAATGAACAGAAAAGTCAAGATCCTAATGCCCCCAAATCCAAGATTATCCCAGTTCTATGCAAAATTAGCCCTTTCATTTAGCATAGTCTAGGGGCAGCTCTGGTTACATTCCAACCAGGCTCAGGAGACCATGCAATGCTTGGGGGAATCAAGTGGTATCAGGGATCAATCTGGGCATCCTACGTGAAAAGTCTAAGTTCCAGTCTGCTACGTTACCTCCCCAGCAGTAATTAATCCTTTTAATAAAAATCAAATTTCATATTGTGCTTTCTTGCATGGTTTGATCTGATTACCCTACCAACGGGTTCCTGTACCTTATACATACAAAGGAAAACCACCCACACAAGCTATAATGTATACTTCTAAAGTTGGAAGGTAGGAGAGAACAAATCCAACATCCAATACCTCTTCAACACTAGACAATTTTGCTTTAAGTTCTCTGATGGTAGAGTCTCCTTTATATTTCCTTTCAGTTAGGTCCTTATTAGCCGTCTCTAACTCAGACAACCTGTTTTGTAGCTGTTGGACATTTCGCTGATGGAGGGTTTCTAAATCTTTTTTCTGTTGTTCATGCTGTTGTTGGTATTGAACTTGTGCCTATTATGAAGCAAAAAATAATTTCAAAATTCAAATGAAAAATATACAAAGATCTGAAGAAAAAATATTAACCATACTAATTAATATTATTAGATTTCCTGTTCGAAATGTCTTATAACTAGAAAAAAGGGCAATAAGGTAAATTTACCACTAAAATCTTATTTATGCATACTATCTTTTTCCAAAACCCATATTATTATTAAAAGCATACGATTAGTTATTATTTTAATAATTATCAGTTATCATAATGTAAAGCATTATATGTTTATAAGTATATATAGTTATCCTAAACCCACATATGTTTAGAGTAGTGGTGTTTGAATTATATGGAAAGTGATACATGACAAAGTTAAAAGAACTAAAGGGACTGGAGCAATAGTACAGTGGGGTAAGGTGCTTGCATTGCATTTAGCCAATCTGGGTTCCATCCCTGACATGAGATATGGTTCCTAAAGCCCACCAGAAGTGATCCCTGAGCCAGGAGTAAAACATGAGGACCACCAGGTGTGTCTGCCCCAATAGCGCCACCCACCTCTGCATAAATAAATAAATAAAAATTTTAAAAACCCTCTGAAACAGTAGATATAAGATCTCATACCATGAATTTGGGTAAAAAAGCACTTTGAGTATCTTAAAAAATTTTAAGATTGGATTTTTGGTTTTGTTTTGGTTTATGGGTCACACCCAGCAGTTATTCCCAGCCCTGCACTCAGAGATCATTTCTGGCCAGGAACAGGGGACCACATGGGGTGCTGGGCAGTCGCATGCCTTCAAGCACCTTGGCTCTACCTTTAGGCTCAAGGCTCATCAGTATTTGTTTGAAATACCTTTATATCGGAGAGCCCGGCAAGCTACCGAGAGTACCTCACCCGCACGGCAAAGCCTGGCAAGCTCCCCGTGACGTGATGTGTTTCATATGCCAAACACAGTAACAAATCTCACAATGTTACTGGGCCCACTCGAGCAAATCGATGAACAACGGGAGGACCGTGACCTTTATATCAAGATTTTTGTTGCAGAATATCACACCCACAGTATCACAAATGCAAAGCATAATGTTTTGTTTTTACAACCAGAACATATATTCTTTTAATTCCTGGGGGGTTTTTTTGTGGGGGGGAGTTAAGGGGGAGTACACCCTGAAGTGCTCAGGATTTACTCCTGGCTCTGCACCCAGGGATCATCCCTGAGGGTGCTTGGGGGACTATGTACAGTGTCAGGAACTAGACCTGGGTTGGCCCCTGAAATAAAGATTCTTAATTTTCATTTTATACACTTCTGCAAGTTTGGAAATTTTATAGCAAACATGTTTTACTTTTGTAATGAACAAAATGACTTACCACACAAATGAAGCTACTTTTCAGGGTTTTAAAAAGTGTTCATACCTGCAAGGCTTTTTCTTTCTCGTTTGTCAATTCTTGAGAATGCTTATTTGACAATGCGGCTGTATGTGATGCCCATTCATTCCGTAATTTATCTAATTCTTGAATTTTTTCTGACAATGTCTGTAGTGGAGTTATACAAATTAAGACAATCTCTTAATTTTTTTATTAGAATATGGCAATACTTTACAATGCTATATAAAAATGGGATCAGTTTTTCAAGATATTTATAGCAGTTTCTTCAAAATCTATATTCTTCAAAATCTAGACAGATTTTTTAAGTTGAGAAAATAAAGATTAGAAGCAACGTCAGAGCTAAAGTGGAACACAGGTAAAGTCTACCCATGTTTATTTAACTGTTTTGTTAAATCTGGCTCTTCAACTGCTGATCCTCTCTTCCAACAGGAAGAAGGAAAGCAACCCATGGCCAGTGAGATAGTACAGAGTTCAGTCCCCAGCATTGGCACCACATATGGTCGCTGAGTACAGAGCCAGGAGTCAGCCCTGAGCATCACTCAGAGTGGCCCCCAAAATAAAAAGAAGCAACTCAAGTAAGTAGTCAAGAGGGGTAGTTCACTTATCTAACCTAGTAATACAGATTCCCAAGATGAACCAAGCTATGGAGCGTTATTTTCTGACTAAAACAATGCAGCTTATCAGATACTTTGATCCTTGAATTTCAAGGGCTAGCTATGCCTGAAATGATAATAAAGGTTATCAAAGGAATTTAATCTAAACATAACAGAAGGATGTAATAGATTTTGGAAATCAGGAACTGAGAAACTAGTTCAGACAAAAGGAACAGAGTAAAAGAAAACTAACTTTTGGAAGCAAATATACATGATATGATTTAACGAAGATTTGAAGGGAACAAGCCATAGATCAAAACAGTCTGGATGAAAAAAAAATCAAAGTGTTAGATTAAAATTATTAGCTGGTAAAGGAAAAGACAAGAAAGAGAAACAATTCAATGATAATATATTTTGAAGAAACACACCCACACACACAAAATCTTTGATTTGATTCAAGAAGCAATTCCAAGCGAATGTTTGGATGATGTTCAATGAAATTTGAATTACCTTTTGTGTAAAGTTCAGTTGCCTAGTAACATCATCAAGTGATTGCGTCAATGATAATTTTTCCTCCTATTTATAAAAATAGTATTATTATGCAGTTTACAATTTAATCATCTACAGTTATGCTACTCAGAGTAACAATGTATGGCATCAGCAAGACCCTGGTAGTTAATTACAAAGGCAGATTAAAATCTCATGCTTTACCTAAGACCTCTGAGTCAGACTCAGCAACACCATTACATTTTGAGATGCACTAATCTCAATGCATTTGATTAAAATACTTCTGAACCACAGAGAGCACAAACACAGGTTACAGGCAGCCAACCCAAGTTTAACCCCTGGCACTGCATATGGTCGCCCAGACTTACTATAAGTGATCCCTATGCACAGAGCCAGGAGAAAGATCCAAGCACAGCTAGTGTGTCCCAAAAACAAAATGCCCTAAAATTTTTATGATGCCTATCAATGTTATTTTCTTAAACTATCTACTTTATGAAGTAATCAGCTAAATAGTATAAATACTTGCTTCCACTTTCTTCCTTATGAAACCATATGCCTAAGGTGTCAGAAAATCAGTAAAATGCACTGGACCAATACAGCTCAAATCCTACCCCAGAGCTATCTTCACTGCAGCTTGTCTAAATAAAATGTCTGTTTTGTTAAGAAAATTTATTTTAAACCTGCACTTTAAAAAAAAAACATAAATGTACATCTTACCTTGCTACATTTTAAACAGCCTGCTAGAAATTTCTTTATTTCCACGTCATTTCCAGGTAAAAGTTTTAATGAGAGATGTGTGAGATGTTTAAAAGGATTTGTCTCTACTACATTTAAAAGGGCAGGTGAGTTATCCAAAATTGCCGATGGAGACACTAACTGTAGCAAAAACCTTGAAAAGAAGAGTGTCACGTTTGAACATGTTTATGAAATAATGAATCACAGGGTAAGGAAAGGAGGCATAATGGGAATGCAGATGCAAATACGAAAGAACTGCCCAAAATGGCAAAATGGGAAAGACTGATTCAATGGGGGAAATGGATGTACTGGGCAAGAAAACAGATCGACTGGAACAGCATCTGTATATATGTGTATTTATACATACACATCCATGTCCATGAGTTCCAAGTAAGTGGCATACAAAGGAGAGGCAACGAAGACAAAAAAAAAAAAAGGGAAGAGGGAGATGCCTATGGGATGCCTTCAATGCCCAGCACCCTCAACAGCATCTGCTGCACCACAGGGTTCCCTAAGCACCACCAGATTGTGGACCTGGTAATCCCCAGCACCACTGGGTGAGAGCACTGAGTTGCAAGTCCCGTATCCAGGCCACAAACACTACTACAGAGGCAGGTCCCCCGAACACCCTAACCAATTTTTTAAAAAGCTTTAACATCACTAAAACCATGGAAGTAGATAACAACTCCTGAAGTCCCTGAAAAATTATCTGAAAAACTGACAATTTACAAATACAAACAAAAATTTGAGATGTAATCTGTATGAATGCTGAGAATAATCAGTCAAAATTGCTAAGGGAAAGCTCTCCTTTATAGACTTATACCTAATAATATAGAAATAAAAAATTATAAAATAATTTTTATAGGTCCTAATGAAATTTACTGTTTCAAACAACAGTCAATGAAATCATTAGTTAAAGGGTTGGTAAACAATAAAGATTGGATCAAGCCTCACCACCGGATGAATACAAACATACACTAACTCAAAATCTTATTTTTCTCTTTTTTCTAAGTTATTATACAATCATGTTTTATATTGTAAAATATTTCAAATGTGTCAAATGGCTTTGTCCAAATATACAAGTTGGACAGCGCCAAATATAAAAATTAAGAGGAAATATTTGATTTTTACTGTAAGTTGTTAAAACCTGAGATTTAACATAGCCCTAGTCTCAGTTTTTATGAATCAGAGTCTTTCCTATTCTTTACAGCAGGAAGGGTGTTTGCTTTGCATGTGGCTGACCTAGGTTTGATCTCTGGCATCCCATGTGGTCCCCTGATGACTGCCAGTAGTAATTCCTGAACGCAGAGACAGGAGTAACCCCTGAGCATCACTAAGTGAATGTTTCTTTAAAAAAATTTTTTTTAAAAAGAAGATGTCTATTTTAAAGCTATTACTATCTTCTATTTATTTTTTAAAATTTTTTTTTCCTTTTTGGGTCACACCCGGCGATGCTCAGGGATTATTCCTGGCTCATGCACTCAGGAATTGATCCTGGCGGTGCTCAGGGGACCATATGGGATGCTGGGAATCAAACCTGTGTTGGCTATGTTGGCTGCGTGCAAGGCAAACGCCCTACCCGCTGTGCTATCGATAGCACAGCGGGTAGGGCGTTTGCCTTGCACGCAGCCAACATGGCCGACTCGAGTTCGATTCCTCCTTCCCTCTCAGAGAGCCTGGCAAGCTACCGAGAGTATCTTGCCCGCACAGCAGAGCCTGGCAAGCTACCCGTGGCGTATTCGATATGCTAAACACAGTAACAATTAAGTCTTACAATGGAGACGTTACTGGGTCCGCTCGAGCAAATCGAGGAACAACGGGAGAACCGTGACTATCTTCTATACTTAACAGAAGATATAGAAGATATTCTGTCATCAACTTGGTAGTCAAAGAAGGGCTTGACTTGAGAAAAGCTTAATAATATTTTGCTCTCATGACACTTACCTTGGAATTTCTTTGGCATATTCTTGAGTACACTGCTGAAGCAGATCAATAAATTTTTGTGGGAAAGCTAAGAAGTCCACCAGAAGACCTTGCTGAAATTTTAAACTACACAGAGAACAAGAAAAAAGATTTTTTAAAGATAGCACAGTGGTAGGGTGTTTGCCTTGCACGTGGTCGACCCAGCCCAGTCGGGTTCAATTCCTCTGCCCCTCTTGGAGAGCCCGGCAAGTTACGGAGAGTATCTCGCTCGCACAGCAAAGCCTGGCAAGCTACGCATGATGTATTCGATATGCCAAACACAGTAACAAGTCACAATGGAGATGTTACTGGGCCCGCTCAAACAAATCAATGAACAAGAGGAGGACAGTGACAGTGAAGCACTATATTTAATTATAATTACGTTATTATATCTGATTCTTGTTTTAATTTATAGTCATCTAATAATTGCCAGTTATAATGAAGAATTAAGTCAGAGAACTTTGATTTTAGTAGATTTTATTCAATTTCAAGAGAAAAACAGTAAATTTAGCTATAGCTCCAAATTTCTGACCTATCTCATACAGAACTCTAATAGCCCAGGAAACATTTACTTTCAAATCAATTTGTGTTTCCCTAGTATCTTAGTGTTCCTAATAGGTATTTCAAAAAGAGCCCCAGACCACAGATATGGTCCAGTGGAGAGACAGGTTGTGCCCTGGATAGAAGTCCTGGTTTTGAGTCCTGACACTACACAAAAAAAAAAAACAAGAAAACAAAGCAGTACCACCAGATTCATTAAAACCTAGACATCTAGGTTAAAAATAAAGAGCAGAAAAAGAAGTTTAGTTACCTCTGAAAATCCTCCTCAGATATAACCAAGTTATACAGAAAAAATGGATCTGAATCATCAGTCAGACGAATAACTAAGTCCTAAGAAGAAAAAAAAGTTTTAACATCTTTAGTAGAGCTGATTTTGAAGTATTTTCTTTTCTCTTGTAAGCTAAACTATGTAAGAACATCAATGCTTCTCTATCTAAAATAACCTGCTTTCTGTTGCTGCAGGGTTTTCATGACAGGGAGAGAGATACTTACTAGTCGCTGAGAGCCACATGCTGGGGGGGCCTAGGGCTGATAACTAAATGCTTCAAGTTCAAAGAGTGACAGAGCAGCAAAGGGAAGGGTGCTTGCTTTGCACACAGCCAGCCCGGGTTTCCCACATGGTCCCCCAAACACCATCAAGAGTAATTCCTTAGTCCCCCTGAGCACTGAGCACCCCCACCACCACAACCACCAATAAAATGAACATCATGAGGCTAGAGTGATAGTACAGCGGGTAGGGCATTTGCCTTGCACGTGGCCAACCCGGGTTTGATTCCCAGCATTCCATGTGGTCCCTGGAGCACCACCAGGAGTAATTTCTGAGGGCAGCACCAGGAGTAATCCCTGTGCATCGCTGGATGTGACCCAAAGAGAAAAAAAAAAGAGCATCATCTGATGAGAGGCTTAGGAAAAATGGGCTCAGTCCTTGCTACCATGACAAAAATACTCTACCAATGGCCACATCTTATTCAACTGCATTTTAAGTATCCCTGTAGTTAATGCCTGGCATTTTGAAAGTGGCATATCCAACAGGGGAAATGACAATCACCCACCCTAGAAAACAAAGGAACATTTGTCTCTCTGGCAGATGACAGGGATATCAGGTGACAAATTTCCAGGGCTTCATCCTAAAACCTATTCTCTCCTATTCCAAAGGGGATCCCATCTGTTTCCAGCTTCAAATGAAGTTAAGCACTTTTCACAAAAACCACTTTCCCGGCAGTCAAATTTATAGCAAGGGATCTTCACAGCAGTGAAAGCTTATTAAAAAGTACAGACCTCATGTAGAGAATAATGGTTTAAAACAATCAGGCACAGCAAAAAAGAGAGTGGAGGATTAACAAAGTAAGAGGAAGTTTCCACTTTGAAATAAAATCTTGTGGTCACAGATGAACTGGCAGGATCCTAGAAACACCTGATTCACTTACAGTAGAAATAGAAAATCAAGAACAACGGACTAACAGGTCAGACATTTTTATAACCTCTATCCTGGAAAATAAGCAATCTGGGTATTTGTTCAGAATGCCCAGCTCTGAAAGAGATTCTATTTAAGTCCTTCCTGAGATTCACCCCAATATGCTATAAAATATTGTCATGCTACTAATAACTGCTAGGTCTGATCTTTTTCAAAGCTGTCGCAGAATAAAACATGCCGTATTTCTTACCTCTCCTATCTCCCTCCTTATCCATTATTGACCCATGATAGTGAAAATCATATAGAATGTTCTATGCTCTTTTTTTTTGAGGTGGGGTTGGGAAGACTTTCAGCCATACCCGGCAGTGATCAGGGCTTGATCCTGGCTCTATGCATAAGGATCACTTCTGGTAATGCTCAGAGGAACATATGCAATGCCAGGATCAAACTGGGGCTGGCTTAGTGCAGGACAACTGCCTCACCTCTGTACAATCTCTTTGGCCCAAAAATCAGATAGGATGTTCTAAATATCCTCTTTTCAAAGGGCAACGTAAAAGATTAAAAAACATAACATCAGGGTGGCAGGAGGGATACTGGGAACATTGGTGGTGGAGAATGGGCACAGGTGGAGGAACATGAACGAACATTGGATGACTGAAATGTAATCATGCAAATTTGTAAGTCTGTAACTGTATCTCACAGTGATACATTAAAATTAAAGAAATGTAAAAAAAAAAATTGCAGCAGTGAATCAATTCATTTTGTTCTAACATTTACAGCATGAAATGCCAATTCTATAGGATGTATTCTAGCAATTTTTAAGTGCATTAAGCAAACCTAAAAAAAAGCCTATTGTATGCCTTAGAATTTTATGACAGGGCTGGAGTGATAGCACAGCGGGTAGGGCGTTTGCCTTCCACGCGGCGGACACGGGTTCGATTCCCAGCATCCCATATGGTCCCCTGAGCACCGCCAGGAGTAATTTCTGAGTGCATGAGCCAGGAGTAAGCCCTGTGCACCGCCGGGTGTGATCCAAAAAGCAAAAAAAAGAAAAAAAAAAGAATTTTATGACATACGCAAAATAATTTTGTAATTCTACTGAATTCTACTACCCCAGACTTGCACATTACATAAAAATCCCAGAATTAAAACTAAGATAGTCTGACAGATCTCATATTCTTCAAGCACAAAAACAATTATAATGTACATCAAATACCATTATTACAAGGACAGAATAAAATACCAACCTTTCTGTGAACTGGATTGGAAACTGATTGTAGTTCAATGCTCACTCTCACACTTACTCTCCTGGTGACAAGATATGAACAGCTATCAGAAACATTTGCATGATTACAGTCATTTATATTAGCTAAGGTTTTCATCTTAAGCTTTTTGGTGGGGGTGGTAGGGAGAAAGAGGAGAGAGGGGAGAGGGGAGGGAGGGGGAGAGGGGGGGAGAGAGAGAGAGAGAGAGAGAGAGAGAGAGAGAGAGAGAGAGAGAGAGAGAGAGAAATATTAAGAGTGCAGGATGTGCAGGCAGAATGCCCTGGTCTGTGTGCTGTTGTTAATTTTGGGTTGGAGTGCTGCTTTTAGGACACGCCCTGGCCTTGTTCAGGACTTGGCCCCAGCTTTATGCTCAGTACTCATTCCCTATAGCGCTTAGAGAACCACAGAGCACAACCACACCCTCTTCACTATCTTTCTGGCCCTGGGAGACCTAGGGTGATGCCACTCCGCATGGAATCCCGAGCACTGCAGAGTGACTCCCAGGTCACTGACGTTCCCTAACATTAAGAAGAGATCCTTTAGAAAAACACACTGGATTTTAAGATTGCCTTCTTGTTCTACTAATAAACAATTAAATTTTTCTCCCCGTGTAAAATGAGGTTTTAAGAATTAAATGGGATAAAATGATGTGAAAAGCCTAGTAGTACCCTGTTACTTAATTCACTGCCCTGATTCTAAAATAGCACCAATGGAAAAACTCAACCATCAATTTAATATGCAATTCATTTGAAAAAGACAAAATATTTTAATATTTTTGCAGTGGTTAGAATCAGGTATTAATGAAAACATTCTCTATCCTTGGACATGTAGGAAATGTATTTTATTTTTTCAGATTTAAAAACTACAACTCCTCCAGGCTGGAGCAATAGCACAGCGGGTAGGGCGTTTGCCTTGCACGCAGCCAACCCAGGTTCGATTCCCAGCATCCCATATGGTCCCCTGAGCACCGCCAGGGGTGATTCCTGAGTGCAGAGCCAGGAGTAACTCCTGAGCACCGCCGGGTATGACCCAAAAAGCCAAAAAAAAAAAAAAAAACGAACAAACAAAAAAAAACTACAACTCCTCAACATATTCTCTGAGACAGAGCCATACAAGTATAGCGAATAAGTTTATTATCTATCATAGAATAACTCTAAATCAATGGGGTTTTTTTGTTTTTTTTTTTTTGTTTTTTTGCTTTTGGGGTCACACCTGGCGATGCAAGGGGTTACTCCTGGCTCTGCACTCAGGAGTTACTCCTGGCAGTGCTCAGGGGATCATATGGGATGCTGGGAATTGAACCCAGGTCAGCCGTGTGCAAGGCAAATGCCCTACCCACTGTGCTATCTCTCCAGCCCCTAAATCAATGTGTTTTTTTGTTTGTTTGTTTGCTTTTTTGGGTCACACCCAGCAATGCTCAGGGGTTACTCCTGGCTTTGCACTCAGAAATTACTCCTGGTGGTGCTTGGGGGAATCATATGGGATGCTGGGGATCAAACCCGGGTTGGCCGCGTGCAAGGCAAACGCCCTACCCGCTGTGCTATCACTCCCGCCCCTCTAAATCAATGTTTCACGACCTTTTACGACCTTTCTGTTGGGCCCTTCCAACCTTGTTTCCATCCTGCACCCCCCTTCTACCCCCATTCCTACTCTTAGGCTCCCAGTCCTGTGCTGTGACCTCCCCCCAACCATTTACACTACTTTCACCTGTGGCCACTCAAAATATCCTGGGTGGCTACACCTGGCTGACCAATACCGCTCTAAATCATGAGACAGATTACAGCTTTTACATTCTTTCCTACATCTTATAGAATCCAGTATTTAAAGGTGCTAGGAGCATTAATAAAAACTGTGCAAAAAATGTTTAAATACTTCAGGAATGAAAGTAAAAACTGGGGTAAAAAAATTACCAAGTGGCTCTCAAACTTTTTAAATTAAAATTAAATAACAGGTCAGAGCACTAGTACTGCAAGTTGGGTTGCATGTGGCTGACCTGGGTTCCATCCCCAGCACCCCACAGAGTCCTCTGAGCCAGTCAGGAGTAAATCCTGAGTACAGAGTCAGGAGTAATCCCTGAGCACCACTGGATGTACCTCCTCCCACCCTCCCAAAATTAATAACAACAGCTTACCTACTGTCTAGGGAAATAAAATTAACAAAAAGTATTCATTCCAAAAAAAAAAATTTGATGGGGGAAGGATACACTCTGTGGAGTTCAGGACTTACTCCTGGTTCTGCCTTCAGGGATACTCGGGGCAGTGTACCAGGAAACCATACTGGGCACCAGGGAGGGAAACTAAGATTGCAGCCTGCAAGGCAAGAGTCCTACCTGCTGTACTCTCTATCTCGTCAGGTCCAAGAATTTGTTCAATTTAAGTTATTCTTTTAATGCTAGTTTTTCCTTTTGTTTTTTTATGGGCCATACCAGCAAACCTCATCCTAACAGGGAGAACTCGTGGTTTAGGGTTCATTCCAGAGGTCCTCAGGACCCAGCAGGGCCATCTGTTTTAAACCTTTCCCACATTCTATACTTGCATGCTAGAGAAATTTGAAAACATAGATGTAGCAATTACATGTTGATAGAAAAACTAGGAAATGGTCAATTAACTAAAGCTAAAATAAATTGCTTTGACAGTTTTTCATGTTTTATAATGTTTTAAAACATGTCATTTTGAGGGCAAGAAAGACTGTACAGGGCTTAAGGCCTTCCACACAACACCACCAGTTCAATCTCCAGCACCATATCAGGTTCCCCAAGCACCACCAGCAGTTGATCCCGAACACAAAGCCAGGAGCAAATTCTGAGTACTACCAGGAGAGATCCAAACAGTTCCTTCAATAAATAAAACAGGTCAACTTGGGACAGGAGAGCTAGCTAGCTCAAAGGGCTGAGGTGCAAGCAAGCCATGAGGAGCCTTGGGGTGGATATTTGACACTGTTGGATGTGGCCCCCCAACAAAATAAAACCAACCCCAAGAAAAATCATTTTAGTTCTTATTGAACATAAATTTGAATACCAAATTATTGGATATTAACCCTTTTAGGCTTCATCAGTGAAATGCCCCTTTTGCTCCTTCCAGAGAAGCTTAACGTGCTCTTGCTAGCATCCCAAATTCAGTTAATCTTTAACCTATCCTTGTCTCGGTTCCCCAAGTTAGTTTTGATTACTTATAAGCCAAACTTTCTGGTAATTCTGGACTTTGTATTTGTAGTGTTTTGTATTTGAAGTGCTGTGTATTTGTACCTGCTTTTCTATTTCCCCTATAATCTTTTTATATTTTACTATAAAGCAATGTTCTTTGGTTAAACATAGAAAGACCGCTAATGCTATACTCCTAATATTCAGGAGTTGATTGACTGAAATATATCTACTTTTGAGTATTGGTCAAATTATTTGACTCAGGCATCAGTTGCTATAGTTCCTAACAACCCAAAAGGGAGGTGGGGGACTGGGGTGAGTGGCATCGAAATGGGACAATCTAGAAAGCATAAATGCATGGTCTTGATGCAAGCTGTTATGACTTAAGAGACAGGACTCCCATGGAGAAGGACAAGCTGAACTGGCTTGAAAAGACTTAGTCTGGGATTTACAGTAAAAGCCTTGCTTGCTCTCAGAGCCCAGAGAACTAAGTGTTGGGATCTATGTCTCTTACTGCACTTATCCAAAAAACTGCAAGCATTGGTGAGAAGTAAACTTATCACAATCACAAATCACAAATCATCCTGTTAATCGTCGATTGCCTCGAGCAGGCCCCAGTAACGTCTCCTTCATCCTAGCCCTGAGATTATATTCAAGGCTCTTTAGGAGAATGAGACCCATCATTGTTACTGGTATTTGGCATATTGGGTACGCCACAGGGAGTTTGCCAGACTCTGCCGTGTGGGCAGGTTACATTCGGTAGCCTGCCAGTTTGTCCAAAGTAGGAATGAGATAATAAGATGTCATAATAAGATGTCGCGCGGTCGCAAATGCGGCCGCGCAGTTCCGGGAGCTGGATTTTATAGTCTCTGAGTCTTGGCCGTTGATGGGATTACACGGCGCCAGGGGGCCAATTGGTGGGTGTGACCCACCAAGTAAACTTAATTG
Source organism: Sorex fumeus (assembly GCF_029834395.1). Classification (NCBI taxonomy): domain Eukaryota; kingdom Metazoa; phylum Chordata; class Mammalia; order Eulipotyphla; family Soricidae; genus Sorex; species Sorex fumeus. The sequence continues at coordinate 31,408,716 of NW_026606188.1, forward strand.
TATAACATATACACTAGAAGAAAAGACAGAAGCAATGTAGATGTCCCTGGGAGACAGTGTGTCTCCTTGAGTTAATCTCCCCAAGAAAATTGCCTTTACCAAACGTTTTGCGTTAATTTCTAAAGACTTGCCTCTGCCAACTGTTTTTTTTTTAAAATTTTTTCTTTTTTTTATTAGTGAAAAACCATGAGGTACAGTTATAGGCTTACAAATTTTGTGCTTGGATTTCAGTTATACAATGATCAAGTGCCCATCCCTCCACCAGTGCCCGTCATCCATCCCCACGGGTCCCAGCATCCCTCCCCCACCCTTCATCCCCCCCCCCCCCCGCCCCCCCGTCCCATCCTGCCTCTGTGGCAGGGTATTCCCCCTTGTTCTCTCTCTCTTCTTTTGGGTACTGTGTTTTGCAAGAGAGGCTTTGAGTGGCAATCATGTTTGGTCTATCGACTACTTCTAGCATGCTTCTCCCACCCTGGGAGGGCCCTCACAACACCCTTCATTTGGTACTCTCTTTATCTGAGCTTCCTTTTCACCTAGAGCCTGTGGCTGGCCTTCCATTCATGGAGAAAGACTGCATTCATCTGGGGAACATAAAGCAACAAAAAGGGAGATTAACACCCAGGAATGTCTGCCAACTGTTTTATCTCTGTAAATGATCAATCATACCTATGTCCTTACCTCAACCCCCCCGCAGATGGTCTATAAGTCTGCTAGCAGCTCTGCATTAAATGGGCCATTTTGACCATCAGGCTGTAGTCCCCCTTCTCTGTCTCTTTGCTGGGGAGGCCTGGGGAGGATGGGAGGCGGCTCTTGACCACCAAATGTATGTGCAGCACACACATATTTTGTGAAGTCACTAAATCGTAGATTTTATACCAAGTTACCAAAATTTGCCTTTGTAAAAAAAAAATAACAAGCTGGGCCCAAAGTGATAGTACAGCAAGTAGGACACTTGCATGTGGCCAACCAAGGTTCAATTGCTGGTACCCCCAACCCCCACCAGGAATTAACCCTGATGCAGAGCCAGGAATCAGTCCTGAGCACTGCCAGGACTGATAAACAAAAACAAACTGATAGCCCATAAACAAAACAAACAAAATCCTTAAAAAATAATTTTAAAAAATAAACAAACAGCACTAGTGAGCAGCACAATGAGAAAATTATCTTTTTTTATAAAAAAGATGCTTGGTTTCTATTTTTCTAGTATGCAGAATATTAGTCTTGTTGTTGTTTTTTATGGTCTGCGGGCCACATTCCCCAGTGCTCTGGGTTTACTCTTGCGTCTGTGTTCCAGGATCACTCCTGGTGGTGCTCAGGAGACAATATGCAGTATCAGGGATCAGATCGAGGTCAGCCATGCTCAAAGCAAGGACCTTAACCCTCTCTAACCTGTGACTCATATTAGATGACAACTTCAATTTCATTGAATCATTCTTTGGAGGAAAATGCTTTCATTTTGTAAAATTAGTGGATTGAATTAGGTCTGTGAAGATCTTTTCTGATTAAAAAAAGTCATTATGTAGGATTTTCACTTTCGGGTAGGGCGTCTGCCTTGCACGCAGCCAACATGGCCGACCCGAGTTCGATTCCTCCACCCCTCTCAGAGAGCCCGGCAAGCTACCGAGAGTATCTCGCCCGCACGGCAGAGCCTGGCAAGCTCCCTGTGACGTATTCGATATGCCAGACACAGTAACAACAAAGTCTCCAATGGAGACGTTACTGGGCCCGCTGGAGCAAATCGATGATCAACGGGAGGGGTAGTTTTTTCAATTCATAATTCCACAATAAGGAAATGGTGATTTCATTTTAAAAAACCTGTCAAGCCTGAAAATCTGGCATGTTTGTAGACCACGTGGTGCCAGGGATCAAATCCCGGATCCAGCACGCAAAGCACGAGCTCCAGCTCTCTCAGTACTCTCCCTGGGCCCCTAATAAAGTATCCTAAACAGAATATTGAAACTTTTTAACAATAATCTTCCAATAATAATAAAAATTCTTTTTTATTCTTTTATTTTCTATTTTCTTTCATTTCTATATTCTTTTTATATATAGAAAGAATATTTTATATATTTACATATTGCATGTAGAACATATTTTATATAGAGAATATTATATATTTTATATATAGAAAAAATACTTCTATATTCTTATATTACAATGATACAACAGTAAATATTTTTAGTATAGCTCAAACTTTTTTTTCTTTCCCTTTTCCCCTTCTCTGAGCCAGACAGCAAACCTTCAGTATCATAGTCTAAATTACTATAAGCATTAGATGTTGAAAGAACTATAGATTAAATCTAATACTCATATTAAACTTCAAAAATCCCACAAAGACATAGCTTCCAGAAAAATCTGAGCTTTCAGAGAACATATGATCTAAAATCATAAATATTACCACCTCTGCTGCAATGATCAATGTCATAAGAGCAATAAAAATCAAATCAATGGACCAGAGAAATAGTACAGTGAGTTCAGAAGCTTGCCTTGCAAGCTGCTGATGCTGGTTCAATCCCCAACACCACAAACGGTCCCTCCACATTTACCAGAAATGATCCCTGGGCACAGAGCCAGGAGTAAGCCCTGAGCAGAGCTAGGCTAGCCCCCAAACCCCAAAATACATAATACCCCCCAAATCAATAAAAGCTCAATTAAAAATGCTAGCTGCTAAGGCATATGCTTTGTATGATTGAAACCCTGGGCTTGAGTCCTGGCACCTCACAAAAAAAGTTCTTTCTCAAAACAGAGGTCACGGGGTTGGAGTGATAGTACAGCAGGTAGGGCGTTTGCCTTGCATGCAGCCGACCTAGGTTCTATTCCCAGCATCCCATATGGTCCCCTGTGCACTGCCAGGAGTCATTCCTGAGTGCACGAGCCAGGAGTAACCTCTGTGCGTCACCGGGTGTGACCCAAAAAGAAAAAAAAAAACCACAGAGGTCACACTCTGGACAATGCATGCATCTACATGAAATCTTCCCTATCAGTTACATTTGGCATTCACACAACCAGACTCAAGCCTACCTCTGTCACCTAGTAGCCATGGTCTGAAACTCAGTTCAAACAATAAAAGCTACTCTAAGCCAGGTACTGCTCTGGGTGCTAGGGAGACAAACAGAAATAAACATGGTCTATGTCCTCAATTTAAGATTAAATGGCTTGCCCCGGATTTGCTTTGAACTGAATTTTAGGGCTTCAAGTGAAGGCTAGGAAGTGGTAATAACACTTACTGAGCATATATGCTACTAAGTACTGCAGTAGAGGATACACGTATGTAAGTCTTCACTTAACCAAAAACTTAAGTAAACATTCTCTCCAACACACAAAGGAAGAACCTGAGACTACAGCTACAATCCTTGTTAAGGTGACACTGTAGGTTACTTCAAAGGATATTAAGTGTTCCTGTGAGACTGGGGGGGTGGGGGGGGTTAGGTAACAAAAATGATCCAGTCTGGCGGTGTCCATCATAGGTTGTATCACTACCCTCCAGAGAGAATACTTTAAGCTTTACCACTGTCTCAACTAAATGTCCTTCTTCTCTCCGGCTTCAATAAAGCTATAACTTCATGCAGCATTTATATTTTATTCATAATAGTATCTAGTGAATGCTAATTATGTTGCCGGCACTGTTCTAGGCATCTTATATATAAAAAATCATTTCATGCACATAATCCAGTGAAGTGAATACTTGCATCTTTCATTCATCTTCTCTTCCTGAAGCATAATTTCATCCTTTTTTATTCCTCAGCCTTTCGTATACCTCTTTGCCTTCTTATTTTGATTTTAAAATGCAGCAAAGAAGATTTTAAAAAGAGGGGCAAAATCATACTAAGTGGCAGAACTGGGGCTTAAATATAATCTGGTCCCAAAGCCTAAACTTCTAAACTGTGCTAGAGTTTAGAAGAACTCTCAGTGATTTTGTTTCCCCTATTAAAGTGGAAATTCTTTGAGGGCTGGAATAACTGAGTTTTCTATAGCTAGTAGATAGGTAAGAAAGAAGTTATATAGTCTTAGCATATAGGACAGTTTCTGATAAATATGCATTTAAAGACCTGCACTGGCCTTGAGTAGTTAATTCAACAGGATGAACTGCTTGTCCTATAGGTCAGGGATCAGCAGCTTTTTCAGAAAAGGGCCAGAGAACAAGTATTTTAGGCTCAGCAGGTTCTAAAGCTTCTGTTGTGATTTCTTACCTCTACCCTTATAGTTCTATAAAGAGCTATAAATGATTCTTAAATCAACATGGCTGTGTTCCAATAAAGCTGTGGTGACAAGTGTAAGCGGTGATACTGAGTCTGATTCACTGATCTGGGCTTACGTGACAGACTCCATGAACAGGCCAGGAGAGCGCTTGAGTGGCAGCACAGGCCACACATAAACTAGACCCTGAACTAAAGACTACTCCAGCCCAAAATCAAAACAAAAAGGCAAAGGAGTATACGAAAGGCTGAGGAATAAAAAAAGGATGAAATTATGCTTCAGGAAGAGAAGATATAACGAGATGGAGAAAAGTCATATTAAAAAATGTAGGGGCAAAAAAAAAAAGTAAAGGCCAACAAGATAGTTGTATGCACAGAGTTCATGCTTTGCATTCAGGAGGTCCAACTTTTAGCCCCCCCAAATTCATGGTTCCAGCAAACACCTTTGGGACCCTCTCACCAGCCAGCACAGGAAAAGTCAGCACTGCATAGAGCAGGAAAACCCCCCAAGGACCACCAGATGTGCTGGCAAAACAATCAAAATGAAGAAACTCATTTCATAGAAATGTTCTAACTTAACTCATCTAAAATAGTCTCCTTGATATTTAATCAATATAAAAATGATTGAGAGGTCAGGGAGCTAGCTCAGCAATCAGGGGCGTGACTTGTATTCGGTCAGTTAAGTATGGTTGTTGCATCCCTGGCTTTAACATGAAAAGCATGGTCAATAATGATCTTGCCCAGATACACTAGTCTCTGTGGATTAGGGTTTGGAGAATGAGAGCCGCCACCAGACAGGGCGACTCCCTGATCAAGGACAGGGTTCATGTGGAAAGAGGCCCGCAGGGTCCCGGGACAAGGCATTCTCTTTAAGCCTGGCTGTGCTGAGAGGGAGCAGGTGGGCAGAGTCCAGCACCCACAGCACATACCTGGGTTCAGGAACACCTAGTCTGTAAGCACAGGGCCCGAATTCAAATCTCCTACCAGAAGCCCTCCTCCACAAAGCAGACCCACATCTGGGGCCCTACAGATAACTAGTCCTATATTCTGAGGAGGCTGCAGGGGATTAGGGACACTCAGGAAGATGGTCCTCACACAAAATTTATTCACATATTTTGTTACCTTTAGTTCTATAAGAAATCTCAAAATCCAAAGTCCATTTCAATCTTGAGCACATGATTCCAGTTAGTTTTAGTCCCAATGCAATCGTGCAACAATGGGTCAAAGTAAGGCAAACGTCACCACCACACCCACTGGCTAGTTTGGGTACCAACCTCTGGACAGGCATGCCCAGTGACTCTGAACCTAACTTTGAATCATTTGTTCCCCATTAAAAGTCACATGATAAATCAGTGTCTTCATTTCCATGCCATAATTACACACCAGGTGACTTTCAAGTTCCTTTTCGCACTTGACTCTCATACCAACTACATCTGTGGGTTGTGGGCCTGTTACATCCACTTTACAAAAGAAGAGACTTAAAGACTGGAAGAACTCAGAAAAAAAAAATTCAAAGCTGATTTGAAGTCAAATATCTCTACTTGTGCCCCAACATCACCACTACCTTAATCAAAGCTTTAAGCGTGATTCTATCTGTGGGGCTGGCTGGCGGGTTCCCCACCCACAAGGCTGCAAATTCCACAAAGGTCCATTTTCCAATATTAATGCCGTGCTAAGTATGGTCTGGATCATGGCATGCAAACATAAAAATGTAGAATTTTACTGTCGCTGTAGTGTGTGTATTTGAACTTTTTAACATTTAATATCAGTGGCAAAGAGAATTTTAGCTTCTGTTAATTTTGTAGGTCTACAACTGAACCACTAATAGCAATCATAATGAAGATTTGCCTTTGTCCAAGAATTAGGAAGTCTTCATAACATCATTGTACATACTACCTTACACAGATTCCCTCACTTGATTTTAGACATACCCAGTATTTCGGTATATCTAAATCAATGAAGCCAAGACACAGTTATTGAACTTTCTGAAAATAAGTTACAGAAGCAAAAAAAAAAAAAAAAAAACAAAAAACAAAAACTGTAAAGGCTCTTCCTGCCATCCGATGCCCAGCAAGCGTTTTTTTTGCAAGGAGGCAGTACTTGTTGGTCGACAGGCGACTGAATGAAATCTGCGGGCTTCCTCTACTGCATTTCGGAGGATGAAACATTGCCCAGCTTATTATTATTATTATTTTGCAACTAACGTACATAGCTTGGCAATACACCGTGAAATCGACTTTCTCTATGAAACGTTCAAACTGGCTCCTGATGCGGTGCAGCGCGGGTGGCTGGGGAGGAGCTGAGCCCCGCGGGGCGCGATGAGCCCCCCGCGGGACCCCCAGCAAATGACAACCCCGGGGTCACGGTTCGGATCTGTCAGAAGGCGTCGGCCGGCTTCTCCGCGGCGCCGCTCCGAGGGGTGGTCTTCGACCTCCGCCTCGTCTTTCCCCTACCCCACTCGAGCCGGGCGGCGGAGGGGCAGAGCCCGGTCTCCCCGCGCCCCGAGGGGCGAACCGCGCACGACGCGACCCGGCCCGCGCCGCCATCTTCCCCCGGGTCCGACCCCAACCGCCAGCCGCGGGGCCAGGGACCGCGTCTCTCACCTCTCCTCGCACTCTTTGCACTTCACCAGCAGCGGAACCAGCTGCTGGAACAGAACCTGGCTCATGTTGGACCACTGCTCCGGCGAGGGGTGCGGGAAAGTCCAGCAGGCCGGGCCCGGGAGAAGCAGCCCGAGAGGCGACCTGCGGCGGCCCGAGTTTGAGTTTGGCGCTCGGCTTCCGCGGAGGAGGCGGGGCCAGAGAAACGGAGGGAAGACAGGGGAGGTTTGGGCCTTGCCGGCCACCGTCGGCGCCTTCCGGCCCGTGCGGAAGTTAGGCGGGCAATTCCGGGCTTCGACTACGTGGTGGCGCGGGCGTGGGGAGCCGTGGCGGCCATCTTTGTTAAGGGAAGGAGGCCCTGGGGAAACTGACAACTTTTCCTCTCTGGGCCCGAGGCTTGCCACCCGCTGGGAGCCGTGAGTTATGGCAGCTTCTGAGCCGACGCCACCCGCGACTGGCTTTCCAGCCGAGGGTCGATGCGGGTACTTTGTGGAAAAGAAGAAGAGGTTTTGCAGGATGGTGGTGGCGGCAGGGAAAAAATTCTGCGGGGAACACGCCGGAGCTGCCGAGGTCTGGTATCGCCCTACCCTTGCGGGAGTCGGGAATGAGCTTCCCTGTGCCGCACCTCCGCGGGGGCAGGTTCTGCCTCTGTGCCTTCGAGTGTCCTGCTTTTCCTTTAGGCAGTGCAGCCCTGCCCTCCTCGGGGGGTCAGCGCTACCGAGCGCCAGGGCCGTATTTCCTTTTCCTAAGCCAAACGCCAGAAGGGATTCGTTTTACTCGGTGCTCGGATGACGCTGGATTTTCGTTTGAACCCCGAAACTGCGCTGCTTACAAACGCGCCCCCTCCCTCCACTTTTTCCAGTGGGAAAGTGTTTTCCTGAATTGAAAAGGAGTTCGGGTATCGGGAGGCTGGGGGATGCCCGCACTGCGTTCTCATCGACTCTGCAGTGATCATCTCTCCTGGTGGAACGAGATTGAAAGGAAATTGGTTTCAATGTTCCTTTAGGGGCTGGAGAGAGAGTGCTTTGGGAAAGGCACTGCCCTGACCCGTGTTCGATCACTGGCATCCCTTTAGCCCCCCGAGCAGTGCCAGGAGTGATTTCTGAGTGCGGAGCCAGGAGTAACGACCCCTGAGCAAATTTTTGGAAAGCAGTTATTTATCACCGTCGTGCTGGCTTTGGAGAGATGTAAAAGCATGTCAGGATTGGCTCTTTCTGGATTGAGTAATTGAGACCAGAAAACATGTGGTTTCAGTTGATGGTAGTTGTCCATTTCCTTGTACTGTCAAAGCCTCGATTTTCGTGGATGTCTGTTTATTTAGAACACAGATGGCATGGTGACAACAAGGAGCAGGGGCGGTGGGTCCGCAGTAGTGGCTTCCGTGTAGAGCCCTGGGTTCCATTCCCAGCAGCAGTGAATGAATGAAAAACGAGCAGAATGCTTATAGAAAATTAACACGGAAAGATCAATGAGCATGCATCTGGTTTTTGTGTTTCCTTTAATTTTTTTGTTCAGTGGATGACTTATTCTTGCGGAAGGTATTCTTGAGGTTCCCTTACAAACCATTCCCTAGAGCCCGTGCATCTGCTGCAGATTTTCTTTGCCTAGTGTTTGTCCAGAGATCAGCACCCTGAAGACCATATTTGGGGGAGGCAGAAGACCTATGATTTGGGGGAGAGTTCTCTGCAGTGCCCCCACAGTTATATCGACTGGTTTTAAGGGGATCATGGGCATGAGATTATGATGGAGAATTTTGTTGTCTGCTCCAAGATGGAGAAAAGTAAACTAGACATCTAGGAAGTGACCCCAGATTGTGGCAGTCACATGGAATGAAATCCTCACATTCTGAGTGCTCCTGGAGAGCTGTGACATGGTGTTGGTAGCTGCAGGAAGGAGGGAGGAAGAAGAACTGTCGGGGGGAAGGCTGAAGAACACCAAATGCCACACTTCCTCTGACCACAGTTTTTTCAATTGTGGGCCTCCTGCTTGATCTGACTTGTGATACAATTGTGTGTCCATCTTACTCTCTTTTCTTTTTTGGTGGGGGTGCTCCCCATCAATGTTCTGGAACCACTGCCAACATACTGGACCACTGGAGTCACACTTGGAACTCAGGGGACCATGTGATCTTTCCTGGCCCCTCATTATTTCTTAGCAAGAGTTTATAACAGCTGAGACTCTTGTACTCATTTTTACCCAGTGATTCCCAACTGGAGGTGATTTTTGTCTCCCAAGAAACTAGGCAATGTTTGGAGGTGTTTTGGAGACTGAACACTTAAGCGTTCCAGAGGCCAGAGAGCTTCTAGCTCAGTGAGCTCAGTACAAGCTTTCTGTGCAGGTTTAATCCCCAGCACCACCGAGGCCCCCGAATGCCAGCAGGAACACATCCGAACACTGAACATGGAGTAGCCCAAAATGAAAAAATTAATTAAAAATAGTTTGAAAAGCGTGTACTTTGAATCGAATGGCCGCTCACCAGAGATGCACCTAAACCAAACACCCTGTACATCATAGCCCCTCACACAAAAGAATTATGAATTATTGGACCCGACTGACAGTAGTGGCAAGGTTGAGATACCTTGTTTCTAAACTCAAGTACTGAACCTTGAGAATCTGCACAATGGTTATGCTTTGAGGGATCAGAATAGCGCTCAGGGATTACTCCTGGTGGGACTCCAGGGGGCCATACATGGTACTAATGATCTGACCCAGGTTAGTAGCATGCAAAGCAACCACCGTGCAAATCAGCTACCCTGTGCGCTGTTCTAAAGGTTCAATTTTTAAAGCCAGCAGATACAAAAAAGCAATATCACTACCAAAAAAGAAAAGAAAAGGACTTAGCTTTCTTATGTTTGTCAGTGTACTTAGTTTTGTTACTATGATATTCGGTGAACTTAGTTTTGTTACTATGCTTGGAGGCAGATCAATACTACAATAAAATGAAAACACTATGTTAAATGATGAAAGGGACACCTGACTTTCACTCTCTATATAGCTAGCAGTGTGGCAAGCATTTTTAACTTTAGTTCACTTAATTGACACAAAACTCAGGTAAGACACACTATTTTTTCTTTCAGAAGAGGCAGTAAGTCTTAGAATTGGGAACTACTAGATAAAATTGAGTGCCATGGGCTGGGAACACAGCAGAAAGAACTGGACACATGCTTTGCATGCAGTGGCCTGGGGTCAACCCTCAACACTGCAAGGTCATCCCAAATTCCTGAGCCAGGAGTAGACCCTGAACATCACTGGATATGGCCTAACCCCCTCCCAAAACAGAAAAACAAGGTCATACCTAGGAAATCTTACTGATCTGTGGTTTTAACTATCATACAATGTTGTTGCATTCGGATTAATATAAACATTGAATAGACTTGCCAGCTATTAATTTTCATTTTTCCTGGAGCATGTAGTAAAGTCCATGTGTCTTAGGATTAAGCAGTATTTGACTTGGCTTTACTGAAAAGTTGCAAAGCCAGTAGAATCTAACCACATACAGATCCTTAAAGTGCCATATTTCACTGCTTTTCAGACACTCCCCACACGTGTACATCGTAAAGCCAATGAAATGTTGTAATTTCATCGGTAGCATTTTTTTCTTAGTGGTTTCTAAAATAACAGTGTATAAGCTTATAATTACACTAAAGTTAACTGTAATTAATGAACATTATATTTTATTTAAGTAAAAATATCCTTTTTTCAGAGAGTGAACAAAAGGGAATGCCCTGCCACAGGCAGGATGAGATGGGGGGATGGGGGGCAGGAGGGATACTGAGATCATTGGTGGTGGAGAATGGGCACTGGTGGAGGGATGGATACTCGATCATTGTATAACTGAAAGCCGAGCACAAAAATTTGTAAGTCTACAACTGTACCTCAAGGTGTTTCACTAATAAGAATTAAAAAAAAATACCTTTTTTCTCTCTAGGAAGAAAATTCTCGGAAAAGAATACTATGTCCTTTAGATCCAAAACAGTAAGTATGGGTCAAATAAGGGAGATTTTCACTGGTCTTATTTTAAATAATTTTCTGTGTTAGAAGTAGTTAATTGTCCCTAGCCTTACTTTATATCATTTTCTCTTTAATTTTAGCACCGTATATGAAGATCAACTTGCAAAGCATTTGAAAAAATGTAACTCAAGAGAGAAGCCAAAACCTGTAAGTGTTTAATCAGTAAAACTGGTAATAAGTGTGCCATATTTTTGGTTTAAGACCTTATGTATAACTGACATAGAATTCATGGCAGTGAAAAAAGTGTCATGACATGAAAGGAAACTGGGGAATTGGTGGAAGGAAGGTAATACTGGTATGTTGAAAAGATGCCTGAAACAACTGTATTATGAGCAACTTTATAAATCACAGTGTTTTAATAGAAATAATTTTTTAAATGTCATGACAGTTTAAACTGACATGGTTAAAAATTTAATTAAAAGTATTAAAGAGGGCTGGAGCATTAGTATAATGGCTACTGCTGTCCTGGGTTTGATCCCCTTATACCCTTTAATGGTCCCCTGAACCCACCTAGAATGATCCCTGAGTGCAGAGCTAGGAGTAAGCCCTGAGCACGGACAAGTGTGGCCCAAAAACAAATAACTAAACAAAAGAATTAGAATATAAGAGTCAGAGAGATAGCTCAATGGACTGAGAGTTTGACTTTGCATCCCTAACCCCACATTGTCCCCTGCACGCAACTCAAGCACAGAGCCAGAAGTCATTCCGAGCACCATCAGGTAGCACTGTAGCACTGTCTTCCCATTGTTCATCGACTTTGCTCGAGCAGGCACCAGTAACATCTCCACTGTGAGACTTGTTGACTTGTTGTTACTGTTTTTGGCATTTCGAATATGTCACGGGTAGTTTGCCAAGCTCTGCCGTGCTGTCGAGATACCCTTGGTGGCTTGCCCGGCTCTCCGAGAGGGACTGAAGAATCAAACCCGGGTGCAAGGCAAATGCCCTACCCACTGTGCTATTGCTCCAGCTCACCACCAGGTATAGCCCAAAATAAATAGCAAAATGAATGATAAAGTTCTTAGATTATAAACGTTTATTTAGATAACAACCCTACTGGAATATAAGATCTATAAACTGAGGCTGGAGAAATAGTACAGCGGGTAGGGTGCTTGATTTGCACATGGTTGACCTGGGTTCTGTCGTCCCTACCTCAGGTGATCACCCACTGGGAGTGATCCTTGAATAAAGACCAGGAGTGAACCCTAAGCATAGGGGACTGTGACTTCCCTCACCAAAAAAAAGATCTGTAAATTCAGACATTTTTGTCCCTTTTTTTTGGACTTTGGTGAATCATTACCTGCAGAAGGAAAATGAAGGACTGTAGTACATACTCAGTAATTATTTAACACATAAAGAAGGAAAGATGGCAGATAGAGTATAAAGGTAGAATAGAGTTTTCAATTTATTTTTTATGAGTTTTCAGATTAATAACAGAATTGCTATGGTTTTCCTTTGTTTTTGTTAAGGACTTCTTTATTCAAGATATTAATGCAGGCTTAAAAGATGAAACCGAAGTACCTGAACATTTAGTAAGTACTTGGCTAAATATTCAGCTTTTTATTTATGAGCTATCTCCATCTTGTGATTAACCAGGTTCCCATTTTTGTTTGAAATAAATCAGTGTTTTGGCTTTAAATTCATTTCTGGAATCAGTGTTATTAAAGTAATTAGTTCCCAATACTTGTTCATGCTCTATTTCTGTATATAGGTTCCAATTTCTTCTCTCTCTGAAGAGCAATTGGAAAATTTAATTAAGAAATTGAGAGAAGTATGTAAAGGTAAGCTTTTTAAAAAAAAAAAACTGATGTATTTAGGTGGTTTATAAATTGATATTAGTATGACTTAGGTTACTGCCATTGTCGTAGAGACTTGATGGGTTTTTTGTTTATGTAAACTATTATGTTTATATTTGGCACAGGTTTGAATTCTACACTTAAAAATCAAATTCTGTCCCATCCAGCACTGCATGATGTTCTTAATGACCCTAAGAATGGTGATTCTGCAGCCAAACATCTAAAACAACAGGTATATTTAGGAAATAATAACTCTGTAGAAAATGGCATTTTGCTCATTTGCGTAACCTACCTTGGATTTATTTCTAAATATAAAGGTAAAAAAGGTAAAGGCCCTCCCGTTGATCGTCGATTTGCTCGAGCGGGCCCAGTAACGTCTCCATTGGAGACTTTGTTGTTACTGTGTCTGGCATATCGAATACTCTCGGTAGCTTGCCGGGCTCTCCGAGAGGGGCGGAGGAATCGAACTCGGGTCGGCCATGTTGGCCGCTTGTAAGGCGAACGCCCTACCGCTGTGCTATCGCTCCAGCCCTTCTAAATATAAATGTTTTTAAATTTATATTTATTTCTAAATATAAATATAAAGCTAGTAATGCAATTCTGAACAGTTTACCTTTCAATTAATAAAAATAAATAAGCATATAGAATAAATTTTTGCATAGACCTGGGTCTGCGTACTCTATAATTTTAAAAACTAGAGGAAAAAATTATGTCGAGGAGGTGGTGCTGAAAAGTGGTATGTCTGAAAGACTATCAGCAACAGGACTATAAAACATTTTGCAAAACTAAGGAGTGGAAGAAGCTCTTTTGTCAAAGCAGACTGGGGTGTGGGAAGTGAATGCGTGGCAATAAAGAAATTTCGGTGGAAGGAAGGAGACATTGATGAAGGGATGGTATTGAAACACTGTATGCCTGAAACCCAATTATAAATAAGTATGTAACTTCATGGTAACTAACTTTAAAAATAATAGGCAAATATTAAAAAAAATATTATGTTAAAAATGACCAATTGAACATGTTTCCTCATTTAGTAACTACCTTGTTATTTTCCCATTTGAGACCAATGTTTGCTCTAGTATGTAAAATAATCTGTAAGTTTGTAGGCTTCTATTTTAGGCAACATTGAAAAATTAAAGTTACTTGGTCCAAGAAGATGCTTTGTTGAGTTTGGCGCAGGAAAGGGAAAATTATCTCATTGGGTTGATATTGCCTTAAAAGATGCTGAACAAGTTCATTTCATCCTTGTGGAGAAGGTGACCACAAGATTCAAGGTAAGAGAAACCATTGCAGTATATTAGTAACCAAATGTTTACACTTTTTTTTAAAAGGGGGGGGGAATCAAATTTCTTAAAATATATTTACAAAATCAAGAAAAAATATGGAAAGAACCAAGTTCAAGCCAAGAGTTAGAATCCAGAGGCCAAACCCAGCACCCTGCAGGGAACAATCCTGAGCTCAGAGCTGGGAGTAGTCCCAAGAGCCACTGCTGGTATGACCCCAAAATATACACAAAAAAGTCCTATGTCCTAACCTCTCTCTGCCGCTTACTAACTATACATTCACTAAATGCTGAGCATACCAGTGGGCACCTTGATAGACATTGATACATAAAGTCCCAATGTTCTTTATTGTTTATGTTCAGAAGTGATAGACAAATAGATAAAGTAATGCTGTTTTAAAAGTTAAAATTTTAGGAAAAAATCTACACAAAGTAGTGTGGGTTCGAAGAAGGGACAAACAAGTTTGACTAAAAAAAACAGGGATGGTGAGGGGGCTGGAACAATAGTACAACGAGTAGGATGCTTGTCTTGCGTGCAGCTGACCTGGGTTCGATCCTCGGCATCCCATGTGGTCCCCGGAGCAGTGCCAGGAATGATTCCTGAGTGCAGAGCCAGGAGTAACCCTTGAGCATTGCCAAGTGTGGCTCCAAAATTAAAGAGTCTAAAAGTTGAAATCAAGAGCCTAAGATAATTGCTACCTAGTAATCTAAGTAAGTCAGAGCAAAACGGTTGTGAAGACAAGGAAAAGAGAATAAAAAAACTCTGCCCTGTTGGAAACCACAGACGTGGTAATTTTAGTGTTCATTGTGACAGAACTTATTCCTCAAGAAGTTTTTTCCATTTTAGTTTATGGCTTGTTTGACTAAGTGATGCACTCGCCTGAGATTGCAGATGTGGAAGGAGTAAGAGGAAGAATGGGCATGGCAGTAGAGAGCAGTTCTGAGTGAACATGCTGTTGGAGTGAAACTTTAATTTGCAATTGAGTATATGTTTGTTCCTCAGAGAAATCCACACCACAGTGGAATTTTTTTTCTTTTTGGGTCACACCCAACCATGCTTAGGGGTGATTCCTGAATCTGCACTCAGGAATCACTCCTGGCAGTGTTCAGGGGACCATATGGGATGCTGAGGATCAAACCTGGGTCTGCCATGTGCAAGGCCTTACCCACTGTACTATCACTCCAGCTCCCAGAGTGGAATTTTGGTTTTGGTTTGGTTTGGTTTGGTTTGGTTTGGTTTGGGACCACACCTGGCAATGCCCAGGGGTTACTCCTGGCTCTGCACTCAGAAATCACTCTTAGAAGTGCTCAAGTACCATATGGAATGCTAGGGATCGAACAACATGCGAGGCAAGTGCCCAGGTCAGCTACATGTGAGGCAAATGCCCTACACACTGCATCATCTCTCAGCTGAGAGATGATGCATAAATAGCTGAGTATGATGAGATTGGTTCTTTCAGGAAGAGTAAGAAGAGCAAGCCAAAAATAACAGTATAAGTACTTGCAAAGATAAAAGAGCTATCAAATCGTCTTAGATAAGTACTTAATCTCTGTGAATATTTGTTCATCGTTGAAACAGAGTTTTGTAGTTAAAAGAAATGATTTATACATAATAATTTCTAAAATACTTAAGTGCTGTTTGTTCATTAGTGCTGTTTGTTTACCATAGCTAGAGTCTGGAAAAAACCTGAGTGCCTGAGAACAGATGACTGGTTAAAGAAACTTTGGTATATCTACACAATGCAGTACTATGTAGCTGTTAGAAAAGATGAAGTCATGAAATTTACATACAAGTGGTACTACATGGAAAGTATCATGTTAAGCGAAATGAGTCAGAAAGAGAGGGATAGACGCAGAAAGATTGCATTCATTTGGGGAACATAAAGTAACAAAATAGGAGACTAACACCCAAGAATAGCCAAGATAAGTCCCAGGAGATTTACTCCATGGCTTGGAGGTCAGCCGCACACTCTAGGGGTAAAAGCAGCTCAGATAGAAAAGGGAGCACCAAATAAAGGGTGTTGGGAAGATCTGCCCATGTTGGGAGATGCATGCTGAAAGTAGACTATAGACCGAACATGATTGCCACGCAATGCCTCTTTTGCAAACCACAACACCCAAAAGGAGAAAGAGAACAAAAGGGAATGTCCTGCCACAGAGGCAGGGTGGGATGGGGGGGTGCGGGGTGGAGGGATACTCGGATTAGTAGTGGTGGAGAATGGGCACTGGTGGAGGAATGGGTACTCGATCATTGTATAACTGAAACCCAAGCACAAAAATTTGTAAGTCTACAACTGTACCTCATGGTGTTTCACTAATAAAAATTAAAAAAAATACTTAAGTGCATAAAAATGTTAGCTCTGTTGGAATTTTCTTAACATTTTTAATTAGTGCCAGAGAGAGAGTTCGGGAGGTAGGGCACTTGCCTTGAATACTGTTAACCCCAGTTCGATCACCAGAACTATATATTATCCTCTGAACACTGTCGGGGTCACTACTGAGCACAGAGCCAGTAATGGCCCCTGAGTATTGCCTGGTGGGGCCCCAAAATTCTCCACAAAAAAATTTGGGTTTTTTTTTTGTTTGTTTGTTTGTTTTTTGCTTTTTGGGTCACACCCGGTGATGCTCAGGGGTTACTCCTGGCTCCTGCACTCAGGGATTACTCCTGGTGGTGCTCAGGGGGCCCTGTGGGTGCTGGGGATCAAACCCGAGTCAGCCTTGTGCAAGGCAAACACCTTACCTGCTGTGCTATCACTCTGGCCCCCAAAATTTGTTTCTCTTAATGATTGTTTTTTTTTTTTTAAGTTTTATTTTTTAGTTACAGCTTCAGTTTACTTTGTTTTGGTCCACTCCCAGGAATGTCGGGGCTAGTCCCAGTTGGCTGCTTCGTTGGCTCCTGGCAGTTCCAAGGGGGACCTAGGGATGAAACCAGTTCTGCATGTAAAGCGTGCACTCAGCCTGATGGACTCTCTCTCCAGCCTATAATTCTAGTTTTTAGTACTAAAATGTTAGAATGGAAACTTACTCTGAACTTTGAAAGCCCTCAGAAATTTATTTTTATAAAATAGTTCACAATCTTTGATTACATTTAATATTCAACACCAATCCCATCACCTTTATACATTCCCACCACCATATTATTTGGGATGTTTCCATCCTGAACCCCAACCCCTGTCCCAAAGCAGAACCAAAATAATTTATTTTGTATAGTCTGTTATGAATAAACTGCTGAAAATGCTCCAAAAGAGTTCCCTTAGAGGAAAATGTGTAATGATTGTTGTATTTCATCCAGGGGCCATTACTCCCTTCTGTAAGAGATTACTAACATGTTTTAAAGGCCGAGCCTTGTGAACTTGGATAGATGGATAGATATAAGTATATAGATACATGTCTGTAAAAATATATTTTGCCCTCAGAAATATTTTAGCATGAATCACCATTACCATACTTCTATCCTGTTTGTGCAGGTAGACGGCAAACATAGGAAGAAAAATTCAGTGTTTGAAAGACTGCAAATTGATATCCAGCACTTGTGTTTGAGTAAGTTGTGAACCTTCGGTTGCTTTACCTTAAATCACAGAAGTTTCAAAGCCTGGGGTTGTTTAGAAACAATCAAGCCAAACACCATTTTAAGGAACTAAAGTAAAAGTAACCCTAGTTATTAATAAGTTATATAGTGATTAATAACTGTTATTATTAACAACAGTAATTTTTCTGGTGTTAACGCAAACACAGGACTGTCTGGGAAGGAAGCTCAAAGAACTGAGGCTCAGTTGTTGCAAACTTGAGGGTGGGATTCTGTCCCCAGTACCACCAGGATCTGCCCACAAGCATGGAGCCTGAGTAGCCCCTGAGCACTTCCAGATGTGACCCCAAAACAAAACAAAGAAAACCACAATAAAAACAACAAAGTCTTACTCCCCTCAGTCCAGTGACCTCTAGTTTTACCTGCTCCAGACAATCAATCTACAGTGGCAAAGAAGTAGGATTTTTACAGCTTAAATAAACGTTCCAGGGGCCAGAGAGATAGTGCAGCCGGTAGGGTGTTTGCTTTGCACACAGCCAACCTGGGTTCAATACCCAGTACCACATATCGTCCTCCTGACCCTACCCCACCACCCACCAGGTTCACCACTGGATGTGGCCGGAACAAAAGTGCTAAAAACAACAAAATTTTCTACCAACATTATTATCGCCATTTTGGGTCTATTGCCTAGGCACCTGACATGCAGCTCCTCAGTCTTTGGGGGATTTGTAGGAGGTATTTGGTTTAGTCTCAGCCTTTCCACGTTTTCCTTTTTTTCCTTCAAGAGGTTGGGGGTTTATACTGGTTTATTTGTTTATTATTGGGCTGTACCTGATGGTGATTCTGCATTCAGCCATCACTCCTGGCAGGGCTCAGGGGACCGTATTGGGATGCTGGAGAACAAATTCAAGTCAGCCACATGCCACAAACAACCTACCAGGTGTACTGTCTCTCCATCCCCATTTTATCCGGACTTTTTGTTGTTTGGGGGCCACCCCTGGCAGTGCTCAGGGCTTGCTGCTGATTCTATGCTCAGGAATCATTTCTGGGAGTCCTGGGTGGATTGGTAGACCTTGTGGTGCCATAGATCAAGCCCAGTCTTCCTGCTGTACTATCTATCCTGTTCATCTTGAAATACTCTAAACCTCTGCATTCCCTGATACAAACTCACTCTTCAACTTGAAGAGGTGCCCATTTCTGCTAGTACCTAATACTATCTGAAGTCAAGGAATAGGAAAGTTGGGATATTCACTCCGTCCCTTCATTGGACCGTAGACGGTGTTAGATACTAGTTGGGTTTGAAGAGGTGAAACATCCTTTTCAGTTGAGACTGACCCTGAGCTGGGAGTAGCCCCTGAACACTTCTGGCACAGACCCAGAAACAAAACTAATTAAAATTAGATGGAAGAAAATGGAAGCCATGCTAGTATAATACATTTTTCTGAATTATCTTGCAGACAGTTTGGAGTTTTGTTTGTTTGTATGGTTTTTTAACTTTCATAGGATGCAGTAAGCTCTTTTTTGGAACAGTATGAAAAGCGAAGATATTCTTGATCATCAAGACTTATTAAAGGCCAGAGTAGTTATATGGGCTGGAGAAATGGTACAGAAGGTACAGGATTTAACTTACACACAGACAACCCAGGTTCGATCCCTGTGATGCATATGGTCATCCAGGCACTACTGGCAGTGGCTCAAGAACTAAAAAGACAAAATAATAAAGGATCTAGTATGCTTATAACAGTGAATTGAGTACTTTGTTATATATATGTTGATTGTATTTTACTTACATTTATAATATTTGTGTGTCTTCTGGTAAGGAAAGTTTTAAGGTCCTGTACTATTGATTTAATAATCTTTAGCAAAGTAAATCATTTTGGCATTGGGATCACACCCAGCAGTGCTCCAGGCTCACTCCTGATGCTACACTTTCAGGGGTCACTCCTAGCAGGGCTCAGGAGACTATATGTGGTGCCAAGGATCAAACCCAAGTTGGCCATGTGCAAGGCAAACAGCCTACCCACTGTACTATCGCTCTGACCTCCAGCAAAATAAATTTTATACAAGGGAAAGGCCTTCAGATAGAGGAAATAGCTTTGCCTTAAGGGTCAGGAAACTTTAATACTCTATCACCAGATACCTCTGTTACTTATCAAGTTATTACATCCCTGAGATTCTTATTCCTTAGCTATAAAGTGTCAATTTTTTGCTTGCTTCAGTCCTAAAATTCTTATACTTTCTCTTAGAGAGCAACCTTAATGACTTGTTGTAACAAAAAAACTAACTGAACTGTCATTCCTTTCATTTCAGACAAGATTCCAATATTGAACAAAGAAAAACTACCAGTAGTCGGAATTGGAAAGCATCTTTGTGGTGCAGCAACAGGTAAACACACTAGTAATGTCTAGAGCACAATAACTTTTTCTTAATTGAATCACTATGAGATACACACTTACAAAGTTGTTCATGATTGGGTTTTGGTCATACAATACTCCAGCACCCATCCCTTCACCAATGATCATTTCCCACCACCAATGTCCCAGTTTCCCTCCTGCCAGTCTTTCTCCTCTCTCTCTCTCTCTCTCTCTCTCTCTCTCTCTCTCTCTCTCTCTCCACTGTCTCTCCTTCTCTCTCTCTCCTCCTCTCTCTCTCTCCCTCCCTCCCTCTCTCCCTCTCTCCCCCACCCCTTTTTAGGCACTGTGATATGTAATACTGTTACTGAAAGGGTCTTATTTATACTATTTTACTTCCTTTCAGCACTTAAGTCTTGTCCAGAGAGATTTCCAGTTATCATTGTCTTTGTGGTCCCTTCTCTGCCTTAACTGCCCCCCCCCCTCCCAACTTGTGGCACAATTTCAACCATGGATTATAGGACACACTAACTTTTAGCAAAACATGGTCCCTGCCATTTAAGTAATCCTTTAAACAATCCTGTATTTATGTCATTTAACATGTGCAATTGATTAATCTTCACTGATTCATCTTCTGATGGGCATTAAACTCTTTGAGATAAAACTTTGATGTTTCCTGCTCGTTTTGGCCGTTTTGAGGGATGGATTAAGAATTTTATGAGCCGGGGCCAGAACAACAGTACAGTGATAAGATGCTCGCTGTGTTCACGACCGACTCAAGTTCAATCCCTGGCACCCCATCCAGTCCCCTGAGCACTGCCAGGAGTGAACCCTCAGCATAGCCAGGAATAGCCCCTCCCAAATTTCTTCAAAAGTTTTTTAAGTTTATGTACAGGGTTGTCTTAGTAGTAGGCACATGTGGAGCCCAAGCCCTGTAAGTAAATAAAATAAAATTCTGTACTTAGGCTAGAGAGAGAATTCAGTGAGCTGTGGCCCAGGTTCTATCCCCAGTGCTGTGTGTACCCCCAGCACTGCCAGCAGCAAAGCATTAATGGGAACAGCCCCTAAATACTATCAGGCATTACACAAGAACAAATCAAACACAAGAGGAGGGAGATGTGTGAAAATGCCTGTGAATCTAAACTTTTAGGGGTTACATGTCAACCAAAAAAGAAGCAATTTAACGAACTTGTATGGTTTTTAGGTGGTTTTCAGCCTTATCTTTTTTTATTTTTTTTTTTAATTTTTATTAGTGAGACACCATGAGGTACAGTTGTAGACTTACAAATTTTTGTGCTTGGGTTTCAATTATACAATGATCAAATACCCATCCCTCCACCAGTGCAATTTAACGAACTTGTATGATTCCACCAGGCACTCATTTGATATTTTTAGCGGAATTGGTTGGGAAAGGCTCGATAGCTTATCTCACCACGAGATCCTTGTATATTAGAATGTGGGGGGGAAGAATAAAGTAGATAAAGAATCTGGACTCTCTGTCTCAGCTCTGCTCTCCCTCTCCTGGTGTGGTGGGAAGGAATGCATTGGCTGCAGTCAGGTTTGAGAACAGGTCCAACTATGCAGGATGACCTTGGCAAACTCCATAAACTTTGGCTCTCTTGTATGCGAAGCAAGAAATATATAATTTATCACATTACATGTAAAGTGTTGGCACATATTAGTGCCAATAAATAACAGCTATTGTTATTTTTTTCCTACTGGCTTCTGCTAGCTTTGTCCCCACCCTGATAAGGGGCTTGGAACCACCATCAAATATTATTCAGAATTTGCTGCAAAGTCTTTGAGTATTACCTATTTCTGTTGTCCTTCATGGTTTTTAGGTGGTTTTCAGCCTTATCTTTTTTATTTATTTTTTTAATTTTTATTAGTGAGACACCATGAGGTACAGTTGTAGACTTACAAATTTTTGTGCTTGGGTTTCAATTTGCTCAAGCGGGCCCAGTAACGTCTCCATTGGAGACTTTGTTGTTACTGTGTCTGGCATATCGAATACTCTCTCAAATACCCATCCCTCCACCAGTGCCCATTTCCCACCACCACGGATCCCAGTATCCCTCCCACCCCACCCCCCCCCCCATCCCACCCTGCCTCTGTGGCAGGGCATTCCCTTTTGTTCTCTCTCCCCTATTGGGTGTTGTGGTTTGCAAAAGAGGCAATGGGTGGCAATCATGTTTGGTCTATAGTCTACTTTCAGCATGCTTCTCCCATCCTGGGAGGATCCTCCCAACACCCTTTATTTGGTGCTCCCTTCTCTATCTGAGCTCCCTTTTCCCCTAGTCAGCCTTATATTTTTTCAGCCTTCTGAAGTTAGCCAGTTTCCTGCTGGAGAGGAATAAAGCATACTCCTTCCTTTCCATTTAAGTCATTTTTCTCAGATGTAAAATCTGTATTGGTCACTTCTAATGTTACAGTCTTTGACTCAATCTGTGTGAAATCATCCATCATCATTATTATACTGAAAACATCTGCTGCATTTGTTTATTCTATTTCCTTCTCTTTTTTTTTTTTTTTTTTGCTTTTGGCTCACACCCAGCAATGCTCAGCAGGGGCTCCCAGGAAATACTCCTGCTGGTGCTTGGGGGACCATATGGGATGCCAGGGATTGAATCTGGGTCGGCCACGTGCAAGGCAAACACCCTACCTGCTGTACTATTGCTACAGCCCACCTTCTCTTTTTGATTCTTCTTTTTGACTCTTCTTTCTTGATTCTTCCCCTGTATCTTTGGTATTCTTTCTCTTTTTTTCATGTTTTGTTTCCAGAATCAATCATTCAAATACTAATAGGGTGGATTACCCACTAAATTACCCACTAAATTTACTTCACCTTCTCAGATCTCAGTCACCTTCAGCAAAAAGTTTAAGGTGTTAGGGCCAAAGCGATAGATAGTCCAGCAGGCACTTGCCTCACTTGTGGCTGGCGTGGGATCAATCCCCAGCATCCTACATGGCGACCCAAGCCTGCCAGAGTGATTTCTTAAGCGCAGAGCCAGGAGTAAGCCCCTGGCTTACCAGGTATGACCCCTCAACACTCCCCCGCCCCACAAAAAAAAACTAGTTTAAGGTCTTTAACATGCTGTGCTGCTCTAAACTGGCCACTACTTTCTTCTTTGCCATTTCCAGCCTCAAACTTGACTGGCAGCAAATTCAAACTCTGTATATTTCCCATATGTTATACTCAGTGGGTTTCTAAACTTCTCACTTTCTGCTCTTCTTTCAGTTGCTGTCAACACTTTCTTTTTTTTTTTTTTTTTTTTTTTTTACTTTCATTTTTTTTTTTAATTTTATTTATTTATTGAATCACTGTGGGAAAGGTTACAAAGCTTTCAGGTTTATGTCTCAGTCATGCAAATATCAAACACATTTCCCTTTACCAATACTTATTTTTTTCCCATGAAGAACCCCAATAAAACCCCACCCCCCACCCCTCCCCGTCCCTGTGAGGCAGATGAATTCTAGTTAACACTCTATCCGCTTTGATTAGATTGTTTCAATAAAAGATTCACCACTATTATTTAGAGTTTACCCCCCCCCCCCCAAATCAGACATGCTGAAAAAGCATTGTGAAGTGATTTGCTTTCTCCAGCTGGGTTCAAGAATTGAATGTTGGTTTTGGATTTCTGCTATTTTACTTACTGACCCTGGAAGTATTTCTACTGAAAGTCAGATAGTTAAGAAATTGGTTTCTGTGTTCTGGAGTCGTGGCCGTGCTGGAGAGCCGCTCGTGGGGGGCAACTGGTGGCCTCGGTAGGGCGTGAAGGGCGGAGCGAAACGCCCCCCTTCCCATGAGGTTTTAGTCGCCCCCACACTCCCGGCTCATACCTGCTGTCCACAAGGCTCCCATGTGGCCGCCATCTTTCTTTCCAGAGAGGAGAGGGCGAATGGGGCAACACCCTTTCCCCTCCGGCAGACTTGATGGGCTGGATCAACGCATAGTCCATTCACTTTTCTGCTCCAAGCTGCTGGGTTCTGCATTAAGTCCTTGTGCTTCTGGGGCCATGGCCGTGCTGGAGAGCCGCTCGCGGGGGGCAACTGGTGACCTCGGTAGGGCGTGAAGGACGGACCGGAACGCCCCCCGACCCATGAGGTTTTAGTCGCCCCCACTCCCCCGGCTCATACCTGCTGTCCACAAGGCTCCCATGTGGCCGCCATCTTTCTTTCCAGAGAGGAGAGGGCGAATGGGGCAACACCCTTTCCCCTCCGGCAGACTTGATGGCCTGGATCAATGCATAGTCCGTTCACTTTTCTGCTCCAAGCTGCTGGGTTCTGCATTAAGTCCTTGTGCTTCTGGGGCCGTGGCTGTGCTGGAGAGCCGCTCGTGGGGGGCGACTGGTGACCTCGGTAGGGCGTGAAGGACGGACCGGAACGCCCCCCTTCCCATGAAGTTTTAGTCGCCCCCACACCCCCGGCTCATACCTGCTGTCCACAAGGCTCCCATGTGGCCGCCATCTTTCTTTCCAGAGGGAGGAGGGCGGAAGGGAGCAACACCCTTTCCCCTCTGGGCAGAAATGATTGCCTGGATTAACGCATAGTCCTTTCACTTTTCTGCTCCAAGCTGCTGGGTTCTGCATTAAGCCCTTGTGCTTCTGGGGCTGTGGCCGTGCTGGAGAGCCGCTCGTGGGGGGCAACTGGTGACCTCGGTAGGGTGTGAAGGACGGACCGGAACACCCCCCTTCCCATGAGGTTTTAGTCGCCCCCACACCCCCGGCTCATACCTGCTGTCCACAAGGCTCCCATGTGGCCGCCATCTTTCTTTCCAGAGGGAGGAGGGCGGAAGGGAGCAACACCCTTTCCCCTCTGGGCAGAAATGATTGCCTGGATTAACCCATAGTCCTTTCACTTTTCTGCTCCAAGCTGCTGGGTTCTGCATTAAGCCCTTGTGCTTCTGGGGCTGTGGCCGTGCTGGAGAGCCGCTCATGGGGGGCAACTGGTGACCTCGGTAGGGCGTGAAGGACGGACCGGA
This sequence comes from Sorex fumeus, assembly GCF_029834395.1. Taxonomy (NCBI): domain Eukaryota; kingdom Metazoa; phylum Chordata; class Mammalia; order Eulipotyphla; family Soricidae; genus Sorex; species Sorex fumeus. Next base: position 31,433,453 of record NW_026606188.1, read on the forward strand.
ACGCCCCCCTTCCCATGAGGTTTTAGTCGCCCCCACACCCCCGGCTCATACCTGCTGTCCACAAGGCTCCCATGCGGCCGCCATCCTTCTTTCCAGAGAAGAGAGGGCGAATGGGGCAACACCCTTTCCCCTCCGGCAGACTTGATGGCCTGGATTAACGCATAGTCCTTTCACTTTTCTGCTCTAAGCTGCTGGGTTCTGCATTAAGTCCTTGTGTTTCTGGGGCTGTGGCCGTGCTCCAAACTTAACTCTGACTTTCAGGGAGAAAGATTGGGTGGTTTACTTCTCATTGATCACTTTGTATATAGAGAGATGTCGCGCGGCCGCATAAGCGGCCGCGCGGTTTTGAGAAAAAGTCCTCGTTCCCGCATACTCGAGCTGTGTTTGTAGAGGCTTCTGGTCACCGGGGTTCCATCTGGGGGAGGCGAGATGCGGCGCCTACTCCATCTGGAACTTGCGGGTGAACTTGGCTCTTTTTGGAACCTGTTTTTTCTTTTTTTTTTTCCTCCGGGATCCCGCACCCTCCATGTGTTCTTTCTCTTATGCTTAAGGCTTCAAAGATGGCGCTGGGGGGCGGGCTGTGGGCATGACTTCCGGAATCAGAGGTTACCTGGGAGGTGTAGTTCGGCAGATTTGAGAAAAAGTCCTCGTTCCCGCATACTCGAGCTGTGTTTGTAGAGGCTTCTGGTCACCGGGGTTCCATCTGGGGGAGGCGAGATGCGGCGCCTACTCCATCTGGAACTTGCGGGTGAACTTGGCTCTTTTTGGAACCTGTTTTTTCTTTTTTTTTTTCCTCCGGGATCCCGCACCCTCCATGTGTTCTTTCTCTTATCGTCAACACTTTCAGAGTACTTCCTTCAGACACTGCTATAACTTTATGAGCATAGGCAGTGATAACACAATGCTTGTTATAGAACAGGAACTCAGTAAATGTTTGAATAAATAATGTTTTCATTCAGGGACAGAAGGATAGTGCAGTGAGGAGGGTGTATGCTTTGTACACGGCTGACCTGGATTCAATCCCCAGAATCCCATATGGACTCCTGAGCACTGCCGGGAGTAATTCCTGAGTTCCGAGCCAGGAGCAACCCCTGAGCATTGTTGAGATTGCAGAGTGTGTCTCAAAAACCAAAAATAAATGAATAATGTATTCATTCAATTTATTCTTGGCAACCAACTTACTGTATTTCCTTGCCCTCATGATTTATGACGCTTTGTCCTTTAACTTGTCTATACAAAGAGGATTCAGATAGCTATAACGTCTGTTTTTTTAAATAACTACTTGGGGGGCTGAAGTTAGATTATAGAGGGTAGGGCACTTGTCTTGCATACAGCCAACCTGGGTTAGATCCCCAGCATCCTATATCCCACATGGTCCCCCAAGCCCTGCCAGGAGTGATTCCTGAGTGCAGAGCCAGGAGGAACACCTAAGCATTGCCAGGTGTGACCCAAGACCAAAAAGAAAAAACAAAAACAAAAAACCCAAAACATTATTCTTTTAATACTTTTTAATTTTTTTTGGTTTTTCAGACTTCTGAAAATCAGTTAAATTCAATATAAGCAAAACTATGAATGTGAGGCTGGAGAGATAGTACAGCAGGTACAGTGCTTACCTTGCATGTGCCCAACCCAGGTTCAATCCCCGTGCATCCCAGCAGTAATCCCTGGATGCAGAGCCAGGAGAAACCCTTGAACATCTCTGGGTATGACCCAAAAACTAAAAACAATAGAAAAACAATGACTGAATTTACCTTGTTTTCTCCAAATAATAGTTATCTGGTAATGTTTGATGACATATATATATATATATAATGACATAATATTACATATATATATAATATGCACATATTTGGGGGCTAGGGGGACATGCCCAGTGCTGCTCAGGGAACCATGAGGTCCTGTGGTCTGAACCCAGATCTACATGCAAGCATATGCTCAAGCCAGTCATCTACCTGCTCAGTCCTTAAATGCATATATACACTTTCCTACTAAAATAAAGATCATATAATATTTATTTGTGACATCTTAGGGTAATAAAAATTTTAAACCACTTGTTTTGCATTGAGTAGGCATGGGATAGCCATCTAATCAGACATAAAATGGGTTTTACAGCATATATTTGGATAGCAGCATGATGCTTGTCAAAATACACGGGTTTGGCAATGAGCATTTAATTCACTGAAGAATTATCAAAGCATAAAGCTAAGCTGGGCTTGGGTTTTTGGTGTTTTGATGTTGGTTTGGTTTTTTGTTTGTTTGTTTTTCTTCAGTTATTGGGTTTTCTTTTTAAAAAACCATGCTGCTTAATAAATGGAAAAATATTGATTTGTTAAAGATGATGTGGTTGGGGGGGTCACGTAATTGTGTTTGCAGATCTTGCATTACGATGTTTGGTTGAAACCTATGCTGCCAGTTATGAGGAAGGAAATGAAGAACCTTTAGCCAAACGCATAAAGAATGATAAAACAGAAAAAGGAATTAACCCTTTGGCCGAGGAAGGAAGTGAAAAAATTGTCCCAGAGAAGTGGACGCCGGTGGCTGGCATTGTCATTGCACTCTGTTGTCACCACAGGTGTGATTGGAGACATTATGTGGGCAAAGAATATTTCAAGACTTTAGGCCTTGGCGCAGTGGAATTCCACTATTTCCAGCGAATGAGTAGTTGGGCAACTTGTGGAATGCGGAAGACCCCTGCGGAAGCCTCAAACATTGCCATAGTGAGAAAAGACGGTCGGAACGATGATAGCGAAGAGCACGATGAGGAGGGCTGCACGGTCCCCGCGGGTGGTGTCGAGAGCACACCGGAGTAAGTGGCCGCACGGAATAAATGCACACACGCCATTGGGGCAGAACTGTTTTAATACTGCTCTAGTTTCTGCTTAGATACACATTACCTAACATTTATGAAAATATATCTTGCTATCTCGTTTTAGAATAAATTAAAATACACGCATTTTTTATTGTGGTCATATTATAGCACCTTGGATAATATGGATTATTTAGTAGCCGACCAATAAATAGAAGTGACCATTTTTTATACATTGTTACAAAAATTTTAACAGTGGTTTTTATGTGCTTATTTTAATTTAGGTTTCTTACTGTAGAAGAAAAGAAGAAAATAGGGCACCTTTGTAAATTGCTGATTGATCAAGGCCGAATCGAGTATTTGCAACAAAAGGGATTCAACCCTGCTCTGCAGTATTACACAGATCCTGTGGTGTCTTTGGAAAATGTATTGTTAACTGCTTTACCAACTCATTCATCATCTCCAGATAAAACTGTTTAAAGGAAACGAAATTTTGAACAACACCTGGCTTCCACCAAAAGGAATTAATATTTTACATTGTATTTTTATTGTATTTTTATACTCAAGAAAATTTCATTGAATAGCAGGTAACATCAATTTTAGAAAATGTTGAGGCCTCAGAAAATTTTTTTTTAAAAAGCTTTGATTTTTACTTGAGAATTTCAAATATTGAAGAAGTCACCAAATTCCCAAAGTATTCCATACATCAACAGGATATCTTGAATAATATTATCCTTCAGTATTTGAAGAGATTGGTGAAGTAGTGGAACTGTTGATTTGGTTATCTGAAACACACAACATATTGACACATAACTAGAATAGTAACTTTGTGTTTGCATTAATTTGGAAACTCGTTTTCTTTTTTATTTTCTTTAAGACTTATAATTTCTAAAGATCAGGACATACTGATCAGTTCTCAGTTCATGACAAGTCAAACTGATAATTTGGCTTATGTATGCATTGTGTTCCGCATTAAGACCTGAACGTATAATTAGAGATATGCAGAATCAAGTAAGTAATTCACCTTAAAATCCCCAGTCACACATGTTTCTGTCACTGGACAAACAGCAAAATAGACACAATTTCACTTCGTTTTTAAAATTGGTTATTTTTTGAGAACTTTCTAAGAGATACTTAGGACCCTAATTCACAAACTAAACTGAAATTTGCAAGTAAGTCCTCAGACATCTCCTATCTTTCAACATGCCACTTTTACATGTAGAAGTACATAATACATAGTTATGTTCCTGCCTTCTTAGGAAAATATTAAGTTTCTGTGCATAAGCATATATTAAACCAAATGGTAAGACTTCGGGGGCTTGAAGGAGTACTTCCCAAACTGCGCTTCTGAACGTGGGACTGCTTTGAGCAATGCTTAGTCACAGGCCAGCAGTTCACTGCTAGGACCTGTGGGACCAGGATTGGTTACCAGGCCACCTTGACAGTGCTTCAGGGCATTCAGGGCTACACCCAGTGATGCTGTGCAGTGCCAGGGATCCAGCCAGGGCCTCGTGCATGCTAGTATGTGCCCCAGGGACTGGGCTGTCTCCCAGCCCCAAGAACATTACAAAAATTGTATTCTTCAGTGGTACATTTGCCAAGATGAAAGATTCAGAATTGGGCCGGAGATTTAGTATTGTGGGTAAGATGCTGCCTTGCACATGGCTGATGGCGGTTTGATCCCCAGTCAAACCACATATGTCCCCCATGACCCACCAATAGTGACCCCTGAGCACAGGGCCAGGTGTACATGAACGAGAGAAATGGCACCACCGGGTGTGGCCCAGACAAAGTTCCAGAAAAACCAATTTTAAGTATAAAATGATATGATGATATTCTTAGGTAACTTTTCATCCTTTAGGTTCATGACTCTGTGAATTGTAAATTAGAAGGATAGCCTATTTCTAATTTCTGATCTTTCTAGTTTAATTTCACATGTTTTATAAGGCTGCCTATGTTCAGATCTCAGCTGTATGACCTTGGGTGGTAAATCTCTTTGTGCCTCGATTTCCTCTTTTCGTTATTTTTTTTTAATTTCTTTTACTTCCTCTTAAAAAAGGCATGATGTTGATGATGTTGATGGGGATGATGATGATGATGTCTCACAATGTTGTAAACATCAGATGAAATAGCACATGTGAAATGTTTAGAGAAACTCTGGCACAGAATGTTCAATAAATTGTAACTTATTAATGGTACTGATTTCATGTTTCTGTTTTAATAATAGGCAGGCTTTTAGTAACTCTTGTTTAACTTGTAGTCTTTTTTTATCTTGTTATGTTTTATGTAAAAGCTAATGAAATTGATTTTTCAAGAAGTTATTCATGTCCCCCAATGAAAAGAACATAAATGAAGATTGTGTAATAACTGATTCCAAGGGGAAGGAAATGCTAATTTTCTTCTCTTTTGAAACAATGCTGATTTTTGTCATAGTTTGTTTTGCATCATTCAACAATTTATGCTCAGAAGTAAAACACTTTCTATAGCAAGCAAAAGTTTGGTTGCATCTTATCAAGCTTAAATATACAAGATTACACTGATACAATCCTATATCAGTAAACTAAAAAATGTTATCCATTTAACAGTGATCTGTTTGTGAGAGTGTTCCCAAATACAAGGAAGTAAAGCTTGTCCTTCAACACATCAGCCATAGGTCAGGATTGTTTTTCCTCCCTAGTTTACTTCATATGAGAAGTATCCGATTCACTGAGATAAAACTGAAGCTCATCTACCTTTACCCACTATCTTTGCCTTTAAACCAGATCCTACACCTCATTTCCTAATCTCAGCCTCACCAGCCAGTCAGGTACTCTGACTCAGAGACCCCAAACCTATTTGGCCTACTGCTCTCTTTTCAGGGGAAAAAAAAAAACCCTGGAAAACTACCTTCATTTGGAGGGAAAGGGGAGTTTGGATCACATGTGACGATGCTCAGGGGTCACTCCTGGTGTGATGCAATCAGTAGTTACTCCTGGCGGTGCTTGGGGAACCGTATGGAATGCTTGGATTTGGCTGCATGCAAGGCAAACAACCTACCTGTTGTACTATTGCTCCGGCCCTTGAAAACCACCTTCTTTAAGCTAACAAATAGGAAATGGCCAACTTGGTCCATCCATCCATCATAGCCAGTAGTTACTATCAGTGGTGTCATCCACATTAGGAAGCAGTGCTCTCACAAAACATTCTTCCTCACCTTCCTTTTCTCGTCTTTATTCCTCAATTCTCCTGCTTTCTAAATTTGCCACTGTAGCATTGTCCTCCCGTTGTTCATTGATTTGCTCGAGTGTGCACCAGTAACGTCTCCATTGTGAGACTTGTTACTGTTTTGGCATATCGAATGTGCCACGGGGAGCTTGCCAGGCTTTGCCGTGTGGGCAGGATACTCTCAGTAGCTTGCCGGGCTCTCCAAGAGGGACGGAGGAATCGAACCTGGGTCAGCCGCGTGCAAGGCAAGAGCCCTACCCGCTGTGCTGTCACCCCAACCCATATTTGCCACTGCTTTCCAAACAAAACTATTACAGCTTTTTTTTTTTTTAGTTTCAAAACTATTACAACTTTTACTTCCTCCAGTCTGTCTTCCATGTCATTCCTGGGACCTTGCAAGGCAAATGCCCTATCCACTGTGCTCTCGCGCAATCAACCTACCTCCCAAAAAAACCCACAAAAATTCTTTCATCTGAAAAACTCTTGTGTTTTCAGACTATACTAATTCCTTGAAGTAACTATTTAATGATAAACTAAAATCTACCTTAATTTAAAGAAAACATTTTAGTGAACTACAAAACCATGATTTTTTTTTTCCTTTTTGACTCACACCCAGCGTGATGCACAGGAGTTACTTCTGGCTCTGAACTCAGGAATTACTCCTGGTGATACTTGGGGGATCATATTGGATGCTGGGGATCAAACCCGGGTCAGCTGCGTGCAAGGCAAATGCCCTCCCCGCTGTACTATCACTCCGGTCCCAAAACCGTGATTTCTAACACTGCTGTTGTTTCTAGTAACTAGCTTTTTTGTTTTGGGATCATACCCGGAAATGCTTAGGGGTTACTCCTGGCTTTGCACTGAGGAATTACTCCAAGTAGACTTGGAGGACCATATGGGATGCTGGAGATTGAGCCACTTTTGACCACATACAAGACAAGTGCCCTACCTGCTGTACTCTCAACAGGCCCCTTAACTAATGTTCTTATTAATAGATAATCATGCGTTTGGTCCTTTCTCCCAGATTTTGACTTAAGTTAAAAGCTTCTTTATTTTAAAAAGTGGTTTAATTCTTGGGGCTGGAGTGATAGCATAGAGGGTAGGGCGTTTGCCTTGCACGTGGCCGACCTGGGTTCGATTCCCAGCATCCCATATGGTCCTCCAAGCAGCACCAGGAGTAATTCCTGAGTGCCTGAACCAGAAGTAACCCCTGTGCATCGGCAAGTATGCCCCAAAGAGCAAAAAAAAAAAAAATTTTAAGTGGTTTAATTCTAAAGTATCAGAAACTAATGGAAATCAATTTCTCATGCCCTCATCTTTCATCTATTGGTAAAAATCTGTGTTCTCTTAGTGGTAAGTACCAAAGTACTAAGGTCAAAGGACCTGAGTGTGTGCTCTGCCTGAGTGTAGTTTATGTTCCTTAGTATTTATTTCTAGTCCAAAAAGAATCTGTGGATAGTATCAAAAATGGGAAATGACTGGGAAAGTATGTTTATGAAAATATACTGATATGTAATAATCTGGGAGAATAGGAATGAAACTTTAAGAGTTAACATTTTCATCATGCTTCAACTCTTTCAAAGAAGTTTATTTTCGTAGCTGGGGATTGCTCAGGGGTAGGGTAATTCTCACATATGAGCCTCGAGCTCAAGCCTGATTACTCCCTCCTCCCCCAAGAAAATGTCTTTTTGTACTTACTTTAAAAGACTAAATATCTTTACAGTCTCCCTCTATGCCTATAACAAAATTGTAAATGGATTTAAACTTCACTTTCTTCCACAGTATCCCAGGAGACCAGAATTTGACAGAAAATGTTAGAATGAGAACTCTATAAAGAAATTAACATGTCTGTATACACATTTCTTTACTGAAAAGAAGTTAGCCTTCATTATATACAAATCTCATACCTGCTTTTCTTCGTGATTCCTGTATATATAAGTGCATAAACCGCACTCCATACAATTCTTGTTCCTCTTCCTCATCTGTGTTTTCACTGGGAGGAAGCGTTACTTCTAGTTTCAGAGGGTTGTCTCTGAAGTTGACAAACCTAGCAGTTCATCAAAGGGGGAAAAAAAGCATTTTTAAAGGTTCCACAAAATGGAGCTAGAGTGATAGCACAACAGATACAGCGTTTGCCTTGCACGCTGCCAGTCAGGGTTTGATTCCCAGCATCCCATATGGGGTCCCCCGAGCACTACCAGGAGTAATTCCTGAGTGCATGAGCCAGGAGTAACCCCTGAGCATCGCCAGGTGTGACCCAAAAACTGAAAAAAAATTTAAATGTTCCACAAAAGTGTGCACTTAACTCCCTGGAGAAAGACCAGATGTCATCTAAATTACTCTTTTTAAACTGATTTCAATAATTGAACATCATGCAGAGATGTGATACACCCCAAGTTTCTGTGTGAATCTTATGTTCACTATTAGGAAAGAATTTTGGAAAGAAGATACTTGGAGAGTGTTTGATAGTAATTTAATGAAAGTTTTTCTTTTCTTTTTTTTCCTCTCTGTTGCATGTGTCTATTTGTAGTACTTAGAAGAAAAAAATTAAAATAATCACTTCTGGGGCTGGAGCAGTAGCACAGCGGGTAGGGCGTTTGCCTTGCACGCGGCCAACCCGGATTCGATTCCTAGCATCCCATATGGTCCCCTGAGCATCGCCAGGGGTAATTCCTGAGCACAGAGACAGGAGTAACCCCTGTGCATTGCGAGGTGTGACCCAAAAAACAAAAAACAAAAAAAATCACTTCTTTTAGATTTTAGGTGGTTTCATATAACTGATGAGATTATTTAGCAATTATTAAGATGGTTTTCATGAAAATGTCACTAAAGGATATTGCTGATAAATCTGATATAAAACTGATAAATCCCAGTGTGACTTTACTTTCAAAGATTCTTGAATAATTTAGATCATAATTATTTGAATAATCTATTCATCAATTACAGAATTTCAAAGTTAAAAATGTTTTTAGTTTATTCATTTATAAGAATGAGAACTCAAATCTGTGAATAGTAATTTATCTGTATTACTTTACTGTGTAGCCAGAAGGAAATAGTTTATATATGTGTACACAGCTTTTTACCTCAAGTTGGTCATCTCTTCCATACACTCTGGAATATCTTGTAGTTTATTGTTGGTGAGAACAAGAGTACTCAGATTTTTCATCTTGTTGATGGTTTCCGGCAAGCATGTGATTTCATTTCGTTGCAGCCATAGAGTATGAAGATTTTGCATTCTGAAGAATTCAAAAAAGTTTCTATGATTAATCACATAAAATATGAAAACTCTTGTTTCTATCAACTTAAAAGCAAAAGGGGTTAGGGATATCTCAGGAGCCCATGGGGCCGCAGCATTTGTACCATGGGTAAGGCATTTGTCTTGCAACAGTTGACCAGGGTTTGAGCCCTGGCACCCCAGATGGTTCCCTAAGCCTGCCAGGAGTGATCCCTGAGCACAGAGCCAGGGGTAAGCTCTGAACACAGCCTGGTATGACCCAAAACACAAACTGAGGAGGTAGAGCACATGCCTAGCATATGTGAGATCCTGAGTTCAGTTATCAGCACCGCCTGTCCCAACCGACTCTCAGACCCCTGCTAGTCCCTAAATATCACAGGGTCTCAGTGCTACACTACTGGGACAAGCTCTGCTGGAAGTGGCCCCTAATTTCTTTGAGAAAAGAAAAGAAAAGAAAGTTCGTGATCTATCTTTACCCAGGATATGTGCTCATTGACTTTATATTACCTGCCAGGGGCACTACATCGGGAAGTTTGTCTCTATAGTACAGCTCTCATCAGGTGGTGGTAGAAAGTTCTATTTTTACCATTGGTTCTATAATGCATTCTAGAATTCTTCACTATTCTCACAGAATTACGACCAATACATTCTAGAATTCTTCACCATTTTCACAGAAATAGGACCAATGCATTCTAGGATTCTTCACTATTCTAACAGTTTCTTAAAGAAGAGCTGCTGTGAATGTTATCTAATCCAAACTAGAGTCTTAAGAGAAAAATCAAAAATTAATCATCTGCCCATTTGGGATAAGGGGAGTCGTATCAGGGTGAGCACCCTGGACTCTGATCCCAGGCTGCCTAGTTCCCCACCCATGCATGCTCACTTCTGAGACGGCCAGCAATCGCTAACATATTGGCGAAGATTTTCTCATCTGTTTTGTAAAGTGCACAGACAGCGCCTGGCATGCACTCAGCAATGCTGTTATGCCTGTGGCTTTATTTCAATCAGCTTGAAGTTTAGACCCAATTCATCTCTCCCCAAATCCTTTTACTGACTCCGACTAAGTAAAAATACTCTGTCGTTGTGTGTTTCGTTTGTTTGTTTTAAGAGTATGGGCTCGTTGTGATTATGGCTGGGCTTCCTTTGGTTCTTTGTGTTGTCTGTTGCCGATGGCTTCCACATATCTTGTTAGTATCTAATAGCTGCTGCTTTACCTTTCAATCGTCTCAGGCAGTTGTTGAAGACTGTTGCTTCCCATGTCGAGCCACTCGAGGGCCGGCATGTTCAACACAGCAGGAGGGATTGTAGTAAAGTTGTTCATGCTCACATCAAGATGAGTGAGCTTTAACAGATTGCTGAGCTGAGGAAGAAAGCAAGTTTCCAAAATTACCGCCATGTAAACTATGGAACACTTAACCTTAATAAAGTAAATATTAGTCTTAATATTAGTCTTAATATGAGGAATGTGAGGGCTGGAGTGATAATATAGCAGGTAAGGTGTTTGCCTTGCATGCAACTGACCTGGGTTTGTTTCCCGGCATCCCATATGGTCCCCCAAGCAATGGCCAGAGTGATTCCTGAGTGCAGTGCCAGGATAACCCCTGATTATCACTGGGTGTGACCCAAAAGCCAGATAAATATACGAATGTTTATTGTGCTTGGGGGGTCTGTGTACTCCATAGTTCATGAGAAAATTGACATAAAATTTAATGAAAGCTCCCTCCCTAGCAAAGTTTATCTTTTCAAAGAAAGTTTAAAGTTTTCCAGGACCTACCTGGCAGAAGCTTTTAATTTCCTTTCTGAGAGTAAATTTTTAATGTTTTTCCACTCATATAGTAGCTGAAATTTGATGAGAAAAACAAACTTCATAATAATAACTATTGTAACTTCTTTGTTCTGATGAGGGCTGGAGCGATAGCACAGTGGTAGGACTTTTGCCTTACAAGCGGCCAACATGGCCGATCCGAGTTCGATTCCTCCGGCCCTCTCGGAGAGCCCGGCAAGCTACCGAGAGTATCTCGCCCACACGGTAGAGCCTGGAAAGCTACCCATGACGTATTCAATATGCCAAACACAGTAACAACAAGTCTCATGATGGAGACGTTACTAGGCCCGCTCGAGCAAATCGATGAACAACGGGAGGACCGTGATGATGATGTCCTTGTTCTGATGTTGAACACATGCTATCTCAGTCATAGAATTTATTTTTAGGTAATTCTTCTTTTAAATGAAAACAAAAAAAAATAAAAACTTGTTAGGTATACTATGCCACCAGTGTCTTCAACTTTAGAAAAAATATATTAATATGACTATACTACACATTTCTGCTTTCTTCCTCTTTAGTGATAATCTTTATTATCTTTATTCTGAATTTAGCATCATTCTTATGTTTTTATTACTACATATGTTGTGTGTCTTTCTATAATTATCTATATATTTTTATAAATAAAACATTTCATAACCTTTTAAATATTTTAGGATTATAATGGTATTCCTTATCTTTGACTTCTTTATATATATATCAATTTTAAATTGTCATTTTTAATTATTACAGCTCTAGTTTATTCATTTAAAATATCCCTTTCGTTACCTATCTTCTCTACTTCCAGATTGAGAAAATTTGAGTATGTGAATTGTCAATCATTGTACCTTAAATTAATAATTTTGAGGTTAGCTTTGCAAGGTGAATACCTTATTTCCAATATAAGGACAAATGATTTAAATAGGTATTGGAAAGTAGAAAGTCAAGCTATGATTCACATCCAGCTTTTTGTGGCTTAAAGTCACAAAATTTCTTTCCACATAATACTGAAACAAAAGTTTCAGGATTGGAGAATTTAATTTAAAAATTTACTTAATTTCTATCTCAGAGATACTCAAACTCATTCCATAACTATGATGCCATCAAAACACAGACATGTATACACACACACACACACACACACACACACACACACACACACACACTTTTGTGAGTAATGCAAAATAAGAAAATGACTCCATTAAGTGGGTAATATTTCTCCAGTTAGAATTCATACCATAAAATGATTTTTCAAAATACTTATCAAACTTCACTTTTATAAATGTTTCAGAATAGAATCATAAAATGATTGTTTTTCAGTTGAACAATGAGAGTAAACGTGTGTACACCTTATTAAGGACTGGTTTTGCAGAACCAGAACTTTTTGGTTTTACAAAATTAAAAAAAACGTTATAATCTAACAGCCTTACTTTTGCATATGTGTAAGCTAAGACCTACATGTATAAAACAGTATATTCACGGCGCTGGAGAGAGGGCACTCAGATTGCATCTCCAGCACTCCAGAGGGTCTCCCCCACCCTGCTAGTCCGCCAGAAGTGATCCCTCAGTGCAGAGCCAGGAGTAAGTCCTGGGCACCGCCTGGTGTGATACTTCCTCCAGCCCACCCCCCCCCCCACACACACCCCCCCCATAATTCCCTGAGTGAAGCAATTAATATAAAAGCAGTTAATAGATTAACCCAAATTTGCTGCTCAAGGGTGGGGACCAGTGTGGGGGATGAAGGAGGAGGCAAATAGGGTTCCTCCCACACAGTACTCAGGGTTCGGGAGGGGGCGCCCACTCCCACGGATCTCAAGTCCGCACCATCCAAGTCAGCAGCTCGCTGCTAGGGAGAACCCGTGCTGCTGTAACCCAGCGGTCTGGGCCAGGCCAGGCCACCACAGCGGAGTTTGAGCTACAACCAGCAATGCACAGAGGCCGCAGGACCACGACCCGCCGCCCAAACATGCCCCAGCTTTTGAGGCATTTCCTGGGCTCTGTTTTTCTCCACTTTCATCTTGCAAAGACATTTGTGACAAAACACCAAAGCTGTTTTGCTGGCTTTTAAATCATCAGACGGGCTGGAGCGAGTTGGTAGGGCGTTTGCCTTGCACCCGGCCCACCCGGATTTGATTCCCAGCATCCCATCTGGTCCCCGGAGCACCGCCAGGAGTTATTCCTGAGTGCAGAGCCAGGAATAACCTCTGTGCACGGCTGGGTGTGACCCAAAAAACAGAAATAAATAAAATAAAATCATCAAGCATGTTTGAAAAGTTACACTGATGTCTAAAGCTCTACAATCAGTTTGGTTTGGCCAATAACAACATAAGCTAGTTATAAGTTTGAATACTTCCCAAGATTATTGCTTTGCTTTAACTTTTACAGTCCAGAAAATATTTTTCTAAAAAAAGAAAACAATTTTCCTAAACAAAAGAACTCATTTTTCATTACTTGACTTCTCTGTTAAAAACAAACCACTTTTCAGGAGTTACCCCTATGCATAGCCATGTGTGACCCCCCCAAAAAAGGGAGGGGGCTGGAAGGATAGCACTGTGGGTAGGGCGTTTGCCTTGCACGGGGATGACCCGGGTTCGATTCCAAGCATCCCATATGGTCCCCTGAGCTACCGCCAGGAGTAATTCTTAAGTGCAGAGCCAGGAGTAACCCCGGAGCATCGCCAGGTGCCAGGTGTGACCCAAAAAGCAAAAAAAAAAAAAAAAAAAAGCTAAAAAAAAAACTAGTGAAGAAAACTTTTCTATCACCATATTGTCTGTGCTTTATAAAACTTATTTATTCAATACCCAACTAAGAAACTCTTGTCTGTACCTTCAATTCTGGGAATAGAAATAAGTTCAATTCATTCTGAACTTCAAGGAGATCACAGGCTAAGCAACAAATGATGTTAAAATATTTGGCAATGATGGAAGTATCTTTATGCTAAATAGATCTCTCTCTTAAAAATGCATTGTAAGGCTTAGGGAGGTGACAGTGATAGAGCACAAGTCCAAGATCGTGGGTCCAATCCCCTACACTGCAAAAAGAGGGGGGAAAATAAAACTTAAAAGATATAAAAGAGAGGTGAAGAGATAACACAGCATGTAAGGTACTTGCATTGCATGTGACCAACCGGAGTTTGATCCCCAGTATTCCATATGGTCCCCTAAGCACTACCAGGAGTAATTCCTGAATGCAGAGCCGGAGTAACCCCTGAGCATCGCCAGGTATGACCCCCCAAAGCCAAAAAAAAAAGGGGGTATAGAACAGAGCTAAAGAGATAGTATAGCACATAAGGTGCTTTCATTGCATGCGACCGACACAATAAAGCCGATTCTTAAGTGCAGAGCCAGGAGTAACCCTTTGGTACTGCTGGGTATGACAAAAAAATGAAAAAAGAAAAAGACATAAAACTTGCATTATATTGATAGTAGTAGGAAGTGGTTTTTATTAGATATCTCCTGAAGTAAAACGTGTGGTATTTCTTAATATTATTTTTAGTGGCCACACCATGACAAGTGGATAGAAAATATAGACATTTAAATCATTCTGACCTCTTGTGGAAGATCACATATATCTCTGTTAACAGCAAGTTCTAACTTCTCCAAGTTGGCACAGTTACTTAGTTCCTTGGGGATAGTTTTGATTTTATTGTAACTAAGAATCAGTTCCTGAAGTCTAGTAAGCAAACCTAAAAACATATTGAAAAAGAGAGAACAGATATTAATAACAGTTCCCAGTTAACAAGCTTTGTAACATAAGTTCCGGTTTCCTCTTGACTATATCACTCTTCTCAGGGTTTTTAATTGTTGTTAAGTCATAAAAAGATCCTACAAGAAACATGATATGATTTTTTATTTCAAAGTTTTTCTTTCAGAAAAAAATGTTACATGAAGCTATTGAAAATATTATTTAAGCATATTGCCACGATTGAATGCTGATGAATAGATTACCTCTCTAAAGCAATAGCAAAGAAAAGAGATAGGAGAAACTATAGAATATGGCAAGGTTGTAAAAATGAAGTTGCATGAGCTGATAATGTCTACATAGTAGGTGAAATATAAATATATTATCTTAAAAATGTTTCCAAGGGATACAAAAATAATTTCCAAATACATGAAACTCATACAAACATGGATATTTGAAATACTATATTACTCTTGATACTTTGAGATGCAGTGAAAAATTACAACATATTGGATAGAGGTTTGTATGATAAAATTATAAAGTTCGTGGGGGCTGGAGCGATAGCACAGCAGTAGGGCATTTGCCTTGCGCGCAGCCAGCCCAGTTGAGCCAGGTTCGATTCCTCTGCCCCTCTCGGGGAGCCCAGCAAGCTACCGAGAGTATCTCGACCACATGGCAAAGCCTGGCAAGCTACCTGTGACGTATTCAATATGCCAAACACAGTAACAACAAATCTCATGATGGAGACGTTATTGGGCCCACTCGAGCAAATCGATGAACAACGGGAGGACCGTGACTGTGGTATTTCATGCACAATTATGATTCATCATGTAACATAATAATAGTGCTTTAATATTATATGTTAAATATAGAACTTCTAGGATTCCTCAGAAGATAACAATTTCTTCAAATTGGCATTTTATAAAATAATTTCAAAAAGTCCTAATTAGTATTGAAATATAATAAATGAAATACATCATGTAGTGACTTTAATTTTGACATCATTTATTCTTTTCTAGAAGAAAAATCATAAGCAATACATATTTAATAGTTCAGATATTATAATTATTTAGAGAACTTATTTTAAATTTAATTTAAATTATGAATTTAAATTAATGTAATTTAAATTATGAATAATAAAACACCTTCAGTTCAGAAATAATATTTTCAAATACTCTCATGTATTCCCAAGAAATAATGAACATATTTAGTAGCTGTGATATGTTGTCAGCTTTGAAAATAACGTAGATTTATTCTCTTGGCCATAATCATACTTTCAAAGCTTGACTAATAAAACATAGTTTTTCAGGTTGCTATTGACAGAATTTGGCGGGTTTTTTTTTTTTTGGAAGAGAGGGAGGGACATATATGTGGGCATTTTTTTGTTTTGTTTTTGTGTGACTTTGGTTTTAGACCACCACACCAAGCAATTCTCCTGTCTCTGCATTCAGGAATCACTCCTGACCGTGCTCAGGGGACCATCTGGGATACTGGGGCTTGAACCTGGGTTGGCCGTATGCAAAGCAAGCACCCTACCCATTGTATTATTGCTCCCTTCACACCAGTTTTTAAAATTTTATTTCAGACGTTGTGATTTACAGTATTGATATGCAGAATTTCATGCAAAAGACATTTCAATTTCACACCCTCCTCCAGAGCGTCAGCTTTCCCCACCACTGTCCCAGTTTGTCCCAGCTCCATCGTATTCTCCCTCCATGTCCCGTACATTGAGATGCTTCCTACTTAAGGACAGTTCTGGGTTTCTATTGCCTTTGGGCCTTTGTTGTTTCTTTACTTTGTTTCCCTGTATTCCAGATACTTGGACAGTTATTCTGTGTCTGTCCCTCTGCTTCTAACTTCTCTCAGCATGCTACAGTAGCAGATCTATCTGCCTAACAGCAAACTCCAGGATTTCATAACTTTGTATAGTCGAGTAGCATGCCTGTGTGTCCATGATATTAAAACTAGAGGCATTTTTAATGATTCAATGCCACTGGACAAGCAAACAGAAGCAAAGACAAGCAAATCATACTACATGAGACTGAAAAGCTTCTGCACTGCAGAAGAAAAGATGACCAGAATAAAAAGACACCCCATGGACTGGGAATGAATATCTGCCTAACATCTCACAAAGCATTAACATCCAATATATATTGGTACTTGACAAGAAAATACAACCAATCCCATCCAAAAATGGGGGGAAGGGTGAAACTTTAACAAAGAAGGCAGAAAATTACTCTGTGCCACTTATTGTCCAGGAAATGCAATTCAAAACAACAATAAGGTAAAGGTAAAGGTAAAGGCCCTCCCGTTGATCGTCGATTTGCTCGAGCGGGCCCAGTAACGTCTCCATTGGAGACTTTGTTGTTACTGTGTCTGGCATATCGAATACTCTCGGTAGCTTGCCGGGCTCTCCGAGAGGGGCGGAGGAATCGAACTTGGGTCGGCCATGTTGGCCACGTGTAAGGCAAACGCCCTACCCTCTTGCAAATCAAAACATCAGTAAGACTAGCATACATTGCAGAGTGAAAACAGCCAGTGTCGATCGAACACAGGGAACAGGGACCCTCATCCTCTGCTGATGAGAATGTCGACTGGTCCAATCTTTTTGAAAACAAGTGGACATTCCTCAAAAAACTAGGAATTGAGCTTCCATATGATTCAGCAATGACAGTTCGGTACACCTACCCCAAAGGCCCAAAAATCTACTCGGAAAATACATTTTCACTCCTTGGCTCATTGCAGCACTGTCCAAAATAGCCAAAATTTGAAGACAACCCAAGTGTCCCAGAACAGATGATTGGATAAAGAAATGGTATTTTTCAGGTTTTTAACTTTTCATGGTCGGTGACTTATTCTTTAGAAACAGGACTTTTGATGCTATCGGCAAAATATTCCTTTGTCATTCTGATTTATATTTACTCTATCCTGATCAGTTTTCCATTTGGGAATTTTTTTTTTCTCATTTGGAAACACCACCACCACCCCACCCTTGGCCTTTCAACTATCTGTTTTCTTCTAGGGAGAATAACAGAAACAAAAATATTGCTTCCAGAGTCTACACAATAATAATTACAAAGAGTCTACTCATGTTAAAATTTCATCTTGTGTTCAGAACAAACAGTGCCAAGGACTGAGCATGTGTTTTTCATATAGAAATAGCCCTGAGGGGTGGAGCAATAGTACATGTAATGCACTTGCCTTACACGTGGCTATCCTAATTCAATCCCCAGCATCCCACATGGTCCTCTGAGAACCATTAGGTGTGACTCCTGAGTGCAGAGCCAGGAATAACCCCTGAGCATTGCCAGGTGAGACCCCAAAACATAACAAAACAGAAAAACAAAACAAAGAAAAAGATATAGCCCTGAGCACTAGGGAATGTGACCCAAAAGTAAAATAAACAAACCTCTTCTTGAATCAACTCATTTAATCCAGAGCTTTAGATGGCCCTGGAAATTTTCACTTAGATTAATTGATTAAGATTTTCGCAGAACTGGACATTGGTGGTGGGAAACGTACACTGGTGAAGGAATGGGTGATGGAACATTACATGACTGAAACCCAAACGTGAACAACTTTTTTAACTGTGTATCTCACTGTAGTTATGTATATATTTATAAAAAGTGAGAGAGAGAGAAAAAAGATTTTTCCAGGACTTAGAGCTATATAAAGATGAGCCCCTTTTTCATCACAAAAAAAAGAAAAGCAAAGGAAAAAGCAATCTATATGTGGATAAAATAGCACAGTCATGAAAGCAATCTTTACCAATTCCTCGTGGTATCTCTGAAATTGTGTTTCGAGATAAATCTAACACAATGAGGTTCTGAAATCTTCCAACGAATTCAGGAATTTTCAACAAACCAGTTCTATGAAGTTGCCATTCCTGTAGCTGATTCAGTTTCAGTAGAGAAGAAGGAAGAGTCTAAACCAAGGGGGGGAAAATGACAGTTAAGACCATAGTCGGAGCTCAGCCATAGAATACTTTCCTTTTTTGCATCAGGTCCTGGGTTTGCTATCCACATCATCACCCCCGAAAACTGAGTTATGATGCTAAATTATTTTAGTATTATGTTCATTGAAGAATGATTTTAGATGTATTATTTGATTTGCAAGAGAACTTTAAAACTCCTTTTCCTTGCTGGCTTTTTTCTAAAGACTTTACTGTTACTTCCAAAGCTTAACTTTTTTCTCTTGACTATTAAACCCCAATCAGAATATAATGAGAAGAATTGACACTTGAGTCAATATAACATGAACATTCTACCATATAAGGATACAAATGCAGTTAAAAATGAGAATGTGGGGCTGGAGCAATAGCACAGCAGGTAGGACATTTGCCTTGCACGCAGCCGAACTGGGTTTGATTCCAGCATCCCATATAGTCCCCCAAGCACTGCCAGGAGTGACTCCTGAGTGCAGAGCCAGAAGTAACCCCTGAGCCTCGCCGGGTGTGACCCAAAAAACAACAACAACAAAAATTAAATAAAAAAATGAGAATGTGCGAGCACCATTGCATCCGGGGACCCTTACATTGAGTTGCAGGCCTGTCTGATTGAGAAGTACTAGTGGGACCCTGGTCTCCAGAGCACCGCTGGGGAGTCTCCCTCCAAAAGAGACTATTGTAGTTAAATAAAATCACAGAGAAACTTAAATGTTATTTTAATTCATCATTCAAACTTTCTCCTTCTCTTTTGAAATATTTTTTAAACATTTTAAAAAGAAATTTTTAACTTAAGGAATTTGAGTTTCAACTGTTCTGAACTCTTTCCCTTTAACTTAAAAGAGAAACTAATTCCCTAGCTAAATACACATAGATTTATTAGAGTAGACACAAATCCAAGGAGGACAGTTCCTTGTAAAAATAAGAATCTATTAAAATGAGAACGTATATTCACTTAACTATGGTCTGAAGTTAGAGGTTTGAAAAGACTTTTAAAAAATTTAAAAATTCAACTCTTGGAAGACATCAAGAGAAATTTTTGAAGCCATAGCCTGATCCTCAACTTGGCTTGTGATTACTTCATCCCTTCTAAATAAAAGCTTTCTTAGCCTTCATGAGGGGGAGAGAGAGAGAGAGAGAGAGAGAAAGAGAGAGAGAGAGAGAGAAAGAAAGACAGAGAGAGAGAACACTCATGTAATATAATGTACCAACTTTGTGAAAGTGAGACTATAAAGAAGATGGATCTAAGAAAAATTAATAACTATTTCCATTTTATAAAATTGCAAATAAGCATTTGCTTTAGGAAAATTATATAATTTTTGTTAGACAATGGCCACTATTTTTACAGAAAATGAAAATTTGTTTATTAGAATTAATGGAAATATTACAAATTACAAGTTTATTATAGTACAAAATTACAATATTACAAGTTTATGTAGTTGAAGCAAGATAGTAAAAATTTTGTCAAAAAATTGTGAAATGTTTATTTTTAGTGTTCAAATTCGCTGAGTATATATTATTAAAATTGTACCTTCTAGTTATTCCAGTCTGAATGTCAAAATTATTACCTCAAATTGCCTCATGTAGCAAAAGGTAGAAAATCAGAAACTTCTTCAGTAAAGCTTACCTTCCATTCCTCATTTTCTATTTTCAAAATGACTCTTCCATCTTCCCTAATGACCTTTTCTTTCAGCTTGGTTAAATTTACTCTTTCTTCCCATATTCGCACTAGCCTAGAAGTCCAGAAAATCATTTCAGTGTATAGATAATGTCAGAGAGCACTCACTTTGTTGGAAAACAATGAAATCTATTAAAAAGAAACATTGGATCAACAGTATCTGAAAACCATATGTGAATTTAATTTTTAAGTAATTATGTTTATTTTAAGAAATGCCCCAGCTTCACAGTTTTGAAAAGTCTGGTTCCCCAAAATCCCTTTTGGAAGGGCCGGGGGAGTCACAGTGATCTGGGGCCAGCAGCATGAGACTGGACCACCGAGTCCACTGGACTGTCCAGAGCCTGAGCCGGTTATGTCGGGGGACCGTGCAGCAACAGGGATAGAGCTCAGAACTTGGCACATGCCAGACGTGCACTCTAGTTCTTTGACAGAACACCCCAGCCTGACCATAGCTTTATTAATACATAATTAACATGCCATAAATAGATCCTTTAAAAGTAGACCATTCATTCAGTCATGGTATATTCGGAGAGTACAGGCACATTCCATCAGAGTATATTCACAGATTTGTACAAGCAACACCAACCACCATTTCATTCAAAATGACTTCATCACTCAAAAAATAAACCCTAAAGTGCTGA
Source organism: Sorex fumeus (assembly GCF_029834395.1). Lineage (NCBI taxonomy): Eukaryota > Metazoa > Chordata > Mammalia > Eulipotyphla > Soricidae > Sorex > Sorex fumeus. The sequence goes on from NW_026606188.1 coordinate 31,454,442, forward strand.
TTGTACAGCAGGTGAGGCATTTGCTTTGCACACAACCAACCACCTAGATTTGATCCCCAGCACCTGAACCCTCCAGGAGTGATCCCTGAGCACAGAGCAGGAGTAAGCGCCAAGAACTGCTGCTGGGTGTGGCCCAAAAACAAAAACAGAATGTTTATTTTGTCATACTAAAGCAAAATCCTTTGACTTGGTATATCAGAAACATACATAATACCAAGCTATAAAAATGACTACCAAAATTTTGTGAAAGGTTTCCTAATTCTATACTAAAACTTTTTTGATGTATCAAAAATAAGAAATTTAGGGTCTGGAGCAATAGCACAGCGGGTAGGGCATTTGCCTTGCACGCGGCCAACCTGGGTTCGATTCCCAGCACCCCATATGGTCCCCTGAGCACCGCCAGGGGTAATTCCTGAGTGCAGAGCCAGAAGTAACCCCTGTGCATCGAAACAAAAAGCCAAAAAAAAAAATTTAGAATTGAAATTTCTGAAAGTTAGAATTTAAATTTTATCATGTTAAAATTGTACCAAATACAATTTAATAATTAAAAAACCATAAGCTAAATTAATTTGAATATTTACTAGAGACCATCAGTATCTGAGAGTTAATTGATATTCTTGTATTTTTCTGGTGGCTGTTTTGGTTTTGGGGTCATAGCTGTGCTCAGAGTTTACTCCTAGTTCTGTGCTCAGGGATTATGCATGACAGGCTCAGGGGACTTTACCTGCTATAAGGCTCTCCCAGTCCCCCAATACATATTCTTAATGGTTTTTTATATTAATTAATAGTGAAGATTTTCTTTTGAAAAAAGCCTAAATTATCTCTAAAAGTATATTTTCTACCTATTTGAGTTGACAAAATGTTTCTATGGAGTCTGCATTTTTGTCTGCTCTTATTGGAAATTTAGGTGGCGGTTCAGTTTGCTCAGGACTCAAGGGACCATATGGGTGCTGGGGAGGGAACCCGGGTTAGCCACGGGGAAGGCAAGCCCCCTGCCCACTCTACTGTGGGCTGTTGGAAATTTGAATAATCAATAAGCAAAAGCATTCTGGCAATGTCTATATATGGCCTTCAAGACTGAACAGCTAAACTTACTGGCACTTAACTGAGACAAACACATACTGCTATTTTCAGTTTTATTATCGCTATATCACTGTATCACTGTCATCCCCTTGTTCATAGATTTGTTCGAGCAGGTGCCAATAACGTCTCCATTTGTTTCAACTCTGAGATTTTAGCAGCCTCTCCTTACTTGTCCTTCCCAAGGGTACCGTATTGGAGGCTGTTTCGGGGGAATGAGACCCGTTATTGTTACTGTTTTTGGCATATCAAATATGCCACAGGGAGCTTGCCAGGCTCTGCAAGTTTTATTATATTTTATAAAAATAGCATTTATTTGAACAAGATTAAAATTTTTATTGATCATTAATATATATGCATATTTCTGAACAAGATTTAGTGAAAATGCAATTGTCCTATTCCCTAATCTTTAATGTCAGTTAAAGAATTTATTTATTTATTTACTTATTTATTTGGGTTTGGGGGTGTATTCTCAGAGCTCACTCTTGGCTCTTGTGTTCAGAAATCACCCCTGGTTCTGTACTCACAGATCATGCCTGGCAGTGCCAGAGGACCAAATGTGATGCTGGGGATTCAGACAGCCACGTGCAAAGAAAGTGCCCTACCATGTGTTATCTCTTTGGCTCCTATTAAGAGATTTACGAAGAACCCATTATATGCCAAGTTCCATAGTGTATACATTGGGTAAACTAAAAACTCATTCCTTATTGAGTGTGGTGAGAATATTATTAGATAAGTCTCTTTCTCACTGTAAAATGATTCCTTTATCTTTTTGGCTCTGACTTTCTGTGATCAAGTTCAGAACTGTAGTGTATCTCAGTCACCTTGAGGAAGACCTCTCACTCTGTTGGTCTTGCTTACAAAGTGTAGGGGTTGGGTTAAATGGTATCTAAGATCACTTCTGGTCCTTGTATTCTATGATTCCTGTACTATTTATTTTAAGCTTTATGTTCTTTTCAAGTTTTGGATAGAGAGTTTTTACTTCCTCTAGAATCCTCAGAGTCCTTCGGCTGGGGTGATAGAACAACAGAGAGGGCATTTTCCTTGCATGTGGCCAACCCAGGTTCAATTCCCGGTACCCCCTATGATTCCCCGAGTATCACCAGGAGTGATTCCAGACTGCAGAGCCAGGAATAACCTCTGAGCATCACCAGGTGTGACCCCAACCCCCCCAAAAAATAGAATTCTTATAGTCTAAAGCCTTTCTCCCATGCCTTCACGTAAGTTCTTACCTAAATGCTTGATTTCTTCATCTTGGCATCAAGAGATTATGAGTACGGGAGCCAGGGAGAAAAATCAAAGGGCTGGAACACAGGTCCTGCTGAGCGAGCCCAGAATTCTCTTCCTGGATCCATATGACACACAGTACTGTCAGGTGTGGCCCAGGTGGCCCCAGCCCCACCAAGCCTGAGCAGCACTGCAGCACTGTGTCCAAGCACCTCACAGCAGGTCTGTCCAGCCAGGAGTGACCTGGTCTTCCCAGCACTACTGTGAAGACCGCCCCCCCCCAGTCACTGTCACTGTCCTCCCATTGTTCATCGATTTGCTCGAGCAGGCCTAGTAACATTGTGAGATTTGTTACTGTGTTTGGCATATCGAATACGTCACAGGTAGCTTGCCAGGCTTTGCCGTGCGGGTGAGATACTCTCGGGAGCTTGCTGGGCTCTCTGAGAGAGGCGGAGGAACTGAACTTGGGTTGGCCATGTTGGCTGAATGCAAGGCAAACGCCCTACCTGTTGTGCTATCGCTCCAGCCCAAATAATAATAATTTTATTATTATTAAAAAGACAACCAATATAATTTCTGTTTAAAATTAAGACTTTGGGAGGAGAATCACACCGAGCGATTTTCAGGGGTTACTCTTGGATCTGCACAAAGAAATTACTCTTGGCAGTGCTTGGAGGAACCTTGCATTCAGACAGGAAGTGTGTGAAGAGCCGAGCCAGTGTATTGATGAGTACTGACGGCAGGTTCTTCAGGTGTTCAGGTCTGACCTTGTCTGGGCCGGGTGCTGTTTGTTTCTTTACTGATGAAATGGCGTGTCAGATTTCGGAAGGGAGAACGTTGGGAACGACATATCCATCCTGTGGAATTTGGTATGTCGGCAGGTGGACATGGCTATCGAAGAGATTTGAGTAGAAGGCATGGATAATCTTCTCCATTGCCGTTCTGGAGGATGTGATGGATCCATCAGGACGTCGGAGGGCAGTCATCTTGGTCTTGTAGTTGGCGAAGGACAGGTGGGAGTTACGAATACTTTTTCCGGCTTCTGCCGCATCTACCAGTACTTCTGTTCTTCTCTCTTTGAGGTCTTCCTTGATCGCATCTCTGCACTGCTTTGCGAGCTCAGACATTCACTTGAGGTTGCCTGAGGCATGCACCAAGCCACGTTGGCGAATAAGCTCAAGAGTTTTTGAAGACAGGCGTTTTTTTGTGGCTATCTCTCTCTTGGCATTCCTAGCACAATCACGGAGGTGCTGAACCAGTCGATCATATTCCTCATCAATATTTTCAACAATGGCATCTTCCCATGTTGCCGCAATAGTGCCAAAGAGCTCCCAGTTGGTGGTCGTTCTGGGAGTTCTCTTTTTAAACTTTGCAGCCCTTTCTCCCCTCTCTGTGAAGTAGAATTTTGCATGAAGGAGACAGTGGTCCGATCCCGTTTGGAATTTTGGGACAACAGTGACATCGGTCAGGCAAAACCATTGATTGAATATGATGTGGTCTATTTCATTGTGGAATTGTCCACCGGGAGACTCCCATGTCCAACGTTTAGATTCGGCCTTCTGGAATCTTGAGTTACCATGGATGGTCTTGGTTGACATGATGAACTCAGACAATCTCTCACCCAGTTCGTTCCATTCTAGGCCATGGGTCCCGATGCAAAGTTCTTCAGCTGATCTTCTTGGTTCTATCTTGGAATTAAAATCCCCCACAATGATCTTGTAGAAGATGTGGTCTTCTTTATAGAACTTCTCCAGCTCCATGTAGAACTTCTCAATTTCTCCTTCATCATAATTGGATGTTGGTGCATAGACAACGAAGATAGAAACTGCCGGCAGTGAGCCACATCTATTCAAATGTAAACGTCCTATTTGGGTTGTTAGGCATTTGAATGAATCAATGCTCATGGCCAAGTTTGTGTTGACAAGGACACCAACGCCTCCCACACCTCTTTTATCGCATGTTCCGAGGAACAATTCTTCTCCAGTGTCGAAAATGGCGTGATGAGATTGGTGCCTTCTTGTCTTGGTCAGACCAATGATGTCGTACTTGATCTTTCGCGCTTGTACCATCAGGTCCTCAATGGATGCATCTGATGCTAGCGTATGTGCATTGAAAGTACAGATGATCATTTTTGTCTTCCTTTGTCGTGGCAGCCTAGTTTGGCCTTGAGATTTTATTGGCCTCTCATTTGCCAAGGTGACAAAAATCAGATGGGTTGGTCACGTAATGAGATTTAGAGACGACTGCTGGACTAGAGCTGTTACTGATTGGATTCCACGGGATTTCAAAAGACTGCGTGGTCGCCCACCTACCAGATGGTCAGACTTCTTCATCAAGATCATGAATGATTGGTTTGAGGCTCTTCGTGTTCCTACAGCGAACAGACGCCATTGGGCTACACTAGCACGTGACAGGGACAAATGGAGACGTTACTGGCGCCTGCTCGAGCAAATTGACGATTAACAAGAAGTCAAGTGAAGTGATCAAGTGCTTGGAGGACCAGATGGGATGCCGGAAATATGACCCACGACAACCGCTTGCAAGACAAACATACTACCTCTGTACTATCTCTCCAGCCCCTAAAATTTAGACTTTGGGGCTCGAAAGATTGCTCGGGGAATAAGACACTAGCTTTGTACAGAGTTGATGTGGGTTCTATCTCTAGCACTGCATTTGGTACCCCAGTACCACCAGAAGTGAGCCCTGAGCACAAAGCAGAACTCAGCCCTGCAGAGTGCCAGGTATGGCCCAAAACCCCAAATAAAATAATACTCTCTAACATAGCAGAGTCTGCTAATGTTAAGTATATGGGACCAAGAAACAGGCACGAACACATGAGAGATTAGAGGTAGAATCAGCTTTAACTAAACATGCAGATGAAACCTGGCTAAAGCCAAAATGAAAAGCCAGGAATTACAGTTCACACGGATCTTATTAATTACAGGATGTACTGTTTCTATGGGAACAATTTTCTTATCTAACACACACAATGATTGCTTAACATACATTATACTTAGTACAATCAGTTCCACATAGATATTTACTAATTGTTTCTGTGTCCCCGTTCTGTTCCTGCTCAAATAATCAAATCATTCTCACTCTTCTGCTCTGTTCTGATCATAACTTTGTGATTTATGACCTAGTCATCTTTGCCCAGTTCCTACACTGGGTCACTCAGATGTCCTGCCTCTAGTTACCCACCTCCACTCCTAATTTTCCCCTACACTTATAATTGGCTCAGTATGTTATTCCACCCGCACAAATCCTCTAAATTTAATTAGATGTAGACTTCTCTAAAACATCTTGTCTAGCAGCAAGAAATGGGTCAGGGCAGAACATGGCTCAGTGGTAGAACATGTACCTTGAATGTATGAGACCTTAGGTTTGATTCCTAACACCAGGAAAATACTTAATGGGTAGATAAGGGCTCTTTGAATTCCTGGCCAGTGAGATGTGAGCAGAAATAACAGTGTGTCTAGTTTCTGCTGAACTGGAATTAAATATGATGGCTGCTGTTGTTGTATCTATTTGGGGAATGAAATGACTTTAGGAATGGCAAGCATGTGCTATTTGAGCAACCAGATAGAATCTTGAATGCCTGATTCAGGGCTGTGCTATTCTGGTGCTGAATCAGCAACCCAGAAAACGTAGCGTTCCTTATTGAAGGCACTATTATTTTAGTTTCCTTCATCTCACTATGGAATTTTTATTTTTTTTTGCTTTTGCGATAATACCTGGCGATGCTCAGGGGTTGCTCCTGGCTTTGCACTCAGGAATTACTCCTGGCAGTGCTCAGGGGACCACATGGGATGCTGGGGATTGAACCAGGTAGGTGAGTGCAAGGCAAATGCCCTACCTGCTGTACTACCGCTCCAGCCCTAGAATCTTATTTTTACCACACTCAGTAGTGCTCAGGGTTTATTCCTGGCTCTGCATTCAGGGATCACTCCTGGTAGGGCTCGGGAGACATTCTGGGATGCTGAGGATTGAACCTGGGTTGGCCAGGTGCCAGGCAAGTGCTGTACTATATCATTCTGGCTCCTCATGATGGAACTTAATCCTCATCATGACACTATGCTTCTGCATGTTAAATAATAATAATAATAATAAATGATTTTGTGGGCATGAAATACTTAGCACAGTGCCTTGCAAACAGTTTAGTTCCAGTTGTGACAACTTTATCATGGTCAACATCAGTTTTTCTATTTTTTTTTGTTTGCTTGATTTTTGCTTTTGGGGTCACAACTGGCGATGCTCAGGGGTTACTCCCGGGTCTGCACTCAGGAATTACTCCTGACAGTGCTCGGGGGATCATATGGAATGCCAGGGATCAAACCTGGGTCAGCCTCTTGCAAAGCAAACACCCTGCCCGCTGTTCTATTGCACCAGTCCCTCCTTTGACTTTGGTTGGCAAAAATTGCTCCTCCCTATTCAGCTCATTTTTTACAGCTTATAAACACAAATAATTATTATCAATAATATTTTTCTGAACCAGAGAGTTAATACAACGGGTTGGGTGCGTGCCTTGCCCATGACTGAACCTGGTTTGATCCCTGAAACCCCGTAAGTTTTCCCAACCCCATCCAGGAGTTATCCCTGAGAGTATAGAGCCAGGAGAAATCCCTAAGCACCACTGGGTGTGGCCCCCAAACCAACAGTAATAGCAGTAGCAATAATAATCACCATCATCATTTCCCCCTCTTGTGAAGAATTTTAATTATTTTCAAGTGTCTCCACTTCTCCAGGTAATCTGGGTATAAATCTTTATTTGTCTAAACCAATCATAATACACTCTCATTTTCTCTAGAAGAGAATTTACTTAGTGGGGCACAAATGACACAGATCTGTGCAATAAGAGATGAAGGCAAAACAGAACTTCAGAAAGTTTTCTTCATGCATAAAAAAAATAGCTTCCACTCTTCTGACAACTGAAGATGCCTGCGGGAGTTCTGAGGGAAACTAACATAAGGATCAAATGAGGCATTTAAGATCAGCAAAGGAAGCTGAGAAGTAACAAAATTAGAAGGAAAAAAAGAGAGAAATCTTTGTTTGTTTGCTTGTTTTGTTTTTTTTGGATCACACCCAGTGATGCTCAGGGGTTACTCTTGGCTCTGCACTCAGGAATCACTCCTGGAGGTGCTCAGGGGACGATATGGAATCCTTGGAATCGAACCCGGGTTGGTGGCATGCAAGGCAAACGCCCTATCTGCTGTGCTATCACACCAGCCCGCCAAAGAGACTAATCTTTGATGGAGTTGAAGTCTTTAGATTAATTTACTTTTATCCCTATTGCTTACTCATTTTTAGTTAAATTTTCTATATGAGCAAGACTGGTATTTGGAAAGAGACTTCATGAAAAACAATTGTATGAAGCTATGTGGAATCTGACAGGGAAAGGGGCTATTCTTTCAATAATTGTTGAATACGTTGCTTTGCAGCTATCCCAAGTAGGAGAGTAAATAAATATAAAGAAGGCAAATATAAATAAATATAAAGATAGATAAATAAATATAAAGAAAATGAAAGCTAAAGCATTTCAAAATGGGCCACATCAAGAAACTGATCCTCGGGGCTGTAGAGCGATAGCACAGCGGGTAGGGCTTTTGCCTTGCACGCGGTCATCCTGCGTTCGATTCCCAGCATCCCATTTGGTCCCCTGAGCACTGCCAGGAGTGATTCCTGAGTGCAGAACCAGGAGTAATGCCTGTGCATTGCTGGGTGTGACCCAAAAAGCTGTTGGTATACACTGTAGCACTGTCGTCCCATTGTTCATCGATTTGCTTGAGTGGGCCCAGTAACCTCTTCATTGTGAGTGACCCAAAAAGCAAAAGCAAAAAAAAAAAAAAGAAGAAAGAAAGAAAAAAAAAAGAAATTGATCCTCAATGGGGGGCTGGTTGAAATTCACAGTTACTTAAATAAATTTGACTGCCTCGTCCATCTCTTCTGATTTTTTTTTTTTTTTGGGTCACACCTGGAGATGCTCAGAGGTTACTCCTGGCTTTGCACTCAGGAATCACTCCTGGTGGCGCTAACGGGTCCACATGGGATGCTGGAAATCGAACCCGGGTCGGTCGCATGCAAGGCAAATCCAAATGCCCTACTTGCTGTGCTATCGCGCCAGCCCCATCCCTTCTGATTTGACCCTATGCAATGTAATGTTGAACAAGGAGTCACTGAAAAGTAGACTAAATGATATTTGAACATTACTGGGTACTAAAAGACCCTGAGTATGATGAGTAAGTAATGTTTTCACGTTCAGTGCCCCCCTCACATTGCCACGTTTGCTTGGTAGTTTCCTTAGAAAATAGGTGTTTCCTGTATATGTATTTTCAGTTTTCAACAAACAAATATCTCTATCATGTTCGGTTCTAAGAAATTTAATAAATTTTTTTTGGGGGGGATTGATTTTGGGATATTGAATGCCTGTAACAAATCACTCTTAACAACTTTGCAAACCACAGTGTTAATATAAAGTGTAAGGGGGAAAAAATGGAAAAAATAAATTCAGTTTTAAAAAAAAGGAAAAAAGTGCTCTTTTTTAAGTGATAACGTTATAAGTTTTTGCTAATTAATTAAAAATAACAAACATGGTATAGCATACTTTTGCTGAAATTCCTTCTCTCGCTTCAGGTCATCATTGAGTTTCTTTATTCTTTTTTCCCAAACGTCCTTTGCAGCATGAACGGCTCCCGTACAAACCATGTTTTCTGACATGATTCCTTCACATTGTCACAGTCAACAATATTATTAAGTTCTGAATAATGGTCTTCCAGATGCCATCTCAAAAAAGATCTAATTATACAAGAGAAAAAAAAGGAATGTGTGATAATATAGTGGTCCTTGTCTTGCATGCAGCTGACCTGGATTCGATCCCTCACATTCCATATGGTCCCTTGAGCACTGCCAAGAGTGATTCCTGAGCGCAAAGCCAGGAGTAATTCCTGAGTATTGCCAGGTGTGGCCCAAAACAAAACAAAATAAAGTAAAACAAACCATGTTATTAAAAAAAACATAGTTATTAGAGGCCAGCCGGGTATCCTAGAGGAAAGGGCAGTTCAGATAGAGAAGAGAGCACCAAATAAAGGGTGTTTGGAGGATCCTTCCAGGAGGGGAGATGCATGTCGAAAGTAGACTATGGACTGAACATGTTTGCCACTCAATGCCTCTTTTGGAGACCACAACACCCAAAAGGAGAGAGAGAACACAGGGGATTGCCCTGCCACAGAGACAGGGGGGATGGGGGGATGGGGGTGGTGGGATATTATCCATGGTGGTGGAAAATGGGCACTGGTGGAGGGATGGGTATCTGATCATTGTATAATCGAAACCCAAGCACAAAAAATTGTAAATCTACAACTGTAAAAAAAAAAAAAGAAACAAACAAACAAACAAAATAACATAGTTATTTTGTGACTGTCACTGTCCCTGTCCTCCAGTTAGAAAAGAGAAAGAGTCACCCTTTCTATCCACCATTATACCAGAATACTATAAAGCCAGGGACATAAACAGAAAGATATAAAGCTTGGAAAGGGAAGAGTGAAGTTTAGATTAACATAAGGAAGAAGATATTCTTCTAGACCACAGGTGTCGCAGTCTCACTCTAGGCAAGTGCCTGAACCTTCAAAGCAAAAGTGCGTCTAAGAGAATATGAAAGAAGGAAATGGAAAAGAGAAGCAGTGGGTATATCTACATCTTCAAAGTAGGAAATCAAGAGATACTATGGATCCTTTTCCCAAGAAGTAGAAATGTAAGTTAAAATTTTGTTTAAAGTTATAAAAGTCATTGGGAGAGAACTAAAACTGATGATATACTGCTGTGGAGGTAAAAGTGAATTTAAACATCATATCTCAGAGTAGATAATGTCTAAAGTTGACTAAAAATAGTAAATAATTGCTTTATAAAAAGAAAAGGATATATGGAGCTCACCATTAAAATAAAAACTTGAAATAGTTTTTTTTAAAATGGTTGCTTCAAAAAGTATAGTCAAAGTGACATCTGCACTTGTTTGTTCATTGCGGCACTCTTTATAATAGCCAGAATCTGGAAAAAACCTGAGTGCCCGAGAACAGATGGCTGGTTAAAGAAACTTTGGCACATCTACACAATGGAGTACTATGTAGCTGTTAGAAAAGATGAAGTCATGAAATTTACATACAAGTGGTACTACATGGAAAGTATCATGCTAAGCAAAATGAGTCAGAAAGAGCAAAATAGACACAGAAAGATTGCATTCATCTGGGGAACATAAAGTAACAAAATAGGAGAAGAACACCCAAGAATAGCCAAGTCCCAGGAGGTTCACTCCATGGCTTGGAGACCAGCCACACATGCTAGGGGAAAAGGGAGCTCAGATAGAAAAGGGAGCACCAAATAAAGGGTGTTGGGAGGATCCTCTCAGGATGGGAGAAGCATGCTGAAAGTAGACTATAGACCAAACATGATTGCCACTCAATGCCTCTTTTGCAAACCACAGCACCCAAAAGGAGAGAGAGAACAAAAGGGAATGCCCTGCCACAGAGGGAGGGTGGGATGGGGGATGGGGGTGGGAGGGTTACTGGGATCCGTGGTGGTGGGAAATGGGCACTGGTGGAGGGATGGGCATTTGATCATTGTATAATTGAAACCCAAGCAAAAAAGTTTGTAAGTCTACAACTGTACCTCATGGTGTTTCACTAATAAAAATTAAATTAAAAAAATGATTACTTCTACAGTAAAAGAAACTGGACAGAGTATATTGCTTTTTCTTATTAATGTCCTCTAAATTATTTCTTTCTCTAAACTAAAAATGTGGAGTGTGTTTGAGAGATATATCAAGAGAGACAGAGAAAAAAAGAGAGATAACTTTAATGCAGAGGGAAAGGCTTAAAACTTGAAAATTGACATTGAATTGCCAATAGGCATTAAATTATTGAGATGATTCCTACTTTTAAGCAGTGCATGCAAAATTTACACCAGAATATTGAGCATATATACACTTATAATTCAACTCCCTGGACATGTCACAGTCACTAAACAATTTGTTGTTTCAGATTTTTCAAAGTTTATAGTATTTGATTATTAAATCACAATTTAAAAATTTCAAGTATCTACATTTAAATGTGTATTGTAGTAGAGATATGTAATAATTTATATTCTAATTCATTTTCTCATTTGCCATTAAACTTTGGTCACCAATCAATTTCCCTTAAAGAAAAATATGTTTAACAATGATATGCTACTTTCTGTCTCTAATATGGGATTTCCATTTTTACATTGATTATTACCATGACAGAAAATGCATAGCATGACAACAAAATAAGTATAACAATACCAGAACTGTCAACTTCTTAAAATCCTAAAGTAAAAACATAAATAAATAACAAAAAAACAGCAAAAGAAATACAATTTTCGAAGAACTACTTCATAACTTCCAGCAGACAATTTACATGCATGACTATGAACTTTAAATTTATTTCAAGCTTAGTTTAACACTCCAACAAATGGAGGCAGAATAAAGGCATCACCAGACATCTGTTTTTCTGTGAAGAGCAGGTGGAGAGTGGCTGAATATTTGGTAAAAAGTACTTACAGTTGTTGGTGGATTCAGAAGCTCACAGACCCAAAATCAGCTAGAGTGGGCAAAAGAAAGACTCCAGGAAGAATTGAATTCAGTGTGACTCCAAATGATTAAAATCCTCAGTAAGACTATCAGCAAGTGAAACATCGTGTCAGGCTAGTTCTAAATTTAGTTCATGGACAAAGCTGAGAATAGCAAGAATCACATGGGCCTCTATGTAAGGGTCAGCTGACAATCCAGACGCATTGTCAAACAATCCAGTGTAACTTTTACTGAACTCCTGTAAAAGAACCTTTGTTGAAGTCCCTCCACCTTTCAGGACTTAGACATGCTAATGCTTAATTGAACTGAATGAATCTGTTCCAAACAGAGAAAATTAGAAATATGCAGCACTAGGGCATAGTGCTCTAGATGTTTTCCATTGCGGTCCCTTTGCTGATGTTTCTGCAATGAACAGGAGTAGCAGACTGGATTGTGGTGTTTGCACACATATGGTTGTGGTATACTGGAGATTACACACTTTTTTAAAAAATTAAAAAATTAAAAATTAAAAAAACATGTTGTTGCAGGTTAAGCCTTGTGTTTTAATATTTTCTTAATTGAGATTGGTTGCATCCCATCCAATAAGATGTGCTACTCCTGATGTATCAGTGATGTAGAGTTTGAGATGTCTTGCAGCTAAAATCATAGCTGTACACTTCAGAAATTCTAAATTTTTGTATGGGGCGATACAGCTGGAGTTGAATTTTAACTGGATGACGACTTTGGGGTTTGGAAGCACCTCTGCAGCTTGTTGATCTCTTGAGATTTATTTATGAGTCTCTGGATCAGGACTGATGCATGAGCTTATTTAGCACCAGAGGCAGTTCACGGGCGGACTCCCTGAAGAACAGGCAGATGGGGGGAGGTCATCTCCCCCAACTCCGTGAGATCCTGGAGATTTTAGTCATAAAACTCACATACCTCAGTTTTTCAACAGATCAATTTCTGAATGAGGCTTGTCCCAAGCCTGTGGAGTCCAGCCATGAGAGGCGATGTTGCTCTATGCTTGTGCTCTGAGATTGTGGAGGTTTTCAACCGCTGGGCTCTGTTTGGGCAAGTGCTGGGCTCACCCATTCCCCTATGGGGTGTCCCTGATGAGACTCAGTCTGGCGTGGAATCCGAAATCATCTCTGAGACTACACACTTTATTGAGGCCCCAGGGCCCCGAGAGCAGAGACTCTGTTGCCTCACAGTCTGGTTTGCGAGGGCATGTTGGGGGTAAAGCTTAAAGGTAGGCATTTGACTGCTGGGCTATCTCTGGCCTATATATTTCTAAATATTTCAAATAAAGGCACAGAGGCACCAGAAATAGAGGAAAATGAAGCTATTGTTTAGGGAGGGTAAGAGAAAAACCTCTAGACCACTGCTACATTTGCATGTCAAATGTGATTGTGTTTTAGTCTTCATCTCTTCAGAACGCAAGAGATAGTAGTTAATTTGTATCTCTGCAATATTATGTATTTATTTTTTGAACTGGTAATATATACACATGGAACAAATTTCAAAAAAACAATGAACCTCACTTTATCCCATCCTCACCTCCAATCACCCAGTTCTCTGCTCTGAAGACTCTCAATGTAAGCAGTTACTTGTGTACCTTCCTCAGGACAGCATGTTGGGGCTGAAGAGATGGACCAGAGAGCTGCAGTTTCTGCTTCACTAGTAGGACGCCCGTATTTGATGTCTGCACTGCACACTTGCCTGAGCACAGCTGGGAGCAAGCCCCAAACATAGAGCCAAGAGCAGGCCCTGGCTGGCACTGTGAGGTGTGACCACTCCCTCCCCCCCAGCAAACACACAAAAGCAAAAGCAAACAAGAAAGATTTATCAATTTATAAGAATAAATATGCCAGTAATCTTAAGAAGCACACACAAGTACCAACAGACACACAAATGGTAGCTACATCCCTGACCTGAAAAACTGTTTTTAAGACCCGACATAAGGAGTGGGGATGTAGCTGAGCAGCAGAGCACTTGCCCTGGGTATATATTTGGACTGCAAAAGAAGGAAAGAAAGAAGAAAGAAAAGAAAAGAATAAACAGGCAAGCAAACAGAAAGTAATAGGTCGTACTCAGTGGTGGGTATGTACCTTGACTGTCAGGAGTCCTGGGTTTGATCCTCAGTGGGGTAATAAAAGGAACCAGAATTATTTTAATGATATATTTGGAGGGTGGAGGGCAGGGAGGCTGAGCCAAAACCAGAGGTGCTCAGGGTTATTCCTGGTTTGTGCTCAGGGGTGATCACTGGCAGTGCTCAGGGAAACAGATGAGGTGCCGAGAATTTGATTTGTTTTTGGGGTTATTGTTGTTATTTTCTTGTTAGTTTGTTTGGGGGCCACACTCTGTGATGCTCTGGGGTCACTACTGGCTCTGCACTCAGGAATCACTCCTGTCAGTGCTTGGGGGGTGAAACCATATAGAATATTGGGGATCAACCCCCCGTCAACTGCATGCAAGACAAACGCCCCCTCTACCCACTGTATTATCACTCCAAGGGGTGCCAAGGATTTGAACCAGAGTCAGCAGCATGAAAGGCAAGTGCTTTTACCCTACACTGTCTCTCAAGCCCTTAACTATTTCTTATTGTATTTCCCAAAATATGTGTGCACTGCTATTGCTATCTATACTTACTTCAGAATCATCTATTAACTTTGTACCATAAAAAAGAATAAAAGAATTAAACTAACCACTAAGTGTAATCTATTCACTTCTCTTGTCCTCCCAATATAGTTTTATCACAATAGTTTTTAAATTTTATTTTCATAAAGTTATTCACAATAATCGATCACATTCAATATTTCAACACCAATCCCACCACCATTACATCTTCCCACCACCAGTATTTTGAAGTTTCCCACCACCACTCAAGTCTGCCCCAGAGGCAGATGCTAGATAATTTATTCTCAATTGCTTGTTATGAATAATATAAGCTGTCTGTAAGGGTCTATCTCACAGTGATTCACACTTAAAATCACTTAATCACTTAACTTCCCGTTAGTCGGCGATTTGCTCGAGCGGGTGCCAGTAACGTCTCCATTTGTCCCTGTCGCGTGCTAGTGTAGCCCAATGGCATCTCTTCGCTCCGGGAACATGGAGGGCCTCAAACCGATCGTTCATGATCTTGACAAAGAAGTCTGACCATCTGGTAGGTGGGCGGCCACGCGGTCTCTTGACATCCCGTGGAATCCAATCAGTAACAGCTCTAGTCCAACGGTCGTCTTTAAATCTCATTACGTGACCAGCCCATCTGATTTTCGACACCTTGGCATATGAGACAGCGTCCCCGATCCTTGATCGTCGACGGATGTCAGAACTCCGGATTCGTTCTCTCATTTGAGTGAAACGTGTTATTCCAAGCATAGCTCTTTCTATTCTTCTTTGGGAGACCTGAATGGCGTTCTCATCTTGTTTGCGTAGGGCCCAGGTCTCTGAGGCATATGTTAATGCAGGAAGAACAGTGGAATCAAAGAGATGTGCCTGGAGCCAGAGGTTCTTCGTCCTCTTAGCTATTTCTTCGACGTTCTTGAAGGCGTTCCAAGCCGCTCTCTTCCTCCTGCGCAGCTCGGGTGCCAGGTCATTTGTCATGTTGACCTCTCGACCTAGGTACACATAGCTGTTGCATTCGGAGATGGTCGTTCCATTGAGAGCGAATGGGGCGTCAGGAACAAGGCTGTTTCTCATAAACATTGTCTTCGTAAGATTCAGCTGTAGTCCTACCTTTCCACACTCACGGTCAAAGTCGGCCAGCATTTGTGCCGCTTGGCTGATGTTTGGTGTTATTAAAACAATGTCATCAGCAAAGCGGAGGTGGTGTAGTTGCTGACCATCTATCTTCACTCCCATTCCTTCCCATTCCAGTCGTCGCATGATGTTCTCGAGGGTGGCACTGAAGAGTTTCGGTGAAATGGTATCACCCTGCCGCACCCCTCTCTTGACATCAACGATCACTTCTTTGTAGAATGGTGAGATCCTGGTAGTGAATCCGCAATACAGCTCACGGAGGATCCTGATGTATTGGGCTTGAATGCCCTGATTGGCTAGGGCTTCAATGACCGCTTCCGTCTCAACAGAATCAAAGGCCTTCTTTAAATCAATGAACGTTAAGCAGAGCGGCATCTTGAACTCAATGAGCTTGGTTACCGTGTGGATATGGTCGATGGTGCTGAATCCTTTGCGGAACCCTGCTTGCTCGCATGGTTGTCCTTCATCTAGTGTTCTGCCAATCCTATTCAGGATGACTCGAGTGAACAGCTTGTAGATGACAGACAATAGGCAGATCGGGCGATAGTTGCCAATGTCATGGATGTCTCCCTTCTTGAACAGTAGTACGGTCCTGCTGGTTTTCCATTGGGACGGAACCTTGCATTCAGACAGGTAGCGAGTGAAGAGCCGAGCCAGTGTATTGATGAGTACTGATGGCAGGTTCTTCAGGTGTTCAGGTCTGACCTTGTCTGGGCCGGGTGCTGTTTGCTTCTTTACCAACGAAATGGCGTGTCGGATTTCAGAAGGGAGAACGTTAGGAACGACATACCCATCCTGTGGAATTTGGTATGTCGGCAAGTGGACATGGCTATCGAAGAGATTTGAGTAGAAGTCATGGATAATCTTCTCCATTGCCGTTCTGGAGGATGTGATGGATCCATCAGGACGTCGGAGGGCAGTCATCTTGGTCTTATAGTTGGCGAAGGACAGGCGGGCAGTGATTCAACAACAACAAAAAGAGTATGATAAGGCCGGAGCGATAGCACAGCGGGTAGGGTGTTTGCCTTGCACGTCATCATCCCGGGTTCAATTCCCAGCATCCCATATGGTCCCCTGAGCACCACCAGGAGTAATTCCTGAGTGCAGAGCCAGGAGTAATGCCTGTGCATCACCGGGTGTGACCCAAAAAGCAAAGCAAAAAAAAAAAAGAGTATGATATATGTGATATATAGCGGGGTTTTTTTTTTTTTGGTTTTTTTTTCTTTTTTTTGCTTTTTAGATCTCACCTGGCAATGCACAGGAGTTACTCCTGGCTCTACACTCAGGAATTACCCCTGGTGGTGCTCAAGGGACCATATGGGATGCTGGGAATCGAACCGGGTCGGCTGTGTGCAAAGCAAAAGCCCTACCCGCTGTGCTATTGTTCCAGCCCCGATATATAGCATTTTGGGACCGTGTAGTCCTGGGATCATAAAAATTTAAATAATTGGGGTCCAGAGCCATCCCTGCAGTAAGGTACTTGGTTCCGAGATTCATATATAAGTCTCGTGATCATGGCCCCTAATGCGCTAATTAAATACCAGCCGGAGGCAGTTCGTGGGCAGGATCCTGGAAGGGAAGGGATGGCCCAGTCCTGACCCCATGAGGCCTGGCGCTTTGAGTCACTGGTCCCACAAACCTGGCTTTTTCAGCAGATTTATTCTCTTGCATGGGGTGACCCAGGACAGGACTGTGAAGATAGACCGTGATGGTGGTGGCAACTGGGTTCTGGAGGTTTGGGGCTGCCGGGGTTCATCTGGTGCAGGCGGAGAGAGAGGACATCTACTCCCGTTTTGAGGTGCCCGGGGGAAATGAGCGGGGCACCTGGTCTGGACCCATCCCTACCACGAGCTGCTCGGGTCCGAGATTCCTATGAGTCTCTATCAACATATTGGTTAAACCAACAATTAGTAGAGTTGAACCAAATACTGGAAATGCCTATGTTCCTTTTGTATTTGTGTGTGTGTGTGTGTGTGTGTGTGTGTGTGTGTTTATGGTATTGTTTGGTTTTTTAATGTTACGAGTACTTTAAAAAATTCTTTCCTTTTCTCTTTTCATTCTTTCTTTTTCTTTCTTAAGGATCAAGCATTTTCCACCTAGCCACATCCCCCAGCCCTCCTTTTTTCAAAAAAGTATTTCTCCTTCTGCTCCTCTCCCCTTCCTTCCTGTTCTCTGCCTTCCAGTCCCCGTCCCTGCACTCCTCATCCCTTCATTGTTACTGTTGCAATGAGCAGTTTGCAATGCTCGCACATTTGGCTGAGGCGCTCTCCGTGGTCTTTCTCTGGGTGGTGCTCTTGCAGGGCCGACCGGCGTGTCTGGCAACACGCTGCTACGGCACTTGGAGCCTCGCCTTGCAGAGCTGCCAGGATCTCGCCTCGTGCATACGGGCAACAGGAACACACTCACGGCTTCATGCTTGGAAGGTCCAGATCCACAGCCCCACCTGCATACCAATAGTAACAGTTTTGGTGATGGGTCTGGGGTGTGTGTGTGGGGGGGGGTGGGATGGAGAGAGAGCATGATAGGTAGGGTACTTGCCTTGCAATGGTCCCTCTAGCTCTACCAGGAGTGACCCTTGAGTTCAGAGCCAGGAGTAAGCCTGAGCACTGTCAGGTGTGGCCCAAATCCCCCACCCCCCAAAAACAAATCTAAAAAATTTTTTTGTTAAGTTTCGGGGGTGCAGTGGGGCCCACGAGATGGTTCAAGTGGCAGGAGAACTGGCTTGTAGGCTGGAACCCTGGAATTGACCTCCAACACTGAATGGTGTCCGTTCCCTGCCCATAACACAGCTGAAACCCCTGAGAACCACAATGCACAGTTCTTGGCACTGCCAGGTGTGACCCCCAAAAACAAAAAATAAACAACAGGGAGCCCGTGGTGATACCGGGGGTTAACAATAACCATCTGAGACCCAGCATAGAGCTGAGAGCTGTGTGGGTCTCACTAGCCCAGGAGAAGTCACCAGCCAGGGTGCTGGCCCCAGTGAGAGGAAGAGTGTCTGGAGTTCAGGGGCAGCTGCGTTCAGAGGCAAGAAGAGAACTCCGCCATAGCTTTTTACCAAGCACACCATGGTTGTGAGTCATGACCAGAATTAGGAGAATTTCAAGACTAACTATGCACTGGAGAAGATTCACGAAGTCAGGGAATGGAGAGGAGGCTTGCCCAGGTCACCACTGCTCGTGTTCCTAACAGTCTGAGAAAGAGGTGTTCAGGGTTTTTCACAGACCAGTAAAGTTCAGAGAATTTGGATGGGGGCAGAGAGGTTGTTGTTCTTTGATTTTCTTTTTGCTTTTTGGGTCATTCCCAATGGTTCTCAGAATATCATTAGGTGCCAGGGATGGAATCTGGGTCTGCTACTGATTTTTTAGCGGGGGAACATCCAGTTGTGCTTCTGGTTCTGCACTTGGGGATCATTCATGGTGGTGTTTAAGGAACTTTATTGTGGTTCCAGATCTCTACTGTATGTAGACCTCTAGGTTCCAGGTTGGCTGCCTGTAAGGCAAGCACCTTACCTGTACATCTCTCCCACCCCATCATCTCTCCATATATTTATCTTACTAGTCAGGGCAGCATTATCTAATACAGTATTCTCTGGGACGATGGAAATAATCTATATTTCTGGGTTGGCAGCCTTGGAAATTCCCCAGCTGAGACCAGACAGCGGCCCTTGCTTAAGGAGAGCTAGCAGAGACAGAGAAACCGGACCTTTCTAGAAAGTGCGGGCAGGCGGGATTTCACAAGGGAACTTAGATGTGAGGCTCACTCGGCAGTAGCTAGTCAAGCAGACCTAGGCAGCAGCCAGCCAGGATTTGGGGAGGATGTCCTCATGGAGTTCAAGCTCATAGACCTGGTGTTACCTGGGGACTGCTCTAAGCATTGTTGGGGGACCATCAGCGCCAGAGATTGAACATAGGCCACCACAAAGAACGCTCCCAGACTGCTGAATTATTTCTTGGGCCCAAGACAATTTAACACCTGTCTGCCCCACTATGTTGTAAGCTTAATAAAGGCATGAACCATGAGGATAAATATTTGATGTCCAATACTAAGTACCATGTTTGGTACACAGTAAACTTTTAGTATTTAAAAGCAGGGGCCTGGAGTGACAGCACAGCAGGTAACTCTTGCACTTGGCCATGCTGAGTTTGATCTCTGACAAACATATGGTTGGTCCCTGAGCACTGCCAGAGTCCTGAATGCAGAGTCAGGAGAAACCCCTGAGCATCCAGGTATGTCCCTAAACCCAAAACAAATGCAAGCAAATAAACATATTAATATACACAATAGAATACAAGCAGTCATTTAAAAGTATAATGTGAATTTATTGACCTGTAAAATTGCCCCATAAGTGTTAAATTAAAAAAACAAATTATAAAATAGTATAGTTTGATCTTTTTATAAAAAGAATAGCTATGTATACAGATGCATTGATCAAAATGTTAATAGAATTAATTAATAGAATACCTTTATTTTCTTTGTAACTATATTATTTGAGTTTTAAAAATAATAACATTCATTTGACCTCCTTTCTAACTTAAAAATAATTTCCATACTGGAACAACCAAGTAGAGATGAAAACTACTTTTTCCTGTCACAAATTTTCATTTGCACATAATTCCAATTAGACCGTATTTAGACACAACCTGGATGAAAATGTTGAAACATATTTATTCAGGTACCATTTGTAAGTGTCTGTGTCTCCAATAAAATGATCTCGACGATCATCTTGTAGGGAAATGATGAAGAAATGTAATTTGTTATTTTAACATTCACAATTGCCCATTAGACTCTTCTCTCTTTATTCTTAGCCTTCTCAGGGTACAGAGAATGTAGTAATAGATCTTATTTTTGTTTGTTTGTTTTTTTTTTTTTTGGTTACGTTCTTGGTGTTCAGGGTCCACTCTGGATGCAGTGCTCAGGGGTCAATCCTGGCTGTGCTCAGGAGGGAACCCAAACCCCTGCATGCAAACCACGTGTTCCAGCCCTCTGAGTTATCTCCCCAGGCCTGGATCTTAATTTGATCCTATCCTATTTTTTGCTGAACACCAAGAAAGTTAAAAAATAAAAAAAATTGAAGGCAGTGAATTTCTGAGTCACGATAATATCAACAGCTACTATATTTAAAGCACCGTCTTTACACAAAACCAGTCTGCAAAGGCATTCTTCCCAAGAAAACATTAGCAAGATTCTAAAGGCGTATTTATTTTACTTATTGTTTCTGGGTTGTAACTGGCAATCCTCAGGGGTCACTCCTGGCTCTGCTCTCAGGAATTATTCCTGGTAGTGCTCGGGATCCAGGGATTTGGGGCCTGGGTCAGCTGTGTGCAATGTCAGCTTCTAGCCACCGTATCATAGCTCTGGACCTCATTGTACTTCTTTGTTTCAGAGCCCCACCCAGCAGTGCTCGAAGGCTGCTCCCGGCTTGATACTCTGGGAGTCCCTCCTGGAGGTGCCAGGTTTCAAACTGAGCCTTCCCGCATGCAAAACATGCCCCTCGGCCCTTGAGGTGGCCTCTCTGCCCAAAGTACCTCCATTTGCAACAAACACCTTCCACTGCTCTACTAGCTACACAACTGTAATTGTGTTCTATCAATTTCTCCTTTAAAATGTATTAATATCCAAAAGCCATTTACCAATGATAATCTTCACACAGCCATATACTTCCAAGATATCTTAAAAGTAAGTATAATTGCACTTGTTATTTTTCTTACAGTTGGCGTGATTGTAGGGAAACAGAAAATCCTTTTGCCTATTGAATTCCTTGTCCCAACAAAATGTAACTCAAGTTCCATTCATATTATTAAGTAAAACAGAGGGAAAAAATAGGGTAAATACTGCATGTATAGGATATGGCTACCTGTCTTTTAGTAACATTATTTTTGTTGCATTTTGCCAGTGTCAGACCACCAACACCAGCACCACACAGTCAGAAGCTACACTATGGGACTGGAGTGCAATAGAAAAGCGCTTACTAGGGGACCTGGGTCTCCATCCCTGGCAGACCCCATCCCCAACCCCCTGCAAAAAAGGGAAAGTTATACTCGGACCTGTAAAATGTAACTGCCCCAGAGGAACACTTTCACCATGATTCAATCGCAGTAAAAAGTCTAACAGAACAATGATAAATATTGTGCCATAGAACCTTAATCATACAATACAAATCACTTATAATACAAATCGTAATGAAGAACATCTGCTTGCACTGCTAGGCTCTACATATTCTTTGGAAGCTCAAAAAAAAAAAGTTCACAGATGTCTTATTAATCTTCATTTCATATCTAACAGCATTAAAGCTGGGTTTTCCAAGTAGGATTTCCACAGATTCGAGAAGCGTGACATGGTAGCACCGTCAATGATTCTGTGATCAGCTGACCAGCTCACATTCAGCACCTGTGCCTTAAATACTTCTCCTTTCTGGTTAAATCTGGGAAGGGTCTAGAAATAAGGAAGAGAACAGAGTCAAGTTTCAAGGCGCCAAGTACCAACTCTGACAATGGCAACCCTCCTCCACGTAACACACATTTCAAGAGACGTTTGAAAACGTGAACGGGCACTCTCCCCACTTTTTTTAAGTTCACACCTCTAAATTGCAGAACTTCCGCAAGATACTTCTTGTCCTGTAAAACCTCCATCCATAAAGAATATTTCATCCCAGATTCCAACTTTTTCTTTGTGAGGGGTCGGTGCCCAACCAACATTCAGGGGGCCAAGGTCCACTCCTGGAATTTTTTGGCCAACCAGTTCAATGTGTGACTAGTGCTGTGACACTATTGGGGCTGGTGACATCGGAGGCCTTCAGAGTGACACCCAATGAGCTGGAGAGGGCCACGGAGGCACAGACAGGGCTGGCGATCATCAAACTCAGGACCTGGTACATAAAAGGTACACACCTTGACCACTGGTGGCTCTCCTTTCAGATTTCAACTTTCTTTGTGGGAGAGGGGGCTATCCCCAGATGTGCTCAGGGTTTACTCCTGGCTTTACACTGGGGGCTGCTGTTGTCAGAGTCTGCACTCTGATAGACTCCTACTCCTAGCAGCCTCGGGGACAGAAACGGGGTGCCTGGGAATTGAACCTGAGTCAGCCATGTGCAGGTAAGCCCTGCTGTATTATAGCTCCAGCCCCTCAACTTCTAAAAATGTTTTTTTTTTTGGCCATTTTTCTTGATTTATCAGGATATTCTGAAGCAATTTCTGCTGTGCTCAGGAGTGATCCCTGGTGGTGCTCAGGAGATCATACATGATGTAGGTGATTCAAATCGGGATTGGTGGGATGCAAGACAAGAACCCTCCCCCCTGGATTATTTCTCTGGAAGATGAACACTGGGAGAAATCCCTGACTGGAAAACACCGTGTCATGTTATGTGTGTTTGCTTTTTTCCTCCCCATTTCCTCTGTGAGCCTAAAGGGAAAGCAATGTTGGAAGAATAGGGAGTAACAGCTACTGCGGAGGGGTGATGGGCCAGAAATCAAAGGCTGAATGAAATTATCTGCAAAGGTTTTGCATGCCAACATGAAAGCAAAACACTAATGAAAGACTCTATAGAAGCATTATAAATAGAAGATAGGTTTTTATGAAGATACAAAACTCAAAAAGAGAGGGCCAGAGCAACAGCACAATGGGTAGAGTGCTTGCCTTACACATAGCCGACCCAGGTTCAATCCCCGGCATCCCATATGGTTCTCTGAGCATGAGCAAGCCAGGAGTAATTCTCGAGTGTAGGGCAAAGAGTAAACCCTGAGCATTGCCAGGTATGATCCAAAAGCAAAAAACAAAAAAAACAAAAAAACCAAATCCAAAACAAAAAATAAATCCCTCGAAATGAAGTGACTAACATTTAATAGTGGTGCTAAAATGGTATCCAGAGCATTATTACTTAATTTCTGGTGGATTATAAGGATGTCAAGCTCTTTTTTTCCCAAAGGTGTATTTGGTTGTCATTGTTTTCAATCACGCCAAATGATTCTAATGTATATCTAGGGCTAACATTATTATAACCCTGTTCTAAATCAGCCACACAGATCACATGCACTGGAGCTACATGGATTCTTGTTAAAACACAATTTCTTTAGGCTCTCTACACAAGACCAAGAATCCACGGGGCCGGAGTGATGGCACAGTGGGCAGGGTTTGCCTTGCACATGGATGACCCGGGTTTGATCCCTAGCCTCTCATATGATCCCCGAGCACCACCAGGAGTCATTACTGGGTGCAGAGTCAGGAGTAGGCCTTAAGCATTTCTAGGTATGACACTCCCCCACCCCCACAAAAAAGGAAATAAAAGAACCTACATTTGGTGGGGGCTGGAGCGATAGCATGGTGGGGGGGGCACTTGCTTTGCATGCGACAGACCTGTTTTGATCCCCAGCATTCTGTATAGTCTGTTCAGTACTGCCAGGAGTAATTCCTGAGTACAGCCAAGAGTAACCTTTGGGCATTGCTGGGTGTGATCCAAAAACCAAAAAAATGAAAAAAGAATCAACCGTTTGGGCTGGAATAATAGCATAGGGGTGGGGGATGGTGTAAGGCCTTTGTCTTGCATGTGGTAAACCCAGTTCAATTCCCAGAACTGCCAGGAGTGTTCATTGAACCATCCAATGTTAGGAATCAAACTTAAGGCTCCTACACACAAAAAGCGTTCCAGTCACTTCAGGTATCTCCTTGGTCCCAAGAAATCTACATTTTAAATTTGCCTTGCCATGATAAAGAGTAAAGTCTGGGGCTGGAGCAATAGCACAGCGGGTAGGGCGTTTGCCTTGCACGCGGCCGACCCGGGTTCGATTCCCTGCATCCCATATGGTCCCCCAAGCACCGCCAGGAGTGATTCCTGAGTGCAGAGCCAGGAGTAACCCCTGAGCACTGGCTGGGTGTGACCCAAAAAGAAAAAAAAAAAGAGTAAAGTCTGACAAAGAGCATGAAAACTAGGAATCAGTAGGAAACGTTCCATCTGAGTAGGCAGCAGAACAGAACAGGGACGAGCAACGTCTACGGTGGAGGGAAGCGTTCCACTGACAAGAGGAGTAGGTATTGCAAGGGAGTCAAGTGTTATGTATGAAACCCATCAGCAGTAGTATCCTAAATCACAGTGCAAAAACTATTATACACACACACACACACACACACACACACACACAACTGCTCAGAGAGGCAGACTGGTGGGTGGGAGACAAATGATGAAGGGAAATGAACACTGGTGAAGTGACAGATGGGTGTTGAAACACTGTATTCTGAAACCCAATCATATAAATAACTTTTTAATTTCACAGTGACTAAACCGATAAAAACTTAAAAATATATATAAAGTTTAGGGGTCAGAGTGATAGTACAGTGGATAAGGCATTTCGTTTTGCATGTGACTAACCCGGTTTTGATCCCCGGCATCCCATATGGTCACTTGCACACCGCCAGGAGTAATTCCTGCGTAGAGTCGGGATTAACCCCTGAGCATAGCCAGGTGTGACAAAAAAAGCAAGAGCAAAACAAATGTTCGAAGTGATTAGCTTAATTTGAGATATTGGTAGGGACTCCTAGGTATGCCCAGCATAATCTACAATAGATAATGCACTCAGAAACAATTCTAATCCCCACCATTCATAACACACACAGACAGAGAGCAGAGTTGCAGCCTAACTCTCAGGAAGATATAATTGGTTCCAGAAGCCAAAGTCACAGTTAAACTCAAAAAAGGAGGGCAAAAAACCACGTTAATGGCTACTCTTCACTGTTTACTCCATTGATTTGTTCAAATTCCTTTTTCAGTGACTGAATAAACATACCTGAATTGATCCAATAGCCCCAATTGCTACTTCAGGTGGCAATATCACTGGTTTGGCATAGGTGCCACCAATCTGGAAAAAAAAAAAACGCAAAAAAACAGTAAAACATTCAGCATTTGAGGTACAAAAGATAAAAGGAATTAAAATTTTTAAAAGTGCAGATGATTAAAACTCATCAGTGACAGTTTCTGAATTTGAACACCGCCGGTACTCACAGATCCAATGTTGGAAAGAGTAAATGTGCCACCCGTGAGTTCAGTGGTGCCCAGCTGCCCGCTGGAGCCCAGCTGCTGGAGACGGTTCAACTCCGAGGCGATCTCAAATACAGAGCAGGCCTGAACATTTTTCACATTGGGCACGATCAATCCCTGCTCCGTATCCATTGCTATCCCAATGTTATGAGAAGCCTAAAAGATACACACAGACACACGGAAAGTTGAAACAATAAGTCTTTTCACAAGATAACAGGAAAAGACCACCTTTCACTGTTTTATAAAAACATCTATCAAAAACAATACCAGAAAGGTGGTGATTGTCTTGTGATAATTTGGTGGGCTGGGGCTCAAGAGATAGTACAGTGGGTAGGGTGCTTGCCTTGCATACAGTTGACCCAGGTTCGATCCCCAGCATCCTATACGGTACCCTGAGAACTGCCAGGTGTGACCCAAAACAAAATAATTTGTTGGGGGAGAGGAGTTTGGGCCGTACCCAGCTATGTGGCTCATGTGTCACAGGTGGTGCTGGAGACCAACCTGGGCAGCCAAGTGCAAGGCAAGTGCCTGCCCTACCCATTCTACTATTTCTGTGACTTTATCTCTTTTCTAATTGACATTAAGTGGAATCTTTGGTTCTCATCAACTGATCTATTTGTTTTGGTGTGGGGCCATACCCACAGTGCTTGGGGTGAAACTGTGGCTTCCAGCATGCAAAACAGACACCCCATCTTTGCACTGGCCCACAGATTCTGAAGGATACTTTTTAAAAGGTAGTTTTTACCTTGGTTAAGAGTACAGGGCAATATGGGCAGGAGAAAAAGTATAGCGAGTAAGGTACTTGCTTTACATGTGGCTGACAGGGATTTGGTCTCCAGAACCACATATAGCCCTGAACATTGAAGGGTATAGTCACAAACCAAAAACAAGTAAAATCAGGGGCTGGAGTGATGGCACAGCGGGTAGGGCATTGGCCTTGCACGCAGCCAACATGGCCGACAGAGGTTCGATTCCCAGCACCCCATGTGGTCCCCTGAGCACCACCAGGAGCAGTTCCTGAGTGCATGAGCCAGGAGTGACCCCTGAGCATCGTGGGGTATGACCCAAAAAGCAAAAAAAAAAAAGTAAAATCAGGGGGGAAAAAAAAGAATATAGGGCAATATGCTATATTTTCATACACTGCTAATGAAAGTATCAGCTGGAACACATTTTTTGGAAAACAATAAATGCAGGAACTATATAGGGATACTGGATTCAGACTGTAAAATTAAGAAATTATAAACAATCCTAAAGTTTACCTACAGTCCACTGGCTAAGTAATAATGCTACATTTATTAATATGTAATATACTACATGGGCTGGAGCGATAGCACAGCGGGTGGGGTGTCTACCTTGCATGCAGTCGACCCAGGTTCGATTCCTCCACCCCTCTCAGAGAGCCCGGCAAGCTACCAAGAGTATCTCGCCTGCATGGCAAAGCCTGGCAAGCTACCCCGGATGTATCCAATATGCGAAAAACAGTAACAAGTCTCACAATTTGTTGTGAGACATTACTGGTGCCCACTTGTGCAAATCGATGAACAACGGGAGGACAGTGACAGTGACAATATACTACATGAAAAAAGAAATGTTGAAAGAAAAATACTTTCAGGTTGTAAGTTTAATAAGTTTAATAAAAGAGCATGTATAGTCCATATGATTTTTAAGTATGTAAAAATAAATTCCTAGGATACATATCTCAAAGTAATTAATTATTTTTGCTATCGTGGGATTAAAGATAAATATTTTCCTGTTGAAATTCTCTAGAACAGGAGTTATATATGTTTGTTTTTGGACACAGCCAGCAGTGCTCAGGGCTTACACATGGCTGGCTCTGTGCTCAGGGATCACTCCTGGGAGGCTCAGGAGACCGTATGTAGTGCCAGAGACTGAACTCAGGTCAGTCTTGTGCAAGGCAAATGCACTATCCACTATACTACTGCTTGCGCCCCTGTAATAGTACATAATTAGGAAGGAAATGATACTAATTATATGTGAAGGTTTGACTGCTTATGATATCTATTCTATTCCTGGTTGTGTATTTATCTACTTTCCTGTTGTCAGGGATGGCAGACAAAGCCTCACTCAATGTGAGGCGTATGCTCTGTGGAGCAATATGAACAACATCCTGGCCCCTTAATACTTATCTCTAATAAGGAATAAACACAAGGACTGGCAAAGAATTCTTAAGATATCTGTTTGGGGTTGGTTTTGTGGAGGACATACCAGTGTGCTCAGGGGTTACTCCTGGCTTTGCACTCAGGAAATACTCCTAGGCAGAGATTGAACTCGGGTCAACTGCATGCAAGACAAATGCCCTACCCACTCACTGTACTATCCTTCTGGCCCCAGTTCTTAAGACCTTTCAAAGGTGACACTGGTGTATAACATTATAGAGGTTTCGGGCATATAGTGTTATGAGTCTGTTCTCATACTCTTTCACTCCAATCATAGAACCTTGGCCTTGGCCACCCATGGTCGATCCTGTGACCACATTTGGTCCCCGAGCCCTGCCAAGAGTGATTCCTGAATGCAGAGACAGGAGGAAGCCCTGAACGCTGCCGGGTGTAACCAAAAAAAAAAAAAACAACAACAACAAAAAACCCAGCTCAAACAAAAATCAAATTTGTATCAGTTTTCTCATTTAAATTATTCTTGTTTTAAAATTATAGGAATTCTATTTGGAAGAGCTTCTTTTTAGAGGAAAGGATATAGCAAAAAGGGGTGCATAATTCTGGGCTTATGGATTGTTCACAGTCATGTATTTCTATTATTTTAAGCAGAAAACCAAAGGGACTTAAAAATACCAATATAGGGCAGAAGAAATGGCCCAATGGGTTGAGCACAGCCTCTGCACACGGAAAGCTCAGGTTTTGATCCTGAGCACCACCTGGGATGACCCCCAAGGCACAGAGCAGCCCCTGAGCTCCATCAGGTGTGATTTCCCCCCAAGTCCAAACCATACCCGAAAAACTAGGATCAGGGAGATGGTTCAAAGGGTTGGAGCACATGCTTTGTCTTTGGGGGCTCTGGGTTTGATTCCCAGAGCATTGCTGGGTATCCACAAACCTCTCCAAAGGGGCGATCACTGGAACAGTATCATTATTAAACAGTAAAACCAACAATGACAAATTATATTTCAGTGTGCTGGTTTGTCTGTACCTTTAATTCTAGTCTAAAAAGATGACCACTGAGGTACAATAGAAGCTTCTCTAATTAACAAGCACATTCACATCACCTTCTATTTACAATAAGAACATTTCACAACCAATAGCCAACCTTGTATGTTATGTTCTGGCAGTTTTCATCCACAGAAGCATTCAGAATAGGAAACTGGAGTAATCCCAAGGAAGCAGCCTGTTTAACAGAAGGAGAATACAATGTCAGCATTTACAACTCTGAAAAGATAATTTGAAGGTGAGGTGTAAAGGGAAAAAACACTTATCTATGAGCTTAATTTCAAGTTGTGTGTACCTATGTGCATCTATGTTATCTTCAAGCAGTATGGATTTCCTCTAATCACTTAAGAATAAGAGAAAAAACAGCAGGCAGCTTGTAGATATCAAGGAAATTTCTGAAAACAACTATGCAGATTGACCCAAGTATGAAAGGAAAATGTCTGCTTCTTAATTATGTGAGGGCTGAAGGCATAACCCAATCCATGCCTCTTTATATCCACGCCCTCTGGTAGTGTTCTTATAAACTGCTTCTGAGTTTAGAATGACAATGGTCACTAAATTAAGAAAAGATAGGCTGGAGCCATTGTACAGTGGGTAGGGCACTTGCCTTCCACATGGTCGACCCGGGTTTTGATCCCTGGCATCTCATATGATCCCCCAAGTACCAGCAGGAGTAATTCCTAAGTGCAGAGCCAGGAGTAACCCCTGATCATCATTGAGTGTGGCCAACCACTGGGATGGAAGGGCGCGCTGGGGGAAAACAGACATGGCCAGAGCTGTAGTACAGCAGATAGACGCTTGCCTGGCATGTGGCTGCCCTGGCTTGATATCCAACATCCCTGAGCCTGCCAAGAATGATTCCTGAGTTCAGAGCTAGGAGTGAACCCTGAGCATCTCCAGGGATGGCTCTGAAAGAAAAAAAAAAAAAAGAAAAGACACACTGGACTCAAATCCTGCTTCTGTGCTTCATCCCTGCCAGTGTTAGAACCCAGGTGAAGAAAACAGATGGGTTATGGACCCTATGCCACATGCAAAAAACTCTTCTAGTGTCAGTACTGACCCCATTCTCCTTCTAACATGCTAACCCAATTTCTACCTGCCCATTAAATATGGATAGAAGGGGCTGTAGCAAGAGCACAGTGGGTAGGGCGTTTGCCTCGCATGCGGCCAACCCAGGTTCGATTCCCAGCATCCCATATGGTCCACCAAGCACCACCAGGAGTAATTCCTGAGCTCAGAGCCAAGAGGAACTCCTAAGCATTGCCGGGTGTGACCCAAAAAGGAAAATATATATATATATATTTATATATATATATGAATAGAAAACTTTTCGGCCTTTGTTTCTTCTGGCTCACACATGACTTGAGTGATCTCATCCACGTGCCCTG
The DNA here is from genome assembly GCF_029834395.1 of Sorex fumeus. Classification (NCBI taxonomy): domain Eukaryota; kingdom Metazoa; phylum Chordata; class Mammalia; order Eulipotyphla; family Soricidae; genus Sorex; species Sorex fumeus. The sequence continues at coordinate 31,484,682 of NW_026606188.1, forward strand.
TCACTCCAGCACTCCAGAGGACTCTTTCAAGCGATCATCTAGTCCAGTGCTCACGGTGACTGCCACCTACTACATTTCCTGTTCAGAGGAACATCTCTCCGTTTGTCAAGAGAATATCAAAAAGATACAGCTAAAGAACCGTTTCTAGCTCAGAAAAGCTCAGTGGCCAGTGAAGAGACAACTAAGTCAACAGTTGTGAGGCCATGAGATTGTGATGGGAAGCAAAAGCAGACTGAACTCATTCTAAGGCAGCTGGTAAAAGCTTCTAGAATGTGCCACCTGAACAAAATATGCTACTTAGGTCATGCAGCTTACAATCAAGGACAGAAGGGCACTTCATGTGGCATTTTGTGTCCCATAAACAACAATGGTGATCTTAATCTGGCAGAAACAGAGGCAGGGCTGGAGCAATAGTAAAGCAAGGACGGTGTTAGACTTGCACATGGCCAACCCAGGTTTGATCTCTGGCACAGCATACTATCCTCTGAGCACCACCAGGAGTAGTAATCTCTTAGCATTACCAGGTGTGACCCAAAAAGCAAAAAAATAAAAAAGAAGAGGCAGGTAACAGTATATGCATGCCACAGTTAAGGAGCATGGAAAACTACTCTCAGGCACTAAGCAGTGATCACTGCAGAGTAGGGGATACTTTGGTGATTTATTTCTGGGAAATTAGCCAAGGCACAGGACGCGACTCCAGGGTTCAACACCATAGCCTGCAGTGTTTTATAAAGCAGAGATAAAACTAAGCCTTCTCTTGCTGTTAGCTATAAATCCCTAACAACCTTCTCAATTTATCTGAGTCCCAATTTCCTTAGAAGGGAGACAGCAGTATTTACAAGTCAGGAATTATTCAGGATCAAAAAAAGATCATGGGGCCAAGGATGTGGCTCAAGAAACTGAGCACAGGCCTAGAAGGCTCTGGGGGTGACCCTAGCACCATATGCCTCTGACTGCTAGGCCTGCATCCCTCTGGAGTGACCAACGGCAGCAGTTCCATGAAGGATGGGCAACGTGAGCTAGTTACAGACACAAGCAGATCAAGCAACAAAAAAATGTCAATTTTGAGCTGGAGCGATAGGACAGTGGGTAGGGCATTTGCCTTGCACATGGTGGACCAGGGTTGGATCACCAGCATCCCATATGGTCCCCTGAGCACCACCAGGAGTAATTCCTGAGGGCAGAATCAGGAGGAACCCCTGTGCATCACCACGTGTGACCCAAAAGGGAAAAAAAAGTCAATTTTACAAATTCCCATGAAATGTGGACAATTTCCTATGCGATATGGCCAAGGAACAATTACATTCTGATCCACAGTGAACACCTTGCATCTCTGCAAAACAAAAGGTAGATGTCCTACAGCAGCTCGTGGCTGAAGATGAACGAAACCTCACCTTTAAGAAGAAGGGCATAAAGGAGAGCTTAATTCCCCGCGACAAAGCAATGGGTTTCAGTTCTTCTCGGAGTTTAACCAGCTCAGTAACATCAACCTCGTCACAATATCCAAAGTGAGGGATCTTCAAGGCTGCAGTCATAGTCTTGACCATGGCTTTGTGAAAGCCTGAAACACATCACATACATTGTTTCTAATAGTTTAATTCTTTGCTGTCCCCACCCCACCCCACTACCCTCCCATCCCCTACCTACAATAAAAGGTTCTCTAATGCTGGTCACTCTACAGTTCTTCTTGGTGCTATTTATAGATACTGCTGCTTACATATGCTACTCCCAACTCAGTATTTGGGGTTGATCCAAAAGTTATACTTTTGTTGTTGTTTGTTTTTGTTTTGGTAAAGCAAGGTAGGTTTTATTGAAACTTCTCCAGAAAGATGTGAGGAGAGAGAAAAGGAGAAGTACATGTTGGTAGAGAACACAGGCTTCTTGAGAGTGAAACTAGGCAGACCAGGACACAGAGATGGGGAGACACGTTTTCAAGAGAACAGGGGCTTGAAGAGCAGGTCTTAAAGCTACTGTTTTCAGTCACTTCTCTCTGAGCTGAGGCCGTGACTGCCACGCAGCACCCAGAATTTAGGGTGACCCTGCCACAGCACCCAGAGCTCAGGGTGTTACTGTAACAAGCAGCAACTGTGCCATAGAGAAAACGCAAAAGAATGGAAATGGTGCATCCACCCAGAGGCTTTCTCGCTGAGGCCCACTTCCGGAAGCCAAGTACCTTAACAGAGCTCATAAACCAGGAATGACTTTAAAAGCGCCCTAAAAATAATGACTATTGGAAAGATCCCCCCAATTTTATCTAACAGAACAATGATCTACACATGTTCTTGGGATGTGCATGCATCCCAAGGAAACCCACCGTTGTAGACGAGTTCAGAAATTATCAGCACAGACTGTCACGGTGCCTGAAAACACCGTCATTTCCCCATATGCCGAGTATCAACCTTGCCTTCAGCGGCTTCTCTTCAAACCTGCGTTCTCCCTTGAGCACATGGCTGGCTGGCTTGTCTGTTTCTTAACTCGCTTATTTCCACTCTGGAGATGCTTGTGTTGACTCTTGAACAAATACATTTCCCTTCTTTCTTCCTACCTCTTTCTAAGCGAGTTTTGTTGAATAAAAACTATGTGCTTCACTTCAATGAAAGAAAACAAAACTTTCCCTTCAGCAATAATTGAAAACACTCTTATCTTCTGCCCAAACACTTTACACTATTCCCTTACATTATTATTTCTATTAAAAATAAAGGTTCTTATTACCTTTCACTGGTTCTGTCCTGTCTTTGCCTATGAATACCGGCGGTTTTGATACTGGAACAGGAATAGTCTTCTCTTTTGGTTTTGCTGGAGGTGGCACAATTTCCCCTTTTGGTGAAGGAGGTAATATAGCTCCCGTCTGCTTTTCCAAATAGTTGAGGATATCTTCCTTAAGAATTCTGCCATCTTTTCCTGTGCCAACAACTTCACTCAGCTTAATCTAAAAAATGGACATTTAACTATTATTCTGTTTCTTTTTTCAGACGACACCTGATAGATGCTTAGGGGCTACTCCCAACTCAGTGTTTGGGGGTTGATCAAAAAGTTACCAGGGATCGAACTTGGGCTCCAACAAACAAAACACGTACTCTGGATGGGCAACGTGAGCTAGACCAACGTGCCTTTCATGTCGCTGACCTGAGTTTGATCCCTGGCAACCCACAGGGTCCCGTGAGCATCCCCAGTGTGGTTCTGAGTCTCCAGCCAGGAGTATGGCCCAACCACCCTTCCCTCCCTAAATAAATAAAACAAAAAGGAAAAGGCAGACACACTCCAAATTTTCTTTGCATTTCTCATGAGAACTTTGAGAAATGATTTTTTTAGAAATAGGTATTTTCATGTTTTTTTGTTTTGTTTTACTTTCTGTGGGAGTTGGGGCATAATCAGCGGTGCTCACAGGCTTTTCCCAACAGTGCTCAAGGTCCCTGGGGACTGAACCCAGGCTACTCACATACAGAGCACTTTGAGTTATCTCCCTTTCAAATGTTTTCTTTTTAAAAGAAAATTTCAGGGGCCAGAGTAATGCACAGTGAGCAGGGCATTTGCCTTGCATACAGCCAACCTGAGTTCGATCCCCAGCATCCCATGTGGTCCCCCGAGCACTGCCAGGAGTTAATTCCAGAGTGCAGAGTCAGGAATAACCTCTGAGCTTCGCTGGGGGTGACCCAAAAAGCCAAAATTATAATAACAATAATAATAAGGTATTTTCACACGTGATTATGAAGTTGTTCCTAAGACTATTGTTTCAGGCATTAATGTTCTCACACCAATCACACCATGAGTGTGACCAGTGTCCCCAGTTTCCCTCCCACCACCCCTGCCTGGCCCTTAGCAGGCACAAACAAATTTACTACACATTGTTTGTTACAATACAAAGGCAAATGGAACTATGAAAACTTAGGTCAATAAAAGTCAATTTGTGCTGACTGCTACATTTCACAATGGGGTTGCTTAAGTTTTGTCTGAGGATCTACTGGCCCAGTTGGTGCTATTTGACCAAACGTTTTCTTTAATCAGAAACAGTCATATCATCTTGAGATGATGGCAATTATTCACAGTTTGTGTCTACACAAATGCATAATTTCTCTTTTTTGTTCCAGGGCCACACCTTACAGTATTGGGGGGCAGCTCCAGATTCACTCCTGGTGGGAACGTCAGAGCACTGCTTGGTCCACGGAGATTTCTCTCCAGTCCCCACCGACGTGTTCTTCCTATGTGTTCTTTTTTTTTGCTTTTTGGGTCATACCCAAAGATGCTCAGGAGTTACTCCTGGCTCTGCACTCAGGAATTACTCCTAGCGGTGCTGGGGGACCATATGGGTGGGATGCTGGGGGGCTGAACCCAGGTCGGCTGCGTGCAGGGCACGCCCCCCCCCCCCTTCCGGTGAGTTCTTCCCCCTCCTGTGAAACAGTAAGGAAACTTACATTGTTTTCCATTGCCAGCCGGCGGACTGCAGGCGTCGCCAGCGTTTTCTGGCCCTTTATCTCTTGGTGCGTGTGCTCGTCGTGGGACACCGCAGGAGTTTCCACGACATCTTCTTCTGAGTCTGGCCACAATGTAAAATGTTAAAATGTTACTCTTTAGCCAGGACTACTTTAGAGATTCACAAAAACAAATTTAACTTGAAGTTAATATACACTGAAGGAAAAATAAAACACCATCAGCCTCCTTCAGAACAGGAAAACAATAGGGGTGGAATGGAAACTGTGCTTCTGTGTGTATTGCATGGGGTGGGGCCCATGGGTCCAGTATTTGTACAGTTCTGAGTAATCATTTTCAGGCATTAATTTCTTTTCTGTTAAAAACAAAATGTAATAGGGGCTGGAGAGACAGTACAGCAGGTAAGGCACTTGCCCTGCAGGGGCAGCCCTGAATTTAATCCCCGGCATCCCATATGGTACCCTGAGCCTCAACAGGAGTGAACTCTGAGTGCAGAGCCAGCAGTAAGGCCTGAGCAAACATCTGGTGTGACCAAAAAACCAAACAATAAAATCTCCCAAAACCCTCCAAACCAAGAAAAACCCAAAATCTAAGATCTAGGGGCCGAGGAGGGATTAAGATCTAGGAGTTACGCAGTCCATATATGAAAAATGATGTTTCCTAAAGGATCAAACAATTTACTGCTACTTATCTAGTGAAAAAAATACTTTGATAATGTTGTAAAATATTGCCTTTTACGACAACCTGGATATTGATGATAAAAATAAACCTATTTGTGAGAAGTTGCTGCAGAGAGACAGGTAAGGTAAGGAGGTAAGGAGTTTTTCCCTACCTTCCTGCAACAAAGTCACTCTATTTTAAATAGTGACATAGTTGGGAGAAAGCCATCTTCGAAAATACTAAAATACCAACTTATTCCACAACTCTCTGAAAATTGTTTCCTAAGCGTTTTTACACCTATTTTCTCCATTAATTATCATGCCATTTTACAGGTGTGAAGGACATGTGTGGAAACGGATTAGAGGAGGGACAGAGTTAAGACTAACCTCAAATTTCATGACTCTCCAACGAATGAAATTTTCATGGGTCTAGCACACATATACATGATTTTATTATTATGGTTGAAATTAAAATATTTTTTATTTTAAGAAAGAAGAAGAAACTCTGGGAAAGAAGTACTGTGTAAAGACACTCTGTAGGGGCCGGAGAGCCAGTAGAGCAGGTTTGCATGTGACCAACCGGAGTTCCATGACCCAAAATCAATAAGGTCCTCTGAGCATTGCCAGGAGTAATACCTAAGCACAAGTTAGGAGTAAGCCCTGAGTACCACCAGGTATGGCACAAAAAAAAAAACCACAAAAAAACAAAAAGAAGTATTGAAGGTTGCTAATTTAGTGTTGCTAAAATTCCTCATATGAAGAAAATTTACAAGAAAGTCATATTACTTCAGATTAACTAATAAAATAAATTTGAATTATTAAAAAATTAAACCATAAAACTACATGAGTAGGGAGCAAATTAACTCAGATGACTGGGGGAAATTTGGGGAAGAAAATGTTTTGAAATACTAAAAAAAAAATGCCTGAAGAATTTTTCCCTTAAAACTTGCAACTTCTAATTGGCTGCACAAAATTAAGCTAGAGCTACTTCATTCATTGTGCACATAATGTGTCCTGGCATTATTTTATCCAACTCAGGTTTCTGAGCATAATTAAGTGGCACTCTGTGATCTTAGCATGATTTATATCAAAGAGCTTTTTGTTTAACATCCCCAAACACTGTTCATGGAATTGGAAATTCAATTTCAGTGTTCTAGATACAGAATGGCACAGACACCCATTAGCTCTAAATAGAAGTTTCAGTGTAACAAAGGTGGTCAGCAACAAAGGCTCTTAAGTTAAACAGCTGAGGTCAAACTATAACTCCATCCACTACTTGCTATGTCACTATCGACAAGCTATAAAACCTCGGTTTATAACCCACCTCTGTGGATTTAATGAGAACGTAGATAACACTATCACAGACAAAAAGCCCACTAATGATGGTGTTAAAGGGCAAATGCAATGTAAGGGGCAAAATATTTAGTTTTTTATAAGACTCCTGCGACGTCTTATGTCCCTCCAACTCATCCTTAATACTTCTCAAAAGTGGCAAGTCTCCTTAATTAGGAGACATTAGAGGAAATGTCCACTTATTTGCTGTCAAACATCCTGGGAACTTAGTTGTGCGCACAGCGTAAGACCCAGGATACCTAAAATTGCGGCATCCAAAGCATGCATTCATATAAAGGAAAGGCATTCAGACTTCCATCAGACCCTCTCACTTTTCCCTCGGAAACAATTCTTCTCAAAGCTGGTCGTGCCTTTTCAGAAACTTGGAAAGGTGAGTGATGGAATAATGACAAAGCTCAGAGCCTAAATTAAACCAAACCAAACCAAACAAAAAAACAAAACAAAACCCCAAAACCCTCAAGGGAGCCACAAATAACATTTCTTTGCATAACAAGAAAGTTTTGAGTTATACTTAAATATCTTACGGGAATGAAATTGGGGCAAAGGAGACAATCACAGCATTCTATGCATGCTCTGCATGATAGTAGCTCACACTCAGCTTCGTGTCCCCGAGCACGAAACCAAATGAAGCCCTTAAACAATACAGGAGTATCCCCGAAACAAAGGGTGAGAGAGGCAATCCCGGACATTAGGCACTTGCCCAGGCTGCTGCCAGCCCTGTCTGACTCCAGGTATCACATGGTCCCCTGTACTTCACCCCCAACTTGGTTGGGTATGGCACCAAACTCCCAAAATAAATGAACAAAAACCCTTATGATTCTGAAAGAAAAATAAAAAGCTGGTATGATAGGTTTTAATTGTTTAAAAACCAGTCACCTGATTTTATAAACAGAAGTGAGAGAAATCAGGTTTGCCAGAAAGAGAACTCCACCTAAAACTGAATTTCCAATAGAGCACACACTGAGACCCAGATACGATCAGTTCTGAGATAATCCTGATGACATTAAGTAGCTGAATTTCAACATAATGTATTTTATTTAAACAATACATGCCCTGTAAACACACAGATGGCATAAATCCTTTCTGACAGCAGTCTGTCCATAGTTGACCACTGATAAATAAGACTTAAAGGTCACAAAAAGTTTCCCTCACTAAAATTATAATATTCCAGTCTTGAAAAACAGGCGGCAACTCCAGGCTGCAAGAAACAGTACCATAAAATATCATTTAGGAGTTGGGGGATCATGCATGAACTCCTGGTTTGACCTCCAAACTCCAAGTACCCCCGAATACTGGAGAATATATTTACCTGCAGGGCCCCTAAAGCATTGCCTGGTATGACCTTAGAGGCCCCAAGCATTGCCAGTGTGGCCCCAGAGGGCCCAACACGCAAGGACTTGAGCAACACGGGATCTTTGGGCCACAGCATTGAAGTGCTAGCCAGCTAGAATCACTGGAAGAGGCCCCAGGGCCACTGAGGACCACTAGGAGCACTCACCCCCACTTGAGGAAAAATATTATTGATGTAAGGATTGAAACACAGGGCAATATCCAAAACTACTACTGGAAATAAAGATGTCTAGTTTCAACTCTTAAGCCCTTGATTCTACAGATTTATTTTCCATGTATTAAAAACAAATTCAGGAGCCCATAAGATAGTTAAAGAGCTGGAGTACATGTGCTTCATGAAGGAGGTGTGGAGTCAACCTCCACCACTGCACGGTGCTCCCTGCAAGGCTGGGGGCCAACCCTGAACATCAGGAAGTATACACCTGTTCATGAGAGTAATTTGCTTTTTTGGGGGGGGTGGGGGGCAGGAGAGATAGTACAGAGGATAGGATATGTGCCTTGCATGTGGTAGACCTGGGTTCAATCCCTGGCACCCTGTATTGTCCCCTGAGCCCTGCCATGAATGATTCCTGAGAGCAGAACCAGGAGTGAGCTCTGAGCACCACCAGATATGGCCCAAACAACTCCCCGACTACCACCCCTCAAAAAAAAAAAGTAATTGGGTTTTTTTGGGATGGTCTAGGTTGGTATTTAATCTTGTATCCAGTCAAACTCGTACCTGATTAGAGAGTCTAATTTAATATCAATCACAAAAGCATTTAGCATCTTTATTCATCTCAGTTTGTATCAAAAGTATAATCCTCTTTTCTTTTTTGGGAGTCCAAATCACTGGTGGATAAAAACAATTCTATATTTATTTCAGATAGTTTTCAAATGAGCATGTTGGGGCTAGAGCAATAGTACAGCAGGTAAGGTGCTTGCCTCGCAAGCGGCCAACCTGGATTTGAGCCCTGGCATCCCATATGGTCTCCCAAGCACTGCCAGAAGTAATTCCCAAGTACAGAGCCAGGAGTAAACCCTAAGCACGGATGGGTGTAACCCAAAAACCAAAGAAATAAAATTTGTTTTGTTTTTGTTTCTACTCTTTTTATATTATACCTTTAATCAAGCTAGAATCAAGATAAAGGAAATACCTGTGGTACTATGGCTCTTACCCAACACACATTAAGGGACGGAACAATGGTTAATTTCAGGTCCTGGGCAAGAAAAGTACAAGGTGACCCTAGGGTATCTTGTGCCAACAGCAAGGAAACTTTAGAGAATCAGGCTGGCTAATGTTAAGATTATACAGGACCTCCAAGTCCCTTTCAAGAGTCACAAGTACCAAGAAGAATTATTGTAATAGATTAGGCATAAGGAGTCAACTGAAACATAAAGAGAAAGTTGGAAACATTGATAGCCCCATTTGAAGGCGCTATTAAACTAACTCCTTACTCTGTGAATTAGTAAAGGGAATCAACCATTATTCTGTCTTTCTCAGAATAATTAATAGCCCCATACCAAGAGAAAAAAAGCCCTACTTCATAGATTAGTAACAGCTGATAACAGCAAAGGATTGACAGAATCCACAAATCATCATCCCACAGCCATAAAGCAGCTACTGATTTAAAAAGATTCTCGAAAAATCTTATGATTTATATGGCTCCAAATAATCACATCACACAGATGTGTGTAACATCACACAGATAACTTTTAGTTCAAAGGGAACAATGGGGGGGGGGGGGTAAGGGTATTGTTATCCTCGTTCAGTACCTGAGTTTATTCCACTGAAGCAAATTGTCCAGGTGGTTCATGTTTCCTTGTGTGAAGCAACATGAATCACATTAATAACCAGGGTGTATTCTAGCCGAAATATTTCAGCACAGACTTGTTCAACATTTTGGATTTACAGGAAATATATGGACCGGAGGACAAGTCAACTACCACTGTGAAGAAGTCACAAGACAAACCCCAGGCCCTGGAGAGACAGTCCAGGGCTTGAGGCGCTGGCTCCGTGTGCAGCTGACCGGGCGGATGCCAGCACAAGCACCAGGAACCTGGAGTGATGGTGGCGAGCACAGAGCTGGAGTTAGAAGCACACTCCTGAACCAACAGGTGTGGTTCCCCACACTGCCCCACACACCCTCAAAAGAGATAACCCCAAAGATGTGACATTCCACACAGACAAATGACAGTGTTTACAGCTAGTCAATGTCAAGAAACAAAATGTGAGGGAGGCTTAAAAAGACCACGTAACAAGGACCAGGGCTGACACTCGGTGTTATAGCACCAGCTTTGCATGAGTAGATTCTGGGTACGATTCCTGACACTGCAAAAAAAACAAAATAGAACAAAATTCCCCAAGCACAGAAACAGAAGTAAGCCCTGAGCACCAAGTATGGCACCAAAATGAACAGAATGCAAAGAGAGGGAGAGAGAGACCAGGTACTATCTCTGATGCTGGAGTTAACCCTCATTTAAGCAGACCAACAGAAATTTCGGTGGCAATTCAGGTATATAAATAATGTCTGTAGGGCAAAAATGAAATGTGTTATGATAAAAACACACAGATCATTAACTAAATAACAAGATTAGAAAACTATGTTTACTGCTTTATTTTGGTAAAAAATAAACAATCTGGGGAACAATAGTATAGCAAGTTGGTCACTTGTCTTGCATGACACCAGCCTAGGCTCAATCCCCGGAATGACAAATGGGTCCCTTGACTACTGGAAAAAGTAAACACTAAATGCAGAGCCAGGGAAAAGCCATGAGCTCTGCCAAGTGTAGCTGCAGAACAAAAAATCAAAATAAACAGTCACCTATTTCTCTATATGTACTTTTTAAAAGGCCTGAAAAGAGATACGTGAATGTTAAGAGTGGCAATTTCCTATGTTTGGTTTCTTCATTTTCTAACGTTCTACTAAGCTCATGCCTTGCTTTTATAATAATGGCAATTAAGTAATAGGGAGACTCTAGTATGCCACCACCCAGCCTTTAAATGGAAGATGCCACAGAGGAAAGGACCATGGACCAAGGCTGCAAACATCAGGGCTCTAAATTGAGCTCCGTCCCTGACATTGGGTGAATAATCCTACTTCTCTAGGTTGCTTTAGTTTTTTCTCTCTGTGAAGTTGGACGATCTCACAAAAAAGGAAAATTGATGAAACATTTTATAAATTGTGAAGTTGGACTATCTCACAAAAAAAGGAAAAGTGATGAAACATTTTGTAAATGGTGAAGTATGGGGATGATGATCTTCAATAATTAATATTCATTATTACTACTGAACAGATGGCAGAACGGAAGTCAACACAGTCCATGTACTATGTAATTTATAGTCCTTCTAGATTTCAAAATCACACTGTTGAGATCTTTATTTCAGCGGACTACAGGTTTAGTCTTGTTTCAATGTTGGGGCTCATTCCCAGCATTGGTTGGGGAACTGTGAGGTGCCAGGGACCAAGCCCAGGCACCCTGTATACACCCTGCACTCTACCCTGCTGAGCCAGCTCCAGTCTCTATAATAAAATATCATGCTCCCCAGCTGTTTCCTAAATGACGTAAGTTTGGTGTATCACAATAAAAAGGAAATTCTCAGGTAGAGAGGCAGGTGTCTCTCATCCCAGGGACTGTCCATTACTTATTTTTTCTTCATAATAGTCTTAAGATGAATTCTCTTTTGACAGGACATCTACTGCTTGTAAGTCAGTCCTATGGTTGATGCTTCTTCAGAATGCTGAACTCCTAGACCAGAACCATAGGACAGTGGAGAAGGCGTTTCCCTTGCATGAGGCCAATCTGGGTTCAATTCCCGGCATCCCATATATAGTCCCCAGAGCAAGCCCAGAGTTACCTCCTGAATGCAGAGCCAGGAGTAACCCCTGAGCACTGCCAAGTGTGGCCCAATAAAACAAAAACAGAAATAAAAACCAAACCAGAATGCTGAGCTCTTCATTTTTCATCCTTTTTTTCTCTTTTATTTTTCTTCAAATTTACTCTTCTTGACTGTTACCAACACAGTGGATTGTTTGCTAACACAGAATAATCGAAGTGTTGGAGTTAACCTTTGTAAACTCCAACTTTTGTTATTAGTGTTCACTGTTCAAGGCCTGTGTATTTAATTCTCCAGAGAGTTTGATGCTTCTTTGAATTCTAGGGTTTCCAGAAAATACAGGCCTCCAGATAAATGAAATGTTCCTATACATGTTTTTAAGATGATACCAATTATTCAGAGTTCAGGAGATAGTACGGGGGTTAAGGTGCTTGCCTTGCATGTAGCCAACACTGATTCAATCCCTGGCATCACACTGGGTTGCTGATACACTGCTAGGAGTAATCCCTGAGCACTGTCAGGGGTGGTCCAAGCCCCTTCCTCCCCCATTCCCAAAAAACTACTGTCATTCATTGCACAGACTCTTTTCTTTTGTCCTGACTTCAGGGCTAATCCCTCCAATCCAATCCTACACAGTACTGAGTAAAACATTCCTTCTCATTGCTACCCAATGACAAAAGGACAGTAGCGAAGGACTTGGTAAAACACACGAACGTATTTACAGTACCTTTTAAAGCTTCCGTTTCTATGTCTACTAATGGCTTCCCCACATAGGCAATATCGTCTACATTATAATAGAGTTTTCTAATGACTCCGTCATAACGACTAGTGATAGTAACAGAAGCTTTATCACTTTGAACTTCACAGATGCTATCAAACTGAGACACTGTATCTCCTTCTTTTATATACCTAAAAGAAAAAGACACAAAAAACTTTTATATCAACAAGTATAAGTAAAGATCATCCTGACAATGAAAAGATCACACTGGATTAGATCAAAATTCATCTAGCCCAGAATTTATTATTTTTATTTTTTTTCCTAATGATGGTTTAGGTAAAGTGGTTACAATGGTACATAGTAAAATGACAAAGTTGCTGCACACCCCCAGACCCCAACGTGCCTGTGACCCTTCACCTCTGCCCCTTTATCACCTCTGGTCTTATCTTCATTCACCTCTCCCCTTCCTCCCTTCTGTTACAGAATCAGTTTTGTCCAGTAACTGTTGATCCAAGGCCAAGTGTTTGTCATTTTTGATATTATCTATTCCATTGCTGGGTCTTTCCATAACTTATAGGTGAGTGAGATCGTCCGATATTTGTTTTCCTCCCTCTGACTTAGTTCACTTGATACATATCTTCCAGTTCCATCCAAGTTGCAGTGAACTACAAAATTCTATCTTTTCTTACAGCCAACCAGTATACCATTCTGTGTGTATATATACAGATATATATATGTATATATATTGGATATATATATATCTGGATATATACATACACACACACACACACACACACACACACACACACACACACATATATATATATATATCACAACTTTTTTTCCCAATCCATTCATCTGTCATTTGACATTTAGATTGCTTCCATGTCCTAGCTATTGTCCTAAGCACTGTAGTGGACACACGTTTACATATATATTTTTTGAATTAATGTTTTTGTGTTGTGGTGTTAGATGTCAGGAAGTACTAGCTCGGAATTTGTTCCCTGTTGGTACACCAAAGGACATTCTATAGCAATTAACTAAAAATTTCTGAATCTCTGATGTAATCCAGGCCATCATGTCTGCCCGGAGGGGAAAGGGTGTTGCTCCCTTCCGCCCTCCTCCCTGGAAAGAAAGATGGCGGCCGCATGGGAGCCTTGTGGACAGCAGGTATGAGCCGGGGGTGTTGGGGCGACTAAAACCTCATGGGAAGGGGGGCGTTTTGGCCCGCCCTTCACACCCTACCGAGGCCACCAGTTGCCCCCCACGAGCGGCTCTCCAGCACGGCCACGACTCCAGAGCACAGAAACCAATTTCTGAACTATCTGACTTTCAGTAGAAATACTTCCAGGGTCAATAAGTAAAATAGCAGAAATCCAAAACCAACATTTAATTCTTGAACCCAGCTGTAGAAAGCAAATTACTTCACAATGCTTTTTCAGCATGTCTGATTTGGGCGGGGGGGTAAACTCTAAATAATAGTGGTGAATTTTTTAATGAAACAATGAATCTAATCAAAGCAGATAGAGTGTTAACTAGAATTCATCTGCCTCACAGGGACTGGGAGGGGTGGGGGGTGGGGTCTTATTGGGGTTCTTCATGGTAAAAAATAAGTATTGGTAAAGGGAAATGCGTTTGATATTTGCATGACTGAGACCTAAACCTGAAAGCTTTGTAACCTTTCCCACAGTGATTCAATAAATAAATAAATTTAAAAAAAAAAAGAAAAAGAAAAAAAAGGCCAAAGTGAATACATTCCCAGATAAATAAGAAACTCAGTGATAAGTACACCTGCCCGGCCAAGAAGTACCAAAAGAAGCCCTTCAGGTGAAACACAGGACATTAGACAGAAACAGAACTCACATGGAGTAATAAACAGTATCAGCAAGGGCCAGGCATTTGGCTCCAATGGCAGAGCACGTGAGGCCCTGAACTGACCCCCAACACAGCTGGCTTCCCATTCAGTACTGGCTGGAGAGGCCTAGCTGACCTGTGTTTGTGAACAATTATTTTATTTATTTAATAAGTAAAAATCTATCAGTAGGAGTTGGCAAAACAGTACAGGAGGTAAGCGGAGCCCAGTTCAATATCCGGCACTGCATATGGTAACCCAAGGTACCAACATGCTCCTGGGCATGAAGCCAGGAATAGATCCTGAGTACCAGCTGGGCATGGCCCCAAACCAAATCTATCAGTCAAGGTAACTACAAAGTAAGTATAAGAAAAACATGTATGCATTTGGGGGGTTGGAGTGAGAGTACAGTCAGCAGGGTAGTTGGCATGTACCAACCTGGGTTTGATCTCCAACAAGTCTTATGGTTTCCTCAGCACCGCTAGGAGTGATTCCTGAGTGGGAATAACCCCTGAGTATTGCCGAGTATATCCCCAAACAAAGCAAAAGTTTTTATATACAATTGAAACTCCATTGGTGTTAAAATTACACTGTCTTAGGGGGCTAGAGGGGAAGTATAAGAGTAGTATAAGAGCTTGCCCTGCATGAAGCCAGTCCTGGTCCAAATCCTGGCCACATATGGTCCCCTGAGTACAACCACCAGAAGAAAACCCAGAGCAAAACATGGTATGGCCCAAAAGAACAAAAACAAAAACAAAACAAAATAATACACTGCTTCCTCAAAGAAGAAATACAAATGGCTAAAAGACACATAAAAAATGTTCTACACTACTAGTCATCAGGGAGATGCTAATCAAAACAATGAGATATCATCTCAAGCCATAGAGACTAGCACACATCCAAAGGAACAAAAGTAACCAGTGCTGGCACAGATGCAGAGAGAAAAGGACTCTCCTTCATTGTGGGTGGGAATGCTGACTGGTCCAGCCCTTTTGGAAAACAATGTGGACATTCCTCAAAAAACTGGAAATCGGGGCTGGAGCAACTGCACAGCGGGTAGGACGTTTGCCTTGCACGCTGCCGACCTGAGTTCGATTCCCAGCATCCCATATGGTCCCCTGAGCACTGTCAGGGGTGATTCCTAAGTGAAGAGCCAGGAGTAACCCCTGTGCATTGCCGGGTGTGACCCAAAAAGCAAAAAAAAAAAAAAAAAAACCAAACAAACAAACAAAAAAACTGGAAATTGAGCTTTCATAAGACCCAAGAATACCACTCCTGGGAATATATCCTGAGGCCCAAAAACACACAAAAGAAATGCCATCTGCACTTCTATGTTATCTAGGCTCTATTCACCATTTCTGTCACTGTCCTCCCATTGTTCATTGATTTGCTTGAGTGGCCCAGTAAGGTCTCCATTGTGAAACTTGTTGTTACTGTGTTTGGCATATCAAATACATCACTTGCTTGCCAGGCTGTGCCGTGTGGGCAAGATACTCTCAGTAGCTCGCCTGGCTCTCTGAAAGGGGCGGAGGAATCGAACCTGGGCCCACCAGGTCGGCCATGTGCAAGGCAAACGCCCTACCTGTTGTGCTATTACTCCAGTGATATATATCTGAATAGATAGTTCTATTCACAATAGCCAAAATCTGGAAACAACCCAAGAGCCCAAGAACAGATGATTGGTTAAAGAAACTATGGAACATCTACACAACGGAATACTACACAGCTGTTAGGAAAAATGAAGTTATGAAATTAGCTTATAAATGGATGGGTATGAAGAGTATCATGCTGATTGAAATGAGTCAAAAGGAGAGGGACAGACAGAATGATTCCACTCATTTGTGGGATATGAAAAAACATAATATGAGACTAAGACCCAGCGATAGTAAACACAATGGCCAGGAGGATTGGTCCATGATTGGAACCTGCCCCAAGTTCTGGGGAAAAGGCAGTTGGGATAGAGAAAGGTCCACTATGACTAAGTGAGTTCGAAATGATCACTCTGAATAAGAACTATGTGCTGGGCTGGAGCGATAGTACAGCAGGTAGGGTGTTTGCCTTGCATGCGACTGACCAAGGTTCAATCCCCGGCATCCCATTTGGTCCCCCAGCACTGCCAGGATTCCTGAGTGCAGAGCCAGGAGTAACCCCTCAGCATTGCTGGGTGTGACCCAAAATGCAAAAAAAAAAAAAGAACTGTGTGCTGAAAATAAAAGAACAAACCCCAAAATGAGAGAGAGAGAGAGAGAGAGAGAGAGAGAAGGAAAGAGCTTGCCATAGAGATAGGGTGAGCAGAATGGGGGTGCACAGGAGGAAAACTGAGAACAATGGTAGTGGGAAATGCACACTGATGGAGGGACGGGTGCTGAAATATTGTATGACTGGAACCCAACCATGAACAGCTCTATAACTGTGCATCTCATAATGATTCAATTAAAAATAAATGAATTTATTAAATAGAAGAAAAAAGGAAAAAAATAAGTTGCCTTAGATTGATAAATCAACTATAATCCTTGGACAACTAGTGAAAAAATAACCTCAGCCCTGCATGTATGAATGTGAACTCTGCCTGTGTTCAATCTCCAACGCCACAAAAACTACAAAAAAATATAAGTTAAGACTCAGATATATGGCTTGCATGTAGCTGATTCCCTGCACCACCAGGAGTACTCCTCTGAGCTTAGGAGAGGAATAGTCTGTGTATACCAGTGGGAACAAAAAACACCAAAACAAAAGATACACACACACACACACACACACACACACACACACACACACACACACGGTCACGGTCCTCCCATTGTTCACCGATTTGCTCAAGCGGGCCCAGTAACATCTCCATTGGAGACTTTGTTGTTACTGTGTTTGGCATCTCGAATACGTCACAGGAAACTTGCCAGGCTCTGTCGTGCGGGCGAGATACTCTCGGTAGCTTGCCGGGCTCTCCGAGAGGGGTGGAGGAATCGAACTCGGGTCGGCCATGTTGGCTGCATGCAAGGCAAACATCCTACCCACTGTGCTATCGCTCCAGCCCATACACACACACACACACACACACACACACACACACATACACACACACACACACATATATCAAGGAGATTAAATGGCATATTTCATTTCAGTATATGTTTGAAGTTAGAAAAATAGTACAGGGATTAAGGCATTTGACTTGCATGTAGTCAATCCCTATTTAATCCCTGGCACCACAGAAGGCCCCATGAGCACTGCCAGGACTGAACAGTGAGTGCCACTAAGTGTGCCCAAAAGTAGGGAAAAAAAGGGGTGGGGGGAAGCATCTGTTTTTACACAAAAGAAGGCTGCTGTAGAAGAATAATCCAATAGAAACCGCGTGAAATATGCAGAAAACAAATACAAAATCTTACCTCATTTGTAACTACACTAAATATAAGTGGTTTAAATACTACGATAAAAAGGCAGAGATTATCAGAAAGCACTTTAAAAATTATCCAACTAGTGGGCCAAAGAGATAGTATGGTTCACAGGGCACTTGCCTTGCATATGGTCAACTTGAGTTCAATCCTAGGGACCACATATGGTCCCCGTGTACTGCCAGGAGTAATTCTTGAGCACAAAGCCAGTAAGCACTGAACACAATCAGTGCGGGCCCCCAAACAAACAAATTAAAAAAAAATTAAATAATGCAACTATATATTTTTTGGTTTGCTTTTTTGTTTTGGGGCCATATTTGGCGGTGCTTAGTGCTGACTCTTGGCTCTGAATTCAAGGATCACTCCTGGTGTGGTCAGGAGATCAAATGGGGTACCGATGACGGAATGCAGGTCAGCAGTGTGCGAGGCAAACAACTTACCAGCTGAACTATTAGTCCAGGCCCAAATAATCGAACTATATGTTATCTATATCCCTTTGGGGTGAGGGTGGAGAAACCCATCTGACAGTGCTTGGGGACTACTTTCAATTCTGTTCAGGGAAACATGTGGTTCTGGGGAGAAAACCAGGATGACCTGCATGCAAGACAGAACCTTACATCCTATATTGTAAGTGACATTCTTTAAATTAAGACACAAATAGATTGGAAGTAGAAGGGGGCTGGAGCAATAACACAGTGGGTAGGGCGTTTGCTGACCGGATTCAATTCCCAGCATCCCATATGGTTCCCCCAAGCACCACCAGGAGTAATTCCTGAGTGCATGAGTCAGGAGTAACCCCTGTGCATCACTGGGTGTGACCCAAAAAGCAAAAAAAAAAAAAAGGTTAAAGGCAGTATGCAAAGAGTAAAAGAGCTGGAGTAATTGGACTAGTTATGGACAAAGGACTTTAATACAAAAGTATATATAAGATCCAAAAGCACATAAAGAATTGTTTAGAACTCTGTCAAATACTTTTTAAAACTTAAGTTTATTTACCATTGATCGTCATATATTTTCTTCTGTAAATACTAAGAAAGGGTAAGGTATTAACTGTCTCATACCAACAGAGTGACTTCTGTTAAATTATGCTTTTTAGTATTTTACCAAATGCAACAAGACAATTTTTTTCAAAATTCCGATTTATAGAAACTATGTTAGAAAGAAAACTACAATTTTTTTTTTAATTTCTTAAAGGACTTCTGAAAAAAATAAATCAAATGATTCATTTAAAGAATCATTTAGGGTGAAATGATCTTTTTCAAGAGCCTGAAAAGCCCCACACCATTCAGACAGATCTAGAGAATAAATGAGAGACAGAAATTATAGTACTATTAAAGGACAATAGAACCTGAGACCTGGGTGGCTGAACTAAATTTACCAGAGTTGGGGTGATTGGGAAGGTTCTAAGACAATGGTGGAAGGAAGTAGATCTCTAGAGGAAAGTGGAAAAGAAGGATGTTGTATACATGAAACCTTAACATGAATAGTATTACAATAGCTGGAGAGATGATACAGTTGGTAGGGCCCTTGCAGTTGACCTTGCATGCAGTTGAAATGAGTTTGATCCTAGGTACCCCCTATGGTCCCTGAGTCTTCCAGGAGTCATCTCTGAGTCGCAGAGGCAGAAGTTGTGCACAACTTCGAAGCAGTCCCTGAGCACAATACTTGAGCACAGCTAGGTACGGCCCCAAACCAAAAACAAATGAGCAAAAAAATACAAGTGTAAATCATGATGTTTCAAATACAAAAAAGGAGAAGAGACCAGAGATGGGCTCAAAAAGCTGGAGCACATGCTTTGCATCCAAGAGGCCTGGGTTTAATCCCCTGCTCTGAGCAGAAGACCCCAAGAACCAAGCCTGGAATAACCCAGGAACACTGCTCTGTGTGGCACCAAAACAAAAAAAAAAAACAACAAAAAAGTTTTGGTTTTGTTTGGGGGCCACACCTGGCGATGCTCAGGGGTTATTCCTGGCTCATGCACTCAGGAATTACTCCTGGTGATGCTTGGGGGACCAGAAGGGATGCTGGGGATCCAACCCGGGTTGGCTATTTGCAAGGTAAACACCCTGCCCACTATATGATCATTCTCCCCACAAACCCCCCAAATAACTGTTTAAAAATATTCTGAAAGGGAAGTAACAAGGGAACAAGAGTCAGACCTGTTATACCTAATATGCGGGAGAGTGGTATAGCTCCGAAGCACAAAATCAAAAACACTGAAAACATGAGATCCAAATTACAGCCACAGAACTTTGAAATGTGCCTGACGAAGTATCAGATGGGGAGGAGGGAGAGCACATGTGATAACACTGGCAAAAGGAAGTTGACACTGGTGATGGGATTGGTGTCTGTATATTGTACGCCTAAATCCCAACTTTCTGTAACTTTGTAAATCCAGGCTTTTTAATAAAATAAAAAATTAAAAATAAATAAATAAAAATATTCTGAAATCAAAAAGAGAGTAGCCTCAGAGTCAGAAATGTGGCTTCATGTACATCACTGACGTCGGTGAGGTCCTGGATTCCACCCAACACCACTCCCCTACAATAAGGAAAGTAAAGCAGGACAGTAGAACAAGCACTCAAAGGAAGTCTGAGTGCAGACTTCTGAGTCAGGCCCAGGTTTGATCCCCGGCTCTACCAGGTCCCCTTCCCCCAAGAACCCCCAGGCAGAGAGGTGGGAGGCGCCTTCAAGCACGGCAGGTGTGGCAAAAACTTAAAGACAAACAAATCACGGGGTTGGTTTTGGAAAAAGGAAAATAACGTTTTGGAAAATTGGTAACAGCTGTACACATTACTTCGTAGATTCAAAATGTATGCTCTCTTTATTACACTTGATGCTTTCAATAACCTTTGTGAGGGAGCAGACTGTTACTCATAATGCCACACATGGAGACAAAAGCCCACGAAGTCCACGCCAAGTGCATCACCTGTACAATGCATACACCTCAGTCCAGCTTCTCTGATTTGTTTTCTAAAGTACATACCCAGCAACATGCTGAGCTTACTCCTGCCTCTGCTCCGGCTCTGCACACCTCGCTGTATGGTTCATCTGTGTTACTAAAGTTCTCTTCTAACTTAAAAAGTACTGATACTAGAACTCCAGAAAAACAATGTTCAGGGGAGACGAACCAATTCTTAGAAGGATCTTCAATGGAGGGCCAGAGGGGGTAGGGCCGACCTGGGTTCGGTTCCCAGAATCCCATTTGGTACCCTCGCCTCACCAGGAGAGATTCCTCAGTGCAGAGCCAGGCGCAACTCCTGAGCACCGGTGCCTGGGTGTGGCCCCAAGACTGGGAAAAATAGCGGGGTGATCCTCAACAGTATGAAATCACAGTGAAAGAGAATCTTATTTATCTGTTACTTTTGGAAACTCTTAAAAATTAAACAGGTCAGACTCCACCATCTCGGGACAAACCTCATGGAGATATGATCTGTTGAAAATTCAGATTTGCAGGTCTTTGTGACTGAAAGCTCCAGGCTTTCTTGGGGTTGGGTTGGGCTACCTTCTCCCACCTCCCTGTATTTCCGGAAGCTTCAGCAGCCACATCCACACCCCAAAGCTGCCACCCAATTAAAAGCTACTCCAGCTTTACTGTCCCGATAAAAATAACTGAATGCTGTGAACAAACATGATGACTACTTATTACAAACTTATTATCACTACTTATTATCACAAACCATAATGCACAAAAGGAAAAGGAGAAAGAGAGAGAAAGAAAAAAGTGCCTGCCATAGAGGGAGACTGGGGGTGGGAGGTGGGGTGTTGGAGGATGGTGGGAGGGAACCGGGAGACACTGGTGGTGGAAAATGTGCACTGGTGGAGGGATGGGTGTTGGGTCATTGTATAACTGAAACACAATCATGAACAGCTTTGTAATGGTCTACCTCATGGATATTCAATAAAAAACTAAAAAAAAAAAAAACAGTAACGTGGAGTTCATGCCCACGTCAGTCAACTTAATCAGTGGCTGATTAAATCGCAGTCCTCCTACATTAAAAAAATAATAATAATTAAACAGGTCAGATATGTGACTCAACAGTAGCACAACATACCTTCCATGTGTGAGTTCCTCTGGTTTCAATCAACGGCACTCCTACCCCCACGAAATCATTTAAATACCCTAGATTATTGCATCCTTTCCCCCAAAATTCAAAGAAAGCATGAAGAAAAAAAATAGCTAAGGCAGTGGAAGGGTTTTTCTTATGTTCCAAGACCTTTTCTGAACATTTTTAAACCTATTTAAAAGTTATTTTTGATTCAAGTCCTTTGGTTCTTCTGTTTTTCTGTTTGATTGTTTTTGGGCCACCAGGAGATGCTGAGGGCTGACTGCTTCCCTTTGCTCAGGGATCACTTTCAGTAAAGCTCATTGTCTGGGATGCCAATGATCAAACCCGGGTTGGCCATGAGCAAGGCAAGTGCCATGTACCATCACTCTGGCCCAGTCGATTTTCATCTTTTGGTATAACCTTTTCTAAATATATAGATATTGTAATGGTGAGTCCATTGCACTTGCAATTCTTTGTTCTGTTGGACCAGGTGGGAACGTTGCTAAAGGTGTGTCATGATCCAGGGGATCATATCCTCTCAGGAACCTCACCTCCACAGGGAGGACTCTGTACTCCAGCACTTCGAGCGCTCTCCCTGGTCCTATACTTGCATTTGAATGGAATCATTTTCCAGAAAGAAAGTTCACACTACAGGGTGATTTTTAAATAGTTTGGGAGAGCGAGAATGCAGTACAGTGGTAGAGCATTTGCCTTGCATTGGGTGAGGCCCTATGTTCAATCATAACATATGCTACAATAAAAAATATATAAACAATTTGGAAAGAGGTTCTGTGTTTACACACTAGATGCTACTCATAATACAGGACATCTCAACTGAACATATTTTAGTCATTTATTTTTCTCTCTTTTTTTCTTAAGCTGAAGTGAGGGAGGGTAGTCAATGGAATGATTTGTTGTTTGGGGTTTTTTGGGTTTTTTTTTTTTTAATTTCTTTGGTTTGGGGGCTACACCTGGCTGTGTTCAGAGCTTGTTGTTTCTGGCTCTGTGCTCAGGGATAACTCCTGGAAGTGCTCAGGGGACCAGACACAGTGCAAGGGACTGACCAGGGCTGGCTACATGCAAGACAAGCACCATAACTCCTGTACAATCACCTGGGCCACTGAAAGGAATCTTTCTGAAAAGGAGAAAAATTCTTAATACTTTTCATAGGATAAAATTTCATGATATATAATGAATCGTGTTTCCAGTATATTATCAACACCACTAGTTTTACCTTTAAAACAATATTATGTGTATACAAAGAACTTTCCCAATTTAAATAGATCTTAGCCACTTGTACATAATTATTTTTATGTTTACTTAACAAAAGTTCAGGATAACTTACCATTCTTTAACAGTTACTTCTCTAATCCCTTCTCCAATGTCTGAGAGTTTGAATTGAACAATCTGTCCCTGCAGAGCTTCAAAACAAATAAGAAAAAATCATGTTGAAAATATAATGCATGATCCATACTTTTACATATAAAATTAGAAAATATTCACAGAGGCATAAATAATTCTACTTTATAGATTAAAAAGCATTTAATAATTTTGAAAAAACATAACCAACATATTAAATATTTACTGACACAGACCTATTGGCACTGCCACAGAACTTGTGTTTTTCAACAAAAATAGTATTCTTGGGACCAAAGAGATAGCTCAATGTATGCTTTTATGTAGGAGGTTCACATTCTATCCCTAGTACCACATGGCACCCCAAGCACCCCTGGGAGCACAGAGGCAGGATATCCCCCAAATACCACAGAAAACAAACAAAAAGACTGTAAAATAAAGTTCCCATAAAAAAAATTAAGATGGGGGTATGGTGCTGCCAGCAGGTCAATCTGTACCTGTGAGGCGAGTGCATCAGCAGCTGGATGGCACCTTCAGACTTCCAGAAACCCCAAAATTGCTCCTGTGCTTTTGGCCAGACCCCAAAAACTTGGGGCAAAATTTACCAAGAAAGTAAACGGCCAAAAGTTAGGTATGTGGGAAACACACCCACAAGCCACCTCCGGCTCAGCTATATAACTGGAGGCATGGCCTCTCTGGTTCCTGATTGAACTGCTTAATGGCCATGATCTAGAGACTCAGAAACCAATCTTGAAACCCAGCAGTTTTTGGCAGAAATGCATCCGGTCCCTGAAGTGGGTTACCGGTGCTGGGCCAAGCCAGGAGGGAATAGGTTTTGTGCCTTGGCCTTTTCCCCCTGTTGGCCTGGTGGCGGCCATCCTCCAGAGGCCACTGGACAGTCAGGCTTGGGCCCGCAGTGACGAAACTTGGTGGGCCTCACAGGATGGGGGTGGAGCCAGTCCTGTCCTCCCCGTCCCAACAAGACCCCAAGTCATCGCCCACAAACGGACTCTCTGGTTCCTGATCAAGCTGCTTAAGGGCCATGATCCCAGAGACTCAGAAACAAATCTCAAAACCCAGTGGCTTTTGTCAGAAATGTTTCCGGACCACTCAGTAGGTTGCTGTTGCTGGGCCACCCCAGGGGGTAAAGGGTGTTGTCCCTCTGCCTGCTTCCCCCTAGCGGATCAGTGGCCGTCATCCTCCAGAGGCCATTGGACAGTCAGGCTTGGGCCCACAGTGACGAGACATTCTGGGCCTCATGGGATGGGGGTGGAGCCGGGTCTGTCCTCCCCACCCCAACAAGACCCCAAGTCATCACCCATGAACGGCCTTTCTGGCTCCTGATCAAGCTGCTTAACGGCCATGATCCCAGAGACTAAGGAGCAAATCTCGGAACCCAGTGGCTTTTGGCAGAAATCCCTCCAGACTTAAGTGTTAAAATTTCGGAATTTTAAAATCGTGCAGCCACTACTGCAGCCACGTGACATCATATGTTATTGATAACCAGCAATAGAAAACAAATTGTCTACTGTTGCCTTTTCAGCAGATCTGAGTGTTGGGGTAAAATCTCAAATAATAATGGTGGGTCTGGTGTCAAAATATTGAATGTGCTCAAAGTAGAGAGAGAGTAATGTGGAAATCATCTGCCCCACAGGTAGGGGCTGGGTGTGGGATGGGGGTATACTGGGGTTGTTGGGGGTGGAGAATGGGTACTGGTGAAGGGACGGGTGTTTCATTGTATGACCGAGACTTAGTCCTGAAAGCTTTGTAACTGCTCTCATGGTGATTCAATAAATAAAATTATAAAAAAAAATGAAAAAAAAAAGTAAGGTGGAGTTCATGCCCAATTCAATCAGCTGATCAGTGGCTGAATAAATAGCAGTACTCCTACATAAAAAAAAAAAAATTAAGAAATAAGAGCCTAGAAAGCCCTTCCATTGAATGAGGTTTTATTTATATATTTATTTGTTTTGATTTTGTGGCCACACCTGGTTATGCTTAGGCCTTACTCCTGGCTCTATAATCAAGAATCACTCCTGGCAATACTCAGGGGAACACATGGGGCGTTGGGATTCAAACGCAGGTTGGCTGCATGCGATGCAAATGCACTACCCTCTGTATTGTTGCTCTGCCCCCACCTCTTTTTCTAAGTGAACAAAAAGTTCTAAATAGATTGAAGACTGCTCATCTAATTTTAGACTGTAATTATTCAAAACTGCTTATAAAATACACAAGTAGGTGAAGACAGTAACATTTTCTTTGTCAGGGAAGGAAGTGGTGGTCCCAGAGACTTAACTTAGGGCCTTATACGTACCAAGGACAAGTTCTGTCACTGAGCTACTCCCCAGCCATGTATTTTTTTCTTTAATATGAGTTAGTATTTGCAAAATATAAAATAATGTCCCTTTCTCCCTTTCTGGGTTAAAACTTACAGTTCAGGGGTCACTTCCAGTTATGATCAGGGGACTATATGGTGCCAGATTTTGAACAAGGGGCTGTTGCATGCAAAGTCTTTTAAGTTATCTCTCGAGCCTCCAAATAATTTTGTTTGTGTTTTGGCCACAACCCTGAAGGTCCTCAGGGTTTATTCTTGGCTCTTCACTCAAGATTCACTCCTAGCGGTGCTTGGGGCACCATATGGGGTGCCAGGGACCAAACCCAGGTCAGCTGAGTGCATAGGCATGCGTCCTATCCACTCTACTATTGCTCCAGCAATGCTCAGAGGTTACCCCTGGCTCTGCCTCAGGAATCACTCCTGGCAAGCCTTAGGGAACCACACGGGGTGTCAGGGATCAAACCCAGGTCAGTTGCACGCAAGGCAAATGCTTTACCCGCTGTACTATCCTTCTGACCCCATCATTTTTACATGTAGGTATTGTTTCTTCTCAATCCTCCCCGACACTGTTGCTTACAGTATTAACTGAAACCTTTGAAAAAAAATGGGGTCAGAGAGATAGTACAGTGGGTTAAGGTGTTGGCCTCAAACACTGCTGACCTGGGTTAAATCCCAGGCACCACATACAGACTCCCAAGCACCACAAGGAATGATCCCTGAGCACAGAGTCAGGAGTAAGCCCTGAACATTTGCTACTTAATATTAAGAATCCAAATCTTTAACTCAACAATTAATTCTAGTTTTAAGACTGGTTTCCCTGAGAAAATAGAAAGACTTATCAAAAGATAAGATTTTTACAGAGAAAAGGTACACAGAGAATGGTCATCAAAAGGTTGGAGAGGGGCTGGAGTGATAGCACAGCGGGTAGGGCGTTTGCCTTGCATGCAGGCAACCCGGGTTCGATTCCCAGCATTCCATATGGTCCCCTGAGCACCGCCAGGAGTGATTCCTGAGTGCAGAACCAGGAGTAACCCCTGAGCATCGCCGGGTGTGACCCAAAAAGCCAAAAAAAAAAAAAAAAGTTGGAGAGAAGAACACAGGGTTTAGGTTTTTGCTTTGCATTCGGCCAACTTGGTTCAATCCCTCATAACATATAATGCTCCCACCCCCAAACACCTAAGCCCACAAAAAGTCTCCCGGAATAGTCAGGATTAATCCCGAGTATTGCCAAGTGAGGAACAAACCCCTCCCATGCCTCTGCCCCACTACCAATAAAAGTATACTTATTAAGGAGGTAGAATGAAGAACTAAAACTAAGAAAGCAAAGAAATAGCAAGTAAATACTATGGCACCTTTACATACAGTAACATTACACAAGGATCAGTATGTTCAGAACATGACTATATCTTCATAAAGAGATAGCCTGGAGAACCATCAACAGTTCTCTATGGAAAAAGATAGAATATAGGGCAAGAAATCAACCTAGTTTTTAAAAACCATAGTGTGTCATGATGAGGCAAGGCGGTTGCAGTAGCCAGATGTGAAATAAAGTCATTGGTTTTGTACAGTTGCCTCCATATGAGGTAGTATCTATTTCACCACCACTTAAACGCACTGAACTATGACTTGCGTGAACACAGGACATAGCACTAGAAAAGTTGTGAAACTCTCAGGCTGAAAAAGATCTTGCAGCTCCTACCTACTTCCTCCTGAAATGCTGCCTTGAGATTCCCATGTAAAGAAGCTGATCTAGTCTGGTGGAAGATGAGACAGACCATCTGCCAGTGAAGTAAGATGTTCCAGATAAAAAGAGAGCAGCAGCTGCCAGCAGAGTGAGAACATTTTAGATTTTTCAGTCCAGATGATCTTAGCAGAATACAGGCATGTAGTGAGGCAAGAGAGAACCAGCAGATGAACTACTCAGTCAATTCCCAGAATTTTGAGAAATTATAAATCACTGTAGTTTAAATCCACTAAGGAGTGTATGTGTGCATGTGTGTGTTGGGTGTTTTTTAGTAACAGTTAACTGAGCAGAAGTCTTACTGGCTGGGTAAGGGGTGGTAGAAAAAAACAAGACTACTACAGAAGAGAAAATTAAGTATGGACTCACTATCTTTGTAATAGTACAGCGGGTAAGGCACTTGCCTTGCACACAGTTGACCTAGGTTCAATGCCTGGTACCCCATATGGTCTCCCAAGCCCTGCCAGAACTCCAGTGCAGAGCCAGGAGTAATCCCTAAGCACTGCTATATTGCTATGTGTGGCCTAACCTCCCCCCACTCCCCAACAAATATAAATAAATAACAAATCTTGGTAATCACTTTCTTTGGGGGGGGGTGGATGTGGGTCACATTCAAAAGAACAAAAGCAACCAATGCTGGCGCGGATGTGGAGAGAAAGGGACACTCCTTCACTGTTGGTGGGAATGCCGACTGGTTCAGCCCTTCTGGAAAACAGTATGGACGATTCTCAAAAAATTAGAAATTGAGCTCCCATTTGACCCAGCAATACCACTCCTGGGAATATATCCCAGAGAGGTAAAAATGTATAGTCGAAGTGACATCTGCACTTGTTTGTTCATTGCAGCACTCTTTACAATAGCCAGAAACTGGAAGAAACCTGAAAGTAGACTATGGACTGAACATGTTTGCCACTCAATGCCTCTTCTGCAGACCACAACACCCAAAAGGAGAGAGAGAACAAAGGGGAATGCCCTGCCACAGAGGCAGAGTGGGGGGGGGGGGGATATTATTCATGGTGGTGGAAAATGGGCACTGGTGGAGGGATGGGTATTTGATCATTGTATGACCGAAACCCAAGCACAAAGATTTGTAAATCTACAACTGTACCTCATGGGTGCTTCACTAATTAAAAAATAAATAAATAAATAAATAAATAAAAAGAAAACATGT
Organism: Sorex fumeus; assembly: GCF_029834395.1. Taxonomy (NCBI): domain Eukaryota; kingdom Metazoa; phylum Chordata; class Mammalia; order Eulipotyphla; family Soricidae; genus Sorex; species Sorex fumeus. The sequence continues at coordinate 31,512,900 of NW_026606188.1, forward strand.
TTGCAGAGACTGGCACACATCAAAAAGAACAAGAACATTCAGTGCTGGCATGGATGTGGGGAAAAAGGGACTCTTTCATTGTTGGTGGGAATGCTTTTTGGAAAACAATAAGGCATTCCTTAAAACACTAGAAATTGAGCTTGCGTATGACCCCACAATACCACTTCTGGGAATATATCACAAGGGTGCAAAAAAGCACAGTAGAAATGACGTCTGCAACTGTATGTTCATTGCTGCACTGTTCATAATAGCCAGAATCTGGAAACAACCAGAGTGCCCAAGAACAGATGACTGGTTAAAGAAACTTTGGTATATCTACACAATAGAACACTATGCAGCTGTTAAAAAAGATGAAATCATGAATTTGCTTATAAGTGGATGATCATGGAGAGTATTATGTTAAGTGAAATGAATCAGAAAGAGAGGGATAGACATAGAATGACTGCACTCATTTGTAGAATATACAATAACATAATATGAGACTAATACCAAGGACAGTAGACACAGGGGCCATTGGCAGCCTCCCTCATGAGCTGGGGGAGAAGGCAACTGGAATAGAGAAGGGATCACTAAGTTAATGATGGTTGGAAGGATCATCTGAGATGGGAAATGTGTGCTGAAAGTAGATGAAGGACCAAACATGATGGGGAAACTGTCTGCCAGAGGCAGGGGGAGGAGTGGTATGGGGGTAGGAAGGGATACTGGGGACACTGGTGGTGGAGAATGTACACTGGTGCAGGGATGGGTGTTCAATCATTGTATGACTGAAACTCAAACATGAAAGCTTTGTAACTATATCTCACGGTGATTCAATTTAAAAAAAAAACACCCTTGATCAATCTGATAAAGTTTCAAGTTCTTTATAGAGAATAGAAAATACGGGGGAAAGGTAGTCAGGGACCTTTCTACTGAGAGTACCTCAGGCTGATTCTGTCACCTCACCCCAAGGTGACATCTTAAATGCCTCATCTGTCAAACTATAATACAGCAGGCACAGGACACAATGTCGACCAGGGAACAGTGCCAATGCTGAACACTGCACTTAGGCAAGTCGGGTAAATGAACACAGGGCCAAATGTAACACAGACGTAAGTACCATTGGGTGCAAAATAGGGTGCAAAGAAAACAAGATAAAGGAATAGATCAGGGGAGGGTAAGGACAGGCAGGCTAAAAATAAAAAGGCTTTTTTTTTTTTACTTTTGGTAAATCTCCAATTTCTTGAACAAAAAGTACTTGGTTCGAAGTAAGATACAAAACAAGTTTTCTTTTTTTTTTTGCTTTTTGGGTCACACCCGGAGATGCTCAGGGGTTACTCCTGGCTCATGCACTCAGGAATTACTCCCGGCGGTGCTCAGGGGACCATACGGGATGCTGGGAATCGAACCCGGGTTGGCTGCATGCAAGGCAGACGCCCTACCCACTGTGCTATCGCTCTAGCCCCAAAACAAGATTTCTTTATAAAAATCATTTTAAACTGATAGTTTTGAGATTTTACTTACCAGCCGTTGTTTGCAGCAACCGACGTGGATGACTATACTTGAGTGAAGGATAACCAAAGAAACACACATACTTCGGCTTCAAAATATGAATATTACTACGTGCTTGGAAGTAGTGAATGCAAATCTGGAGATGAGAAAATAAAGTTTTATAAATTACCTTAATATGTATCTCAGCAGGTAAATGCAGAATTGATTCACAACACAGAACAATCATGTCAATATAAACAACTGTATTATTTAAGCCCCAAATCAGAACATTTGGTATCAATAACATGTATATGGCTGATTATTTCTTCAATATTGTTACTATTGTCCGTTTGTTTGGGGGGTTCTGAGGCACACTCAGGGCTTGCTCCTGACTCTGTGCTCTAGCAGCCTCCCTCACTTCTGGAGGGGTTCAGGGGACCCTACTGGGTGCCAGGGAACAAACCCAGGTCAATTGCGCATAAGGCAGGCACCCTAGTCATTACACTATCACTCCAGCGCCCTCAGTATTTGTTTTTGAGAAAGCTGAAGTATCCAAACCATATCTCACAGAAAACATTCCGTGGTTCTTATTTAGTATAATTATATCTCAGTGTCAGATTATTCATGAGTTTATTGTTTCCTTATGAAAGTGATTTAATTCATTTTTATTTATTTGCTTTTGGGACACACCCAATGGTGCTTTAGGGAACCATATGGGGTGCCAGGATGGAACCCGGGTCTGCTATGGGCAAGCCAAGTTCTACCTTCCCAGTCCTATCCTTATGAAAGTAATTTTAACAATGTCTTCACACCTGATAAGCACAGCAGCTTGTAGGTACACTTGAGTCATTAAAGGGTTACTGAAATAAACTAATAAGGAACTCAAGGGCTGAGGAAACAGGTCAAGTGCTGGAGCAGCTGCTTTACATGCAGAAGCACTGTCCCTACCCCACTCCCAGCACTGAACCAGATGTGAGCACTAAAACGTGAGCCAAAAACAAAAGGCGAAACATGGCTATAAAACTTACCACACAGGGACAGGAGAGAGGGCTCCTCAGGCTGAGTGCTGGCTTTACACGCAGGAGGCCAAGGTATATGCCAAAGTACCCTGAGCAGGGAGTGATGACTTTCAGAAGTCAACCCAGGGCTCGGGGTGGCTCCTGGGTGAGCCCTGGCCTGCCTGGCCACGAGGCCAAGGCTTCCATCCCTGGCAGTGGCCTACAGGACGAGTGCAATCACTGTGGCACTGCTGTTTGTTATGTCCTGCCCACAAAGTGTGCGACTGTGGCCAAGTGTGATACTTTAACCAAGTGTGCAAGGGGCCTTGGGGGCGGGGGAAGCTGTTCTTTGATCACTGTGTAGTTTGTAATTTAGTGACTAGGTCTTAAAATGGAAAGCCTGGTGGGGGGAGTGGAAAGAGAGTACAGTGGGTAGGGCCTTGCACGCAGTGACCAGGGCTTAATCCCTGGAACCCCACAGGGTCCTCTAGGCCTACCAGGAGAGATCCCTGAGTAAGAGCCAGTAACTAACCCAAGCACCACCAGGTATGGCCTAACCCACCCGCAGTGAAAACTTATGCCATAATCCACGTTATGTTTTATACTAAAGTCCTGTTATAATCAGTGATTCTGATTCTAATTAAAATTATACTTAGTAATGGGGGCCAGAGAGATAGCTAAAAGGGCTGAGCACACGCTTTGCAAGAGGAAAATTGGGTTTCAGTCCCGGACCCCACCAGTAGACCCCCCCTTGAGCACTATCCAGCGTGGCCCATAAACAGACAAATTTCTTTTCTTTGCTGACAGCAAATAATGTAAAAACCAATACATGGGTTGGCTGACAGGACTAACACGTTAAAACTCACATGTTGTTCACGTTCATTTCTAAGTTGTTCCTCATCTCTGTTTTGTATGTTTTTGTTTGGGGCCACACCCTGTGGGGGGGGGAGCATCTCTGTCAGAGAACTGCTTGCAACCCTCTAGGGAACCTCATGGTGCTGGGGATCGAACCCTGGTTTGGGGAGTGACGTGTGTGCTCCAGTCCATCGAGCCAGGAAGATGTCCCTGAGCCCGTTACTTATTCCTACACGCAAAGTAAAGCTAAAGATTCCTTTCCTACAACATACGTGATCTTAAACATGCATCCTCAATGTATGGTAAGAGATGATCCAAAAGTCACAAATCTTTACAATATCTATATTTTATTTTTATTGATGTTAACATTTAGAAAACACGAAGTTCACTCTAATGACTGAAATTGACAGCTTCAAACTTAACGAAGGGTGAAAAAATTCTCTCCTGCAAACAACCCGGTTTTCTTTGCCCTTTCTTTCTCCTTCAACTCCTTCAACTCCTTCAACCCTGGCTCTGGGTCAACAAGAAACTTTAAAGGGTAAATCAGCCTCTGCTTTCTCAGGAAGAAAAATTAAGAACATTTAATGAGACTGTAAATTCGATAGCTTTATACTGACTTAAAGAGTTTCTATTTTTAAAACCTCTGCAGAGAAATTCAACTACTAGAAGATCCTACCTTCAACTTTTATTGAGGAGCTATTAATGTAAGAAAGACAAATTTCCAAGCTTAACATTTATCAAAAAAGATTTTACTATGTTCTCATAGTAAGATTTTACTATGTACTTTGAAGGACTTACAAGCATTGTTCTCTTTATATCTCACAATTACTTTAACACAAAGAAAAACTAGAAGGAACTTGTACAAGGTCACACAGCAAATGAATGGAAAAAACTCAGCTCTGAAGCTGAATAAACATGACTCCAAAGCCCAGACTCTTGGTATCAAATCCTATTGCTATCAGGAGGGAAAAAAATCCCTGCTTTCAGAGACTTCACAACTAGTTGTAATAATAAACACACATTACACATACACATTCACTCTCGAGTCTGCACTCTAAATTTCTGATTTGTTTCTGTTTGGGGGGGGGGGCACACCCAACAATGCTCAGGGATACACCTGATTCTGCCCTCATTACTCCTAATGGTGCTCGGGGAACCACATGGGATGCTGAGAATCAGCTGTGCACAAGGCAAGTGGCCTTAGCCACTGTACTATCTCTCCAGCTCCACACTCTATAAACTTTTTAATAAGTATAGTTAATAAGGCATTAAATTGTGTATCTTTTTAAAGATTGACCTGACCTAGGAAGGTTTCTTGGAGGAAGGTTTGAGCAGGGTCTTCATAACAGACATAAGTAATTAACGTGTAATAATGTGCTTTTAAGGCAGAGGAGATAGCACAAAGGAGTTTGCGGCCAGCTTGGTTAGCGTGTATGCCACAGCCTGAGCAGCCTGGTTTGACTTCATAAAATTTACAAAAGGGAGCAACCTGAAATTCAAGGACCAAATTATTGATGACAAAAAATTGAACTCATACACCTATGAATTATTTTTTTTAAAAAAACAGGGATTAGGAATTCAATCTAGTCCGATTAGATCTAACAGGTAAATCATGGAGAAGTCTGTTAGAAAAACTAGTTCCTTAACTAAGCTAGTCCCTTAAGATAATATTAGAAACATAAGAAAGCAACAGACAGGGCCGGTGCTTGCCTTGTGTGCAGCCAACCTGGGTTCAATCCCCAGGCACCCCAAATGGTGGGGTGCCTCGCCAGGAATGATCCCTGAGCACAGAGCCAAAAGTAAGCCCTAAATGGAAGGATTAAAACAGATAGAGAAGTAAAAAAATTAACAGAAGACAATTTTAAAGCTAGGAAAGCTACCCTTCACCCCCCATGCGTGTGTGCGCACACACATACACACACACACACACAGTGGTATTCAGGGGTTATTCCCAGTGGTGCTTGGGAGACTATGTGGTGTTGGGGACTGAACTAAGATCAGCTGCATGCAAGGCATGTGATAACCTCCATACTATCTTTTCAGGCCCTCAAACAGAATTTTTAATGAGCAATTCAACAAACATTTAATGAGAAATGTAATGTGTCCCAGAAACTAGGGATAAGAAAATACACGCAGTTCTTTCTTGTATAGAATGAATCCACACGATGAAAGATAAAGACATGCAACCAAGTGATGACGGGAAATAAGAAGTGCTACAGAAAAATGTACTCGGAGGATGTGAACTTGCAGATGTGAAGGAGGAGTAGGAGTGATTCAGGGATTAGTAGGTGTGTCCCAGATCAGGCCATAAGAGTGTAACGCAAGAGACTTTAAAACAAGAAATATATGTGCAAAGGTCTGAAATCAAAAGAGAGTACAATGTGCCCCATTAACTGAATTTATTGAAGATAGTTCTAATAGAGCTGAGTAATCGTGAAGGAAGCATCAGAGCAGAGATTAGGATTCACAGCATTTCTGTTGTTCTTTGTAGGTGCTCAGGACTTAGTCCTGCTCTGTGCTCAGAGATCATTCCTGGTGGGGCTCAGATACCACATATAGTGCTGGAGATCTGAAGTAGGGTTGGCCATGTGCAGGGCAAGCACCTTAACCTCGAGACTTAATCTCTTCAGTCTCAACCATTTTAAAAAAATGACTGTATATATTTATTTTTAAAAGAAACTGGGGAGAGAGTTCCATACATGCAGGGCTCAGGGATTACTCTGGGCTCTGTGCTCAAGAGTGATTTCTGGCAATCATCGTGGGGCTATGTGCGATGCAGGGATTTGAATCACAGTCCCGGCCATCACAACTATGTGCAAGGCAAATAAGCGCCTCACTATCTTCTATACTATCTCTCTGGCCCAGGACGAAGAACTTTTGTCACTAAAGGAGGCTTGAGAAGTTGGAGGGTTCCAGATAACTGGATTTTGGCTATTTTTCTGAGTGCTATTTTAAGGAAATGAGATTCTCAGAATTGTGTCTTACTTTATACACTGCCCTGGTTATACTGCAGAGCCATGGGCTGGGGAGGCCCAAGATGCAAGTCAGAAAGTCATTAAGGATGAGCCAGCAGATCTGCAGCTGGGGCGCTGTGCCTAGATTCAGAGTCATTTATAGGCTCATATCAGGAGAAACGGTTTGAGGAATTATGTTTTGGAGCCTAGAGTCTGTACAGCAGAGAGAAGGCTACAGTCTAGCTCTTCTAAGTTTCGTATTTGCTGGGGACATCAAACATGATTTCAGCCACTGGTTTTAGCAATTGGTCTGGCTGGTACTCTTCTTGACTCCTTCCTGCCTTGAACATGAAGAAACTGAAGCAGCCCTCCTCTGACCATAAGGGACAAGCCAAGTGACATAAATTACAACCCTGAGAATGATGAGTCACTGAATCAGTCAATGCCAGCTGTCCTCTAACTTTGGGATACTTTGGATACACGGTGACTTAAATTTCCTATGGCTTGGTTGGGCTACTACTACTTCTAGCTGGAAATCATCTAATACACACCTAGTATAATCTGGAGCTTTCCAGGACAGTAAGAGAAAGATGGGTCTAGATGGGTACATCTGGCTGGGATTCGGGAAAACTTTGGGAATCATCATATAGCGATAACTAAGTTTTTTTTTTTAAGTAAATCAACTTTCAAGAGAATTTATCCATTCAAAACTATGCACAAGACACTATGTTCCATTGCATTCAATATAATAATAGTAAATGAGACATACAAGATGTGCTCCATATAGAAATCTTTATATAGAATGGCTATATGCATATTTTGCCAAGTAAATTTTTTAAAAAGTAAAGGCCAGAGAGATGGTACAGAAATTAAGGCACTTGGACCAGAACAATAATTTGTTTTTTGTTTGTTTGCCTTTTGGGTCACACCTGGCGAAGCACAGGGGTTACTCCTGGCTCTGCACTCAGGAATTACTCCTGACGGTGCTCAGGCATACGAGATGCTGGGACTCGAACCCGGTTCAGCCGCATGCAAGGCAAACACCCTACCCGCTGTGCTATAGCTCCAGCCCCCTAATTTGTAAAGTGTTTGCCTTGCCACTGCCAAACTGGTTTGATCCCCAGCACCCCATGTGGTTGGTCCTTGGAGCATCACCGGGAGTGAACTCTGAACACAGAGCAAGGAGTAAGCCCTGAGCAACACCGGGTGTGACCCAAAACAACAATCAAAAAAAGAAAATAAGGCACTTGCCTTGCATCCAACTGATAGTGGTTCGAATATCAGGCCCCTGAGCACAGAGGGTGAGTCCCCTGCCCCACCAAGAACAATGGGTAAGGTAAGCCAGGGATTACTCTGGGCTCTGTGCTCAAGAGTGATTTCTGGGAATCATCGTGGGGCTATGTGCAACTTAGAAACACCCACATTTAAAATTTTTTTTTCTTTTTGGGTCACACCCGGTGATGCACAGGGGTTACTCCTGGGTCATACACTTAGGAATTACTCCGGCAGTGCTCAGGGGACCATATGAGATGCTGGGAATGGAAACAGGGACAGCCACGTACAAGGCAAATGCCCTACCCGCTGTGCTATCGCTCTAGCCCCAGAAACACCCGCAACAAGCTGGACAAGTCCGGGAGAGAGTACGGGGCTAATAGAGCACATGGTGTGCACATGGATAATACCTGTTCCATCCACTGGCACTTGGCATGCACTGCTGGAGTGGCCTGGGTGATCCACTGTCTCTCAGGACTAAGAAGCACCACAGTGAACTGCCATCTGGTTGGCAGAGAATGGCTGGGAGGGGGCCTAGGGCCTCCTAAGCACCAAAAGAACAAAATCAGTGGAGAAGAGGTTGGGAGGAAGTAACCAAAGATGAATGAAGAATTTTAGACGTTAGTGTTAGTGTTGAGTATCGGAAGTCAAGGATGAGGGGCAGAGCGGAGCCATCAGACAGCTGATAGGGTGACTGCCTTGCACACTGCTGACCCAGGTCCAATCCCTGGCACCCCCATATGGACCCCTGAACCCCACCAGGAATGATGCCGGAGTGAGAATTGGGAGTAAGCCCTAGGCACCACTGGGTGTGGCCCAAGAAACAAACAGAAAAAAAAAAAAAGAGGTTGAGGATGAAGAGCTTTCAAAAGGAGGTCAAGGAGCCCGTAGTTTCTCCCGCACTTGATAGAGCACTTACTCACAGCTCAGCCAGATTCAATTCTTGGCACCATGTATGGTCCCCTGAGCCCAGAACCAGGAGTAAGCCCTGAGCACAGCTGGGTGGCCCAAACCCCTACCACAGACCAAAAAAAGAGGGTCAATACCCAGAAAGGTGTGAAGGTGAAATTATGGGGAATCATCTAGTAACTCTTCTTTGCCTCCAAGACCCCATCCTGGTTTCCAGTATCCATGCACTTATTCCATCCTGCACTTTTCTTACTGTGCTGTAATTTCTTGTTCAATCTCTGCCTCTCCCCCTTGAGGATAAGGGTGGTGTCTACCTTACTCATATCTTCATCCCTAAGGCTTATCAGAGTACCTGGTACATAGAGCACAGTACCTGGCACGGAGTAGTCTCTTACAGGGTTTTTAAGGGCTTTTTCCACTCAGGAGAAGCCCCTTTTCTCTTCTTTTTAGGGAATGGGGGAGGAGGAGACACCAGGTAGTGCTCAGGGCTCACTCCTGGTGGGGCCTGGGGGACCATATGGGCTATGGAGGACCCAACCTGGGTGAGCCCATGCACTTGCCCGACGACCCACGTACTATGGTCCTCCCATGATCTCTCATGAACAGTTTCTCTCACACTCCTCTAACTTCTGTAAATAAAAACTGTTTTACTTCACTAGCAGGTGGGGGGGGGTGGGGTGGGTTATAAGGCCACTTATAGGTCACTGCAGCAAGAACCTGGGAAGAAGGGGACCTTGGAAGAAAACCTGCAAACAGGACGCAGCACGATCGCTGGGTTGATGTCCCTGTGTGAATGGGGGTAATCGCAAGGGAGAAAGAAGGTGGGAGAAGGTCGCAAAGGCGGTGATGCAAAAGGCGGCTTGGAAGAAGAGTGATGCCAGGAGAGAAGGGGAGGCCCCAAGAGTGGATCCGCCCGTGCCTGGGAGGCCGAGACGGGTGCTCTCGCCTGGCCCCTTCCCTAGATGGTAGATTCTCCCCCAACTTAGGGGGCAAAGGTATCAGCGTTTGGAAAACTTGGGTAAGGGTCACTAAATGCTGAATGAGAATGTGCCTCTGCCCGGAGCGCGCATCCACCGGTGCCCGGGCACAGCGGGGCACCCGGGGGGTGCAGGGGCGCGAGGGCATCCCGGTCGCCGCAGCCGCGTCCTCAGGTGAGCGGAGGCGGCTCCGGCCCCCAGCTGGCCACCCTCTCTGTCCTTCGCTGGCACATGTCACCGCGCGTCTCCATCCCTCCCGCCCTGCACGCGCAGCGCTCGGAGGGCCGCGCCACGCGTCTCGGCCAGCGCGCCTCGGACTGTGTCGCTCCCGCCCCGCCTCACCCTGCTCGGACCGACTCACCAGCCGCCCCGCATTCTTGCTCCAGGTCCTCAGCACACGCACTGCAGCCATCTTAGCCCGGAAATGACCGCGGCCCGGCGGCCGAGAGTCGCCTCCGCGGGGCGGCCAATCGCGAGCCTGGAAACGCGCCTCCCCCGGGGCGGCCAATGGCGAGCGGGGGAACGAGCCTCCCACCGGACAGCCAATCAGGGAGCGGGGCGGGGCCTGCGATAAGCCCCAGGGGGTGGCCAGCCCAGCGGGACGGAAAATCGAGCTTTCCGGAGGGGGGCAGAAAGTGGGCAGGAGGGCACAGAAGTTTCGTTTCAGGGACAAAGTTGGGCAAGGCACTGACGGATCAGTGCATACGTCCCAAGGACCGTGGCTTCATTATTTCCTGCAATGGGATAGAGAGGAAAGGCAGCTGTAAGGAAGAGTGCTTGGCCTGGGGGAGATTGACACCTGAGGGCTGAGCAAATAAATATCCTTTTGTTCAGTTCAGACTGTAACTACCGTGATTACAAAAACAGGGAGGGACATTTCTAAGCTTCGCTCCAGGGCTCCGGACCACTAGCTGAGTCACAAGTCCTTACTTCCCAATGACTGGCATTTCTTATTCCTATTAAGTGTTCTTAAAAAAAAAAAAGAGTTAGTATTGATCATGTCATACTGGAGTGATAGCACAGCGGTAGGGCATTTGCCTTGCAAGCCGCCAGCCCTGCCGACCTGGGTTCAATTCCTCCACCCCTCTAGGAGAGCCCAGCAAGCTACCGAGAGTATCTCGCCCCCTGGGCAAAGCCTGGCAAGCTCCCCAGTGGTGTATGGGATATGTCAAACAGAGTAACAACAAGTGCCACAATGGAGACGTTACTGGGCCCCGCTCAAGCAAATTGATGAACAACGGGAGGACAGTACTACAGTGCATTAAGTGCTCTTACTGACCAAAATTGACTTTTCAATCCCCGCCCCCCACCCCCATGGGAGATGAACAGGTTTACCTTAGGTCTAAAATAAGCGTGCTGGGGACAGAGCGATAGCACAGCGGGTAGGGCGTTTGCCTTGCACGCGGCCGACCGGGTTAGATCCCCGGCATCCCATATGGTCCCCCAAGCATCATCAGGAGTAATTCCTGATTGCAGAGCCAGGAGTGAGCCCTGAGTATCGTTAGGTGTGACCCAAAAGGCAAATAATAATAATAATAATAATAAAATAAAATAAGCATGCCATGGACACCACCTTTTTTTTTTTTAATTTTATTTATTGAATCACCATGAGAGCAGTTACAAAGCTTTCAGGTCCAAGTCTCGGTCATACAATGAAACACCCATAACTTCACCAGTGCCCATTCTCCACTACCAAAAACCCCAGTATACCCCCATCCCACACCCTCCCCCTACCTGTGGGGCAGATGATTTCCACATTACTCTCTCTCTACTTTTATCACATTCAATATTTTGACACCAAACCCACTATTATTGAGATTTTACCCCAACACTCAGATCTGCTGAAAAGGCAACAGTAGACAATTTGTGTTCTATTTCTGGTTATGAATAACATGATGCTGCGTGGCTGCAGTAGGGCCACGTGATTTTGAAATTCCGAAATTTTTTTTTAAACACCATGAGGTACAGTTGTAGATTTACAATTTTTTGTGCTTGGGTTTCGATTATACAATGATCAAATACCCATTCCTCCACCAGTGCCCATTTTCCACCACCATGGATAATATCCCTCCCACCCCCATCCCTCCCATCCCACCCTGCCTCTGTGGCAGGGCGATCCCTTGTGTTCTCTCTCTCCTTTTGGGTGTTGTGGTCTACAAAAGAGACTTTGAGTGACAAACATGTTCAGTCCATAGTCTACTTTCAACATGCATCTTCCCTCCTGGGAGGATCCTCCAAACACCCTTTATTTGGTGCTCCCTTCTCTATCTGAGCTGCCCTTCCCCCTAGAATGCCTGGCTGGCCTCTAAGCTATGGAGTAATCCTCCTGGTGCTGATCTCAGCTATTCTTGGGTATTAATCTCATATTTTGTTACTTTATATTCCCCAGATGAATGCAATCTTTCTATGTCTATCCCTCTCTTTCTGACTCATTTCGCTTAGCATGATACTTTCCATGTTGTATCACTTGTACATAAATTTCATGACTTCGTCTTTTCTAACAGCTACATAGTACTCCATTGTGTAGCTGTACCAAGGTTTCTTTAACCAGTCATCTGTTCTCAGGCATTCAGATTTCTTCCAGTTTCTGGCTATTGTAAAGAGTGCTGCAATGAACAAACAAGTGCAGATGTCACTTCGACTATATATTTTTGCCTCTCTGGGATATATTCCCAGGAGTGGTATTGCTGGGTCAAATGGGAGCTCAATTTCTAATTTTTTGAGCATCATCCATACTGTTTTCCAGAAGGGCTGAACCAGTCGACATTCCCACCAGCAGTGAAGGAGTGTCCCTTTCTCGCCACATCTGCGCCAGCATCGGTTGCTTTTGTTCTTTTGGATGTGGGCCTGTCTCTGAGGTGTGAGATGGTATCTCATCGTGGTTTTGATCTGCATCTCCCTGATGATTAATGATGTAGAGCATTTTCTCATGTGCTTTTTTGCCATTTGGGTTTCTTCTTTGAGAAAGTTTCTGTTCATTTAGTCGCTCCAGTTTTTGATGGGGTTGGATGTTTTCTTCTTGTGGAGTTCAACCAATATTTTGTATATCCTAGATATCAACCCCTTGTCAGATGTGTATTCGGCGAATATCCTTTCCCATTCTGTAGACTATCTTTGTATTTTGGTCACTGTTTCTTTGGAGGTGCAGAAGCTTCTTAGTTTAAGATAGTCCCTTTTATCTATCTCTGTTTTCACTTGCTCGGCCAGTGGCGTGGCATCTTTGAAGATAAATTAGCCTCAATGTCATGGAGGGTTTTGCCAACTTTGTCTTCAATGTACCTTATGGTTTCTGGTCTGATGTTGAGGTCTTTAATCCATTTTGATCTTACTTTTGTACATGGTGTACAAAATCTTTTTAGAAAAAGAGATTTCCTGCATTGCTGCCCTGCTTATGCAACAAATATCAAATTCAGGTCATTTGGAACTGATGAAGAAAATAGAGATTAGATAGTGAATCGAAACTCTAGTAATGAGGGAACATTTCTAGTAATAACGAATGACATGTGCCTTTTACATGATAATGAAAATCTGCACAGGAGTTGTTGAGGGGGATGAGGAATGGAAACGAAGGCAACGTTATAAATCCTTAACATTGAGGAGCAGGAGAGATTGTTTGGGAGCGCCAGCTTTACATGGTGGAGACCCAGGTTCCATGTGGAGGCACCCCAGCCCTTACCCCAGAGCATCTGAGCATCATTGGGTGTGGCCCCAAACCAAAACCGAAAGAACCAGTAAATAAATCCTTACATTGGAGATTGGTGGATACAAAAGAAACCAGGTGTTTTACAGACACATTAATACTATTCAAATGTATTCCTTTTGTTTTATTCAAGTTTTTTTGCTTTGGCTTGATTTTTGGAGGGTAGGACCAGTGCGATAGCATAGCAGGTAGGGCATTTGCCTTGCAAACCCAGGTTCAATTCCTACCCCCTCTTGGAGAGCCTGGCAAGCTACCGAGAGTATTCCGCCCGCACAGCAGAGCTTGGCAAGCTACCCATGACATATTCAATATGCCAAAAACAGTAACAATAAGTGTCACAATGGAGATGTTACTGGTGCCCGTTCAAGCAAAATCGATGAACAATGGGAGGACAGTGACAGTGACATTGACAGTGCTCTGTGCATTTGCTCCCAGAGGTGCTGAGGAAAGCCCTTCTGCATGTAAAACATGCACTAGGCGCAGCCTAGTGAGCTGTGTGTCCCAGAACTTAAGGTAAGGTAAGGTAAAGCCCTCCCGTTGATCGTCGATTTGCTCGAGCGGGCCCAGTAACGTCTCCATTGGAGACTTTGTTGTTACTGTGTCTGGCATATCCAATACTCTCGGTAGCTTGCCAGGCTAAACTTTCCTATTAACAAAAGATTTTATATGTACTTTGTGTTGATAAGCCCATGTATACATATTTGTAAGAAAGATGCAGTAACTATGTCAGCATTCCTAATAAGCCATGAGCAATATAGAAGCGCTGGTTAGCCAACTATATTCTAACTAGTGGATCTGTAATGGCAAGAAGCTATATGTAATGAGAATTTTGAAACTGTAATGAAAATTAAGAAAATATGATGTGGACTGGGAAACTGAAACTGATCCCCTAGTTAAACAAGAGAAGGATGGAGAAGCATTCCTTTTAGGATCCCAATTAACCGAGTTAAGGGCCCACCAGCCCAGATTGGTGGGAGCACACTGGGCCCAGCAGATTGATGGGAGTGCATGGGAGATGGTACCTGAAGGCCACACCAAAAATGGACAAGATATATTGACACTGACTATTTTTCTTTTGAGCATCTGAAGGCCATACCATGTGGGAATGATGCATTGATTGTTTTTCTCTTACTTATTACCTCTGTATCTCCCCTTTCACTGGTAAGAATGTACATAGATTGTAGCCCACCTTTAGAGGATAAAAGAGAGATCCTCTCAGCAAACAGGGCTCCAAGTCTCTTTTTCTTCTGACTTAGAGTCCTTAGCACTGAGTCTCTAATAAACTCGCTATCCTATCCTGAGCTGTCTATCTCTCTGTTCATTCGTGGCTCACGCCAACAAAACAGATCCTTAAATTTACCAAAGAGAGGGGCTGGAGAGATAGCCCAGAGGATAAGGCGTTTGCCTTGCACGCAGCTGACCCAGGTTCGATTCCCAGCATCCTATATGATCCCCTGAGCACTGCCAGGAGTGATTCCTGAGTGCAGAGCCAGGAGTAACCCCTGTGCATCGCCGGGTGTGATCCAGAAAGCAAAAAAACAAAAAAAATTTACTGAAGAGAATACTAAGTAATTTTTTCCAACACAAATGCATAAGTCCTCAAGGATGTAGTTTTTTTTTGTAATTTTGTTTACATTCACCTACAATTATTTTGCTCATCATTTCTTCTTACTTCTCAGACTTTTCTTCCGAGGTTAAATATTCCTTCCTTTAGGGGGCTGGAGTGATAGCACAGCGGGTAGAGCATTTGCCTTGCACGCGGCTGACCCGGGTTAGATTCCCAGCATCCCATATGGTCCCCTGAGCACTGCCAGGTGTAATTCCTGAGTGCAGAATTGCCGGGTGTGACCCAAAAAGAAGAAAATATATATTCCTTTTGATGTATGTCCTTTGGAAAGTGGTTATTGGGGCAGAGAGATGGTAAAGCAGGTAGGATGTTTGCCTTGTAAGCTGACAACCCAGGTTCAATCCTTGGCATCCCATGAGATGCCCCAGGAGTAATTCTTTAGTGCAGCACCGGAAGCAAACTCTGAGCATTGCGAGGTGTGTCACCCCATCCCCAAAAAAGTGTTCATAGACCTTGTGATTCTTTTGCCTTTTAGGTTTTGTGCTACCTGGGGCAGTGCTCAAGGGGTCACTCTCATTGGTGTTGGGGGCAATCAGGTAGTGTTGGGGATCAAATCTAGTAAACTGCATGCTTAGTATGTGCTCAGTCTATTATTATCTCTACGATTTGTGTCATAGGTTTTTTTTTTTCTTTTCTTTTTGGGTCACACCCACGATGCTCAGGAATTGCTCCTGGAAGTGCTTGGGAGAACATATGGGATGCTGGGAATCGAACCCAGGTTTGTCGCGTGCAAGGCAAACACCCTACTCGCTGAACTATCACTCCAGCCCATTTCATAGATTTTTTTTTGGCTTTTTGAGGTCACACTCGGCGATGCACAGGGGTTACTCCTGGCTTTGCACTCAGGAATTACTCCTGACAGTGCTCAGGGGACCATATGAATGCCAGGAATCAAACCCAGGTCAGCTGTGTGCAAGGCAAATGCCCTATCCATTGTGCTATCACTCCAGCCCTCCATGTCATAGGTTTTTAAACTCAGTTTCTGTGGACCTAGAAAATATTTTGTTTTCCCTTATTCATAAGTTCTTATGCGGGGTAAACAATTCGTCTTTTTCTTTTTTCTTTTTTTCAGTTTTTGGGCCACACTCAGTGGTGCTCAAGGCTTAGTGCTGGCTCTGCACTCAGGCATCACTTCTGATGGACTCAGGTGCCAGGGATTGAACTCTGGTTGGTCGCCTATAAGGAAAGCAACCTACACACTGTGTATCTTTCAAGCCCCTGGGTAATTAATTCTATGTTGATGTTTATTTTATTTTTTGGCTTTTGGGCCACACCTAGAGCCCGGCAAGCTACCGAGAGTATCTCGCCCGCATGGCAGAGCCTGGCAAGCTCCCCGTGACGTATTCGATATGCCAAACACAGTAACAACAAAGTCTCCAATGGAGACGTTACTGGGCCCGCTCAAGCAAATCGATGATCAACGGGAGGGCCTTTACCTTTACTAGTGGTGCTTAGAACTTACTCCAAACTCTGTGCTTAGGGATCAATGCTGGCATATGATTGGGGAACCATATGAAGTGCCAGGGATCAGACCCAGGTTAAGTGCATGATGGTTAATTTTTTTTTTTTTTTGGTTAGCATTCTAAAGGTACTGTACTATACTGTACTGTCCTCCCATTGTTCATCAATTTGCTCGAGCGGGCCCAGTAACGTCTCCATTGTGACACTTGTTGTTACTGTGTTTGGTATATTGAATACGTCATGGGTAGCTTGCCAGGCTTTGCCGTGCGGGCAAGATACTCTCGGTAGCTTGCCGGGCTCCTGAGAGGGGCGGAGGAATCGAACCCGGCTCAGCCGAGCAGGCTGCATGCAAGGCAAACGCCCTACTGCTGTGCTATCACTCCAGCCCATTCTAAAGGTAAGAATTTTTTATTTCCTTCATTCTACTGAGGAATTTGTTTTCAGACTTACTGTCCTTTCTTTGTAGATAATTGAAGGTCCCCCCGGATCTAACCCATTTACCACTAATTTTTATTTTACGTGATAGTTTGTTGACACATTTAATTAATCAATTGTTTAGGTCACACCAGAGTGTTCAGGGGATCCGGTGACAGAGATAAAACCCAGGGTTGCCACAGGAGCCTTCTGAGTTCTCTCCATGGCCAAATACTAAGATTTTGTCAACTCAACATGTCACATCAATTTGGTGGTGGGGGGTGGAGCACCACACATGGTGGTTCTCAGGGCTTACTCCTGGCTCTGTGCTCAGGGATCACTGCTGGCAAAACTCCAGGACTACAGAGATCAGACTCAAGTCAGCTGCATGCAAGTGCCCCACCAACTGTACTCTGGCCCACATACAATAGCACAGTGGTAAGGCGTTTGCTTTGCAAGCCGATGGTCCAGCCCAGCCGGGTTCAATTTCTCTGCCCCTCTCGGAGAGCCTGGCAAGCTACCGAGAGTATTTCTCCCGCACGGCAAAGCCTGGCAAGCTACCCGTGATGTATTCCATATGCCAAACACAGTAACAACAAGTCTCACAATGGAGATGTTACTGGGCCCACTTGAGCAAATCGATGAACAACGGGAGGACAGTGCAGTGCAGGACAGTGCAGTAGGAGTATTGCTATTTATTCAGCCATTGATTAGGCTGATTGAATTGGGCATGAACTCCACCTTACTTTTTTTTTCATTTTTTATCATTTTATTTATTGAATCACCATGAGAGCAGTTACAAAGCTGTCGGGTCTAAATCTTGGTCATACAATGAAACACCCATACCTTCACCAGTGCCCATTCTCCACCACCAAAAACCCCAGTATACCCCCAACCCACACCCTCCCCCTACCTGTGGGGCAGATGATTTCCACATTGCTCTCTCTCTACTTTGATCACATTCAATATTTCAACCCCAGACCGACCATTATTATTTGTGATTTTATTGCAACACTCAGATCTGCTGAAAAGGCAAACGTAGACAATTTGTTTTCTATTGCTGATTATAACATATGATATTGCGTGGCCACAGTAGTGGCCACACGATTTTGGAATTCCGAAATTTTAATAATTAAATCTGGAGGGATTTCTGCCCAAACCTGCTGGGTTTCGAGATTTGCTCCTGAGTCTCTGGGATCATGGCCATTAAACAGCTTGATCAGGAGCCAGAGAGGCCGTTTGTGGGTGGCGACTGAGGGTCTAATTGGGGTGGGTAGGAAAGGACCTCACGGGTTGCATGTCTCGTCACTGCGTGGCTCACATCAATTTTTAAGCCTCTGTTCCTCATTAGCCAGATGAAGACAGGAATATTAACCTCACATTTCCATTTACATTAGCACAGAAAATGTACCTAAAAAAAAAGATGTAAAATATTTACATAATAAAATGTACATTAAAAAAGATGTAAAATCCTGCCTACTTGATCTCTACTCTAGTACCCGCTTGTCCACTTTCCCCTAGTTTAGTCGCCTCATACTGCCTAATTCTACAATGCAAATGTGATTTCCTCCTCACCCCCAATTGTATGGCAAAGCCTAGGTACAGTACTGAAGAGTGGAATTAGGACACCAGGGTGTCCACATCAGATTATCCAAGTTCATTTCCTACTGTTCTACGGTTCAAGTTAGTTGGCTGTATTGCAAAATGTAAAACAAAACAAAAGGTCAGAAAAGTACGTACTTGGAAGAGCCAACTCCTGGGATTAAGCATTTAGGAAACCTGGCTGAATCTCTAGTATGAGTGAGTGATACTTCAGTATAGACCCAGGAGTACCTAAGCCCCTCAGGGTGATGGCCTTGCCCAAATAGCAACTACTGAAACAGGGATACAGAGACAGCTCAAAGGTTTGACCCATAGGAGCTTCCATACATAGCATCACTTGGTCCTCACAGCCTCAAGCAGCCCCTGAGCACCCAATAGCAAGGCACCTCCCAGCATAGAGCAGCCTCAGAGTAAGTGTGGCCTAGCCCCACTCTCCCCTAATCAGTTCTTATAGAGGCCATGAATGCACAGTACTTTGGGGCCCGGATGGCACAGTGGGTAGGGCTCTTGCCTTGCACGAAGCCGCCACAAGTAATTCTTGAGTACAGAGCCAGGAGAAATCCCAGAGCAAGCTTGGGTGTGACCCAAAGAGCTAAACAGTGTGTTCACCTACGTGCTTAATAAATGTTAGTATTATTACAATTTTTCACATTCTAGTTGCTGTCCTCTGCCTCACCTAACGAAAGGATAGCACTGTAGCACTGTCCTTCCCTTGTTCATTGATTTGCTCGAGCGGGCACCAGTAACATCTCACAACAAATTATGAGACTTGTTACTGTTTTTGTCGTATCCAATAGTCAACGGATAGGTTACCAGGCTTTGCTGTGCAGGCGAAACACTCTCAGTAGCTTGCCGGGCTGTCTGAGAGGGACGGAGAAATGAACCCAGCTTATCCATGTGCAAGGCAAACACCCTACCTGCCTGCGATAGCTCCAGCTGAAAGGATAAGCACATGCTATTTTCATGACTATTGTGAACCACACTGCAATTGCTTTCTTCTCAGTCTCCGAAACACACAAACTTCTTCAGAATTGCAGGAGATACTGCTCAGCAAGGTGCAGGGAGCAGGCCAGAAAGTAGAAAAGCAAGACCAAAGCCCTCTGGGAGGGTCCCTCACCTTACTCTACTTTGCTTTTCTTTAATATCTTTTCTCTGTTTCTTTGGTTTTGGGGTCACGCTTGGCTGTGCTCAGGGTTTCCTCCTTACTGGACTCGTGATCACGATGGGGTAGGGGTGGGAGGAATACAGCTGAACCGTGTCGGAGGCATTCCAGGCAGGCATACGACCCGCGGTACGATCTTTCCAAGCCCACTTTTCTTGTGAGCTTATGGGGCTTGCATATTCTCTGGTACATAAGGCAGGGATCGAGCCACAATCCTGGCCTCTGCGTTAGTTGCCCTGGAGTGTGAATCCTCTCGTTCACTCTTGGCCAAGACTTTGTGTCTGTCGGCTCGACACTGTCATAGTCACTGCAGCACCGCGCTGCAGCAGACAAGGCTGCAGAGAGAGAAAGGCGGAGATCGGGCCAGGGCAGCTCCTGGCCTCTCCAGTTCCGTCTGCGGCGTCTGCGAGGGAACTGGATATCAGGGCTGGCAGGGAGGCTTCCAGCCACCCGGCGAGCTCCTGTCGCGTCCACGGCAGCCGGCTCCCAAGGTCGCACCTCCCTCCCGGCTCTAGGGGAGCCCGCGGACCGCTCGCTCCGGGCTCCACCGGCGCTTCCGCTTCCGGGGCGGGACTTGGCTCCGCGGCCCCGCCCTCAGCCGGCGCGTTTGCACGGAGCGGGGTGCGGCCGTGGCTGCAGGTGTCTGCAGAATCGGGCCTCGTGGAGCGTCCTCGCTGGGCGTCGCAGGCCGCCAGCGTCTCCCCCTCCTCCTCTTCCAGCGGGGCCTGGGTGGCGGCGGGCCGGGTCCCCGGGTGCCCAGCATGGCGGGGCAGCGGGTGGAAGTGGACGGCGGCATCATGGAAGGGGTGAGTGCGGCGCTGCGCGCGGAGCGGGCTGGGGGTGCAGCCCTGCACGGGGAGCGGTCCCCACCCGTCTCACCGCCTCCTCTTGCCTTGCACACCCTCGGCAGGGCGGCCAGATCCTGAGGGTCACCACGGCCCTGAGCTGCCTCCTGGGCCTGCCCTTGCGGGTGCAGAAGATCCGGGCCGGGCGCAGCACACCGGGCTTGAGGTAATGCGGAGCTGGGACTGGAGAAGAGGGGGTGAGTTTGCAAGGCTTTCGGGTGCGGGGCGGGTGTGTGCGAGAGATGGCACGAGCCCCGGGACCTGGGGGGCGATCCGGAGCTCGCACCGTATGGTTGGGAAGATGATTTTCGGCCCTTGCCAGAGCTAAGGAATCTGAGAGTGGGACAGGGGCCCCAACTATCCGGTTAAGCTGCCAGGGATCTGGGTTCTGGGGACGCTTCAAGAGGCAAGTTAAAAAAAAAAAGGGCCATGGTAGACAGCATATGGAGATCTATTCAAACACTAGATCTCCCATAGGAGCCAGCAATACTGCTTCCTGGCATCTACCTCCAACACACACACACACACACACACACACACACACACACACACACACATTAATCCCAAAGAATATATGCACACCTGTATTCGTCACAGCACGTTGTGCGTTAGCAAGATACGGAAACGACCCAAATGCCCAACTGTGGATAATTGGGCCAAGAAGTTGCAGTTTCTATACACAATGGAATACTTTACCACTCTAAGAAAGAACAGCATCTTGCAGTCTGCTGCAGCAGAGGGTATCTGCTGAGTGAAGTCGGTCAGAAGGAATGGATAGAGACAGGATGATGTCTCATATGTGGGACTTAGAGATACACAGGGTAGCAACATAATGGGAGCACAGGTCCATAAGGGCCACTCCCTTGCTCCTTCACGGGATGTGTGCTCACTCACCAGGTCTTTCTTCCTGTCCTAATTTCTTTCGTAATTTATTTGTTATGGTTTGGAAGATACAATAGTATTGAAGTTTATAGCATTGATCCACAAAATTTTACTACACCCCCCCCCCCCCGAAGTGCACACGACCCTCGCCTGCCGGCCAGACTAAATTTCTTCTAGTCTGGCCAAATTTCTTTTTTGTCAGGACACAGAAAGTGGATTAAAACCCACCTTCACTGCCTCTATTTAATTTGATCCTCTTTAAAGGCTCTTTTGCCAAGTTGCACTCAACATTCCCAGTTTAGGCACCGTAGTTGAATCTTAAGTGTATGAATCCCGTTAGCCTGTAGCAGGATCCATGAGTGATGCAGTGAAGCATGGTGGAAATAGTGATTCTTTGGTAGTTTCTTTAGTTTTCCTCTTTTGCACACTTCAAATATGCCAAACATACCAGTGTGTGCTTACGTCTACTAGCCGGTAGACTTGGTGCATAAAATGAACAAACAGAACACTGAAGCTGTGGCACTTACTGTGGTTAGTCTTGCTGTTTTCTTGCCATTTGCACTTTTATAAATGTGTCATAAAATGTAGGGCTCTAGGCAGGCTGAATGCACACATTTTGATGCAGTGTTATGACCTGAAGGCCTCAACATTTATCTGGATTGGAAATGATTCGAGATTTGTGTGACGGACAGCTGGAGGGGGCAGAAATCGGCTCAACGGAAATAACATTTACACCAGAGAAGATCAAAGGTGGAGTCCATACAGCAGATACCAAGACTGCAGGGTATGTATTACTTGTCTTACCAGTTAAGTATGGACTTTGGTGTTCAATCCAGGTATTGCCTTTATTAAACAAACTGCTTTGGTGTCTCTCTTTTTTTTTTTTTGCATTGTATTGATTTGTTTTATTTGGGGGCCACACCCAGTGCTGTTCAGGGCTTAGTCCTGGCTCTGCAGTCCGGAATCATTTCTAGCAGGGCTCTGGGGACTATATGGGGTGCTGGGGATTGAACCCAGGTCAGCTGCTTACAAGGCAAATGCCTTAGCCACTATCTCTTCGGAACTGGTTTTCAGCTTATTTGATGTATTTTAATTTTGCACTGTGCCGGTGTTTAAACCCAGGTCTTGTGCACATAAGACTCATGCTTTGCTACTGAGCCACATCCCCTGCCCTTAATTTCCTCATTTTAGAATTAGAGGAAATAACACTTCTTAGGGTTAGAAACTATCTAAAGTTTTGGATATCTAATTGCTGGGTCACACCTGGTAGTACTCAGGGCTTACTCCTGGCTCTGTGCTAAAGGAGCGCTCCTGGTGGTGTTTGGGGAACCATACTTGGTACCAAAGATCGAAGCAGGGTCAGCTACATTCAAGGCAAGCACCTTTAGTATTATCCTGTCTCTGTGCCCTCTGATTACTTATTGAAGCTATTAATAGCAATAATCCATTATTTGCTTATTTGTTGTGGGGTTTTCTTTGTTGTTTTGGGGTTTCATCCTGCCGTGCCCAGGAACTACTCCCAGTTCTGTGCTTGGGGGCCACTCCTGGTGCTCAGAGGTTGAATCCTCTTGCATGTAAATCATGCATTCAGTCCATTAAAGTATCTTTTCTTTAAAAAAAAAGTAATTGCAATTTCAGCTTTACTCAAAGGCTATACTTGCTTTCTCACTTGAGTATGCTTCAGCCTGTCTTTTTTTGTTGTTGTTGTTGTTGCTTTTGAGCCATACCTGGCAAGTGTGTGGCTCCAGGCTTAGTCAGGGCTCATTCTTGGCGAAGCTCAGGGGAACATATGTGGTGCTGGGGCTGAAACCTGGGTCTGCCACACGCAAGACAAGTGCCCTGCCCGCAGTACTTCTCTTCCTCAGGCCCCAACTTTGGCCAGTTTTGTGGTGATGATGCTTTCCCGAGACTTTGCGTGGAAACTTCAGCTGAGTGTCTTCTGCCTCTCCTTAGGAGTGTGTGCCTCTTGATGCAGGTGTCCATGCCCTGTGTGCTCTTCGCTGCCTCACCGTCCGAGCTTCGTTTGAAAGGTGGAACCAATGCAGAAATGGCACCGCAGATCGATCACATGACAATGGTAAAGACTTGGTTGGTGGTGGCAAGCTAAGACAATCTTCTAGGTTTTTTTTTTCTTTTTCTTTTTGGGTTACACTTGGTGATGCTCAGGAGCCTGTCCTGTCTCTGCACCCAGGAATCACTCCTGGTGGTGCTCAAGAGGACCATATGGGATGCTGAGATTTAAACCCGGGCTGGCCATGCGCAAGGCAAGCGCCCTACTTGCTGTAACATCGCTCCTGCCCTGTTATGTTACTTATTATTTAAGTGACTTATTTTATAAAATAGGAATTATGATTTGGGAAAATTCAAAATAAGAATGAAATACTACTTCTTGGGTTTTTTTTGTTTGTTTGTTTAGGTCATACCGGCTGTGCTTAGGGCTAACACCTGACTCTGTGCTCAGGAATAATTCCTGGCAGTACTCAGGGAACCATATAGTATCCTGTGGGTTGAACTCTGTAATGCAAGTGCCCTACCTGCTGTACTATTTCTCCAGACCCTTAAATACTTTGTTTTGGGAGGGGGGGGGGGGGCTACACCAGAAAATGCTTAGGGTCTAGACCTAACTCAGCGCTCAGGGATTAATCCAGGTGGTGTTTAGAGGACCATGCAGTGCTGGGAATTGAGCCCTGGGCACTGCAGGTCGAGCATGTACTTCAGGCTGTCAAGTTATCACTCTGCTCTTAGTACTGTGTGTGACAAGTATTAGTCACGATGTAGTGAAATTAAAAGCACTGTATTGGAGATGGAATATAAAACAGTATGACTTTTCCTCCAAAAATTAGAAACAGGGTTACTATATCATTCAGCAGTTCCTTCTCTGGGTGGGTGCTTTTCCCAGAGTTGACTTTTTTGCAACATTATTCATGATAGCTGATCTATAGTTGAATAAGCTCTCCAGCAGTGGTTTTCTGCTGCTGACCAACAGATCAGTGCTCATCTGCTTGCCCACCAGAACTTACTGGTATTTGGTTTTCAGCCACACAAAGCAGTGCTGGCATGTGAGAAAATGAAAGTCACTGCTCTAGAGATTTTGGGGGTTTTTATTTGGTTGGTTGATTTGGTTGGTTTCAGGGCCACATTGGGCAGTACTCGGTAGGGATTTCTGGCTCTGTGTTCAGGAATCACTCCTGGCAAGGCCAGATGACCATAAGGATGAAAACTGCGCTTGCAAGGCAAACACCCTACACGCTGCACTGTCGCTCCAGCCTTTTATTTTCTCTTTGGCTGGTGCTAATTATTGTATACAGGGCATCACATTAAGGCTATATCCCTGCTCTCAATAGAGTAAGAGTGTGAAAAGAGGGACTGGAGTATAACAGGTAGGGTATTTGCCTTGCACATGGCAACCCAGTTTGATCCCTGGCACTGTATATGATGCCCTGAGCCCCGCCTTGAGTGATTCCTAAGCGCAGATCCAGGAGTAAGCCCTGAGCACCACTCAGTGTGGCCTCAAACCAAAACAATTAAAAAAAAAAGTGGAAAAAAATGTAAAAAAAAAAAAAGTAAGAAAAATGTGAAAAAAAAAAAACCCAACCCACTAATGTTCTAGGCCTATCAATCAGTGGTAGAACACATGCCTTGGAGGCCTGCATTCAGTCTCCAACACCAAACACACATGGTTGTAATATTTTGACTATACATTTTTGAAATTCTAAACTCAATATTGGCAGTTCATACACCTAATGGGAGAGAAAAATGAAATCATCCTTTTAAAAAAAAATTGGGGGGCCACACCTGGCAGTGCTCTGGACTTACTCCTGGCTCTGTGCTCAGGGGTCACTCCTGTCAGGGCTTGGGAGATGTATGTGGTGTCAAGGATCAAACCAAGTCCAAACGTGTGTAAGGCACACGCCCTGCATCACTGTATAATTGCTCTAGCCCTGGAATCATCTTATTTTCCTCCAGATTTATTTAGGAGTAGTTATTTATAGTAAAATTTATCCTTCTTAAGGTAAGTTCTGGGATTTTTAACTTTTTGATGTGAATTTGGGGGCTTTGCTTTGGGCCATACCTGGTGATGTTTGGGACTTACTCCTGGCTCTGTGCTCAGGAATCACTCCTGGCAGGGCTCAGGGGGCAGTGAGGTGCTGAGGGTTGAAGCTAGACGGACAGCATACAAGGCAGATGCCTTGTTTGCTGTACTCTCTCTCTGGCTGGTGGTGTGGACTTTTGGCCCCTACCTGGCAGAGCCCAGTGGTCATTCCTCAGGGCACCATCTGTAGGTCTGATGTTGGAACCAGGAGGGCCATGGCCGCCGCAGCCACATTGAAGTCAGGATCTCGGAGAGGTCTTAGAATTTTTTTTTTTTTTTGCTTTTTGGGTCATACCCAGCAATGCACAGGGGTTACTCCTGGCTCATGCACTCAGGTATTACTCCTGGCGGTGCTCAGGGTACCATCTAGGATGCTGAGGATTGAATTCAGGCCAGCTATGTGCAGAGCAAACACCCAACCTGCTGTATTATTGCTCCTGCCCCTAATCTTGAAATTTCAATATATTATGTATTTAGTTGTTAGAAGTTTATTTTCTTCACCTAGTAATTCTGCTTCAAGGAAATGTCTCTAATTAAATAATACAAAATGCATTGAAAGAGAAATATCAAAGGTATTTGAACAGAGCATTAGGTCATAGTTACCACTTTTATATCATACACATGTCATTATGTAAAACTGAAAATTTGGAGAATGATTAGGGAAATAATTCTAGAATTCCATGCAGTCATGGATGTTTAGGATGAATTTTATGATACCAGGAAAGTATTTCTGTTTAAGGATAAAATATGTATATATTATGAGATTTCTACTACTTAAAATTGAGAACACAGGATGGAATGCTGTTTACCAGCCATTCTGCCTCTCTGCCTTCCATCTTTCCTTCCTTCCTTTTTTTTTTGTTATTTAATAAATGTTTTTTCCTTCCTTCCATAGAAGGTCTCTTTTTCAACTTTTTGTTTTGAGGCCATGCTTAGAAGTGCCCAGGGGTTACCCTGGTGGTGCTCAGGGTGGTCTGGGGATCGAATTCAGGTTGAATGTGCACAAAAGGAAGCTCTTTTTGGTGTCAGAGAAGTAGATAATAGGGATGATTGCCTTGCAAGACCCAGGTTCAATCCCCAGCACCCCATATGGTTCGCTGAGAACCGTAGGGAGTGATCTCTGAGCACTGAGCCAGGAGTAATCCCTGAGCACCGCCAGGTAGGGTCCAAAAACAAAACAAATCAAAGACAAGAAAAGCAAAGCATGCACCTTTTTTTCTGATCCACTCTTCTGTGTCTCTGGTCCTTCATTTTATTAGTACCGAGACAATGTGGTTTACAATGGTGGTAATGTTTATGCCTAAAGCATACAGTATTAACTCCACCACACCCACCACCAGACTACTAGTATCCCTTCACATCGCTCTCAAGTTCCTTCTTATCTGCCCCTCCCTTTCCAGTTGTGGGTGGTGGGGTGGGGGTCACATCCGGCAGTGTTCTAGCACCAACTCCAAGTTCTGCATTCAGGGATCATTCTGGGTGGGGCTCTGGGAACCATATGTGGTGCTGGGAATTGAACCTGGGTTTCCTGCAGGCAAGGTAAGAGCTTTGCTATCTCTCTGTCCTCATTTAATTTCTTATACTATTTTATATTGACTTTATTCCCCCCTTCTTGCCAGAAATCCAACCCAGAGCCTTACACTGAGCTGTATCTGCATCTCATATATAACTCTTTATGGGGAAGATTAAAATGACCACTGACTAAAATATCCAGTTTCAATTTTTTTCATTGACTTGACTTGTACAGCTCTAATTAATTAAATATTAAACTCACAACTTGAGTGCATATTTTATTTGAAAGATAGAAATAGTCCAAACTTTTGTTCACTTTTTATTTGACCTATTACTAATTCAATGCATACCACTTGTTTAACATATGTATCGTATCAATGAAGAGTGGGGATTAAAGTAACAATGAACGTATTTTTCAGGTTTTCAAGCCAATTGTAGAAAAATTTGGTTTCACATTTAACTGTGACATTAAAATGAGGTAAGTTACTTATTTCTTAATCTTTAGACTTGTGATAACTACAGTTAAAGATTGTGGAAAATGTAGATCCTTCACACCACAAAGACTGGCCCACATCCAAAAGAGCAAAAGCAACCGGTGCTCGCTTGAATGTGGCAAGAAAGGGACGCTCGTTCACTGCTGGTGGGAATGCCGACTGGTTCAGCCCTTTTGGAGAACAGTATGGACGATTTCAGAAAATTAGAAATTGAGCTCCCATTTGACCCAGCAATAGCACTCTTGGGAATATATCCCAGAGAGGCAAAAATGTATAGTCGAAGTGACATCTGCACTTGTTTGTTCATTGTAGCACTGTTTACAATAGCCAGAATCTAGAAAAAACCTGAGTGCCCAGGAACAGATGACTAGTTAAAGAAACTTTGGTACATCTACACAATGGAGCACTATGTAGCTGTTAGAAAAGATGAAATCATGAAATTTACATACAAGTGGTACTACATGGAAAGTATCATGCTAAGTAAAATGAATCAGAAAGAGAGGGACAGACATAGAAAGATTGCATTCATCTGGGGAGCATAAAGTAACAAAATGGGAGACTAACACCCAAGGATAGCCGAGATTAGTACCAGGAGGTTTACTCCATGGCTTGGAGGCCAGCCACACATGCTAGGGGAAAGGGCAGCTCAGATAGAGAAGGGAGCACCAAATAAAGGGTGTTCGGAGGATCCTCCCAGGATGGGAGAAGCATGCTGAAAGTAGACTATAGATAGACCAAACATGATTGCCCCTCAGTGCCTCTTTTGCAGACCACAACACCCAAAAGGAGAGAGAGAACAAAAGGGAGTGCTCTGCCACAGAGGCAGGGTGGGATGGGGGTGTGGGGGATGGGAGGGATACTGGGACCCATGGTGATGGAGGATGGGCACTGGTGGAGGGATGAGTACTTGATCATTGTATAATTGAAAACCAAGCACAAAAATTCTAAAAAAGTTTACAACTGTACCTCATGGTGTTTCACTAATAAAAATTTTTTTTTAAAAAAGAAAAGAATATGTAGATCCTAGAGAACTGCCATTTTGGATCCCAGTTACCACATCATGCTTGTAGGAAACAGATGTGCTTTGAAGCACAGGAATGATAACCAGCAGGGGTATGGGGAATTGAACACAGCTACGCGTGATACTCACCTGTTTCATGTGTGGCGTTCTCCATGCTCAGCATAGACTGAAGCTCTGTAGATAGTGTGCAGGGCACACCAGGTTGAGGAGAAGAGATTTCCGGACCAGATACCCGCAGTAATTTTCTAGAGAAGCATATCAGCATTCAGGTTCTTTCTCCTTGAGACATCCCTTTTGCCACAGAATAACAAGGCCAGATATCTTGGTGTGACGTTCCAGCACTTGACTTTTTTTTTTTTTTTAAACATTTTGTGTCACACACACCCAGCGATACACAGGGATTCAGGGATTACCCTGGGCTTTGCACTCCGTAATTACTCTGGTGGTGTTCGGGGAATCGTGGGATGCTGGGAATCGAACCCGGGTCAACCGCGTGCAAGGCAAATGCCCGCCCCGCTGTACAATCGCTTCAGCCCCGATGCTTGGCATTTTCATACCAACTTTATCTTTTTCGTTCTCCTTCCCATCCTTCTCACATGCCATGTATTCTGACTGTGTAATTTCTGTTCCTTAATCATGCTTTGTGCCTTCAGATGTTTTTTGTCTTTGTGTTTTTCCTCCTCCACTTTCCTAAAATTGGGAATCCCATACATTCTCAAAATGAAGCCTGCCGTTTCCGTGTTGTTTTGTGGTGCTGGGGTTGAGCCCAAAATCTCACGTGTGCCAGGCAAGTGCTGTACCCCTGAGCTCTGGCACTTACAGAAGTGTTCCCTTTAGCCAGCAGCTGGCTAGCAGCCCAGCCACAGATGCCTGTTTCTGAGCATTTGAAGTGGCAGTGGTCCAATGGCGAGCTGAGTTTGACATTTTGTTTAGTTCAGGGATTCCAAATTGATCAGCCTAGATCTAGAATAGATCTTTTATGTAAATTAGATGTCTAGGTATCAACTATATTATAATATCATAAAAATTCAGCCTTATACATGTCATACCGTCAGCTTATATGTTTCTCATCCTTTTCGTAGGGGCTACTACCCAAAGGGGGGTGGGGAAGTGATTATCCGGACATCGCCAGTTAAGCAGTTGAACCCAATAGATTTAACTGACCGTGGCACCGTGACTAAGATACATGGAAGAGCTTTTGTTGCTGGTGTTCTACCACTTAAAGTAAGTTCTCTAGGTATTCTTTTTCTTTCTTTCTTTCTTTCTTTCTTTCTTTCTTTCTTTCTTTCTTTCCTTCTTCTTTCCTTTCTTTCTTGGGCTTTTTGGGGCACACCCAGTGATGCTCAGGGGTCCTCCTAGCTCTGCACACAGGAATTACTCCTGCAGTACTCGGGGACTGTATGGGATGCCAGGGATCAAACCTGGGCTGGTCAAGTACAGGGCAAATGCCCTACCCACGGTACTATCGCTCTGGCCCCTGTCTAGTTATTCTTAGAAATGTATATATTTCTTGGGACTGGAGCGATAGAACACCAGATACGGCATTTGTCTTGCACGTGGCCTACCCAGGTTCGATCCCTGACATACAATACAGTCCCCTGAGCACTTCCAGGAGTGATTCCTAAGTGCAAAGCCAGGAATAAGCCCTGAATATCTCTGGGTGAGACAGAAACACCAGAATTTGGTATTGCTTGGGACTGGGACCAGTGGCACTCAGGGTCTGGTCCTGGCTTTATGCTCAGGATGGGCCCAGGCAGTGCTTGGAGGGGTATATGTGGTGCCAGCAGGGATTGAACCACGGCTGGGCCACAGGCCAAGAGAGTGCCTTTACCTACTGGGCTATTTCTTTATTCCCACATATCTTTTGATAGATGATTATGTCATGTAAATTTTGAAATTATTGAAAAAAAAAGTTGATTTTTCAATGAATCTTTTATTTTTTTTATCTATTCTCTTCTGTTGAAAATTAAGTTTTAAGAATAATTTATTATTTTGTATGTCTTTGGAAACTTAAAAACAATTATCAACATAATCATTAATTTTATCTTGTTTTTCTGTTTTACCAAAACAGTTGGCAAAAGATATGGCTGCAGCAGCTGTGCGGTGCATCAGAAAAGAGATTAGGGATCTGTACGTTAACATTCAGTCTGTCCAGGAGCCGAAGGACCAAGCTTTCGGCAATGGAAGTGGAATAATGTAAGATAAAATGCTTGTTCCTAGATATTGGTATATGGTATGGAATAGCAATACCCTATACCAATAGATATTGGTAATATAATATCTATTGGTATAGGGTATGGAATAGCAATCCTGTCTAAGTTAAACATTTGTAGTCTTTAGGAACCAGAGAGAAAGTACAGCAGTTAAGGTGCTTGCTCTGTACATAGCCAACCTGGGTTCAATTCCCAGAGTCCCATATGGTCATAATCCTTTGCTGAGATAATTGGTTTTAGTGTCAGAAATACCTTCTGAAATGTAAAAGTAGTATTTGTAGGAATTTAAATTTTAAAATCTCAAGAGTTTCTTTTAATGGGTTTGAGGTAAATGCCTGTTCTCCATCTGGACCATAATATCAAAAACTAAACAGTGCCAGGTTTCTTTGTACCCCCATATATGCAATAGAGAGGTAATAGAGGGTAAGGTGCTGGCCTTTCCTGTGTCCAGCTGCAGTTCCATCCCCAGTATTGCCTGAGACCTTTCCAAGTTAGTATTTCAGTGGTGGATGACAGATGGCTCTGCTCGGGGCTTCTTCCTGGGTAGTAAGGCATAGAGTGGAGGGATCTCTAAGGGTTATTCCTGCCAGTATGTGGGATACCGAGGTGCAGTGCTGGGGATTGAACCTGGGTTGGCCACACACAAGGCAAGTGCCTTCCCCACTGTACTATCTCTCTGCCCTGTTTCAGTTCATCTTAAGGTATTATGATACTTTATGGCATAGTATCATAGTGCAGTAATACCACAGTGTACAGACCTGGTGACTTCAGGGAGGGCCATTCTTCACTTGTGAGTAGTTTTGACTCAGATGATTTTTGTGGAGCAAAGGGATTCACACTAGCATTGCTCAGTGGCTGCTCCTAGCAAGGTGCTCAAAGGATCATGCAATATTGGGGATGAAATTAAATTTGCACTTGTTGCATGCAAAACTTGTACTCCAGCCCTTTGTACCACCTCCCTGGCCTGAGTCTAATGTAATTGTCATAAATGCTAAAGAATTCTAATGTTTTGAAAAAGATAATGTTAATCATGCTGTTCTCTCCAATAATTTCTCTGTGTGTGAGAGGGAGGGGTGCAGTGATGTGGGGAGGGGTGGACCAGGGACCGAACCCAGGATCTCACGCTTGAGAGGCATGTGTTCTACAGAAGAATTCCATTTCTGCAGTGTACTGGTTAGATTTTATTCTGTGTATCTAACAGTCACTGTTCTTTTTTATGTGCATAATTTTATAGAGTATAAAGAGTAACACTTTTTTTTCTATACAGCATTGTTGCCGAGACATCCACCGGCTGTTTGATTTCTGGGTCGGCACTTGGTAAACGAGGTAAATGAGGGAGGTCTATAATTCCCATCACTAGCGGAGGACTTTGAAGTTATCTTTCTGGATTAGAATGTTACAGAATAATGTGTAGATAGCACTGTAGCACCGTCCTCCTGTTGTTCATCGTTTTGCTCGGGCAGGCACCAGTAACGTCTCCATTGTGAGATTTGTTGTACTGTTTTTGACACATCGAATACGCCACAGGGAGCCAGGCTCTGCCATGTGGGCGGGATACTCTCGGTAGCTTGCTGGGCCCTCCGAGAGGGACAGAGGAATCTCACCCGGGTCAGCTGCGTGCAAGGCAAATACCCTAATCCACTGTGCTGTCGCTCCAGCTCATCATGTAGAAAGCGAGTTCAGAAGGAAAGGGGTGACTGGTTGTGTTTAGAGTCAGGTAGAATTTTGATGTGTCCCCCACTCTAGGCCTTGAAGGGTTCCAAGCCCGTGGAAGAGATGAATGACAGCACACACCCATCGCTGTTCTGTTGTATTTCCCAGTGTGCTTGGGGGTGCTGGGGATTGAACCTGGGGTTCCTACA
The DNA here is from genome assembly GCF_029834395.1 of Sorex fumeus. Classification (NCBI taxonomy): domain Eukaryota; kingdom Metazoa; phylum Chordata; class Mammalia; order Eulipotyphla; family Soricidae; genus Sorex; species Sorex fumeus. Next base: position 31,545,220 of record NW_026606188.1, read on the forward strand.
TGTGAGGCATGTGCTCCACCTGTGGAACTGTTTAAACACAGTTTGATTTTGTTTTGTTTTATTGTTGATACCCTTCCCCACCCCCTCCCTGCAGTGCTCAGGGGCTCCTTCCTGGGTCAGGAGTCACTAGCAGTGATGCTTGTCTTTAGAAATCGCAGGCTTTGGTGCCAGAGAGAGCGCAGTGGGCTGAGTGCATGTTTGCATTAGGGGGTCCTAGTTCAGTGCCTGGTGTGTGTCTGGTCTGCTGAGCTCTGCAGGAAGCAGTCTAGCGTGTAGAGCCAAGAGTAGCCCCCAAGCACCCTAGAGTGTGGCCCATAAACCAAGAGCAGTAATGATCAATATAATGTCAGTTTTTCTTTTTTTCTTTTTCCCCCTCTGGGTTTTGGGCCACACCTAACTGTGCTCAGGGCTTACTCCTGGCTCTGTGCTCAGGGGGTCACTCCTGGCAGTACTCAGGGGTCCATATGTTGTGTCAGGGATCGAACCCAGAATTTGTACTTGCAAAGCATGCACTTGAGCCTTCTGAGCCATCTCCCTTGTGCTGTAATCTTTTCTTGGGGGAGCGGGGAGTGTTGGGTTTGGGGGGCTCACGGCTCATTCGTGGCTTTATGTTCTGGGATCATTCCTGGTGATGCTCAGAGGACCATAGACAGTGCTGGGGATCAGACCAGGGTTGGGTGTATGCAGGGCAAGCACTTTAACCCCTGTGCTATCTCTCTAGCCCAGGACTTTTATTTTGAGTCATACCCAGCAGTGCTGAGGACTTACTCCTGGCTCTGCGATCAAGGATCACTCTTGGTAGTGTTTGGGGTGCCAGCGATTAAACCCAAACAGCTGCGTGCAAAGCAAATGCCTTATCTGCTAGACTATTTAGTTACCTCTAGTCTAGGACTTTTAATAGGCTAAAACTTCCTGTTTTTTTTTTTCTTTCTTTTTGGGTCATAACCTGGTGATGCACAGGGGTTACTCCTGGCTCTGCACTCAGGAATTGCACTCCAGCCCCAGTTTTTTTCCTTTACCTTTGTGCATTTAAAGATAGAAAAAGTTTTTGAACTGACTTGATCTCCGTTTATTTCTCCTTCAGTCTGTAAGGACATTTTTGTTCAGGAGAGTTACTACCATGGTATTTTCAGTTTTTTTCTAGCTGGAACAAGGAAGAATGCAAATGCAGATTTCTAAAGAAATTATGGTTTCATGAAAGACTTTTTTTGGTAGGGTGTCCCGCACCTAGCAAGGCTCAGGGCTTACGTTTAGCTTTGCACTCAAGATCACTACTAGTGGTCTCCGGAGAGCATATAGGGTGGCAGGGATCAAACCCAGGTCAGCCACATGCCAGGCTGTACTATCCACTGTATGCCATGCCCTATCCACTGTACTATCACTCCAGACTTTTAAGGACATAAGGAGGCTTATGCCATTCAGAGCACAAACTAATTTTGGAACATGAAGAATTTTCTTGGGGAGCCAGGCAAATGGCTAGAGGGCTATCATAGCATCTTTGTATGTGGGAATGTGGGAATCCTGGGTTTGAGAGAGAGAGAGAGAGAGAGAGAGAGAGAGAGAGAGAGAGAAAGAGAGAGAGAGAGAGATACTACTTTCTGTTGATTTCAATGGAAATGTGTTGCCAACCTCTGTTCCTGAATCATACAACAAATATTTATACTATATAAACTATACTTTGAAAAACATAAAAGCATTTGCATATACTGATATCTCCAAAGATTAAACATACATAAAGGTGATTTATTAAAAAAATTGAGTGAGCAATAAAAATGGTAAAAGAAAAATAAGTTGAGTGAGTGGCTGGAGAGATCATACAATAGATAGGACTCTTGACTTGCCTGACCTTTGTTCTAAGCACTACCAGAAGTAACTCCCTGAGCATGGAGCCAGGAATAAGATCTGAGCAAAGCTGAAGTGGCACCCCTGCCAAAAATCAGTCAGTGAGATTAGGATCTTAAAAATGTTATATAAATGCTAACTAGGCTGTATTGATCATTTGCTTCTTAGTAACTTAGGTCTTTGTTAATTTAACGCTATGCTATCATAGGTGTCAATGCAGACAAGGTTGGAATTGATGCCGCTGAAATGCTACTTTCAAATCTTAGACATGGTGGTGCTGTGGATGAGTATCTCCAAGACCAGGTAAATCACACTTTCAAGATTATAAGGACCCTTTGCGGGGGCCTAGGAGATGGCTTAACTGATTGGGTGCATTCTTTCCATGCAGGAATCTGGGGATCAGTCCCCACTACCTCATGGTGCCCTGAGCACCCTCCCTCCCCCCAAAAAAAAGGACTGGAGGATGTGGAGGATAGGATAGCGGGTGGGGCACTTGCCTTGCACACAGACTACCTGGGTTCTATCCCCAGCATCTTATATGGCCCTCTGAGCATCACCAGGTGGATGACCCAAAAATAATTATTTTTTTGTTAGGTATTTTGATTTCTAGCTTTTTTGTTTCATTTTGGGACCACACCCAGTGGTGCTCAGGACTTACTCCCAACTCTAAGCTCAGGGATCACTACTGGCCATGCTCAGGGGACCATATTGGGTGCTACCAATGATCTGGGTGAGCTGTATGCAAGGCAAGCACCCTACCTGCTGTACTAGAGCTTTAGCCCCTTGGTTTCTAGTAGAATTGGAAACACCAAAGTACTTACTGTAAATATCTATAAATGTGTGGCATTTTCCTTCTTTGTTCTTTTTTTTTTTAATAGCTCATCATTTTTATGGCGCTGGCCAATGGCGTTTCTAGAATTAAGACAGGACCAGTTACACTCCATACACAAACAGTTATTCATTTTGCTGAACAACTGACAAAGGTGAGTATTCCATCAGAAAGAGTCGTCATTTTAACATCTTATTTTTGTGTGTGGTACCAGGGCCTCCTCACACACGAGGAAAAGAGTAGCTGATTTTTGTTGTTGCTACTGTTGTTTTTGTTGTTGTTTTGTTTCGTTTGGGGGGGCCATACCTGACAGTGCTCAGGGCTTAGTTTAGGCTCTGCACTCAGGGACCACTCGTGGTAGGACACATATGGGATGCCCAGGATTCAATCTGGGTCCTGCTCACATGCAAGGCAGACACCCTGGGTGGTGTATGATATCTGGCCCCCAAGAGAAGTTGGTTGAGACCAAATTTTAATCAGTAGAAAGTTTAATAGTCACCATCATTGCTGTCACTCACTAAGTTCTCCTTCCATGGCCGGCACTGAGCTAACTCAGCAATTTACCCGAATCATCTTAGGGGAGTAGTTAGCATTTCTGTTGTATAGATGAGTAAAGTAAAGGAGAAGGACTAAGCTACTTGCCCAGGCTGCTTAGTTGTTTTGGTTTTGCTTTGGCTTTTCTGGGTTTTGGAGCCGTTCCTGGTGGTGTCTGGGGGGATCTTCTGTGGTTCTGTGGATTGAACCAACATCAACATCAGGCTTAACCCTTATACTTTCTGCCACATCCATATTTTACGGGAGAGGGTTTGGGGCTACACCCAGTAGTGCTTGGTCACTACTCCTGGCTCTGTGCTTTGAGGACTATGTGGTTCCTGGATTGAGCCAGAATCAGTCTCATGCAAAGCAAATGTCTTTTTTTTTGGGGGGGGGGGATGGGGGGCAGAGTGGGGAGGGGAAATTTGTCTTTCTGTGGGGTTCATAATTTTTTTAAAATGGTCGTCACATATATTGCATTAAAAGCCAATCTGATTTCCTTATAGAAAATTGGGGGAAATAAATGAAGAAACCTGCCTATGCAACTTTCCTGCCACTGAAACCACTGTTGATATCTAGGTGTTTCTTTTCCACACACTCCCATAGCTTTGCTAGCAATCAAAACCCAGGTTCCTGCGTGTGTGTAAAATGTGTATTCTGGCCCTGTGAAATACTTCCCTGGCTCAGATATTTAGGTATTTTCTTTGTCCCTTAAAAACCTTTTTTTTTTCCCGGAGACCGAAGAGATGGTACAGTGCATTGGGCACTTGCCTTGCATGCAGCCAACCCAAGTTTGATCCCCAGTATCCCCTGAACAGCACCAGGAGTGATTCCTGAGTGTAGAGCCAGAATTGTCCCTGAGCACCACCAAATATGGCCCCAAAACAAACAAATGAAAAAACCCTTTTTCTCTTTAGGTTTGCGCCCCCTATTCCCACCACTCAGAAGGGAGGGAAGGAGTGTGTACACTGACTCTGCCCTAAGTGGAACTCCTACCAAATTATTTTTATGGAAATATTTTAATATTCATTTTATTTATTTTCTTAGTGGTTTTTCTTTTTTTAAAAAAAATTTTTATTAGTGAAACACAACGAGGTACAATTGTAGACTTACAAATTTTCCTACCAAATTTTTAAAAAATAATTTGGTTTGTTTTCGGCCCACATCCAGCCCACACTCTCTGTCATTGCCCAGCACAATTTTTAAAAGAGCTTCATGTCACGGTCACGTTGTCTGTGGAATTTGAACTCTGATGTCTTTTTGAGGTTTGAGGCTGTTCATATTCCTAGAACGAGCAGATGCCATTGGGCTACACTAGCAAGCGACAGGGACAAATGGAGATGTTACTGGCGCCCACTCGAGCAAATCGATGAGTAACAGGATGTCAAGTGTTCAAGTGATGTCTTTTTCTACTCTGTTAAGTTTTCATAGCATTTCTTAGGGTGAATTGTTTACTCTTTCTGTGCCTCAGCTTAACTAGTTTATAGAGTCAGATGTAATACCACAGGTCCTCAAGGCTCATTTCCAACAAGTTTTGTAGTTTTCATAAGGTTTTTATGTAGGCTAAAGATTTCCATGCCTGCTGCTTGTTTTGTATGTATTAAATGTTTATAATATGAAGAATGTTGGGGGGGTTTGCTTTTTTGTTTGGGGGCCACAACTGGCAGTGCTTAGGGCTTACTCATGCCTCTGTGCTCAGAGATCACTCGTGGCACGCTATGCATTCATGTGAGGCAAGCTCTTTATTTATTTACTTATTTATTTTTATGTAGGAGTACTGCTATTTATTCAGCCACTGATTAGCTGATTGAATTGTGCATGAACTCTACCTTACTTTTTTTTTCATTTTTTATAATTTTATTTATTGAAGCACTGTGAGAGCAGTTACAAAGCTTTCAGGTCTAAGTCTCGGTCATACATTGAAACACCCGTACCTTCACGAGTGCCCATTCTCCACCACCAAAAACTCCAGAGTACCCCCATCCCACACCCTCCCCCTACCTGTGGGGCAGATGATTTCCACATTACTCTCTCTACTTTGATCACATTCAATATTTTGACACCAGACCCACCATTATTAGTTGGGATTTTACCTCAGCACTCACACCTGCTGAAAAGGCAACAGTAGACAACTTGTGTTCTATTGCTGGTTATGAATAACATATGATGTCACGTGGCTGCAGTAGGGCCATGTGATTTTGAAATTCCGAAATTTTAACACTTAAATCTGGAGGGATTTCTGCCAAAAGCCACTGGGTTTCGAGATTAGCTCCTGAGTCTCTGGGATCATGGCCGTTGAGCAGCTTGATCAGGAGCCAGAGAGGCCGTTTGTGGGCGATGACTTGGGGTTTCATTGGGACGGGGAGACCAGGACCAGCTCCACCCCCATCCTTTGAGGCCCAAAATGTCTCGTCACTGCCGGCCCAGACCTGACTGTCCAATCGCCTCTGGAGGATGGTGGCCACTGAGCCGCCAAGGGGGAGCAGGAGGAGGGACAACACCCTTTCCCCCCTGGAGTGGCCCAGCGACAGTAAGCTACTGCAGGGTCCAGACGCATTTCTGCCAAAAGCTGCTGGGTTTTAAGATTTGTTTCTGAGTCTCTGGGATCATGGCCATTAAGCAGCTTGATCAGGAGCCAGAGAGGCTGTTCGTGGGCGATGACTTGGAGTCTCGTTGGGACGGGGAGGACAAGCCCAGCTCCCCCCATCCCATGAGGCCCAACAAGTTTTGTCACTGTGGGCCCAAGCCTGACTGTCCAATGGCCTCTGGAGGATGATGGCCACCGAGCCGCCAAGGGGGGAGCAGGCGGAATGACAACACCCTTTCACCCCTGGGGGGCCCAGCGACAGTAACCTACTGTGGAGTCTGGACACATTTCTGCCAAAGCCACTGGGTTTCGAGATCATGGCCGTTAAGCAGCTTGATCAGGAGCTAGAGAAGCCGTTCGTGGGCAGTGACTTGGGGTTTCGTTGGGGTGGGGAGGACAGGACTGGCTTCACCCCCATCCCACAAGGCCCTGCATGTCTCGTCACTGGGGGCACAAACCTGACTGTCCAGTGGCCTCTGAAGGATGGCTGCCACCAGGCCGCCAAGGGGAACAGGCCAAGGCACGAAACCTATTCCCACCTGGGTTGGCCCAGCACCAGTAACCTACTGCAGGGACCGGACGCATTTCTGCCAAGAGCTGCTGGGTTTCCAGATTTGTTTCTGAGTCTCTGGGATCAAGGCTATTAAGCAGTTCGATCAGGAACCAGAGAGGCCATACCTCCAATTATATAGCTGAGCCGGAGGTGGTTTGTGGGTGTGTTTCCCACATACCTAACTTTTGGCCGTTTACTTTCTTGGTAAACTTTGCCCAAGTTTTTGGGGTCTGGCCAAAGGCACAGCAGCAATTTTGGGGTATCTGGAAGTCTGAAGGCGCCATCAGGCTGCTGATACACTTGCCTCACAGGTACAGATTGACCTGCTGGCAGCACCATACCCCCGAGGCAAGCCCTTTAACCCTTGTGCTGTGTCTCTGGTCCTTCAGGAATGTTTGTTTTATATGAGTGCTACAAGAATAATTTGGCTACTAAGCTTAGAATTCAGTGCTTATTTAACAGTGTCCACTGTGTGTCAGTAAAGAACCATGTAAGTACTGAGCTTGGAGAGATTTTTTAAACATTACTGTTTAAAAAGACCATAGAGTGATGGGTTTTGAATTTTATTTTAAGGAATTATAATTCTAGGCATACTTGAAATTTCTTTGCCACAAATGCAGTCAGCTTACTTAATTGCTTCGATTTGAAGTTAGTTCTGTTTGAACAGTTGTACTTTATAAAAGTAATCGCATTTCCAGCATATTGTGATGAGCACAAATATCTCAATGCCAAAAGTAAATTAGTAATTTGTTCACAGTAGAACACAATGTTGAGGGGCTGGAGAGATAGTAAAGTGGATGAGGCACTTGACTTACTTATGACTGATCCAGGTTTGATCTCTGGCATCCCACATGGTCCCCCAAGGAGTAATCCCTAAGTGTAGGGCTAGGAGTAACCCCTGAACATCACTGGTTGTGGTCCCCAACTGGAAAACAAAAACAAAAACAATGCAATGTTGAGCACAATGGTTAACAGGTGTTAATTATTACCTTCCCCCTTTTTTCCTCTAAATTTGTTTTTTTCTAATTGTATATTTGGGAAATTAAATTGACAATAAAATTTTGAGAGAAATGAAAGACTCATTTTAAAAGATAAAAGAAGTGTAAGTGCTTTAATGCTGTTTTAGAAATATTAGTAACAGTTGAGACTTAAATTTTGTTTTGTTTTGTTTTGAGGTCACACCCAGTGGTATTCATGGCTCACTTCTGGCTCTGTTCTCAGAAACTATTCCTGGAGGTGCTGAGGGACCATATGGGATGCTGGGAATCAAACCCGGGTTGGTTGCATGCAAAGCAAGCACCCTACCACTGTGCTATTTCTCCAACCTCTAGATTTGAGATTTTAGACATTGATAGTTGTCTAGGCTGATTTCCCAGGGATTCTAATTCTGGACCTCAGTCACAGAACTCCACAGATTGGACAAGAAAGATGTATAACAGACAGGGCACTTGCCTTGCATGCAGCTCACCCAGGTTCAGTCTTCAGCGCTACATATGATCCCCAAGCACTACCAGGAGTGACTCGAGCGCAGAGCCAGAATAAGCCTTGAACACAGCTGGGTGTGGATAAAACAAAACAAAACAACAACCAAAGAACTCCAGTTTTTTACTATGTGTTTTTTTCTTTGAACAGGAATTATGCTTCTGAAACAGAACAGTTTGTATATCTAGCCTGTTGAACCTCTCAAGAGCCATTTGATCTTTGTATATCTCTAGTTTCTTCAGTAAAATGATTTTGATTTTAGATCCTGCATATTTAACAAAGAGTGTGGGCTCATTATTTACCTGTCTATGTTACTTACATACTGAATGTTCTGGTTTCAGGCTAAATTTACTGTGACGAAATCAGAAGATGAAGAAGATGCTTCTAAAGACTCTTATATTATTGAATGCCAAGGAATTGGGATGACAAATCCACATCTCTAGATTGCCTTTTGAATGACACTTCAGTGGTATATTGCACTAATTCATTACATAATTTTTTTCAGAACAGTAACTTCTAAGAAATTATTTTAAGGACCTGTCTCAAATTTGGAGATGAAATATTTAGAGTGTCACGAATTTGTTGAAAGTTTTTCATTGAATCCCATTTTGAATATCTCTTGAGATATGACCATGTAATATGAATTGTTAAATACGTATGTGCTAGTTGATTTCACTATTCAAGTGAAATAAAATCTTTTTTGTTTCAAGTATGATTTTCCCTTCCCTTATCTGCCCTGCCCCGCCATTGTATCAAGCATACAGAATAATTACAGATTTTCAGTCCTTACAGGTTTATTGAAATTGAGCCCTAAATAAGCTTTTGTTTGGCTTAAGGTATTAAAAACACAACTCAACCACATTTTGCACGCTTGCAGGAACCTGGGGTTTGATTTCCGGCATAAGCTATAGGAGTGTGTGTGTGGAAAAGAAGATAACCTAGAGGGGGCCAGTGTTTTAGTAAAGCAGGTAGGGCATTTGCCTTGCATGCTGCCAACCCAGGTTTGATCCCCAGCATCCCATATGGTCCTCTGAACACCAGAAGTAATTTCTGAGTGCAGAGCCAGGAGTTAGCCCTGAGCATGGCTAGGTATGGCTCAAAAACCAAAAAACTAAAAACATAACTGAGTGACTTTAGAACAGAATGTACTCTTCATGATTCTCTATTTGACATCTAGCCTACTTCCACATTTAGATTACTTCCCGATCTCTGTAGGCTGTAGGCGGTTATGAGTCAAATGAAACTGGTTTGATGCATCCTCTAAGTAAGCTACACTATAACAGAGTGAGGAATTGACTCAAATTTGGTTTTATTTGGACATTATCTGGTAATTAAAGCAGCCCTAGAGAATGATATAAATTCCGAGGATGGTATTCATAATATGTATTCATAAAATGCTAAATTTTAGTAAACTTAAGATTTACTATAGAACTGTATGAAAAATAATACTTTGTATGTGATCATAATTCTTATATCTGTTGTCTCAGTTGAGTTTAGTCAACTTTAAAGATGGTGGTGGGTTGCTTATATTGTCATAAATTTTATTAGTTTAATAACAATTACATTAAGAAAATATTTTTTGTAATAAAATTATCCCTTTTTTGTTACTATTTTTTTGTTTGTTTGTTTTGGGGGCCATCCCAGGTGGTGCACAGGTTCTGGCTCAGCACTCAGAGCCTCTTTTTTTTTTTTTTTTGCTTTTTGGGTCACACCCAGTGATGCACAGGAGTTACTCCTGGCTTTGCATTCAGGACTTACTCCTGGCGCTGCTCAGGGGACCATATGGGACGCTGGGAATCGAACCCAGGTCGGCCGTGTGCAAGCAAATGCCCTACCTGCTGTACTATCTCTCCAGCCCTCACTCAGAGCCTCTTGATGGGGCTGGAGGGAACACATGTGGTGTGGAGGATCAAACCGTGGCCAGCTATATGCAAGGCAAGTACCCCACCCAATGTGCTGTCTCTCCAGCCCCAAACTTTTCTTTTAGTACTGCCATTGTCTTAAATTAGGGTCTTTGTAGAGGTTCTCAAACTTATTTTACCTGCAACCCCATTTTTTAGCAAAAAAAATTATTCACCACCCCCCTGGAATTGTTCCTTCTTTGATAAACAAGGTGTCCCCCCCAGTTGCACCCAAGCCTGCTGCTGCAACCCGAGATTGATTTAGTGCCTGCCCAGGGAAGGGGCAGCCCATGTTCAGAAACTCTGGTCTAAGGTAAGGTTGGTAAGTGTGTGGGGCTGAGGGTAGGTAAGATAGAGAAATGACAATAATAGCCGGAAATGATCACGCTGGACAAGATCTGAGAGTTACAAGTAGGTAAAGGGGTATTCTTGATAAATTTTTAGTATCAATATTGCAAACCACAATGCCCAAAAGTGGGTGGGGAAGGGAGAGGGACGGAGGGAGGGAAGAAAAGGACCTGCCATAGAGGCAGTTGGGGGTGGGGGGTGGCGGAAGGGAATCTGAGGACACTGGCGCTGGGAAATATACACTGGTGGAGTGACGGGTGATGGAACATTGTGTGACTGAAATCTAATCATGGACAGGGTTGTAAGGGTCTATCTCAAGTCATTCAATAAAAAAATAAAAATAAAAAAATTTTAAAAAAAAGGTAAGCTTGGTAGCTGTGACAGGTATGGAGCAGTGTCAGGTCATGGCACAGACAGGGATATTGTGCGGTGAGATTTATTTATTTATTTATTTGTTTTAATTTTTATTTGTAAAACACCATGAGGTACAGTTGTAGACTTACAATTTTTTGTGCTTGGGTTTCAGTTATACAATGATCGAGTACCCATCCCTCCACCAGTGCCCATTCTCCACTACCACTGATTCCAGTATCCCTCCCACCCCCCACACCCCCTCATCCCACCCTGCCTTTGTGGCAGGGCATTCTCTTTTGTTCTCTCTCTCCTTTTGGGTGTTGTGGTTTGCAAAGGAGGCATTGAGTGGCAATCACGTTCGGTCTATAGTCTATTTCCAGCATGCATCCCCCATCATGGACGGATCTTTCTAGCACCCTTTATTTGGTGTGCGGTGAGATTTATTTAAGGTCCAGCGTCAGTGGTGAGTTTATAATGGACCTTGGCCTGGATCTTTCACTGTTGGTGAGTCAGGTTAAGGTAAAATTGTTGAAAGGTTAGAATTGATAGATTTTAGAAGTGACTGGATTTGTTTTCTCCAAGTGTAGTATGAGAGTGGGGAGATATATATGGGCCACCCCCTGCAGTCCTCAGGCTTACTCCTGGTTCTGTGTTCAGCGATCACTACCTGTGGGGCTCAGAGGATCAGATTGGTCACAGATCAGTGATATGTGATGCTGGACATCAAACTGGGGTTTTCCACATGCAAGACAAACGTTTTAATTCCTGTACTATCTCTCCAGCCCCCAAATGTAATTTTTAAAAATTTTTCCTTCTATAAAATTCTGTCTCAGTTTTTTAAATTATTATATTGTTATTATTATTATCTTGATTGTGTCACACCTAGAGGTGCTCAGGCCTTACTCCTGACTCTGTGCCCAGAGCCTTCCTTGGGTGGACAGGAGCACCATATGCAGTGTCAGGGTCGAACCCAGGTTAGCTTCATGCAAGACAAATGCTTTACCCACTGGACTGTATATTTGGTTTTTAAATGAATCCCTGACACAGGCAGTAATCGGGAGGCCCATAGGCCCCACTGGTCAGCTGACAGGGTTGGTGGCTCAGTGTAAGGGCCCAAGGGTGCAAGAGATTACCTGGGTCACCTCTGGTTCGGGGACCTCCAGGCCATACCTGCCAGGGGACCATTTTGTGGCTTGACATGCACCCATACCACTATACCATCTCCTAAGCCTTGTACAGTTGTTTTTACAAATACTCCATAAAGCAATGGCCTTCAGCTGGAGTGTTTATACTACTTGAGTTTTACAAAGCCTGTACCTGGATTTCAAATTCGCAGATGACAGTGAGAATTTTTTCTTTTCGGTTATCTCTATATACTATCTAAGGTATATTTCCTTCCTAAAACGGAGTTGCTGCAAAGGCTTTGCAGGTTGTCCTAGGTAGCTTGTCTTTCACAGCTGCCTCTCTTCCTCTTTCCAAAAGAAATGTTTGCTGTTGTGGATATCCCTAAAGTACAGAAAATCTCCAAGGCATCAAAGACTAGTTTGAAATATGAAGTCTCTGGGGGGTATGGTGCTGCCAGCAAATCAATCTGTACCTATGAGGCAAGTGCATCAGCAGCCTGATGGCGCCTTCAGAATTCCAGATACCCCAGAATTGCTGCTGTGCCTTTGGCCAGACCCCAAAAACTTGGGGCAAAGTTTACCAAGAAAGTAAACGGCCAAAAGTTAGGTATGTGGGAAACACACCCACAAGCCACCTCCAGCTCAGCTATATAACTGGAGGCATGGCCTCTCTGGTTCCTGATTGAACTGCTTAATAGCCATGATCCCAGAGACTTAGAAACAAATCTGGAAACCCAGCGGCTTTTGGCAGAAATGCGTCCAGTCCCTGCAGTAGGTTACTGGTGCTGGGCCAACCCAGGTGGGAATAGGTTTCGTGCCTTGGCCTGTTCCCCTTGGCGGCCTGGTGGCCTCCATCCTTCAGAGGCCACTGGACAGTCAGGTTTGTGCCCCCAGTGACGAGACATGCGGGGCCTTGTGGGATGGGGGTGGAGCCAGTCCTGTCCTCCCCACCCCAGTGAGACCCCAAGTCATTGCCCACGAACGGCCTCTCTGGCTCCTGATCAAGCTGCTTAATGGCCATAATCCCAGAGATTCAGAAACAAATCTCAAAATCCAGCGACTTTTGGCAGAAATGCGTCCGGACCCCGCAGTAGGTTATTGTTGCCAGGCTACCCCAGGGGGAAAAGAGTGTTGTCCCTCGCCTGCTCCCCCTAGGTGGCTCTGTGGCCACCATACTCCAGAGGCCACTGGATAGTCAGGTTTGGGCCCTCAGTGACGAGACATGCGGGGCCTTGTGGGATGGGGGTGGAGCCGGCCCTTTCCTCCCTGTCCCAACAAGATCCTGAGTCGCCGCCCATGAATGGCCTTTTTGCTCCTGATCAAGCTGCTTAATGGCCATGAGCCCAGAGACTCAGGAGCAAATCTCGTAACCCAGCAGGTTTTGGCAGAAATCCCTCCAGATTTAAGTGTTAAAATTTTGGAATTTCAAAATTGCGCGGCCACTACTGCAGCCACGCGACATCATGTTATTCATAACCAGCAATAGAAAACAAATTGTCTACTCTTGCCTTTTCAGCAGATCTGAGTGTTGGGGTAAAATCTCAAATAATAATGGTGGGTCTGGTGTCAAAATATTGAATGTGATCAAAATAGAGAGCAATGTGGAAATCATCTGCCTCACAGGTAGGGGGAAAGTGTGGGATGGGGGTATACTGGGGCTTTTGGTGGTGGAGAATGGGCACTGGTGAAGGTGTGGGTGTTTCATTGTATGACTGATACTTAGACCCAAAAGCTTTGTAACTGCTCTCACGGTGATTCAATAAATAAAATTATAAAAAATTTTTAAAAAAGTAAGGTGGAGTTCATGCACAATTCAACAGCTAATCAGTGGCTGAATAAGTAACAGTACTCCTACATTAAAAAAATGAAATATGAAGTCTCTGATAAGCCTACTCAAACCTAGAAACCGACTTTTTTTTTTCCTTTTTGGTTTATACCTGGTGATGCTCAGGGGTTACTCCTGACTCTGCTTTCAGGAATTACTCCTGGCGGTGCTCAGGGGGCCATATGAGATGCTGGGAATTGAACCTGGGTCATCTGCATATAAGGCAAGATACCCTACCCACTGTGCAATTGTTCTGACACCCAGAATCCAGTTTGAAGGCAGGGGCTTTCAGTGACTCATTGGTGAGATCTTTCAAGAAGCACTGCTGTGATGGGTATCAGGCCTGACACTCTTTAGCTCTTAGGCAGGGAGATGCAGCTTGCCAGGTGCTTTCGAGGTTCCCGTAGCAGCAGCCAGCAGGAGAGGAAGCCCAGTAGGGCTTTTCCTACATACAGCCAAAAGGGTTCAGCAGGATGTGTGGCAGAGTCAGCTGAAAGAATTTTCAAGCCAGAGTTTGCTGGAGTAACCTTGACAGGAACTGGAAGCAGGAAGAGACCATTCTCTCTTTTAGCTCCACCAAGGGCTTCTTTTCTGCACACCTGACCAGAAAACTAGGCAAGGAGAGTTGAAGACAACGTACACACCTAAACACACGGGCAATTTTGAAAGATTAGGGCCAGAGAGAAAGTACAGCAGGTCGGGCATTTGCCTCGCATGCTGCCAACCCGGGTTTGATCCTGGGCAGCACGTATGGTCCCCTAAGCCATGCCAGGAGTGATCCCTGAGCACAGAGCCAGGAATAAGCGCCGGACACCAAAGGGTAGCACTGTATCACTGTCCTTCCATTGTTCATCGATTTGCTTGAGTGGACACCAGTAATATCTCACAACAAATTGTGAGACTTGTTACTGTTTTTGGCATATCGAGTATGTCACGGGTAGCTTGCCAGGCTTTGCCGCGAGGGCAAGATACTCTTGGTAGCTTGCTGGGCTCTCCGAGAGGGGCAGAGGAATCGAACCCCAGGTCGGCCATGTGCAAGGCAAATGCCCTACCTGCTGTGCTATCGCTCCAGCCCAAACACTACAGGGTATGGCCCAGAAACCCAACAACAGATTTCTTTCAAAGATGTGCTTGGTGCTGAGATGCAGGAATGTAACCAGAAGAATGTACTCTTTCAGTCATTCAGTATCCATGTAGGACTCAGACGGTTTTATCTTTACTTCACCAGTTTTACTTTCATCTAACAACTATGTTGTGTCTATTTTAAAAACAAAACAAAACGAAAAAAACACTTGCTGTGTCTTCCACAAGAGACCACATTCTGGTACTGTTTTTGTCTGTTTTTATTTAACCCCATTCAAATATTCTGTAACATGAAGACTAAATGAAGGACTGGAGCAATAGTACAGCGGGTAGGGCGTTTGCCATGCACCTGGATGACCCCAATTATGATCCCCTGCATCCTATGTGGTCCCCAGAGCACTCCCAGAAGTAACCCCTGCGCGTCACCAGGTGTAACATATAAAGAAAGAAAAGGGAAAAGGAAGACTAAATGGAAATTCTGATTTTATCTTTCAGGATGGGACTTAGGAAAGTACACACACACACACACACACACACACACACACACACACTTGAAGACCCTCTAGCAAATGACTTTGCTAACAGACGTTCCTTTAAGGGATACTGTCTTGAGTTACAGCCAAGTCTAAGGCTGGGAAAAAGCTAGGACAAATTCAAGACTGCTGAAAGAAACAGGTTCAAGTTGTTATTCTGATGTCAGCAGGATCAGATTCCAGAAACCCAAGTAGGAAGACAACCCCAAATCCTTTTGCTTTTGCTTAGCATTGATTCAAACTGTGGCGCGTCACTGCACTCACCTTACCAGCCTGGTGCGCTGAAGAGTTCTCTGTCTGCATGAGAAAGCTGCTCACACAATGGGGCGGGTGTCAGATTGCCAGTTCACATCATATCACAGCTGTCTCCAAAGCCAGAGGGAAAAACAGATCTGTGTCTGAATACTGCTTTCACCTATTATTGTTGACTTTGAGTGAATTTATTAAACCCTTGGAACCAATCATTAGTAATGGAAATAACATTTTTTTTTCCTTTTTGGTCACACCTGGCAATGCACAGGGATTACTCCTGTCTCATGCACTCAGGAATTACTCCTCCTGGTGCTCAGGGGATCATATGGGATGCTGGGAATCAAACCCGGGTTGGCCGAGTGTAAGGTCAATGCTCTATCCCGTTGCTATTGCTCCAGCCCGGGAAATAACATTTTTAGTTGTTTACAGGGATAGCACTTGAAATATTTAATAATTCAGGGCTTATGTTCTTTTATAAAAGAAAGGGGACTGGAATCTCTAATACCCTTTCGTACTTTAAAGGTTTTTTTATTTAACTTCATTGGGAGGTTTTGACCACACTTGGTAGTGTTTAGGGTCTCTTCCTGACTGGGTGCTCAGAATCACTCTTGGTGCTGCTCAGGGACCATATGTGGTATCAGGCATTGAATCAGGGTCAGCTGCATGCATAGCATGCCCCTAAACCCCTCTGGTAAAATTCTCCCTATATTTTACTATGTTCTTATTTACAAGGTCCTATAAATTAGGTGAAAACTGAGATACTTGGAGAAAACATTTAAAAAGTCGCAATATCCATTTGTGGTGGTTTGTTGTTCATTTAAATAAAACTTCCAGGCTGGGCGACTCCAAGGGCTGGAGTGCCTGCTTTGCGCTCACTCCCACTGTCATTCCCAGAGTCACAAGCACAGTGTTGATAAATATTCTCTGAGCAATGCCAGATGCATCCTCCACCAAAATTTTTGTTTGTTTTGGGTCCACATCCAGTGATGCTCAGGGTTCATTCAGGCCGACTTGTGTTACCACGTGGGATGCTAGAGATTACCTTGGTTGGCCAAGAAGAAGGCAAACTGTACCAACCCACTGTACTATCACTCTGGCCCCCACCAAAAATGTTTTTAAAATAATCCTTCCTTCCGTTATTACAGAAAGACCGTAATAATCAGTTTATCCCTAAATTGAATCATGATAGATAGGGCAACTCCTGATGAAATGAGACTTCAGGGTGCAACTATAGGGTCCCCTGAACCAAGGGCTACTGATGAATCTGCCCGGTAAGTGCATTAGTTTGCCTTAGACAATCCTGTGACTTGCTGTCATGGAAAGCAAATGTCCAGAGACGAGAAACTGGACTTCTGTTGTGCTGCCCCCAAAGTGAATGGCTCCAGAGTGTTTGAAGAACAAGTGACATCAAATTCCTGAGGATTCTTTGAGCTAAAATAGGGCATGACATCCCATCTCCCTTCTCTGTGTCTCAGACTTCTCCAGTTTCTTCATCACAGGAGAATAGAGGGGAAAGGTTTTCCTCTCACAAGCCAGGAGCCTGATTCCCAGTTTCTCATTTTTGGCCTTCCTGTCCACCCCGACAGATACTGTTTAGGTTTGTGTCAACAGTCAATTTAGACTGCACCCTGGAATTCTGAGGCGCAGACACTCAGGGCTGAGAATATTTCTCAAGTGCACTTCCTGTCACTCAGTTTTCTTGGCATAGTTATTCTTACTCCCAGGTAGACAGACATGCAGCACAGATTGCAGGATCAGTGTATTAATCATTCCATACTGTGGGTATTTCTTTAGCCTGTGGATTTGTGGAGGAGGCAGGTCGGTCACTGGACTAAGGAGAAATAAAGCAGATTCCAGAAAGCCAGTGAAAAGCCAAAGAATGAAGCGCAGATGGAAACACAATGTCTGTCTTAGGTCCCACAGTGGGGAAACATGAAGAGTTAGGATGTTAAGGAGAAGTCACAAGCCAGACCAGGAGAGCCTTTAGGAAACCAACTAGATGGGCACGAAGACACTGAAACAGAGCTGACACTGCAAAAGGCAGCTCCATACAGCTCTCCCCTACTTCTGAAGATTCTGTCTCATTTCTACTACTTTGCTTTTCAAAATATCATCATCAATACCAGACTTCCCTAGCAAAAGAAATCTTAATGGGCTGGAGCAATAGCACAGTGGGTAGAGCGTTTGTCTTACATGCAGCTGGCCCAGTTTCCATTCCCAGCATCCCATATGATCCCCCGAGCACTGCCAGGAGTAATTCCTGAGTACATGAGCCAAGAGGAACCCCTGAGCATCGCCGGTGTAACCCAAAAACCAAAAAAAAAAAAAAGAAATTTTAAAAAGGACTTTGATGGCTTTTTTTTTTAACTTAAAAATTATTTGTTTGGGGGCCGGAGTGATAGCACAGCGGGTAGGGCGTTTGCCTTGCACACAGCTGACCCGGGTTCAATCCCCGGCATCCCATATGGTCCCCAAAGCAACACCAGGAGTAATTTCTGAGTGCAAAGCCAGGAGTAACCCCTGAGCATTGCTGGGTGTGACCCAAAAAGCAAAAAGAAAAAAAAATTATTTGTTGGGGGTGGTGGGCAAAGCGATAATACAGCAGGTCGTGCACTTAGAGCACGACCAACCTGGGGTTCAATCCCTAGCATCCCATGTGGTTTCTCAAGCCTACCTGGAATGATC
This sequence comes from Sorex fumeus, assembly GCF_029834395.1. Lineage (NCBI taxonomy): Eukaryota > Metazoa > Chordata > Mammalia > Eulipotyphla > Soricidae > Sorex > Sorex fumeus. The sequence goes on from NW_026606188.1 coordinate 31,563,152, forward strand.
CCTGAGTACAGAAGCAGAAGTAAACTCTGAGCACTGTAGGGTGTGCCCCCTCCCCCAAAAGAAGAATCAAGATACTTGTCTATAAAGGCATCAATTTACTTTTTATTTATTTATTTTAGTTTGGGGGTGGGCTAGAGAGATAGTACAGCGGGTAGAGTATTTGCCTTGCACACGGCCGACCTGGGTTTGATTCCTCTGTCCCTCTCGGAGAGCCTGACAAGCTACTTAGAGTATCCCGCCTGCACAGCAGAGCCTGGCAAGCTCCACATGGCGTATTTGATATGCCAAAAACAGTAACAAGTCTCGTGATGGAGACATTACTGGTGCTCGCTTGAGCAAATCGATGAACAACGGGAGGAAAGTGCTACGGTGCTACAGTGCTACAGTTTTGGGTTCATATCTGGCAATGCTCACGGGTCACTCCTGATTCTGCATTCAGGAATTACTCCTGACAGTGCTTGGGGGACCTTCTGGGATACCAAGGATCAAACCCACATCACCTGTGTGCAAGGCAAGTGCCCGACCCATCATACTCACTGTGCTGCTCCCGTGCTTGCCTGGTGGCGGTGCTCACAGCGGGCTATGGTGCTCACCAAGGTTTACGGTGCTTGAGCTTCTGTGCTGGCACATGTGCATGCCAGGGATCACACTTCTGGCTGGGCAACTACGCGTCTTTTTAGTTACAGTGCTTGCCAGGATTGCAACCTTTCTGTGGTGCTTACATATGCCTGACTTGCAGCCAGAAGTCACAGCCAGGAGAAGATCACACTAATAAGGTTTTTCCCCCTTCTGTTTGCAGTGCTGAATACTGAGTGAACCCAGAGCTGCAGACAAGTGCGACTTGTGCCTGTTCCCGCTGAGTCCCGGCGTCCAGGCTGAGAGGCACACTTCGTGGCAGTGCTTGTGCCTGTTTGGCTAGTAGTTAGTGCTCGCCAGGAGTCTTCCTTTAGTTATGGAGCAATATACACTGGGTCTTGATGTACATGAGCGTGCCACCTTGTCCCATGCTGGAAGGTTCCAAACCAGAGAGCTGTCGCCATGCTTGATGCACAGAGCAGTAGCGGGAATTACATCCTTGGTCTCTCACTTGCAAGGCTGATGCTTTTGCCACAAGCACAAGGCAACTGTTTAAAGAACACTGGTGATGGTTTGAGTGCTGGGTTTATGTGCACAAGAAACTATTAATAGCGTCTTAACTACAGAATCTCAAAAAAACATAATTAAAAATATTTTAGGAGACACACACAGAAATCTTGGACCCGAGCAACTTGCAGCAGAGATGGCCTAGGACTTTGCAACAGGCCTTCTCCGCCAGGCTGTTCCAGAAGGTGCCATCCCCACCATCAGCCCTCTAAGAGCTCCAGCAGTCACTGTTTTCTAGAAGCCAGCAAGAAGCACCAGCTCCCACGTGACCCAGTCCAGAGACACACACAGGAATCTCAGACCTGAGACACTTGCGGCAGTGATTTCTTCAGACCCTAATTATTAAAATCTTAGAATTCCTAGAGAGCGCAGTCACTCTCGTGGCCATGTGACATTATATCCGTAACAAGCAATACAAAACACGAATCACGACCATCCTGTTATTCGTCGATTGCCTCGAGCAGGCCCCAGTAATGTCTCCTTCATCCTAGCCCTGAGATTTTTAAGAAAGTGCTATATTCAAGGCTCTTTAGGAGAATGAGACCCATCATTGTTACTGGTATTTGGAATATTGGGTACGCCACGGGGAGTTTGCCAGACTCTGCCGTGTGGGCAGGTTACATTTGGTAGCCTGCCAGTTTGTCCAAAGTAGGAATGAGATAATAAGATGTCATAATAAGATGTCGCGCGGCTGCAAATGTGGCCACGCAGTTCCGGGAGCTGGTTTTTATAGTCTCTGAGTCTTGACTGTTGATGGGATTACACAGCGCCAGGGGGCCAGTTGGTGGATGTGACCCCTGCCCACTGGAATTCGGAGGATCTGGGTGGAGGATACTCAGCCCCGATCCGAGTAGGCTTGGAGATCTCAGCCCTGGGACCCACTTGCCTTTGTTCCTCTGCCAGTACCTTCATGTGTGCGGAGAGTGGTCTCAGCATGGTGGTGACTGGTTCTGGAGGTCTTCGGCTGCCGGAGCCCTGGTCGGGGTGGGGAGAAAAGCTCAACCCGCTCCCCTCCATGGGGCCCCTGCGAGGACAGCCAGGCGCGGGGGCAGGAAACTCTGTGCTGTTCTCTTCCGGGAGCTGGGTTTTATAGTCTCTGAGTCTTGGCCGTTGATGGGATTATAATACAAAACACATTGTCTAGCAATTGTATTTTCAGCAGATATGAGGGGTGGTAGGACTGGTCTCGAAATAGCGAAAGTAACTAAAGTAGAGAAATAATACTTTGCAAATTGTCTGCCACACAGGCAGGGGGAGGTGTGGAATGGGAGGGGGGAGGTATACTGGGGATTTTGGTCGTGGAAAATGTGCACTGGTGAAGGGATGGGTGTTTGATGACCATATGATTGACGTTCACACGTGAAATTTTTGTTGCTATATCTCACAGTGAATTAATAAAAAACAAGAAATACGTATTTTAGGTGCAGGAGAGATCGTACCATGGGCAGGGCACTGGCCTTGCATGTAGCAAGGATGTTCCATCCCCGACATTACATATGGTCATCTGCTCAGCACGACCAGGAGTGATCTCTGAGCCCAGAGCCAGGAGTCAGTCCGAACATGCTGGGCCTGGCCTAAAAACCAAAAATACTTTTTAAAAAATTGAGCTTTCATAGTTTACAATAGTTTTTATGTTATTGTTTCATGCTTACAATGCTACTGCACCCCACCCAGCACTAGTGTTCCCGAATCTTTCCACCACTGCTGTAGTTTCCTCCCCCACCCTTCTTTGGCAGCCTCAGTTCTCATTTCTGTTGGCAGTCCCTCAGGGTTTCCATTGATCATTGCATCCCCTTGCTTTGTTTCTTTCTATACCACATATGAGCAATAGCTTCCGGTGTTTATTCTTCTGATTCGGTTCATTTAGCGTGACTGCCTCTAGTTCCATTCAAGTTCAAATGAAATGTAAGATTTCATCTTTTCTCAGAGCTGAGTAGTATTTCATTGTATATGTACATTCTAATTTCTTAATCTTCTCATCTTTTGCTGGCACTTGGCTATTTCCAGATCTTGGCTGTTGTAAAATTGTGTGGCTGTGAACACAGCTGTGTGTTTGTCTTTATAAAAGATTTTGTTGTTATTCTTGGGAGAGGTGTCTAGGAGTGGGCTGAAGTATTGGCACACATATGAAATAAAAGAAATTCATGTGTTGCTGGTGAAATTGTATTTCACGGTCACAATCACGATCATCCTGTTGTTCCTCGATTGCCTTGAACATTCCATTGATTTGGAAGAGAACTTAATATCTATCATTCAGTAAATTTGTAAATATACCTCTTCCTATAATCCAGAATTTCTCTCCAAACATTTGAATTTATGGACTTGGACATATACACCAAGATATATACATAAGAATGTAGGAGAGCCAGAGTGATAGTACAGTGGGTAGGGCATTTGCCTTGCACACGGCTGATCTGGGTTCAATTCCCAGTATTCCATATGGTCCCCTGAGCACCGCCAGGAGTCCACCTGTCCCCTAAAAACCCCAGCGGCTGTCAACTTCCAGAACCCAATGAGAAGTGCAGGTACACGGGTTCAGTGGTGGCAAACTCCAGGCCTCAAGGGATGGGGATGGACTGGTCCTTCTCATCCCCCTGGAAGTCACACCCACAAACTCCCCCTGGCTGCTAAATAAGCTCCTTAACAGCCATGATGCAGAGACACACAAAAGAATCTCTGAACCGAGCATCTCACTGCAAATTAAATACATATTTAATATAATATTAAATATTTAATAATAATAAAATTTCTCCAGACCCTGATTATCTAAAATTTTAGAATTTCAGGAGCACGGGTCACTCTTGTGGCCACGTGACTTCTCATGGTGTTCATAACAAGCAATTAAAAGAGAGTATGGGGGAGATTGTCATAGAAGCAGGGGGAGGGATGGGACGGGGGAAGCTACTGGGGACCTTGGTGGTGGAAAATGTGCACTGGTGGAGTATTTGGTGATTATCAATGTATTACTGAAACTCAAACAGGAAATCTTTGTAATTGTATCTCACGATCACGATCACAATCATCCTGTTGTTCCTCGATTGCCTTGAACAGGCACCAGTAACGTCTCCTTTGTCCTTGCCCTGAGATTTTAAAAAGTGCCATATTCAAGGCTCTTTCAGGGTTAGGAGAATGAGACCCATCATTGTTACTGGTATTTGGCATATTGGGTATGCCACGGGGAGTTTGCCAGACTCTGCCGTGTGGGCAGGTTACATTCGGTAGCCTGCCAGGATGTCCAAAGTAAGAAAAAGATAATAAGACGTTGCGGTCTCGTGGTTCTGGTAGCTGGGTTTTATAGTCTCTGGGTCTTGGCCGTTGATGGGATTACATGGCACCAGGGGCCAGTTGGTGGATGTGACCCCTGCCTACTGGAAGATGGAGGATCTGGGTGGAGGATGCTCATCCCTGATCCGAGCAGGCTTGGAGAGCTCAGCCCCGGGACCCGCATGCCTGTGTTTCTCGGACAGTTCCATCATGCTTGTGGAGAGTGGTCTCAGCATGGTTGTGGCTGGTTCTGGAGATCTTCCACTGCCAGGGCTCTGCTCGGGGAGTGGAGGGAAGCTCAACCTGTCCTCCTCCAAGGGGACCCGGCGAGGACAGCCAGGCATGGGGGCAGGAGACTCTGCACTGTTCTCTTCTGGGAGCTGGATTTTATAGTCTCTGGGTCTTGGCCGTAATTGTATCTCATGGTGATTAAATAATAATAATAATAAAATAATAAACAAAACACTGTCCTCCCGTTGTTCATTGATTTGCTCAAGCGGGCCCAGTAACGTCTCCATTGTGAGACTTCTTGTTACTGTGTTTGGCATATTGAATACTCTCGGTAGCTTGCCAGGCTCTCCGAGAGGTGTGGAGGAATTGAACCTGGCTCTGCCCGGCTGGCTGAGCGCAAGGCAAATGCCCTACCACTGTGCTATCACTCCAGCCCAATAAAATAATAAAGTATTTTGAATTTTAAAAAAGTAATGTGGAGTTCATGCCCAATTCAATCATTAATCAATCACTGAATAAAAAGCAGTACTATTACATTTAAAAAATAAAAACAAAGCCAGGAGTAACCCCTAAGCATCACTGGGTGTGACCCCCCCAAAAAAAAGTTAAAAAAAAAGAATGTTTGTAGAAGGGGCCAGAGAGAGAGTACAGCAGATAGGGCATTTACCTTGCACAAGGCTGACCTGGATTTGATCCCCAGCATCCCAGTGGGTCCCTTTGAGTGCTGAATCAGAAGTAAGCCCTGAGCATCATCGGATGTGGCCCCCAAACCAAACCAAATCAAAACAAAAGAGAATGTTAATAGGAGTTTTATTAGAAGAGCCCCCAAAGTGCAAACTATTCAAACTCATCTGAAGGGAGTAGGGGTGTAGCTCAGTAGTGGAGCACTTTCCTTGAATATGTGAGGCTCAGGGTTTATCTCTGGCCCTGCAACAAAACAAGAGCAAAATCAAATGTGTCTGGGTGGGGCAAGAGACATAGTACAGTGAATAAAGCACTTCCCTAGTATGGAATGGATCACAGTTCAACTCCCACCCTGTTCTACCCTGAGCACCATTTTGGTATGGCCCAAACATCCTGGTCTCCCTGAAAATGCATATGGAGAAAGGCTAAAGGAAGTATAGTTATGCAATGGAGTATTGTAAAGTGGAAAAGGAAAACCAATGAATTGTTGCTTGATGTGAACACAACTTTGAACTGAGAAGACAAGTCATAGAGTGGTATTCCAAATATAAAAACCTTGAAAGCATGCAAAACTACAAATTTATGTTATTGATGTAGAATAAATCCTAAATTAATGGAAAACATAAATATTTAGTAAAATTATTAGTCGGATGTGGAGAAGGACAAACAGAACATAGGGAAGGTTTATTAAAAATCAAAGTTGATCCCTGGTACCCCATATGGTCTCCCAAGCACCACCAGGAGTAATTCTTGAGTATAGGGCCAGGAGTAACCTCTGAACATTGCCAGATGTGGCCCAAAACAAAAAACAAAAAAAAAGAGAGGGGAAAAAAAGTTTCAAAGTTACTTAAGTTATGACTTAAAGGGAACATAGAATTTTATTAACATAGAAATATGCACACAGGCCATATATGCTATCTTTTATATACAATCTATTTATACATATATGTTATATTTCATTGTGTATTTCACATTCATTTCATTTTTTTTCATTTTCATTTCATCATCCTGTTGTTCGTCGATTGCCTCGAGCAGGCCCCAGTAACGTCCCTTTCATCTTAACCCTGAGATTATATTCAAGGCTCTTTAGGAGAATGAGACCCATCATTGTTACTGGTATTTGGCATATTTGGTACTCCACGGGGAGTTTGCCAGACTCTGCCCTGTGGGCAGCCTACATTCGATAGCCTGCAAGTTTGTCCAAAGTAGGAATGAGATAATAGAATGTCATAAAAAGATGTCCTGATAAGATGTCTCGCAGCCGCATTTGGCCGCGTGGTTCCGGGATCTGGATTTTATAGTCTCTGAGTCTTGGCCGTTGATGGGATTACACGGCGCCAGAGGGCCAGGTGGTGGGTGTGACCCCCGCCTACTGGAATTTGGAGGATCTGGGTGGAGGATGCTCGACTCCAATCCGAGTAGGCTGGGAGATCTCGGCCCCGGAACCCGTGTGGATTTGTCCCTCTGCCAGTACCTTCATGTGTGCGGAGAGTGGTCTCAGCATGGTGGTGGCTGGTCCTGGAGGTCTTCGGTTGCCGGAGCCCTGGTCGGGGCGGGGAGGAAAGCTCAACCCTCTCCCCTCCAATGGACCCCGGCGAGGAACAGCCAGGCGCGGGGGCAGAAAAGCAGAAAATATTGCTCTAGATTTTTTTTTGAATTCTGGAAGTTTAGTTACAGAGATAAGGAAATACAGTGATATGGTAGAATGGAAAAGGGCAAAGTTTACTAGATCTTTAAAACAGAATTTAGATCTTTAACTTAACTGATATGGAAGGTTTGAGAAAAAGAAAAAATATGAGTATTCATTTTTCTAGCTTTTGAAACTACACTTTTTTTTTGAGTTAGTAGAAATTTTATGGACCGCAAACTATAAACTAATAACAAAGTTTCTTGCGTTGGAGAGCAGAATTGTTTCAGATTGGGAGAGAAAGAATACTGCCACCTGAATTCTGAATATGTTATTACCTGTTTTAAAAATGATAAACATTGGGGGCTGGAGCAATAGCACAGTGGGTAGGGCATTTGCCTTGCACACGGCCGACCCGGGTTCGATTCCCAGCATCCCATATGGTCCCCTGAGCACTGCCAGGGGTAATTCCTGAGTGCAGAGCCAAGAGTAACCCCTGTGCATTGCCAGGTGTGACCCAAAAAGAAAAAAATGATAAACATGGGGGCCAGAGCGAAAGCACAGTGGGTAGGGTGTTTGCCTTGCACGCGACTGACCTGGATTCGATCCTCAGCATCCCTGAGCACCACCAGGAGTAATTTCTGAGTGCAGAGTCAGGAGTAACTCCTGAGCATTGCTGGATGGGATCCAAAAAGGGGAAAAAATGGGGCCAGAGCAGGGAAGCCTAGCAGGGAAGGCAGTTGCCTTGCACACAGTTGACCTGGTATTGATCTGAATGCAGGACATAGTCCTCTGAGCACTGCCACAAGTACTCCCTGAGGCAGAGCCAGGAGTCTTCCCTGAGCATAGCTGGGTGTGACTCAAAACTGAAGAAGGAAAGAGGGCTGGAGTGATAGTACAGTGGGCAGGGAGCTGGCTTCGCACGCAGCTGACTTATCCTTGATCTCCAAACACCCCATATGGTCCCCTGAGTCCTGTTAGGAGTAATTCCTGCACACAGAGCTATGAGTAACCCTGAGTATAACACGGTGAATGATCCCTCCCCCACCAGAAGGTAAGAAAGAAGAGAAACGACATGGAGTAGGATCTTTGCTTCAGAGGTGACTGTTTAGGGAGAGGCTTTAGGGCAGCATAAAGGACTTGACCTGTGTTTTGTGAGATGATGTGGCATCAGGCTCAGTAGCAAATCTTTTGCTGTTTGTCATAGGTTCCTGTGGAAGTGAGGGCCCTGTGGTCAATGGTTAGCTCCCACGGAGGTAAAGCCCAAGTGGCCTTTAAGGAGGGCATGTGCTGACTGACGTGTTGAGTTTCACCACACACAGAAACCTGTGAAAGTCCCCATGATGGGGGCCGCGAGTCTGGCTGCAGAGAGAGCACCAGCTCGCTGGGGGGAGGCCCTTGGTTCCATCCCTGGAGTGGCATAGCCAGAGCCTGTCAGGTGTCACTCAGGTGGGTGCTGAGCACCCTGGGAATATCTTGAACCTCTGCCACCCTCCCTCCACTCCCCTGTTTCTGGCAACACTGAGTGTGACCCTTATTTATCACTATCACTTATCACTATCACCCCGTTGTTCATCGATTCGCTCGAGCGGGCCCAGTAACGTCTCCATTTGTCCTTGTCACATGCTAGTGTAGCCCGATGACATATTGGGGGCTCCTTCAGGATCAGGGGAATGAGGACCATTCATTGGTACTGTTTTTGACACATTGAGTACGCCATGGTTAGCTTGTCAGGCTCTGCCGAGCGGGCGGGATACTATTGGTAGCTTGCTGGGCTCTCCAGCCCTTATTTAAAAAAAAAAAATCCCTAATTGATCTAAGCATGCTTTCCTCTCTTCCCATTGCTGTTATTGTTTTTTTTTGTTGTTGTTGTTTTCTTTTTGGGTCATACCCAGTGATGTACAAGGGTTACTCCTGGCTCTGCACTCAGAAATTACTCCTGGCGGTGCTCAGGGGACCATATGAGATGCTGGGAATCGAACCCGGGTCGGCCATGTGCAAGGCAAACACCCTACCCGATGTACTATCGCTCCATCCCCCACCCATTGCTGTTATTGTTCTGATCAGGATTTGCACATTCAGCTCTGGTGCTCTGGTGAGCTCACACGTCAGTGCCTGACTTCAAGCAGCCAAACACTTGCCCTCAGCATATGGATCGGTGGTGGGGTCAAACTTATAACCACCAGCTGGGTTCTCCAATCACCATTTTAAAATTGTGAGGTGAAGCTGACTTTTTTTTTTCCTTTTTGGGTTATACTCAGTGATGCTCAGGGGTTACTCCTGGCTCTGCACTCAGGAAATGCTCCTGGTGGTACTGGAGGGACCATATCAGATGTTGGGGGTGGAACTCAGGTCTGCCACGTGTAAGGCAAATGCTCTACCTGCTGTACTATTGCTTGGCCCAAAGTTGATTCTTGACACTCACCTACATTGTCTTTCTGTAGTTTTGTCTTGTTGAACCCTTTTCTGGGTACAAACCTGCAAACATGTTAGTACTGATAAAGTCTGTGGGGGTTCTGTGTTTTCATTAAAAATCTTAAAAATAAAATACCCCAAAATCTAAAAAAAAAAAAGAAAAGTGGGTGGAAGGGCACTTGGTTGTGACAAGGGACAAATACAAAACTCTAAATAATACTAATTTTAAAGCTAAATGTGACCTGCATTATACTACTTGAATAATTACTAACACTGACATGCATTTTACAATGCTCTTTGTAATATTATACAATTTTGATCATTCAATTTAATTTATATTCAAATCTTGCCTCATTTTAAAAAAGCATTTGAGATCAATTAAATATCTGCCATAAAACGGTAGCCTCATGGAAGAAATTTAAAAGGCAGGTACAGAGAAAAACAAATTAAAGTAGAAAGTCATGTCCAGACACAAAAGTAGAGCACAGATGAACCACTAGAATTGGGTTTCAGGTTTGGTCTAGAATTCCTGGTGAAAGTGAAAAGGGAGATGTGATATGTCGCAAGTTCCTCCCCTTCACCCTCCCTTTTCTTGCCATTCTCCCCAAAGCCCACTCTTACTTAGGGGAAGTATATAGCATTTCCTAATACAAGACTTTGGTGGTTTCTTTCTTCTTTTTTTTTTTTTTTTGGCGGAGGGAGGGCACTTCTGGCTATGCTCATTTGGTTACTCCTGGCTCTGTACTCAGGGATCACTCTGGCAGGGCTTGGGGGACCATATAGGGTGTCAGGTATTGAACCAGAATTGGCCACATATAAGGAAAGCACCTTACCTGCTCTTTTATCTCTCTGATCTCACAAAAACAAGTCTTTGGAAGAAAAATTTCATGGAGGGCTATAAACTTTTTTTTTTTGCTTTTGCTTTTTGGGTCACACCCGGTGATGCACAGGGGTTACTCCTGGCCCTGCACTCAAGAATCACTCCTGGAGGTGCTCAGGGAACCATATGGGATGCTGGGAATCGAACCTGGGTCAGCCGTGTGCAAGGCAAACGTCCTAGCCGCTGTACTATGGCTCCAGTCCCAGGGCTATAAAACTTTTGTTATCAAGTCTGCAGAGTGTTCTTTACATAGCAAAGAGCACAAAAATTTAAAATAAAATAAATTGTATTTTCTTTACTTTGTGGACTGGAGCGATAGCACAGCGGTAGGGCGTTCGCCTTACAAGCGGTCAACATGGCCGACCCGAGTTCGATTCCTCCGCCCCTCTCGGAGAGCCCGGCAAGCTACCGAGAGTATTCGATATGCCAGACACAGTAACAACAAAGTCTCCAATGGAGACGTTACTGGGCCCGCTCGAGCAAATCGACGATCAACGGGAGGGCCTTTACTTTACTTTACTTTACTTTACTTACTTTGTGGGATTTGGGGGCCCCATTCAGAGGTACGCAGGAGCTAATCCTGGCTTTTGGCTCAGGGGTCATTCCTGGCGGTGTTGCAGAACAGACCTGAAGTTAGTCACATCTGAGACATACACAGCAGTACTATTTCTCTGATCCCAAGAAAATGCATTTTAACTGAATTAAAGTTGAGTGATAGAATAACATGTGACTACCTCAAGTGTTGGCTACCTTAAGAAAGTCATTGCCTTGCATGTGGCCAATCCGGGTTCAATTCTTCCCTCCCTCTCTGAGAGCCCAGCAAGCTACAGAGAGTATCCCGCCCACACGGTAGAGCCTGATAAGCTACCTGTAACGTATGTGATATGCCAAAAACAGTAACAAGTCTTACAATGGAGATGTTACTGGTGCCCGATCGAGCAAATTGATGAACAACCGGATGACAGTGCTACAGTGCTACCCCAAGTGAAGTTTGTGGGGCAGTGAAGAAGCAATCAGTGAGGAGCTACAATTAAATTAATGTGCATTTGCTTACTAATGTATATCTCCGAAGCAAATAATAGGGATTTAAGAATCCTCATTTGTATAACCCGGAAATATCATGCAATTAACTAATATTGTTGCATCATTTTTAAAATTCTATATAACAACAATTGAAGTGACGTTCACTTGAACTTTCTGCTGCCTGACCTTTGTGATTCATGCATTACTTTATAGCTTATTCAAGTTAAACCTTACATACCTTCATTTAATGGGCCCCTGGGGAAATGAAGCTAGTCTCTATGGAAAAGTTTTTCTTTTTTGTTTTTCAGCATGTTTATCTTTGATGTGGATGAAGAGAGTGTTTGTTGATTAAAACTGTTAAGGACATGGGGCTGGAGTGATAGCACAGCAGGTAGGGTGTTTGTCTTGCACGTGGCCCAGCCGACCCAGGTTCGATTCCCAGATGGTCCCCTGGGCACCGCCAGGAGAAATTCCTGAGTGCATGAGCTAAAAGTAGCCCCTAAGCATTTCTGATGTGACCCAAAAAGCAAAAACAAAAACAAACTACCAAAAAAAAAAAAAAACTCAAAACACTGTAATGAACATGAAGCCAACAGGCTTAAGTCAAAACAAGGAGGTCAGAATCGGGTCGCATTTCATCTTGGGCCCTGGAAATGAGTTGTCTGAACATCTGAAACCCAGTCCAGAGCTTTCCTGCCGGTGCTTGGGATTTTCCCAGTTTTTTTCCCTCTCCTGGTCTGGGACTCCTCTGGTTTAACCCCTCTTTGGGTTACAGATTTGTTCCAGATCTTCTTGTTTACTGATCTACTTGAACCTCCTCCTCCTGTTAGGCCCTTGGCTCAGCTTCCTGGCAATGACCGTGCTCTGGCTCTGTGCTCGACGCTGTGGCAAGGGCGCTCGTGCCGTGGCTGCTCCTGTAAGCCACGCTGGCTCAGCTGGTCAAGTTTCCTCAGGTGGAGGTGTTGGGGGCACACTACCAGTGTTTCTCTCATCGGTGTTGCCCGGAGTCCAAAATGAGGTCATGCAAATGGAGAACAACTCTAGAGTGTTCTCCTTTTGTCAAAGTTAGCCACTGTGGGCTGTGTCCTGTGGATTGCTGAGGGGAAGGCGCAGATACCATTTCCACAGAGTTGTAGTAGAGGCAAGAGAGGTCTACTTTGAAGGAGCTTTTAATGTGGGTGACATATGATTTGAATAGACTTTTAGGCTCTTTGAAAAATTTGTTTTGTTTTTGTATTTTGGGCCAGTGTTGCTCAGGTGTTTCTCCTGGCTCTGCTCTCAGGAATTACTCCTGACAGTGCTTGGGGGACCATATGGGATGCCGGGGATTGAACCCGGGTAGACCTCATGTAAGGCAAATGCCTGATCCGCTGGACTATCTCCAGTGCTAGGCTCTTCTCTTGTGACAAAAATGTTCTGTCCTTGGGGCTGGAGAGATAGCACAGCAGGTAGGGCGTTTGCCTTGCATGCATCTGTCTCAGGTTCAATTCCCAGCATCCCATATGGTCCCCTGAGCACCACCAGGAGTAATTCCTGAGTGCAGAGCCGGGAGTAACCCTTGTGCATCGTCGGGTGTGACCCAAAAAGGAAAAAAAACGTTCTGTCCTTTTCATCAGTCATTAATTCACTTAGCAGAGTTTCTCAAATGGGAATGATTTTACCACCCTCCTAGGAACTTTCTGCTAGGTCTGGAGGCATTGTAGTGTCACAGCTGGGATGGTGCCACTCAGTGGTGAGAGGGCTGGGGTGCTGTTAAACTTCCTATAGAGAAAAGGCCAGTTTCCCATAGCAGGGTAATACTGTGAGTCTAAAATGCCAATAAGACTGAGGTTGAAAATCCTTGAGTGTGTGTGTGTGCAACCCACATTTTTCTAAAAATCTTCCTTGACCTAGTATTTATCATTATTATTAATAGCAGACATTCATCATGTGCTTAATATGTCCAAGGCTATTTGGTAAGCACTTCATGAATTATGTCACTTAATCATAAAAAATGCTATAGAGTATTATTATTTGCTTTGTTGTTCAAATGTAGAAACAATTTCAGTGGTGTTGTAAAACTTGCCAGGTGTCACCAGATTGAAAGTACAGTGGCTAAGGTGCTCTGCAAGTAGCCAAGCCTGATTTGATCCCAGGCATCATCTGTGACTCTCCAGTGCCAACAGGTGTGATTCTTGAGCACAAGGCCAGGAGTAAGTCCTGAGCACCACTGGATGTGGCCCAAAAATGAAGGAAGGAAGGGAGGGAGGGAGGGAGGGAGAGGGAGGGAGGGAGGGAGGAAGGAAGGAAGGAAGGAAGGAAGGAAGGAAGGAAGGAAGGAAGGAAGGAAAACTTGCTAGGGGCCAGAGAGAGTACAGGGATTAAGGCACTTGTCTCATAAGCAGCCTACTTGGGTTTCAGCCCCAGAACTTCATAAGGTCCCCCAAGCACCTGCAGGAATGACCCCTGAGTGCAGAGCAAGAGTAAACCCTGAGCATTGCTGGTTGTGATATCCTCTTCACATTCCTCACACTCGCAACCACAAAAAACAAACAAACAAAAGAAATGAAAGAAATTTGCCCAAGATGTCAATAGTTATTGGATGGGCAGGGAACTGAAACTGGAAGCTTGTGCCTGCCCGTTAGAAGCACAGACAGCATTTCTAAAGGGGAGGCCAGTACCCCCCCCACCTCACCCTTCTTCAGCTCATCCTTAGAAATCGCCTTCCTGACAGACTAGCTCAGCTCTCTACTGGTTAGAAAGAGACTGCTGGGGAAAGCTGGTGGGGAAAGGGGGGTTGTTATGACAGTGCTTAATTCACCCCAAATTTGTGGAATTTTTTGAAGTGTCAGATATCGAACAGAGTGTTTCACATATATGAGGCATGTGTTCTACAACCTTGAACTACATTTCCTACAGTGGGTAGAGAATTTGAGGATTAAAACATCAATAGCTAATGGTCCCCTGAGTCCCACCAGGATTGATCCTTGAGCACAGAGCCAGGAGTAGATTCTGAGCACTGCCAGGTGTGGCCCCCAAACAAACAAAAATAAAAAAAAAATCCATGTGTAGTTTATGATTGATAATTCTTCTACAAGGGTGCGTAGCTGGCATGCATATTAATCTGATCCAGTTAAACAGAATCAACCCAAACTTTAGGTTATCTCTCATGCTAGGATGGAGTAAACCATGGTGCTGTCAATTGCTGAGAGGAGATATTTGGTTCTTCTGTGCTTAGCTTTTGGTATCTTCTTACATTTGGACTTTTTATTATTTTACACTACTGCTTTACTAAGGACTTCTGGGCTATTTCGAATAGAATTTTAGAATAAAACTGCACCTTGGGTCATTTTGGAGTTTTCCAAATTCAAAGCAGGGATACCCCACCCCACCCCAAGGTGCTGTCCATATCTTGACTTGCATTACAGTACCTGGCCAGTTTAGACTGTAATTTGATCTAGTTCCTTAACCCTATAATCTAACCGATAGAAGGAAATCGAACACCGGGTCTGCCCATGTGATAGGGTGGAATTCTTCTGTCTTCTCACCTGCGGACAACAGGCCTGTGCCACCCAGAAGAATGAAAAGGTAACTCAGAATATGTGGGGTCCTTACAGCCCAAGTGGATATCATTGCGAGGAAGAGGAAGTATGGGCCCCACAAATCACAGGTCAGTGTGAAGTGACGTGCTGTTTCTGAAATGACTTGCTCGGAGAAATAAATTATGTGTGGAGCTATGGATTTCGCTGTTGCATTGTGAGGACTTTGAGCCATGTGCGGGATAAAGAGATCTGTAACAGGCTAAGAGGTTAAAGAAAATCCCCAGGAATTATGTCTGTTTAATGGAGCAAAAACACCACTGTACTGAGCGCCAGAGCTGGGTTAACTATCAAGGGTGTTTCTTTTTTTAAAATTTTGTTTGTTTGTTTTTTGGGTCACACCTGGTGATGCGCGGGGGTTACTTCTGGCTCTGCACTCAGGAATTACTCCTGGCAGTGCCCCAGGGACCATAGATGAGTTGCTGGGGAATGAACCTGGGTTGACCATGTGCAAGGCAAATGCCCTATTCACTGTACTATTGCTCCAGCCCAGGGATGTTGTTTTTATTTTAAAAAATAATCTCTATAGTATGAGCTCTATAGTATCAAAAGAGAAGGTTGCCATATAAAGAATTTTATATGGGTTTTTCCTTTCTCCCCCCCTCCCCTTTTTTGGGTCCCGCTCAATTTGATTATTTGTGTATTATTTTCCTCCTCTGTAGTCTTTAGGGCTTACCATCACCATTTCATCAATCACTTCACTGAATCCCTGGGGTATGGCTTATGGATGTTTTTTTGTTTTGTTGTTTTCTTCCTTTTGTTCTTTGAAAGTTATGGAAAGGGAGGGGGTTAAGGCTCTTGCCTCGCAGTGCTGCTGAAGCTCATTCAATCCTCCGCCCCCCCCCACCCAATCTGGGGAACCCCCAGGCACCACCAGTGTTCATTCCTAACTCCAGAGTCAGGAATAGCCCCTGAGCACTGCAGAGAATGATTCAAAGTTCCCCTCAAATCCTGACCCCCAAGATAAAAAGTATGCAAAGGTTAACTTCTATAAATTAGATATCTTAAACTGAAATTTTAGAGCAGCTGCTGTTGTCTGCCTTAACCCACTCTCTGCATTTTAATTTATGTATTTCCACTCAACAGACCAAAAAGTGAAGCTGATTTTAAGTAATAAAGGTTGAAACAAATCACAAAGTAAGAGAGCAGTTAAGCTGCCATTTGAATGCAGGTTGGTTGATACTGAGGTTTACACGATTAATCCTCATCTGTGCTGGGAACTCTTCTTGGGCCTGGGGTTTGGTCAAAGACTGTGGTTCATTGAGACAATGGAATAAAGAAGTGAAAAAATAGGGTGGGGCAAAGGAGTGGAACTTTCCTCCAGGAGGTCACTGGGTATCAATTTTCTTCTAATTTTTCTCAGCCAGGTATCAAGCAGCAGCTGTAAAAAGTGACAAAGTATTTTAGAGAAACTGTTCTCACTTTCCAGATAGAAAATACAATGTTTTATGACTTGCTTTTTTGGTGGGGATGGGGGTAAAGCCACACTGGACAGTGCTCAGGGCTCTGGGTAAGTGCTCAGGGCTAACTTTTGGTGGTACTCAGGGCTTCTGGTACCACTCTATGCCCTGTACTACCTCTCTGGCCCAAATTTCACTTTTAAGAGCACACTTGTAAAAAACAATTTCTTAGTATTACAGATCATACGTTTATTTTAGGTAGAATTTCTTATCTTGTCCCTTTCCCATTAAAAGACATAGAGGAGCTTAATTAGGAGGCTTTATTACTAGCTATGTAGTATTCATTTGGTTTAAGGCGTATTATTTAGGGTTGGATAGATAGTACAGCAGGTAGGGCACTTGCCTTGCATGTGGCTGACCTGGGTTCTGTCCCTGCCACCAATATGGTTCCTCAAATGCAAAACCAGGAACAAGCTCCAATCACCACCAAACATGGCCCAAAAGTCAACAAAAAACCTCCCCCCTAAAATTAAAAAACACTACAAAGAGTTATTTAACAGAATTTTTAAAATGTAAGATTAACTAACCAAGAGAAACTGCCAATACTTCTACCCAAGGTTAGAGCCTTTCCAATTTTTACTTTGTTTTCTATCCTGGAATTTCTTCTCATTCGGCTTTTGCTGCAGTCACATCTCAACCCAATCAAGTACAAGTATTACCTTGTTTTTTTTTGTTTGTTCGTTTGTTTGGGCCAAATCCAGCTTATTCAGGGCTTATGCCCACGTAGCCCTGCACTCTAGAGATCACTCCTGGCAGGGATCTGGGGCTCATCTATATGGTGCTGGGGATTGAACCCAGGTGGGCCATGAGCGAGCAAGTATCCCACCTGCTGCACTCACTCTCTCTCTCTCTCTCTCTCTCTCTCTCTCTCTCTCTCTCTCTCTCTACCTTCTTATATAACAAAGTTGTTGTAATCCATGCAAAGTGCTCCTTAGAGTTGGGAACATGTAAAGCACAGCATTTCAAAATCTAGTGTGGCTGGCAGGGATGGAATGAGATGCCTTCATTGCACATCTTAGTATGGGAAGCACCCCCAAAACAAGAGCAGATACGTTTCTGTGGCAATACTGGGAAGGAATGACAGTGTGACAAAATTACCTATAAGACAGTTCTTGATCAAAGAGAGTTTGGGCAACTAGAGATGGAGGAAAAGGCATTTTAGGCTCCTAGCCCTTCCCAGTAGCAGCAGCAGTTCTGACAGGTCTGAGTGAGAAAGGCCGTAACATGCCCAGGAAGAAGAGACAGACAGGCCTGGTGGGGAGGAGGACAGGGAGAAAGTCAGATATGGGTTCAGATAGGAAGAAAGGTTATGGGAGACAGCTGACCAAGGGTCTCAAATCCACGCTGGTGAATGTATGGGGCTGGAGTGATAGTACAGTGGGTAGGCATTTGCCTTGCATGTGACTTATGTTCAATCTCTGGTACCTCATCTGGTCCCCTAAACCTTGCCAGGAGTTATCCCTGAGTGCAGAGCTGGGAGTAATTCCTGAGCAACATTGGGAGTGGCCCCCTAAAACCCAAATCATGTTCATCAATGTAGATTCTTGTCTTGTTGGCATACTTATTATTAAAACAATAATCCAGACCTGCTTTACCTGGCCAGGCCCACAAGTTCTCTTAATATAAGCCCCTTCCCTACTGCTCTTGTTTATTTGTTTAAGTAAATGTTATTTTATTTTTATAAAGTTGTTCACATTAATGACATTCAATACTCCAACACCTATCCTACCACCATATTTTGAATTATTCCACCCTAATCCCCAAAGGGGCTGGAGCAATAGCACAGTGGGTAGGACATTTGCCTTGCACACAGCCAACATGGCCGACCCGAGTTCGATTCCTCCGCCCCTCTCGGAGAACCCGGCAAGCTACCAAGAGTATCTCGCCTGCACGGCAGAGCCTGGCAAGCTCCCCGTGACGTATTCGATCTGCCAAACACAGTAACAAGTGTCACAATGGAGACATTACTGGGACTGCTTGAGCAAATCGATGAACGGGAGGACAGTGACAGTGACAATCCCCAAAGCCTGCCCCCAAAGAAGGACCTAAATAATTCATTTTGTATTGCTTGTTATGAATAATCCGCTAAAAATGATCAAAAAAGTTTCAAGGAAAGAAGTTTAGAGGAAAGTGTGTGAAGATTGTTGTATCGCCAGTAAGCCTTTGTATAGAGTATGACATGTCCAGGAATTCTAAGATTTTAAGTAGGGTGATACAGCTAGAATTAAAGTTTTAAGTGGATGGTGACTCTGGGGTCCAGAGACATCTCTGCAGCTTGTTGCTCTCTTCCTCTTCCGAGGTTTATTTGTGAGTTTCTGGATCACGTCCATTAGTGAGCTTATATGGTGCCAGAGGCAGTTCATGGTCATGGCTGACAGGCTACCAGAAACACAGGAAGATGAGGGGAGGTTGCCCATCCCCAACTCCATGTGAGCCTGGAGATTTCAGTCACAAGTCCCGCATACCTGGGTTTTTCAGCAGGTTCTCTCACGGATGAAGCTCGTCCCGTCCCGCGGAGATGGGCCGAATGCTGCTCTTATTTCTTATCACTTTCCCCTTAATTCCTTCTGCTCCATCTGTTTTGATCTTCAATGGCCTGAAGGATGCTCACATCTCACTGACTGACATTTGATGTTTCCTCTGCCTGGAAAAAAATTTTTTTCTTAAATATCTGTAGAGTGCACTCCTGTGTCTCCATTAGGCCTCTGCTGAAAGAACACTTTTTTAGAGAGCTTTCTGAATCCCTCCTTACCAAGCATCTATAAACCCAACTTTATCCTTTTTTATGACACTTATTACCTTCTGATGTATAATTTGTTTACTTTTCCTCTGTCCTCTTTCTCTCTCCTCTACCCAAAATGTAAGTGCTCCCAGACCTAGACCATTTTTTAAAAAAATTTTTTTATTAGTGAAACACCATGAGGTATAGTTGTGGACTTACAAGTTTTTGTGCTTGGGTCTCAGTTATGCAATGATCAAGTACCCATTCTTCCACCAGTGCCCATTCTTCATCACCAATAATCTCAGTATCCCTCTCATCCCAGACCTAGACTTTTGATCTCTTTTGTTCAATTATATTTCCAGCTTAAGAACAATGCCAAGAAGATGCTCAAAACACCCTTCATCAATTAATAATTTAATTAAAAATTTAATTATAGTATCCAAAAAGCTAAGATGCTTTCCATTCATCCTACTATAATTTTCTTCCCTTGAAAGTCTGCATGTGAGACTCACCTGAAGTGTTTGTTAAAAACTGCAGATTCCAGCCTGGAGAGACAGTGCAGGGGTTAAAGATCTTGCCTTGCATGCAGCTAACCTCAATTTATTTTTATTTAATTTATTTTTTATTGAATCACCATGTCACTGTGAGATACAGTTACAAAGATCTCATGATTCAGTTTCAGTCATACAATGTTCCAACACCCATCCCTCCACCAGTGTGCATTTCCCACCACCAATATTCCCTGTATCCTTCCTGCTATTGCCCCTGCCAGCCTACCTCTGTGGAAGTCACTTTTATTCTCTCTCTCTCTCTCTCTCTCTCTCTCTTTCTCTCTCTCTCTTGCCTTCTGGGCATTATCCTTTGCAATACAGATACTGAAAGGCCATCACATTCAGTCATTTACCCACTTAGTTGACCTCAGTTTAATCCCTGGTACTGTGTATGGTCTCCTGAGCACCTCCAGAAGTGGACTCTGAGCACAGAGCCAGAGTCAGGAGTAGTTTCTGAGCATGGTCAGGTATGACCGGAACACTGCACCAACCACCCTCACCACACACACACATGAAAAAGTAGAAAAATAAATGTAAATGCCAGTGTTCTTCAGATAATCAGATCACAGATCATCCTGTTATTCGTCGATTGCCTCGAGCAGGCCCCAGTAACGTCTCCTTCATCCTAGCCCTGAGATTATATTCAAGGCTCTTTAGGAGAATGAGACCCATCATTGTTACTGGTATTTGGCATATTGGGTACGCCACGGGGAGTTTGCCAGACTCCAGATAATAGTTATGTAGATAACTCTCAGATCACTGTTTTAAAAACATTCATGTCTGATCATTATGGTTTGGGTTATGATATAGCTGGTTACAGACAATAAACTCAACCAGGCTCAAAGGAAAAGTAGTTAGTGGTTTATCAATCACAACAATGTCCTGTTGTGACTCTTTCTTCATGTCATAGTAGATCCAGGGATGCCACCAAGTCCTATTTCTCTTCATCTCTCTGTTCTACCCTTCATACGTTGTCTTTATCCTTGTGTTTCACTTGGTGACAGTTAAAACACTTTTTAAAATATGTAGTCATGGGGGTTGAATCTCGGGCCTCACACTTGCAGGATAAGTACACTGCTGGTGAGCCACTCCCCTCTCTGCCCCACATGTGGTGGTGATTTTCAGAGAAGGAATGAGCTTTTCAAAATTTCTCTGGTTGAGTTTGAGATTCATCCCTTCTATCCAGCACAGGCTGTGTCTGCTCTTAGTCACTGGGATGCTTGGCGCGCAGGCTATGCTGACCTTGATAGCCAGAGTCACTTCTAGAGTTAAGTAGGGAGTGCTGAGGTTAGCGATAGCATGACCACGTTTTTGAGGGGTGTTGATGAGTAAATGTCTCGAAAGAAAATTCAGGTGTGAGGCTGAAGGGATGGTACAGTGGGTAGGGCATTTTCCTTGCACATGCCCAACCCAGGTTCGATCCCCAGAATCCCATATATGGTCCACCGAGTACTGTCAGGAACAATTCTTGAGTCAGGAGTCAAGAATTAATTCAGAGCCACGAGTAACCCCTGAGCATCTCTGGGTGTGAACCAAAAAGTGAAAGAGTGAAAGAAAGGAAGGAAGAAAGGAAGAAAGAAAGTTCAGGTGAGGGCTGGAGAGTACAGTGGTAGGACACGTACCTTGCATGTAGCTCACTCAGGTTCTGTCCTCAGCATCCCATATGGTCTCCTGAGCAGTGCAGCACTGCCAAGAGTGATCCCTGAGCACAGGGCAGGATTAAGCCCTGAGCATTGCCAGGTGTTTCCCCTGCTCCCTCACACAAAGTAAATTCAGGTGCTATAGGAGGATGAAGGGAGAACTTGATACTGGAAGTACTAGAGGGGGCAGCCCACAGAGACTAGCTGCAGGCTTTCTCCTGTTCTGTCCCCAAGAGTACTCCTGATTGGAGCATAGTAGCATGGGATGATTTCAAATCTCAGTTGCTCAGGATTTGCGAACATTCCTATGTGTAGTTATTTCAAGCAGTTCTGATTTTCCATAAATCTACCGAGTCCTACTCCTTCTCGCAAATGATTTCAACTTTGAATATATAAAGAAAATAGAGGCAATTAAACAAGTAAATTATTTTTACCACTGATTCTTCCTATTCAAAATGTATGAGTCTGGGGCTGGAGCAATAGTACAGCAGGTAGGGCATTTGTCTTGCAAACGATTCCCAGCATCCCATATGGCCCCCGGAGCACTGCCAGGAATAATTCCTGAGTGCATGAGCCAGGAGTAACTTCTGTGCAATGCCAGGTGTGACCCAAAAAGCAAAAAAGCAAACTCAAAAAAACAAACAAACAAACCCCCCCCAAAACCAAAATGTATGAGTCTGGGGCTGGAGGAGCAGTAGGGCAGCACACAGCCCACCTGGGACTGATCCCCGGAACCCCATATGCTTCCAGGAGCCCACCAGGAATAAGCCTTGAACTCAGAACCAGGACAGAGGCTTGAGTACTGCTCAGCGTGGTCCCCAGTCTCCCTGAAATAAAACAAACACACACATACACACAAACACCCCACATAAACAACAACAAAAAAGCATATGGGTCTGGAGCGAGAGTATAGTGGATAAGGTGTTTTCCTTGCATGTGGCTGATCCATGTTTAATCCCAGCACCCCTCCATCCCTTGAGTCCTACCAGGAGTGAATCTTTTTTTTTTTTAAATGTAGGAGTACTGTTATTTATTCAGCCACCGATTAGCTGTTGAATTGTGCATGAACTCCACCTTACTTTTTTTTCATTTTTTATAATTTTATTTATTGAATCACCGTGAGAGCAGTTACAAAGTTTTCAGGTCTAAGTCTCGGTCATAAATGAAACTTCCGCACCTTCACCAGTGCCCATTCTCCACCCCCAACAACCCAGTATACCCCCATCCCACACCCTACCCCTACCTGTGGGGCAGATGATTTCTACATTACTCTCTCTCTACTTTGATCACATTCAATATTTTGACACCAGACCCGCCATTATTATTTTAGATTTTACCCCAACACTCAGATCTGCTGAAAAGGCAACAGTAGACAATTTGCTCTCTATTGCTGGTTATGAATAACATATGATGTCGCGTGGCTGCAGTAGTGGTCGTGCGATTTTGAAATTCCAAAATTTTAACACTTAAATCTGGAGGGATTTCTGCCAAAACCTGCTGGGTTCCGAGATTTGCTCCTGAGTCTCTGGGATCATGGCTGTTAAGCAGCTTGATCAGGAGCCAGAAAGGCCGTTCATGGGTGATGACTTGGGGTCTCGTTGGGGTGGGGGGGGACTGGACCGGCTCCACCCCCATCCTGTGAGGACCAAAATGTCTCATCACTGTGAGCCCAAACCTGACTGTCCGATGGCGGCCACCGAGCCGCCTGGGGAAAGCAGGTGGAGGGACAACACCCATTCCCCCCTGGGGTGGCCCGGCGATAGTAACCTCCTGCGGGTTCCGAATGCATTTCTGCCAAAAGCCGCTGGATTTTGAGATTTTTTTGAGTCTCTGAGATCATGGCCATTAAGCAGTTTGATCAGGAGCCAGAGAGGCTGTTCGTGGGCGTTAACTTGGGGTCTCATTGGGGTGGGGAGGACAGGACCGGCTCCATCCCCATCTTGTGAGGCCCTACGTGTCTTGTCACTGCGGGCCCAAACCTGACTGTCCAGTGGCCTCTGGAGTATGGCGGCCAGGGGGAACAGGCCAAGGCACAAAACCTATTCCCACCTGGGTTGGCCCAGCACCGGTAACTTACTGCAGGGAACAGACGCATTTCTGCCAAAAGCTGCTGGGTTTCTAGATTTGTTTCTGAGTCTCTGGGATCACGGCCATTAAGCAGCTTGATCAGGAGCCAGAGAGGCCGTTCGTGGACGATGACTTGGGGTCTCGTTGGGATGGTGAGGACAGGACCGGCTCCACCCCCATCCCATGAGGCCCAACATGTCTCGTCACTGTGGGCCCAAGTCTGACTGTCGAATGGCTTCTGGAGGACGGTGGCCACCAAGCCACCATGGGGGAGCAGGCGGAGGGACAGCACCCTTTCACCCCTGGGGTGGCCCGGCGACAGTAACCTACTGTGGGTCTGGACGCATTTCTGCCAAAAGTCACTGGGTTTTGAGATTTGTTTCTGAGTCTCTGGAATCATGGCCGTTAAGCAGCTTGATCAGGAGCTAGAGAGGCAGTTCGTGGGCAATGACTTGGGGTCTCGTTGGGGTGGGGAGGACAGGACCGGCTCTACCCCCATCCTGTGAGGCCCAAAATGTCTCGTCAATGCGGGCCCAAACCTGACTGTCCAGTGGCCCCTGGAGGATGGCGGCCACCGGGCCGCCAGGGAGAACAGGCCAAGGCACAAAACCTATTCCCACCTGGGTTAGCCCAGTACCAGTAACCTACTGCAGGGATTGGACGCATTTCAGCCAAAAGCCACTGGGTTTCGAGATTTGTTTCTGAGTCTCTGGGATCATGGCCGTTAAGCAGTTCAATCAGGAACCAGAAAGGCCATGCCTCCAATTATATAGCTGAACCGGAGGTGGTTTGTGGGTGTGTCTCCCACATACCTAACTTTTGGCCATTTACTTTCTTGGTAAACTTTGCCCTAAATTTTTGGGATTTGGCCAAAGGCACAGCAGCAATTTTGGGGGGTATCTGGAAGTCTGAAGGCGTCATCAGGCTGCTGATGCACTTGTCTCACAGGTACAGATTGACCTGCTGGCAGCACCATACCCCCAGGAATGATTCTTGAGTGAAGAACCAGGAATAATCCCCATACACTGGCAATCTGACCCAGAAACTAAACACAAACAAAGACCCTTCTATATATTTCATCTTACTCCTATATATTCCCCAGTCATCTTAGAGTTGGGGTTGACAAACCCCATAGACTGTGGCCTGACATGTGTTTTGAAGTACGAGACTTTTGTGGATATGTTGCTAGGGATTGAATCCAGGGTCTCAGACATTAATGTGAGCACTCTATCGCTGAGCTACCTTCTGAACCTGTCATATGCTTTTTCAAATAAAATTTTATTTAAAACAACCATGGTGGGGTGGAGCAATAGCACAGCAGGTAGGGTGTTTGCTTTGCACGAGGCCAACCCAGGTTCGATTCCCAGCGTCCCGTATGGTCCCCAGAGCACCTCCGGCAGTAATTCCTGAGTGCAGAGCCAGGAGTAACCCCTGTGCATTGCCCGGTGTGATTCCTCCCCCACCAAAAAAAACCACAACCATGTCCATCTGTTATATTTGGACAATGGTTCCCTTTGTGATCCAAATACAGAGTTGTAGTTTCAACAGACATTGTCACTGTCACTGTCATTCTGTTGTACATTGATTTGCTCAGGCAGGCACCAGTAATGTCTCCATTTGTCCCTGTCACGTGTTAGTGTAGCCCGATGGCCTATTCAGGGCTCTTTCAGGGTCAGGGGAATGAGAACCATCATTGTTACTGCTTTTGGCATATCGAATACACCACGGGTAGCTTGCCTGGCTCTGCCGTGCGGGCGGGATACTCTCAGTAGCTTACCGGGCTCTCCTAGAGGGTGGAGGCTTATGGGGCAGCCTCTAATCACCTTTACAGGTGTTTCAACTCAGAAATATATGTGGGCAGGATGCTTTTGGTAGCCTGCAGGGTTCTCTGAGAGCAAGAACTAGACAATAAGAGGTCGTGTGGTAGCAAATGCTTCTGGGAGCTTGGTTTTATAGTCTCTGGGTCTTGGCCATTGAAGGGATTACTCGGCGCCAGAGCCAGTTGGGTGTAACTGCCTAGCTACTGGAAGATGGGGCATCTGGGTGGAGGAGGCTCAGTCCCGATCCAAGCAGGCTTGGAGATCTCAGCCCTGGGTTCCACACACATGGGTTCCTCTGCTGGTTCCTTTATGCGTGAGGTTCATCTGAGAGTGTTGAGAGTGATCTTAGCACTATGAACAGAAACACTATGAACCAAAAAACTTAAAATGCTTGATCCAATCAGGCTCTTTAAGATTCTGGTTTCAGAATAAGGAGGGATTCTCACATGAGCAGGGCTCATTTTTCTCTTTCTTAATCTTGTTCACTTCAATCTTTCAGATCATTTAGGCTTTCCCCTTCCCCTCAGTCTAACTACACCACTTTTTTCCCTCCCTCAATCAACAAGTGCATTCTGAGATATCAACTTCTTAAAAAAATGACAATAACAAAATTGTCTTTCTAGAATTTTTTGTGGCAAGGAGTTTGGGGGCACACCTGGAAGTTCCCAGGGCTTACTCCTGACTCTGTGTTCAGGAATCATCCCTGCTGGTGCTTGGGGACCATATACGGTGCCAGGAATCAAACCAGTGTCAGTTGCATGCAAGGAAAATGTCCTATCCACTGTACTATTTCTCCAGTTCTCATAGTTTAAAATAGTAGTTATAACAGTTTTTACTGAGAAGATGACCTTTGAGCAAAGATGTACAGGATATGAGTGAGTGAGTCCTTGACAGAGGAAACCAGGGCAAGCTCCTGAGGTGGGAATGTGCTGGAATGTTCAAGAACTCTGAGCACCAATGGTGCTGAGTGAAAAGGAATAAAGGGCAGAGTAATAAGAGAGGGGGTTATAGGAATAATGAGAAGTTATGTCACTTAAACATAAATAATTGTAACTATCTTGAAGGTAGTTCAAAATTTGAAGGAATTTTGCTTCTTCACTGAATGAATTTAAAAAAACTCAGTTTTTTACAGTTCGGATTCAGGAAATGATTTGATCATATTTTCAAGAGATCTCTCTGGTTTTTCTAGACCATATTTGACAAGGACAGAGTAAGGAAAGCAGATAAGATAGTTACAATTATTTTGAGATACTGCAGTCTTAAATGTGGTACACTAGCGGAGAGTTCTTCTAGCTCTGAATCCATTTGCAGGTAGATTTTAGGAATCATTCCTGGTGGAACTTTGTGGGGGTGCATCTCGGGTGCCTGGGATCCAAACCAGATTGACCACATGCAAAGCAAGCACCTTACCTGCTATACTATCTCTCTGTCCCCTGAGCTGCTCTGATTTTAAGAGGTTGAGAAAAAGATGAGGAAGAGTCTAGTTTCAGTTTTAAAAAACAGACTGGCAATAGTACAGTGGGTAGGGCATTTGCCTTGCACGCGGCAGACCCGGGTTCGATACCCAACAGTCCATATGGTTCCCTGAGCACTGCCAGGAGTAATTCCTGAGTGCAGAGCCAGGAGTAACCCCTGTGCATTGCCAGGTGTGACCCAAAAAGTCAATCTATCTATCTATCTATCTATCTACCTATCTATCTATCTATCTATCTATCTATCTAACGAGACATAATGGGAACCAGGAGATATAGAAGCCAATTAAAGAAAGTGATTCAAGAAGTCAATAAAGGATACAGTTCAATGTTACTTATAAGTCAAGAATGGGGATTGAAAATGAACTGATTTAACATTATATGTTACCAGTAACCCTGGTAAGAACAGTATTGATGGAGTGGTCAGTACAGAGCAGTCATGGATGCTGAGCGCCTCTCCTGTGTGTTGCTGTGGTGATTTACCACAACAAAACCAATCACTCAGCACCTTTAACTTCTCTCACAGCAGACTTTGTCACAAATAGCAAAACAGAGATGGAGGTTTGTCCAGGTATCAAGCTTATCCTCGATAATCCCAAACAAAGGGCTCCTTGGTCTTTTTATTAGGCACAACCTCTATTTCCCTCTTCCCTCTTCTCACGCGCACCATTCTACACCATTCGTAATGAGTTAGTGAAAGAACAAAGGACAAACTATTAGTGCAGTTGCGGGCATGGGTATATGGATTGATAAGCAACAGCCCTGAGACTTGGGAACGTTCTGTTCTTCCTGGCAGAAGTTCCTGCCAGGTTGTCTGTGTTACAGCCCTTGTAAATCTGTCTAGACCCGCATCCCTAGCAGAGCACTTCCTGCTTACGTCAGTGCTTTCCCCCTTACGCTTTCTTAACTCGGAATATGAATTTTAAGGCCTGAATTTATGGGGTGATTTCTGACATGCTTTCTCTGTGTATCTTCCATATGACTGTTCTTGATTTGTATCTCTTAATAGTAAATTGCCTTCCCTAGGCCTGAGATATTCCAATAAATGATTGGACCTGGGGACCTTGATTTATTGCCAGTTGTCCAAAGTACAAATGGCAAACTGTGACTTCTGACAGGCATCTGAGCGAGATGGGAAGAATCTGTGGGACAGCTGTCTGGGGTCTGTGCATGCTGACAGTATCAAACCAAAATGAATTGTAGAATTTCCAATTCTGTTGGTATAGACTGAATGGAAAAATGGTATGTTATGGTTCTTCCCTCCCAAGCCTACAACTACTCATGGTGTTTAAGCGTTGTGGGTAAAAACATTAAAGAACTATAAAAACGACTTTTAATAATAAAAATGTGTTTTTTGCCTTCTGAAGGAATCCCATTATGAACAGTGCCTGATAAACAAAAACCTGATAAAACAAAAGTCTGATTTCAATTGTTCATGATTTCTAATCACGTTAAAGTCTAGGAAATGATCAAGTATACAGCAATTAAACCCTAGTGATTTTCCTTTTGGAATTCCCTGGATGTTAGTTATTTTTTAGAATCTGTGATGGAGAGAGATGATTTTATGATCAAAGGTCCCTTGAGAACCAATGATTTGTCCTTATGCGATATATCCAGTGACTATTAAAATATGAGACTTCTCTCTTTAACTCCCAGAGAACTTAGAAATGTATTCTTGGATATCTTATGAATTAGAAGTTTTTAGTAAAAGGTCAAGTGTTTTAGTATGGATTCACAGCTATAAAGTAGAAATGAAAGTAAGCATAAAGTTCTGTATGTAATAGTTGATAGTCATGATGAAACGCATTATCGTCTACTCTTACAACATCACCCCATTCTGTAAAAATAATGATGATTTCTTAGAACTTAAAAAAATCCACAAAAAACTAGAAACATTAAACTTCTATATTTATTTATTTATTTTTGTTTTGGAACTTCACCCAGTGGTGCTCGGGGCTTTCTCCTGGCTCTGCACGCAGGGATCACA
This sequence comes from Sorex fumeus, assembly GCF_029834395.1. Taxonomy (NCBI): domain Eukaryota; kingdom Metazoa; phylum Chordata; class Mammalia; order Eulipotyphla; family Soricidae; genus Sorex; species Sorex fumeus. The sequence continues at coordinate 31,591,716 of NW_026606188.1, forward strand.
CGTGGCCTGGGCCAGCTCAGGGGACCGTATATGGTGCAAGGGATCACACCTGGTCAACCACATCCAAGACAAGCATTTGACTCACTGTTTCTCGGTGATCCAAAATGCTAAACTTCACCATCATTTGAGAACATGCTCTTTAAAGTTGTAGAGAATTTGACACCCAAGTTCAGTTCCAATTCTATTATCATTTCTAGGTCTCAGGGTGTCACTTTTGGTGCCTTTTGAGAAGAGTAAATCTACCTGGATCAATTAAGGACCCAAGATAAACTGAGTCAGGTATTATGTTTTCCTAAAATGAAGGCAGTGTCTGTTCCACAGTCTATTTAACTTTTAAAAAATTTATCTTTTAATTTTGGGGGTTTAAGGTTCACACCTGGCAGGGTTTAGGGGCTGTTTCTGACTCTGTGATAAAGAGTGACTCCCGGCAGCACTAGAAGGGCACCATATATAATGCTGAGATTCACACTAGGGCCAGCTGCATGTATGGCAAACACCTTACCTCCTGGCCCAGAAGTTCTTTTTCAAACAGTGAAGCAATAAGGGATTACCTCTTCCTTAACTCACATCTTAGGATATTGACATTCCTCTTGGCGAATTCTGCTTTTCTTCAGCACTCATTCCATTGGACTCTCTTTTACTTAAAACATAAAAGTTTATATTTGAAACATATGTTTATATGTTGTCTACTATGGACTGCACACTGTTCTAATCACTTTACAAACTAAAGTGTCCCTGGTAATGAGAGACTATTGTTACCATCATTTGATTTTTTAAAAATTGCATTACTGTACCACATGCTTTATTACATTTTATTCCCATTGTATGAACTAGGAAATGGAGTCATGGAAAGGATAGCAATTTTTTCAAGTTCCCAATGATATTAAGTAGAGGGTCTGAAACTTGGAATCAGTGAGTGCATTTTTGTCATTATTTTAAAATTGTTTATTGGGAGTGGGGAAATAGTAAATCACTTGCCTTGCATGTGGCCCAGGCTTGATCTCCAGAACCCCATGCATTCCCCCAAACACAAGGTAATCCCTGAGCATAGAGCCAGAAGTATGCCTTGAGCAGGTGTGGTCCCCAATACTCCCCCCCAAAAGAATGACTTTTCATACTCTATGAACATTATAGATAACATAAAATAATAACCATTATTACTAATTACCCATATTTGTAGTTATCTTCTAACTCACATCTTTACCTACTATTATCTTTGTTACTGAAAATATTTTATAAAATATGACTCATATATTCTACTTTTTAATATTTTATGTTTGTTACTAAATTACCTACAATTGATTTTTCTTTTAGTCATCATGATTTACAATTTTATTAGACTCTCGCTGAATACAACAACCCAACCCCACATCCCCCCATCAAAGTGTCTTTCCCCTCTACCACTATCTCTTTTGCTTCCTATCCCCTTATTTTGATTACCTAGCCTCTCTTCCTTCAGTTCCAGACTCTTCCTGTGCCCTCCTCCTTCCCACCTCTCCTGCAGCCCTGCTCCTTTTTCAATCTGATTCTGTCCAGCTAACTTCTATTTAACCTCGATATCTAGGATTTTGCTGGAAATGCTCATTGTTTCGCAGCACTGATGCTCTTCACCAATACTCACAGAAGCCAGGATGATAGTGAAGGAGGTAAGGCACTTGCCTTGCGAGGGGCCATTTTGGACAGCCCTGGTTATATCCCTGGCACTGCACATGGTCCTTTAAGCCTGGGCAGTGTCACTCGTGAGCACAGAGTCAGAGGTAGTCCTTAATCATGCAGGTTGTGACCCTCCAAGACACACCCTCCTCCACCACATCTACAAAACCGAACCAAAGAAACACACAAATTTTCCTAGTCCACTGTACTTACTTCATCTTACCTTGTGTTTCTCTTACAGAGTCTGCTTAGTTACCCATGGACCCCTTGCTAGAACATAAATGACAAAAACAGGAAGTTCGCCTTATTCTCCACTCTAATCCAAGTACTTAGCACAGTGGTACACAAGGAGGAGACAGCATATTGTTGAATTCATAAATATGTAGACAGAAGGAAAATAGACATGTGATTTTGTAGAAAATAAAATATAGCCATGGGAAAAAATCTTTTACCTAAAATACATAATGTATTTTAGATAAGCAGAAGTTACTTCTTTGTTTGTTTTCATGTTAGATTATTCACATCCCTATAATCCAGCATTAACAAATCCAAAATATCCTTTAGATAGAATCTGAAGAATAGCAGGAAGAGTTGGCACTTAAATGATATAAAGCATGTTTTCCACACCCCCTATCCCCCAGAACCACTATGGGAAGCAACACAATTTTAGATGATAATAACAACTACACTATAGCAATCAGTAATCTGTTCAATCATCAAACAGTATTTTGGGAGTAAGAAAATAAAAACAAAAGTTTTCCCTTTGTTTACTGAAAATATTATTTCCCCCTAAAGTTTCTGCTTGGGAATAGCACCTGGAAACCGAGATTTCCAAAGGAGCATTAAGGGTCCCCATAGGAACCATAGGAACAACATTTGTGTCCCAGGCTTCTGGAACAGAACGGTTAGAAGAAAGCGAGTCAGAGCAGTGGAATGGGAGAATCTACAGGTGTCTGGTGGCTCTGTTCATCCTGATCACATGATAGAGAGAGGCCACAAAACAGAAATGGAAGATACCGAAGTTAGCTTAGATCTTGTGGAGTTATTCAGTTGATAAAAAGAGCTTCTCTGTGAGTATATGTTTTCTTTACTTGTTAACTAGTAATAAATTAATAATACCTAGATATGGTAGAGTATCTATATGGAAGTCAGATTTTGGAAACATTTTGGTAATTAGTATAGGCTTTAATATTAATAAATATTTGTACATGATGACATCACATCATGACACTCTTATTTAATTCTACATTATCCCTCTGAGTTATGAAACATTATCATTATCACCCTCACTTAACATCAAAGGAAATAGTCTAAGATAATGTATACAGTTGGTTGATGGAATAGTGATAACTGAAACTCAGGTTCCTGATCTTATTTATTTATTTAGTTTTAGGGGCTTGGGGCCACACCAAGTGGTTCGCAGGAGCTAGCCTGCCTCTGTGATTCAGAGTGACATCTTGCGATGCTTAGGAACCATATGCATTTTATTCATGTGCCGTTTGGTCACTTGTATTTCTTCTTTAAGGAAGTTTCTGTTCATTTCTTTTTCCCATTTTTGGATGGGTTTGGATGTTTTTTTCCTTGTAAAGTTCTTTTTTTTTTTTTGCTTTTTGGGTCACACCTGGCGACGCACAGAGGTTACTCCTGGCTCTGCACTCAGGAGTTACTCCTGGCGGTGCTCAGGGGACCATATGGGATGCTGGGAATCGAACCTGGGTTGGCCGCATGCAAGGCAAACGCCCTACCTGCTGTGCTATCTCTCCAGCCCCCCTTGTAAAGTTCTACCACTGCCTTTTATATCTTTGATATTAACCCTTTATCACATGGGTGTTGGCTAAATAATTTTTTTCCATTCCTGGGCTGTCTTTGTATCCTGATCATCATTTCCTTTGAGGTGCAGAAGCTTCTCAATTTAATGTCATTCCATTTGGTTATCTTTGTTTCCACTTGCTTGGCCAGTAGTGTTTTGTTTTGAAAATACCTTTAGTTTCAATGTCACGGAGAGGTCTGCCTATGTTTTCAACTCTATGTATCTTATGAATTCAGTTCTGATATCAAGAGCTTTAATCTATTTTGATTTGGACTTTGTCCAACTCCATATACTTTTTACACATCTATTTTGTGGAATTTTCCTCATCTGTAAAATAGGAATAATTGCACCTACATCAAAGGCAACTGGTGTAAGAACTGAAATAAAAAGGACCATGCATGATATTCAGTAAGAATATAACTACTAACAATAATTATTTTCCTGATAGAAATATATAAAGATGCCCTTATATATATGCTTATATATATCTGTATATATACACACATGTATGTATATGCGTAGGGTCTAGTAGGAATATGTAATCAGTATTCATGTGGCAATAAACATTGGTATTCGGATTAAAATATGTGGTTTACCTTGACCTTTGACTAACAAATGGAGGAGTAAGGAAAATGAAGATCATGGCAGAAGGGATATAAGAGGTGGAGAGTGGTGTGTACTTGGTGATGACAGTAACTTTGTATATCAGTACCACAAAACTTGATACTTTTGTGGGGGCCGGAGTGATAGTACAGCGGGTAGGGCATTTGCATTGCACGCGACCGACTTGGGTTCGATTCTCAGCATCCCATATGGCCTCCCCAGCACCACCAGGAGTAATTCCTGAATGCAGAGCCAGGAGTAACTCCTGAGCATCACTGGGTGTGACCCAAAAAAGGAAAAAAAGACTTGATACTTTAGTAATCATGTTATCTAAACATAATTAAAAAAAAAACCTGTCATTTACTGATAATCTGGGATGATCGTGGCAAGGTGGTCATAGTTAAAGTGGTGGGTTGAAAAGTGGTGTGATAATTTTTTCTTATGTCTTTGGAGAACAGTGCTTCTTCTGATGGGGGAGTTAGGTCACATCTGGTGGTGCTCAGGAATTACTCTTAGCTCTATGCTCAGAGATCACTCCTGGTTGTGCTCAAGGAACTATATGGGATGCTGAGGATCAAACAGCAGTTGACCATGTGCAAGATAAACACCATAACCCTTGGACTATCTTTCTGACCCAAAGAAGGAAACTCTTATTTATTCTTTAAAAAGAGTACAGATGACAAATAAATGTAGATGGATTAATTCTTTTCTTCTTTTCCTTTGAAGTAAAACAGATTTTATGTGGAGGGTTTATAGGAACAGGAGGGAGGGAGAGAAAGTGAGAGAGAGTAAGATGCTCAAGAGAGAACCCCGGCTTCTATAAAGGCAGAGAGAGCCCCTACACACATCCAACTATTAGATGTGAAAGCATGAAAGTACACATCTCAAGAGGGGAGATGCGGGCGACACAGGTGCTTGACTTCCACATGTGCTTGGCTACGTGGGCACAAGCAGCAAATGGGCTCAGGCAGCTTTTACGCCCATGGATTAGCTCTAAAATTTAAAAATTGTGTTTGGGGGCTAGAGCGATAGTACAGCAGGTAAGGTGCTTGTCTTGCATGCTACGGACCCAGGTTTCATTCCCGGCACCCCATGTGGAGCCCTGAGCACCACCAGGAGTAATTCCTGAGTGCAGAGTCAGAAGTGACTCTAGAGCATCACTGGGTGTGACTCTGCAACTAAAATAAATAAAGAAATTTATAGAAAAAATTATATTTAGATGGTGGAGGGAAGCAGACACTCTGGTGCGGTGTGTGGTATTAAAACTTTGTAAGCATGAAACACTGTCATTAACAATATTGTAAATTGGCTGGAGTGACAGCACAGCGGGCAGGGCATTTGCCTTGCATGCGGCCAACCCGGGTTCAATTCCCAGCATCCCATATGGTCCCCTGAGCACCGCCAGGAGTGATTCCTGAGTGCAGAGACAGGAGCAAGTCCTGAGCATTGCCGGTTGTGACCCAAAAAGAAAAAAAAAACTGCTGTTTTTAACTTTGCTGAAAAACTTAACAAACTGGTGGATAAATCGAGAGCTATTAAGTACATTGACCTTGCTATGGAATTTCTTTTACTAATTTATTTTTCATTTTGTAATTAATAAATTTTAGCTTGCTCTTCAAGCTCCTGCTCTCCCGTGAACACACACCTCTCTTGCTTGACTCTGTATCTCTGCTTTCTCCACTTTGGAGAAGCCCATGTTCTTTTTCTGAACCACATGCTCCCTCTCTTTTTCTTTCCTCACATCTTTCGTTCTTTTCTTTTTTTTCTTCTTTTCTTTTGGGGTCACATCCAGTGATGCTCAGGGGTTACTTCTGACTTTGCTTCAGGAATTACTCCTTGGCAGTCCTTGGGGAGCTTATATGGGATGCAGGGGATTGAATCCAGGCCAGCCGAGTGCCAGGCAAACACCTTACCTGCTGTATTTTCCCTCTGCCCCCCACTCAAGTCTTTCTAAACAAGTTTCATTCAATAAAAAAAAGATCATGCTTTAGTTAAAAAAAAATTATCTTGGGGGCCCGAGTGATAGTACAGCAGGAAGGGCATTTGCCTTGCACAAAGCTGACCTGGGTTTGATCCCTGGCATCCCATATGGTCCACCGAGCACCTCCAGGAGTAATTCCTGAGTGCAGAGCCAGGAGTAATCCCTGAGCACAGAGCCAGGAGTAATCTCTGAGCATCGCTGCATGTGACCTCCCCCCATCAAAAAAATCTTACTTTATTTAGAATTTTTTTACCACGTTTATTGAGGTACTGGGATTTAGAGTACTGTTAACTAGATTTTTCATGCACATATCATTCCAGTAACACAATCATCACCAGAGAGTTGGGTTCCCTCCAGAGTCCCACAGACCCCCTCTCCACTAATTCCCACCTTCCGGCAGCTCAGTTCCAAGACAAAATCTCCAGTTCCAAAGACTTTGACCATTTGTTGTGGAACTTACTTTTACTGTTTAAAACTGCATCATCCCTTCTGACTGTATTAGTCAAGGATGAAATTATTGAAGTGAATTATTTTATTTAATGCTTACTCAATCAGGGTCCCTTTAATTTACGGGGGAGGATTCTGGGCCATGCACTGTCTATTCCTGGCTCTGTACTACTGTTCAAGAAGGGAGACATCCATGACATTGGCAACTATCGCCCAATCTGCCTATTGTCTGTCATCTACAAGTTGTTCACTCGAGTCATCCTAAATCGGATTGGCAGAACACTAGATGAAGGACAACCATGCGAGCAAGCCGGGTTCCGCAAAGGATTCAGCACCATCGACCATATCCACAATAACCAAGCTCATTGAGGTTTCTCGGGAATTCAAGATGCCGCTCTGTTTAACGGTCATTGATTTAAAGAAGGCCTTTGATTCTGTTGAGACGGAAGCAGTCATTGAAGCCCTAGCCAATCAGGGCATTCAAGCCCAATACATCAGGATCCTTCGTGAGCTGTATTGCGGATTCACTACCAGGATCTCACCATTCTACAAAGAAGTGATCGTTGATGTCAGGAGAGGGGTTCGGCAGGGTGATACCATTTCACCGAAACTCTTCAGTGCCACCCTCGAGAACATCATGCGACGACTGGAATGGGAAGGAATGGGAGTGAAGATAGATGGTCGGCAACTACACCACCTCCGCTTTGCTGATGACATTGTTTTAATAACACCAAACATCAGCCAAGCGGCACAAATGCTGGCCGACTTTGACCATGAGTGTGGAAAGGTCGGACTAGAGCTGAATCTTACGAAGACAATGTTCATGAGAAACAGCCTCGTTCCTGATGCCCCATTCGCTCTCAACGGAACGACCATCTCCGAATGCAACAGCTATGTGTACCTAGGTCGAGAAGTTAACATGACAAATGACCTGGCACCCGAGCTGCGCAGGAGGAAGAGAGCGGCTTGGAACGCCTTCAAGAACGTCGAAGAAATAGCTAAGAGGACGAAGAACCTCCGGCTCCGGGCACATCTCTTTGATTCCACTGTTCTTCCTGCATTAACATATGCCTCAGAGACCTGGGCCCTACGCAAACAAGATGAGAACACTATTCAGGTCTCCCGAAGAAGAATAGAAAGAGCTATGCTTGGAATATCACCTTTCACTCAAATGAGAGAACGAATCCGGAGTTCTGACATCCGTCAACGATCAAGAATCAGGGACGCTGTCTCGTTTGCCAAGGTGTCAAAAATCAGATGGGCTGGTCACATAATGAGATTTAAAGACGACCGCTGGACTAGAGCTGTTACCGACTGGATTCCATGGGATGTCAAAAGACCGCGTGGCCGCCCACCTACCAGATGGTCGGAATTCTTCGTCAAGATCATGAACGATCGGTTTGAGGCTCTTCATGTTCCCAGAGCGAACAGATGCCATTGGGCTACACTAGCATGCGACAGGGACAAATGGAGACGTTACTGGTGCCCGCTCGAGCAAATCAACGACTAACGGGAAGTTAAGTGATTAAGTGATTAAGTGCTCAGGAATAACCGTTGGCAGTTGCTTGGGGGACTATATGTGGTGCTGGGGATTTTAACCAGGGTCAGCTGCAGGCAAGGCAAATGCCTCACCTTCTGTACTCTCTGGCTCCAAAAACAGTATTTTAAAAATATTTTCTATTTATTAATTATATAGGGCTAATAAGTCACAGAGGTGAAAAATAATTTTATTTATATATATTAATCAAAGCCACTGACAATAATAATGGCAGATAATACAACATCTTGATTCCTTCTGAATTTAAATTAGGTAAAGGTAAAGGTAAAGGCCTTCCCGTTGATCATCGATTTGCTCAAGCGGGCCCAGTAACGTCTCCATTGGAGACTTTGTTGTTACTGTGTTTGGCATATCAAATACGTCACGGGGGGCTTGCCAGGCTCTGCCGTGCGGGTGAGATACTCTCGGTAGCTTGCCGGGCTCTCCGAGAGGGGCGGAGAAATCGAACTCGGGTTGGCCATGTTGGCTGCGTGCAAGGCAAACACCCTACCGCTAAGTATTTCTCTAAAATTTTTGTAGAAATAGTTAAGATAGTATATTATAATTGGTTGGTGTAGTATCATATTAAGAATTTAGGACCCTGAAAGCTAACCAATGTAAAACAAGTGAATTTAGGTGAAAACTGAAAGGAGAGGATTGGTCTTAGAGAAAATACTGGTTTTGCTTTCACTGTGCTAGCAATCAGTTAGTTGTTTTCTCATTTTTTTCTTCTATTTTTCTGCATTTTTTTGAGAGTTTTTAGCAAGCATTTATTTAAACAAGCACTCAGTAGCACACAGGGTTGAAGCATTTACTTGAGAAAGAAAAGAATAGACACCTTTGATAGGTCTCAAGGTTTATGAATGGAAGTTTTGGTAGAAGTCCTGCCTGTTCATTGATTAGCCTTCATCCTTACCTAGTTGGGGGGTGGGGGGAAGGGGCACCTCTGCCACCTTCAGCTTCCTGGTGTCTGAACTAGCTGGTTTCCCAGGTCCCATCTGTTTCTGGTTTGAAATGCTTTTTTGGCTTTTGAGTCACAACCAGCAGTGCTCAGGGATTACTCCTGGCCTTGGGGGACTATATGTGGTGCTGGGGCTCAAACCTGGGAGGGTTGTGTTAGGCAAGGGCCTTACGTGCTGTATCAACCCCTAAATGTTAGTTTTAAAAAAGAATTCACAGTGTGTACTTTATATTTTCTTTTACTTCAATTCATATTATCATGCCTAAAAGCAGGTCCCATATTATATTTTACTTTTGGTTGTTGTTTTTGAAGCTACACCTAGGGGTGCTCACCGCTTAATCCTGGCTCTGCCCTCAGGGAGTATTGCCGATGGTGTGGGGAGGATCTTATGGAATGCTAGGAATCAAACCTGGGTCTGTTGCATGACACGCAAACACCCTACCTGTTCTACTAATGCTCCTTCTTCTCATGAGATAGTCCCAGTTTTAAACAAATATGTAAATGTCACAGCTGTCAGGTCTTTGACTATCTGGAGAAATCTCCTTTTCCAAGGAGAGACTTTTTTATAGCTAAGTAAAAAACCTTAGTGCTTTTTTGTTTGTTTTGTTTTGTTTTGGGGGCCACACTCAGGGATGTCTTCCTGGCTCAGTGTTGGGGGACTCACCCCGTGGTGCTCAGGGATTTGAACGTGGGTCAGCAGGACGCAAGGCAAGCACCTGAATCCCTGTACTATCTCACTGGTCGCTGACCCGAGGATTTTGTTTCTTAAAAAATTATTTCAGAATTTGTAGCTTTAGTAACATGGTTATAGTAGTATTAACATTTATAGTATCAATGTATGAAGTTACTAAACCCTCTCCTCTCACCACCAAAGTGCCCAAGATCCTCCACCACTGATTTCTTTGGTGTTTTTACTGGTTTTTGTCCCAACAGAATCTTCCTCCAATGCTTTTGTTCTGTTTAGAACCTCTCTCACTAGGTCATCATTCCGTTCCATTCCATTCCGGAATATACTTTATGAGAAATGAATATACTTTATGATAAATTGTAGAAGAGAGTAATTGAACAGCAAGGGAGCTCTATGCAATGTAGTGTAAAAAAGGTCAAAGAAATGACTTTTAATCTGGGGGAGAGGAAGGAGTAGCCCAAAGGAGTTAACTGCCTTTGCATCATTCTGTTTGGCTACACCCAATGGTGCTGGGGGCATACTCCTGGCTCTGCCCTCAGGGATCACATTCCTGGCCTCAGGGATCACTATGGGGGCTGGGGCTACGTGTTGAGGAGCCAGTGTCCTGGGATTGAACCAGGGTCTGCTATGTTCACTGCCTTATACACTGTGCTGCTCCAGCCCTTGCCTTTGCAATTAAAAAAAAGAAAAGTTTTCACGTACCAGAATGTCTAAAGGTGTTCGATATGGCGAAGCAGAGGGAGGTGAAATATTGCGGAGCTGCCTTCAGCACTGTCTTTTCTTCTTCTGCAGGTGATTGACTCAAAGGGTGTGTGAGACAGGCAGTATACACTGGGTGATTGGAGAGTTACACTAAATATTTTCTAACTTGGGTCATTTTTTACCCTTAACCGTTAAAATTTCTTTACAAAACGTTGTCTTTATTTCCCGTGGTAGAGTTAGTACATCTGAATTCTGTTGAGATACCCAATAGCATCTCCCAATTTTTTTAAGTGCAGGGAATCAAATCCAGTCCTCACAAATGCTAAATATGGGCTGTTTGGTCACAGCTTTGAGTCCCAACACCTTTCTTTATTGCTGAAAATAAAAGTCAGAGGCCAGAGTTACAATGCAGCAGGTAAGCCATACAGAGTACAGCTGACCCCAGTTCATCCCTGACAACATATGACCCCAATCTGGGAGCTCAGGGCCAGGAGGAGTTCCTGGGGACAGTTGGGTACAGCCCACAAACAAACAAAAGGAATCAGTTTCTACATTTACGTTGAATGGAGAAAATTTTCTCCTGTACCTTCCTCCACAGACTGTAAAAGTTGGCCTTTATTTTGAAATGACCACCAATTAGAACTCTGACCTCATACTGAGAGAATAAAGTGCCTTATGATCTCATTAGAATCTTAACACCTAAGTGTGCTGTGTGCACTATTTAGTTCACAATTCTTTTTGCAAAGTTTTCTATACCATTTGCGTAGTACAAATTTTGGTTTAGAGGGATTTAATTATACTGACATTTCCCTCTCACAAACAATGAAAACAGAGTCTTATTTAAAAAAAATTAAAAATTGCTAAAAAAAAAAATTCCCGCTGGAGTGATAGTATAGCATAGCAGGGAGGGTGTTTGCCTTGCACATGGCCCACCTGGGTTCAATCCTTGTGCATCCCATATAGTTCCCCCAAGCACTGCCAGGAGTATTTCCTGAGTGCAGAGTCATGAGTAACCTCTGAGCATCGCTGGATGTGACCCAAAAAGCCAAAAAAAAAAATTTTTTTTTTTTCTATAAGGGACTGGAGAGATAGTAGAGGATTTAAGGCACTTGCCTTGCATGAGGCCAACCATGGCTTAATCTCTGACACCACAATATGGTTCCCTGAGCACTACCAGGAATGAAACCTGAGCACAGAGCCCGGAGTAAGCTCTGGCACAGCTAGCTGTGGCCCCCAAACAAAATTATTTTTAAATTTACTTTTGGTTTGGGGGATACACCCAACAACGCTCAGAAAGCACTCCTACTGGAGCTCATGGAGCCTAGTGGTGCTGGGTATTGAACCTGGGTTGGGAAATACTTTACCTACTGTACTACCTCTCTGGTCTCATGAATTCTTTATTTTACAGACCAGTATTTGTTGGGGCTGGAGCCATAGATAGTACAGCAGGGAGGATGTGTGCCTTCCACTCACCCTCCCCCCACATCAGGAGTGATTCCTGAATGGAGAGCCAGGAGTAAGCCCTCTGAGCACCACCAGGTGGGTCCTCCCACCAAAAAAGACTAATTTTTCTAGGTCATAATTTACTACTCATCACCAAAATTTTTTTTCATAATTTTATTTTTTTTCTTCTTATATTTATTTATTGATCACTGTGGGAAAAGCTACTAAGCTTTCAGGTTTAAGTCTCGGTCAGACAATGATCAAACACCTTTCCCTTCACCAGTACTCATTTTTCACCACCAAGAACCCCGATATATCCCCTCTCACACCCCTCCCAATGCCTGTGAGGCAGATGATTTCCACCTAACTCTTCTCTACATTGATTACACTCATTGTTTCGACAAAAGATGCACCATTATTGTTCAGAATCCCCCCCACCACAAACAATCAGAATTGCTGAAAAGGCATTGAGAAATACTTTGTTTTCTATAGCTGGCCATTATGAGAATCATATAATGATTTTGGATTTCTGCAAAGAGCCAGATAATTACAAGATTGGTTTCTATGCGTCTGGTGTTATGGCTGTGCCGGAGAGCCGCTCCTGCGGGGCAATCATCACCAAAATTTTTAATCAGATCAATTCTATTAATGGGAGTATTCTTATTTTAGAACAAGATGTTTAAGTAAAACTATCTTTTCTGAAAATGTAGTTTTAAAGCTATTTTAATTAGTTATTTCTATTTACATTAATCTCTGACACCACAATATGGTTCCCTGAGCACTACCAGGAATGAACCCTGAGCACAGAGCCCGGAGTAAAATAATTATTGTGAAAATAAAAGTTTGTGTATTTAAAAAGAGCATGTATTCTATATTAAAAGAAAACTCAAATTTCTTCTTTTTGTGGAGGGGAGGGCATGTTTTGGGCCACCCCCAGCTGAACTCTTGGCTCTGCACTCAGGAATTAACTCTTGGCAGTGCTGGGGGACCATATGGAACACCGGACATCCAACCTGGGTCCAGGGCAAGCCCCCTAAGCACTGTACTATTTCTCTGGCTCCTAAACTCAGATTTCTTTATGGCATTTTCTCCCCAGTACATCAGTTGGATTCAAATGATTAGGAAAGGTCTGAAGAAATAGCTCAAAGGGCTGAGTGCACACTTTCTCTGCAGGAAGTCAGGTTCAATCTCTGGCATCACATGTTTCCCTGAGCACTATATGGGAGCAATCCTCAAGCAGAGAGGGCACTAGCCTCTGAGCACAATTTGGACCACATTTTGGTTCAAAACCAAAACCCAAAATGAAACAAAACAATAGAGGACATTTGCTAAGTGAATTTAGATTCTAGAGGAATTTTAAGTCCGTAAGTTTGCAAACAGATCATCAATACTGAGCTCATTTTTGACCTTTTAAACAGTGTGGATAAGGTTACTGAGCCATTCAAGTACCTTGCCATTACATCTTTCACATAAAAAATACTCAGTTTTCTGAGTCCAGAGAGCTAAGTCCAGTGGGTAGGGCACTTGCACTGCATGTGACTCACCCAGGTTTGGTTTTGGAGCACCAGGTTTCATCCAGGTGCCCTATATGGTCCCCTGAGCCTCCCAGAAGAGATTCCTGAGTGTAAAAATCAGGAGTGACTCCTGAGCACTGCCAGATGGGACCCCCAAATCAAACCAAATGAAAAGAATCATGATTAGAAAAAAACTAAAAAAAATTTTTTTTCCTGTTTTCTGTTTTCCTCATAATTTAAATTGGCTCATTAAAAAAATTTTTTTTTGTTTTTGGGCCACATCCAGCAACGAACAGGGGTTACTCTTGGCTGGGATCACTCCTGGCAGGGCTCAGGGGATCATATGGGGTGCAGGGACCGAACCTGAGTTGGCTGTGTACAGGGCAAACGTCCTCCCCGCTGTACTATCTCTCCAGTCCCAGAATTGGATGTTGGCACCAACGTTGGCACCAAGATTTGGTGGATTAAATATCAAGCAAAATTTTAGTAATTGGATCACTGTAGAAGATGTGACTCAGAGACACCTCAGTCTTTACAATTTTAATAGCCATGACCACTGTACTGAATACACGGACAACTCCTTAACAGAGCCAAAAATTATCAGTTCTTTTATAGACAGGAGAGGGTCTTGAAATAATTACATTTCTCTTGGATTTGAACACCGAGGATGGTGGGGGGCGCTCTCTTAGTGACTTTTCTACTTTGAAATTAATGATTTTTTTTTCTTTTTGCATCACACCCGGCGATGCTCAGGGGTTACTCCTAGCTCTTGGCTCAGGAATTACCTCTGGCGGTGCTTGGGGGGACCATATGGGATGTCGAGGATCGAACCCGGGTGGGCTGCGTGCTAATTAAGGCAAATGCCCTATCCGCTGTAGTCTTGCTCCACCCCCAAGAAAAGAATGATTTTTGGCCTTAAGACAAAAAATTCGAAGGCGGAGAGCAATTAGAGTGGGTAAGGTGCCTGTGTAGCGTCCAGCCGTTTCTGTAGAGCTCCGAGGAAGCCCTGAATATCGCAAGGCTTGTTTATTTATTTTTTGACCACACCCAGAGGTGTGGTTTACTCCTGCTCCTGGGCTCCAGGATCACTCTGAGGTGGGGTGGGGGTGGGGGTGGGGGAGCAAGTTGTGTTTAAACTATTTTGCAAGCGAGCCCGGGGAGAGAGCTAAGCCGGTTGGATCCCCAGCATCCCGGATGGTCCTCCGAGCACTGCCAGGTCTTGAGTGCAGAACCAGGAGTAACCCATGAGCATTGCCTCGCATGCTCCAAACAAACAAACAAAACAAACAAAACCAACACCAAACTTTTTTTTTTTTTTTTTTGGCCATGGACTGTTTAGTTAGAACCGCAAATAAAGTTCTGGTTGTTATGTTTTTGTACCACAGCGAGTAGTGCTTAGGTAGTACACCCTGTGTGTCACTGAATGTGTGGAAGGGCTTGGGGGTGGGGGGGCGTATTCACGTGGCGCTGGGTAAGGAACCGGGTAGGTTTGGGGGGGAAACTCCTGCATGCAAACTCTGCGCTCCAGCTTTTGGGCCGTTTCCCCGCCACTGCAGACGTCTCTGAGTATTGAAGTAGGACTCAAACGTTTCTGAGTCTCGAAGCAGGGCTCATTTGTCATTTTTCGGTGCGTCTTAAGACTTCCCCAAGATCCGCAACGCAGGGGAGTGGGCTTGCACCCAAGCCGAGCTCGCCCCTCCGCGCGCTTTCTCCAGGGGCGCCCGGGTCCGGTGCGTTTCAGGAACGCGCGCAGGGCGCATGCTCCGGGGTGCCGGGCCCGGAGCGCCATTTTCGGAATCGCGGGGCGCGCCCTCGGGCCAGGACGCCCCCCGCTCGCCCAGCCCGGCCAGCCGTCCCCTCCCGCGCACCGGGCTCCAGCCGCCGGGCCGCGGTCTCCGGGCCGAGCGCGCCTGCCGCCCGCCGCGCGGCCCGGGACGCGCCCCCCCACCCCCCCGCGTCTTTGTGTGAATTTCCCGCGCGCCCCGCCCCTCTCCCGGCTGGGGCGCTGCACCGCGCTTGTGCTGACCGGTGCCAGCCCAAATGAGAGGACGCGGGGACCCCGATGGGAACCTTCCCCCCCGTGAGAACAAACCACAAGTTGTGTTTGAGTCCAGTATGTGCAGAGGAGATCAGTACGACTTCTGCTGAGTTAGGAGGTAGAGCTGCTTTTTGTGTGTGTGTGTGTTTTTTCGTTTAAAATGAAGAAAAACCCAGACACCTTTTGGTGGTGGTGATGGGGCGGGGGAGGGGGCGTTTGGAAGATGAGCTAGTAGGGGTGGGGTGGGGGGAGAGACAGACAGACAGTGGAGAGAGAAGAGAGACAGAGACAAAGAGAGAAGAGACAAAGAGACAGACACAGAGATGCAGACAGAGAGACGGACACAAAGGGAGGAGAGAGTCAGAGACAAAGAAGATAGGGACAGAGAGACAGAGATAGACACAAAGAGAAGATAAGAGAGAGAAGAGAGACAGAGGCAAAGAAGAGAGATAGAGACAGAGAGGCTGCGAGAGATTGGTTGGGGAGAGAGGGAGAACTGGTTGCGAGGTCTGAAGTTTGAAGCGTTGAGAACTGCGGTGAGGCGCTGGAGGAGAGTGGGTAGGGGAAGAGAGCGAGCGGAATGGAAAGACCGGCTGAGAGAGGGAGAGGAAGAGAGAGCCAGGAGCAGTATCCGGAGCGGGCGGCTTGGTGGGTGCAAAGTCAGAACCCGGGGCGCCGCCTCGCCTGCACCCGGCCGGCCGGGGCGCGCTGCAGGCCCGGGGCCGAGGACGCGGCCGCTTCATTCATAAGTTGCAGTTCTGGAGGCCCCGCCCGGCCCGGCCGAGCCGGCTCCGCGGGCAGCGATTGGGAGACCTCAACAAAGCCTTAGCAACCGGGTCTTGGAGACCCGCCCGGCGCCTGGTAACTGGGGCGCCGGGCGGGCGCGGGGAAGGAGCGGGCTGTCCCTTTAAGGGACGGCCGCAGAGCCCTGAAAGTGGCGGGGGCCGCGGGGGGGCGGGGAGGACGGGCCGGGGGCGGACCTCGGGGGAAGTGGAGGCCGGCGAGCTGCGGCCCAGAGGCGCGGGCGGAGGCGGAGCCCGAGCAGCTGCTGCCAGCCCCGGGGCCCCGGAGTCCTGCCCGCCGCCGCCGCCGCCGCCGCCGCCGCACGAGTAGCCTCGGGCGCGATCGGGGCCAGCCGCGTCCTCCTCCATGATCGCTCTGGGAGCCGGGGGAGGACTCTGCCGGGCCGTGAGAACTGGGCTGCGTTTCCCTGGCGCCGAGGCGGCGAGGCAGCAGCGGCAGCAGCGGCAGCGGCAGGAGCAGCAGCCGCCGCGGCAGGAGCAGCAGCAGCAGCAGCAGCGGCAGCAGCAGCGGCGGCAGCAGCAGCAGCAGCGGCGGCGGCGGCGGCGGCGGCGGCGGGGTCCGAGTCGGAGCGATCAGAGCTCGGGGCGTGTGTGCGCCCCGCGCGGACTGGGCTCGGGTCCCCCACGGAATGTCCCCGGGGTGCCCGGCGCGCTGACCCCCCAGCGGCCACCGCCTTCGGCGCCTGCTGCCCCCCTCGGGCCGGCTCGGTGTTCGGGACTTTGAGCCGCCCGGTTCCCGGGCAGTTCGGGGAAGCCCCCCGGGGGCGGGTGACCTCAGCTGGCCGCCACCCAGCCGTCCCCCCGGACGTCTCTCGCTTAAGATGGCAGCGGAGCCAGGGGAACTCATCGGGGCTTGCGAGTTCATGAAAGGTGAGGCGCTTCCGCCCCGCGTCCCGCAGCCCTCCCGCGCCCCCGACTCCCCCCGACTTCGCGCCCTCGGGGGCCCGTCGCTCCCCCCGCCGGCTCCTCTCGCCGCCCCCCCACTCCCCGCAGCCCTGCAGTGGCCGCGCGCGCTCCCCGCCCGGTGCCGCTCGGTCCCCGCGGACCCCCTGCTTCCGGCTTCTCGGTCCTCCTGGCGTCCCCCGGTTCCCGCTGCAGCTCTGGGATGCCCCAACTCCCCGCGGGGCCACGGGACAGCGCAGGCTTTGCAGGGGTTGTGCAACCCCGAGGCTTTGCCTCCGGGTGGTCGTGTAACTTGCACTGCACCCCGCCTCAGCTCGGCCGCCGCCACTCCGGCCGTCCTAGGGTGTCGGGCCACCCCGCAACCACACCCCCCTGGCTCCCTTCCTCTTCTTGAAGTCTTGGGAGCTGCCGGAGGAGCCGCTCGCCTCGCCGAGCGTTCCGCTTCCGCAGCTGCAGAGGTCTGGGGTTTTACCGCCCCCACCCCAACCCCACCCCAACTCGTACCTCCAGTTCTGCGGGTCTCCGCAGCTTCCCGGCAGGAGAATCCCGCGCGGGTCTCTGTCGCTTTCTGGGATAGATAAGAGGACGGCAAGAACTCCCCTACCCCCCCCCTACCCCCCCACCCCGTGTAAATGCGATCTTTAAATAATGGGTGTGATTGTTTTGATCCTCGGTGTGTTGGTGTGTTATCATCCCCCCCCCACCCCGCCCTTGCCTATCTACTTCTCATGTTTTCTCCCATCTTTTAAACTTGTCTTTCAGATCGGTTATATTTTGCTACTTTAAGGAATAGACCAAAAAGCACAGTAAATACCCACTATTTCTCCATCGATGAGGAGCTGGTCTATGAAAAGTAAGTTTGCGTATGTGTGTATGTGTGTGTGTGTGTGTGTGTGTGTGTGTGTGTGTGTGTATTATTCCTCAACTATTTAGCTTGTTCTTTGGTGAAGAAACACCAAAGAAGGTACTCTATGTACCTTTGGGGCATTTTTAGTCACTTCTTACCAGTGGTACAAGGAACATCTTTTCCCCTATCCCCCCAATTGTTTACGGGGAGGTGCAGGGGAAAATCACATCATGTGAACCTGTCAACAGCACCCAGAGCTTTTAGAAGTCTGTTTATCTTAGATACTTTTTCCTACCGTCAAAACAAACTGCAAATGTAGTTTCCTAGTGTTCCCCAATGTGCGACCAGAAAGAGTGACACACTCAGTCCTTGCCAGACTCTGTAGTTGGGGGTGAATCAGGCTCGGGTATTTATGGAGTATAGTAGAGCACAGGGCAGTGTGTGTATCACAGGTGCTTCATCGTTTAGTTCCGACAGCTTCTGCTATGTTGCAGGATGTTTCTGTTTGTGCAGATTGGTTTTGGAAAGTAAAGTACTTCAGTCGCAAGGAACTCTATCCAAGTTCATATGGATGAAGATATCTTTTGGTATGACTAAGTGCTGGTTGTGTCATTTTATTTGGGTTTCCCAAGCTTCAGAGATTGATTTTCTTGTCTTTGAGAAAATGGAATAGGAGTGCCAATTTACTTTCTTTGCTTCTGTGTCATTTGGATTTGTAAGTGTAAGTTAAGAGTAGGGAATGTTTTCCAGGAAAGATGAATGATGTACAGGGACAAAGATAATATGCTACTTCAAGTACAGTAAAAAATTTAGTTTAAGAGATAAGTCTGTTACATGAAAGCAATAGATAGTAAGCAGTTAGAAGACAGAAATGGCTTATTTTATTAAAAGAGTTGGTATTTCAGAGAAGGCTAATATATTCCAATGTAAACACTGCATTTTACTTTCTTGTTGCCGAAACCAGCCATGCAGTTAAATGAACAGAATTAAATGCGTTTTTGTCATTCTAGTAAGTTCTTTCCTATGTTTTGTCCAGTTAAGCGAGACTTTGACAGTGCTCAGGATTAATGGGTGCCCACAGACATCACAAGAGTGATTCTAGACCTTCAAGAGCTTAACCTTGGGGCTGGCGCAATAGCACAGCCGGTAGGGCGTTTTCCTTGCATGCAGCTGACCCGGGTTCGATTCCCAGCATCCCATATGGTCCCCTGAGCACTGCCAGGGGTGGTTCCTGAGTGTAGAGCCAGGAGTAACCCCTGTGCATCGTCGGGTATGACCCAAAAAGCAAAAAAATAAAAAAAAATAAAAAAAAGAGCTTAACCTTTATCTGAGGCAAAATATCAAATATCTTTAGTTATCACGGCCTCATAGGGATTCTTGAGACTGATGTCTGCAGGACACTTCTCCAGGTGGTGCTGGGAGCAAGATGCTTCTGGAATGGCTGGGGGTGGGGTGGGATAGAAGGGCTTTTTGTGCTGCTCCTGATGTGCAGATCTCCTGAGGCTGAGGGCTGAGTCCCTGGTGTCAGATTACAGCACTGTTCCTGCTTGCTGACCCTGTGTACCTGGATGCTGTGACGGCCAGCAGTGTTCGCTCTTTTATTAGGAATGTGCTGGTAGAGGCTCTCTGCGAGTTTCTGGTGTGCGGACCCTTCCTGTGTCTGAGGGTGGGGAACTGCATGTGTGCCGTGACGTTCAGTTCCACGGTGACCAACATGCTGGGAGTGGTTAGTATGTCATTGAACTAACTCCAGCCTTTGAGGTCTGAGTGACTTCTCTTGAGATTACTAGATGACAGATTTAGCAGAAAATTCCACAGAGCCAGCCAAACAACGTGGTGCGCCAGAAAACTTTGAGATTCTAGTCTTGATGTGGAGAGTGTTCATGTGTGACTTTAATTTTAAGAGACGGCTACAAATCCTCTGATATTTGTGCTACTCTATTTCCGATGTCTTGAAAGACTTGCCAGAGAGACCATGTACTGATGGTGCGTGTTCTGATGTCATTTGAAAATGAAGACTCCAGTCCGGGCAGAACTGTGCTGCTTCCTATTTGGGCTTACACAGCTACTACTGCAACACCAGCTGTGGTTTTGCTTATCCAGGAGTCCTTATTTTCTGTTCCTCCTACATTTACACAGGGCCAGATGATGAATACATATTACCTTCGGAGAGTTCCAGTCTTGTAGGAAGAATGACAAGATTGCAATTAGAGATACAGAAAAGCTAGTCACCACACCTGCTAGGAGGAATTCTGTGGGGTGGGCACGCATCTGCATGAAGGATTCTGAAAAGGCGGCATGGAGGAGTTTAAAGTTGACTTGAAGGATCAACAGGGAGAAATCTGAGAGGAGAAATTCCAGTAGTGAGAACAGAAGGGTTGAAGAAGAAAGCTCTGGAAACTGTTTAGGGAACAGTAAATCTTCCAGGTTGCCTGATGTGTACATAGGTCACATGGGGGCTGTGGAATATGATGCTTAAAGGTCACGTGGGGGCAGGTTTAAATACCAGTTTCTTCCGTACTCCATGTCACACTGTTAAGGTTTTGGGGGCAGGCCCTGTTATGACTGGATCATAATAGCAAATAGTGGTCATTAATTGGAAATAATGGCAGGTGTTTAGGGAACACTCAGGTACCTGTCAGAAGCTGTTCTAGGTGCTCCATAACTGTTAATACACTTTTATTTTCTCAGTAGTTCTGTGAGGTGGTGCTATTATTATCTTTTGCTGCACACGATGAATGAGAATAAGGTATGGAGAGGTTTGTTAACTTGTCCAAGGTCATAAAAGTCAGCAGGAGCAGGAGCTGGAATTTCAAACCTTTGGTTTGGGGGCACATCTGTTCTCTTAAAAAAATAATATAGGAGCATCACTTCAAGTGGATTAGAGAGGAGAGAGAAAGCGGTTTTATTTTAAAGCAGTTTTATTTTAAAACTGGAATGTTGAGTGGAAAGAGGAAGAGCCAAGTGCTTCAATTTGGATCGGTGTCAGTGGTGGTAGAGAGAAATGACTTGAACTCTTTTGATGTGGGCAAAAATTAAGGTGGGTTGGTGGGCTATATTGGGTAAAGTAATATTTGAAGTGACCTGGGCCATGGTAAGCCTGTTGCAGCATAACTGGAATGAGTAGGGTAGAAGACTTGAGTGGAGAAACCAGTTTTCTTCACTTCTTTGCTACAAAATTCCAATTTTGTTATATTAATTTGAGGACTTAAAGAGAGTACTAACCAGGTGCCATCTTAGCACACCAACAGCCTTGGTCCAGAGATGGCCAATTGAATCCCAGAATGGATTAGTGCCCTACAGAAATGTCTCTGGAACCCAACCATTTATAATTTAGGATTCCAGAAACGTGTGGCCACGGCACCATAATATTCAAAATGAGCAAGGGACAATAAATGATCTAGCGTCTGCCTCTGGCAGGTGGACTTGAATGGTGGTGGGAAAATTTGAGCAAAACATAATGCCCCAAAGTAGAGAGAGAATATTGGGGAAATTGCCTGCCATGGAGGCAGGGTGAGGACTGGGATGGGGTGAAGGGATATACTGGGGATACTGGTGGTGGAAAGTGTGCACTGGTGAAGGGATGAGTGTTCGATCATTGTATGGCTGAATCTAGAACATGAAAGGTTTGTAACTGTATCTCACGGTGATTCAATAAGAAAAAAAAAGTAACGTGGAGTTTATGCCCATTCAATCAGCTTAATCAATGGCTGAATAAATAGCAGTACTCCTATGTTTAAAAAAAAAAAAGAGAGTGCCAAGTCAGTGCTAGATAATCACATACATTTGAAGTTCTTAAACTTGGGAATGTTTTGATGATAAAGTTGTGAGGATGATGTCATTTCTGGGGAGAAAGAGATTGAAGTCTTTTCCAAAAGGATCAGGATGATGAGAGGAGCAAACAAAAGAAAAGAGGTGGAATTAAGCAAAGGCTTAGACAGTGAGGATGAGAGAAAAGAGGAGAGGGGAGAAGTGGTAGAAATCCATCTTGTCAGCACCAGTGCATGAACGTAGAGAATAGAGCACTTGTCTTGAAGGCTCTGATGTTACCTGGTTTTAGTTGATGGAGGATGGCTTGTGGTTAGAAAAATTTTCACCTTCATGTCATAATTTGCGTGTTTCTAAGGAAAGGGCTATAATTGTGTACATTAATTAATCCCACATGACTCTGCACTTTATTTGCCTATGTACAAATGAAATGCCATCTTTATGACTAAATTATTTCCTTAGAAATACAGTTATTATTTCTGAATCAGGAAGCAGAATCACTAAATATTAGGCTGCAAGTACTTTGGACAGAGCTCTGAAGACGTTTATTTAGTTATGAAAGGATGGTAGCTCTGTGGTGGCCATTGAAACCTGAGAAGCTGGTGGAAAGAACAGAACCAAGTTTCTGAGCTAAGGCTATTAGACATGAAAGTCTGAATTTTCTGTTTGATTTTAAAGAGCTCATCTCACTAATAAAGACATGACATGAATAGTTCTAATATAATGTGGTCAATGAGTATATATTTGTTCCAGGCTTAAGACTATATAGATCAGAATGAAATTTTGAGCATAAGTTAATAAACTTCTCGGACAAAAGTAGCCCTACAAAAATGGGATCTTTTGAAGATTTATCTGTACTTGATTAAGCCGCAAATAATGTACAACTCACCATAAGGACTAATGTTTTGCTTTTAGAATCCAAATAGAGAATTGCTTTCTATAACTATCTCCTTTTTTTGGTGGGGGGGTGGGGAGGTGGAGTGTCGTGGTCAAAAGTTAGCAAAATCAAATAGGTTAATTGTTAAAACTTTTTGTGCTCCGCCTAAGTTTGATAGGGATTGTGTGGTAGATGTTAAATCATAGAAAGTCAGTTTATTGTGATGGATAGTGTTGAAGGCCTTCACTTCTTTGTGCATTTTAATTTAATATTGTATTTGCAAAGAAAAAGTACCGAAAATGCAGAAGAGAACTCTTCACGGACATACTCTGGGGACAGAATATTAAGCAGTTTCTGAAGTCTGTAAGGAATTTTTTTGGGGGGTTCACACTTGGCGGTTGGAATTACTTCTAGTTTTGCACTCAGATTCAGAAATTACTCTTGGCGGTGCTGCGGGGGAAACCACATGGAATGCCAGGAATTGGCCTGTGCAAGGAAAGTGTTCCAATCACTGTCTCTGTCCCATGAAGTGATTGGAAGAATTTTACTAAATATTTTTAACGTGGAAAAAGGCATAGCCTCTAATAAGGACTAATTAGCTAAACTGCAGATTTTTTAGGTTTTTTTTTTTTTTGCTTTTTGGGTCACACCTGGCAATGCACAGGGGTTACTCCTGGCTCATGCACTCAGGAATTACTCCTGGCGGTGTTTGGGGGACCATATGGGATGCTGGGAATCGAACTCAGGTCGGCCGTGTGCAAGGCAAACACCCTACCCACTGTGCTACCACTCCAGCCCCTGGAGATTTAAATAATTTAAAACATTTACTTTTCATTTATACTTTATTAAAGCTGCCTGATAATGTAACTAGGAATTTTATGATAATAACTTTTAGAAGAGTATAGCCTGTTTATGTACAGGGATTTATAATACTGTTAATCGAGCTTTTCATAGATTATCCAAGCACCACACCCATCATTAGAGGGCCTGCTCCCCAAGGACCAACCCCTTCCCTGCTCCCCTGTGAGAGTAGTTTTGTAGACAAAATCTTCAGTTTGATGACTTTGACCATTTGTTGTTTTCTCACATTGTTTCTTTTTGTCTCATATTTGGGTAGATTTTTCTCTTCTATTGTGGAGGTCCTAACGCAGGTGTGTAGGTATGTACGTGGATAGAGCTAATCTCCCAGAGTTCCACAAAATTTTATATCAATGATAAATTGATAAAGTAAAATTTCTTTTTTCAAAAACCTTTTTTTTGCTTTTTTGGGTCACACCCGGTGATGCACAGGGATTACTCCTGGTTTATGCACTCAGAAATTATTCCTGGCGGTGCTCGGGGAACCATATGGGATGCTGGGAATTGAACCCGGGTCGGCCATATGCAAGGCAAACGCCCTACCTGCTGTGCTGTTTCACTAGCCCCTAAAAACTTTGTTCTCACAGGTATGTAAGTGATAAGAATTAATGTGAATAACTCAGTCCAAATCGATTTTAAGATTTACATAAAATAGGTAAATCCTATGAATATAAAATTTAGTAAGAGTGGAGAGAGTTAAGGAAAATTTAAGGGCAGAATCTGAAAAGCCTATGGAAGGAAGTAAAGAAGTATTTCATCTAAAGAAGGGGAATGGCTTTATGTTAGAAAATATTATAGATACTGCCTAAGTGTCTGCATTGGTAAGTAAAAGATTATAATAAAAATCTCTATGGATGTAAAAAAAAACATACCTGATCAGGTATGTGACATTCAGTATAGATGAAATCTTAATTCGTTATTGTGAATGTATACAATCCCTTTGCAGGATAGGAGTAACCTTTTTATTTTATTAATTTTTTTTTCTTTTTGGGTCACACCTGGCGATGCACAGGGGTTACTCCTGGTTCATGCACTCAAGAATTACTCCTGGCGGTGCTTGGGTGACCATGTGGAATGCTGGGAATCGAACCCGGGTCAGCTGTGTGCAAGGCAGACTCCCTGTGCTATCGCTATAGCCCCTTAAGAAGTTCCTTTAATGAAAGACTCACCTTTAAAAGAAATGCAGAAAACTTTTTAAAGTATTTGTGGAAATGCAATGTTTAGGTTAAAGTTGAAGAGAAATCCTTTTAGCTTGTCAGTTTCTTTGTGTGTGTGGTGTGTGTGTGTGTGTGTGTGTGTGTGTGTGTGTGTGTGTGTGTGTGTGTTTGGCATTTTGGGTCACTCCTGGCAATGCTCAGGGGTTACTCCTGGCGTTGCACTTCAGAATCACTCCTGGTGGTGCTAGGGGGACCATATGGGATGCCAGGGATTGAATCTGGGTCGGCTGCATGCAAGGCAAATGCCCTACCTGCTGTACTATTGCTCTGGTTCCAAGCTTGTCAGTTTTCATTACACATTTACTATATGACTCATAGATTAATTTAATGGAAAGATGAAAGGCAATTTAGTATGTGACTATATATATATGTATATATATATACACAGATTTATGACCTTATAGAGTCTTGGAGTCATTATTTTTATCTAAACATTTACTACAAATTATTATGATTGGACCAGGGATTTAGCTAAATGTGAGAACACTTGCTTTGCATGTATGAGATCCTTTGTTCAGTACCCAGCACATGCGTGTGTGCGCGCGCGCGCACACACACACACACACACACACACACACACGCACCCTCCAGAGCTAAATCACTTATAGTATAGACAGATGAGATTTGGTTGAATTTAGAAAAAACTTTTACCATGGAAATGAAAATGATCATCATAACTAACATTTATTGTCTTGTAGTAGGCAGTATTTTTTGTTAAATCTTTATAGCAATCTTAGGAGTCAGGTGCTATTACAGAATCAGCAGGTAGAGCCAGAGCAGGTGAGAAGTGACCAAAGTCTGTGAGCTAGGGAGGTGCTGGGCTGGATCACACCACACAGGCGGTGAGCTCTGGAGTCTGTTTGGCTTGATTTTCTTCAAGCCCATTTGTCCTGAGCCTGAGGCTGCTGCTGAGGGTGCTTTGCTGCATTCTGACTTGGGTGCTAATAGTTTGGGTGTGCAATATATTTAGAAAGTTTGTGTCAGTGTATGTGGGATGAATAGTACTGATGAAAAACTGCACTGTGTGGTGTAATTTTGCTTTTTCTCCTTTTACTGGACTCTGTGTGTGTGTGAGAGAGAGAGGAAGAGAGAGAGAGAGAGAAAGAGAGAGAGAGAAAGAGAGAGAGGGAGAGAGAAAGAAAAAGAAGCTGACCATCATTATGTATTAATGGAACAAAAATTGAAATCAGAACCCACCCAGCTTTATAAAACTGGTTTTTAAAAGCCCCCAGTTTTGAAAAGCTGCTTTTGCAGGCTTTCTGATAAATTATTTTTGCTGCTTAACCTGTGTAGTTTAAGATGGAATGATTTTTGCAGAGAATTCTACAAACTCAGAAAACTAGCTTATGAAACCTGCTGGGATTATTCTTTCCTCTCTGTCCTTTTATTCAGACTTGCAAAAAAAATACCTGATCTTGTTTAGGTCACACTTTTTTCATCCTTTGTTCTGAGCACATGAATTTTGAATGTGTTCTAGTGTGTACTCTTTATACAAGTAGCAGTACTACAGAGTAAATATAATGAGACATCCATATTCCTTTGTCAGTTCTTACTTCTGTGACCTACTGGAATTGAATTTTGCTTTCTAGATGATGATTTATTGAAATACTTTTAATCTCTTACATACTTACAGTGGGTAATCTGTTTCTAATCTTTATTTATTTATTTATTTATTTATTTTTTTGGCCATCCCCAGCAGTGCTTAGGGGGTTACTCCTGGCTCTGCTCTCAAGAATTACTCCTGATGGTGCCTGGGTGACAGCCACGAGCAAGGCAGATGCCCCACCTGCTATTCTATCTCTCCAGCCCCTGTCTCTAATCTTTATAAAGACAAATTGTTAATCAGTTTCCGTTTGTTTAGACATGAAGCAGGTGAAAAACTGGCCATTTAGCTGAGGTGCTAAGGACCCAGTTATGTCTAACTGGGCAAGCGTTGCTCAGGCAGTTGGAGAGGACTCAGTAGGCTGCAGGGGTGCTGGGCAGGAGTAGGCTGCCAGCCAAGTCCTTTCTAAGCCAGGTCACCGCGGGGCAGCTTCGTTATTTTGTTTGAAGTGGATGCCTAAGCCATCAGATGTTCTCATTTGTAAGTTCATAAGCATATTCCAAAGCCAAAAGTAAATGCCTTTTACATAGCCACTGTTCAGATCACCTGTGCGCTTTATTGAGAAGAAAAAGGAGCAAGACTCCTGACATTTTTCTGTGAAGTGAAAAAGGGCAACTTAAAAACTCATAAAAACTCGTCTTTTTTATGACATCTTATTATCTCATTCCTACTTTGGACAAACTTGCAGGCTATCGAATGTAGCCTGCCCACAGGGCAGAGTCTGGCAAACTCCCCGTGGCGTACCAAATATGCCAAATACCAGTAACAATGATGGGTCTCATTCTCCTAAAGAGCCTTGAATATAATCTCAGGGCTAGGATGAAAGAGACGTTACTGGGGCCTGCTCGAGGCAATCGACAAATAACAGGATGATGAAATGAAAAAAAAAACTCATAAGTGGTTGAAGATTGCTACAGAAGAAACTGACATTTAGATGGGACGGCTCTGCGCTAATGCCTGGGGAACACATAAATCCACAAAGAAGGAACTGGAAACAGATGTAGTTTGGGGCAATAGAAAACAAAAGCTGCAAATATACCTATGAGGAATCAACAAAGGAAGAGATTAGGGCTGCTCAGGTTGATCAGGACTTTCTACAAGTGACGGTAAAACTAGCTTTTGTAGGGTGTGTTAGAACTAAGGGAGAATTTTATGATCTCTGCCAGGGCAAGTCCTACCTGTTTTTCTTACCCTTTTATTCCCTGCACCTAGCACAGTGTATGGCCCAGAGTTAGTGCTTAAGGAATTTTAGTTGAATTTAGTTGAATGAGGAAGGTAGGAAAGAAAAGGAGAAATTTCAGTGTTTGGGGATTAGTGGACTATGGGAGAGCCCAACTACGGGAATAGTACTTGAATGTAAAACCATCATGGTGAGACCAGATACGTAATTGGGGACTGGATTACGAAAAGCCTTTTGATCGCAGTTCTGTCAATGGCTGGATGTCCTAGGTAATCCCAGGACTGAGAGACTCGGGTCTGTTAAACTATGTCAGAATCACATTGGGGTTGTTGCAATGGGAACAGAAAAGCTACGCAGGGGGAAGGCTGGATTGAGTGTATTCGAGACTAACCGTCTGAGGCTGGGGAGAGGAGTGAAGTTCAAGGTTTCTGACTTGGGCAGATGGGATGTAGTGTATGTAAATTTATGTAAATATAATACATGTAAATCAGGGGAAGCTGCCTTTTTTTGGGTTTGGTGTTGTTAGAGAGCAGAGGAATGGAAAAAAGTCTACAATAAAAGTAGGGGATTGGAATGATTGGTACAGCGGGAGGGACATTGCGTTGCACTTAGCTGACCTGTGTTCAATCCCCAGCATCCCATGGGTACCCCGAGTACTGCCAGAGTGATTCCTGAGTTGCAGAGCCAGGATTAACCCCTGAGCATCACTGGGTGTGACCCAAAAAAAACAAGAAGGAGAAATAAAGTAGAAAAGGAACTTTTGCCTTTTGTGACTTTTTTTCTGATTTGTTTTTTGTTTTTGGGTCATACCTAGCAATGCTCAGGGATTACTCCTGGCTCTGCACTCAGGAATTATTCCTGGTGGTGCTCATGGAATCAAATGGGATACCTTGGGTTGAATCCAGGTTGGCAGAGTGCAGGACAAGCTCCCTGCCCTCTGTACAATTTCAATTTTCTTGCTTTTGGTTGCCAGGGATTGAACCCAGGACTTGCAAGGAATACACCCTCCTACTGAAGCCATGTCCCCATTCCTGGTGTTGTTAATCAAGACCACAAATGAATAAGTTGTTGACAGTGTCAGAGTGATAGTACAGAGGATGTTTCCTTGCACAAGGCTGACCTGGCAGCACATTTATTTCCTGAGCCTCCCAGCAGTGATCCTGAGCTCAGACCCAGGAATAAGCCCTTAGCACTTCTGGGTGTGGCTCAAATATGGAAAAAAAAAAGATTAAGTGACAGTAATAATAAACACTGTTCTATTAAAGTATATAATATTCTTAATCTCTGATAATAGTGATTTGTGATTGAGAATGATTTTTTTTTAGTTGAAATTATTTGTGCTGATAATAGCATTATTCAAAGTGCTTTTTTTTTAATTTAACATTTGGGTCTTAAAGATCTTCGTATTCTGTTGGGGATTTGGATAATTTGCCAGTTTGAAGTTATTTTTTGTGGTAACATTCATTTATGCTTTTGGTGCTTTGGTTCTGGCCAAGGGCCTCATTCTTGGAAAGCTTGTACTCTGCCACTGAACTACATTGCTAGGCTCTAAAATTTTAATGAGAGAATCAAAAAAGAGGCTTTAACACATGCTAGGGGAAAAGGGAGCTCAGATAGAGAAGGGAGCACCAAATAAAGGGTATTGGGAGGATCCTCCCAGGATAGGAGAAGCATGCTGAAAGTAGACTATAGACCAAACATGATTGCCATGCAGTGCCTCTTTTGCAAACCACAACACCCAAAAGGAGAGAGAGAACAAAAGGGAATGCCCTGCCACAGAGGCAGGGTGGGATGGGGGGGGGGGGGCGGGGATGGGAGCTGGGAGGGATACTAGGACCCTTGATGGTGGAAAATGGGCACTGGTGGAGGGAAGGGTACTTGATCATTGTATAATTGAAACCCAAGCACAAGAATTTGTAAGTCTACAACTGTACATCCGGGTGTTTCACTAATAAAAATTAAAAAAAAAGAGGCTTTATTCCCGGTTTCCACTTATTCATCCAAATAATGATATTTCTGTGAACCAGCTTCTCAAGGAATTGGAGAGTTACATCTTGAAATATCAAAAGTTTGTAAATTATGCAAACTTCTTTAAAATAAATTTACATTTCTGTATTTTAAAATGGTTTACTGATTACAGTTTACTTTTTTGCTCTGTGACTTTATCATTATGAATACATTGGTTTTACAGTCCTGAAATTCTGGGATAGTTTTATGCTCTCCAGAGAACTCTCTGCTTATGTATCAGATGATGCTTATTTGCTAAACATTGAGTGTCTTAGCTATTTAAGTCTATTCAGTTCAGTTCTTACCGATTAGCTGATATCATTGAATACGTTCCGGGTGATGTTTATGGTCAAGTTAACCTTTGACATTAGTGTCAGTTCCTGCCTCTGTAGGAGCTCCTGCCTGTCTGAATAGTCTAGGGCATAAAGACCAGATATTGCATTTATTAGCATTTGCAACAGAATAAAACCAACTGGATGTTGTGTGAGGCTGATACTCTCACATAGTAAAGGGCGTGGGTTTATTGCAGGCTGCAGAAGAGACAATAGGACTTTGTTTTTGGCTTATTTGTGATTCTCACTTATATTCCAGATTGCCAAGATTTCAGAAATGAGGATCTTTGTATAACTGATTTCTTTTTCTATATATTTCTCCTCCCTTTTAAAGAGAATATACACTTGGCATAGCATTGTGAAGTCCTGGTAAGCAAATGATTGAGTCTCCACAGCTGAGTTAATATAAATTTTTAAGAAAAACTCCCTGTACCCTCCAACTGAGAGATAAAGGAAAACAATTTATAAGGTCTTTGTTAGGGAGCTCTGAACAGGGGTTTAATATAAATAGTGCCTTCCCTCTTCCGCCAGTATCTTTTTATATCACAGTCTCTCCCCCTCCCAAATTTTGTCATTTTTTTTGGGGGGGGGCAGATTTTGCCTATAAATTTTTACTCTGTATTCAGAGCTATTAAAATGGGATGTCTTCAATACTTTCCACAGTTTAATCTGAAGTACAGTTTAGAAGGGTTAGAATGGAAGAATGTAATATTGCTGCAGATGAACCAACTCAGTTGCATTTTTTGATTTGGTTACCCAGTTGTCTCTGTGTCAGATGCTCCAAAGATGAGAGTGGAATTTTAATCGAGTCCTGTTCTCCTGGAGCTTATAGCCTGGTGGGTGGTAGGGAGGATATTAATCAAATATTTACACAAGGATTATTTGTAAGACCTCTGAAGGAGGAATCTACAGCTATTTAAAATCACTTAACAACAGAGCCTCTGTGTGTGTGTGTGTGTGTGTGTGTGTGTGTGTGTGTGTTGGGATGAGGGAGACATAGGTGTGAGGGAGAGAGCAGGAAAAATTCCCTGAAGAAGTCTGACTGGAGTGGGATTTACAGGATGAGTAGGTGGTAATCAGGTCCAGAGGAAAACGTGTGAAAGGCTGGGGAAGGAAGAGAAAGAATTACCCTGGCTGGAGCTTATTAGGATTAAAATGGGGGAAATGGTACAAATGAGGCCGAGAGAGAGACACAGGCAGAGACTGTGCCCTTTTGTGTCACAGACTTTCTTAAAGGTCCTGGTTTTAATTCTCAGAGTTTAGCGAGGTAATGGAATCATCTCTGCAGGTTTTAGAGTAATTGTTTTTCTTTTCAGCGCCTTAGTTTCATGAAACACGAGTAGAGTCAATCTTTTATGTACAGGGGATCAGTCATCATCCTGTTTTCTACCAAAGCTATATGGATACTGTCAGTTCAGTCTTCTGGCCTTCAAGATCTGCCTTTGAATGAAAAGGCTAATTTACAGTGTTTGAGAGTGTTTTTGTGGGAGTGGATTTGAATCTTACAGGAGCATTCTGGAAGAAATCTTTTGATTTTTAACTAATCTGAGACTGGAAGTTTTTTTTTTAATTCACCTGCTCCAGAGTGAGTCACAAACCCTGATGTTGGAAGGTTCTTTGATACCACTGAGTTGTTATTTTATTAAAAAAAATTTTTTTTGTTTTTTTTTGTTTTTTTTGTTTTTGGACCAACCCAGTGGTGCTCAGGGCCTTAGTCCTGGCTCTGCACTCAGGGATTACTCCTGGTGGGCTCAGGGGACCATATGTGGTACTTGGGATCAAACTCAGATGTGCAGGGCAAGTACCCTACCTGCTGTACTATCTCTCTGGCCCTCTAATTTCTCCTTTTACTTTGCCTTAAAGTGACAGCACCATAACGCTTTTTACAGAACCAACAACTAAAACTTTCTGCAGCGTTGCTGCTACTTGGTCAAGGAGGTGTTCAGTGTAGGGAGAGTTAGAAGAGGGAGGTACGGTGCTTGCTTTGTATGCTGCTGACCTGGGCTCAGTTCTCAGCCCCACGTATCAATCCCTCCCAGACTGCTAAGAGTGAACCCTGAGCAGAGAGCCAGGAGTAAGCCTTGCGCATAGCTGGATGTGCACTGAGCTGCTCCCCACACCTACCCCCCCACCCCCCCACCCCCCAAGGAGGTGCTAAGTGTAGCAGGGTTCTGATACTTGTTGTATCTTGTCTTTCCTAAAAACCTAGATAATGTATCAAAGGACAGCATTGAGAGTTGTTCCTGGGGTTCTCTCTTTCCTTTGTGGGCACAGCAAATGTCAAACTTCA
This sequence comes from Sorex fumeus, assembly GCF_029834395.1. Classification (NCBI taxonomy): domain Eukaryota; kingdom Metazoa; phylum Chordata; class Mammalia; order Eulipotyphla; family Soricidae; genus Sorex; species Sorex fumeus. The sequence continues at coordinate 31,623,778 of NW_026606188.1, forward strand.
GCAGATAAGTAAATGGTGATGCTGATGTTCTGACTTTTTTATGAAGCTGCTTTTTGTTCTCTGGGAAGTTCTCAACTGTGCAGAAATCATTGCCAATTTCAGTGAGAAAAGTTCTTTCCCTTCCCTAAGGAGCCACTTTGAGAGAAATGCCTTGTGTAACTCAAATCAATGCATAAGAGAAGGCAGAATACAGCAAACAGGGCAAGTAGCCCTTGAGAAACATAGCCCTGTTGAATGGCTTTGTCTAATTTGGATAACTAGAGTCATATATTTCTTAAACTTAATGATATATAAACACCAAATATAATAGTCTGTAATCTATAAGGTCTAGAGATGTGATATTGACAATATAAAAGCATAATAGTATAATAGCTGGAGAGAAATTTATTTCGTAGCTTTCTTTGCTCTATTAGGAGGTAAAGTCCTGGAGAGATGAGATCAGCTCAGGAGAGAGTGATTGGCGTCCCTTGCATTTTTTTTTTTTTTTTTTTGCTTTTTGGGTCACACCCAGCTATGCTTAGGCTTCACTCCTGGCTCATGCACTCAGGAATTACTCTTGGCGGTGCTCAGGGAACCATATGGGATGCTGGGAATTGAACCCTGGTCAGCCATGTGCAAGGCAAACGCCCTACCGCTGTGTTATTGCTCCAGCCCTGGTGTCCCTTGCTTTGTAGAGGTCTTTCGTTTTCCATCAGACACTGGTGTGGAGCGATAGCACAGTGGGTAGGGCGTTTGCCTTACAAGCGGCCAACATAGCCGACCCGAGTTCGATTCCTCCGCCCCTCTCGGACAGCCCGGCAAGCTACCGAGAGTATTCGATATGCCAGACACAGTAACAACAAAGTCTCCAATGGAGATGTTACTGGGCCCGCTCGAGCAAATCGACGATCAACGGGAGGGCCTTTACCTTTTACCTTTTACTGGTGTGGAACTGGGAAGTTTCCTTAATAATTGTAATTGCTCTTCCATAGGAATTGAGGAATTGATGTCAATGTGACTATGATGTATTTTATGCTCCAAATTTTTGAGAAAAGCTTGTTGAACTTGTACCTTTCTCCTTCCTCCCCATGTGATGTGTTTCTGGGGACCTAACCCCTGGCTTCACATATCCAAGGCACCTGTTCTCCTATTCTAATCATGGAACTATATTCCTAGCCAGGCTTGACCTTAGATTAGTGTTTGATGAACACTTGAGATCTTTTTGAAATTTAACCATTTAAAGTTTCAGCTTGTTCAGGACCTTATCACCTTGTCATCTGACTGAGGAATATTGATAATATTCCATAGATATGGAAAATAATGGATGTTGGTATAGCCAAGGGCTTTGTTGATTAATTTTAGTAATTTTTCACATGTGCATATAATCTATGGGAAATCTTACTATGTTTAGGGGGCGTATTGCTATCAAGTGTTTATGACATGTAATAATCTCTTCACATTTGTCTTCTCATTGGATTGTGAGCTGGCAGGGCCTAATGGTCAGTGGGCTTTTAGTAAATAACTGAGTGAATAAACAAATGGACAAAAGGTGTCAGCAGTGCTGGCAAATATTAAAGAGTAAGCATGCATGGCGAATATGTATCATTGCTAGAGAGAACTTTAGAAGCATCTCATTTTGCAGCTCTATTTACTAGATGAGGTGGAGTTGCAGAAAAACTGAGCGATTAGATCATGACAGAGGTTTCTCATCCTATTTATAAAACAGTTACCATTTTTGTGATGTCAGCACTTTGATTTATGCTAACTTGTAATGCCTTGCCTGGAGTAGACCAGACTAAGTTTTGCTGAACGAATGATGGTTGCTTGGAATATAGCATAATCTTTTTTTTTTTTTTTTTTTTTTTTTTTTTTGCTTTTTGCTTTTCGGATCACACCCGGCAATGCACAGGGGTTACTCCTAGCTCTGCATTCAGGAATTACTCCTCACAGTGCTCAGGGACCATATGGGATGCTGGGAATCGAGCCCGGTCGGCTGTGTGCAAGGCAAATGCCCTACTTCTATACTATTGCTCTAGCCCCTATAGCATAACCTTTTGAGGTGGAGTTAAAAAATTTCAAGTAAAAGCTATATTTAGAATAAGGTTCAATTAAAAGATTCTATTTGGAATTGAATCACTTAGGTTTTTGTTTAAGAAAACAGAAGCAATATGACACATAAAAAATATCAGGAATCTTGTGAGAAGAGTTAGATGTGCTGGGTATAACAAAAGGCTATTAGATTCAATTTCTACGTCCCTTCAGATCTGTAGGACTAGCAATAGTGTCTACAAGTGGGAGACCTTGTAAGAAATGGGTAAACTTGGTCAGTGTTTGCTCCCTTTTATTTTACTGAGAAGGAGATGATGGTCCTTTTTGTCTCTTCCCCACTTGCAGGATACAATTTATTTATTTTTGTTTTTTGGATCACACCTGGCAGTGCTCAAGGGCTGTTCCCAGTTCTGTGCTCAAGGGCTGCTCCCAGTTCTGTGCTCAAGGGTTGCTTCCCAAAGTGCTCAAGGAACCATGCAGTGTGGGGGATAGGACTTGTTTTCCATCTAGGCCTCCTGTTAGTAACGCATATACTTGGTGAACTATTTCTCTAACCCCACGTTGCAAGTTTTAAAATGTCTTTCTGTCAAAACAGGAAACAATTTGATTTTACTCTTTTACACAAAACAAAGGAACAGCTTTGCACTGACTTCATGTTTAATTCTATTGATTAATTCCTACTTTGCCAAACTCCTAATAGAACATTTACAAATGTGAAAAGGAGAATCCTTCCTTCCTTCCTTCCTTCCTTCCTTCCTTCCTTCCTTCCTTCCTTCTTCCCTCCCTCCCTCCCTCCCTCCCTCCCTTCCTTCATGTATCTGGAGGGGAAGCTGAGGAAATGCTGAAATGATAAAATAACATAACCTTGGTTTTCCCTTTACACTTATGTAGTGCATGTTTCTAGTGGCTACGGTATTGGAGAATGTAATTCAATTTAAGGATGAAGTGTATTATTTAAGTTACTTTTCCCTATAAGCACCTTAACCCTTGTGCTATCATTCTGGCCCAAGTTTAGTATTCTTACAGAAGGCAGGTGATTAGTGACAGAATCAACGTATTATAACAACAGATTTATGGTTGTACAGTTGAGTAGCAGACATCCCTGGATCAAATGAATTTCTCAAAATAAATGTCTTTTGTGAGATTTTTAAAAGAAGCTTGTTGCTATTTAGTAAATATATGAGCTATGTTAAATTGAACTTGATTGAACCTTGAGGAGTAAGATACTCATACTAAAGACTCATTTGTTGAAGTTTTAAGTGGTGTAAGGTATAGTCCCTGAGTCAGAGACTTACACTGTAGTTGGGTAGATAGCTCTATATTGAAAAAGATAATTTGGAGTAGCAGTGTAGCACTGTCCTCCCGTTGTTCATCGAGTTGCTCAAGCGGGCACCAGTAACATCTCCATTGTGAGACTTGTTACAGTTTTTGGCATATCGAATATGCCATGGGGAGCTTGCCAGGCTTTGCTGTGCGGGCAGGATACTCTTGGTAGCCTGCTGGGCTCTCTAAGAGGGTTGGAGGAATTGAACCCGAGCCAGCTGTGTGCAAGAGAAAACACCCTACCTGCTATGCTATCGCTCCAGCCCAATTCGGAATATATGATACTATATGTATTGGGCCAAGTATGGGCCAGCTGGTGTGTTTTAGAAACTTTTGTTGTTGTTTGGGCCATACCCGACAATGCTCAGGGGTTACTCCTGGCTCTGCACTCAGGAATCACTCCTGGTAGTGCTTGGGGGACCATATGGAGTGCCAGGGATTGAACGTGGGTCAGCCATGTGATCGGCAGCACTCCACCCACTGTAGTACCTCGCTAGCCCCAGTTTTGGAAACTGAGAGAAGGATCGTCTTTCATAAGGGTCATTGGAAAGGTTTTATGGAGAAAGTAAAATTTGCATTAACTTTTGAAGGAGCTAGAAAAAAAGGATAAGGGTGTAGTCCAGGCCCAGAGGTTAATGTGAACAAAGGCTTGGAGTAAGAAAATGCATGGAGTCTAGGGGAATAAGGATTGGACAAGTTTGTTGCAATGAAGATTGTCTGTAGGACCTACGAGGAGATCAGGTCAGCCTGGGTATGCAAGGCTTGGATTGGTAGACCAAGAAAGGAATAAGGGGCAATTAAACATTTTTTGAATAGTAGAAGGATCTGTGACAAGTGAGACTTTATGAAAGTGTTAATCATAAATATAGGATGGAATATAGAATGACTGGAGAGCATTTATTTATTTATTTATCTTTGCTTTTTTTTGGTCACACCTGGCGCTGCACAGAGATTACTCCTGGCTCTGCACTCAGCAATTACTCCTGGCGGTGTTCAGGGGACCATATAGGATGCTGGGAATCCAATCCGGGTCAGCTGTCTGCTAGACAAGCGCCCCACCCACTGTGTTATCACTCCAGCCCCAGGGAGAGAGAATTTAAATAGTAAATTTGGAAGATAAAGGTCTGGACTTTTGTTGCCAAAGTAGAAATTAGGAAACAAAGAGGATGACTTGGAGCAGTAGCTTTTTTGGGATAGAAGAGATATTTTTTTTTCCATTGAGAAGTTCCATGACTTGGTGATTAGAGAGAAGCAAAACGTTTTGACTCTGGAATACTCATTTGAAGAGAATACTGATGAGTTTAGACATTGGATTTCAGGTGACAGAGCAGGACCTGGAGAGATGAGGTCCAAGAGGGAGTTAAAGGAGGAAAAAAGTGATGCCAGGCCTCCAGGGTTGGACCCATTTCTTTTACAGGCTGTTCTCAGTTATATGTATAACAATAGGCAAGAGAGATGTAGGTTGATGACTAACCTAAAAGGTGAAGAAAGTGTTGGAGAGAGATGCGCCCATGTTCACGCAGAGCGAAGCTGAAAACGATCACTGGATTGACAGTTGAGACTTGAAACCGCTGTTTGAATATGTTCATCGGAATTAGAGCCCTGAGTAGAGGAGCTTTATGACTAAGTTAGTAATAAGGAGATGAAACCAGAAAGCACAGATGTATTCATGTTGGTTCTTTCATTACTTGCTTTTCTATTCTGTTACTGTCTCAGTAGGGAAGGGGAAACGAAGTTAAATCTTGAAACTTTTCACTTTGTTCCACTTAAGAGACAAGTTATAGTCTCTGGGAGGTCGTTATTATAGGATGAAACTGCAGTAGTTTACTATGAGTCATTTATAAGCTGAACTTTATTCCTGAACATAGTTGAAAATTGATAACAACTCTAATGAAGATAAAAATGAGCATTGACATTACTGGAAGTTATATTTATACTAAATCCTGTTTTTTAAAATCTCAGTTTCTATGCAGATTTTGGACCTCTGAACTTGGCAATGGTGTACAGATACTGCTGTAAACTAAATAAGAAACTAAAAGTGAGTATCGTGCAGTGTTAATGTTTCCGTACTAAGAATTTGAACTGTGAAACCTGACCAGCAGGATGGCTGTGCACGTACCATTTACTTAGGTAATTTTCACCTCTGGAAATTTATGTGAGTAGTTCACCTAGGAGAGTTGAAATTGATCCACCTGACCGACCCACAAAGGACACATTAACCTCTTTTCATTTTTCAGATGAATTGAAATGTGAGCTAAGTGAAGTCATTGGAATAGTGATCTAAGAAAGAAAGCACAAATCCTTTCAGGTTGTTGTTAATGAGTCTCTTATCAAATTCCCTCCGGGATGATTTTTCTGAAAGCATCAGGTCTGCCTTGAGATTCTGTTTTCAGGCAATGAAAGGGCTCATCATTGCTCAGCAGGCGTGCTGGAGCATAAGCATTTTATGTCTGATCAAGATTGAAGTTTTTGTGCATTTCTTGAATATCATCTCTGTGGTTTTCACAACCAAATGACAGGAATGGAGACTAGGGGAGCTAAAGCATGAACTTTACATATGGCAGAATCAGGCTATACATTCATATAAAAGGTAAAAAGGTAAAGGCCCTCCCGTTGATCGTCGATTTGCTCGAGCGGGCCCAGAAACGTCTCCATTGGAGACTTTTGTTGTTACTGTGTCTGGCATATCGAATACTCTTGGTAGCTTGCCGGGCTCTCCGAGAGGGGCGGAGGAATCGAACTCGGGTTGGCCATGTTGGCCGCCTGTAAGGCGAACGCCATTCATATATATATATTTTTTATTTTTTAATTTTTGCTTTTTTGAGTCACACCCGGTGATGCTCAGAGGTGACTCCTGACTCTGTATTCAGTAATTACTCCTGGCGGTGCTCAGGGGACCATATGGGATGCCGGGGAATGAACCCAGGTTGGCCGTCTGCAAGGCAAACGCCCTCCCCACTGGACTGTCAAACTGGCCCCTGTTTTTCTCCTTTAACGGGAGATCTATTTCCATTTTCTGTACTTATTATCCACACTTGGTGGTGCTCAGAGGTTACTCCTGGCTCTGCACTCAGGAATCACTCCTGGAAGTGCTCAGGGGACCTTATCCCATGCTAGATTTTGAATGAGGTCAGCCGCATGCAAAGCAAGTGCCTCACCCCCTATGCTGTCACTCCAGCTTTGGATAGGTAGCGCCCACCCTTCTCCTGATTTAAACACTAAGCATATGTGAGGAAACTTCTTGCCTTACATAAAAATAATGGATCTCTATTCTCTGTTTTGCTTAGTGAGTAGCGTCAATGTGTTTCTGTCATGAAGGTGAAATGCTATGAATCACACTCCTAGCAGTAATAGTTAACAGACAGTGTTAGGGTAGCTTTTTCTTTTTGCTAGGTAAGGTGTTACTGAAATGACATAGGACTATCATATACACTTTAGCTGCTGAGTGATAATTGTTTGATTTTATTGATTTTGTATTAAATTTTGGTTTACAGTCTCTCTGTGATGGAGAACTTTCTGTAGAATATGCTGTATAAATATGATTTCAATCAGTTTTTGTTATTAATCTCAAAATGCTAAATTCTACCAAAGGGTTTTTTTTTTTTTTTTTGGTTTGGGGGTCACACCTGATGGTACACAGGGCATACCTGCACTCAGGAATCACTTTTGGTAGACTCAGACATGTGGGTTCCAGGGATTGATTTCCTATCTTGACTATGTGCAAAACAAGTGCCCTACCCACTATACTGTCTCTCTGTGGCCACCTCCTTCCCCCATGGTATTTTAAAGGTCAATTATGTAAGATCTGTTACAATACACTTTTTTAGGAATTAACCTGTGTTTTCAGATTTAAAAAGATGTGGTAACTTTTTTTTTTAACTAAAGTGATCTACATTTTTCAGAAAAAAGCTATTTCCCTGAGGTTTTAGAAGATAATGTTGAAATTTCGAATTTACTAAATAAATAATATCCTTAAAACAAATTTTGTAACAAAATGCTAAGTGTATCTTAATGGATGAATTAATGGGGAAAGAAGAATTAATAAGGAATTAAGTTTAATTTCTTCCTTTGATAGACTTAGTTTATTTGCCTCCTTTATTAGTGTTCCATTAATATGTAGTTGCTATCAATGTGATATTATTATTATCAACTACTTAGATTTCAGTTTGAGTGAGGGAAGAAAAAGGAGTTAAAGGAAAAATTCTGGTGTGACTCAGTGTTCTTAGGAGTAGATGGTGAAATTTGCATTTACTTTCATTTACAAAACTTCTTTTCACTCTTATGAAAGTTTAATAAATTCTGGACAGTTCCCTCTTCTCATTTCAGTGATAAGGTAATGTTTGGATGCCTGGAATTATACTGTTAATACAATTAATTAGAGTAATCTTGTGTTTTGTTTTGTTTTGTTTGTTTGTTTGATTTTTGGGCCACACCTGGTAGTGCTCAGGGTTTATTCCTCTCTCTGCATTCCAGGATCACTTCTTATGGTGCTCAGGGAACCATATAGGGTGCCTAGTTTGGGTGTGTGCAAGACAAGTGCCCTATCTGCTATAATATACTTTCAGCCCCTAATGGGCATCTTTTACTTGTTAAAGGAATGAAATTCCAAAGCCAAAATGCTAATAGGTTAGAGATTATTTTGATAAAGCATACCATATAGTATTTCAATATTAGGATAAATAGGTTTACCAATTATTAACAATTCAAAGCTGTAATTTCTTAAACTTTGTGGAATCTCAGCTTCTTCAACTTTAGGATGATAGACCTCTCAGAGTGGAGATTGAGATTAGAATTATTTAAGAGAATGTATGGAAAAAAATTTTTGCAAAGTTAAAAATTTTTTTTTTTTTGGTGGGGTATTGTGCTGTACCCAGAAGTATCAGGGGTATTTCTAGTTCTGTGCTCAGGAATGAATCCTAGTGCTGTTTGGGGGATTGGGGGGTGGGGGTGATGGTGGTCATGACCATATATAGTACTCAGGGATTTGAACTAGGTTGACTGCATGCAAGGCAAGTGCCTTACATCTTGTACTATTTCACTGGCCCTGAACTTTGTGAAATTTTAAGTTCAGTTTACTAAAGTAACATTTATTAATTCAACTGAAAACATAATAGGGTTCTTCAACAAAGATTTTGAGTATTTTCCCAGCCAGATACCTGTTATCTCCATGTGAGAAAGCTGTCTGATAGAATTTCCTAAAATCTAAACAACTATTTAGTACAGCCTCCTGATTTTTTTCAGACATACTTCAGTTTTTTGGGGGGGGTCACACCCAGCAATACTCAGGGGTTGTTCCTGGCTTTGCACTCAGGAATTATTCCTGGTAGTGCTGGGGAACCATATGGGATGCCAGGGATTGAACCTGGGTCAGCCACCTGCTGTACTATTACTTGAGCGGCCCCCTTCAATTTTAAATGTTAATATTTTGTAGTTTTATATTGTGGTAATTGGAGAGCCTGGCAAGTTACCGAAAGTATTCAATATGCCAAGCATAGTAACAAGAAGTCTCACAATGGAGACGTTACTGGGCCTACTCGAGCAAATCGATGAACACGGGAGGACAGTGTTTTTTTTTTTTGTGTTTATATTGAGGTAATATTTGTGCTATAGTGTATAGTAACAAGAAGTCTCACAATGGAGACGTTACTGGGCCTACTCGAGCAAATCGATGAACAACGGGAGGACAGTGTTTGTTTTTTTGTGTTTATATTGAGGTAATATTTGTGCTATAGTGTATGTTTCAGGAATGCCTTTCAGCTGATCAGAAGTCAGTTGTTGCATACCACACTCATTACCAAAGCATGGAAATCCTTCCCTGCCATCTGTGGGACTTTCTCCACTGTTTGTGCCTTCCCTACCCTCCCACTCTGGCAGCCTCTGTTCTGAGATCCAAATCCAGGAGTTGGTTTTGGATTAGTTTTCTCTTCCCTTCCTTTTTGTTTCTTTATATCCCACATATAAGTAGATCATCAGATTATTTTTCTTTCTCTTTCTGAGTCATTCCACTTTATATTATACCTTTCCAACTTCCAACTCCATTATTATTGTTGGAAATGGAAAATATATATATATATATATAAATAGTTGGTTGTAAGAACAAGGTCTTGCCATTTACAACAAAAATCATTTGGAGGATGTGGGGAAAGGAGTTTTGGGTCTCAGCAGTGTTCAGGGGACTGACCTTAGACTCAGGAGTGACCCCTGGTGGTGTGGGGGATAGAACCATGGTTGTGGCTGTCCAGTATCTTTCCTCTTCTACTATCTTTATGGCCCCTATACCACGTTTTCTTTATCCACTCATTTATCATTAGGCACTTGGGTTATTTGCGTATCTTGGCTGTGTATATAGTGCTTTAATAAGCACAAGAACGCATACATTCTTTTGAATTAGTATTTTTGTATTTGTTAGATTCTTAGTGGAATCGATTGACGGATATTTTTTAGCACCTTAAGAAACCTTAGTACTGGGCCTGCAGAGATAGTGCAGTGGGTAGGGCACATGCCTTGTATGCATCCAACTCAGCTTCAATCCTGGCCTCCCATATGTTCCCGTGAGCACTGCTGGGAGTAATTCCTGGGTGCAGATCTAGGAGTTACCCCTAAGAGCCCCTGTCCCTCCCTCCTAAAAAAAAAAGAAACTGTAGAACTTATTTCAAAATTGTCTAGCCTCCTGATTTTAAAGATGCAGAAAGAGAGACGAGAGAACCATGTGAGTACTCAAGGTTGCAAGGACATGTTAGGGTCTGGGTCTCACAGCTCTTGGTTGCGTTATTTCCCACTGTCCTCCATTGGTGGTAACCTCTGGTTTGTAATCCTTTCATGTGCCCTGTCACTGCACTGATGTTAGGAATTTCACTCTGGCCTAGTGGCCTTCAGTTATTTCTGTTTCTTGGCTCCTCTGTTTCTCTTGATTGTTACTGCCACTCTAACTGCTTTGCTTTCGGAGACCCAGCGATCAGGTTTTCCTACTTTGAATGCACTCTTCTTGTTATACTTCCCACATTGTCTCTCTCACCATCACATAACATCTAGACCTTCCCTGTTCTCTGCAGCTATGGGTTCCCTGCCAATGTCTCTTGTCAGTGGCACTTTGCGACACCACTGGGTAAAACGTCTGTTCCTTTTGCTTCTATGTGTTTTCACCTTGATTATCATGTTTGCTTTGATAACTCTCAAATTGGCCTTTTTCCAGTCTCTGATTTCATGCACAGAGTCATTGATTTGCTGAAGATTCCCATACCCCTGCCATTTCCAGCCTTGCCTGTTATTCCCAAGCACACCAAATTGCCCACATAATTGTTTGTGATGCTCAGTCTGACTCAGTGCTATCCCTCTCCCATTTTCTCATTTTTTAAAACCTTTTTTCAGCATCCCTACTTGGAGGAAGCATCTTTTTATCCTTCTGGTCTTGTTTTCACAGGATTCTCTGTGCAAACTTCTACTATGATGAGTTGCAATTACCCATTTGCATCTTTCTCTTTAGTCTGTAGGGACTCCCAGAGGATGCGGGAATGCCTTATAATTTAGCATTTTCAGTACAAGCTCAGGGTCTAGATACACAGACATTTCCATTGTCTTTATCACGATCCTCTTGACTTAGGTTCTCATTTATTTATCTCACTTGTTGGGGGTTTCCGAATAGTCTACTGTCAGCATGTAGCCTCGCTCTGCATTGATTTCTTAATCTTTGGCTATTTCCTTTTTGCCTTCCTTATGCTACCAAAACTGCAATAATGACCTTTTAATGCTATGAATCTGATGCATTTATGTGGTCCTCAAATTTCTTAAAATAATTTGGCACTATTTAAAGGAATAATAGCTTCTTTGAATTCTCTGAGGCTTCTTAATGTCTTCTTAACACCATATTTTATTTTCTACTTTAATTCTGTTTTATTTCTACTTTGGAAATTTAAATTTTTTTCCAAGAAAGCTTTTATGATTCTCCTTTTGATGTCTTTTATGGATAGGCAATATTTTTCAGTACATGTTATTCTAGACCCAATTTTTATTTTTAAAATATGTCTAAACGTATTTTTCCAAGTAGATGGTTTCAAGAGGTGATTCACTGCTATTTTTTTATATGTCAGTATATGCATTCTGTTTTCAATTAAGAAAAAGAAAGACATGGGGCTGGAGAGATAGTACAAGGGTGAAGGCACTTGCTTTGCATGCAAGGCTCTAGTTTGATCCCTGATACCACTTGGCCCCCAGGAGTGGCCCCTGATTGCAGTTGGAGAAGCCCTTGAACACCACTGGATTTGGCCCCTGCCCCCACCCCCAAAAGAATGAAAATAAAATTTACCTCTAATCAATGGTTTTAATTTTAATTGTGTTGATTATTATGGAAAATTATCCACCAAACATCTGTTTAGGTTATTAAACCCAAAGCTACTTTCACCAACAAAAGAAACCTGTTGCTTATTTGAAAGTACAGTTTAAGAAGTCTAAGCACTAAAAGTACAGCTTCCGCTTTCTGGTCATTAGTTGCCGTAATGAAGGAAACATTTGTAAAATGTGTTGTTTTATGTGAAATGACAACAATGATTTATAAGCTCAAACAGGAATTATTAATCTGGTATTTCCAGGGCCCCATTAGACCCTCTAATTACATGTAACTTTTTGTGTGTGTTTATGTTTTAATTCTGGAGAATTCCTAACTTTTTATCAGGCTCTCAGAGGGATGCTTTGAGACAATGCCAAGAGCACTGAGCTAGAATCTATGGGCTTTTAAAAGAGGAGCTGGTACTAACAAAACACAAAGCAGTGTGTTTTAAAAACCAGAATGCCTCCTCTAAGTTTAATCAGTTAACATTTCCAGTAAGTGATTTAATAATCTGAAAGCCTTTATAAAAACAATAGGATTGAATCAGCATCTCTAAAAGTAAACAATGCAGTTTAAACTGTTATTTTCATTTTTTTCTCAGAGGAAAATAAAATTCCTGCCTAGAGAAAAAATATCTGAGAGATCACTGAAAGGAACATTTTCCTAGGGCAACAATTTAAAAAAATAAAAAAGACCTCTGAACTGTTCTTCTGAATCAACAAGACAATTCAGTAGTCTTGAGAGCGACTTTTAAAAGATTTGAAAGAATATTGACAGAAATGTCATTTCAAATGTACAAAATATCCTGCATAGCCCTTTCCGGGTGGGAGAAGAAGGTGGTGTGCATGATGAAATGATGATTGTATTAAAGTGCTGAGAGTACCTGGTAGATGGTCCCACCTGGAGCTTGGGTCAGTGTCCTTGTTGCCTGGTAAATCAGTGCCATAACCCTAGCGGTAGCAAGGGATCTGCCAGGATATCAGGTGATTGTACATAGGACTCTTGATAACAGTGATCAGACCATGCTCTTATTATGCCTACAGAAGCACATTGAGAGTTCATTATGAGGTCATTACCCGTTTCCACTTCATGGACTTATCTGTGGGAAAATCACTCTACTTTTGGAAGACGTTTTAAGGAGCTTAAAAAGAAAACATTCTAAAGCCATGTTAGTGAACTCGCTGTGAGTTTTGCAAGTTACGGAGCCCTTCACAATTCTCAGCCAAGAACCCCTTTTAGAAAGAATCCCCAAATGCCTCTACTGATAGGATCAATGTGATCAAATAATCATTATGAGTCACTGATACTTTCACTGTCTGATACTTTTACTTTTTTATTTTAGCCAAGCATGCCGTGTTACCAATGAAACACAGTTGGTTTGAACAAAATGGGCCATGCCAAGACACTTTTTTTCTTTGTAAAGAAACAAATGCAACTTGTTTTAGTTTTAAATAAACACATAAACCGTGTTTTGTTTTGTACAGCCAAAGAAAATTTTCAAGAATGTCCCTTTCCTGGGAAAGTTGGAGGTAAAACACATAGAGGTCCTGGCTGCTCACGGGAAGACCTGTTCATTTTCTTGCTTTTGCAATGAGATGACCAGTGGTTGCTATGGACGCGCTGGTTGCTGCGGCCGTTTCTGGGCTAGCCTAGTCACCTGTAAGAGAATGACGCCTGGGCCACGGGGTCCCTGTGCTGTGAGATACTTTATCCGATCACCATCCTTGGCAGACCTTGCTTGTGGAGGAAAGTGCATGGGCTCTATTTTTTAATTAAAGAGCATATTATCCCGGCTGTGATAATGTCACCCTGAGCTCCATCAGATGAAGAGATGAAGTCACAAGGCTTCCCTAACCCTAGTGCTCTAGCGAAATGACTTGCAGATTTTCTGTTTGAGCATGGCAAGCAATCTTACTGAAGAGGTACTTGAAACCGTGTTTCTTTCCATCGGTTATTAACTGCTTGGTTTTTTTTTTTTTTTTTTTTTTTTTTTGGTTTTGGCTTTGAGCTGAGTTGCACTGCTTTTCTGTTTATGAATGGTTTAGTGATTTGTGGGCTCCTTACCTAGAGCTAGTGCATGTCACCATAACCCAAGGGTAGCTGGGATTCTGTGATCCCTGTCGCATGACATCATTTCTCTCTCTAGTTGCTGTGGCTTGTTCCTCACGGAGCGTGATCCCACTAGAATGCAGCATTTTCCAGCATTTTCTGTTTTGAGATAAAAATGTCTGTTTGGGGTTGGTAACCTCTTCTTAGTTTGTATTGTTCTATAGTAGCAGTTATTGTACCTTGTATTTCAAGACCATTAAACCTTTATCTGCTCTATAAATACGTTTGATAATTTATATTTCATGTGATAAAGCTTTGACTTTCAGGTAAGCAATACAGATCTGAAGGCTTTTGATAAGTTTGGTAATAAGTCAATTCTCAATCCCAGCTTTTATTCAATTTTTAAAAATCTTGTACAAAACAATTATTGTACTTGCGATTAAGAACATTCTTTAGGTTCTTACTGTGCCGTGAACTTATCGCTAATTTACTCCGCTTATAGTAAGCCTTGCCCAATATTTTCCCTTTGTTTAGCATCATGTATTCATTAGACTTATGAGTGCTTCTAAGACTAGAGACGAATTCTGCTTCCCGTGTTACCACACCACTCCACACTGTGTTTGACATGTGATAACTCCTTGATTATGTTCATAGAACCAATGCAGTTTCTTTCAGCCACAGCATCATAATCAGCGGACTGATTTCCTATGCTCTGAATTTGGTCTATGGACATGCTTTGTGTGTGTGTGTGTGGGGGGGAGGGGATGGTGGTGTGGGTGTTGGGGTGCCATAGTGGTGGTGCTCAGAGCTTACTGCTGACTCTGCACTGAGGAGTCCCTTCTTTTTCTTTTTTCTTTTTTTTGCTTTTTGGGTCACACCCGGCGATGCTCAGGGGTTACTCCTGGCTCATGCACTCAGGAATTGCTCCTGGCGGTGCTCGGGGACCATATGGGATGCTGGGAATCGAACCTGTGTTGGCCATGTTGTCTGCGTGCAAGGCAAATGCCTTACTCGCTGTGCTATCGCTCCAGCCCCAGGAATCCCTTCTTGTGGGCGTGAGGGGCCATATAGGATACTGGGGATTGAACCCTGGTCTGCTGCACGCCAGGAAAACACCCTACATGGTGTACTATCACCCCAGCCCCTTATGAATATGTTTTGTTAGGTGTGAATGCCATTTAAATTTTTTGGATTCATGGTCAATTGCCTTTAATATATGAAAGTTAAAACAAATTCTGAACTTGTGACTTCTTTTATGTGCTGTGGTGTTTACTCTGGGGCCAGATTTCTGCAGAGGGTCAGCAGGTTGGAGGTCCATAACTTCAAATATCGCATGCTTTTTCTAGTTGGCCAACGGACCATTTCAAATTCTTGACTCCTGTGAACATCTGCATCTGTGACTCCTGCAATCATTCCATTTTAGGCAATGTAGTTCCTGAATCATTAAAAGAGTTTGTTCCTAAAGTGTTGCCACCTGGCATGAATTTAAAATTTATAATTTTTTTTCCTGAGGAGTCTGGGAATTTTTTTTTTTATGACATGCTTTTAAAAGACTCATGACTTGATTTGAAGTTTCTAAGAGAATTTAAATTTCTTCTGCAGTTACTTGTCTGGATGGGATAATGTTTTATGATTCATAAAAGCATTTCCAGGGATGGATGGAATCAGTCACATTTTTCTGCAGCTTTTCCTAAAATTGAGTAATACTTTAGTAGAACTTTTTTGAGTGGTTCCTGGACCAGAAGAATTGGCAATTGTGAAGGAATCTGTTATAAAGTTAAATTGTCAGCCCCACACAGTAGAATCAGGAATTCTGAGGATGTGGCCCAGCAGGCTGTATTTTATTTATTATTTATTTACTTTTTTGCTTTTTGGGTCACATGCGGCAATGCTCAGGGTTTACTACTGGCTCTGCATTCAGGAATTACTCCTGAGCTCGAGGGACCATATGCGATGCTGGGAATTGAACCCAGATCAGCTGCATTGCAAGGCAAATGCTCTACCTGCTGTGCTATAGCTCCAGCCCCAGAAGGCTGTATTAGTAACTAGTGATTAGTTCAGTTGCCTCCCTCCCTCCCTCCTTCCCTCCCTCCCTCCCTTCTCTCCCCGCCCTTCCTTCCCTCCCTCCCTGCCTCCTTCCCTTCCCTCCCTCCCTCCCTCCCTCCCTCCCTCCCTCCCTCCTTTCTTCTCTCCTGGCTCTAAGATCAGGGATTCTAGGGTACTTGGATGAGGGGTTGGAAGTTTGACCATGTGCAAGT
The DNA here is from genome assembly GCF_029834395.1 of Sorex fumeus. Classification (NCBI taxonomy): domain Eukaryota; kingdom Metazoa; phylum Chordata; class Mammalia; order Eulipotyphla; family Soricidae; genus Sorex; species Sorex fumeus. Next base: position 31,639,759 of record NW_026606188.1, read on the forward strand.
GTGTAGGCAGGCACCTTAACCCCCACATTATCTCTCCAGCCCATATCCAGTTATTTTAGGGCCGTTTGTGTTGCCAAGTATGAATTCAGGGCCTCACACATGCAAGGCAAGTGCTTCCCACTGAGCCTCATCCAGTTTTTTTTTTTTTTATAATTTATTTTTTTATTAGTGAAGCACCATGAGGTACAGTTGTAGATTTACAAATCTTTGTGCTTGGGTTTCGGTCATACAATGATCAAATACTCATCCCTCCACCAGTGCCCATTTTCCACCACCATGGATAATATCCCCCCCCATCCCCACCCTCCCACCCTGCCTCTGTGGCAGGGCATTCCCTCTTGTTCTCTCTCTCCTTTTGGGTGTTGTGGTCTGCAAAAGAGGCTCATCCAGTTTTTTGAGAGGATGAAAGTCATATTATATCAACTAGCATGAGATTTAGTTTTTTTAAAATAATTTTTTGGGGCCACACCTGGCAGTGCATAGGGCTTAATTCTGATTCTGCTCTCAGAGATCACTCTTGGTGGGCACAGGGGACCATCTGGGATGCTGGGAATTGAACCCGGGTCAGCCACATGCAAGGCAAGTACCCTGCCTGCAGTATTATTGCTCTGACCCCAAGATTCAGTGTATTTTTTATTTGTGAATGTTTTCTTAATATTGACCAGTTTAACCTGGGACTGACTTGAATGTTGAATTCTGAAACTCATTATAGATTTATAATTGAGCTTTACACAAATGATCAAATCAGTAAGAAACTTCTAGAATTCTCCCATATATGACATTTGCTATATAAAAGTTTACCTAGGGACTTGAGCTCCTGGTTTCTCTCTCTCCATAAAAAAGAGAGAGACGTTTTATTTATATATTGCATGATATATGTATATGTATGTATGTATATACATATACACATATGTGCACACACACATATATGTGTATATATATATAAAATGTCATATTTCTCCCTTGACCAGGACCTCTGCTTTGGGAGTTAATCTGTCTGTCAAACTCTACCCCTTTGGCACTGTAGCTCTTTGGGAAATTATTCAGGTAGCAAGTAACCAATGAATGTTAGCTCTTATTACTGTAAAGGCCTTGCTTTTTTGCCTTAGGTCAAGAAGTTCCAAAGGCAGACTGGGGGAGCTGGGCATGTGGGAGGCTCTTGAGTTTTTGGTTGGCACTCAATACCTGCTGGCCCCAGCAACACCAAGTGTGGCCTTTGGGACTTCATTACGGGATCCGAGATCAAAATTGTCACAATATGACCATGCCCTCCCACCCTTGAAGGTGTGGTTCCTATTTAAAGGAAAAAAAATACCATAAAACTCAGAAGACAATTTCAGTTCCAGATGGAAGCTTAAAATATGTTGAAGGGACCAGAGGACGCAGAGCATTTGCTTTGCATGCAGCTGACTCAAGTTTGATCCCTGGCACCCCGTGTGGTCCCTTGAGTTGAGGTTGTCAGTAGTGATCTCTGTGCACAGAGCCAGGAGTAAGCCCTGAGCACTGGAAGGCGTGGCCCCAAAACTCTCTCTCTCTATCACTGTATCACTGTCATTCTGTTGTTCATTGATTTGCTTGAGCGGGCGCCAGTAATGTCTCCATTCGTCCCAGCCCTGAGATTTTAGCAGCCTCTCCTTACTCATCTTTCCTAACGCTGCTGCCGTATTGGAGACTCTTCCAGGGTCAGGGGAATGAGACCCGTTATTGTTACTGTTTTTGGCATATGGGGCACGCCCTGGGTAGCTTGCCAGACTCTGCAGTACAGATCTCTCTATATACATACATATATATGTATGCATATATGTATACATAGATATATGTATGCATCCCACACGGCAGAGTCTGGCAAACTCCCCGTGGCGTACCCAATATGCCAAATACCAGTAACAATGATGGGTCTCATTCTCCTAACCCTGAAAGAGCCTTGAATATGGCACCTTTTAAAAAATCTCAGGGCTAGGATGAAGGAGACGTTACTGGGGCCTGCTCGAGGCAATCGACAAACAACAGGACGGTCGTGATCGTGATATGTATGCATATATATTATATATATATGAGAGAGAGTGAAATTATATATATATGGAGAGAGAGAGAGAGAGAGAGAGAGGGAAAGAGACAGAGAGGAAAGAGGGAGAGGGAGGGAGGAAGGGGAAGAGTGAGAGAGAGAGAGGGAGGGAGAAGGTGGGTTATAATTATGATGGATCATGTTCAGAACAGCCTTGCTCAGACCATGCAAATGGGAGGGACGGATAGCTTGAAGGGCTGAAGCTCGTTCAGAAGGCCCTGAGGTCAGTCACCAGCACTGCCTGGCTCCCTATCACTGCCGCCTGTGGCTCTCGTCCCCCTGAGCACCTCTCAGTTTGAGCAGCTCTGCACTGCTGGGCCTGAGCACTGAATCATGAGGCACACTGAACTGGGCTCAGTACTTCCAGAATGGCCCCTGGACCTCTGAGTACTGCTTGGGAGGTTTTACTGAAGCTGTCCACACCCCTCCTCCCCTCCCCACACCGGCTCCCAGTAGGCAAAAATAATGCAGAGGTTTTTGTGTTCTTTCTGCGAACTCCTCCTTTTATATTTGAGACTGTATTTAGTGTTTTACCAGTTTCTACCTTGGCTACTATACAGAGCTGTTGTGTAATCTCTGTGCTTCTCTTGCAAAGCAAAACAATCAGTAGGAGTGCAGATCACTTAAGGAAAGCCAGAGCTGATGGGGACGCTTCTCAAGTGTTCACAAAGGGCCTGGCCAGCATGAAAGACCGTGGAGGAGCCAGGCTGGAGTAAGCAGGAGAGTGCTACCTGACTTGGAGACATGAAGTTCCCCTGGTCCAGGGCAGAATTTGAAATAGTATGCACAGGACTCATATTTGAGATAATCCTGACATTTCTGTGGAATGTCTTCTGATTGTTCCCTTTTGCCCCTGAATGGTCAAGTTCTAGATGGGACAACAAATCTTGGGGCTGGAGTGATGATAGTATAGCAGGTAACACACTTACTTGCCTTGGGGTTAGAACAATAGCACAGCGGGTAGTGCATTTGCCTTGCACACGTCCAACCCGGGTTCGATTCCCAGCATCCCATATGGTTTCCCGAGCACTGCTAGGAGTAATTCCTGGGTGCGTGAGCCAGAAGTAACCCCTGTGCAATGCCGGTGTGACGCAAAAAGCAAACAAAACAAAACAAAACAAAACAAAAAACAACACTCCTTGCCTCCCAGGTGGCCAAGTTGGGTTCAACCCCCAGCATCCCATATGGTCTCCCCAGCTTGCCAGGAGTGATCCCTGAGCTTGGAGCCTGGAATATACCCTGAGCACCAGTGGGTGTGACACTGCCCTGCTCCCTCCCACCAGAAAAAGGGGAGAGACAAATCTTTACATTTTGTTTCTTCTAAGAGTGCTTTGACAAATAACATATTCTTCTTCTTTTTTTTTTTAAGAGAGGAATGTGTTTCCTACTAGAAGGGAGACGAAACTTATGTATATTAAAATTATCTATTTTCACTTAGTTTTGTATATTTATAATTATACAGTTAGCAATACTTTTTTAAAAATTGCTGAGTTTTTCATTCTAGTGCCAAAATGTATCTGCTGGTGGGCATTGCTGTTCATCAGACTATCTGAGCAGGTGATGCCTTAGAGGAGAATGGCCATAGCTAGCAGGGAAACTATTGACAGTCTTTAGTGGATGTTATTTTGTTATAATTCACTTTGAGTTAGTTTGGATTCTTCAGGACTCAGATCTCTGTGATTTGATCTGGACCTATTTGCCTCCAAATGATCATTTCTTGACTTTTTGGGATTTAACTGAGAAAAATGCTTGTATTCCAAAACTAAGCAAGGTAAATGCTAAGAGTTTGAAAACTTTTTCTAAAGATTACATAGAATGTGCTAACTTGGGTTCTGGGGGATCTAGCCATGTCAGTCTTGAGGTTTTTGAGGTTCAGAGAGCATAGGAGATACTGTTTGTATGTATGTATGTATGTATGTATGTATGTATTGGTTTCTGGGTCACAACTAGTGGTATTCAGGGGTTATTCCTGAATTCGCACTCAGTAATCACTCAGGGCGACTATATGGGATGTCAGGTTATCAAACTTAGGTAAGCCATGTGCAAGGCGAGTGCCCTACCCACTGTACTATTTCTCTGGCCCCAAGATGCCTAGTTCTTAAGAGCCTTGAATCTTTTTTCAGTAAATTAGACACCTCTTAAATGGATTGCTGTGGTGGCAAAAATCAAACAAATAAGTTATAAAATGAGAAACAAAATATAAAAGGAGATATCTAGCAAGCATTGATTTCAAATTGGGAAAGCAAGGAGACATTTATTCGCTTGATGAGTGAGCCGAATAAAATGATGTACTCTCCTCCTCCCTTCATTTCATAGGTTATTAGGTACCCCTGTCAGGAAATAATGAGTATATAGTAAGCACCCCTATTTAAGGCTGATATTTTTCAAATTTAAATGAAAAAGAGCACTACCATTTCATACCATCACTCTATTATCAAAGATGCCTCATGGTGGAGAGGGACGCCAGAGTCAGCCATGCTGTGTCCCCACGTTAAAGCAGAAGATTGCAGTCTCAGAGGATAGGCTTAGGAGTTGGAAGGATTTTGATTCCTTGTAGAGATAAAGAAAATAATTGCTAAGGTCAGTTTGCATCCTGACGGTGACTCTAAATCAACGAGCCCATGTAGCTGCAGTCATTGTAATCGGAAGACAAAGCTGCTTTTATAGTCAGTGTGAATTTATAGGTAAATACTGAAATGTACTTATGTCTGTGTTTTGAAAACCATTGACTGTTTTAAAATAAGATTACTCTGTTTTGAAATACGAAATTGAGCAGACTTTATCTTATTGAATTGTATGTCTTTTTTTATATTTTTAAATAATTCAGTTATAATTTTAAGAAATCTTTTTGTTTTTTTTTTTGTATTGACTATGCAAGCAACACCACGTTGCTTATTTTAGATGTATTTGAATAATTGAGCATGCAGCTTATTGCATGGTAAATAGCAGGTGCTTAATAACTCTTTGAGCCTATTAATTTTAATAGATCACTTGTGTCTAGATGTTTGCTGATTTAATCTTTTTGCTAGTTCATCTTTTTCCATTAATGATTTATTCTCAGATAATTAAAAAGGGACTGACAGAATACTGTAGAAGAAAACAATGTTGTGTTCTCATTAATACAGACATTTAAAAGACTGGGGGGGAGGCCAGGTGGTAGAGCCATGCATAGCATGAGCGAGGCCCTGAGTTTGATCCCAACACTGCACGACCCCCTTAGTGCTAGCAGGTATAGCCCAGGTGGTCCCTGAGCACTCTTGGATCCATATTTCAAAAAGCGTGTAGGCATCTAAAATTTTTAGAGAGGAGAGGAAAATGGTTGATGTGTTAAAAAATACACTGTATTATACGGAAAGTTTAAATAAATGTTTGGGAGTGAGAATGGTATGTGGGTATGAAAAGGGTTAATAGACTTTACAGATAAGATCAAGAAGGGCTGGGATGAGTAGAAAATTTGCCTTGCATGAGGCCAACCTGGTTTCACTCCCTGGTGACCCATATGGTCCCCCCCCCCCCCCCCCCAGCCCCCGCCAGCACCACCAGGAGTGATCCCTGACCACAGAGCCAGGAGTAAACCCTGAGAGCCACTGGGTGTGGCTTAAAACCAAAAAAAGATCAAGAGTAAACCTTGAAAAATAGCACCTTCTAATAAAGATTTCCGTAATTATTTCCCATTTGTATCAACCGGCTTCCTTGGAGAAAAACATTCTTTTATATTGTCAATTCCTTTTCTTCCTTTTTTTAGTATTTCAGATGATTCACAAATAGATTGTTAATCTCAAGTCATAAGCAGGCTGAAAAGTGTCATAGCCAGTTACATCCCGTCCTCCTAAATGCTCCTGTCCAAATGACAAAGTTCAAGCTGATGAACACAGATCTTTGAAACTCGAGATAGCGCTCACCTTCATCTCTGTAGTTCACTAACTTTTTTTTCTTCCCTCTGTCTAGTCATACAGCTTATCAAGAAAGAAAATAGTGCACTACACCTGTTTTGATCAACGGAAACGCGCAAATGCAGCATTTTTGATAGGTGCTTATGCTGTAAGTACACATTTCATGATTATTTTCTACAGTTAGGCCAGTGGAATGCTAACATTGTCAGATATATAATTCAGGTCAGTTTGGTGGGTTGGGGTAGATGATTAGCATCTTGGGGACTGATCTGCAGTAGTGCAGTGGAGAGTGTAGTCTGTGAGCTATTTACTCTTGGATTTTACTTTTTAGTGACCAACGAGGGTCTTGGAATCTCAATGTATGTTGTTTTGGAGTCCTCTATTGCAAAGGTGTGTTAATGGAAGAATACTCTGAAAGGATATTTCTCTTTTTGTGTGTGTGTGGGGGGGGCACTCTCTATGGTGCTAAGGGCTTTCTTCTGGCTCTAAGCTCAGAGACCACTCCTAGTGATGCTCGGGGGACCATATATGGTACCAGGGATCAAACCCAGCTGGCATCCTACCTGCCACACTATCTCTTCGGCCCAAGAACGGATATTTCTGCTATATGCTGATGTAGAGAAGAATGCTTAAAACATTGTTGAGGTGTTACTTTTTTTGGGATGAGAGTGTATCTTAGATTGTTTGGATGATTTTAACTATTCTTATTGCTGTTTAATATTAGCATCATCAATTCATTCTTTTATCCATATAGCATTTGCAGAAGGCAGACAGTATAAATCCAGTATAGCGTTTGCAGAAGGCAAACAATATAAATCCAGAGCCAGGATTTTAGCATTCCTTATAACTGGACAGAACTATAGTTTTACAAAGTGTTTTGATGACAACTTTCATTCTGTTTAAGCACAGCAATTTAAATGTGAGTTTCATATCAATGTACTAGAGTTTTGGCAGGGCCATTTTAACACTTTTGGTTTTTTAATGTAGTGTGGGATTGGGCAAAACCCCTGGAAGTTAGAAATCAAAATTTACCGGCAACGTATAGTAGCTTTTAGGGACCTGTGTTGTACTTGGGTTCATGCTGTGGCATGAGAGGAGAAGTGTTATTTCCCTTACCCTGGAGGGTCGGTCTGCTTCTCTGAAGCCGTACACTGCTAGTACAGCAAGTACACTGCTGGGTGACCTTTCCTGGTTGGAAGGAGCACCAGCTCTCAGACATCAGACTCTGCCTCATCAAACCAGGAGCTCCGGGGAAAATGCCCAGTGGTGTTATTGGAAGGACTGTTACCTGTTACAGGGCATGGACTGAGCGTCGAGGCAGTCTGGCAGCAGTCACTGGGGCTTGTTTCCAGGACTCAGGTGCCCATCCCCTCCACCCCACCTGCTGCGGCTAATGAAAAAGCAGTTGGGGCCCGAGAGATGGTTCCACTGAGAGATGGTTCCACTGTTGGAGTTCATGCTTTGCATGCTGGGAGTTCAGGTTCTATACCTGATGGCACATGGTTCTCTTCCCTGCCCGCCCTGCTGGAAGTGATCCTTGAGCACAGAGTTGGGAGCAGCCTCTGAACACGCTTTTGTTTTGGGGTCATACCTGGCGATGCTCAGGGGTTGCTTCTGGCTCTGCCTTCAAGAATTTCTCCTGGTGGGGCTCAGGGGACCATATGGGATGCTGGAGATTGAACCTGGCTTGACTGTATTCAAGGCAAGGGTCCTCCCCGCTGTACTATCGCTCTGGTTTCATGAGCACTTCTGAATGTGGGCCAAAAAATGAATTTTGTAACTTACTTCATAATGTCTTTCTGTATTGAATTATTGACAAAAATTATGTAAGAAATAGAGTGCATTGCACTCTCACCTTGGTAAACGTTTGCATATATTCAGTCACATCACGGCCTTCTTGAGTACAAAGGATCTTAACCTTTGGAGCAGCTTCAAGCTTCTATGGAGTGGGCTAAATAGGTTTTAATGTTTTTTTTTTTTTTAAAATTTTGGACCACACTTGGCAGTGTTCAGGACTTACTCCTGCTTTTTGCCTAGGGATTACAGCTGGTGGGGCTTGAGGGACCAAATTGGGTGCTGGGTATTGAACCTGGGATACATATGTGCAGAGTAAGTGTCTCAGTCCTGTACTGTCTGCCCAGCCCCTTGAGTTGGTGTTTCTACAGAGGTCTTCAATAGAAAAGGTGTCTCTCTCTTTGAAAATGGGGAGTCAGCACTCTGTCAAAGACACTGACTCATCGGAAATATTTCCTGCAAAAACACACCTTTTTCTCTGATCCTTTTCTTATGAAATTTGGATAATACTAGGATTTCTTTGTCTACCTCATGAGACTATAATGATCAATTACTCTATTGCCTATTAGTTCCACAATTTATATATAAGTGATGTTTCTTATTTACTGTGCAAAATAGAAAAAATTTTTTTCCTTGATGGCTTTTATACAATTGTTTTTCAAAAAAAAAACTTTCACATTTTAGGCATTGGTTTTATAAAACAATTAATGGTTGGTTTCATGCATAAAACATTTCTGCACCACACCTACCAGATTGCCCTTTCCCTCTGCCATTGTCCTAGTGTCACTCCCCCACCTGGCATTCCCCTCCTTCCCCCTCTCTCTCCCCCCTCTTCTCCTTCCATCCCCCACTCCCTGCCCATGTTAAGTTTCCCACGGAAAACCAGTTCTCAGTTTCTCTTGCTTTGGGCCTTTCTTCACAAATCACAACCATCCTGTTATTCGTCGATTGCCTCAAGCAGGCCCCCTTCGTCCTAGCCCTGAGATTTTTTTTTAAAAACAGTGCCATATTCAAGCCTCTTTCAGAGTTAGGAGAATGAGACCCTTCATTGTTACTGGTATTTGGCATATTGGGTACGCCACGGGGAGTTTGCCAGACTCTGCCGCGTGGGCAGGTTACATTCGGTAGCCTGCCAGTTTGTTCAAAGTAGGAATGAGATGATAAGATGTCGTCTGGGAGCTGGGTTTTATAGTCTCTGAGTCTTGGCCGTTGATGGAATTACACGGCGCCAGGGGGCCAGGTGGTGGGTGTGACCCCTGCCTACTGGAATTTGGAGGATCTGGGTGGAGGATGCTCAGCCCCAATCCGAGTAGGCTTGGAGATCTCGGCCCCGGAACCCGCGTGGCTTTGTCCCTCTACATGTGTGCGGAGAGTGGTCTCAGCATGGTGGTGGCTGGTCCTGGAGGTCTTCGGCTGCTGGAGCCCTGGTTGGGGCGGGGAGGAAAACTCAACCCGCTCCCCTCCAAGGGGCCCCGGCGAGGACAGCCAGGCATGGGGGCAGGAGACTCTGCGCTGTTCTCTTCCGGGAGCTGGGTTTTACAGTCTCTGAATCTTGGCCGTTGATGGGATTACACGGCGCCAGGGGGCCAGTTGGTGGGTGTGACCCCCACCTGGGCCTTTCTTATTCCCCTCTTTTCTTTATATCCTGCATATGAGAGAGATCATACTGTGTCTCTCCCTTTCCTTCGGACTAACTTCACTTAGCATGATCATCTCCAGATCCATCCAAACAGCAGCAAATTGCATGATTATGTCTTTTCATGAAGCTGAGTAGTGTGTGTGTGTGTGTGTGTGTGTGTGTGTGTGTGTGTGTGTGTGTGTATACACCATAGTTTCTTTATCCAGTCATGTTTTCTTGGACGCCTGGGTTGTTTCCAGCTTTTGGCTGACGTGAGTAGTGCTGCAGTGAACTTGGAATTGCATATTCTTTTCTGAAGAGAGTTTTTGTGCCCTTGGGGCAGAGGCCAAGAAGTGGGATTACTGGGTCGTATAGAAGCTCAGTTTTTAGTTTTGTTCACCTAAGGCAAGTTCCTATTGCTGAATTAAAGGACACTGATCATTTTGATATAGACGTGTGTTGCCTACTTCCGTATTATACTCATCAGTAAGTTTGAACAACTCTACTTCTAAAACGAAAGTGAACTGAAACAAACTCTTTCCATCGCTGCTGCCAGCACTAGCCCCTGCCACTGTCCTTGCTTACCAAGATGAGTATCACAACTTCATATACTGTTTCCTTTTTTTTTTTTTGGAGGGGCCACATCTATTGGTGCTCAGGGTTTTCTCCTGACTCTGCACTACTCCTGGTGAGCTGGGGATCATACAAGGTTCTTTCGACTGAACTTAAGTTGGCTGCTTGCAAGTGTGTCCTCCCGGCTGTACTAGCACTCTGGTTCCTATTTCTTTTTTTTTTTTTGTTTACATTTAATTTTGTTGTCGGACAACTATCAGAGTAGTCATTTCAAAATATAAATGAGATAATATTCTTGCACTCTTTCAAATGCATTTGATGATTGCTTTTGGCCTGACATTCCTTGCCAATGCCGTGACAGTCCTCCCTGATCTGGCCCTCTTCTTGCTCAAGATATTTCTGTTGCACTGGCCCTCTAATCGGGGAAACCCCAAGCATTTTCCCCTCTAGAAGACCTTGCTATTTCTGTTCTTCCTGTCTGAAATGTTCTTACCTCAGATCTTTCCATTTTGGTTCCTTCTCATGTCTACCTCTCACATAGACTGTCAGGTTTCACCTTGCCTTCCTCACCCTTCCACCCTCTACCCCCTCCCCCTCTTCTTTTCTTTCCTTTTCTCTTCTTTTCTCTTCTCTTCTTTTCTCCTTCCTTCCTTCCTCCCTCCCCTCCCTCCCCCCTCCCTCCCCCCTCCCTCCTTCCTTCCTTCCTTCCTTCCTTCCTTCCTTCCTTCCTTCCTTCCTTCCTTCCTCCTCTCTCTTTCTTTCTTTCTTTCTTTCTTTCTTTCTTCCTTCCTTCCTTCGTTTCTTTCTCTTTCTTCCTTCTCTTTCTTTCTCTGTCTCTTTCTTTTTAAAATAATGTAGGAGTACTGCTCTTTGTTCAGCCATTGATTAAGCTGATTGAATTGGGCATGAGCTCCACATTACTTTTTTTTATTTCATCACTGTGAGGTTGAGTTAAAAAGCTTTCATGTTTGAGATTCAGCTATACAATGATGAAACACCCATCCCTCCATCAGTGTACATTTTCCACCATCAGTGTCCCAAGTATCAACCCCCCCCCCCCCCCCCACCTCATATACATATACACTGTTGTCCGCACCTTGCCTCTATGGCAGACAGTATCCCCAATACTCTCTAATTTGGGGCATTAATTTTGCTCAGTTTTTCCCGCCACCATTCAAGCCTACCTGCCATGGGCAAACACTAGATAATATATTTTCCATAGCTCATTTCAAATATCACGAGAGCTCACATGGGCGCAATTGTAAGTGTAAATTTCTAGATTGTAAATGATTGGGTTCCAGTGACATCTCTGTATGGCACTAATCCATTTTGGGATTCAGCTGCGAGCCTCTGGGCCAGGGTTATTGGTGCACTAAGATGGTATCTGGAGGCAAATTGTGGGCGTGACAGCCAGTTTTCTGGGCAGGTGGTGACCCAGGGAGGGACAGCCCAGGTCCTCTGCTACCATGCGTCCTGGAGATTTAGGCCTGAGCCACATACCTGGACCTTGCTTTGAAAGCTCTTGGTCACTGGGATTCCATCTGGAGTAGGTGGGGAGACTGCACCTGCTCCATCTGGGGTTCCCCGGTGATATTGGCTTGGTATGGGGCCTAGAGAGATCTCTGGCTTTGTGGTGTCTTCTGGGACTTGGTGGTGTGTCTCTGGGCCAGGGCTGTTGGTGTGCTAAGATGGTGCCCAGAGGCTAATTGTGGGCCTAACAGCCAGTCTTCTGGGCGGGTGGGGACCTGGGGAGGGACAGCCCAAATGCTCTGCCTCCATGCTGCCTGGAGATGTAGTCCTGGAACCTGCATATCTGGGCCTTGCTTGTGGAAGCTCTTGGTCACCGGGATTTCATCTGGAGTGGGCATGGAGACTGCACCTGCTCCATATGGGTTGGCTTGCTATGGGGCCCGGAGAGATCTCAGGCACTGTGGTGCCTTCTGGGACTTGCTGCTGTGTCTGGGCCAGGGCTGTTGGTGTACTAAGATCCACATTACAAAATTTTCAGCAGATTATATCTTGGTGAGGTCCATCCTGAGATGGTGGAGTCACGCTTGGGGTATGGCAGCAATTTTGGATTGCGGAAGCAAGTGACTGCAGGGGACTCTGCTTGGGTGGGCACAGGCCAACCCACCCCCTCCAGTTTACTCTGGACTGTTCAGCCATGTATGGGTCAGAGCTTAACTGAGGCTTTTGATCTCTTTTGAGATTTATTTAGGGGTCCCTGAGGTAAGGCCAGTAGTAAAGCTTACAGGGTGGCTCTGGAGTTGGTTCATGGGGGTGACTGCCAGTGTGCTTCCATGGGTATTGGGAAGTGAGGGAGGTAGCCCATCCCAACTCTGAATGAGCTTGTGTAGCTGAGCCAGAGGTGGTTTGTGGGTGTGACTCCCACATACCTAACTTTTGGCTGTTTAATTTCTTGGTAAACTTGTTTCTAAGTTGTTGGGGTCTGGCCAAAGGCACAGTGGCAATTTTGGGGTATCAGGAAGACTGAAGGCAACATCAGGCTGCTGATGCATTCACCCTGCAGGTATAGGTTGACCTGTTGGTGGCACCGTACCCCTCTTTCTTTCTTTCTTTCTTTCTTTCTTTCTTTCTTTCTTTCTGCACTCTACTATTTGGTATCCTGTAGACAGGTATTGAATTATTTATTTTTTTCCTGGACTAGAGGGTTGGGACCTTGTTTGTTTTATTCATTGTTGTATCTAGAAGGTGATAAAATATTGAACAAGGGGTGAGGCCCAGGCATTCCCCAGTTGACTTGGAACTGGCCCCCATGGGGCCTTCCTGCTGTGCTGAATTGGGGGGGGGGAGGACTGTCTAGGGTGTAGGGGGAGCCCCAGGCCGAAGATCTGGGTGTTCATTGCGAAGGAGGGCAGGGTGCTGCGGGCAGTTTGGATTGACTGATTGGTCAGAGATTATTTCATTATTTGAACAGTAAGCTTCAGCTTAGACTATGCCCAGCATATATTAAATATTCCATAACTATCTACTGAATGAATAATACGACGAAAGAAAGAAGGAGGGTCATTTCCCCCGGCACTTTCAGAAGGAATCACCTCTGAAGACTCTCAAATTGGACATCAAGTATGAAGGGATGTCTTCCTCATTCCCAGGATATTTGTGTAATGACTAAACCAGCCAGGATCTCGAAAGCTGAACAGTCAAAGCAAAGACCATAACCAAGGTCACGAAAAGTCTCATCACAACTTTGCTTTCTTGGTTTTCCTTCAGAGTTTTGTTCTGTTTTGGGGTTACACCTCACCGTTCTTGGGAGGCTGGTCCCCACTCTCTGCTTGTGGGGATCATGTAGTGCTTTGCTTCCCATGTACAAAGTATACACTCAGTTCATCGACTTTCTCCCCCCCACCCCAACCCCCACTAAGTTATTTTTGTTGTAGAAGAAAATAAAATGTAAAATCGCCATCTTAGCCAGTTTCTAAGTGTACAGTTCAGTGGTGTCAGTACATTCAGATTCTTGCACAACCTCATCTTGCCTTTTTCTTTCTTTTATTTATTTTTTATTGAATCACCATGAGCTACAGTTACAGAACTTTTCATGTTTGAGTTTCAGTCATACAATGATCAAACACCCATCCCTCCACCAGTGTACAATGTCCCCAGTATTCCTCCCATTCCCCCGCCCCTCCCCCTCTACCATCCCATCCCTTCTCCTGTTTCTATGGTAGACAGTTTCCCTCTTACTCTTTCTCTACTTTTGGGCATTATGGTTTGCAATACAGATACCGAAAGGTTATCATTTTTGGTCCTTTATCTACGTTCAGCACACATCTCCCATCCAGAGTGATTCCTCCAAGCATCATTGACTTAGTGATCCCTTCTCTATCCCAGCTGCCCTCTACCCCTGTCAATGAGGCAGGCTGCTAACCTTACATCTGACTTTTGAATAAGTCCACTTGTGGCTGGCACCTTGCGCCCATGGGGCCAGGGTAGCTTCTCATTTCTCTTTCTGATCTTGACTTTTAAGTGTGTACAGACAGAGCTGCTGTGATTCTTCATCGCTAAGTGCAGCAAGCCTATTTTTCTTTATCTTGTTTCTTTTTTGGTAGTATCTCATAGAGCTCTTTTGAGGATCAGAAAGGAGATAACATGTAGAACATAGGCAATAGAGACCCCACAAACCCTTCTCTGTGGCTGAGCCCCAAAGCAGCATTGCTAGAATGTTTTTTTCCTCCTCCTTGAGATGAGGGTTTAAATTTTAAAACATGATCAGGGGTGCCAGAGTTGCATTTCTCTATCCTCAAGTGCAACATTAGAGTTAGTAGTTTGATTGTTTAGATGACTGAAGCATCCGAAATACTCTCATGTACATTTGACGATGGCTTTGAAACATGTTAAGTGTTTTTTAGGTTCATGCCACATGCTAAGGACCAAATGCTCACTAGTTACTCCATTAGTTACCTGTTAACAAAGCTATGGTAAAGATCCAGGAGAATCTGTATCAGGCCACAGTGCCTGATGGATTGGAAAATATTATTAGGTTAAGCTACGTTCAATGCCATGTGTTAGAAAATTAAGTCAAGATTTAAGTCACCAATTAAATAAAAAAGTTGTTTTTTAGATATGGCTGTGGTGCCTTTACCTATGTGGTAACTGGATTATTTTTTCCTTTTAGTTTTTGTTTTTGAGGCCACAACCAGCTGTGCTAAGGCAGTATTCCTGACTCTGCTCTTAGAGATCACTCTGGCAGGGCTAGGGTACCATTTGGGATAACGGGGATCAAACCCAGGTTGACCATGTGCAAGGCAAGTGCCCTTTCTGTTGTACTATCACTCTAGCTCCCAGGAGTCTTTTCCTAAATACACTTGTTAGGTGCTCCCCTTGGCAAAAAATGGGGTATCCCTAGGGGATGACAGTGACTGACTGGAACAAGGTGGCATTAGACTTTATAACCATGTTTGTGCCTGCTGTTCATTTTGTAGACTATACTTAAGGCTACTTATATTCTACCACTAAGTTTATTATTAATTGCATAGACTCATCCTCCAGCTCATGTTGTGGCTAAGAGCGGTGTCTCCAGTTATGTCTGAGGATGGTCATTTAATTCTTCCAAACACTTGTTTTGTTTCTCTCTCTCTCTCTCTTTGTTTTGTTTTGTTTTTTTGGTTTTTTTTTTTTGGGGGTCACACCCGGCAATGCACAGGGATTACTCCTGGCTAATACACTCAGGAATTACTCCTGGTGTTGCTCAGGGCACCATATGGGATGCTGGGAATCAAACCCGGGTTGGCTGCGTGCAAGGCAAACGTCTTACCCTCTGTGCTATCGCTCCAGCCCCCTTGTTTCTCTTTAGAACAGATGACATCTGCCTCATAGTGCTGATCCGTGGAGGGGGTCATTACATTTTAAGAATTTAGTAGGGGCAGGTGGCCCTAGGGATGGAAGAAGTTTGGAAGAAAACTTAACAAAAGTTTTCCAAGCCCACATTCTACTTTCTGCGCCCTCACATAGGTCCTTAGACCTTTAGCCATCTTTTTTGTCTCCTGAGCACCCTAGTTTACACTAAAATTCTTCCTTGACTTGGTGAGTCTCAAAATGTTTATTGTCTCGGGTGGTTGTTGATTGCTTAAAACAATTCATCAGAAGATGAGGGTGTGAACTGTTTTGCCCTGCTCTTAGGACGTTATTAGAATTGTTCAGGACTAAACCCTGTCTAAACAAAATGAATTTCCCATTTGTGAAATGTTTGTTCAGGCATTCATTAGTGCAGCAAATATTTATTTAGCACAGATGAACTCTACCCAGCACTGTGTTGGGCTTTGGGGGATTTAAAAACACCAGAAACGAAAAATACAACAAAGCAGAACAAAAGAATTAAAGCGTTCATAAATTGGTGGACAGACGAGCAATAAAAAGCCCTGAAAGGGGGCTGAGTGAGGGCAAAGCTGCCTCCCGTGCATCCCGTGGTGTTTGATTCTCTGCCTCACCTCCAGCTCTGGTGGGTGCAAACCTGGAGGCCCCCCTGCCCTGCAGGGTGACCTGGATATCTCTGCTACCAATAGAATCAGGGCAGCACCACGTACTCAAGCCCTGGCTTTCAACTACTGCACACGTGGTGGAGAACTGTGGGTGAAACCCCTGTGCTGCCCGAACGATCCCTGCTCCCACTACCAGCAACCCTCCCCCCCAAAAAAAAACCTCCCACGAAACTATGAAAAGTGTCCATTCTGCGCCCAGTTTGTATAATTGTGCTTCAGTTAAGCAGGAATTTCATTAGCCCTTATCATAACGGATGTTGTGTTCTGGGATTGAGGAACTGAGGTGAACCACTTGACCTGCTGGTGTGGGAGCTGGGGCAGGCGTCCAGCCCGGGGGAGGCAGCTGTGCCTGATGGTGAGTAGGTGAGTGGGGACTGAGAGGGCCCCTGAGGGAACTGGAGACCTGAGGTTGGGGCAGTGAAAGAGGGACCGGGAGAAGATGAAATAGGTTTTGAATACCTAGGTTGAAAAGGAAGAATAGGGGCTGGAGCTATAGCACTGTGGGTAGGATAGGGCATTAGCCTTGCACACGACTGACCAAGGTTTGATTCCTCCGCCCCACTCGGAGAGCCCCGCAAGCTACCAAGCTATCGAGAGTATCTCGCCCGCGTGGCAGAGCCTGGCAAGCTCCTCCTGGCGAATTTGATATGCCAAAAACAGTAACAAGTCTCACAATTTGTTGTGAGACATTACTGGTGCCCACTTGAGCAAATTGATGAACAACGGGAGGACAATGCTACAGTGCTACAGGTTGAAAAGGAAGAATTAGGGGCTGGAGCGATAGCACAGTGGGTAGGGCGGTTGCCTTGCACGCTGCTGACCCAGGTTTGATTCCCAGCATCCTATATAGTCCCCCGAACACTGCCAGGAGTAATTACTGAGTGCAGAGCGAGGAGTAATCCCTGAGCATTGCTGGGTAGGACCCAAAAAGCAAAAAAAAAAAAAAAAAAAAAAAAAAAAAAAAAAAAAAGGAAAAATAATTAGATTAAAAAGGAAATTAATTTAGATTAAAAAATTGCATAAACACATCATAGAAGAAAAAGCTGTTATTCTCTTAACCCCCAGCTTTTTCTTTAGGTGTGATTGGAGGGCAGTTTTAGGAACATTTTTGCTTTTGCTGCCCAGATGACCAAATAATATTTCGTTTAGAGAGGGCATGCCCAGCATTGATGGACCTTATGTTTTAGATTCCTTTCAAAAGCTTTTTTTTTAAATAATATAATAAACAGTTCTCAGTTGCCAAATATATGGTTAATAGATTTAAAAAATTCAATATTTTACAAACTCCTGGAGCATATGGCTATATTTATGTTTTATTAAATTCTCTAATTTTGTCTTTACAAAAGATGTACAAATTGTTTTAGGTGAAAGAGGTACCAACAGATAAAAGGTTTACTAATTTTTTTGGTCATTAACCAGTGTATATTTTTGCAGCTTTATTTTTGGGTTTATCTAACCTATTGAATATTTTGTTTTTAAAACGCACTTACTGTGTTTGGACCATTTAAATCTTTTTTTTTCTTTTTTTAAAAATTTTTATTAGTGAGACACCATGAGGTACAGTTGTAGACTTACAAATTTTTGTGCTTGGATTTCAATTATACCACGATCAAATACCCATCCCTCCACCAGTGCCCATTCTCCACCACCACGGATCCCAGTATCCCTCCCACCCCCCATCCCTCCATCCCACCCTGCCTCTGTGGCAGGGTATTCCCTTTTGTTCTCTCTCTCCTATTGGGTGTTGTGGTTTGCAAAAGAGGCAATGGGTGGCAATCATGTTTTGGACCATTTAAATCTTAAAAAAGTTACTGTCATTTTTGTTTTCTTTTGCTATAAAAAATAATTCATTTCTGTTCATCATTAGATGTGGAACCCTAGAAATCATTTATGAGAAATCACATTCATCTGTTTAGGTTTCTGTAAGAATTTAGCAAGTCCTTGTTCCTTATTGTTTCCTATAGGGGTATTATATTTTTAAAAAGTAATTTTTAAAAATTGTTTTTTGGCCACACCCAGTGGTACTTAGGGCTTACTCCTGGTTCTGCGTTCAGGGATCAGGAGACCATATGTGGTGCTGGGGATCAAATAGGGTTAGACACATTCAAAGCCAGCACCCTATCTGATATCCTACTGATCCAGTCCCTTAAAAAGAATTCATTTGCTTTATTTGGCGGGGAAAGTAATTTGGACCACACGTGGCTGTGCTCAGAGAATGTCATGCCCGGGATTGAACTGGGGTTGGCTGTGTGCAAAACGAACATCTTAACCCCTGTGCGATCTCTCTGACTCCCAAAATACTTCATTAATTGCTTATGTACACCTGAATAAAAAATAGCTCGTTGGAATAGCTGATAATTTTTCACAACTAAGTAGTCTACTCAATATATAGAAACATGTTGAGAACTGTGTTATTTAAAAGTGGGGAGTGTGTGTGCGCATGCATGCGTGCGTGTGTGTGTGTGTGCGTGTGCGTGTGTGTGCGTGTGCGTGTGTGTGTGTGTTTAAAACATTAATAAATGCTAAACCAGACCAACTCTGAACTTGCTTTTGTTTGTATTGTTTGGACCAAGCCTATTTGTTTCCTTAATCTCAAATTCCCAATTCATCCATAAATTACAATTTCAGAACTGCTTTACTTGCCATAACAATGTGGGCTAAACAGATGCTTTTTGAAATGCAGCCAAATTATCAACCAATGTTTTCAAAATAATTAGTCATTTACCTTCACTTTTTATTGAAATAGTAATACAGCAGATGTCTGTTACTGTGTTGTTGTGTTGGTTTTTCCTTTTGGGAAATCTAACAGATAGTGTTTGCTTCTGCTTATAGAAACCTGTTAAAGGAAGGGAGGAGTGGCATAGGGCAATTTCCCGTGTGCACTTCCTTCCTTTGATATAAAGTCTCATAGGCAAGAGTGCCTTTGTGATCCTGTCTGTAAATGGGCTGGACAGACATTTTATCCACGTAACTTGCATTTCTGTGTGCTTGAAAAACAGGTCAGACTCTCTGAAATCATGCAGCATTTTCAGTTTCAAACTTCAGTGAGTTTGAAAGTTCTCTTAGGCTTCTGCCTATGGCTGGAGCAATATTCTTTCTTATTCAACTCTTCTCTTTTTATGGGCCACACTCTGTGGTGCTCAGTGCTTCCTCCTGACTCAGTCCTCAGGGATCACGCCTGGAGGTACGTGGGAAACCATATGGGTTGTTGCAATCGGACCCAGTTTGGCCAAGTACAAGACAAAAGGCCTGCTTGCTGTACTATTGCTCCAGCTCTTCAGCTCTCTTTGTGTATTTAAATTAGCTGCTAGGAAAATAAGCTGTTTATTTTTCATCTATGGAAGGTGTATTTTTCAAATTAAGCCCTTTCAGTACTTTTTTCCCCTTTTCTTCTTTTGGCTTTCCTCAGACTATGCTTACTGTAATGTACTGTAAATAAACTCAGATTCATGAATATATACAGCTTGACGCATCTAGACACATACTACATTTGTACTCTGTATTTGTGTTTGGTACACTGCCTGATTACAGCATTTTACTCCCACATTTGTTATTATTATTGTTGTTATTATTATTATTTTATTTTTGGGCCACACACAGCGATGCTCAGGGTTGCTCTTGGCCCTGCACTCAGAAATTACTCCTGGTGGGCTTGGGGGCTGTGTGGCATGCCGGGGATTGAATTCAGGTTGACGTACCTGCTGCTCTGTTGCTTAAGCCTTACTCCCACATTTAAAAAACTTTGGGGGAGCTCTGAAAAGTCATATGTTTTCTCTGTGGAAAAAATGCGTCCAATTGTTTGACTTTTATGCTATGATCAGGGGACACACTTTTGTAGTGCCTGGAATTGTTTATTTTCTAGCTTCTTATCTTTCCCTTTAAGGAAAGGAACTTAAATTTGTTACCTACAATGGCTTCTGTGTTTATTCAGTGTCTGACATGATATTTATTAGTGCTTAATAAATATCTAGGGAAGGAATGAATGATAAACATTGATAAACGTTTATCAATGTTGAGAAACATTGACAGCACGGGTAAACATTGATAAACACTTTATCTTCCATTATTCTTAGAAGTTTAATATAGGGTAGCTTTAAATTGAGATATTCAAAAAGTAAATTTTGAATTCAATGCAAACTTTGAAAGCAACAGTAAGAATAAGTTTAAGAATTAAGAACTATGATCATCAAGTTTTTGGAAGTTTAGTGAAACAAGATGTTTCATAGAGCCCTCTGAAGATTTAGAATTAAAGTGGGCTTCAACATTTCCCCCAATTTCTTTTCCTCTGGAGGCTGTTCTGATGTCCCAAGACGCACACACTTGGTGGTGGTACTGGTCCAAGGAGTGGTGGTGCTGTCTGGGGGTTGTTGAGAGGTTCACACAACTGACTGTGGTGCAGCTGGAGATTTCTTGGGGTCCTCGAGAGCAGAGAGGGCAGAGCTGCCAGGATCAGTCACACTGGGCACATGTGAGTTGGTGGGAGTAGTTAAAACACAGGCAGGCACTTTTGCCTCTGAGTCATCTGTCAGTCTCTGAGAATGATTCTTAGGAAAATCTGAGTTTGTTTTAAGCTCTCAGATAATCTGATGTATCTTTTCTTTCTTTTCTTTGGGATGGTCACTCCTGGCTCTGTGCTCGGGGGACCACTAGCAGTATGAAGAAATGGACCAGAGATGGAGGTCCGTTAGACCCTGTACTGTGTCTGCCACCCAGTTTATCTTTTCTCCCCACCCTTTCATTTGAATCACTGTTTCCCCTCTAGCGCCTCTGTGACACATATCCGTCTTCCTGGCAGCCAAAAAAAACATTTCCTCATTTAGGGGTTGTAACCTTGGATGATAAATACATACACCTGGGGCAGCATTTGGGACCCTAAGGAGCTAGTGTTGAGCCTAACTTTTGGTCTGTTATGTGAGCAGCTCATAAGGCAGACTTCCAACCATGGAGCAATCTTCCTGGTTCTGTCTCTACTGTCCTTGGGTGTCAGTCTCATATTAAAGACATCTAATTTAAACCTTGTGCTTCTAAGGATTTTTGCATGCATAGTATTAATCTATGTAGCGTTTATCTCAATAGCACAGCGGTAGGGCGTTTGTTTTGTGCTCAGCCAGCCCGGCTGAGCCGGGTTCAATTCCTCCGCCCCCCTTGGAGAGCCTGGCAAGCTACCGAGAATATCTCGCCCGCACGGCAAAGCCTGGCAAGCTACCTGTGCTTCAATATGCCAAACACAGTAACAACAAGTGTCAAAATGGAGACGTTACTGGGCCCGCTTGAGCAAATCGATGAACAACAGGAGGACAGAGACAGTGACAGTAGAGTTTATCTCAAAATCCCCCCAACCCATTTGGTAGAGTGAGTAAAACTGTAGCCACTTCCCCGTTATAGACAGTGACTTAATAAACAAAATGCCACATGCACTTCTTGAAATTTTAATGAATTAACTTTATGGTTTTGGGTCACACTCAGTGATGCTCGGAGTGGTTCTTGGCTCTGAACTCAGAGATAACCCCTGGCAAATGCTTGGGGGACCATATGGGATGATGGGGATTGAACCTGCTTGCAAGGCAAGCACCTTCCTGTGGTATTATCTCTCCAGCCTCACCTTTTGAAATTTTAAATAACAGAGGTACTTGAGTGCTAAAGCAAGTGAGATTACTGCGCTGTTATTCCTAAGACTTCTAGTGCTTAAAATATGGCTGCCACATTGTTAAATTGCTGAAACACTTAGATAGCCTCTCGCATCAGCTTGCTAGATTCCCATGCTAGCACCGTTCTGGTCCTGCATCTTTATTCCCCTTTGCATTGTTCTTTGCCTCTGCCTTGCTTCCCGAATGCTGACCTCCGCTGCTACCCAGGTGACAAATGCTTGAAGGGTCTTTGCAGTTTCATTGTGGATAACCAAGCTTTTAATAGGCAAGGACCTACACCAGGGTCAGAGTCAGAGGGCAGCTACACCATAAATCAAAGTTAATAATGAGGCTGGGAAAGTGTAATTTTGGCCTAAAGAAATATTTAGACTTGCTGCAGTTCCTCAGGGGATTACTTAATGGGGGAGTAATATAGGTGGTTCATAGTTTGAAGTTAATGAGCAGACATGACTCTGTGTGACAACAGACTATGCGAGGAATCAGACTTGACGGCTTTTTCATGAGTGGGTGTGTGAGTGGGTGTGTGAGTCATTGAGGGGGTTGCTGTGGAAGATTTTGTATATAGTAACAAAATCATAATAGCAATAACGAATTCCATAACTTCTCTCACAAGAAACTTTTCCTGGTTTTCTTCATGATTTGCCTATTCCTACTCCTTCCATGCTTCCCAGTTATTTTGTAATTTCTTCTTTTTTTCTTTTTAGGTCACACCCAGCATTGCACAGGGGTTACTTCTGACTCATGCACTCAGGAATTACTCCTGGCAGTGCTCGAGGGACCCTATCGCTTGCTGGGAATCGAACCCGGGTCAGCCGTGTGCAAGGCAAACACCCTATCCGCTATGCTATCGCTTCGGCCCCATGTTTCTTACCCTTTTGCCTAGAACCTGGTTTAATTACAGCTTTTCTCTCCTTGTCTTGTAATTAATTATGAGGAGCTTAATAGCTTAGAATGAGCTCCTTACAATTAGTGCTCTGCCCTATAAGAATGAGATGCAAGGATGAAGGAGAGACTTCTAATTCCTGTTTATACCCTCAGTATATAACCACGCCTGTTTCTGTCATTTTGTGAATGATAAGAGTGATAGCCAAGGAAAGTTTCCAGTGGTGATTGGGCTTGTGTCAGTGGTACATATGAAATGATGCAGGGAGTTCTACATATCAGATCTCTCTTTTCCCCTGCCTCTGTCCTTGCCTGCTTCTCCTGGTTTTTGCTACATTGCTTTTTGTTTGAAGGCAAATATTTCTCTATGACTGAGGGAGCACCCACTTAGTACAAATAAAGTGGGATTAAGCTCTAACTCTTTAGCTCTAGTGTCTCCCAACCTGTGGTCAGGGACCACTCCTGACAGTATATGGCCTCACTGTGTCCACCTGATGGTGTGGTCTTTGAACTTGACTATACTTTGTTTCCTGGGTCTCCAGAACCACACTCAGCAGTTCCCAGGGAACCACCTGGTACCAGTATTGAAGTTGGGGCCTCCCTATGTAAGATGTGTCACATGCTGATGTAACTTATCGCCTTGTGGGGTGCTGTCTGTCTTGGCATTGGTAAACCGGAAATCCCCTTAGTTTGAGGACAGTCCGGTATCTTTCAGAAATAGCTGAACATTTTGGAGGGGGCGGGGCGGGAATTCTTGGTGTGTGCAAGTGAGTTATAGTTTTGGCACTAGTATTTTACCTAAAGCCAAATTTTAAGTTTCCTTCATTTTATAGAAATATACCTGTGAAATAATGGAAACAGTGACAAAATGAGGTTCATATTTGAAATCAGCTTATATATATATATTTTTTCCATTTTCTTTTTTACCACTCCCAACAGTGATCACTCCTTGGCAGTGCCTGGTGGATCATACAGTGTCAGGAATCAGACCCAGGCATCCTGCATGCAGAGCGTGCCTTGGCCCCTTGAGCTATTGTCTATTGGCCTTCTTCCTGCCCCCCCCACCCCCCTCCAATTTTCTTTTTTATCTTTTTCTTTTTTAGGTTATGCCCATTGGTACTCTGGGCTTACTCCTGGTTCTGTACTCAGGGATCAGTCCTGGTGGGGTTCAGGGGACTCTTTGTGTGTGGTGCCTGGGATTAAACCTGCATCACTTATGTGCAAGGCAAGTGCCCTATCCACTGTGCTATTGCTTTGGCCCTACTTTTTGATTTTCTTGTCTCCAAATCAGATGAATGAATTAAAACAACAACAACCACAAAAGAAACCTGACAGCCAACACTTAGGGTATCCTAGTTGGCTCATGCCATTATTAGCATACTTTTATTTATTTATTTATTTATTTATTGCTTTTTGGGTCACACCCGGCAATGCATAGGGGTCACTCCTGGCTCTGCGCTTCAGGAATTACCCCTGGCGATGCTCAGGGGACCATATGGGATGCTGGGAATCGAACCCGGGTTGGCCGCTTGCAAGGCAAATGCCCTGCCCGCTGTGCTATCGTTCCAGCCCCTATTAGCATACTTTCAAAAGTAATTTAGGCACTAAGATTTATTTAAGCACAGAGCTGGGAATTAGCCTTGAGTGTAGCTGGCTATGTCCAAAATCCTTCTTCCTCCAAACAGATATTTTTATACAAGTGAACTTTACTAACTGATGGCAGTATTCTACGTCTGAGTTTATAGAAGAGAAAATCAGATTTAAGTTGTTTTTTTTTTTTAGAGATTGCATTGACATTTTAAAACTATGCCATGAAAAACTTAAGTACTATTAAATAATGTATTTTCTTTCTTTCTTTTTTTTTTCCTTCAATTTTTATTAGTGAAACACCATGAGGTACAGTTGTAGACTTAGAAATTTTTGTGCTTGGTTTTCAGTTATACAATGATCAAATACCCATCCCTCCACCAGTGCCCATTCTCCACCATCACCAGTCCCAGTATCCCTCCCACCCCCCCTTCCCCCCATACCCCATCCCACCCTACCACTGTGGCAGGGCATTCCCTTTTGTTATCTCTCTCCTTTTGAGTGCTGTGGTTTGCGAAAGAGATATTGAGTGGCAATCTTGTTCGGACTATAGTCTACTCTTATCACGCATTTCCCATCCTGAGAGGAACCTCCCAACACCCTTTATTTGGTGCTCCCTTCTCTGTCTGAGCTGCCTTTTCCCCTAGCGTGTGCGGTTGTCCTCAAAGCAATGGAGTAATTCGTCTGGTACTTATCTTGGCCCTCCCGTTGATCATCGATTTGCTCGAGTGGGCCCAGTAACGTCTCCATTGGAGACTTTGTTGTTACTGTGTCTGGCATACTTTACTTATCTCGGCTGTTCTTGGGTGTTAGTCTCCTATTTTGTTACTTTATGTTACCCAGATGAATGCAGTCTTTCTATGTCTATCCCTCTCTTTCTGACTCATTTCATGTAGCATGATACTTTCCATGTAGTACCACTTGTATGTAAATTTCATGACTTCCAGATTTAAGTTGTTGATTCAAATTCCACGACAATAAAAAATTTGGGATTTTTCCCATGTTGAGAATGTGGGCCACTGGTCTCTCTAAGCCATCCCTCCCCCAACCCTTGACGCAAGGAACATTTGTGGATGTTTGTCTCAGATTGAATTCAAAGACTTCAGGATAAGATTAGGGTGGGGAAGGTCTTTGGCTTTGGCTGGGTAACTCTTAGAGTTCTGGAGAATAAATTTTCCTGAAGGGTTGTTCCAGGGCAGTTGTGTGCAGAGATTCTTCACTGAGTTACAGAAACAGATCATGGCCTGCCTGCCCATCACCGCCTCCTCACTGTTCTGAGAGACCCAGAAAAATGCAGTAACTTGACACGAGGCTGAGCTGGGAGGGCCCCACATTTTCTGCGATGCAGTTCTAAACCTTGTTAGCCGCTCCCCCAGCCCTGCTTGTTTATTTAGACAGCCGTAGTTGGACCTTGTGTGAAATACCCAGCTTTTCTGCCCTTCTTGTGCCCGTTATCCATCCTTTATTTTTGTCATCATCTTTGTGTCTCTGAGTCTCCTTTTTATCTTTTTTTCTTACCATTTTCATCTCTTTTTCCTCTCCTCAATTTCTGCTCACTTCTTTCCTGTTGATTTGTTTCTTTCCTTTCCTCCTCCTCCTTTCTTAATTTATGAGTATGTTAGAGTAGTGTATCTGAATAATTGCGTTTCTTTTGGTGGGTGGGTTGTGTGTAACAGAAACTGACTCTGATGTGCTCAAGGCCCAAACTTCATAATCTCCCAGTGATTTAGTCTAAGGCAGGAAATGGCCTTGCTGGTTAGGAATAGGAAATAGTCTTTCTGTCTCCTTTTCTGTCTGGCTCATTTGTTCATTCTCTTATTGAACAATTGACTAGCTTCAGGAGAGTCTCTGGGCTCCGAGGATAGAGCAAAGAACAAGAGGGATGAGTCGTGTCTTCACTGAGCTTCTGTTCTGCTGGGACCGGAGCTGTAGTACAGCAGGGAGGGTGTTTGACTAGAAAGCAGCTGATCTGGGTTAGATCCCTGGCATCCTCTATGGTCCCCTGAGCCTGCCAGGAGTGATCTCTGAGTGCAGAGCCAGGAGTATGCCCTGAGCCTTGCTGGGTGTGGCCCCCAAACAAATCAAAACACAAACAAACAAACCCAAAAGGGTTTATGTCCCCTGTGTCCCCGTGAGATGTGCTAGTGATGGGCTGGCCTCTTCAGGAAGGTGAAAGTTCAGAGAGGGCCTCTTGGAGGAGAAAGCAGTCAAACAAATAAGGTGGAAGAACATTCTAGGCAGATACAATAGCATAGAATGAACTTGGTATGTCCTAGGACCTTGGGAGCCTGATTGGCTGTGGCACGGAGGCTGAAGTGGCGGGTATATGTGATGGGTTTTGAGGACATTGCCAGGGCTTGCATGTGAGGGCTGAATTTATTTATTTTGGGTTTTATTCTTCATGACTTGGGAAGCTTTTGCTAAAGACTTGAAAATAGGGGCTGGAGCGATAGTACAGCAGGCAGGGCATTTGCCTTGCATGCAGCCAAGCCGGGTTTGATTCCCAGCATCCCATATGGTCCCCCGAGTACTGCCAGGACTAATTCCTGAGTGCATGAGCCAGGAGTAACCCCTGTGCATTGCTGGTTGTGACACACACACACACCAAAAAAAAAAAAAAAAAAGAGGACTTAAAATAATCAGATTTGCCTTAAATAGACTTTTAAGACTCCACAGGCAGGGTTGGAGAGGTAGGGTGGAGTGGGTTTGGTGCTTACCTTGCTCGAGGCCAGCCGTGGTTTGAGCCTCAACACTACGTTTGGTCACTTGAGCACCACCTTGAGTTCACAGCCTCGAGAAAGTCCTGAGTACTGCTGGGGATAGCCCCCAAACCAAAATCAAAAGAAAACAAAACAAATACCCCATCTTTTAGAACTCTACCCAAAGCTCTAAAATGAGATCGTTGTTATCTTCGTATTTGACTTCCTTTTATCCTGCTGTGTTGTGTGGCTGATTAGTTATGTCTAATCTCCCAATTGTCTTAATCTTTTCTATTCCTAAAATATAACCCGGTGCTTTATAAAAGACATGTGGATTGAAAAGGTGAATTTATTGCATGGGTTGTCAAGGAGGTTGTCAGAACTTTTTTTGTGTGTGTCTGGCATTTTATTGAGATACAGACCTAATATCACCTATTATTTAAAGTTAGGGCGATCATTGTATTTGTAGTTTTGTGACATAATTCGGGTACTTAGGCTTATGACTTCTGTAAGGATAACAGTGGTTTCCAGCCACAACTGTGTGTTAGAAATACCCATAGACCAGATCTTGTTTCTGGTGATAAATTTTATCTTGGGATAAAAGTCAGGATATCCAAATCTTAAAATGATTTAGAGATTTTTCTGAGGAATAGTTGAAGTTGGGATCCTCTGGATTAGAAGATGTGAAGTGACATAGAATGCCACATGCGGTCAGGAACATAATTGCTTTGTTTTAGGAATTATCCATGGTGCCTGTTACCAGTAACTGCTGAATGAAAAATGAAACCTCTTTTGTTTGTTTGTTTTTGGGCCACACCTGATGATGCTCAGGGGTTACTCCTGGTGGTACTCAGGGGACCATATGAGATGCCAGGGATGGAACCCAGTCCAGCTGCATGCCAGGCACACTCTCTATTCGCTGAACTTTCTCTCTAGCCCCAGAATGAAACATCTTTATTGAGCTGGGCAGAATTGATGGGCAGAAAGAATTCTCTGCTTATCACCTTCTTTTTTTCTCCTTCTTCCTCATTTTCCTTATTAATAAGTTGGCAGTGTAAATCCTGCTGCTTGTCAGAAGATAGGGGTCAGAAACTGCTGACTGGGGCCCAGGAAGTCATTTTCTGGGAGTTGTGAGGTCTCCCTACAAGTGTGAACGAGAAGGAGAGGGAAATTCTCAGTATGTGCAGGGAAAGTGTAGTAATGATTGTTTACACTATATTCTTGAAGGACAGTTCTGTCATGTGGCATACATTTCAGGACTTGGGGCTAAAGTTCAGTAAAATTTCCAAACAATTCTTCTGTAGACACCTGATGGCTGTATCTCCTGTTTCTCCTGCTATCTCTAAGCAACAACGCTTTGTAAACACTGCAAGAGAACAACCAGTTCCTTGTTCATTGTTGGTTTTCTAATCTTGAGTCAATTAAAAGAATTGTGCTTGCAAGTTGCTAAGAGAATCTTGATCTGAGATTCTTTTTTCCTGCTGTGTGGCTTCTGTCTTAGAAGTTAGGATAACATCTTACCTGCATTCTTCATTTTAAAAAAAGAATGAGGTGAAGCTTGGTTTTCTCTTCCCTAAGGTGTTCTAGTGTTCTAGTTACCAAAATGAGTATAATATAAAGGACTGTCTGGTCTACCTCCTCCATTTTCTAGGAGATCTTAGGCTGTTATAAATTGCCTTAAATCCTTGGGAAGCAATTTACTCTTTGGTCTTACTGTTCTCTCATCCCTTTGGGTTCTGACACTTGCGATTTTGGCAGTTGTCCACCTGTTTTTGTCCAGAAAGTTTGGACCTTTCTTACTTAGTTTTCTTCCCAATTATTTCCCATTTGTTACATCAAGAAAATCTTTCCCCTCCTATTTGCAAGGGCAGATTTGAAATCAATCCTAATCTTAATGCCAAATATTGCGAAAAGCTAATGCATTTTGAATTAGGTATATAATAAATAACAAAGCAAAGAAAACCCCTCAAAGTCCATTTTAGCGTCATTATAAGCATATTTTTTAATGGGCGATAATGTTTTTGTAATTTAAATTTTACTGGAGTGATAGCACAGAGGGTAGGGCATTTGCCTTGCACGCAGCCCACGTGGCCAACCCGAGTTCGATTTCTCCGCCCCTCTCGGAGAGCCCGGCCAGCTACCGAGAGTATCTCGCCCACATGGCAGAGCCTGGCAAGCTACCCATGACGTATTCGATATGCCAAATACAGTAACAACAAGTCTCACGATGGAGACATTACTGGGCCCGCTCGAGCAAATTGATGAACAAACGGGAGGACAATGCAGTGCAGTTTTAATGGACGATAATTTGATTTTATTCTTTTAAATATTTAAACAATTTTTTGTTTTGGGGCCACACCTGGTGGTGTTCGGGGCTTAACTCCTGACTCTCTGCTTAGGCATCACTTCTGGCAGGGCTTGGGGGACCATGTAGGATCCTGCAGATCAAACCTGGCTCAGCTTAGTGTAAGGCAAACACCCTGGAAGACAGTTAATTTAAAGAAGCACTGCACTGTAGCGCTGTCCTCCCGTTGTTCATCGATTTGCTCTAGCGGGCACCAGTAACATCTCCATTGTGAGACTTGTTACTGTTTTTTTGCATATTGAATATGCCATGGGGAGCTTGCCAGGCTCTGCCGTGGGGGTGGGATACTTTTGGTAGCTTGCCTGGCTCTTCGAGAGGGACGGAGGAATCAAACCCAGATTGGCCGCGTGCAAGTTAATTCATTAAAAAAAAACCCAATAATTTGATTACATAGTTTCAGTCTTCAGGATAATGTTTTCTACCATAACATATTTTGGATATTTGCATTTAATGAGGATATGGAATATAAAATCATTTTTGAACCAGCCAAAGAAACTGAACAACTAGGGATTTTATCTTTGGGAAAATGTTTTCAAAGATTTAAATTTTAACCTTATAATAAGCTTTGGAGTATAATTTACTTATAAGTAAAGGATTTCTAAATTGCCAGTATGTATTAGCAGGATTGAAATACTGAGTTTTGGGTGTCTGTTATAGTTATCTTCTTTTTAGTCATTAATGAAATTATGGCTCTTTGCTTTGAGTTAAAGGACAGGCTCTTCTCTTTTTCTTTGTGTGTGTGTGTGTGTGTGTGTGTGTGTGTGTATGTTTGCTCACGTGTGTGCGTGTGTGAGTGTGTGTGTGTGCTTTTATGTGTGTGCGTGCGTGTGTACCTGTGTGTGCACGTGCAATCGGGTCAGTACCTATGAGATTAGCCAGTTAGCCTGGTGGTTCAGTGCTGGGGTCTGGGGATACTGTGAGCACTGGGCCACATCTTGTGATGCTTTCGGCCTTCAGGGTCACATCATGTGTTATTCAGCTACCCTTGTGCTGCGGGGTCTAACCTGGAAGGGCACAGATGGCTGTGCTGTCTCCAGGACTTCATTTTTGTTTCTTAGTTTGTAAAGTTTCATTAAATAACACTCACACCAGGTCTTGAAATAAGCAGCAAAACTCAGCACAGAGTTCTTTTTTTTTTCTTTTGGTAGGAGTACTGCTATTTTATTCAGCCACTGATTAGCTGATTGAATTGGGCATGAACTCCACCTTAATTTTATTTATTTATTTTTTTTCTTTTTATATTTATTGACTCACTGTGGGAAAAGTTACTAAGCTTTCAGGTTTAAGTCTCGGTCATACAATGATCAAACACCTCTCCCTTCACCTGTACTCATATTTCGCTATCAAGAACCCCAGTATACCCCCCTCCCACCCCTCCAAATGCCTGTGAGGCAGATTATTTCTACTTAACTCTTCTCTACATTGATTACATTCATTATTTCGACAAGAGATGCACCATTATTGTTTAGAATTTCCCCCCAAACAATCAGAATTGCTGAAAAGGCATTGTGAAATATTTTGTTTTCTATAGCTGGTTATGAGAATCATATAATGTCACGCAGCCATGATTTTGGATTTTTGCAAAGAGCGAGATAATTACAAGATTGGTTTCTTTGTGTCTGGTGTTATGGCTGTGCAGGAGAGCCGCTCGTGGGGGGTAACTCGTGACCTTGGTAGGGCGTGAAGGACGTGCTGGTACTGCCCCCCTTCTCATGAGACTGCAGTTGCCCCGTCACCGCCGGCTCGTACCTGGCTTTCCTATAAGCTCAGGGGCGACGGCCACCTTGCTGCCAGGGGGGAAAAAGGCAGAAGGGAGCAACACCCTTTCCCTCCTGGGGAGGCATGGTGCTGTAGTTTAACGCATGGTCCATTCACTTTTCTTCTGCTGGGCTCTGGAATAAGTCCTTTTGCCTCTGGAGCCATGGCTGTGCCAGAGAGCCGCTTGTGGGGGGCAACTCGTGACCTCGGTAGGGCGTGAAGGATGAGCCGTATCGCCCCCCCCCCCCCCCTCCCATAAGACTGCAGTTGCCCCGTCACCACTGGCTCATACCTGGCTTTCCAATAAGCTCTGAGCCGGTGGCCACCTTGTATGCAGACCAGATGCATTTCTGCCAAGAGCCGCTGGGTTTCAAGATTTGTTTCTGAGTCTCTGGTATCATGGCTATTAATCAGCTTGATCAGGAGACAGAGAGGCCATTTGTAGGCGGCAACTCGGGGTCTCATTGGGATGGGGAGAAAGAGTTGGCTCCACCCCCATGTGGTGAGGCCCCATGTGTCTCGTCACTGCAGGCCCAAACCTGACTGTCCAGTGGCTTATGGAGGATGGTGGTCACCAGGCCGCCAGGGGGAACAGGCCAAGGCACGAAACCTATTCCCACCTGGAGTGGCCCAGCACCAGTAACCTACTGCAGGAACAGGATACATTTCTGCCAAAAGCCTTTGGGTTTCGAGATTCGTTTCTGAGACTCTGGGATAATGGCCATTTAGCAGTTCGATCAGAAACCAGAGAGGCCATGCCTCCAGTTATATAGCTGAGCCGGAGGTGGTTTGTGGGTGTGTCTCCCACATCCCTAACTTTTGGCCGTTTACTTTCTTGGTAAACTTTACCCCAAGTTTTTGGGGTCTGGTCTGGCCAAAGGCACAGCAGCAATTTTGGGGTATCTGAAAGTCTGACGTTGTCATCAGGCTGCTGATGCACTCACCTCACAGGTGCAGATTGACCTGCTGGCGGCACCATACCCCCAGCACAGAGTTTTAAACATGAAATTATTGGTCTTTTTTTTGGGAGGGGGCATGTTGATTTGGGAAGTATTGAGGCTGTTTCTAGCTGTGCTCGGGTGTTACTCCTGACCACGCTTAGGAATTACTCCTAATGGAGTTTGGGGCACTATATTCTGTGCTGGGGATCAAACCAGGTAAGCTCTTTGCATGGCAAGCACCTTACCCATTGTACTGTCTCTCTGGCCCTGAAACTATTAAGAGTGTGTGTTATTCAAGTATATTCGGAAGTGAGCCTGTTTCTGTATTTTATGCATTGTCCAGCTTTATCATCAAATGATGGTCTACAGGGTTCTATTTACCTCTGTGTTTTAACTTAGTAGCCTTGATCTCAGCTTGTTTGAGGCTAGGGGGATTCGTGTTTTCTTGGGACTAAATATTTTTTTCATTTTCCCTTTACTGGATTTCTTTCTTTCTTTCTTTCTTTCTTTCTTTCTTTCTTTCTTTCTTTTTCTCTTTGGGTCACACCTGGTGATGCTCAGAGCTTACTCCTGGCTCTGCATTCAGGAATTACTCCTGGTGGTGTTCAGGGGACCATATGGGATGCTGGGAATCAAACCCGCATTGGCTGCGTGCAAGGCAAATGCCCTACCCGCTGTTCTATCTCTCCAGACCCATTTACTGGATTTCTTTACACTTTAGTATGGCAAAAACTATGGCTTAGTGTTTGCTTAGTTCACTTGAGGAGACTTACAGGAACAGAAATGGAGTTTGGGGAACTTAGTTTACTTAGGGAACTAGGCTAGTTCCTTGAGATCACCCAGCTCTGTGTTCTCTCTCAGAAGCATATCGCTGTGTGGTCGGGCCTCTGCCTCCACAAGAAGCGTGCTTGTCCTGGCTGGAACTGTCAGTTCTTTTTAAAAAAATTTTAAATTTATTTTTAATTTTTAAAATTTTTTATTAGTGAACCACCATGAGGTACAGTTACAGACTTACAAACTTTCATGCTTGTGTTTCAGTCATACAATGATCGAGTACCTATCCCTCCACCAGTGCCCATTTTCCACCACCAATGGTCCCAGAATCCCTCACTCCCCTCCACCCCCCGCCCCGCGCCTCTGTGGCAGGGCATTCCCTTTTGCTCTCTCTTCTTTTGGGTCTTGTGGCTTTCAATAGAGGTATTGAGTGCCCATCATGTTTGGTCTATAGTCTACTTTCAGCCCGCATCTCCTGTTGGAACTGTCAGTTCTGGAAGGATGTCTTTTCAGGTTGGTTATCAACATTTTGGATCAATCGAGTTATATGAAAGGACACATGGGGCTGCTGCCTGTAGTTCTCCTAAATCCCCCACCAGAGAGTTGCCACTAGCTCTCTAAGATGATTATACCCATGAGAGTGGTGAGGAAAGCCTTTCTACTCTGAACTGATTAATAAAATCCCTGGCTTGTTCACTCTATATCAAATTCCAAATCTAAATGAAAATGTAAAGAGATATAAAAGGAGGGTATTTCCTAGCAGATATCACCTTTACTGTAAGGTGTAGCCATTCCTAAACCGTGTTTACAGTATACCAGATGATCGTTAGGCATTGTTAAGGTGAAATAACACAATGGCTAGTGACCTGATGTTAGGTTTTGTCCTATGTCTATAATTAGTGCTCCCCCATATTTGTTAAGCAAATGCATTATCTTATACTTTGCAGGTCTCAAAATTTGTGATTTTTAGATAGACTTCAACTTGAAGAACAAGAATCACCTATCTTATATGATGTATTCAAGGATTATAGGAGACAAGATGAATTCATTCTTGTTTTGTTTTATTAGATTGTTTAGTACAATAGATTGAAAAGAATTCTGATTTATTTTTTCACTTTATTTTTTAAATTAAAATAACATAATATCGCAACATTATATAAGTGTCATCATGCTCACCACTGAAAAGCCAGTTCCATTCTTCACCTGGTTGACCCTTTGTACCAATTTATTCATCCTCTTTCTTTCTTTCCTTCCAATAAATGGTCTTATGGTAAGGTTGTTGTAAAAATACAACTACATTTCTTATTTGTAATCAGATTTACCAGATTTATAGGTGATTGTTTAACCCTGAATTTTTTATATGCTATTGCGTCATATGGAGGATCAGTTGGCATCTGAAAAATGTTTGCCATTTTTCCTCCTTTTTAAAAACAAAAATAAAAAGTTGATTTCAGACATTATTTTCCCAGTCACTGGGTATCATAGAAGGAAATGATTGAGACAGAAATGATGCTAAAAATAATAAAGTTAAACGTTTTGTTTGTGTTTATGGATGACGATTAAACTCAATGACGTCTTCAGGAAGAGCAGTTTTATAACTGCTGATATTTAAGAAGTCTTAGAACCAAAGGCTTGGGGACTGAAGAAAAATTTCAAATATTTTATGTTTCACCTCTCTGTACTTTCTCATCACGTAGTTGTTTTTGAGGTGTCCATTCCGTGGACCACTGTGGTTACTTCTCTGCATGCGTTGGTAATCACTTTCCTCTCCTAAAAACTTAGCCTGGCAATATTATTCTTTCGTTCACAAGAAGTTCACATAAGGAAAATGAATGCAACATCAACTTTCTTTTGGCTCCCTGTACTTTGTTCTCCACACACACTGCTCTACCACAAGAATCCTTTGATAATTTGCTAATGGATTTGATAAAACAGGGACCGGTACATTTATTCTGCTGCTGTTGAGATGAAGGCGCCTTAGAGACTCTGCGTGTTTGAAGAGGCAGAGCTGAGAGTAGGAGCAGTGTCTGCACTTTAAAATGAGGGGGGTGAGCTAAATGATAGTCTCTGTGTTATGGTTTTGCTCTGTAGCAGTCCTGAGGGATGTTTACCACCTCTTGTTTACCACATTTTGATGTTGGTCTGCATAGACAGGCTTTAGGGCTAAGGTGTCGGAAATAATAACCATTGTGGGTTCAGAGTCACATGGCTACAAGTGGTAAGAGGAGAAAAAAACTATCCAGGAACCAAAGTTTCCCTCCTTTCTCTGATTCCTTGCTATTAGAAGAGCTATGTGCTAGAAATAATTCTGATTATTTTCCCTCTATTATTAATTCAGTTCATTGTTCTAACCGGCAGTATTCGGAGACTTACTATCTCTACTTCCTCAGGTGAGGAAACAGGAAGGGGGGAATTAAGGTAAATGACTTGAAGTGAAAGAGAAGACTTGGTGTGCCTTATCGCTTCATCTGTCACCGACTTCTTGGGTAAATGATGAGTGTTTTGTGACTCGTTATCACACAAAATGTCCATTTTCTTGTCACTATACACATTTATCTCTCTCTCTGTGTGTGTGTGTGTGTGTGTGTATATATATATATATATGTATGTTTATCCCCCCCCCCCCCCCCCCCCATTTTTCTGCACTCAGGAATTACTCCTGGTGGTGCTTGGGGGACTGTATGGGATATGTGGATTGAACCCAGGTTAGGTGCATGCAAGGCAAGTGCCTTACCTGCTGTACTATCTCTCCAACCCCTCTTTCCACTGTTTGTTCAGGCAACCACCAAATGGTTTTAATGGGTGTACAGTGTGCCCGGAGGTATTGAATCCTGAGATAGAGAAGAGATAGAACCTATTCTCATCAGCCTTGCAGCCTCGGGAGGACAGACTCAGATAACCTCAGAAACGCATCACGGGAAAGCCAGTTTGAAGGAGAAAGGAGAGACTTTGAGACAACAGTCTAATTCCCTCTATCTGCCAAAGTGACTTAGGGCTGAGGCCCAGGGAGGGGAGCAAGTGGCCATGGGAATGCCACCATGATGCTTGGAGACTTGGGTAGAATCTGCCCTCTCTCTCTTCCTTCCCAGCCCTTTAAATCCCCCTTGATGGTATCTTTAAGCTCCTTCCCTCTATCTGCCAAAGTGACTTAGGGCTGAGGCCCAGGGAGGGGAGCAAGTGGCCATGGGAATGCCGCCATGATGCTGGGAGACTTAGGTAGAATCTGCCCTCTCTCTCTTCCTTCCCAGCCCTTTAAAGCCCCCTTGATGGTATCTTTAAACTCCTTAGCAAGGTTACAGAAGTTCCTTTCGTCCTGCTCTGTGGCTGGTTCTTGTGCTGGTTGTGAGCAGTAGGTAAACGTAGGTTGAGCTTTGCTGACTTGTGTCGGGAGTGCCTGAGTGTTTTGGAGCTGGAAGTGAGAGGTCAGTTAGCCTGCCACTCTCAAAATACTCTATAAATATATGCAGGTCATTTTGTTGAGGACTTTCCTTTTAAAAATTGGTCTAATGGGGCTGGAGCGATAGCACAGCGGGTCGGGCGGTTTGCCTTGCACGCGGTCGACCTGGGATCAATTCCCAGCATCCCATATGGTTCCTTGAGCACTGCCAAGAGTAGTGATTCCTGAGTGCAGAGCCAGGAGTAACTCCTGTGCATCGCCAGATGTGACCCAAAAAACAAAAACAAACAAAAAATTGGTCTCATATTTTCTCTTTTAGCACCTCATTCTTCGTCCATAGACTTCACCAAAATTGATGCTGTTAAACGCCTGGGTTCCCAAAGTTAGTTTTATGGGTTCCCCTGGGAATTTTCACTAAAGTTGTAGTGACATTGTTAAGAAGTAAACAAACCCAACAGAAAGCTCTCAGTGAAGGTAAATGAACCCCATATAGTGGATAAATAATACATTCTGAGTACTTTGCAAATTTAAGTTAGCTTTTCACTAATTTGCACCATGAATCATGTTTGACAAAAAACATTGTAACTTCTATAACAGGGAAGCAAGCCTTGGTTATTTCACTGAAGGAGCCTTCTACTTTAGTATCAAGTTGAATAACCAACGGAGCTGTTTGGGTCCCCTCAGGAAGTGGTCAGGAGTGCCACTGAGAGCCAGACTGCCTGCCTCCACCTGGGTGTGCGAAGGAGCAACTGAGTTTCAGGTGCACATGGGAATAGAAATGAAGATAGTAATAGAAACTTCTCAGCGTGGGTATGAGGGTTAACGAGCCACATTCTGTGAGTTGCTTAGAATAGTGCCTAACGCTCATCCTGACATAATTGGCACTGTGTACCTCTTTGTTTTTATCATCATCTTCATCATCATTCTTGAAGTTGACCACCATATTCTGGAGTCTAAGGAATAAGGAAAGGATTTCTGTGCTGAAGAAGAAAGGCGTGATGGAGATGGTGTTTGAATTAGATACAGTGTAACTGAAACCTTTTCTTAATAGGTCTAGATAGTTTGAAAATTATTCCCCCAAAAATCCAAATATCATACTGAATTTCTGTCGTACAAATATTATACAAACACTGTCTAGAAAGTAGCCCATTCCTCCTATGGTCCCTCTGACCACCACAAGGAGTGATTCCCAAGCACAGAGGCAGGAGGAAGCCCTGAGCACTGCTGGGTGTGGCCCCCAACCAAAACCAAACAAACAAGTAAAAATTCAAAGGACTGCAAGTATAGCTCAAGAGGTAGGCGCATGCTTTGAATATTTGAAGCCCTGGGTTTGGTTCCTGACATTCTACCCCTCCCTCCCCTGCCAAAAAAAAACAAAGCAAAGCTCAATAAAACAAAACACAAAACTAAGATGCCAGCAGACCCCGAGTGTGTTTAGAGCTCTCTTAGGAACATAGGCTAGAATTCCTTGAACACTGAGGCTAGCGTGGACTCAGACTTGAATGTGGTTTAATTAAAAGAGATTGCACCTGGATAGATAGGCTGGAAACTTCTCCTGGAAACCTGACTGAGCTTTTTGAGTAGCATTGAAATTCTTGAAGCCTGAAGTTCTAGGAATGACTAAAGTAGGCAGGAAGTGGAGGGTGGGGTGTTAGTCGCAGCATGTGGTGATAAGATCTTGAAATATGTTGATTATGGAAGCCAGGAAGAAAAGGTCAAGTACAGATTCACTGAGAAGGTAATGACACCTTTGACTGAGGGCCTCTTGCTTACCTGGGCCCCTCACTCAGTGTCAGTAGAAGCCGTATATCTCACTCAGTGTCCGTAGAAGCGATATATATGGTGTTTTTTGAGAATTAGAAAACATATGTGTGTGCTTTTGCTTCTTTCCCCAAATGATATTATTGGGTGTGATCCTAACCCCATAGTTGACACTGGAGAATCATGTGGTTGCTGATTTGTTGAAGGTGGACTCTTGAAGGAACAGCTAGTCTCGACGATACTTGAGATTGTGAGTCCGACTGAGAGGTCTTGTGGAAAAGGGCCAAAAGCCAATTAGGGAGCAATGGTTTCAAGCTAAGTGAGCATTTTCTATACTGGTTAGCATTGACAAGGGCGTTTCAAAGTATGGGAAGAAACATTTTCTATGTCTGCCCATCCGTAAATGCTCCCATGCAAATAGAATTTTAAGTTACATGGAACTGCTGAACAAGGATGACTTATAATTAATAAGCTAGAACCCAAAGCACATATAGACCAAGTTCAGTTTAGCCTTCAATATGTGAAATATGTGGGCTGGAGCGATAGCACAGCGGTAGGGCGTTCGCCTTACAAGCGGCGAACATGGCCGACCCGAGTTCGATTCCTCCGCCCCTCTCGGAGAGCCCGGCAAGCTACCGAGAGTATTCGATATGCCAGACACAGTAACAACAAAGTCTCCAATGGAGATGTTACTGGGCCCGCTCGAGCAAATCGACGATCAACGGGAGGGCCTTTACCTTTACCTTTTTATGTGAAATCTAGTACCTTAAAGGGATATGCATGATACCCTATCAGCAACAGTATTGTAAAAAAAGGGCCAAGAAGGGGTGGGGAAGGAAAATCACTGTATCACTGTTATCCCGTTTCATTGATATTCTCCAGTGGGCACCAGTAATGTCTCTATTCCTCTCAGCACTGAGATTTTAGCAGCCTGTCCTTACTTGTCTTTCCCAACGATTGGAGGCTCTTTCAGGGTCAGGGGAATGAGACCTGTTATAGTTACTGTTTATGGCATATCAAATACACCACTGGGAGCTTGCCAGGCTCTGCCCGTGCGGGCAGGATACTCTCGGTAGCTTGTCAGACTCTCCGAGAGACATATATGTATATATGTATGTATATATGTATATATGTATATATGTATATATGTCTCTCGGATTTGTTGCCTTCTGTCTGAACCCCATCAAATGTGTGTGGTAATTATGGAAAATGGGTAGGAAGTGTCTTATAATGTGTCGCACGGCCATTTAGTGGCAGTTGGGTAGTGGAGGTTGGCTGCTGGGGCTTGGTCCCTTGGGGAGGGGAGGGCTCTTGCCCAACCCCTCTGGGGCACCCCGAGCCTTCAATATGTGAAATCTAGTACCTTAAAAGATATGCATGATACCCTATCAGGGACAATATTATACATAGCAGCTCGGTCCGGTGGCAGTATAAAATGGGGGCCTCATTTTATACTTCCGTCTGGGAGGAGCAGCTGTGGTTCTGGAGGGTGGCCGATGAGGAGATTATCTGGTGCCAGCAGGGTGTGGCTTAGGGTTGTGACTCCTGGGTCACTGGAGACTGGGGGAAGCAGGCAGAGGATCTCTGGAAGCAGGCAGAGGATCTCTGTTCCTGGTCCCGTTGAGTCCAGAGTCCAAGGTCACAAAGTTCCGCATTGCCTGGGTTCCGTGGGACTTACCTCCTGCATGAGGCTTGGCCCTAGTGTCAGGAAAGGGGAAGGAAAACAGAAAAAGGAAAAGGAAGTGTCTGCCATAAAGGCAGATTGGGGTGTGGGAAGGAAACTAGGGAAATAGCTTGAGGGAAGTGGGCTGTTGCAGGAACTGGAACACAAATGACTGAAACTCAATCATGAGTAATTGTAATTCAAAATGATTCAATATATTTTTAAAAGATGTAGTTGTTTTAGACTTTTAAGGAGAATCTCTCCTCTTTGCAATATGTTTTCTATATTTGAAAAACTGTAGCATTTCTCAGCAGCTTTCAAATTATAACATGCCTTCTAGAAACTTCTGTTTTGGAACAGTTTTAATTGACTCAGAAATAAATAGTTGGAGCATTAATATCACAGCTATCAGGTCAGTGTCCTGGTGGCAGCACGTAGCTGGAAAAGGCTGTTCTCAGCATTTGTGTCGTCTTTTATACAGAAGCAAGTTAAATATAAAACAACTGGAATCAAAAGCAAAATTTAAGAATATGTTCAGATGGCAGAATAAGATAGATCCCCAAGAGTATTTCCACTGTAAACCGCAAAATACAAAGTAATTAACAAAGGGGCAGGGACTTCACTTTAAAATATATATTCAGTGTGTGTCTGTGTGCACGTGTTTTGCAGAAAGGCTATTTTTGTGGGTGGGAGAATAAACAACCTAAGATAAAAGTTAAAAACATATGCAGAACTGAGGAAAATGTCCCCAGGGAAAGATCATTAGTAAATTCCCGACTCAGTCTGGTTCAGGCTTCTGTGTTATGTGTTGTTTTAAGAATCACACCTTAAAGGAAAGAAAAAAGAAAAAAAGAATCATGCCATGTGTGTCAGAGAGATTAAATTATCTGAGTAAAGAAACATAATGGTAAATTCACTAGTGCTCTTGAGTTTACATGTTATTTTTTGATAGGCTTTAAGGATGTAATGACATGGGATTAGTTGAATAGAAACAATTTAGCAACATTTGCAAGATTAATGCTAAGAGGATTTCATGTAACTTCCCAGCTGGTCTGCTATTCAATAGAATCAGTACAGTTTTGATACTTGTTACTTTTTTTTTTTAATGTGTGGCATGCACAAGCAGTAATTTTTTGCTTTCTGTGTGCAGGGCTTCTGGCTCTTACTCAGGGATCATTCCTGATGGAATTGGGGGACTATAGGGATGCCAGGGATTGACCACATGCTAGACAAGCATCCAACCTACTGAACTGTCTCTCTGGCCCCAAATGTTTAAAATGTTAAGAGTTAGTACATCGTAAGCCTAT
The DNA here is from genome assembly GCF_029834395.1 of Sorex fumeus. NCBI lineage: Eukaryota > Metazoa > Chordata > Mammalia > Eulipotyphla > Soricidae > Sorex > Sorex fumeus. The sequence continues at coordinate 31,680,483 of NW_026606188.1, forward strand.
AATTATATGTAAGCTTTGACAGGTGATACTAGTTTTTCATTCATAGCAGTGAAATAAACACTAAAATAAATGGAATTAAATTTAAAAGTGGCAGAGCCTGGCAAGCTATCTGTGGCATATTCGATATGCCCAAAATAGTAACAATAATGAGTCTCATTCCCCTGACCCTGAAAGAGCCCTCAATATGCCATTAGGCTATGCTAGCACGCGACAGGGACGAATGGAGTCATTACTGTGGCCCGCTTGAGCAAATCGATGATCAACGGGATGACAAGTGACAAGTTTAAAAGTGTGTCCATTTTAAAGCAATAATGGTAGTACATGGTGATTTATCCTTTGGCAGATGTTGGGAAACTTGGTGCATGAGTAATTAAAGTTTGGGGCACATTGGCAGATTGGTAAACTGCATGATGATAACATCTTAACTTGTTAGATAAAAATCTCATAACCATTGGTTCTATGTGTTAGAATGTTGGCTTGGAGAGAATTTTCAATTAAAGACATTGAGTTATTTGACTCATTGGTATCTGGTATCACAGTTAATTAAGCAAAAAAATATTTACTTTAATTGCCTGACAATTATTGAAAAATAAGAAAATACACATCAACTGCTGTTCCCATTAAGATTTCGAGGATTTCCTGGCAGGAATAGGGCATTTTATAAAAAGCAGTATTTGTATTCCCTATTCCACGGATAAGTCGTCATGCTAAATCTTGCAGCATGAAAGGTGAGTTTGTTACTTTTTTTCCCAGAATTTAGGGAAGATTCTTCTAGTTTTAGTTGAGATATGCTAATATTCATGGCAGAGCCTGGCAAGCTCCCCATGGTGTACTCGATATGCCAAAAACAGTAACAATGACGGTCCTCATTCCCCTGACCCTGAAAGAGCCCGCAATACACCATCATGTGACAGGGATGAACGGAGAAATTACTGGTGCCCGCATGAGCAAATTGATGTACAACGGGATGACAGTGGTACAATGATACAGTAGTATCTAGTGAGAAGAGTAGAAAGCATGTTAAATATTTTTTGCTCCTTACAAACATAAAAGGAAAATCTGGATATTTGGAGATGTTTCGAGGTATTTTATTCAGGAAATATTTTTCAGTAGTATAAGAATCTGGTTTATAAATTTCTGTGTATTAAACGTAGATTTTAGAGCTGGAGAGATAGTACAGCAAATAAGATACTTTCCTTGCATGCTTCTGATGCAGGCTCAATCCCTGACATCCATATGATCCCTCACACCTTCTGGAAGTGATCCCTGAGCCTAGGCTGGGAGTAAGACCTGAGCACAGCTGGATGTGGCCCCCAAATCAAAAACAAAAACAGAAAGAAAACAAAAAAACCCATAGATTTTATTTATGGAAAGAGTATGCATTTAACATCTAACTAGTTCCTCTCCCTTTAAAAATCAATTAATGCATATCTTCAGAAAACATAAATATAGTAAAAAATAAAGTACTTTTTCCTGTACTTAATCTCCCTTCTAACCAGGTTCCTCAAGACACAACTGTTAGGTTTAAAGCCGCCTGCTTTTAAAACGCAGGTGCAATGGCATTTGGAATCCTTATTCAGGTTTATGCTCCTGTTGCCTGTAGTTATATTGTGCTACAAGGAATTACGTGAGGTGTGGTGTTACATCTATGTTTATATTTCAACTCTGGCTCAAGCAATGTCATTTTGGAAAGTTCCTTCCCTTTCTGAGCTTCAACAATAAGGCTTAGAAGTACTCCTTCCAAGCTTTAGTGGATCTAGTCTGTCTCCTTTTTCCTCCTCATTTTTTTTTTTCTTTTTGGGTCACACTCAGTGATGCACAGGGATTACTCCTGGCTCTGCACTCAGGAATCCCTCCTGGAGGTGCTCAGGGGACCATATAGGATGCTGGGAATTGAACCTGGATCGGTGCGTGCAAGGCAAATGCCCTACTTGCTGTGCTATCACTCCAGTCCCTCCTCCTCTTTTTAATGGCCACGTAGCTGTATTGTAAGAATCCATATTATATTTTCTCCTAGAAAAATTCAATCTGATCTCTTAATGACTCCAGCATGCACGTATTCCGCAATGTACTCACTTAATAGGAAAAGAGTTTGCATCTCTCCCAACTAACTCTCATCCTGTTGTAAAAGGTCATTGCGTTTACCTGCTTCTGGAATCTTCCTGGAATTTAGATGGCCTCTGTTGGGTTTCATTTTGCACGCATTAATAATTTAGCGCTGGGATAAAAATAAAAACAAAGACTCTCATCTTACCGTGTGCAAACATGGTCATGTGTGCTAAATCATGCAGGTAAGCTGAGTAGTGAAATCCTGTGGGGTAGCTAGTCCAAAGAAATATTTCGAGAGTGTGGGCTGCTGCCTCTCCTTCAGGATGACTGCCTCAAAATTAAAGGGAATTAATGTAATTGCTCCTGAGAAGGATGGCATAATTTTGCTTCACAAAGGTAGTTGTATAAGCTTCAATTGTCTAATCCAAACACAGAAGCATTCTATAAGCAGCTTTCCCTCTTAGCGGCCGCACTAACTTTCAAACACTACTGCAGTTTTAGGCTTAAGAAATCACAGCAAAAGCAGAGAGAGAGTACGGGAGAAATTGTCTGTTATAGAGGGAGGGGAGGGTTGGGATGGGTTGGGGGGATACTGGGCGCATTGATGGTGGAAAATGTGCACTGGTGGAGGAATGGGTGTTCAATCATTGTCTGACTGAAACTCAAACATGAAAGCTTTGTAACTGTATCTCATGGTGATTCAATAAAAAAAAAAAGACAAATCACAGCAGTATAACCAACTTACATAACCTGCCTATGAGGATACAGCAGAATTCTGTTTAATGTTGTTTAAAGTCCACTGAAAATAGACTTTAAAGCTGGGATTGTTTTAAGTGGACCTTTGCCATTATTTTAGGAGCAACAAGGGTTGTGTTTCTTTCTTTGTGGAGTCTGTACCTCATATCTACATCAGCCCTTTTGCGGTGGTTCCATGTGCTGCGCTGCACTTGTTTCATGTTCAGTTTGCCTTGGCCAGAGTGTGCGCCTTATCAGGCTTTCATGTTTACCTCTCAATGAGTATCTGGCTTTCACATGAAAGTTGGGAGTCTTTTTAATATATTTCTTTTCTTTCTTTGAGAATTCACATTTGAGGTATCTCCTAATTCTTAATCAATATTAAGAATTCTTAATCAATATCAAACTACATGTGATATATTCCTGGCAAAAAGCTCTCCTTTTAAAGATCAGGGGCTCTGTGATTGGTCTCAGTGAAATGGAGGTTTTACTTTTTGGAGGTGGGGGGTCACACCCGGCGATGCACAGGGTTTACTCCTGGCTCTGCACTCAGGAATTACTCCTGGCGGTGCTCGGGGCGCCATATGGCGTACTGGGAATTGAACCCGGTCGGCCACATGCAAGGCAAACGTCCTACTTGCTGTGCTATCGCTCCAGCCCCCGAAATGGAGGTTTTGATCGTGGCGTCTGTCAAGGAAATATTGTCCTAATTTTAGGGAGAAAGATTTTAGGATTGCGGTTCGAGTCACACTGTAGGTGGAAAGGACTAATGCCCCTGGTTTGGAATTAAATTGTTAAACTGCATGTAGAATCAAACCAAACTCCCCGCCCCTCCCTTCCACACACACACACACACCTCTCCATTCCCCTACCCCCTCAGTTTGTATGCCTTCTCACAAGCTGGCAGCTGTTTCACTCCCTTTCTCTGCCAGTCCAAGACATACCCGTCTCAGTTCAGCTCCTGGAGCTCTTTCCCATGCAGGGAGCCAGCCTTGTTATTGCCACTGCCTGGGAAGCTTGTCCTCACCTTCTTCCCTTCCCTGCCCTTCTACCCTCCACCCGTCCCAGAGGCCCTTCTCTCACTCCATGCAGCCTTTTGCTTTTGCCTTGCCTGCACCCCTTTTATTTTGTTTCTGGCTCTGATCCCTGACTGTATTTATTTTCATTAATTCTGGTCTCAGTGACCAAGAATGTAGATTCTCTTAAAGCAGGTAACTGCACCTGATCCAGGGCAGGGCCCAGGTGTGACCGTGTGTAACAGGATGAAAGAGAAGTTGTTTACTGCCGGGTGGAAGAGCCCCTCTCAGTTTCTTTGTTTAAGATTAATTTATCTTGCAGGCTCTCTGGGACTTCAGTGATTATTTAGACAGCAATGCAGGTTTTCCTCAGAGCCTAGGGAGAATTCTGTAGACTTCTCATGGGATTTGTGCCTACCTTGAGGTCTTTAAAAATTCAAATTCACCAGGCACTCAATTACCTAGCAGGCAGAAAGAAAACCTGCGAAGGACAGAGCAGCCAGGACTGGGCTTTGGTGTGCACACATGTAGAGGTGAAACTATTTCTGTTATGTGCCTCTATTTTTCTTTTTCTTTTTGGGTCGCACCCAGTGTTGCGTAGGGGTTACTCCTGGTTCTGTACTCAGGAATTATTCCTGGTGGTGCTCAAGAGACCCTGTGGGATGCCAAGGATTGAACCTGGGTCAGCTGTGTGCAAGGCAATTGCCCTGCCTGCTGTACTATCCACCCCCTGTTCTAAAGGAAACTTTGCTACTGTGTCTGTTCCGAATGCTTTGCAAACAGCTGTGGATGGCCTGCCTTGAGGGGTAGGCCTGCTTCCGGGCCTGGCCTTCTCTCTAAGCCCTTACCCATCTGTAAGCCAAAGACTTCAGGAAAAGAAAGTTAGGGTAGCTTGGTTGCCATCTAAAGGTCAATTATTATCACCATGACAATTGTCACAGTGAAAGGAGTGGTGAAAAGCTATTTGTTAATGAAATTCGTTCTGTGTCAGTCTTTGGCTGGGTTCTGATGTTGTGTTTCTCTGTCTTAGGTAATCTACTTAAAGAAGACACCAGAAGAAGCCTACAGAGCTCTCCTGTCTGGCTCAAACTCCCCCTACCTTCCATTCAGGTACGCCTGCCCAGGAAGGTGGGCTGTAGCACTTCGCTCCGTTGTTTGCTAGTGGAGAGTTGGATTATTGTGCTTTAATGTTTCATGACTATGACTGTGATGTTGATGGGAAGGAAATCAGATGGTAGTTCTATTTTGTCAGTCGTTTGGGGGAATGTTCCCAGTCCGGGCGAGGGAGGACCCTGGGACCCTTCACATTTTCCATCTACCCTTTATTTTATTTTTATTTATTTATTTATTTTTTTGCTTTTTGGGTCACACCTGGTGATGTACAGGGGTTACTCCTGGCTCTGCACTCAGTAGTTACTCCTGGCAGTGCTCAGGGGACCATATGGGATACTGGGAATTGAACCCGGGTTGGCCGTGTGCAAGGCAAATGCTCTACCTGCTGTGCTATATCTCCAGCCCCTTGATCTACCCTTTTAGTGACTAAAAATAAATTAGCATTCTCCTTTTTTTTTGCTTTTTGGGTCATACCCAATGATGCAAAGGGGTTACTCCTGGGTCACGCACCCAGGAATTACTCCTGGCGGTGCTCAGGGGACCATATGGGATGCTGGAACTTGAACCCAGGTCGGCCACGTGCAAGGCAAACGTCCTACCCGCTGTGCGATTGCTTCAGCCCCTAGCATTCTCCTCTTAAAATTTTTTCCCCCTTTGAATATTTTTGATCTCATGACACTGAGTTTAGAGTGCCTGATTTATGAGCTAATAAATTTGTCAAGATTTGCTAGGTTTCAGCAACTACCTCACCATTTTGTCCTATTTCATGAGTCTTGACTGAGCTCTGTATGATGGGCACTGGGGCTGTAGAGTCCGCTCTGTAAGCTCTTTCCCAAGACACATTTAGTGGGAGCCCGAAGCCTTCTGGCTAGCAGACCCATCTGGTCACATTCTGAGGGAGGCTGTCTCTCATTACAATCCCGGGAAAGAACAATCTATGTATCAACTGAAAAAAATGTATTTGTTTTTTGGGTAAACTTACCCTTGCTTAAAGAAAGTCGAAGAGATATTTCAAAACTCCCATACAAGCTATCTCTCCTACACTTGTGAATGATTCTAATGTTTTTGCCTACTTGTGTTTAAATCTGTCAGCCTTAGACTGTTAGATCACATCTGATTGTGGCTAATATCTTAATAACTAACAACAGTGTGGAAAGGCCTGGGAAAGATCCAGGCTCCTTGCTTGTCTCTGTCTTCCTTCCTCTCCAGTAAACTCACAGAGGGAAGGGCCCTGTGCTTGACACTGAAAGGTATATTTTTAATTAATATTGGCATGGATAAATTTCCAGTGAGCACACAGACAGGTGTAGGTACACCTGTAGTAGGGGCAGACAGGTATAGACAGGCATCATTTTTTTCTTTATAAAAATAGGTAAGTTGTAGAAAAAGCAAAAAGATTAATTCTGGTAGAATGAAATCTGATAGAATTGGGAAAATATCAAAGTCATTTAAGTGAGGTTTTTAAAGGTAAGTGTCCAGTAGGTAAGGAGATGAGACAGAATGGAGGGCAAGCGCACAGGTGTGTGTCGTGGAAACCCCTGGGGTGTGGAGTCTGGGTGAACTTTAGAAGGCCCCTTTGATAGCGACAATGTGTCTGTGTGTGCCCATTGAGAGAGGGCTGTCAGCTGACAGGATTACTTAATCTTTTCCTGAAGTCATTGAATGCACCTTAATCTCCCCTTCCCACCCCCAAATGTGCACGCGCACGCGCGCTCACACACACACACACACACACACACACATACACATACACATCCTGTGACGCTCCTGGCTCTGCAATTACTTCCTCCTGATGGGGCTCAGCCCTGCACACACACACACAAACACACACACACACACACACACACACACACACACACACACACACCTCTCTCCCCTGTGACCTCCTTGCTCTGCAATCACTTCCTCCTGATGGGGCACACACACACACAGAGACACACATTGTGACCTGCTGATCTCTCTCTCTCTCTCTCTCTCTCTCTCTCTCTCTCTCTCTCACACACACACACACACACACGCACATGCACACACACACACTCACAAACATATCGTGACGCTCCTGGCTCTGCAATCACTTCCTTCTGATGGGGCTTAGCCCTGGCAAGGCCCTTGCCCAGCCCACAGAACTATTTCTTCACTATTCTCTCTCTCTCTCTTTTTTTTCTTTTTGGGTCACACCTGGCGATGCACAGGGGTTACTCCTGGCTCTGCACTCAGGAATCACTCCTGGTGATGCTCAGGGGACCATATGGGATGCTGGGAATCGAACCCGGGTTGGCCGCATGCAAGACAAACACCCTACCCACTTTGCTATCGCTCCAGCGCTCTATCTCTTTTTTTTCAACAAAAAAGTTTTGTTTTTGTTTGTTTGGTTATTGTTTTTGGATCAAACCAGGCAGCGCTCAGGCTTACTCTGTGCTCAGGGACCACTCCTGGTGGAGCTGAATCCAAGGCAAAGGGCTCCTGACCCCTTAGATTTGTTTTTGAAATCATAAGTATTTGTAATTTTCTTGGTTAATTTGAAGATTACACATGCACCTGAAAATTATAATGCTATAGTAAAATTGTGACACCGGCCAAAGGTCCAACAGATGATGTAAAATCAATATAAAAATTTGGAGCAATGGATGATATAAAAGTTAATATAAAAATTTGAAATGGGAAATATGTATTAATTTTTATCCTCATAATATTATCTACACAAAAGTCAAGAAAGATATTTCATTCCACCAGGCACATGAGCCCGGCTATTGTATATTGTTAATTGAGGTGAAGAAAATAGAGGAGGAAAGAATAAATTCTTTAAGTATAGTTTTTTAGCTGATATATACTAAGTAATTAATTAGTTTCCTGGGAATAAAAAGTTTTGAATAATAAGATTGGATTAGATGGAAAAGTGTATGAGAACTATTATTACTTAATGTAGAGTTGCAATTATTAACAATTGTGGCCTGTTTTTCAAAATTATTTTTAGTGACTAAGTTACTTGGAAATAAAAATTATTCAAACGATTCAAAACTTTAGAAGATTGATGAAAATTATAATAAAAAAGCATATTGAAGATTCTCTTTCTTGATCCTCATCTGGCTAAACTCAGTAACTTCTGGTTTTAGTTTATTCTCCTAGCATTTCTTTATGTATGTATCAACAAATAAATCTAGTTGCTTTTCCTATTTTTATTTTTTTAAATGTAGCATATTACATAAACTATTGCATCTTGATTTTTTTCCTACTTAATTTATGTGGGATATCTTCATGTCAGTAAATGCTAAGTTTCTTATCTTACTGTGTTATATTGCTATAATAATGTACAAGAATATATATTTTCCTAGTACCTGCAGACATTTAGGTCATGTCTTGTCATTCTGACTATAGTGTCTTAAATTTTTCATGGCCTTGAATGTATTACTAGAAGAGACTAAGATAGTTCACTGGAAAAAAAAATGATACTGTTATTAGATGTAAAATGACTGTAGTATTTTGATTACATAAAGGTACTAAGGAAGAAAGAATGGTTAATGCAAATGTGAGGCATTTTTTTATGTATGCACTTATTTTCCATCTAAAATTTTGATCCTTGGGACTACAGCAATAGCACAGCAGGGAGGGTGTTTGCCTTGCACGCGGCCAACCCAGGTTCGATTCCCAGCATCCCATATGGTCACCTGAGCAGCGCCAATGTTTACTGAAGGCTGGAATTTTCACAAACATTATTCATTTGAAAACCGTTGTCTCTGACAACAATCTGGAAATTCTGCTGGATACTCTTACAGGACCTTAGACAAATTCCAGTAGTATGATTTGGAGAATAAAAGTTCAGTGATATACACTATAAGCGTATAAGCGTGTAAGTAATATACGCTTTAAGTAAGTACCCTGAAAGGAAAAGAACCCAAAGAGATTCATACCATGCTTGCTAATTCACTCTTGACTCCAGCCCCAGAATTGAAAAGATCTCTTGTTACCATAAAGACCAACTTGCCAACATGCTAAGGATAGAAAGACTCAAGATCAAAATAGCCAAATAAACATTTTCCTCCAGTTTTCAGGTAAAGACACTCTTGAGAGATATCTGGAGATATCTGGGTTATCGTTAGTATAAGAGAAAAGTACAGTTTTAATACAACTTCTTTTTTTTACAGTTACAGACTTACAAACTTTTGTGTTTACATTTCAGTCATTCAATGATTGAGTACCCATCCCTCCACCAGTGCCCATTCTCCACCACCAATGTTCCCTTTATCCCTCCCACTACCCCCACCCCATCTCCCCAACCCCTACCCCGCCTCAGTGGCAGGGCATTCCCTTTTGCTCTATCTCCTTTTAACTTTTTTGTTAAATGGAATACTAATACTAACTTAACAAATGGTAATAGCATAACTGACACTTCTTCAGTTATACGAGCTACAGCCATCCCACCTGAAAGTGCCCAATTACAACTGCAAGTCAATTCAGAATTCAGTCAAGTATTTAACTATGTCTAAAGTTGATGATGATAAAGTAACAAAATGGGAGACTAACACCCAGGAGTGGCAGAGATTAGTACCAGGAATTTTGCTCCATGACTTGGAGGCCAGCCACACATGCTAGGGGAAAAGGGAGCTCAGATAAGGGAAGGGAGCACCAAATAAAGGGTGTTGGGAGGATCCTCCCAGGATAGGAGAAGCATGCTGAAAGTAGACTATAGACCAAACATGAGTGCCACTCAATGCGTCTCTTGCAAACCACAGAACCCAAAAGGAGAGAGAGAGAGAACGAAAGGGAATGCCCTGCCACAGAGGCAGGGTGGGATGGGGAGGATGGGGGGTGGGAAGGATACTGGGACTTGTGGTGATGGAAAATGGGCACTGGTGGAGGGATGGGTACTTGATCACTGTATAACTGAAACCCAAGCACAAAAATTTGTAAGTCTATAAGTATACCTCATGGTGCTTCACTAATAAAAAAAAATAAAGTTGATTTTTTTTTTTTTTTTTGCTAGGGGGTACTGGAGGCTGTCCACTGATGGTGTGTTCTGGGCTTATCCGAGCTATGCACTCAAAGATCACTCCTGGTGGTGCTTGGGGTACACATGCTTTGCTCTGACCTCTGTGCTGTTTTCTTGGCCTCTCCCCCCATTTCAGTGTTAAAGATTCTGGGTAATAATGCTTCATTTGTCTTTAATTCAGGATTTTCTTAATTGAATTCATAAATTCCCATCCATTCCTCTCTTCTTTCCTTCACCCCATCCTAATTTCTATCAACATTCAGTGGAATATTCAGAACACTTTTGTTTGTATTTTCTGATCCACAGTTGGGTGGAAAAATTAATCCCTTGAGATAAGAATAATCTGTTATCCTTTCCAAATAGATTTTAGGCTGTTTCCTGAGTGTCATTAACATAGATGGATTATCACAGAGGGGTATTTTATCTAAAATGAATAGGAATATGTAACTCTTAGAGAAGACCCGAGTACAGAATTTTTTTTTTTAATAGAGTAGTTAATACCCACAAATTTCCCACTGGCAGTTTTCTTTAAAATGACTTTTGTGTTAGAGTGAATCCCACTGTTTGCGTTAAGGGAGGAGTTTGTTGTGTTTGGGGAATGACCACTGGTGATAGCTCTGTTGCTGAGCAATGTCTTAATGTGGCTTAATCTTGGTGGGAAATCTCAGAAGCAATTACTTGGGATCATCTGGGCAGGCCAGAACTTGCAAGTCTCTAACAAAGACTCAGAGGGGTCAAGCGCTCAAACTTGGCATTTGGCTGCCTTCTTTCTCCTCAAGCAAAGTAAACATGGCCTGGAAGGTGTAGATGTAAATGTCAAATATATCTCTGACATAAAATATTGAACTAGGTATTTGCGTGCTTAAATACGATATTACAAATTCTTTTGAAAGCTTACTGAACTGTGTACTTCAAAGGGAATGTTCTTCTTAAAATGTTTTTCTCTTGAGTATCAAGTACAAGAAACAAAGTTTACTTCATGCTTGCTTAAGATTCTTAATTTTCAGCTTTTCTTTATGATTCTTACTGACAATACAAGCTTTATTGCTTCTTGTACAGTAAGTCAAACACTGACAATGAGGATTTTTCCAGTCAGGAAAAGTTATTTTTTTTTACCAGGAGAATGCCAAAGTTTCTAACTTGAAGGTTTATGAACACTTTAGCCTGGGCAAGGGGGAATTTTTTCTTTTTCAATTAAAGAACTGTGATTTACACAGTTATGGATAGTTGAGTTTTTGGCATATGTTATTTCAATACCAGTCCCGCCACCAGTGTCAACTTCCCTCCACCAGTGTTCCATATTCCATCCCTATCCCAAACCCTGCCCATCTCCACAGATCAACTTGAGTTTCAGTGGTTGCAGCTTTGATCTCATGTTTTCAGTTTTGTTGAGTCTGTGTTTTGGACATATGATTATCCCTCTCTGAGTGAGACCTGTGTCTGTGAGGTCTGTGTCAGACCTCTTGGCCCTATGAGATTATAGCAGCTATGTGTCAAGGGAGTTGTTTTCATAAAAAAGTTTAATTACTTCAAGTCAGCAGAATGTGACTTTCTTTACTTACAGGTAAGGGGCAACAAAATGGCATTGGTGATGCCAACTTCCTTGGCTTCCAATTTCCAAGATTTCCTTAACAAAGTCTTCCCTTAGTATTTGGCTTATTTATTCTTCAGAGGGTAAAAGGTGGTTTCATGCTTCACTTCCTGCTGGATTGGTGCATTATGGGCCAGTTCTCATCAGATTGGTGCACTAGTACATTATAGAATAAAAAATGTTGAGCTTGAGGAGTCAGAACACTTCAAAGGGAGGCTGAGGAGGCAGTTTCCTGCACCAGCAGGGCAGTGACTGGTTGGCAGGGACAGAAGATTGGGAAGAATGAGAGAGAAATGTAGAACAGTAACTTTTTAGTCAGCAGAGTACAATACTTAGTCAATGGCAATGATCTTATTTAGGGCTCCTAGAAATTCTTCTACAATCTTGTTTTACATACCAAGTCATGAACTTAAAATCACTATTTCTGAATATAGATGGAATCATCTCTAGATGGCAGATTTCCCCAAGTTGTATTGCCTGTGATTTTGTGAAAAATAGCACATGGTTTGTTTAGACATAAATGATTGGGATGATCACCCTAGAGTCTGTATCAAGTTCTCCAAGTCTAGCATGCATCGTTTTAGAAAAAGATCAGGGGGATGGAGCAATAGTACAGTGGGTAGGGCGTTTGCCTTCTATGCGGCCGACCCGAATTTGATTCCCAGCATTCCATATGGTCCCCAAAGCACAGCCAGGAGTAATACTTGAGTGCAAAGCCAGGAGTAACCCCTGTGCCTGGTGTGACCCCCCCAAAAAAAAACAAAAAAAATCAGTCTCAATTCTTATTTAACTGAAAATAAAAACTAAAACATTAATTCAAAAAATAGATAATTAAAAAAAGACTCCATGTCAGTTCTCAGGTAAAAGTAAAATTTTCAAAAGAGCCTAAGAGAACTAGAATTTGATGCCCACAGACATTACTGAAACATTCTTCTTCTCTCTACATTTATTCCATTCTAACAAATAAAGTAAAATGGATTCCTTAGCAAGTCAAATGAAGTCTAGTTGTAATAAACTTGACGAATTATTTTGCATAAGTAAAGTAAGAATAGTGATAGCCATATAAATTCTTCCAATTTGCTTTGTTGGAAGCTTCATAAGGACTCTTAGATTGCCTGTAACTCAGGAGATATGACACTCTTTTCAGGAGTCCAATAAGATTTCATCTCCAAGAACTTTAGTAGATTGGACCCTGTTTGAACCTGTTTTTTCTCTTCGTTTCTCTGTCTCTCTGTCTGTTTCTTTTTTTCCCCCTTTCTGTCTGTCTGTCTGTCTCTCGTTATTGAGCCAGATCCAGCTTCCCAGCTTTGCACCCCTGCTAGGACTTAAGGGACTATATGTCATGCCAGGGGTTGAACCCAGTCAACTGTGTGTTTGACAAGTGTCCTACCTGCTGTACTATCTCCTCTGGCCCCATCAGGTTGGGTTGTTTTTGTTGGTGCTTGAGATCAATCTTTTTTTTTTTTCTTCTTTTTATTGGGGGGTGAGGGTGGGAGAGCCACATCCGTTGATGCTCAGAGCTTATTCCTGGCTCTGTACTCAGGGATTGCTCATGGAGGGCATTGGGGGGGACCATATATGATGTTGGATTCCAACCCAAAAAGGCCATGTGCAAGGAAAGAGCTGTGCCTACTGTACTATCTCCAGTCTCATGAGAACAATCTTAATTCCTATAGTTGTATTGTATAATGTTCTTGTCAAAACATATGTAATATGATAAGATTTTAAAAATAATCTATTGCAGGGAGAGAAAATATATCTTTCTGAATTGATGTAGACAAGCATACTATGATGAGAAATAGAAATTCTTCGAGTTTTAACATTCTGATGGTGTCAGAGAGAGAGGCAAAAAATTTCAGCTTTATTCTGTAAAAGATGTAATTATCAGATTGTTACAGGTCACAGTCAGTTGAAAAGGAAAAACTTCTTGAGCTGAGGAAAAAAAGCAAGACACTGGTTCAAATGAAGAAAATAAAAATACTATTTCTCCTTAGTAATCCACTCAGTGCTATGTAGAAAAACTGTTTTGTCAGTAGTTTTTAAGAGGTCAATTTCTTTTCAAAAGCTGCATTTAAATATCCTCAGTAATCTGATAAATCTGTATTCTTGAGTATTTGTCAGCATTCCCGCCCCTTAAGAATTCTCCCACCCATTAGATTAAGTAATAGCTTCATTAAATGTCAAAGCCTTTAGAATGTTCATAAAAGGTAAAGGCCCTCCCGTTGATCGTCGATTTGCTCGAGCGGGCCCAGTAACGTCTCCATTGGAGACTTTGTTGTTACTGTGTCTGGCATATCGAATACTCGCGGTAGCTTGCCGGGCTCTCCGAGAGGGGCGGAGGAATCGAACTCGGGTCGGCCATGTTGGCCGCGTGCAAGGCAGACGCCCTACCCGCTGTGCTATCGCTCCAGCCCAGAATGTTCATAATGAGCACATATATTATAGTGTGATTTACAAAGAAGTTTGCCCAATTTTTGGCATTATTTATTATTTTGAAATGAAAATCATAATTGGCTTGAACATATCACTCTTAGGAAATTTCACATACAATATCCACTTATACTCTAGGCTAAACATTCCTTTTTTAGCAACACTGCTTCCTGTAAAGTTTCTGCGTGCAAAATAGATCTAATTCATATATATTCCTTTTTTCACAAGGAGAAACCACAGTCATTATGGTCTGTCTTAGGATCTCTTCTAAAACTTTCTATAATTCTTTGTTACAATTTTAATGTCTGGAAATTTTGTCATGAGTATTAAAAGGTCTAAAATGGACTGGAGAGACAGGGGTCTAAGTGCTTGCCCTGCATCCTACAGACCCTCGTTTGAGTCCTCAGCATGACCAGAGGTCATTCCTGAATACTGAGACAGGAATAACACTGGGTTATTTGTGAAAAATAGCACAAGATTATTTGTGGAGAAGAGCCACAAATGTAGTCCAAAAACCGAAGGGGGAAAAAGGATTTAAAACACATAGTGTGGTAAAATAATACTTTATCTATTTAATCAGTGTGACAAGGGTCTGAAAAGTGGAATAAAAATTTATATAGGACTGGAGAGATAGTTCAGTGGATAAAGTGCTTGTTTTGCACACGGCCACTGCAGGTTTGATCCCTGGGCACAGAGCCAGGACTGAGCCTTGCTGAGCCCTGCAGACATGTCCCCCAAATGAAACAAAGCAATAAATAAATAAATAAATAAATAAAGTCAAGACTGTTATTCGTCGATTGCCTCGAGCAGGCCCCAGTAACGTCTCCTTCATCCTAGCCCTGAGATTATATTCAAGGCTCTTTAGGAGAATGAGACCCATCATTGTTACTGGTATTTGGCATATTGGGTACGCCACGGGGAGTTTGCCAGACTCTGCCGTGTGGGCAGAATACATTCGGTAGCCTGCCAGTTTGTCCAAAGTCAAGACTATGTTTGCTTAAACTAAGAATCTGTTAGTAAATTGGCTCAATGCTCATGAAGTTGCTTTGATAAGATATAATATCTTTGTTTTCAAGGTACTGCATGAATAATTTTAATGTTATTAAAGGCTGATCACACTAAGAATTCTTTTGTCCTTTTAGTTGATGGAAGAAAATCATGTTTGGTTTTAATCAAAGTAGACTATAGGTTCTAAAATACAGTAATTCACTTGATTCTGTCCACTTAGATCACACACGATGTGTTTTTGTTGTTCCTTTGGAGCTATGCCTAGGGGTGGTCAGGGGCTATTCTTTGCAACGTGGTTAGGGATCACTCCTGGTGGTGCATATGGGACCATGCTGTGCTAGAGATTGAACCAAGGCTCTCACATGCAAAACATGCACATAAAATTTCTTCTCCTGAAAGAGACTCTAAAATAAGTGCTCAGGGCCAGCCAGGTCTGTGGTTCAATTCCAGAGCCTGAGGGTGCTGTGCTGGGTGGGCCCCACCATGCCCGGGAACTAGCGGAACACCACACTGGCAGGGCTCAGGGCTCTCTGAGACTGACAGTGGTCCTGGAGGGGTCATGCTGCACCATCTCTTGACCTCAGTTTCTATTTTTTGAGATTTTTCCCTAAAAACCCTTGTGCACATTAAGTTCACATCCTGTCCTATAACGTTTCTTCATTTTATTCTACAAATAGGTTGTTTCACTATAAGACAGAATTTCTTATTTTCCTTTCAATAAAATATTTATGTTCTTTACTTTTTAAAAAGAAATTAAAAGCACTTCTATCCTCGTTTCTGTCCCCCCCCCCCCTTAAAAGTTTTTTATTGAATCACCATGAGAGACACGGTTACAAAATTGTTCATGTTAGGGTTTCAGTCATACAGTGTTCCAACACACCTGCCCCTTCACCAGTGCACATTTTCCACTGGCAGTGCCCCCAGTTTTCCTTCTGCCACGCCCTCCCACATTGCCTCTAATGACAGGTCTGCCCTCCCCCCACTTTTGGGTGTTGCGGTTTTCAGTACAGGTACTGAAAGGTTATCACGTATATCCCCTTACCTCCTTTCAGCACTCAGTTCGTGTCTCAAGGGATCATTTCCAACTATCATTGTCATACTGGTCCCTTCTCTGTCCTAACTTGCCCCCACCCCCCTCAATGTAGCAAGTTTCTAAGCATGGACCAGTCCTCCTGGCCCTTGTTGCTACTTGAGTAATTATCTCATACTATGTTTTTTTTTATATCCCACAAATGAGTGCAATCATTCTATGTCTGTCCTTCTTCCTTGGGCCTCTCATTTCACTTAGCATGATACTCTTCATGTCCATTTGTTTATGGGTAAATTTTATAACTTCATTTTTCCTGCCAGCTGCATAGTACTCCATTGTGTAGATGTACCACAGTTTCTTTATCCACTCATCTGTTCTCAGGCATTTGGATTATTTCCAGATTCTGGCTATTGTGTGTAGTGCTGCAGTGAACATTGGAGTGCAAATGGCTTTCTGTATTATTGTTTTCCTCATTTTTATTACCTATAATTACATAGAATTCTAAGAATGTGTAGCCTCTAATATCCTTAATTTTTAATTCCAAAAGTATAAATAATTGTAAAAAATGAAGTTATACTTGTATTTCTAGAAGACTTGCAAATAAATGATCATTTTGACAACTTGTGCTGTTTGAAAATATAATTTTCTATACGATACATTTAATAGATCTAAATTATTTAAGAAATTAGAATTAATTAAAAGAAAACAGCTTTAAAAGAAGCTTAGTAATTAATATTCTAGTAAAAGAATCTTGATGCTCAATGCTTTTCTCTTATCAAACTTAATCACTGTATCACTGTTCTCCTGTTGTTCATCGATTTGCTCGAACAGGCCCAGTAACATTGTGAGACTTGTTACTGTGTTTGGCATATCGAATACGTCATGGGGAGCTTTCCAGGCTTTGCCATGCGGGAGAGATACTCTCGGTAGTTTGCCGGGCTCTCTGAGAGGGGTGGAGGAATCGAACTCGGGTTGGCCATGTTGGCTGTGTGCAGGGCAAACGCCCTAGCCGCTGTGCTGTCGCTCCAGCCCATCAAACTAAATACAATGAGATTTTATTTTTCAAAAGAAATTTGGATAAGGACTTGAGGAATATATTCAAAATTTCATCTCTGTGGTGAACTTCCACCTAGACTTTACAGTTCCATTTACATTTTCATTACAGTTCCATTTTCTCCAAGGAACAGGCTCGGTTAATTCAAAAATCAGACTATTTGTCTTGTCTGAAATAATCTATTTTGTTGCTTTAAAATTTCAATTATCAAAAATCTCTGACAAACTATTGTTAAAGATTTCTATCATTTGTTACCTCTGTTACCTTTCTAGCAGGTTTATTGGACCTTCTGACATTTCCACGGCTTCTATGTAAAATAATTGAGAAAGGATAAAAACAAATTTTAATTTTCTAATCTAGTCGCATTTTCATTCAGTAGTTTTTAAATTATAATTTGTTATTCAACAAATATTTATTGACCACATTTCCCTCCCAAGGCCATCGGGATTTGAATTTTTATAATAGATTTATGGTTCAGTTGACATACTAGAAGTCATATTTAGGGAGTAGGGTTGGGTTGGAATTCAGGTGATAAAACATAAGATTTGCTAACTTTTAAGTTGGATATCAAAGGCAGCTGTTGAATATAATCTTAGTCTTTCTGGTTGAGGCTTAGAGACACATGATTTATCTTTTTTGGGGCTGGCTGTGGGACTGGGGCCAGATCCAGCTGTGCTCAGGGATTATCTCCTGGCTCTGCACTCAGGGGTCTCTTCTGGAGGGTTCCAAGGACTGGATGTCATGCTGGAAATCAAACCCAGGTTGTTCATATGCAAGGCAAGGGCCTACTACAGAGAGTAGGCTCCCATGAGATAAATGATTAGATGACTAGATGAGTGATTAGATGAATGATTAGCAGAGATGGATTTTTAGTGGTCTTGTATGAGGGAGATGGAAAAATACAGCATTTTCTCCTATTGAACTAGGTAAATATTTGATACAATAAATGTGAGTGCACATATAGATAAGTGAATGAAAGGGCAGTCCAGGAGTTAAGTAAACATTTGAGGACTGTAAATGCAGTAGGTTGGTGAGAATTTAAAAGTGTGTAGCACAGACCTCTTTTGCAACCTCTCTAAAGTATCTGGGTTAAAATAAATGCGGGTTTAATTCCACTTGACAAATGAAGGGAAAACTACTAGCATCACTGCTTATAGACTTAACAGTCTTTAGTGAAGAGAACAGAGGAAGTGGTCTTAAATGGACAGAAGGGAGTTGGTGTGGATGGGAAGAAGGCTTTTCTCCTGAGTGAGGTTTGCGGTCTCAGGCTGCTGTGTTCATAACTAAAGAGGCCAGAGGATATTATGGGAAGTTTTATTGAGATGAGCTTCCAAGCTTTATTGCTTAAGTTAATTGTTTATTTGCAAGCAATTATTGAATTCTCTCTTTCCTGCCAGGCATTGTATTAGGTATGAAAGTGATAGTGGTAAGTGAAAACCAAACCAAACCACACCAAACAAACAAACAAGAAAGAAAAAAAGGCAGTTATCCAGCTTTGGGACCATTATTGAGAGAGACTGAGAATCAAACACACACCCCAGGATATGATGTCAAACTGCCCTTTAGTTCAGGGGGCAAAATGTATCGAGCTGGGGTGTGGTTGGAGATTTTCTCTGGAGGCCAGTGAACTTTGTCCAGAGATGTGAAGGTGGAGCCTTTACCTGGTAGAAGAGCTGAACCCCAGGGGCAAGGCTCCCTCGCAGGTGGGGAGTGTCCTCTGAGGTGCTTTGGGAAGGCCTCTGTGCTGGGTACAGAAAGGGGGGTGGGGTAGGGAGGACCAGACGCCACCAGGCGTGCATCCCTGTGGAGGCAGTGAACTCTCCCTTCAGAGCGGGGAGAAGTCAGTGAAGGAAGAGTGATTAAACCCTATTACCCTTTAAAAGAAGGCTTCGCTCGTAACTCATGTAAGGAGAGCACTGAGAAAGGCAGAGAGTGGATGTAGGAAGACTGAGGTCTCCATAAGCTTGGGGAGCTGCAAAGAAGTAAATGCATTTAGGAGACTTTGAAGAGGGACAAGCAATGGGGAACCGTGAGGAGAGGAAGGGCTGGAAGGACTTCTGGTTCCTAGTCTAGGCTCCTGTGGGGGGGTGGGTTGGGGTGGGGGGTCTTGGGCAAGACAATGCAGGAGGTTCAGTTTATTGTTGTTTTGAGATGGGGCCTGAGTGAAGCTATGCTTCATATACAATTGAGTTTGAGAAGCCTTTCATCAATCCGAGGGATACGTCACAGAAGTTGTGTCCGATTCTGCTTTGGAGTTCTAAGGCGTTTGTGGGTCATTTTGAGGGTCACTGGCAGATAGGTGAGGATTTATGTAGTTTAGAGTGTGTGTGGAATGGAGTGGTCCAGCCCCACAGCATCAGTGCCACTTGGGAAACGAGTGAGAGATGCAGATTCTCAGGCCCTGCCCGGAATCGTCTGTCAGTATTTTGAGGAACCCTCCGAGGGGGTGTAAAGTTTGAGAGCCCCTGACCTAGTGAGAGACTATGGAGTGAGATGAGTTTGATTCTGGAATGAACCTTGCAGAACTCTTATTTTTAAAGATCAGAAGATGAAGTTGATGAGTTTGCAAAGGGGAATGGGAGGTATTGTTAGTGTTCGGAGAAGTAGAAGGGAATTCTAGGCACCTAGTGAAGAGAGTACTCAAAGGAGAGTTATTATTACTCTAAGGTGAAATATGTAGAATAGTCTCTGGGCTTAAAATAGACAAATCCAGAAAGATTTGTAGTGACTGGTCCCAGGGTCGGAGTATGAGGAGTCACCACAAATCGACACAGAATGGATGCAGAATTCCTTTTGGTATTTAAAAAAAAAAGGTTTTGAAATAAGTGTTGATGGTGGCACAACGTTGTGAAAATAGGGGAAAAGATCACTGAGTTGTGGGGCTGAAGTGATAGCACAGCAGGTAGGGTGTTTGCTTTGCACGCAGCTAACTCGGGCTTGATTCCCAGCACCCCATATGGTCCCCTGAGCACTGCCAGGAGTAATTCCTGAGTGTAAAGCCAGGATTAACCCCTGTGCATCTCCGGGTGTGATCCAAAAAGCAAAAAATAAATAAATAAAAAAAAAAGTAAAAAAATCACTGAGTTGTGTACCCTTTTTTGAGTTTGTTTTCGTGCCACACAAGGCAGTGCTCAAGACTCACTCTGACTTCTGTGCTCCGGGATCACTCCTGGTATTGCTGTAGGAGGATCAAGTGCAGTGCTTTGAAAGGCGAGCATCTGAACTGATTCTCCAGCTCTGAGTTGTGCACTTTTAAAACGAGATTCCTGGGCTTGGTAACACAGAGATCTTTGTGGGCACCTGAGTAAGAAAAGTTCATGGTTTGAATGGGGGTAGAAACTGAACAGAAGTTAAGATGTGAGAAGAGAGAAAACCGGAGACAGGAATAGGAGCTCTTCCAGAACTCTTATTTCAAAGAGGAGGCCAGAGGAGGGCAGTGACTAAGGCAGATCTGAAGCAGACCCCAGGACGTTTTGATTAGTTTCTTTTGAAGGCAGTAGAGGCCTGAGACTATTTAAATTCCACTAGGCAGTATCCAGGAGAGACAAGGGAGCAGAGAGAGCTCCTCAGTATCCTGAATAACGCTGTGATCTTAGGGTGGGAAGACACTGTTGAGGTTAATGGAGAGTGATATTTTTCTTTTTTTTTTTTTAATTTTATTTTCATAAGGTTGTTCACATTAATTGATTACAGTCAGTATTTCAACACCAATCCCATCACCATTACACCTTCCCATTGTATTATTTGGAATTTTTTTAACACCATGTAAGCCTGCCTGCCCTGGGCAGATGCTAGATCATTTATTTTCTATTGCTTATTATGAATATCACGAGAGCGTGTGTGGCCGCTTTTGTGGCCGCACGCTTCTGGAACTCTAATATTGTGAGTTGTTGGGGTCCAGAAACATCTCTGTAGGGAGCTAATCAATTTTGAGATTCATTTGGGAGTCTCTGGATCAAAGCTGTTTATGTGCTGAGATGGAGCCCAGAGGCAGATGGTGGATGTGACAGCCAGGACCCCAAGTGGGCGGGGATATGGGAAGAGATGGCCTGTCTCCGTTGCCACCATGTGGTCTGGGGTCTTAGTCCTTGAACCCACATACCTGGGTTTTGCTTCTGGAAGCTCGTGGCTACTGGGTTTTCATCTGGAGCAAGAGAAAGGGTGCAAGAGCGTGATACTTTTCTAACCCCCTTTGCCATTCCCTGTAACACTGCACTTAAAAATCTCCTTCACTTGTAACTTCCTACTTCAAACTTGTATATTGTGCAGGGCAGATGCTTTGCTGCCTTCAGGGGTCGGCCACCCTGTGTTTTGGTGGGTCTAACTATATTGGGTGCTTGGGTGAAATTAGCAGGGAAGATTAGTTTCTGAAATGGCAGGGAAGTTTCTTCCATGAAGTAACTCTGCTTTTTATGTATTGATTTGGTTTGTGGTCCACACGTGGACATACTTAGCGGCTACTCCTAGTTCTGTGCTTGGAGGTCGTTCCTGGCAAGGCTTAGGAAATTAGGCCAGGGCGGGGCTTGAACCTGGGTCTCCTGCATGCAGAGCTTATTCTCCGTCCCACTGAGTGATCTCTCTGGCCCAACTTGCTTAGCTTTTCAAGCTTTATTAATTTATTTGTAAGTTGTGTCCTTATCGTTATTAAAAAGAAACTCCCTCTTCGCTTCTTAAATGGACTCTCCACCGATTTTAATCACTTTCTCCATTCTCAATTCCAGAAGAGAACTTTCTGAGCATCTTGAGAATTATCTGGTATTAACTGGATTGATTCTCTGATTTGTTTTTCCCTTGTCAGTTTAGTATTTAGTTACCTGGTCTCCTAATTTATTTAAACCCATCTCTCTGATTTCCCCCCTCAAATTTTATTATTATTTTTTTCTCTTATTTGCCCTGACTTCGTTGAATTCCATTTAAAAAATACTTAAAAATTTTCTTTCTTTTTTTTTTTTTTGGTAGAAGTTATAGTTCAGTGATTAGGACACTTGCCTTATATGCAGCAGAACTGGGTTTAATCCCAGGCATCTCATATGGTCCTCCAAACTCCACCAGAAGTGATTCTGAGTTCAAACATAGCAGGAAGCCCTGAGCACCACTGCTGTGGCCCAAACTGACCTCCTCAACCCCCATTTTTCTCCTTTGTTTGGGTTTTGGTAGTGCATGGGTACAATCTGACAATATCCCCAGCAACCCATATAGTTCCAGCACTGCCAGAGGTGATCTCTAAGCTCAGAGCTAGTCAGCACTGAGCACAGCTGGGTGTGGCCCAGAGACCAACACACACACACACTCACCCCAAAACTACTTCTGATTGGTTTACTTCAAAGTTATATCTGTTTAGCCACTTTTTAAAATGATCTCTATAAAAATATATATTTAATCTGTATTATGTATAATATATTATTAAATATATAAACACATATATATGGAGGATGCTGAGCCATACCTGGCAGTACTGAGAGCCTGCTCTTGGCCAGTGAATGGGACCAGTAGAGTGATCCCTGGCAGTACTCTGGGACCACTTGTAATGTCAGGGATTCAAGCGGGGGCCAGCTACAAAGCAAGTGCCTTATGTTCTGTCTTCCCTCTCCCGTCTGTTAATTTATATTTTTACATTACCAGGATGTTGAAACTCAGTGATGATGATGGTGCATTTAACTCATGATCTTAATTCATGCATTCATTCAGCTACTCATTCAAGTGATTTCAAATGGTTGTGATATAAAAAGATTGACTCTATATATTACCTGTTACATTGCCCCTAAAGTTCCTTTCCTCCCCATGGAACACCTTCTGACACTGCCCCCTCTGTCCTTGACCTCACTTTGTGTCATGCTTTGACTAGTCACTGGCAGGAGCCTGCCAGCTTTGTTCCTTGGAGTCAGCAGCGGGGGCTGGGTGCAGAGACCCAGAGTCTTGAGGTCGAGTTTCTTGTCTTGGACACCTTGGAACATTTCTAGTGCTAAAGTTCCGGCGCCAGTTCTTGCTTAACTGACCTGAACTTGATATCTTAGTTTTATGTTGCCTAAAGCAGCTCTGCTAAGATGCTCTGAAAACTTAAGTATGAAGCACTCAGTTTTCGGCACAGAAAGAGTCTCACTGTTTTTGCTGGAACACTTCATGCTGCATTAGAAGCTGAAGAAGAGATTGTTGGGAAACCTCACAGCCTTTTTCTTTAGCTTTCTTCTATTCCCCCCTTCCCCCCAGGGATGGATGGGATGGCTTGCTTTTTTTGCCCATAATACCTGGGGGGGCGGGGTCCTCTTTTTTTTTTTTTTTTTTTTGCTTTTGGTCACACTCAGTGATGCTCAGGGATTACTCCTGGTGGTGCTCAGGGGACCTTATGGGATGCCAGGAATTGAGCCCGGGTCAGCCACATGCAAAG
Organism: Sorex fumeus; assembly: GCF_029834395.1. Lineage (NCBI taxonomy): Eukaryota > Metazoa > Chordata > Mammalia > Eulipotyphla > Soricidae > Sorex > Sorex fumeus. Next base: position 31,703,881 of record NW_026606188.1, read on the forward strand.
AAAATGCTCTTCTTTCTGTATTATTGCTCTGCCCACCCCTTTCCCTTCTTGTGATCATATTTATTATATTCTTGGCAGGTGGTTATCTCTTGGTCAGAATATTTCTCGTGATGATGAATGCTTGCCTGAATGAAACAGCCTAGTTCATTGTTGTGGCTAGTAATAATGAGTCATAGTGTTCATTAAGTGCTTCTTATGGGAAGGACTGCGTTAAGACAACACATACTGTAGAACAATGATGAGGATGGCAGCTAACGTCAGTAACGTTTCACAGATGAAGGTACCAAGACTCAGAGGAATGAAGGATTCCAGTCAGTGTATGGCAGAGGTGGAACCTGAATGAAGGCAGTCTGACTCCAGAGCCCAGGCTCTTAGATCTTTCTCTTATAATTCTGCCTTCTGGATTAGAGTAATTTCAGAAGAGATTCAGCTAAACTGAAGGAGTTGTTAGAATCGAGTAGAATCTGATCTGTTATTTAAATTTACCTGGTTGACAGATGTATAATTAAGCTAGCATATCTCTAACTTAGATTTTTGTACTTTTTTAAATCTGCATATTGTAATGAAAAATTTCAATGTTAAGATTTAAAAATTTTTTTTGTTTTTTTAGGGATGCTTCCTTTGGAAATTGCACTTATAACCTCACCATCCTCGATTGTTTGCAGGGAATCAGAAAGGTAACGATGATTCTTTTTGATAAACTGACTCAAATAAAAATATGCAAAACGGTTAAAATCAGCATTCGTATTTATTGGTGGAGATGAGAGAAGGGGCCAGTAAGCAGAAGGCTCTCTAGTTTTCGATTAGTGAGTCATCTCTAAGTTATAGATGTTGGACAGACTGGGCTGGGGATTTCTCTGAAGCTCTTTACAGAAGCAGGAAGGGTCTGATATGACCCTTTCTGAGACCCTTTCAACTTTATTATTATTATTATTATTATTATTAAGCTACATGTCTTGCTGTAGGAGTGATAGGAAGTTATCTCTCCTGGTAGGCAGGAGAACATGTCTACATTGCCCAAATTCAGAACACTGAACATCCCACAGTGTTTTCCAACTGGATATTATTGCACACCCAAGAAAAAGTAGAAAGTGGAGCAAATATTATTTCATTTTTACAGCTGAGGAATCAACCCGAAAGAGGTGAAGTTACTCTCAGGGCACAGATTGTTATTCACAGGGGTAATTCCAGTTCAAATGTCCTTTCAATTCAGGATCCGGAAAGCTTATAAGGATGTTTTCCTACATCAGAAAGGGATTTGTTAGAGAGACAGATTCTCAGTTCCCATCCCAGACTTCAGATGGGGAAATAATCCTGGATTATCTGGGTGAGATTTTAAATGCAATCTCGGTGTACATTTAAAAAAGGAGGCAGAGAGATGAGGTGGGAGGGAGTTCAGGGTTTAGGGGTGGCATTCTGATACAGTGTTGGGGGGAAGTGGACGCTGATGGCTCAAACACAAACTACTGTCTCTGTTATAACCATCCCTACAAATGATTTAATGCACAAAGTTAGAGTCCTAGTGACTCGTCTATACTGGAGAAGTTAAGAGACTCAAGACTCAATGTATTTTAGAAACATAATCTAAGGGTCATGCAATCTATGTCATGAATTCTAATAAATTCTAATAAGTTCAAAGCACACCTTTCAAACTTGAATATGTAGCCATGATTTATTACTTTGCAATGTATATTTTACAGATCCTATTGGCAGAGATAATTGTGACTAGTTTCAAATTTAATAATAGTAAATTTGTAAATAGTTTCAATAGTTTCACTATTGATTGTAAATAGTTTCACTAGTGATTTTAGAGCCTGGTTCTTTTAGATGATGCAATTTGAAAACAGCATCACTATCACTATCACCCCGTTGTTCATCGATTTACCCGAGTGGGCGCCAGTAACGTCTCCATTTGTCCCAATCATGTGCTAGTGTAGCCCGATGGCGTACTGGGAGCTCTTTCAACGTCAGGGAACTGAGGATCATCATTGTTACTGTTTTTGGCATATCGAGTACGCTACAGGAGGCTTGCCAGGCACTGCCGTGTGGACGTGATACTCTTGGTAGCTTGCCGGGCTCTCCGAGAGGGTTGGAGACTGTTGGGGCAGCCTCTGATCACCTTTACAGGTGTTCCCAGTCAGGCATATATGCGGGCAGGATACTCTCGGTAGCCTGCCTGGTTCATATGATACATGATATGTATGATATGATACTTCATTGCAGAGCCTGGCAAGCTACCCGTGACATATTCGGTATGCCAAACACAGTAACAAGTCTCATGATGGAGACGTTACTGGGCCCGCTCGAGCAAATCGATGAACAACGGGAGGACCGTGACCGTGACCATGATATGATACATATATATATACATATGATATGATATATATATGATATACACACATGTATTTTGATTGAATCACCGTGAGATATAGTTACAAAGCTTTCATGTTTGAGTTTCAGTTCATATAATTAACACCCATCCCTCCACCAGTGTACATTTTCCACTACCAATGTTCCCAGTATCCCCCCTCCCCCACCCCCTATCTCACCCCTTTCCCTGCCTGTATAGCAGTTTCCCCCTAACCTTCTCTCTACTTTTGGGCATTATGGTTTGCAACACAGACACTGAGAGGCCATCATGTTTGGTTCTTTATCTCCCATCTTGAGCGATCCCTTCAACCATCATTGACTTAGTGATCCCCTTCTCTATCTCAGCTGCCTTCTTCCCCAGCTTCCAACTGTGGAACAGTTTTCCTGGCCCCTGTCTCTACTGTCCTTGGATGTTAGTCTCATATTATGTTATTTTAACATATGATATTTTGGGTTGAGAAAACTGGCATGATAAATATGCTGACCTATTTTGTTTTTGGCTTTGATAGTTCATTTAAAAATTAACTTATACATGACCGACCAGGTTTGATCCCTGGCATCCCATATGGTCCATGGAGCACTTCCAGGAGTCATCTCCGAGTATCTCCAGATGTGACCCAAAAAACAAACAAACAAACAAACAAAAAGAACTGATGTACTATAAACTTGTTTTGAAATCTTTTTCTTTTTATTTAAAACTTGATATGTCAGGTCACCTCCTGAAAACAATCTCACCCAAATACACTTTCAGTTAACACCTGTTAGAATTCTTCTGGAGAGACTATCCAAAATGTAATCCATAATGACAGCACTTAAATTCTTGAGGAGCAAAAAAAAAAATTATATTTATTTTTTTATATGTTCTTTATTTTATAGCACATTTACAATTCAGTAGAGTTCACCATAAAATATCCTGCCGTGGTTAAAACTGGTGGTTTGATACAGAAATTACTGCTATTGCTCTAGCTGGAGAGGATGGGTTGGCCTGTGTTCACAGACGAGATCTTCTGGGAACTTGTTTTGTCAAATGCTGGGGTTTATTTTTCCTAATTGTAATGAGATTTTAGAGGATCTGACAGATGGCTTCACACGTCTTTAAACAACCGAGACAAAGGGCTCGTCTGCCTGCTCTCTCACATGCGGTGCTTATTTGGGGCTTTTTAAAATAAGTGACAGCCTCAGCATTGCGTCTAGCTCTGAGAAGTCAGGGGACTGCTCCGGAGCTGCTCAGCTGGGGTCCCAGCTTGAGTCTCTGTGTTTAGACTGGGGATGAGGGGAGGAAGGAGCAGTACCCGCGACCAAACAGGCAGGGCTTGGCTCCTGCTGGGTACTGGTTTGGCCTCTTCAACCAAAGCCCTTGGGTTTTTTTCTTTTTCTTTTTTTTTTAATGGTTTTAAAGTTTTTAACTGAATAACCACGAGATACACAGTTATAAAGTTGTTCATGATTGGTTTTCAGTCATACAGTATTCTAAAACCCTTCACCAGTGTACATTTCCCACCACCAGTATCCCCAGTTTCTCTGCTCCCAACCTGTCTACCTCTATGGGAGGCAAAAGTTGCTTCTCTCTCTCTGTCTCTCTATCTCTGTCTCTGTCTCTGTCTCTGTCTGTCTCTGTCTCTCTCTCCCTTGCCCCCTAATTCCCCTTTGAACAATATGGTTTGTAATACAGATACTGAAATGTTAGCATGTGTATCCCTTTATCCCAGCACTAAGCTCTTGTACCTTTGGGCTTTTTCATGTCAGTGAGGACCATAGGTCTTCTGAAAACAGAATGTGGAGTATAGTCATGTTTTTGCTTTTTTGTGGAAGCATAATCTTTATGATTTTGTTGTGTTGATAATATCATACAAGTAGTGTGTGTGTGTGTATGTGAACTATTGCACACTAGTTGTATATAAATACACATTAAGTGAGAGAAATGAAGGAAAGTCATAGTTCAGGGCCTATTTTATGTTTTCTCTTTTCATTGCAAATAGATTTTAATTCTTTCTTAAAACAAGTTACTTTGTTTAAAGATCAGTTAGTGTAAATACCTGTTCTAATGGCCTATCTAAACTGTGTTGCCAGGACATGGCAATTATAAGAATCACCTAAGAAGTCAAGTTGAAAATCTTAATCCTATCCTTACAATATCTGACTTGTTTTGAATGGTCCTTGGAATATGTATTTTTACAGTTCAGTTATTTTTAAGTGCTTCTTCATTTTGAAAAACATTACTTTTAAGTGTTTTCAAAGTTAGAAACTGGGACTTGGCTTAATAGTTCTGTTTTTAATGACTTGTTCATGTAACTTAAAATGTGTGTGTGTGTGTGTGCGTGCTCGCGCACTATTGTAATCTGTACAGCTTTATGGGTTATAGAGTAAGACTGACCTTTGAAAACATTTTATCTGAACAAACAGGATAGTTTTTTTTACAAGTTCTAAGTCATTAGTTGCAAAGTCTTGAAGGGTTTTTTTTCTGGTATTTTTTAAAATGTCAGTTCCAATGTCTACATTTTAAGAACATCAAGTACATTTTTAATTCTTCCATAAAACAAACATTCTCAAGGCATTTTAGGAACAAATAAGGCAGAAATTCGTTTAGAATGCTTCCTTGGCTAGATATTCCATTAATGGTAAAAGAAAAGCAAATCTAAGAATCATTCAATTTTTCTTCTTATCTGAGTAGTAAATTACTTATATATTTTATTGCAATTAGGTATGAATTAATTGCATAGCTCCAATTGGTTTGGACTATGACTTTGCTATTAGTATGTTCCATTTTATACACATAATTATATTTGTGTATATATGAAACTAACTTGTACATATATATAACTTAGAACTCAGGTGTAGTTTGTAGGTACATTATTCCTTTTTTCCAAGCATGTAGTCCCATTAGTTAGACATTTTTAAAGCAAATGTTAGAAGATAATTTTTTAATACATATCAAAAATCAAAGGTTTCAGACCTTCATATAAGTCAGGGTTGTTTTGTGAATAGGAATTCAGGAATAACTAGAATTTTTTTAAATTTATGTTAAAAACTAATCTATATTCTGTTTTTAGGGATTGCAACATGGATTTTTTGACTTTGAGACATTTGATGCGGATGAATATGAACACTATGAGGTTTGTACATTTTACAGCTTTTCAAGATACAATTGCATATTGATTAAATTATCACCCACCCACCCTCCTTCCCAGTCCTTAGGTATTATTGCAAATGAGTGGCCACTGAATAAAACTATCCTGGAATTGTTCTGTAGTTGTCACTTTTTATCTTTCATTTCTGATGTTATCCTTGAATCAGGAGTCTCCAGAATGTTCATGAGAAAATGCCATATGTATGTATGTTCTTTTATCAAATCTTTGCTGCCAATGACCTTGAACCTTTAGTTTATAAGAAAAAATATTTTTAAAAAAATGTATTTTAATTTTTTTTGATATTTAGGAATTATGGTGCTTAGGAATTGCTCCTGGCTCTGTGCTCAGAGACCACTCCTGGCAGGCCTCTGGGACCACAGTCCATGCCAGGGGTAGAACTGGGGTTGACTGTGTGCAAGGCAAGTGCCTTCCTGGGTCTGCTACCACTCTGGCCTCAAGATAATTCTAAAACATTATTTTGTTAGGAAAATTTGTTGAGTTTAAAATTTAGGTGTTAAAGCCAAACTGGATTTGCGCCTTTATTATCTTCCCTGCATTCCATTTGGAAATCTGACTGCATTTACTAAGTTCTAAGGGGTGACTGAATTGCTCCCCCCGAGCTTCCATTGTAAAGCTTCAGGAACTGTCTTACCTGCTGAGTTACACAGTTTAGAGACCAAGGCTGGCCAAGGTAGCTTGCACTTGAGGAGACCCCTAGAGGATTGGTACTTTCTGAACAGGACTGAAAGAGTTTGGAAGCCAGTTACTGCGCAGAGAGAGGAAAAGGCCTGGAGACTTGGCATTCTCTGGAAATGAGCTCATTTCTTGGGGCTCTCCAGAGCAGTTATGAAATCTCACTGCCCTTACACTCTGTGCTCTAGTTCAGACTGTGTCCATTGGGATACCCTGCCATGCTGAGCACAATAGATCTGAAAAGAAACTCGCCTGTCACAGAACCCAGGTCTTCTGTTTTGAGCCTCTGTGGCCTCACTGCCTGATTATGCAACTGGGCACAAGTCCCTCATCAGGGCGTGTCTGCGTCGACTTGCAGGGGCCGGGACTCGGCTTAATTGTCTTCTCTCTGCTCTTCCTCCCTCCTTTCTGCCTCTGATCTCTTGTCTTCTCTGCAGACTCTCCCAGCCCCACTCTTGGACGAGTCCGGGTCTATTTCCTCCCTTTGTGATTTGCTTACTTGATTGAGTGTTCTTCACCTGGTCCTGGACCCCAACTGGCTGTCACTTCCTTTGTGCTCCGGAGACCAGGCTGACCTCCTAGTTATGAATGAGCCCAGCGCCCTTGGCCCGCCTCTTCTTCTGGGTCCTTACCGGGTGCCCTCTGTGCTCTGACTCCCCAGATCTTTCATACTTGTTTTGGGGTGATTCAGTGCTCTGCAGGACCAGATGCACATCTCTTAAATGTTTCCCCACCTTCCCTTTTGTGTGTGTCAAATCCCACATGGACTTCTCTACCAAATGGCACTTCCCATTTCTCGATTTACACACAAGCTTTATTTTTCTTATTAGGTTGCAGGTTCTTTGTGGATGGGACATGATACAACACAAACATATGTGTGTTGGGGCTGGAGCGATAGCATAGTGGGGAGGGCATTTGCGGCCGACCTGAGCTCGATCCCCGGCATCCCAAATGGTCCCCCAAGTACAGTGAGGGGTAATTCCAGAGTGCAGAGCCAGGAATAACCCCTGAGCATCACTGAGAGTGACCCGAAAAAAGCAAAAAAAAAAAAAAAGTGTGGTGAATTCTTGTATAGAAGGACTTAGCTCCATCAAACTGGCTTTCCCCTCAAATTTAATAAATTTAGAGAAATTTATAAAATTTTTCTAGAATTCATGTCATTTTAGTTATGAAAGTCTTTTTATTGTGGCATTTTTAGTAGTGTCAAAAGAAAGTTCCATGCCCTCACTTCATGGAGCCTAGAAACAAAAGAACTATGTAGTTCGAAGTGGGAGGGTTGGCTCAATCTCATGGCTGGACACTGCGGAGTGTTATGTAGTTATTTCAGAATGAATTCAAACTACCTTTTGTGGGGTGGACGATAGCACAGCAGATAGGCCGTTTGCCTTGCACGTGGCCAACCCGGGTTCGATTCCCAGCATCCCATATAGTTCCCTGAGCACTACCAGGAGTAATTCCTGAGTGCAGAGCACAGGAATAATCCCTGTGTATCGCTAGCAGTGACCTAAAAAGCAAACTATACTTTTTGTCTTTTCATGATTTCTATAATACATTGTGGAGAGGGAAAGATGCAGAAACAGAAGAGTGCTTACAATAGAACTGTGTCTTTCTCTAAGCTAAACAAATTTCACCTCTCTCTGATGTATGTATGGATTATGAGATAAAAGCAATTTTCTATTGAAGGTGAAATTCAGATGAAGTAGAGGCCCCATCTCCTCCCCAATGCTGGTGCAGGCAACTTTTAGGATCATATACCTAATTTTGTGTTGATTATTTTTTATTGTTCACTAAAGGTGGCCTCCAAATTAGACCTTTGACCCCTCCCTCACTCCCCCCACCCCACGTGCATTTCTGCTTCTTGAAGGTGAGCATTGAGAAAAATATTAAAGCCATTTCAATGAAAGGAAGGATTGAGGTGGGGGTGAGAGAGTGCGTGCACACATGCACCCAATATATAGTAGCTGTTTTACTCCCTCTTTCTAAAAAAAAAAGTGAATGATGATGTTGAGAATTAGTGGAAAAAGGCTAGAGAAAAAGTTGAAAGGTGTAATTCCTTTCTTGCAAATCGCGGTCAAACCTGAATTGTGGTAAGAAGGTGTTTCACCCCGTCCCTGTCACCACCCCCCAAATAATGGGACGGAAGCAGGCAGTTTTGGGTAAGCATTTGAAAAGTTTCTTTTCTGAGAGTAATCTCTCCGTTCTATCCTAAGGCCTCTAAAATAGCAAATCACAAATGCCCATGTGATTGGCAGGTGGCAGCATTCCATGTGTTACTAAGAGACACATGCATAGATAAAAAACTCTCTTCTTGACTGTCTGTTTTAATTTTCATGCCCTGCCTTTTCTCACTATTTCCTATAGTTTAGTGATCTGGACATTTGGTGAGCTTGAGAACGACATTTATGTTTTGTCAGCTCTTGTGAAGCTAGTATATCAATGAAGACATTGTAGTTATCAAAGCAAAATTTTATCATTGACAGCATATTATGAAAATGTAAGTCATAGATGATTAAGGGCTGTTCAGGATGAAGCTTTTTAAAGGCACGTCTTGTCTAAATGGCATTTAATGCGTGACAATCTGACTCAGGAAAAAAACTTAAGTTAATGAGACTGCATCTCAGTAAGCAATTAAAGGGAGTCTCTGTTAAGAATGTTACTTAAAAATGACACGGTCAGCAAACATCAGATATACATGTTCTATAAAGTCTAAAGATAAGCCTCTGTTCGTTTCATCATGGTGATCTTCATCATCCTGCCATTCATGGTGAGGACTATCCAATAGAATATAAGAAAACATACACACATACTCTGCGTGTGTGTGTGTGTGTGTGTGTGTGTGTGTGTGTGTAATGGTCTAGTAGCCATTCCTATAAGAGATAAAAATAATGAAGTTAATTTTAGTGTTTTATTTAATGCAGTAGTCCCCAAACGCCATCTTTACAGGTGATCAATATTAAAAAATTGGTAGTGAGAATGTTTATATTTTTAATAATGATCAAAATATTCAAAACCTGGGGCTGGAGCCATAGCACAGCGGGTAGGGCATTTGCCTTGCATGCAGCTGACCCAGGTTCGATTCCCAGCATCCCATGTGGTCTCTCGAGCACCACCAGAAGTAATTCCTGAGTGCATGAGCCAGGAGTAACCCCTGTGCATCACTGGGTGTGACCCAAAAAGCAAAAAAAAAAAAAAAATCAAAACCCCATGTAGAATTTGCTCTGTAGCACATTTTTGTTTTGACTGAACTCATTTCAAAAATTCAGATCACCTCATATTCTAGAGTGCCGTGCTGTAATGACAGGCATGGCATTGAGCTACCACAGTCCCTTATTCTCACATGAAGTCAGCATAGGCGGAAGAGATCATAGCCCCTTTTTTCCAGACATCTAATTGTTCATAGTAGATTCATGTAGACGCTGTCCTATCTCATAGGCTTGAGGTAAGACTCTTGAGGTAAGACTTTTCTGAGACCTGCAAATGGCCCATTGTATTAATTATTGGTAAATAAAGAGTTTCTTCTGAAATGTGATTTCGTAGGTCCTTTCCCAAGCTCATGTGGAACTGTGCATTTTCACTGATAAAGCAATAATATAGTCCTGGAAGCCATATTATGAAGGTTCAGTGAAGTAATTATGTGGGAGGCCCTTTCTTATTTTTGTTCTTGTTTTAGGGCCACACTCAGTGATGCTCAGGGCTAGTAACTTTTGGCTCTGCACCCTGGAATTACCCCAGTGGTGCTAAGGAGACCATGTAGGATGTCAGGGATCAAACCTACAAGGCCAACATCCTATCCTCTGTACTGTATCTCCAGCCACTGTGTACCAGAGAAGCACAGCAGTTATTGTTAGTGTAGAGCAGCATTCAGCTTAAAAGTCCCCAAGAGTGACAAGTAGAGTCTGCCTTCGGGTCACTCCTTTTGGGGGGAACTGGCCTGACTACATCAGAGCTTGCTTACAGGTTGTTGATGCTGCTACTCCGAAGCAATTAAACATTCATGAAAGAGAATTTGAAGTTGTGTCTACAGTTTGATATTTTAGTTATCTCCAAGGCCTTTCCATTGTTTCTAAATAGGCTTTGATGATATCCCTATATTAGTCTTACGCAGATGGCATTGGAGAAAAACAGAAAAAGGCTCAGCCCATACTTTGTTCCAGGTTGGTGGCCAGCAGGGAGAGAAGTGCCAAGAAGCAGAACTACATTGGCTAGTCCTTGCCCACAAAGCAAGGCCTCATTGCCGTGGCCTTCTTACCTCATCCAGATCTGGTGCAATTGCAAGGAGCTACTTTGAATACCTGTTGGGGATTCAGATGAGCTTAATGTTCATGTAGTGCCTATTTAAAAAACTGAGAAGTGACTTCAACTTCTTTCTTTGAGCTATTTTGTAACTGTCATATCTGCCACTATTCATCCCACCCCTTTCAGTTTCTATTTTGAGAAAAAAAAACATATATTTCAGGAAGAGGCTATTTCCCAAGATATCAGGCTGTTACTGATTTTGAGTCCCTGCTTTCTGAGTCTGGCAGATGTGGGCCGCTTCCTTCTCCTTGGCTCCTTGAGGCGAGTGGTTAGCATGGGGCCCGGCAGCCGTGGATGGCAGACATGCTGCTTACTGCTCCCTGAGAGCAGTTGGCTGCTTAGGGCTTCCATTGGTTTTTCTCATCATGCACACATGAAAATGATATTTGCTCAGTTCCCAGTGATCATTGATCACAGCTGTTGGGGACTGACCTGGGAACTCTGGCCAGCTGGTACTAACCAGGCAACTCCATTCCGTCTACTGCCTGGGAAACTATTATACAGAGATAATACTGTATCGGTAAACGTCAAGTCAGAAAGCTACATTACATGCTTTCATTTGGGGGGTTTATTTGGGGTTTTGGGGGCTATGTCTGACTGTGTTTAGGGCTACTCCTGGCTCTGAGCTCAGAGATCCCTCTTGATGGGACTTGGGGGACCATATGGGATCCCAGGGATGGAACCTGGGTCCACCGTATGCAAGGCAAGTGTCTTTCTTGCTGTAATTTTGCTCCGTGACCTCACTTTTCTAACTTTCAGTAACTGAGCAGACATTTTTTAAGTATCTCTTATGTGCTCAGTATGTGCCTGCCTGTCATTTTATTTCTTCATGTGTGGTGGGGGTAGAGCCTCTTTCTTGTACCTGCTAAGATAGAACCTGTATTCTTGGCCTCATTCTGCAGTGTTGTTTTGGTTTACCCTTGCTACAAATTTGACTTAGTATCAAAATTTTCCATATCAGCTTGACAGCTGTCTTCATCTAAAGCATGTTCCGTTGGGAGGCGAGAAGAGTGTATCATTATTCTAGGAGGTGATTGCATGTTATCTAGCCATATGACAGTTGCTAACATGTTCAAGGAGCTGTTTTTGAGAAAGCATAGATCAATTCTGGATGCCTGGGACTAAATCTTTCTTACATCTCAGGAGCTTCTTGTTACTCACAGACTGTATACTTGAAAAATTAAGTCTGAGCGATAGCACAGTGCGTAGGCTGACCCGGGTTCAATTCCTCCGTCTCTCTCGGAGAGCCTGGCAAGCTACTGAGAGTATCCCACCCACACTGCAGAGCCTGGCAAGCTCCCCATGGCGTATTTGATATGCCAAGAACAGTAACAACAAATCTCACAATGGAGACGTTACTGGTGCCCACTCGAGCAAATTGATGCTACTATATCTCTCTCAAGCTTTTAGTTGACTACTGATGGGTTTCATACCAACTAAGCTCATGGGGGAAATGCCAGCTCCTTCATACAGAGCAAAAGGCCCCTTTTGACATGGGTACTTCCCCCTTCTTTCTCTTGTCCTCTTTTTTTGTTCTTTTTGAGTAACACCCGGTGATGTACAGGGGTTGTTACTCCTGGCTCTGCACTCAGGAATTACTCCTGGTGGTGCTTGGAGGACCATATGGGATGCTGAGAATTGAACTCAGGTCAGCCATGTACAAGGCAAATGCCCTACCCTCTGTGCTATGGCTCCAGCCCCTCTTGTCCTCTTCTTATTCCTCATATCCAAACCAGGCCACTTCCCAGGTGCCTCCACTTGTTCATGTAAGGTCTCTGGACATGCCTTCTCTCTCTTCTGCCTGTGATCCTGTCTGGCCTGCCGTATGTGTGTGTGGCTGTGAACTGCGTGCTCTGGAGAACCTTCTGTATGCGCTAGGGAACTTTCTCATGCAGCTGTGCTGCTCTGCTTATGCACTTCCCTACACTCTGGGTCCTTGAGCCCAGAAAGTATTTCTTACTCATTTTTGCATTCTGGGAAAGAAATTTTACTGACTATTGACAATTTCTTTTTTCCTTATCACCAGCTATATGCCATATCACCAGTTATATGCTTATCTCAAGTTATATGCTCTAAGAAATGTGTGCTCGTTTTTTCTTAAAAACAAAACAAAGCAGTATTTGCAACACAAATTCCTGATGTTATAATCTTGGATCAAGGCTTTCATGCAATAGTAATTTAGTTTAACACATTGATGCTGGCGCATACCACTGGCGGCTGATGCTTGAATGTGGTTTAGCACAAATTGCACTGCCAGCATCAACTTGTTATTATATGAATGAAGAGTGTCTCCGGGTTGACTGTGTCATCCTAATGAGTGAAGTGTTAAACTATCCAGGTGCCATAGTCTCCCCAGGCTGCTCTTCCCTATGCACTTTCCGAATGAATAATGTTTGTTAGGTCTTCCATCTCTCCTTCCATCAGCGCAGGTAAGCAGGAATAATTGCAAACTACCTAAAAAAGGTATGATGCTGCAGACTTCTGCTTTGAATTAGAATTTATACAGTCCCATCCCCGGCAGCCGACCTCCACTACCCAATCGCCATCATGGTCCAGGCTGCTTTCCACACGCTCAGGCCGAGCCTCACATATGAGTGAGCATATTCCTGGACACATCATAAGACCCTCCCTACCCATTTTTTGTAATTGCCACACCATATTTGATGGGGTTCAGACTGTAGGCAACAGATCATAGAGGTAAATCTATCTATATCTATATCTATATCTGTATCTATATATCTTGGAGAGCCTGGCAAGCTACCGAGAGTATCCCGCCCACAAGGCAGAGCCTGGCAAACTCCCCGTGGCGTATTCGATGTGCCAAAAACAGTAACAATAACAGGTCTCATTCCCCTGACCCTGAAAGAGCCTCCAGTGTGGCAGCATTGGGAAAGACAAGTAAGGATAGGCTACTAAAATTTCAGGGTTGGGATGAATGGAGACGTTACTGGTACCCGCTTGAGTAAATCGAGTACAGGGGCAGGAGAGACAGTGGGTAAAGTGCTTGTTTTGGATGAGCTAACCTTGCATTGCTCCCCAGAACCCTGTATGATCCCCTGAGACTGCAGGAATGGTCTCTGAGCACAGAGTCCCAAGTTAAGTCCTGAACAATGCCAGTTGTGGTCTCTAAAACTGAAAACTAATAATAAATTGAATTTATGCAGCACACTAGATATAATTTGAGTATTGCTTAGTCTGCCATTTTGTTCATGGATCATGTTTCTGGAAAAATGTAAATTTCTGCCTTGGACTGGGGTTAAGTAACCATCAGAATGATGGCGTATCAGCATATCCACACCACCTTCAGGAGCTGTGAATGCTTGCCTCCCACAGAGAACTGACCATTCAAAGGACTCTTCGAAATATTTCCTTGAAGCATGCCCAGATGTTTATACCACTCAAAGCTTACATGTTTAAGAAAGCAAAATTCCTTATGGATACTGCTGTGCTAAAGTGAAGGGATGTAGAGTTTCCACATCTGCCAACACACCACTTAGAGCTGTTGCAAAGATAATACTGATTAAATCAATGAGACGCTTTAAGGTCTACCCTGACCTAAGACATTTCCCATGATTTTTATGTCCTCTTTAGTTATTTATTTCCCCCTTCTAGGCCTCTTCAGAGAGCAGTTTTGATTCTGTTTTTCACTCACTTGATCCATTCATTGATTATGGTCTGGCCCCAATCTTTGCAATTCTAGAAGCTGTCCTTGCAGATACAAACCATTCTAGTCTTTTCCCCGTGTGATTTACTACATGGCCACTCTCTATATCTGGAAACTCATCTTCCCTAATATTTAAGGTTCACTCTCTTGCATTTTTCTCTTCCACTCTTCATTCATGATTTTCCTTCTAAGTCCTTTCTCTTCCTTTGCTCACACAAAAAGCTCTCATGGGCCTGTGGGTTCTGGTTAGTCACACTGTTCTTGAGCAGTGACACCTCTTTGCAAGGTTTAGTTACAATATATGCACTGATATGACCTCAGATCTTTGAGTCCTGAATGCTGGAATGTCACCTGTTAGCATGCCCTGGAATCTTGCCCTCTGCCCTCTCCAGTGCATCCACAGAAGTACTCAATGTTCTGGGCTGTTGTTGGCCTTGTCTGCGGAATGCTTTCACAGGCCATCTCTCCACCCCAGCAGGGAGTAGCAGCCTGAATCATCCTCCTTCTGGGACACTCCTTCCCTCTACCCCACCTCTTTTAGATGCAAATTAATTATCTAGAGCTTGATTATTATTTAAAGCCAAATGACATGGGAATTTAATTTAAACCAAATGAATGTTTACTTTGTGTTATACTCATAAAGTACCAGTCATCACAGCATATTTGCTTTTATGTAGTACAGCCATACTGTCAACACTGTCTTGTTGACCTAGAAGTTAGAGAAATTGGGGGTGCAGTGATAGTACAGCGAGTAAGACTCTTGCCTTGCACACAGCTTACCCTGGTTCATTCTCTAGCATCCTACATGGTCCCCTGAGCCCACCGGGATTGATTGATCCCTGAATGCAGAGCTAGGAATAAATCCCAAGCACCACTGGGTATGACTACCCCCCTCTCCCCCGCAGCGCCTCCCTCCTCCAAAATCTAGAGAAATCTAAAGAGGGCCCCACCTCTTTCTTCCCTGCCCTGTTCCCCTCCTTCAAAGGGACCCTGGATGTGGGGCAGTCAGGATGGCCTCGTCACAGATGCTGTACCAGGATTGGACTCTCAGCTGTATGCCTGCCCTGGGCACAGAGCTTCGCGGACCTTTCTCTCTGCGGACCCCTAACAGCAGAACTGCCTGATTGCCTCAGTGCTTGCGGGAGGCATCAAGCACCGGGGTTTGAATTCAGGTTTCACTTGCTGGGTGGGAAGTGGGAGTTGGTCCACACCCGGTAGGGCTCAGGGGTTACCTCTATGCTCAGGGGTCACTCCTCGTGGTGCTCAAGAAACCATATGACGTACTGGGGATTAAACTCATGTTGGCCATGTGTAAGGCAAGTGCCCACCCACTGTTCTCTGATGCTGATTTTTACAAGTTTTTGTTTGTTATACCTTTTACGTACTGCTATTAGAGTACTTACCAAATTTAATGCCTTGAATGAGGGGATTTTTGTTCTGGCTCTTATGACAGAACCAAATGTCATTCTATTTAAGACATAAACATTTATTTCTAACACTTCTGGAGCTGGGAATTTAAGATCAAGGTGTTGGCAGATTTTGTGCTGGGAGAGAGGGTGCACTTATGGATCATAGGTGTTCATAATTCTGCAAAAGCAGGGTGAGGGGTAATAGGGGAGTGGGATTGCTTTTTCTAAGGCAGTAAACCCACTTGTGTGTGTTTCACTTTAAGGACCTAATCACCTCCCAAAGGCCCCCATCTCTAAATAGCAGCAGTGTGTGTTTTGCGGTATTGTGAGGGACAGACAACATGTTCAGGCTGTAGCCGTGGGTAAAATGGAGATGATGGGAATGCTGCACGGGATACTGTAAGGATTGGATGATGGAGCGTAGTGGTGGTCACTGCTGACCCTGGTTAGTCCGTGCTTGCTTCCAGACCCTATGAGAGCCCAGAGGAAGGCATTTGATTTTATGTGTAATGGCAGGTTTGAATAAATGGTCCAGCAAATCTTTGAATAAATGGTGAATTGTAGTTAAAAACTGTTTATACATGTTGTCTTAGAAAACTATTTCTGGGACCAGAGAAATAGTATAGGTCAGGTGCGTGCATTGTATGCAGATTGAATATCTTGCATCACATACGGTCCCCCGAGGACCACCAGGAGTCGATACTGAGCAGAGAGCTAGAAATAGCCCCTGAGCACTGCTGGGTGTTCACTCATCTCCCATCCTCCAAAGAAAACGATATTTCTGGATTAAGAGGGTCAATTCCATAATTTTCAGACTCAAGCAAGTCTTTTCTCTTTCCTTGGTTTATTACAATGATAGAAGGAACAAATGCTTTTAATTGTTAAAAACCGAAAAATATATCTGTGACTTACAGTAGAGGTCAGTACCACTACCACAGATGTATTCAATTAAGTTGTAAGAACTTAAAGGGTCAGAAAGATCGTGCAGCAGGTAGGGCACTTGTTTTGCAGGTAGCCAACATGCATTTAATCTCTGGCATCCCATATCATCCTCTGAGTGATCCTTGAGTGCAGAGGCAGTAGTAAGACCCGATAATGGGCTGTATGTGACTCTGCCTGCCACACCCCCAATTTAAAGTTAAATGATACACTTTAAATGTACCACGGGAATGAACTGTTCCAGAGATGTCTGCTGAATCTTTTGTAGACAGAAGGATTATAGAACAAAGGTGTTTAATCAGCTTTAGGAATTCAGATTTTATTTTATTTAAATTTTTTTTTTTTTATTGAATCACAGTGAGATACAGTTACAAAGTTGTTCATGATTGGGTTTCAGTCATGTACGTTCTAACACCCAACCCTTCACCAGTGTACATTTCCACCACCAATGTCTTTTTGTTTTTTTTTTTTATATTTTTTTTCTAGAGAGTACTTGGTGGGCATCTCTCTTTTGATAAAGGGTGGGGTAAAAATATTCCTCTTGCCTCTTCCTTGTTTCATTGTTTGTTCATAAAACATGGGAGAGCAGAAAGAACCCTAAGTTCCTGTCTTGATGTAGATTTATTTGAAATGTCTTTGTGTGTTTGCTTAGTTAGAAAAAGAATTTGTATCATCTTTAATATTCTATTTTAAAATAAATACTGATCTCTGTGTATCTAACTCACTATGAAAGAAGACACAGACAATAATTCTGGAAGTTTATTAAAGTAAGATTTTGTTTATATTGCATCAGTCTGCATCTGTAACTTTATAATTTTTTCCCAGGTTTTATAATCCATGACCCAAATCTCTTTCATTCCCTCAGTCTTATCCAAGTTGCTTAATATAGCCCGATATTATCTAATGTTCATCTTGTTAGGTAGGCAGACTGGCAAGCACCTTCTTTGGGTTATTTTAGTTTCTTATGTTAGTGAATGTTAGTGTATGTTAGTGAATTCATTGCCTTTCTCCATATGATTAAGTATGACTGGTTACTGTTTAACCAGATGAGTCCTCCCAGTCTAAACTGGCAGCACACTGTGCTTATCTAGACACAGTGGCCAAGGATACAGAAACAGTGAACATAGAAACCTGTTTCCTTTAACTCTTCATAATTAGGGTTAGCCTTGATGATTAGAAAATACCTTTATTTTGAAATTTTAAATTATTGTTCTCAATTTACAATTACATGGGTGGTTGTAATAATATGGCTCTGTTATTTAAATTAGAAAATAGTCACTATAAAGAGCTATGTACCAGAGTAATTTTCCCTATTAGTAAGTATGTTTGAGATTTACTTTGGCATGTAAATCTCAAGCCATTCATAGTATCTCTTAATTTAGTTTATTACAGAGTTATTTTGTTAATTATAACCATATCAATGCAATTTAGACCATTTATAGGATGTTGGGTAAAGTTTTGGTTTATTGTAATTTTTTAAACTGAAAAGAAACATTATTTTATTTTTATTTATTTTACTATTTGGTGGCTTTTGGGGTCACATCCAGAAGGACCGGAGGAGTACTCCCTGCTTTGTGCTCTGGACTTGCTCCATCGTGCTCAGGAGACCAAATGGTGCTGGGAATGGGACTGGGGGTGACTGTGCAAGACCACCTAATCCCTGTACTATCTTTCTGGCCAAAAAACCTGTTTTTAAACATGAACGTTCAGCTACGGTTTGATGATGAGTAGTTTAAATAATTAGAGACTCTGCCTTCTTTAATGGCAGGGCTGGGATTCCACAAACACTTCCCTGCACTCTCAGTGAGGCGCAGACTTTGCCTGTCTCATCCTGCCACTGAGCTCCACCACCCCGTGGACAGAAGACTCTTTGTCTTTTGGGTTTGGGCTTACTCCCACCTCCGTGTTCGGGGGACCATATGCGGCAGCAGGCCCTGAACCGGGATAGGCTGCTGGCACAGCAGGGCATTTCTCAGACCACATGGGCAGAGGCTGACCGGTGAGGGATGCTGCCTTGGATGCTCAGGGAACAATCTGCAGTGTAGAGAAGCCCACGTATGAGAACGAGAACCTCTGTCTGGGGGCGGGGGGCTGGAGTGGGCAAGGCATGGCTTTTGTCAGGTGATACAAACGTGTCAGTGAAACCTGTGTTTCCGGGGACCCCTGGAAGGGAAGAAATAGGGCTGAGGTGGGGTACCAGGAGGACATGCAACCCCCTCCCTGGTCTTTAAGTTGGTAGACCTAAGGCCAATGCTGGGGATCATAGTCTGTGCCCTGATTTGTTTTTATTGGTTTCTTAATATTTTCTGATTCCCCCCCCCCCCCCCCCCCCCCCCCCCCCCCCCCCCCCCCCCCCCGTCAACATTTCAGAGTGATCTGACATGCAGTTCCGGTTAGAAGAGGCGTCGGGAGCACGTGCTTTGCGTACCAAAGGCTCTTCTGGGTTTGGTGCTGCTACCGCATAGACTCCTCCCACTTAGGGGATAAGCAGTATTTCTTTGCTTGTCATTTCATGGTAGAGTGGCTGGGAGGCAAAACCATTTTAAGAAAATACCTACACTTTAAGTTTTCTAATTTTATTTTATATTTTGTTGTTGTTCGTTTGGTTTTGGGCCTCAGTGACTGTGCTCCGGGATTACTTCTGGTTTTACACTCAGAAATTATTTATTTATTTATTTATTCTTTTATGCAGGAGTACTGCTATTTATTCAGCCATGGATTAACTGATTAAATTGAGCATGAACTCCACCTTACATTTTTTTATAATTTTATTTATTGAATCACCGTGAGAGCAGTTACAGAGCTTTCGGGTTTAAGTCTCAGTCATACAATGAAACACCCGTCCCTTCACCAGTGCCCATTCTCCATCACCAAAAACCCCAGTGTACTCCATCCCATACCCTCCCCCTGCCTGTGGGGTAGATGATTTCCACATTACTCTCTCTCTCTACTTTGATCACATTCAATATTTTGACACCAGACCCACCATAGTTATTTGGGATTTTACCCCGGAACTCAGATCTGCTGAAAAGGCAACAGTAGACAATTTGTTTTCTATTGCTGGTTAAGAATAACATATGATGTTGCGTGGCTGCAGTAGTGACTGTGCGGTTTTGAAATTCTGAAATTTTAACACTTAAATCTGGAGGGATTTCTGCCAGAACCTGCTGGGTTACGAGATTTGTTCCTGAGTTTCTTGGTTCATGGCCGTTAAGTAGCTTGATCAGGAGCCAGAAAGGCCGTTGATGGGCGGCAACTCGGGGTCTCGTTGGGATGGGTAGGAAAGGGCCAGCTCCACCCCCATCCTGTTAGGCCCTGCATGTTTTGTCACTGAGGTCCCAAACCTGACTATCCAATGGCCTCTGGAGGATGGCAGCCACCGAGCTGCTTAGGGGGATCAGGAGGAGGGACAGCACTCTTTCCCCTCTTGGGTAGCCCTGTGACAGTAACCTATCGTGGGATCCAGACGCATTTCTGCCAAAAAGCCGCTGGGTTTCGAGATTTGTTTCTGAGTCTCTGGGATCATGGCCATTAAGCAGCTTGATCAGGAGCCAGAGAGGACGTTCGTGTGTGGCGACTCGGGGTCTCGTTGGGGTGGGGAGGAAAGGGCCGGCTTCACCCCCATCCCATGAGGCCTTGTGTGTCTCTTCACTACGGGCTCAAACCTGACTGTCCAGTGGCCTCTGAAGGATGGCGGCCACTAGGCCGCCAGGGGGAGCACACCAAGGCATGAAACCTATTCCCATCTGGGTTGGCCCAGTACTGGTAACCTACTGCAGGGACCGGACGCATTTCTTCCAAAAGCTGTTGGGTTTCAAGATTTGTTCTGAGTCTCTGGGATCATGGCCGTTAAGCAGTTTGATCAGAGACCAGAGAGGCCATGCCTCCAATTACATAGCTGAGCCCGAGGTGGTTTGTGGATGTGGCTCCCACATGCCTAACTTTTGGCCATTTATTTTCTTGGTAAACTTTGCCCCAAGTTTTTGGAGTCTGACCAGAGACACAGCAGCTATTTTGGGGTATCTGGAAGTCTGAAGGCGCCATCAGGCTGCTGATGAACTTGCCTCACAGGTACAGCTTGACCTGCTGGTGTCACCATACCCCCATACACTCAGAAATTATTCCTGGTGGTGCTCAGTGGACCACCACTGAGATGCTGGGAAATGAACCCAGGAAGGCTGCATGCATGGCGAAAACCCTACCCATTGTACTATATCTCCAGCCCCAAGTTTTCTAAACTTCATAGAGTGTAGATGAAAATGTTTTGGTAGCAAATTGAATTCCTTGGTATCATTTTTGAGAATTAGATGTCTTTTTATTTTAAGCTGTGTTGTCTGACTTCTTAATTTTTTTGTTTTTCGCTTTTTGGGTCACGCCCGGCAATGCACAGATGTTACTCCTGGCTCTGCATTCAGGAATTCCTCCTGAGGTGCTCAGGGGACTATATGGGATGCTGGGAATATGAACCTGGGTCAAGCGCGTGCAAAGCAAATGCCCTACCCGCTGTGCTATCGCTCCCGCCCCTGTTATTTGACTTCTTAAATGTCCATTTAGTTCAGTACTAATAGAGTGAAAAGCAGTTTTATTTCTGTTTTTTTTTTTTGTTTTGCATTCTATGAAACTTATAAACACAGTTTCTTCTCTTTTCTTATAACTGTTCTTCCAGCGAGTTGAGAATGGTGACTTCAACTGGATTGTTCCAGGAAAATTTTTAGCGTTCAGTGGACCACATCCGAAAAGCAAGATTGAAAACGGTAGGTTCCTTTTTACCACCCAAACTATTTTAGTTTCTCTTCTTTATGGTTTTCTGATACCCTCAGATGATCTCTTTTTGGGTAATTCTCCAAAGAAAATTTTTCTGTAATTAAAAAAAATTGACCAGAATAATTGTAGCACTGTAGCACTGTCCTCGCGTTGTTCATCGATTTGCTTGAGCGGGCACCAGTAATGTCTCCATTGTGAGACTTATTGTTACCGTTTTTGGCATATTGAATACACCATGGGGAGCTTGCCAGGCTCTGCCATGCTGGCGGGATACTCTAGGTAGCTTGCCGGGCTCTCCGAGAGGGATGGAGGAATCGAACCTGGATTGGCTGCATGCAAGCCAAACACCCTACCCACTGTGCTATCGCTCCAGCCCACCAGAATAATTAGAGTATTAAATATATGTTGTTTAGTAGGTGGAGTTATAACCAGGATTTCAAAATTAACAACTTTTTAGATTGCCATGGATAGAATGTACTAATTAAATAACCCCGTTTACAAAGAGGAGTTTTTGAGAAACCAACTGGTCTAAAATTAAAATGATTGCCAAATTTTTATCAGTCATTCTCAGATCTGATGGTAGCAGAACACCTCCCCAGCAAGGCATTCTGTGGATAGCACCAAGCTGAATCATGGTGGTGACCATCTCTCAGTGGATGCTTATGCATGGGTGTAGTTACTAGAGAGTCTCAGCATTAACTTATCTTATGTGCACGCGCCTCATTATGAGTAGGAGATTTGATTATTACAAATAATGGGCAGAACTTGCCTCAGAGGCTCGTACCTTCCTCTGTACTGGTATGTTTAGTTCCCTCATAGTAACTAGGAAAAATGGTCTAGTATTACCCATCTTATTTGCAGATTATATATAGATAGCCTTGGGTATACCTAGTCAAAAACCCAAAACCAAAATAAAAAAATAAGACTTTTGAATGAAACAATTAGCTTTGTGAATTTTCCCATGTGTATTTATTTTCTATTTGTTTCTTTTCTTTTTTCAAAAAGATTTTTTTAATTGAATCACTTGAGATACACCCTTACAAAATTGTTCGTTATTAGGCTTCAGTCATACAGTGTTCCAACACTCATCCCTCCAGCAGTGTACGTATCCCACCACCAATGTCCCTAGTTCCCCCTGTATTACCCCCACCTTTCCCAGCTCAGCCTGCCTCTATGGCAGGCAACTTTCTTCTCTGTCTCTCTCTGTCTCTGTCTGTCTGTCTGTCTGTCTCTCTCCCTCCCACCCGAGTCCTACTTGTTTATTTTTACCTGCTAATATTCTCTTGAAAATGTGTCAAGAGAGCACTAACACTTTATTTATTTTTTAAATTTTTTATTTTTTTTATTAGTGAAACACCATGAGGTACAGTTGTAGATTTACTATTTTTTTGTGCTTGGGTTTCGATTATACAATGATCAGATACCCATCCCTCCACCAGTGCCTATTTTCCACCACCGTAGATAGTATCCCCCCCACCCCCATCCCCCCATCCCCCCCTGCCTCTGTGGCAGGGCAATCCCCTGTGTTCTCTCTCTCGTTTTGGGTGTTGTGGTCTGCAAAAGAGGCATTGAGTGGCAAACATGTTCAGTCCATAGTCCACTTTCGACATGCATCTCCCCTCCTGGGAGGATCCTCCAAACACACTTTATTTGGTGCTCCCTTCTCTATCTGAGCTGCCCTTTCCTTTAGAATGCCCGGCTGGCCACTAAGCTATGGAGTAATCCTCTTGGTGCTGATCTCAGCTATTCTTGGGTATTAATCTCCTATTTTGTTACTTTATATCCCCCAGATGAATGCAATCTTTCTATGTCTATCCCTCTCTTTCTGACTCATTTCGCTTAGCATGATACTTTCCATGTTGTACCACTTGTATGTAAATTTCATGACTTCATCTTTTCTAACAGCTACATAGTACTCCATTGTGTAGATGTACCAAAGTTTCTTTAACCAGTCATCTGAGAGCACTAACACTTTAAATAAGACTAATTTATAGGAGCAGTACATCAAGTTGCAAAATATACATATATATATAATCTATAAATACATGAACGTAATAGATTCTTGGTGGTTTTAGAGCCAGAATGCTAGTCCTCCTGGCAGCAGAATTTGAAGTCTCTCAGGAGATGTATTTTCATCATAATAAGTTTTTTAAAGTCTAGTTTCATTTTATCCTGTAAACCTGCATTGGATTTCCACAAGCAGGGTATTTATTGTGCTTCCTACCTGTGGCATGTCTACCGAGGAACTTGAATCTTGGTCTCCTCTGTGAATGGGGAATCCAAACCTAGAGGGCAAGGCGACAAGTAGAAGTCATCTTTACTGAAACCATAATTAGATTTTTTAACTCACAGGTTTGCTGATGAATCTTTTTTACACCAGCACCTAGAATTAATTAACCCTGTCGGGGTGTTGGACTAAAGTGTTGAGTGTCTGAAGAAACTGCTTCCGGCAGTTGGTCTTTCAAGACAGGGTTAATTAAATCCTCATTCCGTGCAAAGTGGATGACTCAGGACCCCTGACCATCTTAGTAGGTGCTTCTGTTACAGGGTGCCTATTTGCTGTGAAGTTGAAAGAATTTCACCACTGAGAGAAATTTTCTTTCCTCTCTTTCACTGCTGGGGATCAAAACCAGGGCATCACACATACAAGATATGGGCTGTACTGCTGGGCTACATCCTCCACTCTGAATTTCCTTAAAGGGAAAATGAAAAGTATAACTAAAAAAAAATCATTTCAAAATTTTATTGGAGGTAAAACATAATTTTATTTTAAAGGAAAACTTGGATAACTACTAAAAGGAATGAAAATGACCAGCAGTTCTTTGTTACGTTACCAAGTTCTTGGGCCAAGTGTGCTCAGGAACTATTCCTGGCTCTGTGCTTAGTGATTATTCCTGGCAGTGCATCAGGGACCATGTAGTGCCAAGAATGGAGGCTTGGACTCTAAACCATTATACTATCTTCTGGCCCTTCCAAAGTTTACTAGGTTTATTAGTTGGGGTGAAATGATTGGAGATTAAAATACATCTAGTTTCTTCTTGTAGTTTCTTCTCTAAATTCTTAGAAGAATAGCCAGATAAAAGAATATGAGTATTTTGTGGGATATTTCATTTATTTGTGAGGGTTGTACCTACTCCCATTTCAGTGCCAGAGTGCTCCTGGTCATGCTCAGGGGACCATTTAGTGCTGGAGGTTGAATCTAGGTGCATCACATTCCAGCCCTTGGAACTCTTTTCTCCAACCCCAGTGTGATAATTCTTAATTGACTAAACCCTTAAAAAGTTCTTATAGACCCAGACTGCAGGGTAGAGGAATAAATAAAGCCACCATTTTCTTATATGCCAGGGATGGTGTTAGACTTCTTGTACAGGCCCCATCTATGTAGTACTCAGAGCTTTCCTCTGGCAAAGAGATGGGGCTTACAGGAATTAGCTATCTAGCCCCGATTCACAGAGCCAGAAAGTGGCACCACATGGATTCAAACACGGGTTCTTTGATTCAAAATTCTGTGCTCTTTAAAAAAAAGCTTAGGGGCTGGAGAGACAGCACAGCTGGTAGGGTGTTTGCCTTGCACGCAGCCGACCCGGATTCAGTTCCCAGCATCCTCTAAGGCCCCCCAAGCACCGCCAGGAGTAATTCTGAGTGCATGAGCCGGAGTAACCCTTGTGCATTGCTGGGTGTGACCCAAAAAGCCAGAAAAAAAAAAGCTTCTATGCAGGAAGTGTGTGTTTATTACAGAAAATTTAAGCAAGATATAGAAAATTACCTGTAGTGATAGACTTTAGAACCAGCATTGTTAAGCTGTTGCTTCCTCTATGGCCTTTTTTTTTCTTCTGTATTTATCTTTTGTACTCTGAGAGGAAAAAAAAAATCTGAGAGTGCTGCTTGCTTATGATAATTTTTTAAAATCATCTACAACAATTTCTTTTAAGGCTGTCATTGATATTACAGTGACTTTTATGGGAGCTGTCATTTCAGTAGATGTGATATTAATCAGAAGCTTTATAGGTATTATAAAGAGTTTATTTTTGTAAACCCTATTTGAACTTAAATATATATTTTTTTGTTGCGAAACTGATAAACTTAATATTCTTTTTTTTAATGTAGGAGTACTGCTATTTATTCAGCCACTGATTAGCTGATTGAATTGGGCATGAACTCCACTAAACTTAATATTCTTATAGTGAAATATGCCCTTTTAAAAATCGAACCAACCCTATTTCTCCCAAGGAAGTTGAAATCATTATAGGGATTTGTTAGCAGGAAAACAGAAATTATCTTTTTAAGGGGCTAACAATCAAATAGCTGTTGCTAGGAAGTAGCTAAAGGACACCCTAAAATCTTGGAATCTAGGCAGAGTGCATTGTTGGGGTTTTAAGTGTGTGTTTGTGTCAACAGACAGCAAGTAGGACTTTCTTCCAGCTGTCACTTTTTACCTGGCTTTGAGGCTGCAGAAGAAAGGAGCTCTACTCTCTACTGGCTATACAGTTTTGAATTGATGAGTGCACAGTAAAGCAGCGTAATGAAATCTCTATGTACACATTTGTATATTTAATTTTTTAAATGGAATCACCGTGAGCTACAGCTACAAAACTTTCATGTTTGAGTTTCAGTCATAAAATGATTGAGCACCCATCCCTCCACCAGTGTTACATTTTCCACCACCAATGTCCCCAGTATCCCTCCCATCCCACCTCTCCCCCTGCCTCTATGGCAGACAATTGCCCTCTTACTCTCTCTCTCTACTTAATGGGTATTATGGTTTGCAATACAGACTACAGATAATGAGAGGCCATCAACTTTGGTCCTTTCAGGTCTGCTTTCAGCACACATCTTCCATCCTGAGTTATCCGTCCAACCATCATTGACTTAGCGATTCCCTTCTCTATCCCAGCTGCCGTACATATATATTAAAACATTATAGGTTAGGTAACATGGACATAATAGCATTAACAGTTATAGTATTGATGCGCCAAGTTCTTGCAGCTTGGCAAAGCCCCAGGTCCTTCACCACTGGACCGTATGTCACATCTGGTCCATCTCTTCATTCCACCCAGTGGTTAATCTGAGCTTTGTAATCTAAGGCCAAGTGTGAAATGTGGATTTTGGATTTCAAATGTAAAAACAAAAAACAGCAAAACAAACTCTCAAGTACTGTGCAGTATTGTTCTCATCTTTATTTAAAAAAAAAAGCAACAAGCTATAAAACCACCCACAGAGAATGGAGCTTGCTGGGGTCTCCCAAAGTGGGAGTGTTGAGCGGGCAAGCACCGCACTTTCTTTCTGTGGAGCATCAGTGAGACCTCAGGCCCCCAGAGCACTTTCCTCTAGCTCAGTGCAGGTATAGGGGAGCACTGCAGGCTTCTCAGGAGGGAGCACTGCAGGGGATCATGGAGGGCATCTCAGGAGGGAGTATCTCAGGGGGAGAACTCTCGGAAGAGTGACGCTGCACCAAGTGCCTCTCCCCGTGAGGGACACAGGGCATGAGTGATTGGCAGCTGCCGTGCCAGCCGTTTAATGCTACCTAGTAATCCTTGTGTTTCCTATATTCTGCTGCTCCTCACTTTCCTGAATTTAGGTGAGGGGAAGAGGGGTTTTATGCTTTTTTTTTTTTTAAGTCGGAGGCTCTGTGATTTATAATCTTAACGAAGGCAGCCTTTCTCACGTGCAACGTCCTACGCTACCCTGCACCCGTGTGCCCGCTGCCTCCAGGGTCCCAGCGACCTCCCGCAACCCCTTCCCCCCCTGCACTGTAGTACGACGACCACTCCTTAGCTTCTGTTGCTTTCGAGTATTTGTTGTTTCCTTGCTTTGTCTCTTTATATTTCACAAATGAGGGAAAAGCGAAGTTTAAGAAACTCTGAGGGCTGAAGGGATAGTCCAGCGGAGAGGGAGATTGCCTTGTACCCGGCTGACCCGGGTTGGACTCCCAGCATCCCATGTAGTCCCCCCAGCACTTCCAGGAATAATTCCTGAGTGCATGAGCCAGGAGTAACCCCTGTGCATCGCCAGGTGTGACCCCCCACAAAAAAAGAAAAAATAATAATAAAATAATAAAATAAGATTTAAGAAACTGAGCCCCCGAGTTGCTTTCCATCAGCTCCAGGATGTGGCCTGCGCGCCACTGGCTCTCGCGCTCCACCTAGCGGCGTCACAGAGCCAGGCTCGATGCTGTCTGCTCGGGGTGCTGCAGTGCGGGGCTGGGGGTGGCGGAAGCCCCAGAATGCAGCACCGGCTGCTAAAACCTGCCACCGCTCCCCGCCAGTTTCCCCGCGATCCCTTCAGAAGCTTCCAGGTTCGTTGATGACACCCTCTTGAGAGCACACGCAGGATCCTGTGCTGTTGACTCTAACTTCCTTGAAAAGCGTTTGAGAATGTTTCAGAATGCCGCGCACCCTAGGAAGTGCACCACATAATAGTGATATATCATGTTCCTTTTCCCGGGACCCTAGAAAACAGAATTACTCTAGTAGTCTTAAATCAGTGCAGGCAAGGACAGAACCTAGAATCTGACTGCGGGTGTCCTGGGGAGTGACATTTCAGCACTGAACCCACACAGGGGCACATGCAGGTGTATACCCCATCCGGCTTTTGCCTACAGTAATATTCGGGGTGCTTTCTCTTTGTTCTCAGAGAAAGTAGATTTTTGGCTTGTTGCTTAGTAAAAAATTGTTTTCTTTCTTTTCTTTCTTTTTGGGTCACGCCCGGCGATGCACAGGGGTTACTCCTGGCTCTGCACTCAGGAATTACTCCTGGCGGTGGTCAGGGAACCAAATAGGATGCTGCTAATTGAATCCCGGTTGGTCACGTGCAGGGCAAACTCCCTACCCACTGTATTATCGCTCCAGCCCCCCCAAAATTGTTTTCTTTTGAAGTGGGGGCAGTAGGCCGAGCATTTGGGGCACTTGTAGTTTAGTGGTCGGCAAGTGCTAAGCGCTCCATAAATGCCGAGTGTCATGTTATCATCACTTACTGTTTCAATGTTCCTTTGCCATACTTGGACAGTTCTGTCTTGAATTCTTCCTTTTTGGGGGAGCTTGGGGACAAATCGAGGCTCATTCCATGCCTTTCTTAAAAGATGTGCATAGGAGAAACTTTATGTTTGTTTTAGCTGGGATCTCTGTAGTGCCCTTTATTGCAGATGGAAATTCTTAGGTGAGGAAAGTGAGGTGGGGCCGGTGGTCTTCAGCCTTGCTGGGGGAGGGGAAGAGAGACACGAACCAGTATTAGCCCACTGGAATGCGTGTCAGCAGGCAGATGCCAGTCATGCCAGGAAGCAGGGCAACAGCTGGGTTCCTGGTGTTATTGAGCCCTCTCCTTCCCATTTTACTTTTTTTTTTTTTTTTTTTTGCTTTTTGTTTTACACCCAGTGATGCTTAGGGGTTGCTCCTGGTTCTGCACTCAGGAATTACTCCTGGCAGTGCTCAGGGGGACCCTATGGGATGCTGGGGATAGAACCCGGGTCAGCCGCATGCAAGGCAAATGCCCTATCCGCTGGACAATCGCTCTGGCCTCCCATTCTTTTACTTTTGGGGTCATTCTTTTCTGTGCTCAGGAATTAATCCTGGTTCTGTGTTCTGGGCTCACTCCTGGTGGTGCTTAGAAAGCCGTACTTGTGGTGCCGAGAATTGAACCAGGGTCAGCTGCAGGTAAAGCCAATGCCTTATCCATTGGTATCTCCCTGGTCCTTTCTCTTCCCCATCCTGACATGGTAGGAAGCTCTTACTTCATCACACTGACCATCATTCTTTTCCCCATTAGCCTGGAAATCTATTGCTGGGAAATAAATTGAGCTGAGAATCCATCTCGAAAGACAGGTTGGATTTCTCACAGTGGGAAAATAGCTCTCTGAGCAAGTGTCCTTGCTCTCTGCACAGGAGGGTGTCAGCTCTGTCAGCTGGCATGCTGTTGAGCCTGTTCTGGGCTGGGCCTCCGATGGATGCGTGTCCTTGACCAAATGTGCCAGTGAGGGCACTAACTGGCAGGTCACTAACTGCAGGACCCACTTTGGAAAATTAAAGCAAATGGCATTTATTGGAATGGTTTTGGGTAGCTCACAGCCAGCAAGGGGAAGTCTTAGAAAATGAGGAGGGGTTACAGGAGACGGTTATGCTGGCAGGGTCCGGGGACAACGGAGACCATACTATTTCAGACTGAGTAGATAGCATACAAAGAATGTGTTATTAAAAAAGGCAAAGAACACTGTGGACCTAGAATTGTTCAGCCATCTGAGTGATCATTAGAAGGTCTTGTTGTTCAGTTTGCAGTGGAGGGGAGGAAGAATGCTTAGAGGAAGGGGCTGTGTACAGAGTAAAGGGGCTGTGTGCAGAGTAATGGGGCCGTGTGCAGAGTAAAGGGGACAGGCACAGAGGAAGGGGCTGTGTTCAGAGTAAAGGGGTTGTGTGCAGAGTAGTGGGGCCATGTGTAGAGTAAAGGGGACAGGTACAGAGGAAGGGGGCTGTACAGTGTAAAGGGTGTGTGTGAAGAGGACGGGGCGTGTTCAGTCAGGTTCTGTTCACATTTGGTGATGTGCATTGGTGTGTGCATCTCCGCACGACAAGGACATTGTCAGTACTTTGGTTAGAACTTTACTTCCTTGCTAAGTTTTTGGTTTCATTTTAATTGAAATTTAGGGAATCATTATTTTGATTGTAATTGTGCCAACATCTTTATCTAGAGTCTGGTTACCATTTTGTCTTTTAAGAACACTGTTGCCCAGAAAGGTGGGACTCTGCTTCTTAATTCCGGATTACATTGGTGTAGTGTATTTCTGGTTCTGCATGACTTTGGGACTTTGAGATGGCCGACAATTCGCAGTGTGGAAAGGAGCATTCATACTCAGTGGGTCTCAGTCATAACGCTGAGGCAGACCTAGGACCTAGAACCAAAACAGCTTGTAATTGTGAATGATTCTGTTTCTCGCTTCTTATGTTTTTCAGTTCCCTACTTTGCGCATGTTGATTTAAAAAGTACTGTTTTCTAAAGCCAAAAAAAAAAAAAGGAAGATTAAAAAGTAAGGGACTGGAGCAGTAGCAAAGTGGGTAGGGCCTTTGCCTTGCATGTGACCGACCCAGGTTTGATTCCCAGCATCCCATATGGTCCCCCGGGCACCGCCAGGAGTAATTTCTGAGTGTAGAGCAAGGAGTGACCCCTTAGCATCACTGGGGTCACTAGAGTAACCCAAAAAAAGAAAAAAAAAAGTGAAAGGGCAACATTGAAAAAATCAGAATATTATGAAAGCCAAAACTATCCTGTGAGAGGACAAAGGAGAATACGGGGACTCTGAAGGGAGTGCCTCCCCACCCCGCATTTGTGTAGGAGGCCCAGCAGTGAGCCCCGAGGTGGGCCACCTGGTGCGGGTTTGAGGCCCCGCAGGAAGGAAAGGGAGGGAAGCCAGAGCCCTGGCAGCCCTGCGGGCATTGGTGCCTCCTTCCTGGAGACCCCTCAGGAGGACGGGTGAGATCCCCACAGCCAGTGGATCAGGGCCCAGAGGATGGGCTGTGGCCTGGGCACAGCTGAAGGCCCCATTTGTACAGCCACAGGGAGAGGACCACGCTCTTGTGGACACGGGATGGTGGCGTTTCTGCTGAGAATTGAGCCCTGGCTCGGGGGCTGCTGGGCCAGACTGCAGTGGCTGCAGCCTCTCTCCCCCCTCCCCCCCCCCCCCCCCCCCCACAGTGTCCCTTGAATGGCCAAGGCCAGGTTGTGTCTGTATTCACCAACTGTGCAATCCCAGGTAGATCTGGGTGATTTGGGGGCTGCTCCGAGGAAAGGGAGCCCCCTGGGCTCTGCATGCCCAGCTCTGGCTGGGGTGGCCTCAGGGCTCCTGGGGGGCTCTGGACTTCTGGGTGGTCTCTAGGCTTGTGGGGGGTGTCTCTGGGCCCAGGGCTGTCTCTGGGTGGACCCTGGGCTCAGGGAAGTGTCTATCTAGGCTCTTGGGGTCTCTGGGCCCAGGGTGGTCTCAGGGCTGCAGAGGGGGTCTCTGGGTGATCTTGGGGGGGCAGGAGGAAGAGGAAGAGGACATGTCTCTGGGCCTGGGGCAGTCTCTGGGTGGTCTGTAGAGGTGGAGGGATCTCTGGGTTCGTGGTCTCTGGGCTCAGGGCGTCTCTGGACTTCTGAGTGGTTTCTAGGCTCATGGGGGTGTGTCTCTGGGTGGATCACGGCCCCGGACAGTATCTAGGCTCCTGGGGTCTCTGGGCCTGGGGTGGTCTCTGGGTTCCTGAAGGTCTATGCGCTGGGGGGGGTCCTCTGAGCCTGGGGTGGTCTCTGGGCTGGGGGCAGGTGGTCTCTGGGAGTTCTCTGCATGCAGGGTGGTCTCTGGACTCGGTGGGAGCCCATGGTCTCTGGGTGGTCTCTGGGTCGGGGCTGGTCTCTGGGCTCAGGGAAGTCTCTGGGCCCGGGGTGGTCTATGGGCTGGGGGGAGGAGGGTCTCTGAGTGGTCTTTGGGCTGGTTGGGGGGTCTCTGGCCGTCTCTGAGGGTCTCTGGGTGGTCTCTGGCCTGGGTCCCGGCTGAGCTGCCCGTGGCCCCCTCCCCAGGTTACCCGCTGCACGCGCCCGAAGCCTACTTCCCGTACTTCAAGAAGCACAATGTGACGGCCGTGGTGCGGCTGAACAAGAAGATCTATGAGGCCAAGCGCTTCACGGACGCGGGCTTCGAGCACTACGACCTCTTCTTCCTGGACGGCAGCACCCCCAGCGACAACATCGTGCGCCGCTTCCTCAACATCTGTGAGAACACGGACGGCGCCGTGGCCGTGCACTGCAAAGGTGCGTGCGGGGCCAGACAGCGCGGGGACAGGGACAGCGCGGGGACAGTTCAGGGACAGGGGTCAGCGTGGGCATAGGGGACAGCGCGGAGAAGGGACACGCTGGGATGGGGGACACACAGGGACTGGGGACAGCGCAGGGACAGCGCGGGAACGGTGGACATTGTGGGGACAGGGGACAGCACAGGGACTGGGAACAGTGCAGGAGACAGCGTGGGAACGGTGGACATTGCGGGGACAGGGGACAGCACGGAGTCGGGGGACAGCGCGGAAACAGGGGACAGCGCAGGGACGGGGGCACGCAGGGACAGGGGACAGTGCTGGGACAGGGCACAGGAGAAACTGGGGCCAGGGGGACCCGCCCAGAGCTGGGCACAGGATGGGCGAGAGAGGGCAATTAGGACAGAGAAGGGACCTCAAGACAGTGATAGTGGAAATGGTCACTCTGGACAAGAACTGAGTGCTGGGGGGGTCCACTCTCCACTATCCTCCTGTTGTTCATCGATTTGCTCTAGTTGGCCCAGTAACGTCTCTTTTGTGAGACTTGTTGTTACTGTGTTTGGCATATCAGATATGTCATGGTTAGCTTGCCAGACTTTGCTATGCAGGCGAGATACTCTCAGTAGCTTGCTGGGCTCTCCTAGAGGGACAGAGGAATCGAACCCGGCTAGGCCGGGCCGGCTGCGCGCAAGGCAAACGCCCTACTGCTGTGCTATCGCTCCAGCCCCTGGGGGGTAGGTAAGGAAATATGCACGATGACCTTTCAGTACCTGAACTGCAAACCCTAATGCCTAAAAAAGGAGGAGAGACAGAGAGACAGAGACAGAGGGAAGGAGAGAGAGACACAGAGATAGAGAGACACAGAGAGAGGTACCTGTTTTTGTAGAGGCAGAAGGCAGAGTGGGGGTGTGGGGAGGGAAATTGGGGACATTGGTGGTGGGAAATGTGCACTGGTGAAGGTACAGGTGATAGGACATTGTATGACTGAAACCCAATCAGGAACAATTTTGTAACTGTGTATGGGGGTTTAATGAAAAACAAACACAAAATGAAAATAAAAAAAACCTTTGTGGAGCCCAAGTAAATCTCATGGCACCAGCAACCCCCTCACCCCCCCATCTTTTGCAGCAATGCTCCTCCCTTCCTCCTGGCTGGGGCTGGCCAGGGGAGCTTTCTTGCTGCAGATGTGCAGCTGGGTCCCATAAGCAGAAACATCTGGCCCTAACTCCTGCAGGGTGAGCACATGGGAGCAGGCAGGCACCTTCAGATCACAGGGGGCCTCGGGTTGCCGGTCTAGCAAGGAGAAGCACAGGTGCCCAGTTAGATCTGACGCTAGCAGAGAAACACAGGTGCCCATTTATATCTGAATTGTTCGGAGACAGCGACCCCTTTCCCTGTCTCAGCGGTTGCACAGACCTGCCTTTTGCACCGTGTGGGCAGGATTCTGTGAACTGCTCAAAAGCTTGTCCAACGCCTCGTGCCATGTTCCGTTTTCGAGTTTCCATTAGGGTGGGAGCTATTTCACGTGGGTAAGTGATGCAGTGACCCACCGTGGCCGCTTGCTCACACGTGTCTTTTCCCGCTTGGCCTCTGGGTGGTGCTGTTCCCGCGGGTTTGAACCCGCGCGCAGCTGCTTTATGCTAACGGCTTGTAGGCTGGTTCCTTACCGGCGCCTAGTGCTGCTGCAGCCAGCCGGAGTCAGGCGAGCACAGCTTGGGGTAGACAGAAATCAGAATGTCATTTTGCAGGCCCTTGTTTCTATGTTTAAGATCTGCGGAGGTGGACTGACTTGGCTGGCTGCAAATGTGAGCCGCGAGGGCAGGCTGCGGGGAGCGGGGCGCCCCTGGGCAGGTCCCCCGCAGGGGAACCCCCTGTGCCCTGTCCCGCAGCCTCTGCAGCCTCGCAGCGGGAAGGACCGGGATGGGCCGAGCACCGTGGCCCATCACTCTAGTTTGCAGCTCTCAGCTCCCAGCAGGGCTCAGATGGGTTGTCGGAGAGCTCATTTGCCCCGGCTGTGACCCCCTTGTCCCCCCTCTCTGCCTTTCCATCCCCTTCTCATCAAGTGTTTCCAGGCCCAAGCAAAAACTGGAAATTTCCGTAATTTCAGTTCTAAGTGGAGCGTGAGGGCTGCAAAGCCGGAGGCGGCTGCTTCGCCGGGTATCTTCATCTGCTGCTTTGCCAAGTTCATTTCTGTGTGCCCTAAAAATCGGTTGATTTTGCCTGATTTTCTAGTCAGTCCATGTTGTCATTGCCAAGCTATGTCGTTTGTGCGTGTGTCGGTCGTGCACAGGCAAATTGCAAGGAAGTTTTCATTAAAACTCCACATTTCTCACCTGCAAACGCTGGGAAAATAAAACTCCATAATGTTAAATGTTCTTGTTTCAGATATTCTCTTTATTACACACTTTACAAATGTTGACATTTAAATATGTATATATTACATATAAAATATATACATATATGTACAATATAAAATATTTTTTTATTTTCATTTAAAATAGAAACCCTTAGCATTGAGTTCAGTTCTTGTATAGGAAGGTCACATTTACATGTGGTGACATTTTTTGAGAGTGTTATTTCATTTGCTTCCATTAGTATACACATGTAGGATTCTTTTATAAGGATTACACCTTTGAATTAATTACAGCTGTGCTGCTTTTAATAGCATACTTATCTACTATAGGCCTGTTAATTATTTTGACATCTCCCCTAATTAAGTCAACTTAATTTTCCGGGAATTGAAGCAGCACTGAACTGAGCATTTTAATTGAACTACAAGGAGGAGGGAAGAATCTTACCCTATGTCAAATGTACTTCGGAGCGCCTGAGAGGAGAATGAATAGTCAGGCTTCAATCTACAGCACTATATATGGAGACAAACTACAAAGTAATTTACTCGGAATGTGTGTAATCTTAAAAGGATTCAGTAGCTGCAGCTCACCTTCAGGCTGATGAGAGACATGGAAGAGGGCAATTGTTATGTTTCGGTCTGTGACTGTGCTGCAGGAATTTCAGAAAACCAGAAACAGTATGGTTGTCAGTGTTTGACGAGGTATAAATAGACCATTTCTCTGTGTCTTCCTTGCTGTGCCCAGGGAGCCTCTTAATTATGAATGCTTTAAAAAAAATGGTTAAAGTTTTTATAGAGATTTAGCGAAGTGTTCCTATTCTGTTGAATTGTGCTAAGAGCTTCTAACTATTGAGTGCTAAGTAGGTTCTTTTTATGGATCTAAATTATAGACTCCTTTTAAAAGGGGAAGCAACTATAGCAATTCGAAAAATTTCTATGCCACACACTTTTGGGTTGTGAGTGTGTGTAATGGGGGTGGCAGGGGGAAGTGGCCGGCCCCGTCACAGGAGACCAAGCAGCTGTGAGTGGGGTTTGGTCTCTTTGCTCAGGGACCTTCAGGAGGAACTGAGGAACCAGCTGGGCTATCCCGAGATGTCTGCTTGTGTTTGAACAACACAGTTACCTTTCTAGACTTCCCCAGAGTTCACAGTGCTCTCGGGACAGGAACTATCTTCTCTCGGAGGAGGAGAGCAGCATGAATTACTGTGAACGCATTAGAGGAAGAACCTTGCTGAGACCCGGGACTAAATGTCACTCTTAAAATAATGTTCATGTTTGATATGGGGCAAAGTTATTTCAGATGAAGTCTATGAGTTCTCTCTCTCTCTCTCTCTCTCTCTCTCTCTCTCTCTCTCTCTCTCTCTCTCTCTCCCCCTCCCTCTACCTCTCTCTCTCTCTCAAATCAGTGTAAATACGATTTTCGAAAAGCAAGGGTTCACGGAAAAGGAAGAGCTAAAGGCAGCAATAAACATGAACTTGATCATATTTTATTTGCATTTTGGGGTCTTGCCTGTTGGCTCATGGGCTTTTCCTGGCTCTGTGCCCAGGGGTTATTCTCGGCAGTGATGGGAAACCCTATTGGGGTGCAGTCAAATTAGGCTCTAACCTATTCCCTATGTTGTCTTTCTGGCCTCTATTTGTATTTTTAGCCCTGGGAAAATATCCCACAAGGAGGAAAATGTGTTTTTTGGAAGGAAGGAGGTGAAAAACATTCTTTTCTGTGTAAAGCATGGGTTTATATATACCATGCCAGCAGATTTCCCTGTATCTGGGGCTATGAAGTGTTATAGGAGACAATTAGGGGAAAAGTTTCAAGGCTCTGGGAGCAATAATGAAAAAAAGATTGAGAAACTCAGGTTTCAAGAACTGTCTCTTCCACCATATGATGCATGAATATATCTTAGAATAAATAGCATGTCATTCTTAATTTTCCCTTCACAGATCTTAAATAATGGCATGTTCACCCCATTATTAAGATACCACTAGACATGGTGGTATCTTATATTTGCCGAAATACTGTGTATTTCTAAGTACTTTGGAGGTGAAAGAACTTTCTCTTTTGTAGCATAGTAGGACTGTCCTCCTGTTGTGCATCAGTTTGCTCAAGTGGGCACCAGTAACATCTCCATTGTGAGACTTGTTTTCTCTTTCGTATTTGACATTTTCACCCCTCCTTTGAAGAGGAATATTCTTAAGCATATCAAGAGTCCAAATGTCCCCCATTTCTTTGTTTTTTATTTTCATGGTGCTTTTATTTTGTGGTGTTTTTTATTTTCGAGATTGAGCCCAGAATATAATGCAGGAAGGGCAAGTTCCCTGCTCCTGAGCTACGCCCCTGGCCCTCCATTTCTTTTCGTAACGAATGTTTTTCGTGGACCACTTTTCCTGGTCTGAAGTGTGAATCATTCGCAACCCCATCAAAATGGCTTTCTACTGAGCTCATTCAGCTCTTTTCGGGTCTCGTCTCCCCCAGCCCCTTCCAGCTGCCTTGCTCTCCTCAGCAGTCTGCTCTTCCTCCTGCTCCCTGGCTCTGTTCGTATCTTCACCAAAGCAAGCTAAGGCGGCAGTTGCATTTCGCCCTTTGCTTTGCTTAGAGAAAGATGCAGCTTAAAAAAAAAATAAAACATTTAAAGCAATGTAGTTATTGTGATTTACAAAGCTGTTGATAATCGAGTTTCAGGCATTCAGTGTTCCTATTCCAAACCTACCACCAGTGTTGACA
Organism: Sorex fumeus; assembly: GCF_029834395.1. Classification (NCBI taxonomy): domain Eukaryota; kingdom Metazoa; phylum Chordata; class Mammalia; order Eulipotyphla; family Soricidae; genus Sorex; species Sorex fumeus. Next base: position 31,740,982 of record NW_026606188.1, read on the forward strand.
CCTCTTCACCAGTAGCCCAGAGTTCTCTCTAGAGATCTCCTGAACCCACCTCTTCATTAACTCATTGAAAAAAATAGTTTTGGCACGTCAGGGATGGCTCTGAAGGTTTTAATGTACAGTTTTCCACCTGGGACTTTTGCATCCCTGGACTGTCCAGGACCTTTGACCAGTGTCCTTATGTTGTTCCTGGTGGGCTCCTTGTTCCCACCCCTTCCCTCCTGTCGCAGCATTCTTGGTTCTACTACCCAGAGCAGTGGCAGGTTTTTATATGACAGCGGTTGTATTCGAGCTGTAGGGAGAATTGCATAGATTTTATCCTGCTTTTGAAGCGAGTTGAGTTTGGTTGATGAGACCCTCGTCTCCATCCACAAGGGGCTAGTGCAGACCTCCACGAACCCGCACTCCGCTACCCTGAGCGCAGCCTGTCTGACTCGGCCACTCCAGCCTTTCTGTGTTCTGGGTCTCTGGAGCCCACACGTGGTAGCTGGTGGCAACTCAGAGACTATGAGCCTCTTCTACCTGGACTTCCTCATCGGACTTATTTTCTTTCTTTCTTTTTCATTTTTGGTGTTTGGGGGCTCTGTTTAGGGCTTACTCCTGGCTCTGTGCTCTGGGATCACCCCTGGTGGGCTCGGGAGACCATATAGGATGCTGGGAATGAAACCCAGGTTGACTGCATGTAAGACAAATATGCGTGCTGCACTATCACTCTGGCTCCGTTATCAGAATTATTTTCCATGCTACACACCCGCTGGCCCTTTCCAGAAAACTTTATGATCTCCTTTTGCTCTGAGGTCTGCTAGAATCCTTGTTGTTGCTAATGTGATTTTTTTTTTCTTTTTGGATCACACCCAGCGATGCAGAGGGGTTCCTCCTGGCTCTGCACTCAGGAATTACTCCTGGTGGTGCTTGGAGAACCATATGGGATGCTGGGAATCAAATACGGGTCAGTTGTGTGTAAGGCAAACGCCCTACCTGCTGTGCTATCGCTCCAGCCCCACTAACGTGGTTCTTGAAGGCACTCGTTTACACAGTCCCTCTTTTTTTCTCTGAGACACTTGTTTCAGCATACATCATGTCTTTCTTTGTTTTTACTTCTTGGTTAATATTTTTTGTGTCCACGACTAGCTTGATCTATAGTAGTAGAAAAAATAGGTTTCCTTACTTGACTCTTTCTCCCTGACACAAGCCTGTTATAGCCAATGAGTTCACAAATAAACCCTTGATTAGATGAATCCGATGTTTAAAGCCAAAGACAGCACCAGTCTCTTTTGGAGAAAAAACATGCATCATAACAACAGGTTTTTACGTTGTAGGAAATACCTTGGCGCAATGTTTTGCTCAGAAGAAGTACTCAGCAAATAAAAACATATGGTACCTGATTTAATTTCAGGAAGCCAGGTGTGGAAATTCTTGGAAACTGTGTGTGAATAAGTATAATTGGTTTAGCTCTACACGCTGTAGGAGGGCAGCATCTTGGGTCTTTATGTTCCTAACCTCTGCATCTAAGCCAGAGCCACCTACATAGCTGGTCTTAGTCAGTGCTTGTAGGATGTGTGACTGAATGGATGAGCAAGAACGGAAGGAACTCTGGGGTGAGAATATGCACCCCTGCAGGATTTTAGGGATGGATTTCAGACTCACTTGTTATACTAATCTGAGTTGATATCTTTGGGTCTCGGTTGTTCTACTATATTAACATCAGTCACTATATTTGAGGACCTAGGGTGTGATTAAAGTTTTGAGCATTGTTTTGGGAAAAAGAAAGTCCATGTATGTGCTTACATAAGATTTATATGTATGTGGTAGACTAAAATGTAAAGTCCAGTTATTTATTTATTTTTTTCTTTTTCGGTCACACCCAGCAACGCTCAAGGGTTACTCCTGGCAGTGTTCGGGGCACCATATGGCATGCCGGGGATTGAACCCGGGTTGGCCACATGCAAGGCAAGTGCCCTACCTGCTGTAATATTGCTCCGGCCCAGTCCAGTTATTTATTTATTTATTTTTGCTTTTTGGGTCACACCCGGCTATGCACAGGAGTTACTGCTGGTTCATGCACTCAGGAATTACTCCTGGCAGTGCTCGGGGACCATATGGGATGCTGGGAATGAACCTAGGTCGTCTGCGTGCAAGGCAAACACCCTACCCACTGTGCTATTGCTCTAGCCCCTGGTCCAGTTATTTTTGTTTCTCTGAAGAGAGGGCAAAAATATTTAACAATTTATGGGGAAAAAGCACTTGGAGAAATTCCAATAGTAATTAATACGTTGAAAGTAATTAAAAAATAATTTCACTTTGAAAAGAGCTCAACAGATCAAGTACATGATTTGCACTTGGGAGGCTGGGGTTTCAGCCTCGGCATCACACAGTCCCACTGTCATGAGCACTGTCAAGTCTGAGCACAGAGTTGCCAGTATCCCAGAGCAGTGCTGGGTGTGGCCCCAAACAAGAACAGTTTCTTCTTCCTCCCATTTTTTTTTTTTTTTTTTTTTTGCTGTTGTTGCTGCGACTGGAGTTCCTACACAGCTGGTGCTGGTGTTTTGGAGATTGCACACGTTTAGCCCTCTTGCTTCTGTGGACTGGTCGGCACTTGCTCAGACTGGCACTTCAGGTTGTGGGGTCGGCACGTGGCTGGGTCTCTCTCAGGGGCTGCACTTCCTTAACTGGTGCTGGCACATGTGTTCCCAGGGGGGCACCCTGGCTGCAGTGTTGCAGAGCTCTGTAGCTGTGGCGTTGTGATGCTGTAAAGCTCTGTAGTTGTGGCGCTGTGTGTGGCCGCAGCCTTTGGTGGTGGTGCTTGTGCACATGTGGCTGCCGGGCTCCCAGGAACTGCTGCAGCGCCAGAGATCCTGGCCAACATGGCTGTTGGGTTGAGCTCAGCACACATGTGGCAGTGTCAGACAGGAACTCATGGCCTCATGTGGGCAAAGCATATTCTTTGCCAAGACCCTCTCCCTGGGACCCCTGAGATCATTTCTTTTCAGTGGGGAAGGACTTTGGGACCACACCCTGTTGCTTTACTCTTGGCTCTGTGCTCAGGGGTCACTCCGGGCGGTACTTGGGGGACCATGTACAGAGTATGACATTGAACCAGGACTGGCCACATGCGCTTAGCCCTTGATCTATCTGGGCCCCTGCAAATCATTCTAACTGTAATGCTTTTTCTTACATAGCAGAGGTTGGGTCCATCCTAGAGAGATTATGCCTTACCTGAACCGAGTCTGTAGCTCAGTGAGAAAGCACATGGTTTACATCCTTTTGACCCTGGATTTGATTTTGAGGCATATACACAAAAGGCATATGCATTCATATACACATATGGGTGTCTAGACACATACTGTAAATGCAGAAGAAGCCAGAGCAAATGAGACGTAAGTGCCACTGTTCGCTCGGCTCCCAGGGCAGGAGTGCGTCTGTTTGATTTGTCACTGTGTCCCAGCGCCTGACCAGTAGGTGCTGCATCCACCTCTGTGGGTTGATTCAGTAGGTAGTGGACTTTCCCGGCCTCCCAAGGACTTACGCCAAGGTTAGACCGACTACCCGCTAGAAAAAGCATTGAAGCAATTCTGGGTCCCTGGGACCTAATGATCTTTATTCATGTTATTATTATTTATTTAGTTAGTTAGTTTGCTTTTTGGGTCACACCTGGCGATGCTCAGGAGTTACTCCTGGCTCTGCACTCAGGTATTACTCTTTGAGGTGCTCGGTGGACCATATGGGATGCTGGAAATCAAACTCGGGTTGGCAGCGTGCAAGGCAAACACCCTACCTGCTGTGTTATCGCTCCAGCCCCTCATGTTATTTTTCTAACTCTGATTCTGTGGTTCCCTCTTTTAAAATAATTGAATAATTCTAAATTATTTTTTTTCAAAAACTTCCCCATTAAAATAGGTTTAGAAAACACCCACAATAGCACTACTGATTTGAGCCACGCACACTAATTGTAGATTTATCTCAGTCTGGTTCTGGGGTCGGAGACCAGGGCTGAGACCTCAGGAGTGGATAGATACGTTGTAAACTGTTGTTCCGAGTGACATTCTTTCCCTCTGCCTTTAGGAGGAGTCCGCAAGGTCCTTGCTCTGGTTTATATATTTCCTCATGTTAGTTTCCTTGAACCACATAAACTATTAAACAGATTTCTGGAGTTGGAGTGGTCTTTTAACGCCCCCTCCAGTAAAACGCATCACAAAACCTGGGTTTAAGAATCCTGCATCATACTTGAGACCATTGCTGTCGGCAGGGGTGTGGTGGGGGGAGGGGGAAAGGAGCCGATTGAGTTCAGTGTTTTGTGGGTGCATTTGCTTTATTTTGTATTTCTTGTTCTGTTTCCCTATTTTATAGCCGGTCTTGGAAGAACAGGAACGTTGATAGCCTGTTATGTCATGAAGCATTACAGGTTCACACACTCTGAAATAATTGCTTGGATCAGAATATGCCGGCCTGGCTCCATCATAGGACCCCAGCAGCACTTCCTGGAAGAGTAAGTATATCATCTCCGTCATCTCATCCCTCATTCCCTCCCTCCCTCCCTCCCTCCCGCCCTCCCTCCCTCCCTCCCTCCTGCCCTCCTATTCTTCCTTCTTTCCTTCCTCCCTCTCTCCCTCCCTCCTTTCCTTCCTTCCTTCCTTCCTTCCTTCCTCCCTCCCTCCCTCCCTCCCTCCCTCCCTCCTATTCTCCCTTCTTCCCTCCCTCCCTCCCTCCCGCCCTCCCTCCCTCCCTTTCTTCCTTTCTCCCTCCCTCTCTCCGTCCCTCCTTCCCTTCCTTCCTTCCTTCCTTCCTTCCTTCCTTCCTTCCTTCCTTTTTTCCTTTTTTTCTTTTCCTCTCTCTCTTTCCTGGTCCCTGTTGCTTAGGGCTTATCCTGGCTCTGTGCTCAGGGATCATCCCTGGTGGGCTCAGGGGACCATATGTGATGCCAGGGATCAAATTGAGGTCAGCCGTGTGCAAGGCAAGTGCCCTACCTCCTGTACTATCACTCCAGCCCCAATCCATCATTCTCATTCTCAGTTTCTTCCCTTGGTGGTGGACGCTAGCAAGCCAGTGGTGATAAAAATGGGCTGCATAGTTAGAAAAGTCTGTGCCGCACGCACGTAGAATATTATTGATTTGACAGCTAATGCATTCTGGCTTTCGTACCTTTTATATCTCTCGGATCAGGTGAGAGAGAGAGAGAGAGGAAAATCACAGAGCCTCCTCTGCCTACCTTTTTCCTGTCATTTTCTATGTGTGATCTGGCTACAGTGCAATTTTCTTATGTCATCCCACTTGGCACTTTTCATTCTTTTCTTTTGTTTGCATGTCTAAAAGCACAATGAGCAAAAAAAATACAACTAAGGTCAGTGAGTGATTTCAGTGACATTGCTGTTCTGCTGACAGCCGACTCAGCTGCTGATGTAGCTGCAGCTTATGGCTTACCAGAGACGAAGGAAGAGAGCTGGGTTGAAGTCCTGGGCCTGCCACTGACTGATTTTATAAATATTATTTAGAAGAGTACTTAGAATCACTCATTCATTCACTCATTTCCATACTCATTCATTCACTAGTTGTTAGCCCCTGCCTCAGACGAGGAGAGATTTAAGCTGGAAAGGCTAGATACCTCTCTCTCTCTCTTGTAAGCTGTTGTTCCCAGTGACAGTCTTTCCCTCTGCCTTTAGGAGGAGTCCGCAAGGTCCTTGCTCTGGTTTATATATTTCCTCATATTAGTTTCTCTCTCTCTCTCTCTCTCCCCCCCGCCCCTTTTGAGGGAGGTTACCACCTCCCAAGTGGTGTTCAGGGGCCCCAGTGACCTCAGCAACAATTTCTGGACAGTCAGATTGGGATTCATAAGATCTAGAGTTTGCGATGTTGCTTAGGGCCCATGGTGCGGGGCTTCCCTAGCCTCCTGCTTTTGTTTTGGGGGCCATGAGAGCATTGCTCAGTGATGATACTCGGGGTGCCAGAAATTGAATCCTGGCCAGGTGCTTGCCCAGAGTGTATAGCGCTGCCCACTGTGCACACTGCTTGCCCCAGGACTTCACCTATTTCTGGATTCCTCTTAAATTTTCAGGAAGTGCCATCAACTTATCAGGAACTAAGGCACCAAGTGATGATAGTACAGCAAGTAGGACACTTGCCTTGCATGTAGCTGACTCAGATTCGATCCCCGGCATCCCATAAGGTCTCCCAAGCACCACCTGAACATCATCAGCTGTGGCCAAAAAAAAAGGATGCTAATATACCTATTATTAATATATATACCTAATATATCTACATATATGTAAAGGTAAGGTAAAGGCCCTCCCATTGATCGTCGATTTGCTCGAGCGGGCCCAGTAACGTCTCCATTGGAGACTTTGTTGTTACTGTGTCTGGCATATCGAATACTCTCGGTAGCTTGCCGGGCTCTCCGAGAGGGGCGGAGGAATCGAACTCAGGTCAGCCATGTTGGCCGCTTGTAAGGCGAACGCCCTACCCGCTGTGCTATCTATATATACCTAATATATCTATATTAGTTATAGAATGTTTTTGGGTAAAAACAAATTGAAATTTCATTTTTTCCTGGTCGCTTCATCACGTAATTTCATGTGGGCCACGAATGTCCCAGAGAAATGTTGTAAGAAACCTATAACATCTAAAATGGTTAAAAGACTTGGTGCCTGTAGAGGAATTATTTCAGTTGCTAATTCTGGGGGAATAACTGGTAAGAAAGAAAGTCCTGAAAAATGTGAGGGAGAAGTACAAAGAATACAGAAGGAAAAAAATTACCAAAGAAAAGACCATTATGAAGGCAAGTACTCTAAAGAGATTAGTCAATTCCCAGTGGAATCAGATCCTGAGACAAGATCGATGGGCCTCGGAGTGGGTAGGGCTGTGAGGTGAATGTGGATAGTGGATGGAAGGGATGGTGCTCTGCAAACATAAAATAACTCTAGTATCATTGTAAACTGATGCCTTGATAAAAACTTAGAAAATTTTTAAACCAAGTCAATGTTTTCTGAATTTAAAATGAGAATAATTGATAGCCTAGAAAATAAGATCCAGTTCTTTTCAGCCACAACACAAAGGAAGACAGACTTCTTAGGTTTATAAAATAATTCTGGTTTTTCTCGAGGTTTCTTCTTGATCAGATCCGGTGTTCTGGTTTCTGCTCTTTCACGCCGGGTGTGACTGGAGCTTAGAGCTTCATGCTGCACGCCCGTCAGCTGCTTCTCTTACTATTTGCTTTCTGGAAATGGAACAAAGAGCTTTCAGATGAGAAAACAAGCAGGAAACTCCCCAAACTCCTAAATTTGGTTCTTCGAGAGATTTCACCAATGTCTTGACTGCTTTGCACGGATGCATGTCAGTCTTTAGGGCTGCCCGCTCTCACCCTGTGCTTGGCAGCCTGTGCAGGTGGCCCCCGAGGGGAAGGCATGGGTACCCTTCATCAGGTTCCTGGGTTTGCTCAGGGCTGTGTGGCCCCCACCACTCCCGTGGCAAGCTCGCACTTTCCACCTTTCTGCCTCCTTCTCTGCCATGTCTCCAAATAACAGCAAGAAATGAAGGTTCCGGGGCAGTGGCACTGCGTCGGACAAAGGGATTTCTCATTTGTAGACACGAAGTCTCTGAAATTCATGGAATTTGGTGTGAGTCAAGCAAGAGTGACTCTCCTGGTCTGAGTGAGGAGTTGAAATTGCTCATTACTAAGCTAAGGTCAGAACGTTTTCGAAGCCAAGGTTTTTGTTTATTCTAGAAGCAGCCAGGATAGATTCCTCTGTTGCTTGTGTGTTTTTCCAGCCTTGAAAGGTAGCGGTTTATGCTCTGATTTGCTTTTTTGCCTCGAAGTGGCACCTGAGGAGCATTTTGCTTTACGTGATTGTGTGTGTTTGTTTGTGTGTGTGTGTGTGTGTGTGTGCGCGCGCGCGTGTGTGTGTGTGTGTGTGTGTGTGTGTATTTGTTCTCTGTTCTTCCTTTCAAAAAATCTCTTTAAGGCATTTTATCTTTTTTTATTATTATGGCTAAATACACAAACTTTAGTAGATATCATTTGAACCATTTTTTTGGTGTTCAGTTCAGTAGCATATCTCCATACTAATATAGTAATATTGTCTAAATTTATAGTTTGCACTAATTATAAAGCACAATTCTTAAGTTTTTTCATTCTCCAGATTTCTTTACTCATAAATAATAATAGATAAGCCCTAGACTTATTAAATACTCATTCTTTGTTCTGCCTCTTCTGAACCTCTGCTCTGAGACCCCCTGTCTTGAGGGGCCTGGAGGACTAGTAGCAGGGTTCAGGCATCTGTCTTGTAGGCAGCTAACCCCAGGTCACTGCCGGCCCCAGTCCCCAGTGATCTTGATTCTGTTTTTAGTCCCGATGAATTTCAAGCCCATGTCCTGACAAGTGTCACAGCAGGAAACCGCCCTTAGAGTATTGGCAACATTCAGCCGTTATTTGTCAGGTGTATAATGCATATTGGTTATTGGAGGTTTTCTTGACAGGTGTTAGGTGAAATTTGAGGAAGTTCCCGTTTATTTCTATTTTTCTAAATCTTCTTAACATGAATGGTGTTAACTTTTGTTAAATGCTTTTCCTCTTTTGATTGAAATGATTATAATGTAATTTTGCTCTTTAGCCAGTTAACATGGCAGATTACAATGCTTTTTCTCTTTATTTACTTTTTGGCTTTTGGGTCACACCCAACTGTTCTCAGGGTTTACTCCTGGCTCAGTGCTCAGGGATCATTCCTCACGGGGCTTGGGAACCATATGTGGTGTTAGGGATCAAGCCCGAGGCAGCTTTGTGCAAATAGACATCTTTTATGTGGTACTCTCGCTCCAGACCCTTGTTTTTTATTTTTTAAATTGAGCAAATCTTATATTTCTCAGGAAAGCCCAGTTGAGACATAATAAATGGGGACTTTGCAAATAAATTTTTGAAATAAAAAGATTATTTTAGATTTCTCTAGTGGACTCAGTGTAACCACAGGGCCTCAGAAGGAGTCAGCAGAGAAAGTGGTGTGGTGATGAAATACAGGGTTGATGTGCTTTGAAACAGGGAACCAATTAGTGAGACAAGGTTCGATCCATCTCATGTTAGACCTGTGACCTCTGAATGCAAAAGTGTGTGTTCTTCCAAGACACAGGATTTGTAGAAATTAGTTCTAGCAGCGATAGCACAGTGGATAGGGTGGTTGCCTTGCAATCAGCCGACCTGGGTTTGATTCCTCTGTCCCTCTTGGAGAGCCTGACAAGCTACCAAGAGTATCCCGCCAGCATGGCAGAGTCTGGCAAGCTCCCCATGGCATATTCGATATGCCAAAAACAGTAACAAAAGTCTCTCAATGGAGACATTACTGGTGCCCACTTGAGCAAACCGATGAACAACGGAAGGACAGTAGACAGTGCAGTTCTAGCAGCTCTGTGTGTATAGGAACATTTAAGTATGCCTGGTATTAGACATATAGTCTGTGGAACCAGAGCGATAGTACAGTTGTTGAGGCATTTTCCTAGCACATGGCTGACCTGGCTTCGATTAATCCCATATGGTCCCCCGAGCACTATCAGGAGTAACTCCTGAGTGCATAGCCAGGAGGAACCCCTGAGCATTGCAGGGGTGGCTCCCCAAAAAACAAAACAAAGAAATAGAACAAGAGACATAGATCCTAGCTTCTTTAGTTCATAATTCCATGTTGGAGTACTGGTTGCAGGAAGGACTTGTCATCATGTGTTACTTGGGGAAGATTGAGCAGCAGCAGGTAGATGACAACTGGGATGAAAGGAAGCTGGAATCAGAGCGATTGAAAAGTAGACTGCTGTGAAATGCAGGAGATGGGGGACTTGTTGAAAGGGTTAGAAAATGGGGTTTAGAGATGGGGGAAGTAGGGACAATTCAAGGAAGGTTTTGAAGTCTGATTCATAATAGGAGAGATGAATAACTTTGAAGCTGGACTAATGATAAAAGAGATGGAGAGAATGATGACATCAGTGATGACGCAAAGACATGAATAAGTAACACACTCATTAGCAAAGAAACTGGAGTATTAAAAAGTCTTCTGATGGGCTTTCATCCATCAGAAATTATCGAACAAGTGAGAGGGATAGGATACTCTTTCAGAGGTGAAAAATACAATCAGTGCTTTCTAAGACAATATTCTAAACCTATGACTTTTGGAAAGCTGGCTTGTTGCATCCTATTTGTCCTTGAACCCCAAGGTAACATCGAGGTATTTGATTTCTTTGTCTTGAAAAAAAACCTTCCTCTATGTCACCAGTAAGAAAAGTGAGATTTGTTGGCATCTTTGTATTGGTGAATTTATGTTTTGTCAGTTTAACTTCTCCCTTGTCACATTATTTTATATTCCAAAATTTTATATTAAAAATTTCATAGGCTGTTTGCAAAACAAGTATCACCTATTTTTCTTCTACTTAGAACTGATATTCTGAAGTTAAAAATATCATTCTGATTCACAAAATGTCTTCTGGAAAACATCCTCCAAGTTCTTAAGATAATGCCCAAACACATTTCTCTTTCATTATTGAGTCAAGTCTGAACCCATTCTTCCCTTGGACAGCCTGTGGAAGTATAAATATAGAATTAGACTGCTTTTGTGGTTTGTTTCATTCTATTTATTGAACAGTCATCATGTGGAACTATGATAACCTCTGAATTATGATACATTAAAGCTTTCATTCGAGATGGATCCTTGAGAACTATTGGGTTTCCATGAGAACTTCTGATCACATAGATCTTTTAATTTTGGAACTCTTCCAGGGTGACACTGGGCCCCCAAGCACTACCGGGTTTGGCCCCCATAAAAATATGAAATATTATGGTAGAACAGATGATTAAATTGAAAGATTTCTGATCTTACCATGATACCAACTTATACCATTTCTTTAGCCCAATTTTATTTATTTAAAAATATTTTGTTTTGTTTCGGGACCATGCTTTGCTGTGCTCAGGGCTTGCTTCCAGTTCTGCATTTAAGGATCACTCCTGAAGAGCTCAGAGTACCAGTGATGGAACCTGGATCTGCCACGTTCAGGGTAGCTACCCTACCAGCTACCATCTCTCTGGCCTCTAGCCGAATTCTTTGAACCATGAATTGCCTCTTTTTTCTGCTGTAGCTCCTGAGGTGTGTGTGGAGTAGAAAGTACCCAGGGCAGATTGGTACTCAGTCATGGTCTTGAGTGGCCTGAGCCTCAGAAAGGGGTTGGCTCTCTCTATGACATGACCAAATGGTGGCTTTGAGTGAGCACTGGAGTCAAGGGGTGGGTCAGACTGGAAAATATGTTTCTAGCATGGAGGAAATGATACGGTGAAGAGACAGCATGGCGTGAAGCTAGGATTAGAACTGGACTCAAGGAAATGAAGAAGAGGTCACCTGGACACAGAAGCAGCCACATACGAGTCTAGATTTTTTTTTCTGAACTCAACTCAAAACCAGAAACAGTTAGAGCAATTCAAGTACCTTTTTTTTTTATGTTTCCACAGCTGTTTATGTTTTTATTTATTTATTGATTGATTGATTTATATCATTGAGACACCATGAGGTACAGCTGTAGACTTGCAAATTTTTGTGCTTGGGTTTCAATTATACAATGATCAAATACCCATCCCTCCACCAGTGCCCATTTCCCACCACCAGTGATCCCAGTAGCCCTCCCACCCCCCATCCCCTCCATCCCACCCTGCCCCTGTGGCAGGGCATTCCCTTTTGTTCTCTCTCTCCTTTTGGGTGTTGTGGTTTGCGAAAGAGGCAATAAGTGGCAATCTTGTTTGGTCTGTAGTCTACTTTCAGCATACTTCTCCCATCCTGGAAGGATCCTCCCAACACCCTTTATTTGGTGCTCCCTTCTCTTCAACTAACTTTTAATGAAATTTTAAAAGCAGATTTTTCAAAAGACTTGCAAAAGCTCAATAGCAGAATTAAGTGTGATTTGGTTTACAATGAATCCAATTCTCTCGTAAAAAAATTTCTTATGCTTGGTTAACCCAAACCTTCAACTAAACCAAGACGGGTGTTTTGCCCCAAACAGGGGCCATCCTGCTTCCCATGTCTCCACAAGGCTCTATTCAAATCAAGACAAATCTCTTTTTTTTTTCCTTTCAGTGCACATGTTCTTTTTGTGTGGGGTCAGTAATGTTCTACCATTTCAGAATATGCACTGCATTTTTGCAGGGTTTACCTTGAGCTGGTGTGTTAGCTTCGTGGGATTTGATTTTCAAATGCTAAATACTTAGAAATCAATGTTTTACTTCTTCTGTTTGAGATGAGGCTTTTAAGGAGTAATAGACACCACAATAAAAGCTAGCATGGTTTCTGTTGTCAATAAAAACTCTATTTGCATGAAGTGCTGCTTTTCTGTAAGAAGCACTTGCGTACGGCATTGCTTAGCAACACACCAGTCAGCTCTGACACCTTCATCTTTGATATTCAGCTTCATGTTAAGTCTTTCGATTGAGGGGCCAGATTTATACTTTTACAGTGAGCGAGTGAAGCGTGTCATTTTGTGATGTCCATCTAGGTTGTATCCGTTTCCATTTTATAACATTCTGCTAACTTCATGCTTTACGTAGCTGAGGTTTGGGAATAGTCCTCTGTGGTTTGCTTCCGAAAGGCACCTACTCTGTGCTGGAAGGCAGCGGCTTCCAGGCTCCTAGTAAACTGGTATAAGTAGATTTTATTTTATTATCTCCTTATCTATTTATTTATTATAAGGAGTTTTTTATTTTATTTATCTGCTTGAGAATGCACCAGATTTTTATTTTTAAATTTAGTCTATATGGAAACATTGGGTATTTCCTAGAACAAATTGGTCACAATTTTAGAATAATAAATTACAGATAAGTCAGTTTTATACATGGACAGCATATTTTATCATATTTTATATCTGAAACCTTTACACTGGCTGTGTAAGCGGTGAATCAAAAGATTTTTTTTATATTTATTTAAAAATGTTAGAAATGAACCAAAAAATCAAATGATTTTTAAAATTTAAAAGCAGGGTAAGATTTTTTTTTTAAAGGAAGCTTCGCAGCTGTTGAGGTCCCAACACATATTATTAACATTTTCGTGTGTATTTTGACTTCTAAAGGTACTTTATAGTGTTACTTAGTCAGTGTAATGATGTGCTGTCCGCTTTCCTTTATAATAAAGACTTTGAAGGTTCCTTTTCATAGGCACTCAAGGTTTCTCCCTCCCTCCCTCCCTCCCTCCCTCCCTCCTTCCTTCCTTCCTTCCTTCCTTCCTTCCTTCCTTCCTTCCGTCATCTTTCCTTCCCTTCCACCCTCCCTTCCTTCGTTCCTCCCTTCCAATCATTTATTTTTAGAAAATTTTCTGACTTTTGGAAAATCAGACATTTTATTTCAAATATTTTAAAATAATGTTTTTTTGTTTTGTTTTGGCATGCTCTTTTATTGATCTGTATTTAAAATGATGTTATAACAGGTTCATTTATCTGTGAAGATTATACATAATTGATACATTTCATACTTTTTTTAAAAAATTTTTTTTTATTAGTGAAACACCATGAGGTACAGTTGTAGATTTACAATTTTTTGTGCTTGGGTTTGATTATACAATGATCAGATACCCATCCCTCCACCAGTGCCCATTTTCCACCACCATGGATAATATCCCCCCCACCCCCATCCCCCCATCTCCCCCTGCCTCTGTGGCAGGGCAATCCCCTGTGTTCTCTCTCTCCTTTTGGGTGTTGTGGTCTGCAAAAGAGGCATTGAGTGGCAAACATGTTCAGTCCATAGTCCACTTTTGACATGCATCTCCCCTCCTGGGAGGATCCTCCAAACACCCTTTATTTGGTGTTCCCTTCTCTATCTGAGCTGCCCTTTCCTCTAGAATGCCCGGCTGGCCACTAAGCTATGGAGTAATCCTCCTGGTGCTGATCTCAGCTATTCTTGGGTATTAATCTCATATTTTATTACTTTATATCCCCCAGATGAATGCAATCTTTCTATGTCTATCCCTCTCTTTCTGACTCATTTCGCTTAGCATGATACTTTCCATGTTGTACCACTTGTATGTAAATTTCATGACTTCATCTTTTCTAAGAGCTACATAGTACTCCATTGTGTAGATGTACCAAAGTTTCTTTAACCAGTCATCTGTTCTTGGGCATTCAGGTTTCTTCCAGTTTCTGACTATAAAATGATGTTTTTTACAAATGCTATTTAAACATTGTAGACACTGTGCTACAGAAAGGTTTTCCTTGTTACCATTATCAGGGATAATGGTATTTTGATCTATATTCTTCTGTAAAACTGGATTTTCCATTAACACTAACATTTCCCCCTCTTTTTGTTTTACAAAAACAGAACCATACTTTCCATGCCATGTCACTCAGAGTTTTCATTAGGGCTGGAAAGATACTACAGTGGGGAAGTCACTTGCCTTGAACTTGGCCAAACCAAGGTTGATTCACAGCACCACATAGGGCCCACTGAGTACCACTGGGGGTCAGCCCTGAGCACTGTCAGGAATAAGCCCTGAACACATCTGGATATGACCCCCAAACAGAAGAAAACAAATAACAAATACAACGATATAGAGTTTTTGTTGAGTAAAGTTTTATTTTGTTACCACTCTTCTCTGTCACCACATATAATTTTAACCCAGGAGTTAATTAAAAAAATATTTTTGGGGGAGGGGATTGTTTGGGGACCACATCCAGCAATGCTCAGGGCTTGCTCTTGGCTCTGTACTCAGGGATCACTTCTGGCCTGGATTGAATCTGAGTTGGCCCTGTGCAAGGCAAACACCCTGCCTCAGGGAGTTTTAGTGTGTATTTAATGCTGCACAGAATAGAGCTACTTTGATTCAACAAAGTGCTTATGCACTAGGGTGTCTTCCGTATGTTGCTCAATATTACCAAAAAATGCTATAGCAAGTACTTCTTTGTCTTTTATACAAGTGTTCACTCCTGCAGGGCACCTTGATGTGGTTTTGGTCAGTTGGAGGAATTGGACACAAGCATTTTTTATTTGTTTATAATTCTTTTTCTCCAGCTACTATTTTTAAGTACTTGTTATAGTTTAGGTGACATGGTTACAGAAGAATTGCTTATAATTTCGATGCACACAGTTACTGCACCTCCCCACCACCAAACTTCCATGATCCTCCACCACTGTCCATATGCCACGATTTTCCTTCCCCCTCATTCCCGCGCACCCTCCCCCTGCCCTTGGTAATCTCAGTTTAGTGGCCAAGGGTTTGTTATCATTTTAGGCTATCTACTCCTGTGTTTTGTTCTCTACGTATCATAGATGAGTGATATCATCTGGCATCTGGCATTTTCTTCCTCTGACTTATTTTAAAATGTTTACTGTGATGCCCTCTGTTTTCATCCAAGTTGCAGCACATTGCAAGATTTCATCTTTTGTTATAGCTGTATAGTATTCCATTGTATTTTTTCTAAACTTTCTTTGTTTCAGGGTCACTCCCAGCTGTGCTCAGAGCTTACTCCTAGCTCTGTGCTCAGAGAAAACTCCTGGTGGAGCTGAGGGGACTATAAATCCCAAGGATTTAATCTGGGTCAGCTATATGCAAAGCAAGTGCCTTGACCCCAATACTGTCTCTTCAGCACCACGCCCCTCCCCTGCCCCGTGTTTGTTTGTCAGTGATTTACAAAGTTGTTTATAATAGTTTCAGGCATGCAGTGTTCTCACGTCCAGTTCCCCCCCCCCCCATTGACCCCCTTCCTCTGGCAATGACCCCAGATTCCCTCCCACCCTACAACGTACTTGATGAATACTGTTTTTATTGTAGTTTGGGTTCCTTGCTTTCAGTAGTGTTGGGTCTAGTACTCAGATCTATAAGGAATCTCACCTCCATATAGCATGGGTGAGCCCAGGGCCCCTGTCTCTTGCCCTTTCCAGACTGCTCTTTCTGCTTTGCTTTCTTTCTCCTTTTCTCTCATACACGTAACCCCGCACTCTTAACTTTAGTTACTCTTACAACCTAAAAACCAAGTGTATAGCTCATTTTATCATCCTGTGGGAAGAGAATATGTTTGAGGCTCATTTATAATCTCTTTTATTTATTATGGCACAATTATAATTTTTTAATGGTTTGAAAAGGATAAGAGGCTTGAAAGATAGGCTGGTGGATAAGGTGTCTTCCTTCTAATCAGCTGACCCCGGTTTGCCCACCAACATCACATATGTTCCCAGAACCCAACAGGAATAATCCCTGAGCACAGAGCTAGGAGTAATCCCTGAGCACTACTAGGTGTGGGCCCCAAACATCAAGCAAACAAAGCCTTGAAGTATATAAGAAAACTGGTAATCTGGAACTTGTATTTTTTACTGATGGAATGACTTTCGTGTGTTCTTTTTCAAATAAATTATCCTTACAGAATGATTTTCATTCTGCTCTATAACTTACTGTTATAGAATAAAATGAAACTAAGAGCAATATGGTTCATACAATGTTCCAACACTGACTGTTCCCCAGTGGACAATACCCACCACCAATGTCCCCAATATTTGTGTTTAATACTTCAATATCATTTAATTTGACCTTCAAGAAGTGACTTTCTGGGGTTGTAGTGATGGTACAGTGGGTGATGCTTGCCTTGCATGTGGTCAACCTGAGTTCGATGTTTGGCATCCTATATGGTCTCTTAAGCACCACTAGGAGTAATTCCTGAGTGAAAGCCAGGAGTAACCTCTGAGCATCACTAGGTGTGGAGAAGGAAAGAGGGAGGGAGGGAGGAAGGGAGGGAGGGAGGAAGGGAGGAAGGAAGGAAGGAAGGAAGGAAGGAAGGAAGGAAGGAAGGAGGGAACTCTACCCCCTTTGTTCTAAGATTTCATAATATTTTTAGCCTGATTTATAAGTGTTTATCTAATAAACTTGTTTTGTCTTTAAAGTTGATATCTGTAAGACATCATACTGCTGAGAAGATATAATTAATTTTAATATTGCTTTGTTCTTCTTTTTTACAGAAAACAAGCATCTTTATGGGTTCAAGGAGATATTTTCCGATCCAAACTGAAAAACAGCACATCAAATGAAGGAAGCATTAATAAAATTCTTTCTAGCTTGGATGACATGTCCATCGGTGGGAACTTAACTAAAATGCAAAACATGGAGAGATTTGGAGAGGTGAGTTTTCCCCCAAGAAGATCTTTGTCTTTTTTAGACTAGTCTGATTTTGGGGTTTCCAATTAAACACATATAAAGTAGCTTTTCTTCTCTGAGATGCTGTATACCAAATTCATAGGTGTGGATCTACCCATCTGTTTAAGAAGAATCAAGAAAATTAATGAAGTTATCCATAAGAAGGGTGAAAAAAACAAATTTATAGAATACAATTTTAAACTGATAAGAACAGACACTACATTTGATCTTAGCCAGAAGGCCGAGAAGAAGTAAGGAGTACAATTTTAAAGGATACCACTCTGATTTGGAGAATGTTTACAAAAAAGGAATGAGGGAAGCAAATTTCCTATTTGACAACGTAAATAAATATCAAAATGTTCTTAATGTGATAACTGAAAAAAATAGTACATACCACAAGGGACTATTTAGAAAGCTTCAAATTTTATTAATTTATAAAGTATATAGATGAAAATATAAGTAAAGGAATTAAAAAATTGTGATTCTATTATGAGCTAACCACTTGTTCCCTATTTACGTTCCATCCCTCTCCTTTATACGATAGAGCACCTTTTTCCTCTTTTTTTCCCCCTCTCTTTTGTGGAGGGGTTGGGCCACACCCAATGATACTCAGGGGATACTCCTTGCTCTGCACTCAGAAAATACTCATGGCAGGGCTTGGGGGGCCATATGGGGTGCTAGGGATTGAACATTCTGGGTTTGTCACACGCAATGCGAATGCCCTACCCATTGTACTATCTCTCCAGCCCCTGAGCAAGCCACTTTAAGTAAATTTTTACTTAATTTGTTGTGTTGGTGGTGGCAGTGCTGGGTATTTTGGGGTCAGCACCATGACACTATTGATCACACTTGGTGATGTGGGGCTGGGGCCAGGGACCAAAGTGAGGGGGCCTTACACATGCAAGGCATGTGCTCTGCCACTGAACCTCAGCCCCACACTCTTCCATTTGTATAAGTACTTGGTAAAATAGATATTATTTCTCTTTTATTTATTTAGACTAAAATGATTTTTTTCTTTCCATATTTGGGGGCGAATTCACTTACTCCCAATCCAAGAACATCGACGGGTCCCATCCAGAGATGTTCAGTTGCTCACCGTTCTGTTTGAAGTAGTTGTAGAGCTGGGCTATACCTATGTCTGAGAGTGTTGTGTGAGATTCACATTGTAATGGGCAATGACGCACATTTCAAATGTTTGAAAAAATTATTATTATTATTATTATTAGGGGCTGGAGTGATAGCTTCTTTCACCAAGAAAGTTGACCAAAGCACTCAAAAATGGGAAAGTTAGTTTTCTTCAAGTACAAAGGTTGAGAACTTCTGAATGAACTGATTTTTTAACCTTGTGGTATGTTCTCGAGGAGAGGCGCTGATGAAGTGACTAAGTTAGCTTATTTGAGTCACCCATTATGATGAAGAGTAAACTCTAGCCAAGATCATGTTGCTGTTCAGAACATTTGTTGACATGTTCTTGTCTCTGTGTTATACTCTGTCTGTAGCACTGTAGCATTGTCCTCCCATTGTTCATCGATTTGCTCGAGCAGGCACCAGTAACGTCTCCATTGTGAGACTTGTTATTACTGTTTTTGGCATATTGAATATGCCACAGGGAGCTTGCCAGGCTCTGCCAACTCTGTCTATATTTAAAGCAAATGGAACAGACCAGAACTGTCCCTTGAGTGTGCTAATATAACTGTTAGTGCAGAAATGGATTTATTCCCGACTTCATGGGTGCTTGAGGATTGTATGAAAGATTTGTGTATAAAACTCAGATGCTTAAGTTGCTTGTACAGTTCCGGTAAATGTGTCAGCATCCCTCCCCAGTGCCCAGCTCTCTCCTTTCACACATGCGTGATGTCACTTGTCCTATCCCTCCATGCCTGGTCCTGTCCCTGAACTGCTTGGCTCCATTGCCCCATTCTCTGGTCTTGTCCATCTCCTACTCTCTGCCCTGTGTAAGCATTCCTGGCCTGAAACAGCAGCTGGACCCCTGACCCTGTGTCCCCTTGCTGACATCCGCTACACTGTCCTTGTCGCTTGGCCTTTAGGGCACTCGCCAGTGAATCCCTCCCCCTCAGCCTTCCTTGCTCTCTGACTATGGACATATGAATTATGGATGGGATTCCTGCTGTCCTGCCATCTGCATGGACGTAGGGGAGGGGCAAAGAGAAGAGCTGCCTAGCTGGGGGCTTCCTTTTGTCTTGTACTGTGGCCCACCCACAGTGATCCAGTCATGTATTTTGACTAGGGAACATTTTAGTGGGTGAGAATTTTTTTTTTTCTTTTTGGGTCACACCTGACAATGCACAGGGGCTGTTCCTGGCTCATGCACTCAGGAATTACTCTTGGTGGTGCTCAGGGAACCGTATGGGATGCTGGGAATCGAACCTGGGTCAGCTGCATGTAAGGCAAATGCCCTACCCTCTGTGCTATGGCTCCAGCCCCGTGGGTGAGATTTTAGATGGCTAATTAAACTCACCATCTACTTGGTGACTCTAATATCCGCTCCCTCCATAATATACCTAAGAAACAACTGTTCTTGCTTTGGTTAGCATTTTCTTCCCAAGATGTGTTCACATGAACAGGACTTTGGGTGGTGACTTCTGATAAAGCGTGTATCAATTTTATTACTCTCATAAGTATGTTTGTTTTGCAGAAACATTGTGCTTTGAACATAAAAATCTAGAAATATTGTTATCACAAGAACAGTGAAGAATGCAGTATGATTGAAATTTAAAATTGGTTTGAAATATGATCATATATTTAGATGTTGGTTGTTCTAGTTCTTGGTAATCAGTGGATCCCTTTTCCCCTCCAAATAGTTAATTTAGCTCTAGTCATTAAGAAGTACTATTACTTTGAAATTAAAAGACTGGAAGGAATTCAGAAATGCCAGAGAATGGTTGTGTGGTTAAGATTTTAGCAAGTGAGTTATGCCTGGATTTAGGTGACTTTATTAGTTAGGCAAAGCTTTGTGTGAGTAGTTCTTGGAAATTCTTTTCTTGCCATGGTTAACTGGTGCTGGCTCCAGAACATGATGTGGATATTTATATGGGGAATTATTTCCTCAAAGTGCATATAACTAAGTGATATATTTATTATTTTTGCAAATTTCAAGTGAGAAAATAAAGTCAATGTGTAAAAATTTTAATGTGTTTATACTTGTATACTGATGTTTACAATATACGCCCATGGAAATTATGGAAATCTGAATTTTTTTTCCTTGCAAGAAAGTGCAAAAGTAGTAGCACTGTAGCACTGTCCTCCCATTGTTCATCGATTTGCTTGAGTGGGCAGCAGTAACGTCTCACAACAAATTGTGAGACTTGTTGTTACTGTTTTTGTCAGAGTGAATATGTCTCAGGTAACTTGCCAGGCTTTTTGCTGTGCGGGGGAGATGCTCTTGGTAGCTTGCTGGGCTCTCTGAGACTTATCCTTCTAAAAAATTGCTTTTAGAGTTCATTTTGTTTAAAGCCAGGTTTAAAGGAACCATGGTAAATGAAATATTTATTTTTAAGCCATCAGGAAAATTTTTGATTGGTTTTTAGGAAACTGTAAATATTCAGATTAGACTGTTTGAATGTGTAATTTTTTTAGTGCTTAGGGATATGGGTGAAAAGAACCAACAAGATTCACCAGATTCTGGCTATAAGAATGGAAAATTGTTACTTTAATTACATTTAATTGTCACTTTAATTACATCTAATTAAGTAAACTGTTACTTTAATAATTAATTTTTTACTTTCTTTTTTATATTTATTTTTGGGCCATACCTGGTGGGCTCAGGTGATCAGATGGGATGCTAGGGATCAAATCCAAGTTGACTGCAGACAAGACAATTGCCTTATCCACTGTACTGTTGCTTTGGCTTTAAGTAATTAGTTTTAAGTAAGATTAGGAGATGCTCAGGGCCTATTCCTGGCTTTGTGCTTGGAAGTGAACCTTGGTGGTTCTCCACAGACCATATAGTACTAGGACATGAACTGGGATTGGCCAGATGCAAGGTAAGCACATTAACCTGTACTATCTCCTGTCCTAGGTCTTACTTTAATGAATTTTTAGTCACTTAGAATTATGAGGAACCTTCTAAAAATAAAGGTGGTGCTTTATCAAATTGGGGCTGGTCTTCAGTGCTGGCGTGGCTCATCTGGTGGATGGGGTCAGGTTCCTATTTCTGCGCTTACTTGGCTGTGCTTTCTCTCTGTGACCTTCTTTGCCCTCCACTGGGTGAGCTGACTCAGTGGAGGCTAACAATGGCGTGGGTCTATTCTTCACTCACAGGCCCTTAGGATTAAAACTTGAGTCAGTAAAGGAGCTAACAGTTTCAGAGAACACTGAGGGAGACGCAATGGGTAACAGTCAATGCTATACATAGGAGCAAGAAGTGTTCATTTTGACATTCAGAGTTTCACTGTGGACAGATATGTTAAACTGTGAGTTTCAGAAAATGAAATTAAACCTCTTAAAGTGCAAAGGAGCTCACAGAGCAAAACATCCTAAGAAGCGTTTACAGTAGGCTTAAGTACTGCTCTGTTCTATTTTTTTTTTTTGCATGAATTCACTGTATCACTGTCATCCTGTTGTTCATCGATTTGCTCGAGTGGGCCCTAGTAACGTCTCCATTCGTACCAGTCCTGAGATTTTAGCTGCCTCTCCTTACTCATCCTTCCCAATGCGGCCGTATTGGAGGCTCTTTCAGGATCAGGGGAATGAGGCCCGTTATCGTTACTGTTTTTGGCTTATTGAATATGCCACGGGGAGCTTGCCAGGCTCTGCTGTGCAGGTGGGATACCCTAGATAGCTTGCCGGGCTCTCCGAGAGGGTTCGCATGAATTCTTTTTATCCTTAGAGCTGCTATATTTCCTTCTAATGTCTTCTGAGAGGATGTCCCTGAGATAGAGAAAGTTAAGCCTTCTTTCCAAGGTCACACAGCGTGTAGTGGCGCTCTGGCTCCCGGTCAGCATTTATCCATCCTATCTTGAGACCCTCTGAGTGTCCGGCCCATCGCCTCTTCCTGGGATGCGTGGTGTGACTTTGGTACATGACATGCTGTAATTTTAAATGTAGCGTAGCCATCCCACCCTAAGTTGCTCCTGGAATTGCTACTATTTTCAACCCTTATTTTTTCCTGTGCCAAAAGCTGGTATTAGTGCACTGATCTACTGCTCAGTAGATGTCTGGTATTTAGAGGTTTCAGTTGATACAGGTTTTATTTTATTTATTTATTTATTTATTTATTATTTTTTGCTTTTTTGTGTCACACCCAGTGATGACCAGGGATTACTCCTGGCTCTGCACTCAGGAATTTCTCCTGGCAGTGCTCAGGGGACCATATGGGATGCTGGAACTCGAACCCGGGTTGGCCGCGTGCAAGGCAAACGCCCTACCTGCTGTGCTATCACTTCATCCCCGATACAGGTTTTAATGGATATAAATTTAGAGGTTTTAATTGACATGCTGCTAATGTTCAGCTGAGTGCTCAGAAAATGGACTATTTGGTAAAATAAGAATGAAGTGTTTTAATTATGTCGTTGAAGATATTATTAATAAAATCATTTTTTCTTTCACATCAAGTGTTCATAAGCAAGGTACAGCTTAGGAAAAGAATGTAGGGAGCAAAAATGCACCCTGAGGCTCTGTTTTTAAGCATTTGTCTTTCCATTCTTAGGCGCACTCAGGCATTATGGTTCCAATTCTGGAGGACTCTGTGTTCACCAAAGACTCCCCATACAAGGAGAGGGGGGCACCATCGAGGTGGTCTAATCTGGCTGTGGATGGAATTGTGGTGGTGGAGAGGGCAGGGAGTTGGTGATAGGAGAGTGGTCCAGGGATAAAGGGCTGATTCCGTGCAGCAAAGAGAGAATGAAAATGCATTCGGAGACTGATATTCCAAGTTTTATTGATCAGATATAAATTATGAGGAGGATGTCTTCACCTTTACTCAATTTTGACATCTCATGGGTTCAATATCTCCATGCTAAGAGAATTTTAGAAAAGACCCAGTCACCTTTCCTAATCAAATTGTTTATATCTGCTACAAATTTCATCTTTCCCTTCCAATTCTTGCCTTCTATTTTTACTCTGCTTTCTATTTCCAGAATCTCCATTTATGTCATTTTTTAAATTTAACTCTTCCATTTTTATTCTTTAGTGTGCTATAAATGATCTGACCTATTTTTTCTTCATGGCATACACCACTGCCTCGCCATTAATTTCATCTGTTACCATTTTATTAATGTCCTGGCCAAAAAATTACTTCACGTGGCTGACATCTGTGGACGTAACTGATCTCATTTTGGTTCTTGTCTATATGAGAGCATAACTGATATAATAAAATCAGTCTTTATACTTTGTGCTGTTTCTTAGCTAGGCTCCCATCTGTAGAAATGGATCTTTCAGAGTGGCCTTGTTCTCCTCCTTCCCCTGACGTTATTGAGGAGAGTTTGCTTCCATTGAGGTTTCTTACCCTTTGCTCCCCAGCAGCCCTGGATAATCTGCTGCTCTCTGGAGCAAGTGAGTCTGAACTGGGACTCCATGGGGAGGGACTGGGTCCTAAGACCACAAATGGGGCCTGAGTTAGCTTCTCCCCATTTATCATTTGTGACTATGTTCATGACCCTCACAAGCAGTGAATTTGGTCCAGAGAGTGAAACCGAGAAGTTTCTGACAAGAAGATTTAGACAAAAAAATGAAATGGTTTGCAGTTTAGTGGATTTCTCCAGACTTGGACTGCATGTCTAGATTAACCACCCCCTGCCTCTGTCCTGACTCCTGTATAAACCAAAAGATCCCTTAACTGGGATCTCCCCACACTGACCTCGACCCGTTCGTTTTCCTCACACTAATCAACGAGAAGGATGTAGTTACATGTGAAGAAGGAGAGTGTTATGGCATAATCCATAAAAATGAATGTAAGCATGTCATGGACAAAAAATGGGAGTTCATGTGTAGAAAACAGAACAAATATTCTATTTTCATGAAAAGAAACACAGATTTACAAGAAATTCCCTAACCATGAATTAGCTCAGAGGCATGACGACCATATTCCTTTGAGATGCAAATCTCGAGATCTTAGGAGAAATTGAGGCTCTGAAAAGGGTGAACCCCCTCAGAGAAGGAGGCACTCTTATTGTCCGGAGATGAAAGGGCTGTCTCAGTTCATGTCTTTCCCTTGGACAATACCCACATTAACTCTTATGTATGGGGAGTCCTTCCAACCAAGACCATTGGAGAAATTGTATATACCTTCTCTCAAAACTGTCATTTAGTTTTTCCCTTTGGAGAGACCCTTATTCTCATGTTGTCTCTTTCTACTTACGTTTATCTAAGAAAATTTTTTTAAGTAAATGAATTGGCTTTACTGAAAGAGATTTAAGTGATGAGATGCTACTTATGCCTGTCAAGTTGTATGAGATTCTAAAAATGATACTATATTATCAAAGATATAGAGAATAAAAAATATTAAATATTTCTAGGTGGCATTTAGGAGGATAATTTGGAAACGTGTTGTAGAAGACTTAAATGAATTCAGCAATTCATTTATTTTTGACAATAAATAGGAGAATGTTTAAAAATGGTCCGTGTATAGAAGATGTGGTTGGTGACGGTTACAGTGATGAGACATGAAACAGCCTGATCTAGGGTAAAATAGGTAATATTTAACATGTTAAACAGTGGAACTTTTGTGGAGTCACAAAGAATGATAATGCTAGAGTTTTAATGTTGTTTGTCTTTTAATTTATCATGAAACACTCATAATGTATGTGTAGTATGATGTATCTCACTCATCCATAATATGTCAGTGAGAAATTCAGAGAAACATGTAATTAGACCTCTTATTGTAAGCATGAAGTATGCTGGTGACTTTGTATAGAAGAAAAAGTCTTCTAGACTAGGATAGAATAGAAATGTTTCATTTTTGTTTCTAAGTATATTTGTATTTTCTTTTATTTATGACTAAACAAGCATCAAGGTATGTGTATATACATACATATATGTGGTATTTTTTTTAAAGGAAGGACATGGCTCTCTTCAGGGGTTGAAAGCTGGTTTTATATAATGCTTAAACAGAGTTTTATATACAATATTTTACTTTGAGAGCAACTTTGGATAAACTGTTTTAAGAGAGGGAAGTTAAGTTTGGGTAGTTAGGTACATTTTTGTTGTATTATTTTCTACATTTGAAATAAAGTAAAGTAAAGTAAAGTAAAGGCCCTCCCGTTGAACATCGATTTGCTCGAGCGGGCCCAGTAACGTCTCCATTGGAGACTTTGTTGTTACTGTGTCTGGCATATCGATAGCACAGTGGGTAGGGCGTCTGCCTTGCATGCAGCCAACATGGCCGACCCGAGTTCGATTCCTCTGCCCCTCTTGGAGAGCCCGGCAAGCTACCGAGAGTATTCGATATGCCAGACATTTGAAATGAGTTTTAAAATTTACCTCAAATATTCATAAAAGAGGGAGAGAAAAATAATAACTATAATAAACTACTGGGTGTTTTGGTATAATGGTATATTCTTCTGAAATATTTTTTTCAAATAATATGAGACCACAGTCTTAGAACTATCAAGAAGTACTTAATTCTTTTTTTAATTTGAAAATAAAAGTACTTAATTTCATTTACATGAAATAAAAATTAAGTTCTTTAACGTATCTTTCTCTACCTCATTCTCCAAAAGGAAGGTGGATCTTTTTTTTTGGGGGGGTGGCGCAGGATTTCCTCCTGGCTCTGCATTCAGGGCTCTCCCCTGCAGTCTTGAGGGCCCATATGGGATGTTGGGGATTGAACCTGGATTGGCCATGGGCATAGCACATGCCTACCTCACTATACTATCTCTCTGGCCCCCAGGTAGACGAATCTTTAAGTAAATTGTTCTGAGTAATTTTTCACTGCCATTTTCTACATATTTTGCATATAATACCTTTAAAAATTTTAATAATTTTAGACACTTGAGCTACCCAATGGGGTTATAATAAATATTTACCTTTCTGTTGCTAACAGGACACTCCTGCATTTTAATATGCTCGGGAAACTGTGGTACTGAGAACCAAACGTGGGTTTGTGCACACCAGCAGCCTGGTCGCTCTGCTCTCCTTTGGCCCCTGCTACTTTTATTTGCTTAGTTTTCTATGCATTTGGGAAAAACATAATACTGTTTCCCACCACTCTCAAATTGTGCTGAACAGTTTTAAATCTTTTCAGAATATCAGGATAGCAGGAAATCTTTCAGCTTTATTTTTTCCCGAGGACACTTTTTTCCCCCCAGTCTAGGTTGGTTCTTTAGCCCAAATAGATAGTTTTGACTTGACGCCCTCTCCACTCCTATTAGATCCCCATTTTCCTGGAGAAGCAGTTGGTAATAGTTTTCTCAGAAACTCTGTGTGGGAAGTAAATTTTGCTACCTTTATTCTACCTTTATACTTGATTGACAAGCTAACTTTTGGAATTCCAGGCTGAGAATATGTCTTCCTTAGAACTTTCAAGATGGTTCAGAGCTGGGAACACGAAGACGTGGTTTTGAGGGGCAAAGAAGCTCCTGGCTTTCTCACAAAGGCACTGTAGCACTGTAGCACTGTCCTCCCGTTGTTCATCGATTTGCTCAATCGGGCACCAGTAACATCTCCATTGTGAGATTTGTTGTTACTGTTTTGGCATATCAAATACGCCACGGGGAGCTTGCAAGGCTCTGCCGGGTGGGCGGGATACTCTCGGTAGCTTGCCGGGCTCTCCGAGAGGGATGAAGGAATAGAACCTGGGTGGGCCATGTGCAAGGCAAACGCCCTACCCACTGTGCTATGGCTCCAGCCCCTCACAAAGACACGTTGAAGTAATCTTTAACCTAAAACAGATTAACTTGGGTTTCCTCTGACAGGCCCTTTGGAAAGCTTTCATGACAAACTCTTCACCTCACTTAAGTTCTGGGGATTCAGCTACAATCTGGCTCTTCTGTGAGGTGCAAGTAACTGTCAGCTGAGTCTCTGGAAGGCTAGGAGAAGCTGGCACACCTTTGCCAGTGTACTATCAGTTAACAAGCCTGACCACCAGGCATACTTGATTTCTATCCCTGCACTTATGTCACATCCTTGGGTGACAAAGGATTCTCTCCACTGGGGTTGGTTGTATATACAGATAGATATAACTAGTTCCTGGAGATCTTCTAGATAGGCAACTTCCTTCTAGAAGAGCCCTCTCTGGCTTAACTCCATGATCCTGTGCTGCTGAGCTGGACTTAGAGTCCTTGTGATTCATTCTTCCAAATTTAGCTAAGGGATTGACTTCTTAAGGAAATTTTTATTTATTTCTTCATCCTTCCTATGACTTCTGCACTCTGTGTATCTCTTTATTTACTTTTTAAAAAGGGGGCCATTCCTGATGGTTTTCTGCCTGCCATGCTTGGGATCCATGGCGTCATGCCCAGTGGTTCTTCTGAAGCATGCAGTGCCCGGGGTTGAACTTGGCATCTTGCATGTTTAAGCATGTGCTCTACACTTCATCCATATCCCTGACTTCTTTTGTAAATCTCTTTTGAAGTCAGAGCTGTACTAGTCAGGTATGGTCTTCTTACCCAGAGCAAACCTATTGATTGATTTAAAAAAAAAATTTTTTTTTTTTTTGGATGGGTGGCACACCTCGCAGTAAATCGGAGCTCCTCCCAACTGTATTCTGGGGACCATGCAGAGCTGAGGATTGAAACTGGTCTAGCTCTCTGGACCAATACTTTGATTTACTTTTAGACTTTCGTACTATCCCTGGTGGTGCTCAAGGGACTGTGTGGTCCCAGGGATCAAACCTAGGTCAGTACTATTCAGAATAAGATAAGTAATCCTGTATTATCTCTCTGGTCCCTGACATACCTTCTGAGCCCTAGATGTATACATGGCCTCTAATATAGGTGGTAGAGAATGGTAAGGTTTTTGTTTTTAGACTACTCCAATTAAACTTTTTGATAAAAAGTTTTTTTATGTACTTTAAAATAGTAGTTATATTTATTTAAAATAATATCTAAAATTGGGCTGGAGCAATAGCACAGTGGGTAGGGCATTTGCCTTGCATGTGGCTGACCCGGCCGACCCGAGTTTGATTCCTCCGCCCCTCTTGGAGAGCCTGGCAAGATACCGAGAGTATCTTGCCAACATAGCAAAGCCTGGCAAGCTACCCATGACGTTTTCGATATGCCAAACACAGTAACAACAAGTCTCACAATGGAGACATTACTGGGCATGCTTGAGCAAATTGATAAACAATGGGAGGAGTGCTACAGTGCTACAATATCTAAAACTGGTTAATTTGTAAATAAATTATATACATAATTTATTAAATTTATAATGATCCTTGGGATGGAGCGATAGCACAGCGGTAGGGCGTTTGCCTTGCACGCAGCCAACATGGCCAACCCGAGTTCGATTCCTCCGCCCCTCTCGGAGAACCCGGCAAGCTACCAAGAGTATCTCACCCACACGGCAGAGCCTGGCAAGCTCCCCGTGACGTATTCGATATGCCAAACACAGTAACAACAAAGTCTCCAATGGAGACATTACTGGGCCCACTCGAGCAAATCGATGATCAACGGGAGGGCCTTTACCTTTACCTTTATAATGATCCTTGTCATAAGAACCCTATGAAGCAATCTCTCACAGTACTCCCCAAATAAAGTTAAGAAAAATTGGAATAGGCTTACATTCTCTACACTGAAAATGATAAGAGTGAATAAATGGTGAATCCAAAATTAGGCATCCAGCTCAAGACTGTTGTCACCCAAGAATGACTGACGGACGGTTCATCTCACTCACATTCTCAACCCTAAGATATAAGCAGCAAACAAGAAGAGAACACTTAATTTTATGAGCTAATTAATGGCTTTTTAGTGCAGTCAGTACATTCACATAGACTCCGTAATAGTATGAATTTAGATATTTCTTGAGAAGCCAGAGTGGGGAAAATTACCAAAACATAGAGAACACCGGGCTAACGGTGATGGGAAGATTACAAAAGAGCATGAGCAAACCAAAATTTTTAGCACTTTGTAAATGCAAAGCAACATAAACTTAAAATACTCATTGTAAAATGTGGGTCAGAGACCATCAGGTCGCTTGTTGATCATCTGTCATCCTTTAAATCCTGAAGTGTTTTGATCCAGCAATAACTATGAAAGTACTAGGAAAGTATATTTTTGTCTACATCCAATAAGAGTTCTGACTTTAAAGAGGAGAGGGAATCTTTACTTATAAAGATCCCTATATAAAAACTGGATTTTATTTTATTTTATTTTAATTACCAAACATCTTGGTAAGATCCAGTCCTTTGGTTTTATAGGGTAAGGGAACAGGCGGAAATAGAATCTTTAGGTATAGTGCTACAGGGCTTTGTTTTAGATGGAACATTGAAACTGGGGACCAGAAATCTGATCTTAAAATTATAGTTCTGTCAGTTAGAGTTTAGGGGGGCTTGAGCAATATTCATCAATTCCATGAGTACCCTTCTTTTATTATCTTTACCTTCATTTCCTGGTGGTGAGAATTCAGTTTGAATTGGCCTGCGAAAAGATTTAGAGAATTGCTTATATCTTATATTTTTAAATTTTATTTATTTATTTCTTAATTTTTAATTAATTTATTTTTTGTTTTGGGAGCCACACCTAGCAATGCTTAGGGGCTACTCCTGGCTCTGTACTCAGGAATTACCCCTAGGTGGTGCTTGGGGGATCTAACCCAGCTCAGCCATGTGCAAGGCAACGCCCTCCCCGCTGGGCTATCGCTCTAGCCCCTACTTATATCTTTCTTTTTTTTAGAACTGTAGATGCTTTATTGTTATACATACTTTTATAATCATAAGGCATTACCATCTTGATATGAAATGAGTTGATCTGATGTGCATTTAATTAGGTGCTAATAGCTATTGTACAGCATGATAATAAGACTAAAGTAGCAATTCGTACTGTCATCACCTTTTACACATATAGATTATTTTCACAATATCATAGCTTTCTCCTCTATGCAATCCATTTGTGTGGAAAATTTTTACAAAATTATATACATGTATATTCAATCATAATCATTCAATCATTCATTCATCATCCTGTTATTCGTCTATTCCCTCGAGCAGGCCCCAGTAATGTCTCTTTCATCCTAGCCCTGAGATTATATTCAAGGCTCTTTAGGAGAATGAGACCCATCATTGTTACTGGTATTTGGCATATTTGGTACGCCACGGGGAGTTTGCCAGACTCTGCCCTGTGGGCAGGCTACATTTGATAGCCTGCAAGTATGTCCAAAGTAGGAATGAGATAATAAGATGTCATAAAAATCATAATCATCAATCATTAAAGCGTTCAAGTTTTCAGATACACAGTCATACTTGCTGTAGACTAGAAACCTCTATACTTGGGATGTTATTGATGCCAAACACTTCATGTTACATTTGAGGTTGGTAATTCATATATTTTGCAATTTCACATTTTCCCCAGTCCTCTTCAGTTCTTCTGGAATTCAATTCCTTGCCCTGCAAAACTAAGATTTAAGAGTCAGCTTGTCTTCAAGAGCTAAAAGTTTTAGAGATAAATTATTTCAGGTTTCACTGCATTTTGTTGTAGGGTTCTTTGATAAGGTAAATTAATTTTGAAAGGTTAAATAAAAAAAGGTAACTAGGACATCTTCTGCTTCTCTTATTCCTCAAGTGGACACCTGAGAAATAAAAATTTGCCCTAGGCTTATTTCAAAATTCTCTGCCTAAATAAATTATTTATGTATGTTTACCATGACCTAAACTTTTTATGATAAGACTTTAACTTCATACTTCCAAGATAAAGTCCTTAAGAAAGGGAAAACTTAAATAGAAGTATCTTTCATAGTTAAATGTTTATCATCAGAATATCTAGTACCATTATACTATATTTGAGTTTTTTGGGGGGAAGGGGAGTTGGTAAGGAAAAGGGTCAAAAACCACCACAGTCTAGAACTTGAAACAGCACTTTTAAATAATGGTGCTAAAGCAGTAAAAAGAGAACACCAGTAACTTAGAAAAAATTTCTTCACCGTGACCTGTTTCACCAAATTGCTGTAGTATTTATATTAATTTATGTAATAAAGAAAAGTTAAGTACTGAGGTGTAAATAAAAGTCAAACTTATGCACTTGGGTACTTGGTACCCTGGATAGTTTGGAGGAAACCAGAATTCACAACTCATCCACCATTTACTAAAACTCTGCCAGTCATTCAGGACAATAGGTCACGTCTAAGCAACTTCTGATCTAGGAAATCCTTTAAAATTATGCCAGCAATGTGTTCAGTTCATGATGTGTAGTAAGCATAGAAAAATAACTGTGATACTAGATATAGGAGATCCACGGTAAAAGATTAGAGCTAAAACTGTTGGCTATTTTCATTAGTATAAATATTTAAGTATAAAGAATTCTAAATAAGTGCAGAACAAAGTTATTACCTACTCAAACACTTCAGAAAGAAGATGATAAGAAGTAGGTTTTTTGGTTCTTTTTATTCAACTTTCCCAGTCATTTTTTATAATTATCAAAGACTTCTATTGCATTTTCTCCTCTGCCCTTTAGGTGTTTTATTACACCAGAAATTCCAGTGAAGTCTCAGAAGTAATTTATCTCTTAGAATCTCTAGCTCTTAAAGTTCCCCCACCCCCAAATTCTACATTTATTTTATTTAAAATTTTTTTAATCTTATATCTTTTAAGCTATGAGACTTATTTCAGCAGAAAACACACTACCAGTTTAGAGAACACAATCCTTTAACTCCTTATAGGAAAGTCTTTAAGCTTTTACTAACGTTAAGTGATACTAAGTTTCTGTATAAATCTCCTAGTTTTATCTTTGATTTTTGTCAGTGTTATATAATTCATAATGATGATTCCTTAATTCATAATGAGGGAACAATAATGATGGTTCTATATATTTGAATATAGAATTCAAGTATCCGGGAGAATATTTGCATGTGTTAGAGTCATACTATGTTTAAGGGCTGGAGTGATAGCATAGCAGGTAGGGCGTTTGCCTTGCATGCGGCTGACCTGTGTTCTATTCCTTCGCCCCTGTCGGAGAGCACAGCAAGCTACCAAGAGTATTCCGCCCGCACAGCAAAGCCTGGCAAGCCTCCCGTAACGTATTTGATATGCCAAAAACAGTAACAACAAAGTCTCACAATTTGTTGTGAGACGTTACTGGTGCCCGCTCGAGAAAATCCATGAACAATGGGAGGACAGTGCTACAATGCTATATTCCAGAATAGGGTTGTGCTGAATGAGAGTTGCCTTGGCTGTGGTCCATTGCAACAAACAGCTCCCTTTAGATGCTATCTTTTCCATACCTATGCTTCTTTGATTTGGTTCACGTTTTTTGAGTTAACTGGCAAACAGGTGTATATGTGTTATTTTGGGTGAGGGAATGAGGCCCACCCTAGTCGTACTTAGATGGCTACTCCCAGCTCAGTGCTTCTGGGGTTCCTTCTGGAGGTGCTCAGGGGACCATGAAGTGCCTGGGATCAAACCCAAGCCTCCACATCCAAAACATGCACTCAGCTCCTTGAACTACCTAGGCAGTGGGTTCTTTAGCATAAAAGTGGACAATGCTAAATTCATACTACACTTAAGCTAATTAAGTAATTTATACTAAAATATTCTACGCACAGCGTATCAGCGCATAATCTATTTTTTAATTGTTTTTATTTTATAAAGTAGTTCATAATATTTGATTGCATTTAATATTCAAACACCAATCCCACCACCATTACACCTTTCCACCACCATATTTCGGGTGTTTCCATCCCAAACCCCTATCCCTGTCCCAAAGCAGAACTGAAATCATATATTTTGTATTGTTTGTTATGAAAAACTGTTGAAAATGCTACCAAAAAGTATCCTTAGAGGAAAGAGTGTTAAGATCATTGTATTTCATCCAGGGACCATTAAGCCCTTCTATAAAAGAGCACTAGCATGTTGTTAAAGGTTGAGCTTTGGGGGGCTGGAGTGATAGCACAGTGGGTAGGGTGTTTCCTTGCACACAGCCGACCCAGGTTCAATTCCCAGCATCCCATATAGTCCCCCGAGCACCACCAGGAGTGGTTCCTGAGTGTAGAGCCAGGAATAACCTTTGAGCATAAATAAAAGTTGAGTCTTGTGTGCTTTTTATATATGTATCTGTATAAAAAAGAGTGTATGTTTTCCCTCTAAGATTGATTGCCTCCTTCTTTGAACCCTATCAAATGTGGTGCTGTAATCTTGGAGTATGGTAGGGTGTGTGGTTTGAGGTATGTCTAGGAATAGATTGACTCATGGGTGAGGCTCTGCCCGAGCATGTGGAGGGAGGGTGACCTGAGCGTGGCAGCGGTTGGGTTCTGAAAGTTTTCTGCTGCCGGGGCTGGGTCCCTTGGGGCAGGGACGGGGTCTCACCCGCTCCCCTCAAGGGCGCCCCGAGTGAAACAGCCTGGCGCAGTCTGGCAGCTTGCTTATGGCGAGTGTCGTTATGCTCCCTTCCGGGAGAGAAGAACATAGAGTGCATAATCTATTAAAATCAATATAAGGCAAATAATAAATGACATGGAATATATATTTTTATAGAATAATTTGGAAGAAGATGAAGATGTGGAAATGAAAAACAGTATAACCCAGGGAGACAAACTACGTGCCTTAAAAAGTCAGAGACAGCCACGCTCCTCACCATCCTGTGCATTTAGGTAGGTTAATTTTTAACTTTTCAATGTATATTGCATTATCATTTGTGAACAGAACAATTAACCTTTGTATTATTTTTCATGTGTCATGTTTATGTCCAATCTTTTTGTTATTACTGTTTTGCTATTTTATCACTGGGAGTGAAGTTTTATTTTATTTATTGATTTTTGGGGGGGTCGGCCATGTTGGCTGCATGCAAGGCAAACACCCTACCTGCTGTGCTATCGCTCCAGCAAAGCCTGGCAAGCTACCCGTGATGTATTCGATATGCCAAACACAGTAACAAGTCTCACAATGTTACTGGGTCTGCTCGAGCAAATCGATGAACAACGGGAGGAGAGGGAGAGTGACAGTGATAGTGATTTTTTTTTGGGGGGGTGGTGGGTGACACTTGGCAATGCTCAGGGGTTACTTCTCGCTCTACATTCAGGAATAACTCCTGGCAGTGCTCTTGGGACCATATGGGATGCTGAGGATTGAACCTGGGTCAGCTGCGAACAAGGCAAATGCCCTACCTGCTGTATTATCACTCTGACCCCAGGAAAGAAGTTTTAGAATATTTTTGTAATTTATATTTCTTTTTATTTGGGGGCGGAGTGATAGCACAGTGGCAAGGCGCTTGCCTTGTGTGCAGCCAACCTGGTTCGACTCCTCCGCCCCTCTCGGAGAGTCCAGCAAGCAATCAAGAGTATCGCGCCCGCATGGCAAAGCCTGGCAAGCTAACTGACATATTCAACATGCCAAAAGCAGTAACAAGGTTCACAATGGCACGTTACTTGTGCGCGCTCAAGCAAATCGATGAACAACGGGAGGACAGTGCTACAATGCTATATTTTTATTTAGGTACTGTGATTTACAAAGTTGTTCATAGTTGAGATCAGGCATACAGTGTTTTAGTATCTTGTCACCAGGGTCAACTTCCCCTACCAGCACATTTTTAAGTTTGGTTATTATAGTTTAGGTCTCATGCTTTCACTTTTGTTGATACTACAGTTCAGCAACTACTACATCTCATTTTCTGAAATCCCACCTAAAATTTGCTAAGCAGTTGTCTCTGGAACTGTGCTGCAAATACCATTTGGAATTATATTCCCCTCTGAGTGACTTTTCTGCTTTCTGGAAAATCCTCACAACCATGCTAAGGTTTTTGTATTGAATCTGTAGGATACAGAAAAGTATTGTCTGTCAAGCTTTGGGATATCCAACTTCGAAGCAATCTATCTTGGGGAATAACATTAGTGATGTTTATTTATTATAAACTGTCATGGTTTTGAAGTCTGAAACTGCTCATCAAGATCAATCGATGGGATTTGACTTTAGTATTTGAAAGCTGTGGATAATTCTGATCATGGGTTTTAGTGTTTTGTTTATTTCAGGGCAGAGAGGTGTGGGCCACACCCAGTGATGGTCAGGGGCTACTTCTGGCCATGTGCTCAGGAGTGACCCTGATCATTTGTGGTACTAGGGATTCAAAACTGGGTTGACAGCATGAAAGCAATTGCCTTACTCCCTGTTTTATCTCTCAGCCCCCATTTTTGTTTTTTACGGCTTTAGGATCAACGTAGATACACAAAACATGTGCAGATATTACCAAGGTTTTTTATTGAGAGCCAGAGAGCTGGTATAGCAGGTAGGGTGCTTGCTTTGCACTTGGCTAATCTGGATTTGATCCCTGGCACCCCATATGATCCCCTGAACCTTTTCTAGAGTGATCTGAGCCAGGAGTGTGCCCTGAACTCAGCGGGGATGAGGGTGACCCAAGACCAATCGATCAAACAAAAAAATGATAGATTCTTTATTGTACTTATGTGTATATGCTGTACACATACATTGTACATACTGTACATATTCTTTATGGTGTGGCTTATGCCAAATGTTAAATGACTACTTTTCTTTGAATTTTAAGTAAGAGGCCTCATTATTTTTTTACCACTGTGATAATGTCACACAGACTCACAGGGAGTTTCATGTGCTATCTGGGAACTTGTAACACTTAAGTTGGATTGGGTCTGGTTACATTTCAGTACTGGTTTCCTGACCTGAGAATGAAGGTCAATTTAAAGGTGAGTTAATAGTTTCCTATTGTAGGATGAGAAAATTTCATAGGAAGCATTTTGCTTAGTAATAAGCACCAACTCCAGTATGAAACCGAGTAGTTCCTGAGTACCTGCAATGGTTTAGAACCCGTGTGGGTGTCTAGAATGAGATTTAAATGAGCTTAAATTTAAATTTAAATCCATCCATATGCTTGGATCACCACCCATGTTTATATTGACTAGTTAAGTTAGAGATCAGTTAGAGATTATTTAAATAAATCACTCCCCATGGAATGAATTTTGAGTGGAACTGATCTTCAAATCCAGTGCTATTATTTCTGTAGGACTGTAGGACTGTCCTCCCATTGTTCATCGATTTGCTCTAGTGTGCCCAGTAATGTCTCCATTTTGAAACTTCTTGTTGCTGTGTTTGGCATATTGAATACATCACAGGTAGCTTGCCAGGCTTGTCGTGCGGGCAAGATACTCTCGGTAGCTTGCCGGGCTCCCCGAGAGGGGCGGAGGAATCAAACTCGGGTCGGCCGGGTCGGCCACATGCAAGGCAAATGCCCTACCCGCTGTGCTATTGCTCCAGCCCTATTTGTATTTTCTAAGCCAGTAGAAGATTCTTCTATTTAGTTTATTGTATTTATTTACCATTTATTTACCATTTTTCTCTCAAAATTCTAAAAATTTAACTTTTGATTCATTATAATTAATTTCAACTAGATTTATGCTTTACTTTTTAGATGTAAGGAAGAAGAGATAAGTTGGAATATAAGCTTGCAAATGTATAGATAGAACAAGAAATTCTACACAAGTTTAGAAGACTTATTCCAATATTGTTTACCTATTTTCTTTCATCCCCTCAAAGTTTTATTTTGTTAAAGCAATGTGAATTACAAAGTTATTCACAGTTGAGATTTTGAAGGTTTTTCTGTTTTCATTTTGTCTTAAAAAGAATTATCCTACTGTTTTGAATTTAGTTTTTTTAAGTAGCTGTTGTATCATTATGAAATATTTTATTTTTTAAACTTATAGTGGATGTAATGCTATCTGGTGATTAGAAAGCAATTTGCTGTGTATGAAATCCAAAATGAAAGAAAACAGCTAAGATGGACTTTTGTGCTATTTCTGTCTTAGTAAAGTAAATGAGTATTCCATTGCAATATTCATCTCCTTTGCCAATTTAATATTCTTTTTGGGGGGAGGGTCTGTTCTATACAATGTAATTAAATGAGTGAGCATGTGATATGTGAGCATCTGTCTTTGATCCCTGCAGGTTGGACGATCTGAAAACACACCCAAGAGCAACGTCTCATCCCTTCAGGTACTGTCAGCCAAGACTGAGTTTCTAGTAGCTACTCAATAAATGCTTCCTCTTATGTGTTTCCCAGTTCTAAAGCCCATGGAAATAGCATGCCTTGCATTACTCTTTAAATTCCTCCCTTTATGTTCTGGCTTGTTCCAATTTGCTATATTTATAATGCCCGCCACGCAAATGATGTTTTCCTTTGGTGTCAGGAGACGTTGATCTTGAGACCTGAGTTCTCTGTCCTCCCAGCACAGTTGCTCTGCAGGATGCCTTTGGATCCAGTGACTGATTGAGGGTTTAGCGTTTCTACTAGAACTCTTTCCCTTTCTTATGTATCTGTTTGCTCCCCTCCTTTATTTTCTAGCTTCAGTTTTTTCCCCAGCCTTCTGTTAGAGGAGGAAAAGATTAGTGTTTTTCTTGGAAAAAAATATCATTTGAATACTTCCTGGTGGCAGCATCTTGTTGAAGCTTTGGTAAAGGCACCAGAAGAGTTTGCTAACAATCGTTGAGACAAAGAAGAAAAAGAAGATCCATTCCTTATGCCTGGTATAATTCACCTCTGGGTATAGGGCCCAGAAGCTTGAGCTGCTTCTTTGTGCCACTTTTCTCATTCTTATTTTAGAGGCAGAAAGGTCCTTATGCTGCTGTTTGCAGGAAGGATAATGAGGGGGAAAGCGTACAGATAAAGATAAATTATATTTACAATTTATCATTTATAAAGATAATTTTTCTTTTTTCTGTTTCTTGCTTTTTGGGCCACACTTGGAGATGCTCAGGTCTTATTTCTGACTCTGTACTCAGTGATCACTCTTGGGGACTCAGGGGGACCATATTGGGTGTCAGGGATCAAACACAGGTTGACTCCATGCAAGGAAAGCTATACTATTGCCCTGGCCCCTAAATGAGCTTTTTCATAGCAAATAGGAAAAGAGAATCCAGATATATTAAGTGATTTGTCCCAAATAAAATAGATTTTATAATAAAATTGTGACTGGGCTAGAGTTCAGTCCAATTTTTCTTTTCCATCCACTGTTTACTCACTATTCTGTCTGACTAGTCTCTGAGAATTGCAATGAGACTTTAGTTCATAGTTCTTTGTCCTGAGTGGAATCTATAGCAAGGGAAATTGACACACATCAGGTGGTGCCACAGTGAGCAAGAGCTGTTATTTACCATGAGAATATATGATGAAATAGGGTGCTTCCCTTGTCTGGAAATGCATTGAAGATTTGCACTGCGTGACAGGAAATGGTGCATCAGAAAGACCAGTGGTAGGAGGGATTCAAATGGAGGCAGAACGGAAAAGGTGAAAGGGAGTAGGGGAGCAGAAATGGCAGGAGTACAACTGGCGAAGGTGTGAACATAATTCACCCAGAGAACTCAGGTGTGGAATGTTCCAAAATAGAATCATCCACTGGGACAGTAGGGATTTCCAGTGCTTCTCAATGAGGCAACTGGCAGCAGATTTTGCCTGGAATTTAGACTTTTTTGCACACTGTGGAAACAATAGTCTAGCTAAAGGATATGATATTTTAGACTTCACTGGAAATTCTTCAGCTATTAAGTTGAAAGGAGTAAGATTAAGAGTCTGCCAGGAGTCAAGGGTTCCTCGCCTAGGGCATTTGCAGCATAGAAAGGAGAGAAGAGAGAGCAAATATTAGGAAATGGAAACCTAAGGACAGAGGAAGATTGCAGGTCAGTGGCAAGGAAGAGATCAAGGAAGGTGGGATTGTGTGACTAAGAGCAGAGGTTTGGATCTTGGACTTGAATCTCAGTTCTGCCACTTGTTCATGGAAGGCTTTGGACGAGGAGCTGAGGTAACATGCAGAAGTGTCTTAGAAGCCAGTGTTGCGCCCGTCTTGGCTGCTGCTGTTGTCCTCCTCATTAGAATTTACCATGATCTTTTCAGCGTTGATGAGATTATCTTGCTCTGATCAGTTACTGAATGTGAAGAGAGCATAGCTTCCTGTGACACTTTGCCCATTTTTTTTTTCTTTCCACAAAGACTGTGTTCTTCCTCACAAGGATCAGCATCTACTTTGAAGACCTCAAAAATGGTTTTGTCCCCTTCAGTGACAGCCAAGAGGATAAACAGAGGCTCTTTGTCCTCAGGCACCAACGTAAGAAGGTAATTTTTCTTTCCTTCTTCTGAGGCGCTGAGGTGAGGTAGAGGACATCTGTGGCAAAGAGTTTGACACGTGTCAGAGGTAGGACCAGGAAGAAGGGAGAAAATCAAGAGGTTCTCTGACTCTCCATCCTCTTTCCCAGTGGCGCCTTGCGGAGGGTTCAAGACCACAGAGGGAAAGCCCCGTATGATCCCTTTCTGGCAGGGAAATTCAGTCAGAGAACAGGAGTCAGTCACAGATACTGACGACACCTTGCATTGTTGTTTCTACCCTGGTGTTTATGTGCAAACACTAAAATGAGTCTAGTCATGTGGCTGAACGTGAGTCAGTAAATCTTGTACTTAAGTTTGCTTTTCGTCTAGTCCTTTTAACTTAATTCCTGTTTCAGGATGAACAGAACCCTCTGATGTTTTAGTTCCAGACCCCTGGTCAGAATGTTTTAGCCAGCCTCTTTGGGTCTTTTGACGGAAGAAATAGGCATGCATAAAGGTCACATGTTCCAATGTCACAAGGGTTAAGGAGCCATTCTGTCACCATGTGTATCGATCCAGATCTATTCCCATCTCATTCTCCTAATGTTGTAAATATGTATTTTGGAAATGTGACCCCCATGTAAATGCACGTTGTTGTCTGTGTTTTCTTCCCCGCCCCTGTGTCTCCCATTCAGCTTTTCCATAAACTCCCGGCTAGCCAGTTCTCTGGGGAACTTGAATGCGGCAACTGATGATCCAGAGAACAAAAAATCCTCATCTACCAAGGCGGGTTTCATAGCCAGTCCCTTCACCAGCCTCTTGAATGGCAGCTCCCAGTTGCCTGCCAGAAATTACCCTGAGCTCAATAATAACCAGTACTGCCGAAGCAATAGCAGCAGCGGGAGCCCCCTGAGCAGCCAGCTGAGCCCACTCAGCACCACGACAGAGGAGCACAGCAGCACCGTCCTCCGACCCACCTACACTGGCCTTTCTTCTTCTTCAGCAAGATTCCTGAGCCGCTCTATCCCTGTAAGTTCGCCGACAACACCTTCTGGTCTTCAGAACCCTGAACAAAACTTTTGTGCCTTACCCTCCCAGCCAAGGCTGCCACCAAAGAAATTTAATAGCACCAAGGAAACTTCTGAGTGATGCCTTCCCTCTCTGCCCTGACACCGCCACGCTACGATCTGTTGGCTCCTCTTCAAGTAAATGCCAAGTTTCAATCGTGGTTTCTTCCTTCTTTTCCTTCTCCTTCCCTCCCTCCTTTTCTGAAAGTGGTTTCTTTGGGAAGGGAATGGACTTTCATTCCCTTTATCATGAAAGTTGTTGACTTAAGTTTCTGCATATACTTACTTAGTTTTGGGACCACGCCTGCCAGTGCTCGCCCAGGGACTACTCTTGGCTCTGCACACAGGAATTACTCCTGGCAATGTTCAGGGGACCATATGGGATGCCAAGGATTGAACCTGGGTTGGCAGTGTGCAATGAAAACACTCTACCCGCTGTACTGTCATTCCAATCCCATTTGCTTTGTTGGTTTTGTTTTTGGGGCCACACCAGACAGTACTCAGGCTTACTCCTGTCTCTCCACTTAAGAATTATTCCTGGGAAGTATTCTAGTGACCATAGATGCAGGGGATCAAACCTGAGACAGCTTTGTGCAAGGCCAGCACCCTACCTGCTGTGCCATCTCTCCAGCCTCGACTTAAGTTATTACTTTTGAGTTATTTTTTCAAATCACTCTTAACTGATGCGAAGCAGGAACAGATTCAGATGATGGTTTGTGGTCACATTAGAAATCCTGACCTTTTCCATATCACATATAAATGAATGAAGTTGGAGTATTTAGATGTGGAAGTACTGAGTAAACTAAGACCTTAGAACTAAGCATAAGACACTTAAGTATGTAGCTACCAGGAAGCAGTGACATACGTAAGTGGAAGTGGAGCCAGAATGAGTTTAGTGACAAACAGAAGACATTCATGGGTGACTGGGATCTAGGAATAGGGACGGCGGAGGGATCAGTGTACAGGGATCACTCCTGGAGGTGCTGGGGTCCACAGGTAGTCCTAGAGACCTCATTGGCTACATCCAAGGCAAGCACCTAAATCTCTATTTCATCTCTTCACTCCAGACACATTTTTAGATACAGGATGAGCTGGAACCTCTCCCCACTCTTTAATGATCAATAATCCTCACTGGTTTCCCTTCAGATCTGTCAAGGGGAATGAGTCTTGTAGGGAAGTGAATTTTGATTTGAGAAAAACTAGGGACCTGATTTCACAGATCAAGGAGGTGTGGATTAGGTGAAATACGGCCTGTGTTCAGGACACAATTAAGCTTTGACATCCATTTGCTTCAAGAATTAGCCACTGTGATGAGAGACTGATTGCTGCAAGGGATATTGGGCTGAAGGAGAAGTGCTTTTGCATGATTCCTCTTGTGACCCTTAGAAAAGTCACAACCACTTGGCAAAGAATGAGATACATTCTCCTCCAATGTCAGTTTAGAAATCACTTTTTTAACCTGAGGAAGCAGTATACCTCTGTGTGTGTGTGTACATGTGTGTGTGTATACGTGTGTGTGTGCATGTGTGTGTGTGCATGCATATATGTGTGTGTCTCTGTGTGTATGTCTGTCTGTCTTGGTCAGTTGGACATTTTACCACTCTCATTCCTTCTTCAAAGTTTGCACCTCTCTATCTTGCATAGTCCTCTGATTTTATTCCCAGTAATCTTCTTCAACAGTATTCCTTTAGATTCAGATTTTCTGGCCTTAGAAAACTGTCAGGCACTCCACCTCATAGTTTGGCTCTGAGACCAGTCTCTTAGAGGTATAAGTATTCGAGCTTAAATCCTAGTCACTGGGACTGAGAGAAGAAGGAAAGTGAGTGCGTATTCATATTTTCATAAGCAGGT
The DNA here is from genome assembly GCF_029834395.1 of Sorex fumeus. Lineage (NCBI taxonomy): Eukaryota > Metazoa > Chordata > Mammalia > Eulipotyphla > Soricidae > Sorex > Sorex fumeus. The sequence continues at coordinate 31,783,144 of NW_026606188.1, forward strand.
TACAAGGCTTACACTTCACAGTAGGATTGGGTTCAATCAGTCTATTTATATTTGATTGTATGTCAACCAACTTTTTTTTTCTTTTGTAGAAATTACATATCTTTCAATTTTCAGAAAAGGTATTTTAGTGTGGATATATAGATAATGATACAACTATCTTGAAAATTTCATGGCTGAACATATTATGCCATCCACATTTATAGCTGAAAAGTATGAAAGGCATAGTTAGCGTGACAAGAACAAAATTCTCCTTTTTTTCCAGATTCTAGTGTTTCTCTTTGCTTAAGGAAATAAGGAAGGTGTTCTTTAGAGCGTTATTGGCTGATCCCTTCACCATGTTTTTATAATGGAACATTGGTTTCGTTCCATATTTTGTTACTTGCCTTCATCTCTCCTCCTCCTCATCCCTTTCTTCTGGTCTGAACAGCATAATTTTCCAATAATCAAATGAAAGCTAATTGTCTCTGTGGGCAGCTGCTTCTGTTCTCTTTGTCTCCTTCTTAAACTTGTCATCATCTTATAAAGAAAAGCTTTTATAAATAGAATTGCCAGAACACCAGCACTTTCTCCACTCACCTCTCAGAAATAAGAAGCCTATCTGCTGAGCCACTTTTTCTCCTTCATTTTGCTTAGAAAATCTCTGTGAGAGGCTCATAGTCCTACCCTTGCAGGTTTGCTGGTTAAAAAAAGTCTAAATTAAGATGGAAATTCCCATTGGAGATGAAATTAAGTAGGAGGTGGTGAGTTTTTTCCTCTTTATCTGTCGGATGAAGCTTTTCTATTGTTGAGGGGCCCTTGCTTCAATAAGATGGTGCCTCTTTCCAGTGGCTCTGAAGAAGTGAAACATAGAACCCTTGAAGAACTAGGAAGAAACCAGTCAGCAAAAAATTATTTTCAGTTCTCAGGTAGGAGATGAGTCAATAGAGCAACATCCCCTCGACACCTTTAAGAAAGATCCAGCAATTCTTAGGGGCTGGGGGTGAGGGGTGTTTAGAGGGAGTCTAATATTTTAAAAGCTGCAATTAGCGTCGCTTTTGAAAGCTGCAATTGTCTCTCACTTTATGCAGTAGCTCAGCCCCCAGAAAAATGTAAAAAATGATTTCCTTGTTCTGTCATTAAATGCTTTAATGCAGAAAACAAGAACAAATGTTATGGGATCCTTATAGTTGTGACAAGCTACTGAGAAACAGATGTTATTCTTAAGAATTTGACCTCTTCCATTAGTCTTGAGGTATCCACTGCCCAGTACAATGCCTGAAGTTTCACTTTTGTTGACCCACTTAACTGTGTTAAAAAAAAATCAGTTTCCCTCCCTGACGTTCAGCAGAATTTTTAAATGCTTAAGAAATGAGGGACGTGTGATTATGGTGTGGGTGGAGTGGAAGTATTTTATTAAATTGAAATTACTTGCGTTATCTGTCTTGAATTTTGCTCTGTTTTATTTTAAGAGACTTACCTCTTTGTCCTTACCTGACCCACTAGTCTGGGGTAGGTCAGGGTGCTTCTTAAGGCTCCTTTGTCCCTTCTCTTGGTCTTTACTGAAATGCTTTTTTTTCACTCTGTTTTATAGTCACCTGCTCACTTAGTGTATCCTCTAGTTGATTGTAAGCTCTGCGAGGGCAGGAATGGTACCTGTTTTCATAATTGTATCCTTTGTGCCTAGCATGTAGTAGGTGCTCATGAAGTATTTCTTGGATGCATATGAGGCTGGTGGATTGTTTAAATGAATCAATGTAGTAAAAATTATGCCCATTATCCAGCTAAAAGAAATGAAGATTTGAGAAGAACATTTTTGCCCCAGGTTGTATCACATAAGTAAAAGATATATACTTTGAATCAAAGTCAGTTTAGCTCCAAAAAGCATATACTTCTCACATTATATCCTATTTATATTGTGGGAAGGTATTTAACATAGAAGGATAGCTGGAGGATATCTCGTTTCCCCGAAAGGCTTAGGAAAAGCTGTGAAGAAGGGGTAGCATTTGAGTTGGGGTTTGGAGGGTGACTACAAGCCTTCTCGGAATCTAGTGATGAAAGGAAGGAGGAAAACGGCCATTAAGATAGCGGGAATCACTAAGATAGGAATGAATACGATACATCCTTAGGATCAGTTAAAGCAAGGGAGAAAGCATTTGCCTTGCACAAAACCAACCTGGAATATGGCCCCCCTGAGCACTGCCGTAGTGATCTCTGAGTACAGGCCTGCTGTACTATCTTTCTGGTCCCTTGGCCTCAACTCTTACCTCTGCCATTTCCCTGGGACTAGTACTTTGGCAAGTTATTTGACTTCTCTGGGCCTAATGAAATGGAAATAATGATAGAGGCATATTAAGGTTTTGTGGATCTTGATGCTTATACAATTTTGGTACTTAAAGGATAAAATTATTTATTTATGTACATTTCATATGAACATGACTGCTTTGTAAGGAGTTTTAATTGTGGGTCTTGGATGCTTGTGTGGTGAAGAGAATGGCAACAAGGTAGCGAGATTCACATAAATCATATGAAGTAGTTTACACAGTACTTATGGAAAGTGGTCATTCTTTGTTAGCTTTTTCTTTAATAGGCAGAAGGTATTCAGGCTGGAGCAAAGAGAGTTACCTGAGGGTAAGGATAGACCTTGAAGGTAAATCCAAATTTGGAAGTGCTATGTGATTTATGGGAGCATTGTAAATCTAAGTGCTTTGATTTAATCATATCAATTAGAGATTCTTCTGGGAGTTGCAGGTCTGATAGTGCTTGGTAGAAACTGAAAGCAGACAAGTTTGATCCTTAGCTACTGCACAGAGACCCTATCTGAGGTACTCCCAACCTCAGCGGGTGGCCTTGGGAAAAGGCTGTGCTAATTCAACAATTCCGTGTTTTAATACACATGATAGTACTGAGACTATTACATACTTCCTCATTACCAATAATGACTTTATTTTTATTTTGAATTTTAAAATAATCTGTATAATTGGAAACCCAACTATTCTCTCTATAGTCCTTAGTGAGGATTATTTGTGGTGTGTGTGTGTGTGTGTGTGTGTGTGTGTGTGTGTGTGTGTGAGTTATTGAAACTTATTTAGAAAGATGTGAGTGGAAAGAAAGGGAGAAGCACTACACAGTGGCCGTAAGCAACCAGGGAAAGAGTTAAGTCAGTGAGATCCATGTTCCAGGGAGAACACAGGCTTGACGAGCAAGCCTATTTTTGTTTTAATAACATTTGAGTCTGAGGATTTATAAGCTAATAGACTTTTATAAAAACTAGGATATAGTTAAATAATTTAATTTTATTTTGTTCTGTGTCTGGGGTCATATTATTCCTTGCTTTTGGGGAACAAACTTTTAGAACAATTTTTTATTCTACTGACCTATAAAATAAGATTCTTCTAAAAGCTTCTAATAGCTGCTTTGGGTACGGCCTATTATTTTGTGATTCTCAAAAATGTTATTTGAGCTAGAGAGATAGTATAGCGGGTAGGACACTTGCCTTGCACGCAGCTGACCCGTTTTGATCCTCAGCACTGCTTATGTGCTGCCAGGAGAAAGCACTGACCACCACTAGGCATGGCCATATCCCCCCAACCCCCAATAAATAGATATGCATAAAATCGTTAAGGCAGCTAGATTAAGCTTCGTTATTCACCTATGTATAGATCTTCAAATATTTCCAAAGATGTTCTCAGGGTTATGTTGCAGGTTATGTTAAATGAAGCCATTCATTCTGTCCCGGAATTCTCCCACTCTTGACTCTTCTGCTTTTCCACATAACTCCCTTTGATGATCTTCCCAACTTTGTCTTTTAATTCATACATAAAGTGGGGCTACCAAACTTTCTGCGAAGAGTCAGGCTGCGCGTATATTTTTCTTTGTTTACAATAAAAATTTGTTTACAAAAAGAAGGAGGATGTTAATTTGGCCTATGGGTGGTAGTTTGTCACCCTTTCTTCAAAGTATACTTTGGTAGTATACTTTGTAGTATCCAATAGTATCCGGTCCTACTGATCACACAATCTTTCTTTCCCCCCTTACTCAGAAATGACTCCTGATCCTTAAAGGCTGGGACTAATCCTAAGCTTTCTGCACTGAGCTTCAGGCCCCCTCTCTGCTGACGATACTTTGCACTTCAGATACGGTGTTTGCTCCTGAGCTCTTGTTTCTGTCTCAGCCCCCATGTGATCATCTTTACTTACTCCTGCCCTTTGGGAAGCCCTTTCTTGAGAGATTCCTGCCCTCTTCATTTTTCATCTTCAAAGACACATATTCTCTTCATCTGCTCTCTGAAGCATTTATTAAAAAGTTGAACTAGCCCAGTGTTTTTCTTTTTAATCTGTTTCTATACCTGTCATGAGCATCCGCTTTACCTGTTGTACATTTTTTTAATCCTCAAATTTAAAATTTTTCTGATGCTGACATTACACACATTTATTATTTTTAGTTTGGGGCCTCACCTGACTGTGCCCAGGACTTATTCTTGGCTCTGTGCTCAGGGATCACTGTTGGCAGGCTCAGGGGACCATACATGTTGCTGGGGATCAAACCCGGAAGGCTGCCTGCAAAGAAAGACCCTATCCACTCTACTATTACCCTGGCCCCGAAGTTTTTTTTAAAAAAATTTTCTGATAATGACAATTATCATATTTGTTTTATTGTTGTATAGAAGTGTTATTAATGCACATTTGAAACATCAAGCAATATTTGGAAGATATGTTCTATTTAAATATGAATTAACATCTATAATGAATTTAGTTCTTGATAGGCACAGGGAATTAAGAATACTTATTAGGTTTAAAGTTGAAAATAACTTAAAATGAAGTTCCAGGTACCTAAAACTTTAGTGGTCTCCTTATACCATTGCTGAATTGGTAAATGAGTTCCCTGTTCCAGAGGTTGTAGCCATTTTTGTCTCTAGCTCCCTACTGTTCTACCCAGTTACAATGACTGAAGGCAAATTCTCCATGTCCAATTGGACTCATGTCAGAACAACCTTGGTAGCCTCTATGAGTAGGTTAAGCTCTTAGCATCTGACTGTGTACACATACAGACAGCTTGTTTTATAAAATTATTGGTTCTTAAAATAGGACTTGTAATAATATAAAAACACTAGATCCAGCTTTGTAAAATAACCAGTTTGATAAAAAGCTGTGGGGCAGGTGGTGTGCGCCTTAAAGCCCACTTCCATTTCGGCGTGGAGTGATGTCAGCATGACAGCCGCAGAATGCCTATTATTTGAACCTCCTTTCCCAGTAATATGCTCCTACTTTTTGAGTTATATAAAAGCTTTTTTCCTGATTTAAGCTTAATGTCTTTTCCCTCTGCCAGTTCATGATTTTTAGTTTTTGAAGCAAAGAGCTTTGGGGCAGTGGGTGGGTTTCTCCCCTCGGTGCCCAGGGCTTATACCTGGTTCTGTGCTCAGAGGTCACTCCTCAAGGTACCCTATGTGGTGCTGGGAGTTGAATGAGTTCGGCTGTAAACAAGAGAAGCTCCTTAATTCCTATGTTACCTTTCCAGTCCTCAGAGTACTTACATTTAGGGAATATGAAGAAGGAATCCACAAAAAAACACAATCAAAAGTAATTATACATTCCAACTGGGGATGCAGGCAACCCATAAATGTAGTATTTCCTATATTTAAAAAATTCCTATTCTGTCCTGATTTTAAATATATTTAACTGCAAACTTAAGTGCTGTATTTAATTATATTTAAAGAATAACCATTATATTGTATATGAAAGATTAATATTAGCTTTAAAAGTCATTGTGTTTAAATTTATGCACTTTTTTCATCTCTTATGGTATTGCTTTAAAATTGATGCAATTTTTCAGTGAACAGATACTAATAATACCAGGATTTTGGGTCAGTCTCTGTATTGAACTACATCTTTGATAGTCATTCAATATTGATGTTCTTTTGTTCCTTTCCTAAGGGGATTTCGGAATGTCTCTTGATAATTAAGGAATCAAATTATTTTGAGGTCAGGCTAATTCAGATAATTGCCTTTAAATTTGTGTATAATTTATTCAGGTACAGGCAGTATTTGCAATAGACACAAGTGTAACAAATTTCCTGTGTCATTGACTTTCTAACTTGTTGTAGAGTCTCCCAACTGTTTTTGACTGCCCATTTGAAACGTAGTATCTTATCTAACAATGTAGTACTGTAGCACTGTCCTCCAGTTGTTCATCATTTGCTTGAGTGGGCACCAGTAATGTCTCCAATGTGAGACTTATTGTTACTGTTTTTGGCATATGGAATATGCCACAGGGAGCTTGCCAGGCCCTGTGGGCGGAATACTCTTGGTAGCTTGCTGGGCTCTCCAAAAGGGATGGAGGAATAAAACCTGGGTCAGCTGTATGCAAGACAAATGCCCTACCCACTGAGCTATTGTTCCAGTCCGATTTAAGAATATGACTAGAAATATATGAAATATATAGTAGGCACAGACTTGTTAAGTTATCAAACACATTGGAGCTATTTATTTCCTTGGTCAACTCAACATAATTTTAAACTTCTCACATTACATAAAAAATACGCTGGGTAAGACAAAAGATTGTTTTAAGTTTGCTTTGTGGTGGAGCAGGAGTAAAAATATGTGCTCTTTATATATGTTTAAAAGCATTTTCTTCATATATGTCCAATTAGAAAATTATCTGACATTTACATAATTGTCTATCTAGAATACACTATTGTTTTAGAGGAAGATAAGACAAATATGTATAAGCCTTTTTCTTCCTATTGATTGAAAGCTTCATAAGGGCATTTTCTAGCTTAGTTGATTTTCTGCTCTCATTTTTCTGGTCTCTTTGCTGCCATAATCTACTAAATCTAGTTTCCTAATGTAAGCCTTTCCATGAAAGCCTTATTGGTTGAAAAAATAAAACCAGTGACTCTATTTTTTCTCTTTTTCCTTGAAGTTCCTCAATTTCACCTTAATATAACAAGACAGGCTTTGCAAGTGGGAGCCTGACCCCCAACCCTAGTTTCAGGCAGGGGTTTTTGGCTTGTGTACCCCCAGGAATGAATTACTAGCCTCCTCTGCAGGCTTCCTAGCTCTATAGTCAGGGATCTGTAACTATGTCTTTATTTCTGGGCCACAAATATATCACTTTTGTATTTGCATCCTGCTGCGTCATTTCCTCGTTCTGTTTTAAAGATATTTGACCCAGAGCAGGTCATGTAGAACAGAATTTTCTGTTGCATGTTGACAAGAAGTTGACTCAGTTTCTGCAGCTTACCATTCAGGCACTTAGGTCTTCTCCAACCCATGTCCCAAACTAATTTCCCTTAACTCTCGAGTGTGTACCTTCTGTATCTGCCATGTGGAACTTCTCACATTCTGAAATGTGCTGTCTGCCCTCATAGCACTCAGACTATGCTGCCAACCAGGCCTACCTTCTTACTTCCTTTTTCCTCTTAGACTTTCCATGAAGAGTTGGCCTCTATCCTCCTTCCTCTTGGATGAAGTCTTTTCTACCTTGCCTCAACGTTAGCAATCCGGACTTTTTTGGAAGTCATTCTGTCTTCTCTGTTTTGGTCATTTGGCCTTAACATTGAGTAGTAAATCTACGGTGAGAAACCAGAGGTTAGAAATTAGTCTGTCTCTCTGTCTGTCTGTTGTCTCTTGACTTTGAGGCCGCATGAGGCTCCTAGTGCCTTGGTTGTGAGGGATTGCTCCTGGCAGGGCTCAGGGTTCCTACATGCAGAGCATTTAGTTAACCTTGTGAGCCATCCCCAGACCCCTAGAAAATAGTCTCTTGTTTTTGTTGTCTTCATATCCTCTTGCACTGCATACAACTGGCATACATTTTTGACTAATGACAAGATTAAGTTACTCATTTCTTAAAATTTGAAATTTTCCTTGTGTATATGTGTGTCTTTATGGTCTTCATGGTATCTTTGATTCCCAAAGGATTATTTTTAAATTATTTTTACTTCTTTTGCTTTTTGGGTCACACTCGGTGATGCACAGGTGTTACTCCTGGCTTTGCTCCTGGCAGTGCTCAGGGGACCATATGGGATGCTGGGAATCAAACCTGGGTCGGCAGCATGCAAGGCAAATACATACCCACTGTACTGTTGCTCCAGCCCCCAAAGGATTATTTTTATTGCACTCCCCTCTTCGCACAGACACACATCTATCTATCTGGGAGTGCAAACTAGCACAGATTACCCGTGCACAGTTCTTTCTTCACCTAATCATGTCCTGAACATTAGGCTTATTTTGCCAATTTGCTCTAGGCATTACCCTGTAGAGAATGCCTGCTCCTCTTTTTTGTTTCCTGGCCTAGTAATTCTTCTTTATTTGTACCCAGTCACCCAAACCAGAAATTTGAATCATCGTTCACTCCTTTCACGCCTTTCTATCTGCTGCATTCAGCCCCTAAAGCCTGTTCTCCTTTGGGGCTCTCTGTTTCCACCCTGCATTTTCACTATTGCTGTCTTGATTGTGGTCTTCAGTAGCTCTTTAAATGTTCTCTCCGCTCTTAATGTCTCTAATCCATCCTCTAACTTGCTTCCAGTGTTAGAGTTCTAAAACACAGCTGATTGAATTGTCCCCTGTTGAGAATCATTACCCTGTTGAGAATCATTTAGTCTCCCCTTTGTTTCCAAAGGCCAGTCTGGGTCATTGTCATTGAGGCGCTTCCTGCTAGACCACGTGACTCACTGCCTTTGTGCCCTCTCTTAGGTCTCTAGTGGGCCTTCTGTGGTTCTCGACTGACATTCTATAAGAGGGCCATGCCCAGACCTTATGCCAAACCCTTGCACATGATCACTCAGCTTTTTCTCTTGTTTCTGGTTTTTTTTATTTTTGGTGAGCCATTCAATGGTTACCTTGTATTTTGATGAGGCATTGATTGTGACCCATCCAAGTAGAAAACTTTTCTCTTCTCAACTCTCATAGGACTTCGTTCAGATTCCCGGTTGCTCTCTTATTATAGTTTGCCATACATCACTCCGGCTTTTTAAGCTTCTCAGATGCATCTTTGTTCTCTCCAGATCACAAAGCATAGAAATTGCCTAATATTTATTGAACAAAAGTTGAATAATATATCTAGAATGATAAGCAAAAGACATGAAGTGCTTAGGGAAGCCTGTTATTATCATTAGCATATGAAGCACTAAAGAAAAGCAAAACAAGTTTTCAACTTAAGCTTTAATATACATCAATCTGAGCATTTTCCCCCTACAAGTGTAGCTTTACTAAAATAAGAGAAAATAAATTTTATTCGAGCTTGCATCAATATAATTTTGGTGTTCAGATGAAGTAAAAACACTCCCGTAATGGTTGGCTGAGTCAAATTGGGTGTCAACAATCTGTCATCTAACAATCGAGCTCTTTGTGATTGTTGAAAAGCACAGATGAAATTCCCTCAGAAAAAAAGAATCTATTATAAGTCATGTAGGAAGGTGAAAAGAAAACTTTATATAGCATTTGAACTAACCTAAGTGGGCCTGTTAAATCCCGGGGTCCCTAAAATGCTGTGAGAATGCTACAGAAAATTGCATGTAACTCTTACAAATATTTCTTTTTTAAAAAAATCATAAACGTTAGCCTTTCTTGTGTTAATACAGAGCTCATAAAACCTTATTTAAGTATGTTTCTACTCGTGCTATTAGAAAAGTATTTTCAATTAGCAAATGTAAATGCTGTCAATATTTTGAAACTACATATGTGGATATATGTATCAGTGTGTATGGTTACTTAAAAAGCAAGACCAAAACTCGCAATTCTATTATATAGACATAAAAGTCCTCCAAGTAGAGAAGTAGGTTATGTAAGATAAACTTAGTTCTCCTGAGTGTTCATTTCATTCCCATTTGTTCATGAAAAAAATAAAGAACTGCAGTTACCTATAAAACAACATCAATGAGATTGCCAAATATGTGGTTTTTATTTTCTTTTTGTTTCTAGCCATTTAAAAAATACCCTTTCTTAAAAAGGTTCTTTTTGCCTCTGTAGTTACAACTTCAACCTATGGTGGCTAGTGGACTATTTTTCTTAGTTTGTGACTTGGGGAAGTAGAGAAATGCAGCGAAGAAAAGTCAGTGTGATGATTTAAAGCCAGGAATTTGACGTGGTATGAAACTCCCCTTTCATACCCAACAGCCCTTTCATCCAAGTTTTTTTTTTTTTTAACGTTATGATGTTTTCATTCTCATGCCAGCAAAGACCTTAATATTGCATTTTTTGCTGATTTAGGAAGCCAATTTATAGTTAATTTATTATACTCTATAATTATTAGACAAGTAGCTATCTCGATGGGGTAACTGGGCTGTTTAAAAAAGAAACACCTCCAGAATAGCTAAAATTTTAAAGTCACTAACGGCTGCCAAAACGGGTTATAGCAGATTTCCAGAACAGAACAGATTATCTTGATCTCATTACCTTTGTTTTATGTCAAACTTAACTGCTTTCAGGGTGTAAGATTTATTGATTAGAAGCTTGTATTTTGACATAAAATTTGGGGTCTTCAAAAATAAGGTAATTTTTCCTTCATTTTCCAGGTTGAACATTGCTGTTTCTAGTTTTATGGTATTCATACCATAAAAATGCATGTATCATTGATAATCAATGATTTGGTTTTAACTCAATATAATTCATTTGAACTTACTGCCCACATAAACTAAATTTTCTATTTGAGAAATTAAAATATCAGTTAGTAAGTGGTCTCTTAGGAAATAATATTTCTACCTACTTCCTTTATAAAAACAACAGTTATGACTTTTGGAGCTTTGGGAGGTTATGTTATTTTTTTTTTATTTACCTTTTAAATGTATTTGCTATTCTAATTTTAATGATAATAAAGAGGCACAGATCAAGCACAACTAAAACTAATCAATTAGAATACTTAGATATGGATGTTCTTACAAAGAAAATTTCTTTGGAGAATATTCCTGAATATTCTTTTGTGTTTAGTTTTATTAAAAATCATTTTTAGGGGTTGGAGCGATAGCGCAGCGTGGAGGGCTTTTGCCTTGCATGAGGCCAACCCAGGTTTGATTCCCAGCATCCCATATGGTCCCCTGAGCACCGCCAGGAGTAATTCCTGAATGCAGAGTCAGAAGTAACCCTTGTGTAACACCAAGTGTGACCCAAAAAGAAAAAGAAAAAAATTTTTTTTAACTGTGTTTACCTGTTTTATAAAAATATTACATTTTTACTTGTAATTTAATTTTTTTTTTTTGCTTATCCTTGGGATTGTATTCTGCTTCAATTTTTATTTGTCTATGTTAAGGTGATAAGGGATGTTTAATTGAGTATATAGTGATCACAGGACATATGCTAAAAGTGCCTTTAGTTTGGTGCCTAAAAATTTAGGCTTTACTGCCAGAATTCTAGAGTTCAGTTTCCAGCCCTTCACTTCCTTGAGCTCCAGTTTCCTCATGTGTATAATAAGTCCTTGGGAATATTTAATGAATTAATACATTTTATTTGGGACAATGCCTCGAAAGGACCAGAGAGGCAGCATAGGGCTTGAAGTGCTTGCCTTACATCCCACCGACTCTGATTCAGTCCCTGGCACTTGGTCCCCAGACAACCACCAGGAAAAATCTTTGAACACAGAGTAAGCACATAGCTGGATGTGAACCTCGAAACAAAACAAAAAAACCTGACAATGATGCCTGGTGCATATTAAATTACATAGTAATTTTTCATAGTAATTATTTTAAAAATATAATCTTTTAAAAAAAATAATAGTGGTACTTACCATTTATGGGTCTAAAAATTTCTTTACTATATCTCAAAATACTTATATTATGCAACAGAATGTTAATACTGTGTTTTCTGAGATATTACTTTTTAAGTGAATAATAGGTCTTAAGGACCTTGATTTTTTTTCTTTTATATATTTTTTTATTGGTGAATCACTGTGAGGTACAATTACAGACTTACAAACTTCTGTGCTTTCGTTTCAGTCATACAATGGTCAAGTATCCATCCCTCCACCAGTGCCCATTTTCCACCACCAATGGTCCCAGCATCCCTCCCACCATCTCTACCTTGTCCCCCCTCCCCCCACCCCGCCTCTGTGGCAGGGCATTCCCTTTTGCTCTCTCTCTCCTTTTGGGTATTGTGGTTTGCGATAGAGGTATTAAGTGGCCATCATGTTCGGACCTTGATATTTTTTAAGTCCACTTTCACTAAACTTTATATTGAAAATGCAAGGAAGTTACTATTACAAAATGCTGATATCAGAATGGTTTGCAAGCTCCTCTTTTACTGATCTTGTTTCCTTTGCCTTTATGCCATGTAAAGAAACCGTAGTTTATATATTTTTTGATAACTTTGTTGTGTCATATATTTATTTCCTCCCTTTCCAAATATAAGCAACTGGTGTTCAACACTTGTTTGTTGACTGAATTAACTAGCATGATTAGTCACTGTCACTGTCACTGTTCTCTCATTGTTCATCGATTTGCTCGAGTGGGCCCAGTAATGTCTCCATTGTGACAGTTGTTACTGTGTTTGGCATATTGAATACATCACCGGTGGCTTGCCAGGCTTTGCTCTGCAGGCGAGATACTCTAGGTAGTTTGCCGGGCTCACAGAGAGGGGTGGAGAAATCGAACTTGGGTTGGCCATGTTGGCCACTTGCAAGGCAAACGCCTTACCCGCTGTGTTACCGCTCCAGCGCAGCATGATTAGTATGAAAATTTATTCTTTAGTCAAATCATGTCTTCATTTGTTTATAGAAACTGCAAAGCCAGGTGGGCAGCATAAGGTGAACAATTTCAATGGTTGGCAGAGGAAGCAGAAATAATTATAGCTAATACTCTTCTGTTGCATATTACAAGGAATAGGTTCTCCCAAAAGACTAATAAAAGAAATGCTTCCTGTAAATAAGAGAAATTCTTCAAGTTATTCTAGATTATTTTTGATATTCAGTTTAGTATCATGACTCCATAATCAAAGTGTCATGCATTTATTCCTTTGCAAACTGAACACAATATGACTTAAAGGAAGTTAGTCACAGCACAGGCCATTTGTCAGGTATCTATTTGTTTCCAATATCTCTGGGTAATGAAAATTGATGAAACTTTATAGGGGGTTGCAAAAACAATTTTATTCTATATTTACAAGCAGACTGAGGACTTTTATAATTTCTAAGTGGTGACACCAGTAACTTCTCATTGTAACAAAAGCAAAAATTAAAAATTCCCTAGAAAGGATTGAGCCATGTGAATAAGCATGCATACATGACATTCTTGCTGCTTCCCTTTTCCTTCTAACTTGGAAACAAGAAAAAAACAGCTAGAAAAATTTTATAAACTTTTAAAATGTTGTCCACTTGTAAACTCTAGTTGCTAGGATGGTACAAATTAAATGTGGATTGGCACTTCAAGGCATCAGATTAATTTCACTGAATTTTCTGAGGTTTTTGTTTTGTTTTGTTTTGTTTTTTGCTTTTTGGGTCACACTGAGTGAGGCTCAGGGGTCACTCATAACTCTGTACTCAGGAATTACTTCTGGCAGTGCTCAAGGGACCATATGGATGCTGGGAATCGAACCCAGGTCAGCTGCGTGCAAGGCAAACGCCCTACCCACTGTGCTATTGCTCCAGCCCCCTGAACTTTCTGAGTTTTATTTTTTTTAATTCTCTTTTTGAGTTCAGGTGTTTGTACATTATACTATCCTAATTCTTGATCATCTATTCTGCTTTAAGAGAAAGTCAGGTTGCTAATTCTCCTCCTTCTCCCATCAGCTCTTGACATAAACCTCTCCTTGGAATCTTCCAGCCTTCAGAACCCCATTCCCTCCCTTTACCATCCTTTTGCTTATTCATGTTACACTTTCCCTATATATGATTATTTGAGATGGACAACCCTTTGTATTTTCATTTATGTCTAACAGTGTTATTTGCCCTTTGGTGTTGAAGACCCAAATTTTGGGCTCATGATATTGAAGCTTAAAGTGACTATTGAGAGGGTGTAAGAATTCACTGAAATTTTAAAGCCAAAGTGATAGCTCTACCATTGGTATTCCATAGGACTAGGCTTAGAATTAATCATACTTATTAGTAAAATACTACAGATCAATCTTAGAAATTATTGTTGGGAAAGGAGAAAGGGCATTTTTAAAAATATTTTTTTAATTTATTATTTATTTATTTTTATTAGTGAAACATCTTGAGGTACAGTTGTAGACTTACAGATTTTTGTGCTTGGGTTTCAATTATACAATGATCAAGTACCCATCCCTCCACCAGTGAGAAGGGGCATTTTGATAAGCTTGGGAGAATGACTTTACGCAAAAAATTTGTTAATGTTTAGATTGGTTATTTTGTTCCTTCTTTTTGTTATTTGCTGCTCACCTTCCCCTCCTGCCCCCCCCCCCCGAAAAGTAATAACCATTTGGCACCTTTTCTCACTGTTGTCTTTTCCTGATTTCTATTACCTATGCATTCTGATCCCATATCCCAACCATGATCCTTTATGTGTTACTGCCCACTATTGCTCTGTCATTTTTTCCTTTTGTTGAAAATTACTAGTTTATTATGACTACAAGTTTCTTCACATAAATGCTGTTGACATTCGGATCAGATTTCAAAGCTGTGTTTTGTATCTTAAAAAGATTTTTTTTTAAAAAAAAGGATTTATAAAGTATTAAGTCTAAAATTCTTGAAGAACGTAATTGGTTGTTAATTCTGTTGCAACAAAAGCATTGGCATTTTATATATATTTAATTAAATATAAATTAAATATAAAATATATCTTCTCAAAATGTTTTAGCTTCAAATGTCATTTTCATTTAGCATGTTGACATTGGCCTGTACTACCAGTGGCTCACACTTAGATCTCGCTTAGTTAACACAAATTGTGGGAGCAGTGTCAATGTGTTAAACTTAAAAAATTAGTACACAAAAGATTAGAAACAAGTTTCCTGCTATTTCCCATATTTCCAATGAATATTTTAATAGACATTAGTAAGTCAGGTTGCATAATTGAATAAATGTTTTGTTTTCTGCATTATTTATTCCCTATTACTCTCTTGGTTGCATAATTTATCGTTTATACAATAGACCCAAAGTGACTTGTGTTGAAGAAAGAAGGTGCATGATGTGCTAAAAGTTTTTATGTGATGGAATTTAACCTCAGTTTATGTTTCTCCCCTGCACAGTCCCTTCAGTCTGAATATGTTCATTACTAAGGCCTTGCCACTCCGGCGAAAGCTGTTCCACTCATGCACACAATTTCTTCATCGGGATGAGCAGTGCAGATGGGAGGCAACTGCTTGCTGGAAGAATCTCTCTCCTTCTTAAGCTTAAATTAGAGGGAGCGCTAAGATAAGACCTTCAGGAGACTTGAAACCAGAGAACTTTGGCTAAAAACTACTAGAAATGCACTGAAACTATGTTTTGTGGAGATGTCAACACTTTTAAAGAGAGTTCTCACATTGAATTTGGTATTTTGAATGATTGTTTTAAATGTATTTCAGGAATACATTTGTTACTACATTTACATGTACAGTATTACATTATGTATGTATTGTCAACTTTAAATGACTATTTTGGTAAATTTATAAATACATAAAATGATGTAAAAGCTGGACTATATTTTCGCTTAGATTTTCCTGCTGTTTGCTACCAAAATTTGTATTTTGAACTTTAGTATGGTTTTATCTACAATGAATGACTAGATGACTCCTCTTTATTAAGAAAAAGGGCAAAAGATTTTAGAAAGTGATTTCTATGTTCTTGCTATTAATATTACAGGCCAGTTTATTCTTTGGGAAAATCAGTCTGGTTCAGCACATTTGTGCAAGTTTATTCTTGAGCAGGAGCGTAATAATTTGACATGGTTGATTTAGACCATTTCCTTTCCTTTGTTTTTGTTGCTGAGCCATTTATGTTTGTAGCCAAAGGGGCTTTCACTAAATTTAACATCCAGTGGAAGATCAGAACTCACTAAATATTGCCCTGAGCAGCATGGTTCATCTTGAAATGACTCAACATTCCAAATACGTTCACCCCCCTCTCCTTTTCAGAGTTCTTACACAATTGGAATATCTGATTCTGCTCCGAGGTTGTTGCCTGTAATCACATTATGTCTGGCACAAATTTTCAATCAGTGAAGAGAAAAAGATAAAAAAAAAAAAGTTGCTGCTCACTAGTTCTCTCTACTAAAGGAGATATGATTAAAGCAGATTATAAGCCCTAGACATACAAACTAGCACATCAGAAACTAACAGAAGTGAAGGGACTTCTCCCACAGGTACTCAGCCCTTTCACTGAGTGTACGTTCAGGTTTAGGCCTCTAGAAGCCTGGAGGCTCTTCTTGGAGAGTCTCAGCTTCTGATTTTACTCCTTAAATCTAGCCAGTGACAGTTTAAAACATTCAACCATGAGTTTTTTTTGTAAAGTATTTATGAGAAGGGCACACCCTGAGATTTTTATAAATGCCTCAGCAAAATATCTTGTTCACAATTTACATTTTTAAATGGCATTTGAATGAATGTTTGACTCAGGTCGTTTACCTTAACCTTTAATAACTACAGTACCAAATAATTGCACTAAACACATGAAAAATAAATTGTATGTTTTAAGCAGCAAAAAATTAAAGCACAGGGAATTAAGATGTAGGCATTTTCTAAAACTGAAATTGCAAAATATTTTATTACAAGATATTGTAAAAGAGATTGGTTAATTGTACAGGAAGAAGAAAGTATTTTTTTAAATTATCAGTAAAAGGTAATTCAGATGACATTTTAGAAGTGGGGGAAAGGGAATCATATTGACAGTTTGAGTTCTATGAACACTAGCTTGTGTGCAGCTATTAAAATGATTGTAAAATTGACTACTGTAAATTTTCTATTATTGTGTGTACATAAGTCATATGTATTTGCATGTGTATGTCTTAATATTATTTATACACATGTGGATACATAGACAAACCAAGAAATATATGTATATAATATAGAAAATATATAGCAAAATAATTCTACTTGCAATAATATTGTTTGACATGTATTTTGTTATGAATAGTTTACCTTCCAAAAGATATTTTGTTCTATTTTAAGGTGTAGAAGAATACACTGCTAATAAATAATAAAAGTTTTATTCAATTTACATATTGATTGGTTTTTATCATTTGGATTTTTGAGTTACCAATGAACTGAAATCTCTTTGAAGTTCGATTTGATTCAATGTGTGATTTGCCTTTTGAACTTCTCCAGACCACCTGAAAAAAAAAGTTTCTGAATTTTATTTTTATTTTTATTTATTCTCCAGGTTGTTGCCAGTGAGCTCTAAAAAAACTTTAGTGAATTTCACAAGTCAGATAATATCACATTCTTGTTGACTTTCTCCGGATTAAAATTTTCCTTTCTGTTGATAAGACACTGATTGTGGTTTGTGTTTCGGTCATCTACGGCTAGTGTACAATACACTGATCATCAGTTCCACTTGAGAAAGAATTTTCTTTAAGGAGAAATTATAGAAATAAATCACATGGAACAAACCTCGCCCCTCTTGGATGTACATCCTGAAGAACCAATTTGGAAGGAAGAAACTACGTTATTTATAGGAGACATTTTTATTGCATTAAACTGTTTTCTTTGGGCTGTAATGTTTCTGGGGTTTTCCTCTTCTCTCTTTGTCTATTTTAATTCTTTTCAAACCCAGGTGACATTATGGTTCGGAAGGTACTGGAGCAGGAAATCTGCTGAATTAGATGCCCTCCGTGCATAGTACAGTTAGTTCTGTAAAGGTGGCTAAAGGCTGCATTTTGGGGGCTGGGAGATAGCTCAGCTGTCCTGAGTGCATATTTTGGCAGGAGGCCTGGGTTCAAGCTAGCTGTAGCTCAAAAAACAAATAGTACCACATCTTAGAGAAGGCCATATCTTTTCTTTAAAAATTAAAAACAATTTTTTAAAATTGTACTTTAGGGGGCTAGAGCGATAGTACGGTGGTAGTGTGTTTGCCTTGCATGCGGCTGACCCAGGTTCGATTCCCAGCATCCCATATGATCCCCCGAGCACCGCCAGGAGTAATTCCTGAGTGCAGAGCCAGGATGGGTGTGACACAAAAAAGCGAAAAATAAATAAAATTGTGCTTTAGGTAAGATGTTACTGTTAATGCTTTTGGTATTTCTGTACAAAGTTACTACACTTCCCCCTCTCCACCCCCCCCGCCCACCCCCCCAGCAGAGTGTCCCAGATATCCACCACTGCCCTTATGTCATGGCTAGTCCTCTTTCTCCTTCTTCCTACTCCTTGGTGCTCCTCACTGCTTGTAATCCGTTTTGTAATCCAAGGCCAAAAGGTTTGTTGTCATCATTCCATACTATCTATTCCAAAAATGAGTGGAATTATCCAGTATTGGCCAGAAAGTGATTTCTTATGAAGCCATGAATTTGTCTAGATAAGGAAAAAAATTTTGTTTCCTATTTATTTTATGTTTATGTTTATAGTTTATAAAAAAATGTAGTAAAATAATCAACGAGTTTCAGGACCAGAGAAATAGTTCAGGGGTTAAGATGCTTGCCTTCTGCATTCTGGTTCAATCCCAACTCAGCATCATTCCCTGATCACCTCTGGGAGCAATCCCCACAAATACAGAGCCAGAATAGCCCCAAAATACCAACAGAGAATCCCCCCTTCTCGGCCAGTACCTGCCCCAAACATAGCCAGAGTAACCTTCAAGCACAGTTGAGTATGGTGTGTCCCAATGCCTCCCTCCCTTTCCCAATCAACTAGTTATGACAAATTTCTCAACAGTCGTTAAGTTTACATGGATCATTACCTTTAAATGTCAAGTGATTTATAACTTCTAAAACATCTGGAGATGCTATTCACTCTTTGTATTCTTTATTTGAATACAATGTAATTCAAACAGCAGGCTCATGAGTTTTTCAAATATTAGCTTTCCGAATGTATTTTCAAAATCATTCTCCCGGATATACTTTCTTGATAGTGTGCAATACTATGAATATGCTCAAAATTTTCACTTAAGCCAATTGTATACAGGCTAAACAGATCCTCTGTCTTGTTTCATGTCACATGAGAAGTATTTGATCTTTCCCCCAAGGCAGACTTAATGATGTCTGCAAATTCATACAGTCTGTTTGAGACTCAGCACAAGATTTTGGTCACTGCTTATCAGATGATTTAGAGATTTCCAATTAACAGAAAAGTGATACAATTTATATCATAAGATAAAACTTTATTTAGCATACAGGTAACACCCATGGCTTATAAAGGAAAGTAGAAAATACTTGTATTAAGTTATTTTGAGCTGAATTGAAATGTTAATATATTCCCACCCAGTTCCTTCTCTATGGATTGAATTATGTTAATCATATCAAGGAGAAGAAAAATAGTTTTTTTTTCTAGAGAGAATTTCAAATTTTGAGCAAGTTAGAAACATCCCCAAAGACCACTTTAAATGTAAAATACTGTTATTTGGAATTTGTTTTAAATGGAAAAGTGACCTTTTCGCTCACACATCTTTCAACTTGCATACTACCAAAAAGAGACAAATCATATCATTTGTTATTTCTTCTTTTTTTATCAAGTAAGTAAAAAAGGCATTTTTGAGAAGTTGAACTAAAAAGTGAAAACAGTCATTGTAGAGAGAATTTCAGCTGCACGTGTTTTTATGATGTCAGGCAGCTTCTAAGAATGTCCCATGAATGGGAGAGGAGAGCATTTATACACCCAAGTGTTTAGAGAGCATGTCAGAAGTTAAAGCTGAGATGAAGAGTCCTCTTAATGTCGTAGATAGCCATCATCTTGTCCTAGACTGGGAAGATGGACACTAGATATAGTTCAGTCTAGTACTCCTCAGAGAGATTTATTTACTCAAAAATTTAAAAATAATATAATGCATTCTTGTGAATATATGGTATATAAAGGCTGTATGCTATATAAAGTAGAGCTCGAAGTCTTATGGACCAATGAAAACTTTGTGCTTTTTGATTAATTTGACAAGAGTAGTCTTGTGTTCTTAGAAAAAAAAATTATAATATTTTATAGAAATATTTTATTGCTGCAATAAATAGAAATAGGAGGAAACTTTTGGAGGTGGTTGAATGTTTTATGGCCTGGAGTGCAGTGGTAATTACAAAGGTATACTTATCAACCTCCAAATTAAAAAAAATCAAATATTAAATTTATAGTGTTTTGTGTCAATCATTGCTCAATAAGGTAGTTGATTTTTTAAAAAAGATATGATATACGTATGATTGTCATATGTATGATTGTCAATCTTGATATTCAGAATCTCCAAAATGTTTATGCCAGATCCATAGAACAGAGTTCAGGGGGAAAGTTGAACCAGAGACCAGAAGAGTCTGATAGTACCTAAATATTTGTCTCTGATTTGTTTTTTGACTATAAACTGGTCTTTAAATAGAAACTATAAAGTATAAGTAGGCCTTTAAAAAATGAGACATAATATAAAATGAAAGACACAAGGGTCTCAGAGACTTGAGATGAAAAGATTAAATGTTAAATACACTTTATTTTAATGTAGATAGAAGTCACAATTGATACAGTTCTGGAGTTGAAAATGATTAGATAACAAAGCTCCAATATTAAAATCAGTAAGTACAAAAAATCATTTTTCAATGAAAAATTGTTAAAGCTGTTAATTGTTAACAGGGTTGTTCAGTCCTTGACTAAGAATTAGTAAGCTGTTTGTTGCTAGTTGAATCTTCTGTGTTACTGTTTCCAAATACATATTTTAAAATAAAAAGAACTTAGGAGGAGATGGGACTGTTTTCTAACATCTCAATTTCTTGAAATAGACTTACATTTGAAGAGAGGGACTGTCCCAAGAGACATAGTTCAGGCAGAGTTTTGCATTCCAGAAAGAGGTAAGCAGTGGGCTTTCATGAAGCTTGTGATGTAGAATAAGAGCACAGATTGACTTTCCTAATTTGAGGGAATGCACAGCATTTCATTCTTTCCTTCTTGGCTAACTTTTTGTTTTGTTTTGTTTTAGGGTCACTTAGTGGTGCTTAGGGCTTCCTCCTGGCTCTGTACTCAGGACTCACTCTGGTGGCCTCAGGGGAACACATGGGGTGCTGGGGATTGAACCTGGGTCTACCTCATGCAAGACAAGCAACTTGTCCACTGGACTATTACTCTGGCCCCTTGGTTAACATTTTTTTATTAATATCTTTCACAAGCTTAGAAGCCAATCAGACTTTCTGCTGCTTGAAGCCTGGCTGTTGGCTTGCTTTGCTATTTGATCACTTGCCCTCAATGAGTGAACAAGGAAGAAATGGCCAGGGGCCACTTCAGAAGCAGCACTGCTGGTTGCCAGACAGATAGTACAGCGGGTAACACACTTTTCTTTCACTCTGTAGACCAGGTTCAATCTCTAGTACCATATATGGTCCCCCAGCAAAGCCAGGAGTGATCCCTGAGTACAGAACTAGGAGTAAGTTCTGAGCACTGCCACGGTGTTTCCCTTTCCCTTCATGCCCCATCTCCCACCAATAAAAAAAATCCATAAAACATGTGCAAAAGAGACTGGTGGCAGAAGGCCCAGTGCTCCTGCGCTGTGTACAGATTAGCAGCGGGGGTCCCTCTTTGATTCCATGTAGGATTTCCTGAGGCACGTTGCCCTTCCGACAGCTGTGCAGGCATGACAAGAAGGACTATTGAACGAGACTTTGCTAATGGAACCAAGCAATGAATTGAGACTGGAATACATGGAGCTATTTAGCTGTCAAATTTGTTAGGCAAATTAGCCTCAATTAAAGATTCCTGTTTGTGACAGGTAGTTCATTTATAAAGGTAAGCCCAAAGAGGAAAAGTTCACCCCTTCCGGTCTAAAGTCGAGGTGACTCAGTTGAATAAGTCAGGAACCTGTTATCAGCTAGTCTGGAGTGAGCGAGTGTGATCCATCAGTGAATTTCAGATAACTAAGCACCTAAGTTTCATTACTGGGGACTGGTCATGTGAGTACCCTCTTGCCTAAACAACTGAACTTCTATTCATGGGTTCTATACCAACTTTACGGTTTGGATGGCCCAGGCTGGGTTTCTCAGTAGCGGACCATGAGGAGCTCTTTGGGCTCCGATTGAGAAATGAACCCATTCCTACACTGATCACAAGTAGCAAACAAGCTGGAAGGAGACAGAGGTCTAAAAAACGTTTGAGAAATGCTGGCCAGTGTTGTGAACCAGTTATTATTAGGTGGTTGACCCCAAGTCTCTATTTTCAGCAGACTTCTGGGAAGAGGAGACGAGATTTAGGAGACAAGTGCTCTATCCTTTAGGGTTCCAGTGTTTCATATGGCCGGAGTTCTCATTTCCATTTTGTTTTGAAATGGGGAAATTTGGGTCTATAACACACTACACGACCCAAGTACTTAACTATGAAGCATACAATGCCTGAGTCTTGTTCCACCACACCAGCACCTCTGGATGATCCTATTAAGAAAGAAGAAAAAAGATCACATCTGACCCTTCCTGAATACCCAACTAATCATAGTATATCTGGTACCCAGGCCCCCCACAACCTCTAATATTTCCACCCCTTTCAGAACAAACTAGAAAAAAAATTCCTGAATTATCTTTGCCCTTTGGTCTAAAAATTTTGCTCTTACCCTCTGTTATTTGTGAAAGAAAAATGTGACAATGCAAGCTTTAAAACATTGTAATTAATAAAATGTATCAAAAATATTAAATCAGAAAATCAATTGCAATAAAAATGAAGGGAACACAAACTCTTTAATGATGCGTCTTGGGCCTGAGAGATAGTGCACAGGGGTTAAGGCATTTGCCTTGCATGCAGTAGACCCTTGGTTCAATTCCCAGCAACACATATGGTCCCCTGAGGACCATAGGAATGAACTTTGAGCACAGAGCCAGGATTAAGCCCTGAGCTCTGCTGGGTTTGGCCCCCAAATAAAAAGTAAATACATAATAAAAGATGTATCTGAACAATAAAAAAAAATGGTAAAAATTATCTATGTTGATAACAGTCTAAAAGGCAAAGATAAAATAGCACTCAGTAATCGCAGATTTAAAAGGATGGTCTAGAAAATTTTAAAAATTAATAAAGCAAACAAGCGGGCCCAGTAACGTCTCCATTGGAGACTTTGTTGTTACTGTGTCTGGCATATCGAATACTCTTGGTAGCTTGCCGAACTCGGGTTGGCCATGTTGGCCGCGTGCAAGGCAAATGCCCTACCCGCTGTGCTATCGCTCCAGCCGCACAGTGGGTAGGGCGTTCGCCTTACAAGCGGCCAACATGGCTGACCCGAGTTCGATTCCTCCGCCCCTGTCGGAGAGCCCGGCAAGCTACCGAGAGTATTCGATATGCCAGACACAGTAACAACAAAGTCTCCAATGGAGACGTTACTGGGCCCGTTCGAGCAAATCGACGATCAACGGGAGGGCCTTTACCTTTACCCTTAAAGCAAACAAAATGTATTGGTATTTTTTAAAAAAAGATGAAACAGGGATTCACACATTGGATGTGAGGGAATGAAATTTAATTCCTGAAATTAAAAAATTATTTTAATGCAATGTTGAAAAGCTTAGTTGGTCAAAAGGCAAAAAGTTCAACTTTGAGGTTTCCATGGCAACCTGCCCATGTACTTTTCTGACGAGCAATAGTAAAAATCTGCCTTTTTATGCCCACAACAATGAGCAACACCTAATAGGCAAGCAATTTAAAAAATTTTTAACAGTCTTCATAATAACCTGGGCTATTCAAATTATTCTGTTCTCTTGGTTTTAATGGCCTGAAACCCTGTGCTTTAATATCTTGACTACATTATAATTAAATTTAAAAAAATAAAATATTTTATTCAAATCATGTGTTATGGTTTTTAATCAGCAGATTTAATTTTTTTAAATAAAATATGATTCATGTAAAAAAATAAGATATAGAGGGTGAAAAGACTAAACTTGAAACCTTAAGGCCAAAAGTAATTGTAATGACAGATTATACTTGTAGAATTTTTTTCTTAAAGCATGTTCTGTACTTAAATAATTACTCTATTTGAATACCTGAAATATTACACATCTTCTTGATCCTGTAAAAATATGCTCAGCATTTCAGATGGTGTGCTGAATAAAAATAGGCCATGTCCCTTGTTCTGAGTTATATTTTAAGATTTCTTCTTGTCTATTTTTATGTACCACATGAACCTGGTCCTTAAAATGACCAGTTTAATTCCACCTTTTCCAAGAGTGTTTTTCTGATTTGGTCAATGTCATTGTTTTCTTTTCACTGGAATGTGATATTCTTAATTAAGTCTGAGTGTCTTTTGACCCTATTTCCAGATTCATAATAGCCATAGCTTGGTCCTCTTTTTCATTTTTGCTTTTTGGGTCACACCCAGTGATGCACAGGGGTTACTCCTGGCTCTGCAATCAGGAATTACTCCTGGCGGTGCTCGGGTGACCATATGGGATGCTGGGAATCGAAACTGGGTTGGCTACATGCAAGGCAAACACCAGACCCACTGTGCTACTGCTCCAACCCCTTGGTCCTCTTTATTTCACTTTACTTTGAATTTTTCATTTCTCTGTGTGTGTGTGTGTGTGTGTGTGTCTGTTTGTCTGTCTCTGTCTCTCTCTCTCTGCTGTCACACACAATGCTTCACAGGATTTATTTTTGGCCTTGTGCTCAGGAGTGACTCCCTGGCAGTGTTTCAAGGACCAAATATGGTGTCAGGGACTGAACCATGGGTTGGCTGCATGCAAGGCTTGTGCCTTACTGCCTAAAGTATATTTCTGTCCCTCTTTACTTTTCCCTTTGAGTTTTCATATTTCAGTGGTTCCAAATGAAGTGCCACAGAGATAACTTCATCTGGGGTAGACACTTTACCATTAACTCTAGAAACAGGTGTGGTGTCTAGCTCAGGGTAATGTCCTGCTGAAGAGGAATTGACAAAAAAGGATTTAGGAGACTGTCACCTCTGGCATCTTGCTGTTCTAGAAAGAATTGAAATAATATGAAAGGAACTCTATTGCCCCACCATTGGTGGTTTGATATTTCATTCATCTATTCAGCAAATTAGTGTGAGGCTACCAAGGGGAGAAAAATACCATGTTAAAAACTCCCTCAAAAGGGCTGGAGCTAGCTTAGAGGCCAGCCACACATGCTAGGGGAAAAGGGAGCTCAGATAGAGAAGGGAGCACCAAATAAAGGGTGTTGGGAGGATCCTCCCAGGATGGGAGAAGTATGCTGAAAGTAGACTATAGACCAAGCTTGATTGCCACTCAATGCCTCTTTTGCAAACCACAACACCCAAAAGGAGTGAGAGAGAACAACAGGGAATGCCCTGCCACAGAGGCAGGGTGGGATGGGGAGGACTGGGGGTGGAAGGGATACTGGGATCCATAGTGGTGAGAAATGGGCACTGGTGGAGGAATGGGTATTTGATCATTGTATAATTGAAACCCAAGCACAAAAATTTGTAAGTCTACAACTATACCTCATGGTGTCTCCCTAATAAAAACTTAAAAATTAAAAAAAAAAGGGGGCTGGAGCAAAAGTGCAAGTAGGGTGCTTGCCTTGCATCCAGCCAACAAAGGGTCAATCCCTAGCATCCCATATGTTGCCTGAGCAAAAGTGATTCCTGAGTCAGGAGTTCCAGAGTATCACCAGATGTGATCCAAAATAAAACAAAACAACTGCTTAAGTTCATGGTCTTCTGAGGAACACAAATACCTAAACATATCGCCTGTCTGATGGCATAATTTTCCCAGGAAATTCTTGTGCATATTTTCAAAACTTTAATGTGGCCTTTAATGTCCTCTGAAGAGGACACAAAACAGTAGCTTCAAGTGGTAACTTCTGTTGCTTGGAGACATTGTCTGACTTATTCTTTATCTCAAGTCCACATCCTTGGGGCTTGAGATCAAGAATCAATCAAGTCCATCAAGTCTCTATCATGCTTAGTTTACTTCTGGCCATACTAACATATATATATATATATATGTATATATATATATATATGTATATATATATATTGTGTTAGATTTTTACTCACAAAAGAACAGAGTGCTTTCCTTTAAAATAAAGGGGATAAAGGATTTCTGAATGACAGGTGCTCAACTTCCAAAAATGGGTGCCAAGATTGGGTTTGCTGCCATAACTAAGTCCATCCTACTTGTTTAGCAAAACAAAAATGCTAGAAAACAGTGTAGAAGATAGTAGTTTAGAAACAATGTGCAAAGGCTGGCACCAATATTGCCATGCCTAACATCAGAACGAAGAATTGTCTTGGTTGAGTATGATTCTGAATATCTGCCCAGACTTTCCGGCCGTGTATGCAGACATTAGGAAGAACCAAACAGTGCCTAGGGGGTGCTGAGAATACAGACTTAGCAGCTAGACCATAACTCAACAGGAGGGGGGTAAAGAAGGCTCGATTTTTCTCTGAGAGTTGAAGAAAATGTCTTAGGTGTGATCAGAATCTGAGCCATGTACCTCCCTCCTTGAATTTCATAAGAGAAAGTCTTCTACACTTTTTTGGCAGTTACCTTCACTAAGGCTCAGAGCACTGTGGCCGACTACCAGATTGGATTACGGATTTATAAAATAAATCTACCAAGAGCATGACTTTTAGAAACTGACTACCATTTTTCTTCCAAGAGGAGCCGACACCCTATATCTGATTTGAGGGAAACATATATATTAGAGTTTCTAACCACTAATGATGGTCTTGGTGAGATTGAAGGAAAATATTTTTTTTTATTTTTTTTTATTAGTGAAACACCATGAGGTACAGTTGTAGATTTACAATTTTTTGTGCTTGGGTTTGATTATACAATGATCAGATACCCATCCCTCCACCAATGCCCATTTTCCACCACCATGGATAATATCCCCCCCACCCCCATCCCCCCAACCCCCCCTGCCTCTGTGGCAGGGCAATCCCCTGTGTTCTCTCTCTCCTTTTGGGTGTTGTGGTCTGCAAAAGAGGCATTGAGTGGCAAACATGTTCAGTCCATAGTCTACTTTCGACATGCATCTCCCCTCCTGGGAGGATCCTCCAAACATCCTTTATTTGGTGCTCCCTTCTCTATCTGAATAGCCCTTTCCTCTAGGATACCCGGGTGGCCTCTAAGTTATGGAGTAATCCTCCTGGTGCTGATCTCAGCTATTCTTGGGTATTAATCTCATATTTTGTTACTTTATATCCCCCAGATGAATGCAATCTTTCTATGTCTATCCCTCTCTTTCTGACTCATTTCGCTTAGCATGATACTTTCCATGTTGTACCACTTGTATGTAAATTTCATGACTTCATCTTTGATAGAAGGAAAATATTACCTGTTTTTTTTTATTTTCCAAATCAATAGAATTTAGATTTTTTAACTACATGAGCAATTTCTTAGAATTTTCTTTTTTCATTGGTGATCTTGTCAATCCTATTACATTTAATTAAGGGTGATAAGTGATAATTATTATGGCCAAATACTAAATTATTGTGGCCAAGTAATAAAAGTGTATGATTGTCACTTCCAAACACACACAAATTATTTGCAAGAAACTCATACACAGATTTTTACTATATTAGGTAATTTGATCTCATCACTTTAATTGCCTAAAATAATTTCTAAATGCTTCAAAACAAAATCTTCTCTGTCCAGTTCCTACGACTATGAGAAATATTTTTAAGGCTGATTTAAAAAAAAATATATTAAACTCTTTACTGGAAAAAAGTCACTTCTGGACAGAGACCAAACCAATGCAATTTTAGTTCAAATTGGTTTTCCTGGAAAAGTTGAAAATGTAGTTACGAAGAGAAAGGCCTTGGCAACTTTACAAATCAACACTCAAAATGAACAAGATTAGTCTTCTTAGCCTTCACTTCAGTGATTCTCAAATACTACCCTGGGTAACTTCCCAAGTACTGCGTGGGAAGTCATTAAAGACAAATTCTTGGGCCAACTGTAGCTGACCCAACCCAGGTGGATTGGTTGAGGAGATATGAAGATCACAGTGGCAAAAACTCTGAAAAGACAAATGGGACACTATCTAGATTCATCAGTCTAGAATGAGGAATGGAGTTAGCATGAAATCTGTTCTTCTGGGATGTTGATAGATTGTGGTTCTTGCCCAGTCTGCTTCAGTGGGAGAGTGGAAGAATCTGCAGGAGACTGCAGGGCAGCCTGGTCCAGAAACCTCACCACCTGTGGGTCTTGGTGAGCCAGTCACCGTTTGAGGATTTCCACGTTCTTTCCTGTAAGAGGTGAGGATTAGATGATAGAGGAGGCTCCTAACCATGGTGAGATTACAGATTTCTTTGAGAAGCTAATTTGATGCTTTTACATTTTCTTCAGAAAAAGAAGCACAAATTCACTGATATTTCTTTGCACTTTAATTAGGAGAGGGTCACAGCCGCCTCCCTCCCCCCCCCCCCCCCCAACCCAATATGCTTACAGGGAATTCTGGTGACAGTTTGGAGAAGTGGCTTATCTAAATCTTTCAGCGTTAAGCATTATCTAATTTTTTCATTAAAATTTTCAATTTGAGGCACTGTGATTGATAACACTGCTCATGACAGGACTTCATGCAGAAGCTGTCTCTCCCCCTCTCCTCAACTGTGACCCAATTTAGGGGGTTATTCTACTGAGGGAAATGTTCCTTCACCTTCCATTCCCAGTCCACTCCCGATTACCGTTTTCACTGTTACACGTGACATGGTTATATACTGGCCACTTTGTGAAGCTATTTGCATAAATGTATCCATAACTTTAACTCAGAGGAAGATGTTGTTATCCTCATTTTATAAACGAGAAAGCTGAACGTGAAATTACTTG
The DNA here is from genome assembly GCF_029834395.1 of Sorex fumeus. NCBI lineage: Eukaryota > Metazoa > Chordata > Mammalia > Eulipotyphla > Soricidae > Sorex > Sorex fumeus. The sequence goes on from NW_026606188.1 coordinate 31,811,867, forward strand.
CCTGAGACCAGAGACTGGTATCAAGTCAGGCCTGGATTTAACCCTGAGCTGGTAACGCCTCTGCAGGCCTTCCCAGTCCTGGCAACACTGACTGACCTCTGGGCAGGATGATTATTGCTGTGGGAGTCTGGCCTGTGCCCTGTAAGATGTTTGGCAGCTTCCCTAGTCTAACAATTACAAGACACTAATACTTGCCTGACCCAAGTCATGACCACACAAATGTCTCTAGACTTTGCCCAATGGACCATGGAAGAAATGAAGCAAAACAGCTCCTCATTGAGAATCATGGTCTGTCCCAGGACGGCTCCTCTGAGGAGTGGCCCTCGGGGTGGGCAGTGGTGTGCTATGTTTGCCACTCTGGCTGGGGCAGGAAGAAAAATTGGGAACAGTCATTGCAAGATCTCAATACCCTTAAGGAAAGGACCACAGGGTGAAACAAAAGGAAGGTCATTTTCAGTTTCACGATTCTCCAAATGCATAGTCCTAAAATGGTTGAGTTTTCTTATAATCATAAATATTTACAGGTTGTTCAATCACTCCGAAAATTGTCTCTGAGACAACAAACTTCCTTAGAGACAGATTTTCTACAGTCCAGATTTGTCTATGGCAGCCTGATTGTCAGTTTTCTTATCTCCAATGGACCAAAATCAGAGGAAATTCAGCTGGGATTTGCAAAGAGCATTTAGCCAGTCAGTCTCCATGTTGTGCTTAATGAGGCTGCTCTGTGGCTTTGTGAAGGACAGATTGGGAAGGCAAGAGGAAGTGGGTAATGTTTCACAGTCAACACTTAACCTTTGGTTCCCCAAGTATGTGAGGCATTTGCTATCTTACAAAATTGGTCCAGGAAAGTCCATATTGGATTCTGTCAGTGATGGGAGTAGGTTGGATCACGGGGGCCTATTATCAGAAAAAGCTTTATCTAAAAATAACTTGGTAGCATAGAGCATGAGCATGCAATAACATTTTGAAGCTCTTGGGGTCTTTTAAAAAAAATTAGCACTGAAGAAGGTTTGCTGCATAAGCCTGATGTTTGCTCCATATCCTGAGAAAATCATGGAAATTAAATCTTGATTTCATGCAGCTAAGCAGCCCAAGGGATCTATTTAGTGAACAAATATTTAAGTATTTACCCTGGATCAGACACTAATTCCAAAGAAAAGCATTTTTTTTCTGCACTGGTTGATAGTTAGGCGAAGGATGAAGCAATGATATGAGTGAGTCAGGTACTTTGGGGGTCACTGTTTAGATCGAGAAACTTTGCACAAGGTTAAATCTGAGCTTAGAGCTAGAAGAGGAGTAAGAATTAGCTGGACAGGGATTATGGTGCCGCCAGCAGGTCAGTCTGTACCTGTGAGGTGAGTGCATCAGCAGCCTGATGGCGCCTTCAGACTTCCAGATACCTCAAAATTGCTGCTCTGCCTTTGGTCAGACCCCAAAAACTTGCGACAAAGTTTACCAAGAAAGTAAAGTGGCCAAAAGTTAGGTATGTGGGAGACACACCCACAAACCACCTCTGGCTCAGCTATATAACTGGAGGCATGGCCTCTCTGGTTCCTGATTGAACTGCTTAATGACCATGATCCCAGAGACTCAGAAACAAATCTCAGAACCCAAAGGCTTTTGGCAGAAATGCTTCCAGTCCCTGCAGTAGGTTACCGGTGCTGGGCCACCCCAGGTGGGAAAAGGTTTCGTGCCTTGGCCTGTTCCCCCCGGTGGTCCAGTGGCCACCATCCTTCAGAGGCCACTGGACAGTCAGGTTTGGGCCTCTAGTAACGAGACATGCAGGGCCTCACATGATGGGGGTGGAGCCGGTCCTGTCCTCCCCACCCCGAGACCCCAAGTCATCGTCCACGAACGAACTCTCTGGCTCCTGATCAAGCTGCTTAATGGCCATGATCCCAGAGACTCAGAAACAAATCTTGAAACCCAGTGGCTTTTGGCAGAAATGCGTCCGGACCCCTCTATACGTTACTGTCACCGGGCCACTAGAGGGAGGAAAGAGTGTTGTCAGTCCACCTGCTCCCCCTTGGCAGCTCGGTGGCCGTCATCCTCCAGAGGCCATTGGACAGTCAGGCTTGGGTCCGCAGTGACAAAACTTGTTGGACCTCATGGGATGGGGGAGGGGGGAGTTGGGTCTGTCCTCCCCACCCCAACGAGACCCCACGTCATCGCCCACGAAGGCCTCTCTGACTCCTGATTAAGCTGCTTAACGGCCTTGATCCCAGAGACTCAGAAACAAATCTCGAAATCCAGCGGCTTTTGGCAGAAATGCGTCCTGATCCCGCAGTAGGTTACAGTCTCTGGGCCACCTCAAGGGGGGAAAGGGTGCTATTTCTCTGCCTGCTTCCCCCTGGCTGCTTGGTGGCCATCATCCTCCAGAGGCCATTGGACAGTCAGATCTGGGCCTGCAGTGATGACACCCGTTGCGCCTCACAGGATGGGGGTGGTGCTGGTCCTGGTCTCCCCGTCCCAACGAGACCCCAAGTCATTGCCCACGAATGGCCTCTCTGGCTCCTGATCAAGCTGCTCAACGGCCATGATCCCAGAGACTCAGGAGCAAATCTCGAAACCCAGTGGCTTTTAGCAGAAATCCCTCCAGATTTAAGTGTTAAAATTTCAGAATTTCAAAATCACATGGCCCTACTGCAGCCACGCAACATCATATGTTATTCATAACCAGCAATAGAACACAAATTGTCTACTGTTGCCTTTTCAGCAGATCTGAGTGTTGGGGTAAAATCTCAAATAATAATGGGTCTGGTGTCAAAATATTGAATGTAATCAAAGTAGAAGGAGAGTAATGTGGAAATCATCTGCCCCACAGGTAGGGGGAGGGTATGGGATGGGGTATACTGGGGTTTTTGGTGGTGGATAATGGGCACTGGTGAAGGTATGGGTGTTTCATTGTATGACCGAGACTTGGACCTGAAAGCTTTGTAACTGCTCTCATAGTAATTCGATAAATAAAATTATAAAAAATTAAAAAAAAGAATTAGCTGGACAGAAATGTGGGGAACTAGTGGAGGGGCAGAGAAGCAGCTAAGGGAGCAGCTCCCTGAAATAATAATGAAGCTTCACTTGATCACTGGATCACTTGACTTCCCATTAATCGTCGATTTGCACGAGTGGGAGTCAGTAACGTCTCCGTTTGTCCCTGCCGCGTGCTAGCATAGCCCAATGGTGTCTGTTCGTTCTAGGAACACGAAGAGCCTCAAACTGATCGTTCATGATCTTGATGAAGAAGTCTGACCATCTGGTAGGTGGGCGGCCACGCGGTCTTTTGACATCCCATGGAATCCAGTCGATAACTGCTCTAGTCCAGCAGTCGTCTCTAAATCTCATTACATGACCAGCCCATCTGATTTTTGATGCCTTGGCAAATGAGACAGTGTCCCTGATTCTTGATCGTCGATGGAGGTCAGAACTCTGGATTCTTTCTCTCGTTTGAGTGAAACGTGATATTCCAAGCATAGCTCTTTCAATTCCTCTTTGGGAGACCCGAATAGTGTTCTCATCCTGTTTGCATAGGGTCCAGGTCTCTGAGGCATATGCTAATGCAGGAAGAACAGTGGAATCAAACAGATGTGCCCGGAGCCGGAGGTTCTTTGTCCTCTTAGCTATTTCTTCGATGCTCTTGAAGACGTTCCAAGCCTCTTTTTTCCTCCTGCACAGCTCGGGTGCCAGGTCATTTGTCATGTTGACTTCTCGACCTAGGTACACATAACTGTTGCATTTGGAGATGGTCGTTCCGCTGAGAGCGAATGGAGCATCAGGAATGAGGCTGTTTCTCATAAACATTGTCTTCGTAAAATTCAGCTGTTGTCCGGACTTTCCACACTCATGGTCGAAGTCGGCCAGCATTTGTGCCGCTTGGCTGATGTTTGGTGTTATTAAAACAATGTCATCAGCAAAGCGGAGGTGGTGTAGTTGCTGACCATCTATCTTCACTCCCATTCCTTCCCATTCCTGTCGTCGCATGATGCTCTCGAGGTTGGCACTAAAGAGTTTTGGTGAAATGATATCACCCTGCCGAACCCCTCTCTTGACATTGATGATTACTACTTTGTAGAATGGTGAGATCCTGGTAGTGAATCCATAATACAGCTCACAGAGGATCCTGATGTATTGAGTTTGAATGCCCTGATTGGCTAGGGCTTCAATGACCACTTCCGTCTCAACAGAATCAAAGGCCTTCTTTAAATCAATGAACGTTAGACAGAGCGGCATCTTGTACTCCCGAGAAACCTCAATGAGCTTGGTTATTGTGTGGATATGGTCAATGGTGCTGAATCCTTTGCGGAACCTGGCTTGCTCGCATGGTTGTCCTTCATCTAGTGTTCTGCCAATCCTATTCAGGATGACTCGAGTGAACAACTTGTAGATGACAGACAATCGGCAGATCAGGCGATAGTTGTTAGACTATAGTTGATAGACTATAGTTGATAGTTGATAGACTGTTCTCCCTTCCGAAATCCGACACGTCATTTCATCAGTAAAGAAACAAATAGCACCCGGCCCAGACAAGGTCAGACCTGAACACCTGAAGAACCTGCCGTCAGTACTCATCAATCCGCTGGCTCGGCTCTTCACATGCAACCTGTCTGAATGCAAGGTTCCGTCCCAATGGAAAACCAGCAGGACTGTACTACTGTTCAAGAAGGGAGACATCCATGACATTGGCAATTATCGCCCGATCTGCCTATTGTCTGTCATCTACAATGAAGCTTCATCTTTTGTATATCAGAGTCAGTACTTTTTTTCAGATATGGAATATTTTCCAATGAAACTTGAAAAATTAGTATGTTTAAGGCACTGTGTTCCTAGGGCCCCAGTAACAACAAGTAGCTGGGTTTAAATTATTAGTTATTATTATTATTATTATTATTGCTTTTTTGGGTAACACCCAGCAATGCATAAGGGTTATTCCTGGCTCATGCACTCAGGAATTAATCGTAGTGGTGCTCGGGGGACCATTGGATGCTAGGAATCGAACCTGTGTCAGCTGTGTGCAAGGTAAATGCTCCAGCACCATGTTTTATTAATTTCTTTTTATTAAACCACTGTGAGATACACAATTACAAGGTTGTTCATGATTGGGTTTCAATCATACAATGTTTCAACATTTGTGCCTTCTTATGTTTCCTACCACCCATATTTCCAGTTTCCCTCCTTCTACCCTTCCACCCCCAGTTTGCCTCTATAGCAGCCCCTTTTCTTCTCTCTCTCTCTCTCTCTCTCTCTCCTTTTGGACATCATGGTTTGTAGTACAGGTACTGAAAGGTTATCATGTGTATACCTTTATCTACTTTCAGCACTCAGTTCTTATCCAGAATGATCATTTCCATTGTGATCATTATTATAGTGGTCCCTTCTCTATGCTAACTGCCCTCACCCCCCCCCCCCCCCCCACACACACACACACCCTACTTGTGTTAAGTTTCCAGCCATGGGCCAGTCCTCCTAGCCTTCGTTTCTACTGTCCTTGGGTATTAGTCTCATACTATGCTTTTTATATTCCACAAATGAGTGCAATCATTCAATGTATGTCCCTCTCCCTCTGATTCATTTTGCTCAGCATGATACTCTCCATGGCCATCCATTTGTAAGCAAATTTCATGACTTCATTTTTCTGGGTGGCTACACAGAATTCATTGTGTAGATGTACCATAGTTTCTTTACCCAGTCTTCTGTTCTTAGGCTCTCGGGTTGTTTCCACATTCTGGCTATTGTGAATAGTCCTGAATGTGCGTGCTTAAATCTGCATCATTACTGTGCCCCCAGGTTTAATTCTGCATCATTACTGTGTGCAGTGCCGAACACACTGCCCAGTGTCCATTCTTCCTCCTGCTCTTTCTGAGCTTTAGCAGGGCTGTGAGTGCCCAGCAAGGGAAGTTCTAGCTCCTTCAGTGGCAAGGAACAGTCACATGACTACAGTTTTCACTGTTTGGCGTATGCGCAGAAGTGAGTGGTAGAGATTTTAGGACTCATCCTTTGAAAGGAAGCTCTCTGGCCTCTCCTTCTTCTCCCCATCTCTGCCAGCTAAAGGCAGGTGTGACAATGGGAAATGGCCAATCATGGAGTCAAGGACAGGACAAATGCCCTCTAACTTTGATATGCATTTCATTCAGGAGAACTCTTTAAGGCCCAGATCACTAAGTCCCTGTGCAGAAATTCTGGTTCAGAAGGTCTGAACATCTCTAGCAACTTTCCATGCGATGTTAATCGTGTGGTTAGGAACATTCTTCAAAACAACTACTTCTGGGATGGTAGAAGTACCATCTGGGCAGAAAGAAGGAATCTGGATTTCTGAATTACCTTGTGAAATAAATCTCTCATCTGGACTGCTCATTCACTTTAGAGAGAGAAAAAAATATTTTTTGGTTCCTGAACAAAATTGATAGCAACTAAAGAAACCAGATCAAATCCAAGCTAAAGATCCCATTTATCTGCAGTATATAATAGAGACAAAACAAGGGCAGAGACAGAACTAAATAATGGCAAACCTTGGTCTTGGATCACAAAACTCAACCACCAAGCAGTGGAGGGAGGGATAGGGAGGATGAAGAAGCAGACTAGTGTGGCATGGGGACAGTGTGGATGGTAGTTGGGGTATTCAAAGAGAAAGGGACGTTGAAACAGTGAAAAAGAGACCTTCTGCTAGGAAAGGTAGTGAGATATGAAAAGGACGTGCTGTTCAGAGGGAGTTTTTACTAGGATCTGGTGAAATGAGTATTTTGGTAAGACCAAGGGAAAGCCACCAGCAGAGTACAGGGACTGGAGATGCATCAGTAGCAGGTGGTTGATGGACCAAGTACTGCTGGGACTGGAGGAAGAGTTGCCAGTAAAAATTACTTACTGTTTCACATAGGAAACAAACCAAAAAGGATAGTCTTAGAGTTACCGATTCAATAAGGATTACTGAAGATTTTCTACATGTCAGGTTCTGAAAAAAAAAAACCGGGGGGGGGGGGGCAGAATCATATCCCAATTCGGCCTTTGCCAGGTGAGGCAGACTTTTTTGCAAAGGTATGACTAGAAGGTTTTGGGATTGCCCTTCAGGGACTCTGCTCACGGCACGGAGGATGTGGGCTTCATATAGCCCTGCACTGTGAGAGGAAGCTTCCATCTTTACAGCAGGTTTGAACTCTAATAACTAGAGTTCAAACTAGAGTTCAGTTCTCTTGTGCTGTTGATAAACTCAAAAATGAAAGACAATAGCAGCGACAATAGGGAAACGACGATGACATATTTTTTGTAAGATCTTCATAATGTGGCAGCTGAATCTCCAACTTCTGAAGAGGAAATCTCTGGTTCTTCTTTCTAATCCTCCAATTCAATTCAATCCCCAATTCAGTTTAAAGGAATTTAACTCATTGAAGGTGTGTTTAACCCTTGGTGAAAGTTCTTAACAGTCATTTAATTAACACTGTTTTGATTTTGTTTTTGTTTTAGGGGAGAGAGCAAAGTAGAGGAAACTCAGTTACTGATCCATCCTGAAATGTTGGCCTCAAGGACAGACTGGAAAGGGCTCCCAACAAATGACTTGGAAATACATTCATTACGCGGTAGATACAGGAGGTGTATTTCCAGTGTCAGACAGAGGAAGGAGAAATGCTAAATTTTCACAGGGGGATTCATAGCTAGGTATGCCGAAAGGGGTCTTAGAAGTCAGTAGGTGGAAACTTATTTGACAAGATGAAAAAAGTGTATCACAAGACCAGTTAGTAGCTGTTCAGATTATATACCCCAGGGGTTCCCAAAACCACATCTAGCATGGTATTTCCTTTTATTCTAATATCACCACATTCACCATAATCTTGGGTAATGGAAGAATGTCTTTTGCCCCCCCCCCAAAAAAAAAAATCCTTTGAGGAAAAGATAAATGAGTGCTTGCACCAAAGAATATAACAGTCTGCAAACCTTGTTCTAAAACTACCCAGATCAAAAGGAACAACGTGAAGTCATTTTTGTCATTTCTGTTTTGGATTATTTTGGTCTCTCGCACTTCTGACATCGCCTTTTCTCCTTTAGCCTACTGATCATTTCATTTCCACCCTCTCACCATTTCATGATTGGAAAATAAGCAATTCTGTAAAGGAGCTTGGTGATGAATAGAAACGGAATTTGAATTTTAGGATGTTCCATGGATACCTTCTCATGTCCCATTTTACCAAAGAAAATGAATTTCAATAAGAATAATATGGTTTACTTCTGGATTCTGGGAATATATTTGTCCTTCAGAAAAAAGCACTAAAGAGAGGAGAGAGAAATGATGCAGGATGGAAAAGAAGATTGAGAGAAAAAAAAGAGAGAGAAAAGACGGAGGAACTTGTTAATTGCAAGACTCCCAGAGCAAGGTATTTTTCTTTGCTTCACAAGTTAGAAGCTGTTGAATAATTCATGCCAAGCGTGGAAAGGCTGCCTTTTCCCTGGGTGATGTAGAACAGCAGGAGAGAGCTTCGAGTGGGTTCACCGCACCAACCACCACTCTCAGTTCGCTCCTGAGCGCAGGGTGCGCTCCTCAGCCGGCGTCTGCTTTCAGCATCCCGCTGCTGCCTTTGCCGCTGCCGCTGCTCGCCCCAGTGGTCTAGGCTTGCAAGCTTTCTACTTTCCTCCTCCTAGCCCTGCTGCCAGCTGAGGAGTCTCTCTGCAGCTGCTGCTGGCTTCTGCCTGGGACCATGTGCTTGGCTACTGCTGGGAAGAAACAGACTTGCTCCTGGTACTCATCTCAGATGAGTTTCTCCTGTTGATTTTGGGATCGCAGATGCTGCTCCTAAGGAAGTATTTCCTGGCATCCCTCCATCACCTACGGCCAGCTAAGGACCATCCCCAAAGTAAGGCACCCCCAAACCTTTCCCCAACCCCCATCCTTCTTATCTGGTGATATTTCTGCTTTCCCCAAGAAACTAGGGATTCCATTTGGTAATATTTCTCTCTCTCTCTCTCTCTCTCTCTCTCTCTCTCTCTCTCTCTCTCTCTCTCTCTGTCATTTTCTCTCTCTCTCTCTCTCTCTCTCTCTCTCTCTCTCTCTCTCTCTGTGTTAGGGGCTGAAGAGGGGGCTTTTCTTGGCATCCCTCTGTCCTAGGGCTTCCCTGGTTCCTGCGGATTGCTCAGAGGCCTTTGCCCGGCCCTGGAGACATTTCCCCTGCAGGCACCTGTCATCTACCACCCCCGTTCTCCCTGCGCTCCCCGCCCCCCCAGCCCGGCACTCTGCTTCAGCCTTTTGTGTCGGTGGCAGACGGTTGAAGGGATGTCTTTGCCCTCCCGGCAGGCGGGCATCAGGATGGGCCGCGCTGCGAGGAGCCGACACTAGTGTGCGAGGTGTGAAGAGTTGGCCAGGATGACCAACTCCTCCTCCACGTCCACGTCCTCCACCACCGGTGGGTCGCTGCTGCTGCTCTGCGAGGAAGAGGAGTCGTGGGCGGGCCGCCGCATCCCCGTGTCCCTCCTGTACTCGGGCCTGGCCATCGGGGGCACGCTGGCCAACGGCATGGTCATCTATCTCGTGTCGTCCTTCCGAAAGCTGCAGACCACCAGCAACGCCTTCATCGTCAACGGCTGCGCCGCCGACCTGAGCGTGTGCGCGCTCTGGATGCCGCAGGAGGCTGTGCTGGGGCTGCTGCCCGCGGGCTCCGCCGAGCCCCCGGGGGACTGGGACGGCGCAGGGGGCAGCTACCGCCTGCTGCGCGGCGGGCTGCTGGGGCTCGGCCTCACCGTGTCCCTCCTGTCCCACTGCCTGGTGGCGCTCAACCGCTACCTGCTCATCACGCGGGCGCCCGCCACCTACCAGGCGCTGTACCAGCGGCGCCACACGGCGGGCATGCTGGCCCTGTCCTGGGCGCTGGCGTTGGGCCTCGTGCTGCTGCTGCCGCCCTGGGCGCCCCGGCCGGGAGCGGCGCCCCCGCGCGTCCACTACCCGGCGCTGCTGGCGGCCGCGGCGCTGCTGGCCCAGACGGCGCTGCTGCTGCACTGCTACCTGGGCATCGTGCGCCGCGTGCGCGTCAGCGTCAAGCGGGTGAGCGTCCTCAACTTCCACCTGCTGCACCAGCTGCCCGGCTGCGCCGCCGCCGCCGCCGCTTTCCCGGGGGCCCCGCACGCGCCCGGCCCGGGGGGCGCCGCGCACCCACCGCCGGCCCAGCCCCTGCCCCCCACGTTGCACCCGCGGCGCTCGCAGCGGCGGCTCAGCGGCCTGTCGGTGCTGCTGCTGTGCTGCGTCTTCCTGCTGGCCACGCAGCCGCTTGTGTGGGTGAGCCTGGTGAGCGGCTTCTCGCTGCCCGTGCCCTGGGGCGTGCAGGCGGCCAGCTGGCTCCTGTGCTGCGCCCTGTCGGCGCTCAACCCGCTGCTGTACACCTGGAGGAACGAGGAGTTCCGCCGCTCCGTGCGCTCCGTCCTGCCCGGCGTCGGGGACGCGGCCGCCGCCGCCGTGGCCGCGACCGCGGTGCCCGCCGTGTCCCAGGCGCAGCTGGGCACCCGCGCCGCTGGCCAGCACTGGTGACCCGCGGCGGACGGAGATTCTGGGCTTCCAGCGTGTGTGGCCGGCTGCGTCCCCCACCTGCCCCCTGCCCTCCAGCCCCTGCCCCGGCTGGGATGCCCGCAGCCCATCCACCTGCGCCGAGGTGTCGGCCTCCACCCGAGCGGGATGCTGGAACGCCGGGCTCTCCTCCAACCGGCTGCCGGTCCCAAAGCGTTTTCGACGGCCACCTGATGTGTAGCCTCTGTTTCTGTGGTTTAGAGAAACCCAACACACTAGCCCACACTCCAGAGACGTCAAGAACTTGCAAATTGGCACTTTAAAAAGAACTCGCGAATTAATTTCGACACGTTTTTGAATAAGGCGTTGGACAACGTATGACCATTCCCACCTTCATCGTCTTTTCTATGACGCGCCACGAGTGTGCATGAGCCAAAGGAAGGGATGTGGATGAAGGAAACTACTTAAGAAATACACTTGGAAAGGAACCCGTGTTTGATGATGCTTTTGTTATTTTAACCTTTGGATTGACCAAGCCACAGATGCGCACATCAATATGAATTGTCAGTAAGACCCTCAAGCCCTTTATTCTTAAAAGGGCTTTTAAAAAAAAAGAAAAATTAATTCCCGAATGCTGTGTAAGATAGAATATTAGCCTGTAAGGCGAGCGGTGGAAACCCCACCGAATTACTATTTTACATTCCTCTTTCCACTTCTAAGACTGAAAATTAGCACTGGTTGTTAAACTGGAAAATTTCCAGTCTGCTTATTGACGGCCGGAGACAGCAATGGAATTGTAAAAACACATACGGGGTTATCTATAGTAGGTTCCAGCTTCACTCTTTCCTGTAGCATGCACACTTGTTGCTATCCTCATTTTGTAATCAATTTCTCTTCCTTATGAGTGTGATTGCAAGCTTTGAACATTTTTGTACTATAATGGTTGCTAAGGAGAATAAGTCTTTGTGTTTTCTCTTTGACATTTAAAATATCTCAATGCACATGATATAATTGAACACTGATAATACCATGAATACATAGCTAAGTATTAGCTGCTATTGCATGCTCCTAGATGCTAGAACTTATTGGGCATGTGGTATACTAAAGCAATACCCGTTACCAAGGACATTTTACATTTTTTTTAGACACCAGAAGAAACTGCTTTCAATTATTTGAAAAGAGACACAGAGACACTTCTGGCTACCTAGTGTTCTTCTTGTCTTGGCCCAATTTATGAAATAAAAACTTCCAGCTGGGAATATGTGATGAAATGGAACAGAAGTCAAGATGGAGCAGAAATATGATTTGGCTCTGCAAAGCCATCTGTGTGCTCTTTTAGGATTTAGACAAGCCATATATTAGAAAGCAACACTGTTTTTTTTTAATGTAGTACGTATATATTATTGTGACATTTGACATTAATATCCTGGTTAAAGGAGGATTGGTAAACTCAGTTAAACATAATTGAATAGCACAAATGAGGATCTGTTCTTAAATGTACAGTTTGAGGCTTGTCATATTCATCTTGGGTTTACTCTATTTAGAGTCAAAATATAAACCATGTGTAATTACCTTATAAAATTGAAATCAGAAGAAAAATTTTAAAAATTATCATCAATCAGTTTTCTGACTGCCAACTATAAAATCTAAGATCAAACAGTCTCAGTGAATTGTGACATTCATGAACAAAACCAGCTTGCTTTGTTTCACCTATGGACATTTAAAACTATAGTAGGAAGCCTCATGAATTTGAATAATTATGGATTTTGCAGGAAATTTGACACATTTATTGTAAAGCAAAATAAAGCAAATATGTTCATTACCAATAATAGCTCAGCCGTCATTTTATTAATCCCTGCTTTGCATGCACATTTCTTTCACTAAGGTTTCACAGAGTCCCATTTTCCTTGAAACAAATATTTAATTAAAATTCAGATAACTGTTTCTCTGAGTTTTTTTCCCTCCTGGCTTACTTGTATGCCTTTTTGAGAATGCTGTGGCACTGATAACCGTACTTGAAAGCGCCAGTGAATAAGTAACTTCTTTTTCTGACTTCATTTAATTTAATTTTTAGCTTATTTAACCTTATATAAATAAGGCCCTTCTGAAAGCAATTATAAGAAACTGATATTTTCTTTCTGTAAGCATAATTCATTTGGGGAGTGGGCTGCAATCAGTAGAGCTAAAAAATTTTCTTTTGATCAAGTAGAAGGCAATTTTTGAAATCTCTCATGGAGGACGTATTCTTTCGAAAAAGGCTTTATCCTTGTTTCTCTTGGTGAATGTGGCATAAAATTTCTCCTGTTGTTCCTCTAAAATACCATTTACTACACCTGTAAAAATAGTTTTTCAAGAACATAATAAGCCCGCTATTTTGCAATGTTTCTGACAAACATGGGAACCATTTTATGCTGGCACCATGCCAGGTCAGAGACCTACTTTAGGATATATTTACTGATAATTAACTCCACAGGACTGATTTGCTTTTAATTTTAATATTGCAATGATGTGTCTAAAAACGGCTTAGTAGGGCAATGACTGCGAGTGTTGAAGTTACTGCCTTTAACAAATTATGTTAATGGAGATTGTGTTCTTATTTAAATGAAACCACATATTATCCACTCAGGAATAAGAAACCCTAATTGCTGTCGTGGGATGCCCTACTTTGCATTTTCTTCTCTATCTTCTCTTTAGGAAGATGCTCGTTAAGACATATTAACCATCAGCACACACACCCACCCTGCCCGACACACACACACGTACACACTTTCATTTTAATAGCTAAATTCTATGATGTAATGGGCATCACTCCTAGTATTTCCCTCCTTCTAACATGAAGTGTAGGCATACATAGAAATTCTGGCTTCCGTTTGTTTGTTTTTTAGGCACCCAGCCAGTGGTTTTGATGATCAAGGTCTCAGAATTGGGGGGAAAGATCTCTACACAACGGAGGGATTACTGTTTACAGGTGTACGGAGTGAGGCTGAGAAGGGGAGGAAGGGACTTAACTATCTAATGGATAAAGGTCTTGGAAATATTTTCTCTCAAAGGAGTATTTCCTGCTTTATCATCCTATTCTTCTGAGGAAAACTATATGGGCCACTGTTTGAAATAAATTCATTGTTGCAAGTCTAACCTTTATTCTGTTCTATGAGTGACTTACAGTTTTCTGGTTCTTGAACTGTCGCTTGAGTTGACCCAACACAGGACAAATATAAATGCAAGATATTGAGAAAGGTTGGAGATGTCCCTGACCTTCAGGAGAAACTGCCTTTCGTGTTTGTGAGTTGTGGGGCCAACTTCAAATGGGAGGTGTGGGTCTGCAGAAGCAAAAGAGTACCTTTTTGATTGTTGTTCGTTTGGGGCTGGAGTGATAGCACAGTGGGTAGGGCGTTTGCCTTGCACGGGGCCAACACGGCTAACCCGAGTCGATTCCTCCGCCCCTCTCGGAAAACCCGGCAAGCTACCAAGAGTATCTCGCCTGCTCAGCAAAGCCTGGCAAGCTACCTTTGACATATTAGATATGCCATACACAGTAACAAGTCTGACAATGTTACTGGGCCCGCTCAAGCAAATCGATGAACAATGGGAGGATAGTGACAGTGACAGTTCTTTCTAAAGCACCTACCCAGTGGTGCTCAGGAGCTACTCCCAGTTCTGTGCTCATTGGTTGTTTCCAGCAGCTATTAGTGGTGTCAGGGATCAAATCTGAGCGTCCATCATACAAAGTTTATGTTCCAGAATATTGAACTGTATCTTCGGTTCTATTAATACTTCTGCTCTCCCCTTCTGCTTTTCCTCACTGTCCCTCTCAACAGGGACATGTTTGGACTCTGTCCCCATGCAATACCCTTCCATAATTGCTTCACAACTAGCAACCTACCACAGCCCTTACATCAGGGACATAGGATCACCCCACCCCCCGCTTTTTTTGGCTTTTTGGGTCACACCCGGAGATGCTCAGGGGTTACTCCTGTCTCTGCACTCAGGAATGACTCCTGGCGGTGCTCAGGGGACCATATGGGATGCCGAGGATTGAACCCAGATTAGCTGCATGCAGGGCAAATGCCTTACCCGCTGTGCTATTGCTCCAGCCCCACAGGATACCCTTAAAGTTGGCCTTCAGCAGTTGGACTTCATTTACCCATTCCTGTTGTGATGGACGTGGTTCCTTGGGATGCCTTTCCCTCAGGCAAGGGATAAGGGACCAGGAGTGGTTGAGAAGCCGTGTGGGAGCAGAGGCCCAGGATGAAACCAGGCCCTCTCACTGTGGAGGGTAGTACAGCTTCTACTTAGGGACCCCTCAGGAATCTATCCCAAGCTCTTTTTCTCTACAGGGACCCCTTGACAAGGCTGTGCAAAGGATTTCCCCAAACACTTATCCTCATTGGGCTCCAATCTAGAGAAGGAGGATGAAATGGGAAGGGTGTTGCTGAGAAAGACAGGTTAGATGTCGAAGGAAGTTGTGGGGAAATCATGGATTCCTATGGATATAGATCATAGTTCCTTTATTTGTGTGCATCTTTGAAATCTCTCATAATGAGAACTTATCCAGCTCATCTTTTGGCTATTCTTTTTAGACTGAAAGTAATTTTGAATCCTTACTAGTAGAAATTAGGCTTAGTTTTTAGTTTCCACACCCTCCCTGCTTCCCCTGCCCCCCACCAGTCTAATACTCCTCCCGCTCTTTTCTATTCCGAAGGAATAAAAATTTATGGGGATTTCTTTGATCGCTCTGGTTAACAGAGTCTCTGCTTTTAGTCAAAAAATTTTAATAGAAATAAAAAGAAAAGAAAAGAAAAAGCCTAGTCAATGTATTTAAGATGGTGTAGCTGTTAAATGGAAGAGATGGAATTCAAACCTTTTATCTGACCCCAGAGCAGGGGATAGTAACTACTGATTTTTATCAGAAATGGTCATTGTTTTTCCCTCCATGTGATCATTTCCCATATAAATCTTTCTCTTTAGTCTAGTGGTCTGTACCTTACCTCCTAAACAAGGCTCAATTTCTGCACTCAAGATCTTCCTGGAGTCCCATTGTTTCTGTCACCTCCTTCTTTCTTCCAACTGGGCTCCCTGAGGCTGTACCACCTCCCAGGCCACAGTCCTGTCTTGGATTGTTCAATGGGTATCTTAATGTGTATCTTGGCTTCAAAACTAGATCGAAAAGGTTTTGGGGTTTATTTTTTATTCCTTTGATTTTTAAAGAGCAATAATGTCTTTTATGTTTCAGTAACCAGTCGTCTGAAAAATGATAGATGATTAATGGATGTTTATAGCTGAAGACAGTGATTTGAAAGAAAAAGGATTGGGTTATTTCCCATTCATGTCTTTTTTTTCTCTCTCTAGATAAAACAGTCCCAAGAATAAATCCCATCTCCCTACTCATGTCGTGCCACAGAATATTCCAGAGTAAGAACGTATGGGACGATGACCCAGGTGAAAAAGTCATACACTATTAGTGCTGTTCTTTGGGGAAGGCTTATAAACCTGTTATCCAAGCTCTAATTGCACTGAAAAAGCAGGACATTTGAGCCCTAGTTTCTATAAATTCAAGATCAGGGACCAGAGATATAGTACTGCAGGTAAGGTGCCTACCTTGCAATGCAGCCGACTTGGGGCCAATCCCTGACAGTCCGTATGGACCCATGAACTCAGCAGGAGTGATCTCTGAGCCCAGATCCAGGAATTATCTCTAAGCACCACTGGGTGTGACCCCAGATAACAAAAATATAACAAAAAACAAAGAAACAACAAAAGTTCAAGGTCAAATTACTGAACCTGTACATTGGAGTCTCTCATTTAAAAGCTGTATCTTTTTAACGTGTAAAAAGTCTTCTATGTCATTAATCAATGACTTTAATTTGTTAGAACCCTGGGGAGAAAAACTCTGGGAAAGTTTTTTAAATCTTCTCAGTTGCCTAGCTGAGCTAGCCCAGCTCACCAATGTTTTCATTAAATAGTAAATACTTCAATTTTAAACCTTTATTAGGTAGAAATTAGGCCCAGCTTCCATTTTTGTAAGCCCACGAAGTAGAAAAAGTGTTGCAGCATCCTCCATTTAGCAACACTGAAAGAGAATTTGCTTTTAGTCAAACAAAAACTATATGAAATGCTGGGACAGTTGAATTATCCAATTACTACAAATATTTGCTCTAATGAAAATTTTATTTCTTGAAAGTACATTATTTTATCTATGTGAAGAATGAGGGTCTGTTTCCACAGAATGTTTGTAAAAATCCAGAAACAAATGATACTCATACCCCACTTCCTCAGGATGACTACTAAGAACATTTCACTGTCATTGTTTGCATTTTATATCTTTTCCTATGTATATTTAATTATACACAATTATAGTCAGAAGGTATACATCAGTGTATCACTGTCATACCATTGTTCATCGATTTACTCAAGCAGGCGCCAGTAATGCCTCCATTTGTCCCAGCCCTGAGATTTTAGCAGCCTCTCCTTATTTTTTTTTAAAAAAAAAATTTATTAGTGAAACACCATGAGGTACAGTTGTAGACTTACAATTTTTGTGCTTGGGTTTCAGTTATACAATGATCAAGTATCCATGCCTCCACTAGTGCCCATTCTCCATCCCCAATGATCCCAGTATCCCTCCCACCCTCCCATCCCCCCCCATTCCACCCCACCTCCATGACAAATCATTCCCTTTTATTCTCTCTCTCCTTTTGGGTGTTTTGGTTTGCAAAAGAGGCATTGAGTGGCAATCATGTTCGGTCTATAGTTTACTTTCAGCATGCTTCTCTCATCCTGGGAGGATCCTTTACTGGGTAGCAGCCTCTCCTTACTCGTCCTTTCCAATGCTGCTGTATTGGAGGCTCGTTCAGGGTCAGGGGAATGAAGCCTGTTATTGTTACTGTTTTTGGCATTTTGAATATGTCATGGGTACCTTTCAGGCTCTGCCATCCAGGTGGAATACCTTCGGTAGCCTGCCAGGCTCTCCAAGAGGGATGGAAGTTTTTGGGGTGACCTCTAAGTGCTTTTACAAAGCTCCTGGGGTTCTGCTTGGGGCAGGGAGGGAGACTCAACCCGCCCTCCTCCGAGGGGCCCTGTACTGGACTACCTAATAAAATGTCAGCAGAAGAAAAAAGATGTTATATGGAATGGTCTAGACGCTGTATTACCACTTGTGCTTATAGATATGTTCAACTACAAGTAACAGAATACCTCACTAAAAATGATCACACTCAATCACCACTCAAATGGGAAGTGTGCAGATAGGTTCTTTTAGATTTTGTTCAGTAGCATTGTGATCTGGTGGAAGGTTCAGGTTCCATGGCCTGCCATGATTTGGCCCAACCAGCTATCAATGTTGTTGCTTTATGGTTGCAAAATGAGGGTCTATTTCCACAAAATATTTGCTGTGACCAACAGATTGTCACATATTGGCACTAAAACAATACGTGAAGGAGAAGACTTATTTTTGGTGTTATTCCTTTTTTTTTTTTCATAAAAAAGGAAACTCTAAGAAACTTCTGCACAACTTTCTTCCATCTCATTTGGTAGAAGTAGGTTAATGCCTAATAGAAACTGCTGTGAATTATATATATATATGTATACATATACATATAATCACAGATTTTATATATATAATTATATATACATACATATAAACAGATTTTATATATAATTATATATACATAAATATATAAAGGAAAGGAATTTCTGAATTACATATACATATATAAATTTGTATACAATGAGAAATCTATCTTATTATTGTATATGATTTATTTCATTCACCATTTGTAACACCGTCCACCTACTTAATGGATTTTTTTTTGGAAATTACTGATTACTGATAAACTTAAATTAAAAGGGAAATACCTTGTATGTTTTCCAGTGTCCAGAGCCATTTAGTGTAAATCTGTGGCACTGGAATATAATCTTTAGCACTTTGGTGGACAGATGGGACACATGGCACACTAAGAACATAACGTGTGCAAATGATGAACTGAAGCATCAACTCAATATTGAGGAAGTCTAGATGGAATGATCTAGATTAAAAGATGCAGCTCCTTTCCTACCAGTTTTACCCTTGGAATAAGCAGGTAAACTAGCTTGCTCTGTTCCAAGCAGAGAAAAAGAAAAAAGACCATATATTTTGTAACCAAAACATTGTTACACTAGCTCTGGCATGGGGAACACCTGGCCCATGAACTGCATAAAGCCCATGAAATCATGTGATCTGGCCCTGGACCAAGACTGGACAGTCACATCAGTTTTTCCTCTGCAGCCCTTGGTGTGTTTGCCTATGGTGTATGACCCACAAATTATATTTTAAATATCTGAATGGCCTTTGGCAGAAAAATGTTTCCCTCACGTACATACCTGCTTCACTCTACTGAGAAATTTGACTAGTGACTATTGCCTATTCATGAGGTAACTCACTCTACCTTCAAGGGTTAGAGTAAATGACAGAGTAAATCTAGCAAAAACCCCTCATAGAGACCAGGTGAAAAAGAAATAGTCATTCTTGAGGCCAAAGAGATTGATTGTTCAATGTCCTGAGCACATACTTTACATGCAGAAGGCCTGGGAATGATTCTTCAAGCATCACCTGGAATAACACCTGATCACTGAAGAGTGTGATCCAAAACAAATGAGAGAAAGGAAGACAGGAAGGAAGGTTGAAAGGAAGGGAGAGAGAAAAAAAGAGAGAGAAAGAAAGGGAGAAAGAAAAAGATTAAGAGAAAAATAAGAAAGAAAAAGAAGTAAAGAGAAAAAGGAAGAAAGAGAAAAAGGAAGATACAAAGAAATATAAAAGAAATAAAGAAAAACAAGGAAAAAAGAAGAAGGAAGAAAGGAAGAAAAAAGAGGAGGAGGAGGGAGGAAGAAAAGGGAAAAAGGAAGGAAGGGAGGGAGGAAGGAAGAGAGAAAATCAGGAAGAAAGGGAGGAAGGAAGGAAGAAAGAAAAAAGGGATTGAGGGTGGGGGGAAGGAAGGAAGGCAGGAAGGAAGATAGAAATTTTTCTTTAAAAGTAAAGACCCTGTAGGGCTAGAGCAATAGCACAGCGGGTAGAGCGTTTGCCTTGCACATGGCCAACCTGAGTTCGATTCCCAGCATCTCATATGGTCCTCTGAGCACTTCCAGGAGTAATTCCTGAGTGCAGAGCCAGGAGTAACCTCTGTGCAATGCCGGATGTGACCCAAAGAGAGAAAAAAAAACAGTAAAGACCTTGTGCTACTAGGAACAGTAGGAACAGGCTGAGTCACTCCTATGAGCCTTGGGTCTGTGTTTCTGTCAGGCCACATCAATTAGATTAAATTCCTCCCAGTTTTGAGCAACAGATAAACTTTTCAGTTATATTAGGGAGTATAAACCAATAACTTTTAAAAAATTTTGGGCCACATCTGGTGATGCTCAGTGGTTACTCCTGGCTCTGTACCTGAATCATCCCCAGTGGTGCTGAGGGAACCATATGGGATGCTGGGAATCAAATTAGGTTTGGTGAAGTGTAAGGAATATAAGTATACCCTACGTGCTGTACTATAGCTCTGACCCGAAATCTATAATCTTAAACTCTACACAAGTCTAGATTCTGGAAAAGAATGATTTTTACTATATTCTGAAGTATCATTGTAGGGAATTCTCTTTCATTTGGAGAGGTCTACATGGGAAAATAAGGTTGCTTACAAGCACAGCGGGTACGGCGTTTGCCTTGCATACGGTCAACCCGGGTTTGATTTCTCCATCCCTCTTGAAGAGCCCAGCAAGCTACCGAGAGTATCCCACCCACACAGCAGAGCCTGGCAAACTCCCCATGGTGTATTCAATATGCCAAAAACAGTAACAAGTCTCACAATGGATACAGTTACTGGTGCCCGCTGGAGCAAATCAATGAACAACAGGAGGACAGTGCTACAGTGCAGTGCTACAAAGACATCAAACAATAACAACACCAATTTCCATGAATTGTTACTATTCTGTGTCAGAGAGTCTTCTATGTATTTTTTATGTTATCTGATTTTCACAACGCCATAAGGCAGATATGATGACTCCAGTTTTACAGTTGAAAATGTTGGTGCTTTTTGTGGTAGCTCTATTCAATTTCACCCAGCTGGCAAGGGAAAAGAGCTGTTAATCAAACTCAATCCGGCCAGTTCCAAGGCCTGGGCTTGTAAACATGGAATCCAACTCTGGGGGAGGCAAAAAAAATGTGTGTGTGTTTCCAGAAGTAAAATTTGGTTCAGTGGGTGGGAGATAGATTTCAACTTAATATGAGAAAGAACTTTGTCTCAATTATAGGTGCTGAAAATAGTATGGGCTGTCTCAGAAAATTGTGACTTTCTAAACACTTGAGGAACGCAGGTAGGGTGTGGGGAACTAACTAGGAAAAGATGTCTGTACTAGGTGGGAAGTTCGATCAGATCAACTCTGAATTTCAAATTCTTTCAAATCTATTTTCTAGGATTATATAACATCGCTTCTGCTGCTGCGAGGTATGAAATCTCTCTTGTCCCAGATTCGTAACATTTCAAGTGGTTGTCAGAAGGAATGTAATGTATTTAGCAAAAACCTTATCACAGCACCCAGTAGAGGAGCAAGTCTAGGTGGCCAGTGACTTTCTCTACTGGCACAGAGAGCAAATGTGCCACTCATGGTGAGTTTCCCTTACTCTGATTGTTCTCTGCTCATCTCCTTTGTGCCCCATCTCATTTCCAAACCTCTTTATGGAATAGAAGCTGAAAGAAATTCTGAGGCAAGATATTAGAGCGTGAGGTAATTCTCCTGGTTTTCAGAACTACCTTTAGGACTTTTAGAGTCACAGTGACACTTTTGAAGATTGGGGTTGGGGGTGGGGGACGTCAAACATTTCAGAGAATTTTTTTTTTGAGTGAGAAATAAGCTAGTATTGACTCCCGAGCAAACGGTATCTTTGATGAAAATTTCTGATGAGTTTTCCTCACAGAGCATAGTCCCAATCAGATCTTAATAAAAGTCTGCTTGTATGGTCAGAACTGGTATGATCCAGTGACATTCTGTCTCCTCCCAGTGTTATGATGTAAAGAGAAACAGATTGAGAAATTGAGAGCTAGCAGTCAAAAGCTTAGCACAGGGCTGTTTTGAATTTGTTGGAGGCCAATAATAGACTTTAGTGTATGTGAACTTGGAAGATCTTTAGACTTTATGCTTTCCAGTGAACTGAACAAAAACTTGAAACTTCTTAATTTGTGAGCACTGAAATGTACCAGACCCCCTTGTTCTACTATGGATGAACATGGATTTCTTCTTCTTATTATGATTTTTTTGCTTTTTGGGTCACACCCAGCAATTCTCAGGGGTTACTCCTGTCTCTGCACTCAGGAATCACTCCTGGCGATGCTCGGGGGACCACATAAGATGCTGGGAATTGAACCCGGGGCAGCTGCGTGCAAGGCAAACACCCTACCCGCTGTGTTATTGCTCCAGCTGACTTTCTTATCTCTAACATTGTTAAATTCATTTATGACATTGCCTCTTTCTCCCTTTCTTCTTCCTCCTTCACCATCATCATCATTTTGATTATTATCAAAAAGTATTCACAGGGACCAGAGTGATAGTGCAGTGGGGAGGGTGTTTGCCTTGCACGCGGCCAATCCGAGTTCAATTCTTCCATCTCTTTTGGAGAGCCTGGCAAGCTACCGAGAGTATCCTGCCTGCACAGCAGAGCCTGGCAAGCTCCCCATGGTGTATTCAATATGCCAAAAATAGTAACAATAAGTCTCACAATGGAGACGTTACTGGTGCCTGCTTGAGCAAATCGATGAATAGGAGGACAGTGCAGTGCAGTCCTATGGAATAGAAAATTATCCTTCAGAGGCTATACATTCCCTTCCCCATCTTAGCCTACTGTATCTGTGTGCTCCAACGCCCTCCCCCGCACCACCGCTTCCCACCACGTCCCTAACTGACTTTCTCCTATTTCTAAAATAGGATTCTCTGTGTGACACATCCCAACTGTGCTGATGACACCCTTCATTGATGACTTGGTCTACATTATTGATTAACCTAAGAAGTGACTTAACTTGGCATTGAGGCACTTCATCATCACCAGGACATTATAAAAACTGCTGTTGTTTCAGGGAACTATAGTTCCTTTTAATGTGACAAAACTATATTTATAAATTCAGTAAACAAACATTTAGAATGATATGACATCAGTTTCTTATTAGCCAATTTTGTGGAAACATTATGTCCCGGCTGAGAATCAACCACACTAAAATCTCCATTTGTTCTCTTTCGACTGTTCCCTGGACCCAAGTCGAAATGAACAGTGTCATTCCAAAAATCGTGGAGGCCTATTCCTGTGCTCAGCCACCACAGTAAGGTTCTTTGAACTTATAAGTGCAGCGGAGATGAAAGGAGAAATGTTCTTTGTCTTAAAGACTATTTTCTTTGTTTTCCATGAAGGAAATCAGTCTTACTTTACTCTGAAAATGTAAGAACAGGAGGACTCATTTGCAGAGATGGCACTCTGAGAGCATAAAGGAAGGTAATTTGTTGTAGCTAAAAATAGACGCACCTTGATGCATTTCCCTCACTTGGATTGTGAGCGGTGTGGTCAGGCTTTATCTGCAGAGACTACGTCAGAGCCTACAGTCATGCCTGGAACATACTTGGCTTCTAAGCAGAACAAATATATATGCGTTCTCCTTTAGACTCTCCCCACAATGGTAAGGAGAGTTATCGTAATTACATTCTGGGTTCCAGTTATTTGTCTCAAGACTGCTAAATATAGACATAACTCATGTTATTGTGCTTCACAATAAAGTGTGTGTGTATGTGTGTGTGTGTGTGTGTGTTTTAAACAAAACATTCACCAAGAAAATTTTGCTCAAAGCTGAGATAATGGTTTGTATTTTTTGTATACTTACAGATTTTTTAAAAAATTGAAATATGTACATTTTTTTAGACTTAATGCTGTTGCTGTCTTGAAAGGCAACAGCAACAGCATAATGAAATTCTACCTTTTAATATGCATTGAAAAACCAAAAATTTTTTGTCACTTGGGGCCAGAGAGAAAGTACAGAAGTTAAGGTTCTTGTCTTGCACAGGACCGACCTGGGTTTGATTCCCAGAACCACAACTATGAATAAACACTGAATACCACTGGGAGTGGCCCAAACCACTCCACCCTGAATTTTTCTGTATGCGACTTGCTTTGGTGGGTGTAACGCCTACATACTGGAAGATGGGGGATCTGCCCAACTGCCCCTGGTGCCGTGTAATCCCATCCACGGCCAAGACCAAGAGACTATAAAACCCTGCTCCCAGAAGCACACGGCCGTGACATCTACTATCTAGTTCTTAAGTCTGGAGAAACTGGCAGGTTACCAAAAGTATCCTGCCCACACAGCAGAGTCTGGCAAACTTCCCGTGGCGTATTCAACATGTCAAAAACCAGTAACAATGATGGTTCTCATTCTCCTGACCCTGAAAGAGCCTCGAATGTGGCACTTTTTAAAATCTCAGGGATAGGATGAAGGAGATGTTACTGAGACCTGCTCAAGGCAATCGATGAACAACAGGATGACAGTGATTATTATTATTATTATTATTATTATTGTGGCTGGAGCAATAGCACAGTGGTCCGGTGTTTGCCTTGTGCGCAGCCTGCCCGGCCAAGCCGGGTTCTATTCCTCCACCTCTCTCAGAGAGCCTGGCAAGCTACCGAGAGTATTTCACCCGCATGGCAAAGCCTGGCAAGCTACCCGTGATGTATTCAATATGCCAAACACAGTAACAACAAGTCTCAAAATGGAGACGTTACTGGGCCTGCTCAAACAAATCGATGAACAACGGGAGGACAGTGTGTTATAGTGCAGTGTGCGACTTGCTTTATTCTAATATTTCCTCCATTGTGATGGGCTGGAACCCAACATGCAGTATCTAGCAGGTGATCTTGTACCTAGACACACAATTCCAGTGTTCTTCAGCCTTGTTCCATCTGTAGACCTGTCTGCACTCTGGTCTGTGGCTCAGCAGTTATAACCAGGGCAATAGACCAACGGTTTTCAAGTGTTCTATTCTTGTGTTCTGACACTGTTCCATGGCATGACATTGAAGACCACTGCACTATAGTCAACAGTCCTGCTCTCCAGGGACTCTGGCTCAGGGGACATGAGAAACATAAACAAATAGGTACATATGTGGTTCTTTGATGACAGTTATTGCTAGTGACAAGAGGCAATAATGTGATGTGTTCTGAACACTGATGAAAAGATCTAAATTAGTTTGGGGTGTCAGATTAGGTTTTTCTAAGAAAGTGACATTTAAAGGACTGGATCAATGAGTCAAAGTTAAGTAGTGTTAATGACTTGGGAGTGAGGGAGGAAGAGAGCTCTGGATGTCATCTAAACAACAGCATCTGCAAATGCTTCATGTTGCCCCTGTATTTCTTTGGAAGCCCTAGACCTAGAAGCATCCAGAGAGCCTGTCTTGGGGAGGACAAACATTTCCTGATGAAACACTTCCTGGGTGAAGCACTGTCAGCAACAAGCGGCTCTGTGCCACTCTCTTAAATCGTTTACATCATTCCTAGTTTTTCAAAGAACAGTATTCATTGGATTTACTTCCGTTTATTAATTTAGTTTCACAGGGGCTACTCCTAGTAGTGCTCAAGGGCCTGGGGCATTCCTGGAGTTGCTGGGGTCAAACTCAAGGCCAGGTATATGCTCTACCATTTGTGTGATCTTCTTAGCCCTTTTATTTATTTATTATTTTATTTTTTGGCCTGCCCTTCACTTCCCTTGGTTCTTAATGTGTCTGTGATGACAAGCACTCATACACACTTGGTTGTGGTATTTGCTGGATGTTCACACACTTGGGAGTCATACACGCTTTATTTGCGGTGCTTTGGTGGGATTGGTACTTGTTAGTTGTGGTGCTTGCTCAAACATTGCTGTGCTGTGCGGGAGATCCTCCACTTTTGCTACAGTGCCAAGGATGGCAAATGGCATTGCTGCCACCAGGATCACACTCATTGTGTGGTATGATCCTGGGAATGGAACACAATGTCTCATGCCTGCAAGGTAGGAGCTCTAACACTGCCACTGGGGTTATCTAAGAGCTCGCTTAGGGCTCAGAATCATTTTCATTTTAAAGGATCTCAGAATTAGAGCTGCAAATTGAATTTTTAATTTCAAGAAACATTGGGGATAGAGAGATAGTACAGTGGGCATGGTGTTTGTCTTGCATGCATCTGGCTCAATTTGATCCCCAGTGTCACATATGGTTCCCTGAGCTCCGCCAGGAGTGATCCCTGAGCGCAGAGCCAGGAGTAAGTCAAGAGCACTGCTGGGTGTGACTCTTAAACCAAAACTAAATTAATTTTTAAAAATTTCTTTTGCTTTTGTCTTCAAGTTAATCTTTAGTATAATTGTCTCCTACCTCACACTTCACTTCAGACCCAAATCCTGAAAGAAGTTACTCCATAATGTAAAACTTTAAGTTCAAACAATCACTTTGACTTGTGTTATGTTTTCCCAGATCTCTTCTTAGGTTTCATGTCTATACAAGTTTTATTGTATTTTTAATTTGACTAAGAATTCTGTCCAGTTCTTGAAGTTTCATCATTTCTGAATATAATTCCATTTTCAACTTCTTTCTTGGACCATATAATCTTTCACTTCAAATCCACTTGATAACACCCTCATTCAACTTTGTTTTTTTTTTTCCTTTTTTTGTAGGAGTACTGCTATTTATTCAGCCACTGATTAGCTGATTGAATTGTGCATGAACTCCACCTTACTTTTTTTTTCCTTTTTTTATAATTTTATTTATTGAATCACCGTGAGAGCAGTTACAAAGCTTTCAGGTCTAAGTATCAGTCATACAATGAAACACCCGTTCCTTCACCAGTGTCCATTCTCCACCACCAAAAATCCCAGTATACCCCCATCCCACACCCTCCCCCTGCCTGTGGGGTAGATGATTTCTACATTACTCTCTCTCTACTTTGATCACATTCACTATTTCGACACCAGACCCACCATTATTTAAGATTTTACCCCAACACTCAGATCTGCTGAAAAGGCAACAATAGACAACTTGTGTTCTATTTCTGGTTATGAACAACATATGATGTCGTGTAGCTGCAGTAGGGCCATGTGGTTTTGAAGTTCTGAAATTTTAACACTTAAATCTGGAGGGATTTCTGCCAAAAGCCACTGGGTTTCGAGATCTGCTCCTGAGTCTCTGGGATCATGGCCGTTGAGCAGCTTGATGAGGAGCCAAAGAGGCCATTCGTGGGCGATGACTTGGGGTCTCATTGGGGTGGGGAAGACAGGCCCGGCTCCACCTCCCTCCCCATCCCGTGAGACCCAACAAGTTTCGTCACTGCGGGCCCAAGCCTGACTGTCCAATGGCCTCTGGAGGATGACAGCCACCAAGTCGCCAAGAGGGAGCAGGCGGAGGGACAGCACCTATTCCCCCCTGGGGTGGCCCGGTGACAGTAACCTACTGCGGGGTCCGGACACATTTCTGACAAAAGCTGCTGGGTTTCGAGATTTGTTTCTGAGTCTCTGGGATCAAGGCCGTTGAGCAGCTTGATGAGGAGCCAGAGAGGCCGTTTGTGGGTGATGACTTGGGGTCTCGTTAGGGTGGGGAGGACAGGCCCGGCTCCACCTCCCCCCCTCATCCCGTGAGACCCAACAAGTTTCGTCACTGCGGGCCCAAGCCTGACTGTCCAATGGCCTCTGGAGGATGACAGCCACCAAGTCGCCAAGAGGGAGCAGGCGGAGGGACAACACCCTTTGCTCCCTGGGGTGGCCCGGCGACAGTACCCTACTGTGGAGTCCGGATGCATTTCTGCCAAATGCCACTGGGTTTTGAGATTTGTTTCTGAGTCTCTGGGATCATGGCAGTTAAGCAGCTTGATCAGGAGCTAGAGAGGCCATTCGTGGGCGATGACTTGGGGTCTCGTTGGGGTGGGGAGGACAAGCCCGGCTCCACCCTCATCCCATGAGGCCCTGTGTGTCTCGTCACTGGGGGCCCAAATGTGACTATCCAGTGGCCTCAGACGGATGGCGGCCACTGGGCCGCCAGGGGGAACAGGCCAAGGCACGAAACCTATTCCCACCTGGGTTGGCCCAGCGCCGGTAGCCTACTGCAGAGACCAGACGCATTTCTACCTAAAGCCGCTGGGTTCTGAGATTTTTTTCTGAGTCTCTGGGATCATGTCCATTAAGCAGTTCAATCAGGAACCAAAGAGGCCTTGCCTCCAATTATATAGCTGAGTCGGAGGTGGTTTGTGGGTGTGTTTCCCACATACCTAACTTTTGGCCGTTTACTTTCTTGGTAAACTTTGCCCCAAGTTTTTGGGGTCTGGTCAAAGGCACAGCAGCAATTTTGGGGTATCTGGAAGTCTGAAGGCGCCATGAGGCTGCTGATGCACTCGCCTCACAGGTACAGATTGACCTGCTGGCAGCACCATACCCCCCCCCCCCCCCCATTCAACTTTGAACCACTGTTTACTGCTTTCTCAGTGGATATAAACCAAATCATACCATCTGAATCTTGGCCATCAACCCTGATTCTAGGCTAATGAATGTCAAGAAGGCTCCTTGCATTTCACTCAAAGAGTGGTTTCCTTCATGCATAACACTTGCAGCTCTCCCAGAGGTATTCCACTATTAACTCTTTCTTAGCATTTGTCAATCTGGTGGTAAGAGGATAAAGGAGATTTTTGTTCTGATTAAGCTTCAGTTTTTTTTGCAAATTTTAAGTTTTTGGGTCTGGGGTTTCAGACTTTTCAGAGTTCCCACCCTCCTCTAGATTGCTTCAGCTCCATTTTATGTTTTTTTTTCTTCTCCACAGTGAGAAGACTTCATTCCTTTTGTTTTAAAAAGAATTTTTTCCATCCACAATTAATTTTGCTGAGAGTTCTTACAGCATTATAACTTCCCTCCTCTTTGCACACCAGTTATTAGCTACAGCTGCCTTGCTCCTTTATCTTTGACTATGGATTCTTTTGGACTCTGCCAGACTGTTTTCACTTGGGGCACTCCAGAGGGGGCGGGTGAGAGCCCTCCCTGCCCCAAGGGACCCAGCCACAGGAGCCGACCTCCATTACCCAACCAGCGTCGCTCCAGGCTGCTTCCCACATGCTCGGGCCGAGCCTCACATATGAGTAGACATATTCCTGGATCACAATAAGACACTCCTTACCCATTTTCCACAATTATCACACCATGTCTGATAGAGATATATATATATATACACAGACATATATATATATTTTCTAGGTGCAACGACTCCTGCCCCTGCACCTGGCTGTCCTCACCGGGGCCCCTTGAAGGGGAATGGGTTAAGTTTCCCTCCCCGCCCCGACCAGGGCCCCAGCAGCCAAAGACCTCCAGAACCAGCCACCACCATGCTGAGACCACTCTCTGCACACATGAAGGTACGGGCAGAGGAACAAAGGCATGCGGGTCCCGCGGCTGAGGGCTGAGATCTCCAAGCCTACTCGGATCAGGGCTGAGCATCCTCCACCCAGATCCTCCAAATTCCGGTAGGCGGGGGTCACACCCACCAACTGGCCCCCTGGCGCCGTGTAATCCCATCAATGGCCAAGACTCAGAGATTCTAAAACCCAGCTCATGGAAGCACACAGCCGCAATTGTGGCCGCGCTACATCTTATTATCTCATTCCTACTTTGGACAAACTGGCAGGCTACCAAATGTAACCTGCCTACATGGCAGAGTCTGGCAAACTCCCCGTGGCATACCCAACATGCCAAATACCAGTAACAGTGATGGGTCTCATTCTCCTAACTCTGAAAGAGCCTTGAATATGGCACTTTTTAAAAAAAATCTCAGGGCTAGGACGAAGGAGACATTACTGAGGCCTGCTCGAGGCAATCAACGAATAACAGGATGGTCGTGATCCTTGTGATTCTAGGCCATGGGTCCTGATGTGGAGTTCTTCGACTGATCTTCTTGGTCCTATCTTGGCATTAAAATCACTGACAATGATCTTGTAGAAGGTGTGGTCTTCTTTATAGAACTTCTCCAGCTCCATGTAGAACTTCTCAATTTCTTCTTCATCATAATTGGATGTTGGTGCCTAGACAAGGAAGATAGAAACTGGAGGCACTGAGACACATCTATTCAAGTGTAATCATCCAATTCAGGTTGTTGGGCATTCGAATGAACAAGAACATGGCTCATGGCCAAGTTCTTGTTGACAAAGACACTGACACCATGGACACCTTGGTTGTTGCATGTTCGAGGAACAGTTCTTCTCCAGTGTCGAAATGGTGTGATGTGGTTGATGCCTTCTTGTCTAGGTCAGACCAATAATGTCATACTTGATCTTTCATGCTTGCACCATCAGGTCATCGATGGATGTATTCAATGCCAGCGTACATGCATTGAAAGTACAGACAGTCATTTTAGTCTTTCTAAGTTTAGCCTTGAGATTTTATCAGTCTCTCCTTCCTCACCCTTCTTAACGCTGCCATATTGGTGGCTCTTTCAGGGTCAGGGGAATGAGATCCATTGTATTTACTGTTTTTGGCATATCGAATATGCCATGGATAGCTTGCCAGACTCTGCTGTGCAGGCGGGATACTCTTGGTAGCTTGCCAGGCTCTCCAAGAGGGATAGAGGCTTTTAGGGCGGCCTCTAATTGCCGTTGCAGGTGTTCCCATGGTTCAAACCATATTTGAAACCCCATCAAATATGGTGTGGTAATCTTGGAAGATGGGCATTAAATGTCTTATGATGTGCGGCCGTACAGTCTGGAAAGCGACCTGGAGCATGGTGGCGGCTGGGTAGTGGAGGTAATGGAGGAAGTGGAGGTTGGCCAATGAGGTATTTATCTGGTACTGGTAGGGTGGGGCTTTGGGGTGTGATCCCTGGGTTGCCAGAGATTGGTGGGAGCAGGCAGAGGACCTCTTTTTCCAGGTCCCATTGAGCCAGGAGTCCAAGGTCACAAAGTTTGGCTTAACTGGTTCTGTGGGGCTTCACTCATGCATGAGTCTCAGCCCGAGCATCTGGAAAGTGGCTTGGAGCATGGCGGCGGTTGGGTAGTGGAGGTAGTGGAGGTCTTTGGATGAGGTATTTATCTGTAGCATATTCAATATACCAGTAGGGTGGGGCTAGAATGGAACGAACAGGGTGAGAGACTGTCTGAGTTCATCATGTCGACCAAGACCATCCATGGTAACTCACAGTTTCAGAAGGCCGAATCTGAACGTTGGACATGGGAGTCTCCCAGTGGACAGTTCCACAATGAAATTGGCCACATCATATTAAATCGACAGTTTTGCCTGACTGATGTTGCTGTTGTCCCAAAATTCCAAACGGGATCGAACCACCGTCTCCTTTGTGCAAAATTCTACTTCACCAAGCGGAAAGAAAGGGCTGCAAAATTTAAGAAGAGAATTCCCAGAACGACCACCAACTGGGAGCTTTTTGACACCATTGCAGCAACATGGGAAGATGCCATTGTTGACAACATTGACAAAGAATATGATCAACGGTTCAGCATCTCCATGATTGTGCAAGGAATGCCAAGAGAGAGATAGCCACAAAAAAACACCTGTCTTTGAAAAGTCTCGAGCACATTCGCCAATGTGGCTCAGCAGAAGCCTCAGGCAACCACAAGTGAACTTCTGAGCTTGCAAAGCAGTTCAGAGAAGCTATAAAAGAAGACCTCAAAGAGAGAAGAGCAGCAGTGTTGGCCAATGTGGCAGAAGCTGAGAAAAGTATTCCCAACGCCCGCCTGTCCTTTGCCAACTACAAGAGCAAGATGACTGCCCTCAGACGTCCTAATGGATCTATCACATCTTTCAGAAGGGCGATGGAGAAGATTATCCATGGCTTCTACTCGGATCTCTTCGATAACCACATCCACCTGCCCACATACCAAATTCCTCAGGATGGATATGTCGTTCCCAACATTCTCCCTTCTGAAATCTGACATGCCATTTCATCGGTAAAGAAGCCAATAGCACCAGACAAGGTGCTGACAAGGTCAGACCCGAACACCTGAAGAACTTGCCTCTCAGAGAACCTGGCAAGCTACTGAGATTATCCCGCCCGTACGTCAGAGCCTGACAAGCTAGCTGTAGCGTATTCAATAAACCAAAAACAGTAACAATAACGGGTCTCATTCCCCTGACTCTGAAAGAGCCTCCAATATGTTGGGAAAGATGGGTAAGGAGAGGCTGCTAAAAACTCAGGGCTGGGACGAATGGAGACATTACCGGCACCTACTCGAGTACATTGAAGAACAACGGGATGACAGTGATGACAGTGATAGATTCTTTATATGTTTGTGTTCTTAGGTTACCTGTGCTTTCAGAATTGCCCAAATTTTACTTATTTTCTTACTAATATTTTTTGGTGTTTGGGTCACGCCTAGCTATGCTCAGTGGTTACTCCTGGCTCTACACTAAGGATTTATTCCTGGATGTGCTCGAAGTACCATATAGTATGCTGGGGATTGAATCCAGGTTAGCCGTGTACAAGATAAGCACTCTACCTACTGTTCTATCACTCTGGCCTAAATTTTAATAATATTATAATTACTTCACAGTCAAATTTATTAGATGAATTGTCTATGCTCCCTGAATCTACTTTTTCCTCAGACCTCTTCCATTCTGAATCTTTTTCAATCTGACCTCGATGAGTCAGTCTCCTGCCCCTGCACCTGGCTGTTCCTCGCCGGAGTCCCTTGGAGGGGAGCGGGTTGAGCTTTCCTCCCCACCCTGACCAGGGCTCCGGCAGCCGAAGACCTCCAGGACCAGCCACCACCATGCTGAGACCACTCTCCGCTCACATGAAGGTACTGGCAGAGGGACAAAGCCACGCGGGTTCCGGGGCCGAGATCTCTGAGCCTACTCGAATTGGAGTCGAGCATCCTCCACCCAGATCCTCCAAATTCCAGTAGGCGGGGGTCACACCCACCACCTGGCCCCCTGGCGCCGTGTAATCCCATCAGCGGCCAAGACTCAGAGACTACAAAATGCAGCTCCCGGACGAGACCAGTGCAGTCAGTCTCCTGCCCCTGCGCCTGGCTGTTCCTCGCCGGAGTCCCTTGGAGGGGAGCGGGTTGAGCTTTCCTCCCCACCCCGACCAGGGCTTCGGCAGCCGAAGACCTCCAGGACCAGCCACCACCATGCTGAGACCACTTTCCGCTCACATGAAGGTACTGGCAGAGGGACAAAGCCACGCGGGTTTCGGGGCATTCGCGGCCGCGCCACATCTTATCAGAACATCTTTTTATGATATTTCATTATCTCATTCCTACTCTGGACAAACTTGCAGGCTATCGAATATAGCCTGCCCACAGGGCAGAGTCTGGCAAACTCCCCGTGGCGCACCAAATATGCCAAATACCAGTAACAATGATGGGTCTCATTCTCCTAAAGAGCCTTGAATATAATCTCAGGGCTAGGATGAAAGAGACGTTACTGGGGCCTGCTCGAGCCAATCGACGAATATCATTTCTTTTTGGTCCCTGATAAGCAAATGGTAGAATGTGATCCTCACAGATGTGCTATAACCTTTTCCCAGATCATCTTGGCAAAACACTGACTGAGAAGTGGGGAAAATGTCAAAAGCGTAACCCCAGCTACACCCCAGCGATCTGCTATCAACTAAAAGTTGTGTAAATTTCGTCTCAAAAATTGAAGTTGAGGTTCTTGGTGGCACTCAGTCATATAAAGACACTGGTAACAGGCGAGATTGAATGAGAAGAGAATAAATGACTCTATGTGCTTATCACTCATGTATATTACTGAATCAAAATCCAGATTTAATATGCATGATTTACAGATTGAATTTGTGTGGAGCTAATGTCTTAAAAAATTTTATCCTCCTCTGAGAGTGTGTGAAATTTCAAACTCAGTTTCTCTGCTTACAATTTTTTCCAAAACTTGATGATTGCTGTACAGTTATTTGTTCGTTAATCTCTAAGGGGTCTTCTAACTGAGCACTGGTGACCAGAAATACTGTCACACTAAGTTAAGCTTCCACCTCTTATTCCTTTTCACACACATTAGCATAAATTGTCTCAGTCCATAAATATATTGTCTTCAACAATGAAACTAGCAAAGAGTCGTTTTTATGCTAAATGCAAATTAAAATCTAATTCGAGGAAGCCATTTTCTTTTCTTCTGTTCTATACTCGGAAAACAGGGTGGGTGGGACAGAGACTACTTTTGAATCCTTTGTCACAGGCTTTACCACTTACCCGTGATGAGACCCTGGGCAAGTTTCTTAACATTCTATGTCAAAATAGGAAATCATGTAATTTTTGTAATGTCTGAAAAGAAATGAATCAAGTGCCAGACCTATCATAAGCACTAAATAAGTAGTGGCTAATAGAATCCAAAGGGCATAGTTCTTGGAACAATGTTAAAAAAATATGTATTTGTTTATATGATTTATTTTATTTTTGGTTTTGTTTTTGCATTGTGGGCCATACCTTGCTCTGGCCACAATAACTCTTTGATGCGGGTGCTATGGGTTCTTGGATGAAAGTCCGCCAAGGGCTCTGGTGGCAACTGCTAGATAGCCAAAGTGTCAAGGCACTGGCCATTTTCCCAAAACCTTTCTGAGCAAATACATTTCAGATGGGACCTAAGTACAGGCTCTGTTTGGAGGGAAGTTGTAAATAATAGTGACAGACTGTCATTTCCTTGGGTCTTTTGTTTTAAATTTGCAAATAGATTGTTTGGGACTATTCTAGGACTCTCCAGATCTGTCCTTCTGAGGAAGAACCACAGTTAACTTCCTTTTTCCTGATTTTAAGAATACCTATACTTTCTTTATGATTGCTTGCCTTGCATTCTTTTTCAATTGTGCTGTTTATCACAAGTTCTATCTTGCATATCACTTTAGCAGTAAGTGCCTCCATTAGTCTTCACATTTCAGGAAGAGAAAATATGTCCATTTTGCTGGTGTTTAAAAATAGATATCAGCAGCTTGTTAAAGGAAGCAGAGTAGTTGGATTTTCTGTGTAGAGGAATAGGTTAATAATGGTTAATACTTAAGGTTATTTATAAGATAACCTTATATGTATGCATGCACAGAGATGCTCACACACAGACTTTCACTAAAACAAATTAATTGATTATACTAGGACTTGATAGATCTTTATAAGACTTGCTTCCTCTAGGGGCTGGAGCAATAGCACAGCAGGTAGGGATTTGCCTTGCATGGGGCTGATTCCCGGGTTCGATTCCCAGCATATCATATGGTTCCCCAAGCACCGCCATGAATAATTCCTGAGTGCATGAGGTAGGAGTAGCCCCTTTGCAATGCTGAGTGTGACCCAAAAAAGAAAAAAAAAAAAGAGTTGCTTCCTCTAAAATGGAAATGATGACTTTCCATCGCTTCCTGTGATTATGTGATAGCTCACTCAAATAAAGGTAATTTTAGGAAATTTTATCATATAAATCTGTCACTGTCCTCCTGTTGTTCATTGATTTGCTCGAATGGGGCTGGAGTGATAGCACAGAGGGTAGGGCGTTTGCCTTGCATGTGGCTGACCTGGGTTTGATTCCTCTGCCCTTCTTGGCGAGCCCGGCAGGCTACCAAGAATATCTCGCCCACAAGGCAAAGCCTGGCAAGCTACCCGTGACGTATTCAATATGCCAAAAACAGTAACAAGTCTCATAGTTTGTTGTGAGACATTACTGGTGTCCGCTCGAGCATACCATATAATTAAAAAAGAAAATTTCAATTATTTTTATTATTTATTTGTTTTGGATTTGGGGATCACTATTCACTTCCTGTGCTCAGAAGTGACTCTTGTTAGTTTTCAGGGAACCTTATATGGGGCCAGGGATTGAACAGGGGGCAATTGCATGCAAGGAAAGAAACTTATCAACTGTTTTTAAAGGAGAGAAATCGCATTTAAAATTTTTTTCCTCGAAAATAAGCTAAAGTAGAAATTTAAGGATATTAATCTAAAATCAAAAAGAATTATTTAACATAAACTTTTTTTTCCAGAAAAAGTACTTTCCACATTACCAGAAGGCAGCTATTCTTTTTTTGATCTTTCTCTTGAGTAACATTGGATTGCGAAACTATAAATATTTGTCTTAGGGGTACATATTACTATACCATACCCAGCATCAAGGTGCCAATCAATATCCCTCAACCACAGTCCATCTCTATCCTTTCAACCCCACTCCACTCCTCCTTTAGGAATATCAATTCTATGCTCAGATTCAAAGGGTTTGTTTTCATTGAACATTGTCTGTTTCCTGGCTTTGTTTCTTCATATATCAGTATGAGTATGACCATACAGAATTTGTGTCTCCTAATTTCTTTTGCTTAGCAAAGCATTCTCCAGTCCCATACACAAGTCTCAGATGGAAATATTTCATTTTTTCTAACCACAGATCAGTATTTTGTTGATCATATATACCACAACTTTAAAAAAATGTATTTTTTTTGGTCACTGTTAGATACACAGTTACAAAGCTCTTCATGGTCAAATTTCATTCATACAATGTTCCATCACTTATCCCTCCACCAGAGTTCATTTTCCACCAACCACATCTTTTTTTTTTTTAAATTCACTTTCAGGACACTTGTGTTATCACCAGTTACTGATGATTATAAATAGTTCTGCAATGACTATAAGTTTGAATATATCTTTTCAAACTATCTTTTGGGGAGGCGTCGTACCCGTCAATACACAGGGGTTACTCCTGGCTCTGCACTCAGGAATTACTCCTGGTGGTGCTCAGGGGACCATATGGGATACTGGGAATTGAACCCGGTTCGGCTGCGTACAAGGCAAACGCCCTACCCACTGTGCTATTGCTCCAGCCCCACAAACTATCTTTATGTTGGTTGGTTAGATAGATTTTGGTTCACACCTGTTTCAGGGTTTACTTCTGGGTCTATCCTCAGGGGTCACTCCTGATTGTGCTCAGGGGAATCAAACAAGGACCAGTCACCACCATATCCCTGTATTATTTTGCAGGCTCAAATTGTTATTTATTTTTTATTCCTTAGATAAATATGTGGAAGTCAAATTACTAGAGAATATAGTCATTCTACTTTTAATTTTTACTTTAAGAATCTTCACCCTTTTTTTTATTTTTCATAGAGGCTGAAACCAATTTACATTCTCACAAATAGTAGACAAGATTATCTTTTTCTCCACATCCCTTCCAGCCCTTCTTGTTTATGACCTTCTTGATATAGGTAATTTTTGCTCTTTGGAGGTGAGCTCTGGCTATTATTTTGATTTTCATTTCCTGATAACCAGTGAGAATGAGCACTTTTTTCTGTGCTGGTTGACCACTTGTATGTCTTTTTTTTTTTGAGAAGTAATTATTTAACTCTTCTTCATATTTTTGGTGGGAGTGGTAGCCTTTTTTGTTGATGAGTTTGTGACTAAAGTAGAAAGTTTTGTTAGAGAATCAGCTCTTTCTTGCAACTGTGCCTGCACAGCCAGTTTGGACCAATCAGATCCCACAGGAATGCATGGATTTCAGTTTGTTTCCCTAACATCACTTTTCTGGAGAGAGGGTGGGTTAACCACAGTTGTTTTCACTTAGTGACTGAAGTGCAAGAGCAGCTTTAGAAACACATTCAATCAGTTGAAACACATTAAATGAGATCAAGTTGAATTTGTTTAAGTCATTCATAATTCTAACTAATGGTCTCAGAAATAACAGGGGAGTATAAAGAATTTTCAGAACAGCAAAATTATTTTTATTTTATTTGGGCTGGAGCGATAGCACAGTGGGTAGGACATTTGCCTTGTATGCGGTCGACCCGGTAGGCCCAGGTTCGATTCTTCCTCCCCTCTTGGAGAGCCCAGCAAGCTACCAAGAGTAGCCTGCCTTCACAGCAAATCCTGGCAAGCTACCCATGATGTATTTGATATGCCAAACATAGTAACAACAAGTCTCACAATGGAGATGTTACTGGGCCCGCTGGAGCAAATTGATGAACAACGGGAAGTGCTACAGTGTTACAGTTTGTTTTTGAAGGCACACCTATCAGTCCTCAGGGCTTACTCCTGATTCTGAGCTGAGGGATCAGGCATCACTCTGGGCAGAGGCTGGGGCACTGTATGTGTATCAGGAACCAACACCATTTATCTGTGTGCAAGACAAATGCCCTATTCCACTATCTCTCTGGCCCCAGCAAATCTATTTATTATGATATTGTAATGGTGAATGCAAATCATTATACATTTGCCAAGATTGACTTTATGTTAGGCTGGAGCAATTGCACAGCGGGTAGGGCGTTTGCCTTACACGCAGCCAACATGGCCAACCTGAGTTTGATTCCTCTGCCCCTCTTGGAGAGCCCAGCAAACTACCGAGAGTATCTCGCCCGCACGGCAAAGCCTGGCAAGCTACCCGTGTTGTATTCGATATGCCAAACACAATAACAGTTGTCACAATGGAGACGTTACTGGGCCCGCTCAAGCAAATCAATGAACAATGGGAGGACAGTGGCAGTGACTTTATGTTGCTCATCCAAATGTGCTTCATATTTCTTTAAGAACTTAACTTTTAAACATTATTCAAATGTAAAATATACCATTCATCTTTTAAATAAAGAACATATTTTATTTTTCCCTTTCTTAATGAATCACTATAAAAACAATGCTCCAAAACCCAACCCTTCACCAGTGTATATTTCCCATCACCAAGTCCCCCGCCCCCA